>NC_141698.1:790733573-793138573 GCF_964263255.1 Lissotriton vulgaris
AGATACCATCTGCTTGCCACACATTGAAGCCCAAGAATGCCTGTAAAATGATCAGTCCCTTTAAAGAGGCTTGTTGAATGAGATAAAGCACCCTACCTAATATAATAATCCTCAGTTTGTTGGTTCTTTTACTGCAAGGATTTGAGCAGGAGTCCCACTGGTCACTTTAAGTTCCTGCTGGTGACCTTATTGGGGTGGTTGCATCTATGGAGCAGCCAGGGACCTTTCTGAGCTGGAACTAAGCTCATCTGCACATTATTTCCTAGGACATCTCACTTTACTCTCTTAAAATGTTGCTGTAAATTCCCTTCTCTGCTGAAAGAGGTAGACCGTGTGATCTAACTGCATAAAAAGGCTTTAAGTTTGATTGGCGTGACCCGTTTGTTTCTCTGGTGCTTGCTAGGCCCATACAATTGTTAGCTGTTTAGGGGAATACATAGGTAAGTGAATGAAGGATGGATTAGTGAATGAATAAGTCGTGATTGATCTGTGCCTGTGAAGTGAGGGGATATGGGACACAAATAGCAATATTTTAATGCCCAAGTATGAGTCAACGACTCAAACGAGTCACTTTGTGCATAACAGGTGTCTGTGAAACATATGAGAGAGCAGAAGCAGCACCAAAGCGCCAGATATAGGAAGGAGCCAAGAATAATATAGTCCAACTTTGTTGCCCCCATCAGGACCACCCACATGCTCCAACATCTTGTTCCTTAATACTTTGTTTTGCTTTGCAGGCTGTAAGATGGGCCACACTTGGTTTTTCAGTCAGTGAGACACAAAGACATCACCTCCAATGTCTATTTATGATTATAATATTCTGTTTGAGTCACTAAGAATGTTGCCCCACTACCTCCTTTTCTGACCATCTCTTAAATAGATGTGTGCGAAATTGCATATTTATTGGTAATAATCTATGAAATCCCACTAAAAGAAATCAGCAAAATGATGTGTGTAGCTCAAGATATGATTGCGGATGTCTTATGTTACATTTTTTTATGCGAATGCCCCCTTTTTTAAATAAAGAAGTCTCACAAGATACCTACAAGAAACTGGTTCCAGCAGAAAATATTTATTTGCTGAGTCATTTTCTGCCTCCTACATGCAAAAACTCATACAAATTCGGTCATATGACATTTCAAGAAATGTCATGTAATCAAAATTCTGAAACTAAGCAACATTCACTGACGCGTTTAAAATGCCAACCAGGCCTAATCTTAATTTCTACACCTCTAATTATTTCATAACTTGCTAACAACTTGATCTGAAGGGTTTTGAGACAACACCTTTTTTGTTTTTTAGACTGACCAAGAACATGTGCACCATTACAGAATTGTATACAAATATATTTTAAAGCAACATTACAGATTTACTCCTAAAAAGGCCGTAAATCTAAGCTATACAAACTGGATATTGCCGGGGATGGAATAACCAGCCCTACATAGTCCTAGTTCTATATAGTTTTATGGCATTTGTTTTGCAGGTGTTATGAATACCCCCAAGGTCATGCATTAATGCAACTAATTAAAAATAGTATCCTTTTTAGGTCGAGCCTAAACAGTGCTTGCACTGTCAGGCGATCTGTTGTATGTGCTTTGTAGGGTATGACTCCTCCTTTGTTTTCGAATGGCTTTTGCCTGTGTCATTAAAAAATGGTAGGTTGCAAATGGCTAGCAGAGGCTGCATGTGCCACCATTTCTCTCAATTTACAAAAGGGGGTGGTGATGAACAGAGTGTCTGAATTGAGCAGACCACTCTTACCCAGTCCAAAGATCAGGGCTTGATCCATCACCGTGATTTATCTCACTGCCCCATCCCAGCTCAGAACCTGGCTATATGCAAATCAGTCTGTCTCTGGCCCAGTGCATCATGGGAACAGGGCAGACTAAACTACCAAGCCAATTCTTTACCAGAAAGGAGACAAGCTACCGGGGACCGGTTTCTGGCATTTCAGCCTCTTCGGCCCGGCTTGCTTGAATCCTGATGGAGCAGTGAGAAAGGGACTCATGTCTGAGTATACCCTGCCACACCTATAGTGGCCAAAATCGATTTACAAAAGGGGGTGGTGATGAACAGAGTGTCTGAATTGAGCAGACCACTCTTACCCAGTCCAAAGATCAGGGCTTGATCCATCACCGTGATTTATCTCACTGCCCCATCCCAGCTCAGAACCTGGCTATATGCAAATCAGTCTGTCCCTGGCCCAGTGCATCATGGGAACAGGGCAGACTAAACTACCAAGCCAATTCTTTACCAGAAAGGAGACAAGCTACCGGGGACCGGTTTCTGGCATTTCAGCCTCTTCGGCCCGGCTTGCTTGAATCCTGATGGAGCAGTGAGAAAGGGACTCATGTCTGAGTATACCCTGCCACACCTATAGTGGCCAAAATCGATTTACAAAAGGGGGTGGTGATGAACAGAGTGTCTGAATTGAGCAGACCACTCTTACCCAGTCCAAAGATCAGGGCTTGATCCATCACCGTGATTTATCTCACTGCCCCATCCCAGCTCAGAACCTGGCTATATGCAAATCAGTCTGTCCCTGGCCCAGTGCATCATGGGAACAGGGCAGACTAAACTACCAAGCCAATTCTTTACCAGAAAGGAGACAAGCTACCGGGGACCGGTTTCTGGCATTTCAGCCTCTTCGGCCCGGCTTGCTTGAATCCTGATGGAGCAGTGAGAAAGGGACTCATGTCTGAGTATACCCTGCCACACCTATAGTGGCCAAAATCGATTTACAAAAGGGGGTGGTGATGAACAGAGTGTCTGAATTGAGCAGACCACTCTTACCCAGTCCAAAGATCAGGGCTTGATCCATCACCGTGATTTATCTCACTGCCCCATCCCAGCTCAGAACCTGGCTATATGCAAATCAGTCTGTCCCTGGCCCAGTGCATCATGGGAACAGGGCAGACTAAACTACCAAGCCAATTCTTTACCAGAAAGGAGACAAGCTACCGGGGACCGGTTTCTGGCATTTCAGCCTCTTCGGCCCGGCTTGCTTGAATCCTGATGGAGCAGTGAGAAAGGGACTCATATCTGAGTATACCCTGCCACACCTATAGTGGCCAAAATCGATTTACAAAAGGGGGTGGTGATGAACAGAGTGTCTGAATTGAGCAGACCACTCTTACCCAGTCCAAAGATCAGGGCTTGATCCATCACCGTGATTTATCTCACTGCCCCATCCCAGCTCAGAACCTGGCTATATGCAAATCAGTCTGTCCCTGGCCCAGTGCATCATGGGAACAGGGCAGACTAAACTACCAAGCCAATTCTTTACCAGAAAGGAGACAAGCTACCGGGGACCGGTTTCTGGCATTTCAGCCTCTTCGGCCCGGCTTGCTTGAATCCTGATGGAGCAGTGAGAAAGGGACTCATGTCTGAGTATACCCTGCCACACCTATAGTGGCCAAAATCGATTTACAAAAGGGGGTGGTGATGAACAGAGTGTCTGAATTGAGCAGACCACTCTTACCCAGTCCAAAGATCAGGGCTTGATCCATCACCGTGATTTATCTCACTGCCCCATCCCAGCTCAGAACCTGGCTATATGCAAATCAGTCTGTCCCTGGCCCAGTGCATCATGGGAACAGGGCAGACTAAACTACCAAGCCAATTCTTTACCAGAAAGGAGACAAGCTACCGGGGACCGGTTTCTGGCATTTCAGCCTCTTCGGCCCGGCTTGCTTGAATCCTGATGGAGCAGTGAGAAAGGGACTCATGTCTGAGTATACCCTGCCACACCTATAGTGGCCAAAATCGATTTACAAAAGGGGGTGGTGATGAACAGAGTGTCTGAATTGAGCAGACCACTCTTACCCAGTCCAAAGATCAGGGCTTGATCCATCACCGTGATTTATCTCACTGCCCCATCCCAGCTCAGAACCTGGCTATATGCAAATCAGTCTGTCCCTGGCCCAGTGCATCATGGGAACAGGGCAGACTAAACTACCAAGCCAATTCTTTACCAGAAAGGAGACAAGCTACCGGGGACCGGTTTCTGGCATTTCAGCCTCTTCGGCCCGGCTTGCTTGAATCCTGATGGAGCAGTGAGAAAGGGACTCATGTCTGAGTATACCCTGCCACACCTATAGTGGCCAAAATCGATTTACAAAAGGGGGTGGTGATGAACAGAGTGTCTGAATTGAGCAGACCACTCTTACCCAGTCCAAAGATCAGGGCTTGATCCATCACCGTGATTTATCTCACTGCCCCATCCCAGCTCAGAACCTGGCTATATGCAAATCAGTCTGTCCCTGGCCCAGTGCATCATGGGACCAGGGCAGACTAAACTACCAAGCCAATTCTTTACCAGAAAGGAGACAAGCTACCGGGGACCGGTTTCTGGCATTTCAGCCTCTTCGGCCCGGCTTGCTTGAATCCTGATGGAGCAGTGAGAAAGGGACTCATGTCTGAGTATACCCTGCCACACCTATAGTGGCCAAAATCGATTTACAAAAGGGGGTGGTGATGAACAGAGTGTCTGAATTGAGCAGACCACTCTTGTTGTATGTGCTTTGTAGGGTATGACTCCTCCTTTGTTTTCGAATGGCTTTTGCCTGTGTCATTAAAAAATGGTAGGTTGCAAATGGCTAGCAGAGGCTGCATGTGCCACCATTTCTCTCAAGTCAACACCCATAGAGTATTGGCTCAGGAACGAGCAGCGACGCGCACACTACAGCAGCGCATTTGAAGCCTGCCTTCATACACCTTGCCTGGGAAAGGAGCGCTGGGCTAGCAGCTGCTGTGTGGTGCCGCCCCCAGCCAGCAGACGACTCTTTCCTGAAATTAGGTCTCTTGTGGGCTCTAAATAGCTTTATAAGTCCTTTATCTTGAACACCTCGGCAGTCCGTGCTCCCAGGGCATTCGGCGTGATGCGTGTCCTGCCCCCACCGGGCTCGGTTGATGTCATATCCTCTGTTCTCTCTCAACAGCCCCAGAGGAGGATGCAGCGCAGCACCACTTGCTCCCCACCTTCAAACAGCAGCAGCCTGCTTCTGTAGCCCATCAGTTGCACAGTCCACTTCCAGCTCCAGAGAGGGGGCGGGCAACCTCACCCACTGAGCCCGAGGCGCTCTGCCTTACTGGGCAGCAACACGGAGCTGGGTGGTGTCGTCAGTCCGGCAATAACAGCCCTCCGATCCTGGCACAGTAAATGGCAGCCCCACTGTCTCGGAGCACATAGGTGGCAGTAGGGCCCCTGATAGGACGCGGAAGTCTCCACCGGACAGTGGTGGATGAGACCTGGTGCTTGTGTGGTTTCTCTGTCACACACACATATGATTTCCATTCTTTGTCTCAGATACAGTACACTCTGCCCTCCCCTCAGCTTCCTCCCTGAGCTCTCACTATATTCTGCAGTTCAAACCAATTGCTGCGGCAGAAGTTGAAACTCAGCAGCCTGTGGCCGGCGTGTCTCACCAACCACAACCTGAAATCAAAATCACAGCTAGGTTAGAAAAGCACTGTACAAACATGTTGGCTTGTCTCCCCCCTCCCCTGCTACCTCTCCGAAGACCACGCTCTAGGAGGCCTAGGTTCGGCAAAATCGGCTGCAGGTTGGTTCTCATGAGCTACTTGAAGAGAAGACTTCAAGGTAACTTGTGCCTCGCAAACCCATAAGTTTTGCAGATGTGTGTTTTTTAAATTAATGTTTCTCTTGACAGGTTTTAATCCCATTCATGCTTATGTGTTGGAAAAACATTTTGTATTCTAGCATTGCCCAGCCGTAAAATGGACAGTTTACCCACCCTGCTGTAGGCAACGTTTGCTGAAGTGTCACTTTCTACAGTCCATGCACAGGTATCTCATCTACTCTAGGGCATTCTGGTACATGGAGTTCTGAATTTATAAAGGGATAAACTGTGCTAAGAGTATGCAAGTCAAGTCAAGTCATAAAATTTATATAGCGCACTACATACCCAGAGGGTTTCAAGGCGCTTAGGAAGGGGAGGAGGATTATTTGTCAAATATCCACGTTTTAAGCTGCTTTCTGAACGCTAGGTGATTCTGGGTGATGCGAAGGTAAGCGGGGAGTGAGTTCCATGTTTTGGCAGCCAGGTATGAGAAGGATCTGCCTCCCATGGTGGTCTTGTTGATGCGAGGTACAGTGGCTTGGCTTGGCTGGAAGAGCGAAGTTGGCGGGAGGGGGTGTAGAAGGACAGTCGAGAGTTGAGGCAATCTGGTCCGATGTCGTAGAGTGATTTGTGTGCGTGGGTAAGCAGTCGGAAAGTAATCCTCTTATTGACGGGTAGCCAGTGGAGGTCTTTAAGGTGACCAGAGATGTGTTCGTTGCGTGGGATGTCTAATATGAGCCTGGCTGAGGCGTTTTGGATTCGTTGTAGTTTCTTCTGGAGTTTAGCGGTGGTACCTGCGTAGAGGGTGTTTCCGTAGTCCAGTCGGCTCGTGACTAGAGCGTGGGTGACTGTTTTCCTTGTTTCAGTGGGGATCCAGCGAAATGTTTTTCTGAGCATGCGAAGAATGTTAAAGCAGGAAGAGGATACGGCGCTCATTGAGAGTGAAGAATCCAGGATGACGCCAAGGTTCCGTGCGTGGTCTGTCGGGATGGGTGCATTTCCGAGGGCTTCCGGCCACCAGGAGTCATCCCATGCAGAGGGGGATTTACCTAAGATGAGGACTTCTGTTTTGTCTGAGTTCAGTTTCAGACGGCTTTGTTTCATCCATTCGGCGACTTCTTTCATTCCTTCGTGTAGGTTAGTTTTGGCGGTGCTGGGGTCCTTGGTGAGAGATAGAATCAGTTGAGTGTCATCCGCGTAAGAGATGATGTTGAGGTTGTGTTGGCGGGCGATGGCCGCGAGGGGGCTCTTGTATACGTTGAAGAGGGTGGGACTGAGTGAGGATCCTTGTGGTACGCCGCAGATGATTTCAGAGGCCTCGGACTTGAATGGTGGGAGGCGGACTCTCTGGGTTCTTCCGGTGAGGAACGAGGTGATCCATTCCAGTGCCTTTCCATGGATTCCGATGTTTCTGAGGCGTTGTAAAAGGGTGCTGTGGCAGACTGTGTCGAAGGCTGCAGAGAGGTCGAGGAGGATGAGGGCGACTGTGTCTCCATTGTCCAGTAGAGTTCGAATGTCGTCTGTTGCTGCGATGAGGGCGGTCTCAGTGCTGTGTTTGGCTCGGAATCCAGATTGTGAGGGGTCGAGTGATTTGTTGGCTTCGAGGAAGGCGGCGAGCTGGTTGTTGACAGCTTTCTCGATGACTTTGGCCGGGAATGGAAGAAGCGAGATGGGGCGGTAGTTTTTGAGTTCGGTGGGGTCTGCTGTTGGTTTTTTCAGAAGGGCGGTGAGTTCAGCGTGTTTCCAGTCTTCTGGGAAGGTAGCGGAGTTGAAGGAGCAGTTGATGACGTCTCGGAGGTGCGGAGCTATGACGGAGTCTGCTTTGTTGAAGATGTGGTGAGGGCATGGGTCTGTGGGGGATCCAGAGTGGATGGAATTCATCAGGCGGATGGTGTCCTCAGTGGAGATTGGGTTCCAGGCGTTAAGGGTGTTAACGGGGGGAAGATGGTCAGCTGATGGTAGGGTGGGTTGGCTTCCGGGTTGGTTGTCAAAGCTGTTGTGGATGTCAGCAATCTTGTTGTGGAAAAAAGAGGCTAGGGAATCGCAGAGGGTTTGAGAGGGGGTGATGTCGTTGGAGTTGGCCGAGGGGTTGGAAAATTCCTTGACGATGTTGAAAAGTTCCTTGCTGTTGTGGGCGTTGTTGTCAAGTCGATCCTTGAATGCTGTTTTCTTGGCTTTTCGGATCAGTTGGTGGTGAGTACGGATGGCGCTTTTGAAGGCGTCCTTGTTGCTGGTGGATGGGTCTTTTTTCCAGGCCTTTTCAAGGGAGCGGCACAGTTTCTTGGACTTCTTGAGGTCATCGTTGAACCATGAGGCCTTCTTGATGCCAAGTTTGTGTTGACATTTTTTCAGTGGT
The DNA here is from genome assembly GCF_964263255.1 of Lissotriton vulgaris. Lineage (NCBI taxonomy): Eukaryota > Metazoa > Chordata > Amphibia > Caudata > Salamandridae > Lissotriton > Lissotriton vulgaris. The sequence goes on from NC_141698.1 coordinate 790,741,512, forward strand.
GCTAAGGTGTCGGCGGTGTTGGATAGCCAAAGGGTGAGGTTGGAGGCGGCTTCGTTGGCGTTAGAAGAGAGGGCTGGGGAGGCTTGAAGGAGCGATGTGGAGATCTGCTCCGTGGTGATTTTGTTCCAGTTTCTTTGTAGAGTTGGATGGAGGTGGATGATGGGTTTCTGCTTGTTGTAGGTGAAGTGAACGCAGCTGTGGTCAGTCCAGAGGAGATCCGTAGTGTGGCTGAAGGAGACATGGTTGCTGGAGGTGAAGATGGGGTCGAGTGTGTGACCTGCGATGTGGGTGGGGGAAGTGACCAGTTGTTTAAGTCCGAGGTTGGCTAGGTTGTCCAAGAGGGTGGCGGTGTTGCGGTCGTTGATCTTTTCAAGGTGGAAGTTGAGGTCTCCCAGAAGGATGTAGTCTTTGGAGGGGAGCGCGTGTGGGGTGATGAAGTCCGTGATGTCTTCACTGAATTTTGCGCGGGGTCCTGGTGGTCTGTAGAGGAGGGTGCCTCTGAGAGTGGTCTTGGGGTCGATGTGGATCTGGAAGTGAAGGTGTTCGGAGTTAGCGAGGTTGGCGTCAGAGCTGGTTGAGATGCGGATTGATTTCTTATGGACGATAGCGATTCCACCTCCTGTATGGTCGGTGCGGTCCTTGCGTGTGATCTTATAGTCATCAGGGATAGCGATGGCGATGTCAGGGGCGGAGGAAGCATTCATCCATGTTTCCGTTAGGAAGGCGACGTCAGGAGAGATTGTGTCTAGTAGGTTCCAAAGGTCAATGGCGTGCCTGTGGACCGAGAGGGTGTTGAGAAGGATGCATTCTAGGTGGTTGGGGTCGGGAATCTGTGTTGTGGTCGTAGCGGAGATGTTGTCGGTGCCGCTAAATTTGCAGGAGAGGCAGGAGAACGGTCCATGGGTGCGTCCAGGAGCGGCTTGGACGCAGTTGGGGGCGCGACCGGGGTTAAGGGCTAGGAGGGTGGCAGCATCGTAGGTAACGCGGGGGGGCTGGGCAGCGCGAGGGGCAGGGGGTCTGGCGCTGGGCGCGGTCCAGGCGCGGACGGGCGTAGACGGGCTTACCTTTGGCGCACCTTCGGCGCGGGTTGGGCGCGGTCGCTGCGCGTAAACGCTGCATGCAAGAATACCTGTCATATATGTATGGAGGAAGGGGAGGGGCGAGGGCGTCTCAGCTGGGAGGCGGGGCGGGCCAAAGACGAGCACAACAATAAACAAAATGGAGGCGGGGGGGGAGCACTGCAAACGCGCAAACCGAGTGGAATTGCACTTTAAAAATACAATCGAAATGCAGGCAAGCTCAGCGGCGACCAGGTAGGCAGCAGGCACAGACAGCAATGCAGCCGTGGGAGCAGAGCGGCACAGCGCGCAGACAGGCTCGAGTTAGCCGAGTACAAATCAATTACAGAGCAAGTTTGCTCAATGGCGATCAGCAGGCACAGGCACTAAAAGCAGTTCCAGTTACACAGGGCAAAGCGCTACATACGATACCAGCGACCTTGGAGGGACCCTGGGGAGCGACTACTCAGCTCTGGGAAGAGGAGCGAGTCACGACGACTTCAGGAGGGGAAGCGCTGATGAACTTAGTGGGAGGGCGTCTCAGCTGGGAGGCGGGGCGGGCCAAAGACGAGCACAACAATAAACAAAATGGAGGCGGGGAGGAGCACTGCAAACGCGCAAACCGAGTGGAATTGCACTTTAAAAATACAATCGAAATGCAGGCAAGCTCAGCGGCGACCAGGTAGGCAGCAGGCACAGACAGCAATGCAGCCGTGGGAGCAGAGCGGCACAGCGCGCAGACAGGCTCGAGTTAGCCGAGTACAAATCAATTACAGAGCAAGTTTGCTCAATGGCGATCAGCAGGCACAGGCACTAAAAGCAGTTCCAGTTACACAGGGCAAAGCGCTACATACGATACCAGCGACCTTGGAGGGACCCTGGGGAGCGACTACTCAGCTCTTGCCCACGCATGGAACTGTACAACTTGAGAGCTTTGATTTTACATGTTGTAAGCAGTGGGGGGTTGGATTGTGAACTTATATAAAGCTTACAACCTCTGATAAAGTGTTTAAGTGCTTTGCGGATTACTAGTGATAAGTCTGTTTAGCCAGTTAGTTTGTACTGTTAGTTGTATAACAGGCAACATTATTAGAGTTGGTGTAGTGATTAGTTGCAGGCAATATTACATTGTAAGTTAATGTATTTTGAGCCCAGGGACACACTGCGGATTACCCTCTTGGCCACGGCGTTTGTGAGGCAGCGGATCTCACCTTCTTTCCCGCATTTTCTTCAGCAACTCGCGGTACCCGCTGTGCGGGTCCCGCGTCGCGTGGGAGGCACCTTGGAAGACCCTTCATTCCACGAGGGGTTTTTGGACAAAGGTTACTTGCAGGGCTGCGAGCAGGCGGAGGTGCAGGACTACCTGTCCCAGGAGCGCCCGCCCGCCCTCATTCAATCCACCTGGGAAGCTCTCCCTGCAGGCTCCTCCCCCATTTGAGCAAAGAAAAGGCTTCTGACCCGGATTACCGGCGGGAAACACTGCGGATTACCCTCTTGGCCATGGCGTTTGTGAGGCAGCGGATCTCACCTTCTTTTCCGCATTTTCTTCAGCAACTCGCGGTACCCGCTGCGCGGGTCCCGCGTCGCGTGGGAGGCCCCTTGGAAGACCCTTCATTCCACGAGGGGATTTTGGACAAAGGTTACTTGCAGGGCTGCAAGCAGGCGGAGGCGCAGGACTACCTGTCCCAGGAGCACCCGCCCGCCCTCATTCAATCCACCTCGGCTGCTCTCCCTGCAGGATCCTCCCCCCTACACTCCTACTCTATAAACAAAGCAACCCAGCCCCGCTGCACGGGAGGGCGCCGAGAGAAGCCCGGGACAAGGCGGGACCGTCTAAGTGCCGTCATAGGCCGGATTAGGCTGGGCTGGGCCTACCTTCTTTAGTTTGTTTTCTTGAACTTTGGTGTATTTGCCTGTTAATTTTCTCTTTAGTTCTGCAGCCATCACGGTTAGTTATGCCTTCCCCGGCTAGGGAGGGCACTCCTATGAAGTTGGGAGGGGTAAAAAATAGGACCCTAGATAACTATTTCCCCCGGGCTGCGGGAGAAAGGGACAAGGAAAGCACCTTGATCAAGCTCAGGGCGGAGGGCAGACGCTCTATAGAAAATTTGAAAAATAGGCCCCTCGGAGATAATTCAATATCACTTAGGGAGGAGTCAACTTCACTAGATGATGTTCCTCTTCTGCTAAGGGATGGTACTAACAACCCGACTGACCCAACCACTAACTTAACCCCCTCTAATAGCCCAAGTAGTGTGACTATTGATTTAATTTCCCAGCCACCACCGGCCACTAAAGCCAGGAAAGCCAAACCCAAGCTAACCTCTGTGCAAGGGGTATATGGGCCCCCACCGAATAAACGCAGGAGGAAGTCGAGGGGTGGCCAAGTAAAAATTAAAACAAAAATCCCTCACTCTGATTTCGGAAAGACAACAAAACCCCCTCCACCCGCGGAGAGGCTAGTGGAAGAGGTACATTCAACACCTCCTGAAAGGGTCACCACTGTTACCGACTTGGCAGATGCCATGGTAAACAATGCTACCAATGTCTCTCTTTCTGTTGTCCCGCTAGGAAATCTTGAATTTTTGCTCAGGTCCCTACTATTGCCGATTAGCGAGAGTATCAAAAAGGTTGAGATCAGACTCACCATCCTGGAGGCTACACTAAATAGCATGAACTCCTCGGCTGGCCTCCAGGGCAGATCTCCTGAGACTATTCTCTCTCCCACGGCCCCCCAGAAGCCCTCTAATAGGCCAGTCAGTTTAGCCCCCCCCCGGGTCACCACTGTTGCTCCCCCTCCACAACCTCTCATGGTTAACTCAGTCCCAGCCCATCCACTAAATCCTAACAGGCCACCTTCACCTGTAGCTCTAGTTCCCTCTATACCAACTACTGGTAGTACTGCTCTCCCACCCCCAACGAAGCCTCCTCCTAGGCCCGGTAGGCCCAATCTCCCCCCAGAGGCAAACGATGTTATGGTAGTCATGGCCGGCGTTCCCCCACTTGAAGCGGGCGAAGTTGAGAACTTTTGCTCATTGAAAAGTAAGGTAATCAAGTGGTTGAACGTGAACAGACCCCTCCCGGTACACCTCAATAACGAAATCATTATGGTGAGAAGGGTGCCTTGGGTAGGCAAAACAGACAAATCTATAATAGGGGATTGCATCCTTGTGAGTTTTCGGGACGCTGGGACTGTTACTCATATATGTCGAGGGAAGAACAGATCATTGGAATCAACAATTCAGACCCTCCATGTGTCATTCTTCTTTCCCCCTATCCCAATGCACCCCAATCAAGCCTATGACAACTGGAAGAGGGTCGCCCGGAGGGGCAGACACCACAATTTTAACGCTCGGCCAGTCTTTCATCGCCCGGAGTTATCCTTCCACAGCTTCAATCAATTTAGTTGCCTGAACGGACTTGAGGGGGTCGATTGACACACGGGCAGATATACCAATACAATGGGAACTGTATATCCAGGAGCTGTAAAAACAGGGGACTCAACACTGGAATCGGAGCAGCAAAGCCCCCTGGTACAACAAACTTCACCTAGCAGGGCTAGGAGGATTGAGGCAGACGTGCCCATGATTACATCTATTGAACTTACAGGGGGAGGAAACGGGCTGGAAATGGGCCGGTGGAGACTGTGGAACAAACTTAGCTTAATGAGGGAATAGAGCAGGTTAACGAGGCACTAAGAATCATCTCCTGCAACATAGCAGGTTTGGCAGCCAAATTTAACAACAAAGAGTGGCGCAATTATATTAGTAATTTTCATGTAATTAGCCTCCAGGAGACAAGGGCCCTCGATAATAGCAACTTCCATATGCAGGGGTATAAATGTTTTTTTGTTCCGGCGCAAAAAACGAGATCGGGGAGAGCCATGGGAGGATTATCCATATATGTAGATCTAAACCTTCCGGGCAGCTGGTCCACTACAGATTGGAAATCCCATGCCATACAAGCAGTACGGTTTACCGGGAAGGGGCTAAGACTTACTGTTTTCAATATTTAAAACAATGGGGCAGGCGAGACCATACCTCATTTGTGGGAGAGTTGGATGACAGATTGGGTCAGGAAATTATAGCTCAGAAAAAGGGGCAGGCACCTGCTCTGCTGGTCATGGGAGACTTTAACTGTCACCTATGCTCGGCACTGGTCCTAATAGATGCAGAATGGTCCCACTGCCCTGTACAGAATAGGCCACATTTCTCCCACACGCCGGATGGGTTAGCTTTTGGTAAGCTCCGGCTTAATTACGATCTAGTGTATCAAATAAGGGGTTTTGTCCTACGGGGCCAGGCTGGACTATATACGTTTTAGAAAATACAAAAGTGCCTGGTCTCGAGTTTGATGCTGTTTTTATTATTTTACAGCGGATCAGAAGCTTCTGGTTAATCATAAAGCTTCCATGATTTATTAGATGTTTTACCTCTTTTCACAATGTTTTTTTGAACTGATGCGAGGTTTAAACACAAACTTTAACAAACAATATTTCTGACATTCAGTGAAATACAATTATGCTCAAATTAGACAACATTTCAAATACAACGTAAGCAAAATGCTCATTTTTAAACAGTGTAAAGAAAAACAAGTTGATAGGGTACACCAGAGCAAGTTATCACAGTCCTATTGGCCGAATTTCTTTTAGCTATTTAGGACTGGGGTCACCATAGGCTTTTTATTTATTGAAATCGAGTCCCACAGCCTGGGACAGATATTTAATGCCTTTGGCGAGAAGAAAGGATGAATCCTTTGGGAAAGCCGACGCGTTTCCAAACCCGGACCGTGAGTTTGCGGGTTTTTCCTCAGGGCTACCTGGGTACCTAGTGGTGTAAATAATAAAGAAAGCTTCTTTTAGTGCCTGCTCCTAATTAGTTAAAACTGAGCTTAGCGCTATAATGGACATAGGAGTACCTTGTGTTCCAGCGCTTCGGTTTCTTCTGTTTTCAGGGGAGAATGGTTTTCAGACCTGTATTTAAAAAAAGACTGTTTGACCTTTTTTCTGAACAGGGGGCATTTCTTGTTAATTCGTAAGTGTGGGAATCACTACTTACTTGAAAGTGGGCTTGTGATGCAGTTCGACTTCACTGATTCATCTGTCTTTAATTTGGCACCGCCTGTTAAAGGGAGGCAGGTTTTACTTATATATGAATTGTATGTATTGAGAAATGCAAAGCTGATTCGAAATGGACCACACTGCTTACTTTTTTAAGACGCCGTCTTGTTAATGGCGGTACATCTCCATTGCTTAAATCGGCAACCACGGGACTTTTCTCCTGCTGGATTAATGGACAAACCTGTGTTTAGACTTTTGCTTATTGGGTTTACTGGGGCACAAACTTATTTAAGTCTATAGCTTCTCACCTTATAGCGGTTTCGTATTTTCTGCTACGCTTTCTCCTGTTGCTGTTCGGTGCGTGTCTCCACTGTGTTTGGATCAATCACGGAAGTGTTCCGTTTGATCACGTGATTTTATGTGGACTTGGGATTTCTGGGACTTGTAGTTTGAAAGTGAAATTGAGCTGCATTCAGGTCAACAATCGGTTTTATTTGTTTCCCTGCTATTATAATTTTTGACTAGCAGGGGGTTTAGGAGTGTCAGTGGTGTGCAATGAGGTCAGTGGATGTTTCTCTGTAGTTTAGACAATTCGTTCATTCCATCATTCACGCAATTGAACTTAAGTATCAGATATGCTTCTCTCTGCATGAGTAATGCATCTATGTCCCCTCCACGTGTGGGAGTTTTGATGGCAGATAACACTGTCCACTTGAAATCCATTTCGGTGTGCCCTTTTTGTTGAAAGTGTTGCACCATTGGAGCTGTTACTATGTTTTGTTTTATTCGAGAGCGGTGTTGGGCTATTCGCTAATTTATTTGTTGTGTCGTCTTACCTATGTACAGTTTCGGACAAGGGCACGTGATTGCATATACCAAATTGCGGCTTTTGCAATTTGTGAATTCCTTATGTGTCCATGTGATGGCATTGTGCTGGAATTCAGTGCCTTCCACTGTGTTGGCACATGAAACACATGTGCCACATTTATGGTGTCCCTCTATTGGTTTTAATCTCCATAGGTTACGTAAATCAGATTTGGCCTGACTCTTTCCCAAGACTGCCCGAACTAACTGTTGCCCTAAACTTTTGTTTTTTCTGAGGGCAAAAAGAGGTTTTTCAAAGGGTGTATCTAGCCCTGTCAACAAGTGCCAATTTTTTTAAATAATGGCTTTGAATTTATTAGTGTGTGGATTTCAAGTGGACAGTGTTATCTGCCATCAAAACTCCCACACGTGGAGGGGACATAGATGCATTACTCATGCAGAGAGAAGCATATCTGATACTTAAGTTCAATAGTCAAAAATTATAATAGCAGGGAAACAAATAAAACCGATTGTTGACCTAAATGCAGCTCGATTTCACTTTCAAACTACAAGTCCCAGAAATCCCAAGTCCACATAAAATCACGTGATCGAACGGAACACTTCCGTGATTGATCCAAACACAGTGGAGACACGCACCGAACAGCAACAGGAGAAAGCGTAGCAGAAAATACGAAACCGCTATAAGGTGAGAAGCTATAGACTTAAATAAGTTTTAGCCCCAGTAAACCCAATAAGCAAAAGTCTAAACACAGGTTTGTCCATTAATCCAGCAGGAGAAAAGTCCCGTAAGCAATGGAGATGTACCGCCATTAACAAGACGGCGTCTTAAAAAGTAAGCAGTGTGGTCCATTTCGAATCAGCTTTGCATTTCTCAATACATACAATTCATATATAAGTAAAACCTGCCTCCCTTTAACAGGCGGTGCCAAATTAAAGACAGATGAATCAGTGAAATCGAACTGCATCACAAGCCCACTTTCAAGTAAGTAGTGATTCCCACACTTACGAATTAACAAGAAATGCCCCCTGTTCAGAAAAAAGGTCAAACAGTCTTTTTTTAAATACAGGTCTGAAAACCATTCTCCCCTGAAAACAGAAGAAACCGAAGCGCTGGAACACAAGGTACTCCTATGTCCATTATAGCGCTAAGCTCAGTTTTAACTAATTAGGAGCAGGCACTAAAAGAAGCTTTCTTTATTATTTACACCACTAGGTACCCAGGTAGCCCTGAGGAAAAACCCGCAAACTCACGGTCCGGGTTTGGAAACGCGTCGGCTTTCCCAAAGGATTCATCCCTTCTTCTCGCCAAAGGCATTAAATATCTGTCCCAGGCTGTGGGACTCGATTTCAATAAATAAAAAGCCTATGGTGACCCCAGTCCTAAATAGCTAAAAGAAATTCGGCCAATAGGACTGTGATAACTTGCTCTGGTGTACCCTATCAACTTGTTTTTCTTTACACTGTTTAAAAATGAGCATTTTGTTTACGTTGTATTTGAAATGTTGTCTAATTTGAGCATAATTGTATTTCACTGAATGTCAAAAATATTGTTTGTTAAAGTTTGTGTTTAAACCTCGCATCAGTTCAAAAAAACATTGTGAAAAGAGGTAAAACATCTAATAAATCATGGAAGCTTTATGATTAACCAGAAGCTTCTGATCCGCTGTAAAATAATAAAAACAGCATCAAACTCGAGACCAGGCACTTTTGTATTTTCTAATTACGATCTAGAACACACTATCAATATGATGGGTGTGCAGAGGGATGGCAGCCTCCCACCTACATTCAAGGGCAGAGGATGTTCATCTATCATTGACTATATATTAGTCTCTAGATTTTTAATAAATAGAGTCATCAGTGTAGGGATAGAATGGAGTAGTTTTAGTGATCACAACCCCCTTGCATTGGGGTTGTTGTATCGGGCGGGCTCAAAAAGTAGAGACCAAGGTATAACTACTGAGAAGGTAACAGACCAGGGTAGGAGACTAAGGTAGTCCAAAATAGACGGGGAAACTTTTTATAAATCCCTGATAGACTCTGGTAAACCCGCCATTGATGACTGTTTAGATATGGATGTTCAAGGTCCGAGGTTGCTTGAAGCATTTGGCCAGATCGCTGACCTTATAGACGGTCTATTAAAAACTAGCGCACCCACAAGGAACCACTGTAATCCACGTTGGTTCGATAGAGACTGTTCAAAGGCTTTGAGGGAGCTCAAAAGCAGCCTTAAAAACAAACCAAGGGAAACCCTACAAATCATGGTGTGTAGGAATAAATATAAGAGGGAGATCAAGAGGAGGAAATTAGCTCTACAGGGAGAAGCGTGGGCAGACCTAAGAGAAGCGGGGGAAAAAAGGGACATGTCCGGGTTCTGGAGAATTATTAACCAACCCACTTTCCAGGAAAATAACACCCCAGAGATAGGATCCAATATCCGGCCAGAACAGTGGGTCTCTCACTACAAGGGGCTGTACAACTACGAGCCAGGAACCACTGAAGAGCATCCTCAGATCTCACATCAGGGCTCTACAGTAGTGTTCACCATTAAGGAGATTATGGCTGGAATAGAGGGTTTGACAAAAAACAAAGCACCTGGCCCTGACGGAATCCCCCCTGATTTGTTCCTGAGCTGTGTAGAACTCTGGGCCCCCATAATGACCAGGGTCATAAATACCGCCATCATTTGTGGCCTGCCGCCGTCCTGGTCTAAGGCCATAATTGTCCCTATTTTTAAGAAGGGCAATAGGGATGACCCCAAGTGTTATCGCCCGATTTCCCTTATCGATGTATCTGCCAAACTTTTGGGAAGGGCGATCCTTAATATACTGTCCGAGTGGACCGAAGAAAATAACACCTTCTCGGACACTCAATATGGATTCAGGACGGGGAGGTCCACCAGTGATCAATGCCTGAACCTCTATATGCTGACAACCAAATACACCATGGCCAGCAATGAAGCCATCTATATGGGGTTCATGGATTTGGCAGCGGCATTCGATCATGTTAATAGGGAGAAACTTTGGGTCATGATGTCTCTTATGGGGATAGAGGTTGGCCTAATTAATATCTTAAGGGAACTTCACAGCGATACCTCTGCTAAGGTCCGTTTCAACAGGGAGGGGGGACTGACCGATTCATTTTCTTGCAAGAGTGGGGTACGGCAAGGCTGTATTCTTGCCCCATTTTTATTCTCCCTTTATATAAACAATTTGGAGCAGTTTTTGTAAATTTAAAGACAGATTGCCCAAGGGTGGGGACGCGTCATATCCCCGTTCTGCTTTATGCAGACGACGCGGTCTTGCTCGCACGCACGCCTAGGAGCTTACAGATTCTGATCGATGGATTTGTTAAATTTATGGGCTCCTTAGACCTTTTTGTCAATTTGGGCAAATCATATGTGCTGCTGGCTGGTAACAAACCTTGCACCAAATTTACGTACACGATAGGAAACCACAAAATAGAAGAGGTTAAAACATTTCCCTATCTAGGTGTAATTTTTGACGGGGCTTTACAATTTAACTCCCTGGTCGAGGAGCGCTGTAGCAAAATGATCGCTACCAATGGGGCAATAGCAAGTTATGGTAGGAGGGTAGGCAGATGGAGCCCTGAACAGGTGATGAACCTGTATAGCTCCATATGCTGCTCCAAAGTGATTTATGGGGCAGAGGTATGGCGCTTTGTTAATATTGCAAAAATACAGCGGGAGGAAAATAAATACCTAAGATCCATCCTGAGGGTACCCCCAAGCACTGCTGGTTTTATAGCACACAGGGAACTAGGGAGGCCTTACCTAGAAGATCTGGTAAAACTTAGGCCACTAGGGGCCTGGTTAAAAATTTGGGTCAACCCTGACGCGTCTCTGAGCATAGAAATTTTAAATGATTGCTCAGAAAGGGATAAATGTATGAGAATACCATGGCTCAATTATGTAAAGAGTACCTTAGAGGCCCTTGGCTATAGGAACCTTTTCACCAACCCTGTAGCAATTGTATCCCAGCACAAGATGTTAGTAAAAAAAGCCTTTTTTGAGCAAAAAGCCCAACAGAGAGCTGAGGCTGAAGGACTCAAAAAGACAGAGAGGGCTCACAACTTGGTCAAGATCGTCGAGGGAATGGAGCCATATTTGTATCTCATGCACAATGCTCAGGACAGATTTCTGATGTGTCGCTTTCGATTAAATTTACTTCCATACTTATTGGCATCACCAGCAGGGTTTTCAACAACAATTGAGTAGAAGGGATCCTGCGGCTGCGACAATAGGTCTCCGCAGGATTCCCCTCACTTTGTACTACTCTGCCCTTTTTTTACTATGCCTAGGCGCAGATTTCTAGTGAAAATTTTAAAACAAGCCAATTTGGAACATGCTAAAGAGGCCCTAATCCACCTACAGAAAGCATCTGACCCTCTAACATTGTGCTGCATAATGAATTTTATTAAAGTGGCGGTTCGTTTAAGGGTAACCAGAGGAGAGGAATGATGTCTAAAAATTGTTATTAATCTTTTTTAAAGTGTCATAATACCCTTTACCTTTTTGTAACATGTAAACATTAATTACTATAATCGGGATCCTGAAAATGATTTAATGAATTTTTTAATTATGTATATATGCATGTGCTTTTATGGTGATTTTTAATCATTGAATAAAGAATCCTTGAATTGAATTGAAATAGTGATTAGTTGCAGGCAGTATTACATTGTAAGTTAATGTATTTTGAGCCCAGTGGCTGACACTGAAAACTAATTTGGCCCAATTTTTTTTCCTGGAAGATTGAATAAAGCCAGTGTTTGAAGTGCCTAAAAAGCAGTATGTGAACTCATCCGTATTGCCAGAGGGGACGAGGTCAACCTATAATTACTTAGTTGCTTTTCCATCTCCAGGTTACTGCATATAAAATATTGCAAACGCCTTTAAAAAAAATGCAGCTTTGAGACATTTCTTAATGACACTTAAAAGGATGCTACAAACGTACATCTTTATCATTAGCAAACATTTCCATTACAACGTCAATAGTTCTAACTTAACCACATGGCTGCTAGGCGTTTTCCCGTCCTGCGCTAAAAAAACAAAAATCCATAAATCATGACGAGCTGGCCTTGTCATCCGCGCACGGCAGGTAAGCGCCATGACGAGCCCAGCTCGTCATTAGCTTCGAAGGGGTTAAAGAAAATGCGAGACCTCTAGCATTGCAAATGCTTGTTTACTTTTTACCTCGATCATGCTCCCACATGTGTATGTGGCATGTGTATGTGGCTGTTGGAAAAATACATCTTATCTGGAAAAACTACAGGCTCTCAGAGAGGCACATGTGAACAATTTAGTTGCATAAGAGGTAAATAATCCAATGCCTAGACCTGACAAATACGTTGGCACCGAAACATTCACTGCAAATATTTGTTTTAAAACTATGTAGGTGTCTATGTACAGAGGTCGCCATTTACGGTGTACACAGCCTTTTAAAATTGATTATTTTACTAATTAATTCAACAGCAAGTCTTCAAAGCAGCAGAAACAAGATGAATGGAAAAAATCTACCAATTTAATTAAGATGCATGCCACTTAATTAAAATTACACTTTGAAAATATTAATAAGTAATAATCAATGATTTTTGATAGCACAGGTCTTTGTTAGGCATAAATTAATTCAACGTTGTGGATTTCCTCAAACATATTTACATGAGGCAGAAAATTAGCTAGAACTTGGGGAAAATTTCCAGAGATCACCATCAGTTCAAGATGTGGACATGCCAGCATTTGTGGGAACCCGCACCAATTGTACATCAAATGTCTGAGTGAAATACAAGAGATTAGCTTCCCCTCTGTCAGCAATCCCTTACAGAGCTGGACTTCGGGTACTAGTGGAGAGGAAACATACTGTTTATTCTGGCACCCATTTAGAACACTTGTCACAGTTCCAAAGGTAACAGGTTGTACACTTCACATTTCAGGGAAACCAGTCTGAAAAAATAGAACGGGAAGTAGGTTCTCATCGCAACCAGGACTAGCTTTATCACTGGTGGCGCCTGGTGCAACAATATTTTTTGGAACTCCCCCATGACCTCCTCCTCAAATTCCCTCACCACCTGGCAAAGTGCACCTCATCTCTCCGTAGCCCCTCTCTCACATACATTTAATTTGTTTTAAAGTGCTTGTATAGGCTGGCTTTACGTATGACTCAGCTATCTACATAAAATACATAACCATCTTTGCAGCAGGCATATCAAACCTCTGTGCTACTTCTTTATGGCGAGTCACAACTGCCACTAGACAAAACTCTGATCTCTCTATGTCTAGCAGGAACATTAATCACAAGTGTTATCCTGACATTTGTATTGCTGCCTGACAGCTGGACACACAAGGAACTCTGCAGTAGGTGCTTTTAAATCGTAAATTATTACTAAACAGCAGCTTTGGCCAAGTTCAGGGCTCCCTCTCAAGGTCAGCGCCCAGTGCTCAGTGCCCAGTGTTCTGTCCCCCTACTTCCCTCCACGGATGAATTTAATTCATGCAATTAACTGTCTGTGGTACAGGAATACTTTGCTATTTCTTCCTTTTTGTGTGTATTTTGCAACAAAAAAAGACACATGCTGCTGTGCATCACCATTTTTAATTATCTCCCTATTTTTTTTAATTTCTTTATGAGGTATTGCCCTTTGGTAAAGCTTTCAATTAAAAGCACGAGAATTACATTTTCTATCAGAATTGAGCGCTCCAAAATAAAAGACAACTCTTTAGTAGAATGTCTATAATATACACATTTCAAACTCCGAATTCTATAATTTGCTAATTTAGCTCGCAGGTTGCAACTGAAGCCTTTTGTGATGGGTCATGAAATACAATGCGTCATGAAATACTAGGTTCATGAAAGACAAGCAATAGTTTTTTACTGATAAATTCTGCTGATCAAATTACAAAAACAGAAAGATAAATTGTACCTTTCGAAACATTCTAAGTCCCAACATTTCTACGACAGTTTGTGATTTGATCGGGCTCGATGTTTGTTAAATTATGAGAATTGTGCAAACTCAAGTTTCAATTTACGCTCTCGTACAAGAAAGTTGCTAATCTTGTTTCAGGTGCGAACTACTGTTTGCATATTAAAATAATTAACACCGTGTGCACAAATTTAGTCCAATGTCAGTATTTGACCTTCTGATTTTCAGTAAAACTTGATTCAAACTTTAGTATAGGTGGGATCGAATTGCAAAAAATATCAGTTTGCACACCCAAAATATGGTCCGCGATGCCCGCCACCCCTTCCACCACCAATCCCAATGGTAGGAGACAGACACAGTTTGAACTTTTGGAAGGCAGGGGGGCCTCACGACCCCCCGGCCGTATTTATTAAAATATAAAACAAAATTTAAAACTTTAGATTAAAAACGTTTCATGTATCGTGTACAAAATTCAACTTTCATTACACTTGATGAAGGCAGGTGTCCAGGCTAACCCTAACAAATCTCTAATACAAAGATTTTCCTAACCGAGTCTAACATCATGAGATAATGCAATGCATACGAATTTTTGTACATCTTATCGGTAGGGGCCAACGGCAAGGTCTTAACCGGTGTCAGATCCCTATCACCAAATTTCCGCCCTCACGTGTGAATGGCGCATGCGCAGAGGGCTTTATCCTCGTAGCCAACCGTAACTTCCCTTGTCATGGGGGCCCCCTTTCACTCGGCGCCATCTTAAGGTCGTCCGAGTTCCCGTGCGGGGTATCCATAAGAAGAACAGTGTGGACTCCCCCCCCCTTTCCCTGCACTCTCTTCCGCCGGAGCAGATATCCGGCCCCCGGGAAATTCGTGGGAGGGGCATATAGCCGTCTCCCCCTGGGTGGGGCCTATGGCCGTCTCCCCCTGGGCGATCCCATCCATAATGGGTGCCGCCCCACGTGGGAGGGGCCAATGGCCGCCTCCCCCCGGGCGCTCCCATCCATAATGGGTGGCGCCCCCACTAGGGACCTTGAAATCACTGCTCACCGATCATGACCTTACCGCCCGACGAAAGACTAAATAAATACGACAGTTAGTTACCTGCTAGAGGGAAAAACCTATGCTTAATCTTAAATTACAGCCAGGTATATCCAATGAACTATAAACATTGCTACCAAAGGAGAAAAAAGGTCCTATCACAGAGTACGTCTTTATTACATACAGTTCATTACATTTCTACAAAGGAAAAAAGGCCTATAGGCAAGTATTCAGTTGCATGCACACTCTTGGCATCAATCTAAGATGGGAGCAACGGTTCCAACAAGACGTTTATCCATTACAATCAAATTGTTAATTACAACTTTGTTTACTCCGAAACTTCTGCAACAGGGGCTGGTGGGTGGGTCAAAAAACTGCAGCTTGTTCCCTTGAGGGATCACGAGCGACGAGTGGTGCAGCCTTCAGAGCGCAGGAACAAGAGGACGCTTGCCTGGATTCCCGCGACTTTTATCTTGCAGCGGGAAGGCGGGGCAGCATCCCCATCCCGCCCAGAGGTGCACGGACTTCCGGGCGGGTGCTAGGACAACCCTTTTTAGGCTGCGGGGGCGTGCTCCAACCACGCCACTATGGGCATACCGGCCGGGACACGCCCCCCGCCCGCAAAGGTTGCCCGGGGGATCGGGGCACCCAACCATACGTTCGGGGTGACCGAGAGGTCTCCCCTTTCCAGATGGTCCGGGATGCCCGCCACCCCTTCCACCACCAATCCAAATGGTAGGAGACAGACACAGTTTGAACTTTTGGAAATTTCCGCCCTCACGTGTGAGTGGCGCATGCGCAGAGGGCTTTACCCTCGTAGCCAACCGTAACTTCCCTTGTCATGGGGGCCCCCTTTCACTCGGCGCCATCTTAAGGTCGTCCGAGTTCCCGTGCGGGGTATCCGTAAGAAGGACAGCGTGGACTCCCCCCCTTTCCCCGCACTCTCTTCCGCCGGAGCGGATATCCGGCCCCCGGGAAATTCGTGGGAGGGGCATATAGCCATCTCCGCCTGGGAGAGGCCTATGGCCGTCTCCCCCTGGGCGATCCCATCCGTAATGGGTGCGCCCCCCCCCCCCGTGGGAGGGGCCAATGGCCGCCTCCCCCCGGGTGCTCCCATCCATAATGGGTGGCGCCCCCACTAGGGACCTTGAAATCACTGCTCACCGATCATGACCTTACCGCCACAGGCCAGATAGTTGACCGACTATCTGTCCCCCCCACACCTCCTATAGGTCATGTCTCCTCAATCCCACTAGCCAAGCTATCATGTCTCCTATCAATAAGTCATTCCCCACCCTGGACAGGTGTACCCCATCATCTGAATAACAATGGTCCCCCCAGATGCACCCATGCGGTATGCTTTGAAGATGAGCAGAGCAAAACAATTTCTCCATTTTATTGTTGACCCTCTTTACCGAATGGTTCAACGCTGTTGTGGACAATCCACCCCTCCATACCCTCCTCGGAATCATGTGTGACCAAGCTATTGTGCACCCCGGGAGCGTCTTTGCTAACCGACTAACTGCTGAGAGTATGTGCTCGATTAAAGCTTGTCTGCCCAACCTTACCAAGTCATTGCCCCCAATGTGCACTATGACTACTGATGGCGGTGACCTGTGCCGCCCTAACACTTCTTCCACAAAACCTTGCAGTCGGTCAATGCATAGGCCGCCCTTCCCATGGAATGACACCCTAAAACCATATTCCTCAGATGTGTGGATCACATCACCTGACTTGAATATGTCCACGGCACGCCTCATGTATGAGTGGCCCACGACCCAGACCACTCGTCTTCCATTCCTTGATCCTGAAGTGGTGGTTAGCTGATACTGGGCCGGTACCAATTTCCGCCCTGCGTCACAGGCTCGTGAAACTGTAATCCAAACAAAAGACAACAAGCGTGAGTGCACTTCTTTAGTAACTCACAACATGTGCAGCCGCACGTACCTTTTGAAACAATTCGAAGACCAGCGGCCTAATTGTTTAACATTGTCTGCCCGCAGACTCCCAGCTGTTGCTTCTGTAGCGGCCCCTATCCTGAATGAATGAGTCCCAAAATCACTCGGGTTCAAGCCCGCAGCTGCAATCGTGATTGCCAGCACCCTCTGGAACTGAAACTTTGTTAACGGGGTGCCATCAGCATGTCGCAGCAAGCCCCCCCCGCCCCCATGTCATCAATCTTTCCTTTAGGTAGGCCTCAACATGCCTCACTGGACAACAGGGACTACCCGGAGAGCGCTGCAACACAATGCTATTCCCCTGGGCCTCCTGGTCTGTCTTTGACCTGGCTATGGTGATCAGCAGGGAATCCCCCCTCACTTGCGTGTGGTCCCTGCGCAGACCCCCTTCGGTATCCCTTTTGTTGGCAGCCACTAGTTTGCTTACCCGCAGGGCCCCATAGAACGCCAATGCAAATGCTGCCCGGAATAGGACGACCTCACTAGGTGAGGAGCATGTCTCTTCTAGTTTAGCCAACAAGGAGGTCAATCTCTCAAATCCTATCGGGTGCCTGGTATCCTTTTTGCGACCCTCTAGGTGCCGCCAGCCGCGCAGCGCCTTTCTGACTATAAAGGAATCCGTCGGGTCCCTGATCCCCTGGAGCTGAGCCATAAACGATATGGCGGCCTTTTACCGACTGGCGGTTGCCTCCTCATGAAGTGCCACTAAAAATTGGGTAAAGGACCCCTCCTGACCCCATCTATGCTCCCATGTAGGGCCCAAAAAGGCGCAGTACAGGTGGAACACCCCTTCATAAGCTCTCCTTGTCCTGGGCACTAAACTGGCTGCCAAGAGGTTTTGTAGTCCGGGGTGCCGATTTGCCATAATGCTTCGGGAAATGGCGCTGCCACTAGCTCCGCTGAGGGTAAACAATCCCTGAAAGCCTGCATTTTGAAACGAGAGAGCGCATCAGCTGCATTATTCAGTACTCCCGGCACATGTTTTGCCCTGAATTGCACATTTAGTCTCAAGCATTTCAACACAATTTCCTTCAACAATCGCAATATCCACTTGCAGCGTGCTGCCTGCTGGTTAATGCACTCGACTACGGTCATGTTATCGGACCAAAATATCACGAGCTGTTTCGGAACTCTTCCGGCCATGCCGACAACGCTACCCAGATTGGGAATAGCTCTAGAAAACCAATGTTGCTCGTCAGGCCACTTGTTTTCCACCATGCTGGCCATTTCTGAGCCGACCATCGGTTACCAAGGATCGCGCCAAACCCCACACTGCCCGCAGAGTCGGTCCATAAACCTAATTCTGCTGACGAGGCCGGGGCTTTGCTCCAGACTACTCGGCCGTTGAAATCCGCCAAGAATGCCAGCCAAATAAGCATGTCCTGGCGAACCTCTGCCGACAGCCTCGTACGATGGTGCCCTTCCTTTAGGCCAACCATGGCCTGGACAATCGATCGGGAGAAAGGGCGAGCCATCAGTATAACCCTCAATGCAAAGTTAAGCTGTCCCCACCGTTTGCTGTAGTTGGTGCAGTGTCACTTTGTCGTTCCGGAGACATTGCAACAAGGAGGCCCTGAATTTGGCGATCTTCTCCGCCAGCAAACGGAAGCAACCCTCCACGGAGTCTAGTTCGATACCAAGAAGCTCCAGGGAGGTAGTTGGACCCACCGTCTTACCTGGCGCCAACGGTACCCCGAAACCCCGCATGAGCACGCAGAAATCCTGCAATGCCCGTGCACAGTCCCGAGAGCCCACCGGGCCGAGAAACAAGTAATCATCGAGATAATGCATCACATGTTAGTGCCCTGAGGCCTTCGAGAATACCCACTCCAGAAATGAGCTAAACATTTCAAAATAGGCACACGAAATTGAACAACCCATCGGCATGCACATATCCATGTAGTACTTCCCCTGAAATGCAAAACCCAACAAGTGCTGATCCTGGGGATGTACCGGAAGCAACCTAAATGCGGATTCAATATCCGATTTTGCTAACAATGCACCGGGCCTAGGCGATTCAACATTACCACTACGTCATCGAATGATGCGTACCTCACACTGCAAATGTCTGCATCGATCGCCTCATTAACGGAAGCCCCCCTTGGTGCCGATAAATTATGAATGAGCCTGTATTCTCCCGGCTCCTTCTTGGGAACTACCCCTAATGGGGAACACACAAAATTGCCGTTGGTGGTTCACTGAACGGTCCTGCAACCCGCCCCAAGCGAACCTCTTTTGCGATCTTTGTGGCGGCCACCGCCGGGTTTTGCTTAACGGACTGTTGGTTTTTGCATGAGGGTGCCCCCCGAAAATCACCCGCCGGGATCCTGAAGCCATACGAGAAGCCATCTTGCAGGATCCCAGCGGACACATGATCAGGGTATTTGTTCAGCCAGGGAGTCAAAGCCAGAATATCCACGGGCCACAGTTCGGACCTCCGAGGCATCGTGTCAATCCTGCTTGGTACCCCCTTTTCCTCCGGTACCATTGCCTCTGGATCGGCAGCTAGTCTCGGGGTGGGAGGTATTACCACAACCTGCGCAGGCATGCCTGAACCTGCATGTTCCCTGCGGCCTGCTACACGTTCCCTTGTTAAAACCCCAACATACTCCTCGCTTATTCCCATTCCCGCCCGATCTAGACTGAGGAGCCCCCCGTAGGTCGGTCGAAAGGGCTGTGGCTGTTTCTGTTGAAAGGCCCTGGAGCTCGACCCCGATCCACCCGCCGAGCCCGGCAAGAACTGCGCATGCCAAGATACAGTATCCAAACAATTCCAAGTCAGTGTTTCATTAAACTCTTTCGCTTTTCTAAATGCCACGTCATACCCTTTCCATTCTTCTCCTCCATACTTCTCATGGAAGCCCGTAATCCTACTCTGGTAGCACGCTAGGTCACCCAACAGTTCTGGTGTTCGCTCAGCCATAATTTCTACAAAAACAGAAAAAGCCCTGATCCAGTTCACCATAGACTCTTCCACCCTGAATTCTGCCATTTTTGCCCGCCATACACTGGGGTGCCATAAATCCTTCTGAGTCTTGGCATATTCTAACTCACGATTGTCTGTCAACAATGAAAACATATTGATGTATTTATTTGCCCACACCATTTCTTAAGTTGCCATAGGAACATGTTGCGCCAAGCATTCCCGCCTTGAGGGTACAGCGCCCTCCCCCATTATTGGGAGCGATCTCTTACCGGCTTCTGTTGTACCTCCGGTCGTGTCCGTCGATGTATTCCGATTTTCGACCGCGGCCAGGTTCGCCACCTGCGGAGAAATAGAAGGCACGTTCGCTGCCCCAGCGCCCCTTGTCTGCTTGAGCTGCTCGATAATCTGCCTAGCTTCTTCGGCTGGGTCTTCCACAGCCGCGGATCCCCCCGCTCCCTTCTTCAACCAGGGTAATACAGCCGCCAACTGAATCGCTAATTTGGGGGGCATTTGGTCGTTATCCAGCGGTGTGATAACCACAGGGATTGGCAATCCCCCATCCGGTGTGGGTACCGGGCTGGACGCTGGTGCTACCGGGACCAGCGGGACCTCCATCGGGACTGGGGCATCGCTAGGACCCACTTTCCCCTTCCTCTTTTTCCCCTTATCCCCCCCTGGGGTAATGTTTGGCAAAGCAGGCCCCACGATCCTCTTAGGTCGCCCTGAGGGCCCCGCTTGGGCCTCTACTTGTTTCCGGAGGGCCGCTAGGCCGCGACCCAGCTGGTCTACTTTACCGAATTTCCTGTCCATCGCCGACACTTAGTTCACCAGTGTGCGCAGCATTCGTTCCATCTCGGAGCTCTTTCCACTCTTCTTACCAGGCATATCTGCGTTCTGTTTTGTTTCTGCCTGTTTTCCAGTAGTGACTCGGACTCCAGCTACGCCTTGACGACTGAAACAGAAGAAACAACGATTACACGTTCAAAAAACTGCAGCTTGTTCCCTTGAGGGCTCACGAGCGACGAGTGGTGCAGCCTTCAAAGCGCAGGAACAAGAGGACGCTTCCCTGGATTCCCGTGCCTTTTATCTTGCAGCGGGAAGGCGGGGCAGCATCCACATCCCGCCCAGAGGTGCACGGACTTCCGGGCGGGTGCTAGGACAACCTTTTTTAGGCGGCGGGGGCGTGCTCCAACCACACCACTATGGGCATACCGGCCGGGACACGTACCGCTGCCCGCAAAGGTTTCCCGGGGGATCGGGGCACCCAGCCATACGTTCGGGGTGACCGAGAGGTCTCCCCTTTCCAATAGGAGAATTTATGCACAATTTCAGCTCAATTCTCCAGTCAAACGTGTCAAACTTAGATTCTGGTGAAAAGTGTTTGCAATTACTAATTAACACACCTCGTGCAAATGTTAATTAGCAGATGCACAACTTGCTCTTGTATTTTGTCTCCGATGATTGTTAACCGGTCCAAAACATTGAGAAACACTTTTGAAGGACCATTGCTTGTTAGGTAACTTTACAGGAGGATGCAGCAAGCGTTGAATGACATTGAAATTCAACGTGCCTGGTTTAGTTGAGGAACTGCATTTTTAGGTTGTGGTTTTGAAAATGTATCGATCATTTTTGCAAGCTGTAAATGACTAATTTGATAAAGTTGAGGAATGTTTAAGCTCCATGATACTTAAGCAATGTTTGCTCTAGTTTAGAGCCTATAACCTTCTCAGTTAGAAAATCCATAGTAGAAACGTTGTTGAATACTTTTGATTGCTTTAGTTAGCAGATTTTATTTAGAGATCATTTGTTACTTTGATGTTGTTGTTAATTAAACCCATGACTGTTGTCAGCCTTAGGGTGGTCATCCCACAAACATGTTTGCCTTACTCATCCATTTCTTTTTTATTGGCCTTAGGACGCTGTGCACTTTACCACTACTAGCCAAATGTGTGTGGTCCCTTCTTTAAACATGATGAAATCGGCTTACACAATTGGCACATTTAATTGACTTGCCAGTCCCTAGCAAAGTGGTACCACATGTACCTAGGTCCTGTACATTAAATGCTACTAGTGGGCCTGCTGCACTTGTTGTGGCACCCACTGCAGTACCCTTTTAAATATGTTCTAGGTTTGTTATTGCAGCCTGAGTGTGCAGTTTTTAAACTGCCATTTCAACCTGTCAAAAAAAAAACTTTTGCCATGCCTAAACCTTCCTTTTTAATACATGTAAGTCACCCTTGTGTAGAGTTCTCCCCAGCCCGGGCACTCGTAAATGACTGCACCACACACAGAGAACAGTTTTACATGTCTTTATTCATCAGTGTGTAAACACGACCTGAACATTCTAAACCTGTTTTCATTTTCCCACCATTCAAACGTTCACCTTATCAGTCAGCAGAATGTATCCAGAGCATTACATGAATATATACATGGAATAAAGACTTTTCTTTGAAAATCGCATCCCACGGAGTCGGCGCCTGTTTCCTCATTTATGATTTCGGATTGGAATCAATATATATATATATATATATATATATATATATATATATATATATATATGTGGATCCATACTTATACAGCAGGGTATATACTTTGGTTTATTTAACAAAGAACAAATTTGTTATTTACTTTAACTACATTATAGCGCAACATATCTATCAAAGTCTGTCCTCACTGGTTGTGAAAAGAATGTCACATGGTGTTATGTTTGAATATAACTTTATTGAGGTAATATGGCACCCGTACCCGTGAACAAGCAGCGGACGCTGCGAAACGCGTTGGGTGATTCTGCCGAAATAAAATTTCACTAAGGAGCAAGTATGGGCCTAAGCTTGTTTTTTAAGGATTAAACAAGCAACTGTTGGTGGATTTATTGGGGGTTGGCGAACCCCGCTGGGGCCCGCCGTGACTAAGAGGCACTGGTCTGGTCTTCGCCGAAGTGTTTGGATATATATATATATATATATATATATATATATATATATATATATATATATATATATTCACAGAAAAAACCATAGGTTATAGTGGATATATAGTTAGGAATTTGCATTTACAAAACCTTGAAAATTCAATGAAAAAACCATAGGTTATAGGCCATATATAGTTAGGAATTAGCATTTACAAAACCTTATTTTACTCGCATAAAACCATTGAAATTCCATATATAGTTAGCTAACTATAAGCGCTAACTATATATCGCGCACCCGCAATCCACTGCTGATGATGTCACATATTACATCATTCATGACATGGTCAGTGACATCACTGATGACATCACTGATGACATCTCAAATGACATCACTGATGACATCACTGATCACAACATCCAGTGATTGTATGTGTCTGTAAAGTTTAAATATGTTTCACATATTGAAGAATGAGTGGATGTATAAGTGTCTGGATGAAGAATTTAGTAGGTGCATGACTGACTGTATGAGTGAGTGATTAAATGTGTCTCACTGAGTACATGGGTTAGTGACTAAACTGTCTTAATTCGTGCATCAGTATGTTTGTTGTTGTGTAAGCTGCTGCATGTGTTGATCAGTAGCTATAAGAGTGGCCATATGGGTTATTGATTGGTTGCCCAAGTATTTGAATGGGAGGCTGAGTGTGTGTGTGGGTGGCTGAGAGGTGCGTGACTCTGTGCATAGATGTGTAAGCAGTTGATTCACTAGGAGTATGAGTTCAAGAGTGCATGTGGAAACAGCTATATGGGCGGTTGACTGTGCATGGGTGTGTTGGTGAGTGAATGGATTTCTCATTGCTACATGTGCAAGTAAGTACGTATGTAAAACACAATACATGTGAGAGTTGAGATATATAAATAACTGAACATAAGAGCCAGTGAATGTGTGAGTGGCTGTATCGATCACTGTGAGCTTGTATCAGGGATTATATAAGAGAGTAAATATGTGTTATTATATGTTTGAATAAGTAAGATGTGTATAACTGTATAGTTGAGGAAATGGAGGTGTGATTGATTCTTTGCATGACTGACTAGGTGTGTGAGTAACTCCATGGATGAGTGACAGTCTGTGAGTGTCTGTTTATACTGAGTGTATGTAAGGTTATATTAGAGTCTGAAGAGGTTCATTGTATTTTCACATGAGTGATGTGATCAGTGATGACAAATGAGATGTCATCAGTGATGTCATTTGAGTTGTCATCAGTGATGTCATCAGTGATGTCATTTGAGATGTCATCATTGATATCATTTGAGTTGTCATCAGTGATGTCATTTGAGATGTCATCAGTGATGTCATCAGTGATGTCACTGACCATGTCATGAATGATGTAATATGTGACATCATCAGCAGTGGATTGCGGGTGCGCGATATATAGTTAGCGCTTATAGTTAGCTAACTATATATGGAATTTCAATGGTTTTATGCGAGTAAAATAAGGTTTTGTAAATGCTAATTCCTAACTATATATGGCCTATAACCTATGGTTTTTTCATTGAATTTTCAAGGTTTTGTAAATGCAAATTCCTAACTATATATCCACTATAACCTATGGTTTTTTCTGTGAATTTCATTGGTTTTTTAATAGCAAATATGAAAAGCTTTAAAATGTCAAGTACGTGATAGATAAAAACATTTTCGTATTTATGCACGCTGATGTGCTTTGAACGCTGCCCCCCCCCCTCCCCTCTTTTGCCTTAGTAGTACTCTCTCTTTGCAGATACTGAAGGGTAGTTAACGCAGGCCTTTACCCCCGTTGTAATCCGTCGTGCCTCCTTGTCTCTCCATTTGATTGATTGTTGTCCAAGCATTTACTGTTTTAGAATTGGTTCTCTTTGGATCATTCTCTATTTACAAACAAGCACAAAGTCGCAATACTCTGTTTAGTCTTTGCAGATAGTGAAAAATCGTGTAAAAAAATAAAAGTAATCGAACAAAATCAGTAGGCCACTAATTGGATCTCTTTTTGACCTCGCTAAAATAGAAATATTAGGAACAACCCTTCTTGAGAAATACGAAAATAGTGAGATGAACTGAGCTCCACACCATGAGGGCTGCAAGACAGCTCGGCTCCATCACCCATCCCGCACAAAATAACGACAAACCCTATGCAAATATTAAAAATATAGACAACACACCAGCAAAGAAACAGGGTAAAACATTTTATTAAAAAACTATTTACATAACGTTGGTCTATAAGATGATGTCAGTAGTGGACCGATGTGTGAATAGATCGAAAACAGCACAAGGCTCCAAGATCCGGATAGCAAGCTCCTGGATGTTGGGTGCCATAGTTTAGAGTTCTGAATTTCAGCCTTTTTCAATGCCTGTGCTTTGTTGAATCAAAATGGCGGCTTGACACAAAGCTGACTCAAACGTTGTTACTGATGCTATGCAGACCAAAACTGGTTTTCAGTTTGTACATTTTTCTAGATTTTTCAATCCAAGTTTGGTTGACTTTGTAGAACGATGGCTTCAGATTTTCAACATACGGTGTGGTGGCGCTGACTGGGAGGGGGCGCTTCGCTCCTGCCCCCTCCCCAAGTAAGATTTTCATACGTGAAAGTACGTTAATGGTTTTGGTCCCTGAGATGCTTCGATGTCACTACCATTCTCAAATAGCATAAGTTCTGGATGTTGGGTGCCATAGTTAAGAGTTCTGAGCAGTGCTTGTAACACTGTCTGAAGCTTATTTCCACCTACTGCAGCTTCACTATTCTCAAAGTAAGTGAGTGTCGTTTGTGGACCTGACTGCATTAGAAAACAATGTGATATGTTACCTTCCTAAACAGCTTGACGGAGGCCCCTGAGGGGCGGTGTGATGGCCATGGACTCGGAGAAGACGCTTGGCTCCGACACCCTCCCCAAGTCTTATAGCACTGGTGTAGCCTGAGATCGCCCCCGACATAGGCGGCCGGCTCCCGGGGTCCGGCGGAACTTTTTGCCTTTTGATGACTCTTCAATTCTGGACCTTGTCCCACAATCCGTTTGACCTGAAGACAAGCTGTAGTGGGGCGCCCCTTTATCGTTTTAGTTGCTATTCCGCCCGCTTTTGCTACACTGTGCCTCTTCCGCCATTCAGCTGTTTTCCGCCCGCTCTTGCGACTACAGCGTCTCGCTCACCATGTAGTTGAGATGCGCCCGCTCTTGCGGTGCAGCGATAGGCGGCTGCCACAGGACTCTCAAAATGGCGGCCGGCTCTTCGGTTTTGGGCCTGGTCCACTAAAATGGCCCTGGGACACCTTGGAACTCGGACGCTTGTCTGCTAGGGCTTGGGTCCCATTCTCGAAAAGCGTCCCCTCAGCCGTGAAGATTCTACAAAAGTCTTGGGGGCCTCCGACTCCCGCAGGCTTCTGGTGGGGAGCGGCTGCCATGATTGCTCGTGGAATGGCCACGACGGAGCTACGAGATGGTAGTGGTCTCATGCTGACGCCAGCTTTAGTCTGAAACATCCAGAAACACTGTAGACTACCAATTCGATCAGTTCCGGTAGCGCCCCAACATGACCCGGAAGAGAAGAACTTGCCCTCCCCTCTTTGACTGATGGTTCTTGTTGCCTGTCCCCTCTGTTGTCATTTAACAGAACTTTTTGGACTGCTGAAAGGGGTTGTGTTCTGAACGCTGGTTGGTGGAGACATTTAGACTATATTCTTGACCTACGTTGTCGCGTAATGCGTTTTATGACACGCCGCGTTAGCGCACCCGGAAGTGATCCGAGGCGCGGCGCGCAGCGCGTAACGTAAGCATAACAGGTCATGTGACTTGTTAATAAAACTTTTCATTGGTTCATTTTACTTTTGTTAATTTAATGATGAAAAGCTTGGTCATATGACCTAAAAATTACGCTTTTTATTATTTTCGAACAATATTTTTTTTTCAAACATATGTTATAATATTCCAGGCTAATGTACTTTCCCGGAAAATTTACAACTGTCTTGCAAGTAAAATATATTCCTTTTTCGAGAAAGAGGGCGTTTCTTCCTTCCATGACGGAGCCGTTGAGTAAAAGAGATTCGGCCTGCTGTCTTAGTCGCCGATACGCCTGATTATCAGATTCTTATCGATCACTTTATGTTGCAGACATGAAAAACACAACTGCCCTTCACCATTTATCTTTACTGCGTTCCTACATATTATACCTTTTATCCGTCATGTAATTGGACTGCTTTATTTCACTTGCCTTTTACTGATTCGAAAACAGTCACTAAAAGTAAAAACTTTACAAATGAAAATACTACTACCGTGTTTTGTTTTAAAAACCTTTATTGTGAAAATGTCAGTATACAAATACGGGCCTATAACCACGTGGGCCGGCCACGGAGCAAACTGAAATCGTATATGATGAGGAGACATTTACACTGTAGAAGAACGTAACGAGCGGGCCATTAGGTGACAAGAACAAAGGTGTCTAACAGTTGCGGAATCGGTGGACGTACATTTTGTAATTAAAATACGACAGGGCCACTTACAATAACATTTTCTAGATATACATTTGCGGGCAAAGAGTTACGAGTCCCATTTATACCGGCGCCATTTTGGGCGAGGCCGGGCAGGTCCAAGATATAGTCAAAATGTCTCCACCAACCATCGGCCAGACCAGAACCCCTTTCGGCCCTTTATGCTACAAGATGGTGTCTTCCATTCAGAAAATATTGGTGGCAGCATTTTGAAAGGAAACAGAAACAGCCGTTCTCCTAGTGAGTTTCACATTGTTACATTTAGGAAGAATGTTGAAGAGTAGTATGTGGAAAATCTGAAGCCATTTTTCTACAAACTCTCAATCAGACTTGGATGGAGAAAAAAAAACCTGAAGAATGTACAAACTGAAAACCAATTTTTGTCTGTATAGCACCAACAGTAACGCTTGAGTCAGCTTTGTGTCAAGCCGCCATTTTCATTCAATCAATAGCGTCCCCCTGCACACATTCAGGGACCTGGTCGTGTCTTCAGATGAAACGCATTGTAGGAAAAGAAGCAGAAAGGAAAAGGAAAAAAGTTCCGCCGGACCTAGTGAAGCTGCAGCAGGTGCAAATAAGCTTCAGACAGTCTTACAAGCACTGCTCAGAACTCTCAACTGAGGCACTCAACATCCAGGACTTGCCATTCGGATCTTGGCGCCTTGTATTTTTGTTTTGTTTTTGATGGAGGGGAAACAACAAAAAACAGACATTGAAAAAGGCTCAACAGTGCAGGGCGCCTTGTGCTGGTTCCGACCTATTCACACATCGGTCCACTACTGACATCACCTCATAAACCAACGGGGCACCCCACGCCGACTTTCGGCGCAGCATTGTAGGATGGCCACACCAGTGCAGCAATTTTCTGGACACCACCTCGGTGCCATCCAGATCTCGGCGCGTTCATTCAATCAATAGCGTCCCCCTGCACACATTCAGGGACCTGGTCGTGTCTTCAGATGAAACGCATTGTAGGAAAAGAAGCAGAAAGGAAAAGGCAAAAAGTTCCGCCGGACCTAGTGAAGCTGCAACAGGTGCAAATAAGCTTCAGACAGTCCTACAAGCACTGCTCAGAAATCTCAACTGAGGCACTCAACATCCAGGACTTGCCATTCGGATCTTGGCGCCTTGTGCTGGTTCCGACCTATTCACACATCAGTCCACTACTGACATCACCTCATAAGCCAACGGGGCACCCCACGCCGACTTTCGGCGCAGCATTGTAGGATGGCCACACCAGTGCAGCCACTTGCTGGACACCACCTCGGTGCCATCCGGATCTCAGCGCGTTCGAGTCACTGTGCCGGAAGAGTGACCGGAACTCAGCTGAACACGCCGTCTTTCGGCGCAGCATTGTAGGATGGCCACACCAGTACGGCAATTTGCTGGACACCACCTCGGCGCCATCCGGATCTCGGCGCGTTCGAGTCACTGTACCGCAAGAGTGACCGCAACTCAGCTGGACACGCCGTCTTTCGGCGCAGCATTGTAGGATGGCCACACCAGTGCGGCAATTTGCTGGACACCACCTCGGTGCCATCCGGATCTCGGCGCGTTCGAGTCACTGTACCGCAACAGTGACCGCAACTCAGCTGGACACGCCGTCTTTCGGCGCAGCATTGTAGGATGGCCACACCAGTGCGGCAATTTGCTGGACACCACCTCGGTGCCATCCAGATCTCGGCGCGTTGTGCTGCCTTCGGCCTATTCGCACATCGGTCCGCTACTGACGCCGCCTCACGTGCCAACGGATTTTCTACGCTTTTTGTAGCCCTATGTCGCATAACAGGTCATGTGACTTGTTTATAAAACTTTTCATTGGTTCATTTTACTTTTGGTTTCCTAAAGATGGAAGGCTTGGTCATATGACCTAAAAATAACACTTTTCATTGGTTTAGAACATTTTTTTTTCCCAAACGATGAAAGCCCCACCTTGTTTCTGGATCATTCAGACTGAAGCTGGCGTCAGCATGAGAGCACCACCATCTCGTGGCTCCGTCGTGGTCATTCCGCGAGCAATCATGGCAGCCGCTCCCCACCGGAAGCCTGCGGGAGTCGGGGGCCCCCAAGACTTTTATACAATCTTCACGGCTGAGGGGACGCTTTTCGAGAATGGAACCCAAGCCCTAGCAGGCAAGCGTCCGAGTTCCAAAGTGTCCCAGGACCATTTCAGTGGACCAGGCCTAAAACCGAGGAGCTGTCCGCCATTTTAAGAGCCATGTGGCAGCCGCCTATCGCTGCACTGCAAGAGTGGGAGCAACTCAACAACATGGTGAGCGAGACGCTGTGGCCGCAAGAGCGAGCGCAACTCAGCTAGATGGCCGCCACCTGGGGAGGCCCGTTCACGCCGGCTCCCCCACGCCCCCCCCCCCGGGCCGCCGCACGCCAATTTTCGGAGCAGCATTGTAGGATACCAAAACCAGTGCGGCAGTTTACTGGACATCACCTGGGTGCCTGTCGTACATGTTGTGTCAGCCATGTGACACTGGACACAGACCGCTACTGACGAGGCCTCCCCCCGCACCACCCGGGACGCCCCACGCTGTTTTTCTGTGCTGCATTGTAGGATCCCTAAACCAGTGCGGCACCCAGGCGACATCACCTGGGTGCCGTCCAGAACTCTGCACGTTGTGCTGCCTTGGGACTATTCGCACAACAGACCGCTACTGACGAGACCTCCCACCCGGGACGCCCCACGCCAATTTTCGGAGCAGCATTGTAGGATCCCTAAACCAGTGCGGCACCCAGGCGACATCACCTGGGTGCCGTCCAGAACTCTGCACGTTGTGCTGCCTTGGGACTATTCGCACAAAAGACAGCTTCTAACCATTGTTGCTTTTTGTGTTGAGAAATGTTTAAATGTTTTTAGTTTTTGTTCCGTTTGTTAAAGTTAGTAGTTAATAAAGTTTTATAACCTTACTTTGTTGGAGTGTTATCTATTTTTTTTAAAACGGGTGAATGGGGCCTTGAATCGGGTTATTGTCATGTGTGGGCTTTGGAAGTGTGCTGCTGCAGGATCGGACATTTCAAACTCAAATGCACGTTCTTTTTCTTACCTTTCCGAAGCATGGAGCGCAATAGCAGGCAGAGAAAGGGTGATGCACGTGTTGA
This sequence comes from Lissotriton vulgaris, assembly GCF_964263255.1. Lineage (NCBI taxonomy): Eukaryota > Metazoa > Chordata > Amphibia > Caudata > Salamandridae > Lissotriton > Lissotriton vulgaris. Next base: position 790,771,843 of record NC_141698.1, read on the forward strand.
ACACTACCTGACCTGGCAAGTTGCTGGCAGTGCCCCCCCGCCCGCTCCTGAAAAAGGGCACACACACACCGCCGCCCCGAGTACTTCACAAATCTTTAAAAGACCATGCGCTTGTTCATGAGGCTTAAATGGTTTATCACCTCTTCTAGAACCCCTGCATCGACCCTCTGACGTTTCCTGGAAAAATTACCATGTAACACAATACCAAGCCCTGTCAGCTGAAACCCCCAAGGAATCGTGGGGCATATTATCAAGGGGGTTTATCTCCGCTTTTTTGGCTTTAAAAACCATGAAAGCGGAGATAAAATTATTTCCCTATTATCAAGCTGTCGCTAACACCAGTTAGTGACAGCTAAAAGGAGATAGCGACCATCTTGGGCCCCGCTTTGCATGTCAGTGATACTTATCACTAATGACATGCAAAGTGGCGTGCCAAGATGTTAGCGACTGGAAACAGTCCCTAACATCGCTACCTTCTATTACCAACTTTTGGAGATATTCGCGCTAAGCGCGAATATCTCCAAAATCTAACACCTGCCCTGAGCAGTTCTTAGCCATGTTATCCAATGGGAGGTGGATAACATGGCTAAGAGCATTAGGTCGATAATACATGAATATCGCGGACTTTTCTGCGATAATAGCAAGGTTTATCTGCGATAAAAATCGCCGATGTGCGGCGATAATTTTTGTCTCTAAACAAGTTAGAGACAAAAATTATCGCTAGTTGTTCGTAATATGCCCCCGGGTTTTTGCTTGCAGAAATCGGGAGGCGGGAGACTAGCACTGAAATCAGTACTCACACGCCTGAATCAGGAGGATTGGCATGTCTGAATTCTCTACAGCTGGGGCCATAAACTACATCCGCAGGGTTAGGTGATAGCCTGGAACCAGCCTGGCATCTAAAATGGCTGCCGTGCACGACAAAATTGTGGCATTCGAAAAAAGGCAAGATGGCGCAGCCGCTGGAAGAGATGTATCAACATATATCAGCCTCCTCAGCCACCCTCAGGAAACATAGGGGATTAGGATATGTCTCCCGCACCCCCTTATACCTAGTACTTTAATTAACGAAGCACAAAATGGCGAATTCCCGTTTCGCTACCAGTTTGCGGCCCAGTTCGCGGCCCGTGAAGCGCTTCTACCGTGAAAAATCATTTTTTTTTTTTTTCCCCACGGGACCCTTTAATAACCCCAACAACATTCCTAGGGGGTCAAGAGGGGGATACCTTGCCCCCTTTCATTAAATTCCCCCTTAGTTTTTCACCTTTTCTTCTCTCTCGATCCTACCGAGAGACAAGATGGCGGCCGCTCCGGACTGTCACGCAGCAAAAAAAAAAAAAAAAGCTCACGCACAGCCGCTGGAAGAGATGTATCAACATATATCAGCCTCCTCAGCCACCCTCAGGAAACATAGGGGATTAGGATACGTCTCCCGCACCCACTTATAACTAGTAATTTAATTTACGAAGCACAAAATGGCGAATTCCCGTTTCGCTACCAGTTCGCGGCCGCGCTTCTACTGTGAAAAATCATTTTTTTTTTTTTTCCCCACGGGACCCTTTAATAACCCCAACAACATTCCTAGGGGGTCAAGAGGGGGATACCTTGCCCCCTTTCATTAAATTCCCCCTTCGTTTTCCACCTCTTCTTCTCTCTCGATCCTACCGAGAGACAAGATGGCGTCCGCTCCGGACTGTTTAGAATGTTGACAGACACCGGAGAGCCAATCAGCTTTCTGCGCGCAAAGTTCCGATAAGCGAAAAGTAAGCGGACCGGATCGCTGCCCAGAGCGCTGTTACAGATATATATCTTGGTTTGAACGTTAATTTCTCAAAAACTACTGGAGCACATATATTGAGACCTAGCAAAGGCACATCGGGCTAACAGTCCCTACAATTTTGCCAAGTTTCGTGCAAATCCATTCAGCCGTTCGAGCTAAAAGTGAGTCCAACCGCCCTATGGAAAACTCAATGCAAAAAACGCGTTTTGGGACCCCCCGTTTTTCTCAGCCCCCCCTTGACGAAACCCCACCAAATTTTCAGGGGCTGCTCAGAAACAAAATGTGCCATTTTCCTGAAAATTTCAGCCGATTCCGTCCACAAACGCCAAAGTTATTAGACATAGAATTTTCAAAAGTCCCATAGGGAAAAAATTCTAACTATATATACCTACTGGCGATAGCCAGTAGGTAATATATATATATATATATATGAATACCATTGACCCACATATCAGTACAACCAATCTCAGTATTAACGATAATGAAACGATTTTATCTGATGAGATATTGAACTATGGGAAACAGAAGTGGCAGATTCTGGCACCTTTAGAACAGTGGATGGCAGCGCAATAGTTGAAGGGACCTTGGCATCAAATACTAAAGCGCCACTAACATCCTTCAAGCCATCTTCGACATTCAGCCCCATCATGCCTCGAGATCTAATTGATGTCTTTCAGGAAAATATCATCAGTCAACTCAAAGAATTACAAAACAAAATCTGCAGGAGCAAAAGCAGATATGACAGTACAACCAATGACTATGAGTCCCTTGTAATCAGATTGTGCAAAGAGAAGAACATTGTAATACGACCGAGGGACAAAGGGGGAAATGTAGTATTGCTGACCCAAAGTAATTATGACAAGGAAGCTTACAATCAGTTAAACGACAGGCAATACTATGAAAGAATGAATATGGCCCAAATTAAAACGATGCAGTCTGAATTTCATCAGAAACTGACAAAATGGAAGAGCAAAAAACTTTTGTCAGAAGCGGAATACAGATTTCTGAAAACGGATAAACCAGTAACATCCCTTATTTACTTTATACTGAAGGTTCATAAAGACCTGGAAAATCCCCCCGGTAGCCAATAATATCTGCTAGAGGGGAGTTACTTGAAAATACCTCGGTATATATTGACTACTTTTTGCAGAGCTATGTCAGATCCTTGGATTCTTATATTCAGGATACTGGGGACTTTTTATTCAAACTGCAAAGTATTAGATGGCAAGAAAACTATTGGATGATTGCACTGGATGTAACAGGGCTGTATACCAGTATTAAGCACTCTGATGGAATAGCTGCTGTGAATTTCTACCTGTCATGAAGAAGTGTACTTTTTAAAGACCACAACTTGATGTTGATACAAATGCTCGAATTCTGCCAAGAACATAATGTGTTCATGTATAACAATCTACAGTATAGGCAACGGCAAGGAGTAGCAATGGGGGTCAGTTTCTCCCCAAGTTATGCTTGTTTGCGTATGGGCGCTTGGGAGGAACTGTCCTCAAAAGGGACTTTGGTGAAGTCATTGAATCCAGAGTGGTAGCATGGTACTGATTTATTGATGACTTATTTGTTGTGTGGCAAGGTAGTCAGGAAGAAGCAATGGATTTTGTGGCACAATTTAATGTGAATGAATACAATCTCAAATTCACCGCTAAACTCAGTTGAACCATGGTTTCCTTTTTGTATACAGAAGTATATGCCAGTGGTAACCAACTTGAGACCAGGTTATTTAGGAAGGCAACCGCTGGCAATGCTATCCTCCATGCTGGCAGTGCACATCCAGCCCATTTGATTATGAGCATACCATACAGCGAAATTCTTCGCCTGAGAAGGCTGTGTAGTAATGATAGTGACTTACACCAGACTCAGGTAGCCAGTAGATCTAGGTTCCTGGAAAGGGGGCACTCGAGTAAAGTCATTGAAAAAGCCAGATCTAAATCCATGCTTGTCAGCCGACAACAATTACTGAGCAAATATGACACCTCAGTTGAGACAACTACCCAGCCTGTATCTGACACAGTTATGACTAATACACAGGGTGAGAAACCAACTAATCCCTTCAGGATTATAGTTGGTTACATAAACAACATAAGGAGCTACGAAAGATCATTAACAATAATTGGTCTACTATTCTCAAGGATCCTGTCATTTGCAATACATTCCCCAAAAAAGTGTCCATTACATTCAGTCGAGCACCCTCTGTGAGGGACAGACTGGTGGACACGAGCCCCGAAGTACTCAAAAAAACATCTTGGCTGCAAACCAACAGTGTTCTTTTTTAAGTGCAATACTTGCAAATCATGCACCCATCGGATTAACAAGAAGACTTTCAAGGATGGGTTCAGCAACAAAGAACACAAAATCAATAAAGTACTGACCTGAAAGACAGAATTTGCTGTCTACATCCTAGAATGCCCATGTTCCCTCAGATATGTAGGGAGTACAAAGTACGCAGTTCACAAGCGTATCCTACAACACCTGAGAGCTATTGTCAATGAAGACAATACGTACCCGGTAGCAAGGCACTTTAAAGAACACCACCATAGTAACAACAAAGGGCTCAAGTACTATGTCATAGATGCAGTTAGTGCCAGCAGACTAAACAACCAGGGGGTCTTAACCTTACGGAGGATCTTCATACTTGTCTATACTAGCACCCGATATTTTATCTGTGGTGTTATTGTCCGTATATCAACACTTTTTTACAGTAGGGATTATTTTTAAATAGTTTTTACTATTTTTGATAATTATTTATTGTTTTATATTGGACATGTTTTATTACATATATCCCATACTGAGAATGACCCCCAGACGCAGTTTAGACCTATTGGACTTTGTCCAGTACATCTGACAAGTCCATTAGTTTACCTGATTAGTTGATTCTTTACTCCCCTGTTTCCCCTCTAATCATGCCATTCTACATAACTTATTGGACATCTCCTCCCCGCTGTCATTGTGCTTATACTACATCACTAGCTTTGATTCTTTAGTACTTATGAAGCTATAGCCAGCCTCTTATGCATTTGATTATGTAAATAAGATGGTACTGTACTGATTGGATCGTGGTCATTTTGACTAGGTTTGGGCTATGATCAGTCAGGCAAATGCATACTAGATAGAATTGGGATCGGCCTATCTATGATTTTGACATATGTTGATTTTAAAATTCACTTTAGCACTTTATATTCACACTCTTTATGGGTAATTGGCACAGCTATATGGGTCATTGGCTAATGTAAATCACCAACAGTTCATTGCTTCAAATGGGGATTCATCCTGTGATTTTACATGTGCTAGATATATATGATATCTGCTTAGCGTTAGGATTTGTTCACATTGAAACATGATTTTCATGACTGCTGAAATATAGGATGGGGCCAATGAGTATCATTACAGTGGATTGCCATTGATAAACTCTATTTTAGTCGTAGTATATATACTTTTAACTATGACTTCTTTACCCACCCATGTAACATATAGGACATGAGTTCTTCTGAACCCTGTTCATATATATTATTGCCACAGTGTATTTTATTTATGCATTGTGATTTGGCAGTTCCCCTGTCAGTTTGCGATATGTTGCACTATCCTTTGTACTATTATAGCAATATTGTGCACATATAAATAGAACTAATTTGCACTTTCATGTGACAGTACTTGGATGATATCTGTATTTAACTATTATACATTCATTGTAGTCCATTATGTTTCAAACATGTTACTCCTGAATTGTAACTACGAGGCAATCTGTTTTCTATGTCTATGCCATGTGACTCTCATTACTCTTTGCATTTGCACTTTAAAATTAGGTGGTCCACAACCTCACGTTGTCATGTGATCAAGGCTCTTTGGAGCCGAAACGTTATGGCGACAGCACTAATAAAATAATCGGCATCCTGATATTGTGGTCCGTGTCCGTTCCTGAAAGCTGAGTACGAGAGTTGAATGCTCCAGCGTGATCAATGGATTCCTGTATATATATCCAAAAGTCCTTATGTCGCAGCGCAAAGAAAATTTTACTAAGAAAATTAGTTTATTGACTGACGTGTTTCAACCTGAAAGATCTTTGTCAAAGTCACTTCCTACATTTGGAAGTTCTTCATTTTCAAACCTCAATGGCCTGGAATGATAATAAACATACAAGACATACTTCCATGAACTTGATATAATCTCAGTTCATGGGCAGCACGGGAAAATAGACTACTGTTTAGTTATAGTTTAACCATGCACTCATTTTCAAAACAGTTGGTAAATAATTCATATGCAATTATAATTAGCAATTCATGAACCTTTAAAAAAAAAAACATGTGTAATGAAATTATAAATCATACAATCGTCAGCATGTAATATCATTTTACAAGTGCTTATGGCCAGTGCCTGTCCTATTCAATGGCTGTTGCAGTTGTAAAGACACTCTTTGTGCCACAACCTGTGATACTTCAGTGCTCGCTCAAGTAAGGACTTTTGATTTATACGTGGTACCTGCGCTTCCCTAGCCAGCCTCAACCCCGTATGGTGAATGCGGTCGGATGATACAGCAGGAGCTGTTTGCATCGAGAGTTCCTTTCCTGACTCCCGCCGCCGTGTTAAGAAATCCCCGGAAGACAGGAAGACTAGTGGTTTTGCAGGAAGCAGGTTGCGGGACCAACGGCATGTTCGGGTACTGTCGGGAGCTGATCAGTGTCTCTAATCCCTGGGATCTAAGTTGGAACTGGCTCCGACAGACAGAGACTTGGGTGCCACGTTTTGAAGTGATGTACCAGGGATCCCTCTCAAGTGGCAGCCAAAACTTGCTGCCTGGGTGTCGATCTTGCACTAGCATCAAATCATCAATCTCCAGATTCGAATTCTTGGCACAGCAATGACAGCTGACTTTCTCATTAGACCACTTCCTCCAGTCATACACTACTTGATCATTCATGGCACCAGGAACCCATTTTGGGTGATGAGGGATGGAGTCTGCAGTGACTCTTCCCATGGAGAGATGTCCAGGGACTCGACCAGTAGTAGAGTGGGGAGTCTGTCTATAGTCCCTCAAGAATGAGTAAATGGCCTGTTCAGGGGACTCACTGCTTGCAGTTGCAATCCAAATGACCTTATTCAAAGTCCTCATGAAGCATCCAACCTCTATGTTGGGTTGCGGCCACCTGGGGGTAATCTCTTTGTGCATGATACCTAGAGAGGTGAGATAGGACGAGATCTCCTGTCATTGTTGCCCCTAAATTCTTTGATTAGCCCCTGGTTAGCCATGATCTTTTCCAGCTCTAGTATGACTTCAGAGGCACTAAGGGAAGACAATACCTCTACCTATGAATACTTGGAGTAGTCATGGATCACTACCAGAGTGTGCCTCCCATCGGGGAGACTCCCAAAATCCATACTGGCACATATCCATGTGCCACTGGGACCTTTCTCTGCCAGTGTGGGTGCTGGAGGATTTGATTCCACAGTTGCCTGACTTTAGGAACAGGATCATACTGCTTTCTCTACTTTCTCATCCATTAGGGAAAACCAAAACTTGGTTCAGAGGTGCCCATGGTTCTTCACCATGCCCTAATGACCAGCATGGGCTAGCTGAATCACCCAATCAGCTAGTGAGGCAGAAATGACAAGGCAATGTCCCCAAAACAGGCACCCATTAGGATCTGCACTTGATTCCTGCTGCACGTGATACAATGTTTCTAGCACACGCCATGCTTCTGGGGTGAGGAGAGCCCACCGGCTTTTTAACTTATGTCACTTATTAGTCTTTACTGCTTCTAAAGTCTTCAAGTGAAAGTGGTATCGGCCGAGACCAGTCCACTACATAGCGTACATATTCTTCGGTCTCCTCTGCATCATCGTTTTCACTGGATATGGCTGTGTGAGGATGCTGGGACAAATAATCTGCTGGGTTGTTTGCTCCAGGGTGGGTTTCGACCTGGCAATTGTACTCCAACAGTTGGATCATCCGCTCTTCTATTCTGGGGGGTGGCTTTGGTGCCATCCCCTTGAACCAGGAATGGTTTTCCACACACATACAGATGGAAGTGGTGGCACCCCCAGTGTATCGCTTTGGCCTTCTTCTTGATTTGAGAATACTTCTGCTCTGTGCTCGCCAGTGACTGGTTCGCAAAGGCCACCGGTACTTATTCCTCCTCCGCATTTGACCACTGCATCAGGACTGCTCTCAATCCCCGAGGAACAGTGTCAACTACAATTAAGGTGTTTTATTGCGGATCGAAATTAGGCCTGGGCGTAGTTTGCGGAGTTTTGCTAAGGTGAACTCCGCGAAGTTACAAAAAAACTACACGAAGTTCCGCGAGTGGCGGAGTGCAGTGTGAACTGCAGTTTGTGCTGGTATTCCTGCCGCTCGGGTTTTCTGCACTCTGCAGAGTGTAGAAACCCTGCAAACTCCGCGAATGGAGCCAAGTTTACCGCCCATGTCTAATCTAAATACCTCTACTGTGACTGATTTTGCAAACAAAGGCCAACTCAATTGGGGTCCAAACTAACAAAGGATCAATTGCTAGTCGACTATTGAGACAAATCAAATGTATTTATTTCAATATAAAATATTTTTTGAATAAACAACCAGAAATAACAAAATACTTTTTTTTGTATATATATATATAACGACAGACAAAAGTTGAAGGAAATAAATTACGAAGTAGGACAAACAATCCGTGCCGTGAACACAAATTCCACAAATCTTTCAGACATCAGTCATTCCACATTCACACTCACATTCCTTCCAAAACATGGCGAACACTGTGCATGTGGGATAAGACAAACAAGGGAGTGAAAGAAGGTCAAAAAGCAGAGTCAGAAGCAATTCAGAAAAAATTCAGAAAAAACGACTCAAAACTGTTATTCAAGATACTTAATATCAAGACAGTTATATGACAGGAAAAATATATACAATTCTTTCTAACCAAAGATCTAACAAAAAAAGGTACACAAGGCCGACGCGTTTCGAATCGGACCCTTTGTCCGATTCTCATCAGGACCAGAGAATCTGTGTGTATTCAAAGTTATGTCAGTGTCACGGACAGGGTTCTGCATGTAGTCTTTGATATATCGGACGTTAGTCCAAGTAGAGCTGCGTTGTGCGCGGGTAGTCAGGGGGCCATCACAGAGGGATGCTTTCTGTATGAAGGCTGTGAGGTGAGAGGTTGTATTCCACTTCGGATGAGTGTGACTAGGGCGGCAGGTCAGCAAATGGCAGCCGCTGGCTTCTTTCAATTCCTCACGCAGCGTGGACCGGGGAGCATCTCAGTATTCATGCACGCCGATGTTCATGTTCATCGGCGTGCATGAATACTGAGATGCTCCCCGGTCCACGCTGCGTGAGGAATTGAAAGAAGCCAGCGGCTGCCATTTGCTGACCTGCCGCCCTAGTCACACTCATCCGAAGTGGAATACAACCTCTCACCTCACAGCCTTCATACAGAAAGCATCCCTCTGTGATGGCCCCCTGACTACCCGCGCACAACGCAGCTCTACTTGGACTAACGTCCGATATATCAAAGACTACATGCAGAACCCTGTCCGTGACACTGACATAACTTTGAATACACACAGATTCTCTGGTCCTGATGAGAATCGGACAACGGGTCCGATTCGAAACGTGTCGACCTTGTGTACCTTTTTTTGTTAGGTCTTTGGTTAGAAAGAATTGTATATATTTTTCCTGTCATATAACTGTCTTGATATTAAGTATCTTGAATAACAGTTTTGAGTCGTTTTTTCTGAATTTTTTCTGAATTGCTTCTGACTCTGCTTTTTGACCTTCTTTCACTCCCTTGTTTGTCTTATCCCACATGCACAGTGTTCGTCATGTTTTGGAAGGAATGTGAGTGTGAATGTGGAATGACTGATGTCTGAAAGATTTGTGGAATTTGTGTTCACGGCACGGATTGTTTGTCCTACTTCGTAATTTATTTCCTTCAACTTTTGTCTGTCGTTATATATATATACAAAAAAAGTATTTTGTTATTTCTGGTTGTTTATTCAAAAAATATTTTATATTGAAATAAATACATTTGATTTGTCTCAATAGTCGACTAGCAATTGATTCTTTGTTAGTTTGGACCCCAATTGAGTTGGCCTTTGTTTGCAAAATCAGTCACAGTATTGGCACCCTTTTTGTTTATTCTAGTATTGGACTCTGCTTTACTGTAGATGAGTCAAAGCCCTTGTTTGTTGTTCTATAATCTAAATACCTCAGCATGGTAGAGGATGAGAGGGCATCTTTGGTAGCTTGGAAGTGGGCTTCCTGCTCAGGACCCCATAACCATGGAACAGATGCCTTGGTTAGTTCTCGCAATGGTAGCGTCAACGAGGTGAGGTCCTTTATGAAATGGCCACAGTAGTTGCCCATGCTGAGGAAATTGCGCATCTCGTCCTGGTGTTGGGTGCTGGGGATTCTTTGATGTCTTTCCCTTTCTCTGGATCAGGGGCAACCCCCTCTGAGGAGCCTATGTATCCAAAGAATTGTAGTATTCGCTGGAGGAATTCACATTTGTTGCAGTGAAGGGTGAGACCCGAGTCCTGGATTCGTTGAAGTACTTGTCGTAGTCTGTGGTTGGGTTCTGCTATTGACTTCGCATCGATCAGAATGTAATCACTGACTTTGACCACTCCTGAGAGACCTGTGAGGAGCTCTTGGATTTTATTTGGATACTCAACACTCCAAAATGCATCTGCCAATTATGCCTTAGTCCCACATGTGTTGACAATTTTGTTATGTACCTTGACTCCTTATCAAGAACTAACTGGTCGTAGCCTGAGCGTAGATCTAGCATGGAGAACCAACCAGCTCCACTGAGTTGGGCAATGTGATCATCAATTGTTGGAGTGTGGTGCTGTTCACTCTTAATCGCAGCATTCGGTAAGCGCATGTCTACGCAGATTCTCACCTCTCCGGGTTGTTTGGGCTTTCATGCAACGACAATGGGCGACACCCAGAGGGTGGGCCCCTTCACCTTCTCGATGATACTAGCAGCTTCCAACTTATTCAGCTCCTTTTCGATCAGAAGCCTGAGGTGAAATGTGATGCTCCGGTGTCAGAGGGCAACTAGTGGTACAAACGAGCCAATGTGCAGGTGTATTGGTTTTCTTTGGAGGCACCGATGCCACCAAACACCTGGGGGAATTCATCGAGGATGTGGTTTTTTGCTTTCTGATGTATTCTGAAGATGAACGTGAAAATTCCGAGGGGCTCCACTGCTCGGCTTCCCAGGAGCATGCCGGGACCTTCTTCCGTCACATATACTTGAGACTCGATGGATTGATGTGCATACGTGAAGGTGGTCTTGAATTGGCCTCGCGTGACGAGGGGTTGCTCCTGCTGTTCGGCAAAAACGTTTATCTTGATCGGGACTAAAGGCGGTTGCGAGCACATCTCCTCATATGCTTCCGAGGACATGATGTTAATTTTCACCCCGATGTCTACTACCGCAGTGGAGGGGTGTTCGCCCACCAGTATTTGGCACTGGAGTAGACATCTCGAGGTTTGAGATGCAGTGCCGATGGTAAGAATGCAGAAGACAGTATGTTCTTCAGTGTCCTCATTGTTCATGTCACTGCTTCTTTCCTGTCCCTCCCGGATATTGTTGATGGTTGAACCCGGGGTTTGTCCTTTGCTGGAGCGGCATACCTTCATGAACTGGTTTAATTTTCCGCACCCAGTGCACTTTTTACTCTTCATCGGACACTCTGAGGGCCGATGAGTGGATCCCCCACAGTATCCACATGACCATCTTCTCAGATTACTCCTCCTCCTATCCAATTTCAAAGGGGTAGCTTGGGTGATTGCGTTGATTGGTTCCGTCTTGATAGGCTTCTGGAGAGCAGCTTCCATGTGCGCAGCATGATCTCTTGATAGTTCTTTGGTGCTGCCAAGAGTGAGGATGTCGAATATCAGTTTTCCGGACTCAGTTTAGCTGAGGCACACCCATAAATTATGTGCCCCTTATCTCTTCTGTCTCATCTTGGAAGCCAGACATGCTTGCTAACTCTCTCAGTTGTGCATGAAACACATCTAAATTTTCTTCTGGTTGCTGCCTCGCCTGTCTGAATATAAACCTCTCATAGTCCTGATTGGCCATGGGTTCAAAGTGAGCTCTTAGGGCTGCTCTGAGGATGAGGTGCGTCGTTGGTGCGGGTTCAACGATTGAGTTGGATATTTTGTAAATTTTTCTTCCACCCAGATGGAGTAGCATGTCTCTCTTTACTCCTGATATGAATATTCCTTATTTTCCTTTAAAACCCCTTTTCTTACTTCTCTTTGTATTTTACTTGCTATTTGATCCTTTATTTGTCACTTACGGGTAGATGTCTGTGCCTTCTTTTGTGTCTTTCTACTGACGTTTCCACCGGCACCACCGTATGCCAGGGTGTGGAGGATCTTCATTCTTTTCCTGTTTTTGTGTGCACTTCGCTGGAGGGGCTTCCCGCTCAGTTTCCTGATGTGTGGGGCCTGATAGAAGGCACGGCATGATGTCGGAGTCTTCTGCTTCCCCCCGAGAGCGCCCGGGGCTAGCGGGCATGGTTGGCACCGCAGCACCAGCACCACTAACATGTGCAGGCAGTGTTCAGCCACCGCAGGACATGGAGATCAGTTCAAACCACCCTCATCGCCAATGTGGTGTAGTAGCGTGGTCCAGGAGGGCCTGGGCTACTCACCCGGAATTATGTGTTGCTTATGCAGTCTAAGGTTTTGCAGAGGCCTTGCTAGCTGAACAAAATGAGGCCACACGCAGGTTTCTGCTGCTGTGCAGTTTCCTGTTCTGAAGACACACCCCACAGCAGTGACCATTATAACTACGCCCATGTGGCTTGGGCCAAGCCAAAAACCACACCCACCAATGGGAGAGTGGAGGCACACCCCTCGGCCATAGCAACAGTGATGGTATCGCCACAACTGATGTATCGCAATAGGCAATATTACACTCTCCATGCTGTTTCTTTCTCACCCAGTTTACTTTGTCACCAATTTCTATGATAGTTTTCTGGGATTAGGATACCTACCTTACTCTTGTGCAACTTCCAGAAGTGCATTACTGTCAGCCTTTATTCCTCAATGTTAGATTGGCACTGATTTATATTTATATTCTGGAAGTCTGCTCCTCTGGCATATACATATTGTTTTCCTTTAGCACATGAGGTCATGGTACATATAATGTCTATGGTGTTGAAAGCACAGCAGTCTTATTTGTGCAATGTGACATCGATGAGTATCCATTAGAAAGACAGATCAATTCTGTGATGTGTAAAGCTGGTCATGGAGCTTGAGGAAGAGGTGAAATCATGTAGCTTTGAAAGGCACTCATTAAAAGATACATAGGAGAATGGAACATTCAGGTTTGTTGAATAGAGGTATTAGAAAATGTAAGAATGTAAGAATCCCTAGAACAAATGTAGAACATGTAGGAGGTAGATTGTGACAATGCGATGCTATGGTCTTGAATAATATCAGGAGAGTACAAGGTATGGCCAGGAGGCAGGTCCTGCATTCATCTAGAATATAACCAAGGTTACTGGGGTACTGTCTCTCTTTGCAGTGTATTTCTCTCTCTCTCTCTCTCCTGGCTGTCACTGATTATCTGTCTTTCTTTCACTTGATGTATCTGTCTTTGTTTACTTCTCTCCTTCTCACTTGTTTCCATTTCTCGATATTTGTCTTACTTGCCTGTACTGAATGCACCCTCCTTTCCTCTGAATTCATCAACTGACAAAGCTGTGAGGCCAAGGTACATTGCTATTTATTTTATTTGCCAAATATAACATAGGTAATAAGGTTATACCTAAGCACATGTGTAGCCTAACTGTGCCAAACCCTGCCCTTTTACTACTCATACTACCATCCAAATCTGCCGCCCCTCTCTTGCTTTGTTTTGGTGAAGAAGCCTCTTTGTTGTCATCCATATTTCAGCTTGTTGTTTAATTTTTGATTGTTTTGTTGTGAACTATCATTATAAGCATCAGGGCTTGTACTCCTATTTTCACAGGACCTTCATTCTTTGAGGGGTCATTGACTAAATCCGGAGGTCCTAAGAGCCACTCTAACATGTCTCGCAACTTAAGGTGCCCTTTGGGTCTCATACACACATTCTCCTGGCGTTCTGTGCACTGCACTCCTCTGATATGCTGTATAGGGTATAGCACTGCCTTTTGTTCCTGAGTGCAGCCTTTTTTCTGGACTTTCTCTGTGGTACACGTACACCCCTACCTTTGGGCTTTCTCTGAGATCTCCTTGGGGGCCTGGAACAAGGATGTACTCATCTTACAGCAGTATTCTTTTAACAGGTTTATTCCCAATGTATTTAGGGGTTATTCAATTTAAGTACAGCAATCAGTTTGTAGGGTGCTATTAGGGGAATTCTGTGGTGGTTTTGCTTATGACCATCTTCTGACCGTACAACAGATAGTTCTTTGCCATGTATCACTTTCAAGGAGTCTTGCATTTTTTTCATTGGAGTGCTAGCTTTGAAGTGCCCCTTGGGCTATAGATGTTCAAGGATTTCGTTAACTTCTTTGTGTCCTCTGCTACACTTCATGGGTGGCCCCTCAAGGCCATTCTTTGTTTCTACGTGTGCCTGAGAGCCTGATATTTCTGGGCACGGAGATACTGGACCTTGAGGCATCTGCGGAGGATCGGTGAGAACTGCTGTTAGCTGCTGTTCCTGGCTCACACATCCTTCAGCATGGGGGAACAGAAGACCCCCCCCCCCCCCAGCTGAAGAATAAAAATCTGGCCTCCGGCTACTTTCGACCCCCTTTGCAAATGCCAAAGCCCTCAAATATTTATCATCTTTTCAAAGCAGCTTGTAAATAGCTGCATATTAAGGCCCATTGTTTTCACAAAGAAGAAAACACGTAGAATTGGACCATGTATTCTCAGGTCTGGCTGTTATTCCCATTTATGTGAAACACTGTATATTCCCCGTTATCTTACAAGAAGATGCCTCACAATATCACAAATTCTGCCCCTGTTAACTCCCCACTGAGAAAACAGGGAATTAGTAGTGTGGGCAAGAGGATCTGCATCCTCCAGCATCAGTGCCAAACCTAGTTCTATTTTTTCCAAGGCCCACATATTAGAAGGGCTCAGCCTTGCTGTGGCTCGTCACAACCCACAGGTTTTTATATCTCCCAGTTGACTCTGTATTATGTATGTTGTCACTCTTACTGTACCTGCACTCATGGCACTTTAAAAGTAATTTCCACTCTCTGTGCACCTTTCACATTTCTTGCTCTGAGCACTTCACTTTGGAAGTCCATGATTGGAGGCTTTGCATGGTAGTTGTGACTGTCCACGAGGGTGGTCTTTTTTATTGTAATTACCAGTACAACGTGAACAAGATTCTATTGTCCATTTTTACTTTCTTGTTTGTGAGTGTCATAAATGGTAAGTAGCCAGATACTACTGATAAGGCTTTCAGCTGAGTTTATTGAAGGTGGCTCCAGCTAGGTAAACAAAAAATTCATTCAGCTATGGTAATTCTCCAACCTTGGACTTGCCTCTCCAGTCTTCTGACTTGGTTTGAGGCTTGTTCCTTCTCCTGTTGCGGCTGGATAGAAGGAGTGGATACCCTCAGGCAATTATATCCATAAGCACAGGATTAATGGCATATTCTTTTTATAAGTAGTGTTTTTGTGCCGCCATCACCTACCCCCATGACTGTTTTATTGTGCCTTCTTCTCCCTGAGATTTTTCCTTCACTGTAAGTGTGTATTTCACCTTTTTCCTTTGTTTAAATTCTGTTTATTGAAACAAGCAAGTCATACATACATAGGTCTACTACTGACCTACATAAATTGAGAAAGCTGCTCAAAAACTGGTTGTTCTGTCAGGCTTGCAATTGAACTATCCATCTCTCTGGGTTTTCCTAGATCCAGCGCCAAGAAACCTATCCGGTCAACGAGCACTTTACAAAACACTGCTGACATAACAACTAACATACATGTTGCTGTGGTAATAACGAGGAGGGAGCATCACAGATTAGGTTGGACAATGCGCTAGAGGGGCATAATTCTACCCATCAAAATAACACCCAACCACCAAACATGGCCAGGTAACATAAAGCGTGGTGTAGAGTCCTCCCAGGGCACAAGCAGCAAGGCCAAAGGACAGGAGGCTAAGGAGGGCTCATAAGGGGGATACGAGAGCTCATAAGGGGGATGTATTTCACCTTTTTAAGATCCTTCTACCACCCTCCACCCTCCTTGAACCACTACATTCACAATTGGGTAAAAACAAATCCTGCCACTTGCCTGTGGCCACGACCTGTCTCCAGAGCCATTGCTGTGGTACCCGCCGGGTGGCCCCCTAGCTCTCCAGGCCACCGGGCTTACATGTAGTTGTTTGTGGCTCTAGGAGCCTGCTGACACTACCGGCATACCCAACTATGTCATCGGGTTCTGGCTTCTTGGTCTCCCTTGCAGCTTACTCATCTTGCTCTGCTGGGCCCGATGATCCTCATGTCCTGCTGGAGGCTTCTCAATACTGCTCTCATGCTCCATGATTGCTCCAGCTATCGGCGTCTTTCCTTTCGCTGCGCTCCATTTTCTTGTGTTAGCTGGGCCGCGCTTCCTCACGGTCTGCTTCCAACATGAGTAGTTCGTTGTCAGCCTGAGTCAGCAGAGTCTTGCTGGTGACCTAATATGTCCTTGCTGGGGCTGGGTTGGGGCTCAGTAACCACCATATAAACCAGACACATCCGGAGCAACCACGGCAGCCGCCGCATCCCGGCCCAGCAGGCACCAGGTAACGGCGGGAAGACTGGCTGCAGGGGGAGGGCAGGGGACCCCCAAATTAGAGGCGAAACATGATCGGGCCTTAGGACCGGCCTCCATAGGCCTCGCTAGGCCCTGCCCGTGGCCTCTGGCAGAGAACGAGGGGGGTTGCAGGTGCAGCTGCGACAAAGAACCTCAGCGGAAAAAAAATGGACAAAAACAAAATGTCCTCTGAAGCTACGGGGTGTGCTGACTCCGTCAGACCGGTTGTATGGCATTACAGCGCGGGCTTTGACCCCGCATTCCATTAAAACGCAGGGATTACAACGAAAGTCTTTACAACGACTTTTGCTAGAGGGCGCTGGAAAGTGGAATACTTTAATTTTCTATTCCAACTCCAGCCCACGTTGAGAGTAGGGAAGGTGTTGGATAGAAAATTAAACTATTCCCTATCCAACAGCGCCCTCCAGCGAAAGTCGTTGTAACGACTTTGGTTGTAATCCTTGCGTTGTAATGGCATTGCGGGGTAATCCCCGCATTGTCATGGCTGTTTATTGTCAGACCTGGCCTTAATGTTTTTCAGATGTTCTCTGGTATATTCTATTACAAGATGCTTCCAACAAGCGATGACTAGACGTTACATGCGAGGCGAGCAGCTAGTATGTCATACCTCTTAGCGCATACATACATTATAAATGCGAAAGCAGACCACGCCATGCACACCACCATGTTTCTCCGAGGTCAAGCAGAAATGCCTCGGAGAAACGCGCTGTCATTTTCCGACTGGGGGGCGTGTTTTTCTTTCTCTCCTCTTCCCGTTGGCTGGAATGTAAAATTTCAGCCAATGGGAAGAGGAGAGAAATAACCTAAAAAAAAACACGCCCCTCAATCCGAAAAAGATGGGGCTTAAATGGACAGATGCCCCTCTTCTCCAATGGCTGGCCTCCGTTTAGGAAGCCAGCCAATGGAGAAGAGGGGCAGGTTTAAGCCCCACTACTGGAAAACATAAAATCTCGCCAGCGAGACTGCGCAAGTGCAGCCTTCTCTAGCCGAGACCTAAAACAAGTGAAATGACAAGGCATCCTATTTTTCTGTATTTTTCCAGAGGTTAAGGATATTTAAGTGAAAGTGAAAGAAGTTAAACTGATTAAGGCTCTGGATACTTAAAAAATCACCTAGTGTAGAAAAAAGAATGTTTTTCAGTGGTTTGTAATCATACCTCTAGAGATATTGACAGATTTAAAAGAAGAATATAATATGAGCACCAACACAATGATGGGCAAGTCAAGCATACTCAGTTAGTGAAAAAAGAACAAACAATATTAGTTTAAGTAACAACAAAAACATGCTGTTTACTAGCTTAAGTCCCGACAATATGGATATTTCAATTTTCATATCAAATTGCATTTTGCAAAATCCTGAGTACGTTATCGTAGCCTATGGCAGGCACATTCTTATATATGATTAAAATCAAATATTTTGTGACAGTAAGTGTATAAACAAGTATCTAACCCTCAAACATAAGTGAGAAAGCACACAGATTGTACCTTATGACTTTCTAATGTACAGCTCAGTGTACATGTTTGCGGCCACTGCAGGATCTTTGTAAGTATAAAGTAACAGTTAAAATTGAGGCTAGCAGAAAGGGTTAAATTAGGAGAAGGATAAGGAGAAGAACATTGACCAATCCTTGTCTTAGAAGCCAACTGTGCCAGAGTATCTTGCAGTTTACTCAGGTAGGTAATGATTCTGTCAGAGATTTGCACATATGGACTCATCAACTAGGAGCATTAATATACCAGCGTGCCTTGTAATTGTTTGCTAAAGACAAGGTTCTTTGATAGTGAGGTGTATAGTTTTCCACAAAGTCTATCTTCAGTGGGAAATGCAGTGAAGAGATTAGGTCTGAAGCAGACACCTAAAGACTGAAGAGTCTTGAGTGCAGAATCAGGAAGGTTATTCACACATTTGCTCAACTCCAATGGATGGGGAGGTGGGCTATACATGGAGGAAGGAAGGAAAGGGAAATTTGGGAAGAGGAGGAGGCAGGGCTTTGGGTGGTCCAATATCTTTCAATATGTAGTCAGAATGCAGTAGTTGAATGAATCTTGTTTCACCATGGAAGATGCCCTAGAAGCTGAGCATCTTTTAGGGTCTCAACCTAGCATACATCTATAAGAAGCTAAAAATTGCCACATTATTGTTTATGATATTCCAGGCTTAACTCTTTGCTCACCATTGTCAAGAAGTATCATAATCACATACACACACTTTGTGGCTTTCTTTAACTCTCTGTTGTTTTAATAATTTCAGTACTTATCCAAGATGAAGAAGAAAATCACACTGAAACATTGTCAAATGAGCTACAATGTTCAGAAGATAGAGAGGTGAGTCCATATATTGTGAATGTCAGTGCTGTGCTCGTCTTGCAAACATTGGACACAGAAACAATGTACCTAACCTTGCTAAATGAAGCTGCAAATGTCCAGTTTCACAGCCATAAATATTCGATGTATTTTACCAAAATTAATCAGTTTATATTTCCACATCATTTTAAGTGAATGCCAGTGGAGCATGCATCCGCAAGTAAAAGTAAGAACTTCCTTGTAAATAAAAATAAATGCATCAAACAAGGCGGTGGTTCGTGAAATGCAAGAGGTAACAAGCATTTGCAATGCAATAGGTCTCGCATTTGCGAGAGTTTAAGCTATTGCAATTCTAAACAACAGTCTTTTTTATCTGTTTTGAAAACCAACACATAAATAAAAGGCATACAGCCAGATTCATCAAGCGAAATGCGCTCGCAAAAGGGCCAGATTCTGAGAATCTGGCCCTTTGCGAGTGCAATTTTTGCATTTGGGATTCATCATCCCAAATGCAAAAATCGCTAATAAAGAATTCGCAAATTTGCGAGGATTAGCATTTAAGGAATCTCTATTAGAGAATCCTTAAATGCTATTCATGGAACATTTAAAAATTGCGAATTCGCAATTTAGGACCGCTATTTACCACGAAGTCAAACCTCGTGGTAAATAGCGAAAACTTAGAAAAATGCGTTTAAATGCATTTTTCTGAGTTGCATGTTACACACACACATGTCCTTTGGACATGTGTGTGCACAACATCAGTGTAAATTCACATTTCAGGGGTGCTACAGGGTGTCCTTTGGACACCCGGGCACCCTTGAAATCGCAATTTCATTTTGAAAATCGCTATTTGCGATTAGCAATTTGCGAGTGTCTTCCCATTCAATCCTATGGGCCTCTAGGCCCATATGAATGAATGGGGAGATATTCCTTAATTGCGACTCGCAATTTGCGAGTTGCAATTAAGGAATAATTAGAAATCGCTATTTCTTGAGTGATTTATTGATGAATAGCATTTTGCTATTCCTTAATAGCGAATCGGTAAATTTTGCTATTAAGAAATCGCAAAATGTGTTCTTCATGAATCTGGGTGATAGTCATTTACAATGCCAACAGCTAAATCTTGCAGAAATGCGAGACCTATTGCATTGCAAATGCTGGTTTGTTAAGGAGACAGACAGAGTGAAGGAAATATAACCAGGGAACAGTAAATGAAAATACAGTGTACAGCAGAGACGAAGACGACCGGGTGGGGCCTCCCAGGGATTTTTACTAATGTGTTTTTATATAGTGCGAACTTTACCCCAAGGTGTCAGAGCACTTAACAGTAGAACCAGTTACATTACATATGGACTTCTGAGTACATGAATAACATAAAAGATATTGTGCACCCTCTTAACCAACACGCAAACACAATTCTCTCACACATGCAAGAAGCAATGGTTAGTCCTTCCCCCCTAAAAACTGCAGAGGCATTAAAGGCAAACTACAGAAAATTGCTTTTTATCTTTACGTACACTGCTGTCAGTAGGTAAAAAGACGTGGGCGATCTTGCGGTTCTCCTGTGCTATTAACCAAACTAATACACCTGGTCCCTGGTAGAGCCCACAAGTACACTACTACTTACAGAAATGCACTGCCCTGCCAGTGCCATGCCAGCCTCCATAAAAGAATATCTGATCTATGCTGCCTCCCATCTAACTACCACAAAACATGCAGCTAGATTCATGAAAGAAAAATCGGCTCGCAAAGGGCCGGATTCTGCGAATCTGGCTCTTTGCGAGCGCAATTTTTGCATTTGGGATTCATCATCCCAAATGCAAAAATCGCTAATTGCGAAATCACATATTTGCGAGGAATTACATTTAAGGAATCTCTATTAGAGATTCCTTAAATGCAATTCATTATCCATTTATTATTTTTGAATTCGCTATTTCTGGCCGCTATTTACCGCGAAGTGTAACTTCGTGGTAAATAGCGAAAACTTAGAAAAATGCACTAAAGTGCATTTTTCTAAGTGGTATGTTACACACACACATGTCCTTTGGACATGTGTGTGCGCAACATCAGGCTACATTTACATTTCAGGGGTGCAACAGGGTGTCCTTTGGACACGCCTGCACCCTTGAATTCGCAAAATCAAAATGCGAATCGCTAATAGCGATTCGCACATTGATATGTCTTCCCATTCATTCCTATGGGCCTTCAGGCCCATAGGAATGAATGGGGAGTTATTCCTTATTTGCGATTAGCAATTTGCTAATCGCAAATAAGGAATGTGTAGGAATCGCAATTTATTTAGCGATTCCTACATGAATCCCGTTTTTCGAGTCTGTAATAGCGATTCCTTATTATTCGCTATTACAGACTCGCAAAACATGCCGATGATGAATCTGGCTGATGGTTTCTACTACACCCCAACCCTTTTCCCTCCAATATAAATATCAAGTCATCTGCACACTCATCTATTGAGAAAGTACAGTTTTCTAGTGCACTCTTTATCCAGACATACCTGCTCCCTCTTCCAGCACTTGGTCAACAAGCAGCACCCACTGTGTGCATATGAAGGTGCTTCCATGGCAAGCAAACGGCTTGACATTGGTGTTACCGGTGGAGAACGTTTCAAACAGGAATAAACTGCCCCACAGCAACAAATGTTTCAGAAACGGTGCATGTGACTTTACAGCGCCCTCAGGCGTGCATTTCCAGTAGTAGACATTCTGACCAGATTTTGGACCCTTTGCTGCTCTCTTTTTTCAAGTGCTAACAGCAGAACAAAGGAAGTTGGCACAAGCAGAGCAAAAGAAACCATTTATGATTAATAAAATATTTCTGAAAACGGCTTTAATGGATTTGTAGTTTTCCGAGTATTTCATGGTTGCTGGAATTGCCCCTTAAAGCCTTTGAGTGACTGTGGACTTCCTTGACTTAATGACTGACAAAACAAGCTGCTAGTGAATGTTTCTACTCCTGCCGTCTTAGTGTCTTCCCCGGAAGGGGGTGGGTTGGTTGAAATGTAGCAGAAAAGTAAAAGCTTGAACAGCAGGGAGGCTCCTGGAAGTCCGGTTCTGCATGCCATGTCCACATTAAAGCCTCTACATGGAGAGCGGTGAGACAAGCAAGTCACTGCCAAGGCTCCCCGCTCCCCCCGCCACAACTAGGAAAGAATCATGGAGGAGGGGCGGGGGGTTCACAAAGGCAACGTTAACCACCTCCACCAGGCTTCTAATAAAAGCCTACTCTCAACAAACACCACAGTGCGCCTAATGCAACAGCACTCTGCAAAGTAAAATCCAGCAGCAAGGTTTAAGACATCAGGGGCCAGATGTATCAAAGGATTTTACCCATTCTGTGTCTATGGGAAAATGTGTTTATACATATGGCCCCAGATTTCGTCATGATTCTGAGTGAGTCAGGCTGCGTTTAACCCCTTCCGTGCTGATGACAGAACGGTTCCGTCATCAGCATCGGCTGAGCTGTGCTGATGACGGAACCGTTCCGTCATGACTCCGCCCGCGCAAGGCGGAGTCAGCACAGGCGGAAAATACGCCCCGCATGGAAGGGGTTAAGAACAGGACGCTGACCTGGTATTTGGAAGCCAATTATGTTACTGTTTTTTTAAGTGCATGGCAGAGTATAGACGGGAGGTCACTTTGCCACCCTCTGAACTGGAAGCTAGCCAGCCAGCAGCAGTTATTAATTAAAGTCACTCAACGAGACAGTAACATTTCTACCTACTAGAGTAAAGGGGAAGAAAAAGCTTTGGAACTACAATCGGTCTTGTGCTGCCTGTCATACACGAGTGCTGAAGGGGGCGGGTGTGCGAGGGGAGGGTGGAGTTGAGGCGAGGCACCCGGGCAGCCATTATGCATTACCAGTGTGCAAGGCAAAAAAACTAAAAAATCCCTCTGAGCGCTGAGATTTGAAAAATCCCGCGTTACGTGACAAGGTCAACTCGTCACGCGCACAGCGCAGGTAACGCCCATGACGAGCTGACCTTATCACACGCATCAAAGTGGTTAAAAAGTAGCATTAATTGTCAGTGGCCTCGCAGTGCCCGATTTCGCTGCGCTGTCGAGCTCTTCCTTGTCCTGTGAACGGTTTGTGAGCCTAACTGTGATAGTACCATCTGTCACTGCTTTTGATGTAGCTTCAAAGAGACTAATTTTTCGCAAACATGAGCACCAGTTACATAACAAAAGACCATATTCATGTTTTGAACCATCGGATGTGAGCCGACATAAGGCTCAAACCTGCTTTCTCAGCTGTGAAGGTTGGCAGCTCTGCCTTACATCACAACCTCGCTAGCAAGAACAGAAGCATTTTCAATATTACATACAACGGAGTAATAGTTGTTGCTTATTTATCTTACGTACTTTACAACCATTGACTAAAGTCCTGGCTTGTTGTAGGTGTAAGGTTACTTGTTGTGTTAAATAGGTGGATTCTTAAGTGTTTTAGCCCATGCCCTTAATTGCATCGGCCACGTTTGTCCGTGAGACCCCCCCAGTTTTTTCATCCCACTGAAAGTCCTTCACAAGAATATGATCCGACGGCAGCGACTTTCGTTTAGACTGAAACTACTTTCAAAACTTGGAGCAAGGTGAGCCGATCGAAATGCCAGTTTACATTCACTATTAGATAAGGGAGGAACTATAGGAGGCTGGAGTGGCAGGCAGTTGCGCAAGTATAATATTTGATGTTCTGCCATGGGTTAGAGCAACCCCTGCATCTCTTCTGGACTCACGCGTAATTTGGTGCATCCTGGTGAGATGTACCCTGCATGCTCTGTTTTGCATTAATGGTGTAATCTGTAAAAAGTAAAAAAAAATACAAAAGTAGGCGCTGTGCTAAATATAAAGCGCAGCGCATGTGTACTTTTTATGTACGTAATTGTTTTTGGATGAAGGTGTGTGCATGGCTTTAAAAATAAAATCATAAAATTAGGCGCCAAGGTAAATGTAAATGTAAATGTATTTGAGCTTATATAGCGCACAGCTACCCGCAGTGGGTTTCCCAGCGCTTGCTTAGAGAACCCGTCCTGGTATTCCCCTGTGAGATAACCCCGGCAGGGTATCCACAAGATGAAAGCCAGGCATCCCGCCGCGAGGGGCCGTTGTGGAGATTAAGCAAGCTATTGCCCAGAGTCGCAGAGTGTGAAACCCGTGAGTCGAGAAGGCACCGGAGCGAGAATTATCGAGTCCGTGGAATTTTTGAGCCCAAGACCCGCCGAGGCGGGGAATTGAACCCTGGTCCAGGGCCGATCTCAGCTTCCGGGTCTGCAGCCTCCCCCTGAGCCACACTTCTCCAGGTAAATATGAAGCATGGCCACCTGAACCTTTTATGCATGTGCAAAAAAAGATGAGGGGCACCCTGCTAAAACATGATGAGTGACGCCCAAGAACCAATTTTAAACAGGTATAAACAAGTAGTCCCCAACAGGAACACATAACAAGCATTTGTAATGCAATACATCTCACATTTACGAGAGTTTAAGCTATTATCATTTACAATGGCAATATCTCAAACTTTTGTAAATGCGAGAACTATTTCACTTCAAAGAAGTGGCCGCCATTGTCCGGGGCTGCTTTAAAGTGAAAACGGGCATGGCGAGGAAAGCACGTCGCCTGCAATAGGAGAAACCCATTGAAGAAAAGAGTGCTTACAGATTGAATAAGCCATACCTTGTTGCATCCGAAGTAAAAGTAACACTCGCCATGGGAGGCTACAAATGCAGAGAAGGCGGTACGAAGTAGGGACTAACAACCCTAATAATGACTCACAAGCCAGCGTATACGAAGGACAATGACACAAGCCAATGAAAAATATGGGTGGAGAGTGGGCACGGCTTCTCTTCCATACTCAACTACAAGTCTCGCAGAGCAGCGCATGCGCTCTGACTCAGGCTCGACCTAAAAATAGAACCATTTATGAATTGGTTGTTTATTTCTAAATTGATTTTTTAATTGATTTTAAAGAATTTTTTATTGAATTTGATATCAATCTAAGCTTTTACTACAGGGATAGTGCAAAAAGGTATACTTTAAATAACCTGCAAAGCCAGGCTTGGAGCCTTGGCCCTCAGAGGCAAAGTCAATAAGTTCCAAAGGGTTCAACCTTAACAGTGCACCATCCTCTCCACAAATCTTTTTTAAGATAAGGATGTACAAAAGATGACCAGTGCTAGAAAGTGGGAGTCAACATTGGTTGAATTGAAGTCCTTTTACTCAAGATATAGGTTGTACAACTCGGCCGCCACATCGTAGAGCTTTTTCCTCTAGCTCTCTGTATCGTTTCAAATACCAACTTCCCCACTTTCTACTCACAACACAATAAGAATACAGTGAATACTAACATTCCACAATTGGAAGATATCACACATCTTGCTTGAACAAAACAAAAAAATATTTAACAAATTTTAACCAAGTACATAACAAAGGGCTTCATGATTATTTACATCTTATCTTTAAATGTGATAGGAACACTTACAATATTAAAAGACTGATTCAACTGAGTATCAGCTGAATATAAGACAAGACATAGTATTCATGAAGTGAACCATTTACATAAGGTTACACATATTCTTTCAGATAAACCTGTTTCTTGCAACACCTCTCACTTCGTCTGAATTCCTTGCACACATTGAACTGATTAACCTCTCTATTCACACTTTTATGACTTCTAGGATCCGTCACTTAAAGCACCTTTTGTTATCCTACTCAGATTCCAGATTCTATGATCCTCTATTCTGACTGCATCCCTAATTACTATAATATCCTTCATAGAAGACAAAAAATTGTGATTGTGCATTTCCGTGCATTTCCGTTCCATGAATTTGTTATCTTCACAACATCACCCTGTCACCAACCTGTACTAAAGTTTTTTGCAGCTAGGCGGGCATCAAAATTCACCTTCCTCTCAATCATCATCTTCTGCTCCAATACTTTTCACTCTTTCATATCATTCCCAACACTCATACTAGTCACTAACTTAGGGGCCGACTAGGATGGCGGTGAGTCTGCATCCTCCGGGCTGGCAGAAGCCACCGCCGGCCTGGAGGATACGAATTAACCGCCGCGGACATTGGAAACACCCATCGCCACATTAGGATGGCGGTGGGATCAGAGGAGAATGGCAAGTCTGTCCGCCGCCAATCCGCGGTGTATGCACGCAGATATGGTGGCGGTGTCTGCAAGACACCGCCAGCCATATTAGGATGCAGGCGAAAACATGCTTCTCCACGGCGGCTTTTCCGCCGTGGAAAAGCATGTGGTCTTTTGTGTTTGGGGGCCCGTTGCGGGCCCCCAGGGTGTTGGGGGGTGGGGGTGCCCATGGGGGGTACCTAGGGTACCCCCTGCTTTTTCATGCACAAGGTGGTAGGCACCACGTGGTGCCTGCCAAGTTGTGCATGCCAAAGTTAAACATGCATATTTTACATTGCGGCGGGTGCTGCTCAAAGCAGCACCCGCCGCAACGTAAAATATCCAGGATGTGACCGCCAGGGTGGCGGTCACATCCTAATTGCTACGGAGGGACCGCCGCTGCCCCTGCGGTCGGTCCCTCCACCTCGGGGGTGGCAGACGGACGCAAGTCCGTCCGCCATCCTAATTGACCACTGTGCTTTGACCAAGGAGGAACAAATCAAAGTATTTGCCTCCCTTTTATGAAACCATTCAAAGGGAGTGACACCTTTGGGTGTATGAGACTTTTGTCTGTATTTCCTGACTTTACTTCTCTTTGCCACCATAACCTCCCCAAAACAGCCCTCTCTATCATTTCTTTTAACACCATGCCATAATTTCAGGTTGAATCAAAGCAGATTTCTCATGCTCAATTCCCCCATCTAAAAGAAGCTTTTCCATTTCTCTGAAAACAAACTGAAGGCCATTGAAAGTCACAAGAGTGGAAGGAAAACAATCTTGTTCAAAAACCTGATCAAGAAAACCAATCACACTTTTGGACAGAATTTGCAATGGCAACTTAATGCCACATTTAACAGGTATCTAGCAGTTCAATCACATACTTAATAAGGCCAGATATTGTGATGGGACCCAGACTGTCCAGCTATACATCATCACCAGTGTAATCTTCTTAAAACTCATTCGCTTACAGAGCTTTTTATCTCGATTTCCATTCCTGGCCACCAATACAACTTTTCTTTTGTTTTAGAAATACCAGGAAGACTTTCATGGGCAAAAAGCAATTAAGTATTCTGTCAGAGAGACTGGTTGAATCAATTTAGTCCAGCGTAATAACAAACCACCTTGGCCTGGGAATAGACGCTACCTGAATAAGAGGCTCACCCTTTCTGGTTTGGTGGCCCCTCCCGCCGACAGCGCATCAAAGGAGTTGATGGTGTGCTTCAGATTTCACGCCATAGATCATCGATGAGGCCAATACCCACTGAAGTCACTAATCCCCCGCATACCTTCTTGCTGCCCTCCTCAATGCCCGGTTGCAGTCCTAGGAGTTCTTGGGAGCCCAGCCTAGTTAAAAAAAAGTACAAGAGAAGGCATTTGTGATCCCAGGCATCAAAGCGACCAGGAAAGTTGAGAGGCAAGACTGCACATTGTATACAACTGCAGATTCTTTGAAGCCTTCAAGCTAGCGTTCCAGACTGTGGAGCAGGGCGCAGGTGATCTCATTCTGCCCAGGGCTATTCTGACAAAGCTGGCTGGGAGGGTAATGCTTTGGGGCTCGATTGGCTGGTTTGTTTGCCCAAGCAGAAGGTGACTGAAAGGGGTTGAAAAGGTGAAAAGATGACAGGTTTAGAATATAAGAATGCCACTTTTTCTGATTGAAAGCAGCATGAGGAAAATGTCAATATTCAAGAAGAAAGGGAGTTGCTGCTTATCCCAATCCAAGATGGTGGTAGCTGCAAAATGACATCTGGAAAATGACTAAAAGCAAGAAGAATATCAATTGCTAAGTAACGATTCCACACAAATATTCTGCTACCCACACTAGAGCAGTTGAATTACATGTCCCTGTTCTGGAATAAAGGAAGAGCTGCATGAACTGGTGTACAACATGCCTACGGAGCTAACAAACAACATACCCATGCTGTAATGGCGAGTTCCAGAAGGCACTAGACGATAAAGGCTTATGCTCTATTGCTCAATTAAAAAATGGTGGTTCCCAAAAATGTCAGTGTCTCATCCACTGCTGATTATGGGCATTATAAGAGATACCTTGAGTAGCATGAATGGGGGCGATTATACTGTATTGCCCACTTTAAAATGGCTGTCCCTGAAAACGTCTCAGTCACATATGCTGCAGATCATCCGCACCATAAGAGAGAACTTGAGCAAGAGCATAAGCAGCTCATTTAAAGAGGCATAAGCAGGATGCAACAAGTGTACGGATAGCAGGTAAAAAGCAACACCACACAATCTCACCTCAACATTGGGACGTTGTTTTAGTCACCAGTGTATTGAGCTGGGTGTCATCAATAGACAAGTGAAGCTAATGTTATGTCTCTAGACAATGCTTATTAGGGGTTCTAAATAGTAATTGAAGATGATTGGTGTAAAGAAAGAACCAAAGGTACAACTACAGATCATGTTGTACATGTTAGAAATGAACAGACCTTCTTTAGGGAGGTTGATCTAAGCCACTGGACTTCGGGATACTCTAGATCACATGTGGCTTCTATGAAGCAGAAAGATGTGGTCCGCTGTGTCAAAGGCTACAAATTTTGAGTTTCAAAGAGTGTGGTGTGAAAATTAATTGATGAGTTTCAAAGCGCAAGCCTGGCAGAGAACAATTGATTTCTGATGTTAAAGTAGATTCAATGCCTTCCCTGGTCTAAAGCCCAAATGAGAGTGACTGACAAACTTCTTTATGCTACCTACAGCAGTTTCACTTACATGTATAACAACAGAGTTAGTGTATGTGCTGCAAGGAAAACCCTTTCTTCAAAAGAGAAACAGGGCTCCATGTTTTGCCTGGGCATTCAGCATGATGCTGCTTCTTATATCAAGGAGTACTGAGATACCAATCAGTCCAAGCTGAAAGCCAATCTTTTGTAGGGGCAACAACTGCATTGTTAGGCCCTATTTGCAACACTTAAACTCAACCCAACATACATACTTTGAGAAAACAAGACTAATCATTTATAGGGGTAATCGCCGTCTCTGAACCTCAAATGTCGACCTCCATGAACTCCATGTCCACTCCCTCTCAGCAACCTCCTCAGAGCAGCACTTCTTGGTCCATGAACAAAAAGACAGTCCCCGAATGGGGGCTTAATCCAGCACGCTCAGAGTGCCGCCATCTTGAAACCCAGTTGGCTGGGCATTTGAGCTTGCAAATGGGGGAGACTCTTGAAGTTATACTGCGCACTTGTAGACTCAATACTGAAAATGGGGGCTTTTCAAGATAATGTTGGAAGTATGGTAATGGTGGTGGTATGATCTGCTGAATGGAGGGACAGAGTCGCATGGAAAAATAGTGATGATGAATGCGGGTGTCTGTGTCTCTTCTCAGACCTGAACCCTGCCACCATGGCCACGAAAATAGAGCTTCGGAGCATTAAGTGAGACTTAGTAGTGAAGAGCTGTCAAGCATAATTGGGGTATCCAGTGCATCTGAAAGCGGAGCCTAAATAGAAGACATTTAATTTCTCCCAAGTGGACATAGCAAGGGCGTATTTGTGCAGCATGGAAAGTGAACCACGTTGACCCTCAGTGGGTTGATTTGAGAGAGATCAATAATTAAACGGGAGAGTGGGCGGGTCCATGGCTCACAGCATTGCAGAAATCGGGAGTATCTCTCCGGAGTTGATTGAGTGAGGTTTTTCTGGTTGAGTTGTTTAACCTTATATTCCCCATGTTTGTATAAAGTCTCTGAGTTACATTATGTTTCTTTTCTCTCCTCTCGGAAGAGAATATTTTAAACTCATAGCAGTTTAGCCAATATGTGGCTGTAGACGCCCACCGGGCTCTCTTGTTTGTGTTTTCTGGGGCATTTTCGCCAATGGTATTTATTATTCAGATTTTTACCTCACAGTGAACCTGCTAATACATAGATGTAACCTTAAAAACACAACGCGAAATATTTGCGGCTTTCTTGAACTTACTGTTTTGAAAATTCCCTGTTGTAAAGGTTAATTTACATCAATTATGAATTATACATTTTAATGACAGAGTGAAAGAATATTTCCACTCTTCTGAAAATATATTTATATGTGCAATGCGTTGTTTTCTGATGTAGGCAACTCACTTCCCAATTCTTTTTAGATCTGTCTACAAACAGCTTTTGCTTCCTAATACCTTATGTCATCAACTCTTCAAAAACATACGATTACAAGTCCAAAACAAGTGTAGGTTTTGGGTCGGTGCCCTTCAGCCACTGGCTTGCAGATATTTTTCATGGTTTGGCATTGCTTCGATAGACCGCACAGTCACTGTGGTTTTCTGATGCTCGTCATTCTGGACAGAGTCGCCAATGTGGCGTGACATACTGTCAGCTAAGTAAAGATTGGACATCGGCCACACAACAACTCCTGCGATACACACGAAGTCCAGTACATGGGTATAGGGGACGTACAATCCCAATGCCACAATAATTTAAATTCCTGATCACAATTACCCACATTTACGAGGACTGACTGGGGAATACCCCCTAGGTTATAAGACAAAAGACAGCTTAATCCTTGAAAAAGCTTTAGGCCTGCGAGCAGTCGGCTGAGCCAAAAGAATTTGTGCAGAAAAACATGGATGCCTAATAAGAATAAATAGGAATGTGCACTATATGAACCGGACACATTTGTTTTGTACATTATAGTATTTACAATGATGAATGGTCGTAGGGTGAAGCATTGTCATTACAGTCTTTCATGGCACACGCCTCTTCCCTGTTCCTAACAATGTTTTCACTTTTCATTTGGTGATGGGCAGTGGTTAATTTGAAAAATTCTAGGGGTCATATGTACAAGGGAAGTGGCCTTCTTGGCTTAACAACACGCTCCGCCACGTCAGAAATGCAGGGCTGCACCATATTTACAAGAATATGGTGCAGCCCTGCTTTTCTCCCTGCGATAGTGCTAAGTTGAGCTGCTTAGTACCAACGCAGATACCTTTGCATCATAGTGCAAGTGTGTCTGCTTGCAGGGTAAGATTGTTTATGTACAGGAAGGTGTGTGTACTTAATACAGCACACACAGAATTTGCAAAACTGCTTTTTTTAATGATTGTTTATGTGCAGGAATGGGACCTTTCCTGTACATAAACAATCATTGGCCTTTTTCTGTTTTCACGTGTGCTGCATAATACAGCACAAATGAAAACAGCAAAAACAAGGCGAAATGAAACATTTCTTCTTGCTTTGCCAAGTTAAGACCAGGTTTTCCCTGGTCTTAATTCTGGTGCTGCCTTCTATTTATGCCTCCCTTGTAAATAGGAGGCAGTGCCTTATTTACAAAGCAGCGTTAAGCCACGTTAAAAAAAAGTGAGGGTCCCTTG
The DNA here is from genome assembly GCF_964263255.1 of Lissotriton vulgaris. Lineage (NCBI taxonomy): Eukaryota > Metazoa > Chordata > Amphibia > Caudata > Salamandridae > Lissotriton > Lissotriton vulgaris. The sequence goes on from NC_141698.1 coordinate 790,803,180, forward strand.
GTGATAGGGGCTTGTACATATGCCCCTAGGTGCCATGGCCCCAGGTGTTCACCGGAAGAAACTTCAGCCTGAATCACGCACTGAACCAGCCAGCGCTGCCAAATGCTATACAAGTGTTTTTTTACTAATCATCACTCTCTAACAAATGTGTCAATGTTGTCTATTGTGTGATACTCAATGGAGCTCCGGGGACTCCTTATAAAACTGAAATTGGATTATCTATGGGATACCAAAGATGTGACCTGCTTCCCCACAAAAGCAAAGCTGAAAGAATTATATTGGGAAATGGTGTATTTTACAATGTTCAGTGATGGTACAAGTTCAAGTCTAACATCTCGCTTCTTGGATATAAAAATGTACCCCTTATGCGAATCTTTTTGGGATATCATTGAAAAACCTTATGATAGAAACCTTTATTTCCAATTTCGCATAGGCACACTCCCGGTGAATGCTTTCAAGAAGCATTGGTCCCCAGCTTGGGATGAACACTGTCACCATTGTAATGAACAAACGGAGCACATTTCCCATCTCTTGTTCTGTTGCCCACTGTACTCGACCCCCAGACGTAAATGGTTAAAACCAGTGTGCTTAAATATGGGAACCCACAGTCAATCTGTAGCTCTTAGGATACTTGAAACAGATTGTTCCACTATGCTCGTGGTTGGGGTAGCAAAATTTCTGGCCTGGGCATGGACTATTCGTACCCGTTCACTAATGGCAATTACATCTCAATGAAATTATGTACATTATTAATTCTGCACTTTGCCATATGAATTATCGTATTTTAATTTTTAGAATAATTCACTTTTTAAGAAGTGTGATAATCCAGTGTATTTTTATCATGTATTTATTCGACAATTCATGTTTAATATCTATTTTAGCAAGTATTTTATGTGTAGTATTTATTGTATTAGGGTTAGGTGAATGCTTTTATGACAAATGTCGAATAAAGCTTTAAAACTGAACTGATACTCAATGCTCTAAATTAATACTTTGATTTTAATGTATAGTGATATTATAAACACTCTGCAGGTTTGCAGTGCTTAAAAATAGAAAGAGAGCACCACCATGTGGTAGACTGTCAGCAATAAGTGCTGGTGCAGAGAAATAACTAGCACACAAAGGCACAAATTAAGCACTGGTAGTCCATTAAATAGATTGTAGATGTAACATGGCCTATAACTTGTAATTCAAAGTTAGTTTGTGTTCTTTGATGTACTTACTTTTCTGACTCAACAACATATTATTTGTGGGTTGACTTTTTTTAACACTCTTCTTTGTGAGTATAGCTTAACTCTGCCAATGCATTCTGTTCTCCAAATGCACCCCACTCACAGCTTCCATAATTTTTTAGTATTAGAGTTTTTCAATGATAGCTGCGAGAAACACACACAATGTCACCCAACTATTACTAAACCCTTCCCTATGGAAAAGCCAGACTGATTGACTTTGCCAACGCCTTTTATGTCACCTGTCCTAACTATGCCCACAGTGCTACTTGCCTCCAGCAGCAATCAAGTGATGAAAGGTTAGCCGTTCCAAATAATGTTTGACTTGAATATATATAAATATATATAGGCGGTCGCCAGTAGATCCCAGGGGCAATTACAAATAAAAATGCAAGGTGCTGCGTTGGCCCCAAAGCTCCAGGAACCGCCTCCTCCCTGGACAATATTACATTTTACTTCCTGGGGGGGGCTCCAGCCCCAACACGTAGCCCTGGGCACCGCCCCCTCCCGGGAACTAATAGATATAAATATGGGGGGGTACGCGGCTCTCCCGCTGCTCTGGGACCACCACCTCCCCAAGGAACAAATTACTAAGGGTTCATTGTAGCCCCGCAGCCCTGGGGACCGCCAGCTCCCCAGGGCTATATACAAGATCGGAGGGGGGGCCGCATGACCCCCTCCAGGAGCCCTAGATGGCCCTAGGGACCGCCCCCCCCCCCCTCCCATGGCCGGCTCCAGCAATGTCCCAGGGTGCGCACCACGGGACATTGTAGTTTGCTATGGCTTGGCGGGAGCACCACTCCCGCCAAGCCATAGCAAACGCTGGTCTGCTTCATGGAAGCAAGAGCATGTAAAATGCTCTAGCTTCCATGAAGTGGAGCAGAATTGCCTTTGAACAGAGGCAGCTGCATGTTTTCAGCTCCCTCTGTCCAGAAGAAATGCCTGCTCCCGCAGAAGGCAAGGGAGCCGCAGGGACCGCGGGGACTTTGTTAAATGTTATGTTAAATGGATATTTGTAAAGCGCACAGCTACTCAATTGAGTGTCCCAGCACTGAGGCGTGATGATGACAATTAGCTATGCGCTATGACAACCAGGTTCAGTATTTTTTGCTGGAATAACCAGGTTTTCAGTGATTTCCTAAACGCAAGGAGATCTTGCATCATTCTTAGTTTCATTTGCAGATTATTCCACAGTTGCGTCGCTTGTACCTGGAAAGAGCGTCCCCCTATCCGCGCTCTGTGGTATTTGGGGGTACGTGCCAACTGAAGTGTGAGGACCTTAATGTATGGTGAGGACAATAGAACTGGACTCTCTTCATGATTTACCCGGCACCTGTTATGTTATGTTATATCTTTATTTGTATAGCGCACGGCTACTCAGAAAGAGTGTCCCGGCGCTTTATCTAGGCAGCTCAGCAAAAACATAACAGCATAGGACGGAAAAATAAGAAAATAAAAACACCCTAGAGGTTAAAAAGCCAGGTCTTAAGGCTCTTCCTAAACAGGAACAAATTGGGAGTACTACGTAGAGCCAGTGGTAAGGAATTCCACAACTATGCAGTGGAGAGCCTTGAAAGCTAGGACCTTGGCCTTAAAATGGATCCTTTTGCCGAATGGGAGCCAATGCATGGATTTCAACTGTGTGGACTTCCGTGCTCTTTGGCTCAGCATGGGTATCGCCCTGGCTGCCGCATTCCGAGCCACCTGCAGCCTTGCCAATAGATACTCCAGCAACCCTAGGTACAGTATATTCACGTAGTCCAACCTAGAGACTATCAGTGCTTGGACCACCGTTTTCCTGTGAGTGATAGGCAGGAGAAGCAGGAACTGTTTTAGCATCTACAGCATGCCAAAGCATGATCCAACCACTGCCTGAATCTGTGCCTGCATGGAGAGATTCTCGTCCAACTTCACCCATACATTTTTCACTGTTTTTACAGAATTTGTAGGGGGAGACATGTCAGCTGGCCACCAGTTACGCCAGACGTTACTGGGGGGTGGCCAAAGAAGATAATCTCTGACTTTTCAGGAATGCATTTAAGCTGATTAGATTGGAGCCAGGAGAACACTTCTGTTAAACAGGAGTTAATCCTGTCTCCTTTAAAATCTGAGTTTTTATCCCAGGTGAAGAGCAGCAGCTACATATTGTCCGCATACAATACCATTTTTGCTCCATGAGCCTCTGCCAGAGTTGCTAAGGGTGCTATATATATATATATATATATATATATGCTGCAAGAACTCGTCTCAGTCTCTCAAACGAAACCGACAGCCAGAACACGCAAAAAGACGAGGTAGACCCAATTCGGTGCTTCTTTTTTTATTTTGCTTTAAAGTGCAACCACATCAGCCACGACGCGTTTCGGCAGATCCCTGCCTTGATCACATGACACAATACCATACCCCAAAAACCGCACTCCCTAAGTCTCAACAGGAGTCAGTCATGGGGGATGGTATCAAAGGCCACAGATGAGTCCAATGATATCAGTACAGCCTTGCCACACTTATCTAAAACGTCCATTATGGCTTCTGACACTTCCAGCAGCGCCATCTCAGTGCTAAAGTTTGCCCTGAATGCAGACTGACTCTGGTGGAGTATTAGATTCGTTTCAACACATGTAGTAGTGGCATAAATACAACTTTTTCCAGGGCCTTAGAAAAGAAAGGGAGCAAAGATATTGGCCTGTAATTAGAGGCCAACTCTGGGTCCAATGTTTTTTTTTTAATAAGGGGATAATTTTCACCCTTTTCCACCTGTCGGGGACCCGGCCCGTCTGCAGAGAGAGGTTAAGGATCCAATTAACTGCTGGATTATTAATCTTCGCTATTGATGCCAGAATGGTGGCAGAGCCTGGGTCGGAGGGAGAGACAGATTTGAGGCCTTTCATGATTTCTAAAGATTTATCCAAGGAGACCAATAGAAACTGTTCCAGAGATGGTTCTCTTACTTGAGTTAAGGAGGATTCTGTCTCACAATAGCCACTATGCGTTGGAGATGTTGTCAGGAAGGTCTCCTGAATATTTTTGATCATGTCCGTAAAATAGTAGGCCATACGAGCCAAGCCATGCCTCAGTAGGGATGAATGGCTTGGCTGACGCTGCAGGGAGGAAAATTCACTAACTATTCTAAAAATGTCCTTTTTTTTGTTCATTACAAGTTCAATTTTAGAAGAGAGAAAAGGTGTTTTCTCTTCACGAACTTGTTTATAGTGAGCCTTCAGCACCTGTTTATAAATAATTTTATCATTATGGTTGAAGTGCTTCCGCCAGGTTCTTTCTAGGTGTTTACAAATCCTCTTACTTTCTTTAAGGGCCATCATGACCCAAGGAGCAGAGGACCGTACAGCTTTCACAGGATGCAAAACAGGGGGTGCAATTTCCCCTGCCCAGAGCTGGAGCCAGTTATCCAGGCCCGCCGCATCCACCTCTAAATTCCTGCTAAAAGAGATCGGATGCTTATTGATGGCAATACTCAATCCATCAGGTGTGATTAAATGAAAACGTTTAAAATTCCTAATCTGGGACTTCCCATAGGCCTTGGGAAGATTTGATTCTTTCTAACAGTGAAATCCTGAAGAAACTGGTCAGACCACACAAGGGGGAGTGGTTGGCTCATTCCTATTTTAACAGTGGAGAAAATCTGGTCTAAATTATGGCCCTTAGGAAGATGTACATAAGGCTTCCCATGGTCCCCAACGAGAGGACATTTCCCGGGGATGGGGTCCCTGGAGCAATATCAGCCCAGGAAGAGGGGCCGCACAGGCCCCCCTCCCCATCTTTAAAAATATATGTAATTGTGTTTCGCAATCTATGGAGTTGGGGTATCTTTGTTGAAAGTCCCAGAACTGTTTACTCATTATGTAGCTCAGCTTTAGTTGCCCTCCCACCCTTGCTTTTCATTTTCTGTGACATGTATTTCCTATTTGTTTGAATTTAATAAACAGATTTTAAACAAAACAAATATGATGAAGGCCTGGCCCCAGGGGATGGAGCACCAGGAGCCAAGATTGGCCTCGGGAGGGGGGCCATATGGACCCTCTCCCAGTTATATTTTTTAAATGGGCATGCCCCGGAGAATGGGGTACCCTGGGGCAATATCCACCCAGAGAAGGATGAGGGGGGCTGCGCTGGCCTCCTCAATGTTCCAAAAAATAATTATGAAGGCCTGGTCCAGGGGGATGAGGTCTCCGGGGCCGAAATGGTCCAGGGAAGGGGGGCCACGTGGCACCTTGCCTAAACAAATAATGGAATCTAAAAAGCCACAACTCTGAAGGCCTTGCATCCTTTCTCTACTACTGTGCAGATGAGCCTCCTGGCACACTCCTGGTTGAGGGATGAAGTCCCCACGGCTGCCTAGGGCCCTTAGGGGTCAAGAAGACTTTCTGTTAACTCCAGTAAGCCCCACACAGTGGGATTGCTGAGAGGTGTTGTGTTCAGAGGCCACGCCCCTTTCTTCACCACTCTACAAACGTGCCTCTCGGTGCACTGCTGGTGGGGGGATGACGCCCTTTTGACTCCTGAGGGCCTCAGGACTAAAGTGGACTTCTTCCCCCAAGCAGCAGTGCACCTGGAGGTGCATTTGCAGCGTTGTGGAATAAGGGGGCATGGCCTCTGACCACCTCTCAGCAATCCAGCTGTATGGACCTTACTGGAGGTTATAGGAGGCCTAGTTGGCCCACAAGGACACTCAAGAGCCAAGGGGACTTTATCCCCAAACAGTAGTGCGCCAAGAGGTGCGCTTGCAGAGTGAAGGAGAAAGAGGGCGGGGCCACCGAAAACCTCTCAGCAAACCCACTGTGTGGGATTTGTTGGAGGTAAGAGGAGGGATAATTGGTCCCCAAGGACCCTCAATAGCCAAGTAGACTTCCTCCCCCTTCTAGTAGTGCATCAGGAGGCGCATTTGCATAGTGGTGGAGAAAGGGGGAATGGTCTGCTATCAGATTTCAGCAATCCTGCTCTATGGAACTTACTGAACGTATTACGAGTAGTAGTTTGCCCCAAGGGCATCCTTGGGGGGCAACTATCCCTCCTTTACCACCAGTAATGTCAGTGGCCATGCCCCCTTTCTCCACCACTCTGCAAACATGCCTCCCGGTGCACTACTATTAGGGGTATGACATCCCCTTTGCTCCAGAGGGACCCTGGGGGCCAAGACGCCCTCCTGATACCTCCTGTAAGTACTACACAGTGGGATTCCTGAGAACCTGTGAGTGGCCCTGTCCCCTTTCTCCACCACTCTGCAAATGTGAATGCTAGTAAAAAAAACTTAGAAATTCAATGAAAAAAAAAGGTTACAGGGACGTTATAGTTTGGAATTAGCATTTAAAAAAGGTTACAAATTTCTTGAAAAAACCAAAGGTTACAGGGGGATAATAGGTAGCATCAGATTTCACTTGGACAAAACCAGTGAAATTTAGCTGTTATAGTTAGCTGAGCTTACTATAACTTGCTCCCCCAGAATGCACTGTTTATGACATCACATATTACATCACTCATTACATGGTCAGTGACATCACTCATGACATCACTGACAACATCTCAAATTGCATCACTGATGACATTATCCACAGAAACTCTGACACACCCACTCACACCCCAATATAACCTTTCATAGACTGACTCCAACTTCCACACTTCCTTTCTCAAATCCATTCACACACTCATACCAGTACTTACGCAGCTACTCACTGATTCATAGATCAACACTCACATCCACTAACTCACATATACAGCCACTCATACACCCACTCACTGAATAATACAGCTACTGACATGTCCGCTGATACACCCCTTCAGACACTCACACACTGAGTCAATCACCCATAGAGTTACTCATACACCTACTCACTCACCCATACAGTCAAACACATAGCCACTTACTTACCCATACAGATACACACACACTCACTCACTTACTCAAACAGATACTAACATGTACCCCTCTCACATTCACTCACTCAACCATACAGTCTTTCACATATCAAGTTACTCACCCATATACCACTGACACATACACTCACTCACCGATATAGCCATACACATACTCACCCATACAGCCCCTCACAGACACACTCACTAACCCATACAGCCACTGATTTACCCACTCACTCATCCATGCAGGCAGTCACACGCCCCCTAACCCACCCACACAGACATTTCTACAGCCATACAGGTACTCAGACAACCATTCAATCACACATACAGTCACTCACTTACCAACTCACCAGCCCATACAGCCGCTTAGACACCAACTGACAGACTGATACAGATAGTCACACAACCTCGAGTCACCTAATCACTCACTTATACAGTCAATCATACACCCACTGAATCATCCTTACAGGTACTCATACATCCATTAACTCATCAATACACCTTGGAATGTATATTTAAGACTTATAAACTTTTTATAAACAGTCAAAGACAATGGATGATTTCATCAGTGATGTCATTTGGGATGTCATCAGTGATGTCATCAGTGATGTCACTGACCTTGTCATAAGTAATGTAATATGTGAGGTCATTAGCAGTGCATTGCAGGGTACGAGTTATAGTCAGCTCATCTAACTATAACAGCTGAATTTCAATGGTTTTGTTTGATTGAAATCTGACGCTAACTATAACGTCCCTGTAACTTTTAGTTATTTCAGTGAATATATTTATAAATATATATCTTACAATATGCAAAATATGGAGGAGACTTAGTTTTGCTGCAGGTAAGCCATTCCATACTTTTGCTAAAAATACCATGGCAGCAGAATTTCAAAATTCCAGTGAGCTCGGCCTCAAAACGCTCACTAAAAACGTGCCTGTTTTAGAAGAACATGAACGACAAAAAAATGTCTCTGAAGCAAATAATGTTGCTCTCTCCATTTCAAATGTATTTCTCTTGCTCCCAAAATGGCCTTTCCAAAATACATTTATTTAATTATGTTTTGCAAAGGTTTTGTTAATTTCAAAAGTAAAAATAAATAAGTAGATTTCTAATTTTAGACTGTTTTAATACTTTTCATATGTGTATGTTTGGGGCAAGAAGATGTGTAAACTGGAAGCAAGGCAATTTTCACAATGGAAAACTTTGTAAGGAAGAATGTATTAAGGTGATTTGGTCTATTGAAAATACTGCATCTCTGGAATGTATACAGTTTACATTTGATATACTGGCTTCAGCGTAAGACGAAGCTTTCAGTATAGATTTTGAAAGTAAAGGAAACTGAAATGTTCTGCACACTGCATGTGACTTTTCTTCAGTCGTCGGTAAACGAGTGGGCAGCTTTTGGGGACGTGTGAGGCCATGCTGAATTTTAACTCGGGCTGTATTTGAACAAGTCGTGTAAAAGCTTTGCATGTGTTAAAGACAATGACCGCTGGGAGCTAATGTACACAATTCATGACATTTCTCCTGTCGTGCAAAGCTGTGCTCTTTCATCAGCTCTGTCTTTTCCCCCTGAGAACGGACTGACATTTCAAGTTTTGCTTTCGGATCACAAAACGTCAAATATAAATTTTGAATGAAACCCTCTTTGCTCATATTGTGGATGGCGATAAACATTTTAAGAGCAGTGCTCCTTATTTCAGCTGCATCACGAGGCACAATTTTATACTTAGGTAATTTAGTTGTTCTTTTTTTGTTAAGTTCTCCTTTTATACCATATTAGTTTTGTTTATGCTGCATTCTTTAAAACACCACCTTTTGTCAAACAAATTTATGGAAAACGTCTCATCAAATATTAACGATGCTTTTCCACTCTGCCTTGATCTTTCAAGAATTATTATAGACTGAGTTTTATGAAAATTACAGTTGCAAAATGAAAACGCAAGTGGTGAAGCAGAGGGTGGGAATGAAAAGATGTGAAGGTGACAGTATAGATTTATACTTATGTGATTGTGGAGAGTGAGCATGTGTCATAGCGCCTTCCCTTCAGATGGAGGTTGTTGTATCTCTCACAACACCGTCTGGCAGGTACATGATTCTTGACTACTCCGTTACATTATGTGTGATCAGTTTTGACATTGATGTTCTGGCAGGGGCTGATGGACTGGTGCAAAGCCACAGTTTGGTAAAGTTTATGAGTATCAGGCTTCTCTTCAATCCTTTCTGTAATATTTTGCATAGACCACTGTCTGATGATTACCGCTGCCCTATTGCATTGACATCTTTTTCATACCACTTATGCTACCCACATCTCATCCTTCACACCTCCTATGCACAGAATAGTTATTTCCATAATTAAAACTGCCAACTCATACTGTGCTTCAGGCAATCATTTCAGAGTTCTGGTCCCTTCCAAACGACTACTATTTCCAAACACCTTGTATTCACTGGCATATATGCATCCTACTTCAATCCCATTAAAGTCCTACAAACACAACTGAACCCCATCATCCTCCCACTACAAACTTCTTCTTCGTCTCTTATCTACCATTCCATATGAAAACCCTAAATCAACTGGCACACAGCTGGCTCACACACAGTGGCGGCTGGTGACATTTGAAAGTGGCGGGGCGTAAAAAATCAGGTACACCTGTCATTTGGACCCAGCATACAAATTTGAAGGTATGCCTCACCGCAAACATGGATAGCGCACCCTATTTGTAATACGGCTGCAGTTTTGCTGCTATCTGCTACATTTCCACAAACTATACTTTTACAAAAGTGAAATAACACTTTACAACTAAGAACACAAGAGAATAAGAATTAAGAATTGACAAACACTGGTGCAATACAGTCCATCCAACTGCCAAGCACTGTTAAAAACACAAGTCAAACACGACACCCCTTCAGAATGCATGATCCCAGCACTAAACAGTTCGAAATAACACTAAAGAATCAACATGGTCCTTTGGACAACCACATATAAAACATTGTGCAATACAATATCACGTTACAATTGTCTCTCAAAATGTCCTACTTTGAAACAACCTGAACTGTAAATTATGAGTTGGGCTTCTCAAAAGAACAGCTGCGTTTCACTGCGCAGTAGAAAAGAAAATCCATCAAGGCTATATTTAGGAAATAAATATATGCTTTCAAACAATCTGGCTTAAAACGTCCCAAAAAGATCATAAAGTCGTGTTCCCACAGCCACAGCACTTACTAAGAAGGAGCTGTCCTCACACTGACCTTCACCGAAATTCCCATAACTACCGGTGGCACTGCTCACAAGAATAAATATTCACAAGGATACTCGCGTGCTTACATATTTTTAAAGTGTGGATTTACATTGAGTTAAGAATGCGCAATAAAATAAATAACTCATGATTTCAGACCACTGAGAGGGAGTTCTGCATTGTGATAGAGTCTGGTCGGCACTGACGAGCGTGGCCTGGCCTACCTCGAATGGCCGTGGAGGCGCCTCACTGTGTTGCGTGTAGTGACAGCATATAGACACCAGTTTGGGTGATGGCGGTGGGAGACTATTGCTCCCGCTACAATGAGCCTCTGCTCACCTTCAAAAGCCAGCAGGAATGACTCGGCCCAGCCTAATTCAACTGCCCTGGAGGTGCCTTACTATCCCGCAAGGAGTGACAGCAGCACTGCGGGGGCCCTGGTTGCAAATTTCCCACCAATGGCGGCGGGATGAGGGGGGAGGTGGGAGGGGTTTGGAAACACATTAACACAAATGCATTAATACAAATATAAATAAGTTAAGTAAACTTAACTTACCGTCCAGCAGACTCCAGAGACTTCGTCTCGATTCCCGCCGTCCTCGCTTTCAAGTCCTGCAGGCAGCACCAGCACGTCATCAGGAAGGCGGCGCAGCAGGCAGCCTCCCTCTCCACTGCAGTGTTCTTCATTGGTGCGGCCGGCTGCCCCATACTACGTCATTTTATCTCTGTATGCTGCTGCTGCAGCATACAGAGAGAACAGGGAGAGTTACTCGAGGGCAGGGGGGAGTGGCTTTCCCACTGTTGGTAATACTGTCTGTTTGGGCGGCCTCAGGCTCCCCAACAGTCAGTATTAATAACAATGGGCAAGCCACTCCCCCCTGCCCTCGAGTAACTCTAAACCAGGAAGTTCTGCTTTCTCGCCGTGCGAGAAGGCAGAAACAATGGTAGTTATATAACATGATAACTACCATTGTTCTGCCTTCTCGCACGCTGAGAAAGCAGGGGGGGGCGCCCAAACATCCCCATGGAAGAACCGCCACTGCTCACACAGTACTTCTCCAAACAAAATGTTACTCCCGCTCCATTCCAACTTCTTCACTCATCAGAAACATTCCTCAACCATATGTCAAAAATCATGTCAGCCATAACCCAGATTTTCATTACTTCTCTGCTGCTTTTGATGCTATTGACTGTCCCACTCCGATTGCGTCATTAGTCTCGTTAGGCATTCTTGGCATGGTACATAGCTTTCTGTCCTCCTGTGCTCAACATTCTCTCCTCCGACCACCTCTGACCCAATGGTATGCTCCAGATTACAATCCTGGTCCCCTTACTATTTTTACTATGCACTTCAGTCCTAGGCAATATCATTTCGTCCTTTCAGAGGTCTTAAAAGTTCTGCACAGATGAAACTGAAATCTTCTCTTTGCCATCCTGCCCTCCATACCCTCAGACCTAGATCATTTTTTTTCCTAACCACAACCCAGCACTGTCTGCCTCTTGAATGTCCTACACAAGCATGTATTCTGCTCCCTTGGCGCGGTGACTAACTCTGCCACTCGCGCCCTGTTCAACCTCTACAGACACCCACTTTCTGGTCAGCCAACTCTGCTTGTTAAACATTTTTTACACTTTTCATATCCTGATATAGCCATCTATGGTACCTCTCCCCACATATTTTATTGAGCGCATTCTACTACCACACTGAGAACCTTCTGATATACGGGCAAAGCGTGTTCACTATGAGTAACCCTCTCTGTGCCCCTTGTAGATTCCGGTCCTTCAGACTTCTTAACGCCCACAGAAGCTTTAAAAGCTCACCCTCCACTAATTCAGCACAACGAGCTCAGACCTATTTTGAACATAGGTACACTGACATACCAGAGAATAGCACAATACCGCGAAAAAGGAGATGGGAAATGCCTTGAGTGTCTAGCATATATATGTGCCTGTGAATAGCCCTGCTTACAACGACCTCCTTTTAGAGGCGTGTGGAGGAGACTGTCCCCACTGCATTTGCAATGGGCTTTTTGTGGTGGGGTAGCTTGGTGCATTGCAAGACCACAGGTTGCGGCTTACATGGACCTTCATGCAGGGCGCAAAGTATATCATAACAAAGGAAGTCACTGGAAAAACGTTGTTAATGGGACGTTATGGTTGTTTACTCAGATCACAAAACAATATTTGTTATAGAAAAGCTTTACCACATCCCTTAAAAACTCAAAGTGAAGGAATGTAGTAGTTACATCCATACAACTTCAGAAAGTAAGTTGGAAGTAATGATGCACTGTGTAGCAATCATAGGTTTACCTTAACATAGTTCTTCAGTGATGTGTTGTGTTAAGATATATGATAGGCCTTAAACAAGGGTCCAGAGTATCTATTACCCACTGCATACAGTCATGCTCAATGGGCATATAGGGTGCACAGCATGACCATTGGCAGCAGCCTGCAGACTGCCTCCTGTCCCAATAGTTAGCTTGGCTGAGGCCTTACCTCGGGCAATGGGATGCACCTGGCCCCTCTGCATCCACAAAAGATCATCTGGCCATGTGCAGCGGACCTTTATTGCTAATCCTAGCCTTCACCACCTTGCACGGAGAATCTGTGCCAACAGCCATAGTGTTCGAGTGACTCACAACCCCCTTTAACTCTTCCTGTGTCTGGGGTATGTTTACCTTACCCTCTCATCCCTCTCCTTCATTATTGTTTTTCCTGATGCAGGGTTTCCAGATCCTACATCAAGAAAATGGCGGCCACATCAAAAGTGTTCATGCTGTGGCTGCCAATCAGTTCACGAGAGTTCTTGGATGCACTGGAGGCAAGGAGTGGACCTTCAAAAGCGCAAAAGGAAAAAATGCTCTTTCTATTAATTGTGTTAAACTAATTTTTTTGTAAACTTTGTTTTCCATTTTTCCATACCATACGCACATCAACTAATCTCACAGCAGCAAACACAGCACGGGACATTTCTTTTCCATCTTTCATCTCTTTGTACATCCGTGTATTAAGACCAGGTAGTAAGCTACATATACACTCCTGCATTGCCGCCTTTTCTTTTCACCCCTCTCTAAGTTAGATAGTAAACTATGACATACAATGCTGCAGTCTCCTTGAATGTAGTGCTCAGCCCCCAAACTACACTTTCTTTCTCCCCATGGGTGAGTCTTATTTCCATACTGGTCATCTTCCTCTTCTACTTCTTCCGCTTCTACTATTGCATTTGTTGTTTCCGCCCACTTTTGTAGGAAGTCTCTCACCTTTTCATCACCTCCGACGGTCTTCATGTGTACCTCCTCCGCTAGCTTCCACTCTGTCAAATCTTTTTTCAAATTATGTTGCTGTGGGTCTCTAGGAGATATCCACCTGATTGCTATCTGGCGTTTTGTGAGAAGTAAATATAACTCCGCAAACTTACTTTGCAGCCTTGCAGGTTTTTGGGTCAGGCATAAACCCCAGTCACCAATGTCTTATTGTCCTCGCTGTATGTATACCAGTAATTTGCCTAAGTCAGGAAACCATCTCACACAAGTATTCTGATATCGCCCTACAGTTCCACACCATATGTCAAAAAGTAGCCCTATGTTACCTGCACTTTGGACAATTGGATCTTCCTTGTTCGATATATTTGTTGTAATCTGAAATGTGTGAGGAATGTACGATGAAGGTAATAGAAGTCAATCAGCTTAAACCTGGCTACTTGAAATCTGTTGTACTCCTGCACATGCTTACTCCCACACTGTATCAGTTGGCTGGTTTATTAAGCGACTGTCCCATAACTGTTTTGATTTGATTTCTGAGTGGGAGATTTCTGATCTACTTTTAATGAATACAGGTGAGAGATTCGGCAGCGACCCTGTCCCGTTTCTAACACTCCTTCCGAAATTTCAAGCACACCAAAAAATGCTGTCCAGATCTCTTCCAGTTTTTGTGAGTTTTTGCAAATTACAGAAATTGTCCAAGGGTTGCTCCTGAAGTAACCTGGGCCACCTCAAAAGATATACATCTGCCTTCAGGGTTCCAGTCCCCTAACATTTCCATTTCACCATGGTTATTGTTGGAAGTATTTGTCTGAAAGGTTGCATCCACAAGATCAATAACGATGTGCTGAATGGGGATCATTGCAGAACCGCCTCTACTACCACTCCAGAGGCCACATGGCAGATAAGGTGGGGAGAGTCCATTTGCAGACTGCCCCTTTAATCAAGCATATTGGTAACATCCTTTCCTGGACCATTCCCTGATATATATAACAACTCCTCTTATCATTGTATTCTGGGTAGAGTATACTGCCATTTCATAGCCCATTATATGGAGAGCATCTCGGTTACACCATGGGATATGTGTCTCTTGGAGACAAATTACATCTGGGCCAATAAATCTAAGTATCTCATATACTTTAGCTCTTTTGTTTTTATCATTCTATCCCCCCACATTGGCTGAACATATCCTCAATTTAGCCATAACCATAATTGAATATGAGGACCTTCCATCTGAACCATGTAGCTCTTAAATGTTTGACTGTATCTTCTACTTTAACATTTCTTTACTGGCTTTTTCCTCCCTGTGCACCAAACCTACCCCCAACCCCCCTTCCACTGCCACCCCTTTTCACCCCTTCCCATACTCCCCTTGACCTCCCGCTCCCCATTCCCCCCCGAAAGCTTCCAGACCCTTGGTCTGTTGAGTGATGAAGCTGCTCAACACCATGACCGTCCCACAATCCCCTCATCCTCGCAAACTACTGGCCCATCTCTCTGCTACCTGGCTTGGCCAAGGTATGCGAGAAGGTGGTGAATAGACAACTCATGGAGTTTGTTGAGAGAGAGGGCCTGATGCATCCAGCCTAGTCAGGGTTTAAAGCCTCCCACAGCACCGAGTCTGCCCTGGTGGAGTTTGTGGAGTCAATAAGGGAGTGTTTGGATGCCGGCGCGAAAGCAGCGTTGGTTCTGCATGACCTGTCTGTGGCGTTCAACACTCTCCCTCACTTCCTCCTCCTATTGAGGCTAACAGAGATTGGGGTGTCAGGCGCAGTGTCGGGTTGGCTCAGATCCTTCCTGGAAGAACTGGTTCAACAGATGTGGCTTCCTCCGTCCTCTTCCTCTGCTCAGTAAGTGGCCACAGGGGTCCGCAGGAGTCATCCCCTGCTTTTTAATATTTGTCACACCTCTGGTGTACCTATCAGAGCAACTTGGGGCGAAGGTCATGGCCTATGCTGATGACACCCAGCTCCTTTTTACTTTGGACACGAATGTGGACGCGGTTTCCTCTGCCCAACACTGCTTGTCCTCTATTTTTCATTGGCTAGCCGCAGCACAACTCAAGTGCAATGAAGAAAATCTTCAGAAAGTTCGCTTCAACCTTTAGAAATACTCTCTGGCCCCCTGAGTTTCCCATCCTCACCTCTATAGGGAAGCTTTGGGCTTTTGCAATCTTTGAGAACATTTCGTCCACTTCTACCCATGAAGGCAAAGGAGTTTGTTATCTGTGCCCTTATTTTGTCTCGATTGGACTATGCCAATGCCCTACATGTGGGCATTCCGGCTTACCTGCTAAGGAAACTTCAGGTGGTCCAGAATGCGGCAGCCAGGCTCCTTTTGGGGAATCCGGCCAGGACTAGCATGAGACCTTACTTGCGCTCTTTGCACTGGCTTCCGCTGGTTGAACGGGTTACATTTAAATCCCTGGTCATGGCCCACGTCGTGCCCTGCATGAGCTTGGTCTCACATACTTACAGAAACACTTTGCCTTTTACACCTCAGCACATCATTTGCTCTCTCTGTCCCAGCGCCTGGCTCTGGTCCCCCGCTTCCAGCGCCAGAGGCTTGGAGGCAGCTCCTTGGCAAGGAAAGCGACAGTTCCCTGGAATGCTCATCATCTCACACTTCGGAATATCCAGGATTTGCGCATCTTCAAGAAGAATTAGAAAACGTATCTCTTTTCCTAATTTTCTGTCGGTTACCTCTCTTTGTTCCGTGCTGGGACACTTACGAGTATCTGCGCGCGATACAAATTAAAATAACATAACATAACATAACATAACATGATCAGTGGACATCCCCTCCTTAGATCTTTAAAATAAATGTAATCCAGTTTTTAGAGCCAAAAAAATAGCAGAAAAGCCTCCCCACAATGAGTGACATATCCAAAATTACATAAAACTGTGAGAAATTGATAACAGTTGATATCTTCCCACTCATTCCCAAATATATCTACATTCTACGTTTCTACTTTGGATCACATCTCTCAACCCGCAGGATATCTCAGCCATTTTATATCTTTCATTAAGAGAACCCTACTTGCCCTGCGCCCTTCCTCTAAGTTCACCCAAAAATTATTTTGCTTTTATCTTGGAAGTCAAAAAAAGGGGTCTATCACCAACTACCACTTTTAGTTTAAATGGATTTATCAAGTCGGCTTGAGCTCCTTCTGCCTGGAATGGGCTAATCATCTGTCGCAGCCTTCAGCGCCTCTCAGCAGCTATGTGACAAAAGTCAGGACGGGCAAAAAACTCAATGTCCTCCACCTTGCGTTTACTTTCTGGCCTGGATTTCTCATAGATACTCTGTCTGAGGAGATAGTTCCCAAAGTAGGCACGTACAGCTCTGGGCTTTGCATCTTATCGGACTAGCTGTCTCAGATTTAGCAGGACCTAGTGCGTGCAATAGATTTCTTGAGACCAATTCCAACCTACCAGATCGGGGAATACCTTGCTTAATAACTCAACCATATAAAATTGCATGTCCGTGCTTTCCCTGTTCTCAGGGATTCCCAGGAACCGCAGGTTGTTCCGACGCTGACGGTTTTCTTGTTCCTCCAACTTCCATTGGATATCAACTAACCTAGCCTCCTGTGTTTCAGTCTGATTCTGAGTTGCTGCAATATCCGTCACAAGGGCTCCAGCTCTCGTCTCCAACTCTGTCAGATGATCAGAAATATCATTGCATACCTTGACCACTTTCCACAATGACACCTGCACATTACGAATAGCTGTCTGTGAGCGCCAGCAATCCTACTTTGTTTCCTCCCGATGCGCCATGATTGATTGCAAAATAACATCCACTGCAGTGACAGGGCTATCTTCAACTTCCAGTGCCTTGCCTCCACCACCCCCGACCAGTCGGATGGTTGGTGAATAATCCCAGTTTAGGTCCTTTCCTTTTTTATGTTGACCTGAGAGCCCGAGTCTCCTGTTAGCTCTATGCATTGTTGCGGCAGAGTCCCTTCCACTAGTATCTGGTAGGCTCTCACTATCGCTCCCACTCATGCCGGATAGAGAGTCCTCCACTGACCAGGTGTCATCCGATAGTGAATAAAAACAATCAGTGGTCTCCACGTCCGTGTCTTTCGCCTTCTGCCTGCTTTGATTGTTATGTTTTAACTTCTAACATTGTTTTCTCCCTGAGATATGGTCTTGAGTTCCTTTATCTCTGTTCTGTTGTTGATTCTCGGAGGGGTCTTCCACCTGGTCCTTTAATATTCCTCCTTCCTCCCCAATTGATGCATCTTTTTTTGAGCACTCGCTCAGGGTATTATCAATATGTGTGTCACTATGGGTATCAGCATTTGGCTCTACATTTTTTCTTTGTTTTGCTCGCCCCCATCTGGCTTCCCTCTGTTCTCTATAGTGAGTGTCTCTGCACCCCCTCCACATCTATCCAGGACCTGCCTGCAGTCGGCCACCCCCAAGTTAGGAGCTTGAGTAGATATTGGAAAAACGTCAATTACCTGTAGGCTGGCTGCTGATACTGCCTTCAGGGTAGTTTCTTCCTGTCTCTCCACTTCGGTCTGCTCCTTGATACCAGCTACTAGTTCCAATCGTGGCTGTAGCCCGGATCTCCCGAACAGCTCCTTGATGGTTGAGCCGGGTGGACGTCGCTGGGGCGTTGGCCCACCCTTCCCCTTTCTCTCGTCAACCTACCGGGTCCCGGTTTGACCTTTGTGTTCGGTTTGCCGCACTGTTGTCTCCGACCCGGCATTACCTTCGTAGCTGAGCGGGTGGACATCGGTGCTGAGTTCTGAATCGCGGGCTGCTGGGTGTCCTTTTGGCTTCATCGTGGCAGAGAGGCTTATCTTCTAGCTGCTGCAATCAGAGTTGCTCAGTTCACGGTAGAAATCCTCGCAGGCAAGTAGAAATTCTTGCTGTCCAGGTAGGAACTTACAGGAGGGGGTACAGCTTTTAATCTCTTCTCTCAGGATATCCAGCAGAGTATTCAAAATCGCCAACAGCACACTTTAGTTATACTTGGGTGAAGGGGGGACTTTGGGGGAGTCTATTGATCACAGAGTTCTGAGCTGCCTGTGGTCGCCTCGCCTCAGCCAACCGCCATTTTGCTTTTCCACCAGAGCACCCTTTCGAGGACCATTCAGTGAAGTAGTCTTTTCTCCTAGTTCTCTTCTTCTGCTCTCCATTGTGCTGCATGTTAGCGCAGAGCTGCCATGTGACATATCTCCAGATCCAGCAGACCCAATCCCCCCATCTCCCTGTCTAGTTTCAGAATGTCTAGGAACTCTTAACTTCTTTTCCAGCACAAACTAGCAAAATCAATCTCTATCAAAGGCAGATTTGGGGCTCGAAAACATTGTGTTTTGTACTACATACAGGAAGAAGCACCATCTTTGCTACTGCTGCTCTGCCCATCATCGAAAGCGTCAACTTTTTACGGTACTAAACCAAGGCATGCAGTCTCTGTACGAGTCATTCCAAGATATAATCCTGTTGAAGTTGTGGAGAATGGGCTGTCTGGAGACCCAGATAACGGAATGAATCTGTCTCGTTTTTCAGCCCCTTTGTTGGGAAATCCTCAATAGCCCTATCCACCAACTCTGTTAGAGCAGGGATCTTCAAAAGCTCGATTTCTAGCTACCAGAAGCCCACTCCCTGCCTCTCAGTAGCTTGCTTATTGTTGCCTGCCAGCTAGTTTAAAAATATGCAGCTGTCCTTTTGCCAAGGCAGGACTTTGAAACATTGTGCACCTCATTTTGTGAGGCTTAGAAATCTCACAGTGCAATGTACTCGTTTCTGGATATATTTTTTTATTTCTCTTTCTACTTCATTCATTTTCTCTTTTTCTTTTCTACTCCCTTCGCTGGTTCTTTTTTTTCAATCTTGATTCGTTTATCACCCCTCTGTCTGGCTTTCTCTCACTTTTCATTTTTACTTTCTTCCTATGTCTTTCTTTCATTACTTTTTTTAGTCTGCTTTGCTGTTCTTTCTGTTTTCCTTTTTATCTTTCTTGATTTTGTTTTTCCATTCTCTCTGTTTTCTTTCTTTTAATTTCTTTCTCAACATTTATCTTTATTTATTTCAGTATTTACTTTTTCTTTTCTTACTCATTCCTTCTTTCTTCACAAATTCTTCTTTGTTTTATTTTCTTCTTCCTCACCTTTCAATCACTTTATTTTGTTTTTTGGTTTTTCTCTCCCTTTTTTTATGCTGCTTTCTTTTATCCATCTTTATTTTCTTTTCTGCTTCTTTTTTTCTTCCTTTTCCTTTCATTCACTTTTCTTTCATTTGACTTCTATTTATTTCCTACTTCCTTCTGCTGCTTTCTTATCTTTCCTTCTTTCTTTCTATTTGTCTGACTTCTTTTTTTACCTTCGTAATTGTTCTTTGCTCGTTTCAATTTATTTCTTTCTTTAATCTGCTCCTTTCCTTTCTTTTTTACTCCCATCCCCCTACTTCCTTTCTGTCCTATGTCATCCTTTCCTTCCCATCTTTATTTCCCTTTTTATTTCTTCCTTTCTCTTCCTTCTTTATCCTTTTCTTGTTTACTTTTTACCTCTTCACTCCTTCCTTTAGGCATGCTTAGCGTCATAGAGAAATTTGTTAATTCATTAATTTGTATGGTGTGCTTGCACAAGTTTACAATGAGGAGTGTTGGCAGAAATAACCTCTCTTGTAGAGAGCTCTGAAGTCTGTGTAGGCCATTTAAAATGGATTTTAACTAGCAGTCCTAAATCAGAAAGCAATTGATATATTTAAAACATAATGTTTTGAGTTGCTTATTTGTGGATAACATCCAATGGAGCTCAGGACAATTAGCAAGCTAGTGAAAGTCACAATGAGAGCTGGGTCTTCATATGCATTGCATGACAATGAGACCACAATCCCCAAATAAACTCCCCCCCTCACAGAGGTGATACAGAAACAAGAGTGAAAGGCCAACACTGATCCTTATAGACCCTACAGGTAACTCTTTCTTGAAACAGCTATTGCAACAATGCTGTATGCTCACTGGAGCACCACTGGGGGTACTCACGATAATGGTTCCACTGCCAGCATGAACAATAGGAGGGAAAAAGGACAGCCATGCCTGTTGCATCTCTTCACACGCCATATGATGTTAGTCCCCTTGATTTGATGTGCCCTAGGTTCTTGATTTATGAGTCTCAAGCGCTTAAGCTAATTTGGCCAAAACCTCTTCCTAGCCAGGATTTCAAACATATACTCCATTCCAAGCATGTTGAAGATTTTTCGATATCAATCGCTACTAGGATGAGCTACATATTTTGTCCTTGTGTTTCATCTACTATATGGTTAAGCTTTCTAAGGGTCATAGACATATTATGGTTAATTATACTTACTCCATTTGGCAGGACTTTTGCTAGTAACTTTGTGTTTACATTTAACATCAAAAGTGGTCTATAAGAGCTCAGCGTCAGCAGATCCCAATCTGGTTTCCATGTCATAACTATTATGGCCTCCCTCTAGTGGTGGCTCCTCTACTATGGTGGAGTAGCATTGCCCCACTGCTTTTAAGCAGTGCGAAGTCGAAAACATAAAAAAGACACCATCAAGAGGGCCAGCTGGTTCACCCCAGAACTCCTTGCCTTCAAGCAAGCCTGCCGGAAACTAGAGAAGGAATGGCACAGTAAACAAACTCCGGACAGCCACGCAGCACACAAGGGCGCCATCCGGAACCATCACCAAGTCATCAGGGTGGCCAAAAGGGCCTCCTTCAAAGACTGCCTCGACAACAATGCACACAATAGCAAGGAGCTCTTCAACATTGTGAAGGAACTCACCAACCCCAGCTCCAACACCAACGACATCCTGCTGTCCCAAGCCTTGTGCGACTCCCTCACCACATTCTTCCACGGCAAGATAGCAGACGGCAAGGGGTCGTGGTCCGCACACCATCGACCACGACCCCTTGCTAGCCTGGGCCAGCATGAGCGTCGATGACACCATCAAGACCATGAGAACAATCCACTTCGGCTCTCCGTCAGACCCATTCCCGCACAATGTCTTCAACAAAACAAGCACTCCATCGCACCCCACCTGCACAATGTCATCAATCTCTCCCTCGAGATGCGACCTTCCCAGAGAGCTAGAAACATGCTGGGATCAACGCCCTACTCAAAAAACCTAAGGCAGACCCAAGAGACCTCAAGAACTTCCAGCCCATCTCTCTGCTCCCGTTCCCGGCCAAGGTCATCGAGAAAATCGTCAACAGACAGCTAACGCCATACCTCGAAGAAAACAGAATCCTGGACCCTTCCCAGTCAGGGTTCTGCAGCAACCACAGCACCGAGACTGCCCTCATCGCCGCCACCGACTACATCAGGACCCGGTTGGACAACGGTGAGACCGCAGCACTCATCCTCCTAGACCTCTCCACCGCCTTTGACACCGTCTGCCACTGCACTCCACATGCACGCCTCTACGCCGCAGGGATCCGAGACAAGGCTCTGGAATGGACTACCTCCTTCCTCTTAGGCAGAACCCAGAGCATCCGCCTCCCCCCATTCTGTTCCTAGATCATCTGCGGCGTACCCCAGGGATCCTCCCTCAGCGCGACACTGTTCATAATTTACATGGCCCCGCTCGCACACTTAGCCCGACAGCACGACCTCAACAAAATCTCCTTCGCCGATGACACTCAACTGATCCTCTCCCTTACCAAGGACCCCATCACCGTCAAAGCCAACCTCCACGAAGGAATGAAGGCCATCGCCGACTGGATGAAGATCAGCCGTCTGAACCTGAACTTGGACAAGAAGGAGGTCCTCATCCTCTGCTTCAAGCCTTCAGCCTGGGACGAGTCCTGGTGGCCAACATCACTGGGGGCAGCCCCGACACCCACCGACCATGCACGCAACCTGGGAATTATCCTCGACTCAATGCTCTCAATGACCAAGCAAGTCAACGCCGTCTCTTCCTCCTGATTCAATACCCTCCGCATGCTCCACAAGATCTACAGATGGATCCCGACAGATACAAGAAAGAGAGTCACCCAGGCCCTCGTCAGCAGCAGACTTGACTATGGAAACGCCCTCTACGGGGGAGCCCCGACCAAGCTCATCAAACGACTACAACGCATCCAAAACACCTCGACACGCCTCATCCTCGATGTACCACGACATCACCCCCCCACTTGAGAACCCTGCACTGGCTCCCCGTCAACAAGAGGATATCCTTCAAGCTCCTCATCCACGCACACAAAGCACTCCACAAGACCGGCCCAGCCTACCTCAATAGACGGCTCCCCTTCTACATCCCCAACCGCCAGCTATGCTCCGCCGACCTCTCACTCGCCACCGTCCCGCGCATCCGAAGAACAACCACCAGCAGGAGATCCTTCTCCCAACTTGCCACTAAGACTTGGAACACCCTCCCACTGAGCCTACGACAGACCCAAGACCTGCTGACCTTCAGGAGGATATTCAAGACCTGGCTGTTTGATCAGTAGCACCCCCCCCCCCCCCCCCAGCGCCTTGAGACCCTTGCGGGTATGTAGTGCGCTTTACAAATGATTGATTGATTGATAAAATGATAATAACTTTGAGTTATCACCATTTTATGCTTGTGCTGCTTAGTGGGTGGGCGGGGCTGCTCTGCTCTCGGAGCAGGGCAGGGGAGAAGTGGTTTGCCCACTCCTAAGTGCACCTGACAGTTTGGCCGACCCTCTCAGGCCACCCAAAACAGTCATGCGCACTTTCCCTGTTCTCCATGCAGGCTGCATTACAGCCTGCATGAAGAACATACCCAGGACCCCATTCCCTGGCTGAGCATCGAACCTGGACGCTCAGACTAATAACAACGCTGCATGGCAGCGTTGTGATTGGTCAGTGGAGCCTGGCTGTGCTTCCTGTTTTGCGAGTTTGACCAGGAGAGCAGGAGCAGAGATGCAAGATCTGACGGCAACGTAAGTTTTGTTTTTTTATTAACTTTTTTATATTGCGCCCCGCCGAACCCACCCTGCCACCCACGAGCCACTGCCACTGCCACTGGCTCCCTCGTCATTTCTGGAAATCTACCCCTGAACATGGCTTTGCAGCTTTTCTGGGGGAACAGCCAGGAAGGATTGTTAAAAGGTTGAAAAGAAGCTATCAGATCCCATCATTTTGTTTGAGCATAACTCACAGGTAGCCACTGCTAATTACTTTTTGGAAGTCTGTATCTAATTCCTATCTGACTTCTGGTCAATGTGTCTAGGAAATTTTTAATTTCCTGCTTGCTTGTCTGAGTTGGTGTTTTGTATAAATCTGCAGGATGGCGGACGAATATTTCATTGCTACTCATCTGTGTTCATCTGTGTGACAGGCTACTCATCTGTGTGACTGTCACTGTATCATTCGGCTTATTTATGGCCAGTACCGAAGACTTGGGTCTTTCTTTCTTGAGTAGTATGCTAATAATCTCCCCATTTGTTCCCCTCTCTGTATAGTTTGTGTCCATAATCGCTGAGGGTGCATCTTTCTATCTCACCCTATGTTACTTTGGTTGCACAGGACAATGCGAATGACCAGAAAGCGAGCAGGTGCTGTTTGCAGTGCTTATGGTTTCCATGCTTTTTTGTTTAGCGTGAAATGGGCTATTTGTCCAAAATAGATTATTAACGCATTTTACTCTGTTTTATAGTGACAAATGCTGGTTTTGCATTTTTTCTTACTTTTTCCAAAACCATGCATAATTATGCAAATGAAAATTATATGAATCTCATACACTCCTACTTTGTAGATGGCACGGAAAGGATTGTAATATATGGGGACATCAACAGGAAGCCTGTGTAGGTCACAATGCATCGGAATAATATAGGGAGATTTTCTGAAGGCAGGAACATACTTGTTATTTCCACATGCGTATTAGAGCCACATTCTTTTCACGCCAATTGTGTTGATTTATGGGCCATGAGTTATGTGATGCCACCTGCTAGTCCTTTCAGGTACTGAGCGATTAAATGCATCAAAGCTTGCATCGTGGTCACTGGGGATCTGCAGGGCAGCCTATGTGTTATTTTCGATTTGAAGTTTAATTTAGCCCGTAATCCTAGAATCTCAAGATGCTTCCTAAATACTGGTGTTAACAGATCACGGAAGGTGGAATCTTTATCGTTAGTATGTGAGTAATAAATTTGAATAGAAATGGTGTGTTGAAAATGTATTGTACGTTGCATCAAGGGAGTTGTTTTGTGATCCCAAAAATTATCTGAATCTGTTTTAGATTACTTTGAGAAAGGTGGGCAAATAAGTATTTGCAACTCAGAATGTATCAGCAGACAGCAAAATTAACAAGGGGTGGCTCAACAATTAACGCAACGCAAAAATCCCTAATATAATTTTGCTTCAGCAGCAAAATATCATAGAGCATTTTGACCTTACATCTTCATTGAATTCACTCAGAATTGCATTTAACTAAGCCTGGACGGTGAACTCTACTTCATTGCCGTTCACAGAATTTGCAAAGTTTTTTGCGCTCCACAGAGCACAGAAGGGTTCGCGGAGTCCTGAGAATCTTTTCCTTGCTTGCGTTCGCCAAAGTTAAGTTGGCAAGAGCGAGTGAGAAAAATCCAATGCTAGGTCACTTCCCTTTGAGAATACTCAACGCAAGCAGTCACGGATGGTCTCTACTGCTTGCGTTGATGCATTTATGTTCGCGTTGAGGAAGTTGCCGCTTGAGTAGAACTTCTATTCTAGCGGCAGAAAGAAGCAGCACCCTCTTGCACTGTGTGAGATGCCGTTCATGCTGATTTTACAGTGGGGGACAAACACTCAGCTTTAAAAATCAGTGTGAACCGCGTGAGGTAACCCACTCCGATGCTTGGCAGAGATTTTCTGTCACTTTGTTGAAATCCGCAAAGCGGCATTCTGCAAACTCCTCCCAGGCTTACATTTAACAATTGAATTGTGCACCCATATCAGACTTGCTAACCTTAAACATAACAGCCAAAGAAGAAGAAATCTGTCCTCAAAGAGATTTTTGACTGCAGCATCTTCATCATACACACAAGCTGAATGTTTTACTAAGGCGCAATTCACAAAACGTGTAATTGCACCCTAAAGCTGGCACTGCACCGACTCTTACTTGTTTTTCCCCCATTCCGCAGACGATTTGCCAGTATTTTCCTGACAAAGTTGCTGTTTTTCCCTCAGCAGTTCAAATTACGGTTCGGGTGGAAATTCCGGTCAATGTCAGGTCTGCAATTACTGTGTAAATCCGTAATAAGGTCCTGTGTGTGAAGGATGCATGTTACTGATAAAAGTGGTCATTTGTACACAAGTGTGCTGTACGAATGTTTTTGCACATTTATTCATAGCTGCAAAAGTGACACTCTTCACACAGGTGCCTGAACATGTCTGCACAACGCATGTTATAATGCAGTTTATCACACATAGTCTAGGGCAGCAGAGTCTTCCAGAACGGGACAGCAGGCATGATAAAGAAACTAGAAGTGAAGTGATCTTTCCTTAGGAAAGTCTCACAGTCTGTAAGTCTCTGTAATTGTCTTGTAGTGGCTCCAAGATTTACTGTGTATTTTGAATCACAGCAACACACCACTGATTCATCCATGCACAGTTTAATAAATAGAAATTCTCACCATGTAACTGGGATCATCTGTGTGTGCAGTACGAAAATGAGCCTTGTGACCAATTGGGTGCGTTGCCCACAGCACAGCACACAATTGACTGACCTAGAAAAATAATTACGCCAAGCGCGATAAAGAAACCCTTACTATTTCACTGCTTGTGTCCCAGAAATCCCCGAAGGGAGTCGCAGTGCAAACAGTGAACTAAAAGTAGGGTCCTCAAAGTATCTGAACTGAAATCCAGCAGCATTGCTGGCTTAGAATTCTACTCATTGAGTAACCCGGCCTCATAGAAGTAGACCGTGAAGCCACAGGAAGCTGAAATGTATCAGAAAAACATACCTGCTCACATTGGTGTCCTCAAGCCATTACTTGTCAATAACAAGTTATTCCTTTGTTTTCGTGTCCTAGACTTGTAAAGATAGAAATTTCGATTTAGCTCATATGCAGCACACCTTTTACCCTCAGAATATGCACATAGATTATAACGTAGGAACATGGATATTAATGCATGCACTTGTTTGGCGTGCTAATCTATAATCCAGATTTGTTTCACGTTGATTTTGTTAGTCACCCAATTGATTTCCCAGAGGTCTGAAGTATGTGATTGAAAACGTTGCTTCGACTAGTATGCATTTTTCAAAAATGACAAAAAAGGCAGTGCGACTGGAGTAGGAGGAACTACTGTTATTTTTAGGAATGATGACTGCGCGTCACTGCATCCTTGTGCCGGGCCAGTTCCTGGCTAACTTTCCCATGCGCTTGTAGCAGCCTCCTGTTGCAGTGCCCTTATGTCACAGGAAATAGGCTGAGAGGAACAAGTGAAACACAAGCATATCAGGCTCAGGCAGGCAGGGTGGAAGGAGCTGAAACCGGTCCCACCTTACTGCAGTTTATCAGCCAACAGTGGCTTCAGCCCTGTAATGGTCTTTAAGAGAGCATCAGGGCTTTGTTTGCTGGCTGCGTTGAGCATTTTTGTTTGACGAATATTGATCAGGGACATAAGAAGGGATGGATTTGTATTGTTAAACAAAAGTGAGTGTTGTCATGTCCTGGGACTGTGGATTTAGGTATCTGTTTGCTCTTTCTCCGTCAATCAAGGCCGGGGTGATGTGCAAGCTCCAGGAGCGAGAGGACATCGGACGGATTGAGCTGGTGCAGAAACTCACCAGAGAGAGCTGCCAGTTTCTGCAAGGGGAGAAGAAAGCGGCTGAGACCATAGAACAAGTAAGAATTCTTCATCATTTACTATTTGTCCGGAATATGTGAGGGGCCATGTTTCGTTTAAACCACAGGCACTGAATTAAATTCAAAGTAAGACTTCTAGTTTAATCTGTTGTGTGCTGGTTACTCGTGCAAGGTTCATTGGGTGCATCTTTGCAGGACTAATACCTCCATTTTAAATCTGAATTTATCAGTATGCCCTCTTTCTGCCCTCAAAATGCACCCATCAAAGCAGGTGAGTTCTAGCATGACTGGTTTCTGCATTCATATGTGTGCACAAAAGGAGATCCCTTGGGATTTGGGTTGAGGTACTTTTCTAAATCAGTAGAGGTAAGAGAAAGGAACTCGCCTTTGCTCGCACTGTGTGCAATATGTGGAGAATTGAAGAAATGGCTCAAATGTTTCTAACCTAACACTTTGGGTGAGCACTACTACTATTGCAAAAGCATTTGTATTCTAACTCTATAGAGTGAATTCTTATTGTTCTTCTCAGACTGGGTACTGTTATAGCCTGCTCTTGTGGGTATGTTGCTGTTCAAATAATTAAGTGGGTTATTGCTGATTTATGTGCGCGGCCTACATATCAGATTTGCTCACCCTTTTAACCTGATATAAAGAGCACTGTTGAGTTTGGTAAAATGTAAAATTGGGATCAGCGTTTGGAAGTAGCAATCCTGTGGTAGCAAAAATAAGGTTTTATCAGTATTGTTTTATTATGATTCTTATTGTTATTACTGATATCTGTTTTGGTTCCCTGATTATTGTTTAACTTTAGTTTCATTGGTGATTATTTGTGACACTTTAAGTTTAGCTCTTATATGTCGCAAATAATACGACTCATGCTTACAACCACGAGTTGCAAATAATCTTTCCCTATCAAAAAACACAGTGGTGGTAGCTACTTTTCACAAAGCCACATAGGACTGCTCTGATTGTTTTTATCCATTGTTGTGTAGTCGGTTTTTCAGAACTTTCAATGGCCATTTTACCACTTGACTGAAAAGGAAACTAAGGGGCAGATGTATCAAGATTCCATTTTACGATTTCTAAATAGCGATTTTTAAGGAATCGCTATTTAGAAATCGCAAAATGCGCTGTTGCACTGCCTAGCGTTGTTTTCAGAGATAAAGGAGTCCTGGCACTTGGTTTGCAGTGCTCGCGTGTTTCTTAGGAGGGGGAATTAACGCAGTAACACGCAGAACCCAATTTATGCACCTGTCCCCAAGCAATCTCATAACATTACACATCTCTAGTTTTGCAAAGTAAATGGAATACATCAAACCTCCCAGGGGACCTCGCGCTGTTTCATTTTAATGGCACGCTTGTCCCTATGGGATCAGAGATGTCAGACCGCGAGGCCGCGCAGTCTCGGGGGACGGCTCTTTCCGAGCGTTATTAGTCTGGATGAGCTGCTCTCTCCCAAGGCCGGGCTGCTGCCTCGCGCCTTCCTGTGGAGTTTCCATTTAGCGTTAGCTTCGTCTGAAGACTGCCGAGCGCCTCACGATCAGCGCTCCGAGGGACTCGCCTGAAGGCCGCTTTCCGACATGCTTCCGGATTTTAAACCTTTCTTACCGGCTTGGCACTGAAAAAAAACATCTGAAGTTGTTATTGTTGAGTTAAAATGATACAGTTGATGTCGGTACAAACAACGCTAACATTTACAATTGTCACAAAAGCATTGATGTTGCAGATCTGTGTGCCTGAGCTGAGCTTTTAATTTTCTATTTCACCAAACCACAGCCCCTGAATCTGAATTACTGTCATAAGCCAGTGCTCACAATTGGATGCATATT
Source organism: Lissotriton vulgaris (assembly GCF_964263255.1). Classification (NCBI taxonomy): domain Eukaryota; kingdom Metazoa; phylum Chordata; class Amphibia; order Caudata; family Salamandridae; genus Lissotriton; species Lissotriton vulgaris. Next base: position 790,832,349 of record NC_141698.1, read on the forward strand.
GTTCGATTTGTAGGTGTTTTATGCTATGTTAGGTTAATATTTATTTCCGTGTTTCCAAATTTTCATAGTAGCTTAAATGTGGTTGTTTGCAGGCACAATCACAATAGGTGTTGCAATTGCTCTGTAAGAAAGTTACACTCAGTACATGGGGGGTCACAGGTGAAAAGAAGAAAATGCCCTTTCATAACTTTTCTGTGAAAGAAAATGAAGTGCACATTTTTAACTGAGAAGATTGGAGCAGTGAATCTGGAAAATCATAGGCAGCTGATTTTAATGGGTGAAGAAAAAAGATACAAACTCCATCCCCACAAAATGACTCCACCCGTCACGTGTGTTTCATATTTCTTTACCTTCGCTCAAGACTGAGTAAAGCCGCAATCTCATATCCATTTCAGAAACTGAACCGCTTGACATCAAAATGAAGCGGAACCACCTGCACAAAATGACGGAAGGTCTGCAAACGACACTCCCCATCTCTGACTGCATCATATGGGTTTCTCTTATAAGGGAGTGCCCACATACACCTCACTCAGCACTTAGGGCCAGATGTAGGTAAATCCGATTTACCGACTTGTAAATACCGAGTCATACCGATTCGGTATTTAAAAGTCGGTAAATTGGAAGGAGGCAGATGTAGGTAAAAAATTACCGAATCTGTAAGAGTCGGTATTTACCGATTCTGTAAATACCGAATCTGTATTTCCCATTGATTCCTATGGGCCTTGAAGCTTATAGGAATCAATGTGAAATACAGATTCGGTGTTTACAGAATCAGTAAATACCGAATCCTGCAAGGGTGCAGGGGGTGTCACTTTGACACCCTCTAGCACCCCAATTCTGGACTTGTGTGCAATGTGGCACACAGACTTGCCCTAAGGGCATGTCTGTGTGTCACATTGCACAGGTGTGCATGCACAGATGTGCATGCACACCTGAATTCGGTATTTTACCACTCAATAGGATTGGGTGGTAAAATACTGATTTTTAAGGGCCTGAGGCACTCTTAGGAGTGCCACCTACATGTGGTTTTTCCGATTCGGTAAACATACCGAATCGGTATTTTACCGATTCTGTAAATTTACCGATTCGGTAACTTTACAGAATCGGTAAAATATAGGCCCCCTACATCTGGAAACCCTAATACCAGTCGGTAACAGCCGAATTTGGCCGTTACCGACCGGTATTAGGGCTCCTACATCTGGCCCTTAGTCCTGGAGAGCCCAACTCACACACCACCTCCAAAAGCTTGGTGCATTCTTTCACATCCATTACATGTAACACACCTGAATACTCTTTGATCACTGATTCCAAAACACACCCTACAACCACATTTTCCAGAGCTGTATGTCATAAATGTGATCAGAGACCGTTCTGTCCAAGAAAGCGGAGACAAATCACTTCCTTTGAACTCAATTCAGTGTCTTACATTTATCACATAAAAAGATGCCCTCCTGAGCTGGAGGTATTTGTTCTTTAATGCAACTTCCATATTTTTACTCACCCATATCTTGATATTTATAAATTTTCACTGAAACCGAGGACTTACCTGATCGCCGCCGTGAGGGGAACGGCTAATTCTGACATATTTGCCATCACCATTTGCCGTGAGGGGAACGGCTCGCCGCTCATCGCTTCTCGCACCCCACCAGCACCATTGCCGCCGCAGGGGACTCCATCTCCCAGGAGCCCCGGCGGTTGTGGCGCGAGAGTGACGCCAGCAGAGCGCCCAGAGGCACGTTAAATGGCAAGAACACCTCTCGCCCTGCGAGTCGCGCGCGGGAGCGCCCGGGCGAAGCCCGGGCCAAGAGCAGGCCCGTTTAAGCCCGTTCAAGGCCGGAGGAGGCCGGGTCGGGCCACCCCCTTCCATCCACTACCCAGCATATCTGTGTGAGTACATTGCCTAAATACATATCTGCATTTAACTGGGAGAATTGCTATGCCGCCTAAAGAGGCAAAGGGGAGAGCAGGTGCTGCAATATTTACTGGAGCTATGGACCAATTCATTACAAAGATGACTAATGTTGTGGATGAGGGGATTACAAATCGGTCTGGGGGGGTGTTGCACTCAATTTAATCAAATTTGTGATAAGGTTTCAAATTATTGAGTTGGTTCCACAGAGGCTGGGCATAGACAATTCAAGAATACTCCTCCAAAGAGAAACCTTTTGGATCCGCAGGCTTCAGACTCTGGTTCCTAATGGACTTAATGACAAACTGGATCTCATTTGTTTTATATAAAAACACCTACTTTTAGAGCACGTAGTTACCCCAAACACATTCACATCTAAACACATGAATATGCACACACTATGATATGGGGTGAGAAGGAGCTGTTAACTGTGGTTATTGAATTTTTTTTTAATTTTTTAGATTGTAAATAGGTAGGAATCATCACTATGGGTCATTTTTCAATTTTTTGATTGTATATATTATTGGCGATTATTTGATTTCTCCTGTGTACTATTTGTTGTGCCATAGGCTAACATCATTGAGATTTGAAATACTTAATACTGTTGTTCCACATGATGTATAATGTAATTCATGACATGCAATAATGCATTGCAATGACTTTATGACGTTTTCACTGTCTTCACACGCATTGCATATTGGAAACCCAACATGGTCCCTTCGGTCTTATACCTTCTAAATTCCACAGCCAGTAATAGACCATATGCGGAATTACACCACGTAACGATGGCGGCGGTTAGACTCAGATGAGTACGTGATCATACGGGTGATCCTTTCACCCTATTAAAACGGCGGCGCATTTAGCCACGAAATCAGGCACTATCCTCCTTTCTCTTGATTTGGTAGGACTTCAATTGATGAATGAACTGACGTATCATCGAATTAACAGTTGGGTTAGGAAGTTGTGTTTGGCAAACAGCACTACGGAGTAGTGCTTTTAGGATTAGTACTTCGCTGAATATAGCGTTAGTCCGTTGTTTATGCCTATTGATCAAATTGCGCTTTAAATGAAAGTAGGACTATGAATCTATTACCGACTTCCGGGATGAACACCGAGACGGGCAGAGACTTAATAACACTCTGGTAAGAGTTCCTTGCTATGTGGCCATTTCGTTTGCGAGATAGGGGCGCGTTGGATAGCGTCTGACAGTTTGTTACTTTTCCTTGATAGGTAGTTCTTATTGTGAGCAACGGGCGGCATGGACACCGTGACGGGCAAAGATTTAATAACACTCCGGTAAGGGTTACTTGCTATGTGGTCATTCCGTTTGTGAGATAGGGGCGCGTTGGATAGCGTCTGACAGTTTGTTACTTTTCCTTGACAGGCAGTTCTAATTGTGAGCAACGAGCGAGGCTGAGGCTTATCCCATAAGACTCGCAGGTAAATGTTTCATCTAGCGTTTTGGTTGTAGCGACCGAGTGGCATATGTACCCTTTCACTCGGGTTTGTCTCATGGCAATTCTCCTCTCTTTTTTGGTACAGGCTCTCGACTACATGACATCTCAGATAAGGTGAGCAGCTTTACTCCATAAGTGTAGTAAGGGCTCATGCAGTTCATACTGTTGGTGTAACATAGATCTCCTTATTGTTTTCACAGATTTTTACACAGAAAGCCACACAGGTAACAGCTCATTTTTCGTGTAGGAAACATTATGAATCTTTTCAGTGAGTAGGTGCATATATTTAAAACAAGTGTGTACTTTTTGTTTAGGTCAATCATTTTCGATTGGGTATATTGAAATTTACCAACTTCACTATACTAGTGGTAAGAAGTTTGTTTAACAGTGAGACTTGTTTGCTATTTTTTCTCCTGCATCCAGAGTAATGTGATTCCTTTCTCTCTTTTTTTCTTACATACAGACCCCTGACGAAGGGGCACACGCCCCGAAATGCATTGGGTGTGATGAACCATTTTTGATTTTGAGATGTATGACTTATATACTACACATGTATTTCGTATGTAAAAAGAAGAATATTTTTTCAGAACAAAGAAATTTCAAATGTAAAAAAGATTATGTTCTTGTTTATTGCTTGTCAAGATTAAAAGAATGTTCTAACGTTTAAATTGCATTTGAGTAGTGCGTACTGGTGTCCTGGTAGTGCATATTACCAGGCCTAACACTTGTGGATGAGGGGATTACCATAATGGAGCGACGTGTCTCACATGAACTGGCTATCACAAGAAGATCGTCTATGGGACTAATTGCGAACGCTCGGACTCCTGATAATTTGAATGCCAATAGTGGCTTAAGCGCTTCCCCCATTTTAGAACTTCCGATTTCAGAGCTTCCCCTTTGTAATCTGTCACAGACTACTCTTAGTAGTCAGTCCACAGCCCCAGATTCACTGTTGTTAAACCCCCAAATGCTTCCTACTGCGCCTAGTGAAGTTAAGGTGCATAATACTAGGCAACAGTGTGGGAAAGACCTGGGGGCAATTCCCAAAAAACTCACAACAAACACTAAATAACATTGGTGGGAGAAAAAATAAGGGTCGTAAAGCTAGGAAAGTAAACCCACTTATTGTGGAAAAACCAGTTGTAAATCCTCCTCATGGATTGTCTGGCTCTTCCCTGCCTAGCAGGGCGACCCAGGTTACAGATGGGTTACCAAGTCAAGAAGCTCGGCAGGGGGTGCTAGAGGTTGAGTCTAATGCTATATATGACACTATTAAGCTCCTCTTAACCCCATTAGAAGAAAGGCTAAGCAAGATTGAGGTCCATCTAAAGAGGATTGAGCGTGATGTTAAGGGCCTTGTTGAACCCACCTTAAGAGTAACTTCACCCTCGGCTACTAAATTGTCTAAAACCGGTAAGGAAAAGGTTGCCATCCCAGCCACCAACAAGGAACTAGCAGCTGTAAACATAGCCCAGTCTGTTTTACCTGTTTCTGTAACAACTCCTATAGATAAAGAAATAGCACGCCCTAATGTAAATAACTCATGTCAACGTAAGAAGATCATAGAGAAAGATAGGTCTGGAGGGGGGGCACAGACCATCCAACCTAACACGGGTAAAAAAATCTTAAATTTACCCCCGGAGGTTTGTCCATTTGTGGTGGTCCTGGCAGGGGTTTCTGAACTGGGCAAAAATGAGGGGAAAGCCCCACAAAATTATGGAACAGGGTCGTACACTGGCTAAATACGAATAGACCCTTGCCCCTGCACTTAGTGGGTAAAATACTTATGATCCGAAGGACACCATGGGTGGAACATTTGGCAAAAAATATAAGGGGTGATTGTATTCTGATTAACTTCAACAACCCTAGAATTGTTGATTATATCTGCAACTGGAGATATTCTAGTACAGGAACGACTGTCCATTCCCTCCCACTAACTTACTTTTATCCCCCTGGCCATTTTGCTCCCCAGCTTGATGGATGGTCAATGGTTCCCCGTAGAGGGAGGGGCTCAGCTCAGGGTGAATGGCCTATGCCCCCCTTTAATATTGATAGTTTTCTTCATCCTAACCGTTATGACTGTCTGAAGGCAGTTGATTGACCCGATGAAGTAGTAAGAGAATCAAGTATTTCCTCTCACCCTCCGGGTGGTTGCTTTTTGGACTCAACCGTATTGCAACAGTCAGTGGGTTTCAAGTCTACTGATATAGCTCTGGACATCGGGAGTACTATCAACATTGATACCAATCAGGCCGTAGGGGAAACTGCAAATGTCTTGGTCCCCAGTAAGGTTCATATTAGCAATGTTAAAATTGTTTCGTGGAATGTGGCAGGTTTGCGAAACAAGCTTTCGTTATCAGATTGGAATAGCTTTATTGATGAGTATGACATTTGTATGTTCCAGGAGACATGGAGTTTGGAACCTCTGTATAAGCAGGGATTTTCTTGTTTCTATGTACCTGCTACCTCGGTTGGGCGTGGCCGTCCCTCTGGTGGGCTTATGGTATGGGTAAGGGTGGACCTTAACCTTAAGTTTACTCATCACACCTCCGCCTGTCTGGATATTATGAGACTCTACATTGAGGGTGTGAATGGTGCCCCGGCTTGGGAATTCTTTAATGTATATGCAAGAGGTACTCAAGGGGGGGCCAAGTCGTCTACCATTGATATTTTAGCTGACTTGCTGAGGATGTGTGCCCCTGACTCTTTAGTCCTGGTCGCTGGGGACTTTAACTGCTCGTTTGAACCTTTGGCAGTAGATGATATCCTTGGAGTGCATGAAGATGACGCACAATGGGGCGTCCCGTCTCTGACCCTCAAGTCTGTGAAGAGATGGTCATTCAATTGAATGCTCTAATGATCGAAACAGGTCTAAGAGCAGCCAATGTTCGTACTACCTCAGACGCTCAGGGAGCAAACACTTATAATAGAGTATTGTGCGAGAGTAGGATTGACTACATAATGGTAGACAGGAGGGCTTGGAAGTCAGTGGTGGATATGGTCATTATACCATCGATGGAGAGTGATCATAATCCCCTGTCCCTCACATTGATAGATCCATGTCACAGAAGGGAGTGTATATCATCAAATAGTGGGGGGCTAATAACCAAGCAAATTTTACCATCGAACTGTAATAGATTTCTTAAATGGCCAAGGTTCTGCCTGGATGAACCAAGACTGAGCGCGCTGGATGGTATCCTTGATGAGCAAACACTAAGGCTATCTGTAGCATGCAATGAGGCGGTGGGGCCAGCAGAGGTAGAAGCCATCTATACTGCCACTATGGATCAGATTGGCAAGTTGTTTACGGTCCCAGCTAAAAAAAAGAATCTGGCAACTATCAAACCAGCCCAGAACTGGTTTGATAGTAACTGTAGAAGAAGGAAAAACAATCTAATTATTGCCATTAAATCTTCTAATCCAGCATCTGTCAGGGTGGCCAGGATGTACTATAGACAGGCTATAATAGCCGCCAAAAAGGCTTGGGAAGAATCCCATTGGGAACATCTTAGAGATGCAAGCCAAACTAAGAATGATAACTTATTCTGGACCTTAGTTAGAAAATTGTCAGGCTGCGACTCGAACCAAATTCCAAACCATATTACAGATAGAGAATGGTTTGAACATTTTGCTAGACTCTATGGTGGGAATGAGCAGTTCGGAGCCCCAGAGCATTCGAGCGGTGCTCTGGAAATGGGTCTCCGGCAGCTCGTACAAACTAGAGTTGATAAAAAGGAGGTCCTTACGGCAATAGGTAAAATAGTATCCGCCAAAGCCCCAGGACAGGACGGTGTGCCAGGTGACCTATTTAAAGCCAATCCTGACGGTTGGGCAATTTATTTTACTACTCTGATAAATGCACTGCTAGCAGGTTCACCTGTTCCTAACTCATGGACGGCGGCTGAGGTGATTCCTATCTACAATAAGGGCCCTAGGGAGGACCCTGCCAACTATCGCCCAATTAGTCTTATAGACGCTGGGCAGAAATTGGTTGGTAGGGTTCTCCTGGAGAGGATCCTCTTGTGGGTAGAGGAGAATAACATGATCTCCCCTTTTCAGGAAGGCTTCAGGGCATGCACAGGCACAGTTGATCAAGCATTTAGGTTGTTACTCCTTCACTGGAAGGTGGTTACCATTGGCAAGGGCGGTCTTTACTTGGCATTTATTGACTTGAAGACCGCCTTTGACCTGGTTCCCCGAGACCGCCTGTGGTTAATCCTAGAGGAGATGGGGATCCCTTTACCAATCCTAAACCTCTTGGCCCGCATGCATGACGGCACTTATGCCCGTATTAGATGGGGATCTCAAGGCCAAAAAAACGATAGAATACCTGTGAATCGAGGGGTACGCCAGGGCTGTGTGCTAGCCCCAACACTTTTTTCGTTATTTGTGAATGGCGTGGTCTCTTTTTTGCTTGAAGTAAATGCAGATGCTCCGGTTTTGGCGGGTGATAAGTGCCCACCCTGCTTTTTGCAGACAACACGTTGTTGGTCTCAAAAACCCCCGTGGGTCTGCAAAAGTTGTTGAATCGCTTCAGTTTCTTTTGTAAGCTTAGGGGTCTTGTCATAAACACCCTGGAAACCAAGCTCCTTTATTTTAACCCAAGTAAGTCTTCCAGATCCATCATCTCCCTTGATGGAGAACCACTGGAGCGTTTAAAAAAATTTGACTACCTGGGAATTAGAATCTCACAAAACTTAAAGTGGCAGCCACACATTGATAAAATGGTTTTAAATCATAGAAGGGTGGTTGGTGCATTGGGGCGAGAACATTGTATGTCCATCTCCAAGCCCATTTCTCCTGCCTTGGATATCTATGCTGCAAAAGCTGTGGGCAGCGCCCTTTATGGTGCGGAGTTGTGGGGTTTCGATTGCATCAACAGCCTGATTACTTCTGAGAACAGGTTTCTTAGGGAGCTGTTATCCCTTCCAAGGGTCACTCCCATAAAAGCACTATTGAGTGATCTGGGTCGTCACTCTATTCAGGACCTAGCCAGGCTACGGCCTCTCTTATACTGGGCTAGGTTATGGCGGACCCCAGACCTCTCAAAGTATTTAGAAGGTTTGAAAGAGGTCATGAATCTTAATGGCGCCCATAAAATTAATTGGATTCGCAACTTAAAGAAACTTCTACATGATACTGGCTGGCCAACTGATTGGGAGCTTGGAGCTCCTCTATCCAAGGCCGAAACTAAGCCAGTTTACTGGAATTGGGTTGATGAGCAAGACCTAAGGGACCCAGCCCAAGGAAGGTTGACTGAAGCGTTTAAACAGCATAAACCTAAGTCTCGCTTGGAGCCTTACTTGGATTTTATCACGAAACCAAGAGACAGATCCCTATTTATTCAGTTCAGGTTGGGAAAACTTCCCCTCCATGATTATACCTGTAAGTGGAAGCCCCCGTACCAAACCTCACCTAATTGCCCAATTTGCAAAGGTGTCACCGAAAGTATCGCCCACGTTTTCTTTGCATGCTCAGCTTATGTAAAACCAAGAAAGAAATGGCTCAAACCCGTGTGTTTATTGTTTTGAACCAGGGATCATTCGTCCGCACTTAGAATACTCAAGGCTGACACTAGTACAAGCTTATTGTGTGGGGTTGCCAAATTTCTAAGCTGGGCTTGGCTGATCAGATTAAAGGCTATGAGATGATCTTAGTTTTAGCTAAATTTGTAATGTTCACAAAACTGCTAATGTTTAATATGCCTTTTAAACTATTTATTGTATTATGAATGTTTTTATTGTAACCTACATGGTAAAATGTAATTTTTATGAATTGTGGTTTTTATATTTTGTATGTGCTTTTATGATATCTTGCATATCGAAATAAAGCTTTGATGATGACATTTTCAATTATTGGCGATATCTTAACACTTGTCATTTAATCATGTTTAGGGGTGTCCCAACCCTGACGCGGGTAGTCTTACCTATTTCACTTGACTAACAGTTTTTTTGACCATTAAACAGGCCTGGACTGTTAGTCCTGTGTTTTGTATTAGGAGTGCTTCACTCACTTTATGACTGCTACCTTGCCCTGTCAAAGGATCCGAAAGGAAAGCAGCATGTGTCCACCACCCCTGCCCATCTTTCGTTCATGGCCCGATGAGGCATTTTATCTAGCTTCTATTAATGACGCTAACTGCTGCTCTTGTTTCACAGCAACAATATTTAGCTATCTGTTGATGAAACGCTAAGCACTTCAAGACTTTTGTATGGTTCCCATGCCCCACTACACATTCAGGCCTTCATCAAAACCATTGAAGCTGAACATCTTATACCATCCACTTGGCTGTAAAATGAGTTGACATTAAACAGATGTCATTGGGAGAGAAAGATAAAGGCCTCTATATCCTCCCCCTGAAACAAACCAGCTGTGTGCTCTCAATCTATCCTCTCCTGAATTCTATAAGATTGTCAGCCGTCATGGCAATTTGGTGTTATAAATTGTAAACTAAACTTGTTTTTCACAGAACTACTCTAGAATAAAATCTTACAGTTTCTCTGAAATTCACGTATTCTTGTTTGTTTCAGTTCTGCACTTACATATAGTTTCAAACATGTCTTTGCTCTGACAGTTCCTGGTGATGCGTCTAGGTTGGGCACTTGAAAAAACCTAAATAGTTCTCAATTGGTGCAGGCTCTCAGCACTGTCAATTCCAGTTCATTTGGGTCGAGGAGGTGGTGGATAGTGTGTGTTTAATTAATTCATTGCCTATTTATTGTATGATACATAATGTCTGTGTTTATTTTGCCTCCGATTTTGAGTTCCACATATTTAATATTTAGTTGAGATTGAGCATGCAGTTTAATGTTTTATACATTTGTTTAGTTTTGGTGTATACATGTATCTTTATCTGTGGATGACTCCCTGTAATCATATTATCCCACTGTCATCATCATCATCAAAGTAACTGTATTCAGTTTCAGGCAGAAAACCATAAAAGTACATAAAATCAACTATACGTTTTTGTAGTTACCATGACCTATTTACATACACATAATACTGACTTCAGTTATTTCAATTATTAAAAGAGAATAAAAATTAAGAATACCAATCTTTAAAATCAGTCTAAAACAAGACTTAGAGAAAATTCATTATTAATTCTAAATAATGTGGATTATCAATTACAACTATCAATATCGTTTTCTAATAGCAATTACCACTTTAATAAAATTGGAAACCCCAGTACATATGTGTGATGTGGCCAAAGAATACAAAAGATTAAAACCATCAGTATAAGAGCATGGCATAGAACTTTTTAGGTCTCGCCTGTCGATGCGCATGCGCATCGAGCAAGGCGAGAGTATTGGCACTTATCCGCTCTTTATCCACACTGCAAGGAATCGTGGCGATTCCTTGCAGTGCACGATAAATTTAAGCTCAATGCGCATGCGCATTGAGCTTAAATGCGCGTGCACATGCACCCAGCCGCCTACTCTCTCTCTCAGCCTTCCCACAACTCCGCCCCCTCACTACTTGATTGCACGGCCGCTAGGCCGTGCCTCCCCTACTCTCCTCCCCCCTCCTCCTCTCCTCCCATGCCTGCCTGCCTGCCTGCCTCAACTCTCCGCCTCCCGATCTTTTCCTAGCTCCTGATCTTCTCCTGCCGGGGTTCCAATTTCCCTTGCACCCCCGATCGTCCCCTGATTTCCTCTTGTCTCTGCCCTCGCCGGATCCTCGGTTTCCTACTTCCTGGCTCCCTTTTCCTGGCTTCCTGGTTGCGCCTCACCGAACCCGGGGCATCTCCCGGGCGTTGCACCCTCCGGTCGGTGGAGCCTGAAAGTGAAACCACGCGGGCTCTTCCTCCTGACGCTGCTTTCGGTTCTGAAGGAACACGTGTGCAGACTACAGATGAAAGCCATCTGCCCCGCGCCCCCTCCCCCTAGCACCCCCAGCCCGAGGCAGCTTCTTTTTAGGTCTCGCCTGTCGATGCGCATGCGCATCGAGCAAGGCGAGAGTATTGGCACTTATCCGCTCTTTATCCACACTGCAAGGAATCGTGGCGATTCCTTGCAGTGCACGATAAATTTAAGCTCAATGCGCATGCGCATTGAGCTTAAATGCGCGTGCACATGCACCCAGCCGCCTACTCTCTCTCTCAGCCTTCCCACAACTCCGCCCCCTCACTACTTGATTGCACGGCCGCTAGGCCGTGCCTCCCCTACTCTCCTCCCCCCTCCTCCTCTCCTCCCATGCCTGCCTGCCTGCCTCAACTCTCCGCCTCCCGATCTTTTCCTAGCTCCTGATCTTCTCCTGCCGGGGTTCCGATTTCCCTTGCACCCCCGATCGTCCCCTGATTTCCTCTTGTCTCTGCCCTCGCCGGATCCTCGGTTTCCTACTTCCTGGCTCCCTTTTCCTGGCTTCCTGGTTGCGCCTCACCGAACCCGGGGCATCTCCCGGGCGTTGCACCCTCCGGTCGGTGGAGCCTGAAAGTGAAACCACGCGGGCTCTTCCTCCTGACGCTGCTTTCGGTTCTGAAGGAACACGTGTGCAGACTACAGATGAAAGCCATCTGCCCCGCGCCCCCTCCCCCTAGTACCCCCAGCCCGAGGCAGCTTCTTTTTAGGTCTCGCCTGTCGATGCGCATGCGCATCGAGCAAGGCGAGAGTATTGGCACTTATCCGCTCTTTATCCACACTGCAAGGAATCGTGGCGATTCCTTGCAGTGCACGATAAATTTAAGCTCAATGCGCATGCGCATTGAGCTTAAATGCGCGTGCACATGCACCCAGCCGCCTACTCTCTCTCTCAGCCTTCCCACAACTCCGCCCCCTCACTACTTGATTGCACGGCCGCTAGGCCGTGCCTCCCCTACTCTCCTCCCCCCTCCTCCTCTCCTCCCATGCCTGCCTGCCTGCCTCAACTCTCCGCCTCCCGATCTTTTCCTAGCTCCTGATCTTCTCCTGCCGGGGTTCCGATTTCCCTTGCACCCCCGATCGTCCCCTGATTTCCTCTTGTCTCTGCCCTCGCCGGATCCTCGGTTTCCTACTTCCTGGCTCCCTTTTCCCGGCTTCCTGGTTGCGCCTCACCGAACCCGGGGCATCTCCCGGGCGTTGCACCCTCCGGTCGGCGGAGCCTGAAAGTGAAACCACGCGGGCTCTTCCTCCTGACGCTGCTTTCGGTTCTGAAGGAACACGTGTGCAGACTACAGATGAAAGCCATCTGCCCCGCGCCCCCTCCCCCTAGCACCCCCAGCCCGAGGCAGCTTCCCCTGCACAGACCTGCTCTCGGAGGTTCAATTATCGATCCTGTTTCCGGTGCCTTTGTGTAATGCCCTCCTAACACACACACCCTCTCCCCCGCTCCGCCCCCTCCCCGCCATGTCGCATTTCTCCTCCCCCCTCCCCCCTCCCCCCTCCTGGGTCAGGTTTAAACAACAGCACAGAAAATTATATCTTCGACGTGACTCAATAAACCAAGAGCTCGTGGTGCAGCAGGGGCAGTCGTGCAAGTCTGACGTGACATTCATGGACGCGGCCACGTGCGTCACTCAGATTGGAAGGGCAGCGGTGTCCACAAAGTCATGGTTGCGTGTAACCCAAAACACATCACTCTTCTGGCAGCAATTTCCCAGCCTGCATTCCCTGACGGTGAAGGTGAGCAGGCAGTGTAATGAGAATGGCGCGGATTTATGCCCACCTGCCCTAAATAAATCGCTGTGCCTGGTGGCCCTTATTTGTTGTTTATCTTATTTTAATCAGGGTTTGTTTTCTAACAATGAGCGTTCTCTTTTTTTTCTCGAATTACCTCCTTTTACAGCGCTTCACCCATCGCCATAGTTACTCAACGGTCGGGTGTAGCCCGATTCGCCGCAGGGCCGTAACAGACGGAGCAGGGCAGTATGCGATACAAAAGCCCCCGTACGGAGGAAATGTGCCGTACATGGCGCGATATACGCTACTAAATAAAAAACAAATAGTTGCCACATTGCGATTATTACCCCAGCTTTCCTAAGTAAAATGTGTAAAAGCGTGTTACCTATTACAAGCTTTAGGCCACAGGCGTTACCATGCAGCCAGCCACGCGGGTGAACGGATGGGGCGGCGAACCCCTTACAAAACCTTAAGATATTTAATGGGTCGGTCAGGAAGGGATTCACAAGAAATGCCATACTAAATTCCCTTAAAGGAAAAACAACTAACTCAATGCAGCTCACATGTAAGGTCTAGATGGAGTTAATGCTTTAATGGATTGTATGACTCCTTGTAAAGGGTCAGCGAGACATAGACCGCGTGCAACTGGCGGGCGCTGTAAACTCCTTTCATCCACCTCCCACTCTCCGTGGCTAAACATTGCCTCACCAGGCTCCCCGCCGACCTCTACGTCGAAAAATAGCCGAGGGTTGTCTGGACATGAAGGCTTGCTGACCGGTGCTGGGAAGGACATGCTGCTGCGGTTCCTGCAGGCAGTCGATCACTCTATTGTGCGGCAAATACTATCCCTCTCTGCACCGGCTCCGCAAGAAACACACTTCCGCCTGCAGCCACCGGATATCCGCCTCCATGGTCCAATCACAGCACCGAGTAAGACGAACCGAACACCAGGAACACTAGAACAAAATGTCATGGGTGCAATTTTGAAGACATGCGTCTCGTAACTGGAGCCCCGTTTCTGTCTTATCTGTCTATACAGCGCTAAGAGGGGTGTTATGATAATAAAATGGCTTCCAGCTCCGGCCCCCAGGTTGAGTTTGCTTTCTTTCCTCTGTTGACATTTCGCCCCCGGCCTTCTCCAGATTCCGTTACAAGTGGACAAAGCACTACAGCAAGTGGTTGTGTGTATGGAACACCCTCTGTGGAGGCCACAGCGTTGTGTCGTTCTCATGCGGCCAGGGGGCATTTGCTAGCTTTTCCGAGAGGAACCCCTCACCCTCACCCACCCTCACCCTCAACCCCTCAAACTCACCCTCACTCACCCTCACTCACCCTCACTCACCCTCACTCACCCTGACCATCACTCACCCTCAACCCCTCACTCACCCTCAACCCCTCACTCACCCTCACTCTCACTCATCCTCACTCACCCTCAACCCCTCACCCTCACTCACCCTCACTCACCCTCAACCCCTCACCCTCAACCCCTCACTCACCCTCACTCACCCTCACCCTCACTCACCCTCACTCACCCTCACCCTCACTCACCCTCACCCTCACTCACCCTCACTCACCCTCACTCACCCGCACTCACCCTCAACCCCTCACCCTCACTCACCCTCAACCCCTCACCCTCAACCCCTCACTCACCCTCACTCTCACTCATCCTCACTCACCCTCAACCCCTCACCCTCACTCACCCTCACCCTCACTCACCCTCAACCCCTCACCCTCACTCACTCACCCTCAACCCCTCACCCTCAACCCCTCACTCAACCACCCTCAACCTCACTCACCCTCAACCCCTCACCCTCACTCACCCTCAACCCCTCACCCTCACTCACTCACCCTCAACCCCTCACCCTCACCCACCCTCACCCTCAACCCCTCAAACTCACCCTCACTCACCCTCACTCACCCTCAACCCCTCACCCACACTCACCCTGACCATCACTCACCCTCAACCCCTCACTCACCCTCAACCCCTCACTCACCCTCACCCTGACCATCACTCACCCTCAACCCCTCACTCTCACTCATCCTCACTCACCCTCAACCCCTCACCCTCACTCACCCTCACTCACCCTCACTCACCCTCAACCCCTCACCCTCACTCACCCTCACCCTCACTCACCCTCAACCCCTCACCCTCAACCCCTCACCCCCTCACTCACCCTCACTCACCCTCACCCTCACTCACCCTCACCCTCACTCACCCTCACCCTTACTCAACCTCAACCCCTCACCCTCACTCACCCTCAACCCCTCACCCTCAACCCCTCACTCACCCTCACTCTCACTCATCCTCACTCACCCTCAACCCCTCACCCTCACTCACCCTCACTCTCAACCCCTCACCCTCACTCACTCACCCTCAACCCCTCACTCACCCTCAACCCCTCACTCACCCTCACTCTCACTCATCCTCACTCAACCACCCTCAACCTCACTCACCCTCAACCCCTCACCCTCACTCACCCTCAACCCCTCACCCTCACTCACTCACCCTCAACCCCTCACCCTCACCCACCCTCACCCTCAACCCCTCAAACTCACCCTCACTCACCCTCAACCCCTCACCCACACTCACCCTGACCATCACTCACCCTCAACCCCTCACTCACCCTCAACCCCTCACTCACCCTCAACCCCTCACCCTCACTCACCCTCACTCACCCTCACTCACCCTCACTCACCCTCAACCCCTCACCCTCACTCACTCACCCTCAACCCCTCACTCACCCTCAACCCCTCACTCACCCTCACTCTCACTCATCCTCACTCAACCACCCTCAACCTCACTCACCCTCAACCCCTCACCCTCACTCACCCTCAACCCCTCACCCTCACTCACTCACCCTCAACCCCTCACCCTCACTCACCCACCCTCAACCCCTCACCCTCACTCACCCTCAACCCCTCACCCTCACTCACTCACCCTCACTCACCCTCAACCCCTCCCCCTCGACCCCTCCCCCTCAACCCCTCACCCTAACCCTCACTCACCCTCCCTCACCCTCAACCCCTCACTCACCCTCAACCCCTCACCCTCAACCCCTCACTCACCCTCAACCCCTCACCCTCACCCTCACTCACCCTCAACCCCTCACCCTCACTCACTCACCCTCAACCCCTCACCCTCAACCCCTCACTCACCCTCACTCACCCTCACTCAGCCTCAACTACTCCCCCTCACCCTCACTCACCCAAAACCCCTCACCCTCACTCACCCTCACTCACACTCACCCTCACTCACCCTCAACACCTCACTCACCCTCACTCACCCTCACTCACCCTCAACCCCTCACCCTCACTCACCCTCACTCACCCTCACTCACCCTCACTCACCCTCACTCACCCTCACTCACCCCCACTCACCCCCACTCACCCTCACTCCATCACCCTCACTCACCCTCACTCCATCACCCTCACTCCATCACCCTCACTCCATCACCCTCACTCCATCACCCTCACTCACCCTCACTCACCCTCACTCACCCTCACTCACCCTCACTCACCCTCACTCACCCTCACTCACCCTCACTCACCCTCACCCTCCCTCACTCACCCTCACCCTCCCTCACACAGTGCAATAGTTCTCAGACCATTTCAGTTAGAGCTTTTAGAAATGTTTATGGCTTTTTTTATTTGTAATACTTTACCATTGGCTACAGGAAACAAAAATGCTAAACATTTACAAAAAAAACCCATAAACAATTCTAAAAGCACTAACTCTAATGGTGCGAGACCTATTGCATTTCCAATGCTTGTTAATATCTGGACTAGAAATCTACTCCTAGGCTCCTTATATAGGGTGCAAAAAAGCATAAGGTGCAATGAGCTTTGAACTGCCAAATTGTCACAGGGGTAGAGCACCAAATTTTCCGTCCAGCCAGCTTGTGTCGGAAAAGCCACTAAAAAATGGGTCAGTAAACGTAATCTTGTTGGGTAAAACAAAGTCAAGCCCACCTCATAATGACAAAAGCTAGTAGGGACACCTTTTGGAGCCATCAGCAGCCTTTTAATACATTTGTTCTTCATTGTTTGCAACTGGATGCTCTTATGGTACCCCCAGACACCTACACCGTATGTTACCACCGGGACACATTTGGCTTTATAGATTGTAACAAGCTCGGTCACAGGTTTTTGCCCTAATTTAGATGCAAAACGAAAAAGTCCCTCAACCACCCTATTGCATTATGCATTCTTGATGTCACAAGTGAATCTCATTTCAGCTTGTTGGTAAATATATTCCCTGGGTATTAAAAACGTTTCATTTGATCAATTCTCTTTGAGCCAACTGCATGGTTTCTGGTTTTGGTCGTTTTCGGTCCAATGACCATCACATACGATTTCACAAAATTGACCTAGAAGAGTGGACCCTGGATGCTCCCAATTCGTGGACAGTCAAGATTTTTCTCTACCAGGAACCCTTCTAGGCCATTAGTGTAAATTATAAAAAGAAAAGGTGCTAGTATGCATTCCTGGTGCCCTGGTAGACACCCTTTGTTGATACAATAGGCCTAGTTTTTTCACCATTGGTACTGTATCTAATGCTTACAGATGTAGAGGTGTGGAGCCTATGGAGAAGAGAGACCAGGGGTTCCTCGACTCCCATTTTCCCCATCAGTTCCCACAACTTGTCACGATTTACCGTATTGAAAGCACTGGACAAGTCCATGAAGGCCAGATGGATAGAAACCTTCCTGACCTGCATGTACTTGCCCATAATCAGTGACAAGTTGAGGCACTGTTCAGTAGTACCCAAGCTCCTCCTGAAGCCATACTGTGATCTTCCAATAACCCCTGAATCTCTCGCCCAAATTTTGAATCTCGCAAGAACTACCCTACCCAGTACTTTTGCGGTGGCGTCAATTAAGGAAATAGGCCTATAGCAAAAAGGATTGCACCTGTTACCTTTTTTAAACATAGGGATCAATATAGCCTCCTTCCAATGCCAGGATAGGGCCGATCACCACTGCCTCAAACACATTGGTCAGTAATAGGGCCCACAATTTAGGGTTAATTTTAAAAAGATCCAGTGGGACACCATCCTGGCTTTGGTCTTTCATGCTGCTACCTTTAATGGCTTCCTAAACCTCAGCTACAGAGATTGATGCACTTAGATGGCATGCCAATGTCAAATCTAGGAGCAGATCCCCGCTGGGGATCTCAAGTGTGCGGCCTTTAGGATTAAATATGGTTGCATAGTGGGCTTCTCGACATCTGCCACAATCAGGGAATCCATCCTGCCTGACTCCTCTTTGAATAGAGGGTGGTTTATGACTTTCCAGAAACTTTTCAAATCCTTAAGGGTGCTCACTCTATTCAAGTCATCCCAGGCTAAACTCCTAAGTTCTTCTTTCCTCTGATTCACAAAATCTTTGTAAACTTTCCTGGCAGTTTTAATCTGGACCCTATCTCGAGGGTGTGCACGGAGGGCCAGTTTTGGGACTTTGTGTGCACTACTGCATTTTGCATTAAACCACCTTTTCTCCGGGTGGTCCACCGCCTTGATTGTTCTAGTCAAATTTTTGGCTACATTCGTACAGAACAATTGAAACTCCTGAGTAATCTCAGCAGCTGAAAGGTCATGGGCTAAACACTTCAGAATAGAGTCATAATTTGATACAACAATTTTAGCTTCAAACTCAATAGCTTTTACTTTATTCCATCTAAGTGTTACCCCCTTGTTAGGGTTAAAAGAGACTTTATGGCCCAGAGCAATACCCGGCTGAGCTATTATACTAATCGCCATTATAAGTGGATTGTGATCGCTCGCACTATGTGGAACCACCTCAAAATCACCAATAAGTTTCAGAAACCTTTGTGATATAAACATAAAATCAATAGTACTCTCCCTACTTGGACACACGTAAGTAGGGCACTGTATTACGGGGTTGCTAACTAGGTCCTTAATAAGACCTAAATTATTCACCAGAATGATAGAATTAAGAGCCTCACCCTGGATAGTATGATTAAAATGTGCCAAAGGCTGCCCCCCATGCTTGACATCCTGCATGTATAGTCAGAGAAATATGGACAGATTGAATAATTAAAGTCTCCCACCCAGAGAATACACAAGGGCTGCCAATTCTCTGAGAGTATCTTAATTTCTGCATATAGTGCCCATCCCACTGTCACTCCACATATCTTTGTATTGACTTTGAGCATACTTTTACATCAACATGGTTGATTCTCTATTGTAACTCCTGTAATTCCCGTTTTAACAAAAAACATGAGATGGCAGAAAACTAAGTATCGGGGAAGGTCTAATTTGGGAGGTAAAAACAAGATGCACTTCTGTAACTAATAAAAGGAATGATATGCTGGCCTCATTAAAATGAACAAATGTACAAACTTGTGAAGATATTTTGTATGAAAATCATAAGCAATAACCCAGCCTCCCAACCTAAAATAGAAAATTGACAGGTGTCCATTTGGCCGCCTTTAACTGCTTTTAGAAAGTCATTTCAGTTGCAAGTGCCACCATCCACCTTTATTCTTTCACAAAATTCCTATATCCCCTTGTGGGACATAGGTTTGTTCTCACTTTAGTATTAGTTGAAGGATGATTCTTGGATGTTGTTGCTCACAACCTTGCTTGGTGAGCTGTAACTTGCTACAGTCACTTTGGTGGCCCAGATAGACTTCACAGACCTCAGTCTCAGTCTTACTGGCCTTGATAGTCAGAATGAAATGTACACGCCCCAGAGACACTTCCCAAGCGGCCCAAGGACCCAATATAATCTAGGTAGGCAATACTGAAGCCCTGCATGGAAGTCACAACTTGTTTCACTAATTTATGTGGGTAGTGGGGGCATTCATTAGTTCAAAGAGCTTCAATTTGAAATGATACAACCCCTTTGAGTTCTTGAATGCATGCTTCTTGCTGAAATATTCAACTCAGGCAAATTGACAGCACTGTTGTTAAATCAGTGTAATGAGAAAGTTGGCATCGCCTTCCTTGTCAACAAGGTTTGCAGCCCTCGCTAAGGAATGGCATCTGTTTTGGATTTATTTTTGAGATTTCTAAAAATCACACCATGTTTTGGTGAGAAATTACCCTAAGGATTGCAATATTTAGCACGCTTTTACTGATGATATTTACACGTCAAGAGAAATAACCAGGTCTATTTCTCTTGCTGTATGGAACTTCCCTCCTTCGAGAGAGGTGCACCTTTACAACAGAATCACTGTTCTCAATATTAAATACTGTCATAACAGTGTTAGCCTTTTGCCCAAATTACTTCGACCATGTGCAATCTTAAAAACGACCACCTGAAAAAGAATAGCTCTTTCACGGGCCCACAACCATTTATACCTTAAGTCTGGATACCATGCACAAAACAAACAAAAAAAATTCTGGCATTTCTCTGGTAGTGAATTACACAGACAGTGCTCATCTGAGCCCCCAATCTGCCTATTCTAAAGTTTAAGGACAGAAAAAAACAGAGTTTCAATGTAGGTATGCAAGGGAAAGATGATTCCACCTGGCTAAGCTCTACTTAAGGCCTTCAGTTTCCATATTTCTTGTCAGTCAAACTGTTATGAGTTACTTTCATTCTCATGAACTCTTGCAAAAACTGTTTTCTTGGGCTACCATTGTTTTCTCCAACATGAATGGCGTGTCCCAGTGAATGCAAAGTCCTGGTTCTATTAGATTCCTTCTCACATATGCCGCTGAAGAAACTATTTTTCAGGGATTACATTGAAAAAATTCCAATAGCCAACAGAAGAGAGTAATCAAACAGAAGTGGAGAATCGCTGACTGTTCTTCTACTGGTGTACAGATACATTGCATGTTTATAACTTGCTACAATTTGTATACTATTTGTGTGGCAGGAAAGGCCTAAAACCGCAATAAAGTCACCTCAATTTTCGCTAGAAAATTGACCCTTTTTGATTATGTCAGTGGCTGCAGTATTTGTGCTCTGCCACCACCCTTGGAAACCTACCAAACCCAGTCACTTCTATAAACTAGGCATTTGAGGATTCTATGGCCCTATGACTTTTATGGATCCTACTAAGTTTTCTTACCCTGAATGTGATTCATTTGTTGATTACCTTTGGCTACAATCCTACTCACATTTTTGTATAAGAATGTTCCAGAGTTTGCGAGATCCATAATATTCCTACTACATAGCATTTTCACAATTCTCCAAATTAAAACTACACCCCACTCGTGTGGGTGGGCCTGTCTCCCACAACAGCAAAGGGTCAAAACTTTAACTATATTAAGACAATGTGGTATCAAGGATGTCTTCACATGGTTACCATTTTCATCCGTTCCTATGATGTCCATTAAGAACACCCACATATGAGGACAGCATATCAATCAGGAGAAATGGAGGGTGGTAAGACTTTGCCCACTGAATGGAAGAGCCTCAGTTTTTCTCATATAAACATGGGAAACATTTTTTCTTTGACTTTCGCTGGGGAACATGCTGAGATTTAAGCAAGCCACACAACCCTAAATTGTTCTCGGTCTCAAGATTTCTGAAATGCCCACGGTTGATAGCATTAGCCCTTCTCTGACCCGGAGCCTGAATACCGCAACTATTCATCATGCAAAATGGTGGAAATTGGGTTTTACCATCTGCGTTGACCCATATGTTAAAACAATGTCAAAATATCAAAATTGGGGATGTTCTAGACCCCAAGACTGTGGGGCATATGGGCATGGGTGTGGTCTGATGCTAGGACGCCCCATCCTCCATCCCATTGAAACAAAATCTATACCTGGCATCCAGTGGGCTTTCTGCTTCCACATCTGGCAGATTGTGGATAAATCTCCAGTCGCTTCCCTAGGGATAGGCACAACGAGTGTTGGGGCCATTATGGGATTGGAGCAAGGCCTGATGCCATGACATGCTGTACCCACTCCATATGTTTCAAAATGTAATCATTCATTGGGGCAAGCTGGCTTTTCGCTCCCCTGAGAGGAGTAGATTTAAAATTAACTCCCACTTACTGTGGCAAGCGCACTTTCTATGCCCCTGGGGGTAGCTGATCCAAAATACATTTCATCTTCACCCCATAGGTGGCAGAAAGCCTTTTCTTAATTTGGGGGGAAACAATTTGTTTCTTTTAATTTTTGTTCAAGAGCATTTCACCATGCCCAGGAAAGGTACAGCTCTCCCCACGTGCCCAAAAGCAAATTCATGTTTCTTAATGGGTTGTTCCCAGGTTGGGGATTGCCGCCTTCTGACAATCCCCATGCAAAAAGAATAATTGATGGACAGAATGCAGAACAATGCCATACATTCACCCCAGTACAGAGATCTGGGCCTAAATCCATTGGTTATTTTCTCACCATGCCATTCCGGTTTGGACCCAGCCATATGCAAATCAGTCTTGACCCTGCACCCAATGGGAACAGTCCAGCCTGAACTTCCAGGCTAGGTCCTCCCTGGACTGGAAACAAGCATCCTAGGACCGGTTTCGGACTTTCAGCCCTCATCAGCCAGGATAGCTTGACTCCAGTGGCATGGAGAGCACGGGACCCATGTCTGGGCATACACGTCCCACTCGGGGTGACAAATGCAAAAAAAGAACTATTGATGGACAGAATGCAGAAAAATGTCATACATTCACCCCCAGTACAGATATCTGGGTCTAAATCCATCGTGTTTTTGCTCATCATGCCATTCCAGTTTGGACCCAGCCATATGCAAATCATTCTTGACTCTGCGCCAGGCGTCATCCCTGGATTGGAAACAAGCATCCTAGGACCGGTTTTTGTCTTTCAGCCCTCATCAGCAATCTCCAAGCAGGCATCCACTATGGCGAGGTATGGTTTGAAAGGGTAAGGTACCTCACCGACCTTAATCAGTGCTTGGGGCCTGTGATGTGCCTTTCAGCATCAATTAAAGTGAAAGCACACAGTGCATAATGACCTAAACCTCTTTCATGTTCATTGTGTGGCGTCAGCGCACTGTGTTGTGCGTGGTACTTGTCACACAATCTGCAAATAAATAACATTAAGATGAGAGAAGCTCTTCTTTTGCATTTGAGTTAATTGAAAAAAAACAGATGTTTCCTCCCACTTATGTAAGAGGTAGGTTCAAGCAGGTATGAATATCTACATCCCATTTGGCATTTATGTGCCTTTTATGCACAACTGGGGTGTGCAGAGATTCAAAGGTTTTTGATCTGTAGCTTTGTTAGGTTTTCGTTTAAAGTTTAAGAGATCATACCAATACTGTAGTGGAAAATGACCACAGAAAGTCTACATGCAATGTGAAGTCTGTCAACACACACCTTTGACCAAATATGGAGGCAGTGTTTGAAACCCTCTGTCTTCTAGATACAATACACATTCTGCAATATTCTGAACTAGCTTTATTAGAGAACCACCTCAAACTGAACTGGTGTGACTGAAAGACTGAGTGACAACACCACCACAATGTACAACTTGATACCATTTTGGGTAAAAACTTTCCGTGAGTTCCTATGGGAAACGTATTGATGCAGATGTGAGTTGCCTGCTTTCACAACTTTACTTCTGATATTTTAGATTCAAATGATCTATAAGAGGGTTTCATGTTTTTCACAAATAAGCCTAGATGTAATTAGAATTCTTAAGTTATATACTTTTTTATTTCATTCTAAGGTAAAGTCTATCAGTGATCACAGCTAGCCACAAATAAGTGAAAATGGTAGCACCATGTCTGCTGGGCCATTCTGTATAAATTGGCTCCTCAGCCTCCTAACTTTGACAGATGCGTACATTAACCTACTTTCTTGTGAATCCTTGCACTATTTATTGTTCAATGAAGGTATTTCTGCATTCGATCTTTGTTCTTTTTAGTCTATTCCATCTACCGTTAAAGGATTTTGTTACACTGGTTGTACCATCATCATATGGCCTTCGAAATAGTCAGCAAGGAAGGAATGAAATACCATGTTCACCTGCTTTATTAAGAACTGTTAAGTGTCAACATACAGTCCCATAGATACAACAAGAGGGATCAAGGTTTAGTTCATGCAAATATGGAAACTAATTGTATTTAGAAAGTAGTGCTTATCATTACTTTTGGTTTACTTGAAATAACCAGGCCACATTATTAAAAGTGCATATTTAAATGTTGTGCCTAAGAATTTTTTTCATTTGTTTTTTAAAAAATCATTGAAATTCAGCTTCAATCGTGGTCTATCTCTGTATGTATAAAGTAAAAATTTTCTCTAGTTTTCTCTGCCAAAGGGACGTGAATTGTGAGATTACAAGGTTATGAGCTAAACCTCCGTTACTATTTTCATAGTCAAAACAGTCCTTTGTATAAAGTTGCATTACTTGTGTTTCTGTCCAGTGAAAATCGTTTACAAGAATGTGGTTTGGAAATTAATAGTTGAATTGGGCTAGTGTGAAAGTAACATTTTACTGTTGCCTTTCTTCGGAACACATGTTGTGAAACTGTGTGCTTTCATTGTCTGAACCATTACGACGTGACAGCCAATCTTCCTACACTTTAGGAAAAACCTCAAACTATCTTGTCTCAACAAATACCTAAACAGTCCCTCCTAAATGAATTAATTCCGACCAGCTACATATACCCACCTCAGAACCAAGTGGTCCATCCTGACCTACGATTCCATGGCCCATGCCACAATCTTCTATAACTACCTCAGAACTGCATTGATATTCCTTTCCTGTATTTCCACTGTATATTTTGCCCTTGTGTTTTTTATTGTGGATTACTGTTTGCTTCCTACTTGTATTATATCTTTTATTTCGGATTGCATATTACTGTATGCTTCCTACTTGGGCTTTATCTCTTGAATGTGTCCTACTGTTTTATATCCCTGGAATCGCTGTATATACAACCCTTGTAAAGATCTGATGCCCTTGGGCTTAGTTTGCGTTATATAAAACTCAAAAATAAATAAAAAATTAAAAGATGTGCTATATGGGGTGAGATAGGTCATTCAGTTGTTACACTAGAGAGGGCTAGATGCCATGTGGTCCTTTTGTGTTAGGGCGTATTATTATTTATTAATTTTGCTATTACCATATGTGCCGTGGCTAATTAATTTCTTAAAGGCGATTTGTGCTATTGCATTTATTAATTACTTTGGATTCCAAATTTAAAAATTTGTGTAATGATTATGTTGACATCTAAATACATCTGCAGACTCATAATGGAAAAAAAGCCTAGTGATGCACATTTTTCACTAATGGTCGTGGATGATTATTTGAGCACAGGATACTCCAGTTCCTGCAAATTGACTTTCCTTAATGTTAAATGAGTTGGACTGTCAATACAAAGCTTCATTTCAACTACATTGTTTCCTTTTCCAATGCCTGGTAATATCAAGATCATTAAGTCTGTTAGACTTGGCCCTTTTTTGCAGAGTCATCCTAGAACTTTTTGCCTTTCTCCTGTATTTCTTCTGACTTGTTGTTGGTGGTTTTAGGCCTCTGGGCACTTTATCACTGCTGATCAGTGCTAAAGTGCATGTGCTCTCTTTGGTAAACTTGGTTAGATAGGTCTACACCTGTTTGGCATATTTAATTTAACTGTCAGTCCCTTGTACAGTGGTATCTCATATTCCTACGGCCACTCCATACCACTCCATTTGACCCTCCCACATTTACTAATAAAATGTATATTGTGCACTGAGGAAATATAAATGTTATGGTCGAGAAATGTTCCCTAACGTGTACCCCACCGTCTCCATGTACCAGCTTAAAGTGCATGTAACTTCCCTCCTGTGCCAGCTATGAAGACGCAAATACATTTGCGTCCAACGTTAACATGTCCTCTTTCAGATCCACCCTGAATGGGTTGAATATTCTGTTCCTAAGTATGCCATGCCAACGTCTTTTTGTGGTGTACTTTACACGTTTTTCAGCTCTGGCGAAGTAGGCCCTGAATTCTGCCATCGAGCCTTTTCCTGCCTCCTGACTCTGAAAGCCTCAGCCCAGGCTGCCTCTGTACCCGTGACCTCTGCCTTACTCCCTGTGCGGCTAACGGCGCTTAGCTCAGCCTGCTGCCTGCCAACACTGTATTCAACCTTCGAATTATCTGTTCCGCTCCTCAAACATACATTCCTGCCTACCAGTTCAAGTAAACATCTTCCAGCTGCAGAGCAAAGGGCCCGGCCTCACTGTCTTCGTGCAAGTAATTCATAGCCTCTGTTACCATGGTAGGCCCATGCCCCCTCGCATCTCGTGCAGACACTTAGACGCTTATACACGCACTCACAGACAGTATAGAATAGCTTCTGCCCCAGAGACCTTTTCCTCTAGATAATATGGTTCCCAAACATTAGATATCAGATATGATATAGGTACGAGTTGATCTGACATGCCAGACCTCTGTCTCTTTCCGCAAGTGTAAATGTCAAGTCCCCTGCACCCTCCAGTTCCACGTCATTCACGCGTCATGCAGCTGCGCGCGCATCCAGGCCTCAGATTTCTGCTGACATTGTCAAATTCTGCTAAGTACCCACCTACTTGTGACACTTACATATGACGTTTCTAGCACACACTTCTATGTTCACGCCTAGTTCACGCCTTCTAATTACGTATCATTACCACGTGTGTGCTCTTATCTTGCTTCTCTCAGCTGTTACGCCTACTGTATTGGTTTCTATTGTATGATTTAAGTATATAAGCTATGTATTGTCAATAAAATAGGGCTCTATCCCTTCCTGCACCCCAGTGGTGGCAGGAACAAGATATCCGATCTGGTACCATGACCATTCCTTTTTAAGGAATAAAACCCCTAAGAACTCTAACACCACGGACTCTGCCTCTTTCTTTCCGATTGAGTTATTTTTGTTAAGTACTTACCTGCATAGAAATTAGGACGGTAAATCAAATATTTACCACATTATTGTGGCGCCCGAACAGGGACCCCTCCCCCACCCCACGCGCCGGTTGGTGCGTTGCAAGCTCTGTCCCCTGCCATCAGTTAGACGGAACTACGCGTACTGGCAGGATTTCCTGTATCTCCCTCTGGCCCACGGAGGTGACGAAGACTGCGATCAGCACCCAGACGAGGCGGTGAGGAGTGCGGAGGATCCCGACCAGAGCCTAGCCGAAAGAAGCAAGGTCCGAGGTGTCAAGAGGCCCACCAGTTTCCGAAGTATCCACGTGTCGAGTCGAGTTGAGTCCAGTCCGGTCCAGTCCAGTCGAGTTTTCCGAGGCCTTCCGATTTCCGTGCTTCCCGGTGAGTACCATTGCTGGGACGTATCTAGACGGGTGCATTATTATGTATCCGGTAAAGACGGGTTTGGGTACACAAACGCGGTCTGCACTGTTTTAGACAGTGTATCTGTACTGTTTAGCAGTATATCCGTTATTCCAGTTCTTGCACTGTTTTTAGCAGTGTATCTGTGCTGTTTAGCAGTACATCCAGTATAGGGGGGTAGTCATATATGTCTCAAATGTCTTTCATGTGATTAATGTCGTGGTATGAGTGACTGTTTTTAATGTGCATTATTGTGTTCTTGTGTAACTAGCTGTGTTCAGAGTTAAGTAGCAAGGATTGAGCATTCAGTACTAAGTAAACAAGATGCCGTTTTTCAATAAGTTAAAGCAGATAGGAACTAGGAAAGGGATACTAGAGGAAGAAATTTCTATCCCCCCTAGGGACACTCCTGGAAATTTCATGTATCATAAGCATGGCTTAGATGCCATATTGTATCTAGATTTATGGGCCGATTATACTAAACATCTAGACGAGAGACACAGATGGCCTGTTACCGGAACATGGGATGCCGAGTGCATCATGAAGGTAGAAGAAGCACTATGGAAAAAGAAAGCCAGACAATCTCAGAAGGACGCCATAGAATTTTGGCGTAAAGAATCACATAAACGTGTTGAAAAAGCACTCCGTAGAGAAGATAGACATAGAGAAGAGTCAGATAAAGCCCGAGAGAACGAATTAGTTAATGAAGGAATCCGAGTAAAAGCAGAACAAGTAGACCGCGCACGAAACAATCTTGTAAATGGCATGTATCTTGTGGCCGAGGGTTCGCCTGAAACCACTTCAGAAATACCGAAAAATCTACCGCCTCCATTGGTTCCAACTAAAGTAAAGCACAGGACTACTAAAGACATATTTCTGAATTCCTATCTAGACGATGTAGCACCCGCTTACACCAATTCACACGCCCCGCCTACTGACGGTGACGGGGACAGAGGTGGCAACCCGCCTACAGACCATATCCCGCCATTACCGCAACAAGGTTCCCCCGTCCGACTGCCTGTCGTTCCTCCACCTCCACCACTTCCCTCACCTAAGGTTAAGATACCAAATCCGTTTTTGCCTGATCCTATTAAGAGACAAGTTCAAGTACACATACAGACTCCACAGAGGGATAATGCCCAAGCCTCCGCCTCAGGAGGTGCAACCGGGGGTTACCAGACCCCGCCAGCAACACACAGATTACACCTTAGAGACATGCAGAAGCACCCTACACTCCAGTCACCCCGTCTCGACATACTCAAAGAACAACTTCCAGTTTGCAGATACGATCCAGTACCCGGCAAAGACGATAGAATGTTGATAGCATCATTACGTTTGCGACAAGCTACAGATTACCTAGTGTTATTCTCAGGGATGACTGATCACCTAGATAGAATATATCATTTTGTCCAGACTGGGGAAAATCCTGAAAGTATTAAGGAGGCCCTGGCACATCAGAAAGTCGACACTCAAGCATATATATTACGTTTTTTCATAAATTGCTTAATAAGAGAACGAGACAGGCCTGGGACAGACCAGGATGAAATGGACGCACTAAACAAGTGGGGTCAAAATATAGCCGATGGAAAGCATGATAAAATGACTTGTATATCGAGCATGTACAAGAAAATAAGAAAAGTAGTAATAGAAATACACGAAAAAGAAAAAGAGAATGCTTCCTCCGAGGAGGAGGAAGGGCCTGAAGAACCAGAAATAACTACCGATACGATAGCATATGTAGGTAAGGGAACTTACCTTAGGAAAGGCATTCGTCCAGAAAGCAAGAGAGTTTTTCTCTCTGGCATATCAAAACCGAATTCTCCTGAATATCTGTTTCAAGACACTGATAAAATGCTTCGAGAACGAATGGGGTACCATGTACTCAACTCTATGGATGAACAAGAACTAGCCCGGTCAGCAGTACTATGGGCTGACAATCCTAATATATACAATGATGACACAGTAGCGCAGACATTTCTGAACCTATCCCCAGACGAGCAGAAATTAGCAGGTATATATATGATTCAGCACCTCCTCACGTTATACAGAAATAAACATTCTGATCCAGGTCCCTTACACGATACATTAGAAGCACTACTCATGGATAGATGGAGAGGCCTAAGTACCAAGTTAATTCAAATAATTCTAGAACAACGGCACAGATATAACACTTTCTTAGGCCCACAATATGTTCCCGCTCCGCCCCCAGAAAGAAAAATGTATCATATGGAACGTTTAGAAAGGCAGAACCCTTTACGAGAAGTACATCCAGTTATGGGTACCGATAATGCCTTGAAACGTGTGTATGTACACACACCTCTGACCAAGTTAGAACTATTGGAAATGAAGAAACTAGTACCCTGTCACGATAAAGACCCTGCAGGTTTTCACAGAGAACTTAAAGACATGTTACTGATGGGAGATTACACATATGCAGATATAATGAAAATGTTAAAGGTACTGCTGCCCACCGGCATCTACGAGAAACTGAAGGAAAGAGAATGGGAGGTGGGAGACAAAAAGATTATATGGACAGAAATAGAAGACGAGGAGAAACTTCGTACCCCAGGGCTAGGCCTTGGGGAGAAAGCTAAAGCATTACCAGGTTTGATAGTACAGGTTCTGCCAAGATTACTGACCACCAAAAAGGAAGACTGGGACGCAATCTCAGCCTGTAAACAGAAACACGATGAAGATACCAGTGACTTCTATTCAAGATTCGAGAAATGTTTCATTATTAATAGTGGCCTAAAACCAGGTAGCGAGTCGTACCCACATCTTTTTGTATCAAAGTTAGTCGAGAATTCCTTGACAGCAGTCAAAAACCGTGTATATAAAGTCGAAAGTACATGGCAAGCAAATACGCCATCCCAGATGTTACAAATGTTACAATACCATCAGAACAGAATTAGAGAAGAACAGGATCACGAACAGAGACGCATGAAAGACACGAAAATGAAGATGTTAGTGGCCCAGTCGGTTCCAGCCGACGGCCAGAGAAAGGGTACGACCCAGACAGGTAATGCCGCAGCTCCCGTTAAAGGGACATGCAATTATTGCAAGCAGCCAGGTCACTACGTACATGAATGCCCAGTCCTGAAACACAATATAGCAACAGGTAAAACTAAAGAAAGACCGCATCCGCCTAGACAAGATCAGGGTCAGCAACAGACTTCACAGAATTCACAACCTATGCATGCTCCACCACATACCGCACAGACAGCAGCGGTATCTCAGCCACAGCCACAGCCCGTAGCCGCAACACAGCAAATTTCACGGCAGATGTGCCAGTATGCCCAATCTGATTATCCCGATTATCAACGATACACATGAAACAGCCTAGAGAGGGAGGTTGGCTTGCCTCTTATTGAGATTCCTGTAGATCAAGAGGGTCCTTACGTACACAGTCGAGTATTGGGAAAAGATAGAAAGTTTTTAATTGACACAGGGGCAAGCCGCACAACAATCAGCCATAATGAAGTCCCAGGGGCACCCCTCTCAGGCTCACAGAATGTTTCCCTTGGTTTTTCAGGACAGCCTATTGTAAATGAGGTATCGAAACCAGTCCCCCTGGCTGTAGGTCCATTATCACGTGTTACAGACTTGTTACTTACGAAATCATGTCCCGAAAATCTGTTAGGTATCAAAACATTGAAGGCTCTAGGAGCTGTGATATGTTGTTCTCCGGAAGGAGTTAGACTCTTTTTGCGTGACTTTAAGGGTCACTATGTACTACGAGAGTTTGATGTCAGATTGAAAAATGTACCGAAGCACCTGTGGGCACAAGGCCCGACCGATGTAGGTTGCATGCACATCACACCATACCGTGTTACACTCAAACAAGGAGTTGTTTTACCAAGAATCAGACAATACAAGTTACCACCCGATGCTGTAGTGGCTTTACTGGAAATCATTGAAGAGCTCATTGCCCAAGGAGTGGTCGTAGAGACCGACTCCAATATCTGTAATTCCCCTATCATTCCGATTCTTAAACGTACTGATCCCAATGCACCGCCAGTATATCGGTTGGTGATTGATTTACGAGAACTGAATAAATGCATTGTTCCACAGTACCCTGTGGTTCCCGACATCTCTTCCCTATTGACTGCTATTGATTCAGAAGCAACGTTCTTTACTGTAATTGACCTCAAGAACGCCTTCTTCAGTGTGCCCATTGATCCAGAGAGCCAATACCTCTTCGGATTCAGTTTAAATGGACGAAGTTTCAAATTTTCACGCGCACCTCAAGGATTCACAGAAAGCCCCAGCATCTATAGTCAAGCACTGAAAAGACAACTCGATTGTATTCAAATGCCAGTTAACACCGCTTTACTGCAATACGTCGATGATCTGCTGATCACCGCACGAAGTGAGCCCGAATGTGAACAAGCATCACTGACAGTTTTACATTTTCTGGCCGACAAGGGACACAAGGTGTCTCCTTCGAAGCTACAATTCTGTGTTCAGCAAGTTGTGTACTTGGGTCACTTGCTGTCCAAAGTGGGGAGACAGCTCACTCCTGACCGCATCCAGTTAATTGTAAACATGCCACAACCCCAGACACAAAAGGAAGTGCGGGCCTTTATAGGCCTCACCTCGTACTGCAGACAATGGATTCCCCAGTATGCATTTCTAGCTAAACCACTCATTCAGTTGACAACACAGGAGGCAGCGACTTCGACTGCCCTTCCTTGGACTCAGGAACATACACAGGCCTTTGAGGAATTAAAGAAAGCTTTATGTCAAGCACCAGTTTTAGCGACACCATGTTACAGCAAACCTTTTACACTTTTTACAGAACGTGATGGTACAGCGTTGTCTGTCCTCACTCAAGATCAAGCAGGTTCACATAAGCCTTGCGCTTATTTTTCAAGTACAGTGGATTCAGTAGCCCAGGCGCTCCCTGCGTGCTTAAAGTCAGTAGCAGCAACAGCCCTAGCAATCAGACAGAGCGATTCAATTGTTTTAGGACATCAATTAACAGTACAAGTTCCACATTCTGTAGAGGTTCTTCTAAACCGAACTCAGACTCAACACTTGACTATAGCACGACTGACAGGTTATGAACTGACACTATTCCAGCCACACATAGAAATCAGACGCTGTAACATCCTGAATCCCGCAACATTGTTACCTTCGATTATGACTAATTCAGCCCCGCATGATTGTATAGAGATCATTAATACAGTAACAAAGCCCCGACGCGACTTAACTGATGTTCCACTGACAAATCCAGACCTGACACTTTATGTGGATGGTTCATGTATGAGAACAAACACAGCAGAATTAGTGGCCGCCTATGCAGTGACCACTGAAACTGAAGTTAAAGAAACATATCGTATTGATACACTGTCCGCTCAAGCAGCAGAGCTCATCGCTCTGACCCGAGCCTGTATACTAGCCAAGAACAGAAATGTTAACATATACACAGATTCACGTTATGCTTTCGGAGTTGTACACGACTTCGGAGTGTTATGGCAAGAACGAGGTTTCCTGACCTCTCACGGTGCCAAGATCCAACACGGTCCTCTCATCCAAGCACTGTTAGAAGCAATACATCTGCCTTCAGGCATATCCATCATGAAGTGCAAAGCACATACTAAAGTTACAGATTCCATTTCCCAGGGTAACGACCTGGCAGACCAAACAGCAAAACATACAGCATTGACTCACACCCAGACAACTGATATGACAAAGACAATAGTACCGACACATTGTATGACAGTTAGGGATCCCACACTAGATGTAATCGATATTCAGACACATGCTACTCCAGATGAAATAAAGAAATGGACTGAACTTGGAGGGATCCAGACAGATCAAGGTTGGATGACGAAGGGAAAATCTACATGGTTTCTCCCCGACTCTATGGTTCAAGTCATAATAAATACAGCACATAGTCCAGCACATCTAGGAGAAAAAGCTATGTTAGACAGTTTACAGAATCTCTGGTACAACAAACACTTACGAGCAGCAGCAAAACAGAAAGTGCGTACTTGCATGATCTGTTGTCAGTTCAATCCAGGTAAAAGCGTCCCTGTAGAGCAAGGTGGATTCCATCCTCCTGATCACCCTTTTGAAGTCCTCCAGATGGATTATATCCAGATGGACCGTTGTCGAGGATTTAAGTACGTCCTCGTAGTTGTTTGTGCACTTTCCCGTTGGACCGAAGCATATCCAGTCCCAGATTACACTGCTCCGACCACTGCCAGGCAGCTGGTTCGTGAATTCTTCCCACGGTACGGCTTGCCCCGTGTCGTGTACTCAGATAACGGACAGCCATTCTCATCCGAGCTCATGAAACAGGTTTCCCTTCTGCTGGGATATCAGTGGAAATTCCACTGCGTCCGACATCCCGAAGCCGCTGGCCTTGTAGAGAGGCATAACCAGACACTGAAAACACGCCTTGCAAAAATATGTAAAGAGAAAGGGGTTGACTGGATAGTCGCCCTGCCAGTTGCACTGTTCTATATGAGAATGGTCCCCCATTCGAGATCAGGACTATCACCGTATGAAGTGGTCTTTGGCAGACCACCGAATATGTGGGGGACGCCCATGCCTAAGAAAATAACCGATGTTGATTGTAACATGCTGACAGATTACCTTGCCTCCTTGATGTCTGCACTCCAATCATGTCGTTCACAGGTTGCTGCAGCCTTCCCCGACAACACTGATGTAAAGCCACATGATGTCCGTCCCGGGGATACAGTCCTAATCCGTAACTTCGACAGGAAAAGCCCGCTGGAGCCCCGCTGGAAGGAGCCGAAGATCGTCCTTCTTACCACGAGGACCGCAATCAAGGTGGAAGGCCGAAAGGGGTGGATCCACACGAGTCATATTAAAAAATGTAATGAACTGTTGCCAGAAACTGACTCGTCCACCCCCTCCAAGGACTGCCTCGATACTAAAGACTTCAAAGTTCCAAAAAGAGAGAAAACTCCCCAAGAGGAGTATCGAACTAAACTTCGATCTAGCAAGTTAGACAGTTTAATTGTTTAAGTCCTCCCCTAGGTGAATCGGTTAAATAGTTTCTGACATGTATCCCCTAGATCGAGATAGAGAGAGAGAGAGACAACTCAAGAAACATGCATATTGTAAATCACTCCGTAGTCACTGTATAGTGACATTATTGATTATGTTTTTTCTAAGCCTTCTGATTATTGTTGCCAGTATATTGCTTCCCATATACTACCCTATCTTCAAGCGTGAACAATCTGCTTACAATGTCACTGCCGAACATTCTTTTAGTGAGTTACCCCCCCATGAACTATCT
This sequence comes from Lissotriton vulgaris, assembly GCF_964263255.1. NCBI lineage: Eukaryota > Metazoa > Chordata > Amphibia > Caudata > Salamandridae > Lissotriton > Lissotriton vulgaris. Next base: position 790,866,779 of record NC_141698.1, read on the forward strand.
TACAGACTTGCGCTGCGCAACAACACATTCATTAGTATGTTACATCACTCCCATCAGACTAACAATGCTACAAACTGTTGGATATGTGGCCGACTCCCTCCCTATCAGAAATACAAGGGAGTTCTGCCCCTCTTTCCGTACCCGTTCACACACAATGGCTCTTGTGGAGCATGGTTTAGAATAATTAATTCCTTAGATCCTGATATTGCTGTTTTCAAAGGAAACTGGGTTTGGGGAAACTTGAACTTAGTTCTACTTAATGCCTGTTATCCTGACAAAAAGGGACTTCCCACTAGAATAGGAACTGATCTAGAAAATGAAGTATATGGATTAGGTAATTATACTATTAACCTTATGATTCTTACTGTCGAATCCGAAGCTGCACCAGTTCTCCCTGCTATGTCAGTATTACCAGACAAAGGTGATTTATGTGTCAGAAAGAAGGGTTCAGTACACTTAGGTCATAGCAAATGTACTACTGTGGTCGAATTCAGTGATCAAGGCAAATCTTCCTTTAGAGCTACTCGTCATTCCTATTTTGTTTGTGGCCATACCGCATACATACGCTTACCTCTAGATTGGGATGGTACCTGTTACATTGCATTCCTTCTGCCACCCGTTTTTCTAGCCCCTCCTGATTATCACCGAAATACAAATCTAGTAAAGGACAGACTCCGAAGAGATCTCCCGATTGTCGACTATACTGAAACGGCATGGGAGCAATACACAGATTTCAATAAAGGATTCTTTTTCTTCACAGGCCCCGTCCAAAATAGTAAACTAATACGCAGATTAACTAGAACACTCGAAGCAGTAGTGAATGAAACTGCCTCCGCTCTAGGCAACTTAACAGAGGAGCAATCTGCCATGCGGGTTGTTGTTCTCCAGAATCGTCTTGTTATTGACGTCATCCTAGCAGATAGGGGCGGAGCTTGTAAGGTCATCGGGTCAAGTTGCTGTGTTTTCATTCCAGAAAACGCGCCTACAGTATACAAAGCTATTACACGTCTTCATAAGATTGCAAGTTTGATACATCAGAATCCAGGCACCTGGACTTGGTCCGGTTGGTCCTGGACAACGTTGACCTCTTGGGGATGGAAGATCCTATCCTTCCTAGGCATTGCCCTTGTCATAGTATTCAGTTGCTGCCTGTGCCTACAGTGTGGGCCAGCGATTTGTGGTCTGTGCGCCACTTCATGTATTGCACATTCCAGTTTTCACTTAAAATGCGAAAAGAAGAAAGAAGAGCAAATAATGTTACAAGAACAGACCGATCGGTTTATGAGAATCGATATATCATGAAGGGTCCGTAGGGAACAAGGAGGGAATGAGGAAATATAAATTTAATGGTCGAGAAATGTTCCCTAACGTGTACCCCACCGTCTCCATGTACCAGCTTAAAGTGCATGTAACTTCCCTCCTGTGCCAGCTATGAAGACGCAAATACATTTGCGTCCAACGTTAACATGTCCTCTTTCAGATCCACCCTGAATGGGTTGAATATTCTGTTCCTAAGTATGCCATGCCAACGTCTTTTTGTGGTGTACTTTACACGTTTTTCAGCTCTGGCGAAGTAGGCCCTGAATTCTGCCATCGAGCCTTTTCCTGCCTCCTGACTCTGAAAGCCTCAGCCCAGGCTGCCTCTGTACCCGTGACCTCTGCCTTACTCCCTGTGCGGCTAACGGCGCTTAGCTCAGCCTGCTGCCTGCCAACACTGTATTCAACCTTCGAATTATCTGTTCCGCTCCTCAAACATACATTCCTGCCTACCAGTTCAAGTAAACATCTTCCAGCTGCAGAGCAAAGGGCCCGGCCTCACTGTCTTCGTGCAAGTAATTCATAGCCTCTGTTACCATGGTAGGCCCATGCCCCCTCGCATCTCGTGCAGACACTTAGACGCTTATACACGCACTCACAGACAGTATAGAATAGCTTCTGCCCCAGAGACCTTTTCCTCTAGATAATATGGTTCCCAAACATTAGATATCAGATATGATATAGGTACGAGTTGATCTGACATGCCAGACCTCTGTCTCTTTCCGCAAGTGTAAATGTCAAGTCCCCTGCACCCTCCAGTTCCACGTCATTCACGCGTCATGCAGCTGCGCGCGCATCCAGGCCTCAGATTTCTGCTGACATTGTCAAATTCTGCTAAGTACCCACCTACTTGTGACACTTACATATGACGTTTCTAGCACACACCTCTATGTTCACGCCTAGTTCACGCCTTCTAATTACGTATCATTACCACGTGTGTGCTCTTATCTTGCTTCTCTCAGCTGTTACGCCTACTGTATTGGTTTCTATTGTATGATTTAAGTATATAAGCTATGTATTGTCAATAAAATAGGGCTCTATCCCTTCCTGCACCCCAGTGGTGGCAGGAACAAGATATCCGATCTGGTACCATGACCATTCCTTTTTAAGGAATAAAACCCCTAAGAACTCTAACACCACGGACTCTGCCTCTTTCTTTCCGATGGAGTTATTTTTGTTAAGTACTTACCTGCATAGAAATTAGGACGGTAAATCAAATATTTACCACAGCACCAGTAATGGAGATCTCTGTAGAGATATGATGGAAAATACTGAAATCTCCCACCGGACGTTTAACACCTTCGCTGCGGCAGCTATTCCGCTGCAGCGCTAAGTGGGCGGGGCGGCCGCGCGGCACGCCCATGCTGGTGACGGAACCGCTCCGTCACCAGCCTCGGTTGAGCTGTGCTCACGACTGAGCGGTTCCGTCATGGCCCCGAACGCTCAATGGAACGGCCAGCGCAGGCGCGGAAACCACGCCGCGCAGGCGCGGCGAGCGGGCCATGACGGAACCGCTCCATCATCAGCACAGCGCTACCGCAGCTGATGACGGAGCGGTTCCGTCATGAGCATCGAAAAGGTTAAGAGTTACATTTTATAATACGTAAACAGGAGCGTAGTGAACGCCACTGCTTTAGCAGCTATAGCAGGAGTGAGCTTTTATCTGGGCATCTTATCTGCAACTTGGAGATAAGAGATCATAATAACGTAAAAGTAAGAAAGAAAAGTGGGCTGCTGGAAAAGGGAGAGAAAGATGACCGGGTTGATTGCATTAAAAGGTATATGGATCGATGGATGAGTGGACGAAAAAGACGGCTGGATGACTGAGGTAAAAGGGTGGATGACTGGGTAAAAGGATGGATGGGTGTTTGAAAGGAAGGGTGAATGGGTGAAAGGATAGATGGGTGTGTGAAAGGATAAATGGATGAGTGGGTAAAAAGATTTGTAGATGAGTGGGTGAAAGGATGGCAAAGTAAACGGAAATCTGAGAGGGATGAATGGATGGACAGATGAAAAGGATGGCAGGCTAAATGCAAATCTGAGAGGATGGATTGATGAGTGAAATGATAGAGTAAATGAAAGTTTGAGAGGATGAATGGAAAGTTGGGTGAAAGGATGGCAGAGTACATAGAAATCTGAGAGGATAGATGGATGGCAAAGTAAATGGAAATCTGAGAGGATGGATGGATGATGGATGGACAAAAGGAAAAGTTGATGGCTGAAAGGCTCTGATAGATGATTAAGTCAAATGATTGATGTATGGTTGAATGGATGGATGCATGCATAGATGATGGATGTGTGAACGGATAGATGGATGTAATGGCAAGTGGACTGATGGAATTGTGAAAGATTGAATGGTAAAAGAATGAATGGATGACAGAATGGTGGACATCAGATGGTAGATGAAGGGTGAAATGATTATGGCTAGATGCTTGAACGGAAGTGACAAGGGAACCATTTTATGGAGGTTTGGGCTCAATTGCATCATGTGCTTGGTGCGGTCAGAGCTTTGGTTCTAAGTGGGGGGTATTTACATTTTTTGGGCTACTCCCTTCTATGTAAGTAGTACTACTTTAATACTGACTTTTGTGAATAGGGACTCATCTTGGCATGTTTCATGCAGATTGTGGGGGGTTAAAAAGGAGATTTTAAAAAAGTAGCATTTTCCTTTTTTAACTCCTGTGGGAAACTTTCATCTCAACTGCAGCAAAAGCTGTTGAACATGTCATGAGAGAACTACTTTACTAAGAATAGTGGATTTTCTTGGTTTAGTTTAAATGTGCTCCTGAGATTGTGAGATATTTATTTTGCAAAATAGGTGTCTGACAAACTTCCAAAGGATAATGTTTACACATCATGACTGCTAATTTGTGGATCATCAGAGGAACCGAATCCTTCAAGCTATTACATTCCAGAAAATACATGCATCCATTAAAAGATGGAGAAGTTTTCCCTTTCATCTAATGTGGGTTCAGTGGATGCATGGAGAATATGGGCATGAATGTTTACATAGTCACTTTTAAAATCATGCACAGTATAGGGATCACATGGATTATGCAGGAGGCCGTCCTTAAACCAGTAGATGTGAACAACTACTTACGTTTCTCAGAATGTTTCGTTTTATGGTGAAGTTCCAACTTACCCTTCCCTAGGTGTATCACCACCATTCATTTTGATGCCAGTGTGCCTTCTGTCCTTTAATTGCCATTCACAGTTTCTTTTTTATTGGCCTTTTTGCTGCAAGCTGCCCAATACATTTCATTCCATCCAGGCAGGGCCATGGGATTTATGTTGAGTTTCACTTTCTTAAACCTGCTGGGGTTTTTCATGTCTTCAAATGAATAACAAAACAAGAGCATGAATTGGAATCCAACACATATAGATGACTTTGAGAATAATAAATCGTACCAGAAAATACTGACTTGAGCGGTAAGACAGGACTAACTGACAAGGGTCACAATCCTCAAGCATAGAAATTGCACTGAAATACATGGAAGAAGGATTAGTATAGAATATTTTTCATCTTTATCAGTCTTAATTGAGGTAGTGAACACAAACAACGAGGAAACGTCAGCTACGAACTGAGCATATTTTTAGGTCAATTCCAAAGATGGAGAATTAAGCAATATCATGCAAGCGGGAGGGCACTTCTGGGTAGTTATTGACCGAGATGGAGTCAGAAAGCCCAAGGCAAAGCACAAAATGATGCCGCATGCCACTGCCATAGACATTCAGTATCCTGTGAGTGGAATACACATAGCGCAGTGCGTATTTGAGTGATCTGCCAATCCTATATGTGAAGGTATGTTAATCCTATAGAGAGGGAGGTATAGATCAACAGTTCCCAATACGTATGATTAGACCTAAGAGGACAAGGGTTGTAATGATCTGCACAGGGTACTGTATTGATACATGCAAATGTTCATTGCAAAGAATGTATTGATTGGATGGACATGGAAACTGAAGTTTGTCATCCCAGCAGAAGTTATTTGTGCAAGAAGAGTCCAATAAGCTCATTAGACCATGGTGGGCAGCCTGCTTGCCTGCCATATTAAGAGATACTTCTCAGGACAGCAGTAATCTCTGTACTTTCAGTGGAATTGCTGATATGGTGGCTCCACTGTAGGCACTGAACTTTCTGAGGTGGATGCCAGTTGTGTTTCACTAGATCAGCAAGGTTTGTGTCCAACAAAGGAGTTCCCAGAGCAGATTCTTTTTTTTTTACCATCATCGTGTTGTGGAGGGGCCCTTGAGTTTTCCCTACTCCAGATGACCATGTCTTGCATGGCAGCCCTGGGAAAAACAATTACAACTTGAACAGACCTTGTTAGGACAGGCATGTTATCAATGTGATCTGATGGCCATGTGGCAGATCAGTGGTTTGTGACGGCAGAACCAGTGGAGGCTATGTCGGTCTAAACAATCTGCTACCCCAACTCTTAACAGAGCTGGGGAATAGCGAGTTACTGGGGTGGGAGCACTGGCAATTTATAGCTGAGGTCTCACCATGCCAAACTCTAAATGAGCCTCCAAGTTTTGAGAGGATGCAACAAAACGTTCTTCACCTAAAATAGGACCTCTTCCATTGAATGACTAAAGTAACTCTGCTTTTCTCATCTCCTCAGGAACAAATAAGGATCTACCCCCCCTTTTAATTTGTCCATTTGTCATTATCTCTGTCCATGTTGGTTTATCAGTGTGCTGTCTGATTGTGTGTGGGGGCAAGTGTATGTGTGTATTATAAAGCATCTGCATGATAGTATTTGTTTACAGGTAATTGTATTTCTTTGTGCTGTGGTGGATTAAGTCCTCACAGTATATGTGCATTGGTTCAGTAAGTTCCAGTGGTTTGTGTGTCAAGGGAACAGGGCAGTTTCCAGTGTACACTCTCAGGCAGCTATTTGGCATTGTCCACACCCGCAAATCAGAGCTGACGCCCTAATAGCTAGTGAGAATTGACTAGCATCATAGTTTACAATACATCACAAAGAAGATATTTTTGTACCAGGGGAGTCTGAGGTAAAAATAGCCAATGTGCAGTTTTTGAATCCAGCACAAAGTTGTTTACAAAGACTATGTATACAGTCTCTTTTCTTCATTGTTGTTCTGTTAGTGAATTTATTTTTAAAACTAAGGAAACGATAAGGAGGCACAGAAGCATGTTTATAAGTAACTCCTCTCAATATGGCTGGCAATGCGCTGCTCCCCCATGGAGGGTAACCGCTGCTCGGATCAGTTTGTCAAAGGAGCCAATGAGTAAATGGATGTTAATGTAAATCTACCTATGCATTTTTATTTTTCTTGTTTTTTTTATAGGCTCTAAGAGACACTTTAAACCTTGCCTGTTACTTTTTTCAAGTAAAACAGCCTTAAAATAAAAGATGCCATTAACATCTGTAAGGATGCGACTCTGCGTGATTGCTCCATCTTCCTCTACAACCCACACCCTTCCTAATCACTGACGTCCTAACACGCTTTCCCTGCACAGTTCTGTCATTTGCCAGCTGTCAGCAAACCCAGGAAGGAGATGGGCACGTATGCCATGTACAAACATAAACACATAATGACTTCATGAATAGAGTTTGCAATCTGAGAAAACAATGAGACATTGCAAAGATGGCTTACTTTAGAGGCTTGTTGATACAAACTGGCATTCAGGATACATCTGGAATCTTCATAGGAAGAAAAAAATCCCAAAGAGCCTGTGCTATTTATAATGCTTTACCCATGCTTGTGAATTGAATTCGTCTCTAGAAAATACACAACAGACAAGATACCCATGAACTGGTGGCTTGTAAATATATGTTGCACTGATTAAACAGGCAATGTCAATTAACTGCAGGAATCTTTATCCACAATATAAATAGGATAAAGTACCACCTACCCTACTTTATAAGGATATTGCAACTCTCCGAGGATTTCCGTGACCTTATAGAGACAAGATAGAAAGCAGAGTTTCTTTATACGGTCATGGATCTCCTAGGCGACTTGCAATATCCATATAATGTGCGCCAGGGGGAAAAAACTGCTGCATATGTGTTGCAAAATATATTAGAGTCTATTTAATACAAGTCTGATTTTAAACAAAATCTATAGCTCAGAATGTGTAGAGACATGCAGACAAAGACTGTCCTTACCCAAGTGTAAATAAATAACGACATTGCTTTTCTGCTGATAACTTTATGTAGCAAAACCGAGAAAAGGAAAAGTCAGGTTTTGGTTTCACTGGCTAATTGTGCTCTGTGTCTGTGCCTTTTCCCTTGTCTGCTGGGTTTGGCAGCAGGCGTTATATTGTCAGTACTCAACTATAATAAGTGATTACAGCTCAACAGCGATGGCAGACGTCACAAGTTGCCTGTAATAAGGAAATTAGACACATGCTTTCATAAAGGGATTGAAGGCGTCAATGTACTATATGGAAATAAGGCATATTCAGGATAGTTTGGTCAGAGACAGTTTACAATGGGACACAAAAAGTAAAAGACGTTTAAAGGGGCATCTTTCATAATGCCAAACAACACATTTAACATACAATATCGCACAAAATTAGAAGGAAATGACTTCTGCGCTACCCTACCGCTAGCATCGAAAATGATCTAAGTAGGTCTCTATGAGAATGTTTAATATCGAGGGCTGATTATGTGGCCAATTGATGAATATTAATATCTGAGGCGGAAAGATGATTTATTGTTCATAATATGTTAGACGTTGTGCTTAATAAGTAACCTGAAACATTTCCAGAATGATTAACTAAATGATTAACTATCTGTCCCGCCTTTATTCTCCTGGTTCATCCAATGAATCTTCTTCACATATGAGACACTGTTCCCGTCCCCTTCCGTTCCCCCAAAGACAAAGGGGACGTTTATTACAACTAAAGATTTAGAAAGAGTACACACTAATAAATGTATATCATTAGAGCAGTTCTTGTTTTACAGTTTGTAAATGTCATGTGCATTGGCAATCTGACCAGTGAAATAATTGGCAAGAAACACAGTAATGAATCATTTATTAACGGCCAGTACTGCTTAATTTGTAAAACAATAACTAGCAGGCCATATTTCTCAGAATCCCACTACATGTGCCACCATGCACTGTCCCTGGCAGTTCGGAAAAACGCCATTACCGAGGTGACCTGCAAATCATCACACTTCTGCAAAAATGTCAATTTGGTCTATTCCAGGTCACCCAAAGCTGTGAAAGAAGCCTGGGCAAAGCTTGTTTTGCTTTTTTAGGGGCATCTTTGATGAATCTTCATGAAACTTTCCAAAAGAAACAGTTTATCAACCACAACTCCTTAGGGAAAGTTTCAGGGTCATCTGTCAAGCGGTGGCAAAAAAAAAGGGGAGGTTTCATAACACTTTTTTCCCCATGGAATTTCAAAGGAAAAAATAGGAAATGATACAAAGAAAATGGCTGAATAGAACTACTCCAAATTTGGGAGAAAAGCTAGATCTTTATCGTAAAAATATTCTTGTTGTGATTGAGTTTAAATCTCTTCAGGAGTATTCGAGAAATTAAGGTACAGAATGTATAGCTATATTGACAGTTGACTCCATGTGACTATTGCTGGACCGCAAATTAAAAATAGAGGATTTTGATTGATTGAAGGGGTTTTTTACCCATCTACTGTCTTGCTCCTACAAGAGCATAATGGTCCTGCAGGAGCTTGCGCTGTGATTAGCTAGTTGCAAACTGAACAAAAATGTTGTGGTCTCTATTCTAGGACTCATAAACTTGGTTCCTGAAAATTAAACAACAAAAGGTATAAGGGGGCACGGTAGGAGTACCTTACCCCCTAGACTTTGTAAGGGGTCCCAGAAGAACACCCCCACTTCCAGGATCACATTTTTAAAAAGGGTACAGCGATTCCACTGAAGCCAGGGTGGGCTCCCTTGAACTCCTGTGGAAGGCCCAGAAGAGCAAGCATGACCCTTGGCCCGCGTGGGTCTCAGCGGGATCTCAAAAACGATTTTTTTTTTAAAGGAAGAATGTGGGGTGGGGTGAGTGTGTGGTTGCCTATAATTGAGGTTTGACTACCAGCTGGGTAGATGGCCCCCCATGGTGCTGGATGCATGGCTTGGCCAAAGGCCAGGCCACACTACCCAGTTCACACCGCCGAACATCCGCGTGCTGGAAGGGGGCACCGCGCAACTCCGTATCTATGTCATTACGTGATGTGACACCGATGGATTCCATATAACCCCCTCACTGATACGCTGACGTCAGCTCCTTTTTACCGTACTTGCAATGCAGATCCGGTTAGGGGGCTGTTTTTCGGCCGATCTCCACATTTTTCTGTGAGAAACAGTGGGCCCGATTCACAGAATGAACTTAAGACTCAATCCTAAACTTACTACTATTTTGGTATTCACAGAATGCACTTACTACTTTTGGCATTCACAGAATGAATTTACTACTTTTGGTATTCACAGAAGTTAGGATTTTGTCTCAAGTCTGTCTTAAGTCTGTCTTAAGTCTGTCTTAAGTCTGCCTTTATTCTGTCTTAAGTTTGTCTTAAGACAAACTTAAGACAAAATCCTAACTTCTGTGAATACAAAAAGTAGTAAGTTTATTGTGCAAATGCCAAAAGTAGTAAGTGCATGATGTGAATACCAAAATAGTAGTAAGTTTAGGATTGAGTCTTAAGTTCATTCTGTGAATTGGGCCCAGTGTGCTTTTGCGAAGCCTTCAGGGTTTAAACCCTGTGGATATTGTGAATGACAGATGTTGGTCACAGAACCTCATACTATCTGTTTGTGGTGCCTGGGAGACCACCATGACTTGGAAGATTGTGGTTCCTGTCAGTGTCTTCAGCTGAAGGCATTGAGAGAGTGAAACTTTTGGTGGTGGGACTATCTGAGGCACGGAGGCGGCATTAGTCCTCATCAAAGTCCAGAGACCGGTCGACGAGCTGTTTGGTTAAGGGGCCATTGACATTGAGGGAGGCTTCGAAGACTCAAGGGTCGAAATGTAAGTTTGTTTCTTATGCTGTTGCCCAACCTTCGGATGTGGAGCGTTCTTCGAAGTTCACCTGGCATCTGCCTAAATATCCTGGAGCTGGGGCAACTCTAGCTCAAATGTGGGATTATTATATATATATATTCAAAAAGTCTTAAGGTTTTAATTACCCTCTGGCATGCTTTCAAGCCCCAAGGAAGTGGGAGGTGCCACTACTGGATCCTGGCATGCATTTTCACCCCCATTGCCATTATCGGATTCAAGACGGCACTGGTGTTCAGCCCTTCGGGATCTACACCTTCGGAGTCAGGTAAGCCCAGGGTGTCGGCAGCAGCAATGGACACCACACTAAGTACTCTTCTTTACGTCAACACACCACCGATGGAGCCGTCTCATTGAGACAACGCTCCTTCTGCCCCTACACAGCCTGTTTCTGTTCTTCCAACAGGAATGCACAGTTTGGAAGACGAAGAAGAGACTATAGGGTGTCAATACACTTTGGACAATACTGTACAGCCTCCCTAGTAGGAAAATGGACTGACTGACCTGGGTGAGGCTTATGGTCTTTTGTCCTACCCAGTTTCAGATTTACTTTCTCCACCTGGAATGGCAACAGAGGTGAGTTCCTCTTTTTCTGAGGTATTAAGGAGGGCAGCCGCTGTCTTAGATTACCGGCTCCCCTCCGTGGAATTGTCCACAGATGCTTTAGTGGTTGGTCTTCACCAGAGTAAGATGGGAGTGGAGCTCTTAGTTCCTTATAGTAAGTCTCTCCATGACTTATTGTTAGGGACTTGGGCAAGGCTGGTAACGCAAATGCCTGTAGACTAGGCTATACCCCAGAGGCATCAGCCTGCCCTGTGGCCCCTTATTGTCTCTTAAAACATCCATCCACAAAAGGTCTGGTTGTGCTAGTAGCTACAGCCTTTGCAGACCCAAAGGCCCTCCCTCTGGTTCCATCAAGCACTTAGTCCATTTGGCTGGAGAGTTGTCGGAGGAACAATTTCTCTTCTGTTAGTGTGGCATTATGTTTTTTGAATACTACATGTATTTTCTGCAGGTTTTCTCATGTGTTATGGGACTCAGTGGAGAGTTTGCTAGCCTCTCAACCATAGGAAGCCAGAAGTGAACTGCTACAGTTGGTGCATGATGGTCGAGAGGCGGCATGATTCGCCATAAAATGTGGTTTGGACACCACTTATTGTGAGGTTAGATCTACGGCTTAGTCAGCTGCATTCAGCAGCCATGCTTGATTGCAGCAATCTGGTTTTTCAGAGCCTGTACAGAATAGCCTGAAAGATATGTCATGTAATGGTGTACATTTATTTGGTGTGCATGCTTATTCAGCTTTGCCATGATTTAGAGCAGCATGGTGTGCTAAAGGCAGCACCAGCTACACTCTGAATTTGCTCACCTCAATGGCAAAGACTTTGTCTCTTTCTATCTCGGTGTGAATTGCACTGTGCTATCTTAAGCTCAAAAACTTGAATAGAAAAGCAGACAGTTGAGGTGAGCAAATTCAGAGTATCACTGGTGTTGTAGGGTGCTCTATACAGGAGCTGCTCTCCACGTAAACTTGGGAACTACACAGAGTTCTCTGCTCCTTTTCTGTTTGTATACTATAGAAATTCAGCAGCTATAGTTATGCTTGTAGTTATACTTATCTGAAGAAATGGTAACTCGTGCCATTAAGTAACTTTAGCAAAAACAACAGTGTATGGACAGAATGCAGAACAATGTCATACATTCCCCCCAGTACAGAGATCTGGGCCTAAATCCATAATTTTTTTGCTCACCATGCCATTCCAGTTTGAACCCAGCCATATGCAAATCAATATTGACCCTGTGCCTCATGGGAACAGTCCAGCCCAAACTGCCAAGCCAGGTTCTCCCTGGACTGGAAACAAGCATCCTAGGACCGGTTTCGGGGTTTCACCTCTCTTCAGCCAGGATAGCTTGATTCCAGTGGCATGGAGAGCACGGGACCCACATCTGGGCATACCTGCCCCACTCGGGGTGACAAATGCAAAAACAACAGTTGATGGACAGAATGCAGAACAATGTCATACATTCACCCCAGTACAGAGTTCTGGGCCTAAATCCATCATTTATTTGCTCACCATGCCATTCCAGTTTGAACCCAGACAACCCCTTTGGTTTTGCTTTGTTCGCCCTAAGTTGGCAGGGTATGCCCAGATGTGGGTCCCTTGCTCACTTTGCCTCTGGATTCAAGCTAGCCTGGCTGATGATGGCTGATTAGCCCAAAACCGGTCCCAGAATGCTTGTTTTGTCTGCCCAGGGAAGACATGTCTTGGCAGTTCGGGCTGGACTATTCCCATGGGGCACGGGTCAGACTGATTTGCATATGGCCATGTCTGAACTGGGGTGGCAGAGTGAGCTAAAGAATAATGATAGATTAAACTCAGATCAGTTGACTGGGAGGGGGTGCTTGGAATCTTCAACACTCCGTCCTTCATCACCTTTGGTTTTGCTTTGTTAGCCCTAAGTTGGCAGGGTATGCCCAGACATGGGTCCTTTGCTCACTTTGCCACTGGATTCAAGCTAGCCTGGCTGATGATGGCTGATTAGCCATAAACTGGTCCCAGGATACTTCTTTTCGGTCCAGGGAAGACATGGCTTGGCAGTTCGGGCTGGACTGTTCCCATGAGGCACAGGGTCAGACTGATTTGCATATGGCCATGTCTGAACTGGGATGGCGGAGTGAGCTAAAGAATGATGATGGATTAAACCCAGATCAGTTGACAGGGGGTGAGTGCTTGGAATGTGCAACACTCCGTCCATCATCCCCTTTGATTTTCTTAAGTAACTTTAGGCCATGAGTTTTAGGTTCTTAATGTAAGTATAACTATAACTGCTGAATTTCTGTGGTTTTGTGTGGGTAAAACATACACCTACCTATAACGTCCCAGTAACCTTTCTTTATTTGTGTGAATATGTATGAATATACTTCCCACAGATAGGAATTCCTCAGACGTTTGCTTGCATTTGAGGAATCCCCACAAAACTTTGTAGACCTATTCCTTTTTCTACATTGGCAAATGATTAAAAGTTTCACAGTGATTTGTTATGGTGGGGCCAAGAAAAAGGGGGGTCTCACAATGTGTTTTGAACCAGTGCATTTTCCATGGACTTTTTAGACATGTAGTACCAAAATGACTGAACATATTGTAATGAAATTTGGAAGGAATATATATTAGTGTGGAAAGTATCCTTGATTTCATGATAATACGTTTAGCTGTTTTAGACGTATGAGGCACTAACCCTTATTGATATCCAAGGCCAGAAAATACCATGAAATAAAAAAAATACCACAATTTTACTGCAGTATTTCGCGATACATGCCAATGACAAAGCAGGATATGATTGGGTAATAGCTGCTTTTATAAACATGTAAGGCAGCCATGTTGTTTTACCCACACTTTAGCTGTGTTCTGGGTTAGGGTCTTGGAAATAGGTAAGTAATTACTTTTATATTTGTATTTCCTAGTGCCACTTTATTAAAGTGGTAGTAGGTAGAGAACATTAATTGTATTTTTCTATATATTCTTTTTAAGTTATGGAGTACAGTGGTACTCAAAGAAAGCAAATAAATAAATACGCAAAACAATTAAAAATACATTGAGTATAACTTACCAGTCTGCCAAGCACAATGTTTTATAAATGATTTCATTACACATCACAAGTCGATAAGTGATGTAATACGAAAGGGTATAAGCAGTGCATGGAGAAGGTGCAACTTATAGTTATTGTAGTGTGGCTAGTGAGTTGCCAACAGAGTGTATGGAGCTGGGCAAGTCATAGTAACCCTTTTCTAGGCCAGACATAAAAAGCAGACACAAAGCATTGGTTATTGGTGACAGTCTTAAAAGTCCATACCAAAGCTGGTTTCCATTATATTCAAATCTTTTGCAAGGGAACCCTGTTAAATTCACCAAATGTAAATTAACTTGTGCAAATGAATGGAAATCCTATGTGCTGCCAGATTTAGGTGGCTAAATACCAGTCGGTAATGCCAAAATTCGTTAAATTTCAGCGTTACTGACCAGTATTTACCCGCGTGCTATGTAGGTATTAGCGAACGCTATCGCTAGTAAGGAATCGGTAAAAATAAAGGAAACCAGTGACCGATTCCTTATTTAGCGATTGGCAGACACCGAAACACTAAAATACCGAATCGGTAAATAAGACATCGGTAAATAATCGCAAATGCGATGTACCAAAAATCGGTAATACCGAATTTGCCAAAAATCGGTATTTAAGAATCTATAATTACCACTGACTCCAAGCAGATGGTAATCAGGTGTACTGCATATAAACAGCCCCAAAATGCAACAGTATGAACACAATGGTGTCCCTCTACGTTATAGCAAGGCGGCTACATTTGCGAGTCGCAGGACTGAGGGTCTGGAGACGGAAGGACTGTGTGTACAGACTGCGTATCACACTGTTCCAATTTACTGAGGCAGAAATACATGAGAGGTACAGGCTACACCCACAAACCATCCTAGACCTGATACGGGACCTGCACCCATTCCTGGAGCATCAGACACCAAGGCCGCACGCCATACCAACACATGTGCAGGTGCTCTGTAGCCTGAACCTACTTGCATCAGGAAGTTACCAGGGTGTGATAGCTGTAGCAGGTGTTCACAGAGTTGCCTCTCCCGTTTCTTCAACTACTTCTTGGATGCCATGATGCAGAGAATGCATCACTACATACGCTTCCCTAGCACACAGGCAGGACCGCAGAAGACAAAGCTGGATTTCTACCAAAAGGTACAGTTCCCACATGTAATAGGGTGCATTGATGGGACCCACATACCAATCTGCCCACCTGCTGCTACAGAATACATACACCACAACCGCAAATCCACGCATTCCATCAACGTGCAGGTGATATGTGATGCAGGCAACATCATCACTGACATCGTGGCCAAATTTCCAAGGAGTACCCATGACTCCAACATATTCAGGAACAGTGGGATCTACACACGTCTGGCTGGTGGTGAATTTGGAAAAGGATACCTGCTAGGTAAATCAATGTGGCACACCCTGATGTATACCTTGGATGAATATATCGTTGACTCCAATTAATGGCACTTCCTTTCCCATTTAGGTGACAGTGCATATGCTGTGCAGTCATTTTCCCTAACTCCATACCTCAACCCTTCCACCCCAAGTGAGAGAAGATTCAATGTATCACATAAAAGCATGTGCAATGTTGTGGAGTGCACCTTTGGAGTACTAAAAAGCAGGTTTGCTTGCCTCCACAAAAGTGGAGGTGTTGGTCAGTACCGCCCCATCATCTCCTGCAAAATAATAGCAACATGTGCAATGCTGCATAACCTTGCCACAAAGAAAGGAACAGCAGTGGAATTAACTGACTCTGAGGACGAGGGTGAGGACTGTCCACAGCCAGAGCACAGCGCAGCAGGTGTGGCAGCAGCACCGGATGGGAGACAAAGACGGGCTGAGATAACACGCAACTATTTCTGAGTAAGTAAGGAGACATAGCCAGTTACTGCATGTGAGTGATGTGTTTAATAATCATAGCACACCACCACAACTTGAAGTGTGTCACATGTTAGGCCTAAATCAAATAGTGTCCATACAAAAAATGGCTTACATCACCTATTTGAGGAAAACCATGTTATGGCTGGGTCTACTTCCTGCGCCCACGCGCTGCACTGCTGCGTTCATTAGCTCCATTATCCTCACTGCCAGTCTGTCCTGTGGCAGCGCTGTGCCATTCGCTGCACCTCTTGAACTCTGTGGGAGGGGGCGTGATGCTACAGCAGCTAGTAGCCTCTTCACTTTCACCCACATCAACTGTAGTGGCTACCTTGTCGGCTTGTAGCACTTCTAGTGCAGTAGTCACTGTGACCAGCCCCCTTGCCACATCATGGCTGCAGTGGGCCGTCTCCTCCTGCATTGCCACCAAGCTCCTGCAGAGCAGAGAGGTTGCAGTGGAGAGGCGGTTCACCACCTTGGTGTAATTGTCAAGTTTCTGCCTCTCCCTGCGCCTTGACAAACGGTCCTCATCTAATTTGCTGCACAGCAGCCTCACTGCCTCGGACACGGTCCTCATGCCCTCAGCCCCAGTAGTGTTAATGGAACAAATGCCCTTCTCAATACGCTGCATGTGGCCATTCATCTGTGCCATCTGCCGCTGTACTGACCTACTGGCTTTTCCTTGCAGGCGCTGAACCTTCAACATGTGTCCCTCAAGGCCAGCGAACACAATCTCATCTTCGCCCTGAGAAGGTGGACCGGCTGCCCTTGCTCTGCGGCGTCTGGAACGTGTGTTAGGGTGCTCTGTGGGGGACTGTGAGCCTGCCCCGTTGGCATCCTCAGCCACCGTGGGCTGTTGTCATCCTGTGCTGTCCTACTCGGACACCTCCATCTGCTGGAGGGTGGCCACCTCATGCCTCCTGCCTCTCGGTGCTGGTGGCGTTGATGGTGGCGGTGGTGATGGTGATGGTGGTGGGGTGGTGATGGTGATGGTGATGATGGTGGTGTTGGTGATGGCAGTGGTGGTGATGGGGTGATATGCCCTACAGGCGACTGGACCTCCTCCTCTTGTGTCCTCTCTGTCCTGGCTGCCTTTCCTTTGCTCCCCTCCACTACCCTGCGAGATGGATCGCCTTTGAAGACAGAATGTACATTTTCTCACTTATCTGGCAGCATTTTACTTGTAAGAAATGTCATGTCTGCAAATCACACTGACAGTCCTCTGCGTGCTAATTGCTAATTGGTGTCACATGCCTTTGGGTTTAGTGGACTGACTGTTCTGACGTGTTCCTTCTGACTACATCTCCCATAATGCATTGCAGGTTTTAAGTAAAACATGTACTGGAGTGGAAGTCCCTATGCCTCTTTGGGGATTGGGGGTAGAGAGTGGGGGACACAACATGCTGTGAATGCATCTTACCTTGTTTGTTGGCAGCTCTGGCTGAGCTGTCTGCATCCCCAATCCCATTCACACTCTCCGGCTGGAGGGTGGACTCGACCAGGAGATCCAGGGCAGTTGGTGCAGGTGCTCTGTTCCTCCCTGCACCTGTATGGTTGGCTTGCTTCTGCCTCTCTGCCAGCCGCGCCTTAGCACACATCCTCAAATTGTACCAGCGTTTTTTTCGGTTCTCAATGGAGAGCTGGGTGACTCCAATGGCATTTATTTTTTCTTGAATTGCAAGCCAAATCTGCCTTTTCTGTGATTCAGGCACGTGCAGGGGCTGTTTGCCAAATAATTTGTTGTGGTTCTTGGTCACATCCTCAATAAGGACCTCCAGCTCCCTCTCACTGAATTTGTGCTTCCTTTTAATTTCACCTGCCTCCTTCTCCCTCTCCTGGTTGTCCATTTTGCTCAGTTTTGTTTGCAAAATTCAGTTGAGTTGCTCCTAGCTTCTCTGCTCTGCTCCCTGCCTCACAATCCACTCCAGGTTCAGTGCAGCTGCATGCATAGGTGTGGCCACTTCCTGGTTGGGAGGAAATGAGGATGCACAGGATTGGCTGATTTGACAATTACCGATTTTTTTAATTACAGAATCGCTTATTACGGAATCGGTATTAAGGATTCGGTGATAACGATTCGGTAATGGGGAATCGGTATTTAATTTTACCGATTCATTCTGAATCGCTATTTTTTAGCGATTATTACCGAATAGGTAATTTTTACCGATTTATTGCGTACATATGGAATACAGAGTTCTTAATAACGAATCGGTAAAATTCGCTATTAAGGACTCAGTTTTTCATGATTATCTTCATCTGGCCCTAAGTGGGTAAATAAATATAAGGATTTGTTGAATGGAAAAGGGAATGCTTGACGGTTAATTCTTAATGGAATAATGCATGCATTAAATAAGAGTTCCTATTTTAAAATCCTTGTCTCCTAGAGTATGTTTAAAATTGGAGGATATTTTATCAAAGGCAATATTAAATTAAGCATTCATGAAAGTCTATGAACATAAAACGTTCTAATATCTACAAAGAGGTATGATTTACAAAAGAGCTATCTGTTGTAAATGATCAAGTGCATGGCATCAACGGGATGCAAAGCTGAAATGTGTACCCTCCAGCATTCTTGAACCCACCTACATACACGGTGGCAAACAAGCAGGCACAGATGGTCTGTGAAGTTCAACATTGAAACAAAAAACTCATTGTATTTAATTTTTTGCATGTTTATGAATGTTTATGCTTGACTTGTTGGTAAACCAAAAGCCTAAACACATATTTTAAAAATGCATGATATCAAGTATGCAAAAAGAACAAGACACACGTGTCCTGGCAAGAAGAAGCAACTCGCAGAATTAATCTGTTTATTGTTCAGTTGCCTATTGAAATGAAAGCATATTTCGACGGCGAACCTAAAGCGTCATCCATACCAAGAAGGTATTGAGGATTGCAAGTAAGTCAATAAGAATTTGACAGATTTTAAACTTTAATGCATTAAATGTTTACTATCCCCTTTTAGTTGGCTCTACTGGTCTTGGATAATGCACGCTGCTTCATATCATGAATGTAGGCAAGAGGTTTGTTCACATTTTGCTTTGTGTGGAATGGAAGCCATATAATTCAGTAGGCACAGTACTGTGAATCTTCCATATGAGAATTGTTGTTCAAGATTCCAGTGTAGCTGATAGAAAGATCCATTGATCCATCTGACATCAAAGTCTGCAACAAATGTCAGTACATAGAAGAAGCCCAGAATAGCTTGCTTAATCTCCACAACGGCCCCAACAACGCTAGGATGCCTGGCTTCACCTTGGGGGTGCCCAGGAGTGGGCACTTCACAGGGAAAGGCCAGGAGGGGTTCCTCAGCGGTATTCGTACAAGCGCCGAGATGCCTCCGGGTAGTCGTGCGCTATACAAGTACCTCTACATTTACATTTACTACTCGCTTGAGCAGCCAATGCAAACTTTGCACAAGCAAATCACTCAGAACTCATGACACAGGGCTTACCTGCATCTAAAACTAAAAACAGCCAGCATAGCGCATGACAGGGTACAATGTTGCTAAATGAGCTTAAGAGTGATGCAAAGTGCCACTGGGGTACTTTCAAGTAGAACGTCACCTGTAAGGAAGCACCTACATTTTGAGAGCCATTAAATAATAAACCTTGCCTTTCAACATGAATATGGTGACAGCACAGTACACCACGTGAAAACTGAAAGATCGAGATTGTAACTAGAACCCATAATAAATAATGTGTATATGTGTTTACCTTTTCCCAGCCAAAGCAAGAGTTTGTGGAATGGACTTCTCAAGTTTTTTCTCTTCTCTGTACTGATCATTCAATTTGGAATTTCAGTGGGGGACTTAATATTGTGATGTTTCGGAGATGTAGTTGAAGGAGCCTTCTTGTGGAAGATGCAAGATTGTTCCCAGAGGAAAGGCTTTCTTGTCAAATGCATTTAAAACTGGTATCACTTTGGGGGTTTGGCGGGTTTGCACAATGCAGTTTAGTCACAAATAAAACCTAATTCATTAAACTATTTCCATTTTTAAGTTCGTCTCACTTTCAATTATGAATGCAAACCAAGTTTTACATTTAAATCAGGTTTCACTCTCACACGTATTTACTGATATAAATGTTTGGGGGTGTATAAATTATTCTAGTGGGCAGGGAGCTGTTTCAGGGTGAAAAAATCCTAAAAGCTTGTGACTACCCACACATGTACGTGTGTATGCCTATTTGCAAAATTCTCTCTCTTGCCCTGGAGACCTCCAGTGTGCTAATCCTGACAAGGGCTTGATTAAAGCAATTTCCAGGATAGCATGGGATATGTAATTGCTCCAAGAAATTGCTTGTAATCTAAAGTAAGTGGTTTCTCCATGGAGAAAATATGTGTCCCTTGAAGAAAAAAAAAGTAAATTTGGTTGCACTTGCGGTCATTTGTTTTAATTCAAAATCGTGAGTGTCTATTTTCACATGAGCTAAAGGAATTACCAAAACTTTTCCAAGAGTACGCCTGTGTACACCTTCAACTGCTGAAGCTTTCCTGGTCCACTTCTGGATAGTTTTGAGAATTCCGGAAAGTCATAATACTTACTTGTGTGAGTTAACAAACCTGGTGATTAAGATTTACATCTTTCTTTATGAAAAAGGCCTTTAGGGTTACTTGAGCACTGGTTTAGGACATTAAAGTTTTCCATAATAAATACTTATGAGGTTTATGAATTTCCTAGGCGTGAGAAGTCTATACAGATTGTGAATTTACACATACACCCGCAGAGATTTGGGACTTTTTTTATTATCAAACCCTAGAACTCTAACAACGTTATCCTCCAAGTGACAACCTCACATTATATTTTTTATATAATAGAAATATTTTTCTAGTCTAGTCTGTCTGCAAATGTTTCACGTTCTGCTTTGTACCTTTGTAAGTTGTTTAAAGTTTTGGACTATTGGTTCTGTTAACCGTTGATTACTGCTACCTAACAATGAATGCAGTTTGTAACTATTAGATTTTATTGTGAGTTTTTTTCAGATCTATCATTTTGGTTTATTTAGTTAGCTTTTTTCCACACATTACACCATTAGCTAGCCTTCACTATCCTCACTTTCTAATGGATATCTCTAACCACTGTGTCCGCACCTTGGGAATAATAGTGCAGTTCCATGCCGACATCGTACTGCTTTGGAAGTGATTAACAGAGCTGAATATAAGTGTCACCAATGCGTGCTGACATCAGATCCTTAATTTTTGGGGCCTTCAGATACGGATCCGTTTTTTTGACTCAATTTATCCAGTGAACAAGAGAAATGTCATCCCCTAAAATCACAGTTTTAAATAGACGTCTGTAACAGACCCTCACAAAGTCTATTTGTGGAACCTGACATCGAACCACGACTCTAATACCTGTGGCAACTCCCAAAGTCATTCCCATAGCAGGCCATTGCCATGTTTGAAGGCTGCAGGTAGGTCGAATAAAAAACACAAAAAGTCCAAATGAGAAATGACCCCTTCTCGAACTCCAGAGAGGGCTTTAATGTGCCTTCTTGTGTCCCTCCTGATCCCTGTTGTTCTCTGTAGATCACCTTTTTGTTGATAAAGCAGACTGACTTGAAGTGTTTTAAGGAGAGCAGAGCCACAGTACATTCCAAGGGCATTCCTACTCCCACAAGGCAATTCCACCAATAATTTCATCCTCTCTGTGGCTACAGTAGAGGCTTTCCCATCTGCCAATGCCAGACTCCTACACAAGCTCGACTGGGTTTTTAGCCCTTTCATGGCAGAGGCTATAACTCTCAAAGACAATGAGGACAGCAGGAACCACATGCAATTCAGCCTCCCGCCCTCCAGCGGTTGCACCTTCAAAACTGCTTTACTGTTTTCTTTTCGGCACAAAACCACCCTGTCGGAGGCAGGATACAATATTCCCTCGATGAGGGACCATCCATTATAACAGACAAGTGGTTTCTCCAAATTGTCCATTGGGGCTATGTCCTTGCTTTTCTCTCTAACCCACTATACCTTCCATTCCATACAGGCAGCTAATGGAGGATCATCTGTCCATCTTACAGAAGAAAGAGCAGGCAAATTTTGCCAAAGGAGTCATAGGGAGGGATCCAGCCTCAGAAGTAGGAACCTGGGTGTTCCTCCCGCAACAGCAGGAGCACCCAGTTCCTACTTGCTTGTGCCAAAAAAGGACAAAGGTCTTCACCCTATTTTACCTCTTTGCCCTCACAATGTCTTCCTGTTAAAGGGCAAATTCAAGACCCTCATGCCAACCCAGGTCCTTCCTGCCCTAGACCCTCTAGACTGGATGTTTCACATCCCTGTTCTGCAAGCCCACAGGCACTTCCCTTGATTCAAGGTGGGCTGAGAGCAACGTGCCTCTAGGGTGTTCATGAAAGTGATGGCAGTGGTCTCAGCACATCAACGGAGGCCAGTGGATACCATTATTTCCCTATCTCAACAACTGGCTGTTGAAGGTGGACTCACACCAGACAGTTGTCAACCATCTCCAAACAATGGGGACCCTCCTAACATTGTTGGATTTATCTGTCAATGAGCTGAAGTCAAGCCAGACTCCCTTGCAGATGCTCCTTTTCATCTGAGCTATTCCGGATACATCAAGGTTTTGGGTTTTTCCTCTGGAACGCAGAGTCCAGTATACTCAATCTAGGATCCTGATGTTTGAGCCTCTGTACTGGATCTCAGTGTGGATGATTAAAAGGCTGCTGAGATTCTTGGTCTCCTGCATCTTGCAGGTGATGTATGCCACATGGCACATATGAGCTCTGCGGTGGCACATAAAATCCCAGTGGGCACAACATTACAGAAATGTCAGACTGCCTCCATATTTTGTCAGACACTGCAAAGGATCTGGGTGGTGGCCACTTGACAACAATTGGGTCAGTGGCAGACCCCTATCTTTACTCCACCCAGAGCTGTCAGTTGTCAGGGATGCATCACTGCTGGGTTGGGAAAGCCAAGAGGTGGATTTCCGAGGCCTCCAGTCTCCAGTCTCCAGTGACAGCTCCACTCCACATCAATGTGTTAGAGTAGGGGCTGATTTGCTTGGCATTGAATGCCTTCCTGCACATCAACAAAGGAGGATTGGTGTAGGTGATCATGGACAACAGCACTGCTATGTGGTTCTACAACAAACAGAAGAGGGTGGGGTCTTAGATTCTGTGTTAGGAGGTGGTGTGCCTCAAAGTGGCTAGATCACCAAGGGCTTTCTCTGGTGGTGAACCATCTGGTGGGATCTATAAATGCCAGGGCGAACTAACTCAGCCGCAGGCAACTAGCAGATGACATATGGCAGTTGCACCAGGAGGTGGCACAGGCCATCTTCCAGCAATGGGGAGAGCAATGGCTTGATCTCTGCCCACCATCGAGAACGCACAATGTCAGATTGTCTGCTAGCTGGAGTTTCCAAAGCAGCTCTCACTCAGAGACTCCTGCTTTCTAGACTGGTGCTCAGGATTCCTGTATGTCTGCATCAATCAATCAATCAAGGACATTTATAGAGCGCACTACTTACCCGTTGGGTCTCAAGGCGCTTAGGGGGGGGGGGGGGGGTGCCGTTACTGCTCGAACAGCCAGGTCTTGAGCTTCTTCCTGAAGGAGAGGTGGTCTTGGGTCAGGCGCGGGTCGGCCGGGAGGGAGTTCCAGGTCTTGGCGGCCAGGTAGGAGAAGGACCTTCCTCCTGTTGTCGCTCTACGGATGTGTGGGACGGTGGCGAGGGCGCGGCTGGCTGAACGGAGGTGGCGTTTGGGAGCGTAGAAGTTGATTCGGTTGTTGAGGTAGCTCGGGCCTTGATCGTGTAGGGCTTTGTGTGCGTGGGTGAGGAGTTGGAAGGTGATTCTTTTGTTGACGGAGAGCCAATGCAGGTCCCTCAGGTGTCCGGAGATGTGGCTGTTTCGTGGGATGTCGAGGATGAGTCTGGCTGAGGCGTTCTGGATCCGCTGGAGTCTCTTCTGGAGCTTGGCGGTGGTTCCGGCGTATAGGGCGTTGCCGTAGTCCAGTCGACTGGTGACGAGGGCCTGGGTGACGGTCTTCCTGGTCTCCGTGGGGATCCACTAGAAGATCTTCCGTAGCATTCGCAGGATGTTGAAGCACGCCGAGGAGACGGCGTGGACTTGTCTGGTCATGGAGAGGGAGGAGTCCAGGATGAAGCCCAGGTTGCGTGCGTGGTTCGTCTGTTTGGGTGCGGTGGCCAGGGTGGGGGGCCACCAGGAGTCGTCCCAGGCGGTGGGTGTGGAGCCCAGGATGAGGACCTCCGTCTTGTCTGAGTTCAGTTTCAGGCGGCTGGTCGTCATCCACTCGGCTACCTCCTTCATCCCTTCGTGCAGGTTGGCTCTGGCGGCGGCGGGGTCGTTGGTCAGGGAGAGGATCAGCTGAGTGTCGTCGGCGTAGGAGATTATGTTGAGGTTGTGTTGGCGTGCGATGGCCGCAAGGGGGCTCATGTAGACGTTGAAGAGGGTAGGGATCAGCGAGGATCCTTGAGGGACGCCTCAGATGACTTCGGTGGCCTCTGACTTGTACGGTGGCAGGCGGACTCTCTGTGTTCTTCCGTCGAGGAAGGAGACGATCCATTCCAGTGCCTTCTCCTGGATTCCGACGTAGCTGAGGCGTTGCACTAGGGTGCGGTGGCAGACAGTGTCGAAGGCCGCGGAGAGGTCTAGGAGGATGAGGGCCGCTGTTTCTCCGTTGTCCATCAGGGCTCGGATGTCGTCGGTGGCGGAGATGAGGGCAGTCTCGGTGCTGTGGTTGGCTCGGAAGCCGGACTTTGTCTCTTAAAAATAAGGAGCAGCAGGGACCAAGCCATCCTAGTGGTACCAGATTGGGCCAGAAGAGTGTGATACCCTGATCTCCAGGACATCAGCATTGGTCTTCCGAACCTTCTGCCACATCAGGAAGCCCATCCTATGGCCATGTCTGAACTGGGGTGGCTTGGTGAGCTAAATAACGATGGATTAAACCCAGATCTGTGACTGGGGTGAATGTTTTGCCATTGTGCAACATTCCGTCCATCATCTTGTATGTTTTGCTGTTCACCCTTTGTCGGAAGGGTATGCCCAGACGTGGGTCCCTTGCTCACTACAGCACTGGAGTCAAGCTATCCTAACTGAAGACGGCTGATAGCCAGAAACCGGTCCTAGGATGCTTGATTCAGGTCTAGGGAAGCCATGGCTTAGCAGTTCGGGCTGGACTGTATCCCATGAGGCACAGGGTCATGACTGATTTGCACATGGCCATGTCTGAACTGGGGTGGCTTGGTGAGCAAAATAACGATGGATTAAACCCAGATCTGTGACTGGGGGTGAATATTTTGCAACATTCCTTCCATCATCTTGTTTGTTTTGCTGTTCACCCTATGTGGGAAGGGTATGCCTAGACATGGGTCCCTTGCTCACTACGCCACTGGAGTCAAGCTATCCTGGCTGAAGACGGCTAATAGCCAGAAACCGGTCCTAGGATGCTTGATTCAGGGCCACTGAAGACATGGCTTGGCAGTTCGGGCTGGACTGTACCCATGAGGCACAGGGTTAAGACTGATTTGCATATGGCCATGTCTGAACTGGGGTGGCTTGGTGAGCAAAATAACTATGGATTAAACCCAGATCTGTGACTGGGGGTGAATATTTTGCCATTGTGCAACATTCCTTCCATCATCTTGTTTGTTTTGCTGTTCACCCTATGTGGGAAGGGTATGCCCAGACATGGGTCCCTTGCTCACTACGCCACTGGAGTCAAGCTATCCTGGCTGAAGACGGCTGATAGCCAGAAACCGGTCCTGGGATGCTTGATTCCGGTCCAGGGAAGACATGGCTTGGCAGTTCGGGCTGAACTGTTGCCATGAGGCACAAGGTCAAGACTGATTTGCATATGGCCATGTATGAATTGGGGTGCTTTGGTGAGCAATATAACGATGGATTAAACCCTGATCTGTGACTGGGGGTGAATGTTTTACCATTGTGCAACATTCCGTCCATCATCTTGTTTGTTTTACATAAGGAGGACCATCTGTTGCAGCAGCAGGGCATACTTTGCATCTCCATGCATGAATATAATAGCGGTGACTGTTGATCTCCATTGACCTGACCCTAAGGATGTTGATGCCATCTTGATATTTGTTGGTCAGACACAGCAGAAAGCGAAGGCCAGGATCCTTCAGCATATGAGTAGGATCAGGTGCCGAACACCAGGTGCACCTTTGGTCGAACATTTCTCTACAGCCGGTCATACACCGGACAGTCTGAAATGGGTAATCCTTGAGAAAGCCACCTTGGGGCCCCGGGGTGGCAATATCGCGGATATTCTGAACATTCGGGAGCTAAAATGGATGCTAAGGTTTGATTCGATTGAGAATGGGCTTAATGAGCAAGATAGCTCTTTCTCCCAATTGGCTACCCTATCAACCACCTGAATTTAATGTAATGTAATTTAATGTAGCTCTGTAAGACATATATAACTTCTCTGTGGCTCTTACATGCATATGTTTGATTTCACTCTTGGTGGATCTATATGACTTGACTTGTGGCCTTACCCTCATGTGAGAGGTACGCCACTCCTGGTTCTGCCGCTATAATTATCGAATTTAATCGCATCCATTATTGTACTATCTACTCAAAAATGTTACATGATGCTTTTTTGTAGGTGTTGCTCTTGAATGACCTGATTGTGAAATGATCCCACATCTACTCAAAAAATGTTACATGATGCTTTTCTCTAGGTGTTTTTTCGAATGACCTGATTATGCAATGATCCCAGTGGTGTATAGGAAGCTGATCCTACTCGAATAAGATGTGTTTAATGAGTCCATTAACCGGTAGATAGCAACAAACAACATACATATTCTAGTATGACCCTCTGTACTGGGGTTTTATGAATTATGCTTCCGATTCCATTATGGCTATCTTTGAAGTATTTAACATAATTAATTTTCTGTGCTAGCACAAGATTGTTAATTATCGGTTTAACTTAAGATATTACCGAACTCTGGCCGCAACTGCAGTCTTTTTTCTATGCCTACACGGGTGCTTCGCACCACGTGATCCTATTGCCATGGGGATAACTCTAAACCCGGAACCGAGAATCGCCATTGCGAACTCGGCTCCCTGCGGGACGCGATTCATCGCTGTACCGGTAAGCGTTCATTCTAACTATCGGATGCTTTTTACAATGATTACCCTTTGGTGGGCGCTCCCCAACAGTGTTTCCCGTCTTTACCCACAGTATCTTCCAAGAAACCACCTGTCCGACTGATCCGGACCCCACACGATCGGAATCTGATCGCGTTGTTTGGTGAGTTCAACCGCTAAACCGTCTCTGTCTAGTGGTACAGAGCTAACCTCACCCATGCTAAAACCCTGACCCTCCTTTACCTTTAGAATAACCTACCAGGCGCCCGTGTGGATTGACCAGACCCCTTAATGAAGTTAATGAGATCACGCATTTTTGGTGAGTGTAAACCCCCAATTAATTCATCGTGTCTGATGTGGCACAGTTCGCCTCTCCTGTGCTAAACTCTGGTTTTCTCTACTTCATACCCCCCAGCATCGATTTAAATTGCTGTTACCTCGGACCATATCACCAAATTGAATTGGGGTCGCCCTGATACCACTCCGTGGTGAGTTCCCTATTCGTATTCCTGATTTTACCACTAACTTTTAGATACTCTAATCTATCTAAATCGCCCGCATTTATTGTATATTAACAGCTTTATCAGCCTTGACGATTCCTTCGGACCAAGCCGCTAGCCGGTTTCACGGTCCAGTTTATACTACTTCGTGGTGAGTTTCCTTTGATTTGTTGACACTGAGCAATTACCACGTCTTGCACCTTGTCCATAACCAGTGGAGATAGAAATGTCCGTTTGCTGCTTTTTTCGGACCGGCTTCACTCCTAATTTTTCCTTACAAACCGTTAGATTTAATCAACTGGGTTAGCGCAACTTCCTTTGTCTCTCAGTCGAGGTGCGCTTATTATCATTATTATTTATTATTTATTATCTATTTAGCCAACCAGACTTGTGTGACGCATGAATATACTCGCCCTAATTGTATGGCACAATAGTGAGTGTGTTCCCTACCAACGTATGTCAGTAATGATGTGCTTTCCCTTTGGAATAATATAGGGATTAACTCCCCAATATTAATTCATATATTTATATTGAACAGGTGTGTCCCCACCACTGTCCTGATGAAGACCCCACAGCAAGGATAGCAATTCTACCTGTACAATAGAGGGTCGAAACGTCGACAACTACCCGTAGAACTCAACTCCACGCCCTAAACGCCTTCATTATTTGAAATCTGTGGAGTATGTTGTTATGTAGGAATAATACATTGAACCTTGTGGTCTAAATTCCTACACACACTGTGTAGTATGTACAAATGATGTATATTTACTGATTTAATTGTCACTATAAAATTTCCTCCTTTCCTCCACCACTTCCTCACAGGATCACTCCCCCCCTCCTCTTTCTACTATATTTGGGGCACTATGCAAACTGTTTCTACGTAATGAGATAATTCATATATTTGTTATAAATATTCACATTGTGATTAAAACAATGTGGACAGATTTGCTTCTTGATTGATTTATTTTTACTGTTTTCCTTGTAAATTGATCCTTGAGTACTGGGACCCCTTCCTTTCATTATCTTGGTGGCGAGGCATCCCTCGACAAACTCAGTTTACATTAGCCTTTGGAACAAATTTGTGTAGCACTTGGGAAATTGACAATTTATAGGTAAAGTTGTCACAAGTTGTAGTGCTTGTTGCTCTCCTAGTCCCGCAAGGACTTGCTTTGGGCACAGCTAGCATCTACTTATCTGCTCTTTCGACCTGCGTGCGGTTGCCAGATCAGCCTTCATTAATCTAATCACCCATTGAGATGAGTTTTTATTTAAAAGTTTGCAACATTGGTGCCCACTAAAGCCTTTTACTCATTCCTCTGGCATTCTTTGCTCTGTCTCAACACACTAAGGAGGAAGAGAGACTCCATTGATAGGACCATAAAAGAGCATTTAGTTTCTATATCGATTGTACCAAGAAACAACAAGTGGGCAATCAGATCTTTTTATGATTTTCTAGAGCAAAGTAGTACACAAGCAGACCATCTCCTGATAGACTTTTCTCTGCATCATGATATGCTATGCACTGGCTAAGAAACAGCCCTGAGACGATATAAGACTCATACCATCAGAGCCAAAGCAGCTACACTGCATTGGGATGCAGATTACCTGTCCTGGACATTTCTTAAGGGGCCATGTAGGTGCCTCATCAGCCATGTCCATCAAGATGAACATTTGGCCCGCTCAGTCCAGCAGTACTTTTTGGTATGGACCAGTTCACAGACTCACTACCTAGTGAGGTTCTGTTAAGGTATCTATTAGCAAGATGAGGCATCTTCAGTTAGAAGTATATCCATCAGAAGAACAAGTTACTTACTTTCTGGAACAATCTTTCTGGTAGATACTCTAAGCTCAGATTCTTCACCGACCCCGCTCCATCTAAACAGATTCCAATCTAGAGATCTCCACACTGATCATGCCACTAGTCTATGTGTCTGAAGGTGCAAACATTCTAGAAAGCAGCTGACATCTGCACTCAGTGGTGGCTCTTAAATGCGGCTCCATTCATCAATTCCGGTGTGGAATGTCTTTGGTGAAGAGCCGCAAAATGCCACCTAGCAGAACTCAGGAGAATTGCTCTGAAAGTTTCTGGATTCAATCTGATGGCTAGGGGTTATTCACAATATAAAGAACCTGTTGTTAGATAGTGACCACCAGAAAAAGCTTGAAGACTACCCACATTTCCCTAATAATCACCTTTACGCTGTTCTCATCCTGTAGCACTGATATCACATCGCAATGAAATATTAAACTTCTTGCCCAATACATCAATACAAAATAGGACTGGTATTTCTGAACATCACAGAATTCAGACAGTGTATCAAAAATCAAAAAAGATTTCCTGATAATCTTTATAATAAATGTTGTGAAATTGTGTTAACACAATAAGCTTAAGTACAGAAAACTCAAAATTCAAAAGAGAATAGATGGGGGACAGGTTTGCTTCATTAATCATTGGAATGAAGAATTGAGACATAGACCATTCAACTCTCTCAATTACAGTTCTAAAGCTCTAAAGCTCTTGCACATTTCTCTGACAATCAAGGCAGAAAAGTTGTCTCTTGGGAGCTGAAAGAGGACATAAATGTCCAAATAAACGTAAATGGCCCTTACCAATATTAAGCCCAAATCTTTCATATTACCATGGCAGGAATACTCATTTGAGGAGACAAAAATAATATCTTAGGAGAGGCATCTCAACTTCGTAAAATTAAAGAGTGAATTCAGCAGGGCAAAAGAGGAAGGCTTACTTTCTGTATAGGAACAGCAAAGATTGACAAGATTGGCCAGTCTGTTAGAACCATGGTACGCAAATCTTTAAGTGTTTGAAAGTAGGCGAAATCAAACTAAGCTAATTATTTTGTCTAAGGATACATTCACAGAATTCATGAACTATTATAACAATATCTATCCCAAACAACTAGCTTCATCTGATTCTGAATATACTTCAAAGCGACAAGTTGACATGATCCTTATTAAGGGCAATCATTGCCTCAGTGCCGTGTTCAAATGTTATGCCTTGTCTCACTAATCAACATTAATTGTAAACATGTGACTTTTCATCACTTAAAGCTGAAAGCAATTCCCATTTATCTTTTCACACACATGTTGGTCTTTGGCGACATACTCTAGAAGTTGTATTACTAATTTGCCACACTAGTTACTGAATACTTTTTCTTGTTACCTGCACATTACACATTAGTCCCTTTGATGAGTTTCCAGTGGTCATCATCTCCACACTTGCTCTATTTTTAAAGTATAGGACTCTTTTTATTTTATTTTCGCCCTGTGGGGAGAACTATCCTCACCTTCAAGCTCCAAAGACGTCTTTTCAGGTTGTTCAGCTTGGTTTTCCAGGTATGTCTCTTGAAAGTATGTTGTTCTTTGATCCCAGATCATGGTTGGCCCTGCAAGCTGTTGCCTTTTATTCAGTCTGCAAATGAAGGATACATTGGGTATAGGCCTATTTCGTCCTTTGGTCCTGCTGCTGCCAACTGTGGTGTAAATACCTGTCAGGTAATACTACCAGGAAAGGCACTGGCAATTAAACTGTGGCAGTGAATTTCGCAAATACCCCGATGTCTACAGGTATGCGAAGATATGGTTACTCTCGCAAGCTCTGGATGGTAGCACTGATCCTTTCATAAAAGCATGTATGAGAAAAGTACTATATTACAGTTCTAAAGGAGTACTCTTTTGTGTACTCTTGCACGCCTTTGTGAACCAGCCATGAAGCGTCCAAAGTGAAAAGAGGGCACGCTTCTTTCTGCTTCTACTCATTGTATATCAATATTTCACATTTTTCCCTGTGTCTATGTTTAAGGAAAATTGATAAGGGTGTGGGTAAGTACTGCAGGAGTACTAATTCTGGAATGCGTTTGTGAATCAGCCCCGAAATATGCCACACTCAATAGCTTTTTATGCTCATCTTGGTGTATGACGTCAGTTTCCGACTTTAGACTGTTATTTATTAATGATAAGTTATTCTCATTGTTATGTGGCAAAAGTTACTATTACGAGTCTTTGCAGTTTGAGAAATTTTTAATGAGTTGCCTGTTGTAACAAATTAGAAGTTTTTGATTTTTTGTCTCAATGCTACACTTGGTTCCATGCTTTTTCTGCTGAACGCGTTCTCCATATTTTTTCCTTCAGAAACCTTATCCCATTGAAAATTTAAAACGTTTTCATGTTAATAACATAGATAAAACCGCAGCAAATTACTTAGTAAATATTTTTAATGTACTTTTCAGAGTATCTCGTCTCTGTGCGAACATGTTGCAAAGTTGTTTTCATTTTTGTAACTTTTTTAACATTTATGAATGGACCACCTTAAAAAATTGACATGACTCAACTCTAGGCCCCAGGGTTGATCAGTAGCAGCATTCCAGGGCTTGCCTGATTCTGCAAATGGCATCGAGTGGTGTAAAGTGTTTGCACCTAGTTATGACTTGAATGGCCTCCTAAGAAAATATGTTTTGCAGTAGTATTTCAAAACATCTGTTCTACTGGCTGAATAGTTTTTTTTATTCCACAGTGCGCAGAAGCACATTACGACGAAATTCCATGAAATATGCCCCTACAATATGAAATTAGTGAAATGGCAGCAGGGAATCCATCGTGAATTGTCCACCTCGTGTAATTAAAATTGTTTTCCCTCACAAAACGAGGCCACTGGAGCACCAATCAGCTCTGCTTTCGGGGAGTTCGGGCAGTTAGTGTGGTTGCGGTTTATGTACAAAGAGTAAGAGAAATGCTACAATCTGCCCTATTCTTCGGTTTGACTTCAGAGTGAATTTGAACAAGTTCAGCAATCTAATTTCTCTCTACAAGTGAATTTTTTTTAAAGCAGTTGGATTTTCCATGTTTTGCAATCTGTAAAATGCTTTCCCCTACATCTACTAGTATTCCCCTTAAACAGTAAAAACTATTGTTTTACTTTCATTCACTTCGGATAGTCCACTTTGTGCTGAGAGAAATCCCTCGGCTGATTCAGTAGGAATCTCTGAGAGAGTCATAATCTCCTTTGTTTACCAGTCTGTTTCAATATTTGCTAGTAATAAAAGCATTTTTCCTAAAATGAAGAGTGTTAAAAGTTTGATATTTTAGTTTAATGCTTCACTGTCACTCTTTAAAATCTATAACGTTTAGAGATAATATTTTACCAAACACTGAGAAAGCCAGCAGGTATATTATGTGTGATACCTTGAGACATTTCTCAAACATTTAAAAAACTTTTTACCCAATTCACTGCCCCAAGAAGTGCTTACTTTTTACATTTTAATTGTAAAAGAATCCATACGAGGTAATTTCTGATGTTTTAGGAAACACATAATCGTTTAGGCTGTCAAAATAACCATTATATGGACAACAACACTGTTTCCCACCGCTCCTTGGTCAGTTCTGGACTTCGCTATCGTGACTATCATCGAATCACCCCTAATTAGGATGGGATCCCTGCACAAGCCACCCTCCACATCTTTCTTATTACTTGCGACCAGTTCGCTCACCCGCATAGCCGCATGGAACGCTAATGCGAAAGCTGCCCGGAACAGTACTGCTTCGAATTGGGAGGAGCATGTCGTGCCTAGTTTTGCCATGAGCAGGGACAACCTTTCTAAGCCAATCGGGCGCCTCTCGTCTTGCTTGCGACCCTCGAGGCGCTGCCAGCCGCGAAGGGCTTTTTTCGCCAAAAAGGAACCTGTTGGGTCTTTGATGCCATGCACCTGCGCCATGAATGAGATGGCTGCCCTGTGTCTATTGGCCGTAGCCGCTGACCGGCCCTCTCTGTGCAGTGCTACCAGGAACCCAAGGAAGGAATCCTCCCGACCCCAGTTCTGACTCCCAGTCGGACCCAAAAATGCACAATAGGAACGAAACGCTCCTTCGTATGCTTTCCTTGTCCTGGGGGCTAAGCTTGCTGCCACGAGGTCTTGTAATCCGGGGCACCGATTAGCCAGAGTGCTTCGGGGAATTGTGCTGCCACTAGGTCCGCTGTTGGTAGATAAACCCTGAACGCCTGCATATGTGAACGAGAGAGTGCATCAGCCGCATGATTCTGTACACCCGGCACATGTTTCGCCCTGAACTGTACATTCAGTCTCATGCAAAGCAGCACAATTTCCTTCAACAATCTCAAGATCCATTTGCAGCGTGCTGCCTGTTGGTTAATGCATTTGACAACAGTCATATTATCAGACCAAAATACCACCGAGCGGTCTCGGAACTCATTCGGCCATGCCATTAGAGCAACAAAAATAGGGAATAGCTCAAGGAACCCTATGTTACCTGTGAGACCGCTGGTGTGCCACCATGTCGGCCATGTTTGCTCCGACCATCGATTACCAAAGATGGCGCCAAAACCCACGCTCCCCGCCGAGTCGGTCCACAAACCCAGCTCGTCCGAGGACGCTGGCGGCTTGTTCCACACCACTCGACCGTTGAAGTCCGCCAGGAATGCCAACCAAATGCGCATGTCCTGGCGAACCTCTGCAGACAGTCTCGTGCGGTGGTGTCCTTCTTTGAGACCAACCATAGCTTGTGCAATAGAGCGTGAAAAGGGGCGGGCCATTGGTATCACTCTCAAGGCAAAGTTAAGCTGACCCACTGCTTGCTGTAACTGGTGCAGGGTCACTTTCGCCTTACCAAGGCAAAGTTCCAGGGAAGCCCTAAATTTAGATACCTTTCCCACTGGCAAATGGAAACATCCCTCCACAGAATCGAGCTCAATTCCCAGAAACTCAAGTGAAGTAGATGGTCCAACCGTCTTACCTGGTGCCAATGGCACTCCAAACTCCCTCATGAGGATGCAAAAATCCTGTAGCGCCTGCGCACATTTCGTGTCGCCGGCCGCTCCCAAAAACAGAAAGTCATCTAGGCAATGCATAACAGGCCTATGCCCCGTGGC
Organism: Lissotriton vulgaris; assembly: GCF_964263255.1. Taxonomy (NCBI): domain Eukaryota; kingdom Metazoa; phylum Chordata; class Amphibia; order Caudata; family Salamandridae; genus Lissotriton; species Lissotriton vulgaris. The sequence continues at coordinate 790,901,080 of NC_141698.1, forward strand.
CTTGGTGAATGCCCACTCTAAAAAACAGCTGAATTTTTCGAAATAGGCACAAGAAATGGAGCAACCCATCGGCATGCATTTATCCATGTAATAACGTCCTTGGAACGCAAAACCTAGCAGACGCTGATGCTGTGGGTGTACCGGGAGCAACCGGAACGCTGATTCGATATCCGATTTCGCCATCAGCGCCACGGGGCCCAGGCGATTTAACATGGTGACGGCATCATCGAATGATGAGTACCGCACCGAACAGACTTCTGGGTCGATAGCATCATTTACTGAGAAACCCCTTGGAGAAGACAGATTATGGATCAGCCTAAACTCCCCCGGGTCCTTTTTGGGGACCACCCCTAACGGGGAACAGACGAAATTCGCCACTGGCGGGAGCCGAAAAGGCCCAGCCACTCGGCCTAGGCTCACCTCTTTATCGATTTTTCTTTCCACCACACTTGGATTATGCTGTGCTGAAAGCTGTTTTTTGCAAAAAGGTTCCCCACGAAAATCCCCCGCCGGGATGTGGAAGCCATATAAGAATCCCTTCCTCAACACCCCAGTGGAGACATAATCAGGGTATTTGTTTAACCAAGGAGTCATAGCCATGAGATCAACGGGAGTAGGCAATCGTACCCAACAATCCAACTCAGTCCTGCTTGGACCCTCCTTTACCTCCCGACCCGCTATTCTTGGATCTGCATGAACTCTCCGTGTGAGAGGAATTCCCACAACCCGCACACACGTGCTTGAACCTACATGTACCTTGCGGTCTGTTACAATTGCCTCTATTGAAGCCCCAACAGACCCCCCGCTTTCCACCATTCCCGCCGGTTTTCGGCTGGTGATCGTCACCGGTGCCTGCTCGAAAGGGCACCGTGGGCTTCTGGCGGGAAACCCCCGACCCATTCCCGCCTGGCGAGGAAGTTCTTGCCGCCCCAGGCAGGAGCTGTTTATGCCAAGAAATTGAGTCGAGGCAATCCCATGTCAGAGAGGAATCATACTCTTTTCCTTTACGGAACTTCATGTCGTAACCTTTCCATTCACCCCCCTCATACGTTTCATAAAAATCCATTATACGTGCCTGATAACAAGACAGTTCGGGCAATACCTCGGGTTTACGTTCGCCAATAATCGCAGTAAACATTGCAAAGGCCTTAGCCCAATTCGTTATCGTCTCCTCAACCCTGAACTCCGCCATCTTGGCGCGCCAGACACTCGGGTGCCACAAATCTTTCTGTGTCTTAGCATACTCCATCTCGCGATGGTCGGTTAACAATGAAAACATATTGACATACTTGTCTGCCCAGATCAATTCTTTTGTGGCCAACGGGATATGTTGAACCACCCTCTCCCGCCTTGAGGGTAATGAGCCCTCCCCTGCCACTGGCAAGGCGAGCTTACCTGGTGCGATCGTTGTTCCCGCCGTGTTCTCGAGACCAGCTGCCGGTCCGTCTGGTGTTGCCTGTGGGGAGACAAGAGGGAGATTCGCCTTTGCGGCATCTCGCGACTGTCGCAACTGCTGAATTAGTAGTTTGGCCTCTTCGGCCGTGTCTCCTGGCGCCGTAGCACCCCCTGCCTTCTTATTGAGCCATGCGGCCAACTGGGTGGCCAATTCAGGAGACATATCCTCATCGTTAGCGGGCGTAATCACAACCGGAATCGGTTGACCCGCGTCTGGGGTTGGTACTGGGGCATCAGCTGGTATGGCAGGGTTGACCGGGGGCACCTCAGGGACCGGAACCTCCCCTGCCGCCGCCCTCCTCTTGACCCGTTTCCCTTTACCCTCGGGGAGGACTCCCGGCAATGCCGGGCCTATTACCTTCTTCGGGTTACCAGGCTTGTTCATTGCGGCCAGTTGCTTCTTAATGCCCGCCATATCCCGACCAAGCGCTGGGACTTGACCGATGCTTCGTTCGATTCTCGTCATTCTGTTCACCAACATGCGAAGCACCTGGTCTGTCTCTGAACCCTTTCCTGCCTTCTTGCCAGACATGGTTTCGATTATCCACTCCGGGTCGATCAACACGGTCCGGGACTCTTCTCTGTAAAGTCACTGAAAGAGAAACACAAGAATTACAAGTTCTCAAAAATGGCTCCTTGTTCCGTCGAGGGCTCACGAGCAACGAGTGGGTGCAGCCTTCCAAGCACAGGAACAAGAGGACGCTTCTTCGGATTCCCGCTCTCTTTATTCTTCTTGGGGAGGGCGTGTACCCACCCCAGGTATGCCTACTGGGCGTGGCCATCGGTGTAGGTGTCTAGGACAACCCCTCTTGGGCGGGAAAAGGCGCGCCCCGGCCACGCCACTTCGGGCATACCAGCCGAGACACGCCTCCCGCCCAAAATGCTTTCCCGGGAGGATCGGGGCACCCGACCATACGTTCGGGGGGACCGAGTGGTCGCCCCTTTCCATTATATGCCTTCTACAAGGATGGGTGGAAAGGCCTTAGTCCATCCTTAATTTATAGCGCTGGATAGCGGAGGTTCTTGCTATATATTTGAGTTATTCCTCATTCAGAAGATGAGTTGCCTTAATAATTGTTTCCTATTTGCAGCCTATAAACCAGAGAGCTTAATGTGTGATACATGTCAATGCGGAACAAGCGTTGGCAAATCCAATAGGTCTTGCCCTATTAACCTATTTGCTTTGCCTATATTTTTGCGACTGTTGTGCAGCATAGGCAAGAAGCAAAATGCTGTTTAAGATGGGCAAAAAAAGCCTGCTAACTCCGCATATCATTCCTCAGGTATGTGCATCTGTTTCCAAACGTGCTCACCTACTGAATGATGTGGTGGGCATTTTGTTTTTACCGATCAAAGATGGTGGATGAAACTTCTATCTGTAAATAAAACAAATAAGTTTCAGTTGCACTAAAGTGCATTTCACACAGTGAAGTGGCCTGTCAGCAAATGGTAGCTGCAGGTCATTCCAAAAAAAAGATAAAACTAAATAATTTGAGGGGGGCGCGAGGGGCGGAAGAGCAACTAAGGAGCAGGTGGGTAGGAAGGGAAGTTGGTGGAGGCACGAGGGAAAAAGCAGCACAAAAGAGAAATGACACAATGGTGCGAGGAGAAGCACATGAGGGAGAGGCCAACATAAAGCACGGACAATGGGGGAGTTCTGTGGGGGAGAAGCACAGGAGGAAGAGATGAACACAGAGCTTAGTGGATGACATATTGGGGTAGATGTAGGTAAATCAGATTTACCGATTCATAAATACCGAATTTTACCGATTCGGTATTCATGAATCAGTAAATCTGATGTAGGTAATTATTTGGTAACAAATACCGAATCAGTAGGATTCGGTATTTACTGATTCGGTAATTACCGAATTGGTATTTGCCATTGATTCCTATGGGCATTGAAGCCCATAGGAATCAATGGCAAATACCGATTCGGTAATTACCGAATCGGTTAATGTACCTAATTGCCAAGGGGGACAGGGTGTCACTTTGACACCCTGTTGCACCCCTGTTTCTGGCTTGTGTGCCAAGTGACACACATACATGCCCTTAGGGCATGTATGTGTGCCACATGGCACAGGTGTACATGCACAGATGTGCATGTACACTGGAATTCGTTATTTACCATGCAATAGTATTACATGGTAAATAACGAATTCTTAGGGGCCTGTGGCACTGTTTGCAGTGCCACCTACATCTGGATTTACAGAATCGGTAAATTTACCGATTCTGTATTTTACCAAATCGGTAAATTTACCGATTCTGTATTTTACTAAATCGGTAAATTTACCGAATCGGTAAATTTACCGATTCTGTAAAATGAAAGCCCCCTACATTTCAATACCCAAACCGTTCGGTAACGGCCGAAATCGGACGTTACCAACCGGTATTTGGTCTCCTACATCTGGCCCTTCGTGGGGATAAATGCACGAGGGAAGAGAGCTGGAAAACACATGACCTCTCATGGAGTGTTTAAACAAAAAGAAATAAGTAATTACATAAAAATCTGCAGTGGAAGGATGCAATCAAAAGAATGGTAAAGTAGCTTTGCACCATGGGAGGGACAAAGTCAAGAAGCAAATCAACGGTCCTAGCAGTGTAAAGCAATGAGTGGGCTGTGAGAAGACCACTGCAAGATTTTGGTATGCTCATAAAAGGTATTGCGCTGTCTCATAGACAAGACCTTAGCACGAACTATTTTACGTTTTCTGATAAAGCAGGGTAACTTCTGGATTCTGCGATATTTTCCTATTCTTGAATGAATTCCTCATTTACAACAAACCGGCATTTAACCGACGACATTATCAAAGATGTAGGACAGTTGTCAATGCGGACAGTTCTTACTCACTGCAGGAATTTAATGTGAGGAGGTGGTGCAACCCGAGTCGAGATAAATATTTGAAAGCCGCGCTGCCTCGCATTCATTTACACCCAGACTAGTTTTATCGTTTATTTCCATTCACGCAGAATTCTTTAGTGCCTGCTAAGAGCAGCCCATGCTTTGAAAAAAGGCTAATAATTCTGCATTAGTATTCTTGAAAATGTCCCCCCTTACTGTCTCGGGGGCTTTTCGCAATGGCAATGAAGCTTTAATTGGCACAGCCGCGGTACCCCTGACCTTGCAGAAATGTGATGGATCCGATATGGTACTGCATTCGCATCCACCAATAATGAAGCCGGAGCCTAATGGCGCGTAAATGTGCTGCGCCGTTTGACTTCAGGTTATTTATATTCAATTGCAGATTCCAAGTGACAATAAATAGAAAGGTTTCCATGTTTTAAATTGATATGTTTATCTCACCTCTTAAGAAACAATAATGCTATGTTGTTCTGTGTTAATTATACAACGATTTGCATATTTGCATATTCGCAGGAACGTGTATGTTGCATGATTGCGTTGCAAAATCCTACCTGGCCAAATCTGCCCTACTTCCATTTTTTAGTGCATAGTTGAGGATTGTATTGTGTTTCTTCTTTGTTTTAGTGACTCAAAAGTAGAATGTGTTTTATATTCACGTTGCTACGCTGAAAGTTGAAATGCCATTTTTTTTCTACTAGTGCATGCATCTTGGTGAATCTGTCATGTCAAAAGCACTTTGGGTTAATATTATCCTTTCTCTTTTTACATTATTAGTTTATTGGGTAGTCTCTTCTTACCTCTTCTTCTGATCCTTTCCCACCCCAGACATATGTGTCTTTTTTATGTTGGCTTCCTAAGCCAGCGCTGTGGTAAATGTGGCGCTGATTAGAAAGAATATATCAACGTTATGGTATGTTACCTTACAATTCCAGCTCGCTAAAATAACAAACATATGCAATGCAGTAGGCCTCGCCTTTGGAACCTTATATGTATTTAGCTATGCAGCACATTAGCCTGGGTGCTGAAACGTCTACTGTTCTTTAACATGGAGAGAAAGTAAGCACCAAACTGCATGACACGGTATGGAAACACCTGGAGAGAAGTATTGCCTTTCAGAGGGAAATAGTATAGTCCAAAGCTCTGATTTTAATATAAAATCAGGGCTTTCTGTGGTCATATGACTCAAAATACAAGATTTGAAAAATATATTATTGTCTACAGGTGCTCGTGGAAGACAATTTATATGGACTGGAAACTAGAGAAGGCTAAAGTGATTCTGGTATTTTACTGACCCCTGTTGGTCGTTTTCTATCAAGAAAGTTAATTAAAGGCAGAAGCCAGAAAAATAGAAAAAAGAAAGTCCCTCAGCAGAAATCAATTCTGGTATTTTACTGACCTCTGCTGGTCGTTTTCTATCAAGACATATAAATAGAGGCAGTTGAACAGAAAAAGTCCCTAAGCAGAAGCAGACAAGTCCTAGGGCTGATCTCCAGAGCCCACAAAGTACATACACATATAAGTATATACAAAAGTATATAAGTATATACTAAAGTATGTAAAAGAGGTCTCAAATGCTCGACATACAATTGGGTCTTACATTGCTCAGTCTTGCTCTGGAAAGCAAGTGTCTCCTCTGGCATTTGTCTCCAGATGCCCTTTTGCCCTTTCATAGTGTTCTTGCTTTCTGCACCCAATACCCAACCCCAATCTGGATAAGTCTTGCCACAAATGGTGAAATGTTTCATTTGTGCATATCTTCATCTTGGAGAAGCAACAGAGTACTTAAACTCCAGGTATCCGTGTCAATATTTTTATGTTGGTGATTTCCGAAATGCTATGTCTGTGTGGCTCATCGGATCTAATGATAGAGCAAATACAGGGTATATGTAAAGTGAGGGGGGACAAAGAACGTTAATGAAGATTGTGAAGAAAGTCTTGAGATACAGTGCTTCGCTTGCTATTTATTAGGTCGAGATGCTTTGTGACAAAGGCGATCTTCAGTTGCATCATACATTCTGGTACTCTTATGATAGGAGTATAGTCGGTTTTCTGCTTTTATAACTTTGCATTAACATTCAGTTTGTTCTACTTTATCTCTAAAGAGCAAGGAGTTAAGTGACGTAGTTCACACATATCAATTTCTTTATTATTCAACACAGACAAAGGCAACCAGGTTCTGCCGAACCTGCTACAGATATATTAACAAGCATTTGCAATGCAATAGGTCTCGCAGCATTCAAGTTTGAGTTACTGGCATTGTAAATGACAATACTTTGCATACATTTTTTTTAAATTTGCAATTGGTATATAAACATTGTTTGTGAATGGTTAGCTGTTGCTTATGCTATGCTAAGCTAAGTTGGCAGTAATATAGAGTGCTAGTCTTGCTTGTTATAAGCATGATGATTTAAAGCACTCTGATACCTGCGGGTAAAGTTTGCGCTATATAAAAGTGAAAACTAATAAATAAATAAAAAACAGCCTACCTGTACCACGTCCGTTCTTTTGACAGAAGCATGCAAAAAGAGAGAAGGGATAGAGGTGTGCACACACGAGGAAGCAGGGACGTGCACACATGAAACAATGGAAGCGCAGTGGTACGCATAAACGTGGGGCACGGGGAGGCAGAGGGATGCACACAAGAGAAGCTGAGAGGTGCAAGCGGAGATGGGGAGGCACTGGATGCGCACAGCACGAAGGAGACAGGGGGTGTACAGGTGCACAGAGGAATGCATAGGAAGGCGCAGAGGTGCACAGAGCGGGAGGCAGAGAGGAGTGCACACAAGCGAGGCTAAGAGGTGCAGCAGGAGGGGCAGATTCTTGCACATAGAGGTGAGGACACAGGGGTGTAAGGGTGGACACTGGAGGGCATAGGGAGGCACAGAGATGCGCACAGAGTGAGAGCAGATACAAGTGCACATAAGCGAGGCTGAGAGGTGCAGCAGGAGGGCCAGATTCTGGCGCATAAAAGTAAAGGCACAGGGGTGTACGGGTGGACATAGGAAGGTGCATAGGTGCACAGAGCGGGAGGCCGAGAGGAGTGTACACAAGAGAGGGCAAGAGGTGCAACGCGAGGGTGGGAGACAGATTGATGCACACAGAAGGAAAGAGAGAGGGAAGTACAGGTGCACACTGGAGCCCCCCCGGGAGGTACAGAGGGCACACAGACGGTGGCATAAAGGTATGCATGCAAGAGAGGCTGTGAGGTACAAACCGGAGGTGGGGACATATTGGTGCACAGAGAAGGAAGAACATAGAGGGGTGTACAGGTATACACAGGAGGTGCACACCGCAGGAGACGTAGAGCAGGCAAGCGAGGCTCAGAGGTGCAACAGGCGGGGCAGATTGGTGCACATTGAGGTAAGGACACGGGTGTATGAGTGCACCTGGAGGGCATAGAGAGATAAGGAGATGCGCACAGTGGGAGGCAGAGCGGAATGCACACAAGAGAGGCTGAGAGGGTCAACACGAGGAATGGGGCAGATTGGTGCACACAGAGGGGCGGAGACAGGGGTGTACAGGAAGACACAGGAGGGCATAGGGAGGCACAGAGGTGCGGACAGCTGGCGGCAGAGAAAAGAGCACACAAGAGATCCTAAGAGGGTCAACACGAGGGATGAGGCAGATTAGTGCACACAGAGGGACGGAGACAGTGGGGTGTACAGGAGCACACAGGAGGATTCAGGAGGGCATAGGGAGGCACAAAGGTCACACAGCAGAGGCAGAGAGGAACGCACACAAGAGAGACTGAGAGGGTCAACACGAGGGATGGGGCAGATTAGTGCACACAGAGGGACGGAGACAGTGGGGTGTACAAGTGCACACAGGATGACACAGGAAGGCATAGGGAGGCATAGAGGAAACACTGAGGAGGCAGAGAGGAACGCACACAAGAGAGGTTGAGAGGTGCAAAAGGAGGGGGCATTTTTGGACATTGAGGTAAGGGCACGGGGTGTACGGGTGCACACTGGAAGGCATAGGGAGGCACAGAGATGTGCACAGCGGGAGGCAGAGACAACTGCACACGAGAGAGGCTGAGAGGGTCAACACGAGGGAGGGGGCAGATTGGTGCACACAGAGGGACAGAGACAGGGGGGTGTACAGCGAGAGCACGCTTTTCGAAATACCAATTATGGAATCACTAATCCATAACAACAATTTACAAAGGGAGCACATGCACTTTGGCACTGAACAGCAGTGGCAAAGTGCCCAAAGCAGCATTTACGCGAGTTTGAGCTACCGGCATTGTAAATGACAATGCCTTTTATTTATGTTTTTAAAACCAAAACCTAAATAAAAGGCATTGTCATTTACAATTCCAATAGCTCAAACTCATGTAAATGTGAGACCTATTGCATTGCAAATGCTTGTTTTCTTTTTCCAGCTATCCCCTAAAATCCGTGGCAGAAAGTTGGTTAGAAAAGTGTGGTGAGGAAAGTTGAAGAGGCCCCCTGTGTTCTAGCTAGGGTAACGTTTGTTCTCATATAAGCAAGGAAAACTGGCCTTAGGAATCCTTGCGTAAGTGGTAATGGTTCATAATTGGAGTGTAATGGGCTTCTCAGAACTCTGGACCCATTGTCCCTGCATTTGCTGCTTCAATGATAGTTAAGCCCCTAAAGTGCTCTACAATAAATAAAAAAAATGCACCAATCAAAAATAGATCTTAAGAAATATGTATTAAATCACTATATATCAAGTGCTTTCTGTACTCCTCTCAAGGCTTACAGCTCTTAATGTGGTCACGTTCAATGATGGAGCAAACGTCTACTAGTAAGAAGAATGCATACGCCATCTTGTTTTTATATATATAGAAGAGAAAGATTTCTGCAAAGACTTTTTTTCTGAAGTTCCCTCTCTACCTCTATTGGAATGTTGATGTGATGCATCTATCAGAATGTTGGCGATCTGCCTGACAGATTACAGTTGGCTGGGCTGAGCACCATGTTGGATGCTCCTGGTGGGGTCTCTCTGTACATCTTGGAATAAAGCATCACTAAATACTATATTATGTGTGGACTTCTCATCATTACATTCTGCCTAGTGAAAATGTGTATTGAATGAATCCTTCAGTTTCTTCATGGCACACCACTTCTTGATTTATCTTGAGTTTATCGTGCTTTTTAGAAATGTCAGGCGATTTCTTGAGAGACCTCCATAAATGACAATGGTTTGCAGTGGGGAATTACGTGTTAGAACTCCTGGCTCATTCTCACTGATCATTTCCCTTCAAAAAATGTTCAGGAGGATTGATAGTACCAATGGACCTTTGCAACTTTATGACTGCTAGCTTAGTTTAAAGCTCTATTGAACTTTTTTATCAGCATCTCTGATGCTCATTTAGTCGCCTTTTTGTCAGAGGCGAATTGGTTGAGGCGATCTGACCATTTTATGCGGAATTTCAATGTATAGGTTATTAAGTTCTCTTTCATATTTTATTTAATATTTTGCTTCTGCTCAACAGACCAACCTTATGTGGGTCTATTTTATGTAGCGAAGAGCAAACGAACGGGGCAAAGGCACCCCTTAGCCACCCGCATTTACTCTACCGACCTGCGCTCACTGTACTTCCTCCCCTCAAACTGCTGGTTTAAGTCTAGACTTTACAAAGCCTGCGCCCAGGAGGTGTGTGCACGTCTGGCTTATGAATATTTACAAATGGGCCTTTGCCTGTTGTACTACTCACTCATCTTCCAGTGGGGATTATATGAACAGGGGGTTTTCTCCCACGAGCCACCCTTACACACTATGCTGTGATGTAAGCCCAGCGGGGCAGAAACAGCGATGCAGGGTCTGGACTTATTGCCAGTAGTATTAGGGAACCAATGCGATGCAGTGCTTGTGTAGGTTACTTTAATACGTCTGGATCAAGGAACTCTGTGACACAGGCAACATCTGTGTCGTAAATAACAATGCCTTTTATTTATGTTTTGGTTTTTAAAACATAAATAAATGGCATTGTCATTTACTATGCTAATAGCTTACTCTCGCAAATGGGAGACCGAAGTTAGACGAAGCACTGGAACCCCAGAGATGGCCTGGCTGTCGCTGCCTCTGCACCCAGGCCTCGTCTCTCCCTCGCGGCTCTTTCTTACAGTCCACTCTGCTGCTGCTAAAGCCCTCTGCTGCCCTCTGTGATTTCACCCAAAGCAAAGAGTCGGTGGCATCACTCCCAACAAGATTGTAAAAAAGTATCAGATGGTTATTTTACGATGTTGCTGAGGGCGATTCCGGCAACACTTTGGTTTGGGTGAAATAATGGACAGGAGTAAGGCACGCAACTGCCATGATTTTATGTTAAAAAAAACAAAACAGCGAGTTGGAGCTGAGCAGAACAAAACGTGCAAGCCCCATGATTTAATGTAAAAATAAATAATAAACAAGTTAAGTGAGCTGCGCACCCATCCAGCGAGTGGTGTGGCCCCATTGTGTAATTGAAAGCAAATATAGCGCGCTGCAAACACAAACAACAAGCAGTACGGGAGTGAGGGTAGGTGAGGGTGCCGCTGCCTGCTTGAGGGGGCAGAAAGGGGCTGCGCTACTTACTCCGACCTCTGCGACATAACGGTACGTTGGTGCGTGCCATGGATCCCCGCTCTGCCCTCGGCTGCTTTTTGCCATTGAATACGGTAACTTTTGCTGTATTGAATCTCACTGGTTTCCTCAGTGTATTTTTGTGCAGCGTTGTGCGATCGCTCTGTGGCGCGCGGCGGAGACGCAGGCGCCATGAGCGTGCACATCAGCAGCTCCGAGACAGACTCACGCGCGCGACCCAATCCCAAGGCGCGCGTCGGAATCCAACTCTGCCATGCTTCTCAATGTGCTCGTGGCCAGCTCTTGTCTCCCCTCGTTGTCGGCTGAGCCGACAGCTAAAGTTCTCGGGCCGGGAGCGCGCTTTCCCAGGGCGAGACCTAAAAAGACTGCCTTCCATGACCATAGATATGAAAGTAGGTTTTCCAGCTATATAGAGAGTAGGATGGTATAGAAGATGTTTAAATTAAAGCTGTATTTTTAAAAACACCCAGGTGGGTAAGAGGGCTGCCCTCATCATCAGGGATCAGAATCATCCTTTGGAGGCCTAATTCTTACGGTCCACCAGCAGTGTTTAAAACTTTAAAAAACACATAATGTGCCTCAAAAGGGCCTGCTAACTCCTGCATGGTCTAAAAATTAAAAGCAATGCACACTTGCCATTCCACCAAATAAAACTGGACCAAAACTCTGTTGGCTTGAGCAATTATTTTTATATACCTTTATTTATAATTTTCCTAAGATGCAAAAGGTTTTCAGAAACATTTCAACGTGTAACCAAGGGTGCATATAGGAAATCATTCACAAGATCTGTTTAAGGTACAGACTAGTACCACAGTAGGCACCGGCAGCTGGCCCAGGTAATGCACTGGGGTGGAGGTGGGGTGGGGTGGGGTAGGAGGGGGTTAAGCCGACAAACAACAGAATAGGAATAATAAATAAATAAATAATACCTAGTCTGTCGTCTGTCAGCTTCCCCCCTGCCATTCCCCACTGTGCTTACCTGTGCCAGCCGCCACTGACAGTAGCGCATGCCTTGTTGAGGAAACAGGATCAATTATACCATCTGTACATTATTTTAGAGCTCTGTGGCATAAAACAGTTTAGAACAAACAGAAATGGGTGTGAGTAAAGGAGGTGGGGGTGAGGAAAACAAGACCAATTAGCAGATCCAAGAAAAGTGCAAGAAGAAGATAAGAAAAGGAGAATATTTTTAAAAGCAGGAGTTTCTGATCAGTTGTACAATAGAATGATGCAATACGTGCCTTTCTTTGTGTCAAAGGTTGGGAGTAGGGTACACAAGGGTGAGTAGGGGGAGGCACCCATAAGGAAACACTATAAGGGTAGAAAGCACATCGATTTTATTGGTTACCTCAGTGAAACCAAGAAGAGGCTATGATCTCCACTGTGGGCCCATTAGTCATGGGGGTGTCCGGGATAATTTAGCCTCTCAAGGAGAGAGCATGGCAGGGTGATCTTATGTGACTTAAAGGGAGGGGTTATAGGGCAGGGAAAGAGTAGAGGACAGGAGGGTTAAAAGTGGGGGGCTGGCAGAGGGGGGCACAAGCACCGTTGGTGGGCCTCGGAACCCATGGGGCAGCCACACTGCAGATTTCCCTTAGGTTTGGTGCCCAGGAAAGGTGACCAGATCTGTAAATAGGTTTCTGGTTGATCCTGCACTCTGTATGTGAGACTCATATGAGGCTTTCATGGGCAGTAAGAGAGGGTAGGCCGTCTGTATCATTATACATGATTAATTGTCTCGGGAAGGGTGATGGCAGTTGTAGAGTCCCATTAAGGGTGGACTCCACGTCTCACAAGTATGTCCAGATATGCAGGCAGTCATGTAGGATATGTACGATGGTAAAGTCCTTTTATTATCATCTCCAACGTTTGGAATAGACACACCAAATAGAGTTTTTGTTGGGTCCAGTACCGGTCTTGGAGCATCTTAAGTAGCACTGCTTCATTTGGTGTCCTCGAATCCCGTTATCCAGGTCTTCAAACACGACTGTCCAATCTGATTCAGTATGTGTATTGCGCTTTGCCAAGATTCTCGTAGCCTAGCAAGTTGTGTATTAACAAAGAGGTGGTATATTAGCAAGTTATAGAAACTCCAACACCCTGCCATGGAATAAGCCCCATTGTGTCAAATAGCATTCCATGGGGCAACAAAACAGGTCCCAGGGGAGTGGTCCCAATGTGCTCTATAGGCAATTGCATAAATGAGCGTATTTGCACTTTTGGTGGGAAGAGTAGTTTAAATTTGTCTTCGAGTGGTGAAAAGGAGTGTATGTCACTCTGCGATATTAGGTGGTCAAGAGTCCTTATTCCGGTTCTGTGCCACAGGCCTCAGCATATAGTATCTTTACCTATCTTAAGGACAAAGTTGTTTCAGATAGATGCATGATTGTGCAACCAAGCCACAGCTGCAAGAGTTTATGGGCTCAGAACTAACCCTGGGCGTAGTTCGCGTAGTTACGCTACGTGTAGCTACGCGAAGTGCACTTCTGACTACGCAAGCTACGCAACCCGCATAGTGCACTGTGCAAAATGCTGTTTGCACTGATTGCACAGTGCCGGATGCTTGTCCGCACTGTGCAATCAGTACAAACCGCATCTTGCACAGTGCAAGCAGTCGTTTTCTGCCGCTCAAGTAGATTTATACTCGAGCAGCAGCTTTCTCAACGTGGACTGGTAGTTTCTCATCGTGAGCAGTCGCGAGCATACGCGACCACTCGCAATGAGAAACCTGACTCCCCGCGTTGAGAATCTCGTGGGGAGGTTTATTTTCCATGCTCGCGATCAGCAACTTGATGTTGCTGATCGCGAACAAGGAAAAAGTCTCGCAGGGATATCATTTTGCTCGCTTGCGGTCGCCAACTTGACGCTGAGGACCGCGAGCAAGCAAAAAATGACCGCTACGCTTCGTGTGTTTGCACTGTTCTACGTGCAATTCACGTAGTGCGAAGTAGTGCAAACTTCGCAAACTACGCGAGCATAGCGTAGTACTTCGCCCAGGGTTACTCAGAACAAAGATTTCGTAATAGAGTGTATTATGGGGTTTTGTTTTCCGGAAGGTTTTATGTTTGAGTGACTGTAGCCCCTAGCCATCATAGGTGATGAGGCATTCGATGTTGACCCATAATGAAGTGTCCACCAAACTGCTTCACAGCACGGCAAGGCGCAACAATTGCAGGGCAGTTTAATAATGTTCCATGCATGATAGGCTAAGGCTGCCCTGCCACCTGTGAGCCATCAGCTTGTAGATTTTAGTCGAGGCCGGAAATCACTACATATGAAGGCCTTGATTTTGTGATTGATCGTTCTTAGGAGGGACAACTTAACCAGAATAGGTAGCATCCCCAGTCCATATGTAAGTTGAAGAACTATGACCATTTTCACCTCTTCTATCCTGCCCCACACTGACAAGTGAAGTGCATCCACTTTGCGTATTCTAACCGAGTTCAGGCTACCAGTTGGTATATGCTGTTGGGTATGACTCTCTCCAAACCTCTGTTGAGGTTAATGGCAAGGTAACCGAGCAGCTCCGCTTGCCATTGTAAGGAGTAGTCAGCAACAGCTGCTGCAGTCATAACGCGGGACATGTGTAATGACTCACTTTTAGCGCAGTTGATCTTATAGCTGGATATGGTTGCAAAGCCTGATATAATTGACATGACGGTTGGGAAAGACTGAGATTTGTGATTGTTAGTTAGCGGTCATCCGCGTGCAGTAAAATCTTAGAGTGGTCTGCAAGTGTAGGAGCTCCAATTCTATAAGTGTGCCATACTAAAGGTTTTAAGACCCTATCAAATAAAGGGCATATAGGAACCCTGTGATCTATCATTCAGGCCTAAGTAGTCGGCATTATACCAACATTAGAGGTTATCCCTTAATGCTGCTGGAGATTCCATGACGAAAGAAGGACAGGGAGGCTAGCTGTTGTTCAAATCTGCATGTCATATTGATCCTTATACAATGTTTTTTTAAAAATATTTTTTAGTGTTGGGAGAAGAATTTTATATTCCCTGACAAGGAGTTTCAGGATAGAAGTGACTTCTGCACTTTGGTCAAGCTACTTTTTAAGATATCATCAGAGAGTAATTTCTTTAGTCTTGATAAAGATGGTTTAAATCAAGATAATACCGTCAAAACGCGTCGACGCAATAGAATCATAATCCGCACAGTGGGCTACCACACTAGATATTGATTGTCTTTTTTACATCGGGGTCCAGTCCCAACATTACTTCATACGGATATGGTCCCTTTATGACAATGTGTAGTGTCTTTTTAATACTCTTGTCTAATTTGTCTTTGTTATTGAGTCTGTTCATTTGCTTATTTATAGTGTGATGTTTTTTGATTTTGAACATAACTATACTACGTATGATTAACAATGTTTTCATTTGCTACAATTATTGTTTTATATGCTTTTAAAAAATGGATACATAACATTTCTAATATTTTTCTTGTGTACTGGCCCACTGCTTTTTCATTTGGTACTGTATCCCCCATGATTGAATGTGTGTGATTTAGTTGAGTGAATGAGTAAGAGCTATCTCAGAATTTGCCAACCAAAGGATTTATTGTTATTTGCTAGATCGAACCCAGGAGAGCCTCTACATAAACGATTTTCATTTTAAACCTCTGATCACTTCTGAGTCCTCAGAATCCTGACAGTAGACAGGAGACCGGTGGTTGTAGAAATTCAGCTGGTAGAAGCGCTAGAGTATCGCTGATCACTCTAGCCAATTATACAGTGGTGTAACAAAGGCCCCACAACCCCTGCAGTGGGGAGGTCGATCTTGAGGGGGGCCCCTCAGCACAGTACCCTGGCTGACATCTCCTGAGTCCTGAGGAGGACCCCTTGATGTAGTTAGCAGCGGCCCCCCCTTAAGTTTCGTTACGCTAGTGAACGTATAGAAATTAGAAGAATGCAACACTGCCACCACATTAGATTGGTTAGATCTGCACGTCCAGTAGGAGACTGATAGTTGTATGTCACAATATCATCCTACCAAAATATTGTGGCAGATATATTGAGGATCAAATCATCAAGAAGGTAAGTGCATTGAGGTAACTATAGATTTACTATTCTTAACTCCACGTTTACGTACTGTAAAGATAAATATCGTCAAGGTGCATAGATATGAGGTTAAATAAAGTAAATCTATACTTATCTATGTAAATTTATCTTTTCAAAATTTTGTCCATGATATTCTGGCTGCACAATAGTCTGCAGTCGATATTAAGGTGGAATTCCAGATTGACAACTCATGTGACTGCATGACTCTGTTTTCCATTGCAGAGAGTGAACCCTCCACACACTCCACATTTGCACAGGTTACGTTTCAAGGTTAACAGACCTTTGAACATTACTATATGTTTAACAAACACCCACCAAACCCTTCACCCTCATCACGATGTAATACAGATCGGTATTAAACAATGCCCCGCTGGATGCAGAGAGAAGTCTGTACAAATCACCAAGAGGCCAACTACTTGGCCAATTTTATGCTATGCAAATATTCAGTAACAAAATATAGCATAAATACATCACACAAATTAGTGCCAGCCGTTGTCCTCAGTTGTACACCACACATCTTCAGTGGAGTCAAATGACTGGAGCTCTGTGGCACAAAATGTAAGCAGTGCAACAAAAAGAGCTGGCACACAATATCGAAACGGGTAACATGAGGATATGATAAGTGATAACTGCACACATTCATGAAGCAGAGATAAATCTCAACACAAATATATATGTACCTCCCTGACAACGCACAAATAGAATGTGTTAAGATGATCATTCTCTCAGTGCTATTCAGGCCCAATTATTTATAGTTATTTTTAGTGTTTTTATATTTCATGGATCTAGCACTAAGCAGTAGAGGAATGCCTTATTGATGTTTTTATTGTAGCAGAAGCATGTACGTCAGGAGATTCTATATGTCAAATAATATAGATCCTGTCACCTTGTAGAAGCTAGATTATTGAAAACAGAATATGATGGATTGGGCTTGAAGTAGGAACATGTAAACAGGATCAAATACAGAGCATTTAAACACTTGCTTTTTTGCATAGCTTGCAGATGATTCTACATATTTTAAATGGTTTGACATGTAGTTGTTTTTACAAATCAATTCATTTTCAAAAAGAAGGTATTTTCTATGACATAACGAATGCATGACCAATCACTTGCCAACAAAAAAACATAAGCAGATTTTTTTTTTTTACTGACATTTATAGAGCGCAAACGAATACCCGTAGGCGTCTCGGCGCTAGACTACAGAGATGTCCCTCCCCATTGATTAGAAGCTCATGCAGATAGGTATGACATGTTATTGGTTAAATAGCCACGTTTTCAGTCTTTTTCGGAACTGTAGGAGTGAGGGGCTGGTTTTAATGTGTTGAGGCAGAGTATTCCAGATTTTAGGAGCCGCAACTAAGAAGCGGCTATCGCCCCAAGAGACTGTTCTGGAACGTGGACCCACAAGTTGATTAAGGGATGTGGATCGGAGCAGTCTAACCGGGTTGTAAGGAGTAAGCTGGTCCTTGAGCAAGCGCGGTCCTTGGTCATGTAGTGCTTTATAAATTGTACAGAGAGATTTAAACTTAATCCTGTTTTGGATGGTCAACCAGTGGTAGGTCCTCAAGGTGTCTGAAATGGGAGCGAATTTGGGTGTTCTAGACAACAAGCGTGCTGCTGCGTTCTGTATAGTCTGCAGCTTTTTAGTGACTCGGGCTTGTGAATTTAGAAAAAGTCCATTACAATAATCTAAGGATGTTAAAACCAAGGATGTGACCAGAGTTTTGGCGGCCACGTCCGGCAGAAATGGGGTGATTTTCCTTATCATTTTGAGTTTGTAGTGGGCGGAGGCCGCTACCTTGTTTGCATGTGCCATGAAGTTAAGATGGTCGTCGAAGGTTACTCCCAGGTTCCTGACCTTGGAAGTAGGACTTGGTGGGGTACCAAAGGCTGGAGGCCACCAAGTGGCAGACCAGGCCGGGGAGAGAGTTCCAAAGATGACCACCTCCGTTTTATCGGAATTGAGCTTCAGGCAGCTACCTGCCATCCACTCTCCAATCGCAGTCATTCCATTTTGGAAGCGTTCTGCCACCTCCTGCCCATCACCCTTGATGGCCAACACCAATTGCGTGTCATCTGCGTATGAGGTTAGGCTCATGCCATATGCTTTGATGACACTAGCAAGGTCCGACACAAAGATGTTAAATAGTGTCGGACTTAGGGATGAGCCTTGTGGAACCCCACACGGTAATGACAGTTTGGCAGATTGGTATGGTCCCAGGATGACTGCCTGTGATCTGTTGGCCAGAAAGGAGGCGAGCAGGTCTCTCGCAGTGAGCTGAACACCCATCCTTCCGACAGGGTCTACCAAGGTCTTGTGGTCGACCGTGTCGAAGGCCTCCGAGAGATCCAGGAGTACTAATAGTGCTGTTCCTCCTTGGTCACGAATGATTCTAATATCATCTGCGACTTTAATGAGGGCGGTTTCCGTGCCATGGTACTTACGGAAACCGAACTGTGTATCGTCGAGCAGATGATTACTTTCTATATGTTCAGATAACTGCTGGTTCATGGCCTTTTCCGTCACATTAGCTAAGAAGGGGATTCTTGCTATAGGCCGGTAGTTCTTCAAGTCCTCCTTATCTAGACTGGGTTTTTTGAGCAGAGGCTTGATCAGCGTGTTTTTTAAAGAATCAGGATAAGTCCCTGAACTCAATATCGTGTTACAGACATGAGTGATAATCGGGATGGTTGTATCCAATACCGTGAAAAGAACAGAGGTCCTACCGATCTCTCCAATTACACAGCAATCACCAAACTGCCTTGGACTGAAAAAGTCAATGAGATGTGTGTGTGGCAGAACATCTAACTTATATTCTTCCACGGAAAAACGTTCAGTCCTTCACCAATGCGACGTCCCCAAAGGATTCAGCAAAGAAGCTGGAACTTTGAAAATTCCTTCATGGCCTATCATGTTGGACAAGGACAATATCTGCATCGTTGTCGTTTCCAATGTAGCAACAGCTTTCAAAACTACTGATCATCATAGGCTCATCCAGATACTTGAGGCATGAATGTTTCAGTGGGAAGTTGGTCCACATAATTCCTGACCAATTTAAAACATCTGGTCAGATCAGAAAATGGCCACATTGTTGCCTGTGGGTTCCTCACGGTTCAGAGCTTGTGCCTATATAGTATAATCTGGATTCTGGTGGAGGAAGTTAGTAATAAGATTCAATAGTATGCTGATGACTCCAAAATGTGCTTGGAAACAAACTTGCTGCAAGACATTCTCACTCTCATTGTCCGCTTTGGGAAACTACAAAACCTGATGGCATCAAATTTCCTTAACCTCATGCGCGCTAGCGGAATTCCGCTCGCACGCTGAGATTTCCTTAATCGCATGTTACGTGACGAGCTGGGCTCGTCATCAGCGTGCGAGGAGGCTACGTCATGACGAGCCCAGCTCGTCATCAGCGTGGAAGGGGTTAAATCCAACACGGTTAAAACTGAATGTAAACTTTTTTAAGACACTGCGAATTCACATTCAGTAAGGATGCTAGTGCCACTCTACAGCTGCTAAAACTAAATATTTAAAATCCTTTTGGCTGCTGCCTGGCCGCCCAAACTCTTGTAATGCTCAGTATTGTTCATAGAACTGCCATACTTGGGGGAGTTCCAAATCCACACCAACTCCTCTCATAGCAACCTTACATTTCCAGCTCAATTAGTATCAAGCATCAAAAGGTAGACAGTTTCACCTTGGTCCTTAAAGAACTGCATTGTTTCCCTCTCAAATCATGAATGCAGTTTAAACTAGTCTGCAAAGCGTTTAAAAGTATCCACCTCTCCAAACCAAACTATCCAAGCTTCACCTATAAAAGGAAAGGGTGATGTTGCCTTAACTCACCTCTAGAAGTAAAACATTGATGACACCAGATTTCATTGAATTCCAACACAGCCCTTCTCTTTGGGAAATATAGGGTGTTTTTGTTTCCATTGTTATTCCATCTCTATTTCATTGTAGGTGATGTCTGTATGAAGTAAACCTAGCTGAAAGGCAGTGAGGTATGTTCCAGGGTTAAAGGGAAACATACAGTCAACACATGATTGGTGTGGTTCTGAGGGCAGTAGTGTAGTGTTATTGTGTGGTCTTTATAGAGGTTTGTCTTCATATGACTTTTAGAAGTCTCATAACTGCCAGTGAATGTATCATGTGGTGTTGTTGCCTACCCTTGAAGAGTGTATTTACGATTCATTCACCCCACTGTGCATGGTATTATGTTAATAAATGAACTCCTGGTGCTGTGAAAATCTCTGCATCACCTGCTCACATTTTGTTCACTCCCTCTACACTTCTCTGTGCTGACCTCAGATTGTGTCCACACCTAGCCACTGCTTGTGGTAAATCAGTCGAAGTTAGGTTTGTTACTTTGATGCTAGAGATAACCTGCTCCTAGCAGAGTCGAGTTCTCACTGTCCACCAGCAGCCTTGTTATATATACTTCCTTCAGTACCATGTGTGGTATTTTTGCGTTGAATGCTTACGAGTGAGTAAGTAAAGCCATCCCTCTCTATAGGTGTAGGCAATAACATTGGGTCCTATGTAGGTGTTCCTATTAAACTAGCAGAAGAGAGAGTGTTACATAAGACTACCTGAATTGTACGGCATGCTTCATGGGGGGCTGTGTTCATCCCTTCCTACAGGGTCTCAAGATGAAGCGGCCCAGCACATGGACCTGATTAAACTCTCAGGGCACAGCTATCAGTGCACACCAATGAACTCACTTGTGTAATCTAGCAGCACTCCCCAGATTATAAAGAACAAAATGGAGACTGTATGTGCCTGCTTCTGTTCACATTATATAACTAGTCTTCTGTTAGGTGGCTCACGACCCTTCCTCTGCCAGATGTATGCTGCATCAGGGGATTCCACAAATTACCAAGGCAGGGGATAAAGCCAGTTTTAATTCAAGATTCATATATGTGATAACTTAATTAATGGAGGTCTTAGCACTATGGGCTCTAAGAGCACCAGAAATCAGTCTTACTTGTATCTACAGACCATTTCATAGGTGGCAGCAGTGCACTGGAGGTAGTAGCCCATCTCTACTACTAGCACCACTGCTTGACGTAAATATGGAGTTGTAGTTCTGTCTCAAAGTTTGTGTTGGTTGATGTGAATTTGAGATGCTAGAAAGTAGAGATGGGAATGTTGACTCACAGAATAGTAAAATCTAGCATACTTTTCAGTCTGGCCCCAGCAACCATTTAAACATGTATGCCATCTTTGCTCTTTGTTCATGATCCATGTGAATATCCTGTAAGCAATTTCCATCAATGTGGACTAGCCAAGAGTAGAAATTGGGGTCTCTGGTCTGTCCTTGGTTACTCCTGGTTCTGGCATTGCAACAACTCCTGGCCTCAGAGCAGAGGTCAAGAAAGAGCAGCAGGATACTAGGTATACAGACGTCCAAGAACCATGATTACTTTTAGTAATTTCCACTCCTTCCACATTTACTAGCAAATGGGCTCTAAGTCTAAGAGGGCTTAAGAGTTGATTATGGGGTTAGCCTTGTGATTTTATCACAAATCAAAGGGGGTCTGCTATAGCGTCCTCTTTAACCTACTGGAAAAATGGCGTGAAAATAAAATCCCCCCATCTTCTTAATCACAAAAGATGCCTAGGAACTGCATTGATGGCACA
Organism: Lissotriton vulgaris; assembly: GCF_964263255.1. Classification (NCBI taxonomy): domain Eukaryota; kingdom Metazoa; phylum Chordata; class Amphibia; order Caudata; family Salamandridae; genus Lissotriton; species Lissotriton vulgaris. The sequence continues at coordinate 790,922,659 of NC_141698.1, forward strand.
CTACTCTATCGTTCTACTTGACCTGGTTGCTTGGATTTTTATTTGATTAAAGAACTGTATTTTTAGCCATGGCCATACTGATATAATTTAAATGGACGAATATTACATCACATAATAGCAACTGAAATTCTCGAAGTTCTCTACTTAAAAGCCCATGTGGTCTACTGGCAAAATTGTCAAATGTGCAAAGAGGAGACCTAGATTATAATCCTGGCATGGGTATTGTACAACTTGTGTACCCTTTGGCACGTCATTTTACCTTCTGTGATTTAGCTTCTTCGGCTTGGTTGTGCATTGGATACGTGTATGAGCACTTGATCAACATATGTATCGATACCGATCGATACATATATGTATAAAATATATATTTAAATCACACTGGTTCTCTATCGCTGAATTGCAGTTAGCTCTAATTGTGTAAAACTAAAAAAAAAAGGAAATTATCCAGCTTTTACACGTCTGGCTACTGGAGAGCTTTCGTAAACCCATTGACAGCTTAATTTCCTCACCAGAGGGCCCTGAATCGACTGCGCGATGCATCAAAGCACTTAATTTATTTTGGAGCGCGCTGCCTGATCAGCATCCGCGGCTCCTCTCCGAGACCCTCTCTTCCTCCCTTGCAGCACAGTGCACTGTCAGCGGTCGCTGGGTGGTGTGTAGGCAGAAAGAATGACTTATGAGCGCCCTCCTGCCCATAAGAACTGAGGGCCATATGTATCAACATTCCCTCTTGCGATTCCTAAATAGCGATTTTTAAGGAATCGCTATTTAGAAGTCGCAAAATGGTATGTATGTAGAAATTGGCTTTTTTTTTGCGATTTCTTAAAATTCCTTAATTGCGATTAGCAAATTGCTAATCGCAATTAGGGAATAATTTCCCATTCATTTTTATGGTCCAGGAGGCCCATAGGAATGAATGTGAAATGATTCTCAATTTGCGATTCTCAATTTGCTAATCGCAAATTGAGAATAATTACAAGGGTGCAGGGGTGTCTCAAGAACACCCTGCTGCACCCCTGAAAATAACATGTGTGAGCATATGGCGCACATACATGCCCTAAGGGCATGTATGAGCGTCACATGGCACCTTTACAAATTGCATTAAGTGCATTTGTAAAAGAATTCGCAAATTACCACAAACTACAAGTTGGTGGTAATTTGCGATTCCTTAAGGGCATTTTTGATTTTTTTTTCTTCATACATTGCATTTAAGGAATCGCAAAATTTGCGATTCCTTAAATGCAATCGCAAAATAAGGAATGGCAAATTTTGCGATTCCTTATTTTGCACCCAAATTCTTTCATACATACCATTTTGCGACAATGGGTTCGCTAATGCCGAAATTCTGCAAATGTCGGCGTTTGCGAACCCATTTGGCCTTGATACATATGGCCCTGAGACAAGAAAGGCTGGTGTATAATAACCTCATCTCCGATTCCACTCCTTGACTACTGTGCTATTCAATTGCATTTATGTAGCGCTTCATTTCATACCTCTGGGCGCTTTCGGGGGCTACTGGAGCCCGACCACAGTGGCTTCCAAGTGTCATAAATACGAACCAGATGTGCGGATGCAAAGGGAGTACACTTTGCTTGTAACATAAACAAAGGATTTGTAAAATCATGCAGTGCCTTTGAACCCATTACGTCTACTGATTGCTTAAAAGCCAGGCCTATATTTGCATATGAATTATGAAAGATATGAATTGGTAATAGTCATGTATTTCCATGCCTGCACCAGAAACACAATTAGCTGTGCGCCTGTAACCCTTTCATTCAGAATAGATGAGTTACTTGTACGCATTATGCAGTCCAGTGCATCTTTCATCAGCGTTCCAAAATGCAAGATCACGGCAGCGGAACGTAACAGAATATAGAAGAAAAAAATGCCTGTCTTGATAATATTTTGTGTAGGACAAATAATGTACTTCTTGCATTGTGCTGTGAGGCGCGTAAATCCTAGGCAGGCGCTGCAGAGCAGAGACAGGATTGCTCTTTCAGCGCCAATCAGCGCGTTTCGCCTGTCTCAGGGGGACCCCTTCCCAGACGTTTTATGTGTATTTTTTTGTCTTCTTCTAAATTAAAGCAGAATGACGAAGTGTCCACCCTGCAAGTGAGAGAAGACGAGCAGGATGTGCTGGTGCTCAAGAAAGTGTCGTCGGAGAGCCCAGCCCCCGCAGCAGGGAGCGCCGAGCATGATTGGAGGTAAGAGTTTGTCCTCGGGCTGCGTCCACGCGCACGCACTCACCGCACACACGCACTCACACACTCACACACAGAGGCACGGGCGGACTGCAGCGCGCTCCGCAGCCGTATGGACGCAGCCGAGCAGCGGGAGGGCGGGATGGCGCAGTGAACGGGGAACATGCCCTTGTCGGTGGACGTCTAGCATGGGCAGCGCCAGGCTGAGGGTCTTTCGCCCCCACCTGGAGGGAAAGGGTGCCCTGGCGCTGGCTGCGCGAGAGCTGCCCCCGCCGACCTTTGACGTGCCGTATTTCAAGTACATTGACGACGAGGACGAGGATGACGAGTGGAGCAGCCGCTCGCAGTCCTCCACGGAAGATGACTCTCTGGATTCTCTGCTTGCCCACAGGTACATGGTGGTCTCGGGGACGCCGGAGAAAATCCTGGAGCACCTTCTGAACGACCTGCACCTGGACGACGTACGGGACAAAGAGACAGGTGAGGACAGCGCTGCTTCAAGGCGCTGCGCACGTGGGCGCTACCTGCGGGGACGACTCTTGAGGCCACAGTGCCTGTTCTGGGTGGCAGCTGCAATAGGGTACGGGTAATGTCAAGGGGAATCGAACGATGGGTGATGGTAACACATGCTGCCACCCGGTCAGAGAGAATGGGCTCGTTAAATGTGCCAAATGTGCAAAGCGGTGTGAGTGGGAAATAAACAGCCCTGCTCCGCGGGCGCACGCAGGGCAGCAACTTCACTTGGATCAAATTGATTTAAGGCCGACTTTACTGCTCGCACTGCACAATCCGGCTTTCCTATCTTGAGCACAAGGAAATGTCATTTTCCTTCTGCCGGGAGAGGCTATTACATTGATTACCCAGGCAGGCAGGCGTTTGACTGCACACTCTCCCAGATGCCTTTGTGGGTGGGGATGTGGGGGATTGTTTAGTGCGCAGGTTTAACGATTCCCCTCAAGGCTCATATGGTGCAGTCACTCTCAGTGTGCCTGAAAGGTGACAGATTGGGAACACTGGAATCTGAAGTCTTGTGCAGCAACACAAGCTCTCTGACTGCGCATTTCATTTCGGCAGAGACAAGTAAGCAGGGTCCATGCACCTACAATCATAGGCCTCTTTGTAAGGACTTTTGCAAAAACGATTACTCTTTGTGCCACAGAGGTGCACCTCTCGGGAGGCATACAGGGACATGCAGTGAATAATATTGTTCATCACACTGGGCTGATATTGTTATGACAGCATTTGGGCGTTTGTCATAGCTGCAGACTGAAAGGCATATTAAGCATTTAGATGCATGATGTTCTGGTTGAATGAGAAAGGAAGTGCATTTTATTGCTTTCATGAGTGGTGCATGAAGTATTCTGAATATATAGTTCTTCTGCACAATTAGACAGTTGGGGCACATGGTTGCATAAAAAGCTAAGCACATTTTCCAATGGTACTGTGTCTCTTTAGTCAACGGGCAAACGTCTACAGCATAGGCACACACAGACATTTTCCCATGGGCCACAAAGTTTGGTCTGTGTTGTGACCGAGGGGGCATTGATGCCAGTAGGGTGGTGGCTGGGGAGAGGGGGAACAAGGGTAGGGATTGTGGCAAGGTGGGTGTAGGGGAAGTGAAGAATATACATCTACTGTCTGAATTACACAGAGTTGAACTAAAAGCTTGGAATTAATCCCAGCTTCTTCACTTAACCAAATTATGTGATCTTAGGGAATTGTTTTATTTCACTTTACCTCCTTTTTCCCATTAAAATAAATGGGACTTCAGGATGTTACACAACTGTCTGTGTTTGATTTAAAAAACTATCATGTTCATGTATAATAGAAACGCAGCCCACCCAAAGAGTTAACATAGCATCTGACTTCTTAGTTCACTATTGGCATTGTTGTCAGGGTGGGGGAAGAATGAATGTTCCTAAACTCATGTTTGAAAAGGATCACTTTTTAAAAAAATTGCAACACGCTGATATAATCTGGTATACTAAAGCTAAGCGGTTCTGCACATTAGAATTTTGAAAAGACTTTATCATACTTTTACACTTTTGCTGCAAGATGTCTTTTAAAATGAAGGTGTTTCAAAACTTTAGGGGTGCAGGACACCCTACTAGCCTCCTTTCTTTAACTTAAATGAACAATTAAATACATCCTTACCAATTTATTTAGCATTTTTATAATGTCAGTGCTGAGTCGAGTTAATAGAAGCCCAGTGCTGCTGTTGACCAGGGGGCCGCATGCAAAGTTCAAGAGGGGTGCATAAGGCCTCCAGCCTGTACTTTGAGCATCACTGGTCTAGAGACAAGTGAGAAACTTAAAAAAAAATGCCACTGCGCGCTGTCATTTTTAGGTCTAATGTTATCCAAGATCTTTTATTTTTAGTAAAAATGTCTGTAAATCAAAATAGACTTATCAAGAGGGACTTTAAAAAAACCCGCCTCATCCATAGGTCTGCTTAGGTCTCTTCTTAATAACATTTTGCTTGTGCCTACCACAGCTTACTACATGACCAATGGGCCAGCCCACTTCAGCCTTTGGTTCCTTTCTCTGTGTGTGACCGTATTCTGCCCTAACACAGTGTTTTCACTGGCAGTGAAAGTAATCCTTTTGTGAGCTAAGGACTTTTCAGCCCATGTAGGGTTCTTGAAAAAAAAACGTGTTCTACTTATTTTAACTTGTCTGAGGGCCTGGAAATTCCAAGGAAACTGATAGAGGACCCTCGCCGTAGCCTGCAGTGTTTGCATCGCACATTGACTGCTTGCGATGACCATGTTTTAAAGTGGGATTTGTACTCATCCGAAAATGTCCCACCCTTATGTGCTCACATGCGTGCATGCAAGTGCATCCACATTTAAATAACTTTGCTAAATTTTACTAATGAAATCTATAAAAAGTGTATGTGTGCATGCATGCGCTTGCACTTCTGTCCATCTTTTTGTACAACTTTGTTACAAAAACATTAAAAAAGCAACCACCTCTTTGGGCACACATTCATGCATGCCCAAGCTCTCGTTTTTTACTGCTTTTAAAAAAAATTATTTTTATAAAACCTCTTTAAAAAACTATCGTTGGCAAAGCCACGCCAGACCTATTGGCTTTGTCATTGCTTATTTGCATTGAAAAGAGCTCATTCTGCAAGGTGTTTCATTGTGTTATGAAGTTCCCATTTCGGCTTGATATATAATACACCTGTGATAAACAGATTACTTTTATTTTGTATTTTTGTAAATCTGCTATATTGCCAATCTATACGCTGCACATTCAGAACATGTTTTTGAACCAAACCAGTTTGTTTTGTGTAGCTTGTCACTGGAGGCTCCCTGTAGATTCACATTTTTTTGTTGTTGTAGATAAAGCACTGTCTGGTTTTTCTGCTTCATTAATTACCATCAACGCTGGGCTATTTATGTCATTTGCATGCTTCCTTTCTTGAATTACAAAGTATATAGTGCTGTTTGCAGGGTCGGCATAATCCAGTGATGCCCCTAACTGTGCCAGTTCATCATCCATCTCTCATCGCCTCTTATCATCTGGCATGGTGTGAACCTTCAATCCACTTAGACAAGAAATGGAATTAAAAGCCGTAATGGGATAAGAAGAGAAATGCTCTTATTCCCGTTTCCATCCTTGGAAAATCCTGTATCACTCACAAAGTGAGCTGTCTCACGCGCACCAGACCATGATGTTTCCGACTGAGCTCATGGCAGAGCTGAGAACCATGCCACGACGCAGCTCGGTGCATCGTCTTAAAATCTACGTTTAAAGAATGCAGTAAAAACATATAGGGATCCGGGGAATCCCGTTAAAGAGCTTTAACACGAAAAAGGGGTTGAGCAAAATCATGCACAAATAACAACACCAACAACGTACACATATGATGCTCTTATAGAATATAACATTTTCAGAATTTGCCGGCAATCCATGCAGAGTTCCGCGCTCCAAGGAAAGCACACTCCAAAAAAGGTCATTGTGGGTTCTAGTGGGAAGGGAATGTACTAATCACTTATGTGTGCTGCATTCACTGCAAGCTGCGCCGTGTCTTTAAACACTCCGTGTAAAGCAGGGCTTTAAGTGGGATCAAAAAACTAGGGGGTCTGTCAAAGGGGCGTGGTTGATGTAAATATGGGCGTGGCATAAAAACAAGTATGATAAAAATCTGTGCTTAGCATAGTGTGCCGCCCGACTTGTATTTTGCTGTTTCTGTCATTGCATCTAGATATATGATACAACAAGTAACATCAAACCTACAACAAGTCAGGACTATTGGCTTCGTCAATGGTTGTGAGTTGCATAAGATAAATAATCAGCAACTATATGGCTTATTGCATACAATATTAAAAAAGCTTCCAATTAAAGCCCTGGTGACACCACGACGATGATGCTGCTCCTGAATTTCAAAAAGAGAAGGGAAATCCAGAGAGAAAATGGCTCTCTTTAAAGGATTTCCCTTCCCCTGCAACGCTCAACTGGCATGACGTCATGCCGTACCTTCTCCACTAGTGATAAGTGAGCATTGTAAGCACGCGCACATCCATGTGCCTACTCTCACTACTGACCGGCAAAACATGGGCCACCTGTGCCAGGGCACAAAACAGAGCCCGATCAAGACCCGTTTGAAGGCCTCCTTAAATAAACTGCCAGTGCTCAGACCCGGTGAGACCCGGCCCACTTAAAGCCCTGGTGTAAAGTCCCCACAGAGCTGTGAAACCATACAGGAAACAGGCATTCACAAAGCCAATACGCCTGGCTCTGCTAACCTTTCAGCTTTGTCCATGTATGTTTTGTGAATGTTTTTGTATTAAGACACGTGACACACGAGAAGACCAGCGTCAGAGATTGGGGAGGGAGGGGCGTATCCTCCTTTAGGTAAAACAAACATGGTCTAAAAGCCAAAATATATTACTTTAATGTAAAACCCCACATTGCAAGAATAGTCCCTGGTATTAAAGGGGACTTCTTACTTAGCGGATGTATACATTATACAAGAACAGAACCCCTCCACTCTGTCAGGTAGTGGACTGATCTTTTGTCCCATGGTGCATGCTGTGGTGGGCTGAAGCAAAATGTGAATAACACTTCAACAAACCTATAGATGAAAAAAGCAGACAGAAAGTCCCAGTGACTAGGTGTGTATGTATATGGTATATTTATAAAAACAAATGCTCTTAGCAAAAGCCAAACCTAGAAAAGAAAATTGTGCTGAACTTAAAAAAGCGGATTATACACCTGCACCAGCCTTGACTTGAGTCTCCTCTTACAACACCATAATGAATCATAGCACATTCCGAGCATGCTGCCTTTATCCAGTCTAGACCTATCCGTAGTCATCATTTCCCATCATTCAGCAGAGAGCATGTCTGTGAGACCTCACACTAATCTCCAACTCCGAGCTCTGTCTCTCCCTCTCCCGTCCGCCTCTCTGTCTCTCCCTCTCCCGTCCGCCTCTCTGTCTCTCCCTCTCCCGTCCGCCTCTCTGTCTCTCCCTCTCCCGTCCGCCTCTCTGCCGGCCTTCCTACCGCTTCTGATCTTCCTGTGCTTGCTTTTGTTTCCATTCACTGCTTCTTTCATTCTCATCTACAGCTCTTTCCACGTGTATTGCCCTTGGCTCTAAACCCTTAGGGCCCGATTAACAGAACTAACTTACGACAAAATCCTAAACTTACTACTTTTGGTATTCACAGAAGGCACTTAGTAGTAGTAAAGTTAGGATTTTGTCTTAAGTCTGTCTTAAGTCTGTCTTAAGTTTGTCTTAAGTTTGTCTTAAGTCAAACTTAAGACAAAATCCTAACTTTACTACTACTAAATGCCTTCTGTGAATACCAAAAATAGTAAGTTTAGAATTCTGTCTTAAGTTAGTTCTGTGAATCGGCCCCATAGTTCCTTCCTGACTCTTTTCCATCTGCCATCCTCTCTTGAGAATAGGTCTCTGCTATTGTTCTTGATTTTGTGTGGCCCACCAGCTCTGTGTTTACTTTCTTGTGCTTGTTGCTTTGGTACCAGTGCTTATTTGTGTTTTGCTTCTTCAATCCCTGCAGCAGTTTTTAGGTCTGGAGTTAGCCAAGACCTTCTTAATTTACTAAGATTACACATAATAAACTTCTACGGATTTTCAGCCAGTCGTTTCATCCATTAGTCTGTTATTGTCATTTATAGTTCTCGTCTGCCCGCTGCAGCACACAGTATCAACCCGCTCAAGCAATTAGCTAACTTTACTAAGTGATGGCTTTCTTCTCTTTCAATTGGAGCACACATAGTTTCACTCAGTGACAGGAACTACACTACTGTGACAATTTGTGTTTTTTGAGACCCAAAAATACTTTTGCTTTTAGTCAGAGTTTATTCTTTATTAGTGGGAGGACCCACTGATAATTTAACAATCAGGTTTTACAAAAAACATGTAAAAATAAAGTCTGGCAGCCCAAACCAGACCTATAGACTTTGCCAATGTTTGTTTTTTTGGTCATAGAAATAACTAAAATGAGACGCTCACATTTTTGTAGAATCCATGATTCAGAAAATGGATTCCAGAACTGTCATTAAGAAAATTAACTACTGGGAAGTCTGTGTATATGACTCTTGATGTCATTTTTTTCGCTAATGCTGCCAATTCCTTCAGAAAAAATGTTGGGTTCAGGCATTGGTTTAACGTGTTTTCCACTCGCCATGTAACAAAGACTGAATGACTTGATAGTGCTTAAGCTTAGCAATGGGGTCAACTTGTAATCCGTCTGCAAGTTTGCTCTTGTATCATTGAATAATTATGGGCTAGCGCTGGAGAGTTTATCAGTTTATTGTCACTCATTAATGCATTGCATAACAAAAGAAATACACCTCATGCTATACTAATTGTTAGTTTCATTGTGTAATAGATTGACTTAATTATGGTTGGCACAGCATGGTACTAAAATTATCTTCTACAAATGTGTGTGACGACCAACTCACACAATGGGAATCCACACCCAACACTTGGTCTCTTTCAGTGGCGAAAGAGTAAAACTTCATTCTGTTCTTAGTGGGTGTCTCTGGGAACCAAGACTGTGCAGCCGCTTGCCTCACCAGCACCCCGTCAAATGTATCCAAAATGCAGAGTATTAAAAACTATAAGATCACAGCCTGTCAAGGGTGCCCACAACCTGGCAAGCATTCATTTCACAGGTGCAGATCCCAGGTCTGCAGTAATTAAGACATCAGAAAAAGCACGGTGGGTCAGCATGATTTAAATCAGGGGTCTCCAAACCGGTCCTGGAGGGCCAGATCCATGCCAGATTTTTAAAATTACTACATGTATCTCAATGGGGACATCTCAAAAATCTGGCTTGGAGACCCCTGATTTAAATATTACCAAAAGGAGCTCTAATCGCTTATTAGAAAATATTTTATTCACAGTTATATAAGCAATAGACTTACTCCCTATAAGGGTGCTGGAGAAAAGAACCAGGTCACATGATGGTATGGACAAGCTGCTTTAATTGCATATGTATGTACATGCCTCAGCTAAGTCTAGGATTGAAGGTTGGTTGAAAGCAGGGGAAAGGAGAAAAATATTTGTCAAACAAGAGTATTCTGGTGTATGGCTTGCATCGGAAGCCCTTAGCGACTGTACTGGATTCGAAAGCATGTTACTCACTAATATTCCATCACAAGAAAACATCTTATTCCCTGGTATTCCATTATAACATTCAAGCTGTCAAAGTGGGTTTTTGATTGTTGTGATATCATAGTGCAGCACTAGCTTCGCCTCCTTCCCTCTGCAAGGCCTCTGCCTGCAGAAGTCCAAGCGAAGCAATGGAATAGTAGATGATGATTCAGCATCTCACTCATCTTCTTTCCCAGGTCTCTACAGATCTGAGGGAGGAGAGAAAATGTGTGAGGCCCCCATCCGCTGACCGCACTGCCAGCTACAGGTCTGTACAGGAAACGCGGTCCATGCTGATGGCAGCTTACAGAGAGTGTAATGGTGGATCCCTACTTAGGAATGGAGACAGGCGAGCAGGCCTTTCTTGGAGAGAGAAGGTGAAGACAGCACTATGGAATGATGGCTGCGTGCCAGATGTCTGTTTCTTAAATATTTGGAGTGGAGATGGGGAGCTATTACATTGAAGTCTGTAGGGAGGGTGGTAGGATAACAAGTAAACCTTTTAATATTTGGGTGAGGAGAACATTCTACCAAGTGTGGTGCAAGAAGCTGGCTATACACCAAGTGTTTTTCTTTTTTTTATTAAGAATAGAGGGTTGTCCAGGGTGGGAGGGTACATGACAGGACAACAGGGCTATCTTGTTTTTCTAGGTACAGCTGAGGGATGAGAGATGACAGTGAGACCATATTGTGAATATTTTACCGCAACTCTTCCATCACTGCACAGCTGATCCATTGCATAATCTGTGCTGTGGGGGAGAGTGCGACATTAACTGCTTTATTTTCATTACACTGAACAATCTTCCCCATTGTTTTGGGGAGGCCTCGAAAGGAGGCTTTGTGATAGTCTAGAAGAGGTGCACACTTTCATGTCAATCACCTTGATTGAAAAACTAACGAACTAAAGCAGGTGTTGTGAGCAATGAAACTGGACAAATCCTGAATATTAAAACATAGTCCTTCAAAGGGGGGGGGGGGCGGGGAGTTCAATGAACGCTGGAAATCAGTTGAGAAATCCAGATTTTTAAGCATAGCAAAAGACTCCTGTTTGCCCTCCATTGCATCAGCAACCCGTCCACACAATCGAGTTTTCTATGACCCGAAAGTGTGTCCTGTCAGTGCAGTGGACAGCCAATCCAAGGCATCGGATTTGGGCAGCCATACCCAACAATAACTTGAGTATAGAAAACTCTTATTAATGTAGAGTTTTCCACTTCTGGGTTTCAAGGGCAAAACTTGAGCTCTGCTCTCGTTTGCTTTGACGTGCCATAATAGCCCTCGGAAGAAAACCGCATTGCTGACAGCTGTCCTCTATAGTTTTAAACAGTACTTAATAACACTATTTTTTGCCGTTTCCAAGCGCCATGAATACCAGATGTCATTATTGACTAATGTAAAGGTGCTTGATTATCTGCCTCAGACGGATGACAGGTTGAGTTGTTCATACCAGGATTTAAAAAGATCATGGTCTGCGAACCACAGCCATGTGAGCAGCAAGCCTTTAACTTGATGAGCAATCTTGCCGCTTAAATGCAGAAAATACGCATTTCGGAGTGTAACTGAGATATTTACTCCTAGAGCAGAGCTCTTTCTGCATTTTGAATCCTGGAATGTTTTTCCCCTCCACCTGCACAGTCTTCCATTACCTTTCTGGGAGACCAACGAAAATATGACACCGGAAACTGGACTCTGGTTACTAAGCAGCAGGTACTTGACTGTTGATAAAATCTAGCTGACTACACAGGAAAATGCTGACCAGTACAGAAACTCTGGGAGACAGTAAGGGTTCTGGGTCTCAGGGCTACGTTCACACCAGATGTCATCAGCACCTCAGTTCCCTCTCTGTCCCTGGAGCAATGGACATGGTGGTTCCCCCATGCAAATCTCTTTTTATGCCTAGTTCTGCCAACAGGGCAGTCTGCCACCAGCATACGGGTCTAGAAGGGTCAGGAGTTTCCAGCATAAGATTTCTTTTTTACTGGTCACATTTTGACGGGCAGTGATGCTGAATGCACTGTTGTGTCATACAAACCTTCCATTATGCGAACTTTCCAGTTGTTGCTACAATTGGGGGAGCGTGGGGTAGGGGGTGAGCAGGAGCTGATTTCCAAAGTTCTTTAGAAACCCTCAAAAACCCAGTCTTAAAATCCAGGATTTGGTCAGTTTTGTTGCCCACGACGCCTGGTTTAGTAGATCAGTTTTTCAAGCACGGTGATTGGCATGAAGGAGTTCACCTCTTCTAGACTATCACAACTCTGGCTATGGAGGCCTCCCCAAAACACTGGTGAAGAATTTTCCCTGTAATTAAAATAATGAAGCAGCCAATGGCTTGTCCAAGCCAGATCATGCCAGACCCCCTTCAGCCTCTCTTCACTGGTTTGCAGTAAATGCCTGGCAGTCAATGTGTGCTACTAGACCAGACTGTTTACCATTGCAGCAAAGTTTCACGATACCAGCCAGACATTTGCATTCAGCTTTTGAACTGCCGTCTAATACAACTTTTAGTAAACTGCTCCTTGTTGGTAGATGTTGCTTCTTACAGGCAGCTATCCACAGGAATGGCTATCATATGCATCTGCCAATGCAGTCTGATTTCCTAAAGCTCTGTAAAGACTTAAAAAACTTGCCTATACATTTCACTAGGTTCATCTTTTTAGAATTCTCAGCACCATGAAGCATCACGGTGAAAGGTTGCTGTATGCTGTCCAAGAACTCTGGTACTCCACTGGAAAAACATTTATTGCTATTACACACTTGACTCTCCAAAAGTAGTGAGTTCAACAGGAAAGGCCTTATCCAGATGGTAGTAGATGTTGTTGTATTATGCAACCAAATACAGTCAACTAACTTAATTTCTGATCACATTTTCGAAAAAATAGATCCTTTATTTACAGATAGCTATGTAGTAGACAGTTTTGTTAGGAGCAACATGAATAACCAAATCATGTAATACCTTCTGGGGATCTGAAATATCACATCAAACACAGTTATGGCTCTTAAATGATAAGATGCTGCAATACAAATATAATAGAGCCCTGTCACCAATTTTTTTCTTTGTTATAAAGTTCAGATATCAGACATTTTCCAGAACTCTCTTTACTAATATCTCTGTTTACTATCCTTTCGATGAGACAGAGGTGCCAGGCAGGATGCTACAGTCTATCATGCAGGCTATGATAGCCTGCTGTGTGCTCTGGTTTCTCTAGAGAAAAGGGGGTAATGGTAGAAAACTTAGTGGTTTGAGCCAAGATGGCGTACTACCTAGTACAATGGTCCAAAACTCCAAAAATGGGGCCCACCTGATGGCCAAAAGAAATGTTAGGATGCCTTTGGGCTAGTTGTCCAGTAACAGGGCTCCCCCATGTTTAGTAGTCCGTGTTCACAATGGAATACAGCTCAATGGGTTCGGAAACCAGATTTCAAGTCGTAGATTGCTCGGGAACAGTACTTCTCACCTTCCAATAGCAAATACGTGTCAGTATTTCCACGGAGTATCAGAGTGGTCAGGAGAGAGGAAGGGATTCTATTGAGGGTACTGCGGGGAGGGAGACCTGGAAGAGACAAAGGGTGCAATGAATCACATCAATTTTTCCTGAAGCACAATTAACCATTCTAGTTAGAAATATTAGAACAAAACATCTTGGACTTTGTTTAACTGGAACAAGAATAAATATTTCTTGATGTTTCGGGTGTAGTGCCTTTTTGCCGTCTTTGTTATGGAATTTCTTTGTTAGGAATGTTAGTCTCTTACTTTCGTATGTAGCAAATAGTTACCCATTTTTACAACCAGTCTTTATCACTTCTCTATGGCAACTCAGTTCAAAATATTGTTCTCAGTTTTTGCATTGCCTAATGTTGAAGCAGGTTCTGATTTTCAAAAAGGAGAACACAGCCTTCCGATATTTTGTTTCTGGTATATTATATATAGTTATTCTCGCTCCTTTTGTTCAATGGTTACAGTCTTACTAAGCTTCTCTCTCTATTTCTGTGCTGATGACGTGGCCATATGACCCTACTCTTTAAAAACACTTCTCCAAATAGAACCTTCCTGGAGAAATCAAAGTGTTCTGTTCTTTACATGGCCCATTTCATATTGTTCTACAGAATGCACACACTTTTTCTCTCCAATTTTTCCTCTTCTAAATTAAGAAATTTTTTCTTACCCACTTTGTGGGTTCTCCTGCCTCTACTGCACTCCCTGAATGCTTCGACTGCAGAGAGCTGTCTCTGTGCCCCAGAATGCCACCACTCACCAATACCATCCATCAGATGCAGAGCGCTGCTGTGCCCCAGCTGCCAGTCAAAAGCTCCACCCCATAACGTGCTTGAGGGCAAGGTATGCTTTAATAACCAAAATGGCTGCCAGGATTGCACCAAGTCTTGCAAGAGGTCATGCTCACTTGAGATCTCAAAAGGGCATTTGTTTTTCAAGTTCTTTCCTCAACAAAACCACCGTAATCGACCTCCCTTTTGATGAATCCATCCACAGAGGGTCGAGGGCAGTGGCGGTGCGTCCATTGGGGCATAGTGGCGGTGCGTCCATTGGGGCATTGGGGCGATGCCCCACTAATGCCACATGGCCACAGCATGGCCACATTCTTGAAGTTAACGAGGAAGAATGTCACATTCTTCCTCGTTAACTTCACCGTCCTGACTCGAAATCGGGCCAGGCGGAGTCAGTCAGGACGCGTCGCTGAAGGGGGTGGGGCAGCACTGCAGAGTTGGGTTTGTTCGTTGTTTGACTGACATCAGCAGCAGGGCAGGCCCAGTGCGCATTTTCGGGTTTGGGCTGGTAATTTTTCTGACGAGCCAGAACATGCGCTCTAGTACTAGCCTGCAGTCCCCTGCATTAGGAGAGCAAGTGAGGGCGAGGGTTTCTACTGGCCAGTGGCCGCAGCCTCCGATCTCCTATGGGCGGGAACAGTCCCTGCTCAAGCCAATCCTGGCACTGCTGGAACAGTGTCTGGATTAGCATTAGAGGGGTTGCCAGTGCCACCAGCCCCTCACGAAGGCGACAACGCGGACCGGCCCAGGCCAGGAGCACACAGCAGAGGCGGCGCGGATCGTCACGTCAGGTACGTTTCAATGTTTTATTTTTAAACCCCCGCGAGTATTGCAAGCTGCGACTGCCACTGTCTAATTATAAAAGGGCCAAAATAATACATTTTAACCCGTTTACAGACAGCTGGGAGCATCAGCGCACCTTTCATTCACTCACGCGGTGCTATAGGGCACATTCACCTACATACACTTTACAATCAGACGGGTAAAGAAGCGCCACCAGGGTGGAGGCTTCGAGGGGTTTCTTCATGTACATTTGAGATTTTAGTAGTTTCTTTTCTTGCAGAAGAGATCTGTGCAGTCCGTTTGTTCATTTTAGGGGGGTGGTAAAGAGTGTACGACTCCAAGCATGCGCACGCCCATTCAGAGCAAACCTGTGGCATGAAATGCTGCAGGGAACACCTTTGGTTTAGTGTGAGGGGGTCGGGCCCTCTGGGGGCTCTATCCATGTGCTAAGCACTTACGAAATTCATATCTTTAATGAGGGGAGCTGCTTAACCAAATCACTTCAATCAAATGCAGAGCCCTGGGGGGAAACCAGAGTAAGGGGGTCATTATGAATTCGGATTTTCCGCATCCTCTGGGCCGGCGGAAGGCACCGCCGGCCCGGAGGATGCGGAAAATCCGCAGCGGACCCACCAAAGACCCACCGCCATATTAGGATGGCTGGTGGGTCCTGGTTTCCGTCCGCAGCTTTTCCTCTGCGGTTGGCTTACAACCGCGGAGGAAAAGCACTAATCTGGTGACGGTGTCACTCAGACACCGTCTGCCAGATTAGGATGTGTCTGCAAACATGCTTTTCCGCGGCGGCTTTTCCGCCGTGGAAAAGCATGTGTAACTTCACTGCGGGGGCCCGTTGCGGGCCCCCTAGGTGAAGGGGGGTTGGGGGGTGCACATGGGGGGTACCTATGGTAACCCCCCTGCATTTGTATGCGGAAAGCGGCAGGCACCGCGATGTGCTTGCCTCTTTCTGCATACAAATGCAACACCTGCATTTTTAACATTGCCGCGGGTGCAGCTTGAAGCCGCACCCGCCGCAATGTTAAAAATAGAGGATGTGACCGCCAGGGTGGCGGTCACATCCTAATTGCACAGGAGGGAACTCCGAATGCCATGCGGAGGTTCCCTCCTGCTCTGGGGTCGCGGACAGACGCAAGTCCGTCCGCGATCCTAATGAGGCCCATATGTGGAAAATGTCACCATGAGCATGAAGCGCCTTTGAGGCGCTTTAGGGAATGACAGCTTTGAAATGAGTCGTGAATCATTCATCCACTGGCCTTTCGGCAGAGCCCAGCCACAGCCAGCCTTAAAATGGGGCCCCTTAGTACCCGACTGTGATATGATTATTTAAGTGATGGGGCCCACAGGTCGCTGAGGAATGAGCTTGTCTTACATAAGTCACAGAGCGGTCGCTAGCGCGGGCCTTTGCTGTTAATTACCTCGTCTGCAGCCAGGCAGCACTCGGAATAGTGTGCCCCGATTTTAGGTTTGACCTACGCAGCGTGCATGCGCTGCATAGGAGACCTTTAGCAGTCGTGGAGCTCATTTTCAAAGTACATACTCGTGCTTGTGGCTTCATACACATTGCGGGAGCGCACAGGGGCGTGCCACAAGCACGAATATGTGCTTCGAAAAAGAGCAGACTGCTCTCCCTGCGCACGCGCACCACTCGCGGATGCACCACTCCGCCCCTCTGGCCCGCTGCAGCCTGCATGCCTTTTTTTGTTTAAACCTCCAGCATGAGGCATGCGCTTGTTATTTCAGGCAACATTTACACATCGCTCACTAAAGGCAACTCCATTGAGGCGCACGCTTGTTATTTCAGGCAACATATACACAGTGCTCACTTCAGACAACTCCAATATTTGCATTGCTCCTTCTTGTCTACACACCACTGAGTTATCCATGTGTGATCCTGGGCACCAAAGATACGACGGCACTTAGATCATATGCACATACTTTTTAAACCTTCAGCGCGCGGCGTGCGCTTGTTATTGTTGCTTTGACCCTCCATCACTCCCCGCTCATCATTGCTTTAACGTCCTCCCTACCTGCTCATCGTTGTTTTGACCACTCAGCTTGTTGTTCTTTTGACCACCCAGCTCTCCATTCTTCTGACCCACTATCGCCTCCCGCCCTTTTCCTGCTCGCTGGTTTTTCATTCACCCCCTTCCCGCTTGCCCTTGATTTGAATCATCCCACCCTCCTTCCGCTCCCCCTTATTCAGGCTCTTCCCTCTTTCAAGGTGCTCAGAGATCAAACCTCAGCACACATTGTCCAAGATCTGCCACAGGGTAAAGGCATCAACAGCAAACAAGCTGGATTGGATTGTAAAATACCTCAGAATATCACATAATAATTTTGGGACAATGTTAGTTTTCCTGTTTCTAGGAGCTCATTTGTGTACAAATTCTGCTGCAGTTTACAGTTTCTTCTTTCGTGTTGGCTACAAGTGAAAGGCTCAACTTGAGGGAACATGTTTTTGGAAAAAGTTTGAAATTTACTAAAATATAAGGACAAATGTTCTGTCCCGCATTCCTTTGTTTCTACACTCCCACTCGCTCCAACTTTCCTGTGTGTTTAACCCACCTCCGCTGTTTCTCCGACCCACCTCTCTCACGCTCCAATGTGTTTTTCTCCTCCCTCATGTCCCAACCCCTCACTCTGTTTTTTTTACATTTTGCTCTCCAGCGCAGGCTGCTGTGCACAATGGCTTAAAGTAAGACAAGCATTGGCATAACCAATAGGTCTCGCCTTTGTGACCTTATAAGTATTTAGTTATGCAGCATAATATACTTGGTGCACCAACATGAACTGTTGCATGGCTAAACACTTATACAGTCCAAAAAGCGAGATCTATTGGCTATGCCAATGCTTGTTACATATGGAAAGTGTGTGTCTGTTTAGAGCACTGATGCTTTCGAGCAGTGCTGCAGCTTTTGTGACGGATGGGGTGTAGAAGGGTCTGCTCAGCTGTGCAGAGACCCCCTTACACCCATACAAAATGCCCAGAACCCCCCCCCCCCCTCCCCCCCCCCCCCACCTTCAGCTCTTTTGTGGTGAGAAGGGGTAGCTGAGAACCAACATGCTTGGAGTTTCACTGTCTGTATACATGAAAGCACAGCATGAATGGTGTTTGCAGACGGCGGGTAGGGCGATAGAGAATTGTGCAGAGACAGGGAGGGGGCGGGGAGGATTGGCAGAAACAAGGGAAAGGACCACTTATAGATCACAAGAAAATAAAAGGAGTTTTGGCAAACATGGAGAGACTGAAAAACTTTGACAGCGACAAGATTAAAAAGTACCAGGAAATAGGCTGCCACAAAAAAGAGTGATCAGGGTAAGAATAGACACAAACTGGAATAGTATTTATGTCTTTTGTCCAGCCGGACAGGGATTTATTTGGCGATGCACACAATCAGAAATAATGTCAAGGGGGCACAGCCCGTGACCTACAGTGAACAAGACAAAACAACAAGTATAGGCAAGAGCGAGCAAATCGACACAATAGGATCATATGTACTGAAGAAGATTGTGAATGCTATGTACAATGGTCACTCAAACTGCAATCAAGTCTGTTCACTGATTATAAGTATTGAGACCGATTTGCTCGCTTTTGCCTATACTTGTTGTTTTGTCTTGTTCACTGTAGGTCCTTGTAACTGGTGCTCATGTAAGCGCTCCAATGCCTTCCAGTCGAGTTCGTGCTATATAAAACTACAAAAAAAGAAATGAGTTGATGGACTCGAGGAAACAGATGTATGGATAGTAGAGCGAAGAGGAAGCAAAGCGCCTCGCGGAGGTTGGATGGAGTTAGAACAGCGTGAGCTTCAAACCCCTGCAAGAGTGCATAACAGCCGATGCCATTGATGCCAAGCCGTCCAGTGGCAGTACACTGTGCCACACGGGCCGCTATCCTGTTAAAACATAAATTGATACTTGTATAGCGCACTACTCACCGGCAAGGGTCTCAAGGCGCTTGTACGAATACCGCTGTGGAACCCATCCTGGCTTTCCCTGTGAGGAGTCCACTCCTGGGCACCCCCAAGCTGGAGGCCAGACATCCTTAGCATTGTGGGGGCCGTTGTGGAGATTAAGGAAGCTATTGCCCAGAGTTGCAGAGTGGGACTCCATGATTGGAATAGGCACCGAGGCGAGAATTATCAGGTCCGTGGAATTTTGAGCCCTAGACCCGCCGAGGCGGTGAATTGAACCCTGGTCCCGGGCCAGACCTCTGCATCAGGGTCTGCCGCGCTAATCATTGAGCCACACTTCTCCATTCATTGAGCCACACTTCACACTTCAAATGTCATGTTGTATAAGTGGTATTTGTATAGGGCACAGTCTAGTATGGTTGTGGCCTCTTAGAGCTTTTGGCAGTCGGACGCCTTCCCATAGGGTTCATCCTAGGCCGTAGGCTGGATCGGGTGTGATGTGTGTTGGGGTACCGTGTCCAGGCCCTCCTGTTGGTTAGGTGGGTTTGTCTTACTCATAATGCTGTTGGTGTATGTTTAAAGCTATAGTGCTTCGCCAATTGCATATGCATCTTCTGGGTTGATAGATCTGTGCATTCTTGCTCTCTGTGTGGCATTCATTAGTGACGTGTACAAAGGGTCTCATTGCTTAACTGGGCCTTTATAAGTGTTACTGTTGCGCATTTGCATAAGTTATATCATGGTGGGAACTAAGTGTTGTTGCAAGCATAGTGGTAGCCTACTACTTGGCATATTTTTGATATGTGGATTTTATGCACAGTGTTTTGTTTAATGTTTTTTGCGGGACATTTGGGCTTTTTGGTGCACAGTGGTAAGTGCTATTTTTAGGCAAGTGTTCTGTTCAGTGTATTCTGGTGGACTGCAGTGGGTGGCATATGGGTGTCAGTAGTGCAGTTGTGAGCACAGCGACAGCCAGCCTAGCAGCATTACTGGACTCCGAATGGTGTATGAACGCTGTTCTGTCTTATGGGATCTTTCAGTAGTGAGTGTTAGCATCAGTGCAGTATGATTCATTGCTGTTTTATGACATCACTTTGGGTTTCTTGCACTTTCAGAGGCATCTACATACGACAAACATAGCCAGAAGGTCAGCTGGGCACTTTAGGTTTACACCACAACATGATGCTGCTTTCAGAAACTGACGCAGTCTTTACATCGGGGCATGTGGAGGAAGGCAGGTGCAGCACTGCCATGCGCCTGCGCCTCACCCAGTCAGTGACTCTCAAGCGAGTGCCCTGGGCCACCTGTGAAACTGCACAGGGTGCAAGCACAGGAACTGCACACATGCAGTTTCCGGTCTGTGCCCACACCAGTGGCGACATCACTTCTCGTGGTGCATGGCATGCAGGCGCTAAAGCCAAACAAAGTGCCTGCCAGTGAGTTGGCCTCTCTGCAGAGCACAGAGAACAATATTTGTGTATTCCATTTGCAACTGAAATTCTGTGGAAATATGTGTGAAGGGGGCTCACCGATGTCAAAATATGTGCAAGGCAAAAGTTAGAGAAATTAAAGTGCTTATATTTGAGGGAGTGCAGTGCATGTTGGGGACAGTGAAGTGACAGAGATGTGAGGAAGGGCATTCAGGGACAGCTACGGCCGGCAGTGGGAGTACCTGCAGGGCGGTGAGGTGGGGAGGGGGAGGGGCAGGATGGGGGATAGTAATGTATGTATTACGGAGTTTTACAGGTAAGTAAACATTTGAATAAATAAAACGAATTTCGTTGCACACCTCATCGCATTTGGGGATGCAGTGCACTCAACAATTTCTTTTTAATTTATTTAACCCCTTCCATGCTGATGACGGAACGGTTCCGTCATCAGCATCGGTTGAGCTGTGCTGATGACGGAACCGTTCCGTCATGACTCCGCCCGCGCAAGGCGGAGTCAGCACAGGCGGGGAATACGCCCCGCACGCAAGGGGTTAAATGTTTACTAACCTGGGAAGCTCCGTAATCCATACATTACTACCCTCCACACTGCCCCTCCCCCTCCCCACGTCACCGCCCTGCAGGTACTCCCATTGCCGGCCGCGGATGTTCGGGGAAGAGTAAAAAGAGGATGCTGGAGAGGAAAGAAAGTAGGTTGAAGATGTGCAGATGGACAAGACATGCAGAGAAAAAGAGGATACATATCTAACATAAAGCACACATAATTGAAGGCCAAAACTCCTTCCAAAGGCCTCAATGATATTTAATTCACAGACTCAGTATTTCAGAATGTAAACATTTTCAATGTTAATTATTTATAAGAAATCATTGTTGTTACTCATGTATCCTAAACAGCTAACACCCAGTGACAAATCCATATCATACTGACAGGCTTTAGGCATATGTCAGTTGCTGTTCCATTTATCTGGATAAAATTACAACTCAGAGAGAAACCTAAATACCGGTCTGATGGCATACTATGGGAATCACAGAAATGTATTTGGCATGTTCCTTTATAGGGAGCACCCACTTTTTTCATCTCACTTAAAGACCTGTCTGCACATAATTCTATATGACTTGTTAAGCCAGCAACTGTGGGTGCTTCCCGAAGTTTGGTCAGAGCATAGTTTTCCAAAGTTAATGCTGCATGCAGTGCAAGACGCTGGGCAAGCATATATTTTAAAGGGCTAAAGTTGTCATGCAGAACAATTTACATATTACAGTAACTGTTGAACAAATTAATGCAAGAAGATACGGGGCCGTTTTTAATGTGTTTAATATTTCAAGACTATATGTTCCCACTGCTGAATAAGTCTTGCTTTATCGCTGCATTCATTTGCTTTAAAATACATCATTTGCCAATCTTTTTTAAATTTCTTTCCTAGTAGAGGGATTCTCCCTAGACCCCAGATTTGTCCATTGACTTGTTCACAAGCTGACTAGTGTTTTCTATTGGAAAGGGTAGAGCCAAAGCAGTCTTGCTTAGTACCCTATGTCTCTTCCGAAGTCAGACTTGCTTGGCAACCCAGAAATTCTCTGAACGAATGCATGAGTTTTCTTTTAAGAATGCCTAAAAGAACTGAATTTTTAATCCATCTATCATAGAAATAGTGCTGAAAATCGCACCAAAAAAGATGCCAATTTTTTTAAAATGTCTTCACGGGGGAGAAGCTCCCCAAGCCCCCCGTTTTGCCGTCAGGCTCACTTGCTGCGCATGTTCGCATACGTTGATTAGTTCTGCATACGCCTCACCAGTTTCAAATTACACCAGCCGCCACTGGTCGAGGGCAGTGCGTAACACTGTAACATTGTCTCAGAATACGGATGCATGGTTCCAGTAGAATTATAAGAGATCACTGGGGAATCTCTTGAGGCTGCATGAGTGAGATGTCTGTGTCCCGTTAGGTCCAGACTGGTCTCACGGTTGCAGTTTAGCATACACTGACTACTAGTGCTGGATTTAAGTCACCACCCAGAGAATGCCGCCCAGGAACACCAAACTTCAGAGCCTGTATATTAAAACTGATTTAGAATTTTTTAGGTGCTCAGGTGGCAGGGGCACACATGAAACTGAGGGCACCTTTTGGACCTACAGACTCACCTCACTAAAAGAGAAAGATGAACATGGATATAGAGTGATAGAGTTCAACAATGACATAGAATCATATCTTTGAAAAGGTAATAGCTCAATTAATAACGAAACAGTTTGGCAAACCGGGCATCTAGAAATAGCCACTAAGGCAATGTTGCAAGGCCTAGATTAAAGTAGAAAACATCTGTGTCCTTCTATGTGAGGGAACAGGCAGTTAGGAGCTCCAACAACGTCATTGGTGGTCCCTAGAGGGTAAGGGATCATCCAGCCTCACCACATCACTGACTTGGAATGCTTCTCTTTAGGACCTATACCTATATCTTTAAGACTAACTTGTGGTCTATGCTCAGTTCTTGTTGCCTGGACTTCAAGTTTCTCAAGGTTCATTGGCAACGCACTCTCTCAAGATCACCTCAGTGCAGATTTCAAAAAGCTGGACCATGGTCATTGCTTCCTTGGTTATGCACCTGCTCCTAACCACACTGTGTAGAGTAATTCTTCTTTTTATTAAAGTTCAGGTTGGAGGAGCATGGAATCCCCTGAGTTTTTGGCCTATGCATGGTCTTCAAGGAAATAGTAACCAGCATAGTTCTGTTTCTGACAAAAAGATCTCTATGTGGCCAGAGAATCTCGTTCAGAAGTAATAATAATAATTACAGCTTCTGGATGGGTAGGTTCTGTGCCCATCAATATTTGTAGGGCATTGTTGGGAAATCAGGACCAACCACAGGACTAGTGTGATTTAGAATAGAAACACTCCCGTAATCAGAACAGAGTATATCTTCCATTTTTTTCAACATGCAAAGGAGAACTGGAAACAGATGGACATAGGAACATGAATTGCACCGTTCACCATCAGCCTTAACCTTCTAGTTATTAGGTGTAACCAGCATACCAAAGAGGGAAGAAAGTGTAGGTATTGTAGTGGGCAGAAAGTTACTGGCAATGAAGCAAATATATATTTCCCCAGAACACCAGGTTTATACTGGATCTGTGATGCTGATCCCCAGGGTCAGCACAAGGCCAGTTGTGACATATGTCCTCCACAGGGAACCATATACATGTGGCTTCATATAAGTTAAAACGAAGTATGACAGTGGCCCTTTGTTTTTAATGTGAGCAGACACCCATCAGTGAATAACATTCGTTATAGTGCTAGGAGTAGTCTAGCTTGTTTTTAGTGGGTTAGAACCATACAATTGATGTAGGGAGCTCTAACTCAGGGGTCAGGTTTTTCAGATTTTTCACCAATTGAGTTGGACACATTATCTGCACATTTATTTTCCAGTGGAAAGGTCACTGATGGTGATAAGTGGAACACACTGATGAGTACCTATCAGTAGTTTCCTGGTGGTTGTTTCCGTGAGGTACCTTCCCACTTTCCACACACTTTTCCTCACACTTTTTCACACACTTTTCATGTTGACTGGGTGTTAGGAATTGGTGGTGGAGTAGTCATAGACACAGACATGAGTGTTTTTATAGGAAGGGGATAGGAACACCCTGTAAGTACAGCAGAAGTGTTGCTTGTACTATAAGTATCGTCACCAGTAAGGGAGGCAGGTGATGTTCAGGATATTCTATTCATCAGATATAGAGCAGATATTTTGTTATGAATAATTGTGAGTGGAGGGCAACCTGGGTCTTTTCCCTCTTAGCGCTTGTTTGTAATGGAATCATATACACCACACAAAGTTTCCCAACACCAGTGTAACATGAAAATCACAAAAAGCAAATCACATATGTTCTAATGGGTTGAAAACAATCCCTGTTATGGGGACAGCAAGGATTTTACATTGTAGGGTTGGGAGGCTGCCTCCGTTCCAAGCATACAAATTAAAAAAGACTGTCTGAATTACACTTTTATCAGCTGCCACTAACCATTAGTCACCCCAGAACCTGTTGTTAAGGGGTCAGCATCCACCATGAGCTATGGATGGAGTTTCACATTGAGTGAACCCATTTAGCCAGCAGAGTCTTATGCTCGCTGGTGAGCACCCTAAAAACATGAAGCTCCTCCAGTTGGCCAACACATTGTTGAGTTCCTAGGTGGAAAAAATATGGCATTGCAAAACAAATCTCAAGATTTTGCAGACAAGGATGGAGTTTTCTTCCTACCACAGGGTGTAAATGCCCAGTACTATGGTAGCAAACAAAGAGCCCCATTTGTCAAATACCTGAACAGTAGAGAAAAAAGAAAGACGCAGAGGAGGAAGAAGCAGAGTTCTAACAACAACAATGCGCATTGAAAGTTGACAAAGTAGTATTGTGAAGAACGAAGCAGGTGCTCAAATGCTTGCTATACTCCGATCGTATAAAAGCTCAATTGTGTGAGCTGTCTACAGATGCTCTGTGCTGTACATACGGTTCAGAAGTGAGGAGTTGAAATTAACCCTGGGCAAAGCACTACGCTAAGCTCGCGTAGTTTGCGATGTTTGACCTACTTTGCACTACACAAATTGCACATAGCACAGTGCAAACATGCGTAGCTTAGTGTAGGGCAGCAGTCATTTTTTGATTGCTCGCAGTCCTCAACGTCAAGCTGGTGACCGCGAGCAAGCAAAGTGACATCCCGGCGAGAGTTTTTCCTCGTTCGCGTTCAGCAACATCAAGTTGCCGATCGCAAGTGTGGAAAATAAACCTCCCTGCGAGATTTTCAACGCTGGGAGGTCAGTTTTCTCATTGCGAGTGGTCCCGTATCATTGCGACCCGCTCGTGATGAGAAACTGCCATTCCGCATTTAGAAAGCTGCAGCTTGAGTACAAATCTACTCGACCGGCAAAAAACGACCGCTTGCACTCTGCAAGATGCAGTTTGCACTGCTTGCACAGTGCGGACAAGCATCCGGCACTGTGCAATCAATGCGAACAGCATTTTGCACAGTGCACTACGCAGTTCGCGTACCTACGCATAGCTCACGTGGTACAAAGTGCACTTCGCATAGCTACGGGTAGCGCTATTTCGCAAACTACGCCCAGGGTTAGTTGAAATCTAGCCCACAGCAGAGCACTAGTGGGCACCTTCAAGGACCTAACATCCACTCATTATTAGGATGAGTGTGTTGGTTCTGTGCCTTCTGTGGGGATACGGTAGCATCTTGATGAAGGTTTCCTTGCTCTTCTCCCCTGTGCATGCAGAAGCCCCATTAATACCCCCTTGTAGAAGATACAGGGCTTCACAATACTGTCCTGAATTCAGTCACACCCTGAATGCATGGGCATCTTTCCAAGTTCAGGTGTCCCTCAGTGCACACATCCTGCTCCTGTCTCTTCTATCCTCCTCATTAGCTGTCATTTAAAAGTCTCACTTTACAAGCAAAGTTTAATGTAATCGCCCTTACACACACTCATGCAGGGTCATGTAGAGGAACACTCATATAAAATTTATGGGAAATATATAAATGCTGTGAGCCATATGCAAGTGGCTACTGGTCTAGTTCATTCAAGAAAAATAAGAGGAACATGTATTGTGGTAAAGGGTACACGCAGGGATGGAACTGTAGATTTCATGGAAAGTTTGTGTTGTATTTCTTTTATTCACAACAGCATCCCTTATTTAGGATTTAATGTTCTGTTCTTTTCCATCTTCCATTCATTTTGATTTCTACATTCACCGCATGAACTCTTATGTCTGGATCTGAATACGCAAGAATATTAGAGGGAATTAACATGAATTTGCAGACAGTTGGGTATGTCTTCAGCAGCACTAGTTGCGAATAGATGTATTTATTGGTGTATGACCCCTTGTTTTTGAAGACACAGCACAATAGGAACATTATATCTTCGAAGGTGCAGCATACTTCGATTCCTGAAATACTCCCAAACATGAACTTTCAAATAAAGCATACCAAGGTCTCGACTACAAGTGAAATGCTATCACTGATGCAGGAATTCTGCACCTGAAATTAATGACACCAGTAGCATCAGTATTTCTGGGATGTGGACTTGCATGGCTTTACAAGTGAGACACTGAGAAATGAGAAACCCTAGGAAAATTAGGATTACCGCACCAATTTCCGTGGGATGATGGTGTCTTTTTGGCCCATTTTCACTTGGTCATTTTAGATGTTGTTTGAAATGGGAATGTGTGTGGAGTGAAGAGGGCATCGGCGACACAGTGCTTTTACATCAGTTGTTTTTGAGCATTAACCCCTGACCAATTTATATTCGGACCTTATGATCAGCTGATAGACACAATGCTGTGCACTAAATTAGTATATTTAGTAAACTTTATTATCTGCTGAATTAATCCCTCAGCCCACTAGTTTGTTTTTAAAAAATCGCAAGTGAGTGTGTGTTTAAAAAATATATATTTTATGCTTGGATTCCATTTACAAATATTTTGGGATGTTTCTCGTTACCACCAATATTCACAAATTGAAATTATTAGTTAATACATTACAGTATACTTTTTGCTATTTATTTATATTATCTTATTTATTTATAAATGAGTAATTTGCAGAACTTGCAGCTCTCCGTATCAAAGCCCTAGGTGGAGGAGGTGGCAGGGAAGACACAGTTTTAATAGAGTCAGTGGGACGAATCAGAAAAGTTAGTGACAGGCAGATTGTTCATCGTTTTGTTGTCTGAAAATTGGTCCTGTTGATAGTTGTAAGAGTCCAGGCCTTCGGGTTTAATCATAGTTTCCTTAATCTCCCCCTGTTTTTTTATATCTATTAGGCAAGAACACTTGACAGAAGTGCATAGTTTTTAGTTACTCTGGAACCCGGGGTAGCTCAATTAGACCTTGATTGCCTCGAAAAATACTTCTTTTTATTTTTTTCTGTCATATTGTTGAGTCAATGTTAGGTTTAGATATGTCCACATCATAGAGTCGTGTATCCCCAGGGTGATAGTTCCTACTCTTTCTTGTTGGAGGCTACTAAGAAATTATCTTGTGAGCTGTGGGTCTCAGGTTGCGAGTCTGTGTTTAGTTGCAAAACAGCTTACAAATGTATTTGAGGACGATGAGCCAATATATTTAGTCTGTCTCAAAGAATGTTTAAAATGTTTCTCGCTGTTTTGTAAGTTGCTAGCACAAAAAGTCCAACTATTATATATGTCCTCTTTATGCCTAAAACCAGTCTCTTTGCTCTCCTTGCACCAGCTGAAATGAATTCAACGGCTTCTGGCAAAAAGCCATTGCACTGGATGTTGCAGTAGGGATTTATTATAGCATCTCAGCTTCAGACTCTTTTGATCTTGTGGGGAAAATATAGTAAAGGAGGAACTTTGCAGTGCTAGTTATATTTGAGGAGAGTGGTCTCTGTCACATGATCATTGTCACATTGTTAAGTCGTGAGGGGGACTGAAAAGCTGGGTCGAACGTGATCCGCGTGGCCACAGGTTTCTGTCTTTTTAGGACTGATCGGTGTCATCAAACATTGGAGTGGTAGCTGGCCTGAGTCAATTGTGCCAAACCAAGCAGAACTGCAATCCATCTGATCATTCATTCTTTCTCTCATTCATTCATGGACGCGGGCAAGGGAGTCTGCCATGTCTCAGAAGTGTTACAGTCCGTTTCTAAGGTGGTGGATGATTTGTGCATCAAGTTCAAAATGGCACATTTATGAGAGCCAGTGGTACATACACACACACTGAAAAGCCCATGGGTTATGGCTGATCCTTGAGTGACCCAAAAGGAATTGCACAAGTTTTAGACGGCTTTGGTGATGAATAGAAGATATGTTTACCACAATAGGATAGGCATTGCAACTCCAAAGTACCAGCAGAAAGAAGAGCACATAAGCATATTTGATAGAAAGATCGGTATAATGTCACTCAAAATTAAAGGAAAAGTGGGACCTGAGATTGCCTAGGTCATGCAGAAAGAACCTGATTGGGTTGAAAAAAACATAACTGGACAGCGGAGTATCCTTTGGGAATGAAATGCACTTTTGAGAATAGAAGGAATCTTGATTTGCTGAGAAAGACGACCAATTTTATGCCTGCCCAAAAAAGCCTTCGCAAAACCTTGGAGGCGAAAAATGTTATGGAACCCTGGTTCAAGGCAGAAAAGGTGGATTTTCAGCGGCAAGAGAAGGTGAGTGGCCATAGGGAATTCTTGAACATTGGAAACTATCATGATATGCAAATGATAGGGTGAAGATGAGGGTCCAGTGCTGTTTTTTTCTGTTATCTTTTAGTGTGGGTATTTGAGCATATGATGGTGATGATGATTTCTGGGTATTTAGCTGTGTTTCTTAAGAAAAGCAACTTTTCATAGTCAATCTGCAAACCATTCAGTGCAGAGGAAATGATTTTACTCAACTGACAAGCACATGTTTTGTTCTTAAGAATTCCTCAAGGTTTTATTATGAACAAAATATTTCACAATAATAGTACCATATTGTTTTATAGGCGTGAAACACTATATAAATACACACCCACGTATTTCTCCAGCCCAGTTCAGGTAAACCTTATGAAGCAATATACCATCTCCAGGTCATAATTATGTTACGTAAATTTGTTATATAAAATCCATTTAATTTTAGGAACAATATGTTTCTGGTTTTCATATGTTCTATCTCATGCACCTACGCTAACGCCCTCAATCACTAATTCTCGAGGCATTTTTAGCAACCAAACGCAACACCGACGATCAGTGGTCCATTAGGAGCACTCAGAATGCTTTTCTTGGTCTCGCATTCAGACAGCTTTTAGCTGTTTGCTGCCAAAGTACTATTGTGTGCAGTACCAAGACTTGGAGTGGAATTTGGGTCAGTACATTACTTAACATTGGTGACCTTTCTTGTCAGTCCCATTTGCCTGCTTCTTATTTGATATTTTTCCTTCCTCTTCTTGTGATTGTCATTTCCCTGTTGCAGAGCTTCTTAATTACTCTTTAGATTTGATGACTTGTGTCCTTCCACGGCTGACATCATGGAAGTTTTTTTTTTTTTGCAATTTATGGAAATGCATGTTTTCTTGCTTTCTGCCACCTGTGCTGATTCCCCACTCACACTTCTCCTACTCAATGTTCATCGTGTACTCAACCCTCCTCCTTTGCTCCACCGCAGCGCCCAATTGTGATTTTTATGTTCTATGTATTTTCTTTGTTTGGAGTACTGGCATCTGCAATTTTTGTTTTTAATTTACTGCTCCACCATCTTTGAACCGTACATTTTCAAAAATGGATGCCACCGCAACTTGTGTGGTAATACACGTTCTCGTACATGTTATCACCCTAGGACTGCTTTGTCACGTTTTTTTTACTAATGTGGTTAAGCATTGTCAAAGAGTGTTTGCAAATCCAAAATGTCGGCTAAGGCCTTTAAAAGTTGAGAAATATTGACTTTGCCAATGCTTGGTTTATTAGCCTGTAAGTTGCGGAAGGCACCCACCTGTCCTCATAAAGCATTGGCACTTCGAAAAATAGATGCCTCCCCTCTCTGTCCATTATTTCCACTAAGCGAATTGCCTAGTTTCTGTTTAATTCCAAGTTTAAACACTTTGAAGGCTACAAAATGTACCCTCTGCTTGTGAACAATAGCAATCGCCTTTAAGCACTTCAAAGCCCCTCAGATTTACAGTCTGGCTGGTGTTAATTGTCCCTGCAAACACAGGAGCAAGTGCTGTTTGTGCTGCTCTCCAAATGTGCACAAGTATCAATGGGGGCAAATT
Organism: Lissotriton vulgaris; assembly: GCF_964263255.1. Taxonomy (NCBI): domain Eukaryota; kingdom Metazoa; phylum Chordata; class Amphibia; order Caudata; family Salamandridae; genus Lissotriton; species Lissotriton vulgaris. The sequence goes on from NC_141698.1 coordinate 790,952,690, forward strand.
CAGTTTTACACCCATTTCAGAGGAACGCCTTCTTTTAAGCGACCATGCAGAGACTATCCAGAAAACAAAATGCCCAGTGAAATAAAGGAAAACACATTTCCGAAGAGAGTCTTTCCATGCTTTTTATGCATCTATTTCTAACTTCCCTTCGTCACCCAGCCACAATGAAGGCGCTGTCCTAATCACCCCACACAATATTACAAGCGCTGCATTGTAAAGGAGGGCATGAACACTGCCCTGTGGTGGGAAGAGCGGAATTCAGGTCCCAGCAGCACACAGTATGCGAACTGTTTGATGGCAACACCACCAGTTTACTAGCGGAAGAGAAACGTGTTCATTCACTGAAGGTCTAAACTGACCATGTGCTGGCGCCAAAATCGAAAAGAGAATCTGTTAGATGTCATGATCCTTCCATATGCCTGGCTTATGTCAGTCAGTCAGTCAGTCAAAGAAAACTTTATTTCGACCATACAGGCCATAAAAGCACTTAAAAAACATTACAATATATATTAGCTTAAAAAAAAACCAATACAGTGTGTGATCATAAAAGCTATGAACATTATTTCTGTGTTTTAGAATTAAAACACTACAAACGTGCCTGGCTTTTGAGTTCTCCCGGTTCATGGGAATGTTTTCGAGTCAAGAAGATAGCACTGTGTGTACTTCGTTAAAGCTGCTCCTCGCAGGCCCCGCATCTATTTATGTTTTTGTTTTGAAGTATAGCTCCAGGTACCTGTAAACTCATTAATCACAGCTTAGGTGGTGTCTACTTATACAGGAACACCACTGACTGTGTGGGTGAAATCATTTGAATTTTCAAAATGTCTTGGTACATTTATCAATATCTCTGATGGAAAGCCAAAGACAAATGACTTTAGAAGTTGGATTACACGCTAAATTTGTAACAACCCGTTTTAACAATAAAAATCCTCTTAATGTATGGTTAGTTCTTATTTATTTAGAGGTTTTATAATTTGAAACATGTATCATCTGAATAGAGTCAGTGCATTTTGAGTACCAATAAACAAGGGAGCATATTGGTGGTTTTGGTCACTCGTGTAAATTTGTGGCGTCATGGATAGTTATTTAGGCTTCCTGTTGTGGTTGCTCTGGTTGATTGTCATTGTGCTGTGGAAGCTTTGTTGTCTAAAAGTGGCAAAAAAAGCTGCAGGACCATGGTTTTATAATAAATGCAGCCCTTGAATGAAATCCAGTCTGTAATTTCCTTATTACAGTCTAGCTGTGATGTGTCTAGCCACCTCTAATAATGAAATGACAAAGTTACTCAGCTGTGATATTGTACTACAGTTGAGACAAGGAAAAAGAGAACTGGCTTTTTGTTCTGGTCTGTTTTTCTAAAATGGACAGTGATCATTAGAAAGGAGAGCTTTATGGCAACATTATTATTTTTTCCAGGATACATTCTCTCTGTACATTTCTACGCATTTTGAGCTACTACATTTTTAAAATCTGATTTAAATTACATTCATTCTAATATTTTCTCACTTAAAATTACTAACTGCTTTTTTTGTTATTTCATTTTGCAATAGAGATTCTGCTTTTATTTTTCATGTCAGCAAACTTTGCTTGAAACATCGAAACTCCAGTCTTGCCACATAATTTGGCCCCACGCTGTCACATAATTTCACTGGACCTGATTAGGAGGAGTAAAACATGCTCTGCTGTACATTAAAAAGAGTTTGCAAGTCACCTCCGAGCTTCATGGCCTTATAAAAGTACTTGCCTTTTGGCCTCGCTCCTCTGCAATATCCTTATATTGTACGTAAGGAGGTCTTTGTCCCATATAAATTCACGAGACCGATAATGTAATTATTTTCAAGTCTAATGGGTGTGTTTTGTTTGCGCATTACATCTAGGGCCAACCCACAATACATTACAGTATTTTTCCTGTGTTTCTTCTCTTGTGCTTTATGGTTATTTGATGTAAGGGGTGAGGGGCGGGAACGCTCCTAATAAAAGACCATGTAATTGAAGCAGCTCCAGAAAGGATAAAAAATGAGGTATAAATCTGAGCACGTGCTGCACCTCCTCCCCTAACCCCAAAGCCCCCAGGAAAGCTAGCTAAGCGCATGAATTGAATATGAGGCTACCCCCAGGGAGACAGAGAAACACAAGTGAAGGGCACATTATACGATATGAGGAGCTTGGGAAAGAGAAGCATTTAACTAAAAAGCGAACATAAGTGTATGTGTTAAATGCTCATTTGGTGCACAGAAATAACTGCAGTGAATATTGTCTGCTCTTCTTTATGCTCACAATATAAATGTGGTCTCAATATACTAGGTGGTCTCCAGTTTTACTTTATTATTAATCGCCTTTGCCAGAGTGTTTAGCTTTCCCAGTGTGTTTTACCCACGTTGTGCAACAGAGTGGCTGTGTTCGGTGTGGGTGAACTTTAGTGGAATAGAGGAGCGTGGCGTGGACTGTTGGAAAGTGCAGTGCAGTGCTGAGTGGAATTGAGTGTTGTAGAGTGCCATAGAGTGCAGTGGCGTAGAGTGGCGTAAGTTGGCCTGGAGTAGTGTGTCTTGGCGTGACATAGAGTGGAGTGGCATTGAGTAGAGGGTCGTAGAGTTTCATAGAGCGGAGTGGAGTAGTGTCGTAGAGTGGAGCGGCATGGAGTGGAGTAGGGGGTTGTAGAGGAGAGAGACGTCGAGTGCAGTGGAGTGGCATATATTGTAATAGAGTGTCATGGAGTAGAGTACCTTGTGTGGAGTAGAGTGATTCATATGATATGTGCCGACTCAAAGCAATGGGTGGTCAAACCAGGGTCGGAATGGGAACCACAACCGGCCCCGGCAAATTGCTCAGCCAGTTCCCCCCGCCCCACTCGGGGGGTTGGAGGTGCCACCGAGCTCTTTGCCAGGGCCGGTTTTCGGCCAACTTTGGTACAGGGCCGAATTTGCAGCTATGCTGCAAAATCGGCCCTGTAACAAAAATATCCCCCGGCGGCCCAAAACCGGCCCCCACCCGTGCGGCGCAACGGGGGATTGCCCAGTGCCTGCTCTGGCCAGTCCAGACCTGTCATTAATGGATGCCCTAGTATCCCTTTTTAGGTTTGTGTAAGACACAATAGATCTCAAAGAGACAGCGCAAGTGATGCCTCAGACAAGATCTAAAAATTGAATCATTTGTTTGTACAGCAGACATCCTGAGCTTAAGTATTTTAAAGCACACTCCACATATGCTAATGAGGTCATTGACACACATGGGAGCGCCTTGCACTACATATACTCAGGATGCGCGCAGTACAAAAAAAAGATTCATTTTTAATCAGTGCTTGTCCTGAACGTAAGAATTTTAAGGCACTCTCATTTTCTAATGAGGTCATTAACAGATGTGATCGCCTTGTAATACATAAGCTCAAGATGAGTGCAATACAAAAAAAGATTCATTTTTGTACAGCGCACAGTATATCTTCAGTATTTCAAGGTGCTGTCATATGTGCTTATGATGTCATTAACTCATATGAGAATGCCTAGCAATACGCTAGCACAAGATGCCAAAATGTTATTATCATAGCATACATCCCGAGTTCACGCATTTCAAGGCGCTATCTTATGAGCTGATCAGGTCATTAACACATTTGAGGGCGCCTGCCATTATGTGACCAACAGTTTGTTGACTATACAGAAAAAGGATCCAGTGTCTAGCACAGAACATGAGCAAAACACAATGTATCTGTTATTTAAAAAGTGTGCACAGATTAGGAAGAACTTTTGCACTAATTTGAAGATGCTCGTTTGGAGCCGAGGCCGGGTCCGAGCCCAGATCCCCACAATGCATGCGTAGCAGTTATAGCTGGAAGGCCATATCAGATCCTTAAACGGGCAGCTTATTTTTAGCGGCTTGGTGTTTGCCACCTCGCATGAATTAAAAGTAATTATGTGTTTGTACAGCGCACATCCGGAGCTTAAGTCTTTCAAGGCGCATACCATATATGCTAATGAGGTCATTGACACCTATGAGAGCGCCTTACAATAGATAAGCTCAGGATGTGCGCAGTACCAAAAATTATTTGTTTTGTTGCAGCGCACATTGCGATATTTGTATTTCAAGGTGCTTATGATGTGATTAACACCTATGATGTAACTGGTATACATTATCAAAAGATGTGCGCTACACCACCAAACATCGAAAACCAGCGCATTTCAAGGCGCTATCATATGTGATAATGAGGTCATTAACATACATATTAGTACCTGGCAATATGTGACCACAGGTCGTGGGCTAGATTAAACCTGAACAAATAATCAAGAGAGGGACAAGGAGGGATTCTTTGGAGAGGGCCAGCACCCATGTTCCTTCAAGAACAACTTTCAAAATAAAATAAAATAAATGATAAACACACAGGGGTGCAGTTCTTCACTCTCAAGGAAGGGGGAATCACCAATGGGTGGGTTAAGACAGGGTCTGGTCGGTGGGATCCTAGGGCGGGGTATCCGAGTGATCATATCAAAGTGCCATCACACACCCGGAAGGGTGAATGCTCCAAAACCTTCCAGGTGTAGGAAATATTCCTGCATTTCCTATATTGGGATAGTTGCATGTACACTGCAAAACATTTGAAAAACAAATATTGGTATCTATCGTGATGAGCAGTAGGGTGAGGTTCACTGATCTTCAGTTTTCCCTCCTGCTTCAGATTAGGATTTATATCTCATTTTTGCCACCAGCTCAGTTTACCTCCCTTTAGAAATTTCAAGACTATTGCTTGAATGACCTTATGTTTGCAGATGGGTTTGGGCTGAGATCAATGACTTTTCACCCTGCAGGCATTCACCACAATTCTAGATTGTGTCCGAGCCTTCAGTGTAGGCCCAGTAGCACAGGCGCTGGGTCTCGCCCATGCGCTGTCTGTTGTGCGACATTATGTTACCTTACGGTGGACTTGGAGCCTACCCATTACGTACCATCACTAGCCTTCATTGTCGCTCTCATGTGCTTGCTTTAACTTTCCGTTCTCTTTTTGGATTCGTCTCCCTGCTGGATCATGAACGCATTACTGTATCCATTCAGAGCTTGATTTTTCAGTTGCTACTTTTTTCTTTATGTTTAGGCACTCTGAGAGTTCGTCTGTTTTCTAACTGTCTCCGGCATGCACTTTTCCCCCACACCTCCGTGTCCCTTCCCGATTCCCTTCATGCCCCTCCTCTTTTGTCCATGTGCTTCTCCATTTTCTTGCCTCAGTCCCTCCCGCTCACCCTCCACTGTCTGTGTGCTAGCTCTAGCCCTTGCTCTAGCCCTTGCTTCTCATACCCACCATCTGTTGTTCGCCTGCTCCACCATCTCCTCTCATTTATCCTCTGTCCGACTCATGTCTTTCTCTTCAGCCCTCCTTCCCTCTGTGTTTCCTCACCACTTAACCTATTTCCCTACTTGATTGGGGAGTGGGTTGGGGTTCAAGGCATGGGAAAGAGGACAGTCGAGATGGAATGGGGAGCACACAGCTAAAAATAATTTTGAACAAAAGTGCTTTGACATGGTCAGCACACTATAGTGCGTTGTAAAAATTATTTTAGCCATGCTGCATAGCAGCCTTACTGTTCCGCAACATGGCTACAAATCATTGCTAAAGTTAGTAATGCCTATGCTGTACATTATGAACAAAAGGCTTTGAAAGAGCCAACAGGTCTCAAAGGGGAGACTTGTTGGCTTTTCCAATTCCTATTCTTTGGATAATAAAGATTTGGAAGGGTCACTTTGGGGAAGAGTAGTAGAAAAGAAGTCAATCAAACAAACTTGCACGTAATCAGCTGGGCTATTTTAGTTAAAACCAAAACAGTAAGGGAAAGATGTTTTTCTAATCATAGCACTCTTGTGACAATGGTGTCAAAAATAAAAGAGAAATAGATGCACCAATTCTTGAAACCAGGCAAATACTTTCAGGAGTGGTTAGAACAATACCATGCGCATTATCCCTGCATTTATTTTGTCAAGATACATATTTACTGCAACGTATACATGAGTAGTGTGAACACACGGCTTAGGCGGGCACAGGTGTGGTGTATTTTGTGACCAACCTGTCTAAGACCTCCTTAAACCAAAATGTGACAACATGCCTTGTTAAAAGTACTGACACTAAATCATGCATTTGTCATGCAAATTCGTCCTGTGTTCCTGAGGTCCCTGGCCCGTAGAGGACTGAACTGAGGTCAGTTTTGTTTACCTAGATCCTCTCATCCACACTCTGCTGCTGTCCTGGGTTCTGTTTCAAGAGTAAGTAGAACCTCGTAATGTTTGGGGAAAGTCTGCAAAGCATGAAGGAAGAACGCTGCTTGTACTGGACACCTACTTTGATCAATATTTCCTTGGTCACCTGAGTGTTTTAAAGCCTCTATGGAACTCTAATGATTCTAGGACTTCCAACATATAGTTTCAGATGTTTAAATTAAGCACAACAACCTAATTTTAGTAGAAATCAAACTATTATTTGGCCTCTCACTTTGGGAAAGCAGCAGCTATACTGATACCTATCAGCTTCTTGTAATAACGGATCATGTCTGTAAAGTTTAACACTTCATTCTAATGGTTATTAAATATTGAATGTTATTTGACTAGACTAATAATAATAGTATTTATAGACGGATGACATTAGCAATAGATCTGCTCTGCTTCATTCTATTTCATACTTTTCACGTTTCATTGTCAGTCATTCGAGTAGGCCACTGACACTCATTATGCTGGAGGGGTGTTATGTGACACAGTGAGAAAATTGTGCGGTACTCGTTGTACCTATGAATATTTGTATTGGAGCACTATGCCTGATGACACCATGTACATATATTTGGAACATTTCCCTCAGGAGCCAATGAGTATTTGGCTTATATTTGCCGAGAGGGCATCTTATTTTTGTTTTTTAATTTGAGCAAGTGCCAACTTAGGTACTGCACATTTTGATAATTTTAAATTTCTTCGAGAATTAGGCCCAAAGTTTCCAGTTGACCGTGGCACTACACAGCCAGTATTGCATCCGTCTTGCATTAATCCTTAATGATGTACTCAAAACAGCAGCATATTTCCCACTACACTAATTTACCAAATGTAAATTTTAAAAAACAACAGTATTCACAACATATTTTCAACGTTCAACTACTTGGTAGCAGAAGTACATTGATATATAAGATTATAGAAATGTAATGTGTTGCTCAAAAAGGTCTGTGTGGGAGTCAGCTTAATTAATGGCCCCATCAAACGATGTGTTTGGTTCCTTATGGCAATATATTTTATTTATACAATACATTTTATGGTGGTTGGTATCCTAGTTTTATCACTTCAGATTGTTGTGAACTGTAGGTGTTATTATCTAACTGAATGACACTATAGCCCCAATTACAGGTGCCCCAGTGAGTCAGTGCTATATATTGCACCCAATAAAATCTCACTCTCTGGTGTTTGAAATTCATGAAAAATAAAATGCACCTGCTCTGGGTTTTGGGGACTAGCATGCAGATTTGAGAAAGCCTTGAGAAAGCCCTGTCTCTACCTGCCACATAGGGCGAATACCGCAGCTCATAACCATCACCGATGGATCTACAACTGCGTCGACTCTCTGGCACTCCTCAAGAAGACACCAGACAAGCATCACTCCAAGAAAGCAGCTGGTTCACTCCCGCCATCCACGAGTCCAGACGCATCTGCCAACGACTCAAGAAGAGATGGAGGAACAACAAAACCCCTGGAACCCACGCTACCTTTAAATTTGCCATCAACGCACACCATCTTCTCCTCAAAACCAGACAACACCCTTCCAGGGCAGAATAAACGGCAATGCATACAACAACAAAGAACTTTTCACCATCGCCACCATCTTTTGCCACAAGATCAGGCAGGTCTAGAACAGCTTTGACACCTAAGACCCTGCCATTACGCCTAGCGCACAAAACCACGCCTCACCCCAACAGACCGTGCTCAACTGTACTCCGCTCACCACAGACGACACACTCAAAATCATGAAGAGCATCCACTCAGGAGCCCCATCAGATCCTTGCCCGTACCACATCTTCCATAGAGCAGCCGTCTTCATCGCCCTCCCCAGCTTTGCCGCACCATCAACTGTTCCATCGAAACCACCACCTTCCCCGAGGACTGGAAATATGCTGAGATTAACCCCCTGCTGAAGAAACCATCCGCTATCCAGACAGATCAGACCCATCTCTCTCCTCCCCTTCCCAGCCAAGGTCATCGAGAAAGCCATCAACACTCAACTCTCTGAGTTCATCAAAGAGAACCACATCCTGGACACCTCCCATTCTGGTTTCTGAAACAACCATTGAACCGAGACCTCACTCCTCACCGCTACCAACAACATCTGCTCCCTCCTCGACTGGGGTGAAACTACAACCCTCATTCTATTGGACCTCTCAGCTGCCTTCTACACCATCTCCCATCGCACCCTAATGACAAGACACCACGATGTCGGCATCTGTGACAAGGCCCTAGACTAGATCCACTCCTTCCTGACTGGCTGAACATGGTGAGTCAGACTACCCCCATTCCTCTCTGAACCCACAGAGATCAGCTGTGGAGTGCCTCAGGGCTCCTCTCTCAGCCCCACCCTCTTCAACATCTCCATGGCTCCCCTCACAGTGATCTTCAGAAGCCACAGACTCAACATCATCTCCTACGCCAACCACACCCAACTGATCAGCTCCCTCACCAACGAACCCACAGCCATCAGAATCAACTTTCACAATGGAATGAAGGCAGTTGCTACCTGGATGCAAGACAGCTGTCTCAAGCTAGATTCGGACAAGACCAAAGTACTCATCCTGGGACCCACACCCTCAGCCTGGGATGACTTCTGGTGACCCACCACTCTAGGAACCCCTCCAACCCCTCCAGCCATGCACGCAAACTCAGTATCATACTGAACTCCTTGCTCTCAATAAATTGACAAATCAACGCAGTATTCTCATCCTGTTTCCACACACCTGCATGCTTCAAAATACATTCAGTTGGTTCCCCACAGAATCCAGAAAGATGGTCACCCACACACTCCTCCCCAGTAGACTTGTCACCCAGAAACAGCTCAGAAAATTACAGAATGTCCAGAATGCCGCAGCCAGACTGGTCCTCAACTCCCCCGAAGCAGCCACAAGACACAACATCTCCGACAACTCAAGTGGCTTTGTATCAGCAAAAGAATCACCTTCAAGCTCCTCACACATGCCTACAAGGCCCTCCATGATGCACAACCAGAATAGCTGAACCACCACCTCGTGTTCCACACCCACCCCAGACAACTCCACCCAGCCCAACTCGCGCTAGCCTCCATCCCATTGATCCACAAGACCAGAACCGGTGGATAATTCTTTGTCTACCTCACTGCAAAGACCTGGAACACCCTGCTCCTCCACCCCAGGCAAGTTCAGGAAGAACCTCAAGACCTGGCTCTTCAACTGAATCTCCTCACCCAGACAGATCAGCACCCCATCCCCCTCCCAGCGCCTTTAGACCCTCACCGGTGAGTAGCCACGCTTTACAAACCCCTGATTAATTGATTGATAGCCTCATCACAATAAATATCACATCTTCTACGTTTTTATATTCCAACTGATTTAGTGACCTGACCCAATTTAATGAATAGTGCAGGTTTTATTGTAGTTTCAGTTCGTGCAAGGGTCAGAAACCTTGGACCGACTCATAAACAGGGTCTGAGTTTTTAATTTGGAGGGTAAAAAAAGTTAAGAATTTGTGATAGGAATCAAAATATTATTTGGAGGACATGCAGAGATTTTATAGGCAATTGCTTAACTCTTTAAGATTCCAGACTAACCTTTCTCATAATGTTTCTGTATGTAAGTAGACTTTCCTTTCTCTATATGTGAATAGCATGGGAAACATCGTTTACAACGCGGGTATTACATTGCGGTTTTTACAACGCAAGCTGTTACAACGACTTGCGCTGGATGGCTCTCTAGGACAAGGAATAGTATAATTTACTATCCAACACCTTCCCTACAGTACGTAGACTGGATTTGGAATAGGAAATTATACTACTCCTAAATCCAGCGCCTTCCAACGCAAGTCGTTGTAACGACTTGCGTTGTAAAAACTGCGATGTAATGTACCGCAATGTAAATGTATGCGTTGTAACGTCATACATCCCAATAGCGTACTCTAACAATTAGGAAACATTAAACTAATTAACTAACTAATAAAACGTTTAGAATCAAACATGTAAAAAACGTCCTGAGAGTGCTGATCCTGATAGTGTTTGACTGTGTGCAAGGTATCTGGAACAAAACCTTAGTTTCTGAAACAAATTCACAATCTCATCTGCCAAATGCAGACATGTGATGCAAAATGCAGTGGAAAGCTCATTATGGAACGGGATTTCTCAAGAGATTTCAACAGTGCAATGAAGGAGAAATGCTACATGCTCTATAATCTGAACTCTCAGTGGTTCTACCAAAGATCAATGTGGTTGCAGCAACACTTGTTAAAATATACTGACATCGATCGGTAAATGTGGGAAATGATATTGAACTGTACCTTCTGAAGCAGCGCTCCTGGGCTCCAGCTGGCTGGGCCCTCAGTCCCTCGAGATCATCAGACGACCTTGCACTTGTTCAGAGATCAGTCAGTGACATCCTTATGTGAAGGGAAGAAAGAGAGCTCTGGCATTGCCATTCACTGTAGCTATGCATACTATGATACATTGCCCTATTGTAAATTGTTATGACTGCCTCTCCGTTAAATAGACAGGTATATTAGTAATCTGTAATAATCTTTAAATGCATGTACACTGCACCACAATTCTGGTCTTGTTCCATTTTCAGGTTTTCGCTGTATTTATATTTCAACAACAAAAAGATTTCAGTACAAACCACACTAGACACTCAACCTGCCCCAGCCTTCTAAACACAAAGAGAAATTCCATAATTGGGCGACACCTATACCCATTACTTTATGATGTGTGGTCGAGAATCAGTGTTCGAAGAAAGGTGACAATTATCTGTTGATTTTCAATTGGAACTAAATTAAACTGTTTAATATATGAACACCAAGCAATCGCCGTGCAATAACCTGTGCGTATTTTCGTTATTGCAGTCTAGTTGTTCTTCTCATTTATATAATAAGAAAATGGCATCACTGGTATACTTTAATATTCAAAGTTTGTGGCGCTTTGGTTACTGTGGTGCACTTTGTAGCTCGCTGATTGCTTCAAGGGAAACATCTGAGGAATAACTGAGAACTGACAAAAGTTCTTAAAACCAGTCCATCAGAATTGGGGTTATTAATTTGGGCGAGGGGGTGGCGGTCCTCTACCAACTTAACAAACCCACTCTCTTCAAGTGAAAATACAGTTCTGAGAGAATTTCTGCTCAACCTACCTTACCTATGGCACAAGCAGCAGATAATCCCCATAGATGTGTGCTAAATTCAAGCAGTAGCAACAATTTTAAAGTAAAGAGCACAACCCAATAAAATCCCAAAGGAATTTAGAAAAAAAAGGTACATATAATGAGCAAAAGACACAAGGAGTTTAAGGGGATCTGGAGATACGAATTTAAAAAAGTTTTAAAGCCAAAACACACCTCAAAAAAGGTAATCTCTAAGGATAAACAAGAGTTTGCGGTCAACCAGGACCTAGGTGCAACTCCAGGCTGACCGCATTAGAGCGGTGGTCAGATACACCAAATGGGTTGTTCTGTTCAAAGGTTTTACCTTCAAACTCAGGGCCTGATTACGAGTTTGGCGGTGTGGGAGTCGGCTTCCATGCCAGCGCCCTCTACTCTCACAATGCCAAACTCGACTGCCGACTGCACGCCAGATTAGGAGTTTTCTCTTGGTCTGGCAGGTGAATCTTTAACGGTCCCAGAGCAGTGCCATGCTAATGCTCAAATGTGAGTCTTAGAACTGCATCGCCGTGGGACCACAAAAGCAAGTTCCTGTCCAGCATGGACTGACCCAGTTCATGCCATGCAGGAACTAGGGTGCATACAGACAGGGGGGGGCACTCCATGTTCCTCGTGCATGCTCCACCTGCGCTGGGGCAACAGGGAGCCTTATAGTGCCCCCTTAGTTTCCTAACTCCACACTTTTCATGGCGGCATCACCGTCATGAAAGCGTAGAGGTCTGAAAACTCAGAATATGCTTGGCGTTGCCGCAGCAGCACTGCCAGAATACTGCTGCTCCAGACCATCATGTCAACGCTGAGGGAACGTGGATCTTCAGCGGTTACGATGTTCCTTTGGTAGTTCGACTGCCCAACTCAGAATACCGCGGTCGGACCACCGGTGTGGCAGTAGCCGCACCTCCACCATGGGTTTGGTGGTCCATCTGACCACCAAACTCCTAATTAGGCCCTTGGTCTCCAATTGCTGGCAAGGCTTACTATGTTCATTCCTTCAGCCCTCAGTTTCACTGGGTGGGCTCCCGAGCACCAGAACGCTCTCCCTCAATCCAGATCTCTGCAGGGTCTAGTTCTCTTTAGTCTTAGTCAGCTGGTCTCTCTTGGGCTCAAGGAGCCAGACGTCCTCTTGCTTTTTGTGTACCTGAAGCAGGTATAGAGGAGTCTAACAATTTTAACCTCAGAGATAAGTTCCAGTGCCTGGGTACTAGCAGAATTCAGGGGTCCTTGTGTCATTCCTCCTGTTTCAGCAGGAGTCCAGATCCTACCTCCAGCAGGGAGTACTTTTTCAGATGGAGTCTTCCCAGTTCCAGGAATGAGCTAAAGAGGCGGTGGTGGTGGAGATCCTAGATTTATTCTATACATCAGCCAGTGATTGTAGGAATTCTACAGCTGAATCCTATCAATTATCTTGCACAATCACCACCTCCTTTTGATGCTCTTTTTCTTTGCCTTCCTATCAAGCTACCTAGGAACCCCTGTTTCTGGAGCAAAACTATCTTGGAGGGTCCTGGAGATTAAAAGAAGCACCCCCCCCCTTGGCTTTCCAATTAAATAATAGCAGTGTTAAAGATGCCACATGTTACCGTAAGTGCCATAGACCTGACCAGAATGCCACTGCAGCTTGCACCACCCATCGCCCCTGTCATCACTACCAAAGCAACTACTACCCATCTTTCTCGCCTGCAAGTGCGACTGTTCAGATTATTCCTGGTCCCTACAGCTAAAGGAATGGCTGAGGAGGCATGTATTAGTCATTTTGAATGTATATTGTATTCATAAGCCACCGTTGTTCTGCTCACCTCTAAATTAGATGAGCAGCGCCACCATGTGGCAGACTGTCCTAAGTCCGGTGTTGACAATTAAGTGCTGTGGCCGAGCACTGGAAACCAATTATGTGCTGATGCTGAGCACTGGAAAACAGCGGCTCAAATTAAGCACTGCCTGTTAAGTGGTCAGCAGTTACCGACCATTACTCTTTCCTGGGCCTAGAGGCATTATCTCTCCCAACCAAATATGTATATTCCGGCTCTGAAAGTGTGATAGGTAGCAGAACTGGTTTTCCCCCTAGTGTGACAAAGGACGGCTGTCCAGGAGGGCACTGGTATCGAATCGAAGACCTCCCTGGCATCTTTAACCTAAAGAGATAGTGCTAAACCTTCCCTTTGTTCTAGCAACTGTTTCTGTCCACTCCCAGATAGTTAATGCCTGCTAAGTGGTCAGTGGTTAACACCCCCTTGTCCTTTGCTGAGCCCAGAGGCAAGCCATTCTCACCTGAGGTATGGTCATTAAGTCTCTAGGCCAAGGATGTGTATTCCAGGTCTGGAGATGTGATGAGAGGCAGAACTGGTTTTACGTCTGTTCTGGCTAAGGCAGCCAAAAGTACATTTCAACAAAATAACTTTTCTGCTTAAGTTATCGCAATTCTGATTTCAGATGTCACAATTAAGTCAGACTTTAAAATCAAGCAGTGAATAACTTTGAAGCATTTTTAGTTCTAGCCTAATCAGAGGTGGAAAATAAAACTTTAACACCCCCTCCCCTTCCAGGCCTATCAGAGAAATGTCAGGTCAGATCTAGAAAGTGTAATCGTTTTTGGGGGCTATTTCAATGTGTGGGCACGCTAATTTCATTATGTACTCTGTTTTATTTTTATATATTGCTACTCTGCTTTGTGGTATTACAAGATAATTTTGGAGGTGACCTGGAATTGTAAAATAGACCTTTCCTTTATGGCAGGTGTGTCACTGCAGTGCATTTAAACTGCATCCTAGCATTTGTACAATGGTGCTCCTGGTAGAAAAGCATTTTTGTCATATGTGGATGGTGCAAATACATACTACAGCCCACATATGATATTTAACTTTGCATGCCATATGTGTAATTAAGGCTCTATACGCAGTGCCTTTATAGGGAAGTTAAGTAGACTCAAAAGGAGGCCCAGTCTATAGCACATGATCGTTAGAGGAAGCCCTGGCACTTCGGTACTGTTTAGCAGTGGAACGGAGCACAAAGTTGTAAAGGCAGCCAAAGCAGGGTCCAGAAAAATGTTACAAATCCGGGAGGACCATTCAGAATAGGCAAATTTGCTACCCAATCCTGAATGCATGCTCTGTGGGAGACCTCCTTCATGGGAAATCTCCTAAAACGAACTAAAGTCTGAAAGATGAAGCTTAACTCTTACTCCTCAGTGGAATCAGTCTGAGGGCAAGGCCTGATCAGGGCCGGACTGGCTACGGCAGTTGTGTGTGCTGCCGAGCTGGGGGCTAATTTCTCTGTGGTGGGAGCTTATTTCGTTGATGGGACCTGCGAGCAAAACGAATTTCGTTTTTCACACGCAGTTACCTATCAACGAAACAGCCCCCAGCTCGGCAGCACACACAACTGCCCTGTAGCCAGTCCGGCCCTGGGCCTGATTTCAGAAGCTAGTTGAGACCTGTGTCTTCTCATTCAGTATTTTAAGTGTTCCTTTCTGATGTGTGTTTCAGAATGGAAGGATACTTCTCGTCAGCTATCACCGGACTTGGCTTCGCTTGACCATTCTATTGATTTGCCTTTTAGTGGATGTTTATAGTCTCATATTTAAAGTTCTAAGCAACACCTTGACGATGACCATCAGGGCTCTGCCTTCAGCGAGATCTCCGTTTAATTCCTTAATGTTTCACTTTCTCTGTCTTTCTGGGAATTGTCATTTCCTAAACTGGGTAGGGTTTCTGAGTTCATTAATCTAATGTTGAGTTCTGACACCGAAGGCGCGTCAAAGGCAAGCACGTCTGCGCCCGTCTGCGACCCGTCCGCAACCAGAACCAGGAACCCTGGACCTCCGCCCCGCCAATGCTACGACCCAGCAGCACTCCACGCACTCAACCCAGGCTGCAACAACAACTGCAAGCTAGCATCACCAGCCGACACCCATGGACCCTTCAGCTGTCACCGCTGCCGGCACACCTGCAGCACCGCCAAGAACACGGATCCAGCACAACCCGCCCCCAAGAACACAACCGAACCGAAGACCCTGCAATGCATCCTCCTCAACGTCCGATCCCTCCACAAACACGCAACAGAAATCTGGGACCTCCTTGACAGCACCACCCCAGACGTAGCATTCTTCACCGAAACCTGGACCAACACCACCTCGGGACCGGACATCGCCATCGCCATCCCCCAAGGATACAAGATCTCCAGGAAGGACCGCCCCATCCACCCAGGAGGAGGAATCGCCATCGTCCACAAATCCAGCCTCCGCCTGAGCACACTCCCTGACGAGTCCACTGAACTGATGGAACACCTTCACTTCAAGATACTGGCTAGCCCCACCGCCACCCTCCGAGGAACCCTCATCTACCGACCCCCTGGACCCCGCGGACCCTTCGCCAACTCCATCACGGACATTATCTCCCCGCAGGCCATCGCATCCACCAACTACACCCTGCTGGGAGACCTCAACTTCCACCTCGACAATCAACTGGACCCCAACACCACATCCCTCCTGGACAACCTCCACAACATTGGACTCCGCCAGATCGTGACCGAGCCCACGCACTCAGCAGGACACACCTTCGACCCCCTCTTCACTACAGGAAACTCCATCACCTTCAGCCACACCACCAAACTCCCATGGACCGACCATCGTTGCGTCCACTTCACCTTCAGAACACCCACCATCCACAGACACCAGCACCTGCTTCCACAAAGAAACTGGACCAAAATCACCAATGACCAGCTCACCTCCTCACTCAACAACTCCACCCCAACCATCGCAGAAAACGACGACCCCAACACCGCAGCCAGAACCGTGCATAGATGGATCTCGGACAGCACCAACACCATAGCCCCCCTCAAGAAAAACAATACCCGTGCCAAGAAAGCCAGATGGTTTACCACCGAACTTCGAGAGTCCAGGCGCACATGCCGCCGCCTTGAAAAGGCCTGGAGAAACACCAAATCCACAGAAGCCCACAACAACTTCAGAGCCGCCACCAACGCCCACCATCAACTCATCAGAGAAACGAGGAAAAAAGCGATTGAAGACAGAATCTCCACCCACGCACAGAACAGCAAGGAACTCTTCAGCATCATCAAGGAGTTCGCCCAACCCACCAGCGAGTCTACCGACATCCCTCCCTCACAAGACCTCTGCGACAAACTCAGCATCTTTTTCCACCACAAAATCAAGAGCATCTACGACAACTTCGACGAAGACAACCAACACACTGAACCCTCACCAACCACCCCCGACACCCGGAAACCAGCGATTGATGACTGGACAGCCCTCACCACCGAAGACACACTGAAGACAATGAAGTCAATCCACTCAGGGGCCCCCACGGACCCCTGCCCCCACCACATCTTCAACAGAGCCGCCAACACCATCGCACCCATGCTCCGCCAAACCATCAACCGCTCCCTGGCGACCGCCTCGTTCCCCGACGACTGGAAACACGCCGAGGTCAAGCCCCTCCTAAAGAAACCCTCAGCGGACCCCACCGACCTCAAAAACTACAGACCCATCTCCCTGCTCCCGTTCCCAGCGAAAGTCATCGAGAAAGCCATCAACAGCCAACTCGCCACATTCATTGAAGAACACAACATCCTCAACTCCTCCCAATCCGGCTTCAGAAAAAAACACAGTACGGAAACCGCCCTCCTCGCCCAACAGACGACATCCGCACCTTACTGGACAAAGGAGAAACAGTAGCCCTCATCCTCCTCGACCTATCAGCGGCGTTCAACACATTCTCCCACCGCACCCTAATACGCAGACTCTACGATGCAGGAATCCAGGACAAGGCCCTCGACTGGATCTGCTCCTTCCTCTCCGGCAGGACGCAGCGGGTCAGACTCCCCCCTTTCCTCTCGGACCCCACACCGATCACCTGCGGAGTCCCCCAGGGCTCCTCCCTCAGCCCGACGCTCTTCAACGTCTACATTGCTCCACTTGCCCCCATCGTCAGAACCTACGGACTCAACATCGTGTCATATGCAGACGACACACAGCTCATCCTCTCCCTATCCAACGAGCCCAACACCGCCAGACGCAACTTTTGAGAAGGCATGGAAGCCGTCGCCAAATGGATGAAAAACAGCTGCCTTCAACTAAACACCAACAAAACAGAAGTACTCATCATGGGCCCAAACCCCGACGCCTGGAGCGACACCTGGTGGCCCACCGCCCTCGGAAACCCGCCAACCCCCACAGACCACGCACGCAACCTGGGAATCATCCTGGACTCCGAGCTCAAAATGGACCGCCAGATCAACTCTGTCTCATCTTCCTGCTTCCACACCCTCCGCCTCCTTCGTAAGACCTTCAAATGGATCCCCCTCGAACACCGAAAGACAGTCACTCACGCCCTGGTCACCAGCAGACTCGACTACGGCAACGCACTCTATGCCGGAATAAACAAAAACCTCATCCGCAAGCTACAGAACATCCAGAACGCCGCCGCAAGACTGGTCCTCAACCTGCCAAAACACTGCCACATCTCCCAGCATCTGTGCACACTCCACTGGCTCCCCGTCGAGGCAAGAATCACCTTTAAGATGCTCACCCACGCACACTGGGCCCTCCACGGCACCGGACCAGCATACCTGAACAGCCGACTCAAATTCCACGCACCCCAAAGGACCCTACGATCAGCCCAGCTTTCCTACGCCGTGGTCCCCCGCACCAGAAAGACCAGATCGGGAGGCCGCTCCTTCTCCTTCCTCGCGGCCAAAGCATGGAACGCCCTTCCGCTCCACCTTAGACAGACAACATCGCTCCCCATCTTCGCAAGAAACCTCAAAACCTGGCTCTTCGACAGACCCCCTCCTTGATGGAATGGAACCTGCACACCCCCACCCCACCCCCACCCCTAGCGCCTTGAGACCCTTACGGGTGAGTAGTCGCGCTTTAACAAACTCCTGATTGATTGCCATCAATCTGTCTACTCGCAGCAGAATCATTAAAGAAGGACACAGCACCAAATGCCTGTTAAGGCTTTCATTGAAATGATGTCTCTAAGAGAAAAATGTGCATGACCTTACTTGATCTGGTGGTAGGTCACAGGGATTGGCTGATTAGTAATATCTCTATACTTACGTGCTGCTTGAGTTCCAAATGCCACATCAGAAATATATCTACTTATGCTAAAATGTGTTCTGAAAGAAAATTACATCAAACTAACGGCTGAATCATATTTCTTTTATATCCATAGTACGAATTTGAACAATTGTTCTTGGGGCAACGTTTCACTTATAGACCACAAAATACACGTTATTTAAGGGGGTGGGTGTATAAAAAATAAAATGCCTTCTACCTTATGTAAGAAACAAAAAAGTATATTAAAAATCCCTCCAGATTTCTCTTACATTATATAAAGGAACTCAGCCCTGTGATGTGCTGTCATACTTTATCGCATGAATAACGTTTCAGTTTGTATTTTGTCTGCTCAGACACGTTTTCATTTAATTTTGTGCATGTGTAGTTAAAACCCCCTGTGGAGGAGTCAGAGGCCTTATAGAACCTCCTTTAGCAGGAATCATGTTGCATTTGTTCTGTGTGTGTTTTTTCCCTAACCTGGTGCATGTTGTGTGTCCATGAGGGTAGCTAGCAACAGGGGCGTAACAGAGGCCTCTGCAGTCCCTGCGTCGCAGGGGGATGGAGGGGGGGGGGGGAGGAAGTGGAGGGGGGGGGGGCACGTCTTCTGGCCCCGCCCAAGCCTCTAGGGGGGCCCATCTAGCCAAAGCAGCCCCTATTCACATTCTGCTGGGGGACCCATCATTTTGTGTTACGCTGGTTAGCAATGATGCAGCAGGTGCAGTGGCACCGGTGTCCAGAGGCATGGGGGCCGTTCTGAAACCTAAATATTGCTGTCATTTACTGTCCAGTAAAGATTCAGGAGCCCAGTTTCTTTGCTTGCACTGGGGCTCATGCCATCCTTGCTCTGCCACTTTGCGTGTCTTAGTGCTGCACGGGCATTCGCCACAGCTTTCTTTCCCGGCGTGCCCCACCTCCTCTTGTTCATTATTATCTCGCGGCCCCTGGCGCTTTCCTGCTGCAACAAATGAAATTCTTCTTTCGGAGTGCTTTCAGCCATTCAATCCCATTAAACGCAGAGCCTCCCATTAGTATGCCAGCTACGCCCTGCTTTTCAAATCTTCCTGCCTTGTCCCTGGAGGTGTAGAGAAGACAAAATCCGCAGTTTACAAAGGAAGATGAAGTATGAGTGACACATTGGGATGACTGTAGAGCGCGCCCCTTCAGTGCGCATTTCATTGGAACTCTGCTTCTGAGATTCTCTTTTCGGCATCGTACAACTTGAGTGCCCTGGGCTTGCTGTTTGATCTCAGGTGGGATTCAGTGCCAGCTTTAGCGCTCGTGGCACCCAGTGCGACAATGTTTGTTGGCGCCCCCATGACCAACCCCGTCACAGATTCCCTCACTACCAACCTTTAACAGTGCCTTCAACAGTGGCCCTCAAGTCTTCATAACCGCTTTCTCTCAGATTCATTCAATTCGTTTTATAGCACCGCCGCCACTCATACTAGTGTAGGGCTATCAGAGCACTTTACATCACACACACATTACACAGGAACAATCAATACTAGCTGTGTAAATCAGTGTATAGAAAATATTACATAAGACGGAGGACTACAAGGTGTAGGAGTCTTCTTCTCCTCGTCCCTCCCTCTGGCCAGAGCAGGAAGCATCCAGGCTCCCCTGAGCCAATCACAATGCTGCAATGCAGCGTTGTTTTTGGTCCAAGCACTGTGGTTCATTGCTCAGGCATGGAATAGGAGCCTGGGCATGTTCTCCACCCAGGCTGTAATGCAGCCTTGGTGGAGAACATGCTAAGTGCGCCTGACTGTTTGGCCGGCAACAACCGGCAGGCCAAACATTCATGCCCACTTAGGGTGTGCAAACCCCTTCTCACCCTGCTCTGAGAGCAGATCAGCCCCAGCTCAAAGCTGCCACAACCGCAAAAAATAAAATGATTATAACATTGAGTTATGATCATTTTTTATTTTTCCTTAAACTGTTGAAAAGCAGTGGGGCGACGCTCCTCTGCCTTAGCGGAGGAGACCCCACTGGGAGTCACAGGTCATCTGCACTGGTCAACAGAATAGTTTAAAGGTGCGTGGTCTGAAGAAGTACAAACTAAGAATTTAAAATGTAACACCATGGTTAGGGGTTCTCTTTAATAATCAGAACTGATTTCTATCCAAATGAACCCCTTTTTCCAACATTAGGATCATGATAGACTGCAGAAAAAAATCATAATTCTCTAATCTATGCCTTGCAGTTTTCATGCAGCTCTTTGATGACAGTTAATCCCTCACGTTCTATGTTACGATTATAACTTATAAACTGCAAGTAACAAAGGATCTCTCATACAAAAGCAATAACCGACTGACATATTTACATTATATGCACTTTGTGATCTGAATGGTACACATTCTTTGCAGCAGGCATATTAACCCTCTGTGCTGCCTTACTATGAGTCAAAACTTCCACTAGACAAACCTCTGATCTCTCTCTAGGAAGAACAATAATCACCGGAGTTATCTTTAATTTTTTTGTTGCCTTTTGTTGCCTGAAAATTGCTGGAGGCCAGGAACACAGCAGAAGGGGCAGGAATAAAGGCATTATCTTTCTTGCATGGATTACCCTCAAAACTCAGGAAAATTATAAAATACCCTCTTGCATTGCTTTGCCGGAAAATGTACACTATTGCAGTATGTCCTGCAGAAGGGATCACAGTGGCTTCTGTGATAGAAAAAACTACAGCAGAAAAATGCTGGTGCAGCACGTTCTTTGTTAAGCTTGCCCGCTGTCCACTTCTGGGTGCACAATAAGCTGTTTTCTATATGATAATATGTGTTAAAGGTAAACATGTTACTACTGTGTGCTGGAGACCTTGTGAGACTACCCAGGATGCCCATTGATATCACTGTCATGGTGGAATTCAGTGGTTAGTGACGGCTACGATTTCTGCATCTAGATTCTTTTCACTAAATATTTTTCTTCAATTAATGTGAGGGTCCAGAATTCTGGTTCTGGTAGCAGAAAAAAATTGTCGTTGTATGAGTGTTTTTACTTGATAGTTTTTAAGCATTTATTTTCTCAGCTGTGCAAACAGATTATTACTAATCGTTTCAAAAGGACCTGCGTCTTTTTTTTTAACATATTTGGTGAAAGGATGCATCAGTCCCAAAGCATTGTTTTCTTTCTGAGTTGTATGCTGATAGCCGCCTCCAGTGTGTGCAGGGCAGATGAAAAACTGTAATTTAACCAGGTGCGAAATAATGTTTAATTAAACATTTGTGTTCTAAACTGGCTAAGCACTGAGCTACATTTTCCACCCCGTCAGACCTGCAGCCTGTGATGCATTGTCGGATTTCAATTCGAGAGCTGACTGGTTTAGCTGGCTCATGGGCGAAAGAGCATTTAAATACGGCTCTTTTGTTATTATGAAAAGCTAATTCCAACAGAGATGCCTTTTTTTGTTATTAGTGGTTGTTGACACAGTTTTGTCAAGCACTAGCCATAAATTATATCTCAGTAGCAAACATTCAGCCCACCGAGCTACAATGCCGGCTTATATTGATCTGCCAGAAGCCCCCCCTACCCATTCGTAGGAGTCTTCCAGCCTGGTTTGATCTGAAGAACTGGTGAGATTGCTGGAGAAACATTTGCAGTATGTGTGACAGTCACAGCCTGGAGCCTCAGGGCGCTGTGAGGCTCACCCCGCAGGGATTTTCAGCTCTTCATCTTTATATACAGTGAGCCCCTGATGAGCCGGGGTGTTATCCACTATTAGAGCCAGCCCCAGGCTCTGCGGCGGCAATGGCGCTGCAGCGTTCAAGGCTCACCCCAAGGCCATGTAGCAGCTGTTCCCAGAGCCTCTTTTGCTTCTGCCCATTTAAATATATGATGGAAATTGAAAACGTGTTTAGCTTAATGTTTAAATGAATGCCTTAAAGGATACAGCAGAAGCCAGTCCACTGAATGTTTGCATTTCAGATGTTGCATGTGCATTAAAATAAAGATTGTATGTCTAAAAAGAATGTTTAATGTTAAATCTGCGATATTTCATAATAAAAACATGTTTGCTCACAGTAATTGGTTACTTGAGCTGACATTGTTAATCGAACCGGTTTGCACCTGAAACAGATTTGATGCAGTGTTGGACCTAGCCTTTTCTGCAGGGTTCTCCCCACACATTTTGGCTTCATCTGACTATTTGTATGACCCTCTTTTTCTTGGCTTTAGACCCTGGGCACTTTACAACTGCTAATAAGTGCTAATGTCTATGTGCTGTCCTCAAAACGTGGTATGATTGGCATATTTAATTTATTTATAAGTTCCTTGTGCAGTGGTATACTACATACCTAGGGCCTGTAAATTAACTGCTACTAGTGGGCCTACAGCATTGCTTGTGCCACCCACAGACGCAGCCTTCCAAACCTGTCTCAGGCCTGCCACTGCAGGGCCTGCTTTTGCAGTTCACTGCCGCTTTAACTTGGCATCTAAAACTACTTGCCCCGCCTTAAACTCCCCTTTTATTACACATACGTCACCCCTAAGGTAAGCCTTAGGGAGCCCTATAGGGAAGGTCCTATATAAGTAAAAGGTGGGACATGTGCTGTATTGTGTGGCATTTCCTGGTAGTAACGAACAGGGTATTTTGTTCTCACTTCTGTGAGGCCTACTCCTCTCATAGGCTAGCATCGAGAATTCCATTATATACTTTTACGTGGTAATTCCTCATCTGAAAGGAGTAGCATTACCATGATTAAAATGGTAATGATAAATCCTGCTTACTGGTGTAGTTGTATTTTACATTACTATTTTAGAAATGCCACGTTTAAAAAGTGATGAATATGGATGGTGATGCACTTGTTTTATACTCCTTTTTTTATCTAAAGCAGTTTCTTAAGTGCTTTTAAATCTTAGTGTGCACTTGGTGAAGGGGTTCCACCCCAGCCTCTGCCATACAAATGAAGAATTTCTAGAACCTCTGGTCTAGCTACCATGTGCACTACTGTGTCCCCCTCGAGAGTTTCTCAACAAAGGAAAGAAACCCACAAGATGGACTTAGTAGAGCACATGGTGTCTTTACCAGAGTTTTGGAAGAAACCCTCAAGGGGGACTCAGTAGTGCACATGGTTTGTAGACCAGAGGTTCTAGAAATGTTTAGAAAGTAGGCATTTCTCAGTGCTCATGTCTCTTTGTGCTTTGCAGCCTGACTCCAATACATGTCTATGGCTGGGTGACAGCTACACTTGGTGCATAATTTCCAGACATTCATCACACAGGAAGGGCTGGGTGAGACAGAGATTACATCTGCATTCATCTGCATACTGATGGTCTTTCTGGGCTGGGAGAGTGAGAGGGTGTTCATACTTTACAATTGTATAGGCCGGGTCTTGTCATCACAAAAAGGGCTGATTTACAACTACTTATGTCTGGAGCCATGGCTTTTTTGAAAGTCAGTTTTGTGCGCCTCTAAGGTTTCTTTTAAAGTCACCTCATAAACAAAGACTTTTTGGAGTATAAGTACAGGGGCACCTCGGCCATGATTTTAGACACTGCTTGGGACTTGTAACCAGATGCTGCTGAGATGAAAGACTGCACATTGCCAGAGTACTGCTGTGCCACCTGATGGAATCGCCATTTGGGCTGCTTACTTTGTTGTGTTGGCCTGCTGACTGCTTGGCTACAGGAAGGACTGACAGCTTTCATCTGTCTTACCTGCCAGCCTGCTTGTCCCCTTCTTGTGCCTCCAGTGCTCTCCAATGGCATGTTGGTTCTTGTTACATCAGCGCTTGGTGAGCGCTTCAGCTTCAAAAATTTTGGGCGAGATCAGCACGTGTTGAGTGTTTTCCCTCTTTTGGCAAATGGAAAGAAGCGCATGTGGAGCGCTTCCTACCTTCAAAGATCACTGTGTGTGTTCTCTCTCACCCTGTTCGTACCGGTGCGGTGCAGCACCAAGGAATCCCTATTCTTGGCAACTGGAAGTACATGTCCAAGGGAGTAGCACGTACTGAGCACTTGGTTTTGCCTGCCCTGAGGCGTGGGCTCTGATCAATGGATCTCATAGCCAAGAGCTTGGGGAGCACTTGTCCCCCAACAAGAGCTGCTTGAGTAGCATTCTAGCACAGCCCCTCCTGTAGAGAGCTGCAGCTCAGAAGATGTTTTGCCTGTGAAACATGGGTGATTCCGCCTACATTGGGACTGGCCATCCTCACCCATCTGAGAGCAAATGTACTGCACTTGGATCCTGCTCCAGAGACCTGCTGCCAATGTTGGGAGAAAACCTTTTGGACTTGATCCAGATGCCCCAGAAAGTACTGAGGGGTTGATGGTGACCTGCAGAGGGGAGACCACCGTCCTGCATTCCGTCACAGGCTGCCCGGCCTTATAAGAAGGGGCTGAGTTGAACTGTTGTTGGCAGCTGTATGTGTGCTCACCGGCAGCTACCTTTGCTTTCCCTACATGCTGGGACTCAGCAAGGTCTCCCCGCTCTCTGTGGAAGTGCGTGTGCTCTTCCCCGAGGGGCATACCATGATTGATTGTGGTATTGCGGCATGGGTCCTTGACGGAGGCTCCCATTTGGAAACTTGCCACAGTCAGGGAAAGTGCACAAATTACTGTAACATATGTAGTAGGTGCGCAGGTGCTCCAGCGCCCTACTTTGTTTTCTAAATGCAATTACTTCAACTAGGCCATAGTGATTACTGTAACACTGCTAATAGGGTGCTGGGGTTCCTGTGTCTATGGTAACTTACTGGTATTGTTTTGCTTTTCTGCTGCAGTACTTGCAAAGTATTTACCGAGGTTATGATGTATAACATTTTGATTCTTGCATTGTCAGGATAACAAATACTATTTCAGGATTTGCTTAGTATGCACAGTATGTATGATTTATGTCATTTTGGTCTATGTTTTCTGAACAATATATACTACATTTTTTATATAATCCTGTGTGAAGTCTATTTTGTGGTGTATTCATTGAGTTTCTGTGTCAGTGTATTGTGCAAACGCTTTACACATTGCCTTTGATGATACCAGCGGATCAGCATAGGTTGTCTTTGGTATGTAACTTACTTGCCCAGACTAAATTGATGGGTACTGCCTGGATTAGGTGCATTCCCTAGCCAACCAGAAACTCAATTTCTAACATGCAGTCTTTATGTAAGAGATTAAATGCAAATGTAAACTCACAATTTGCACAAACATGCTGTGTGATTCGTAGTGGTACAAAAGGGGGTGGTGATGGACGGAGCATCTGATTCAAACACTCACACCCAGTCAAAAGATCTGGGTTTAATCCATCACCGTTCTTTAGCCCACTCTGTCACCCCAGTTCAGACATGGCTATATGCAAATCAGTCTGACCCTGTGCCTCATGGGAACAGTCCAGCCCGAACTGCCAAGCCATGTCTTCCCTGGACCGGAAACAAGCTTCCGAGGACCGGTTTCTGGCATTCCAGCCGTCTTCAGCCCGGCTTGCTTGAATCCAGTTCCAAAGTGAACAAGGGACTCACGTCTGAGCATACCCTGCCACACTTATGGCAGCCAAAAGCGGTACAAAAGGGGGTGGTGATGGACGGAGCATCTGAATCAATCAAACACTCACACCCAGTCAAAAGATCTGGGTTTAATCCATCACCGTTCTTTAGCCCACTCTGCCACCCCAGTTCAGACATGGCTATATGCAAATCAGTCTGACCCTGTGCCTCATGGGAACAGTCCAGCCCGAACTGCCAAGCCATGCCTTCCCTGGACCGGAAACAAGCTTCCGAGGACCAGTTTCTGGCATTCCAGCCGTCTTCAGCCCGGCTTGCTTGATTCCAGTGGTGTGGAGAGCATGGGACTCACGTCTGAGCATACCCATCCCACTCGGGGTGACAAATGCAAAAACCACAGTTGATGGACAGAATGCAGAACAAAGTCATACATTCACCCCAGTACAGAGATACGAACCACAAACGAGTTGGATGGCGGTTTCTTAACTTCAGAGTGAACTTTGCATCAATCCTATTTTTTTTATTGAGAAGGGAACCTTTACATATTGGATCAACAGTGATCTGTGTATGTCGTGAATAATACTGTGCTAGTTCCTAATCCCGTTGTGGATAGCCTCCTACTTTATCGCAGAGTAAATCCTAGCAGAAGGACTCGAATTAGGAGCATTATTTGTAGTTCTGTCCCACGCTGCCTACAATTTTTATAATCTCCATTACTCGAAATTAAGATCTTTTCTGCTAAAACCTTCTTGGAGGTATACTATGATCTTTGTCTAGAGCCCGCAAATTGCATTACGTTTCCAATCCTATGATTACATTGTTGGGTTGGCCTCTCCAGGGTATCCAGTGCGATTTTCTCAGAAAAATATATCCCAAGCTGCGGATAGGCCGCCTGAATACTAGGGCATTGTAAGAGCCCCAGTGATCTGTTTCTTCTTTTGGGAGTTGGAATGCCCTTGGGAAAGTAGTGTTTACACACTGTATGGAGCCCAATGTACTTCAATTTGTTTTTAAATACCATGATCTATACAATGTAATACACATTGTTTCTTTGACTCTTGAGCAACTTATGAATTCAGCGCTCTGATGAAGGATGGTACGTGGTACTTCCAAAACACGCGTCATAAAATATGTACAAAATGAGAGAAAAAACATTGTTATCTTTTGATAAGAAAAGAAATGAACTGTTCATCTGTAGGACACTATTTATTGTTGATTCGATATAGAATGTTGAAAATAATTTGGTACGGGGTTGATTGGTGTATATATTGTTGGCTGTAATACAGCCTGTATGGTGAAAGGGGAAAGTACGCATGACTCGTTTGGGCAGCCTGAGAGGGACAACCAAACCGTAGGCACTCTTAGGAGTGGGCATTGCACTCCTACCCTGCCCTTCTCCGAGAGCAGAGCAGCCCCCCACCCGCACGCCCGTAAAGCAGCAGAACATGTCAATAAACAAAATCACAATAACATGAAGTTATCATCATTTTATGCTTCTGTGCACTGCTTAAAAGCAGTGGGCGTGACGCTCCCCCGCCATAGCGAAGGAGCCACCATTGCACTTCGCCACTCTCTCCCCACCAGTGTGTTAAATTTGTATGTAATGCTGGATGATGAAGATTTGTATCTCTTCACCTCTGGGTCACAAATATTATAGTGAATATTTGAAATCCATTCAAAACGTACTTCATATGTGTTAGAAAGGAAGATGCAATACGATTATTTTGGAACATGTTTGCTTTGCAAACAAATAGAGAATAGATACATTCTCTTAGTCTGAAGGATGAGGCCCTCACATCTTTTGCATTCCCATTAACTGAAATACTTACATGTTGTAACCATGCCTTCCGACTAAATATAGGTGTACAGACATCCAGAAAACCTAGAGATCTTGCCAAAACAATGCTCCTAGCAATGGCAATCACCTAACAGGCATGGCTCATGGCCTCTTGTATCTAGGGATTTACGCTGTGGAGCATCAGTATCCCATTGCTAGTGGTCCCAAAGCCACTTCCATACAAAGAGAGCAGGCTCTCTGTTAGACAGAAGATGCCCTTCATTAGTGAGCGGTCAGTTTGAGCTCCCCAGAAGAGACCCTGGACAGAGACTTTTTTTGCCATTAGCCATCCTGCTTTGGAACACAGCAGTGATAAGATTTAATAGGATACTTGAGAAATCTTCAAGGAGAAATAGCTCCTCACTTCACCACAGAATACAAGGAAGAAGACTGCTAATGTTTTGGGTTAATTGAAGTTAATGGGTCCGATTGAATTATCTGGATAAATAAATTGAATTACATTTTCTAAGTGTCATGGACTTCTGATATAACTAACCTCATTATGCTCCTGACACCATGAGCTTTGATTCCCCAATGGTTGACTCTAATACAAAATGGATTATTGGTTGATATTACTCAGTGCAGAGACTGGCCTGCAAACACCAAGAGGTTTAAGACAATAGCCTCTTTGTAAAGGCTTTCGGCGCCCAGATCGCAAGCTTTTCCTGTAATTGTGTTTCTCCAACTGTCCTGCAGAGCTTCGAAAAGTACGACAGTGTTTTTATTTCTTTAATTCTTTGATTTTCATAATGAAGAACCACACTGGGAATGCTTAATGTTAATAATGAAGGGAATTTCTTCCCTTTTTATCATAATTACAGCTAGTTGAGAACAATGATATTCATCTGTGTTACACTACGGCTTTGTTTTCATTCAAAGAAACTGGGAAAAAAGGGTATCTTTTGAACTTTTTATTTCCATTCCTTATGTTATTTTTTTTCTGCCTATTGTACTCGATGAGAGTGCAACCTTACAAACAATATTGAAAGCTGTCCCCTAGTTTGCCCTTTTGTGTTGCACCATGCTGGTGACACAAGGCAGCATACCTCTTCTAGCATGACACACTCGCAAACTAAGAATCCGAGCCACGCAGGCTTCTTGTGGGGACGTATCCACTGAAGCCACCCTGATACATTCTGCGTTTTCTTCTGTAGACAGCCGGGATGATTTAGCCAAAGACACAAACGCACCCTCAGTTGTACAAAATGCCTTACTTAATCGTTGACTAGTTGTACTTTATCACTCGATGTAACAGTGCTCCTTCTGCTTCCCAGTGTAGCAGGTGCAGCTATGCATGTGTGACCTATTGGTGGCAGCACCACTACTGTGGTATTTGACCCACAGGGAGCAGTGTTCGAGGGCATACACTGTTGCAATCCAGTAAAAGAGGGGCATGTTCTTTCCAAAAATGTCACCCATCAAGTTGAGACTTTCTGTTATGCTGCAAGTTTAGGGCAATGCAGTGTCTTTTACATCACAGCTGTAGTGCGGAGTCTGTTTTTGATTTTATTCCTGTAACGAGCGTTTCTTTAGGCCGTCTCCTTATCCAGGTGCACTTCTATTTCCTGCTCTTACCTTCACAACACAAAAATAGCTGTTTGATCCCTGGTACACAAGACTCCCCATTTCTTTCTTTTTTTAACGTTGTTTCAAAGTTCTGATTTCCCAGGGTACCATGCGTAATGGTGGACCATTTTTGAAATCATCTCTAAGGAGAGGGAAGGCGCCCCACACCTCTTTCCATGTGTGACACAGCCAAGCCTGGCAGCCCTTGAGGGAAGCTAGGATGGGCATAGGCAGAGTGATTGGGGAACAGGCAACGGCCAAGAGCATGTTAACATACTACCTTACTGCAACAAACAGTACAAGGCCAGCTGAAATCTGAGAGAACTATGGGGCCAAAAGAATCTCGAGCTGCAGCAGCAGCATCTCTTAAGATAATAGATATTTGTACTCAAAGAGCAGGTGTTTGGGGATCTCTTGTTCAACGCTTTGCTTCATCATATTGCTTCTTTTAACATCAACCAGAAGAAAATTGACTCATGAACAATGTGCTATTATTACTTAAGAGTACATGACTTTACAAATGGCAGCAACCACCCCAGGGTTGTCCAGCTTAGGCCCAGGACAGACAGATGTGTATAAGATGTTTAACTTATTCTACGTGCTTTTCATTTACATTATCTGCAGTGGCTCCTGTTGGACACCTCTGAGCTACACCTCAATAATAACTACTAACACGCCCTGCTTTAAACCCAGCATTTTCCGGTTGATTCTGCTTTTGCAGTTTAGATGTGTGATTCAGTCGACTAGTATAGCTGCAGGAGCTTCAAGTGATCATGCCAGCCAGCTTTACTGACTGCTCTCTTGTTTCGGGTCTGGTGCCATGAGCCAACTTATTCTCACTGCACAAGACTGGAGACATGGATGCTTGTTCACACCAATCACTTCCCGTTCTTGCTAGAAAGATACTTATGAGAATAAACCATAATGTCTTGTAGCAGCATTGATACTTTCTGTGTGCCGCGGTCGTAAGCCCTGCTCTATCACCGTTCACGTTTGGAAAGACAAGGAAACCCTAAAGGTATGTCGCAGGGACCTTGGGCAGTTTACATATTATACAAAACACTGGTCCCTACATGTGGACAGAATGAATTACAAACAAATAATCAGAACACCTGATAAGTGTAATGCCTATTGTCCAGCCGGACAAGAAGTTTTAATTAAGCGTTCAAGTCAATAAAACAAAAATATAAGGACACTGAAATAACAAGTGGGCACAGCCGTGACCCACAACATACAAGACAAAACAACGAAAGCAATGGCCAAAAGGGCAAGGCTACAATAGGTCTGTGAACTTGTATTCAGTATTTACAGACGTGAATTTTCATAACCACAACTTTGCATTTTTACAATATTTCAGTTTCATATTGCATAAGGGTTTTTTTACAAGTCGACGACGTTTCGATGCTTTATTAAATTGTGGGCATCATCATCTTTCCTATCACTGTTCACAGCATGACTGTAGAAACTATGTGGCAACTATATTGAACTTGCATTTTGTGTGAAGAGCTTAAGTAAAGCCTAAGTAAAACAGGATAATGTTATGTATTAGGTATGGAAAAATTACACAATTTTCTTTTCCTTAATTAATAAGTGGTTGGATTCCTCATTCTATGGGAACATCCTGACTGTGTTGATCATATTATCTATTTGCGGAATGTACAGCTCAACCAAGTGGAAAAACAGCCGACCACCAGGGAGACAGCACTAGACTAAATATAATCTTTATTTCCCGTCACGTACCGTAAAAATTAATCTTAGAGGTTTTGTGTCTCATAGGTTACTCGCATGTGCAAGTTTCTCCGGTACTCAGCTTTTCTCCCTTATCACAATATCCCTGTGTTCGCTTTCACTCAGATGTTTGACCAGGAGTCTACATTAATGGATATATGAGGATGATCCCTGTATGTTTCTTGACGTCCATTTTCCACGCGAACGCGGACCGCATTGACGACCCTTTCCCTCTTTTCTGCCGAACTGCACCTATTACGGTTGATTGCTGCCCGGCTAATTATCCGGCGGACTGCCACGGTATCTACTTTTGGCATCGGGCACTCTATACTAGCCCCGCAGTATGGGCTGTACAAAAAAGTATTTATGAACTTTTCATAAAGAAGGCATATATTGTTTGTCCTGAAGATGAACTCTGAATTATTTTAGGGTTCGAAACGTCGTCGACTTTGTCACACTATATGCATATGAATTATGCTAATGTTTGCAAGCAATAGTGTGCTATTGTATTGTCTGATTGTGAATTGTGATACACAGACTACCTGATTTGCCTGTAATTTCTTGTTTGTCTTTTTTCTGAGTGTGTTAGTTGGGCATCGGCTGGTGTCCTGCTTGTATCACACCATATTATCTTTGTACTTCTTTTATCAGAAATTAAATACTGTCCGGCTGGACAATGAATATAGTTGCTATTTAGTCTATATTTATTTTGCAAATAATCTATTTGTCTAGGGACCACTGTTCCTTGAAAAAACGTATTCCTTAAGGTCCCTAGCTTATTGCTTCCTTGGGTTCCCTTGTGTATTTGAAATGATACAATTTCAAAATGGCAGTGAATGTCAGGTATTGTGATCGAAGGACTAATCATGGACATTCTAGAAGGGCGCAGCAATGTTATTTCACTACCAATCTCTCGGAGTCTGTACAAATCAGAAATGCTTCAGAGTGACCAAGAAAGCAGGCATGCAACTCACACTCCTGTTGTCCCTGGTGCATGGTATGCTCTCTG
This sequence comes from Lissotriton vulgaris, assembly GCF_964263255.1. NCBI lineage: Eukaryota > Metazoa > Chordata > Amphibia > Caudata > Salamandridae > Lissotriton > Lissotriton vulgaris. The sequence continues at coordinate 790,984,725 of NC_141698.1, forward strand.
TTGACCCATCGTGCTATGAAGACGTGTTTTCTCATGAAGAGATTGTACGGCGCAATGTAAACCGTATACGAAACACCTAAAATGTGTCTTTTTTGGTTTGTCTAAATTTATTTGCAATAACATAATGTATTCAATCCTCAAACGTTCTTTGAAGTTTTCGTGATGGATTGCTACAGTACAAAAAATTTACACAGTTTGAGGCCCAACCGGCATTTGTAAATTCTTCTTTTCTTTAGGCAGAATTTTGCGAGGGATCGGATGATCATTCTTTCTTTTTCTGAATTAATGCACTTACTTTGTTCATACATATTTATTTCAAAACCAAGTGAACTATATATGCTATACTATTTTTCTCTGCAATGTAAGAATATTTACAATACAGGATGATTCTTACACTATAGAACGGCTGAGCAGTACACAAGAAAAAGAATATCATAGTATACTTATAAACAAAACAAGCCGCAAATGGAACAAGACAGTGATTCAGAAGATAAACAACTCCTAAACAGAGAAGCAACAATAGCAACAAGACAGTAAGTAAAGCAATTAATCTTGAAGCTTCTGTGTTGAAGATGTGTGCAGCCAACACGTTTCACACTCAACAGGGCTTCATCAAGGCATAAATAAATCACACTCAGTCAACTTTTTTAGGCAAAACCGTCATTCAAAATGTACGAACGGCATATCACTAATCATGCCTTATAGTCGGAAGAATCACATCTACCATCCAGACGTGACGTAAACCTAGCACGGTCCTAAGTTACCGGGACACAATACCAGTTCCATACAGGAGTAGAGACCAGTCTGCCCTATCCTGTGGTCCTAAAATCTCTAAGGTCACAGGGATGTGGTTTGGTACCCAAGCTGTGTGCGGCCAAAGTACACGTTTCTCTCATATCCGGATTTTACTTTGATGTGAAGCATAGGGCACTGCAGCATTAATTCCCTTGGATGCTTAAGGTAATGTGTTTTAGAAGATAATCACAATGAAACAATTTCCATTAAATTGTGGTTGCTTTAAACTGATGTCAGACTAGTGCCACATATTTGTCTTAAGCACTGGCCTTTGAGACCTTTCATTGCTATATACTCACGTGTCAACGTTAGACAGAGCTCAAAAGCACGCTTGGGCACTGAAGAACTTCTTGTGTTGTCTTCCACATCAGTCAACATGCAGCTATTGCCAGTGCAGCAGGTGCAGCTGCACCGGAGTCGAGGAGTGTAAAACGCCCACTACATCCAAGGTATGGCTGCCATGTTCTACCTAGCCTGGTAGACATACTGTGCCAGGACCATTTGTCAAGCTTGTATTTTGACTCTGTTACCCTTCCTCACCACTAGTTGAGGCGCATTTTGGGGAATGTCATAATTAAAATAGATGTGATTACCATGCACTTCGATTGGAAATTTGGAGCCTGACACACTTTTAAGTTTAATATCAGCATTCATCACTGATTTCAGCTCCCCCAGCTTGGGACCTGCCAAGTGTTCATGTGTGTCTCTGCACCAAGCTTTCACAGGAATAAAGAGCAGCTTATTGGGTCAGTAAAGACACTTGCTTGTGTCTCGTGTATCAATTCAAATGCACTCAATAGATATTCTCTTTTCCCCATTCATGACAAGGAAGCTACATTTAGACTAGGACCTTCTTTCTCCAGTGCTTTGTTTACGTGGCTGTTTACTGTACCATCAACAAAGGTGCTCTCTCTTCCATCACATTGTCTTAGGAGAAAGCTGCGTGCTCTCTAGTAAACAGACTCTCAGCGCAGTCTGATGGCCCCGAGCTATAGATCTTCGGCTGTCTAATTCCACACGTTCTGGAATAAACAGAACAACTATTACGCTCAAATATTACATTATGCTATTTCTCTCCACCCCTCTCTGTCCCCTCGTTGTCCTCGGTTTCAGAAGTATGAATGCAAATGCTTCAGAATGGCCATACTCTTAGAGGCGACACCTCTTTGAAAATGTAAAAGTAGCTTGAAAAGGCTCAGAACAATACAGCACTGTGACAGAGATGAAAGCAGCGCCCCCACATGCAGCAGATGCTGCCAGAGACAAAGGAAGGCTAGCAACCCAACACCTTAGTGTCACAGAATCGAGCTTTTAACTAAAACTCTAAGAAATAGATCAAATATTCCTTTTAGCCCCAGACCCTATTTTTTTTGCAAGACCCACTTCTCTAGTGCTTGATATATGTGTTAGCAAAGGATTTTAACTCAATTCAATTCAATTCAAATAACTTTATTTGATTCCATAAAGGAGTCATAAAAGTATACACTAATATAAAATACATAAGTTGTCATAAAACCACAATACATATTTGCATATTTAAAATGTACAATACATTAGAAATAACCTTAATCATATATATGGAAAGGACATAAAGAGCAAAGTTGATTTATCAACAGGGCAACAGAAGAAACATTTATGGATAGTTTACTTTGGGAAGAAGTCGTGTAAATCCCAGACGGATATAGGGCCGTCTCCTTTTTGGGGTGGGTAGGATCGTAGAAGGGGGACAATGTTCCTATTTCTAAATTTTACTAGGACCAGATCCCCACTAATATCTTTAGTTAGAGACCCTAGCCAGCCTACCCTTCTAACACTCATGATACCTCCGTCATGATCATGTGCGAGTGATCTGTTTTTGGAAAGCCAGAATATGACCTTATTTAAAAGTTCCTGACGGCTTTCAAATTTCCCATGGCAGGGTGCCGGTATTCCTGATAAAACAAGAACAAATGGGGCGGCTTCAGGGGGCAAGTGTATAGATGCTACGCTACTTGGACTTGGATCCTCTCTGGTAGCAATATGCCTATTAAACCCAGGTTTAGGAGCGGCTTTGGGTATAGCAGGTTTTTTAAGAAGCTGTGGAGAAGTTTGGGAGTATTTACTTAGATTAGTAGGCAAGGGAACTTTTGTGGTAGTGGATAAATCAGAGCCATTGGGTATTGCCTTCTTAAGGGTGGATGGAGAATTAATTGTAGTATTTATCTCTTTTGTTATGGAGATAGCCGGAAGGGGCTTCCCCCGTTAGATGGGTCATTATTAGGTGGTTTGAGATTGGCTAAAATAATTCTATCAATGCCCGTTATTCTATCACCCAGGGCGTTGATTTTTCCTATCAGTGGTGATACGATAGAATTAAATAATAACTCTATCTGAGACAGTAAAAGTGCTTGGTCTACATAAGTCCTGCTCTCTGCCGTAATTAAGGGGGGGTTGGTGACTGGCGATATAGGACTATCGCACGATTTTGGTGTGTTTAGATGATTCCCACTTTTAATAATCTCGTCATGCTTCCTTTTGTCATTAGGGCCCTGAAACAAGGCAACACCTTGGGTATTATCTATTAAAGATGGTATGAGTAAATCACATGGTTTCCTAATTGGGGAAGAAATGCTAATGCCTTTTACATGGAATGGAGATGCCACTGGGGCATACTTAGTGCCGCATAAAGAATTCATTTCCTCCCAAAAAGATAAATTCTGTGAGCTAACAGGGTTCAATGGGGGAGATTGCCTGGTGTCTATCAATTGTCGCGACTCGTTCACATCTTCACGAAGAGTGGGCAGTGATCGATTGGTCACAGTAAAGTTCAGGGTCCCCTGGCTTGGGTCAAGTATTTGAGAAATGTTCTTATTGATCCCCTTACGTGACATAGTGCAACCTGGTAATATAATAACGATAGGATCGCTTTCAGGAAAAGAGATACAGTGACCAGGAAGTAATATGGGTATAGTTCAAACGATGTACTTCCTCTGGTTGCGGTGCCAAGGGGGGTGGCCCGTCCCGTCCTCCTCGGTCCTATGAGGGCCTTAGAGGGCTCGCCCTTTGCCCGGGCTTCGCCCCGGGCTATGTCCCGCGTCGCGGGATTAGAGGCGAGATTTAAAGCTTACAGGCGGGGGGCGGGAACGCCGAGGGAAGAGGCAGCAGCTGGGGAGCAGAGAGCCTGCTGGTCCTCGCAGTCCCTCTGCGTCTGGTGCAATCAATGTCCTTTTCCCCTCAGCACACCCCTCGCAGCCCTCACAGAGTCTCTTGCGCTAGCAAAGCGCTGGAAAAGAGCTGGAATCCCCCGTCGTCCTTCCCTGGAAACAGCAGACCGAGAGTGGCACCTAACTCAAAACTAAATCTGTAAGAAATATAGGGATTTCAATGGAAATCAAAAAACTTACAGAGGTACGGGGCGCCCTGCTCTGTGTACATTTCAACACCCTTCTTGTGGTCTTACCCACATCCAGATTCACTCTGTGTCACCGTATTGCACAGCGTATGTCTAGGGGCAGCGTTGGTAGCAGCAGTTGAACCAAAACCTCAACAGATTACCCAGCACTTAGCATTAAGTCATCCAAATTCGCCTTTCCCCCCCTTGCTAGAGTGCATTTGCATTAGAATTGTAATTTTGAAGTGACTGTTCCAGTGCCTGAGCCTGGTAGGGAACACCGGTCAGGACGGTCTATTGACAAAGTAAAATATCTAGTGGGTCTTCTTGGTTTCAAGTGGACATTACAGAAGTTATCACTGCAGTCAGAAATTGACAAAGAATCTTACGATATCGCTGCATTATAGAATCTGCAGCCTCTTCTAGAGCAGTGTTAGCTGGAGTGACATTGACAGGGTCATTTAGGAAATCTTTTGTAGCTCTGAGTACTTCTTTCCATAAAAACTGAATTGTGGTGCCCATCGACCATATGTATGTCACATCTTCTAGGCTGCCTAGAGGAATGATAGAATGCCTCCATCCTTATAAGTCTACAGAAGTTGCATGTTTACTCTCTGCAGCCCTGCTCTGGAAAGCTATCCTGCAGTAACTGATAATCCAATAAGATTACACCCTGTGGCACCAGAGAGCCTAGAAAATCTCCATACATCACCCAATATGTTTTATAGCATCAACACAGAGCTTACTTTCACCTGTTTGGAAAACTAAGGCTCTCCAATTATGAAATGCTGAAGACCCTGGATTCAACTCCTTTAAACATTGACAGTAAGAAGCCCAATGTCAAACTTCCTCAAGACAAGACCCATCCTTGTCGTATCTGAAGAAGCTGCAGAACCAGAAATACTTTCATAAAGTTCTTGCAATGCCCAGATGAATAATTAGGTGTCCTTATCTAGCCTAGTAAAGAATTTGCTAGAAGTAAATGGTGGCAAAGTCCTGGAAGTAAAACTAAATTTGCATAATATGAACTTCTTGACTACGTCGCCAGTTAGCGTCAGCCAGAAATACTTCAAACTCTGCAGTATCTTGACACACTGTTCTGGCAGCAGTTCATGTTAATTGATAAAGAAGATGCTTCTGAATTCCACAGAGGAATTCAATATGTCATTGAAGCTTTACCAAACCGCCTGTGGTGATTTAAGTTGGCAGGCAAGTAGCATAGGAACACACAGACCCCTAGTAGTTTACTCAGAGTCTTTATTCAGTAGGCAGGCACAGGTACAAGTACCTACAGCAGACACTACGGGAAGCACGTTACAGGTAGCTCAGCTCAGGTCAAACTGCCAGAACATGGAGGTTCAAACGTATAACATTGCATGATGTCTTCACAAAGAGGAAAGGCAGGTTACCATACATCCATACATCCATACCTCGTACTCCAGTAACAGGCAGTACATGTGAAGGGTCTGAAATGCAAATTACAACATCCTTGGTGAAAATTGTGATTTTTATATGTCCCGTTAGAGGCATTAGATGTTTGCAGAATGTTTCGAATCAAGGGCTTGAAGTACAAGGCATGTAGTGGTAGAGAAAGAGCCATGCCTTGGTTATTACCCTGGATGACAGCGATTGGGCTGGTTGTAAGCCCAGACATAAGCAAGACAGCAAGGATCAAGAATTCTTCACTTTATTCCAAGCTATCATATACCCAATTTGGGATAACTTAGCAACCATCATTCAAGGCAAAAAAATTTTGTGCATACAAAAGAACCATTACAAGGGGTTTCAGTGTGATCCCAGCACATTTGAGTAACATTGCAGCTGTATTCTTGCAGGCAGTTGAGTTATAGTTGCAGAAAATCTATGTTATCTAGGTCCGGGCAGAGTTCCCAGAGTTCCACTATGTGGAACTCCATGAAGTGACGAACTCTGCCGTGCTCCGTGGAGTTCGGCAAACGGCTGAGTGAGGTAAGTTGCGCTCCTCATGCTGATTTTTAGAACCGGGTGTTTGTCCCGTGCTGTAAAATCAGCGTGAACGACTCCACTCGCAGTGCAAGAGGGCTCAGCTTCTTTCTGCTGCTCGAGTAGATGTTCTACTCGAGCATCAGCTTCCTCAACACGAGTGGCAGCGACCTGCTGTGACCACCCACATTCAGACATCTCGCCAGGAAGTGGTCTAGCGTTGGATTTTCCTTACTCGCGCTTGCCAACTTAACGTTGGCGAGCCGAGAGAAAGGAAAAAACGTTTCTCAGTGCCACTACGTGGAGTTTTTCTGAACTCCTTGCTCTACAGAGAACGCAGAGTGGGAAAACTTCGCAAACTCCACTAGCAGGTTGGAGTTTACCACCCAGCCGTAATGTTGTCATGGAAAACCTAACAATGGCATTGTTCATTTCAGCCTCTAACCAAAATGCAAGCAATTTTATTACATTGTTGTTGAGAAGTGGTATAAACTCAGAGTGTGCTGGCTTTATGTGGTAGTTACCTATTTTGATAAATGATACTATGTTAGTCACGTGCAAAAAGCCATGGATTACGGCGTCATTCTCTTGCATAGACTTAATTCACGCAACAGCCCACTTAGCGTTAGGGAGAGTAGAGAAACGCTTAAAACTCATTTAGCGGCGAAGGGTCCCCATGTGCTAGGACCTCTAGTTGACTAAGTGAGGCAAGGCCAACTCTTGTGACATAATGTGCTCAGTCGATCACAAGAAAATTATTTTGATCAGACTACAATAGCAGACATAATTTGCAATGGAAAGGTTTAAAAGCACACTGTATCCTTGTAAGTATGCTATGGGAATAAAATGGAGGAAATATAGCTCAACAAAAATATTGTGGCCAAAATATTGACTACCAATAGATTGTGAATGTAAGAGTACATTGTTAGGTATAGGCTTAACATTCTTAACTCCACTTATATGTACTTTTACGATATGAATCACGAAGGCACGTGGTTGTGAAGTTTAGAACAATAATCATTTACTTGCCTTTGTTTGCTTACCTTCACAGTGCTTCGGTCCGCGATATTTAGGCCACAATATCTTTGCTCTCTTATCTTAAGATGTTATTTCTGTCCTTTATTTTCTGGCATACAACCATCTATGCCAAGCCATTGAGGTTTCACTGGAGTGGCTAACCACCTTGCTATTTATATTCGAACATACAGTTAAGTGCTTAGGTACTCACATTGCCTAAATCAACTTTACTTATCTGGCACACAATCTCTTGGATTTATATCATTGGTTCCTCTTTTTGATTGCTTTCTTTTGTTGCTACTTTGCTTCTGGACATAAAATCCTGAATTGCTAAGAGAAGCAAAATTTGTGCGGTATAAAAATTGATCAGTACTTTCAGCATTGTATTGTTCCCCTCGATGCTTTAACAGACGGCTAGGTTTGATCAATAAACAATTATTTTATTGGTATGTGTACTTTTGATATTTACTATTTCGCTCGTCCCAGGATTATGATAAGAAAGACCGTGGATTGCTGTTTGGAAGGCCAGAAAGCCTCAGACAAACAATCTGCCCTTACAGTGCAATGCAAAGTAATCCCTGCTACTCACAGAAAGAAATTGCATACAGTTTCTGGGCACTTTCATACAGTTTAAATTCGTAATTGAATAACAATATCTTCATCATCAACAGTCCTCCCATACTGCAGCTCGTTCACTGTAATATTGTATAGGCTGGTTTGGCAGCCTAAAAGTCTGAGAGCCCAATATGTTCTTTATACATCTCATTGCTCTGTGCCTTGACATTCGTTTATCTGCATCCATCACATAATGACTTGCATCATAGTGCTGAGTGCAGTTCATTTTATTCAGTTCTGAGAATTGTTTGTTGAATGAACTTCATCTCACAATTCCAGACTTACAAAAGAAAAACTTATATATATTTAATTTTTTGAGAATTGTTCAAAACTTTGGGTCATTGTCTTTTTTATTTTGGTGAAATTTGCTTAACAAATGGTTAACTATCCAGCTAAGTATAGTTCATACGATGTTGGGTGCATGCATGTGTGTCTGTAGTACATATCCATGTAAGAGTGCAATATGTTTTATTGTCATTTTGGAATCTGTTGATGGGCTATGGATCACAAAGTGCAAAGCCCATGATGCTCCTTAATGACCTAAACAAACGTAATAAATTCCATATTATTCTGTGTGCATCTCCATTTATAATTTATGCCATGCTGTCAATTCACTTGCATTAGTGATAAACGTAGTGCCTGATGTACAAACACTTTTACAGTTTCAAACAGTTATTCTCCTTGTTTTCAACTTAAACCTTTTTCCTAATATTCACTATCCCCACTTTAGGAGTCGATAAATGTGTTGGAGGCATCACTCTCAAATACAAATTCTTTAGGAAATGTAAAATGATTTGCAACCAGTATCTCTTTGCAAAACATTTCAATGTATCTATTTCAGAGTTGGAGTGGTAGGCCATTCACAAGAAGGCAGAAGTCCTCACGGGAACTCCTCCCCTTTGTGAATTTATGATATGATGATGTGATAAAAGGATTTTCAAAGCGCTCGTTCACCAACGGTTCCTTGGCGCTGTGTATATTATCAAGACACTAAATATCTAAGCACAACTAGAATACAATCTCATTGCAAAGGCCCATTATTTGCAGTTGTAAAAATCAAGACAATGAATCACAAGTCTCTCCCATGTACTGGGCAAATAACAATGTATTTGAACATTGTACTCGAGTAATAATTGTCTCAATCTTTGTTCATTAGTACACTTGCTCCAAATAACATTTTTATTGGGCCATATTTATTTTGACTGGCATGGACTCTCCTATACTGATATATAGATATGCATATGACTACAGAGCACAGTTTGCAACAATACAACTGTTTCTTTTGGGTGTTCTAGCCCTACCACTTTATCATACCCTAGATGATCACTGCTTCAAACTATAGACTTACACGATGAAATTGTGCTCTGAGCCTCCTTGTATACAGTCATAATAACTAATGCAAATGAAAGAATACAATGGTATGAACTAAACATGCAGAAAGTAATATCCTATTTATTATCATTATTGAGGGAGAAGAGTGACAGTGTATGAGCCCCATTCCACACTTGCAACAGTATTCATGTTTATACTGTGAATTTGCCTATGGAGGAGTGGATTTCTATAGAAGAGAACAGGAGTAGTGTCAGGCATTCACATGTAACTTACTACAGGTAAGAGGGACATTTCTAAAATTCAAATTTCCAAATTGAAAAAGACGCTTGAGTCACTCAGTTTACTTGTGGATGAGGCATTCTTTGAAAAAGTGAATTTGAAATTCTGTCCGGAATTTTAGGTTAAATGGTGCTTGATGATGGCTCTTATTCGAATAGTGCATGCTGTAGAATAAAAGGAGGCTTGTTTTGTGGTATTTTCTTTCTTACACTTTGGCAGGTAGTTGTGGCATTCATTTTAATAATCAACAGTTATCTTGATTTATTGTGCACGTTTGGTTTCTTTCTTATATGGCTGAGATACCCGCCACCCCCTCTCAACACAATCCCCAAGGATGGGAAACCGGAAACGGTTCTGAACTTTTGGAAGGCGGGAGGGAGTGACCCTCCCGGCCGTATTTATTAAAATATGAAACAAAATCAAAAACATTTAAATAACAGTTTCATATTATGTACAATTTCATTTCTACATTACGATGTTTGGCTAACCTTAACAGATCTCTAATACAAAGGTTCTCCTAGCCGAACTAACATCCTACAAAACATTTGACTTGAAATTGTACATCCTAACGTTAAGGGCCAATGGCAAGGTCGTAACCGGTGTCAGATCCCTAAACCAGAAATACCCCCCCTCACTTGTGAGGGGAGCGACCGCACAGAGGCGTACCTCAAGTGCATCTACCAATTTCCCTTGGACTTGACGGGGGCCCCAATGAACTCGACGCCATTTAACGGTCGTCCGAGGACTCGTGTGAGGTGTCTAAAAGGTAGCGTAAACCCCCTCCCGAACCCCACACATCTTATCCCATCTGCCGTCGCAGATGTCCTGGCCCCGGGAAATTCCCCAGGAGGGCCCGTAGCCCCTCCTATCCAGGAAGGGGCCTTGACCACCTTTCCTTTCCTTCCGGCGGCCTATCCTTAGAAGGGACCGCCTCCCCGTTGAGGGGCCAATGGCCACCTCCCCCGAGCGCTCCCATCCGTAATGGGTGACGCCCTCCCATAGGGATCTTCCAAATTACTGCTCACCGATCATGACCTTACCGCCCGACCAAAATAAATACGACAATTTACCTAAATTACTAAATTACAAAACAACCATAACTATTACAAGCATGATTACTGATCAACACTAGCGTAGAATTACTTTATTTGAAAAAACATACTGAAAATGACCATTCTTTATTGCATACTCAAAATATCACGACAATCATCACAACCTGCAAGAAATAGAGTTACCACATCAAAACTTTATTAAAAACAACTAGCTGTCCTCAGGGGCTGGTGGGTGGGTCAAAATTGGCTCTTCGTTCCGTCTCGAGCTCACGTGCAGCGGGGAGGTGCAGCTTCAGAGCACAGGAACAAGAGGATGCTTTCTTGGCTTGTTGCTCCTTTTATCCGTCTTCGGGCGGGCGTAAACCCGCCCCCGCCTGCCTCCGAGGGCGTGGCCGGCCGCGTCAGTGTCTAGGACAACCCACTCCAGGGCGGGAAAAGGCGCGCCCCGGCTACGCCGCTTCGGGCATACCAGCCGAGACTCGCCTCCCGCCCAAGATGGCTTCCCGGGGGGATCGTGGTACTCCACCATACGTTCGGGGGGACCGAATGGTCGCCCCTTTCCATATGGCTGAGATACCCGCCACCCCCTCTCAACACAATCCCCAAGGATGGGAAACCGGAAACGGTTCTGAACTTTTGGAAGGCGGGAGGGAGTGACCCTCCCGGCCGTATTTATTAAAATATGAAACAAAATCAAAAACATTAAAATAACAGTTTCATATTATGTACAATTTCATTTCCACATTACGATGTTTGGCTAACCTTAACAGATCTCTAATACAAAGGTTCTCCTAGCCGAACTAACATCCTACAAAACATTTGACTTGAAATTGTACATCCTAACGTTAAGGGCCAACGGCAAGGTCGTAATCGGTGTCAGATCCCTAAACCAGAAATACCCCCCTCACTTGTGAGGGGAGCGACCGCACAGAGGCGTACCTCAAGTGCATCTACCAATTTCCCTTGGACTTGACGGGGGCCCCAATGAACTCAACGCCATTTAACGGTCGTCCGAGGACTCGTGTGACGTGTCTAAAAGGTAGCGTAAACCCCCTCCCGAACCCCACACAACTTATCCCATCTGCCGTCGCAGATGTCCTGGCCCCGGGAAATTCCCCAGGAGGGCCCGTAGCCCCTCCTATCCAGGAAGGGGCCTTGACCACCTTTCCTTTCCTTCCGGCGGCCTATCCTTAGAAGGGACCGCCTCCCCGTTGAGGGGCCAATGGCCACCTCCCCCGAGCGCTCCCATCCGTAATGGGTGACGCCCTCCCATAGGGATCTTCCAAATTACTGCTCACCGATCATGACCTTACCGCCACAGGCCGGATAGTTGACCGGCTATCCGGACCCCCCACAACAACTCCTGCCTAAAGGTCATGTTTTAAACTCTTTAGCCAAGCTATGAGGTCTCCTATGAGTAACTCATTCCCCACCCGGGACAAATGAACCCCATCCCCCAGTGTACTTGAACGAAACAATCTACTCAATTTTTTATTTATTTTCTTTACTGAATGATTCAGAGCAGAAACCGAAATAGCCCCCCGCCACACTTTTCGTGGGATCATATGGGACCATGCAATTGTGCACCCTGGAACTCTTCTTGCCAACCAACTTACTGTGGAAAGCATTGCCTCAAGAAGAAGTCGTCTACCAGTGGCCACCAAATCGTTGCCCCCAAGATGGACTATGATTATAGACGGCGGTGACCTTGTCCGCCCTAACAAACCCTCAAAAAAGGATTGAAACTGGTCAATACAGAGCCCGCCCCTTCCGTAGAAGGACACCCTGTACCCGTATTTCCCAGCCACGTGAATCATGTCACCTGCTTTGAGTACGTCCGCGGCACGCCTCACGTATGAGTGGCCCACGACCCACACCTCCTTTTTTGCAGCCGGTGATGTCTGACCGCTGGTCCCCAGGTGTCGGGTCGACTGCACAGTCCGCCCCGCCTCGTAAGCTTGCGCAACTGAAACCAAACAAAAACAAGAAGCGTGAGTACATTATTACAGCTTCACAACATGTGCAACCGCACATACCTTTTATAACAGTTCGTTTTACTTCTTCTACACTCAGACCCCTGGCTGTAGCCTCAGTAGCAGCCCCTATCCGAAAGGAATGGGTCCCGAACTCGCCGGGGTTCAAGCCCGCGGCCGAAATTGACATCGCAAGCACCCGCTGGAACTGAAACCTCGTCAGTGGGGTGGTGTCAGCGTGTCTCAACAAGGTCCCCCCCCATGATGCCACCCTCTGCGCCAAATATTCCTCTACGCAAACAACAGGGCACATGGGAGACCCGGGAATCCTATGTATGACTATGCAGTCCCCAATCGCACCCTGGTCGGTCTTGGATCTGACAAACGAGACAGTCATCGTCTCCCCCTTAACCTGGATATGCTCACGGCACAGTCCCCCCACCGTATCCTGCTTGTTCTTCGCCACCAGTTCGCTTACCCGCATAGCCCCATGGAATGCTAGCGCAAAAGCGGCTCGGAATAACACTGTTTCATACTGGGATGAACATGTCGCAGGGAGTACAGAAAATATCAGGGCCAACCTATCCAGACCTATCGGGTGCCTCTCATCTACTCTGCGACCCTCAAGGCGTTGCCACCCACGTAGCGCTTTCTGCACCACAAAAGACGCTGTCGGGTCCTGGATCCCATGAGCCCTTGCCATAAAGGAAATGGCGGCCCGATGCCTCTGGGCCGTAGCTACTGACTTGCCTGCCTGATGTAAAGACAGCAGAAATTTTACAACAAGCTCTTCCTGTCCCCAAAGCTCCCCCCCAGCAGAACCCAAAAAGGACAAATAGGAACGGAACGCCCCTTCATATGCCTTCCTTGTCCTGGGTGCTAAACTCTCTCCCACGAGGTTTTGTAGTTCGGGGCACCGAGAGACCAGAGAGCTTCGGGAAAGGGTGCTGCCACCGGGTCCGCTGTGGGCAGAAAACCCCAGAAGGCCTGCATACGGAAACGAGAAAGCGCATCAGCCGCTTGGTTCAGTACCCCCGGGACATGTCTTGCCCTAAAGAGCACATTCAACTGCATACACAATAACACAATTTCTTTGAGCAGTCTCAGAATCCATTTGCAACGTGCTGCCTGGCTATTGATACACTCAACCACAGTCATGTTATCAGACCAGAACACCACAGAATGATCCTGAAACCCCTCCGGCCATGTTTTCAAGGCCACCAAAATAGGGAAGAGTTCAAGGAAAGCAATGTTACTCGTCAGCCCGCACTCGTGCCACCATGACGGCCATTTTTGAGCCGACCATTGAGTACCAAATATGGCACCAAAACCTACACTCCCCGCCGAATCTGTCCAAAGCCCCAGCTCCTCGGAGGACACCGCCGGTTTGTTCCAGACAATTCGACCATTGAAATCCGCCAAAAATGCCAACCAAATGCGCATGTCCTGGCGAACCTCTGCCGAGAGCCTCGTGCGGTGATGTCCTTCCTTCAGGCCGACCATGGCTTGTGCAATCGAGCGGGAAAAGGGGCGTGCCATTGGCATTACTCTCAGGGCAAAATTCAACTGGCCCACCACCTGTTGCAATTGATGCAGGTTTACTTTTGTCGCACGAATACATGTTTCAAGGGATGTCCTGAATTTTAACACTTTTTCCCTGGGTAATCTAAAACAACCTTCTTCCGAGTCGAGCTCGATCCCCAGAAACTCGAGCAAAGTTGAGGGACACACAGTCTTACCTGGCGCCAATGGCACACCGAATTGATTCATTAAGACACAAAATTCATGTAAGGCCTGTCCACACTCAGGATCCCCGGCTGCCCCCAAAAACAGAAAGTCATCGAGATAATGCATAACATGCTGAAAACCCGTCTTCCTTGTGAATACCCATTGCAGAAAACAACGGAACTTTTCAAAATAGGCACAGGATATCGAGCACCCCATTGGCATACATCTATCCATGTAATAGCGACCCTGAAACATAAAACCAAGGAGACGCTGATCGTCTGGGTGCACCGGGAGCAACCGGAACGCTGACTCGATGTCTGATTTTGCCATCAGCGCCCCGGGCCCCAGGCGATTCAACATGGCGACGGCCTCATCGAAAGATGCGTACCGCACCGAACACACTTCCGGGTCTATTGCGTCATTCACGGAAAGACCACGTGGGGCTGACAAGTTATGTATCAGCCGAAACTCACCCGGGTCCTTCTTGGGGACCACCCCTAGAGGGGAACAAACAAAGTTAGCAACCGGTGGCAAATCAAATGGACCGGCGACACGACCTCGAGTCACCTCCTTCCCAATCTTTACCTGTACCACCGCCGTATGCTGCAAGACCGACAGTTGATTCTTACAGTTTGCTACACCCAGAAAATCCCCCACTGGGATGCGGAAACCATATGAAAACCCGTCCCGCAACACCCCAGCGGAAGCATGATCCGGGTATTCGTTGAGCCAAGGAATCATTGCCATGGTATCAATCGGAGTAGGTAAAGGCGCCCCTCGGACTATTTCAGACCTGTTTGGCGCTTCCCCTACCACCGTTATCACCCGTTTTGGCTCTGCACATGGACTCAGGATGGGATGGCTGCCCGCACCCCCCACATTCATGTCTGAACTTGCATGACCCCTGGGGCCTCGTACATTTTCCCCTGTTAAAATTCCAACAAATCCCCCTTTTACCTGCGTTGCCACTCGACTTCGAGTGGTACCCGTTACCTGCACCCGTCCGAAAGGGTGTCCCAGAGGGTTGGCGGGAAGATTCACCCCCGTTACTCCCTGACAATGGCACTTTTAACATTCCTGAACTCTCCATTTTTTGCCATGAAACAGAGTCGTAACAATCCCAAGTCAGAACTGGGTCGTGCTCCTTAGCTTTTCTAAAAATATTGTCATAACAGAACCACTGATTGCCCCGTACGATACGGAATACTCCATGATACGTGACTGATAAATAGGCAACTCGGTCAGCAACTCGGGCCTGCGCTCGCCCATGATGGAGGTAAAAATGCCCCACGCTCTGCCCCAAGTACCTATGTTCTCATCAACCTTAAAGGCGGCCATTTTTGCGCGCCAAACACCCGGATGCATGAGCTCCTTTTGGCTCTTAACATGCTCCATCTCGTAATGGTCGGTAAGCAAAGAAAAAATGTTTACATACTTATTTGCCCAAATCTTTTCCTTAATTTCCTGTGGAACATGCTGAGCCACCTTCTCCCTTCGTGAAGGTACAGACCCCTCCCCCGCGATCGGCAATGGCCGCTTACCTGAACCAGATGCTGCATTTGCCGCCGAACTTGGGCCTGTTCCATTTTCCGCCGCCGGAACTGGCGGGGTAACAGAAGATGGTGCCTTCGCAGCCTCTCTAGCTTCCCGCAGTTGTCTCATTACTGCCCGGGCGTCGTCAGCCGTGGTGCCCTCACTATCTTTTCCCAACCACGCTGCTAATTGTGCCGCTAACTCGGGAGGCATATCTTCCCCTGGAGGACATTTGGTGGTGTACCTCCTTCTCTTTGTAGCCTGATACTGAATACACCTGAGCTTATACAACTTTAATGGTGTGCACTGTAGCTGCTTACCACACTTTACTTTGCAGAGACGGGAGAGTTGGTGCTAAGTTATGAATCCTCATACTTGCATTCCTCTTGGTGTTGGGGATGCATTCGATTTGGAAACTGAGGGTCTTGGCCCCTTTTTACAGATGTTGGATAAATCATTCAAGGAAAAACGATTTTAAAACTTTAGAATTGAAGCTAAAATGTGACAATATTTTTAGGATAGCTCTTAAAAATGAAATGTGTTCATATGTTAATTTGGTAATGTGAAATGTCTGAATATTTAGATTAAATGTAAAAATAATATGTTTTATAAAGAAATAATTAAATTAAATGTTCGTTTGAGTAATTTAAAAGCCTGAAATTGCAAGTTAAACAGTTAAGTTTGTACCCAAAATTGTTTTGACATATGAAATTTCAGGACTTTCTAAAAAAAAATTGTAAAATGCTATTTCACTCAAAATGTATTGCAAGAGTACGACCTGGTAGTTAAAAATCCTAAAACATTTTTGAGATTTTTTTTTAAAAGTTTGAATTATTTAAAAAAAATGCTAATAATTCAAGGCCATCCCTGTGTTTATAGCCAATCACAGAAGGTCTCAAGTAGCTACCGGCCTAATTAATATTCAATAAGAAGGTAATTTTACTGGTCACTGTGACTGGAGATTTTGTGATGCAAAATATTAGTACGTAGATTAAACTACAAAATCAGAAGTGGGTTCAGAAGCAGCTCCTCCGTTTGAGCGAAGGAGCGTCCCCCTAATGGTTAAAATGCACCTCATGCCCCAGAATTGAAAAATCAAGATATAATAAAGTTGATTTAGTACCATTTCCGAGTGTCAGGACAGGGTGAGGCTGCGGATGAGTGGCAGCAGCAGGAATGAGAGACTGGGTCAGTTTAAAATATAATTGTCTATTTGGCTGGCCGAAATGCTCATTTTAAACCTCTCAGCCCAGCTATCTTAGACTGCTGGGTTGAGGGCAAGCACAGGCCTCTAGTGCTTGCAGGAGCACTGAGAGAGCCTGCTCTATCCAATCATGGTGCTTTTCTCATGCTGGTCCATAGCATGAAAGCAGCACCAGGACTGGATGGTGGAGTGGTTGGGGCTCGTTTGCAGAAGAAAAGGACACCGGAATGAAGACATGCAGCTAAGTTAATTTTTTGTTTTTAAATATGCACTTTATTTGTAATGTGCATTAAATCGCCGACATGCATTACATTACCATTTTAAAGTTAACGTTTTAACTTTAAAACGATAAAGTAATGCAAGTCGGCAATTTAAGGTCATTTTGTACCACATGTATGCCCCTACCACCCATTTGCTCGCCCTACCTCTCTCGGTAGGTGGCAGCCGCCCCTGGATGGGTCACTATAAGTTTGTGTGAAATTTGTCTCTCTGTACACTGAGACTTTCTGTCGTATTATCTGGCGCCTGGATAGGCCTGTCTGACAGTGCAGCTTATTTTCAATTTGGACATTTACACTTTATAATGGAAGCATTTCCTCGTGTTTAATCTCCAAAACAGATTTTGGCCATTACTAGCAAATTTCAAAAGCTGCAAGATATGACGCATTAGGCTATTGGTATAAAAGAAAATTCTGGCCTGGGGTTTTTAGAATTCAACTGAACTGCCCCTTGAGATGGAAGCTCCTCATGTGAAAACATCCAACCAGTCCTCTGTGCATTAGTGGTGGGTAGAAGTGAATGTTTTTACTTCTATTCGTGAGTGCAATGTATGAAAAATATTTAAATATTTAATTAGTACATGGAAAAGAAATTAGAGGGACGCACGTGGCAGCAAACGCTCCACTTTCTTTCCCAGTAAGTGCTTTCATGCTTCAAAGATTCTCGTCGGCACTCGAGCCCGCTTCTGTGAAATAAAAAAAAAGTAATCAAGCCTCTAGGCAGGAACTGTCAGAAAGATCATTCCGTGTTCTGGGCTCACGTGCGACGCTGGTAACCCTCTCAGCAATGCATATGCATGTTTGGCAAGTTGAATCTAGAGTCCAGCAATTTGTCAGATTCTTTCAAGCTGAAAAACTATTTGAGGGCAAGGTGGGTCCTGCCTTTTGTAAAATAAATGCATCTTATTACAGTAACTGAAATGCTGTTTGCAAAAGGTGTCAGGCATGTAGCACCGTATACCGACCTATATTTTAATAACAGCGTGACACGCATCGTATTGCTGGCCTCAGAGCAGCAAATACATTTAATTTGATTTTTTTCAATAGGGATCAGGTACTTTGTTCTCAAGAAATGTCCATAAAGTGCATTCGTGATCGAAGGGCACACTTTTCTGTGTAATAGAACTGTAGTGAACTAGCTCAAACAAGGGCACTTCTCTCTTAGTAATATAGTGTGATGTAGAAATGTATGGCCATAAGTTAACAGAACAAGAGCATATATCCTACTCTGACACTCGATCCTGCTAAATGACAATAGAATTGTTGGGTGAACATACATTTGGTTATGCTATTAGAGTATTGAATTTTAAATATTTAAATATCATGAGTTTGCTTCAATGTACATTGACAATATCTATACCATCAATATATATAGCTGTGTAGTTAAGTATGGTAAACCTATACTTACTGGTATATACTTCCTGTCAAAATATTTTGGTAGTTGATATTCTGGCTACAATATTTTTATAGCATGAAATGTTTGTGGTTGATATCCTGACATGCAACCATGCATTCAAATTTCAGCATTGAAAAATCTCTGAAGACCTTCTGTAATACGCAAAGGTCCTATTTAGCCTTTACACTAGGGCAAATGTACATATATAGATTTATTGTAACATGGTACATTTATCTTGGATGATCAGCAAAAATTCAGTTGCAGGTCCAATGCTGTAAACAGTGTTTATTAAGCACAATGTCACTGGTACGCTAAATGCTCTTGGGAAATTGGAAGTGTTTCTACTAAACATTCATATGATGTCCAAGAATCTGGTTGGCCAACCAGTGCTTAATTTGAGCCAGTGGTTTCTCGTGCTCAGTACCGGCACGTAAGTGTCAACACTGGTTGTTAAGTTGTATTGTAATTCAATATGTATATTCAAAATGGCTAATACTTGCCACCCAAGCCATTCTTATAGCTTTGGGGGCCGGGAATAGTCTGAATTGTCACACTTGCAAGAGTGTGATGTTTAGTATTTGCTTTGGTGCTGTCATTGGCAGAGATAGCAGGGACAATGGATAGTGCACATTGCAGAGGCCACCTGACGAGGGCTCTGACACTTAATGTTTTTCAAATTAAGCCCTGTGGCCAACAGTATTTATGTCAGGTGTGTGTGTACATTGTGCATGCATGACCCGTACAGGACAGCAAGACTCTGTTTGCTGGGACCATTGGGCTCCATTGTGGCATGGCCCCTGGTTTAGATGGCATAAGATGTAGGAGAGAAACTGTTTACTCAGACAGTGGATGTGTCTTCCAAACATTCCTGTAGCTGGAAAGTGAAGACCCAGACAGCAAATGTGGGAGGATGGAGAGAAAAACCCCCTTTGAAATTAATTGTGGATGTTTAAGTAAGGGATTGCTGATTAGTCCTTCCTGAGCACTGTTATTTGGGGCATGGTAGGGAAATTGGGGGTCGAGGCACTCTTCAGCAGAGTCCGTTGTTAAAAGTGGGACCGTTTCGAGACCGGGCCTGCCCTTTGTCTGTCCTTGGCTGCTACTTCAGGAAGCTCATGACAGCCAGGTGTAGAGTCTTGACATGTCATAGTGTGCATGTTTGGGTACTCCTGCTTGGAGCCAGCACCACGAGTTACTGCTGTTCGAGTCATCACCTTGCTCAAAGGCTGTACCTGCACTACAGACATAAACATTTAATTTAACCCCTTCCATGCTGGGCCGTTTCCGCCACTGTGCGGTAAACAAAAGAACAGGGCAGGGCCGTGACGAACCTCAGCCGTCATCAGCACACGAGCGCTGCAGAGCGTGACGGCTGGGGTTCGTCACCAGCATGGAAGGGGTTAAGGGGGGACCTCTGCAAACCGATTCCAGGACGTTAGACAGTCAATCCACATTTTCAATGTGGAAAATTACTATAAAGTGGGATCTTAACCACCCTACTTTATTACAGTTCCAGGTTTTACTTGACCAAGAAAGGGAGTGCTGGTCAGAGATTTCCAAGGGTTTCTGTGAAATCAGGGCTGGTGCCTCAGTATCACCTAAAGTCTGCACAACTTGCTGAGGAAGCTGGGGGTCTGACTGTCCCCAGAAACCTCCATGCCAGCTCAGAGAGCTAAGAAGAGAGCTTGATCTTGCAGGAGGAGAGACATTCCAGGAGGAAAAGCCAAGCCATGTTGCCAGTATGTGGACCACCCAGATGAAGCCGACTGCCAAGAGGGAGTTTGGACCCAACAATGATATGCCATTTGGCCCTCCATTTTCTGAAGCACTTGTTCTGCTGCTGCCGATGAGTGGAATAACATTGAAGAAGGCGTTTCCAACAACACTGGAATTCTTTTTCCCTCGAAAGATGAGCACCCTTCTGTCCAGCCTGCTGTGCTGATACCTGTAGTGGTCAGATAAAAAGTGAAGAGACAGTCACCACAACTGAGCAACACCACGCAGGATGGCACCAGTGTAAGCAGACACTCTCATCATCCAGCGCTAACCAAGCCTTCTCTCATGGGAGAATAACGTGAAGCCAGAACTCAAAACACTGAAAGATCGAATTGTGAATGCATAGAGATAATCCTGCAAAAGGAAATTGTCCTTACATCCAGACTTGTTGGGCTTCAGAACTGTTCAAATTTAGTGAACTTGCATCTGTGCCTAATCTTGCCTAGATTCATATACCAGGGAATAACCACAGACTTTGTGGGACACTGTAGGTTGAGGAGGAGGCATCATAGAAGTTGTAGTGCTTTGATAAGAGCTTGTGGTTGAGATATTTAACCTTCTGATTTTACCCCTAACTGTTCATGTAGTATACCATTCTGCAGTGCTAATAAAGTTATTGTTACCAAAAAAATCATGGACTAGGCTAGACAGTAATTTATTGCATCTTTGTATCTATAAGTTGTTAGTCTCTGCCTCTTTACACTACCTCCCTGAGAATGTATGTGTCTGTCTGTTAGAAATGGGATTTCTGGTTGGCTAGGGCAAGCGTCTAAGCCAGGAAGAAACTACCACTCTAGTCAGGGCAAGGAAGTTACATACCGAAAATAACCACTGCTCACACCCTTGGTAGCTTGGCACGAGCAGTCAGGCTTATTCCAGAGGCAATGTGTAAAGTGTTTGCGCAACACACACACAGCAGCCACACACTAGGCACACCACAAAAGAAACTCCACACAAGGTTATGTAAAAATAGCCTTTGTATTATCCATAAACACATTAGAACATAATCAAAAATGTACACTGTGCTATGTTGCATTTAGACATCACTTTACAGGGACCAAGGGGCAGGGCCAGTCGGACCACTGTCAGCACCATCATAACACAAACGTTGTGAAAATAAAACAACCAGTACCTACTGACAACACAACACTTAGAAAATGCAGAACATATTAGGCATACCCATCAAATCTCGCATTTGGAGGAAACAACCAGTAACTACTAGGAAGGGTGCACTTGGCATAGACACCCTAGGCAGAAAATATCATCAGTGTACATATGTATGTATGTATGTATAACATTTATAAAGTGCAGGAATCACCCCTGAAGGGATATCTCCGCACTATCATTGCAGGAAAGTCAGATGACTATGTGCAGAAGAAAGTTACACCCTGAATAGTGCCGTCTTCAGAAGTTTCCTAAAGCGTACAAGATTGGAACATTTACCCAAGTCCCCAGGTAGAGTGTTCCAAAATTTCGAGGCCAGATGGACCACAGTTTTGCCACCAGTCCTAAGCTTCTTGAATCGAGGAACCACTAACAAATGTTTCCCTTCTGACCTAAGGTGACGATTGGGGCAATAAACTTTGAATTTATCCGCCAAATAGCTGGGGCTTGAGCCGTACACAGCTTTGTGAGTGAGGCATCCAAGCTTAAAATGAATACTTTGGAACCCAAAGGAGATCGGTCTATGAAAACGTGGTGAAGGCTAGACCCTTTTTAAGTATAAAGCACAAAAACTGCCTAAACCACACTTACTTAAACGAAAAAACGATTTTAGGTTAGAAAAATATTTATTACATTCCAACCAGGCATGTGGATTCAATGCCAGTTATTTTAACTTGTAAAGTATCTTTTTTAACATTGATAGGCAGAAATGAAACGGACTGTACATTCAATATTTACATCACTGTACAATTGGTTTGATACACATAGAAACAAACAATGTCAAAATAATATATAAAACATCAAACATCCTACAAAGAAATTAATACATAACAAAACACCAATATCATATACATATGGAATCAATGAATGAAACAAATCGAAAGAATGGGGAATATGGTCAACTGAATGACTTGAGATTGATAATGTCTTGACTGGCTAATCCTAGTATTGTTTATTAATAATGCTCTATTCCACCAAAGCTGCCGACGCGTTTCGAGACCAGGACAAGCGTCCCTGGGCTCTCATCAGGGCTTTTATTCTTTGTGTCTGAAAGATGCAAAGAAAAAAGCATTTTACTATTTTGATTGAATGAAAGCCTCTATTCTGAAAGTTGCTACATATACTTCTAGTTTGTGCATGGATAGAATCTACATACCAGGCTCTTTTTATGGGGTGGAGAAGGCTTGTGGGACTTGTTGTCAGAGTGCGGGGAACCAAGGGGATCAATCATTTTCTGTAGGCAGGAGATTTTATCTGAAAAATCAGGGTATGATTGATTAAGGCTAAGCGTTTACATTGTTGCCTAATGAATAAGTGAAGGCATAACTCATAACCAACACTGACCTTGTTCTGCCGCCAACCGGCGAGGTGGCTTGTAAAATATGGCCATCCGCGTTATTTCCTAGCAAGGGCAAAGTAAGCACGTGTAAGTAAATTTGAACAAAGGGGGGGGGTCTCATCTACATTAGTGAATGCTGTGGATTGGCAACAAGAGCCTACCTTGTGAATACTTTGTTATTCTTGAATTCACTGTGTTTCCAGCACTCGCGGTCCTGTCAAGTAAAAGGGACGCTTATTGGAAATTCAAACGAAATTCAAGTTTTGGCCCAAAAGTTCAACCATTAGAGTAGAGAATTACCTTCTCCAAAAGCGCTTTCTCAGCAACTTTGTTCCTCGAGGTCTCAATCAAAATGGCTGTTCGTTTGTGGGCTGGATTTATTTAAATCAAGCCCAAATGCATTATGGACCTAGTAGTTTTTTGATGGTAAATAGTCACAGTGAAACAGATGCTTTGAAAAAAATGATTTGAAAAAAAGAGGGGGGGGGTTGGTTAGTGTTTGACATAAGTCTTAGGGCCACAGTGTATTTAATTTTAAGGTTGGCCCTGTATTATTAAAAGGTTAATCTGAAGATGAGAAAATATGTGTTGTATGTGGCGAGTATTGCGCTCTTCTACGCTCTTCATTTTTTGATTCAATGTATATTATATTCACGGGCTGGATGGTTGAAACGACACTGATGGAATGCCAAGGTCCCTATTAATGATGTTAACGGTATATTTTTGCAGATAATAGAAGACTCCGGCCCACTGGCTGAGTCTGGCGAGTCTAGCCTGACAAACAAGTCACTCCAGAAAAAGGTCAACTTATTACAACTGCGCTATCTCCGAGAGATTGTTAAGTCCGGTTTGCGCACTATTGAATTTCAAAATCAAGTATGCTTCTTTTTTAAGCAAAATCCGTTTGACATCGTGGCATTGACTTTTAGATTTTACTATAAGTAAGACGGACCACTTGAAGTCATGCTCATCATGTCCCTTTTCTAAGAAGTGCTCTACCATGGGAGCTGACATGACTTTCTTCTTGATTCGGGACCGGTGCTGGCTGATCCGATGATTAATCTGCTGGCTAGTCTTGCCAACATACATTTTCATGCAAGGACACAGTATCGCGTAGACCACATTTTTGGTCCTACAATTAGAAAACTCTGTATGTGACCATCTGACTCCTTGATGTGTAAATTCCTTGCCTTCGATTGTATTTGGGCAAGCTACACAATTCCCACACTTGTGGTGGCCCTCAATTGGTTTCAAATTCCATTGTGACAGCAAGTCGCTTTTTGGCTTTGGTGTTGCGATATCAGCTCTGATCAGCTGTTGCCGAATACTCTAATTCTTTTTATAAGCAAAAATCGGTTTGGGAAAGGGACAATCAAGTCCTTCCAAAAGGTGTCAATTCTTCAGCACAGCCTGTCTAACTTTATGTGTGTCAGGACAAAACGTAGTGACGCACACAAGTTTGTCTAGCGGTGTACGTTTCTTGATCTGAAGTAGGCATTCTCGAGGCGTATATCTAGCTATTTTAAATGAATGTTTCAAGAGTTTTTTTGGGATACCCTCTTTCTAACATGTCAGAGCAAAAATTGTGGGCATGTCTGTCGTAATCGTGAATGTCAGATCAATTCCTCCTAATCCTAAGTAGTTGCCCATAGGGCAAATTGGATTTGAGGTTTCTCGGATGAGCACTTCTGTGTTGTAAAATTGTGTTCCTATCTGTAGGCTTTTTGTAAAGAGATGTTTTTAATTGTCCTTGGTCACAAGTGAGCTCAACGTCTAGGAATGTCATGCGACTGGTGCTGTGTTCAATGGAAAATTGGATGTCTCTATGTCTCGTATTGAGCCAACTGTAAAATCCCATTCGTTCGGTCTGGCTGTCCCTAGGGGATTATTGGGTGGCTCTATTGTTTTTGAAGGAACTTCTAAAAGTGGCATTTCTAAAATAGTGATAAAAAATCTGCTAACACCATTGCGCAGCATTTATTACCATTATTCCAAACATACCAAACTTGACCACTCTACTTCTCTCAGATCAGGAATTACAACTGAAACATTTATCAGGAAATCCTCCAGGCCTTCCTCTGAGAGGGCAGCCTCACAGCAGTGAAAAATCAAAATGGCTATTTGTCACTACCAGGACATGCCACACAGTTAAGGCACATGTCCTACCTTTTACCTACAATGCACCCTGCCCATAGGGCTAGATAGGGCCTACCTTAGGGGTGACTGATATGTAGTAGAGGGGAGTCACAGACGTGGCACCCATTTTATGTGCCAAGTCACTGCGGCAGGAAACTGTGTGTGCAGGCCCTGCAATGGCAGAGGCCTGAAACAGGTTTGAAAGCCTACTTTGGTGGGTGGCGCAATCAGCGCTGCAAACCACCAGTAACATTTAATTTACCAGCCCCGGGTATATGAGATACCATATTACCAGGGACTGATATGTAAAGTAAATTAGCCAAACAGGTGCAGACCAACCTTACCATGTTTTACCATAGAGAACACATGCACTTTACACTGGGCAGTAGTGATAAAGTGCCCAGAGTTCTAAAAACCACCAACACCAGGTCAAAGAAAATACCAGGAGGAAGCCAAGTTCAGGGATGACCCTGCAAAAAGGGCCAAGTCCAACACCTTCCTGGCTGACATGAGAGTCAAGTACAGAAAGGTGGAAAGGTGGAACTCAGCCTGGTTTGCAGAGCAATAGTAGGACCGATCCCAGGAGTGGCAAACAATTACAACCAACCTGAATGGCATCTGGCATCCTGGAAAAAACTACTTATAAGTGTCCTAGGTAGGTCAGGGAATGGCCATGGGGGATCCATTCCACATGTTCAGGAGCTCTACAAATGATACATTTACATACAATGATTCTAAATGATTTTCACTTACAAAGTCAGTGATGGGCCTGAAACATTTACTCTAACCTTCCTGGACCTAGATTGATCACGTCTTCTGCAGACGGATTTCACATATGTTGTCTAGAATGTGATTTTTGACTTTTTGACAATGCAAAACGTTCATTTATCACTAGTATTATCAACAATGTTTTACTCAAGTTGTATCATGGTTTTAACCTTTCATTTAAAATAGCTATTAAACAAATTATACATTTTTGGAAAGATAAGGCCCACATAGGTCATTATCTTTATCAGTGTAAATTACTGCATCATGTTGTATCTCAGTTTCTTACCGCTATCACTATCTAAATTGAATTTTCTCTCTTTCCTTTAACTATACACACACACACACTCTCTCTCTCTCTCCCCTTACTTATCTCTTTTGCCATTGTCAGGCCTTCTGGGTACTCGTCTCTCATATTGTACCACCTACCAGCATTGCCACAATTCTTCCTGTACCATTTTTCCCCCTTCAGACAAGAAGCGGGTATCACAAGGTCTCTGGGCAGACGTAGTGCATGGAAGTCATGCAGTAGAGAGGTACACTCAGAACTGCAAGCACTGTCTGTTCCCCAATATGTGTGCTTCTAGCCTTGGCCGAGATAAAGGGTATCCTTTTGCAAAGAGTAGCTGTGGGAATACAGTCAGGCTGCTGGTGCAGAAGCTGTAGACACTGTCATAATCTGGCAAAAAATAATTTGTCCTGCTTCATGTCCTTAATGATGTCTCACATGAAGAATTGTGACCAGTTGTCAAGGCCACATCTGTAGAAAAATCAATATTCGAAACAGTCCAGTGCTTCGGCTATCAGCAAACTGCATAGTCAATGCCAGAAATCCTACGAAGAGTGATGAATTGACTTGAATCTGTATAGTATGGGTAGGAGAATTGGTAGCAGATATGTGGTAGAGAGATTTTAATGTTTCAGCTGTAAGAAAGAGATGTAGCTGGAATGGTTGTCACAGAATTATGGTTGAAGAATAAGGAGTGAGAGATACTGGGGGTGTTTCTTTTTTACAGCATGATATAGTGGGTTTTAGGTTTCTCCTGCACAGAGTTTGGGCTGTGCTTGCTAAATCTCTTGTAAATAAAGAAAAACTTAAAAGGGGCTTAGGACCTGCCCGTCACTTACCTTTACTTACCTTTTGTTGGCTCCTATGTCACTCATGTTTCCTGCTTCCGATTTGCCAGCTCCTCCTTCTCTCCTTCAACTTCCTCTTGGGTTTCATTCTTCTGTCCTTGCCATGGAGCATGGACCAAGTACTGCTTCCTGTGGCCAGTGTCCTTTCACTGGCCCCAGGCTCCTGCAGGTACTCTTTTTTTAAACTTTTCAGCAGGCATTCTGGAAGTGCATGCCTCTGCAGCCCCCCTCCTTTACCTCCACTCTCCTTCTACTCTCCATGATGTTAACCTTCTCCCCACCCCAAACACTGGCCATCTGCATCTTTGGTACTCTGATGAAAATATTTGATGTGTAGATATCAACTTCAGTATTTAAACATGGACAAAATGTTGTGCCCAGCGTGTATGAATCCAAGCTTCCTCTTACTTTGCTCTACAGGCTGCCTTCAGAAGGGCTGCAAATTACCAAATTATCACTTCTCTGTCTCTCTTATTACCTCCATTATGGTGTTGCTCTAAGCCTCTTTAATAGGGTATGTCAGTATTGCTCTGAAATGTCAAGCATTTTAACGTTGTGGCATTAAATGTGTATTCAATGCATACTTAGCTCATGAGACAAGTTAATAGATGACCGGACATGGAAGTTGGGAATAGGGATATTCGCACATTGGAGATGACGAGCCCATAAGCACAACAGCCACCGTATAGGCTCCTCACCCCACTCCCACTTTTTTACCAGAAGAGAAACAATGTGTAATCAGATCTGTGGCCTATGCAATCTGCAGACTGCCACTTAAAGGGAAACCTGCCCGATTAAACAGTGCCTTCCCCTCCCTAACAGCACAAAGTACTGCATTTGGTTCCAAACTAGGATTCTGTAGTGTCGGACTGTATTGCATCAATAATGTCCTCTAAAAATACTGGATAGGGCATTCATTGAGTTGGTGTAATCTAGGGTCGGACTGGCCATATCGGGCACCGGATGTTTTCCCGATGTGCCGGAAGGGTGGGGGCGGTTTTGGACCAGTGGGTGCTGTTTTTGTTACTTGGGGCTGATTTTGCAGCAATGCTGCAAAATCGACCCTCTGTATCAAAAGCAGTAGCTGCAGTGTTTCCACCTGAAACCCCACCCCCTTCCCAGAACAGAGTTACAGTTAAAGTGAACGTTTGTCGCTAAGTACATAGGGGCTATGCATTATCACAAACATACGAAGACTAATGCACATTCATTTCCTTACATATTTAATGCAGTTTTCTTTACGCCGTTCCAGTTCCTAATGGCTTCTTCTGATATTTGTGTTCTATTTTTTTTCACAACATAATTTTATTGTTGACATCCAATATAATACGGGGGCCTAATAGAATATTTGTGTTTTTGATGTACCAACTCTCTAATCTTGCTTTGCTGGTTACAAAAGACAATCCTTGGCGGCCCATCAAAAAAAGAGGACCAATATATGCTCAGAGACTTAGCATCCAATGAACATAAATGCTAGCTACACAGTATTTGTTTAATTGTGAATACAAGAGCATAATGACTGCTGTTTAAACTTCCCCAGTATCGTCGGACATATAAATGCATAGAAAATTACAGTGTCATCACATAACGTTAGGATAACTGCATGTGCCACGGTAGTATTTTCCTCCCCCCAATTCCAGCCTGGGTCTTGATTCTGCAGTAAGGTTCCCTGGAAAGGGACTGGTGCATAAATAATTACGGAGTGAAGTTGAAATGTAAATGGTTTGTTCTGAGTTCACTTTGATATCACTCCCTCCTCCCTGGAAGTTGCCCTCAGAGATGTAGCCCTTGTACCATAGCTTTGTGATTTATTCAATAATGTCCAAAATGGCAGCGAAGTATCTGTTAAGTTTTAAAAGAACACATTTTCTCAACTGCAGCATTTCTGAAGTTTGTTGTTCTTCTCAATATGGTGCAGATTAACACATCCTGCATGTTGAGTTTACAATGACTAGTGCTTACGTCCAAATGAATATATATATAATTAGATGCTTTATTCATCTATAAAATGAGTTCCGTTAAACAAATTGGAAGGGAAATTAGTCTGTTGTCCACAATCTTCCCCCCTTCAATCTTCCCACAGTCCAATTTTTTTAAACATCCCCGTGGCAGCTCCCACTACACAGTTTCCCACCCTCCTCCCGCTGGTTGCTTGCCATCCCTACCCAGGATGCACTGTTTTAAGGCATATTACACAGCAGCACGGGCTGCTGTGCAACATGGCTTAAAGTAAATAAAAACTACGCGCTATGACTCAGTCAACGATGGCTGCGCCATGCTGCTTTGTTTTTTGTTTACTTTAGTTCATGTTGCACTGCACTCTGTACAGCTGTGCAAAAAAAAAAATTCAACGTCAACACCCCCAATAGGTCTTGCATGTGTGGTCTATTGGCTTTGCCAATTCTTGTTTGTTTAAGTTGAAATTTATTGTGGACATTTCTTTCTTGCATTGCTCCCACTTTTGAATATGGCGGTACTTGTGCCTCAACTGGCAGTGACCTTGCTATCCATGAAAAGATTAAATCGATACCTGGCAATATCTTTTGTGAATACATTTGTATTGTTGCACAGATCTTCTTGCTAAAGTTTGTAGTTAAAGTTAAGCAACAATGGGGCGACCCTGTGTCCCTCAGAACCTGGGTATGGGTATATAAACAAAGACAATGGTTCTGTCGGGTGTGCAAACTATTTCTTATGCAAAAAATTAATATCTAAATGTTATTCTCTACAATTCTCAAACATTCATATCTGAGCTGTTTTGACATATGGAGCACATAACAAAAAGCAAATGTAACACAAATTGATGGCTATTATGTTATTTTATATAAATGATTCAATTGATATAAAATAACATAGTACCCATCAATTTGTGTTACATTTGCTTTTTGTTATGTGTTCCATATGTCAAAACAGCTCAGATATGAATATTTGAGGATTGTAGGGAATAACATATAGATAGTAATTGTTTGCATAAGAAATAGTTTGCACACCCGACAGAACCATCGTCTTTGTTTATATAAAGTTTGTAGTTAAGGATTTCTTTCAGCTGTGAAAATGAGGCCGACTATTTTCCCATGGGCTATGTGTAGGCCTGGATGCTTTTATAAGGCCACAGTTCAGAAATGAAAAACATGTCCAAATTGTTGTGAATATTTCTGGAATTTACTAAAGGGAAAAATTAAACATGCCCCAAGATGAGCCACATCTAACTCCTGTCACCATGAACAAGGTGTGCCATTAGAACGTCAATAGCATGTAACTAGGGGTCCACAGCGATCTCGGAGGTGCATCATAGCCTTGAGAAAGCAACTCTGCTTCCCATGTGAAACACGTCCTGGCATATATTGCACCATTGCGTAAGTGCACAACTACTGTGCCTATTGTTGCTACGTAGTGTTTCACTTTCTATGACGCACATAGCTTAGCAATACCATCCTTGTGTCTTCACCTTTGTCATGCCGTGAGATGCCTTCACATTGATGTGTCCTATACAGCACTCCCTATTGACTGAAAGAGCCCTGTTGAAAATAGCGCAAAAATACATTATTCCATCCGTGGCAATGTGCCTGCTCCTTGGCTGAGATTTGCTCATTCCCCATGTTTCTTGACGTGAAGTCTGCAGTTAAAAAAAAGGATGCAGGGCCACTTGTCTGGATATTTTGTGAATAAGTGACATCACATAAAACATGATATCAACGGTCTGATGTCGAGAAGGAGTGCATTTTTGTTCAGTTTTTACAATAAAACTGAGGGGCATATTACCAAGGGGGGCGATAGGCAATTATCGATGGTTTTCGGCCGCTAAGCAGCGATAATACTATCGCTCTATTAGCAAGCTGTCGCTAACTGATGTTAGCGACAGCTTTTAGGCGATAACGAGCATTTTGGGGCCTGCTTTGCATGTCAGCGATATTTATCGCTAATGACATGCAAAGTGGACGTACCAAGCTGTTAGCGACTGAAAGCAGTCGCTAACGTCGCTATCGCCTATTAGCAAGGCGGGCCCAACGATGGAAATATTCCCGCTATCGCCCAAAAAAAACGCCTGCTCAGACCAGTTCTTAGCCATGTTATCCAATGAGAGGTGGATAACATGGCTAAGAGCATTTCAACGCTAATGCGTGAATATCGCTGTATTCTCAGCGATATTCACGCTATCGCCGGAAAAATTATCACTTTGGAGCTAAACGTTGCTAATAGCAAGTTATATCAGCGATAACTTCCGGCGATGCTTAGAGATAAACAAATCGTTGCAAAGCCTAGTTAGCGATAAATATCGCTACTCGTTGGTAATATGCCCCTGAGTTTTTTACATGCAGACTTCGTGCTGCCTTTCTTTTGTTAATTTAACAATTGACGACATTATGCAATTACAGGAATATTCAACATGAGCGCCTTGTATTTTTTTTTAACTAACCACGCTCATAAGCCCAGCTATGCAATTTTACTAGAGAACATGTTTAATGGTTTTCATTAGTTTCGGATTATTGCGGTTTACAGTGGTGTATTACAGCAGTATCCGTTTACGCATTTATAGCCTCAGTTGCAGTTACCCTTCATTTGCCCATTATTTAATGATCGCGCGCTCTGGGCTGCAAGGCTGTCTCTGGGGATTAAGTACAATAGTGACGCTGGTATATATTTTGCCTGCAGCAGTAACCATTAAAAGACAGACCGGAATAAATGTGCATCTTGATTTTTTCGAAGTTCTGCTGTTTCGAAAATACATAGGTGCAGATTGTAGCAGATGCCCTGAGACAGGTAGACAAATGTGTCATGTTGATATAAACTGTGAGCGCACACACATAACAAGAAAGTAGGGAGGAAGTAAGTCAACCCATATGCAGTCAGTCACATGTGTGAACATGCTGGCAAAGTGAAAATAGCTCGTTGCTGTTCGTTTTTTTTTTAAAAAAAGTACTAACAGAATAACAAACGCCATGTTTTAAAGGCATTGGAGGGTAAATATTTTTGGAGAATTGTAAATATTTTATTTTATCTCTGCAGCGTAATTTGAATTATTGTATTGTATACAGGAGTATAAATATTTCATTAGAAGAATAGAGGAATGCCCATTGTATATTAATGATTTCAGAACCACCTTCAAATGATATTGCCGTATCGCTTTCCCCATCAGTTTTTCAATGAGTTTGAACGTGATCATGAAGGGGCCAGCCGTTTCCAGAAAATTAGATCAAATCCCCACCTAGCCGCCTCTAAATTAAATTTGTGTTTCCCCCAAGAGGCTTGTCACTTCATCAGCTTTTTGCTTGTAGGATATAGAGGGGCTGCTGCTGTCCTGTCACGGCTAAGCCTGTGTAATGTAACGTCCCATTGTTCGAAGCCTTCCTACATAAATATATGATGTAGTACTTAGGGATGTAAAAAAGCCATATTCAGTTTATTTTCCTGACATGTGACCATATTTGGGTGTGAAATCTAGCAAAGAAAAATAACTCGTTTTTTTGGTTTTGCTGCAATTTTTGCACATATGAATCAGTGAGATATAAAGTAGAACATCCTCAGAAGTCAACCCACGGTAAGAATTACAGAGAGACACAGTCTAACATGAATCCAGATAGCATTGTGGTAAATTCTTAACACTAACATTCCATTTAAACTGGTTAGAAAAGATAACCAGTTTAAATGGAATGTTAGTGTTAAGAATTTACCACAATGCTATCTGGATTCATGTTAGACTGTGTCTCTCTGTAATTCTTACCGTGGGTTGACTTCTGAGGATGTTCTACTTTATATCTCACTGATTCATATGTGCAAAAATTGCAGCAAAACCAAAAAAACGAGTTATTTTTCTTTGCTAGATTTCACACACGGCTCTGTTCACAAACCAAAAGGTGGCTTTACAAGGAAAGTACACGCTCAAAAGGTACACACTTAAAGGGAAAGTGGATGAGAGACGCAGGACTATGATCTATACATTACTAAGGCCAACTGCAACCAACATAGCCTGTGTTTAATGTGTGATAAATCAATCTGTCAGTCAATCTATTAGACCTATAAATTCAAGTAAGATCCTCAGGGATTTTATTAAGGCTGGGTGCAAAGGTTCATGAATAGAGGAGATCTGTGCTCTCATTTCAGAATGAAATCACTTCGTGCCTGATGTACTAAATATTGTCACCAAGCACATGCTTCTCCAAATCTAAATTCAGACGTTTTGGGGACCAAACAAAAATTGCGTGTCTAGGAAGTGTTTCTGACTCATAATAAGGTACACTTGGAGACACACTATGATCTAGGAGGAGGAGGAGGACGAGGGAGCATGAAAGGGGCATTCCCCATTTATGAATCCCAGTCACATGGACTAATGCTTTGCAACTGCAGTCACAAACCCTTGATGCCATACCACGTCCTCAAAGGCGATGGCTCTTGATTCATAAAGTGGAAGCCACTCATGAGGTCAGCTCCCACTTTGTAAATGTGGGCTCGGGAATTGATTAGGAACATATAGCCATCCATGGGAAAATATATAGGTTGGGTAGTTACTTTTATAATTGAACACATGCGGAATTCACAATAGTGTAATATGCATGTAGCATTACATAAAATTAAAATGAATTTGAGAAAGTGGGCATCTGTATTTGAGTATTAGAGCCATGAACAAGGAAATGCAAAACAAATGTGGTTATCACTGGCAAAGAAGTTTTCTGAAAGTGTTTAAAATCAAAACTTCAATCACCGAGTGCACCTACCGACCACCCAAATAGACCTGGCACAAAGGCAACCAGTATTTCAAAGAGAACCAGAAGTCCAGGTTATGTGTTGCGACAGATGTCATCTGTATCATGCTAAAATGATTTTTCTGAAAACTATATTACTAAGATAATAGTACATTTTCAACTTTTCCTAATTCTACACTCATCTGATATAACAAGCACTGGCAAAGCCAGTATCTCTCGCCTATGCAAGAGCTATTTGCTTTGCCAACGTGTTTTTGCTATGCTGTACCTCAGCATGGTTGCTATGCAGCATGGCTAAAAGTTAGTGGTGTAGAGGAGAGTGGTGTGGAGTTTCAAAGAGTGGAGTGGAATGGCATAGAGTATAATGTGGTTGATTAGAATGTTGTGGAGTGGAGTGTCATAGAACTGAATGTCGAAGAGTGGGATGTTGTAGAGTGGAGCGGTGTGGTGTAGAGTGGAGTGATGCATAGTGGAATGATGTGGAGGGGCGTACCGTGGAGTAGAGTGGAGTGGCATAGAGTGTAGTAGAGTGCAGTAGAGTGAAGTGGCATAAAGTGGAGTAAAGTGGCATGAAATGGCATAGAGGGAGTTGCATAGAGTGAGGGGAAGTGGAGTGGCATAGAGTGGAAAGTCTTGGAGTGTTGTAGAGTGGCGTATAGTGGAGTGGCATAGAGTGGAATAGAGTGAAGAGTAGAGTAGTATGTCTTGACGTGGCATAGAGTGGAGGGGCGTAGATTGGAAAGGCATAGAGTGGCATAGAGTAGAGTGGAGTGGCATATAGTGGAGTATACATGGTCTGGCAGGACGCAGCTACTTATTTATCCACCCAGCCACTCAGACACCCACTCTAATACAGAAATATAGAGTCACACAGCCACTTATATGGTATATGTTAGAAGTAGTATCACTCATTAGTAGTACACCTAGTTTACTAATTTAACTTTTGTAGTAGCTTAGTATATATGTTTAACAATTATAAACTCTTGAAAAGACTTGCACTCACTGGATTATGTAATCAGTAATGCATTTGAGATGTCATCAGTGATGTCGCTGACCATGTCACGAGTGATGTAATATGGGAGGTCATAAGCAGTGCATTGCGGAAGTGTAAGTTAAAGTTAGCTCAGGTAACTATAACTGCTGAATTTCTATGGTTTTAATAAGAGAAATCTGAGCCTAACTATAGAATCCCTGTAACCTTTGTTTTTTCAGTGAATTTCTATGTTTTTCAAATTGTATTTCCTAACTATAACGTCCCTGTAACTTTTGCCTTTTTAGATGAATTTTTAAGGTTTTTAAACTTTATTTCCTAACTGTAACCTTTGAGAGTGAGTGTGTGAGTGAGTGTACAAGCGTCTCAGTGGGTCTGTTAAGGGATGCATGAGTCCGTAAGTAGATCAGTGAGTGGGTGGATGTGTGTCTGAGTGGGTGTGTGAGTGAGTGCATAAGTGTCTGAGTGGGTGTTTGAGTGGGTGTATGAGTCTCTGAGTGGATCTGTGAGTGCCTGAGCGGGTCTGTGAGTGGGTGAATGAGTGTCTGAATGGTTTTGTGAGTGGGTGTATGAGTGCCTGAGTGAGTGTGTGAGTGGGTACATGAGTGCCAGAGCAGATGTGTGAGTGAGTGCATGCATGTCTGAGTGGGTGTGCAAGTGGACATGTGAGTGAGTAAGTGGGTCTGTTAGTGGGTACATTAGTGTCTGAGTAGGTGTGTGAGTTGGTGCAAGAGTCTCTGAGTGGGTCTTTGAGTGGGTGTGTGAATGGGTTCATCAGTCTCTGAGTCAGTCTCTGACTGGGTGCATGACTGTCTGGGTCTGCTTAGGTTGTGGCCAGCCAATCACAGCATTCCTGTTGGCGCATGCATTCGTGATTCATCGCTAAATTGCTGCAAATTAATCGCAGCCACAGACAAACAAATTTGGACTTCCTGAATAGAATGCCACTGAAACAAAGCCAAACATCAAGAACCTTTTCTCGACAGCCACCAACAATTAACTTACCCCCCGAAGCCCAATCCTATGTGGTGGCACTCGCAGGAGTTCCTCCGTTAACTGAGGGGAAAAAAGAAAGGGAGACTGAGCTGAAAAACAAGTGCATCCAGTGGCTTAGTGTAAATAGACCCTTCCCAGGGAATGTCTCAGGGGAAATCCTGTCAGCCAGAAGAGTGGGTTGGATTGGGAGGAGCCCAAAAACAGTGGCTGGTGACATGATAATTCTTAATTTTAGGGATGCTTCTGCTGTAGGGTACATTTGTAATGCCCCGCATTATAGTTCAGATACGCAAATATGTCTTCTGCACCTCTCGTATTTTTACCCCACTCCTTGCTTGGAACCATATCGCCCTAGATTCACACACAATAACAGGGGTGGTTTTTCTACATCACATAGAACTTTAAATGGGGGGGTATTTAGGGAGGGCATGTCTTCCTATGGTCCATTACTCCCGATACAGCCACATTGGAATAGGTTCAGTGTTTTGGAAAATGTAGATTGACTTAGTCAAGGAGGAATGTCACCCTCAGAAGCCACAAAATGTAGTACATAGAAGTTCAGGGGCACTGGAGGAAAATATCCTGACACCAACGTTGAGGGAGGCTCCAAAAGCTGTCAATATAGTAAGGGAAAGGATTAGCAATAGGGGGATTAGGGATGTCGAAGGATCAGAAAGCTCAGAAGAAGGATGCCTAAAATTGGTTTCCTGGAATATAGCCGGGCTAAAAAACAAACTGCTTACTCCCGAGTGGGCCACCTTTATGGCAGCATTTGATATCTGCCTGATGCAAGAGACCTGGCCACTAGAATAGACCTCGAGTGCGGCTTTTGCAACGTTTGTTATCTTGGCAGTATCCACAGGTAATGGGCGCCCGTCGGGCGGGCTATCAATTTGGATAGGAACTCACCTGGGAATCCAAGCAACCAAGATTCAAACAAATTCCCCGGACATCCAGTGTGTCTTAATAGAACCCCCAAGCCAACCCCTAGTAGCATTAATAAACACCTACTTGAGACCATCAAGGAAGGGTCAGGAATCAGCTACAGTTAGAGCCCTGAATTCCTTCATTCAAGGGCTAGACCCCTCTATCTCAATAATCCTCGGAGGGGATTTTAACTGCCAATTTGAACCTCTGGGTAGTCTAGAACTGGGTGACCAAGACAAGGTAGATGCACTATGGCATATCCCGGACCCGAATATTGCCCCCGTCAGGGCATGGACACCTCTTGTGCTCCAAATAAAATGTTTCTCCCTTGCGACAGCCTTGCGGGTGTCCAATGGGAGACTGGACCCTGACCGCCCAGCAATGGCAACCTTTAATCGGGCAAACAAAACAACCATCATTGACTACCTAATGGTGGATGCTAAAAACTGGGATAAGCTGAAAGAATTTAGGGTCATTCAAAGACAGGACAGTGATCACAATGCCCTGGTAGTAACTTTCAAACCAGGGTCATTTGGACTAACCACCCCTGACCACATACCTGCCACGATGACACTTCCCCTCACGCTGACTAATAACAGAAGGAGGGTTAAGTGGCCCCACCTTGTAGATTTAACCTTGAAGCTTGCTAAAATCTACCAACTCGCTATCCCCTTTATAGCGTAGATGGGTAACTCGCCTGGCTGGCAGCAGGCAATAGATACGCATAAACAGCTAGTTGAGGCACTAGGGGATGTGTTCTACCCCATAAGTAGAATTGAGAAGCATGTTCCAAAAACTCACCCCTGGTTTAATGATGCATGCAGGAACTCAAAAAAGGAGCTCCTTGCGGCAATCAAGGCAAAAGATAGAGAGAACATTAGGGCAGCTAGACTGATTTATAAAAAGGATCTGACCAGGGGCAAAAGAGAGTGGGAAGAAGCCAGGTGGGAGTAACTTAGAGGTGCCCTTGTTACAAAAGATGCCAAACTATTCTGGGCATTAGTAAATTCCAGTACAAATGATGGTGGGGGGACCCTTCTACCAAATATCCCCCCCTCAGTGTGGGAGGCGCATTTCTCTGCACTCTATACTAGCCCTGTGTCCAGCTACAGTGACCATTTAGATGGGTCTGGGATGCCAGAGTTAGAAGGTCCCTCCTGGGTCTCTCCTGCCCGAGACACCCCGCACGAGTGTCGACTGCGGGGGGCCTCGGGCATGGAACACCAGATAGACCATGGGGCCATCGAGGTGAGGATGGCCCGAGAAGTGGCGAGAGTATTTCAGCAAAGGAGGTGGAGACTGCAATTACCAGACAACTCCCTAACAAAGCACCAGGCCTGGATAGGGTACCGGGTGACCTTTTTCATTCTCAGCCAAAGATTTGGGTTCCGTACCTAACCGTATTGTTTAATGCAGTCTTATTGGGGGCAAAGATACCTGACACCTGGGCGGGGGCCGAGATCGTCCCCATTTTCAAGAAGGGGTGCCCTTTGGAGCCGTCAAATTATAGACCAATCAGTCTCTTGGACACTACCCAGAAACTGATGGGCCAGATACTCCTGGATAGAATACTGGGATGGGCGGAGGAGCATGAAGTAATGACTACCCTCCTGGCCGGCTTTAGATCAGGGATCTCAACCACGGACCAACTCTTTAGGCTGCAGGTCCTTTTCTGGAAGACCGTAAGTGTCGAGGGTGGCAGCCTCTACCTGGTCTTTGTAGACCTGCGGACCGCTTTTGACCTTGTGCCGAGGGAGAGTTTATGGAGGGTCTTAAAAGATCTTGGCCTTCCTCCCTATCTATTGGAGGTCTTGAAGCGGTTTCATGCAGGGAACTATGCCCGGGTGAGGTGCGGAAAAAACGGGGAACTATCTGCACGTTTCCCTGTAACTAGAGGCGTACGCCAGGGCTCCGCCCTGGCTCCCACGCTCTTTAGTCTCTATATAAATGGCCTGGTGGGGGAACTTGAGAGAGTCAGGGATAGCGACGCCCCTTTGTTGGCGTCAGGTCGGGTGCCTGCTCTGATGTTCGCAGACGACACCCTATTGTTGTCGCGAACATCAACAGGCATCCAGCCGTTTCTGGACGGTTTTGTTTCATTCTGCGCCTCGCGGGGACTCGAGATCAATTTAGAGAAAACAAATTTTATGATCTTCGGTCCCCCGAAACGCACTCGCCCTAACCCCACATTAAACGGCATCCCGCTCGAAAGGGTGAGAACTTTTGTATACCTGGGGGTCACTTTGACTGAGGACTTTGGTTGGGGCCCTCAGGTATCCAAATCTATCCTAAAGCTCTCACAGATTTTAGGGGGCATAGGTAAGTTTCAGCGGACAACGCAATTTAAGCCAGTCTCCCCAGCGCTTGAAATCTACAGTGTTCAAGTTAGACCTGCTGTAACTTATGGTGCAGAACTTTGGGGACATTCGAGTACAGCAAGCCTTCTCATGGTTGAACGGGCCTTTATGAGGAATTTGATTGGACTACCCCAAAGTACCCTGCTCATACCCTTGAGATTTGACCTAGTTGTGGAGCCCATCTCTGAACTACTAGCGGCCCGACTCCTCCTGTACTGGAGAAGGCTAGTACCAGAGCTTGCGGATTATAGAGCTGAGTTCGCTGCTGTCTGGGGTTCGTTGAAGAGCAAGAAAATACCCTGGTTGCTCCATATTAAAACTATTGCCTATCGAATAGGAATGCCCCAAATATGGGAGACCCCGGCGGAGAGTTGCCCAGTGCTGAGGAGAACTGTGCTGTTGGCCTCTCTGAGGCACTACAACCTAAGTCTGCTGCACCGTTCGCCAAGTATGGGCAGGTTGTCTTCTGAGTTTTTGCAGGTCAAACTCGTGCCCAGCAGGGAGGAATTTCTGGATCAAATAGAACCTCACCCTGCAAGAAAATTATACACACAATTAAGGCACGGCTGCCTGCCACTTGGGACACTGACCTGCAAATGGGCAGGTCAAGTGGAGGGAATCTGCCCTGTCTGCAACAATGGCAAAGAAGACATTGCCCATGCTTTGTTTTTTTGCCCTGCTTATAGCGTAATCCGGAGAGCCTGGCTGGCACCACTATGTAGAAATCTGGGATTAAAACATTGTGCTCAAGCCGTTAGAATTTTAAAATATGATACATCCCCCCTTATTGTGTTCTCGGTCTCCCGCTTTTTGTACGGTATGTGGCGCAGAAGGTCCACTTAGATTAATTGTGACTAATTTTTTAATGATGGCCATTTTTCGTGGATACCTGATTGTTTAATATTGTTTTAACTGCTGGTTCTTAATTATTTATGTATTTTATTGTATGTACATACTTTGCTTGTGCGTTTATGGTCGTTGACCGAAATAAAGTTATCATGAACGAAATTTGGACTTACTGAATAGCTACGGAATGAATTTACACCATATAACTGAAAGCATGATCTGCAAACCAAAAGCTAAATTTCTGGCAAATTCAGTGTAATTCCATCTAGCTGTTCAGGATATAGTCATGTTCAAACCTCCAATGAGAACTAACATGGGAAATGCACTTTTTATGACTCACCATTTTATCGGCCGCCGCTTGCCGGATCAACCCAAAACTTTCTATGCACAACTACAATCCCCAGGACACTTTTTTGGGGGGGAAATTTTGTGACTATTCATCAAACAGCGCCACAGATATAGGCAATTCCAAAAACATATTTCTTATGGAAACCAGGCCGTAAATATAACTACCTACTGGCAGGTGCCAGTAGATATTGATATATATATACACACACAACAGGACTTCAATTCCCAATCCTCATGGGGCAACAAATCCAGCCATTTTGAAATCAATCAATTGATTTGCAGGTAGAATGCTAGATCTGTGGCAAAGATAATGCTCCACCCAATTCAATACCCTGTTGCCACCCAATACCATCATTTCTCTTGTGTCAGCGCACCAGTAAGAATGTAGCTGCTGCTGCATTCTCAGTACCATATGAAGGCCACTCACCAGTGGTAGTAACCCAACCTATTGGAGGTAGGTACTGCTAAGCATCAAGAGTGACTGCTTTGTGGAGTTCACCTTAAAGTGACAATGCCTGCACACCATGTAGCTCCAGCTGACCTGCAGCTGGTGTTTGTATAAGAGTATACTACATGAGTCTAGGAGTCCGAAAATGGTGCTGCACAAGTCTATTAACAGTCAGAAAAGTGCATGCGTCTTTGGGGTGCAAACAAAAGTGACAGGTATTCAGCCTAAAGGAAGTGGTATTATTTGGTGTTTGAGAGTAGGCTTCATCAATCAGTGATCCCGCTGGAATAATGAAGTTTGCCTGAGGAGACTAGAAGGAGTGGCAGGGGAGAAGAGTAGAACTGAGACAGGGGTTCTTGGCCAAGGCCTTTCCTCCCCTACGTGGTTCTTAGAGATGCAAAAAGATAAGAAAATTTAGGAAGAATGGATTGCATGAATAAGAGCAGGTGAGCCTCTTCAATCAATCAATCAATCAATCAATCAGGGGAATTGTAAGTGCACTACTCACATGTGAGGGTCTCAAGGCACTGAGGGAGAGGTAAGCAGCTCCGTTCAGTCATAGAGCCAGGTCTTCAGTGTCTTCCATCAAGCTGTTTAGGGAGAGGGTGCGTCTCATGTCGATCGGGAGCTCATTCCAGGTCTTGGCAGCGATGTAGGAGAAGGCTCTTCCACCTGTTGTTGCTCTGCGGATTCGTGGGTTTTCAGTGAAGGCAAGGTTGGCGGATCGTAGGTTTCTCTTGGGTAGGTGGAAGGAGATTCTTTTGTTGAGGTTTTGGGGTCTGGTGTTGTGGAGGCATTTGTAGGTGTGGGTGAGTATCTTGAAAGTAACTTTCTTCGCAAAGGAAAGCCAGTGAAGGTTCTGCAGGTGTTGTGTGATGTGTTCATGTTGAAGGATGCAGAGTACGAGTCTGGCTGCGGTGTTCTGTATGGTCTGGAGCTTGCGGAGCAGAGACTTGTTGATTCCGGCATAGAGGGCATTTCCATAGGTGAGTCTGCTGGTTATGAGTGCATGGGTGACTTTTGGAGGATGCGGAGGGTGTTGAAGCAGCTGGAGGCAACAACGTAGACCTGTCGGGTCATGGAGAGGGAGGATTCGAGTACAGTGCCGAGGTTCGGGGCGTGGTCTGTGGGCAGCCAAGGGCGGTGAGCCACCAGGTGATGACCCATGCAGATGGGGAGGGTCCGAGGACGAGAACCTCTGTCTTCTCTGAGTTGAGCTTCAGGCAGCTGCTGCTCATCCAGTATGCAACGTCCTACATTCCTTCCTGGAAGTAGCATCTGGTGGTGATGGGGTCTTGGTGAGGGAGAGGTTGAGCTGGATGTCGTCGGCGCTGGATACTATGCTGAGTCCCTGCTGTCTGACGATGTCGGCGAGGGAGCCATGTAGATATTGAAGAGCGTTAGGCTAAGAGACGTTCCTTGGGGTACTCCGCAGTTGATTTCCGTGGGCTCAGAGAGGAAGGGTGGTAGTCTGATTCTTTGGGTTATGCTGGTGAGAATTGAGCTAATCCATTAGAGGGCGGTTCCTTGTATGAAGGCCCTTTTGGTGGATCTGATGGGTTGATGGTATTCGGTCATGGCGTTCTTGTAGGTGGTGCAGTCTTCTGACATTTTGCTGTTTCTCCAGTTCTTCTTGAGACATCTGCAGATGCATCTGGATTCTTGGAGGTCGGTGGTGAACCAGGTGGCCTTCCTGGTGCGCTGTCTATCAAGGTGACGTAGGGGTGCAAGCTTCTCTACGTAATTGGAGATCCATCTGTGGAGTTCTTTGGCTGTGAGGTTGGTGTCGGTCGAGGTGGTGCGGGCGTCATGGTTGAGGGTGAGTTGAGCCTTTCCTCAGTGACTTTGCTCGAGTACCTTCGTGGAGGGCATGGTGCAGGTTTTGGGCGGCGTGGGTTTGTTGACATGGAAGTGTATGCAGTGGGGTTGAGTGGTGTGGCTAAAATGGATGTTGTTACCTCCTGCGAAGATGGGGTCGAGGGAGTGTCCTGCCTTTTGGATAGGTGTGGTAACGTGTTGTTTCAGTCTCATGTTGGCGAGGTTGTCCAAGAGGGTTGTGGAGTTGGGGTCATTGGGGATGCCAAGACGGAAGTTCAGGTCTCCGACGAGTATGTAGTCCATTGAGGCGATGGTGTGGGGTGTGATGAGGTCAGCGATAGTTGTGGCGAACGAAGCGCGGGGTCCAGGGGGTCTGTAGGCAAGGGTGCCGCAAAGTGTGGTTCTAGGGCTGGTCTGGTCCTGGAAGTGAAGGTGTTCGGTGGTGGAGAGGCAGTTTCTCGTGGTGGAGGTGGAGAGTCGGGGAGAGCTCTGGTGTACAATGGCGAGTCTACCTCCCAGGAGGTTGGGGCGGTCTTTCCTCTGGATCTTGTATCAATCAGGGATGGCAGTGGCGATGTCGGGGTGGAGGAGGCGTTGGTACAGGTTTCTGTAAAGAAGGCGACGTCTGGTGAGAGGGTGTCGAGGAGGTCTCGGAACTCCATGGCGTGTCTGTGCAGGGAGTGAATGTTGAAGAGAATACAGTTTAAGACTCCAGCGATGTTGGCTTTTGACGTGGTGGCGGTGTCCTCGGGGGCATGGTGGAGGCGAATGTGTGGTGGCAGTGGCGGGAGGAGAACTGTCCATGGGTGGTGTTCGGAGTGGACAGCTAGCAGTTGTTCCTCCCAGGGTTGATTGTGAGGAGGGCAGCAGGTTTGTAGCAGTGTGTAGTCAGAGATCCAGGGGTTATAGCCAGGCCCGGGCACCGGGCAATCCCTCAGTGCGCTGCAAGGGTTTTGGGCCCTTCGGGCCGTTTATGTTACAGGGCCGTCTTTGCAGCGTTACTGCAAAAGCGTCCCTGTAACAAAATCGGCCAAAAACCGGCCCTGGCAAAGGGGCCGCCCACCATCCCGGGGGAGGCAGGGGGGCAATGGGGGTGGCTGAGCACTTTGCCAGGGCCGGTTTTGGTTCCCAGTCCGGCCCTGGTTATAGCGCTGGTTGCGGTCGAGTTGTGGACGGGTGCAGATGGGCATGTCCGCACAGCACCCACCATTAAATAGGGGAATGGGGAGGAAAGTGCAGCTAGAAAGCGGGAGCGGGAAAAACTGGTGGGTGGGTACACGGGGCAGCAGCGGAGAGAAATAAAAACCGGCAGGGAGGGCGGGGTAAAAATACATGATGAATACAATAAGGCAAAGGCAAAATAAAGATCAAGAACAAGAATGAGGACGAGATACAACAATGAAAATGAACGAGCACGAACAAAATAAAAATACAACAATACATTTAAGGCAATAACGAGCAGGCATGGCACAGGGACACAAGGTTAGTAGTCTCGAACCCCTACCTGGCGCAGAGAAGGAAGGAGCAGCAATGACGGAGGCTCAGTGAGCAGAGGTCTCTTCAGTGGTTTCACTCCCTCCATACCTCATCCACTGATTACTGGGATGGGGTTGAGGGGGGCGAGGGAGAGAGAGAAAGAAGCCTAAGGGTTGGTGGGAGGGGAGGAGCAGGAGATCAATGTCCACATCTGTTGCAGACAAAGCAAATATTGCCCATAGTAATTACATTCCCCAGTCAAATTAAGAAACGCTGGTGAGATCTAATGTTTACTGGCTTGAGTAGAATAGATTCCAGGAATGGCTTTAGGCAAACGTGGCTTTACCTGCATCCAGAGATATCTGAACCAAGGCTTGCTAGATGCATTTGAAGGCAATTCAGTTTACAGTGTATTCTTTCTGTTGAATGTCTGTGAAAAGAATCCCTTGCTAGTTCAATATACACACCCAAATCATAGTGAGAACAAGCATTTTAAGTATGCTTTGAGAAAAAAAAATAGAGGAAGGAAGTTGGAAAAACTTACATCCGTTACTTTAAGCTAACTTGCATTTTGTTAATGTCACCAATATATTATTTGTGAGGACGCAAAGTTACAGAACAGTTCTCAATGCAAACAGTTGGAATAAACAACTCTACAGTTCTAACTCGTCATAAACACGAATTAATCTGGGTCATTGGTCAATTTCCGTAGCACATTCCCTGCTTTTGGATCATCTGTATGTTACAGCCACGAATTAAACATATGCAAATTAGTTTTGACCTGACCCAAAAAGGGACAGTCCATCTTGAAATACAAGGCCTTACATTTCTTAATGGGACATGGTAACAGCAGCCACATTGTAGCCTCATTCGCCTTTGAGGTGTAGCGTCAGTCCCAATGGTGCATTGAGCTTGAGACCCCTTTCCGGACATACCAGCACCTCGAAGTGGAAAATGTAGCTGCTGAATATGTTTAAAAAGTTGGACACACAGATCCTAGCTCTTGGCGCATTGCATACCCAGATTTTAAAGCCCTTCTGTGCCTTTACGAATCCGGAACTGTATCTTGATCCCACCCCAAAGAGACAGTCCAGTACTTTATTTTTTAATCTGTTTGCGTGCACAATTGTTTTCTGTTGCTTTTA
The DNA here is from genome assembly GCF_964263255.1 of Lissotriton vulgaris. Classification (NCBI taxonomy): domain Eukaryota; kingdom Metazoa; phylum Chordata; class Amphibia; order Caudata; family Salamandridae; genus Lissotriton; species Lissotriton vulgaris. The sequence continues at coordinate 791,029,629 of NC_141698.1, forward strand.
AATGTGAAAACCTTGAAAGTGTTCGTAGCACTAATCGGAGCGCTCGAGGGGGAAGCTGTAAATCCCTACTCCGCGTCATCCCACCCACGTGACTCGGGGCCACGCCCAGCACTTGTAGCCACGCCCACTCCAGGAAGTTTAAAAACGCCACGCTGACCTCTCAGCCGGTGTTGACCAGCTCGCTACCCTGAGGCGGAAGCCGGGGTGTGTTTGCAGCATACTTTATTTTTTAATCTGTTTGCGTGCACAATTGTTTTCTGTTGCTTTTAAATGTGAAAACCTTGAAAGTGTTCGTAGCACTAATCGGAGCGCTCGAGGGGGAAGCTGTAAATCCCTACTCCGCGTCATCCCACCCACGTGGCTCGGGGCCACGCCCAGCACTTGTAGCCAAGCCCACTCCCCTTCCACCTCTTTACCATGCTCACTACTCGACAGCGCAGCGGTCGAGCGCAGCGGGCACACCATCAGCACGCCGAAGACACGCCAAAGACTAGCCCGTCTGTGCCCGTCCGGGCCTGTACGGGACTAGGGGCTACCCCCCTAACATCTAGGACCCTCGATAACCCATCAATAACATATGATAGGAACCAACTCCTGGCAATCAGAAGGGAGCACAAGCCCACCTGTAATCTCCTATCTCCATACGTCAATGACCATATCCCCTGTAACGGCTGTAACTTTAAGTTTACTGCTGATATTGTTACCCCTGCTGTTGGTTCATACTCACTGGCACTAATAAATTGCAGATCCCTTCACAAGCATGCGCTGGAAATCTCATTACTCCTGGAAGAACGAGACCTAGAGGTACTCTTCCTAACGGAGACATGGACCAACGAGAGCTCCGACCCAGATATCGTAAGAGCTTTACCGCCTAATTATGCAATTATGAGACAAGATCGTACTGAAGGAAGGGGTGGAGGGATTGCTATAATTTACAAAACATCAGCGATTTGCAGACAGGAGAAGGTTTCCATAGAAGGGTCAGAAAGTCTGTCCTTCTCCATTACATTGTCCTCGACCTGTACATGCACAGGGCTCCTTGTTTATAGGCCCCCGGGACCCCTCGGCCAATTTTGTGAAGAGCTTGTGAGCTGTGCTATCAACCTCTCCTGCAATGCCCCTAACTTCACTATGCTAGGAGATTTTAATATACATCTTGATGAAGGAGACACCCATGCCTGCCAAAAATTGTCAACAGCTTTAGAGGTGATTGAACTCAAACAAATTGTTCTAGGTCCCACACATATAGCAGGTCACACCCTTGACCACTGTTATACCAATATGAACGCGCTGAAGTTCGAAAACTCAACAGTGGTTCCTTGGTCGAACCACACCCTTTTGTCCTTCTCCTTGACCCACCATAAGCAACCAATACAGACTAAGGTCTCAAAAAAAATGTGTAGGGTCTGGTCCAAACTGCCTGTGGACAAATGGACATCAGAACTTAGGAAAACTAAGCCAGAGTATACTAATGACCCTATAGAGGCCAATGTGCGCTTTAATCACTGGCTAGAGGAATCTCTTGAGGCGACTCTGCCCAAAACTGAACTTTCCCATCGGAAAGGGGCAAATAAAAAAACTTGGTACACACCTGAGTTGAGAACTCTTAAACAGATATGTAAACAGAAGGAGAGAAAGTGGAGGAAAGACTACAGTGAAGATAGTAAAAATGTTTACAGACTAGCCTTACGCAATTATAAGCAGGCAATAAAAGTGACTCAATCTAACTATTACCAGGAAAAAATCTCTTCAGCTGCCAGTTCCTCCAGGGAAATTTTAAATTTTTTTAAAGCTTTGGTTACCCCTCCCACCCCCGTTATGGACTCAACTATGGCACTCCCGCGCTGCAGGGACTTGGCAAATTTCTTTGCCGCAAAGGTTGCAAACATCTATGCATCTTTTCAGGTGACTGCCACAGGTGACTGCAATAGGTCCAACCCCCCCCCCCTGGTACAAGACCTACCTATGCTTAATGAATTCTCTCCCCTGGATGGCGACAAGGCCCAACTGCTTCTGGGCAATCTGAAATCTGGATCACCTAGTGATGTAGCCCCACCAACCATCCTCAAGCTTGTCTCGGACACAGTGGCCCCCGTGATACAGGATGTGATTAATACATCCGTGACCACTGGGGTAGTCCCACCTATGTGGAAACAAGCAAGAGTAAGAGCGTTATTAAAAAAGCCCAACCTCAATCCCGACGATTGTTCCAACTATCGTCCTATTTCCTTGTTGCCAACTGTTAGCAAGATTGCTGAAAAACATGTCAACTCTCTTCTATCCACCTTCATTGAAGCTAATAATCTGCTACACTACACCCAGACTGGGTTTAGATGTAAACAGGGTACTGAAACGTCCCTTGTGGCAGTAATTGAGGATTGAGCGCGTTTCGGGCCTTTGGGAGCAACCGAGTAGGTTGAGAGGCGGCGAGTCTCGCGGTCTGCAATCCTGACAGCGAGTGAAGATCTGCTGATCCCACTGAGCCCATGTAGCGGTTCACAAAAACGAGCATTATACAACGCCTGATGACTAACAGGAGTTGGATGGGTAAACCGTGAGTTATCCTGAGGACAGTACAAAATTGTTATTTTACCTCACTTTTCATTTCCTAACGGTGTGGGCAGGCCTTAGCGTGCTTGGACCCCCGTAGGATTGTGTTATTTAAAAAAACCTTGAAAGTGTTTTGAAGAAAGCTGAGCTGACTTGAGCGTTTTACAGCAGAAACATGTTGACCAGTCACCTATTGATATCCCTGGACAAAAATTAAAACATCCAGTGATCATACCAATTTTTAATGTGAAACAACTGGCCCCGAATAAAGTCTGTTGAGGCACAGTTGTGATCTTTTAACCACACACACTTTTTTCACTGATCACCACTTTTCACACATACCTGCTCCGCTGCACTCGCAGGCGTGGTAGCACACAGGAGGGGATAGTCAGCCCCCCCTGTGAACAAACCCAATGATGAAGCATGTCACCTCTAGGGTGAGTGAGGGTTCTTTTAGGAAATAATTAATTTCCCCTTTTCCTTCATATGATTTTGTACCAACTGACCACTCGCTTTAAAGATAGGTCTTTCACTTAGTTTGCACAGAAGAATAGCGTTCTTCATGGTTGTAGTGTCTAGGGCGCTCTTATGTTGATTATGGTCATTTATATTAAGGGGTAGGAGAGCAGCCTTCTTTCCCTTTCTCTCTTGTTGTTGATACACAGTAATTGAGGAAACCAGGAAGATTCTGGACGAAGGGAAATGTGCGGCCATACTATTATTAGACCTCAGTGCGGCCTTTGATACCGTCAATCACACGATTCTCATTCAGAGATTGAGTGATGTAGGTATCACTGGGACCGCTCTGAACTGGCTTAGCTCTTTCCTATCCAATCGGACCTTTTCAGTGTTTGAGGATGATATAGTTTCAGCCCCAATACAGCTCCAATGTGGTGTTCCCCAGGGGTCATCCCTCAGCCCTACTCTATTTAACATTTACATGAGACCTTTGGCTGAGGTGGTGCAACCTTGGGGAGTACAATTGGTAACATATGCTGATGATACTCAGCTTATCATCTCCTTGTCTGGGCAGGAGACGACTTATAACAATCTTTCCTCCTGTCTTAGCAAAGTCCAGGAATGGATGAATGACTCTTTTTTGAAGCTTAATGGAGCTAAAACAGAGGTCATGATGCTAGGACATAAACCACCTACCTCTGTGGATATGTGGTGGCCGGACTCCCTGGGGCAGCCTCCAACCCCCAAGGAGCAAATTAAAAGCCTGGGAGTGTGGCTGGACCCAGCCCTTAACTTTCAGGTCCAAGCCCGGAAGGTAGCAGGGACTGGTTATGCCCTCATGAGAGCACTCAGAAAGATCCTAGGACTACTTCCCTTTGAGGCTAGAAGGATCCTAGTACAATCCCTTATACTATCACGATTAGACTATTCCAACGCAGTCTATCTAGGGGCCCCTAAAGGGACAATCAAGATCCTTCAGACCATCCAAAACTGTGCTGCCCGAATGCTACTAAATATCCCACGCAGAACCTCTGCCAAACCAGCATTGAAGCAACTTCACTGGTTGCCTGTGCAACAACGAATCGAATTTAAAGCAATGACTATTGCTCATAAAGCCCTGCATAACTCCGGACCAGACATTCTTGCACCCTTGTTTACTCCTTATCAAACATGCAGAACCCTGAGATCCAGTAATAAGAATCTACTGGCAATCCCCAGGATCAGGAGATCGCGCACCGGGGGCAGACGTTTCTCTCTACAGGCTGCAAAGCTTTGGAACAATCTTCCAGACGCTATCCGCTTGGAGGAGAACCAACTCAGGTTTAGAAAAATGCTGAAAACCTTCCTATTCTGCTAAAATTAATGGAGATGACTGGTCCACGTAAGCGCTGGGATGCCTCAGGGTAACCATGCGCTATAGAAATGTGTAATCATTCATTCATTCATTGCAGGCTACGCCTGCTCTGGGCTGGAGTGCAACATCCTCAGATAGGATTAGCAGTAAAGTGTGGGTACTCTCTGATAGGCTGGAATTGGATAACATGGAGCATTTGTTGGTTCCCCAAACAATATTGCCACGTTAGCAAATTTTTCAAAAAGAATGTGGTTGAAAACTCAGTCTTTTTAGACTCCTGTTGCACAAACAATCCTTTTTTCCTGATATGCGACCTACCGCTTCGTCTTTCAAATTCTGCCTGAGAATCCAAATAGAATTCAGGCGTCCTCCTGTGTCTTTTCTGCCTTCTATTCTTCTGATGCATTAATTGGCAATACAACTGCTACTGAGGTTTGACGTCATGCCGGTCTGATCTGGATCCAGCACTCTTAGCCATCACACACACATAGACGGTGGTCCTGCTTCAACAGAAACTGACAAAAGTGCGGCAATTACAAGACTTTTTTGAACCAAGGTAACCACAAGGAGGGACGGGGGCTGACGTCCTGTTGGGGCAGTAAATTTACAAAGCTACTTACTTATATGGGAATTGACCAGGCTTGCTGTCAGTATTAATAATTGATTGACCTTCACCTTTTTTGTTCTATTAGCAGTCCCGTTGCGATTCCAAGCATAACTGCTAGAGTGATTTGTGTGTTTTTATTTCTACACAAGGGTTTTGCAAACCATGCATGGCATAATATTTATATTTTACTATAAGTTAAACAAAAAGAAGAACATAAATGTAACGAAAAAATAAAGAGAAGGAATCAAAACCTATTATAGCATGGCATCTACCGTGCATAAAGGCATACAAAGTTAGGACCCTGGAAAAGCTGACCGATATCTGTGTCTTTGGCCAATAAAGCTGTATCAGGAACTTAAAGTAAATGACTTAAGATAATGGGAACACAGTCACACACTGAGTAATAGTACTCCTATAAAATTCCAAGGGGTGCTGTCTGCAGTAGAAAGGATGGAACTTAGCAACTGAGCTGTAAAAAATATTTTTTAAGGTCAGGTATGATTATAATTGAAAATGTACTTGTTCTGGGAGTTGAATTTGCCTACAACAGTACCTGCTCCCTCCATGGGCGTCTGTGTAACCACGTAAGATGAGATAGTGCACTTGACTTGCCCTTTTTCGCTGAATTTTCCCAGGGCTAAAAAATGGGCAACAGAAACCTCAGTATGAAAACCTATGAATTAAAAACAGAAGGGGACCCTTATTACTTACCAAATGGGTCTACTCTGGGATATGCTCTGTGAAATGGAAGAGCTGGAGTGGAATACACCCTTAAGGAGACACGTTGCAGCTCTAAGAATATGATACCGATTCAACTTGTGTCTGTTTCAGTGGTTCAGCAATAATAGTTTAGCAGTGATTAGAGACACATCAGAGAGTCCATGGGCAGAGTAGGCGTTTTTCCTATATCCCATGAGTAAGAAATTGAGTTATTGGTTGAGGGGTGTGAAAACCCTTGTCAACCAACCACCACAATTTTTGTCAGGGTGAACCACAAAAGTCACTAAATGAACATGCTTTATTCTCTTATAGCTTGGCACAAAAGTAGTCAGGCTTAACATTGACACAATTAAGCTAAGTATCTATGCTGCACACAAACAGCAATAAAGTGGAAACAGAACAGAAGAAAAATCCCAGACTAATTTAGACGAATAGAGTAAAATGTAATAAATAAAATGACACCAAACTAATTAAATCCAATCAATAGAACCGGAAATAAGCATTTCAAAGTTTTAGATAAATTGAGCAGGTAAACACACGGTAATCTGGTCATTCTAGGCTGGGGGAAGGTCATAAGTTTAGTCCCACCATGATGGAACATCGGCCAGATATAGTTATCTCCTCAAAGTAAAGTGCAAAGAGTCCAGTTTGCAGTGGAGGGGGTCGCAAAGAGTACTGAGAGCATCACTGATGCTCATTGCTGTAGCGTGAAGAGCAAGCTTTCAGATTTTGGCCCCTGTAGTGTGATAAGTCGGGTTCACTGGAGCTTCGCATTGGTGGTCGTTATAGGCGGCAGAGTCTTTGTGCGAGTGGGCCCGTTCACGGTTGCAATGAGCCCAAAACTTCAGGATTTCACCTTTCATTGCTGAGAAGTGCACTTTCAAGCCAGCCAAGGGTCCCGAACCTGGGAGGCACCTGTTTGGGATCAGGCACTCACTCTAGATGACGCCAATTGTGATCATACCAGTCCAGTTGCAAAAGGTCAGCTAAGCAGTTGCGTTGAGGCTTTTGGAGCCTGTTGTTTCCCTAATGCTCAGAACAGGAGATCAGTTGGAGTCATTCGGGTTAGACTGGGGCGAAGGTAGAAGGCCCAGTTGCCCTTCTCAGGGAACAGAACAGGCCTCAAGCGGTAGGCAGGCCTCTAAAGAACAAGGCAGGCATCCAGCAGTAGGGCAGTCATCCTTCTGTAGTCCACAGGACCAAGAGGGAACTGAAGAGTTGGTTCATGAGGTCCGATGTTTATGCCTGTGCCAACCTTTGAAGTAGGGGTGAAATCCTGGCTAGTCCCACATCTGGTTCTGTAAAGCTCTTCCCTTCCTCTGTCAAGGCTCCAAGTAGTCTAGGTTGACAAAAGACTGGTGTCAAGTTTTTTTGTGTGATGAGGCAGGCCAGGGAGCAGCTCCCCCCCCCCACCTATCCTGGTAGGATGGTCCATACTGCCAACTTTTAGCCCCCCCTTGTGTCACATGACTGTCTGGGAAGAATACAAAAAAACAACTACCATGCTATTCACAGTCATGTGTGTTGCAAGACACATGCTGCAGGCACCAAAGGGTTAGGACATCAAAATGGCAACTTTCTAAAAGTACCATCAATACCAACAAGAGAGAGAGGGCATGAGTCGACACTCCTGTACCCCAATCAAATTTGTAAGTAACAACAGAGGAGTGACTAAGTGAAAAATTAAATAGTGCTCAAAAAATTATATTGTGAGGTCTATTTTTTAACTCTGTACTGTGCATGTGGTAGCATGCATGGAACGTCCTCCATACACCCACAAGCACATGCATGAACTATTTTGTTGCTATCTCCCTGTGAGTACCCAAAAGGCTCCCCTCTTAAGAGGATACCTCCTGAGTGCAATGATCACCCAAGACTATCAAAAGGGGGAAAGGGAAAAATCCTTTCTTTTTTTGGATACTAGCTGGGCAATCAAAAAATGTCCCAGACCCAACTTATAAAAGCTTTCGGTGACAAATCGAAGCCAGGGAATAGTTAGTGCACCAATGAGGTTAAGACAATCTTTTATAATCTCTCTGGAGAATGCCAGCTCTTCCGATAACCAAATTTTGGCCCATAAAAGTAAGGGGGCAATATTTATACAGTCTTCTACAAAGTTAAGCCCCAACTCATAGTGACAAATGCTTCTGGGAGCACTATTTAGAATCATCAGTATCCTTTTTATAAATTAATTTTCCATGATTTGCAGCTGACGGCTGTTATGACACCCCATACACCTGCACCATATGTCCCCACAGGTACGCATTTTGCTTTATATAGTGTAACTAGCTCGGTCACCGGTTTATGTCCCATACTGGAGAGATAGGCCTTACACTAGTAAAAAATAAATGTAGGAGTTTTTCACAACATGGGCATGGAAAACGTAAACACATGTCCTACTTTTTTAAATACTCGGCAGCCTGCTCTATGGGCTTTTTAGAGACTATCTTAGGAAGGAGTTATAAGTATTAAAAAGGAAAATTCAGGTTTGCCAAAAGTTTTATTTTATCACAAATGGATGAATGAGTTCATTCACACCAATCTATCACATTTTCAACATGATTAATACTCAAGGCAAGTTGTGCGTGCTCTCTTGTTGCATGCCCTGTCCCAGTGAGCACCTTTGTTAAAGTTCCAAAATAGGTTGGGGCAGTGTTTCATTCCAGTCACAAGCTGCACAGCGTATATGACTTTAATGAAAACTATAGTTTGTTTTTTCTTCCTGTAATTAGTTTTTATTGCATGTTCTTCAAACTTCTGCAATTTGTAACGGTGGCAGCATAAATCCAAGCAAGCTTCAAATGCTGTATACTTGCCCTTCCAGGCTTTATAATACAGCACAATGGAATCAACAATACATCCTGGTTACTTGTGCAAATATAGACCCAATGCATTTCGCGCTAGAAGCACTTTTTCAGGGGTAACTGAAATTTTCTTCAGGGGTAACTGAAATTTTCTTCAGGGGTAACTGAAATTTAAAAAAGACCCATTAGCATTTAAGGGACGAGATCCAACATAACGTTTTAAAATATACAATGCATTACCTGAGTGTGCAAAAACATACCTCCTTTTACCCAAATGTGCTGTGAATTATGTGCAAAATTAGCCAAAAAACACTAGTATAACCTAGCATCATATATGTAACTACCCCAAAATATACATGCACAAAAATGTAAGTGCTGTTACTCTACAAACTCATCAAAAACGGTGCCACATGCCAAATAAAAAAAAACACCAAAATCATTTAAAATTTAATTTCAACTTGCTTTTCCTCAAATGCGAAGAAAATATCTTCCCTTTCTCAGAGTCGAAAACGGCTGCTTGGTACACATGCGTACGGCACCAAAGTATTTCTCCAAATGAAATCAGCCACGTGTTTTGAACCCGTTTAAAACACCGCCGGTGCTGCCCATTTAATTAAACCCAACCATGGGACAGACCTCCTCAAACCGAGAGTTAGCTAAAGAAACACAAAATCCTACAAGTGCTTTGCTAAAGTAAACGGAAATGTTATACACAACAACGTGATGTTCAATTACACTTATTTACTGACATATGTGAATGGAGTGCAAATTATTATTAATACCTCCATTTGTTGATTTCATATTTCAATGCTAGAGAATGACTCTTTTTGAAGTTTAATAAAGCTCCATGTCTCCAGGGAGCCTCTGTGACTAGACATTTCATTTTAATATTCTCGTTCGACACCTGTGTGCAATAGACAACGGGACAAAAATTGACTGTATCACAAATGGATGAGTCCATACACACCAATTTATCACATTTTCAACAGGAATAATACTCAAGGCAAGTTGTGCGTGCTCACTTGTTGCATGCCCTGTCCAGTGAGCACCTTTGTTGAAGTTCCAAAATAGGTTTGGTTTTATTTTGCCAGGTCGAATTGGCAGTTTTAAAACTGCAGTACAGGCTGCAGTGGAAGGCCTGAGACATGTTTTGAAAGGCTACTTTAGGGGGTGGCAAAATCAGACTGTAGACCCAGTAGTAGCATTTAATTTACAGCATTTACAGGCCCAGGGAACTCGTAGTACCATTTACTAGGGGCTTATAAGCTTACTAAGTAGGACAATCAGGTGTTAGCCAATTGGACTATGTAGAGAGCACAAGCACTTTAGCACTTGAAAGTAGTGGTAAAGTGCACAAAGTTCGAAAGTCAACATAAACAAATTCTAAAATATGTTTTGGGATGAGACTGCAGAAACGAGCCAAGCCACCATGAATGACTATAAGTGTATGGATCGAAGGAGAAATGGATCACCTTTCTTTCACCAGAAATAATGCCTTCTTCAAACAGAGACCATTTAATATCATGATTGGCTTAGTCAGTGGGATACTATTGTCACAGAAGAAACACTATGCTTGTTATTTTGTAGTCTAGCTCTATTGATGTTAATGAGTCTCAAAATGTACAGCCTCCTGAGACTGGTTTCCTGGGACGTATGTGAATGTGTAAATGTCTAGCTATTAAAAACCTTAAAGTGCAGAGCAAAAAAATCCCTAAACAAATGATGATAACATTTTACAAGCCACCAGAATATAATATATATGTGGAGCGAATGCAAAGAGGGAGGGTGACTGGATGCCCAGTAGTTTTTATGGAGGAGAAGAGTGGAGCAGAGATGATGATGTGGGAGGGTGCCAGGAATGGATTAACTTTATTGGATATGGGGAGAGAGGCAAGTCACAAGGTGATGGCAATGTTTATCATCTCAGAGCTCTGAGAGACATCTCAGAAAATTCAAAGCTCACTCTTGCTTTCTATTTCATGTCTGTCAGAAACATTACCATTACTCACAGCTATCCATCAATACTTCTGTATATTCTTTCTAAATTTGTATTTGTCAAATTTTCTTCGATTTCATGTTGTACAAGGTGATTTGTAGAACAGTTTACAATAGAGTGTGGAAGAGTGACATGAACCAACCATAGTTATTTGTTTTTTGCCAGAGTGAGAGAAGGTGCATGCAAGAGGAACTATGCAATCTTGTGATTGCAAATTGAACCTGCAAGTAAGAGCGGTGGGGCCGAGTGTGTGCGTGTGTGGGGGGGGGGGGGGGGTCAGGATTCAACAAACAACCACGAGGGAAAATTAAATGAATAAATTCTTCATTTCCCCTTGTCGGCTGTCGAAATTGCCCCCCCCCCCAACCCCCGCAACCCGGTCCCACCATTCTTACCTGCTGTAGCGGCTCCTGGGGGGGAGTGCTGTGGCCGGTGGGATGCGATGGGGGAGGGGCAGAGTGAGGGGTAGTAAACTCCTGCATTCAGCCGAACGGAGGTAAGTAACGAAATAAATAAATAAAACGAAATAAATTTCACGAGCTGCATCACCATTTGGCTGGGAAATTGTCTAACATTGAAGAACTTGTTCATTCGCTCTACGATACTGAAGTTAAGTCACAAGTTCAGAAAAATAGATAAACACTTTTATCAAGAAACTATAAGTAAATATTCCTACTAACCTGCATGTTTCGAAATTCCATAACTTTCCTAGATTAGTCCGCCATCCCCTATATTACTTTAATATTTTGACTGACTGAAGCAACCTCCAAATAACAGTTTTGGCAATCATACTGAGTACAAGCAAAACACAATGTTGTGAGTCACCCAGACTGCAAGATCTACTCAAAGCACATTTCCTTTGAAATTGCAGCAGCTGATGCCACATATGCTTACCAATGCATAGCTCAATGCTCTCTGGTCCTACTGACTGTTTTCTCTTCTGCAGATACTCTCCTTGATGACTTCCTGCTGACGTACACCGTCTTCATGACTACCAATGACTTCTGTCAGGCGTTGTTGCGACAATATCCTTTTTTCGATGCTAGGTTGTACAGTAAGGTGCACTGGCTGCAGTTACATTTTTTCCTGAAACACATGAAACAACAGAACATTGTAAGAGGAAAATAATGCGCCCTTTCATGGAGCCTTTGTCCGTGCTGGGATTCTCGAATTCTCTGTTTTGTAATTTTTAAAAATAATTCAAACCAACAATGTTTCACCAGTCAATCCGTGGTTATTTTGAGTATTCAAATTTACCTTTAAATATCTTTTATAATCACTTTCCAGGTTAATTTAAAACGTCTGAACTTTTCCGTTAGTTCCGTTTTTGGGTGTCAAAATGTAAATTTCTGTTTGCATTTCAAACATAAATGTTTCGTCCTAATTGAGGAAAACATTTGTAGTGTTAAATAACATAATTATAGTATCACAGGATTTACTTTTAGGCAGATATACAAACAACCAATAAGTCCTTTTATGTAAAAACTCAATTTTGAGGCATTATATTTACTGTTATGTTGTCAGTTTTCATACATGGATTTTCTTCTGCATAACAGACTACCTCAGTTCACTTCGCAATCGCAATAATGCAAAGACCGGAGTGACTAGTGGTCTGCAAAAGCAGGCTCCCACACCCCAGTACACCTTTAAAACGAAGATGGTTGATATGGTAAATTACATCCTGGCAATGAGGTACTTAATCCACTTGCATTTTGTACAAAGGGACCAAAATAAAATGAAAATAATTAATTCGAAGGAAATAAATTCAACATTATATAATAAAAGGGAAAATGGGGTTAATCTGAACATGCTTGATTCTATTTGTGTGGGTTGTGCCCTATCTTACATCCTGACATTGGAATTAATAAGAATTACTTATAACGCAGCAAATTATTTCCTATTCAAAGGGTTTACTCTGAGGCTATGGCCCTCGGTTTAAAGCTAGCAAGTACCTTTTAAGAGGAAGCCAGGAAAACCCAAAACTCTTGATGTTTTTTCTTTATAAAAGTTGGTAAATAATCTATTAACTTCTTATAGCTCAAGCTTTTAAGGGCGTTAGATAGTGACTTGTACACTCATTTCATTATATTACTACTGCAGTGTATTTTGTATTATATTTGTTTGAGTATTGTATATAATGATGTTCATATCTCTGTAGTTTCTTCAAAAAATATTCTCCATTGAAGTTGAATAAAAGAGAGATGCAATGGGTTTTAGTTTTGTTCCATTCAATCGCTTATATAATCTTTTCAATTTTGTAGGTTTCTGGAGATTGGGTATGGAAATCTATTAAAAGAAGTATATACTGAGGGTTTTGAGTCCTCTAGTTTGAATATAAACTCTACTTTAAATATGAACTTAATGTGGTTGATTGAGTGAACTCTTTAACTAAGAAGAGACTCTGGTGGTCTTTGATTCAAACATTAGAACAGGTAGCTACTAATGAGCATCCATATCAGAAGTTGTCTGTGACAGCGAATATGGCCTGAAATTGGTATATTAACTCAGCATAATTTGCCATTGGTGGGATAGGCGAGTTTGCATCTGCGTGTTTCACTACAGCATTCCCAATCACTGTGCAAAATATTGGAAGTATTGGTCCCAGAAAGGAAATCTTTTTCAGCACCCCCTACCACCTTTATCAGCGTCCTGCAGTGCATGGAGTTTGAGAGTCCACCATCTCTGTACAACGAAGATGCAGTTCCTTTCATATTTGGTAGATCTGTATTACTCATGCTTTTACCTCGGCAATTTTGCAAAAACAACAGGTGATGGACCGAATGAGGATCAATGTCACACATTCAACCCAGTCAAAAGATCTGGGTCCTAATCCATCGTTTTTTTGCACTCCACACCACCCTGGGTTAGACAATGGCGATATGCAAATCAGCTCTGACCCTGTGCCCCATGGGAACAGTCCAGTCCGAACTACAAAAGCCATGTCCTTCCCAGAACGGAATCAAGCATCCGAGGACCGGACCGGTTTCGAGGTAACACCTCTCATCAGCCCGGCTAGCTTGACTCCAGTGGTGTGGAGTGCCTGGGACCCACGTCTGGGCATCCCCAGTACACTTATAGCGAGTTTGCAAAAACAACAGGTGATGGACCGAATGAGGATCAATGTCACACATTCAACCCAGTCAAAAGATCTGGGTCCTAATCCATCGTTTTTTTGCACTCCACACCACCCTGGGTTAGACAATGGCCATGACTGGGGTGAATGTGTGACATTGATCCATATTCGGTCCATCACTTGTTGTTTTTGCAATTACCTCGGCAATGGCAGAAACGGGGCCTACTTTGTCCAGCTAGAAATTCAGCGACAGTCCAGGGCCGAGAGGCCAGTAACTTTCATCTCAGTAAATATCGCAGCATAACCTGAGATCATGAGATGACAAGCTGGATGAGGGCGGGCGCTTTACATTCTGTCAGTCGCTGCTCGGAGTGTTCGTCATGGATACGACCTGCTGCATAGTGTGCACTGCTGCTGACTGCTTTTCATTCAACTCAAGCTGAAATCATGGATGCTTAATCCTGAGAAGGGCAATTTACAAATGTTAATGCTTGAATGAGTGAGCCCATGATCTGTCTGGTTCATGTCCATGCCACTGTAAAAGGATTGTAGGTGAAGAACTGTAGTTCCTGCATTCTCAGCATTCTTCTTGTCTTAGAAAATAAAAATATGTGCAATCTTTAAGAGTCGCAGAGGTCAAATTTGCACAGGGACTGTATTATGTAATTGGGAGTGCCAGGTGCAAGCCTTGTCCGTATTCCTTATTATAGCTAATCTGCTGCCCCAAGGCAACCACAAATGGGGGCCCACCCTGGTGACAGCACATTAATTAAAGATGGACAGGCTACTTGAAGTGGCCCTAACTGTCTTTCTCTTTTAAGGCAACATCACAGCCTGCCTTTAAAAGGAGAACAGGGACCCCCCCCCCCGCCAACCCCTGCAGGCATGTGCAATGTGTGATTCCACCCACCTGCAAGGAGATGTCTGGGGATATTCACATATACATTTTTCAAAAAGAAAGAGGAATTTGCTATATTCGATATGCACATCAACATTAGCCTCTTTGTGATTCTAGAACATATAATAATGGATGTACATTTGTTTTTTTAGTGCAATCTTGATGAAAAGTGCTTTTCCTCTTCAAGCACTACCCATGTACAAACTGCCCCACAGCCGCAGATCATAAAATGTCTCTTTTAGTCATTTGCTGTAAGCACGTATAGACCCGATTTCTTTGTCCAAAAGGAATCACGTAGTATTTATCCAAAATCCAAGCTTTATTTATTTTTAAGACACAGTTCTTGACAGCCGACGCGCGTTTTGCCCCCTATGGGCTTTCTCAAGGCAAGTCTTCAATTTGTCTAATACTTTGTCTTCCAATACTAGAGTGTGATCTGTTTTCTTTGAAGGGCGTCTGCCCAATCAACAATATCCAATTCTAGTGGTACTCTAATAGAGATTAAAGTTGTCCTCGTGTTCACTGTGGAGCCATGATAAATTCCAGCTTGAATTTCAAAACACCGTTTTCTACCGAAATCACCTGGTTTGGAAAGCGATTTCGGTAGAAGACGGTGTTTTGAATCACTCTAATATTTTATGGCCTGGGTCACCTCGGCTACGAAGGAGGTGGTTGTTTAGAAGAGTGATTGATGCAGGTTTGCAACACTATCATTTTACCCCCTCACAGGCTCTTGACAGGTGCCTGGATTGTGCCTGTCTCTGCACCTCTCTGTGGTGTGCACAAGGGTGCCTCAGACCCCAGTGCAGGCAAGGCAAGGGAAGAGGGCCACCCTGCCCCAGCCATGAGCGGGGAGGAGGGGTTGAGGGTGGGCAGTGGGCCCCTCACAGCCTAGAACATGTGCCTGAACGCTCAGGGGGCCCTCTTGAAGGGGCACTGAAAGTGGAACACAGCACTTCCCCTCCCTTTAGTCCCTTTAGTCCCTTTAGTCCGCTGCACCCCTTGCTTCTGACCTGAACCCACAGACCACAGACAGCCTCGGAAGCAGACCTGTGGACAGTGGCGTAGCCAGACCTTTTGCAATTTACCCCCCACCCCCAAGACATGTACCCTGGGAAAGTCTTACATGAAGAGGTCAAAAGGAGGGTCCCCTTCCACGTATACTGCAGGGGGGGCCCCTCAAGTTTCGTTACTCCACTGAGTCTGGGTCATCCTGTGATGATATATTCTGGGTCTCCTTCTATAGTCCGTCTTTGGTTGAGTGTCAGTGACATTTTCAATGAGCTGTGGGTGTATGAGGTTTGTGTTTGAGAGGTATACCAGAAAGCACAAATGAGGTTGTCCATCTCTCAGGCATGTAACTTGACTTTTGCCTAGTGATTGGAAATAGCAGTGCCCGCGGAGTGTTGAGAGCAACTTTATGCCACTTACAGGGCTTATTCGCATTGTGCTGGATGTACGTAAAATGTACTGCAGAATGTGGTGGACGTTGTTTGTGAATGCCATTTTCATGGCCCTTTGACACTGGATAGGTTTAAATGTCAAAGAATAAGAATATTAATATTAATTAACACACCAGAATATAATTCCACATCACTGTCCTAGCAGCTGTGAAATCAATTCTCTTTGCGAATTATAAACCATATTTCAGTTCACATTGTTTTGTTATTATGAATGGCTTGGGATTTATTGCGGTGAAAAAATGCTAGTTGTAAATTTCAACTCCACAGAGAATATTGTTCCACCACCTCCGTTGTAATTGCCCATTCCCACTAGTGGATGACATTACTGTTGGTAATAAATAATCCTGGCTTTAATTGCAGCCCACGGTAAAAATACAACCCTGTGAAATGATAATTTCCTAAGGCTAGTTTCATTTTCTGTAGTTAAACTGAATGCACCTTTTGATATACAGTTACTCCCAGAAGTAATCAATACCATCACACATCACACATGAAATGCCCTGATTACAAGTCGGTCTCATAATTCTTACCCTTCAGCATACCAGTATTTGTGTAGGGATCATGTGCAACCCCTCAATTTCCCCCAGCTGCATTTTAAGAAGTTAAGGGGCAGATGTAGGTCACCAAATACCGGTCGGTAACGGCCGATTTCGGACGTTCCGACTGGTATTTGGTGATTGAGATGTAGGGGGCCAAAATTTTACAGAATCAGTAAATTTACCGATTCGGTAAATTTACCGATTCTGTAAAATACTGACTTGGTAAATTTACCGAATCAGTAAATCTATATGTAGGTGGCACTGCAAACAGTGCCACAGGCCCCTAAGAATTTGCTATTTGCCATGTAATACTATTGCATGGTAAATAACGAATTCCTGTGTACATGCACATCTGTGCATGTACACCTGTGCCATGTGGCAACCAGACATGCCCTAAGGGCATGTCTGTGTGTCACATGGCACACAAGCCAGAATCAGATGTGCAACAGCGTGTCAAAGTGACACCCTGTCCCCCTTGTCAATTCGATAATTTTACAGAATCGGTAATGGCTTCAAGCCTATAGGAATCAATGGCAATTACCGAATCAGTAAATACTGATTCGGTAATTACCGAATCATTCCGATTCGGTAAAAATTACCGAATAATTACCTACATCTTATTTACCGAATCTAAAATACCGAATCGGTAAAATTCGGTATTTGAGAGTCGGTAAATAAGATTTACCTACATCTTGCCCCAAATCTGTCAAATATACCAAGGAGAATACCTGGTAAATAGTGGGACATGCTGTATTTATTGAATAAAGCACAAAAATTTGCACTCAATTGTGAAGCTCAAATTTCATAATTCGAGGTAATACTTGAATTCCAAACCCCCGGGGTAGTGGCTTTCACCGGGTATGATAACTCTCTCATCCAATTAGGTCCTACATTACAGGGTCGAGATAGTGCATGGCGGTAGTATGGCCGAATATTGACGACATAAATGTCACCTTACAAAATATTGTGGGAAAAATACCCTGAATTTAAGTATACATAGGCAATTATAGACGAGCTATTTGTAGCTCCACATCTATCCATTGGACAGCTGGTGCTGCCTGCGCTTCCCCCTATCTGAGCGCCTACGGAAACCACTGCAGAGTCAGACTGGGACAAGTCCCATGCAGTGATTCACTCACAATACACACCAGCTAGAGTAGCAACCCTTCTAACAAACTGCAGGGACAGTTGGCTAGAATGATAGCGAAGGGACAGAAAGGCATAGTGCCATTGTGAAGGGACTAAAAGGAGAACTCTTGAGCACAGGCTGTTCTGAAATTCAGGTGCTCCCAACAACTTTCCCAAAGGCCAAGGCCTAGTGAACATTGCCACTCAAAGATCTGTAACCAGGGAACAGTTTACACTGTCCCCAGTAGTTGGCATGATTACTAGCCGCAAACAATATAGCACTTGCAATGAATGTCCTTTGACTATTATATACAATATTGTTTAGGTGTAGTAATAAAGTACTTTTTTTATTTCCTAAACTAAACCACTGGCTGGACAGTGACTCATTACTTGTTATTGGATAGTATTTTGAGTACTGAGTTTCTAACCCCATCCCACCTGCAAGACATTGGAGGAATAGTTGAGGTAGAGTGAGAACCCACCTCAAACAATAATCATAATCCTTAATGGGTGACCCACTAAAGTCACTAAATAAATCTGTGCTAAACCCTCTGGTAACCTACCACAAAGCATTCAGGCTTAACATAGTGGCAATATGTTCAGTATTCAGGCAATCCTCGAACAGTAGTTAAGTGTAAACAAAACATAAAGAAAATCACAGACCAATTTGGAGAAACAGAAGATTTTAATCAATAAAATGACACTAAACCAATACTAAAATGACAAAAATCCAATAAGGAGAACCAATAACTGGAACCAGAGATATGAATGCTTACATTTGAATAAAAAATAGCACCAAGAAGGACAAAGCACCAACCACGGTTATCTGGTCTCACTACACTGGGACTGGTGACTCAGTGGACTAACACGTTCACTGCAAGGACCTGGGTTCAAACTCATGGTCACATGTTCAAATCCTGGCAGGTCCACTCAGTCTTACATCCATCTGAGGTTGATAAAGTGAGTACCACTGAGTTGGGTAACAATGAACATCTGTTCTTCAGCGCCAAGTTGCCTACCTGAGCTTTTCAAATACACATGTTAAGTAAATTAGGGCCGACCACGATGGAGTGCAGGTCTGCACTGGCAGAAAAACGTTTTGGTATTAGACAGCAAAATGAGAACTTTCTAAAAGTGGCATTTTCAAAACAGTAATATAAGATCCGACTTGACAATTACGTTGGATTTTAAATGACTCTTAAAATGAGCCCTTGAATAATTTTTTTAGTGCCTCTGAAACTGAAATTAAGCATTGTAAGTGGTTATAATGTAATTCATTGTTTTCCCATAGAACAGCCAACCTTGCAAAAGTGCAAAAAAGACTTCAGGGAGTTTCCACTGCCAGGACATGGAAAAAAATTAAATGTACATGTCCTACTTCTTAAATGCAATGCACCCTGCTGTATGGGCTTTTACGGCCTACCTCAGGAGTGTCTTATAAATATTAAAAAGGCTGTATTAAACCTGGCAAAAGGTTTATTTTTCTGTATCTGAATGGCAGTCTAAAGCTGCACACTCGAGATACAGTGCCAATCCTGGACACATTTTCGCAGTGCTGCTTTAGTGGGTGGTGCAATGAGTGCACAGCTCACTAGTAGTAGTTTATTTTGCCTGCCCTGGGTACTATGGAATTATAAGTAAGTTAAAGGTGCCAGTCAGATGTGTACCATTTTTAAAATGTTTAAAGTTACCATTGGTTAGCAGGGGTGCCAGGGCTTAGCTGGGGTAAAGGGCACAGAGTCCTAGAGCCACCAAAAACAGTTTCAGAAACAGAAGGCAAAAATCTCGTGTGAACTTGCAGAAAGAACAACATTTCCAACTACACCATCCCGCAACGCCTTGGACTCTTCTACTTGACTACTCTGATGGTCAAGTGCTGAAGGGGTGCAGTTGGTGTTCAGTTTTGGGTTCAGTAATAAGGTAAGTCACAGGACACCAGTGGTAAGATGCTCTGATTGAAGCAGTCTGAACCCAGTAGCCCCAACACCACTGGGAATCCAGAAATACTAAAAACCCTTTTTCTTCAATGGTGTTTGATGTCCAGTAAGAGCTGGGTCTGCTCAAAGGCCCACAGAGAGGTCACTTACATTGGGAGTTGCCAACAAGTTCAGGTTGCATGTCTTTCAGTAATAAACAGAACCACTGATAAAGCAATTCCAAGTAGAAGGAATTGTATTACCAATAGAAACCTTGCAGAATAGATTGTATGCCTAGATTATATTTTCCCTCTCTGAAATGCGTAGAAATCACCAAATACTGGCAGCAGACTTTACAGCCGCATGTCTACATCAAAGATCAGGTGCTGTGAGATAGATATGGTCTACTTCTAAAGGTTGTGGAGTTTTGGGGAGGTGCCTCTCTCTTCCCTTCAAAAGCCAGTTTTGAGTAGGTGCACGCAAAAGTACTTGGATGGCACTGTGATCTCTGCTTGTCTATATATAGAATAATTCATTCAAGTTTCCAAGAGATCTGGATATTTTAGGTAGTAAAAATCCTTTGAAACAAAGGCCAATGTGATAAATCCCACCTTATAAAACAGAGTTTGTTGGGGGAAAAGGCCAAAGGAATGTAATCATACTTCTTCCACTGGTGAGCAGGTTCTCATTTAAAGGACCCCATTCTGGAAAAAAATAGAAATGCTTTAATATAAAATGTGCAAAACCCTATGCTCAAGAATTTTTCGGACTATTTTAAAATGAACAATGTTATTACAATATTCTGTCGCATGTGGCCAGCCTTACGTTGTTAGACTTATTTTTGGCACCCATCTACCATTTGTGTGTTAAATTAGTTGGAACGTGTGTAGTTCACTGGCTACCTATATTATGTCCTCATAGCACTATTGGTTGTCTATGGATGACTATGCCCATGATTCCATGGTTTCTATCCCAGTCCTGACTCTGAGTTTGTCTGCGATTATTGCTGCTAGCCTGCTACCTCACAACACCTTCTGAGACACTTAGTCCAATTCCCTTTAGTCCACCTCCAACACCCCCTTAACTGTACTCTCACTCCATCATAGGGCTTTTGATCCAAAACATTGTAGACAAAACTCTCTATCAGAGGTGCCATTTGTTGATCCAAGAATCTCCGTAATCTGCCTCTCTGAAGGCAGGTTTTGCCCCCAAAGTGATTTGATTATATATTATTGCAGCATTTATAAAACAATTACTAACCCAATGTGGGGTGCTAAACCACTTGCCTTCATGAGTCTCACAGAATCCCATGTAGGTTGTGTGGTTGGAAGAGTGGTGCTTTTGTTTTGAGCCTATGACGAAAGTGTTCCAGGTCGTGCGTGATGACAATGAGGTGCAGTTATCATGTTATGGGGCGCAGTACAGGTAAGCTGCATTGGATGATGAAGTGTATGAGACAGATGTGTTGTTTTGTGGTTTTCAGCATGCTAGTAGCTTTGGAACAGCTTGCAGGTCCCTTCATGGTATTTTATATGATACAGTCCGCTTAGTTGGTTACTGCCTTGGGATGTCCAATCCGAGATTTTGTGTACAGCTGTGGTCCTGAGCTGGCATTGTTGGAAGGGGAGAAAAGTGGAAAAATCTGTTGAGATTGACTTTTTTTATAATAATCCCATATCTGAGTGTGTATGTGAGATGTAGAGAAGTGGTCAGCTTGTGTAGATTTGGGACCTGCAGTGAATGAACTACAATAAAGTCCTGTAAAAGTAACGTGTAGCAGAACTCTTTAGTTATTCCATGCCTGTTCATTTGCTCATGTTTGGAAGTACAGCTCAAGTGATGTAGCACTTTTCCAGTTTGTGCTTCCTTTGCAAATGGTTCTGAAACTTCTCATTGACTGGAGTCACAGTGATGTTGGTCTCTCCAGTGTTTTGTTTAATAATGGATCATATAAGTTAATAGAAAGAATTGTATGTACTTATTCTGTGAAGAATCTTTTTAATGTACTCTGTGAATGGGTGCGGGTGCCCGAGAGCCATGATATTTATTTTATTCCAGAGAGTCAATTACAGTATTGTCGTGATATGGCCTACATTTATTTGTAGAGTATACCTTGGGAAAATGTGCACTATGGCAAGGCCCTCAGATCTGCATTGTTAAGCATTATTTCTAAGCCCATCGCCTGGCTGCAAATTATGCAAGGCTCAGTCGATATCTTCAACTAATGATGTTGCACATTTTCCTCTGTTGATTTCTTGGCTATTGAGGTGCCTTTGTGCCCAGCTCATTTATCATCCCTACAGAATGCCATCTGGGCTATTTCCCAAGCACTAATCTATCACTATGAAGGGTCCCACGTGGCCAGGCAGACGAAACCTAATTGTTAACTAACAAAGAACTGGAGATTCGAAGTTGCCCACAGCATTATTCGACACAAGAAGTTTTATTTCATTGTCCTGTTTATTTGTGATGGTGCAATCATTTTAGTGTGGAAGATTATACAATTTCCCTTAATTCAGAAGATTTGCAAATCGCATAAGGCGTATTCATAACTTCAGAGTGTTACAAAAGCAAATGAGAGCCTATTGTGAAAACACCTGATTACTCCACATGAGTGCTTTGGGCCACACTCACAAAAGCTTTACTATGACTTAATTTTGCACTCCTGACATACTCATGAATTCTACCTGACACCATGATTCCTACTAGTTTACTGCTGGAATTTAAGAGTAAGCTAGGAGTATGATGTGCAAAAATCCCTACGAAATGACACAATGCCCCTGCATGCCTTCTTCATTGTTCAGAAACTGCTACAGTTTTTTCATGTAGGTTTATATATTTAGCTTACATCCATGCAAAGTATTACATTTTAGTAGAATGTTTAAAGGTGGCATGATGTTATATTGACGTGTTGGAAAACAATTCTAAATTATCCTTTTTGCTTTGGTGGAATTTAATTTGTGATGAAAATAGAATTGCTTCTGTATCTCAAACATCTATTCATCTTAAGATGAAATCTGACTTATTAAGGTTACATTTCTCTCATCCAAATCATCTTTCCTATAACATCTATTTTCTTTACTTTTCCCTTTCTCTTTTTCTTTTTCCTATCTCTTTCCTTCTTTCTCTTTACTTTTCCTTTAATCTTTATTTTTCCTTTTCCTTTTATAACAAACTTTTTGAAACTTATATATTCTATCTTCTCCCAATTTCTGCTAGAACACTGTATTTTAGTTTAACACTCAGTTTTAGTATCCTTACAACTTCTTTCTTTGTATAATATTAGGAGTTTTATTATATATTTGCAATTTTTGTTTTTCCCTATAACTTGCTTTTAATGGATTGTATTAGTGTATGGTACTTGTTATATTTCCTCTGAGAGTTGTAATGTATTTCTTTAAATCTGTTTTCTTTATCTTAAATAAAAAGTATAAATAAAAAAAAAGGTGGCATGATGCGTCAGTGAGGGATAAGACAAATCTCTCTCTATTTAAACATAATAGTATGACTTCACAAATGTATGTCAACAATGGTACAGATCTTTTTTGGCTTTCTTCTGCTCCTTAACTTAAACATACCTATGGTGCAAAGAAATACGAAGGAAAAGGAGACTCTTCCGAGGCCCTTTGCACAAAACGTAAGGTTCTGCACCTGGCGTCAGAATGGACAACATTGTACAAAGATTGGCTGCATGACGATGAGCACTCAAAGCTGTTCCTAAAGGTAAGACTTTCACACACTCACACACTCCGTTCTATTATGTATCGACCATACAAAGAGCATCTCCTACACAGCTTCCAGAGTTTAGTAATACATGCTGATTGCCTCTTTTGAAAAATAGATGAAGTAGAAGTGTTGATATACAATTACTTAGAAATGCTTTGCATTAGTGAGAATGAAACCTTGAAAGATTGTTTGCAATATAAGTTCACTGCTGCTACTGTCAGCCTTGTTTTTGACTTATAGGCTAAGACCATTTGATTACAAGAGCTAAATAAAAGCAGACGCCTGCACTATGCCATGCATAGGCACTTACAGCCATATATAAGTGGTAACGTTTAACAGTATTCCAACTGTCTACAGTGTAGATTTAA
This sequence comes from Lissotriton vulgaris, assembly GCF_964263255.1. Classification (NCBI taxonomy): domain Eukaryota; kingdom Metazoa; phylum Chordata; class Amphibia; order Caudata; family Salamandridae; genus Lissotriton; species Lissotriton vulgaris. Next base: position 791,053,230 of record NC_141698.1, read on the forward strand.
ACAACTTCCACACTAACTACACAGCACACCCTCAAATAGACCATTTCATTAACCCAGCGGTTGAGGTGCATTAAAAAAAGTAAGGGAACTGTGAGGCTGTGCACAATGGGGGTGGGGCGAGTTAATGTGGGATGGGGTCAAAGGCGTGGCTAAAAAACTGCTAAATATGCTATATCTTTTTTCAGTCTTTCATCTTCAGGTATGTACATATAAAATAACACACAGCTTAAATGTAAAATAAATTCAAGTTTAGTTAATGATTGGGAAATGCACTATTATATTTTATGCAACCACTATTAGAACATTGGAAGGTTGAGTGCTCTGTTGAAGACAATAGAGTGGTCCTGGCTTCTAATGGCTGGTAGAGACCCGGAACATCAAAATTCCACTGTTTGTTCACATTGGAAGCTGTGAACAAAGGTCTCATAGAGGCCGAGGGGATTTCAACCCGCTCGGGCTCCAAGAGGCCTTTGTTTTTACAAATTAGAGCATACTTCCCTGCTGAGTCTTTGGCTTGGGTCTTTAATGCTGGAGCAGGCCTTTAATGGCCGTTAGAGCCCGCTATGTTGGACTCTAAGACTATCTTAGTTAATGCACTGCTGAGGTCTGTGTCTGTAAAAGACAGACACAGATTTGAATGCTGGTGAAAGCAGTGGCGAATAGTTAGGGGCTAAAACAGGCCACTGCGGCACAGTGGCCTGTGTTATGCCCCTTTAAAAAGCACACACTTCTCAACTCCTTTCCAATACCACTCAAAAATAATCAATCTGTGTCATCAGGAAGTGTAAAGTGATTAAATTAATTAAAGTCAATACCAGCAACCGAGCTCCCTTTGCATTTGCAGATTGACCCATTGTGCACATTTACATTTTTTTCAGGTAGCAGGCACTCTGGCAAGAAAGGTTGTATTGCTGTCTGCCCCTCCTTCGCATTCACAGCACAGGAAACTACCTGACTTACACTTCAGTTGAAGCATTTCATCTCTCTGAATTAACTGCCCCGGGATGGTTATCTTTTCACAGAAAGTATGGGAGCTGTTTTCCTTAAATTGAAAAGAATGTGCGCGTCGTGCCCCTCCAATCCCACCCACTTCGACCACTGCATTAACCTCTATTTAGAAATTGCCCTGATTGAAGGTCATGCTCATGAAATGAAGCTTCTTTTGAAAGGTGTTCCTACTCGAAGTAAGAATGCTGCAGATGTGCAGAGGCCGCCTTTGCAAGTCGAGGCTGCACACCGAATACCATAGAGCATTTACAAAGGAATGCTGCATGGAGTGTGCACCTGCTTTTTATGTGTAAACATCTCATGACATGCTGTCATTCCTTGGTGGATACTGTTGACATTTGGGGCTCGAATAATGAGTCAAACATCACAACAATTGGACTTAACCATGCCTTTTCCCTTTTTTTTAGACCCTTTACAGATATGTATTGGATGACGTCTTCGAGTATCCCGTTCTGGAGAAAGACTTGAAAGAGTTCCAGAAGGCACTGCGAATGCATCGCCGCCAGTAAGTATGACGTCACCACGCTCACTGGGCTGCTTTGATGCTTCTGTCTCACTTGCTGCACTATGTTATGTTACCAGCCATTCTCGTTTTACATTTAGAAAATAAGTTGACAGGTCCATAAGCATCTCACAAAACTATCAAAGATGTAGCCTGCGGTTTAAAATCTCCAATATCATATGCCATTTTGTTAGCTATAACTAGCAGTGTAGTGGTTACTTTATTTCAGTCTGAACTGAGGGCAGAACATAATTTCAAAGAGTTTTTTGTCTTTTCACAAAAAGGAATGTTAGGTAAACTACAGTCCGTCCAACAGGCATGTTCGGATACTTTTTTTTAAGTCTGTCATAAATATATTACGTTTTTCAACTTGTCCCAAATAAGGCAACTCTACACCTCTTCCCCTCAGTACTAACTGCATTAACAGAGGAAGAAGCTCGTACGCAGTACTACTCGTCCCCGAAACCTTACTGATGCTGACAGTATTTTCATCTGCATATAACTGCATCAATGCCTCCAGTGTTACTGAATGATGCATCTACTTAGGGCAATAAGCAGTCTGCCACTGTGTAGGAAACACGGCCATTATTCACTGTGACAACACATATATTGGGCTGTATGTGCACGTCTGTAAAAAAGAACACAGAAGATGCAGTTGAAAGACCGACCGGAAATGAAAACAACATTTCCAGTTGATGATTGATGTTATATGGTTACCGCAGAAGCAATAAATACAGTGCAAATCTACAAAATAATGATCTAGAACATTCTAGTATTGAGCAATAAGGAGGATTGTGGCTCCCGCCCTTCAGAGATGCAGATAATGGAAATGTAAGAGTGATAGAAATAAACACATACATCGAGTGGGTTCCTGCCTATTGGTACAGCGTCAACAGCTAGTTCACAGATGAAGTGCACACCAGTGTGTTCAAAAGGCACCCTTGCTGTTGGGGACTGATAGGTTATGAAACTCAGGAGTGAGAGTGCGAGGGGGATAGACAGAGAACAGAGAGGATTAGTAGAAAAACAAGAGACCAAAACGCCAAGAAAAGGGTGGGAAGTTTAACCAGGAAAAGTATAAGCATACTATATTGACAGATGGTTCAACTTATGGCAAAGAGCAATGAGAGTTTAGATTAGGCCTGGTTGGAGTTCGCAGAGCTCTGCTACGTGGAACTCCGCAAAGTGCCCCAAAAACTCCACCGCGCTCTGCAGAGTTCGACAAGTGGTGGAGTGCGGTAAGTCACGCATCTCTAATGCATTTTTATCGCTGGGAGTTTGTCCTGTGCTATGAAAATAGTGCAAACGGCACCATGGGCAACGCAAGAGGGCGCTGCTTCTTCCTGCTGCTCGAGTGGATGTTCTACTCGAGCGGCAGCTTCCTCATTATGAGCAGCAGGTTTATCAACGCGACCGGTAGCGACTTGCCGCGACCGGCAATGTTGAGAAATCTCACCAGGAGGTGGTCTAGCGTATGTTTTACTTTCCTTGCTAGTGCTCGCAAGCTTAATGTTGGTGAGCCACGCATGAGGAAAATCTCTGCAAACTCCTCCGGCGGAGTGGAGTTCACAACCACACCTAGGGGTTGATTATGTTGGCAGACGGACTTGCTGTCCGCCGCTGATCCCACCACCATCATAATTTGGCGGTGGGTGTTTTCTTTGCCGCCGCGGTGAATCCGCATCCTCCGGGCCGGCAGTGGCTTCCACCAGCTCGGAGGATGCGGATTCACCGCCATCGTATTAGACCCCCTAGTTTAGACAGCACAACCAGAACAGCAAAATAAAGCACAAAGCACTTGGACACCTCATCAGGGAAAGTAAGCGCTAGATAAATAACCATTTACAAATACAAAGATACGAAAGGTCAATGGATGAGAAATCGCAGCAAAGTAATGCATGTACACTGGTGGACATCAATAGATTGTCCCAATCGCAGAGATATAAACAATGTTTCTAACTCAAATGGAATGATTCTTCCCGGTTACAAATAAGGGAAGTTTATTTTCCCAACAAAACCACTAATGGCATGCTATTCAACAACGGGCAAAATAACATTTCACTGAGCTGTAGTTTCTTTGTTACAGAAGGGCTTTGTTCACCAGTTTTCTAATAAACATTTCTACAGAAAGTTATTGAATATGTCATTGGGGGACCCAAATTTAATTTCCTGAATAAGAGTAAAAATTCTATCCAGTGACTCATCCCAGAACACCTAAGCCAGAGGTCAACTATTACTTGTGATGATCGGAATCTTAATTTATTGAAATCTTTCTTGAGATTTAAATTTGCCTCTATAACAGTATACAATAGGTGTGCATTATTAGTTTCTGTTGAGTTTATTTGGGCCCTAATTTGGACCCTCAACTCAGGTATACCTTTCTATCAGAAATAGCCACATTTAAATATTTTAACTAATCTATTTTAGTTTTATTTATATCCAGTTTTTTTTATTTATCGTTTGAAATTAGCTTGTGAAAATTAGATGCAAAATTGTTAACTTTTTTTGACTTGTATAGTTATAAATATTTAAATGGACCAATCATGTTCTTTTGGAGAAGATGACATATACACACACAAAGACTTGTTCCAACCATGAATGAAGTAGAATTTTTTTACCACAGGGCACTATGCTTTCAGGAATGTTCACACGCTCTCATTACAACTTTGTATACTGACAGCTTCACTCAAAGATATTGTCATCACTCATTGTGAAGGAGGAAAAGCTAACACGAGGGTTTAATAGGACTTAAAGTGTGGGGAGAACATAATGCAGAATAGGCTAATGCAAAACCCCACAACTGAAATATTGGCAACACAAGTTGAACAAGTGAAGAGCGTTGAATCATCATCAATATTAAATATTAACTGATATTTTATTCACTTATCTTCGTGCCATTTCCTCCTCCTCCAGCAGTTAGCTTTCTATGTAATAAATCCTTAATTTAACAGCTGGCTTTGCCTGTCCTCACATCACATTGTTTAGGATCCATATACAAACACGCTGTCTGACTTGGCAGGTCCACATTGCCACCAAATTCTCCCTTTTTTTTACTTTGCAATTGCAGTGCCCCTTCATCCCTTTAAATACAACTCTTGCGAGTAAAGGTATCTTTAAATTTGAAATGAGGTCCAAACAAGCCTCCTAGATTTAGAAATGAGAGCCTGCTCCTTTCAGATTTGGTCATAGTGCACATTTTTTCATCGCTACCTGGCTATGTTTTTTTATGGAAGTGAGGTCCAGTGGACTAACCTGACAAACATGGATTACATCAAGGATCTGGACTTTGTCTGTTCTCCTGGCTACTGACTAGGACAAAAAAACTCTCTCTGTCCATAGCAGCTGTACTTCTGGAAGTCATCCGTATGTCTCTTTGCACCCCACGCGAATGTAGTTCAACCTGTAATCTTTGGGGTCATTTTAAACTATGTATCCTGTATTAGTCTAGTTTTTGTATGTATACGATAAAATGAAAAAAAAATACAGCTTGACGAATCTACCAGTATTTTAGAACTCTAAAGCATTGTTCCTTCATTGAATATTTCAAACTATTTTGCAAGTTTTAAAGTATACACTGTATATGTTCTTCAGGGAATTGCATGTTGTGCATCATAGAAATAGGAGGGAACCAACCTAAATTCTTGATGAAATGTAGTCCAGTGGGGTCTTCCTGGAGAGTCTTCATTTACTCTAGAAAATTAAGGCAGTACTGTCTTAAGAGCTTAGATGTGACCCCGTCTATGTAATAACTTATAGAAGATATGAGTCATTCAGCAAACAAAAGGGAACAAACTGAGGAATGCCCTTGCACAATACAATCACTCTATGGGCAGTTTTTCTTTTACTTTTGCTAAAGTTTCAAACGTATCTTAGGTGCTTACATTTTCGAGTTGTATGCTCAATATAATATGAGGACGGTGGCAGTAATGGACCATGTACAGTTATTTAAATGTCCAGTTCTAAAAGATGGCTCAATGTGTTCTACAAACAGCAACCTAGATGTCACTACCGTAGAACCTTAACCGCGGCAGCAATTCTGCTGCGGTGCAGGCGTTCTGAAGAGTGGGCGGGGCCGTGTCGGCCAACGGACGTGCGCAGCACTACAAAGGTAGTGCTCGCGGCGGCCGTTAGTCGACGGCAGCATTGAAAGGGTTAAACAGTATGATCTGCAATTAACTCATCACAATACAGCAAGGCTGTAAAGTAGAGAAGGAGGCTGTTGTATCTCATATGGTTTATTGAGATAAATGATAAAACAGGTGGAGCCAGGAAGCACAACTCACAGCTGCAGAGGAAAGCTTCAACTGACCCTTAGTGGAACAAGAATGCAAGAACAGTAATAGACATTCTACAAGGTGCCACGCTCTAGAGCGAGCCTTAAAGCAATATGTAATTAATAAAGTAAAGCACAACATAACACATCCCCCTCCGTCACAATAATGGGAAAAAGGAACAGCAGGGGAAAGGCAAGGGAACAAGGGAAAGGAGGAAGGGACAATGAGGGAAATAGATAATTACTTCACATAATCCTTAAGCCAACAAGGCAACACTCGTGTCCTATTAGAAACCTTAACTGTAGGTAGTGTGGGTGCTGACACAGCATCATTATTAACAGCAGGAGAAGTTACAATTGGAAGGGGAGGTACATTGTCATGTACATGACCAGTATGAACTAAGTTAGGTTCCTGTTCAATACTGTCAGGTTTACGTGAGGATTTTCCGGTTTGACCATCATGGGAAACAGGAGAAACGGTTACCCCATCCCCCTCCCTTAATTGAGGCAGAGATCCATTAGGCGCAAGTTGAGACTGCAAACTGCTGCCTTGGAAGTAATCCTCAACCCAATCAAAATCAGTCAGTTTGTCTCTTACAATCTCATCTGCACCATGGTTTTGACAAATATCCAAAGCCACATCCTTCAGGTTCCAAACCTTCCCGTCACTTAACTTGACTGAGTTCCTGAGAACTTCCAGAACCTGTTTAGGCGAATCAAATTTGTTCTCCCCCTTCAAAACCCTGTACGGTTTCTTAATCCTGACCCAATCACCACTTTTAATAATGATATTTTTCACGCCATGGCGTTGATCATAGTAGGCTTTACTCTTGTCATGCACCAACTCCAAACTTTTCTTGACCTCAATAGGTGACCACTGCTGGACGTTATCTTTGAATACCCAACCAGGGTTGAATTTACACCTAGGTAATCTACCACGCATCATCACAAAAGGGGAAACACCTGTACAGTTATTTAAAGTCACCTTGTAAGACCATACAGCTTTTTGTATTTCCAGCTTCCAATCTAAACCTTTGTAATTTGCAGCCTGCAAAATCCCCTTAATAACTCTATTGAAACGCTCAACAGTTCCATTCCCACTGGGATTGTACAAAGAGGTCGTTTTGTGTGTGATACCACATTTTGCAAAATAGTTTTGGGCAACTTTGGACAAAAATTGTACACCATTGTCCGTTAGGATGTTAACAGGTAGACCTTCCACAATAAAAATTTTATCCAAAAACTTTAACACAGTCTGAGTATCCACACTGTCCACAAACTTCACTACGGGCCACTTGGTGAACAGATCAATGGCAACAAGCCCGTATTCCTTTGGGTCACCTACAGGGCCAAAAATATCTACTGCGATGGTTTCCCAAGGCATGTTGGGAATGAGTCCCTCACTCATAGCTGGTCTAAGAGTCCTCAAAGACTTGTCTGCAGAATTGCAAACAGAGCAACCTCTGACAAAAATTTCCACTTCATTGTCAACTTTGGGCCACCAAAACAAATTTTTGACTGCTAGTTTAGTCCTTACTATACCGAAATGTCCCTCGTGACATAACTCTAAGACTTTTTTCCTCAGCCCAGAGGGTGGGACAATCCTGTCCCCCCTCATTAGAACTTCCTTTTCAAATGATAATTCAGAACGTACTTCCCAAAATGGCTTCACAGTGCCCGACAAAAATCTCTCTTTCGGCCAGCCGTGACAGATAAACTTTGTAACTTCCATTAAATCCTTGTCAGCATTATGTTCTCTTAACCAATCCTCCCTGCTAATGGCTGGAAAACCAGAATCATGAATAAATGCTATACTAATGTTACCCCAAGGATCATCAACGCATTCTTCCAGAGGAGAAGGGAGTCTAGATAAACAATCAGCGACAACATTGTCTTTTCCAGGTACATATGTGATCCTGTAAATGTATTCCTTCATCCGCATAGAGATTCTTGCCAACCTGGCCGAAGCAGTAGCTGTGCCATCAGTGGATAAAATGTGGACCAACGGTTTGTGATCAGTCCTAATGTGAACCATTTTCCCCCAAACAAATGCACGAAAATGTTCTAAAGCCCAAGCGCAAGCCAAGGCTTCCCTTTCTATAATAGGGTATCTGCTTTCAGCAGGTGACAGAGCCCTAGATGCAAACAAAATTATTTTGTCCTTACCCTTGTCATCCACCTGTGATAAGACTGCGCCTAAACCCTTGTCACTTGCGTCTGTTGTCAGATAACAATCTAGATTAGGATCAAAGCTAGACAAAGCGCTCACTTTTTGCAAATCCCGTTTGATTTCAACAAATTCATTCTCACATTCTTTAGACCATTCAAATTTTACATTTTTCTTCAAAAGGGACCTGATGTTGTATACCTTTGAAGCAAAGCCTTTGATGAACTTAGCACAATACTCAGCCATACCCAAAAAGGATTTGATTCCTTCCTTGGAATCAGGTGCAGGTGAGTTGATAATGCATTCTATTAGTGAAGTTTTTGGTCTGACGCCCTCCTCACTAATTATGTGACCCAGATATGAGACATTTCTTTCTCCAAATTTGCACTTAGACAGTTCAACAGTCAAACCAGCAGAACTAAGTGTGGTAAAAACTTCCCACAACTTGGTGTCATGATCCTCTTTATCGTTGCCAGCAATTAGAATATCATCCTGAAAGAAACTAATACCATCCATGTCACCAAACAATCTGTGCATTAGGCGTTGGAAAACAGCCGCGGCTGATGCAAGGCCGAATGGCATCCTTATAAATTGGAAACAGCCAAATGGTGTGATGAAGGCTGTTAGGTGCCTAGACTCAGGATCTAAAACTACCTGGTGGTATGCAGCGGAAAGGTCCACTGTGGAAAACCAAGTCGCTCCCCTTAAGGAAGAAACCATTTCGTTTATTTTGGGCAAGGGAAAACGTTCAATCACAATATTTTGATTAAGATGGCGTAAATCAATACACAAACGGATTTTTCCGTTGGGTTTCCTCGCTACGACTATTGGACTAATCCACTCCGAAGAGTCTACCTCCTCGATGACACCTTTGGCTAAAAGACCCTGAATTTCCTTCTTGACTTCATCTCTTATCAAAAGAGGAATAGGCCTAACCTTATGCACTTTAGGCTGTGCATTGTGTTTGAGCATAATTCTATGCTCAAAACCCCTAAGCTTGCCTAGCTGACCGCTTACTACATTGGTGAATTTATGTTTTAAAATATTTTCCAATTTGCTGCCCTCATCTACGACTAGCACCTTCTCTTCGCTATTCGGATCTAAGATGATATGGAGACTTTTCTGGTCATACCACCCCAGAACAGAAGGTCCTTTTCTTGCAATGTATAATTTGCCTCTGGCCATTCTGCCTTTAAATATAAAGGTAAGCCATCTGAACCCTAAAAGTTCAATTTTACCACCAGTATAACTTACTGGACTAACATCTGAGGCATTTAATTTATCTCCTATTTTCTGTGTAAAATTCTTTTTCCATATCTCTTCGTTGACAATCGTATATGGAGACCCCGAGTCTGCATATACCTTAACTTTAACACCACCAAAAGAGACTTCACAGATAGGTTTGCCCACCATTGCTTCATCAGTAAGGTTTAACATGTAATTGCCTTCCTCAGTAATGTTCAACATGTAATTCCCTCTTATATTCTTTACACAACCATCTTCATCATCACTACTTCCATCAACACACTCATCCTCATTCCAAATACATTTGACATTAGTACGTCTACGGCACATTTTGCAGAAATGGCCAATGAGACCACAAATACCACACTTTTTTCGTAAAGCAGGGCATGACTTGTAGTAAGCCATATGCTCTTTGCTACCACAGCGGTAACACTTTTTGTCTTCCAACTTATTATCCATTCCTTGGTTCTTGTAAGGTTGACTAAACCCTTTGTTATAAGATTGTTTGTTCTGATATTTTGGTGTCCCTTGGATCTTGAAGACAGCCGATGACGCCTTGTCAGAATCTTTAACAGTATCTTTAATCACAGTAGCACATCTTCCCGACATCTCTGATTTCCTCATTATTGCGAGTACATCGTCGAGAGGTGCATCGCCATTAACCCAAAGGCGATCTTGAATAGGAGAATTATCATTGTGCATCACAAGCTGATCACGAATAAGTTCGTCGTGTAAATCTCCAAATTTGCAGTCAATGGCCAGTTTTTTAAGGTCATCAATCCATTCGTCTACTAATTCATCCTTTTTCTGTTTTCTTTGGAAGAATTTGTGTCTCACAACACCTATACACACTTTAGGTGCGAAATATCTATCCATATCAGCAATGGCATTAACAAATTCAGTTGAATCAGCGTCAACTAATTTTTGCATACGTGAATATGTTTTTAATCCTTTAGGACCCAGTGAATGTAAAAGTATTCTTTTCTTTTGCTCTGGTTTCATTTTAGCATTTTCATCAATAGCACAGATGTAATTATTAAAATACTCCTTCCATTCTACCCACTTCATGTCTGGTTGTGATCCAGTAGCCCAAAAGGGTTGTGGGGCGCTAATGACAAAGCTTTGTTGAGCCATTACTGTTTCAGAAATATCTTCACTGTGGAGTTGATCCCCAGAATTCATATATGTATATAAACAATGCAAGGATTTTGTGCAGTAATCCCTTTTAAAACACAACACTTGGTTGATTAATAATTAGCAAGTGCCCCGACAGTCTCACCTGTTTATCTTTATCCTCCTTGGTAGATAGAAACGTTATTCCAAGGAGTGAGCCAAAGATGGATTAGCGCTGGTTCAATAAAGTTCGTTTTCTTTTTTTTTTTTTTTTTTAAACTGCCTCGGTGACTGAGCCTCGGTAATTGAGTCTTCCGAGATTCTTTCGACCAACCCAAAATGGCCGCCACGCAGGGTCACGCAACGTGACCTAGCGCGATTGTGTCATCACGCGATTACCCAGGTGCGCGTGATTGACGTAAGGCATTCCGTGTTGGTCGCGCGTAGTCAGATGATGCTTGGAACCCGGCTACTCGATTGAAAGATGCCGGCATGCGCGACCAACCGGAGCCTGCAAGTTAGTAAATCTTCTTTAAGGTAAAGCAAAACATACGAACCAGCCTTTGAATCTGTTCCGTTGAAATGTAGATGGCTCAGGTGATAGTAGAATAAAATTAAATTCTTTGCAAAGCGATTCTCTTTTTTTTTTCCTTGTAAACGATGAAAAAGAGAAAAAAAATAAATCCGAGGTTTTAGGTTGCAGGGTGTCGATCCCGATCGTCGCCAATTGTAAAGTAGAGAAGGAGGCTGTTGTATCTCATATGGTTTATTGAGATAAATGATAAAACAGGTGGAGCCAGGAAGCACAACTCACAGCTGCAGAGGAAAGCTTCAACTGACCCTTAGTGGAACAAGAATGCAAGAACAGTAATAGACATTCTACAAGGTGCCACGCTCTAGAGCGAGCCTTAAAGCAATATGTAATTAATAAAGGAAAGCACAACATAACAAAGGCACTGACATATTCCCCTTCTCTCTTGATATAAGAGAGTTCTCTTTTGTGCGCTCTGTAATTCCTACCACTTCCCGAATGTGATGTTTTACTCTGGTCAAATTGTAATTATCAAAATAATATCTATGTTCAACTACTTCTATTTTTTTTCTTTTTAGTTTAGAAGAACTTTATTAGGTCAAAACAAATGCAGATATAGTAATGCATTAAAATTAATACAGAGATTAAAAATGAAGGTGCAGAGAAATGGAGGGAATAGAAGTAAAAGAACAATGTTGTGATAAAAACAGCCGCGTAGCTAGGGGGGGGGGGGTGGGGGGCAGTCCGCCCCAGGCGGCACCTTTATTGAGGCGGGTATATCTCAATTAAAAGTCCCAGTGCAAGTGGGCCCCGCTCTCGCCTGTGCACCTGTTGTTGTCATGCCCCTGAATTCTGTTACACGCATTCGCTGATTCCAATCCTGGCTAAGTACCGAAGCATTTAGTGCACCAAATGTCCTTTACAGGAATGTAGTGTTATCGGAAAGAAAACTGTAGTGCAAAAACGACTTTATGACAGACCCAATAAAGAACATACAGCGTGATAAAAGGAGATCTTTACTGTATTCAATTAAAAGCAATGCGCGGCGCGGGCTAGCCCGACACTCACACACTGTCACTGTCACTCTGACTGTCACTGACTGGAGCGGAGGCCGAGCCGAGGCCCGTTGCGGCCGCGGTGGCCCTGGGCCCTGTGACCGTGGCGGCGCTTGAAATAAAATTGAATTGTGCAGCAGCCTGGGATTAAATAATCGGTTCGACAGACTTCACCGACCGTTGTTGGGGGCCCGCCACCTCCCAGCATCGAGTGCACACACACACTACACTAGTCCTCTCAGGGCCGTCAATCAGCAGCAACCAATGACGGCCCTGTAAGGACCGTTGGTCCAGCCCTCGCCGCACCATAGCCAGCCAGTGTGACGGCGCGTTACGCGCTGCGCAAGTGCGCGCTCATCGCCCCGCCCGTCGTCCTGCTGTCGGAGACGGAGTGCGTGGAGAGACTGAGACCACTGACCACCATCATTGTTGTGCGTCGTGCATGGTCATGCTGCAGCCAGCCTGTTGCTTTTTTACTGTCTGTGGCTGCGCCGGGCGCTGGGCAGCAGTGGCACACAACTAATAAATTCAGCAGGTGAGAGAGAGAAGAATGAAATGAAATAAAGAACTGTCCGGTCCACACGGTCCACCTGAATGATTACAATGATTGTAATCATTCAGGTGGACGGACAATGATTGCACCGCAGCCAGCACCAGATTCCTTCATGATGAATCTGTCTGCACATTCTCAATGCTCTGACTGCCGGAGTTCATAGTCTCAGACTGACGAGGCCTGCAGCCGACGCTGAAGTTAACAGACTATCTCTGTGCTCAGTGCTGTATATCATTTGCACCGAAATAGAATCCCACATTGTTTTTAATTATTTTTTTTATGTTATTCCACTCTAACTTGTGTGGATGGAGATCAAGCACTGAAAGAAGACAACAAATAATCTAATCTAAACTAATCAAAACGAATCTAATCTAACAATGTAAGCATTCACAGTCAGGATGTTGGCACTTGCCCTCAGTGAGACCGCAGTGACTTCCGTTACTTGAAATCTGCTCCTTAACAATTTTGCCTAGTTTCCTTTAGAATAAAACATAGAACCTGAAGATATTACAGATTAACCATGTTATATGTTTTGAGCTTTTTCAAATGAAAGAAACAGCCAAGATCTAACCTGCACTGTGATGAACTGATCTGTATCAAATTGGAAAATGAGCTGACCATTAGTGGAACTCTGTATCCGGTGATACCTTTGCAAAGATCAACATTTAATTACATTGGGCATAATTTGCGTAGCTTTTTCAGTGAGCAGTTGTGTTTTACTATTGATTTAGGTCTAACTTCTGAATTACCAGGAAAAGGCAATACTTACTCATAGGAAACTTTTTGAGAATTAGACATTTTTGACTGTCTATAAATGAAAAGTGAATTTTGGCAGTTCGTAGTTTATTTATTGGATTGGTCTTCAAATGTGATTAAGAAACAAACTCTTATGGATTAAGCATTATGAAGACCAATAAGGTTATTCAATATAGTTTTCAGCTATGATGTTATGGAAAACACTCAAGTCTGATAGACTTTCGGTCTACAGGATTGTAGTCCTGTTTAGCTCATGGTAAAGTCAGGACCACAAGTCCAAGAATGCAAAGCATAAACCACGACTGGAGGAGCTACTCACATATGGATCTGGGAAACTTGAGAGCTCTGTACATTGTGCGTCATTTCAACGTAGCACATGCGGCATTATTAGTACAATAATGGGCAAAATACAATTTGTGGGAAGCAGACAAAAGAGTTTGAATTGTCATTGGTCAGGCAATGCAACAGGTACAAGATAGATATATGTAGGCTGATTATTCAAAGAGGGAATGGTTTGCCTTTGAGAAGGAAAATAAAACGTAACAATGCCAGGTGTGAAACTACTGAGCAAATAAAACGGTGTCAAGGTTACAAGTAACTTGGTTAGAAACGAAAACAATGCAGTAAGGTGGGCCCTTCTAGAAATAACTTGTTGGGGATTTACATGCAGTCTATGCTTTCTTTTGTGCACCTTTTGTAACTAACAAAGCCATGTGCTCTTTTTCAACCCTGAAGAAGTTGAGAGTAGGTGATGATCATGGCCTAGAAGCTGCTCGTGTGCGTGTGCCCCCTCCTTTTGTATAGCTGTCTGTTGACAAAATGAAAGACTAGACAGTGCAGTACCTTTTCTCTCAGGTGGGGGTGGGGGTGGAGTAACATGGTGCAGCTGATGGGCTGTGCTTTAGGCTGGATGGCGATGGCCGATGAGACAGGCAGCTAAGGCGCTCTTTCTGTAGGAGGGTGGATGGTCACTGTAGTTCAATTCAATTCCCATTAGTGTCCAGAGCCTGCCCTGCTGCTCTATTTTGGCCTCCTGCAACTGACTCCCTTATATGCCATGCATGCACATATGCTAGCAGCTGCTGACATGCACCACACCAGTATTTAAAATGTGCATGCAGGCTCTCACTAGAGGGCATATGGAAGCATGGCTCTCTTCTGCCCACGGTGGTGTTACTGCCCTGCCTCACCTCACGCTCCTGGAAGTGATCCCATTCCCATAGGGCTCTTCACACGGTCATCGCTGCAGGGTTTCAGCCAGCCATTCAGAGTCTTCACATTGGCTGCGTCATCAGTGGAGCAGTGTCGTTGTCGCCCTTTGTGGTCAGTCATGGGAGCTCTCGTGTCTCTTTGCACACCAGGGGGCTCCTGCAGCTGCGGTGGCGCAACTCTTCACCTTGCGGGGCCAATATATACCCCTCGCTTGCGCTTCACGGATGGCGCAGCTCCTTCCTCTCCACACCATGACGGACCTAGGCTTCAGTTGCCCCACATGGCGAGGACGACAGGTGGAGTCAGGGCTGGCAACTTTCTCCCCTATCCTTTGTGTTTGGGGTAGAGCGTATCACATTCATTTGCCTATTTTATAAAATATCCATCCCAATTACAACAGTCTATGTAAATGCACAGAAAAAATGGCGTATATATCAACTTATAATACGTCCACTCCAATAACATTCACACTGTGAGTGAAAATAATTAAGAGAATAAAAATAGGTTTGCACGCTATTCACACTTTTATTCTTTCTTTGCGGGCAACCTATCCAATTAAAAAGCTAAGGCTGGCTGCTAAACATGCATACCATTACCAAGATGAACCAATGTATGCATGTTTAGCAGCCAGCCTTAGCTTTTTTAATTGGATAGGTTGCACGCAAAGAAAGAATAAAAGTGTGAATAGCGTGCAAACCTATTGATTTTTATCTTCACTTTTGAATAATGTTTTTCACGTTCTGCACCCTTATCACTGCACCTTTGGTTTGTTGGACACTTTTTCATTTGGCTTAATGACCGCCAATGGGGCGGCAATCTGAGGGGTAGCCCCGGGCGCCACAAGCTCTAGCTACGCCCCTGGATAAAAATCTCCAAGATCCAATTCGAGAGAAATATAACAATAATACAATACACCTTTATAAATAATTAAAAAAATATAAGGTCACGAAAATTGATACATTAGCTGTGAAAGCAAAATGTGAACATTAAGGGGGTTTGGAAACCTCATCTCTCAAAGGATGATGGTTAAGCGAAGATTTAGCATGACTAAAACATTTTAATGGGACTCCATAAAACAGAATGTTTAATAGCAAGTGAAATAGGATGAATGTATGCTTTGCCAAGTCTGTGGTTATAACAAACCGCATAGCACCAAGCTTGGAAGGACAGTTTGGAAAAATCCTTCCAATTTCTAGTGAGTTGGTGATATGCAACTGTTAATAGAAGGCCAACATTTTTTATGTGAGGTGAGAAATATTTCCAATCACTAGATAAACTATAGAAGAAGACGTTAGAGGATGACAAAGTTACAAAGGTGTTAAAAATGGCATTGATTTGATTCCATACTTGTTTCCAGAAAGAATGTACAAGTGGGCAAGTGAAGAGCATGTGTTGTAGATCTCCATGTTGTGAGTGACATCACCAAAAACGATTGGGGTGTTATGGATAGATGCAATGCAAAGAAACAGGAGAAAAAAGAAGCCTATTGTAGATAGAGAATATCTTTTGAGTGGCATTGGCATGACGCCAAAAGTTTATGGAAATGTCAGAGAAAAGTAAAGTAGTCTGGAATATGCATCCCCTGTTAGCTCTTTAAGCCTTGAGAAGTACATAAATCATTGTGTCAGACATCCCCAGAAATGTGGCCAGATTTTGCACTTCTGACATTTACCATCTTAGAATTCGGATTCCTTATAGAGAAGAGCTTTTGTATATACTTGGAGACCATATCAGTTTGCCAATGTTGAGAGAGATGTTGAGATAGATAGCTCTCTTCATGTCTTTGGGCTAGAGAGACACTTATGCTTTCATCGAGCGAGCAGCCTTGTTCCTTTATCTAGTCTTGAGAGATATTCATAAAAATTGCAGTAGCTGAGAGGAGAGAACTGCACAGAAGAGACCAGCATACGAACACAAGTTTGACATGAAATCATTTGTCCAGTGACCACGAATAATCAGCTGGCCATAGCCCATTGAATGTGGCTGCACTACCACTGTGCTGCGGGAATGCAAGGGGTCAATTAAGGTATGGTGGATCAGAATTCCTAAACTAGCAACTTATGTATTGCCTTAAATTTGCTACCCAGAGACACCTTCGCCCAGCCAAAGTGTTAGGAGTCTCTCATGTTTATTTTAAAGGCAATCCAAGTTTATAGAGCACCATTCAGTTACTGCTGACAGCCAGAATAACTAGAAAGTGAGAACTAGTTAGACAGTACCAAACCGTTCATCCAAGTAGACACCATCCCAGTTAAAGACAAATGTTGGTAATTACCATATATTTCTAGCTTGTGTTATTCGGAGTGGTTAATGCTCCACCTTAGACTTCCACATTACCAGGTATTTCATAGACTTTAAAATAAAATTCTAAAATATTATATTTAATAGTTAATTTCCTCCTCCTTGGGTTATGGCTAACTAACGTACCTTTTATGAATAACCTTGTTTGGGTATTGTGTTATTTTACTGAAATGCAATTGCAGCTACCGACCTCTGACCCCAGCAGTTTGGAACTATTGGTGAGCAGAAGGTAATTTGAAGCAGGCCATACTAACTCACCTCGGTTTGCAAGCGCCTGGATCTTAGCCTTGTCTGAGCTTAATTAAATTGTGTTAAACCCCTACCCTTTCCTTCACTCTCACCCAGCTGGTCGATTACTCACAGGCAGGTCTTGCAATATTGTTTGACTTTTTCCACAAGGGTGGACAGACCATCCTGCCACTCTTACAATTCCAGGTAAACTGCAGGTTGAGTCGCTCCTTTCAGTGTTGTGTGGTCTGCCATGGCCCAACCATTAAAAGCCCCCAGGACGATTTTCTGTTTCCAACTACATGCAGTGTGGGCTGCTTTGAGGATTTTTGCGAGGACTGATTTTGGTCATTGTCCATAATCTACAGAACATTTTCCAAAGCATTAATTTTCCTCAGTAAAGACAATTTTCTTTTAACTGGGAGCCATAACACCCTCCCAAAACATATATTCCATTCTAAAGACAATTATAGTCCCTTTTTAAATTATTTACGCCTGGCATGCATTGATACTAATGAATTGTTAGAAGACATTGGATTGTGTTTACACATAAAGTTCCCTAACTCTTTCACCCGAACCCAAACTCTTTCTTCCCTCTACAAATTCTTGCTTTAATGTTCAAAGGAATTTTTTGCAAGATGTACCTTGGTAAGTCTATTTTGTAATCTTTTACATTTATATGTGCACATGTCTGTTGGTGCCCACGTTATAGCATATTTATGGTAAATGTGGATGTATCTGTCTCATTCGTGATTTCTATTTATTGTAATGTGTCAGTCTAATATTGAAATAAAAATAAAAAATATATTGACTGAGTACTTGTTGCTTAAATATGTTTACGAAATTAAATGTATGTAGACTATGCAATATATCCATGTCTTTTCCAGCAGCAGAAAATATTCATCCATTTGTGGTATTATAGAGCCCTGTGTGTTTGATGTGTGGTGTGCCCTTAATGGAGCATTATTGTGAAAGCCTTCAGCAAATACGCGATTGGGATATAAATAAAGAGGTCTGAGACAATTAAATCTATTGTCTGTTGCCTTCATAGAATTGTATCTTTAGTCATACCTTTTCTTCCCTTATGTATTTCGAAATTTCATTCTGTTGTACTCGAACATCAATAACACATAGTATTGCCAATGAGCTAAATGAAATGGGTAGTGTCGAAAGACTGTAAAAAACGACACGAATACACTTGCAGAAATTGAAATCATTGGAAAAAAAGATGAAAAGGTATATAAAAGCTGAACCGGAAATTTCTCATGTGTTTGTTTTTCGTGCACCATACACGTTAATCAAGCATAAATAAAGCTATCATGCTGTTCATACATTTTATTTTTTTATGATTTGCGCGGGGCGAGTTTTAGTGCTTAAAATCAATTATTCACTAAGCAGGTTCTGATGGGTGTCCCTCCTGCACAAGGCTGTCACAGCCCAGTAGAGTGGTTCACGTGTAGACAGTAAATGAATTGGCGAGCAGAAAGAAAAATGCTCCTTTCTCGTCAATATATTTCGTCTCGAGTCTCCCTGAATGAAACCAATCTATTTTGAGCACCAGGCACCCACTAAATTGTGTAGCAGGTGTGTGGGTTCATGCTTGACTTGAGACATGACCAGCCTTGATATTTCTCTTTCACAAACCAATATGTCCAGTCTTACCTAGTGCACCTGAGAGCATTTTCAAAGGCAGTTCCTCCCGCTGATTTGCACGATATGTCTCTGTGATATGAAATACACATCTGCATAGTGATGCCTTCTTTCTACACAGGTGGACTAATGTGTGTTATGCTTTATTTTTCAGCACTGTAGATGAATATTCGCCACACAGAAAGGTAATTCACTCTTGCATACACATGTGTTTTGTGCTGCTGAACTGTATTCTAATCACGTTCTGTCAGTAAATTGCTTATCATTATTACATAGGGCTGTCCCTGCTGATGCCCATGTCTTTGTTTTTTTACCTTTTTTTAAAGTATTTTTTTTTTCAAAGTTGATACAAACAGTAGTACAAGGACTAGCAGTGTAATACATCAGAGAGTTGTCCCACATACGTCTCTGAAGAGGCAGGCCCTTGTGGTTTTCTGGAAGCACTGCAGCCTTCCACATCCCATCCCCCTCAGCCCACCACGTCCACCCTTGTAGTGGAGACATCACCCCTGCATGTCCATCTTAGCTTTCCTTAAAAACTTTGAAAGCTAAAAGCTGCAGCGAAAGTCACACTAAACCGAACTGCCCTCCTCCTTTTCCATCTGTAGGATTATTTTTCAGCAGCTGATGCACCATACATAAAGATGAGCTAAGAGTTTCTGGCAAAAATGTGTCTCGCGTCACCCCTTTAGTTACATTTTGTTTAGGGGAAAATATCTCACCCTACTTAAATAATACCACCATTTTGATGTTATCCTATTGAAATTACCATCCTACCACATTGAGTGTTAAAATTCAAGAATCCTATGCAAGTAAGAAAAAAGTGATATTCATTAATTTCTGGATCTTTATATAGTGCTATGTTTTATCTTATGTGAGAGCACAGAAGGGGTAGGAACACTGTATAATTTGACAAAAGGCAATGAGAAGGCGGTCATGTCGAATTACGTATGGACAGTACGCATAGCTGATATTCTGGAGCATGCCCCCGAGAGTTTAGAGGATTAGGTGAACATGTGAGTCTCAACAGTTCAGGCTCGGCTCTCGGGGATAGACTGTTGGTATTCCACACTGTCGGACCTTGTATTCTCAGGGTTCTGGGTCTATTGCAAAAACCTGTTCACAGGCCCGATTTGGATTTTTAAACTTTTGACACAGTATTGGTCTACTTGAGCAGGCAATATTTGAGGCATTACCCTTCCAGCATGGTTTTTATCACTGATCAATTAAAAGACAGCGTGTCATAAATTTACACCAAGTTTAGTGAAGATGCGATGGTTTGGGGACTTATGGTAGATGTGTGATTTATTGTAATGCTTATTTGGTTTCTATAATTTAGGTAATAACAATGCCTAGTAAACTTTGGTTTGCTATAATAGGATTTATGTGCAGTAAGTAGCATTAGAATTGGTTGCTCAAGGTATATTGGGAGCTCCCAGATGTTTTGCAGAATTTTCATCTATATCAAATGATCATCTATTTAATATTCCGGATGAAGGATGGAGGCAGTCTTTCTATGGGATTTGATACACTCCTTGAGAAACATGTATCAATGATAGTAGGATTAACCATGTTCAATGAGGTAATAGACTGCCATGTGCTAGGTCAGATTGCAATAGTTTAAAGTAAAAGGAATTGGATTACAAATGCCACCATTTTAGCTCATTCACACTTCCATTCACTTTTTTTCTAAATGTTATTTGTTATAATTTTGGCACTTGGCCTTTTTTTACATGTTTGTGTCTGTCTATGCCTGTGTGTATACATTACTTCTTTCAGTTAATACATTATGTGTAAATATATTTGTGTAATTTATAGATTACCGGATACAATTCAAACAGTGCTCGCAAACATGTGCATCCTTGAGACTTTGCAAATTAAAGTATCACATGGTGGATAATTTTAACTTCTGATATTGTAGAAATTGGGTCTAGCCTGGGTTTTATTGCTGTAAAAAACACAACTGATTCATCTAGATGGGGAACATGCAGCTCCTTTCCTCCCCTTGCCGAGAAGTGAAATAAGTGTTCCTACATTTCCATCTATGATGTTCTGTTTGAGAAGTAAATGAAAAATGGTCTAGCACATTTATTACTTTCTCACAGTAGCAGCATGTATTGTGGTGGAATATTTCCCACGAGCTTGCAGATATATTTTTAGTATCTCTTTAACCTTGTGTACCCAGACAGTCTGGAGAACATATGGTTTCCAGCAAGGATAAACACAAATTAGATGGTTTGTTTAACAAGTGGTTAAACTTTCCCACGCTTACGCAGTGGGTTTCCCAATACTTACAGCAAACCAAATTGGAGGTTACAGAGTGCAATGTTTTAGATGTCACCGAGGCAAGGAACTTAAAAGTATTTCTGCTGCACGCTTGACTTAGTAGAGATGTACGTTAAGAACTGCAAAGAAATCTTTGAACGTGGTTAGCTGATGTTGGCCATATTGAGGGTGTGAACACCAACACCTTCTACATCTGCACTTATTTTAGAGAAAAGTGACAAAGGTAGCTGGCATACGTGGGTAACGTGATCTATATCACAGTCATGTGCTGTTCCAATGTCACCCGCAGGGCATTTCCATTAGAAGACAAAAGTTGTGAGTGCTCAGTGTCGGTGACCCTAAAGCTTTCTTTGTAAACCGAGTCAAAAGTTGAACCATGCAAAAGAATCAGTTGTTTCTAACCCGTCTTTAAGAAGTCTCTACTAGTTATCTGCTCACGATTGCAAATAAAATACACTAATAGTGCACTCTTTTGTTAACAGAAGGATAAGCTTGTGCCAGACTGATGCAACCTAAGCTTTGATAATTTGGGACATTTTACTACATGTGCACTATTCTGGAATTCCCTAATCCACCTGCCTGCCAGTGTCTTTTTTTTTATCCCTGTATGTATTTGCAGTGATAGAGCGCACACGTCACCCGGCTAGGATATTTTTACTAATACTCACCTGGGCCCATCATTTTAATTACACACCTTAACATTCACTTTGGGTAACTCACGCTCTACTATCAGTATTATTTGAGATTCTCTATACTTCTGATTCCTATATCTATAACCTAGCAATGTAGACACTAGGAACCTAATCACCTAGGATCAGGGAGTTGAGTTATAAATCAGATGGTCAAGAACATTTACAACAATTGAATAAATGAAATGCCCACAGACTCTGGGTAGGTTCAAAACTTTATCTAATCATCATCCTCATATGTCATGAGTATCAGATTAAAACATATTAAGTTATCTAGAATCAAGATCATAAAAAGCGTATAGCTATGCAAAAGATAGATTATGCTAAGCATTTAAGAATTTTGAATAAGGGATGGTACTACAAGGAACATGCTTTATTTAGAATAACAATCTTTCACAACATTGCTTAAAGGAGGGTAAAGAAAATAACATGCTATATCCAAGAGACTTTATAGCAGTTAAAGACTTTAAATTCGAGATTCAATTTAGCTCTATACTATAGGGTAGGTAAGATTGGAACATACTATTACATTCAGCTTATCTCATAAAGGGAGGGTAAGATAAGGAACATATACTAAAATAGAAACGATTTAGCATTAACTAAAGGTAGGTCGAAAAGTGGTACAGGCTAATAGACAAGTAATGCATAAAAATCCCATTCATCAAGGGACAGGGTAAAAAGAGGAACATATGCAATTACGCTTGGCAATATTCGAGAATTAGAAATGCAAATATAGATAAGCAATCACCCACACAGACTTTATATTTACCTAAGATAGAGTGAAGACCAACCCTGGCCATGGGTCAGTTGGAAAAGACGGGGAGGAACCCTCAAGGACTTAAGTGCCAGTAGGCAAGCAGGTACAGCTCATGGACAGTCAGGACAGGATAACCCCAGAATTTGGATCAGGACCGGGTTCACCAAAGGGTACGACCAACACCCGCAGCTTCGGTTGCAATGCCTGCGCTACTCCCTCTCTGCAAGGAATCTGCCAATAACCCCGATGGGGTTCTCGAACCACCCAGCAAAGTGCTTCGCCAGCACTTCCAATTTGTCAAAACCCCGAAATGGGTTTCTCGAACCTCCCAACAGAGTGCTCCGCAGCTCTCTGTATTAGTCACCTATAGAGTGTGTTGTGTCAGTGACAGGTCAGCTATTCGGACAAGTTGTTCAATTTCTCTAGCTAAACCTACTCTAGTTATACTATTTCTCAGGTCAGTGTACCACTCCCCAATGTTGCAAGTGTAAGGATCCCCAATTTTGATTGGACAAAAGAGGAGGTTAGGTCATCACACCATCTAAATTTTGTACTTTCTCAGGCTTAATATTCAATTTCTGTACCCGCCCCTCAAATTCCAGGTTTTCATGACGTATGTCTTTCGTATAACAATAGTGAATACAATATTCATATACATTTGTTGCATTTGTAGTGCAGTTCAGCTTCGTTCAGCTAGGTCGCAGGTCAGGTTCCCAGGAGCATCTTGGCTGTGGCTGCCAGCTGGCTGGGTTCCACTACTGCAGAGTTCTTTTCCCTCCGCAACGAGACCTGCGCAGTAGGGACTTCCAAAATGGAGTAGTAAGCACCTCCCAGGCCCAAAGGATACGATGCTTGAAAAGCAAGAGAAAACAATTTAGAACACATTAATGAATGATTACACTGTATACCATGAGTTTCTATACTACACCCATTACTTCATAATAACTATAGCATTATTGATTATGCCGAACGGACAGCTTTGCGAAAGCGGCAATGCAAGCTTAGAGCATGTGAGAACACAGAGCAGCCATCTTAGATTTATTGCACATGCACAATTATTTTCCCGCCAAGACATTGAATACGTCACGTCACATGGGTATGACCGACGCTTGCGCAGTCTAAATTCCTGCCAGGCAGCGGCCATTTTATTGTGTAAGCATATTAAAATTAATAAACACATAAGCAAGCGTCTCTTGGACACCCGTATAATGAAAAATGTGCAGAATTAGTAAAATGAACATGTTGGTTATTTTATTAACGTTATTCGAGGTTCATGATACAAGCAAGTCGCTTAACTTGCGAATCCTTGCTCCATCGCTGTAGAGATCAAACATCTTGCCTTGCAGCACCTCCATAGTGCTTTGAGAAACATAAGTGGTGCAAAGATGTTGTTACATCAATGTTAATATGTTTGCTAAATCGAGTAACATTTAAAATCCGAAAGTTAAATTGAGTGCCCCAAAGTTCTCCATTAGGAAGAGAGAGGATTGTGGGGTAATTGACAAGTTGGTTATTAGCTTTAGCTTTTGGGGTCACATGGTGACAGTGAGGCAAATCTTAGGTGTCATGTTCTTCCAGGCTCTACTCCATATCTATGTCTTAAGCTACCAATTCTCAGTAGAAGGCATGATAAAATAGTTCAATTTTATAACATTTTCTAAAGGGGTAAGTCATTTGGTTGCATATTCAGACAATATCACCCCTACAGAATTGAAGAGTATTTCTAAAGACAGGCCCCTCTGTTTTGTTGTTTTAACTGCCAAATGGTAATATTCTGCATTTATGCCAGGTGCATGTTTTGATTTAAACAGTCTGATGGTCAGACTCTGCAGACAACTATGTTTGTCTTTGAAATGATGCAGAGGACTTTGGATTTGTTGCTTGGGAACTAAATAAATCAAATAAGAGTTTGTAAAGTGTGACTACTCACCCGTGAGGGTCTCAAGGTGCTGGGAGGAGGGTGGTGGGGTAGGGCTACTGATCCGTCTAGGTGTGGAGGTTCAATCAAAGAGCAAGATCTTGAGATCCTTTCTAATTTGTGTCAGCGGGGGATTGCCAGATGTGGAGGGGCAGGGTGTTCCTGGTCTTGGTGTCGAGGTAAGAGAAGGATCTTCCTCCAGTTCTGGTCTTGTGAATCCGTGGGACGGTGGCCAGGTCAAGTTGGGCGGATCGGTGTTGTCTGGCAGGTACGTGAAATGTGAGGTTGGTTCAGATATGCTGGTCCTGCTACTTGGATAGCTTTGTAGCTGTGGGTGAGGAGCTTGAAGGTGATTCTCTTGTTGACTGGGAGCCAGTGGAATTATCGGAGGTGTTGGATTATGTGGCTGTGGCGGGGAATATGAAGGAAATTAGGTGTTGATCATATTATAATAGGACAATCTTGTGTTGACCAGTGATCTGGTATGTTGTTAATGGTGAATAAAAAAGTCTGAGAACACAGGAATGTTGAGCATTGGATTGAACATAATGGAGCGGCTCTGGGCAAATAATGTTCTGTTTTGGCCTTCTGCTCAACATTCAAATGTTTCTTTCTATTTATTCATTTTGAATTTACAACATTCTACCCTCGGTGAGTGAAAAATTCTTGTAGCATTTCTACACCAGCCTATAGTGGTTGCTAAAAGCCCTCTGTCCTGATGTATGCCCTTGCCGCCTGCCTTTCAGGCCCCTTGGGTTCACAGTCTATGACAACTGGTATAAATCTCAGCAGTGGGTCATAATGCTATAGTAAGACACACAGAACACACAGTTGCAATGTTGTACATAGTTCACAACATTTAATGGATAGTTTAGCGATATACCAAAGCTTGTCCTTGAATTTCCTGCTTCCTGCATTATGTTTCACCACATCGAAACATTGGAACCTCTCACTCAAATCTTTTGCAGGTAGATTGCGATTCATTTTAGTTCTATAAACCTGAGTATTTCCACATTCAGTTTAAAATAAAAGTAGTTATTCATCTGCACAACATGTAACATCTGTGAGTAAAATTGCAGAGGTAAAGATGGAGGTTATTGTAGAACTACTTTTAACACCTGTTGATGGGATGACTCAACAAGCCAAATCCTGACGCTAGACTATGACTGAGATGGAGGGAACACATTCTTCTAAGATAGTGTTTCAGCTTCCCTAATTTTGTCAGCCTCAATGTTAGTAGAATGCCATAATCTAGCACAGTGCAGGTTGATGAAGCATCAAGAAGTACCTGGTGGTCTCCATCAATCATGATGCGATTCTCTCTCTGCTGTTTGAAAGTTTCTGTCACCATCAGGGATTTGAAATCTGATTGATGGTCATTCAAAAATTCGTATTTTCATATTGCTTACGATCAATTTTTTTTCAGTTTTACTGCACTGCAAATAGTATCAACCAATGTTAATATTTGTAGTTAACTACAAAGGGTGAAGAGTCAGTATGTACATAGAAGTCATTCAGATAACACAGGTCTCAGTAGTAACTGTATATCTCAGTGAGCGATTTTATTAGTGATGTTGCAGTGTGGGGTTCAACATTACCCTGAAGATAGCTTAGGAATTTCTTCTTCAGAATTTTAGGGCACTGCATAATCAACCTTAAGTCATCTAGAACCCAGGCATCTGCAAATGTGTGAAACCTTTCACCGTTCAGATGAAGCCCTAAGATTCTGCATTCTATTATAAATCTGTGAAATCTGTAACAGTTTGTTCTCAGGAGAATCACCCCACTGGTTAAAATCCCCTTTTAAGGCATTGTTCTTGGCCATAGATTGTAGTAGTGCAAGCTTGTGAACATCATCTAGAGAGCAGATGTCACATCCTCCAATGTTGAACACACCTCTTCAAGGAGCAATACCCATAACCCAACAGTCTGCTCTTGAACGTCCTCTATAATTGTCTCTTTCCAAGGCCCATGCCCTGTGCTCAGTGCTCTGCTGCTGTCGAGCTGTGTTCGTACTCTGCATAGGCCAAGAGATACAAACATACATAGATACATACATATGTAACTTCAAGAATTCAAATGATGTTTGGTACGTGACCTGGATTTCAGGGCTCTGCTGCTTTTTGACTGTCTAATGTCCTAATTCCTAGTTTGGATTTTCTCTTCCAATGTTAAATCAAAAGTTTGAGCCGAGTTTCCAGTAGACAACCACATGACAGGTGTCGATGGAGCCTTTGTGATGTGGGTGATGTTCCTTTTCACTTTGTTAAAGGGCTCTGTAAAACTCCTGCTCTGTTCTGCTGCTGTATCTTGATTGTCTTGTTGCTTTAAGTAAATTTATGAGGTCAGGTTTGTTTAATGGAGTAGGACTGGCCACTTCAAGGTGTTTGGTTTTATGTGTCTGGTGAAGTTACTGCTTGCACTTATTATAGTGTATGTTATGGACATTGGATCTGGGTGGAGAGTAGGCCCAGTTTCCATAGAAGTGTTAGACTTTTCTGTGGTTAACTTCTCTTATCAAGAAGTAATTGTTCCAGTTTTACAGAGACTTCATTGAGGGGATACGCCATATTACATAGCTCTGTTGGCTCTGTTTTCTTAAGTGTGCTTCTTCCCTTTTTATGAATTGTATACAATGATACCATTGTGACAGGCTTCATTGAACTATTATTAACCTTTCGACGCGTGCGTAGATCGAACGGCCCCCATCCGTCTGACGCACACGCCCACCATGACGTCGGATGGCCGGGGCCGTCTGACGCATCGAACAGGTTAATCTGTTCGATGTGGAACTGCGTCCAGAATGAAAACCTGAAGGACCCAGTTGATGTATAAAACTTTTTGTGTATCCCATGAATATTCCAGTTAACTTTTTAATTTAGTTTGAGTAGCCAGGCCTGGAGGCTCAGTGGACTAATGCACCTACTCTGGAATGATTTGGTGTTTCACCATATGCCACAGGCTTGAATTCCAAAGGGTCCACTCAGCCTTTCCGGTCCATTCTGTTGGGTAGCCATATAAATCTGTTACTCAGCGCCAAGATGCCCTCTTACAAATACGCGTTTTATGTACCAACCTTCTTAGGAAATACATATGTGCAGTACGAATAGGTGAAATGCATACGGTTACATAAAATAAATTGCTATTTGGATAAACAGTTCTTGATAGTTGTGTTTCTTGATCTTTCATGACTTATACGAGCTGAAGAGTGGCACCATTTTTGAAAGATTAGCTATCAGTATTGTGGATGAGACAGTAATTGCTGAATTATTTCATTTGGGCGACCAACTTGAGGGACATTTCAGGACTATGTTGTACACGTACTATCAAAGGATGCCTTGTCTTTCTATTACAGTTTAGGCTACAGAAATTTAACTCAACAAAGTCGATTTTGTTTTACTATCAAAAATACATCCCCGTTCCCTCCTAGGCCCGGGTGGGTGGGTTTCCCACTGCTCTTTCGGTCAGCTGCTTTGCCTGGAACAAGCTGTGAAAGATCTAAAAACAGCTGTACAGAGGGAGTGACACAAGCACACATTGTTCTTCTTTTCTTCCCACAGAATAAAGCCATTTTCCACCAATTCAGCCTGAAAGAGAATTGGCTTCTACACAGAGGAAGTGTGACGGAAGCAGAGGAAAGTAAGTATAATATCTTGGGGGCTTTTTGAGGGGGGTGAAGGCGGAGATTGTACGTTATAACACTATGGAGGACTGTGGGAGACAGCTATTAACTATTTTTTATTTATCTATAAAAAGTTAATATTTTAGCATTTATTATATGTATGATGGTGCATACCAAAGCATATCACTATGCCCCAAACCCACATAGCTTAAACTTAGCACCCTACACGTTGCCTATTAAAAATTGCCTGGATGCCTGGATAATGGTAACACATGTCACTCAGGACCAAGGTCATACATCAACTTTATCTGCCCATACCCTTAAATTAAAGAAAGCAGTTTGTGGTCCGGACCCACCAACATCTCACACAGCAGTCTGCCCACTGCATTATAATGTGGTGGGTGGAGGCATCGGGTGGAGGGACCATCTGTGGCACTCCAACGAGATCAATGAGCCCATTGGAATACATCCATAACCCACAATGACGGCGGAGCCAGCCTCGGCTCCACCGTCTGGATTAGGATGGCACTTTCCAACAGCAGTTCCATGTTGGCCTTTACGACATGGAACTGCTGCCGGAAAGCGTCTTTGGGCGCCCCTAGCAGAGCCCCATCCCTTTGTGGCCTCCGCCCTGCTCCCATCAGCATCCCTGCATGGTGCAGGGATGTTTTAAAGCACGGGTCTCCAAACCGGTCCTGGAGGGCCGGATCCATTCCAGATTTTTGGGATATCCCCATTGAGATACATGTAGTAATTTTAAAAATCTGGCATGGATCCGGCCCGCCCGGACCGGTTTGGAGACCCCTGTTTTAAAGCCTCCATTTGTCAATGGAAGCTTGTGCTGGTGGTCTTTTCCGCGTTGTAATAGTGTGGTCGGAACGCCGACCTAAGGTGGGGCGGTTCCTTTTCCTCAACAATGTCCACTTGACATCATAATAAGCTCCATAATGTTTCACCTCACAGCACTGCTCTGCTATTATGACATAACCTTAAAGCTTCTTGAAGCAGCCTGGCTCCAGTGTCACATGCGTTATTTGAAATACTATATATCTGTTGGGTTTATAGACCATACAGTTTACATTATACCGAGAGTTATGCCAAAAAGAGGAATCTTCTGTGTTGTGAAGTAGGGTGCCTGTCTCTTCTCAGTGAAAGATGTTTCTATAACAAAACAGAGAGCTCTGCTGTAGTTACAACTGGCCTGTCTAATCAATCTTTGCAATTGTCATTGTCTCTCGCTTTTCCCCTTCTCCTCCGTTTAGTTTTCTTTCACGTACACATCAATGATCATTCCTACGTCAGCATAAAGACCAAAGTGACCGCCTCGGCCCAAGAGTTACTGAAAATCGTAGCAGAAAAGATGCAACATGCGGAGGAGGAGCTGGCGCTGGTGTCTGTCACATTCTCGGGGGGTAAGAGCCTGTCCGGGTCATTGTCATGCTAATCTTTGAGCGCGCGCAAGGGCGGCCTGCGCATCTCATTGTCGGGTGCGCGCGGGGAGCAGGATGACCACCGCTGACAGTGGGAAGCTAAGGGGCATAATATTAAGAAACAGCGTTAACATTATCACCGCTTTAGCGGCAGAAAACTGCCGCTAAAGTGGTGATAATGGGCTTGATAATACGCCCTTGTGAATTCCCATAGACGCCCATGTTCTGGTGTGAACATGGGCTTCTCTGGGCATTCCCTGCGGCATGTTATCAAGCCCATTATCACCGCTTTAGCTGCAGTTTTCTGCCTCTTAAGCGGCCATAATGTTAAAGCCGTGCTTGATAATATGCCCCTAAGATCCCAGGCCCGTTTCCCTGGCAACTCTTTCGTCTCTGGTCCAGGCTCAGCACTGGCTTTTCTCCTTTGGACTAAAATGCGAAGGGCTTTCTATGTTTATAATTTAATTTGAACGCATTCCACTTCCAGTGATCTGGGCACGCTTCGTGCTTCCATATTTGGAATTTGGAGCAGGCCTCTGCTTGAACTGTGTGCCCTAAAAGAGTGTTAAGTCGCAGAATGACATCTGGTTGACCGTATTGTAGCTGCCAGTGTGTTCAGACGGAATGCAAGTGCAATTTAGGTATTCGAAGCAGCGCAATTTCTCCATGATCGTATTTGTGTCAGAGGTGTCTCTTAATTCTTCAACAGGATAGCAATAAACTACTTCCTCGGCCCACGTGAAAAGGGTTTAACGTGGCAGTCAAATACCATTATCTGGATTGGATGCTGATGTTATTGATCTGTAGGGCCTGTCTGGTCCTCTTATGCTCCTTGCAGCATTGCATAGCAGCCTCTTGCAAACGTATAGCAGAATAAGCCTGTTATGATTATGTTCCGATATCACATTGAAAGCAGAGGCGTGCTCTTTCATTTATTTCGACTCACTTGAATATCCCTATTGTATGTTGACTCCCCTCATCTTCCCGCACTCTTGATGAAGGGCCACATATGAAGCATATAACGAGATCGGAGAGATGGATTTCTGCTTTCCTTGGCTAATGTAGCAGGGAAATGTGCACTCGTTTATGCATTATGCTTTCTGAGCATTTTAAATGCACTTCCAAACTCATGAAAAGGTCCAGCAGTAGAACATACCCCCCTTACATAGTATTTCAAATTTCATACACACTCCTGTAGCACAGATATTGACATTTATGCTGTATAATTTATGCATCGCAGAAAGACGATTGCATCTAGCGTTATAGGCTTAAATTTGCAAGTGGTTGTGAACCTAACAGAAAGAATAGGGTGATGCGGATTATAAAATGTATTCAGGCCATTGATTATAAGAAAGATAAATAACATTTATATTTTTTGCATCTAAAGTAATTTGTGTGAAGGTATAGTAAATATAGGCTCGTTATCATAGATTGACCTTCCGTCCTGTGGCAGGGATGAAAATGACTCTTTTGTTTGTTCTGCCGTGTATTTGTGATACTGATCCGTTGATGCCTTGTTGTTCTTTTAAGTATTGTGAATTGTTAGGTGTCACATGCTTCACACAGCCCTCTTGGATTTGTGAATAATTCTTTGGGAGGGATTCTGTTTAGGGGGAGTTAGTTACCACTGGTGTGTTAAAGTTCAGAGAGTGATTAAAGAGTTAGGGCTTCTTTTAGAGGTGGGCAAAGTAGCACAGTGCTATGGAGGAGGAGCGTCGCCACCCTGAACAGAAGAAAAACTAAAATGGTAACTATTGTTATTATCATTTTAGTTTTCCTCTGGAATCAGTGGCTCTCGGGGTGAGGCAGGGCTGGGCACAGAGGGTAGAGGAGTGATTTTCACTCTTTAAGTTGGCATGACTGCTTAACCAGTCCTCTCGGGCCGGACAAACAGTCCTGTGCACTTTGCATCTTCCCCACCAGGTTGCATTACGCAGCCTGGTGAGGAACATGCAAAGCCTCCCATTCCCCATCTGAGCGCAGATCCCCGGTGCTCAGACCAATCACAATGTGCATTGCAGAGTTGTGATTGGCTCATGGGAACCTGGGCGTTGGGTGCTTCCTGCTGCTGGCTAGGTCAGGAAGAAGGAAGAGGGCAGAGAACAGAGGAGAGGCGGCTGCTGGACGTTTCAGGAAAGTGGGTTATTTTTAATTCTTTTATCCATCCTTGTCCCATGACTACCCCCCACCTCCCACCCCAGCCCCGACTCACCACCCGATTCCGGTGGCAGCAGCTACTGCTGCAGCATGAGCTTGCTGTTTCAAATCTGGTGGACAGACTGCCACTAACATGGCAGAGACACTCCTGCCATTGCAGTAGGCATTTCATGGCCGGTCTACCAGAATTTAAATGATGCATTTAATAAGCCAAACCATGACTATTTGCAAAGAAATAAAAGGCAATTGTCTTTTCAAAGTTCCCTTTTCTCACCTTTGGGTAGTTTAGTTAATTTCAACTCTTAACAATGGAAAATATGATGTGGCTACAAGAAGCAACATACACAATTTACGAACTGTGATTTTTAGCTATTTGTCACTTGCTACATATTTTAAAATGTCACCATGGGGCTGATTTTGGAAAATTAGACTTTGCTAACTCTTTCCTATCAAAATCTTTATAATATAGGAATCTCAAGAAATTTAAAATGTCAATCCTTTCTATTTTTCCACAATTATTTTAAAATGATGTTACCTTTGAATAATGTTAATATTATGAAGGTTGACCTATAGGGAAGTGCCAGCCCTTCATTCAAAAGAAGTTATTTCACTCCCATTTGTATTCATTCAATGTTCACAAGTGACATGCTAATATTTTCTCAGTCAGGGGAAATGCCCTGCAGGACATTACATTATCAACCTGGAGCAGTGTAAGTGTGGTAATCATTTTTATTATACATTTAGTCTCATTTACTACTCTAACCATACAGGGCCCTTTACTATTAGACAGTTCACAGCACTCCCATCTATCACAGAGGCAATGATCCTCTGATAAATCTTTCACCGCCAATAGGAGGGGTGGAAATTAGGGTAACCAAACACTGTGTTAGCTATGCAATGAGGACCATAAATTGACAGCCAACTCACAAATTTGAAATCAGATTTAGGTACACCACTCTCAATACCGTGCTGTAGAAATAAAGAATAGCAACAGGAAGACCCAACCTCTTAAAGAAGTTAAGTTGAGTTAGGCATATTTAGACTAAAATCTCTGTAACTTCAACACAAAGAAAAAAGAAGTAACACCTGATGTTCTATCGGAGCTCGATGATTCTCCCTACAACAAATTAAGTCATAATTAAGCTCCACAGTTTTAATGAGAGAACTGGTTTGATTCAACAATAAACTCGGACAGATATTTGATTGATTTTGTTATTGTATTAAAGATTGAAAGTTCACTGCCTCAAGTAATTACTTGAGAAGTTCAGTTAAGAATATCACAGCTTGTATAAAAATGCCAAACATTTAAGCAGGCTTTCTTGGAAGGTTATAAACAGAATCAACTACAGAGGTACAGAGTCCTAGCACCATAAAGCAGAGGATAGTTCGTTGTCTAACAGTTCAAGTCCTATGAAGATGGCAACAGGGTTCAAAATTAAAGTCCATTAAGGGTGAGTCCATTGGCATAAACAAAGAAATAAAGAATTACAAAATTGAGCTGGTTCAGCAAAGAAAGTTTCAGTCCATTAGCTACCAATTGTAGCCTAAGCATAGCACCCTCTCGCACGGGGGAAAATAAAAAGTATGGTGTTACCCATCCTGTGGGGATTCTTCTAATATAATGTTTTAAGATCATGAGGTGGCATCACACCACCATCGAAAGAATATTGTGTTGCCGGAATCACGTAATGTCACCTGAGATACTTAAAATATTGAGCTGCTTTCCCATGGTAGTCATGAGAAACAAGAGATTCAAAAGTCCTCATAAGCCTAACATTGGTTGAAAAGAAATACAAAGGGCCTGATTATTATGTCAGTTGGACTGCCACTGACAAGCCATCAGTGGTGGACCGACTGACCAACAGCCCTTCGGACTGACTGCCGCATTATGATGCTGGCGGTCGGACCCTATACCATCGGAGTCCACACTGCTACCTCCACCGGGATCTCAGATCCTTATGGGGCGGCGGTCAGAGTCGTGGCCCTAAATGTTGTCTGTGCCAAGCCAGGCACTGCTACCGGGATTTGGCTATCCTTTTCCGACAGCCTGTTCATGGCAGGAACACCGCTATGTGCAGGCTGTTTAAAGGGATATTGTGAGCCCCAGACAGGGTCCCTGTCCCTTGTGGGCCACTGCAAAGTGGACCTCGGGCATATGCAGTGCCCCCACTCACCTCCATGCACCGTGTGCCATTCACCACATGGTGCATGGCACACGGTCCAAGTGTGGAACAGGAGCCCATATTACGATCGATGCCCAGGCTGCTGGCGCAAGTCGCCTCTTAGTTCCCATTCTGAATAGTTACCAAATAAAGAGACGGGCGCTGGGAGCAGGAATCACAAGAACAGAGTTTATTACTCATGAGGAGAGCCTGTCATTTCAGACACGAAACAAGATGTCATCAGGAGGTGCTCTAACAAGTGAGCTGAGACATCTTCTTTTATACCTTACAAAACACTTGGCATTACAATCAGGACATTGTGACACAAAGAAAAGACATCCCTATAATCCTCGTGTCAATCCTACCCCACATATGTTATCAATAGAGACCCTTGAACTGTAGATAAGGGAGGGGGCAATGACGCAGCTGAGTGTTCCGCTGATTATTAGGAGATGTGCGCCTGATCGTATCCCAAGGGGTGGGGAAGCCAGGATCAATAGTGGGTTCTTTGAAGAGGAGTGACTCCATACCATAAGGGGCAATAAACAGTATCTTCCGGCTTAGGCGATGGCCTCGGACATGTGTGGACAGTCCCCCGCGGAGGGAGGGTTTACTAACAGAGGGGTTATTCATAAAAGGAAAGGAGGTGTTGGTCAGGCGCGGCCGGGACTCCCAAGGACAGGGTCTTGCAGAAGAGGATGGTTTATGACTTGCTCGTGTGAGGGAGAAGGGGAGGGGGGAAGCCAGGGTGTGCACAGGGACAGAGTCGCACAGAGAGAGAGATCTTATGACCCATACATGAGAGAGCGGGGGCAGTCAGGTGCAGCTGGGGAGGGCTATGTCAGCTGAGGCGAAGGATGCCTCTTCAAGAGGAGATGGGGGGTTTGCGCGGGTCAAGCAGAAGGGTTGCCTTGCAGGGCAGGGTCGCGCAGAGGGAGAGGGTTTCATGGTCTATGCATGTGAGAGAGGGGGGGGGGGTTCAAATACGCGCAGAAGGGAAGCCGGTGATTCTAATGAGCGGGAAAAAGGCCAGGGTGCCTAGAATGGCTGTCATGTACATATGGGTACGGGCTTTTGCTGGCGGAGTGATGCGGTCAATATTTTATGGTATTCATGGTGCTTACAGGGAGAGGAGTGGGAAAAGGGAAATGAACGCTGTTTATGTACATCAATTTCTCTAATTTTCCACAGTCGCCCCTTTTTACATTACAGAGTTCATTTTTGTAATTGATGGGGGTACAAATAAACAGGCGTGGTTGAAGAATTAGCATTTGTCAATACTAACATTTGGCATATAATCATGGACAGTTGATGTGATGGGCAGAATGCAGCACATAGGAAATTGCATTTGTCGAGTTCCTATCATTTCAAAAGCACGACATAGCATAAATGTTTCTGACTTAAAAATGTGACCAATGAACATTTTGACCAAGTGGTTGAGGGCGGAATTCAGTTCAATACACAAGATCTCTTCGTCACAGTGTCTTTTTAGCAGTGAGCCATCACTGGTAGGCTCTAGTCTTTTTAGCAGTGAGCCATCACTGGTAGGCTCTAGCCCGTGTCCTTCAGTTGGCGCTGTTGAGCACCGGCGGTGGAGCTATAGGTCCAGCTCGGATCTATCCTTACGCGTTGCAGGGTGCAGTCAGTCCTCTGCTGTTAGACCACAGTCCTGTTCCCTAACCAATCCTTTTAGTGGCGCCTTATGCTCGGCACCCATATTCCTGCGGCGTACCCCATTTCCACCTGGATGCTGTTCTTCCTTTCGACAAGAAGTCATGTGGAAAAGAGGGTGTGTGGTTTCGATAGTCGATGGGAGTGAGAGGGCGGAGTGGGGGCAGATTTTCCTGGGACACACCAAAGGGACCAAGGGAGCAAATGATAACAAGCAAGCAAGCCCATCAACCGGGCTTGAAGAGGGGGACGGAAGCTTCAGGCACGTGTGGGTAGGCGGACAGAGGGCTTCAGGGCAGCCTTTCATCCTTTCGTTTACCACATTGGAGAGTGCTGCCTCGTCCCGTATTCCTGTCGTGCTGGGGCTCCACCTTTGGTCGAGGTCGCATGTGTCCCATGATCTGCGGCCAGGCTGTGTGTCACGTCCGACCCTTCTCCTCCGGTGATCGTGAATCTTTGAATAGGTACAAAACAAGCTTTTAGAGAACTGGCAGAAGAAGACATCTATGTACGTGAATTCCTCCCTCAATCCTACGCACTTGGGAGATACGCTCATCGGTCACAGTCAGAGGTCTATTACCAAGCAGTGCATATGTCGGCATTCCTACTGAGTTCATGCCAAGTTTATTCATCGTCCCATTTATAACTCAAATGGGGAAAAATAAGGTTCCCATCAACTGTGCATTTCATCAAATTCAACATTTCGGAACATTTCCCTTCATGGCTGGCTAACCTTGTCAAACAGGGCAGGGGCGCTACCATCAAGAGTCAGGTAAAACAGGTTTTTCTCGAGGGACGACAGTTACTCATGGTCATCATGTTTATCTCCGGGACAGCAGCTGGGGTCAATCAAGTGGGGCGGGGATGCTTCGGGCATTCGCGCTTGGGTGCAAAGGGGTGGGGCAATCTGGGCATTGGGGTCAATCTAGACGTTGGCGTTTGTCTCTGATGAACTAAAAAATAAGGTGCCATTGACATACAGTTCTCCTATAAAAGGCCAGATTGGGGGACTTTAGTCGTCTTACTTGTCCTTTCCTTCTCAGCCAATTCGAGTTCATTCATTTTGCAGAAAGGAGAGGTAGTAATATGGCGAGATACGATCATTTTAGTTTCGGTCAATTTTCGCTGAACACCTTCGCGTTCAATAAGTATCCAATCAGACTGGTGCCAGCGAGGCACGATTTTACCATAAAAAGGAAGAGGAAATAGGGAGACTCTCGTAGAGAGTGAGAGTCGTCCGCAATCTAAACGAGCCATTTGGTACACGTATGACATGTAGAGAGAGAGATAGAGACAGACAGACAGAGACAGAGACAGACAGATATAGGAAAAAGGGAGAAAGATAGAGAAAGAGAGAGACGTGCACAAAAATAGGTCATTTAGTGGGTTCACAACAAAGAACAACAGGGGGTCAGGTAACGGAGAGACGCAACAGAGGGAGAACATAAACCCCTATAGTACACACACACACACTCAGACGAAGGAAGACAGTACATGTATTACATATATATAAGACATTCACGACAAAACAGAAAACAATTGTTGGCCAACAAGATCTATTTTTATATCCTACGTATCTTTACTATCCTATTTATCTACGTGCTTAGCTCTTTTTACCCTTCCCTCCTTTTCCCTCTCGCTTGTTATCTCTGCGAGCGTTCTCAATTGCCAATACTTACACCTCGGTTAGTCGATCAGAAATTAACCTGGTCGCGCTATTTACCCATGGTTGGATCTTAAACCATTTTTCAGTTTCTTCCTTTGGTGGGAAGTTCTCCAGGCTGAGGCAATGGCAAGTATTGATCGGGAGAACAGTCGGACAGCTTGGCTATATCTATAAGAGTGGGAGAAGGGGGCAGTGCATTTTGAACATCAGCAACATTTCTAACTTCCCAGACGGGTGGTGCCGTGGTAACCCATACCCACACACTTTTCTTTGTCCTTTCCCTACCTAGTCAAACGTCTAGTTACATTATCTAACGTATTATTTCTAGTCAATTTTCGTCATACAGTACCCGTCAAGTTTCTATGTCAGTCCATCCTCCCAGTCACTATGTTCTAAGGAGGAACAGTCATGTTTTAAGTCTACGTCTTTTTAAAAACTTATCGTCATAAGGACTATGCACATATTCCCTCCTTCCCTTTTCGTCGGTGGTTCGATCATCGCTCTCCCACACTTCAGCCGACGTTCTGACGTGACCTGCAGAAGGGAGGAGAAAGAAGGGGGTGGGGGCAGCATTCAAACCACATCAGCATGCAGTAGTCCGAAAATGTTTTTACTTACCACATACTCGACCTATCTCCATGTAGTGCATTTCTCTACCATCTCGGCGTTTAAGCCCAGTGGGACCAGTAGTGTCAGATAGATAATCATTGACGATCTGCTTATCTACATGAGTCACTTGGTCGCGACCCCTTTAGGTTGCGTGCAAGGGTGGCGGTCAGGTGGCATTTCTGTGGTGTCGTTTTAAGGGCGTCTAAAACACTTTTCCGGCTGCCTGTGACACATAATGTAGCTGCTAAATATCTGGTCCTTTTTAACCTTCAACCTTAATCATACTGCATGTATTTTGCCTATGTCGATGACAGTAGCCATACATTTCAACAACATTCATAAATATAAACGCTACGATAATATTTGCGTGTTCAAGGATTTTAATGAAAAAGGTTGGCGCACAAATACGGGCCTTCAAACCAGTGGGCCGGCTACGGAGAATAAAGTCGGTGGTCATTCATTTCGTAAAGTGCAGCAGTGAAATAAAATCATATCGAACTTTCCTACACTGCAAGTATGATGCATGCCAATAACTCAATTTTTCAATAATTTTATCTCCCTGTCCAACTATTACTCAAGATCTAATATTTACCAATTCATTGTCCAAATGCTCAATCAGTTCCTATTTCATACCAATTCATTGCTTCCCACACATAATTAGTACCCACTCTAAATCAGCTCATTGTCCCAGCACATAATCAATATCCATCTTATATTGCTTTCTTTTCGAAGCACATACTCAATATCCTTCGTATCTACTTTCATTGTCCAAAAACTGCATACATATCTCGGGGCATCAAAGCTGCGCAATCAGGGTGCAACAAGGTTTATTTATTAAGTCTCATTTTGTGTCGGCGCCATTTTGGGCGAGGTCAGGCAAGTCCCTGCATAGTCAGATTGCCTCCACTGACTCGTAGTAGGACCAGAACCTTCCGTTGGTGGTTTCAAAAGTTTTTCGCAATGGGTTAACAGTTTAGCAATATGGACCATCAGTCAAAGAGTGGGGAGGGCGGTAACAATTTTTCCTACCGGGTCATTCTGGTGTTCCACCGGAACTGAGCAAGTCTGTACCTTGGCTGTATTTTAGCCATTTCCAAACTGAGGCTGGCGCAGGCAGGAGTGCGCCGATGTCGCGGCTCCCAGTGAGGGGGACGGGGGCGCCCATGCGGAGGGGTCGGGGGCCCCCCGGCTCTCATAGAATCTTCAAAGTTGAGGAGAGAAGGCATGGGGCGTGTGCCCGTCCCGGGCAAAAGACCGCTTTTCGATGTGGACCCTCTTTAAGCAAAGAGCGTTGGGGTGCCGCTGGAAGCCTCCACTTGGAGGGAGGTGGGGGAGGCTCGTTTGCGCCGCCTCCCCCTTCCAGCGACCCCGCGCCGCTCCTCGGCTCCACCGCTTCGGTATTGGCCGTGCCGGCTATTGAAGATGGGGGGGGGGGGTCGGTGGCTGAGGCAAGACATCCCCCCCTTGACATGTGGCGGGACTACCTGCAATTTTCAGGCGTGGTCATGTGGCGGGACCACCTGCAACTCTCAGGGTTGTCCGACCTTGTCTTGGCTCTGGTCCTCGTCGATGGCCAGATCAGGCAAGAGAGGGGGTGGGGGGTGGTCGGTGGCTGACGCAAGACAGCTCCCCCCCCCTGTGGCCTGCAGGGCAGCAGAAGAGGGGAAAGAGAGAGACCTCCATGATTCCTCGGGCCGTCCACCCTACAGCCTCCCCTTCCGACTGCGGCCAGCCGAGCCCTGCACGCATCGAGGCCTCGCCTTCCGGATGGGCGTAACCGCGGACCTGTTGCACTTCGGGAGCTTCCGGAATGGGGGTAGGTACCTATTGATTTGTATCTATTTCATGTGACCGTTATTTGGGCGTGGTGGGCAATGAGGCAGACATGTTTGGAGCAGGAATAGGCAATGGAGCCTAGCTACCTCGTGGCTGTCTTGGTGTCAAGCTTGTCTTCCTTCGCCATTTTTATGTTTCTTATTGCGGGTTATTTCTAACGTTTCTTATTGTATTTTTAGCGAAGTTGATAACTCATCAGTGGCCTACTGACTTCGCTCAACTCTTTTTCTTGTATTTTTATGCCATAACCTATTATAGGCTATAGCGACTAGTCCACACTTAATGAACATGTCCTTATTAGGTGTGCCCTCCAGTGGAGCTGGATGGTTCATCTCTAATAAGCGGTCCGGGCTAAACAGGCTACCAATCAGTGGGGAGAAGATAGGCATGACGGATTACAACGGGGACAAAAGTCTGCACTACCTATCTTATCACGGCGGGCAAAGACTAGACAGAATATTTCTATTCTCCGTTGTTTGCAGGCGGTGAATACCTCAAAAGAACCAATACCGAACAATCAATGTTCGGTCAATCAAACAATCAGTGGGGAGAATAAGTGGGTGCGAAAAGTTTTGCGTTACCCACTCTTTCTCTACCTGCAAAGAGAGACCTTGTTCTTCCCTGTTTGCAGACAAAGAATCTCCAGACAATAATCCACGAACGACAGTTCGGGAAACAGTGGGGGAGGAAGATAGGCACGACGGATTACAATGGGGACAAAAGTCTGCGTTACCTATCCTTCACTGCTTGCAAAGAGAGAGCCTGTTGTTTTCTCCGTTTGCAGACGGTGAATCTCCAGAGGGTTCAACAAAGCGTAATACTAGTATTATCCAAATCAAACAATCATTTCACAATTTGTCGCATTTACGCAACCTTACCCGGACCGGACCGTGTGGGCAGTTCTTCGCATTCCTCCTTCCAGCGCCCGATCGTTCTCTTACTCCATGATTTTACCGCAGCAGTCCTGTGGGATTCCAGTCAGGACAGTAGGTCACTCGAGAGAGGTCCGTTCAGAATCGGTGAAGTTCATTCAATCGGCAGCCGGACGAGGGCCCTCTCAAGGCAGGTATACTCCGATCATTTAGATGTTCACCTCATCGTCTGGATCTCTCTTACTGGACCTTATGTCACTGATGGACCCCGCGTTGGGACGCCAATTGTGGAACGGGAGCCCATATTACGATCGATGCCCAGGCTGCTGGCGCAAGTCGCCTCTTAGTTCCCATTCTGAATAGTTACCAAATAAAGAGACGGGCGCTGGGAGCAGGAATCACAAGAACAGAGTTTATTACTCATGAGGAGAGCCTGTCATTTCAGACACGAAACAAGATGTCATCGGGAGGTGCTCTAACAAGTGAGCTGAGACATCTTCTTTTATACCTTACAAAACACTTGGCATTACAATCAGGACATTGTGACACAAAGAAAAGACATCCCTATAATCCTCGTGTCAATCCTACCCCACATATGTTATCAATAGAGACCCTTGAACTGTAGATAAGGGAGGGGGCAATGACGCAGCTGAGTGTTCCGCTGATTATTAGGAGATGTGCGCCTGATCGTATCCCAAGGGGTGGGGAAGCCAGGATCAATAGTGGGTTCTTTGAAGAGGAGTGACTCCATACCATAAGGGGCAATAAACAGTATCTTCCGGCTTAGGCGATGGCCTCGGACATGTGTGGACAGTCCATCGCGGAGGGAGGGTTTACTAACAGAGGGGTTATTCATAAAAGGAAAGGAGGTGTTGGTCAGGCGCGGCCGGGACTCCCAAGGACAGGGTCTTGCAGAAGAGGATGGTTTATGACTTGCTCGTGTGAGGGAGAAGGGGAGGGGGGAAGCCAGGGTGTGCACAGGGACAGAGTCGCACAGAGAGAGAGATCTTATGACCCATACATGAGAGAGCGGGGGCAGTCAGGTGCAGCTGGGGAGGGCTATGTCAGCTGAGGCGAAGGATGCCTCTTCAAGAGGAGATGGGGGGTTTGCGCGGGTCAAGCAGAAGGGTTGCCTTGCAGGGCAGGGTCGCGCAGAGGGAGAGGGTTTCATGGTCTATGCATGTGAGAGAGGGGGGGGGGTTCAAATACGCGCAGAAGGGAAGCCGGTGATTCTAATGAGCGGGAAAAAGGCCAGGGTGCCTAGAATGGCTGTCATGTACATATGGGTACGGGCTTTTGCTGGCGGAGTGATGCGGTCAATATTTTATGGTATTCATGGTGCTTACAGGGAGAGGAGTGGGAAAAGGGAAATGAACGCTGTTTATGTACATCAATTTCTCTAATTTTCCACACAAGGACAGACAAATAGTGCTCCTTTTCATGGTAGCTTGTGCTGTGGCCCTTCTCCTGGGCTGCAGCACATGCTGCAGTTGAAAAGAGCACTTTGCAACTGCCAACCCAGTGGCTGCATCATAATATGGTGGTTGGACCACCGCCTGCTTGTTGGGCGGTCTCCTGACTGCCGCGATAGTGGGCGGCGGCCCAAACGTCCGGCAATGTAATCAGATCTAATGTTGCTATCACAGGTAACAGCAGCAATCCTGGTCTCACAGGAATATTTCACTGTATACATTGAAGAAACATTCAGGAATGTCAGGGTGTACAAATGCACAGGACAAAAAAAGCAACATTTCAACAGTAGAAAATGAACCATTGTATAAAGTCAGGGGAAAGGTCAGCATTAGACCAAACATTTTGAAAAGGCATTTAAGTTAGCATCCCATGTTTAAATGGATAACATTTTTAATCCAATATCACATATAGTGAAATTAAATCAATTCACAAAAAGATTGTGTAGAATATTCACCAGTCATTATTACATAAAAATAGCTAGTGCTAGAAATACCCTATTGCCATAATTTTTCACAATATTCACATAAGTGCATATTTTTTCAAATTTATATTCAAAAATTTGTTTTTATATTTTCATAAACTATAGAAGCTCTAGTGTTACTATGCAACATTTTAAGCTTGTATTTCATTTCTACACGTTTTTGCACAGATCTTTCTTAATGGTGCATTCTCAACAGAAAGCATTTGAAAGACTAGACCACTTCACTTAACATCAAAATTCCATCAATATACGTTGATAAGCAACATAAGCATTATAAATGTATTAGTTCAACATGTTTATATGTATTAGTATTGTCTTGTATGTATTTTTTCTTTTGTTCATGTTTTAAAGCACACGTTTACAGTGCTTGTACTACACTTGTCTCATTTTCATGTTCACTATGTCAAATGTGTGCAAAGCGTACTTTCAGCTTTTCATTTACTTAATTTGAGAATGTGTCATGTGTTATGATTTTTACAAATCATGCTACATCAAACACAATACATTTCTAGACAAGTATATGTTGTGTGAAGTATATAGTTAACCCTAAATATATTCGATTAATATGCAAGATTAGTTGCTGTATACTCTTTTGGCAGCTTGGGTATGGCACAGGAATGGTAAATATTGGATTATGATAGAGAACATGAATAGGGACTTAACCATATAGAAAAGATGTGGGCAGCATAAGCTACACCATGACATAGAAGGAGTATATATTCACGTTATGGTGACTTACTAATTATGCAAATGAGATCTGTGGAATATCACGCACGTGTCTACAGAGTGGCAATCTTTTTCTTTTAAAATGTGATTTGATGTTAATACTTTGTTATCATAGAGCATTCCTAAATATTGTTTGTGCTTGCCATCCTTCTAACACTGAAAATGTCTTTGTAGAGAAACACGAACTGCAGCCTAATGACCTGGCCCTCTCAAAGTCTCTCGAGACGTCAAGTCGGATATTTACGTACAGGAAGGATTTAAGTGATATATTGGTGAGAATCATAGATTATGCATGATTTTGTTGTTCCATGTAACTATTTTTAGAAATATCTTATTCTGAATAAACAATTAGAATAAATTTGTGGCATGTTATAAGCCAACTCAAACTACAATTGGATCAAAGCATCCGAATTCAGCTTAAGACATAAAAATATCTGTTCTTAATAGTTAAACTCTGTGGTTTAAGAGGTTACGAATAACAATGTGTTTCATAGTATTCGGCAGTGCCAGTGCTGCATCTTTTACCCTCGTCAGCACTACTTCTTTAGTCTTGTAAACCAAGAGTGTACATACAATCCTTGGAACATGGTGTATAATTTGAATACCTTTTAAGGTCTACATTTTGAAATGCATTGTTCTTTTTCCTGTTTTTCTTTTCTCTACAGATCTCTTCTCTAAAAATGCTGGGGTATTGGCATATTTTCAACAAAGTGAAAGTCTGATTATGTTATAATACATTTATTTTTAAAATAACATTTATTTTTGACCTGCAGAAATGCACAATCTTTCATTTGTTAATGCTGCTTACACAGTCTTTTGTCAGAAAATATATCTGTACTGGACTTTAAATGCTTTTCTGAGTTATGAGCAGAAATTTGATGTCAGAATCATTCTAAAGCCAGCTTATATCATAGAATATATTTGCACGTGAGGCCTGTAAATACTCTTTTCAGATTTTTAGATTGGTGTCTGAATTTGTAATTTAGTCCAATATATAGAAATTCAGCACAAAGTAAAGAGCCCACATCACATGCCACTTCCCTAATACATTTCAGTAAATTCCAACTAAATAGATCTAAATTTACAAAAGAAGCTTCTGCTCTTCTCCTTTCTTTTAGAACCCATTTGTTGAGAATGAAGAATCGCAGCATAGGTCAGTACGGATTCTTGGGATGAACACTTGGGATCTTGCAATGGAGTTAACAAACTTTGACTGGAGTCTCTTTAATTCAATCCACGAGGTGAGCTCAGTTTTTTACATGTCTTACAAATGCACCACAGCTTTATTTGATATGTTCACCACCGCCCCTGCACTTGAAGTTTTAGGTATAATAGATCTTGTAGATGTGCATCAAGTATCTTAGTTTGAGAACATGGTGATGTCACGGTAATGATCAAAGTTTGACAACAATATAACTACTTACATTGAAAACTGAGCTTTTTGGGCCATTGGAGTTCCTTTAGTAATTTTCTGTGACTTTGAAATACCACGCTACAGTATCATTTACCAATTGTACTTAAAAGTAATTAGCGTGTATTTTTGCAGCTTTTGTAATTTTTGGTCTTTGGTGTCTGACTCATAATACGTTTGTCTTGGAGCTGCTATTTCCTTTTGAGTGCATGTATTATGCATATACAGTTGAATGTATCCCTTCCGCATGTTGT
Source organism: Lissotriton vulgaris (assembly GCF_964263255.1). Lineage (NCBI taxonomy): Eukaryota > Metazoa > Chordata > Amphibia > Caudata > Salamandridae > Lissotriton > Lissotriton vulgaris. Next base: position 791,097,845 of record NC_141698.1, read on the forward strand.
GTATGTCTATGACAGAGATGGTGATAATACTTCTGTTGTCCTGTAGTTATTACGGTTTGATCGTTCTTAACATAGAAAAATTACTTTTGCGATTATCATTCCCAAATAAACTGCTGCTCATTTTGTTCGTTTGTTTTAAGTTGTATGTAGATAGCAGCGAAGCTTTAAGGTATTTGTGGTCCCAGCATGTTATTTCTCTGGTTCAATTCAATATCAACTTTTGGGATGACCTAGAGAAAATACTGCCGGATGGAGTGATACCAAATGTGTCCATTTCCCTTTGTTATTTATAAAACGTAGTACAAATCTGTTCTTGTATTTCGTCTGTAGTTTTAAATTCAAAATGTGCAAATATGTGAGTGAGAAACAATCTGAGGTCCATAGACCATATTTTCAAAGAGTTAAAACAGAATTTGATTGGTTGTTCTGTTATTAAAGAAGTATTTGTAGCGACAATGAGTAAGGGACCTTTTGTTACTGGAGCCTCTGACTAATGAAAGATAATCCAATGTGGATACAAGGACAGCAACATTCATAGTGATTATGTGAACCCATGTGCAATTTGTTCAAGCAGTTTCTAGGCTTACAATGGATGACATAAATGACCTGAACCCTTTGGAACTGCTGAAGGTAATGCCATTTCCCCAGAGTACTATAGTAATGCCTCCTGACTCTGGGCACATAGTGCAAGGTATGGTCAAAGGGCACAACCTGTATTTAAGACGTCTGATTACAGTCAATAGCTGTGCCCTGTGGGTTCAGGTTCCAGGGGTGACCAGGGGCATATCCTGGACAAAGAGTATACACAGCACTTACAGCTCATTGCACATGGCCAAATACTATGCATTGTAGGATATGCGGCCAGAGGTAATTGGTACAGTACATACCCACTGACCCTACCCAGCTTTTAAACCTCACTAGGCATAGTTCAAAACTGTATTAGGTGAGATTTGGGGTCTTGTTGACTGGCCTTAGGGCTTCTATGATGTCCAATATCTCTAGTAAGAGCTTGAGGCATGGCTGAAGACCAAAGCTATCCAAGAATATTTTCGGTTCCCAAAGCCTGTTTGGGATAGGTAATGATTATGTAATACAAGCTCAGGCACTAGAAACTGTTAGTAGGCTGTGACTAAAGCCAAGTCTTGTGCAGAGTCTACCGGTCATGGCTGAACTGGATGTAGCACAGTAGAACTGGGTGCAGTGCTGGCTGACGATGACACCCATTGTGCAACACCTTCAGCCTCCAGGCTTGGGCAGGTAGGTCAGACCCGGTTCATGCCTAAATACCACCACATGCACCCAGAATTTGTATATTGTGGGCTCTGGGGTCAGAAGCACTGGCAAACAAGGGGGACGTGCAATGGTGCATACTTAAAATAGCCCACACTTCTGAAAATAATTTTTAATGGAAGTTATACCCCATAGACCATTGAACTGCCCCGTTATGGTGGGCCACACAATTATAACCTCACCCCAAACCTCCCACATAAAATCACAGAGCGCATCCAGTTATATCTCCAGTCATGTATTTGATTGTGGAGTTTGCTGTGCTATCAACAATGTAATTTTTTAGATTGTTATTGTTTGGGGTGTCATGCTTTCTTCGCAAATTTCAATATTTATTATGTTGTCAGTCATAGCCCACCATCTATTGCTAATCTTATTTCAGTGCAAAAAAAGTATTTTCGTTCGTGTCACACTGAGAACGTTTGTGTGTAAACTAAACACTGTACTTTTGTTCCTCTTCATTTCCTTAACATCATTAAAGTGTATACCTCATTTCCCTTCAGATGCATATTATGTGTCATACAATTTTGCAAATTGCAATAGCTACAATAGTAGAGCAGCAAAGCATTGCTCTTTTCAACATCTGTTTTCTGACAGTGGCAATATAGCCCTTCTTTCTACGTATATGCATTGAAGGGTTTTCGAAAAATAAACAGTGGGACCTCAGAATTGATGTTTATGAGGAGATATATTTTTTACACAGAAGACACTGACCATTCAGAAATGTTATGTGGCATAGCACCAATATAACACTGGTATTCCCTCACTATTGAGATCTTAGAGTACATTAATACTTCTCCAAATAATGCCTCTTACCACATCTGTTTGCTGCAAGTTTAAATATTCCCTTGTTTCTTTGTTTCTTGTGTGCACTGTTGACATGATTAATGATCACTAGTGACATTATATATAACTTTGTATGCTAATCGCCTTCATTTGAATTTCATAATGATAATGTACTGGTTACAAGGCACAGGATAAAACCAATTCATCTGTTATGCGATTATGTGTGTCTTCGTTCTCGCCTTGAGGTAATTACTGATTAGATGAGTGTTGCTCTTGCCAGACATATTTTCTTTGGGTGAAACCGCATACCAGAAAGGCTGTGTCTCCCTGAAGAAAATGACTGTAAAACCTGCGTTGCCCCTGGGCATACCTTTTGCTGAGTGGCTGTTTAACATACAGTGTCTTGTGGCTTGGTTTTGTTTTGCTCATTACTTGTTAATTACTATTTACCATGCAGATTTTTTCAATACAAAAAGGTTTTTCGCTATGATATCTCATTTTCGAATTACTACTTCCAGCATTATCTAATTAGCTCTATTATGTATGTGTTTTAAAACAAAACATGATTAAGTAACATGTCTATTATAGAAATGTGCAAACATTTCTCAGTGCTTCTCTCAGTGTACCTCTATTTTCTTCTATTGGCAATCCGTCAATTTGAGTCATATAATTTAATAATTAAATCTACTTGAATCTCAAAAGTGTGAACATCCTTTACAGTACATTCTGAACTCTGTCAGGATTTCTTGATTTAAAAACTGCTTTAAAAATGTGTAATATGTTCTCAACAAGTGAATCGTCACCATCTGTAAGCGAGGAGACGGCATACAAACTCCATGAGTGTGAGTCCACTGTACTAATGCAGCATATTGAGCCTAGTCTCTTACCATATATCCTCATCCAATAAACCTTTCTTATTCACACTGAGGGGTGAGGAGAGTTACTATTTAATCCATCAATATAAATTAACAGTGCAACCCATTTGGCTACACGATGAAGAGCAGGAATTGGTAGCTAGGGTTAAGAAGGGCTATAGCAAATTATAAAATCAAATTAAGGTACAGAATTCTTAACATTCTACAAAGGTACAAAATAAAAACAGGTAGGCCTAACCTACAGAAGAAATTGAGGCGGACCAATATTAGGCAAACAAGCAGTTCAATCACGGCAATACAAAAGATCAATAGGAGTATCTGATGCTCAGAAAAGAGTAGCAGGTTTTGCTGTCTGTACATAAGTAATTCACCTCAAGCAATGTCCCAGCTAAAGGATGGTTCTTAGAATCTGAAGGATCTCAAAAATCAGGAATTTCCATGAAGGAAATAAGAACTAAGCAATAAAAAAATAAGCATGGAGGTGTCACCATTTTAGAAACTCAGTCTTCTTGGATCAGGTAAATGTTAGCCTAAAACACACTTAGCAAGTGGATTGGGTATGCCCAGAAGTGTGTTTCTTGCTTGCTGTGTCAATGGATTTAAGCTAGCCTGGCTGATGAGAGGAGATACCCTGAAACCGGTCCCAGGATGCTTGTTTACGGTCCAGGGAGAATCTGGCTTGAGAGTTAGTGCTGGACTGTTGCCATTATGAACAGGGTCAAGACTGATTTACATATAGCTGGGTCCAAACTGGGGAGACATGGTGAGCAAAAGAACAATGGATTTAACCCAGATTGCTTGACTGAGGGCGAATGTTTGAATTGTTCAGCATTCTGTCTTTTATTTGTTTGAGTAGCAAGATACTGCTGAAGCACAACTTTGCCCATCCTTTAAACATCACAGATACATCACAACTTCATAACAGATTCATTGAAGAGAATGCCGTTCTCGACCCATCCCAATCCGGATTGCAAAGCAACCACAGCACAGAGACCGCCCTACTCGCCTCCACAGAAAACATGCGCACCTTCCTGGACCAAGGCCACTCTGCAGCCCTCATCCTACTCGACCTATCAGCAGCCTTCGACACCATCTCCCACCGCACACTAGTCGCCAGAGTACATGATGCAGGCATACAAGGAACAGCCCTGGACTGGATCCGATTATTTCTCACCGGAAGAAACCAAAGGATCAGACTCCCACCCTTCCTCTCCAACCCCATGGAAATCACCTGCAGAGTCCCACAGGGTTCATCACTGAGCCCCACCCTCTCCAACATATACATGGCCCCCCTCGCAGCCATCCTCCAACAACACAGCCTCAACATTGTATCCTACACCGATGACACCCAGCTCATCCTCTCCCTCACCGAAGACCCCACCAATGCCAAACTCAGCTTCCAGAAAGGAATGCAAGACGTCGCAGTCTGGATGGCAAACAGCTGCCTGAAGCTCGACTCAGAGAAGACAGAATTCCTCATCCTCTGTACCACCCCTTCTGCAAAGGACAGCACCTGGTGGCCGACCACCCTCAGAAGCCCAACTACCCCTTCAGACCACGCCAAGAACCTGGGCATTGTACTCGACTCATCACTCACCATGAACCAACAGGTCAACGCCGTCACCTCCAGCTCCTTCAACACCCTCCGCATCCTCTGCAAGAGAAGACGATGTTGTTCCCATGTTTGGTGTGGGATATTTAGAAATTGTTAGAGCCTACAACGTGAGAAGTGGAAAAAGACAATAGACCCCTGATGATGCATACAAAGGGGTGTTGCCCAAGAAGACTTGTGTGTTATAGCTTAGTGTTTGTACTTTTGGAGATTCAGATTCTTTTCACATGCCTTTTAGATTCTTTGCAGATGCCTTGCAGATCCCTATATAGATTTTTCCCTGAATGCTTAGACCACTTTGCTTGGACTTTGAGAGGTTTAGATCTCTATGCTTCCTTGCATTCTTTGCTAAGTGTGACATGTGTCCCTTGCTCGCTGTGCCACTGGAGTCAAGCTATCCTGGTTGATAAGAGGTGATAACCCGAAACTGGTCCCAGGTTGCTTGTTTCCGTTCTGGGGAGGACCTGGCCTGGCAGTTCGCAGTTAGACTTTTCCCATGGGTGGATAAGGGTGGGGCTAGACTGTTCCCTTGGGAGGGGTCGGATCCGTTAGCAGATTGGTCCCTGTCTTCTGTCGATTCTCCAGGAAGTTTTTGGTGAAAATATTTTTAAGTCCCAAGTTTAGGGTCAGGCAGGAACAGCTCCTTTAACACCACTTCCAAGGTTCCAGAACCTAGAGGACATCACTTGAGTGGCTAGTACTCACTACATCAGAGGCAAGGTGCAGGTTGCAAGGCCCTAGGAGCTTGGTATGTCACTATGGCTCACAAAAAGGGCCAGGCAACTAGCCCTTGGAACACGACTGGTGGTCGTGGGATCAAGGAGATGGTCCAGTGCTCATTCAAACAGCATTGCAGTCCTCTAGTAGCAGCAGGTCAGTTCTCTGGGGTCAATGCAGCCCTCCTGAAGTCTTCCTTAGGTCCAGTAGTGTAGTTAAGAGTTGTTCTCAGGGTCCAAACTTTATATCTGATGCCAGCCTTTGAAGTTGGGTGATTCCCTTTGCTACTGTCACATCTGGTTCTAGAACATTCTTCCCTTCGCCTAACAAGGCACCCAGAAGCCTGGGATGATAAAAGGCTAGTGTCAGGGTCCTTTGTATGTGCTGGAGGGAAGCGCTTTGATTAAACGGGACGGGGTACAGCTCCTCCTCCAGCATTCTTAGCAGGATGGCCCATCCTACTAATTTTTAGTCCCCTTTTGTGTAACTGTCTGGAAGCAGAACATAGCTCCCAACAGCACAGCCATACACAGTCATGCGACCCAGAACACTGGGAGAAGGGACATTGGCTAGGACAAAAAATACCAACTGTCTTAATGTGACATTTTCATAACTGTGACTTTAAACTGACTTTGCCATTGAAGAGGATTTTATTCCAATTCATGTAATTCTAAACCTAACATCTCTATCTGTTCTCAATCAAACCTTTAGACGTATTAAATGTAATAAGGCAATCCACTGCAAGTTTATGGGAGAGGTAAGCCTGGCAATGGTGAAAATCGACTTTGGAGTTTCACTACCTGCACATATAAAACCTAAACCCACATGTGCAATTGTTTTAAATACAAACAATCTGACCTATGGGCCTTTATGGCTTTACAGATGACCTATATGTATTAAAAAGGAAGGTATAGGACTGACAAAAGGTTTATTTTGCCAGGTCAAAATGGCAGTAACTGCACTGCAGGCTGCTATGGCAGGCCTAAGACATGTTTTTAAGGGCTACTTTAATTACAGGTAATGTGTACTTTCAGTACCATATACTAGGGGAATACAATTATTATGGACATACAAGTAAATAAATTGTGCCAATCTGGTGTAAACTACATTTACCATGTGATAGGGAGAGAGCACAAGCACTTTAGCACTGGTTAGCTATGGTAAGGTCTTCAGAGTTCTAATGCCAACAAAAATGAATTCAGAAAACAGTCGGGGGCAAAATGTTTGGGGGATGACCGTTCCAAGAAGGTCAGCTCTTACTTCAGCCAACAAAGAGGTGAACTATTTGACTGCTGTCCCTCGGGAGAGTCTGTGTGACTCGTCAGACCCCTAACAAAGTTCCCAGATTGGCCCAAAATGCTGACCATTTCAAGGATTGGCCACAGTCTGCACTACTATAAAAAAGCTGTATTCCACAGCGTTTATTTTGGAATACAAATCAAGGCTGAGGAAGTACGCTTGGTGATAGTCCTTGAAGAAAAGGAAACAGCTCTAGTTTGATAATGTTATTGCAGAGGATCTCTGTCAGTCAGATTGTTATACAGAAAGGGTCATAAGAAGAGACTGTAATATATTTCACCCTGATAGGTGACTACATGCAAAATCAGGTTTCAAGCCACACTCTGCTCTCCCCCCAACACACACTCACTTTCGCACACCCACTGCAACATGACACTATTTTTATTGTTTTTTTATAGTTATCTATTGGTTCTCTGTTGTATGGGCCCTTAAGCCTTGTCTTTACGCACAATAAATAATTATGTGTGGCAGTAATATTCAGCTTCTACTCCATTCTCTCTTTCACAGCAAGAGCTGATTTACTTCACCTTCAGCAGACAAGGGAATGCAGAAAATACAGTCAACCTCAGCCTCCTGCTTCAAAGATGTAACGAAGTTCAGCTCTGGGTAGCCACAGAGATCCTTCTCTGCAGCCAGCTTGTCAAACGTGTGCAGCTAGTGAAAAAGTTCATCAAAATTGCAGCTCAGTAAGTTAAATATAATGTTTTAATTGGTTGTATTTTTTTAAATTATGTTGTGTGTGGGTGCTTAATGTAAAATGTAGTCATCGGATAGAAAACAAATTTATGAAAGGTCATTTCTGTGGTGGATTCTTACAAGACGGTCTTCCTGATAAAATCTCAGACTCACAGGGTCAACACAAAAAATGCTAACTTCCTCGTCACAGTCCATAAGGAAGCTCCCACAATGAACGGACAGCTTTAGTTTGCTTAAGCCGCACATATGCAAATAACCCACCTGTCTTTGTTTTCAAGTCAAAAAGAAGGAACAGTCCATACAGTAGATCTTAAGTACAATACCATGAAAGAAACTTAGTAAGAGTTGTGGTTCCTTGTCTGTAGATGTTGGTTGGAGGCTTGGCACAAGCCAGAGTGTTACTGATTGACTTGATGTTTTCTATCACAAAGATGTTTATGGTGTCACAGACTTCTTGAATCTGGCAGCATAGTTTGCAGTCACTGGGTGACTATGACTCTTTGTATAACTGCACATTTCGCACAGACTTTCCGAAAAATAAGCGTTTGTGTCTCAAAACCTTTTTTATTAGTCTATTCTAGTGTGTTTGGGTTGGATGTTGGCATAAAGAGAGCATTGTGTATGCAACTCTCATTTGTGAAAATTTTCAGAGTATCATTAAACCAGGCTTGTGCTGTGGTCTCTTTTTTTTGGTCTCCTTTGCAACTGTGCATGTGCTTTCGCTTGCGAAGGATATTGTATACAAGATGCATGGAGCCCGTCCATTGCTTACCATGCTTTGGAGTCATTGTCACTTATTTGCTGCCTTCAAATTGGCGTGGGTGTGCTGGCTGCTCTTCCTCTTTTTTCGACTGGAGCATGGACCAAGTACCAATTGATTCAGCTTGATTGATGTTCTTCAGTTGATCTTGATGTGATTGGGGTATTACTTTGATTGTTTCCTCTTCCCTGTCAATGTTATTGAACCTCTTCCCATTTGTAACTATGTTTTATTAACCCCTTAAGCGCTGCCGCCGGCCAACGGCCGACGGCAACGCTACCTCCCCAGTGCTGCAAACGACCGTTGGCCGACGGGCCAGCGCTCGTTATTCGAACGTTCAGCACTGGGTGCTGAACGTTCGACGCAGCAAAGGAGTTAAGGCGCACACATTTAAAAAAAACAGTTTTCTCCTTTGAAATGGGTGTGTATTGTGACAACATAAGGTATCTGCTTCTAAATATGTTTTTATTAAGACATGGACATGTGTGCAATTGCATCATTTATGTGATCGGATTTTTTTGCCAAATGTAATGCTTTTCTCCTTTCCACGCATGGGGTAAACTATTGATTTGCTTAGACTCACAGGAGTGTTGTGCTGAGACCTAACACGCATTGGCAAACCAATAGTTCTTGCTACTCCTTTTTGGTCATGCTGCACACTCTGGGTATTGCTGACTTTGGCAATGATTTGTAGCCATGCTGTTTACCAATGTGGCTGCTGTGCACCATGGTGCTAAAAGTAATATATTAAGCAAAAAAGACTATGGTGTATCCAGCACTAACCTGCTTGAAAAAAAGCATATTAGCCCTGGCTGCATCACAGCACTTTTTAAAATGAGTTGTAGCCACACTGCGAAGCAACCATGTGGCGGTACAGCATGGCTACAAAACATAGCCAAAGCCAGTAGCTCTCATAAGCGAGCCTGATTGGCTTTGCCAATACATGTATCTTTCAGAAGTGGTACATGGTTCTCCTTGGTCAAAACGATATGCAAGTGTTAAAAACCTATGGGTGGTTATCAACGTTGACTTGGGAAAGGAGCCTGCTAGATTGGAACTGAAGGTACATAACGCTTTTTACTGAGTTCTATGAGGTGGTGGGATGTAAGGAAGTGATGCGAGAGTGAGATGGTGAATTTCTGTGACAAAGGCATTGGTTAGACTTGTTATGCATTAACAGGTTAGTATTATGCAGTTAAGTCTGAGGGGCATTTATAAAAGGCTCAATAGAAGTGCTGATGTTGGAATTGGATGGTGACGCTCGTGATTTAATGTATCATGGATACTAAATACAGAGTCAGTGGTGTCTGTCAACCAGGCCTTCGTAATGAGAAAAGGTCAAGATTGTCATCTTTGATGAAGGTATGGATGTGAGTAGCATGTTTGTTGGCAAAGCTAGAAACTATTGAACAGCATTAGCGCACTGCTTTTGCGGTGCTTTTACCTTTTAAGAGTAGTGTATAAGATAACAAGATCACCTAAAGGTGACAGTTGTGTGTGCAATAGCAAGTGGGCAAGTCTTACATTTTCATTGCAGAGTTAATGTGAGGTCAAACACAATAAAAATATAAACTCTATTTTTGTTCCCAAGCATAGGCTAGGTACCGGCATAGCTCCAGGACGAGACCCAATGATGCAAACGCTTCCTCTCCCTCTCTGCTTAAGTTTACCTCCTACTAATACTAAAGACATATTAAGGCACGGGCAAATTGGGCAATTGCCCAGGGCCCCTTATTTTAAGGTATCCCTGGGAAGGTTATTTTTCTTTCTATCTCAGTTTTGTCCGTTTCTGTATCTCAACCATTACCATTAACGTATAAGTCAATATTATTTGTCATCACTGGCTATGCCCAGAAGAAAAAGATAACATATGGCAACCTCACTCACTTCTTGGCACAAATGGGCCCTAGTTAGTGTGGTGCTGGAGTCCTGTGACTCAGCCATGCAGCCGAGGAACGATCTGTTCCTAGTGCTCCTTCAACTGTTGTGGATTGATGCTGCTCAAATTAACAAGATTATTCACGCTTTGGAGACCTGAGTGCTGGGAGGAGTAAGGACGTGTTGAAACGTGCTTATTTTTTGCGTTTCCTTCCGTCAGCGCTGTAGTTGGCGCTCTCCTGAGTACAAAATCACAGTTGCAGGGTATGCACCACCAACAGAAAACACAAAAACATATAAGAGAACAGACTTAGGGTCTGATTTAGATCTTGGCAGATGGGTTACTCCATCACAGCGGGAGGGATATCCCATCTGCGGAACTGTAAATCCCATAGGACATGATGGGATTTATATTTCTGTGGCTGGGATAGCCATCACCGCAGTGAAGGAGTCACACGCCCGCCAAGATCTAAATCAACCCCTTCTGGAACAATATTGTAGCCACAGTGATGCAAGTGTACAATGTTCAGTTTCCTCCTTTGTAAAATAGTTCTCTGCGGAAAATTCATTGTGGTGCGTTAAAAATAAAAAAGCAGCATGCTTTTATTGTATTCTAGAAAAACAACAAATATGGCTGCACGATTTACTTTTCCCGTATCAACATTTGGTGTCTGCTGGTTACAGGTGCAGTGCAAAGAATGTAACAAATTCATTGGATGTTTTCTCTTCTACAGTTGCAAAGCTCAGAAAAATCTAAACTCCTTTTTTGCCATTATCATGGGACTCAATACTGCATCTGTGAGCCGGCTGTCTCAGACCTGGGAGGTAAGGACATTTCTAGCACTGCTTGTTTAGAGTGACCTTCTAGAAAGGTGAAATAAGGGTAACTCCTCGGGCACAAAGCTTTGAAGAAAACAGACGTGTCTTGCAGACTAGATAGTGCAGTTCATTCCTGCTGGGGATTCTGAAATGCCTTTCTGCCTGAGAACCATAGCATTAGCCTGGGATGATGCACTTGACAGCTAGTCTTTGCAGTAGGAAGGAAGGCAGACGTTGCCTGAATTGGTAAGTAATATTTGAATGCAGCTGTGAAGAGGACCATGAAGGGCAAATGTTTTTTTTTAAGCAAAAGAGATGGTGATGCGGGTTTAGAGAGCTTTCTACATCTTGGATCACACATACAGGAGGCAGAGCAGTCCACAAATGCATATCAGCAATCTAGGAGGGGTTAGGACTACTTCTAAGTAAATAGCAGGCACCATTATCTTTCAGAGTTGGAATATTAAATCGTTTCCCCATCATTTTCACAGTTTTCAATATTTATTAAAACACCTGTCGAGTCATTCATTGATATGTATAGCACCTACCTGGGTGCGATATATGCTCGTGTTTTGAAGGACTAATACATTTTAAACCAGCAGCAGCCAGGCAGGTAAAAGTGTGCGAGCTTACCCATACTATTCAATGATTCTCCTGCACAAGCACAGACCACCCAGCCACACCTGCAAATGCCATCTTCCTCTCTGTAAATGTAAATGTATTGCGATTTATATAGCGCACGTATCACCCAAAGGCATCAAGGCGCTTACCTTGGGAACCCGTCCTGGTATTCCCCTGTGAGATAACCCCAGCAGGGTATCCACAAGGTGAAAGCCAGGCATCCACCCGCGAGGGGCCGTAGTGGAGATTAAGCAAGCTATTGCCCAGAGTCGCAGAGTGTGAACCCGTGAGTCGAGTAGGCACCAGAACGAGAATTATCGAGTCCGTGGAATTTTTAAGCCCAAGACCCGCCGTGGCGGGGAATTGAACCATGGTCCAGGACCGATCTCAGCTTATGGGTCTGCCGCCTCTAACCCTGAGCCACACTTCTCCACTACTCTCTACACCACTGTCAGAGTTTGTCTTGCCCCCATCTGCCCTATCGACAAAGAATGACCGTCAACGGGAACCAGGAAGAGATTTTGGATGTGACAAAAGTGAGATGTGAAAGAATACCGATAGAACAAAACAGGGGTGTTATGTTAAGCATGATAATGTATTATTAAGAAAGTGATGTTGTGGAGTTTTTTTTCAGAACTGGTATTGAAGTTTTCAAGAACGTTCATAAGTTGTACTTATATGAAGAAATCACTCTGCTGCTGTGACTGAGTTCGGCGGAGTATGCAGTAGTGTTCACTCAAATATATTCGTGGCCTTGAATAATACTGCTACTTCTGCTAGTCACAGAAAGTACCATCCAAAGTGGGTGGTTCCTTTATGTGAGGATACTTCCGAAAGCTCCTAGTAGGCATGCATGCTTGCTCATTTCTGGCCATTTATAAAAATGCGCTCAAAACCAGGAAACAAGAACTTAGAGAAATAGCCTGGGAAGATCTGAGTAAAGCCGCAGCCCTCCGGGACAGCAAACTATTGTGGAGCACCATCAATAGCCCATTCCTGCAAAAAGAGGAATTCCCTGTCCTCACTGCCCAAGTTAGTGAAGAGGGATGGGTGGCCCATTTCTCAGGGATCTTTGATCCAACTGGAGAGTCCCTAGCCAATGATAACATCATCTGCACTACCCTAGTTGATTTCCCGAGAATAACGACCGATGAGGTGGATTTGGCTATAAGGAATAGCAAAGGGGGAAAAGCCCCCGGCCCAGACGGGGTGCCGATCGACCTATACAAATATGATCCAGCCCTCTGGAGTCCACTATTGACCATAGCCTTTAATGCTGCTATGGATAACAGGACCCCTTCCACGTGGGGTGAATCTATTATCATTCCAATCTATAAAAAGGGGGATAGAGGAGAGGCCAAGAACTACCGCCCTATCTCCCTTTTGGATTCCTCACTTAAAATCCTGAGTAGGGTCCTGTTAGCTCGCTTGGAAGATTGGGCCGTAGATAATAACATTCTTGCCCCATCCCAATACGGCTTTAGAAAGGGCCTTGGTACGATCGAACAATGTATTAACTTGAACCTTTTAATAGGGAAGTATACCACGGCCAAGCCGGGATCACTATTTCTGTGCTTTGCAGATCTTTCAAGCGCATTTGATCTGGTCGACCATGCCCTGTTATGGACAACTCTGCTGGGTATGGGAGCCCCCCCCGATATTATCTATTTCCTGGCCACACTTTATTCTAACCTATCCGCCCAAATTCGTTATGGTCCTGAGGGTGAGTGCACACGGAAGATTAGAGTAAGATCTGGCATTCGACAGGGCTGTGTATTAGCCCCGTTGCTTTTTTCCCTCTTCATTAACTCGGTAGAACAAGAACTAAAGCAAATTCATGCTGATGCCCCCCAAGTAGGAGGCACCCCTATACCGGTATTATTGTATGCCGATGATACAGTTCTTCTTTCTAGGACTCCTATAGGCCTACAAAAATTGATGGATGGGTTCTATGATTTTATATTGAAACGGAAACTCAAAATTAATAATTCTAAAACGTTCGTCATGGTGTGTGGGAAAAAGCTGAAACTTTTTAAACCTTTCTCTTTTAAGGAAAACCATATTGCAACTGTCACAAATTTTTGCTATTTGGGAGTCACATTTAACGATAGAGGATCTTGGGCTCCTGAGGAAACAAATGTCAAAGCGAGAATGGGGAAAGCATCCTTAGGCGTCTTCCGCTTTGCCACCAAAGTAGGAAGCCGCCGCATTGTTGATATGCTGACTATATACAAGCACAGATGTACTTCGATAGCATTGTATGGCTCGGGGGTATGGGGACATTGCAATGCCAAGGCCCTGCAAAATGAAGAAAACAAGTTCATTAAACGGCTGCTTTGTCTCCCCACCTCGGCATCTACTGTTCTAACCCATTCGGAACTAGATCTGGATTACCTGTCCGACCTCACTGGGTTAAGGCCACTATTGGTATGGAAATCCATTTTTACCAAGCCGGAAACAGCATTCACTAAAGATATCATCAAATACTGTTTGCTCTTGGATAAAGTTTTAAGTATTCCATGGTTAAAATATGTAGTTATGACTGTGAAAGACCTGTTTGACATGGACCTAGGAAATGACCCTACTAGTTTGAACACTCTAGACAAACAGGAAGTAAAAAATGTCTATCTTAGGGCGAAATCGGATGTGCGAAGTTATGCTACTAGAGAATATTCCACATATATTTTCCACCTGTCCTTGAATGATGATAGCCGGGGTATTCCAATGTACCTTAAAGTTATCCATAGACAGTCCCACCAGTTTGTTCTTTCAAGGCTAAGATTAGGTATAGTGCATAACTTGGTTGCTTTCCCGACTATGAAATTACATCCAGTAACCCCATGTCCATGTGATGACTCTTCCAAACAAAGCACAATGCACTTTCTATTATTCTGTCCTCTGTATAAAGCACAACGCATCTGTTTCCTCAAACCCATGTTCCTTAAATATAATATGTATACTACCGATAGCGCTTTGAGGCTTCTTTTTTCACTTTCAAGCCCAGATATCTGTTTTTATACTGCCACTTTTATTCTGAAATCTATTAGAGCTAGACTTAGCATGGTTTTCCTGTAATTTTATGTGCAGCAATTCCCACAACATGTGACTATGTTTTTTGCTTCTGTATTTTGAGTACCATGTGTATGTAATGTTTTAAACTGTATACTTTTATGATGTTTTTTAAACATTCGAATAAAGTTGTAAACTTGAACTTGCTTGCTCATTTCCTTATTCCCTCTTTGGTTTTAGGGTTCCGGCCTCGAACAATCATGAACTGGCCACGTTACAGCTTACATACTTAATAAGTTAAATAAATACCATTGTAACAGATAAACAGCATGCTTGGCAATACCACAATTCAACACAAGCCATGTGCAAATACGTTACAAAAATTCTTGTTTAAGGCTTTTGCATGAACCCTTGTCCACACCACCAGCCAGGCAAAATACCCTGCAATAATTTGGAATTCAACCCTAACATTGTGAAAGCAAGAGTACTGCACTATAGTATTGTGGATACCCGAAATCAATTTAGGGGTGATTTTGAAGGTTTTGTTAGGAAGTAACCCTCTTTGCAAGAAGCAAAATTCTCAACACTGGGGCATCCTTTGAAGGGTACTAATAAACAGCAGATTAAGCAAGGTGCTGCAGGTAAATGCTAGCAAATGGGGCTGATTGGAACCTGGTGAAACAAGCAGCTAATTAGTTGGTCTACAGTGAGTCACATTAGAACGAGGCAATGCGGTCTTGCACTAGGCAATTCTGTATGCACATGGTCATATGTGATATCCTCCCAATGCCTGAGTTCTCATGCCTCCTTAAATTTGGACGAGGAACGGGCGATCGAGTTCTCATTGGGCTTTATACACAATTTCTCACTCTGTGCTTGGTTGACTTCACATGAAAACCAAAGTCCCAAGCAAAAACACCACACACCATTGTTAACTGACAAAATTAACCTGTGAGGATTTCATGGTACATGGAAACGTGCAGAGAAAGGACTCCTTGATGAGCAACCTTCACACAAACATTAAAGATGATATACACCATCCCCACTAAAGTTGCCAGATTCAGTAAGAGCTATTTAAGAAGATGGTGTTGCGGGGAATGAGATTTTGATATTGTTTCTGATTACCTAGATACTTATCTCATTCTTCCTTTTGGATCGATTATTTTCTATCATTGAGTAAAAGACAACCCCACATAGGTTAAATCAACCCCATAGACTGACGCAACTCTGAAGAACCACTTACGACTGATAAAGTTTGAAAGTTTAATATAAAATTAATATCAGTTGCATATACAATCCTCTCAGGATAAGATTCAACAAGTATACAGGAATTAAAAGGAACATAAATTCCCTAAAGAATCTAAGTCTACAAAAGAATACAATTAAAATCAATTCCAGAATCAACAGATTAAAAACATAGACACAAAGTGGTTCCGTTGCGTCATCTATAAAAAGAGAATAACAAGTTAATTCTGTCCCTACTCTATACTAGGTGACATCCCTAATTCGCAAGTTCCTTACCTAAAAAAGGTGTCAGCAGTTTGACTTCCAAAGAAGTTCAAACTCTCTTAGCCTCTAATGGTAACTTATATTGAGAAACAGTACCCTCTCTGCCTACCCATCCGCTCTCTAAGGGTCCTCGGCCTACTGCTCTCTTGCGCTCTGTTCTCTCTCTGCTCTCTGAGCTCTTCGCTATCTTCTCCCCAGGGTGCTGTCCCTAAATACACAATCACAGTATGGGTGGAACGCCCCTTGACGCCCACCACGTATACATTTACACATGCTCTCATTCTTGGGTTTTTCCATAGCTTCATCTCTTCACGTCGTCCGTTAAGTTGACCTTGCTTCTTAGGCACCATCTTCGTCTTCGTGCTGGTGACTTCATTGACATTCCAGTTGACACTTTCAGAGCAAAGTCTATCACCTTAACAGAACTCCATTCTTTACGATTGTGTTCGTAACCTCATTTGGTCCTGTGAACGGTCATTTCTAAACAAGACCCAAATTCCAAGCGTCTCTTATCTCACTTAGGCCATAAACTTCGTCCAACATTGTCACCTTAAATCTAACAAGACCTTTGACTCTTGTCTCGCACGTACAGATCAAGGCTATCCCCTGTTCCTGTGAGACCACTAAATTATATGCAGTGGACTACTCTCTTGCGAACTCTTGGTCAGTTAGGTTAAAATCACACATGACCACACTTTCTAAAACTCCTTCTTCTACACAGTATAACCTTTAACACACATACATATATATATAATCGAATTAGCGAATCGGTGATTATACTTGAATCCATGTTACATAAAATACAACGTTTACATTCTTTTCTTTCACAGTGCTATATAGTCTACACATTTCTTCACTTTATATTTCGCCTTCTTTCTGCGTTTAAAGATTACATACGTATATTCAGTTTAGCACGTTTAAGCACTTTCACATTTCTATATTAGACCATTACATGTACACGGTCTTTCTAATGCATTTCTAAAGTGATTACATATACATTTCCTATTACTTAAGTTACATCGGCTAACTTTACGCTACAAGTGCTATTTCATGTTACAACTTCTACGTTTATGCGATATGCTTGTAAATATGGTACGGATATACTTTTCATTCAAATTGCGCTCTCTCAGTTCCCCCCTTTGATGACCTCTGGGGTCATCACTAATTTCAATTTGAATGACACTTTACACAGAACTAGTTACAAGGTTCCCTCTTTTTATCGTCTCGAGAGCTCTTAAACTTTTATACTGTTGATCTTGTAAAGCAGCTAATCTCCTTTCTTGCTCTCTCATGGACCTTTGTAACCGGTTCGACCTATACCATTTGTACAGTCTCACTAAACCCAACAATGTAATTATACAAATTAATATTATTAAAACAGGTTTCAATATGTACCACACAACACTTTTACCAAGATTGGCAAACCAATTTCCAACTTTTCCCACTCCATGACCTACTTTTTCCCAAACATTTACTTTTGTTAAATCTTCTATTTCTTGGTGTATCTGTGTAATGTTCCAAATGACTTTCTCAAGTGGTTTTGAATTGTCTGGAATGTAAGTACAACATTCTTGGACCTTCAAAGCCTTGCAAACTCCGCCCTCTTTCGCTAGCAGAACATCTAAAGCAAGACGGTTCTGAAGAACCATTGCTCTAATCGACTGCATCTCTCCTTCTACTAGCATTAATGACCTTGCAGTACTTGCAGACAATCTATCTACAACTTTAGCTAGTCTCCTGATCTTAACATCATTAAGTATTAAACCTAAAAGAGGAAACATTGCTCCAAATATGTCTCCAACTACTTCAGCATCTCCTACTTCCCTTTTCGCTCTTTTCGAAGCCTTTCCTTCTATGATCTCTAAATCCTTTGCATGATATATTTTGGGGAAGACAATTGCCAAGTAACACGAACCATACCAATTGTCAGGCAGTTTTACATAGGCATTTCTTCCACATACAAAATATACATTAGGAATCGCTTGCATCCCTTTCATAAAATCTTTCGTATAATACTCTAATCGAAAAGCATGTTCGCAATTAACTTCACCTACAAATACACTCTCATAATATGTCTTGCTTCGAGTTAAACATAACTTTCCTTTCTGCGTTCTATCCAAAGCTATTGGACCATTGCTACCCTTCTTCTTGTGTGCTTTTTCTTCTTCGGTCCAATCTGTTTTCCACTGTCCTGACATTTTTAGAATCTTCTGCCTTCTGTACCGGTCATCTACTTGTCCTATAAACTTCTTTTCAACCTCTGACACCTTGCAAGTCAGATTATTTCTGCGTGCATATGAAGTATCTAATGTATCCCAAGGAAGAAAGAATTTGGCCAATCTATCCTCCTTTTTGTGATAGTCCCACTTGTTCATTTGCTTATAATTCGGGACTTCAGGCAGTACCGAATCATAATTTGAAAAGTAGTACTCAAACCCTTCTCTACCATAAAATATACTGAGTAGTAAACTACATGTTATCCCATATGTCAGTGGGAGATGATGATATCTGATGCCTTCATCTACGGAAGCCGGCAATTGCATGCAAACATAACAATCCTTGGCCTCCATGGCATCAATATACTCATACAATAGCTTGGCATATGCATTTGATCTGAAATTTCCCTGCGACTCGTCTACGTGTAACCTACGAGCTTCATTTGCCAGTAACGTCTTTTCACGAATTACATTGCTCTCCTCCTTCTTCCCAACAAGAGCAGGTTTCAAAGTCGTTACAGGCTCTACATCTGTTGTCTCTTTTTCACTTGCATGTCCTACCATGTATGATGTGGTAACTACTGTAATAATGAGAAAAATTACTACTGCTATTAGTGTACCTACTATGCATTTGGCTTTTCGGTTTGGGTTGTCATTCTCCATGTTATCAACACAGCGTAGCTCTTTCCTTCTCAAAGAAAAGTTTCTTTTCAAGTCTTTGGCTTGCTTTGTTTGCTTTCTCAGTCTGTGAAGCGCTCTTTAGCAACAAAAGTCTCTTTTCACAACAATGTCTTTTTCTCTTCAACAATAGACAACCCTAACCCTTCTCCGTCCTCTAAATGTAATCCCTAATTTTTTCTTCTTTCCACTCGGCGCTAGGTTATCTTCTTCTTTATAGCTTAAACACAAAAGTCTTTATGCATCTACAATGATTCTCGTACCTGCAGCTCTAATAACATGTTCCAATAGTTCTAAACGAATGACTTTTTCTTCTTGTGCTGGTATTTGATGACCAAAAGTCGGAAACTCTAATTGATTCAGTACTAGGTCTTTGATCCGACTTAGGTAAAGGGGAATGGGAAGTGTGAAAGTCAGTAACCCCTCAGTCTCGATTCCAGGCGTCAACATCCATATCTCCACTGCCACAAATGGATCGAGATTGATCACTTGCACTTCTTTCACTCTCCCAGATCTCTGTCCCCAAGACATCTGCTAGATAAGTCCACTCTGGGGTGGCGTACCTTCTGCAGGGCACACGTACCCTTCTTGATCTTCTCGGACTCTCAGAACCTGAATCCGTAGCTTCTTCGTCCGGCTCTGAATCTTCGGAGATCGGGACAAGGGTGCTCTCTGGATTTGCTCTCAAGCTTGACCTTCTCCTTCTCTCCGGCCAACTAGCTTCTCCATTCCTTGTCCTCCTGCTCCTTGTTCTTGGACTCGTCTCTTGATCACTTGCAGCTTGTTCTGTATCTGACTCGAACTCCCAGCTACTTTCCTCTTCTGAGACGACTTCGGTCTCACTGGTGTCCTGACCGTCGTCAGTCTGTTCCGACACAGGCTCAGCTTCTTCGATCACCTCTACAGCTTGACTTTCCCCCTCTGTGGCTTCTCCACTTTCCGCTGGATTCTCATCCGAGAGAGGAGCTGTTTCTTCCAGAGGTGCTGGAACTCTTCGGGTGTGTGAGGCGTGTATCCAGTTGGGCAAGCCTCCACACTTTACTGCAGTGTTCGTAACTAGTATGACTTGGAACGGTCCTCGCCAGCGTGCGTCTAGACAGTTCTTCCTGACATGCTTCTTCACCAGGACCCAGTCCCCTGGACACAGGTCATGGCACAAGTCTTGTGCTGATGGAACCTCTGCAGCCTGGACCTGGAGGGACACAGAATGAATGGCATCAGATAGTCCCTTGCAGTAGTCCAATATCAAATCGTCTGTGATGTTCAACAAAGCTGCAGTCGGAACCGATGGCAGTCTCATAGCTCTTCCCATTAGCACTTCGTGTGGAGAGAGACCTGTTCTCCTATCTGGTGTGCTACGTATGCTCATCAGGACCAATGGAAGTGCATCAGGCCAACTCAGAGATGTCGAGGAACAAACTTTGGCAAGTCTGGATTTAATTGTACTGTTGATTTGCTCTACAATCCCCGAAGCTTCTGGTCGATAACTACAGTGGAGCTTCTGGTCAATACTTAAGGCTGAACATAGCATCTTCACTATTTCGCTGTTGAAATGAGTTCCTCTGTCCGATTCCAAAGAGGATGGCACCCCAAACCTCGGTATCAACTCTCTAAGCAACAATTTTGCTACTGTAAGTGTATCGCACCTACGTATCGGGTAAGCTTCAACCCATCTAGAAAATATACAGACAATCACTAAGACGTATCTGAGTCGATTGTATTTAGGCATTTCAATAAAATCCAGCTGCATTCTATTGAAAGGCCCCCCAGACCTCCCTATGTGACTCAATGTGACTGGTGTTCTCTTTCCTACGTTTAGTTGCTGACAGATTGCACAACGCTGACATACTGCTTCTGCCGCTACTCTAAACTTCGTATTATACCACGTCTGTCTGAATACTCTCACCATAGCATCTCTACCTATGTGTGCTGGTCCATGCAATCTCCTTGCCATTGGACTAACAAGTTCGTTTGGTAAAACTGCTCTCCCATCTGCAGAAATCCAAAAATTCATTTCACTTTTGATACATCTAGCTGTCTCCCATGCTTTTTTCTCATCATCTGGTGCATTTTCCTGAACACACTTCAACTCGTCCCACGTATCTACAGTGTCTAACAGCATAGTCAACTCAGTTCTTTCCTGTATTCCCCCCACTTCTACATTGGTGTGAGAATACCCCTGTTCTGCACAATAACGTGCAACTTCGTCTGCGTAGCGGTTTCCTTGCGACACAAAGTCAGTATTCTTTGTGTGCGCGGCGCATTTGACGACCGCTATGGCTTCTGGACCTTGTAACGCTTCTAACAATAATCTCACGAATTCTCCATTCCTAATAGGAGAACCCGAGGAGGTCATGTAACCTCTTTGAGACCATAACTGCCCGTAGTCGTGAACTACCCCGAAACCATACTGGCTATCGGTGTATATGGTGACTCGAATTTTGTTACCTGCCAAACAGGCACGTGTCAAAGCAACGATTTCAGCTACCTGAGCGGAATGTACTCCTTCCAGGCAGGCGGCTTCCACCACTCCGGTGATAGTACAAACTGCATATGATGCTCTCAGCTGACCGATATCGTCTCTTACGCATGAACCATCAACAAAGAATATTTCATCGGGGTCAGTCAATGGTTCATCTACGATGTCTGGTCTCGGTTTGGTGCATAGTTCAGTCACATCAAGGCAGTCATGATCTGTACAGATTTCATCATCAATCTCATTTGGAAGTGGCATCAAAGTAGCAGGATTCAAGACAGAGCATCTCTTTAGGGTCACATTCTCAGCAGCCAATATGACTTGCTCGTAGCGTGTGAGCCTACTATTCGTCAGATGCTGAGTCTTAGTCCTGGTCATTAACAATTCCACAGAATGCGGTACGTACACCACTAACTGATGTCCCATTACCACATTTTCGCACCTTTCAATGCTGACACCCGTTGCAGCAACGGATTTGAGACATCCGGGCAACGCTGCGGCTACTGGATCTAATGTAGCCGAAAAATAAGCAACTGGCCTACGCGCATTGCCGTGTATCTGGGCCAAAACTGCTAAAGCACAACCTTCCCTTTCGCAGCAGTAAAGCAAGAATGGTTTTTCGTAATCAGGCATTCCCAAAGCCGGGGCACGACACAAGTCCTCCCTCAGCTGCAAAAATGCCATCAAACAATCTTTGTCCCATGGTACTGGATCACTCACTCCTTTGTGCGTCAGTTGTAGTAAAGGTTTTGCCTTCGGTGAAAAGTTGGCTATCCACTGCCGACAATAACCGACCATGCCTAGAAACATCCTGACTTCTCTTTGTGTTTTAGGTGCGTTCATTTTCATGATCGCCTCTATTCTGTCTGGAGACACCTTCCGTTTTCCCTTTTCAATCCTGTGGCCCAAGTATTGCACTTCAGTCAGACAATACTGCAACTTACTTGGAGACACCTTGTGTCCGTTCTCGGCCAAGTGATTTAGTAAGGTGATGGTGTCTACTTTGCAAGCTTCCTCAGTTTCTGACGCCACTAGGAGGTCGTCTATGTACTGGACCAGAACCGAGTTCTTGGGCAGCACTAGACTTTCGAGATTTTTCTTCAGCAGCTGGTTAAAAATCGATGGGCTTTCTGTATACCCCTGGGGAATACGACACCATGTTAAAACGCGATTTTTCAGCTTAAAAGCTAACAGATACTGGCTCTCCTCATCTAAAGGGATCGAAAAGAAAGCCTGGCACAAGTCTATCACTGTGAACCATTCAGCTTGGAACGGTATCTGAAACAATATCACTGATGGATTCGGTACCACTGGACAACATGAAACAACGATGTTATTAATCTTTCGAAGATCCTGCACTATTCTGTATTTCCCACTAGGCTTCTGCAAACCCATAATCGGGGAGTTAC
This sequence comes from Lissotriton vulgaris, assembly GCF_964263255.1. NCBI lineage: Eukaryota > Metazoa > Chordata > Amphibia > Caudata > Salamandridae > Lissotriton > Lissotriton vulgaris. The sequence goes on from NC_141698.1 coordinate 791,120,492, forward strand.
ATGGACTTACCACGATCTCCTTCAGTATTCCCTGTTTAATCATGGATTCGATCACAGGCTTTATTCCTGCAATAGTCTCTGGTGTCAACTTATATTGTGGTGTTCTTGGATACTCGGCATTGGGTTTTACCATGATCTTTACTGGCTCTACCCCTTTAATCAGTCCTATTTCCTCTCCAGTAAAATCCCACACCTCAGCTGACACTGTCTCCTTCAAATCCTGTGGAAGCTCTTCCACCGTTAGGGTAGGATATAGTTCCACACATTCCTGCGAGTTTACAACCTTAAAATCGGCATCATCATCGTTAGTCTGCACTTCTACTCCTTCAGGTGTGCAATATATTGTGCAATTTAATTTACACAACAGATCTCTTCCTAGCAGACATACAGGGCTAGAATCACAAATCACAAACTGATGTTCATCACTGTAATTTCCTATCTTCACTGACACTGGTTCTGTCAGAGGATTCGTCATTCTCCTATTTGCGACTCCTACCACCTGAATCGTCTCTCCCGACATTGGCAAACCTGGGACTACCGCTGATCTCAAAGTGGATCGAGTGGCCCCCGTATCTACCAAAAAGGTCGTAGGACATCCAGCCACTTCAGCTTCCACGTATGGTCCTCTCTGGTCTACCTCCAGGGCTGCACCTAGAGTACAGTCTTCTTCTCTATGCACTCGTTGCCCCGTAAGAGGATCAACGTAGTAGCATTCTTCTCCTCCTACAAACAGTGGCAGTTGTCTATAGGTTTTTCCTCCATTTGTAATGCGAGGCGGTTGAGGGAATGGTGCTCGAGGAGTCTGAGTCCCCCCTTTGATAAACTTTCCCTTTGGGACTGCTGTTCCCTTTACCATGCTGGTCTGAACCTCATCCTCCTCTTGTTCTAATTCCCCCGTCTCGACATTATAAGGACACTCGCGTCTCCAATGTCCCACCTCGTTACACTGATGGCACCTTGTTGTCTTTTTCAGTGTCGCGATATCTACCCTCGGTCTCGGTCTTTCTTCCTCATCTCTGCTTTGATTATTCTGTTTCTTTCCTAGTGTTCCTGTTCCCTGTTGTCGCTGTCCACCCTTTCCAGCTGATTGCATCTGTACCAACATCAGCTTTTCCTTAAGTTTCTTTGCCTTGGAATCTATTTCGTCGCTACAGTACCTCGCATACCTCAGAATCTCATCTAAAGGTTTGTTTTGCCAACAAATTAAATGCTGTTGTATCATTAAGCTTATGTCTGGTCGCAATCCCAAGACAAACTTCGACACAAACTGTCCTACATCTTTAGGATCCATCACATCCAACCCACTGTACTGTTTGAATGCTTTCAGCAATCTCTCATAGAACTCGTGAACGGTCTCTTTAGGTTCCTGAGTGGTTCGATCTATCTTAACCCAGTCTATGTCCTGCACCGGTACCTTCTCTTTTAACCAAGCGATTACCCTCTCGTACTTTTCCATGACTCTCTCTGATGGACCATTCGTCTGGGCGTCCCTCGCGGGTTCACAAATGGGCCATTCGACACTAAGTTTGCATGCCGTCCACAAATCTCCGGGCACTACGATATCAAACAGGGTGTTCAAGTCGATCCACAGCACCTTAGAGATCTTCACGAACCTCTCTACCTGCTTATACCACTCAACGGGATTCTCCCTGAGCTTTGGAAAGGAATTGGTAAATGCCGCTAAATCCCCCCTACTCCAGGGCACATGGACGTAGCTTCCGTTCGCGATTTCTCGCAAAGGGAAGGCTTCAATTCGCATTAGCTCTCCATCTTGGGACCTCGCAAGTGTACTCCTTCTGACGGATCCCCTCTTGGACCATCTTTCCTCCCATTTATCCAAATCCCTCCACATTCTGATACTCAGGATCAGCTCCTTTATGTGTACTTTCAGCCCAATCGTCCTACGCTCATCTAGATCTTGATCCGTGCAGTTTAGCCTATGGTTACCCTGTAAAGCTTTAGTTCGTGATAAGTCTATCATGTACCTGTCTGCCAACTCAGATAATTTTTCATGAACTGACCTCGCTTTCCGAGTAACGTCCTTAGACATAAACAGTATTTCATCATGATCATACAGCTCTATCCTTTCCATTGGCAATGTGCCGTCTATTATTTCATCCAAATCTGATTTCAAACTCATTACGTCGAGCTGTATTGCTTTTATCTCAGCTCTCAGTACTTCACTCCTAGGTTGTTCGTTTACATCCCTCTCACCCCCACTACGAGTCCTACGTCTCGGTACAGGTGAGTTATGAGGCGTCCTCCTTGCTTCTCTTTGTTCCCACCTCTCTAGATCCCAAGCTTTTCCATCCTCCCTTGGGGTATGGTGGAATAATGTTCTATCCCCCATTACTGCGTTCTGTCTTTTCGGCTCGGTTTCTCTAGATGCAAGATAGGATCCTCCGTTCTGTTCTATATCACTGCTATTCCCTTGCTGTCTGGTGTCACTCAATAAATGGAAGGGTCCTTCACGGTCCTCCATGTTCCCGCGATCCCGTCCGTGATCACTGGATGTATGGTGAGACCTTTCGCGACTCTCCATATTCTCGTGACTCCAATGTCGCACATTTTCGTCTGGGGCATGGTGAGTGCACCTGAAACTATTTCGGTACTCCTGTGTCTTACGTTCTCCCTCACTAAGAATGAGGCGAGGCACTCCCCCACACCCTGCACTCTTGTCTTCACACAATTGTCTAGTGCCACCGATGGTATGGCGAGTATCTCCCTTACTTCCTTGGCTCCCTCTCTCCCACTCTGGGCTGCTTTCGCCAGCTCCGCAGTGAGAGAGGATCCTGTTATCCTGATCTCTCCATTCTGCTTCTGTTTCTAATCTTTTATTCTGAGTCTCTTCGGCAGCATCCCATTCTTTCAAATACTCCCTTAATTCCTTAAAGGTTTTTGGTTTCGGTCCCCTCAGATCCATCTGTCCTCTCTGACCCCCCTGTTCTATCCAGGGACCCGTTGTTGAATCCAATGGGGTACTCCGACTCTTTGGTCCTAGCAACTGCCTTTGGGAATTGATCGTATTATTCCTACTTTCCATCTCTGCCCTTTCCCTGTCCCATCGTGCCTGTTCCTCCTGCTGGACTCCCTCCGGGTTGTAGATTGACACTATAGGACCTATGGTAACAGGTACTTGTAGAGCATCCCGCAATTGATACGACCTTGCATACTGCGTTTCTGGCACCTTCTGGACCACGAATCTTCCTACTACTCTCTGTACGGGACTGGATTGAGGTACTTCCTCACTTTTCTTGGGATCCCACTCTGATGTGGGGAGCGGTTTATATTCCCCCCACCTAGCCCCGTCCCCTTGCTGTAATTCGGGACTTTCGGCTTCTCTGTTGTACGGAGGTGGTCTGTCCATTAATAGCCTCTCTATCAGATCATCATCGGGCTCACTATCCTCATCTTCTTCTAGAGGTTTCTTTTCTCCCGTAACCTCTAGCATTGGGTACAATTTGTCTGCTTCTATCTTCTGCACCCTCCACTTTTTAGCTTCATCGTCCCATTTAGCATCCTGCACTGCTTTTACCGATCGTCTCACTCTTTCTTGGCGCCTATTCAAGCTCTTTTCGTGTGCCGTTCTAAACCATGCACTAAGGGCTTCGAACTGTGTTGGCCTCGGTAGAGGTCTCGTTGCGAGCATTACCGCTTTCAGTTGGTTCAATACTTCTAACCTAAATGTCCCGTATCTCGGGAACGTCAGTTCCTCATTTCCTTCTGTTAGCTTACTCCACTCGGAGATCCATAGTATCGAGTGTAAGCCTACATTCACAGCCATATAATAAGCTGGTGTGCCTTCTGGTGGAGCTTCTTCTCCTGCATACGAGCTTCCTCTATCTTTCTTAAAGATTGCCCTTAAACGCTTAAAACACTTCATTTTCAAAATCTACGATTTTCCTTTTAATTCTCTTCCTTATTTACTTCCCGTTGACAAACAACCAATCCCTACGCGGCTCTCACTGACCAGCCTATCCCAGCGTGGCTCTACGCTGACTGACCAATCTCAGCGCGGCTCTACGCTGACGTCACTCGTCCCCTCTGCAGCAGTTCCCCTCCTTTCTCAGCTCGTCTCACGGTCTTGCATGCGTTTTCATTCATACGCCGAAAAATGACTACTTCCGTCCAAGCGATCACTTTTCTTGACTGTACGTCCACAGTCTAACTGTAATTGTCACCTCAACTGACGAAACGTCTTCCCTCTCACGTTCAGACGCTCGCCTTAACTGATAGGTTACTTACACACAGTAAACGTCCGACCAGCGTCCGTTACTCATACACTCACTCTGTCACTCCCCCTATCATCGGTCCTAAGGGCGATCAATGGTACCTCATGACCCCCTTTACAATGGTAGACAATTACTCTGGGTGTTCGATACACCCGAACCACTTAAGCCCTTCTCTGGATCTTAAGATTTTATTCGGTTGCGCGCGCTCACAACCTTCCCTCAATCAAACTACAGGCATTCAACTCCGCTTGACATTACAACACAGGTACAACATAAAACACCGCAATCTAGCAACGCATGACCCTTATACTCACTCTCGACCGACTCTGCTGCTTTTCTCTCGTACCGTCAGCACCGTCTTCGGCAGGGATTCTTCTTCTGGTCGTCGATGACTAGGGACCTTGGGGTAATCTAAACCTGACCTAGGTTGTCTTCCTCAAGAAGAAAACCATCTTTCTCTGCTACCAACTGCGGGGAATGAGATTTTGATATCGTTTCTGATTACCTAGATACTTATCTCATTCTTCCTTTTGGATCGATTATTTTCTGTCATTGAGTAAAAGACAACCCCACAAAGGTTAAATCAACCCCATAGACTGACACAACTCTGAAGAACCACTTACGACTGATAAAGTTTGAAAGTTTAATATAAAATTAATATCAGTTGCATATACAATCCTCTCAGGATAAGATTCAACAAGTATACAGGAATTAAAAGGAACATAAATTCCCTAAAGAATCTAAGTCTACAAAAGAATACAATTAAAATAAATTCCAGAATCAACAGATTAAAAACATAGACACAAAGTGGTTCCGTTGCGTCATCTATAAAAAGAGAATAACAAGTTAATTCTGTCCCTACTCTATACTAGGTGACATCCCTAATTCGCAAGTTCCTTACCTAAAAAAGGTGTCAGCAGTTTGACTTCCAAAGAAGTTCAAACTCTCTTAGCCTCTAATGGTAACTTATATCGAGAAACAGTACCCTCTCTGCCTACCCATCCGCTCTCTAAGGGTCCTCGGCCTACTGCTCTCTTGCGCTCTGTTCTCTCTCTGCGCTCTGAGCTCTTCGCTATCTTCTCCCCAGGGTGCTGTCCCTAAATACACAATCACAGTATGGGTGGAACGCCCCTTGACGCCCACCACGTATACATTTACACATGCTCTCATTCTTGGGTTTTTCCATAGCTTCATCTCTTCACGTCGTCCGTTAAGTTGACCTTGCTTCTTAGGCACCATCTTCGTCTTCGTGCTGGTGACTTCATTGACATTCCAGTTGACACTTTCAGAGCAAAGTCTATCACCTTAACAGAACTCCATTCTTTACGATTATGTTCGTAACCTCATTTGGTCCTGTGAACGGTCATTTCTAAACAAGACCCAAATTCCAAGCGTCTCTTATCTCACTTAGGCCATAAACTTCGTCCAACATTGTCACCTTAAATCTAACAAGACCTTTGACTCTTGTCTCGCACGTACAGATCAAGGCTATCCCCTGTTTCTGTGAGACCACTAAATTATATGCAGTGGACTACTCTCTTGCGAACTCTTGGTCAGTTGGGTTAAAATCACACATGACCACACTTTCTAAAACTCCTTCTTCTACACAGTATAACCTTTAACACACATACATATATATATAATCGAATTAGCGAATCGGTGATTATACTTGAATCCATGTTACATCAAATACAACGTTTGCATTCTTTTCTTTCACAGTGCTATATAGTCTACACATTTCTTCACTTTATATTTCGCCTTCTTTCTCCGTTTAAAGATTACATACGTATATTCAGTTTAGCACGTTTAAGCACTTTCACATTTCTATATTAGACCATTACATGTACACGGTCTTTCTAATGCATTTCTAAAGTGATTACATATACATTTCCTATTACTTAAGTTACATCGGCTAACTTTACGCTACAAGTGCTATTTCATGTTACAACTTCTACGTTTATGCGATATGCTTGTAAATATGGTACGGATATACTTTTCATTCAAATTGCGCTCTCTCAGTGTGCTTGTCAGAGTGTCACACTGAGCAGAAATTGCATGAAGAAAACCTGCTATCATTGGATACCCTGAACTATCTCAATATCCATGTTTAAGGTCGAGATTAGCATTTAAGTCATTCATTTAATTGGTTAATTGACAATGCTCCCAAAATAGGACCGTAAAACAGAAGGGTCCTTTCAAACGTGTCTGGAAGAGAAGGGACCATAAAGTTAGATTTGAGAACCTTAAAAAAATGTGTGTGTGGTATTAGGATCTCTGCAGAAAGCAAATTGAAAGTATGATCCTTATCAATCCGAATTGAAAATCTGCCTTTCTGTTGCCTAAAGCAGAATGGTTCACAAAGAGATCAACCAGTGCACCCCGTGCCCATCATCAGGTCATCACAATGTTCCCCTGGGGAGGTAGGCAACAATGTGCCCATCATCAGGTCATCACAATGTTCCCCTGGGGAGGTAGGCAACAATAAAATAAAGGGTAGAATAAAGTGTGGGCGCAGGAATGGAGAGAGGATAAATGCCTTAATACTTGTTTCATAAAAGTTTACAAGCGATGCCCACAGACATTATAATACAAATGCGTGATCAAGGATTTAGTCTGAAAAAGAAAACGTCTCTGTGAATGCGTGGTACAGGGATGTGACTGAGCAGGCGCAGCAGCAGTGAAACCCCCAATAATTGTTTCTGGGTGCTTTGCTTTTCACGTGTATTTACACGAAGCAGATACAATTGTCAGATTGTTTATAACTCACAGCAGATTACTGTTGGGTGGGTCATTAATTATTCTCTTCCTGCTGCCAAGTATTTCAGGAGCTCTGTCCCTTCATGCAGCACTTTACATAATACAGTCTGGTCTAGTTCTTTCCAAGAACATATTTTCCATTCACTTTCAACCTTCATTAACTATATTAAATGTATTTACCTCCATATTACATCTGAGGAGAGGGTGGCTCTGAATGATATACAGGTTTTAGTATACTCATTTCAAGGTGTAGTGTGTGAACCATCCATATCTTATTTATTTCTATTTTTATACTATTTGTTGAATGAAGAAGAGCATTTCTTCCACAAATACTGTAATGATTTTCGACTAGGACAAGATTTACTGTGATACAGATGTAAAATACTACACATTGAGCAGGTTTCTTCATGATTCTCTAAGGAATTAGGATAACTGAAAATCTATTATGGTTGAATCCAGTCCTAAATATTTCGAAACGTAAACAGCTGTCTGGACAGCTGGATGCAAAGAGTGGGCATAGCAAGTACAAAATACTGTTACTAGAAGCCACACATGTGAGTGTTACTGTGATTGGCCGTTAAACACCACCCTTTCAACCCAACCACTGATACCCTGTGCACCATGGACGTGGAGTCTCTGTATACTAATATCCCGCAAACTGCGGCACTTCGTGTTATACAGAAGACTTTAGATACACGTCCACGCCCTCATGCCATTCCCACAACATTCATTTGTCAGTTACTGGAACTTTGCCTTACCCGAAACTTCTTTTCATTTAAAGGCCTCTTTTACCAACAAATAAAGAGAACTTCCATGGGCGCGATTTTTGCCCCAAATTTGGCCATATTGTTTATGGATGAAATAGAGAGACATGTCATTCTGGTATCATCTAACCCCTTCTCCACCGGTATCATTATGTTGCGTAGATACATTGATGACATCTTCATGATATGGAGATTGGATACCAATGTTCTACGCCACTTTATGCACTGGATGAACAACAACTGCTCGGGCCTTAACTTCACCTCCGTATCTGATAGGTCTTCCATAAACTTTTTGGACTTAACAATTTTCCATCAGGAAGGTGAACTCCTCACACGGTTATTCAGAAAGCCCACTGAGAGAAACACGTTGTTAGAATACACCAGCAATCACCCCAGGGCTCCGAGGGATTCGCTACCGTTCTCTCAATTCCTAAGGATTAGGAGAAACTGCTCGAACAAGGAGGATTACTTTAGAGAAAGCGCCATTCTGGCCAATAACCCAGGAAGATTGTAAGAAACGCCTTGAAAAGGGCGTGGTACTGTCCCCGAGAAACACTGCTTGTCTCAAACCCAAAGAAAAATATGGACAGAATAGCATGTGTAACAACCTTCTCCCCCCTTTCTAATAAACTGAGGAAAATGATTTTACAACATTGGCCCGTGATTAATGCAGGTATTCTAGAAATTGAGCGCCCCCTATTTGCTTTAAAAAAAAGTAAGAATTTAAAGGACCACTTGGTCCGAGCAGCCCTCCCCAGTCCTAACCATTGTTCTACACTTGAAGCGGTGTGGGGTCTGTCCCCCATTGTTGGACATGTCAAATTTGGGGGATGCACTGTGTGCAATTTGACCATTGAAGGCAAAACACTAGTGTTTAACAATATTACGTTCAAATGTAACACTCTTACAAACTGCAATACAAGTAATGTTATTTATCTCATCCAGTGTCCCTGTAATCAAATTTATGTGGGCCAAACATCACAAAAAATCAAAACCCGCATCTGCCAGCATAGAAGCTGCATCAGGTGCAGGACACCGAATGCCCCGCTGGTAGAACACTTCACGGAAGCAAAACATGACAAGGATGACATCCGCTGGACTGTTCTAAAGGCATTGAAACGACCCCATGGCCAGTCTACTAAATAAAGAGGAACTGAAATGCATAATAATGCTGGACTCGATCCGTAATGGACTAAACCGGACAGAGGATTGGACTTCCCTCCCCAAAGTCAAGTCAAGCACTGCTCTCTGCATACCATGTCTGCCAAAAAGCCTATGCAGTTTTGACCGAATAATGACAATCACTAAATGTACGTTACACTGCCAATTGCTCACCTTTATGAACTGGATAATTGATATTACTGCATGTAGTACATATGTTATCCCGATTACAAACGAAGAGTGAGTCTAATGCTATGAATGCAAATGCTGCTACTATTGTTATACAGACAATCTTGTGTAAATAGTCCTATGTGTATAATTGTTGGGCTCCATAGGTCAGCCCCTTCACCTCTATGAGCACGTATTTTCACTCGATATAATCACGATATGTATTAACACCTTTAACTTAATCACCGGGATGCGCAGTAAAATTACCCTCTCATTATTCCAATTAGTGCCAAATCTCAGACCATTCCAAAATGGCCGCCCCTATTTTATCCCCGAACCTTGGTTGTTCCCTCCTCAGAATGGGCACTAGGCCACTCCATAATGGCTGCCGCAGACGCAGTGGGAATGGCTAGTCCGTTTTCCATGTTGGCAGCTCACCAACTATACCCACCCGGAAACGAACGGAGCAACACTGGAGCAGCGGATCCACGCTGACGGAGAAGAGGAGAGAGACCATCGTGTCTCCACCTCCACCCCCCATCAAGCATATCGCCGAGCAAGGTAAAAGCCAGCCCTGTCCCCTATAATGCAGGATAAATATGGCAATACATAGCATTCCTAGCCGTATTCTCGTGGCCTTAATTACTTCAATTTCCTTCCAATCCAGCTCCCGAGACTGCTACACCAAAGCGGTTACATTACCCAAGGAGCAACGTGCTCCCACACCCGAGCCCCACTATTAAGGAAGACTTGTGAACCTACGGCCCTTTTCAAACAAATTCGTCCTTTGACAAGGTAAAGGTTCTGCCCCGGCACTTATTGTGGGCACCCACACCCGGCTCAGCCTTATCCCTCACAATGTAATTCCTGTTTTCAGGCACCTTCAAATCCTGGGCACTTGGCAGTACCCCCAATGCCCTACAGCCCCTGTCCAATACAACCTTAGAGACTTGGCAGGTTAGTGATATCTCTGGCTATAAAAACAGCCATCGCCAAATTAAAACCGGGCACGAACAATATCACCAAATCTCGGCCACAATGTCCCCCCAAACCGGGCACGCATGCTATTAGTCACATCTGCCGCAATGTCGATTACACCCCAAATATCCGACGTACACAATGCGCCACCATTAATGCCTCAGGAATTTGTCACTTTTCTCAAAAGCACCACATTTTAAATCTGACAATGACCGTGTGCACAAACGACAATGTCGATCTTCGGCGACTCCCTGTGCCGTTCACTAGTGTATCGTCACACCGTCTTGATACCTGGCTAATTAGTCACTGATAGCTCACCAATTCACCGCGCCGATTTTTGGTTACCCAATTCTTGTACACACCTGATCAAGAAATATTGTGTATATTGATGTGACCAATCAGTCCAAATTCACGATGACACAATTTTCACGGAGCCCAGAGTTGGCCCCCACTTGCATGGAATTAGTGCACAGAGTTCGATCACAACTATGAACAATGATATAGGTTCTGACCAGGAGTGGTCAGGTAGCCACTTATTGACCTCGCTACTGCAACTGTTTTTTATGTTTTTATGTCACTATTTCAGGCGGATGCCTCATGCTGTTCTATTATTTTCCTCCCCTTTACTTCTACAGGCGTACGTAATGGAAACAGGCAGTGATTAATACAGTCCTGATGATGATCCCGGTTCATTAGGAGCCAGGGGATTGAAACGTTGACGCTTAAAACAGTGTTGCATGAAATCCATTTGTATGTTAATCTGTACACACTGTATGTCGAAACTTGCTGTGATTGATTATTAATTCGCAAGCGACAGTTGGCTCCAAAACTCTTTTTGCCTGTAAAAAACTTTCCTCTTGATTCACTTACTTTCCTTACCCTATGGTCATTCTAGTTCTTGGGATAGGTACAGGATTGTGCCCTAACTGAATGTTTGTATGTGACCCTCTTGAGGTCAATCAAATTCCTTTTAAGTCTAAATTAAACATTCCTTGCCCGGCTGGGCTTGGAAACTGAACTATAGTACCGATTGTGGCCTATAAGTTTACTTGTTTTTTTATTGAATTCCCTGAGGACCCCTGTTCTCTTTAATAGCATATTACCCATGGTCCAAAGGTATCTTTTGGGTTCCCTTGTTTATATAAAGAATACTGTGATTGGCCGAACATTGACTGCAGACAGGGTTGAAATGTGTGTGTAGTTGGAGTAGGTTTATGATGCTAGGGCAGGCCTCAATTTGAAGACAATGATCAGCAGTTTAACAGAGCCCTATCACTGCCCAATAATCTACTCGTCATGTTAGAAGAGAGAGGGTTTTACTATGAACATGTATTGGCATAAAAGAGGTCATGTATACACTCTGTATGTCTAGTAAGTTTGAATATCCATTCTGCTTAAGTGGTGACGGACATCAACTCTTACAAATGTAAGGCTGAGAGCTGAACAGAGAATTGTATTGGTTCTGAAGTCGAAAATAGATTACTCTTTTTATGGATGGATAAACTGACCATATGTGTTCTTTAAGTAAAACATTTAATGTTATGTTATGTTATATCAACTTATACTGCGCATGGCTGCCCCAGCAACAGGGCGTCCCAGCGCTTGCAGAGCGGGAGGCAAGAAGAAGTACAGCTAAATGGATGTGAAAAGTCAGGTTTTAACCCCTTGCATGCTTGTGTTGGAACCGTTCCATCACAAGCACAGCTCACCCACGAGCCGTGACAGAGCGGTTCCGTCACAAGCACGGAACTGCCATGCGGCCGCCCCACCCCCTTAGCGCTGCGGCTGAATAGCCGCCGCAGCGAAGGGGTTAATCAGCCTCCTGAATGTCCAGTGATCGCAGGTATTGTGAGCAGTAAGAGGAATGGAGTACCACAATGCAGGAGCCTGAGCTTTGAAAGAGTAGCCCCCAGCTCTGTAGCGGCGAACTCGTGGAGTGCACAGCAGACGGTGGTCAGCAGAGCGAAGTGCGTACCTAGGAGCATAGGCTGTGAAAGAGTTCCTGCAAGATTTGGGGACCCTGACCATGTAGAATCTTGTGAGTGGTACATAAGGTTTTAAATTGAATTATTTGCCTTATGGGCAGCCAATGGAGACGGTATAGAAGACTAGTGGTACGCATATCCTGGGTATAGCAAAAAGAATGTGTGCAGCTGCATTTTGTACTTGCTGGAGTTTAGCTGTGACTGTTTAATTAGTGCCCAGCAAAAGACCATTGCAGTAATCTAGACACGACAGGACCACCAACTGCACTATTAATTGGCGGGTATATCGTAAACAAAAACCAGAATGTGTTTAAGGCTGTGCAGGTGACCAAAGCATGTACCAGCCACCTTCTTTGCATGAGGCTCGAAGGTAAGGGCAGTATCAATCATAACCCCAAGATCTTTAACAGTATTTTTAGGTTGGGGGTGGGGGGGGAGCCTAAGGCCAAAGGCCACCAATGGAAGTCCCATTTATGGGTGTCACAGCCTACCAGGAGCAACTCTGTTTTAGTAGAGTTCAGCTGCAGGTAGTTTTTAGTCATCCAATCAGAGATAGCCAGAACATCCACACGGAAATTCAATTGGACAGTAATCGGCCTATTAGTGAAGGTGAATACCAACTATGTATCGTCCCTGTAAGATACCATTTTGATGTTACGTTCTTTGGCTAACAAAGCCAGAGGGCGAACCTATACGTTGAACAGCGTAGTGCTCAGTGCAGAGCCCTGGGGACACCGTACTTTAGAGGGTAGATACTGGATAGGTAAGGGGGGCATGAACCTGGAAGGAGCGTTCCAAAGGAAATGCCGTAAACCAGGCCAGAGCTCCACCTTTGACTCAGATCACTTCAAGTCGTTGGAGAAGAATTTTATGGGAGACCGTGTCAAAGGCGGCACTAAGATTGAGTAAAAATAGTGCCGAAGTGCTGCCCTCGTCTAGTGCTGCCCAAAGCTGCTCTGTAACTGCCAAGAGCGCTGATTCCGTACTATGTCTGGGACGGAACCCATTCTGAAAACTGTCCAGAATCGAATTAGATTCTAGGTAGTTAGTCATGATGGTGTTAACATGAGATTCCATAATCTTAGCCAGATATGGAAGCAGAGATATAGGTCTAAAATTCTCTGATTAGGATGAATCAAGAGTGGGTTTTTTGAGTAGCGGTACAACCTTAGCATGTTTCCAGGAATTAGGAATCACTGCTGATTGAAGAGAGTTGCTGATAAATGTCCTACCTTCCATCATCAGGTAATTGTAGAATTTTCTGAAGATGTCAGGTTTTACCGGGTCGTCCGCGGAACCTGATTTGATTTTTGCTGTTAAAATAGCTAAGTCTTCAACGGACACAGGTGGCAGAATTTCTAGGTAGTGAGAGGCTGCACAAGAAATGGGGATTCCCCGGATTTGACCGGGCATTGCCTTGCATCAAGGGCGCTGTAGATAAGATCAACCTTATTGATAAAGAAATTAGCCAGTGAGTCACATTCGGAGTTCAAAGAGATGGGGTCACTGGAGCCTGTTGGAGGTTGCAACATACCTTTCATGATGGAAAAGATGGTTTTGGAAGGATTGGAGCTAGAGGCAATAGATGCTGCAAAAAACGAGGCTTTTGTTTTTTTAATTAAGTTGTGGTAAATTTTTATGGCCTTTCTGTACGTTTGTTTAGCAGTATCGTCATATGACCGCCTCCAGGCCCGCTCTAAGACTTTAAATTTTTTCCTTTCACCCCGAAGGGACTTATTGTACCAGGTGTGAGTTTGAGCACGCCTGGACTCTGACAATTTCTTTGGGATGCACTGATCAAGGGATTTATTGATCCATCCCCTAAATGCTCTGTTGGCTGCCTCTGGGTCAGGAGGCAGACTGGGCGGGAAGCATTAAGAGCGGATTGAAAGGCGGTTTCTTCCAATTTGTGCCAGGGGCGTTTCCACAGGAATTGACGGGGGCCCTCAGGATGGTCTCATCTAAATCCAGGTGCATAGAAATAAGATAGTGGTCAGTCCATGTCAGAGGGAGAGGGGGGAATACTGACAAATTTTGTAGATTTGAAAAAAACGGGTCAAGTAAGTGTCCAGCTTGATGTGAGGGGCCCACTACCAATTGGACCAATTGACAGGCTTCCAAGTCATCCAAAAAATTGGAGATCTCATGGGTGTCGCAGCAGTCCAGATGGAGATTGAGATCCCCTACAATATTTAAATTAGCTGAGTCTAAGATGAGAGTGGAGGCAATGAGTGCTAGAGTCTCTTGAAAGGCCCTGTCCACACCGGGGGGGCGGTAGATGAGGAGCTCAGTGTAGATGAAGTTAGTAGAAAGAGATTTTGCACAAGGTACTTTCGCAGTCTGGAATAGACAGAGAAGACAGTGAACACTGAAAAGCATTTTTATAAATCACTGCTACGCCACCCCCTCTGCCTTTAAGCCTATTCTGAGAGATTAGCCTGTAGCCTGCTGGAAGAGCCAGGCTAGTAGTTACCGTGCAATCAGTAGTGAGCCAGGTTTCTGACAGAAATAGCACATCAGGGCAGAGTCAAGGAGAAGGTCCAGTATGTCAGCATGATGCTTAACTAGAGACCTGCAGTTAAGACTGAATATACGGACTCGAGAAGGGCGTGAAATATCCAGAGGATTACTAGAGCCTGGTGTGCCTTTGAACCCACAGTTGATACATAGAGTCAAGGGGACAATAGAGTGCCATTTATTATGCTTGCAAGATGCTTTAGGTTTTAGTGCAAGCAGCTCTTCCCGAGAATAGTAAAGTCCTTAGGGAGGGACCAGGACCAGGGGGCGAGGTGCCAGGCGTCGTACCGGCGCGGACGTGCGCAGACGGGCTTGCCTTTGGCGTGCCTTCAACGCGCCAGCGACGCGCCTGCTGCGAGGGTCCCCTGCACGTCCGTGGCGGCATCCGGAATTAATAGTGTGGAGCGGGGAAGTTCTCCCGCCTCCTCCACAGCCCAGAAGTACGTCACTAGCGCAGAACAGGGGGCAGTCTTTCCGGTCCTCGCCCTCCACTCAAACGGCAGCTGCTGAGGTGGACCGGGGTCGGGCTGGTGAGTTTAGTGCAAGTTTAAAAATGGTCCAAAAGAATTAAGCTAAAAATAATCTTAAAAACTATCACACACAGAGCAAAATCACTTGTAGCATAAAAATAATTGTAGCATGCGCTAAAAGCAAGCAATCAGGGACACATCAACTGACCCTTCTAGCTGCCCGTAATCCATTCGCCCTTCAAGTGATCACTAGAGTTTTTTATATCCGAAAAAATATTTTTATAACACAAGATACAAGAAAGGTTGAAAATGAACTGGAATATGACCTATTGCACATTGTTTGCCTCAGTACTGGTATTTTCCTACATTTTCCAGTTCAAAGCTATAAAATATGGTGAGGGATGTGAAGGCTTTTGGTCCTTAGTGTTTCCTATAAGCTGTTTATTATGTGGTCTGACTTCTGATAGTTATATTTAACCTGAGCAATACAAAATGTCTTCAGGTAGCATTGACTTAATCATGTGATAGTTTAAAATCTTGTCCCACTCCCCTTATGTCAAAGAGGCTTTCCCCCTTTTTCCATATAAATGTGAATATTGAAGGCAAGCACCTACCCCTGCAAACCATGCCATACTGCAAACTCTTCCCCTTCCCTTGAGGCTGCATTGGTCCAGCCTAGTCACTTGTTCGGAAAATGCCAATTCAATGGTGAAAGTAGGTTTTTGATAGGTGTAATGAAAAAACAATATTTTAAAAGTGCACTTTGTGGGCTCTGAGACCAAAGTGAATCAGCGCCAGTTGAAATGGAAGCCCCACTCTTTAGGCTAGAGTAAACATGCCAGGACAGGTTTTACTGACAGGCCTGACAGGCCTTCTGCAGGATAATGGAGCTACATCTGGAAACAGGAATTAATTAATGAGGGTTTAAATAATGCTTGTGATAGCATTACCATGCGTGTACTGTCTCATTGTCCCTGTGATATTTATCAGAAGAAAACCTCACTTTCGGAAGTCCGAAGGGCCCTCAAGACCTGGCTGTTCGAATAAGCCTCCGGGACCTGCAAGAGTATAGATACCCTATTGGGTGCTTAGCCGTTTTTATAAATCCTGATTGATTGATTATTATAAATTAGTTGACTAATAAAATAGTAGATTATTACGGAGATTGCATATCCCAACATTAAACAGTGACATTAAAAGTGTTACTGTCACCTGCCATTTCTCCACTGTCGATCTATGCAGGGCAAGTTCTGGGACCCCAGAATCACTGAAGGGTTCCCTGTCTGCAGATCAGAGTTTACTACAAAAGACAGTTAATTTGAAATCCCTGTTGAAAACGTTAACAACGTTCCACAATCTAGTAAACTTGTTCACAGTTAGGCCTGGGCAAAATTTAAATTAAACTGGCGTAATTTCAGCAAATTCACGTTATGCTTGCTGCCTGCAATTCTCCAAATTATGCCATGATGCGCCTCCGCTTAATTATGCACTTTTCGTGGTAAAAAGATAAAGGCACAATTTGCAATAATATGCACAGAAACAAGCAAACATGACTGTTGATCGCAGTGCTCTTGTTCAAATGCATCCTTGCACCAAAAATGTATATTACGTTGCATTGTGCACTAAAATATAGCATGAAATGACAGATATGTATTTTGTGTAATTATGTGTAATTTCATAGAATTTTGCTGGAATTTCATATATTTATACAAATGCAAAGTACCCACATTGCACACACCTGTATTCAAAGTAGTTTATTGTTAATTGAAAGGCAGATCTATTTATCAATTAAGATGTGAGAAACAGCACTGTGTCCTGTCCATCCAGGTGCAAAACTGAAGTTTGCAAATGGGTCGGAATTCTAAGTAGTACAGTATTTACAAACACCCTACAATTGTTCCCTGGCAAATTTTAGCAGCCCAAACCTGTGGAACTTTACTAGGGCAAAATGTTTGGTATGATCCGATAAAAACCTAATTCTGTGGTATAAATTCTGATTCCAGTTGTAAAGCCAGATTTTCTGAATTTGGAATTTGAGTTATTTACCTAACCCAATAAATTATTCATCCTGGGGCCATCAGTTTCTGACAGGTGCATTAAATAACTCACGTTCTACAGAACACATCGTAATCGAAGCCTAAGTCGAACTTTAGTACTGCTGGTCACATCTTCAGTTCCTATCATAACCTCTTTTAAACCAGGATGGATGTCTGAAACGTGTTTAGAAGCACTAGTCAAAATAATGTGTTGCATTTTATTGTAATAGAATTCCCGCCGACGAGGCAATTGAAGTGCTTGTTTTGCAATAATTTCTCATTTCTTCCATTTGCAGAAAATCCCTGGGAAGTTTAGGAAGCTTTTTTCCGAACTTGAAAGCTTGACAGTAAGTGCTCTTGCTATTAAAAATGCCGGGGTTCCCAGTTGTCAGTTTCAATGCTTGTCTTATTTCTATTTAACGGGTTCATAGAGCGGGCTCCCTCAATCCTACCCTAGACATATTGCATTTTCACATCAGTCAGCTGACACGAGACATAGCCATCAAAACATAACGCATTGGTCCTAGAATATCCTGCGGCAACTGTCTTGCAGCATTATATTAGTCTTTGTGACCAAAGCAAGCAAGCGTTACCTTTCATTGGATGAGTAGTGAAAGGTCTTCATTGGAACTGCATTTTTAAGAGAATCAATGTATGTACAATTTATACGTTTGCAAACAATAAAAACTTGGCAAGAGTTGTTACATCATTTTTTGCAGCGTGTATTTGGTGATCATACATATTAAACCCAGGTATATACCGCAGGTCAACTATAGTCTGTACTTTTGCTATTTTGACCAACATGTAACCAATGAACCATGCCCCTGAAAGAAAAATACGGCAACCGTTTGCTAAATAATATGCTCACTGCAGCGGAGGGCAGTTGGTTATAGTACTATTATACTATTATAGTACTCTTTATTGTGGACTTAGGGTAATGGAACACCTAACAAAAATTTATAAAATCTGTATACTGTGGACTGCTCCTTTGGCCTCTTAGGCCTATGCAATTTGGTTTGCTATAGTGGGGTAATTTGGGAATTTCGTATTGCGCAAAATGTGGGAAGTGTGTGCCAATTTGGCTGCATGTTGCATGACATTTGCCTGCAGGAGCTGGTTTGAGTATTTTTTTTTTGCTGAAAGGCATTTTCTCCTTGAGCAAGACATTTTGTAATCAAAGCTGTTCCCTGCTGCTATCTCCTTTGACTTTGAGGAGACAGGTTATTTAATATTCTGGCCAAATGTATGCACGTCATTTTATGAAAATTGTGCTCTGCAGCATACATTTCACATTTTGCCTACCCCCCTCCTTTTGTATCTCTGTATACACGCAGTAAAGCAGCAAAACACAGATTCTGTTGTCCTTTAGGAATTCTTATTTCAAGGGCTTCCAATGGATAAAATGTGTGTGCAGTGAAGATAAATGTCTAATCATATTCAAATTAGTGCAGCTACACTCCACTACCGGATGCAATTGTGTTTAAGTCATAACGCCTTCCCCTACATCTTACTGAAAGAGACCGCACATAAATCATGAATTCAGTACAGGCCAGTGATGGATGTAGAATTACCATATTTCCAGAGATTCCAAAAATTGACGGTTCTCTCTTTTCCCATCACCAAATTGTTTTTCAGGACCCTTCCTTGAACCATAAAGCTTACCGGGACATGTTCAAAAAAATGAAGCCTCCAAAAATACCATTCATGCCACTGCTTCTGAAAGGTAATGTTGGAAATGCCTGTCTGCCTGGACCAAATAATTAATTCATCCAAGAGCAAGAAATGGTAACTCGTAGCTTACTCGGAGCTGCTCTTAACACACCATGGGCACATGCATCAAACCATTTTGCGATCACAAATGATGCGAATGACAAACTTCTGCAGTTTGCGATCGGAAAATGGCCTTTTCAAATGCATATACTTTTTTTGCAATTCGTAATTAAGGAAACCATAATTTTTTGCAATTTTTCCATAATGCAATGCATCATGCATTTGCAAATTGCATTTTCAAGTTGATGGTAATTTGCAATTCCTTTGAAAAATGCAAAAAAACCCCACATTTTTCAAAGTGCATTGTGGTCCATACACATGCCTGTTTGTGAGGGTGCATCAGGGTTGCCTTTTGGCTCCTTGCACCTTTGCAAAGCCATGTGCAATTTTGGAGTACCTATTTGGTTCTCGCAAATTGCGCATGCAATCCCATTCATTCCTATGAGTCTCTATGCCCATAGGAATGAATGGGAAGCCATTCCTTAATAGCGAATTGCAATTTGTGATATGATATTAAGGTATATGTAGGATTCACATTTTTTTTTGCAAAACCTACACGCATAGGTAATTGCGAGTCCCTAATAGTGATTCCTTAGTAATCGCTATTAAAGACTCGCAATTCCTAAGTTTGATGCATGTGCCCCGATGTGTTTTGTTAGTTGCATCAGTTCAACATGATTGATAAAGTACTTGAGCTGTGAGTGGATAAAATAGCTTATTTTATTTACTATGGCTATACATTTTTCTTTTAGAATTTTTTTTTATCTTTTCCGGGTCGGCCATGAACACGCTGTTTATTAGTGTGCTTTATGCCCTGCAATCATAATAGAATAGACTTTGTTATAAATCTTTGTTGTTGCTCTTTTGTTACTCAAAAGAAATATGCTCTATGAAGATTTTTAGTTGAAGCAAATTGGAAAAATGCATTTCATCATTATCATACTTAGACTTCCAACTTAAAGTAATCGCAGTCTAAAGTAAGTGATGTGATGCCAAGTGTGACTCTTATTTGCATTACTTGTTTTTTTCCATTTAAACACATTGTGTTTCCCTTTTTTCAAGAAAACCTGAACATTTAGAACAGAAAAGGATGTTACAAAAGCAAATATTACAGATGTTCTATGGTGTCACATGACGTTTTTCTATAATTCAAACAGTCCTATCTCTTATTAGATTCTGGTATCAGAGTTCTTACATTTCAAACAGGATAAGCAAAACCAGACAATGCAAAAAAAAGACTGGATGAACTACTGACACAAGTTTGAGATCTGTTGTATAAGTAACACTTGTTGGGCATTACCATTGTGTGGTTATTTGATGAGTGATTCCTGACTTCACTAAGCAAACGTTTAAATAAATTAAACGTGCTTTTGACTTTTTGAGAAAAAAAAACTTCTACCTATTGAATTTTTGGAGTGGGTGAGTTACAGGTTAATGTTTCACCTATCACAGGCTCTTGCATTTAGTGGAGCCTTCCCTTGATGAACACCTAGTCTTACAGAAGGATCTGAGGAAATGTAGGCAGGCAGTACATCAAGACTTTAAATGATTGGACTTTCTAAGAAAATACAGCAAAGATTTTTGATTTCTTTCCCATTTGAAAATAGTATTTTAAATGGCTTTGTATATCTAGTTGACTTAAATTTTAGTTTGAATATATTGCAACACCGAGATAAGATATATACATTTTCAAGGAACACAACCACTGGCAAGAGTATTTTTTGTGTGAAACATCAAATAAATCAATCAGGGTTTTTTAGAGCACACTATTCACCCGTGAGGGTCTCAATGCCCTGGAGGAGGTGGGGAGTGAGCAGCTTCGTTGGGGTAATTTTAAGAGCCAGGTCTTGAGGTTCTTTCTGAATTGTTGCAGTGTTGGGCTTCGTCGGAGGTGAAGGGGGAGTTTGTTCCAGGTCTTGGCTGCGAGGTAGGAGAAGGATCTTACACCTGCTTTGGTCCTACCGAAACAAGGGACAGTGGCTAAGGCAAAGTCAGCTGAGCGGAGATCTCTCTTGGGGGCGTGGAAAGAGATTTGGTCATTGAGATATTGGGGACTGGTGTTGTGGAGGGTTTTGTGGGTATGTGTGAATAGTTTGAAGGTTATTCTTCTTTTGATGGGGTGCCAGTGGAGGTTGCAGAGTTGTCGAATGATATGGTCATGTTGTAGGATGTCAAGGATAACTCTGGCTGTGGCGTTCTGGACAGTCTGGAGTTTTCGGTGAAATTTTTTGTTGATTCCGGCACAGTAAGTGTTTCCATAGTCCAGTCTGCTGGGGATGAGTGTGTGGGTGATGGTTTTCCTGGATACGGGGGATCCACTAGAACGTCTTGCAAAGTATGTTGAGGGTGTTGAAGCATGTGGAAGACACAGCGTTGATCTGATGATTCCTGGTAAGTGAAGAGTTTAGTATGATGCCAAGGTTGCATGCCTTGTCCGTTGGGGTGGGTGGGTTTCCGAGGGCAGGGTGCCACCAGATGTTGTCATGATTAGAAACAAGGTACTAGAAGTCCAAGATGTGAACTAAAGCTATGAAAATTGTACAACCCTGAGGTGTATAACACACCAAAAATTGTTAACAACGTTAAAGAAAGGCAAACCATGTTTACCATCCAGTGAGCCTCAAAGACCGAACTTACAGCATCTTTGGAAAGCAATATTTACATGCAAGTGATGCAGTAAGTAAAATCGTCACATACTGTATCTGGAGAGCATGCCAGAATGAGTCATCCAGGATTTCAAATGCCAGATAATGCTTCTAGCCATACTGGGTGTGCCAAAAAAACAGTTCAGGGTCATTGGAATAACAAAGGACTCGGTTTAATTAGCTGAAGGAAGTAACTATTAAATGGCAGGGGTAAACCACAATCAAGTGTAGAGATTTAGGAGCAATATGGTCACCTACAAGGGACGGATGGAGGGATTGAATGGGAGAAAGGTAGCAGTAAGCCCTCCCAGGTCAGTGGGAGCAGGCCATGCTGGCTCGAGATGGCAGCCAATGGCAGTGGTATGCGGCAGAAGCAAGGAATTCTGGCGATGAGGCTCGGCGTATAGCTCAGCCGTATCACCAGCTGCTATTTCCCAACGTCATGTTCCTCCAGTCAAGTTTCACACAATGAACTACTACCATGACACAAAGGACTAGTCCCACCACTGTAAGGCCATAACTGAACACCAAGATCATAGCACCTAGTAACAATGACTGCATATTTTTTTAATATTGGTAGAAATTCGAACCCTAATAAACATTCCTAAAAAGCTTTCCTTTCAAAATCATAATACTAGATTTAAAATGTGCTATTATAGACAAAATTAAAGAACTTAACGATACACTTTTGTTTAAAGCACAGCTCTCATGCACCCTTGAGCTTTTGATCCAACACACATACCATGAGTGAGAGCAACCGTGCCTTTGTGCTTAAGTGCTAGTTATGTTAAAAAGGCATTTTTGTTGCCTTATAAATGTGGCATTGTTTGACAAATCTGCACAACACTTCCCAATCAGACAGAATAACTGGCTAATTATCTCTATTGCTGATTCAACCTTTAGAAGAGTGAAATTAAAAGTGGAGTGCAAAATCGCTTTTTCAGATTTTATCTCCATTGTGAAATTCTTCTCTTTGCTGTGGCAAAAACTGCTGAATCGAATTACACCAGTCTTGACACGAAACTATAACTACTCAGAGCTTTGAATTGGTGTTAATACATAGTTTTGGGGACAATCACATTAAAAGACTGTTATGTATGTTTCAAATGGTTATTTAATAATTGTATAATTGAGCTACTAGTAAGTTCTTTGTATATGAATTCATCATCAAATCTTAAAAGGAAAATGCATAACAAAATTGATAAATCCCGTGGGCATGCAGACAGTGCTCTACCCCTTAAGCATTCGCCAGAAAGGAGTTTGGGCACACATGATACTGGGCGCCGTTCCTGGTCAAAGGTGAGGAAACCCATACCTCACCCACAAATGGACTTGACATTGATGAAATGAATGGTTCCAATATTGATGACATTAGTTTATGTTATCATTTTTTTGTTCTTCAACAGTCCATTTGGGGAGTGATTTGTGGTTTACATACTTAAAAAGAAGACACATAAAATCTAGCATTTACAGACGCATAGGCTTTGAAATTCCCTCTTTTTTCCCCTCTCTCCCTTACCAGGGCATTGGCAAAGTTGTATCCTTCTTGAGTTTTGGAGAAAGTTTGGCTAAGAATTTGCACTACTAAACGCATGTTCACTTGCAGCAGCTTCATCTAAAAGAAAGTCAGAGGTGATATATGCGGGTGCTTTTGCAGTAACTTGTTTGTGCCCGCTAATATATCAACTTCCATCAGTGGACTACACAAGAACATCAGCAAGTCTCCTAGACATTATAAGCATCATGTGTCTTAGGCTAGGATTAAACACCATAGTTTTAGGATAGCAAGTAACATGTCCTACTGCCTGATGCAAGTCTGTGATCAACATGAAACAGGTTTGCCAGGTAAATTCATGTTTGACAACATGAAATCATGAAGCATAAGGCTTCTCCTCTGAAATCCTATCTTTATGGAAAAGAAGGTATAGAGAAGGAGTATGACTATCACTTATGCTGTGACAGGGTGATCACACGCACCAATACATATGTATGTCCTGTGACCCACGTAACTCCTGCATATTATCTAATGAGCTCAATACTGAGCCTTTGTGACAGACATCTGAATACTGATTAATGAATACTAAATTCACCTTGGCAGGTAAGTGCCTGTCTTCCTTTTTTTATATATCCACCCAAATTAGTTTAATGTTTTTATGCATGCATCTTGTCATGCATAGTTATTACGTGTATGTACTTTATAGTTCATTATTTCTATATGCAAATAGGTGGCTGTAACCAGTTCAACAAAATATTCTCCCCTTTTATTTCATAACATAGTGCCTTTGAACTAACATGCAAACAAGTATTTTTGATAGTCTGAGCCTTTTATGTCCATTCTTCAAAAAAAATGTTGTCCAGATAATTATATGTACAGTTTCGGGAGTTATACAGACGATAGAAACTTTTGCAGTATCCTAAAATGGGTTTAAATCGGCACTTTGTCTTAGCCCTATGCCATCACTTACAGAAATTAAATATATATATGGGATTCCTTATATGTCTGAAGTTTTCAAAGTCTAATCGACTGCAAATATTTGGTGAGCAGTGTCAGTTCCTCAAACAATGGCAGTCCCTGTAAAAACAATACACTGCACAGCCGTGCAAGGCTTTAGCATAGGATCATGTTTATAAAAAAAATGCATTTTTCAAGAAGTAAGACGCCTTCGTGTCACAATGAAATTAGTCACAATTTCCTGCCTATGGCAGATTGAGCGCAGAGAGTTTGCCGTCTGGTACAGCTGATTATAAATGCCTGGTCAGTGGTACTAAGCGCTATATCAATTAAATCACAATTAAACAGCCATTATCAACATGGTAATTTGCTACGCACAGTAATTTCCCCAGTTCATAATTCGGTATAGCTGTCTTCCATGGAATTTGTCTGATTTCGTAATGGTACTGATGCATTGGAAAGCTCAGGATATTCTGCCATAACACAAATTACTCGGCCCTTGCACTAACATACCATTAGTCCGTTCCAGTTCTTCTAGACATTTATAGCATTACCCACCAGCCGCGGCCGGTAGTGGGAGTACCGTCCCGGCGGTGACGTGGGGAGGGGGAGGGGCAGGGTGGTGGGTAGTAATGTATGAATTACGGAGTTTAACAGGTAAGTAAACATATAAATAAAGAAAACGAATTTCGTTGCGCGCACTGCATCGCATTTGGTGATGCAGTGCCCGCAACGAAATTCGTTTTATTTATTTATATGTTTACTACCTGTTAAACGCCGTAATCCATACATTACTACCCCCCACCCTGCCCCCCCTTACGTCACCGCCCGGCCGGCCGGTACTCCCAATACCGGCCGTGGCTGTTACCCACCGTCACCATTGCTTAGGTCCTCCAATAGATCTTTTTTGTTGAGTTGAAATGGAATAAAATACTCTGGAAATTACGGGGCATATTATCAAGGGGGTTTATCTCCACTTTTTTGGCTTTAAAAGCCAAGAAAGCGGAGATAAAATTATCTCCCTATTACCTAGCTGTCGCTAACACCAGTTACCGACAGCTAGTAGGAGATAGCGACCATCTTGGGCCCCACTTTGCATGTCAGTGAAATTTATCACTAATGACATGCAAAGTGGGCGTGCCAAGATGTTAGCGACTGGAAATAGTCGCTAACATCGCTATCTCCTATTACCAACTTTTGGAGATATTCGCGCTAAGCGCGAATATCTCCAAAAGCTAACACCTGCCCTGAGCAGTTCTTAGCCATGTTATCCAATGGGAGGTGGATAACATGGCTAAGAGCATTAGCTCGGTAATGCATGAATATCTCAGACTTTTCAGCGATATTCATGCATTGCGGCCGATTTTTATCGCATTTGCGATAAACCTTGGTATTATTTGCGATAAAAATCGCCGCAACGTAAATTTTTGTCTCTAACCAAGCAATAGCGATAATTATCGCTATTGCTTGGTAATATGCCCCTACATTTTTTTCCTATGAGGACCCGGAATAGATAATTGCTGACACAACCTCAACGTTCAATCAAGGTTAAAACTTTCATCAGCCATGAATGTAGATCCCTTGAGACGCAGTAGATCACCAAAAGAGTGAGACAGGATCGATGGAGATAATGTAGCAAAAACATTTATATAGTGCATCAAAATTTACAGTAAGGGCAGAAACACATTTAGGATCAAATTTATTAACATTTTGTTAATGCAAGTAAACTACATAGTGCAGCACAGTTTTCCTCACCAGCAGAGATTTAACTTCCTAAGCATGAAAATACATCGTTCGGTTATTAATCATATAAACCAAAGCAATGTACTTTGCTTCGAGTTCTGTCATCGGGTTAATCCGTTCATATCTAAACTGCTGCATGGCTTGCCACAGCAGGAGTCAGATAAACTCTCAGCTGAAAGGTTATTTTTCGGTGCTCATTTGCCAGCCAGCAATAGCACAGGGTTAGGTTGCAGTTCGCTAGAGTTCAGTTCATTAAAGTCAGTTCCACTAATAACAAGTGGAAAGGGGCATGGGGAAGGTAATCTAGACAAATCAACATGCACGGAATTCAATTGTCGCTCCGACAGTTGCTAGTCAGGGTAAGAATAGACAGCCAGACCCCGACTCCTCCTCAAAGGGGGCAATTATACTCCAATCATTTCCAGGCTTTCACCCCTTAACGTATCAATTCCATCAGTCAATGGGGTTTCATTGGTCATTCACGGCGGGCTGTTATGTGGTGATCAGTAAAGTATACAAATCCGGAAGAATTTAGGGCCTAATTACAATGGCGGTGGGACCCCCACCAACAGCCTGTCAGCGGCGGTCTCACTGCCATCGCAGAACGGAATACTGCCCACCACATTACGATGGCAGGTGGACAGTTGGGGTACAGAAAGACTGTCCAACACTAATGAGAAGCTGGTTTTTAGCAAGGTGGTCAAAGAAGCACTTGTTGATGGCTTTTTCCAGGATTTTGACTGGGGAGGTAAGGAGAGATATTGATCAGCAGTTGGTGAGTTTGGTTGGGTCAGCCAGGGGTTTCTTTAGGGGAGGCTTTGACTGCTGCAGGTTTCCATGGTAGCTGTCTTGATGGAGGTGTTGAAGATAGGGGCGAGGGCCACGATGATTGCTCTTTTGTTAAAGATATCGATGGCAGGGATCTGAAAGGGCCCTGGAGTAAATAGTCTTCAAACTTGTTTTGGTCTCTTTGGTGTTAATGGTGTGTGTTAAAAATTGGGGGTCTCTAGTTGGCAATGGTTTGCACCTTTGGCCAAGTAGGGACTCTTCTTCTGAGTCAGGGTAAGGAGGATACACTTCTAAAATAACCCCTGCTCACTCCCTTGGTTGCTTGGCACGAGCAGACAAGCTTATCTCAGAGGCAGTATGTAAAGCATTTGTGCACACATGCAGTGATATAGTAAAAACACTACAAAAGGACACCACACCACTTTAAAAAATATGTAATCTTTCTCTAAACCAAACAAGACCAAAATGACAAAATCCACAATACAGTAATCAAAATGTAACTTTTAGAAGATAAAAACAGATCTGTCCGTAGCAAACTATAGATGCAACACTTTCTACACAAAGTACCTTGAATGTATCAAAATCATAAAAACAGTCGCAGGGAAGGTAATGCAGTGGCTCCTTATGCCAGGGAAGACGATGCATCAGTTCTTTATTTCAGGGGAGGTAATGCCTTGGTTCCTTACTGAAGGGGAGGTGATGCATCGGCTTCTAACTGCAGCCCAGTGTTCTTGTAGAATTTGCGCCCCCGGTGCCATGCATGGGGATTGGAGATGCATCGGTTCACGATACGGCGGCGTCAACGGCACTGCGTTGGTTCGTTCACCACACAGCAGGGCCTGCATCGGAATTGGTGCGTTGATTTCAGCGTGCAGCAATTTCTCCAACCGAGGCAGGCTCTCCATCACTTTCTTCAGCGGCACAGCCCCGATGCGTAAGAAACGGGTGCAGATACATCGCTCTTCTCTTAGTTGCGTCTCTTTTCCAGTGCCCAACAGCAGGAACAACCTCCAGAGGCCCAATAGAGCAACAGGCACCTCTTGACAGGTCAGAACTCCCAGCAAGGACATTCAGGGGAGCTGGTGGTGAAGTCTTTGTGTCCTTGAGACTTAAGAATAGGAGGCCAGTTCTACTTAAAGCCCTTGGAGATCTTCTTCAAGCACGAGATACAGCACACAGTAAAGTCTTTATCCTCTCCTTGGCAGAAGCAGTCACTGCAAACCAACCCCAGATGGCACACATCAATGGGGCATTACTTCCCCTTCAGCTTTCCCAGCTTTTCTCCTTGGCAGAGGTTCTTCTTGACTCCAGAAGTATTCTAAAGTTCTGGGTCTTGGCCCCAAAATGTATACAGCATTTTTGTTTGTTTCTCTGGTAGCAGAGAGGCTCTGTGCTCAGTCAAAACCTGTTCTGTCCTTTCTGGTCCAGCTTCCCAACAGGAGGTGGAAACAGCATTGTCTAAGTAGACCAGGCCCATTCAGGTGAATGGAAATCTCCCCCCCCCCCTATTCTAAATGCAGCCCAAGTCTATTTAGCCTAGCCGTGACTCATCCATGAAAGGCAGGACACACCTCAACCCCCCAGTGGCTGTCTACAGTGAATTCTCTTCCCCAGCCCCTATTACTCTAAAACCAGAAAGTCAATCCACAAACCAGCAGAGGCACACAGGATAGCTAATCAAGAAAATACATACTTTCTAAAAAGGGAATTTTCAAACACAGAATGTAAAAATCATCCTTACTAAAAGATGCATCTTTACAATCTACGTTCAGGTATGCTAATTTTTACCTTCTATATTGTCCCAGTGGGAAGCTATATTTATAAGATGATATAAATAATCTTCTATTCTATCCTATGAGACAGATAGCCTTTCAATAGTGAAAAACGAAATTCACTGTAGTTCACTATTAGGACATGTCACACACATCAGAACATGTCCTGTCTTTCACATACACTGCACCCTGCCCACAGGGGTACCTTGGGCCTACCTTAGGGGTGACTCACATGTAAGAAAAGGGGTGCACTTGCCAGGTCGACTTGGCAGTAGAGACGGCACACAGACACTGCATGGGCAGGTCTGAGAACCCTTTGGAAGGCTACTTGTGTGGGTTTAACAATCAGTGCTGCAGGCCCACTAGCAGCTTTTAATTTACAGGCCCTCTGCACAGACAGTGCACTGCGTTAGGGCTTATTAGTAAATCAAATAAGCCAATCATGGGAACACGAATCCATAATAACAATTTACTGAGCGAGCATGTGCACTTTAGCACTGATTAGCAGTGGTAAAGTGCCCAGAGTGAATCAACCTACAAAATCAGGGTCACACACAGGAGGCCAAAAAGCAAAAGTCTGTGGATACCCGCTGGAAAAGCCAGGTCTAACAGTGTCTTTTGTGGTGATTGTGTTGACTTCCTTCTTTACTGGGAGACCTCTGGAGAGGGCCAAGGGGTTCGGTTGCAGTGGGAAGTTTCTGTATATGATTGTGATTTTGCTGCAAAGGAAGTTTGAGAGGTCATTACACAGAATTTGTGATGGGCTGAGGTTTCTGGTAACAGCTCTGGGTTTGGTTTAAGCATGAGCGAATTTTGCGGATCTCGCGTTCGCGAATTTTGCGGATTTGCGGATTCGCAATCCGCAAAATCCGCGAATTCCCGCGAATTTGCGGATTTTTTTTTTTTTTGTGTTCGCCCGTGTTTCTGCCAGTTCGCGAGGGTTTTGTACACTTTCGCAAATTGCGAACTTACCTGTCGGGTCGCAAGTTTCGCGAACTTGTTGTTTCTACGTGTCCAGCCTGTTTGGGACACTCTTCTTCATCACTGCCACTCTCTGTCACCACTGCCACTCTCTGACTACTCATGCCACCCTCTGGCCCACCCATGCCACCCTCTGTTTCATCACCACACCCTCTGGTTGTCCAGTGTACATTATTTTCGGCAAAGCAAAGCACACCTTCCCTGCCTCAAGTGACCTGAATTAATTTGGGGCTGATTCATGTGTCACAGAATATTTTTTTAGCTGGCACCTGCTTCCTTAGTGCGCCCTGATTAGTGATCTTTTGCACTTGCTAAGTGCTTTCATTGTTGCAAAATTAGTTACAACACCTGCCCTGCCCCAACTGACAATAATGAATTAGGGGCTGATTAATGGATTTTAACTTCCAGCCTGGCTCCTGCTTGTCTCCCTTAGCTGTAATTCAGGACCTTTGTGGCATATGTGTAACTATTCTGAGGTTCAGAGCAGGGTCACATAATAGTTTCAACTGGCAACTGAACTCTGGAGGGGCCCCTCAGGAAGCACTCCAGGAAATGGCTACTAATGATGAGCCTGAACTTTTGAACCTGGTAAGTAGTTACTTTCAGTTTTGCTAAGATCGTATTTCTGCAATTTTGCACTTATTCGCGGGGCGCGAACTCACGCGAACAGTGCGAGCAGTGCGAGCAAAATCCGCTGCTCGCGGATTTGCGGATTTTGCGGGAAATTCGCAAATCTCGCGGATTGCGGATTTCCCGAAAATCCGCAAAATCCGCGAGCGGAACGGATTTTCCGCCCATGCCTAGTTTGGTTAAGTCTTTGATTGCAAATATTTCTTTGCTGCTGTTGGAGCTGGTGTTTATTCGTTTGACTAGGGCTTACTCTTGATTTCTCAGACGAGCTGATGGTACCTCGTCTGGGAGCCTTTGAAGGCATATTTTTCCATTTCCCCTTTGCCTGTTCTCCATTTCCTTTCCAGTTATTTGTATTGGTGCTTGGTCATTTTGAGGTCTTCTGTATACCAGCTGACTTGTGTTCTGGTTGTTGCTATGTTGCTTTATTTCATGGGGGTCAGAGTGGTGCATCCCCATTGGTGATCCACTTGTTGAAGTTCTCAATGCTGTATGCCAGGAAGCCTGTGGGATCCTGTTCATCAGCACCTAGGTCCACAATACACTGCTCACATCTTTACCATGCGTATTACTACTCTGATTCTTGTTCTTATGTTTCTTTTGATTTGCAAGAAAATTCTGTACAATTATTTGAACAAATGTGCATATCTACCTGCAAATGTGCTCTTTTATGGTCCCTGGGGTCAGCGTAGGCTCCTCCTACACTCTACCTCCTAACCTCTCTGACAATTTAGTGGAGAATGTGGACTGGTGATGCCTCATGGCAGTTTTCTGCTTAATAAACATGCAAACTGAACTAGTGAATGAGTGCACAAAAAGATGATCATTCAATTACTTTTCTAAGAGCGTTTAAATACACCATAGAATCCATATCCTTTTTCTGGAAGACCTTTTCAATTGTGAAAACTAAGAATCAGTTTAACTAAGGAAATAACTGTATCAAGGTATGGCTATGTTTTCTGTTCACAGCAACAACTTGCGTTTCTCTTTATTTTTAGATGTAACTTTCATCCACGAAGGAAATAAAACATTTCTGGATAATCTTGTAAACTTTGAAAAGTTGGTAAGTAGTTTCTCTATGTTCATGACGAATCTCTGTTGGATCATTTCATGTTGTTCTACTGTAGAAGCGGGTATATACTATCATTATGTTTGATAGTTCATGTTTATCTAAACCATGTTCTTTAAATGTATATTGGTTAACGACCCATAATGTTTGTATTGATATTAAACGTGAGACCATCAGCCTCTTTCGTGTTTGAGTACATTCCGGCATTTATTGGACTGTAACTTCCAAGCTAGCTTGAGACCAATTGCTCATCTGTAAAAATAAACATCTACCAGGAAAATTCCAGTTTATTTGATACAAAGTGCTTCTACTGGATATATTTTTAGGTTTGGCCTCTGAGATAGATTTAGCTCTTGTTCTATTAAGAATGGCACATGAGTCAGCATTTTTCATCCATCGGTCTGATAAAATGTCATTCGCATTTTTTTCCTTTCCCGGCAGCTTACAGCATGGGCTGTCTACTTCAGTCAATGTCTCTTCTCACTGTGAGGGAATGCATTTTCCCTGTGCACAATTTGAACATCTGCCTTTAAAGTTTTCCCCTAAAGAGCTACGGTCTGGAGCCAATATGTCCTTTTTAAAATAAATTATTGTTGAATTTGTTTAACTTTTTTGGTTGTTGTTGCAAGAGCCCGGCAAATTCCTACACAATAGCTGCAGGAGCTTCGCTGCTTATTGTCCAGCACTGTCACGGCTTTGATTGATGCCCATCATAGCGCGTTTAAATTCATGTTTTTGGCATAATTTAATATTCTTTATTGGGCACAGATGGCTGATACTTGGCTTTGACAATGCATCGGCCTTATGAAATGGGAAAGGTATTACAAAAATAAGCCCATTTGAACACAGCCGTAGGCAAAGACAATAGCCCTCTGGCTGGCCATTGTAATTCACACCTATTGGCTTTGACAATGCTTCTTAAATGATTTTGAATATTAGATAATATGTAATGTTATTTAGTACATGCAAACCATGCACCTACCATTAGCTGGCCTGGTGCTTTTTGTGTTAGAGCATCTGTGTTTCCTACGTGAACTGAGTTTATGTTAGACTAGATTCTGGTGTCTTTGTTTTTAGGTGTTTATGTAGCACCAGGGATCATGTCCATTCTGTGCAAGAGTAAAAGCGATATAAGTGTTTATTGACCTCTTCCTGCCAAGTAAACTAGCCCTTATTCTGGCCATGTACGGTTTGTTATAGAGCGGCATATTGTCACCCTATGGTATTTCACGCTGTGGTGGCTGTGAGAACATGTGGTGTAAATGCATATAATAGGTTTGTTGTCATTCAAGGTGATTTGGAGACAATTCTATCATGAACGTGCCTACTGTTTTGGTTGCTTACAGGCATTGCAGGCAAACCTTACCAAAAGGGACAACTGGGTACTTTATACCTACACAAGCAAAGCGGATACGATAAGCTCCACTTTGAGAAAAATTATGCAGACCATTAAAAAGAAAGGTTTTGACAAGGGCTCCATATTCATACCAAATGAGCAGCATAAAAACTGATATAGTAACTAAGTTGGTGACAAGATCATAATCTACACAACCTTTCAAAGGCGGATTTCATGACATTCTCTTTGCCAAGGAGAGGACAGTTTTAAGCTAGGGTTCACCCCCCACCTTTCCCCAGGATACCGAAGGCGCCCAATGTCCAGTCGATTGAGCATCCTTCGGAGGCGGTACTGGCCTCCCTGCTGTAGCTAGTCTGGCACCCTGCATATTTCTGCATGACTCATGAGACTTTTGCTATGGCAGGATGTACGTTGTTACAACGCATGCTTTTACCACGCATGCTGTAACAACGCAAGTTTTAAAACGCATTCCATTACAACGCATTACACTGGGGGGTGCTGGATAGTGAAGAGTTTAATTTACTATTCCAACACCAGTCCCCGTGGACACTAGGGAAGGTGTTGGATAGTAAATTAAAACTATTCCCTATCCTAGAGCGCCCCCCAGCGCAATGCGTTGTAATGGTTTTCGTTTTAAAGTCTGATTTGTAATAGCACTGCGTGCTAAAAGTTGCATTATAAAGGTTGTTCCCCATTGTCCTCACTTCTCCCCTGCAATCTCTGTCCAGACCATTACTTTGAATGTAGGAGGTCATTGCTGTGTCATTCTGGCCATCATTACAGCATGAGAAGAAATAGCAGGTGTCCAAAAACTTGTGCTGGTTCTTGTATTCTGCAGAGCCATTTATAACTGGTCAACTGGAACTTGCTTGGCAGTGTCCCAGTATTAACATCATGAACAATGGGGGCGATCGGTCCATTTCACGTGTTTTATAAACCTAGATATGCCTAGGAAACAGATAAAAACACATTTTTATAGTATATGGTAGAGAAAGGCCATTGCTCAGGAGCGTCGCTGCCTTGAATGGTCTCTAACCTCACTCTACAATGAAAGGGTAGGCCATTGTGCTGTCTATAGATTCTTTTATTGTATGTGTCAAATGTATGGAAAACTGAACAGTAGGTTACAGAGGCCTCGAAATGGGGACAGTTGCCAAGGAGAAACATTAATTAGGACCTAAGATTGTGCAGAGACTGACTAGGCTCATGGAGCCCGAGCAAAAGTATAATGAATCACACCACATTGATCATCTTTCATTGTTCATTCACCACGCAATTTATTTCACCTCTCATCTCTATAAAGCTATTTGTGGGAAATGCATTTCCTTGCACGGGCAGCCCACTGCTATCTCAAGCAGACAGTCCTCTTTTGTATTCTTTGAGGCAGTAATATTGAGTCTCTCATCTGGCACCCTGCAGCGCCACGCATTGTTCCATCTAATTTGCTCTTCCCCTGTATTTTCTTCCATAGTTAGTGAAGGAAATGCAAAGGTGGCGTAGCTGTTAAAGGAAAATGACGTACTTAATCTAATTTGAACAGAGTGCTCCTGGGGTGGGTTTCATCCCCCAGGATTCTACACTTTAAGGAGGAGGGGCACAGCTGCTGCAATGAGCTAGAAGTGCTTTTAGCCCCCGCGGCACTGGATGCCTAATCTCTCGCACTTTGCTTTCTCGGCTGCTCCTAGCGTGGGACTACAATCCCCAGGATTGTACACTTTGAAATGAAGGGGCACAGCTGCTGCAATGCGGTAAAAGCGCTTCTAGTCCCCAGTGACACCGCAGCCAGTCGAGGCCAAGCTGGGCCTTCCCTTCTGGCCCCAAGACTTCTTGAATCCATTGAACTGCTTGGATTATGGTAAATCCTCTTCCTTTCTGTTTTATCAAAACTCAAGTCCAGTGGCTGGGGCTGGAAGTGCTTGCTGAGGATAGTGGATGAGGCCCTGCCGTGTGGTCAGCGGAGTTCAGGTGGTCATTACATTTACACTGAGTGCTGTGCTTACTAGAAACCATGGGCAAGTGTAAACTATCTATTACAGTTGGTGCTGCCAAACTCCCTTGCAGTAGACTGATATCATGACACTGCTCACTTCTGCATTTGGGGCCATCCCAGAAGAAATGAACGCAGTGGAGGTTGCCCTTTAGATTGGTCAACAGGCCCTTGGCCAGCCCATAGCCTCGCCCATAGAGGAGGCGGTTTATAGAGAGAGGCCAGGAGTTGGTGCCCAGACAGCCACGGTGACCCTTAACGATGGCCAATCCATGGCTTCTCCAAATGATATGGCAGTTAGTGGTGCAGGTGGTGCCAAAGTTAAAAAAAAAACAGTGGGAATCTAAAATGAAAAAACCTAGTATGAGGCCCGTGCTAAAGGCAGACTGCCACTCTTCACCTTGTGGTATTCTGGCCCGTCCACTGCCCAGTGAATCCTTTAACTACACCATGGATAAGTTAGTGACTCTTTTATCTTTGAATCTGGAATACCTGGTCAGGCTCTCAATCTCTGCTATTGAGTGCAAACTTTCAAAGACTGAAGAAGCTGGTGCTGACTTGAAGACCAACATGGAGGCGCTAACTCACTATGTCAAGGAAAGGTGTGGCAAATGCAAAAAAAAGGCGTGGCTCCTCCGCTGCTGTAAATTCTAGGCAGGGGGAAACTCAATATCACTTCCCATTCCATAAGCTGGAGCTTGTATATCACCTCAGCTGGGTCATTCTCGGCCAGAATAATCAAAAAGGAAATCCCTCCGCCTGTATCCTGATAGGTGTGGTGCAACACAGTCATTGAAAAATAAAGACAGCCCAACTCTCCTGGCCTTCCAAATTATGGTATAGACAACATAATATGCTGAAAAATCAAATGTATTTATTTTCTTTTATCAAAATGGTAAAAAACATGATAAAATAAATATAAAAAGTCCAAGCGCATCCTATGTCACACACACACGACCTCTCAGTCAACATGAACCAGACACATACCCAAACAGACTCTTACATACTGCCAATGCAACATTCACTAGACAACAAAACGACATTTTAATATATATAAAATTATTACAAAACCCTCCCGTAAAATGGGGGGATACAAAAATTCAAAGGTATCATTGGATAGAATACATAACAGCATCAGAGGATCCCATGATCAGTTGGTCATACAGTTGGTCATCCAATTTCTTTTCAAAAAGACAGATGAGAACAAGGAAACAAGGAAACTAAAATCAACTCTAGCGCCGATGCGCGTTTCGGTGTCTCACCCGGCTGCGGGTCACACCTTCTTCAGGGCGTGCCTCCAATCATTATTGATCCCAGCTCTTTGGTGCACTGCTGATGCATCCCTTATGTCATTCTGTTGTAGACCCTAGAGCCGAGAACCAATAGCTTGAAGTCCCAATAGTTCAGACTCGGTCAGCATGAACTACAGTGAAGGCATCTCATCCAAGCCCTCTTGTTTGTTTACTGTCCTATCCCTCTGGTGATTCTGCTGCAATTTCCCATCTTGAACTCTCTCCAGCCGCAACACTGTATGACATTGATTTGACTAACGTCCCTGTACTGGCATCTAATATCGAAGAGTCTTATTGTCAGCTCAAAAATAAATGGTCAACTGGTTGCACAAAAGCTTAGGTTATACCTTGTCTTTGTTCAGGGACATTATTCTGGCATAAGGCGTTTCCTGGTTTTGCCCGCAGCCTAAGACATTGGGTGCTGACTGTGTAGTGGTCAATTTTAACAACCCACATTTGGCTGATTTTCTGTTATCGATATTGTCATCCAGAAAGAACCCACCCAGTGGTGTTACAGTCATTCCTTTTGGTTTCTTTTACAAACCATCCTTTTTCTGTAAAAATAGGTCTAATGTATCTGCTGTCCCATCCTTCTCTGTTGCCCCCTAAGCTGCTGTCCACTATTTCTTCGAGAGGTCACTGTTCGTACTGCTAACCGCTTTGCCCCCTTGATTTCCTTATCTGATACTGGTTTGACTCCTGACTACTGAAACTAACGGTCTGTCTGTTTGTGATAGTGGCCCCATGTTAAATCAGGCGGAGCTGGGCATTGTTTCTTTCCTTAGCTAGAATATTGCTAGTCTTGCTAGAAAAAGAGACCATTCAGATATTTTGTGACTTTGTGGCTAATTTCAATGTGGTCTGTTTAAAGGAGACTAGTGATACATCTACCAACTTTTTTATGAATGTTTTTCCTCTTTTCCAGTTCCTGCTGGACAACCTATACTTAAGAGCACAGAATAAGTGTTGAGAGGAAGAACGGAGCAAGCGGGAAGGAGAATAGGGCTTAACAAGTGACTGAAGATAGAGGGGAGCCACACCCATCTTAATCTTGTGCATGTAGCATAGCGCCTTGAACTTTATACGGCTTTCCACACGGAGCCAATGAAGTTCACTCAGGCGTTCTGTAATGTGGTCTGATTTACGACATCCACAAAGGAGTCGCGCGGCCGCATTTTGAACCAATTGGAGACGGCGGGTGACCGCCTTGGTGGACCCCATATAGAGTACGTTGCCATAGTCCAATCTGGAGGTCACCAAGGCGTCAACCACGGATCTCTGAGTGTCCGAGGGGAGCATCCAAAAATGTTTTCCAAGCCACCGTAAGATGGTAAAGCAGGTGGCAGACACTCTGTTGGCTTGGTCCCTCATAGATAGCCCCCTATCAATAATCACTCCAAGATTACGTACAGATGCAGATGGAACTGGCAGTGCTTCCATAGCTGAAGGCCAATGACTCGGACTCCAAAGATCAGGTTTATTGCCAAAGACCAAAACCTCCGTCTTCCCACTATTTAATTTAAGGAAGTTCCTATTCATCCAGTCTGCTATGTCACTAAGTCCGATTTTCAGGGGAGAAGGTAGGGCAGGGTCAGTTTGGGATAGGGAAAAAACAATCTGTGAATCGTCCGCATAAGTAAATAAATTAAGACCGGCCCTTTGAGCAATATGAGCTAAGGGAGTAACATAAAGATGAAACAAAAGAGGACTAAGAATGGAACCCTGGGGTACACCGTCTGGGGATAGAAAAACTTTAGAAGTGGAAAGGTGAGAAACAATTTGGAAAGTCGGGTCTTTCAAAAAAGACGAGAGCCAATCCAAAGCCCTGCCACCAATACCAAGGTGTGTGAGGGATCTGATGAGTATACCGTGTGATATAGTATCGAATGCTGCACTGAGATTGAGCAGTATCAGTGCAGCAGTTTCCCCTTGATCCAGATGTAAACGTAGATTTTCTGTCACACCTAAAAGAGTGGTCTCCGTAGAGAATCCTGGGCGAAAGCCAGACTGAGAGGGATGTAGGAAATTGTTAAGCACCACATATTGAGATAGATGCATGTGGATATGTCTCTCCAGAACTTTGGAAAAAATAGGCAACAGAGAGATAGGACGATAGTTTGACGAAACATTGGGGTCCAAGGTGGGCTTTTACAAGAGTGGTGTAACCATTGCATGTTTCCAGCAGCTTCGGACAGTTGCCGTATTCAAGGAGGCGGGTACCTCCAGTAGTGCAACATCTCTAAAAGTTTTTTTTAGTTCTCTGCCCAAAGTTTGCATTGAGAATAGTCATTGTTAGATTTGGGGGTCTCTAGTTGGCACAGGTAGGTACTTGTGACAAATAGGGACCCTTGCCTCTAGTCCGAGTAAGCGGGTACACTCCTAAAATAACCCTTGTTCACCCCCTTAGTAGCTTGCAACGATCAGACAGGCTTATCTAAGAGGCAGTGTGTAAAGCATTTGTGAACACATACAGTAATCCAGTGACAACACTACAGATGGACGCCACTCAGGTTTTATATTAAAAATAAGTATTCTTTATATAGATTTAACACGACCATAAATTACAAAAATCCACAATACCGTACTTAAAATGGTAGAATTAGTTTAGTTCTCTTTTAGATCTTAAAATGCGACACTTTGAGTCAATGTACCTTAAGATGCGACACGCAGGGCAACGAATGTGTTGCAAAGATGGTGATGCATTGATTCCTTACCGCATTTACGGGGCGATGTGGCGAGCAACGCCACGATGCGATAAAATTTTGGTGCAAAGAAATAAAGACGTTGTTTTCTTCTTGATGCGGAACGCTTCTCTGATGTTGCGAGGAGTCTCCACTCGATGCGTCAGCTGCAGCAGCGACACCCTTGTTCCGTGATGCGACGACAGCGGCTTTGGCGGCGTCACTTTTTTCTGACGATGCAAGACGCTTCCGCTCGATGCAACAGCTGCAGCGGCGACACCCTTTTTCCGTGATGCAACCACAGCAGCTCCGACGCCAGCATGCTTTTCCATGGATTCGAGGCGCTTCTGCGGTGCAATGCGACAGCTACAGCGGCGACACCCTTGTTCAGTGATGCAACGGCAGCGGCTGCGACACGCTTCTTCGATTATGCGAGGCGCTTCTCGTGATGCGGTGCAATGCGACAGCTACAGTGGCGACATCCTCGATGCGATGGCAGCGGCTGCGATGGCGACACACTTCTTTGATGTTGCGAGACGCTTCCAGCTCCTTGCGAGACACAGTCCCTCAGAAGGTCCAAAACAGCAGAAGGCACTTCCGTAGAACTCCTGGGGAGTTTTCTTTGGCAGTTAGGCAACCACTGAAGGCCAATCCCCCAAGAAGCACTTCAGCTTAGGGATAGTCTCTCCTCAGTTTCTTCGGTTCCTCTCCTTAGCAAAGGTTTCTTCTTGATGTCCAAAAGTGATCTAATTCTCTGGGGTTTGGGACCCCTCTTTTATACTACTTTTCTCTTTGTTCTCTGAAGGCAGAGAGGCCTTTGCCTAGTCCAAACCAGTTCTGTTCAGTCCTGGAGCACTCTGTTGACATGACTCCTTCTTTCCTTTCACAGTGCAGGGCAGAAACATCAGACGCCCTATAGGAGGTGGAGCCAGTATTGTGGAGGGAAGGCACAGCCATGGAGCACTCTGTTGACATGACTCCTTCTTTCCTTTCACAGTGCAGGGCAGACACATCAGACGCACCACAGGAGGTGGAGCCAGCATTGTGGAGGGAAGGCACATCCCTATTCAGGTCCCAGGTGCAACTCCTCCCTCCCATCTAGATGCAGATCTCCCTATTCATCACTGGGCTGACTCGCCCAGTCTCCTGCAATCTCCCAGCCCCTGTCACTCAAACTCCAGACAAGGAATACATAACCTAGCAGAGGCAGGGTTGGATAGTTAAGACAAGAAAATACCTCCTTTCTAAAAGTGGTATTTTAAAACACTGAATATTAAAATCAACTTCACTAAAAGATGTATTTCATCATTCTGAGTTCAGGCATACTAAACTCGAATTTCTACCATGTTTCCTGAGTCAGGTTAGGATTATAAAATTTAATAATCTAACTGCCCATTCTGGCCTATGGAGAACAGGTAGCCTTGCGATAGTGAAAAACGAAAATGGCTGTTATTCACTATTAGGACATGCCACACACACCAGGGCATGTCCTACCTTATACTTACAATGCACCCTGCCCTTGGACCTTCCATAGGGGTGTCTGATATGTAG
Organism: Lissotriton vulgaris; assembly: GCF_964263255.1. Lineage (NCBI taxonomy): Eukaryota > Metazoa > Chordata > Amphibia > Caudata > Salamandridae > Lissotriton > Lissotriton vulgaris. The sequence goes on from NC_141698.1 coordinate 791,160,279, forward strand.
AAAAGGGAAGGTTTATGGACTGGCATGTGGTTGCACATGCCCAGTCAGCATGGCATTACCAGACTGCACACAGGCTCTGCAATTGCAGGCCTTAGACACACTTTTTACAAGCTGCTTCTGTGGGTGGCACAACCAGCGCTGCAAACCCACTAGCAGCATTTGGATTACCAGCCCGGGGCACTCCTGGTGCACAGTACCAGGGTCTGACAGGTAAACCAAACCAGCCAATCTTGGAATCATTAACCCATACAGCAATTTACAATAGGGAGCACTTGCACTGTGGCACTGGACAGCAGTGGCACAGTGCCCAATGCATCTAACACCAGCAAAAACACATGAGGCAACAGCAAAAATGGAAGGGTGACCCACGCCAAGGTGCCAGGTCTAACAGTCATGTTATCCTCACCCGTGCCTGACTGGTGTTTTAGTCTACCAGATGAAATAGCTAGTGACTCTTTGTGTTTTTTGCACACTTCTGAGGGTTATTTTAAGAATACATCCCTAACTAAATACAACCTGGTTTCTACCCTGGCCTCCGACTTTGAAATCTCTTTGGAGGGATACATTCCAACTTTTACTGTAGAGGCGCTAACAGTGTCCTTGCTAGTGATGCAGTTCTTATCTCACATACTGCTTTGGGTCTAGAGGTTTTGCTTAAATGCTTCATTGAATTCACAGAAAGACTTGACTTAAAGTCCCATTATGGTTATAGGCCCAAATACAACCAAAACAAAGAACTTACTGCATTAAAGGCAATACTCTCAGCCATGTTTCTGCTTTTTCCTACCTGTGTGTTTTGTTAGATGCACTGTTTCGGTGTCTAATTTTGCTCCTTGGCAGGCTGGAACATGTCAAAGGTTTGTTTTATATTTGCAGAGTAAAGTGTATTTCCGTAGCTGCCTCTGGCAGTCAGTTTGGGGGGTATACCAATGTGTCTAGCCTGCAAGTGGTTGAGAATAAGTTTCTAAGAGACCTTCTCTCCCTTCCAATGAAGACATCTTCCTTTAATATTCACGAGGAATTGGTTAAAGACATTTTAGAGGATATGTTGATGTTGCGGTCCTTCCTCCTCTGGGTATCTGTGTGGGGTTGCACAGCTAAACAGTTAAATTGATTATTTATTGATTATTTGGCCCTTGATCAAGCCACAAGTACTCACTGGATTCGTTACATGAAGTATTGTTTTATTAAGTCAGGACGTCCTGATTTTGTTAATCATCCAGAGTCACTAGTCCAGGAGAATTTCACTCGGACCAAAAGAGCTATTGTGGCCTGGAGGGACAGGAAGAGGGCATTGTTGGCCAAAGATAAATCATCTGTAAGAGCATTTATTTTTTCCATTGCAGACCACCCTTACAATTGAACCTTACTTCTTATACAACATATCCGATTAACATCAGTTCCTTTTGTATTTATGATGAAATGTTCTCAAAATATCAATAAAAAATTTATAACACAAAAAAAATCAGTTCCTTTTCATTTCTTTTAGATTAAATTTAATACATCATCGGTTTGCAGTTCCACATGGAAGTTCTTATTGTGCTACCTGTATTCCTTGTTGTTGTGACAACTACTCATGTCAGGGCATTTTGCACTTAACTATATTTGACATTTTTTGCAAAAGATTAAGAAAGCTTTTTATTGTTCCACTGCTTGCTGGTAAACAGTTTGTTCAATGTTAGTACCGATTTATTCACCTGTTGCAGTTTAGCCTGCTTTTTAGGTCGAGCCTAGAGGCAGTGCACATGCACTACTCTGCGAGATGTGTTGTAATGGAGTATGGAATAGAAGCCCTGCACACTCTCTGCCCATATTCGTCATTGGCTTGTTTCATTGTCCTTTGTAAAGGCTGGCTTCTGATTCCTTAGTAGGCATGTTAGGCCCTCCTTAGTACCACCTTGTCTTCATTTGTAACCTCCCATGGTGACTGGCCCTTTTACTTCTGTTATTATACGGTACGCCTACTTTAGTCTGTGCCCAATATTTTCAATAATGAGTTTCTCTCACTGCAGGCAGCACATGGGGCCCGCTTACAATAACAACACGGGTGCCCGCTTTTAATAACAAATCGGGCGCCCAATTTCACTTTAACGCGGGTGCCCAGCATTATCTCAATCCCCCACCCACCCTCTTGCTGCTTAATGACTTTGTTGCCCTTGTGTATGTTTCTCCTCCCCACCATCCAGACCTAAAGCCCCGGCTCCTCCACGAGACCATCTACGTTGCCGCTATTCTTGCCTGTTTTTTCAGTTGTTTACTTTTGGTTCAATCGTGGCACCCGCACTATAGTTGTAAACATATTAACCTAAAGCGCGGGTACCGCGATTGCTTCAAAAGTAAAGAAATAGAAAAAATCTTTTTTAAGTTAAGATGTTAACAACTAAAGCGTGGGTGCCGCAATTGCTTTGAAATGCAATAGCTCTCGTATCACTGAAAGTTTGAGCTATTGGTGTATGCAAGGCCAATAGCTCAAACGTTCAGCAATGGGAGGCCTATTGCATTGCAAATGCTTTTGATTTTTGTCTCTGTCTTCTGTCCCTAGAATATATCTCTGATCTTTGTCTCTACTTCATGTCTCCATATCCCATATTTGTGCCTTTATTTCTGCAGTCACTTTATACGATCTGTCTCTGCAGTCTTATCACCGCAGTCTCCGGTTCCCGTTATCACTGCATAGTGCCCACACCGTCACCCGCTCCTCCCGCACTTTGAAAACATTTTACCCATGAATGATACACCAGACACTTTGTTTATGGGTAAAAAACTGCTGCAGGTTTATTATCATACAACCATAGTATGACATTAGTGGGTCATCTTACGGGCGATCCAGGGCAGGCAGCCCCTCGCTGCCCCGCCCGCCTGTCGAGCCAGCCAGCACTGTGGGTCGATGCCCGGACAGCAGTGCCGCACCTTGTAGATCTTTAGCTTGGATTCCCGCCCCATTCAGGGTGGAGCGGAATGGCACACCCCCGGTTGGTTCAGGCCCCCCAATCGCCCGAAGGACTAACGGGGCGCCGTTGTGGTTTCCGGAACCTCCTGCGGCTCACGGTCTTAGGCTCGGGCACCCTTACTGTGCCGGGCAGAGGTACCCTTACTGTACCTGTCTGCCGCAGAGGTACCCTTACTGTACCCGTCTGCCTCCAGATCGCCCTGTAACTCCGCCACAGCTCTGGAGGAGGCTACTGTCGATGACAGAGCCCCCCACCTCTCTGTTCCTTACTTGCTTCCCACAGCTTCAAGGGCATCCTGCACATCCAGGAGGAACATATCCATCCCGACTTTGCCACCTTGACCAGATACTTCCTGGTTATGTACAAATTACCCCTGGGGCCCCTAACAGGGGTCACAACAGGTCTGAAGGAACCGTTCAAGGTGTGCCTCCTAAGACATTGCCCTTTCGTGAAGTACCAACCTACAGGTGGCCGGACCCTGGGCTTGAGCATCCATTTCTTGCTGCATGCCTGCAACCTGGATGTAATCACCTTTAGTTGTGTAGGCCCCTGCCTGGCAACAAGCTTAGTTAGGCCCCTGTTGTAATCACCTGCCTGTACAGGGCGGGCAGCCATCTACCTAGGCGTCGGTCCCTAGCTACAAAGCTTACCTCTCTATGCATGTCACTAATTGTCCCAATCATGCGTTGCGGGCTCTTTTGCGACCTACTTAGGCAGTCTCCTTTCCAGTACTGAGCAGGGGACTATTCTGTAGACTCGTGACCACTCGCCTCTTGGGTATTCATAGGATCCCAGGTGGCCATTTGACATGCACGCTATTCAGATGTAAATCCAGTTGGGCAGCTTGGCCTATTGCCTTCTCACTATGCACTTTCGGGCATGGAGTACTCCTAAGCTCTCGCCACCCTAGACCCTGAATTCCCACTTAAATAGATCTAACTCAGGCCGTGCGCTTGCTAGTGCACCTAGCCCCAGGGACCACCACTTTGTGTGAACCCCAGCAGTTCGCATTAAGACACTGTCATTACCTGCCCCGTCTAGACACGGAGCACACATCTTCAACCAGGCCAACTGTTTGCTTGATGCATGCCTCTCAGTTGCATGCAATAAATGAGCTACAAAATAGCGCAAACTCCCCCGGAGATCAGAGTTCTTTCCTATCGCACTAGTCGCATTATGGAGGCATACATTTAGTTATTTGGCTTTCACCGAACATGAACCTGGGTCCCCACCTTGAGGTTCGGCCGCCCTAAACGTTAAGCTACCCTCAAAGAGTTGATGGCTTCCTTGCCTAGCCAACCGGGGCTAGCCGCCTCCTCATGTCCGCCCAGGTCTCAACTACCCTGTGTGACATCTCCATCCTTTTGGTGCATTATGGGGCATTAGGCTCTGGATGACGAATGTCTGACATAATATCGACAGACAGAATATCTACATACAAAAATATCGACACAAAAATATCGAAATCAAAAATATCGGAGTCATATCTTCATAAAGGTAAGTACAAAAATATCAAAAAATTAATATCGTAGTACAAAAATATCGAAATTAAAAATATCGTTTTTTTAAATGTATTAATAATAATGTAAAAATAATTTTAAAATACATATAATTTTACAAATATTAAATAAAAATATTAAAACATAATAAAAAAGTAAAACTAATACATATACATTTAAAATAAATTAAAAACTTATTAATTTAATGTAATTTTATTTTTTTTAATTTCATTTAATTGATTTAATTTAAATTTATTTTATTTTTACCCTGTACGACTGTACCCCAAAAACCCAAAACTGACCCTGAACCCTAAAAATACCCCTTTACCCAAAAAACCAAAACTGACCCTTTACCCTAAAAACTGAAAACTGACCCTGAACCCTAAAAATACCCCTTTACCCAAAAACCCAAAACTGACCTTGAACCCTAAAAATACCCCTTTACCCAAAAACTGAAAACTGACCCTGAACCCTAAAAATACCTTTACCCAAAAACTGAAAACTGACCCTGAACCCAAAAAATACCCCTTTACCCAAAAACTGAAAACTGACCCTGAACCCTAAAAATACCCCTTATCCCAAAAACTGAAAACTGACCCTGAACCCTAAAAATACTCCTTTACCCAAAAGTAATTAATATTATTTAATTACCAATTAATTAATAACTAACAATAACAATAAAGTAAATATATTAGCACATTAGCTGTAATTAATTAAATTTAATAATTAATATTATTTTTCCCAATTAATTAATTAACAATAACAAAAAATTATATATATAAAAAAATTACTCTAATTAATGTAATTAGCTAATTAATATTAATTAATTACCAATTAATTATTAATTAAAAATATGTACACAATTATATTACTTAATTAACTAATTAATATTAATTAATTACCAATTAATTATTAATTAAAATATTTACAAACATATATTAATTAATTCATTATTATTAAATTACTTCCCACCCTATTCCCCTATAAACCCACAACCCGCTCTGATACTAAAACGCAAAATGTAAACAAATTTACAAATTTTCAAACATACATTACAAAACATGTTTAACAAACATATAAACAACATAATAAAATACATAACACTAATTTTTTTTTCGATATTAGTAAAATTCGATATTAGTAACATACATACCTTAAAAAAACGATATTCTGTCTGTCGTTATTTTGGACATCGATATTCTATACTGTCGAAATTAAAACATCGATATTATAGTATATCGATATTTTAATTTCGATATTTTGTCTGCCTACCCTGGATGACACTTTATTGCTGGCAACAACGAAATGAGGAAGTGGGAGACCCCTTACGGTAAATACTCCCAAGTGCCCAGCCAGAAGCTCTAAGACCAGGGTTTGGGGCACCTAGTGAGAATCCCTATCTTGGAGTGTGCCCCCTGCAACACATCACCTTGCGGCCTGTGTTCCCCTGTACCTCACTAGCGGGTTAATTTTAAATCACGTCATTGCTGGGAACACAGCTAGATTTGGGAGTGTATGCCCATGCACTATTGTTAACTCTTGCCAAGTGGCACGAGGGCTGGATCCTCCGTATATGATGCAGCAAGACCATCATTAACCAGGTCGGCGGGGTTGGCTTAGTCAATGTTAGATGCAGAATGACATAGCGGAACTGAGCTTGAACCAAGTGTTGCAGACCCTCATTGACCGGTAATCCTCTTGCTAACTCGCTCGCCCGGATCAGAGCCCCTTACTTGCGTACTAGCTGCTTTTCAAAGGAACACATTCCATTATTTGCCCAAGGGGTGCATGATATGCAATACGCCATGGGGGGTAACCTCTGAGCCCCACAACCCGGATAATCACGACACCTGAGGAGACCCGGGAATCCCAAACCCTAGCACACAGCCCGCAGTGAGCTATGACCCTCCTCTTGTTGATAGTTCCGGTGGCCCGCCCTGTGATTAGGGCTGTTTCCCAGCGCGGCACCTGCATCTGAGACAAAACAACCATTAGAGTCATGCCTCCCTCATATACCGAACAGATTCTCCGCAATGAGGCAGGGATCATCAATGCCCCCCCACGCTACCAAGGTAAAGTCTGTTTGTCTGTGACGAAAACCAGTCTGCAGACTCGCTCCGGCGGACTCCCATGTGAGTAGGGCGGTTCTCCAGCGTGGTTCCTGCATTCGAGACAAAAACATCCATTAGCAGCCCTGCCCCCCCTTCGTACAGTAATTTGGATTCCGTGCAATGAAGCAGGGCCATCAACGCCCCCCACGCCACAGAAGCCAACTTGTTTTGTCAGTTACGGGAAGTAGTTTATCCACAAACATACTCGTCAGGAGTAGGGTGGGGCACATACTTGCGTCCCTCCATCACCTGATGCAGAAGTGTACGTCTTGCTACTAAGTCAATTGAGTATCTAAAACTATATTCTCCTTAACTCTGCAAGTGACCTCCCAGAGTGTTCTCGTGGTATACTTACGTCCCTCCATCACCTGATGCAGGAGTGTACATGCAGCACTCGAGGGGGGCGGGCGTACGCAGCCCGCGGACCGTGGCCGAGCACTGGCAGAGGCAGGAAGCAGGGGACGCAGCAAGGACGGACCAGGCCCTTTATACCTGGCACGCCCATCCCGGGAAGGCCCTCCCCAGGCTGGAGTGGCATGCAGGTACCTGGGAGGGGCATGGGGGTTCCCTGGATCCCCTCCCAACCCGAGCGCGCAAGGAGGAAACAGGGGGGAGGGGGCTGGACTAGTGGCCACTAATGGGCTGCCCTGCCAATGTCCCCCTGCGTGGGACGCGGGCAGCGGCATTCTCAGCCTCTCATCAGTGGCTGCAGTCTCTGATATTTACCTCTTCCGTCACATGTCTCAGATCTGCGTGGCTGTATGCCCAGTGTCTGATCCATCTATCAGCAATCCCCTCTGCCCCATATCGGTGTCTCTGCAGTTGCATGCAATTTATCAAGCCTGAGTGTGCACTCCCTGTACGTCTCTTATCCCTAACCCATGTCTTTGCAGTCGCCTGTCTTAGCACCGTCTGTGTACCCTTTGATCCGTGTCTCTGCCTGTCATCTGGCCTGTGTTTCTGGGACCAGTTTCTGTCTCTTCGTGGCGTTGTTCTGTTTGTTCCGTGTCACTGTCCCAGCGGTTTCTGGTCCAAGTCTCTGCTGTCGCACCCCTTCTTCTGCCATCTTTGTCTCGGTGCCTCAGTTTTCGGTCTTTCACTGTTGTCACGGATCAGTGTCTGTGCAGTTGTCTTTTCCTTATCGAAGCCTCTAGTTCTGTATTTGTGCCTGGCATCTCTGATTCTTGTCTTCGTTATCACCTGTCTCTGTCCCATCTCTCTGCAGTCTCTGATCACTAGCTCGGTATCTGATGCTTTGGACCTGTGTGCATAGTCACATCAGGGCCACAGAACACCCCGCCCCCGAGATGCCCAAACCCGCAAATAACACATAGACACAAGTGTTAAGTTTGGGATAAAATTGCTGCAGGTTTATTACATACAACATATGTAATGATGGTGGGTTAACTTACGGGCGATCCAAGGGCAGGCCGCATTCTCGCCACCTGCCCGCCTGTTGAGCCAAACAGCACAGTGGCGAACCACCGAACTGCTGTACAATTATTATAATTATTAGAATTATACTACACACGCCCTTTGCAGGGCGTGACTAGGCAAACCCCCGGCTGCACAGGCCCACAACCGCCCGAAGGACTACTGGGGCGCCGACTCGAGTTCCTGCACCTCCCATGAGGTTACAGGTTAGGCTCTGAGGTTAGACTCTGGCACCCCTATGTGCCCGCTGAAGTACAGTTTCTTGCACCTCTCCTCTTCCGGATCGCCCAGTAACTCCGCCTGCAACGAAAAAGGAACACATTAACGCTCCCCCCGGAGCCCACCTAAAGCAGACACTCTGGGTTCGAGGAAGGGCGGGAAAAGAGTGTCCCACAGCTTGTCGTGCGACGTCCGGAGCGGCAAAGAGGCCTCTCTGAAGGAGCAAGGGAGTGATAAACCCCCTGAGGCTCCTCCCAGCCGCCCCGGACATGCGTAAGCAACCTGCCTACCTCTACTGGGCGAAGCCTGCCCAGGTGAGGAGTGGCTGGCCACAAGGAGGGCGGGGGCAGCCCTCTGTGACTAGGAGCTCGCCCTCTTGATTGCCACTGCGTGGCCTCGGACAAGCGCATAGTCACATCAGGGCCACAGAACCCCCCGCCCCCGAGATGCCCAAACCCGCAAATAACACACAGACACAAGTGTTAAGTTTGGGATAAAATTGCTGCAGGTTTATTACATACAACATATGTAATGATGGTGGGTTAACTTACGGGCGATTCAAGGGCAGGCCGCATTCTCGCCACCTGCCCGCCTGTTGAGCCAAACAGCACAGTGGCGAACCACCCAACTGCTGTACAATTATTATAATTATTAGAATTATACTACACACGCCCCTTGCAGGGCATGACTAGGCAAACCCCCGGCTGCACAGGCCCACAACCGCCCGAAGGACTACTGGGGCGCCGACTCGAGTTCCTGCACCTCCCATGAGGTTACAGGTTAGGCTCTGAGGTTAGACTCTGGCACCCCTATGTGCCCGCTGAAGTACAGTTTCTTGCACCTCTCCTCTTCCGGATCACCCAGTAACTCCGCCACAGCCCGTGCGGTGGTACCCGCTGCCGCACGGGCCCCCCACCACTGCTACCACTCTTTACCTGCAACTTAGCTCAGAAGTGCTTCTTTCAGATGGATGAGGACCAGGGCTAAGCCTACAGGCGTGGAATGAACACCATCCGCCACAAATAACCCCTGACCTCCAACCTTACCTCACCGGAGCTTCTCGTCAGTCCAAGGAACAAGTACAAGCGACAGGTGCGCAGACCCTTCCACCACACAGAGACCACATCTAAGGATATGAACATTACATGCCTGAAGGACTGACAGTCCCCACTGCCACTAATCTGCAGGTCCCCCCGGGGCCTAACACCCAAAGACAGGTGCGGGGACCCTATCCACCTCCAAGAGACCATAGCTCCTGACATGAACCATACAAGCCAGAAAGAATGTAAGGCCCTCCTGCCACTCTTCTGCAGATCCCCCCGGGACCTTAAACCCTCCCAGATTAGGGAAGCCAACCCTGTTCTAGAGGCCAAACTACCAGGAAAAAGACCCCGCAGAAATTGACAAAAGGCTACACCCAGGAGAAGTTACAACTCCTGCGCAACGCCGTCCTGCACACCATCCACCAGAAGGTGTGCTCACTTGTAACGCATGTGCTGCAATCCACAAGAGCACAGGGGAATAGGGGGGATCAAGGCAGAGTAGACTATATATTGGGCGAAGTGATAAGATATCACAGGAATTACTGCAGGCATCCCCGCACATGGGTTTTTTTTTGGTCTGGAAGCAGCGTAGGCCATGCAACCAATAAGTGAGCTAGTCTGTAAGACAACTTACGACCAACACCAAGGGGGAGCTGAACTGAAACCAAGTGCCCCTAAGCACCTGACCTGCATGAAGACCAGCCTCAGAAACCAATGACACTCTGCCACTAATCATCATATCCCCACAGGATAATCCCTCTATGACAATAGTGTAGACTATCACAGGTACCTGAGTTCATACCCTAGGCAAGGGACCAGGAGAAGAGGGAGCCTCCCCTGCTAGTAACCCACCCTAAAAGACAAAAGGGGGGACAGTCGCCTGTCACTTGAGACATACTTCCCTTTTCACACAAACCATCAGAAAACTACGCCCAATGATGTCGACTCCTGTGGAAGCGCAGTTCTCAAAATTCAACTGTAACTGCTATGTTTCTGCTTATGCAACTACACATGGTGAATGCAGAAGACTACTGCAGTACGCAAATGCATATCTGGTATAAACTTGCGAGGCGGACTTACATGTGATATACATGAAGGCCAAGGTAACAGCCGGAATCGCATGCCCCCTAGTTTAGCCTGTAGACTGCAAGTCCATGCTACCACGAGGATGGCTTGTCTTAAGGTTGACTTGCGACCCCCACTAAGGGATGATAAGCTGAACCAAGGAAGGGGGGGGACCAAGGTTGGCGACATCAAGCGTCAGGCCAGCTTCTCACTTTGGGGGGGGCATAAAGAAAAATATAACGGTTACTCTGGTTCCTTCCCGCGGCTGTTCAATGCAAGCCCAAGGGAGCCCCTCCATCCGCCGTGATAGAGAAGTCGAGTGTCCACCCTGAAAGGAGCCCAACATGCAAAACCACCCCCGAAAGAGAAAACGAGCAAAAAAAGGGGGGGGTAAGGTACCAAAAGATTGTTCTATATAAGTCTACTGGGGGCCCTCCTTTTAGGGGGCTATGGGCAGTCCAAGCTCAGGCTGTGTTTTGCCACAGCTGCTCCACTTATACAGCCGGTGCCCCCGAGCTGAAGGCGCAGCGGTTGTGCTGCCTCCGGATTCCAGAGACCTGGATGAACAGACAGACAACAGCAGAATTATGGAAGGGGCGAAAAGACTATAGACATGTGACCTATCCTACTCATAGGTAAATAACACATAACCGGTCCCAGAATTGTACAGATAACAGGACTGGCTAAACCTCTAGGTTAGGGTCCCAGGAGATGATATGCACCAGGGGATATTCCCATTAGTTTAAGGCTGGGCCTCGAACTTGCTAATAATCCTACTTAGGTTAGGGTCCCAGGAGATGAGATGCACCAGGGGATATACCCATTAGTTTAGGGCTGGGCCTCGAACTTGCTATTAGTCCAACTTAGGCACATTCTCGACTGTCTACCATCAGCGAACCTTGCTGAGCCAATCAGTAAGATGGAAACCCAGGTGTGAGGGCCCTTCCCCAATAGAGCGCCATTGGGAAAAGCACAGCAGCAAAACCGTAATGTGTATAACATAGGTGCCATCCCAATTAAACACAGCCCTAAGGGTCACCTGACACGGCTCGGGGCTCCCCCGAAGCATACTATATGTGTGGCTCTGTGCAGTGCATATTGTACTGTATTAGAACAGACCCAAAGACGTCAAATACCAGACAAGTGACTGAAAATTAGCACCTATTGCACACTAATTCCACACTGTAAAGGACTACATACCTACTGTTTATCCCATCGCAAAACTATCTTATTTTGGGATAACGATCAATGGAGCCACAACAAAGCACCCAATAGCCAGTCCCCCCCACATATAAATGTGCATTCCTGTGATGGGACAGGGCCCAAACGCCACCCACAACCCAAGACAAGTCTGAAGACAGTGACTACACGCAGGACGACCACCTACCTCGAATAACAGGGGGGGGGCAGGTGGAAACTACATTGCTTATTCTCAGAGGAAGACAGTATGACTGCTGCACTGATGCCTTTCTTCCGAATTGACATGCCCATGCTATTGTTTAAATGTGGCCTCTAATAAAGGATATTGAATTCACCCGGCACAGGAAGGTCCCCCCAGGGAGTTCCGTTGGTATGGAAGTCTGCCCCCACAACCTGTTAAGCAGCATATACCTACTCTCTGAGCTTGGGCCAACACTGAACTGAAACCACGCACTTCTCTTAAAAGACCCCACTAACTGCAAATAGTGTACCCAGTCGGCCTGCATACCAGGCCCTATCCACCTGTAAGGGGGGGGGGCCTGAAATCACTCCTGATGTATGCTCAGGGAAACAGGTCTGAACGTAGCTCGCACAGCGGCCCAACCCAGTGGACCTTAGAATAGTGGGAGCAGGCAGTCTGAAACCTCAAGAGTCTGGCAGAACGCACAGTTAGACAGTGCCTACCCCCACCCGTGGAGACAAGAGCCCCGACACCCTACGATATATGCGAGGAACCATCAAACAAATAATACATTTGGGAGAGGGCTATGGAAAGGTGAGAGACACTGCACTGTTGGTTTAAGATAGAGGGGGAAGCATAGAGGAGCTCCCACCCAGATCGTAAAAACTTCTGGCCGTCCAGTAATTTCTGCCCAATGTCAACTTAATCAGATGCACCCGCGACTTCTTGACAAATGAACAACTCTGAATGGAAACATGAGTACTATTCATGTCTGTGGACTAGGTGTCGCTTAGACCAGAATAACACTGAGAAGAGAAGGGCACTAGAGTAACATCGTAGCCACGGCTACGCTGGACTGAGGGGTGAAATAATTGGGGCAAGAAAACTATCTTCAGAGCAGGAAAATACGGATCCACCAAGGGAACACTTTTTATTCCAATATTGAGCCATACCCATGTCCCTTATTGTTAGAAGGTTACTTGCCATTTTGTTCCTGATAATAGCTAAAGGACACAACACCATTCTCTGTCATACATGGAACGGTACAACGCTGCTAGTTGACATACGAACTAATAGACAGCAGCACATGGACTACTGTAGTTTTCTTTGAATAGATAAAACATCAAGAAATGCAAAACTTCTCAAGAAACAGCCAGACTCATGGGATGCCCACCCAACATTTTTGGCATACTTCAGGTTGTAGCCCATGGTGCGGCAGACAAGTCCAAGGGGGGGGTTTCATTCTGGCTGTGCCACGAGAACTAGGATACACCTGACACAACGCATATCATTATATAATTTAATCACAAGGATCGCTCCTGTCTTGATGGCTGGTGCATCGAGTACCGCAGACTTGCTGAGGTAGCAAGGGAACAATCTATGACGCGGGACGCACATAATACGGATCAGCAAGCGTAGTTGCCCAACCAATACCACGCCACATGCCTCGCGATACTATGGCCTAATGATACTCCACCATATTTACAAAACTTAGTTCCCGCCCAAGAAGACACTTGTGCCTCCTGCCTCACCGAAAGCTCGCATATTCAGCATTTGAGACTGTGGCGCGTGGCTTTTTTCGTTAATTCCCCTCCCAATGCTACAGAGGGCGTGGATGACACAGAAGGCGCTTGCCGCGTATTTCACGAAAATACGTCGAAGATTTCATCCCGACAAGGCATACTCCCCCCCCACAGCCGAAGCTAGATACAGCTGCGGTACAATAAGAACCTAAAATGCTGAAAGATTACAGATCTGGGCTCGAGCCGCCATAGTTTCTTCAGGACGCGCCAAGTGTCCTTCACGATGCTCCCACCCGAATGCCCGATGTCCCATGGGAATTCCGGGACTGAACTAACTCGCCAAGTATACAATGTATTTAGGCGCATTATCAGAAGGAACAGAACAAGGTATGTCGGAACACGGGGGGAGCGCAATTTTTTTTCTGTGAAATGCGACCCCTGCCCCCGCGCACTGACCCAAATGTCTTGGTCCTAGGAAAGGGAGCAAGAGCTGAATATAAACTCGACCTCTGGCAGCAGAAGGATAAATGAAACAGGGGCCAGGAAGGAACAGCATGAAATCAACCGATAACAGGCTGGCGGGACCACCCAATTGGTGGACTCCTCACTCCGTCCTGAAGCTAATATGTCCAAGCGCTTAGGGAACATGCCCGCCACGGGAACGGTTCTGACACCGAAGTCGGACGCAGATGTGATAGCACCAATCCAGGGGCAAGGCTGAATGCCCACGAGCCTAACCACAAGCTCACCAGAAGAGGACAATGCATAAGCCCGTGACCCAGGAGAGCGACCGTCCGCTCCAAGCTAAAGAAACCTTTCAGGCGAATCACGGCCAGAGTCCCTCAAAATCCAAATGCTCGCGCCCCCGCCACCCCCTGCAGGACGGAGACAGCGAAACAGAGGACCAACCGGGCTGTTCGGCAACCCATGCAATGTGGAGGAGAAGACTTCAATCAAAGCACCCACCCCGGTGCACAGCAGCATCTGCCCCTGACACCCCTCCAGCGATAACTCAAGCACCAACATAGTGGCAAATGAAATGCCCCCTATAGATGTGCCGCGCCAGAGGAACCGCAAAGTCCAGTTGCCTGGCCTCAAACGAAACCAAAATGGCCGCACCCGGTCGCCATTACCCATGCGTGTCGCACCCAAATGTCGTCGTGCACCAACTGAGCCAAGATGGCTGCACCCGGGCGCCATTACCCACGCGACATGCCTAGGGAGACCCACCACCATTCCGGGCCCCAGCACCGCAAAGCCGCAGCACCTGGTTTGAAGATCGGGCAGGACCCAAGACCGAACATCAAGGATAATTTGCCCAGAGCAGCGGCCAAGTGTGCATGGTCATTGTAAAGTGGGGAAATCTACATTTGCAAACGTGGCTCCAGTAGTGGAGCATCGACATCAAGGCCCACCTAAAACGCATTGCTATTGGTAGACTACGTCTAGCACACGCCAACCCGCGCCTGCATTGCCTCTATAAACATCACCAGCGCCTGGCGTAGAACTCACAGATATTGTAAACACCCACCCCAAGCTGGCCGTGCAGAACAAGGGATACCGTTATCTAAGCAGTGGGAAGGAAAATGTTATGGGGAGGAGGTATTCTGGCGGGTACAAACGTACAAACGTGACCCACATGACATTGGTTTTGTTTCGCCCCCCAACATTGTCAAATTATCCCACAGAAGACAAGAACCGGGAGCTATCAGCCCCAGGGATGACGCATAACTTAATCCGAACGCTTTGCCACAAAAACCGGCAGCATATGCCCGACCGAATGAGCTATTTAATGAACAACATGACTACACGCTGCCAGTCCTACCTAACATGACACAATTTTTTGAGGAGCCCCTGCATATCCCACAAGGGATCAGCGCCGCCATCGAGGCCTGACCAAACCACACGCTTGTAGCAATGACGCTCTGGCATTGCAGTACAACAAAACGCCGCAGAAGATATCAGAGGCAGAACCGCAAGGTAGGATAAAAGATACAAATACACGTTGGGTCATGGTAGCCGACGCCTCCTGACCTCAGAACTTCTTAGCGACCTTTACCATGAATTTTGGCATGAACAAATTCAAATATGCACCCCGCATCGATTTCCACTTTTGGCATACAACTTAGCATAGAAATAGCATTTCCGAGCAATGTTGAAACCACACACGTTAAACAAACTGCCGAGAAGACATTCCTGAAACGCCCCCTTCAGAACAACAAACATCGATGCGAAATTGTCTTTGCGCGCGGCATGAACGCCTGTACACCTCCCGGCGGCTGTGCCCCCGAACTATCGGGAAAGCCACCCTACACGGGGCCAGATACAATACCCCCCAAGGCCCTACACGTGGTGCTTCAAAACCGGCCCGCGCCCCAATACACAACCATGCAATAACTCAGGCGCGGAGCCCCGACACAAGCGCCTCGCATGTACTCACAAACATGAGACGCTGGGGGCAGGCAACAGGACCGTGGAGGGAGACAACCAAAGCAGACCGAGAGACAAAGAAAACCAGCAATCGCCTCACATCCCCACTCACCGTAAGCAACGCAACAGCAACACGTCGGATATATCACATCGACGCAACACCGGACCTCAGGACGGCGACCCGAGGAGAAAGAAAGAGTGTCCCGACGTGACTAAAGAGTGTCCCACAGCTTGTCGTGCGACGTCCGGAGCGGCAAAGAGGCCTCTCCGAAGGAGCAAGGGAGTGATAAACCCCCTGAGGCTCCTCCCAGCCGCCCCGGACGTGCGTAAGCAACCTGCCTACCTCTACTGGGCGAAGCCTGCCCAGGTGAGGAGTGGCTGGCCACAAGGAGGGCGGGGGCAGCCCTCCGTGACTAGGAGCCCGCCCTCTTGATGGCCACTGCGTGCGGGCAAGCGCATAGATAGGGGTACCTGCACTTGTTCAACTGGATTGGGAGAGTACCTGCGCTTCTCAGCAGGCAGGGAACAATACTTTTAATGGGATAGTACTGTCAGTTCTTATGCACATACTGTTACCCCATGGTTAGGAGTACCAGCGCTACTATACTTCCTTGTCAAGCACTTTTCTCTACTACATATGTCCCAGCAGCCGCCTGCATCTTAACACAGTTTGTCTCTAGCTCTGATGGAATCGCTGCTAATCTCCGTCTCAGACCATTGTGTTTGTTTCTGCAGTCTCTGACTCCATGTCACTTTTGTCAACTGTCACCTATCTTTTATTTGTGCCCAATCTCTGGAACGTCTCTATGGAGTTTCCGCTATTTTTAGTGCTTTCGTCCGCTGCCTCAATATCGCTACATAAAGACCACAGGACAAAGGGCACATTTTTCCTTCAATTAACCCACTGCAAAAAGAAAAAACGCACAAAAAAATGTGAAACACATTGTCCATTTGAAGAAGAATCTGTTTGCTGTATGATGTACACTCTGAGGACTGTTTTATTGTTGTTTTTAATCCTGTATTTATATTTACCTGTATCTACTACTGATTGTTTTTATCGATTTTGTAATGTGTTCCTTAATGGTTCCATGTGAAACCGAAGAAATATTGTTGACTGACTGAACAGGGATCTTTTGTCTGTAACGCATAATGACCTAGAACGTTTAAATATATCACATTGTGGCAAAGAAGTGGAATATTGGAAAGTGTTTGAGAGTTTGAGTTCGCTTTTGGAAGAAATTTTAAAAATAGACTCGAGCTGCAGAAATAGTGCAACTTCCCAGCAGATTATTGTAATTTCCCCGGGCCAGCCATGCGTCATAGCAAAGAGAATATTTCTATAGGACGGCACGGTTGCCTTTTTGCCCAGAAACCAGTAAGTGACAGATAACTTAACCCGTTACTGTTCTAGGATAGGTAAAATTTGCTCAGTTAAAGTATGTAATATTGGCACCGATTATTTCACATCTAGAGGTAGTTTGTGGTATGCCCTGTTGCCAGTTTATCTTTCATTATATTGTAGAGATATTTGAATGTTATCATTCACGTCATGTGAATGGTGAAGAAAACAGTCAATGCTATAGAAATGTTAACGCTATGTTGTATTACATTCTATTCGACCACTAATCTCAGCCATACATTACAAAATCAGTATATATTTCAAGGAGAATTCCAAACCGTGTTTGCTGAAAGTAGCCCAATAAAACGTAAGTTAGGTGACAGCATCAATAGGATTTGAGGACAAATCTAGAAACTGCAATTACATTTTTCAGACTCTTTGACGTTGTACGCAAATCACAGACAGTTGCAATTGGGCATTTTACACTCCCAAGTGTTCAGTAAGTAAACATGATTGCTAAACCTCCAATTTCTAATTGTGTTACTTGATTGAACTAGAACAGCACATACCTCTTGATAATTGGGCCCTCTCTAGGCCCTACGAAGCCGATCATTAAGCTTTTTATTAGAAGCAATGAGGCTGAAGCAGATGTTGAGTTTATGCCCATGAATGCGTTTCTGAGTAATGTTCAGCGTTAAATTACACAAGCGAATTTACCTGATCGCATAAGTGTAAAGCATTGTCATGTTAATCTGCATTTGTCATCCCAAAATAGGCAACCCTCAAAGAAGTTTAGCAAACACAGTCGTGGTTCTGTTTAGTTTGAAGTAATTTAAGATAAATAAGGGCATTTCCCAATAAAAATCAAATATAGGAAGTTTGTTCTTTTGCTTTGGATGGGCTGGTATTAAGAAAGATTGGGTGGTCTATTCTAACCTTGAAGAATCCTGGGTGGCATTTTTGCACTGGTGCATATCAGTTGTTCTGTGTAGTATTTATTGAGCCACATTTCTACACTATCCCATCCTTAGGGTCTTACATTTGGGATGTTTTCTCCTTTTCCAAGGTGTACAACCTTGGACTGGCCCACATAATTAGTACCACATTTTTACCTGTTAAATGCCATTCAGACTAATGGCCTTATTATGAGTTTGGCAGTGCGTGAGCCGGGCCACCCCGCTTCCGCACGCCAAACCCATGTTTAAACCGCCTGCTAGATTAGGAGTTTTCTCCTGTCTGGCGGGCTGTTCTTTGCCATTCTCACGGCGTTGCCTATGAAATACACACCACAATGGGAACGTCAAAATCAGTACCTGCATGGAATGGACTGCTGCAGTCCATGGTGTGCAGGTACTGGGGTGCATGCAACCAGGTTGGAACAACATGTGCACCCCTCCATGATGCCCCAGGCCCAGAGACAAACGGGGGCCCCTTTCATTCCTCACCACACCACTGTTCACGGAGGTGGAACTGCCAGTTGCCAGGATTCTCTGATTCCTGGTGGTTGCGGGGTCCTACGGTGGCCCAACCACCTTGGTCATAATAGGGCAGTCAGAAGGCCACCACTGCTGTGCCCCACGAGTCTGGACCGCCAGACTCGTAATAAGACTCAAATATTTGCAGATGCTGTAATTACCACTAAGCTCAGAATTCTGATTTGCATGCAAACAAGAGCTGGCATTCAAATAAGAATTTGAGGGCTGTGATGAGGGATTGGTGTGGCTCACTGGTTAGAGGCGGCAGACCCGGAATCAGAGGACGGCCCGGGACCAGGGTTCAATTCCCGTGGCGGCAGGGTTGTGAACCAGGGTCAGCGGATTCGATAATTCTCGCCTCGGTGCCCACTCTAACCGGGGATCACACTCAGCAACTCTGGGCATTAGCTTGCCTCATCTCCACAATGGCCCCCCACAAACGCCCGGGATGCCTGGTTTCACCTTGGAGATACCCAAGAGGGAACATCTCACAGGGAAAGCCAGGACGGGTTCCCCAGCGGTCTATAGCGTCAGGACGCCTCCGGGTAGCAGTGCGCTTTACAAGACACACACATTTGATAATGAGGACCTTCATTTTACGAAATCTAGCAACAGAAAATATAATGAAATAAGACAGAATGCTTAAAGTAGACCCATATAAAATGTTTATATTTTCATCTCCATTGTGGATTTTTCTAAGTAAGAGTAAGAGTTTGAGTCTTCAGAGAGCCCTCTTACATGGGACTTTGTTCATCCATTGAGCTGCATATGCAGAAAAGAAAGGTTCTGTGTTTGTTCAGTAACATCTACATTGGAATTAATGGAATACAGATCAGATCGGCAGTTGAAGTTTTTTTTATTAAAACAACTTCACACTATTTGTGGTGGGACTGTCACTTGAAATATAACCTGCAAGACAGTACATTGAGGGACTTTAGGCCTGATTACGATGGTGGACAGACTTCTATCCGTCTGCCATTGTCCCTGGGATGGGGAACGCCTGCCTATAAGGCGGCGGCCCCAGATATTGGCATTTCAATGCGGCCACCACCACGGCGGCGCAAGTGCCATGTTTTTCATTGCAGGGGGTGCTGCTGGCTTCAGCCCCTGCCACAATGGAAAAAAAGCAAGTTTTGCATTTCCTGCCCCCAAAGCCTATCCCCGCTAGCCTTTCCATGGTGGGTGAACCGCTATGGAAAGGCTGGCGGGGATACTCCATCGTAATGTGACCGGCGGTGCCTAACAGGCACCGCCGCAATGCTGGGCAATGCGACTGTTGCAACAGGTGGTCGGAAAATTCCTACCTGTCAGAACGATGGCAGTCAGTCTTTTCGACCACCATGTTTCCACCCACCATTGTAATCTGGCAGGTGGAAAACTGCAGTACGATGGTGGAGGGCCCGCCACCAACATTTATCGTAATGATCCCCATTGACATGAAGTTTTCAAAATGCTGGGTCTGGAAATGTGACTGCGTGTAATGGGTATAAGAGTGAGAGACTCTTCCTTCATTTCTCAATGGCTTCATCTAATCTGCTGTGAAAGCACCCTGCAAAGTTCCAAGGATATACTTGATAAGGCCATATATTTGTATTAAGGATACGCCCATGCCCCATTTAGAAATTAAAAAAATAAGATGGTTATGGAGCACAAGGTTGGAGAGGTGCTACACAGCACCAAGACCGAAATATCTATCCACTTGGAGTGGAGAATGGTTTCTGTATTCAGTTTCCTTTAGATCTTTAGAAACACTATGAAGCTATTACAGTGGCAGATGTAAGAACGTTGACCACCTTCATTTGTATGGGAAATTAGGTCTAAAAACTGTGTGCTAGAGCCAACTTTCACTCCCTTGATTTTCTTTGCTTATTTCCGTCTGTTTTTCTTTCCTTTCAGCATATGATTGCTGATACAGTGCGATCTCTGAGATACTGTCGCAATAACCAATATGGTGAGTACTACCAACTGTTAACTGTGCAAAATGTTGATAGTAGGGCTGTGTTCTAGGAATGAAAGCAAGCCTATTCTATGCATGTTGTGTGTTTAATGCACCTCAGGATTTAGAACTTATCGTGGGTACTTAATGGTTAGGTGGTTGAAGCCACCCTCCACACTAAGTAAAAAAAATAAAAGCATCCTCCCTAAAGGCGGAAATAACATTTTGTGCAATGTCACTGTATCCCCATTGACTGTAGTGCATAGTGCATTTTGGTGTGTGTGGAGGGGGGGGGAGTTGTCTCCTGTAGGATTATGAAATTCTCTTTGTGATTCAATGAAGTTACTTTTGATAACCTTCAATAAAAACGTTTTTTGGCCATTCGCTAGTTCAGACCGAACCTGAGATCATAATGAATGAATGAAGCAAGTTTTAAAGAGCGCATAGCTACCCTTAGACCTCGTAGCACTATGGACGGACAGAGCAGGTGCAGAGAGTGACCAGTTTAAAGAGAATTGGGTTGATGCAAGGAGAGCGCTGTCTGTATCCATTTATTTTCACTCCAAATATATCACAGAATTTTCCAAAAATTGTTTGTAAAATGCTAAGCAAATTTATTTAGAGAGTTATTCGATTAAGTTAACTATTAGAAATATATTGCACTTTTGCAACCTATATTTATCTAGAGCGGAAAGCTGCACTGAAACTATATTTGACCAAAAGGTATTATAGAAGATGCTTTTCAAATTCTCATGCACATTTTTAAAGAAAGAATTTTTAACCCCTTCGCCACGGCACAAATTTCGCCGCGGCAATTGGGGGGTGAGCGCAGCGCTGCTGTGTTCATGACAGAAACACGCCGTCATGAGTCACAGGCGGCGTGTGCTCTTGATGGCATGGTTCTGTCATGGCCCCACCCGCTCATTAATTCGCCCTCACAGGCTGGGAATTAATGCCGCGTGGGCGGAGCCGCAGCCGCATGACAGAACCACGCCGTCATGAGCACACGCCGCCCGCGGCTCATGACGGCGGGGTTCCATCATGCGCATGAAAGGGGTTAAAAGATTTAAGGCAAATTATCAGTTCTGTATTTCTTGTCCTTTTGATTTTTCCCTTGGCCAGCACTTTGGTTTGTGCTGATAGGAAATATTTTTCGAAATTTGACATTTTCTTAGAGATAGATAGATTTGGCCTTAGTTAGACATTGTTGAGAAATGTAAAGAATTGGTTTGTGAGTGAGGAAGTATCTACCACATGGATAAAGGGACCCCCTCAAATAAATAGATTGTGGCCCAGGAACCGAGGGGAAAAAGAAACACAAAGCTAGAGGGATGTTCCTGCAATGGCCGTATAATTCAATATTGTGAGTGCATCTCTTAATGAATCAACACAAGTAGTGACAGAAAGAGAGAAGGTACCAACGAAGTTACTTCAAAAAAATATATTTTTTTATTTACTTATTCTATTTTGTTTTTATGTGGGTATAAATACATATAAATTTTTGATCAGCGAATCTTCTTTATACAATACATAAGGAATACACAAAGTGTCTGAAAAAATTCATAAAGGAAGACAACCAATTTTAAAATGCATAACAAACTAATGAGAATTCCCCTGAAAGACAATCATACACAACAACTCACTTACGTGCTAACAATCATACTACATTCATACCACATACACAGATGAGAGAAGGAACTGGATTCCAATTAGCAAGATGGCTGCGCTAATGTGGTGCAAGGGCTCCAAGGTGTAGTTGTTGGCCCTTGTGGCGGGTCTACGCGCGTTTCGGTGGACAAGCCACCTTCATCAGGACCTTGTACATCAAATTAGTGCAGATAACAGGGGATCAGATAAGAGAGTAATTGGCCTAAAAAGAAAAAACAAGTCTGTCACTATCACATCCACAACACAATTTTCTTTATAAACATTAGTACATTCACTGTTGGGTAAGACCCATGGTTCATTACTCAAATGAGAAAGAAAAAGTCTACTTCTTAGGCAAGAGGTCAGAGAAATCTAATAGTATAAAGGCAAGATGTTCTATCGTTCCTGAGTAAAGGGTCACGCTATCTTGCAATGGGGCACCAGTTGTGCAATAAGTTGTCTTATTCTGCACGGGCTACTTAAAAAAGTTCTCCATACAAGGGCATGCATAGTCATTTAGTCATACTCACAAAGTGATAGAACAGCTATCATCAGAAAACAGGTTCTTTTGAAGGAGTAGAAAGGTGGGGTCACTCGTATGGCACTGCATCTATAAAAAGGGCCAGGGGAAGCTGTTAAAATAGGTTCTGATGTAGAGAAAACCATGATGTGCACGTATGGCCTCTCATAGCTAGGCTTACCCAAATGCCAAGTCGGAGGTGCTGGGTGACCCTCAAAGCTTCATCTTGATGTCTTTTAAATATCAGTTTCTGTATAGGTTAAAAGAGAAATGTGTGAGATCCCCTGTAAGAGTCGTTATTGGAGGGGACCTTAGTCTTCTAAATTTGCTGGGCTGCCCAAAATAGGTGCTAGAAAAAGGAAAAGACATACCGAAGTGGGCAAGATGTTCCCATTACATGGTGGGTTCTGTAGAAATACTCCTATTAAATATAGAGTCCCATGGTACTGAGGTCCGCGTAGCGCATAAATTCCAATGTTATTTCGATTTCTGATAGAGAAAAGAGGTACCAATACGTTTGTTTAGGGACGGCAAGGGTGTCATTAAGTTAAAATGCACATTTTAGGCTGTGTACCGCACTTACATTTCTAAATGGCGATTATTTTTCCGAAGGACAGGCACTCTGCGAGGTAATTGGATACTGTAAGTCCAACGCGACCCTGTAAGGTAAAGGTAATGTATGGGATTCAGTACCAAAATGACAAAACGGTAGTGTCGAGTGACGTGCTCTAATTAATTAATGTTAACACAGAGTAGAATGGGAGACACATCAATAAATAAGGCTAGGGATTGACTACAATGGGAAAACCTACAAGCAGATCAAAGGGACATCCATGGGGGCTTCTTGTGCCCCCAGTGTAGCGAATACCTTTATGGGTGAGTGGGAACTGACAAACATCTTTAATGAGCTTGCACCTTTTTTTGAGAACGTTTCTGTCTGGAAGCGCTTTATCGATGACATTTTTTTTATTTGGAAAGGGTCGGAAGAGGAACTACAGACCTTCTACCTCTGGCTCAATGCCAGTGATACGAATCTGAGGTTCACTATGAACCTGAGCACTCAGCAGGTAGACTTTCTAGATATCAGCATTATGGGCACTCACGGACAGATATCGGTCAGTCTCTTCAGAAAAAGTACAGCCAAAAACACCATTTTAGAATTCTCCAGCTTCCACCCTAACTGCCAAAGGGAATCTATACCTTTCGGCGAATTCCTCAGGATTCGCCGTAACTGTACAGATATGAGCTCATTCCATCGACACGGAGACGCCCTAAAAGAACGACTACTCAAACGAGGCTATCCACACCGCTTAGTGCGACAAGCCTATAAACGGGCTAAATATTTCAATAGAACAGCACTCCTACAAGGCAAACCCCAAAAGAAGCACGACCGGATCACCTGTGTGATCAACCATTCTACCCTGAATCATAAGTTGAGAAACATCATCAACAAAAACTGGAAAATTCTTAACTTGGATGACAGTAGCACTGCACTTCCTCTTCCTATGTTAGCCTACAGAAGAAACAAAAACCTAAGGGACATGCTAGTCCATGCGAGACCCGTGACCAGAAATGCTCACTTTAATAATCAACTCTCGATCACTGGTCTCCCTGCAGTTGTGGGGAATCATAGGTGTGGCGGCTGCCATGCCTGTGACTCAGCCCTTGTCTCAGACGTGGTAACTTATAATGAAAAAAAGATTAAATTACGCCACCTCACTAACTGCCGTAGCAGCAACATAGTGTACATCCTGTTTTGTGACTGTGGCTTAGCCTATGTTGGCGAAACAGGACGCGAGTTTCGCGTCCGTTTCAGCGAACATAAGTCCGCTATCAGGACCAGGAAACTCTCAGCTCCACTAGTAGTACACTGTATGGAGAAACTACACAAAGAGGATGAGATCAGATGGTCTATTCTGGAAAAGGTCGCTCCGAGAATGGGTCAGCCCATTGAAGTGACACGGAAAAAACGTGAGACCTTTTGGATTTTTTGGTTGGACAGTGTTAAGCGAGGACTTAACGAAGAGATATCTTGGTATGTCACCAGGTAAAGAATTCAGATCTCCTATCCTCGCCCCACTGCCCCTAAACTGTACCTTGATATGACCTGTTCTAGATTTAATTCGTGAGCTGTAATTTATTTGAGAATTCTCTTTTCATACTATATCTTTGGTACGCATCCTGCTTACCTTCGTCTAACTTGCACCCTTTAGTCTTTTTTATTTTATTAACTGAGAGCACTTGACTCTAACATATTCCATGATGGGCCTTAATTGAATTTGATGGGCTGAATTGAACTTTATTCAATATACAACCCTGAATAATATTTGCATTTATGACTCCTGGATGCGACTTTTCTTTATCATATCAGAATACATGTGTCTGTGCTTTTAGATCGATTTTGCACGAGTTTGTCAGGCCAGGTACACTCAATATGGCCGCCACCTTGTAGTCCCTTGTCCCTTACCACGCTACCAGACTGATACACGAGGTCGACAGGCCAGGCACCCTTAACATGGCCGCCACGTTATAGTCCCTTGTCTGTTTCCACACTACCAGACTCTCGCGGTCTCTGTCCCTCTTCCGCGATATTTCAAACCTGGAACCATAGTATATATTATGACGGGCGTAAACAACGTCCGGTGGAGATCCCTGGGGACGCGTAGCTGCTTGCACGCCACTCGTCGAATTCGAAGGTAAGGATTACAGAACCCGCTTGTAGCTACAGGGGTATGACGTAGTCTCTCACCCGTCATATGAGATGGATCGAGCACTGCCCCGATAGCGCTGACTATCCACTTAGTGAATTTAGATCAGTGGACCAGTTGCTCTCTCATGCGTTTACCCGCACTTCCGTGGTACTCACTACGAATATCCCCCTTCCCGATCAGCAATCCCTAGCCTTATTTATTGATGTGTCTCCCATTCTACTCTGTGTTAACATTAATTAATTAGAGCACGTCACTCGACACTACCGTTTTGTCATTTTGGTACTGAATCCCATACATTACCTTTACCTTACAGGGTCGCGTTGGACTTACAGTATCCAATTACCTCGCAGAGTGCCTGTCCTTCGGAAAAATAATCGCCATTTAGAAATGTAAGTGCGGTACACAGCCTAAAATGTGCATTTTAACTTAATGACACCCTTGCCGTCCCTAAACAAACGTATTGGTACCTCTTTTCTCTATCAGAAATCGAAATAACATTGGAATTTATGCGCTACGCGGACCTCAGTACCATGGGACTCTATATTTAATAGGAGTATTTCTACAGAACCCACCATGTAATGGGAACATCTTGCCCACTTCGGTATGTCTTTTCCTTTTTCTAGCACCTATTTTGGGCAGCCCAGCAAATTTAGAAGACTAAGGTCCCCTCCAATAACGACTCTTACAGGGGATCTCACACATTTCTCTTTTAACCTATACAGAAACTGATATTTAAAAGACATCAAGATGAAGCTTTGAGGGTCACCCAGCACCTCCGACTTGGCATTTGGGTAAGCCTAGCTATGAGAGGCCATACGTGCACATCATGGTTTTCTCTACATCAGAACCTATTTTAACAGCTTCCCCTGGCCCTTTTTATAGATGCAGTGCCATACGAGTGACCCCACCTTTCTACTCCTTCAAAAGAACCTGTTTTCTGATGATAGCTGTTCTATCACTTTGTGAGTATGACTAAATGACTATGCATGCCCTTGTATGGAGAACTTTTTTAAGTAGCCCGTGCAGAATAAGACAACTTATTGCACAACTGGTGCCCCATTGCAAGATAGCGTGACCCTTTACTCAGGAACGATAGAACATCTTGCCTTTATACTATTAGATTTCTCTGACCTCTTGCCTAAGAAGTAGACTTTTTCTTTCTCATTTGAGTAATGAACCATGGGTCTTACCCAACAGTGAATGTACTAATGTTTATAAAGAAAATTGTGTTGTGGATGTGATAGTGACAGACTTGTTTTTTCTTTTTAGGCCAATTACTCTCTTATCTGATCCCCTGTTATCTGCACTAATTTGATGTACAAGGTCCTGATGAAGGTGGCTTGTCCACCGAAACGCGCGTAGACCCGCCACAAGGGCCAACAACTACACCTTGGAGCCCTTGCACCACATTAGCGCAGCCATCTTGCTAATTGGAATCCAGTTCCTTCTCTCATCTGTGTATGTGGTATGAATGTAGTATGATTGTTAGCACGTAAGTGAGTTGTTGTGTATGATTGTCTTTCAGGGGAATTCTCATTAGTTTGTTATGCATTTTAAAATTGGTTGTCTTCCTTTATGAATTTTTTCAGACACTTTGTGTATTCCTTATGTATTGTATAAAGAAGATTCGCTGATCAAAAATTTATATGTATTTATACCCACATAAAAACAAAATAGAATAAGTAAATAAAAAAATATATTTTTTTGAAATAACTTCGTTGGTACCTTCTCTCTTTCTGTCACTACTTGTGTTGATTCATTAAGAGATGCACTCACAATATTGAATTATACGGCCATTGCAGGAACATCCCTCTAGCTTTGAGGAAGTATCTACCTGCATAGCCTTATTAATGTTCAATTATTTGATATGAAGGCACTTGGTATGAGCAATTCATGCAGATGTGCCTGTTACCTTTAACTTTGGTGTGTGAATTTAGTGATTCAAAAGATTCTATGAGTGATAATTAGTTGGCTTTTCTACTTCAATTTGTTGAGGTTACAAATGGGCAGGACTGCATATCATTGAAAGATGAGGAGTCGGATGCCGTCCAATGTATGGGAAAGGTAGACTGTAAGAAGCCAATATATTTTTAGGGCTATGATTTGTTTATTAGTGTGAGCAGATTTCTACATGAACTAAATGGTAGGCAGTCCACATTTTTATTGTTCTATAGTATTTGACTGATAAATGTCTACTTTGTTTTTTGACACTGGCACATAACCTTGGTAAAACGTAATTTGTCAATTAAGTTTAGTGAGAATATGCTATTTAGTGATTTGCCGATATTATACATTGACAGCCTTAATATGAACAAACTGTGCGTTCTTTTACAAAGTATACCATCACATTTATATGGAACAATGTAGCCTATCAACTAGGGGAAGAGTCTTTAGGGAAAATAATCCCACTTTGTCACCGCCCATAGAGTAATGGCAGAAGTTCCTCTGGTGGTTCCATCAACATAGACCTACCTCCCAGCGAATGACTTCTGCAGTAGTTCCCCATACAACAAAGTCTGGTCTTATTCTGGGGAGTGCCAGCCCAGCCTATTCCCATTCTCTAGAATGTTTGCAGGGCTGATGGAGTCCTGAGTTCAGGGCTTCTTTGTATGGGGCTTACACCATTATAGCACTGTTCTCCCAGCTGTGAGACTACGGCAGCAGCGGGCACCGCTGCAGTGTTAGAGTGCGCGCCACAGGCCACCGCTCTTACTACTGTTTATAACCAGCATACACTGTCTAACGAGTCTCAATGCATTTTGCTGCCCCCAGCAAGTCACAAACTTTCTTTATGTCAAGGGACAATTCTTTACTGCTTTCTAGACCCCCGTCCTCTCAGTAAACAGTGAAGACCTATGTAAGCTCTGCACTCCCAGAAGAAGCTAGTAAATGGAACACAGAGAGTCATTTGTCTACATCATACCAGTATTGGCTTTGTACATTTATCTGATATCTTCTATGCTTTTATGAATGTTGGATGATTTACCGGTATTCTTTACCACTCCGATTCTGAACTCCTCCACTCATTACATATTAATGCATTCATGTCGAATTTATCCAACACACATCATACCTTTCCAAGCAACAAACAGCTCCTTTCCTTTCCATGAAATGACCCGCTCCTTACCTGTGCAAAGGGAATAAAAAGTCTCCCCTTCACCCTGTAATAGTAAAGCAACCATTTCTACAAAAAAGACAAGGATATGATGGAATCTAAGTCTTGGGAAGCAGAGTGCAGAATCCAAGTAATGAATGTTTCCTGTAAGTAACTGACACATTATCTCCTCATCTGTCCTCCTCGGCCCCTTAATAGCTAATGCAACCATGTGAAAACCATCATTAATTTCTTCGGAGTGTGATTAAGAAAGCACAGACGAGGGTATATTTATTTTAACTTGCCTCACTCCTGGGTACACTTCTAAATAACTGAAAGTTACTTAGCACTCAGTACTTGCGTTTCAAATCACAATTATCTTGTGCCAAATTGAACCTATAGCGATTGATAAATGTTGAAGAATTCGCCCATGTGGCTGCTACACACATATCCATGATTAACTGCTTCACTGCGGCGGACATTCCACCCAGGTGCGGCCGAATCCGACGTGTGCGCAGAGCATCGAAAAGGTTAATATACCACACAATTCGGCGCAGCCATTCCTTTTGTAAAATATGCTTAAAGTGCTTCTAGTAAATTGGCATGCAGTGGTGTAGAGTTGAGTTGCACAGAATAGGGTGGCATAGATTAGAGTGCCGTAGAGTGTGATTGAGTGGCGTAGAATGGAGTAGCGTGGAGTGCCTTAGAACTGCATTGTTTGGAGTGGAGTGGAATAGAGTGGAAAAAACGTAGTGCGAGTGGCGTAGAATAGAGTGGTGTAGATTGTTATAGAGTGAGTGGCATTGTGTGGAGTGGAGAGGGGTCGCATAAAGTCGCATAGAGTGGAATGGAGTGGAATACAGTCGAGTGGCAAACAGTACCATAGAATAGTTTGGGGTGGCATAAAGTAGAGTAGTACAGTTGTGGGTGTAAGTAACTGAAGCGTCAATAGAGACAGTATATAAGATGCCATATGCCAGGAAAGCACATTACACTTCCAGGAATAAAACCAGGTTGCTTAAATTATTTTTAAAAAGGGAAGACTAGACTGCGGGAGCAAAGCATTCGAATGATTGCAAAACTAAAACAACTAATGGTGTGCTCTAAAAAAAAAAGAACTAATGGTGTGCTGTGGGTCGGTTTAAGCCCACTGAATTGTAAAAAATACGTCTCACAACACACCACATGCACTCTGTAGGAGAGTCTTAAAGAGGTGTAGAGCAGATCTTACTTAGGTAAGGGGTGGGTCTTATTTAATGGAAAGGGAAGAGGTTGCTGCTTGGGAAGGGATACCTTGGTTAGGATAAGTCCTATAAATAATGCATTAGAATGTAAATAGACGAGGCGGTAAATGGATGTATTACGCACCTATTAAACAAACCCGGCCAGAGGTTGTTGCGATGCCTGTCAAAATCACAGCTCCAGAAACAGGCTTATTGGGCAATCTAATAATTTCAAGAGCGTATTTATATTTATAGTAATTCATTGCCTGGAGATGGCTTAATTCAGCCGAATTCACTATGGAAATCCTGCAGGCGCTGAGTTTTGTTGTATATTTATTCAGGCTTGAAACAAATTAGCTGAATATTTATTGCAGCTTTTGAGGCTACGATCCGCATTGCCGCACTAATGAGACTGGGCAGCAGCCATCAGATAAAAAAAACACACCACAAAGTGCTGTGTCCAGACTGAAGGTGCTGGCCATGGAGACATCAATAATCAACAGGTAATACTGGATTGAAATAGGAGGTTTGGAAACTGCGGAGGCAGCTGTATGTTAGGCTCAATTCTAGAAGCATCTATCACTTCTTTCAAACGTGCTGAAATGAATTTAGCTTATTTAGGTAGAAGAGAATGACTAGCAAAGATCTAAATCTAGATTTTAAAATACAGGAGGCTGTTAAAGAGTTTAAGGTTTTACCTAAATGTTAATCCATATTGTGACTTTAAGAATATCTAGGGCTATATTACATACAGTGCCCCAGGGACAAACTTGGTGTGTGCCCCCAGGGCACAATCGAAATACAGAAGGTGCCTCGGATGCTTGTGCGGCCACTTCTGTAATACTGATGGCTCTAGTGTACATGTAGCTCCAGCGCTATCGTTCTAGTACAGATATTCCATGTCCCAAATTTGTAGTGTTGTTGTGAAATAGAAATACGAGATAATGCCTAGCCAGAATGTTGGCTATTTGTTTGGTCTAAAATCGATAGATGTTACCTAAAGGTATGTAATAATTTCCCCATTAATGATTTGAGTAGATTGTGATGCAAACAATGAGATTGGCAAGCATTACTTGGCAACATTTCATAAGATGAGGTAATCAAGTTTGGGTTCCAGGTAATCATTTTAAGGAATAGTGGACTACATTTGCAACCAGGCATGCGTGTATCACATGTTAAAATGGCTAGGAATAACATTTTATTGCATGTTATCCACACATATCAACATTTCACTTTAAGTAACATCTAGACATAACATTCTTTATGCACTCTACTCCTAGACACCCCATTACATTCATATGAGGAAACTGGTGTCTCTTGAAAACTTGGAGCCTCGCCGGCTCTAGGGTTTGAGGAGGAAGCACGTGGTGTGGCAGCTTGAAGCATTTTTTACAGAAAGCTGGTGAAGAGTTCAATATAAAACTCTATCAAATACATTGAACAATTATGATTAGTTTTCTATGTTTGAAGCTCATCACTGTAATGTAGATGGATGCTTTGTCTTTGTGAGATTAGTGATTGCCATACCATAGATTGTTTTGCATCACCCTTCATGTCACCGTCCAGGCTGCAAGAAGGTATTTGCTATTGTTGGGGAACTATTTTGTGACACGTATAACTACAGATGTCTGTCTACTCTGTGCAAGTGGTACAGCATTCGTACCCTATTAACTTTAACAGATCTTCCTACCTATGGCCAAGGAATGAGTCCTTATTGTGCACAATGACCTATTTATGAGGGTGATAACTTGTGAATGTAATGATAGCTCTCAATGTGATCTTTATTTCTCCTCTTTCCTTAGTTGGCGAAGTCCCGCAGAAGGACCATCAAGAGGTCAAGTCATGCATCCATCACCTGCATGTGATTGACAGCCAGCAAATGCTGTTCGAGCTTTCTCACAGAATAGAACCTCGAGCGTAAAACTAACAGCATCTTCTAGACAGTGGCACTTTGAACTGGGTGAATGTTGATGCCAAGCATGCTGCTTTGATAGAGCAACCTTATACTGAGTTTTATCAGTAGCTCACTACTACAAATGGAGAAGGCGAAAGCACTTCTGGGCAATGGTCCCAGTGCAGCCGTTGCGTTTCTCACCTGGAAAACAGTGAAGAACAGGAAGACAACTGTTCTCGAATTGCAATCGATGCCTGTATCTGAAGATAGTGTCATTTCAGGGTTAAGTTTCAGAAGGAGCTCATTTCAAAACAGTATTAGACCTGTCACATTGTGGCCGAGAAATTGACTTTGATGAGGAAGATTGTGATGAAAGGTCTGTGTACCTGGCTTTTCAGAGGCAGTCTGGCTGCAGCGGAACTTTACCTTGAAGATGGAAACTACTGTCTTAGTGATTATCGAATTCTGAAGATGCCCCCATATAGGAAACTGCAAGAGGATTTGCGCAATTTTGGATACGCTGTCTTGGCCTAGAGATCATAAAACTTTTTGCCACATTTTCTCTGTATCCAGATATGGCTTGAAAGGTTCCTTGTTGAATATCCATGGTCATCCTAAACTAATAAAGAGAAACCAAAGTAGTTTTGAAAATATATGCTTCCTAATCTACAGATTTAGATTTTGTAATCTCGGTTTTGACACCAGTAAAAGGCTTCATAATAATGTCTGGGATACTACATCAAACACTTGTCAATGTCCAGTAGCTCGCTCTACCATTTTGACTATATGTAACCTCTTTCTAGGCTGCCCTACAGAAGTA
Source organism: Lissotriton vulgaris (assembly GCF_964263255.1). Taxonomy (NCBI): domain Eukaryota; kingdom Metazoa; phylum Chordata; class Amphibia; order Caudata; family Salamandridae; genus Lissotriton; species Lissotriton vulgaris. Next base: position 791,192,594 of record NC_141698.1, read on the forward strand.
GAGAAGCCGCACTCTTAAATACAGAAACAGGTGTCATGTAATCTTAACTTTACTGATTATTTGTCTAAACATTAACTTACTTTGTAATTCAGATTAAGCATATTATTGACAGTTCTGACAATATCGTGATAGTTATGCTAGATTAATTGACATTTAGAAACAAAGATGGCAGACTGCATGCTTTTATCGGATAAATAGCGCCTTGTATGTTAAGGTGCCTGAAAACCTTGACTCCGCAAACTTTGACCATCAAACTTCATCACATGAGAATGGGGTCAAAATCTTTCTAGGACCATTTCTGATGACCTCACTTCTTGCGTGGTCTCATCACTTAAAACAAATGCATTGCACTACGGTTGTAAGGCACTATAATGTTTATATTTTCAGAAGTTTAAGGCTTTTCTTAAAAGCATTCATATTTGTAAGCAAAATATATGGAAATTGTATTCGGTGTCAGTGGTTAGAATCTGCAATAGCGCTGTATATGACTGAGTAAAATGCCCCAAATGGAAATGCAAAACAATGTTGATGGCTTATGCATTGAAATCAGATTACATAGCTGAGTCAATTAATATCCAACACGAGTTTGGAGCACAACACAGTTTGAACTTATAAATACATGACTTTCTGTAGTCAAAAAATGTATTCACAAGACTATCTGATTAGACATGAAACATACATCAATAGCCCTGGTTAAGTCTTGGATAATGATGAAATACGTGTTGGTTGTGCTTGGATCTAACTGCATCTTTTTAAGTCTAAGTGTGGATTGAATCACATACTGCCAAACATGCTCACTCTTTCCATGTAAAACGCATTGGATATTGCACGTTTGAATCTGTACTACCACTTTTCATCAACTCTCATGTCTAATTAAATAGTGTTGTGAAAAGACATTTTGACTAAAGAAAGTTGTGCACTTATAAGTTCCAGTTATGTGGTGCTCCAGACGTCTGTTAGAGGATTTATGTGGCATTGCATTTGGGAATTGTACAAGAATGCACTTCTTTGCAGCAGGAGTGCTGCCGGTTGTAGCACATGCATTGCCCACTCACTGACCACAATCTGAAGGAGTTTTAGTGCTTGTTGCATTGTCCCACTGCTGCTGTTTTTTGTAATAGGGTCAATTAATATGTGTCCTTGTTCATATGTGGATGGGCGCCCCATCCTTGGTTCTTCTTGCGCATTTAACTGCACAGTTATAAAATGAAATTGTGTCCCATCCATTACTTCTTGAGATCTTACTGCGTTCGTTAATTTCCTGAACCAGCCTTTGAAAATCCGAGAAAATGATCATAATCCGCTGGTGTAGAAAAATTAGGTTTCCTTGTTAGTTTTGTGAAAAATGAATGGACCATCAAGATGCTTTTTTCCTTTTTGGTCAATTCAAAATTTTGAATCCAGCAGTGCATCTTATTTCCATCTATACAGAGCTTATTACCCTGTAAGCGGCGCCAAATATAAAGTGCATTCTTTTATGTTTGAAAGCTTTATTAAGAGTAAAGGGTATATAACAAAATGTGCCATCAATAGCAACTCAGATTCAAATGTGAGGGAGAAATATAGAGTATATATAAAGTGCATTCTTTTGAAAGGCTGGTTCTCCATGGGTCCTCAGATGGAAGCAGTTGTAAGAATATTTAGGTTCAATCTCACCTGATTAGGAAGAGTGCTTGCTCTGATCCAGCTCAAATTGAAGGGTAATTTAGCAGTTGGCAATTGTAAACATTTAACTAGATCATAGTACTGCCCCTAATTAATACGAGAAGATGTATGGGTGCTCCCTGGCTCCTTCATGTGGAGTGGTCTTCAATAAGAACTGAGAAATATATCCTATCTTGATTGCTTCAATCACAAACTAAAGACTGTTCTGTTTAAAATACTTCCTTTGTGTCTACAAGCTCACTGGTTAGTTTCACGCCTAAAGACTACCTTGGGTTCTAGTAAGTGCTATATAAATGCTATAGCTATAACTCTTACTGTTATCTACAGTAGCTCTGCTCTTTTGCTGCCAAAGAAACACAGCTGCATTAGCAATTTTGTGTGTTATTGTCAGAGGACAAGCCCACATCCTGGCATTATGAACACTGTTATTATTTTGACAGGTGCATGTCATCATCAGTTTGTGTTTCTCAGCTTCTAATGTGATATCCCTGTTGTAACGTGAGCTATACGCAACAGTATTGTTGTTGTCAGAGCTGAAAGACAGCCATTGTCTCTGAGGCTCATTGTAGGCAATGGTGAAGATCTGAATAAGTAAGATATATGCATTTAAAGGACACTTTACGCTCTTTCTTGTTTAACTTGCATATACCAGCAATGTTTGCGTGACGGAATATCGAGGCCAAAAATATCCTGATGCCCAAATATTGTGACCAAAATATTGAGGATCAAAACGTCGCGTAGATAAGTGCCTATAGGTGAATATAGTTCTACTATTTGTTACCACGTATCTATGTACCTTGAATGTATATACATTGTTACGGTACATAGATGTGGAGTTAAATATCAACAGGAGGATGGAGAAGCACAAATAGGTGCTAGCGGCAGAGAGAGGCCTTTGATGAATGTGTGACTACAAGGCTCCCCTCGTCCCATCCCTCCATGAAGTGTATCTATCCCAAAATTAAGGACCCTTTCATAGACTTTGACCAGCCATTAGGAACTGGTATAGTGTGTTTGTGTGCTCTACGAGTGGGTGTTGAATTTATAACAGTGAACTTATAAAGGGGCATACAGGATCCTAGTCCTGAAGAAAGCCCTGGACCCATCTGGGCCCTTGTTGGGTTGAAACATGTCGACCTAGATAGTACACAAGCCGCATAATGGTGTCTCAACGGTCCAATATTTAATTTTAATCACCCCTACGCCACCCATTATTAAATGAAGGAATTTAAAATATGGGTAGGTGTAAGAGGTTTTTAGATTTTAGGATCCCCCATTCCTCACAAAAAACCCTGAATAGTCTGTCTGATTACAACAAGGGCTGCCCGCCATTATAGTATTCTCTGGCGAGTGCAGGATGGCGAATGATGAAGAGTGACACCCAGGGGTGTATATTAGGCCATCCCATTTTGAGGGGGGGGATTCCCCCCCTCGACTGGGTCCTCACTCCAGCTATTGGGATGCGAATCATCCTGAAAATGAATGAATGGTGAATGTCTCTTTTTCATAATAGAGAGCCTGTTCTAGGTATGTTTTTGCTTTATTGTGGTTATAGTTATATAAGGCAGAGTGCAAACGGTTACCCACATAATTTTCTCTCTTATTCCTCCAGCCCTCCAAATGAAAAGGGCTTTGTGCATGTTGTTAAATATGGAAAACCTATGCACACCTATATAAACTTTTCCTAACAATATTTCGGTCCTCTATATTTTTTGACACACTAGTTTGGCCCCGTGAAATTTCGTAGTCCACATTCTCTGGTGCAATACCAGCCATACATGGCATTAAGCTGTTCTTGGTAGATAGCTCATTCTAAGATGCAATATATAGTTTGTGTTCATTTTATTGGTTGTGGTTGATAGCTATGATGCATGCAGGAGTAGCCTGGAGCTTCTGACATCATTACTCCTTTCACTATTTCTACCCGGTGACAAAAACTGTGCTTCGATCCGCAAACTCGAAGGGCTGGCCAGTGGGTGTAGTGATGTTAGTACTGCTTGAGGTACTAAAGTGCGTGAGGCACGTGCCTGGTAAGATAGCTCCGGGAGCTAACAGCTTGCTTCTGAGAAATGCATGAAAAAATGCACGGTTGACTCACCCTTTCATCTTTCCAAGGTTGAACTTGGGTCAGGCTAGCTCGACCTATATCAAAGCTTAGTATGACATTATTCTATGGAAAGCTCTATAATGAGACTGCTGTATAGTTAGTTATAGCATACCCCTTTCCTCGCTCCCTTCACCCCATGTGCCGTGGCCATAGTGAATGCTACTGGACTTCATGTGGCCGACCCAACATTTCACTTTTGTAGCAGTCGATACGTTGAGTGCCGTTAAATACGGTGATAGTTACACCTGGTGTTTACAGTGCTTAGAAACGGTAAAACGTGGTATTACGTGCTATTTAAAGGGCAATTAATGATATAGTGTGAACCGTTCTCAATAGGAAAATCTTCAAATGGGCTGTTCCGTATTGTTTAGTCTTTCATGGTATCACCTTAATGTGGGTTGATTCTGTCTACTCATGTGGGTTTGTTTAGTGGACGGTTTAATAAAAACTGGATTACAGTCAATGTTTGAGAGGTTAACAGGAAGCATTTTTGGAAAGAGTAGACGAGCTTGTCATAGACAAACACGCCTGTCCCTTTGTAACATATTGTACAGTGTAAAGTGAAACTAACATTTCAGAAATGTTTTTGCTTGTATTTTAGAAATGTATTCTAAAAGAACACAGTTTGTGATTTACTCTTTTTAACTTGTGTATGAAAAAACGCTAGAAACTCTTGCTGGCCATGGAGTGAAATGCCCAATTCATATTTTGTATATACATTTTACGTGACAGGCTTTTAACTGTTGAGGAACTGCCTTGCTTTGACTTGTTTGCTAAGCGAACTGCAATTAGTACGTTTTCCAGCATCTACATGTCGTTTGTTGATTTCTTCATGACACTCCGATTTGCATTATTTTCATAACAGAGACACGAGCTCCCTCTTGTGGCACTTTACATTTTGGCATAACTACAATTAATCTTACTTTCAAATCCAAGTGATTGCATACTCTGTTAACTACGTCCAATTTAGAGCAGTAGTGTAAACTCCAAGTTCGTTTTACACACAGAACCATTTCTACAATTTAAAAATGCACCTTCTGAATAAATAATGTAGCTATGATATCTGGACGCAGTCTGCTCAATTGTCACAAGTGGTCCAGCCTTTTTTTCCCATTGATGTGCTGCTAATTCCAGTTAGTCCCCCATGTTATATTGCTATGAGATCCCCAAAGCAGGGATCCCATATTCGGATTATAATACTCTTAGAGGGGCTAGCCTTTAATCACGTGACTACGCCACGTTGCTGGTTATGAGACAATCTTGCCATCGTAACTTTGACAAAGCGGTCTACTGTCTGTATGGAGAGTTCGCTAGTCTATTAACGTAGCTAGACTTAACTAAACAAAAACACACCTACTCCTGAGAACCACCACTTAGCTGATGTAGCTAGTTGGACCATGGTCAAAATGAGTAAAAACCTTTTCGCTGATCTGTAAAAGTTTGTATTTGAGTAGTTCACTAAAGGTATGTTCTAATGTCTTCAAAAGCGCGGTTTACTCAACTGAGACCATTGTCGCCCAAAAAACCAAGACATTCCTTACCACGTCCCAGTTTAAATCTTAAAACGGCCAACCCCGCCTTCCTACCGTCTGTCCATCCTTCCTATGTGGATAATAACGACACCATCTATTTACTGGAGTGTCAGAAGCGCGGTATGAAATGCTATCCAATTGATTTGTCCGGAGAGATCCTCAATGCCCAGGATGATTTACCTGATAAAGCTCTGACCTCAAAATAGTTCTTGCTAAATTTAGGCGCTTCCATTTGATCAAAATGAGTTAAAATGAATGCTCCGATGGGACAGTTTGACCTTAATTCTCTCTGTCACACCATACAAACTGGCTGTGCTTCTTTCATCCAGGCAATTATGATTTTCGTCCCTTACAAGGCTTTATCATATTGTGGGCTCATGTTCAGTGGTAGATATCTTCTGACACACTCCCCTGGCCTCTGGATCCCTATCACCGGTTTTTCTACCTGGGGCTTGCTTTTGAGTGCTGTACAATGCGTGCTCCTCTATAATTCTCTGATTCATCATTGGAAGTCAGCAAAAGGCACTGAGCTCCTGCTCTAACTTGTCCAGGTGGGTGACTGCCTCGGTTACTCTCTTCTGCAATCTGTGCAGGCGCGTTAGCAGAAGCCTTACAGACTGTAATCAGGGATTCTAGCCTGACTGACTGTTAAGCATGCTCCTTTGGGCATCATTTTAATCAAATTCTCCAAATATGAATAACTGAATACACCCCTCTTTGGAACGTTGGCCACATTATCCTTTCCATATCCCTACCTGTGTGACTGATGGAGGCCAGCTACAAATGTGACTGACCATGTGTCTTCTGCTCATGATGTTTGAGTCACCCACCGCCCACATTGCCACATTAAGCAGAATCTCTTTGCAGAATCCAGCTGTTACCTTACCATCTTGTCGGCTATATATATATATATGTATATGTGGGTTATATGATTATACCACGACTTCAGTTACCACGCATGGCTTTACCACGCGAATTTTACCTCGCAAGTGGCTTTACCACGCTGGTATTTACAACGTTGCATTTGTCTACGAGTAGAAACGTCTTACCTGCACGTCTTTCTCCTCGAGCCCTTACTTCCATCCTCCTTTGAAACAAACGTCAAAACACGTACACCGAAATAAAAAAAGGACTGTTTTTTTGACGTACACGGCACGTCTTTGGGGGAGGCTCTTTCCTCTTTCTTTTAATTTTTTTCCCGTTTTTTTTGTTAAACTAATCTGCTTGTTTTTTTTTGGGGGGGGGAGACCCCCCCCAGCCCCCCCAAGCTCCCCTCCGAGCCCCCCCCTCCCTCTGCCCCCTCATGCCCACGCTGATCGACTTCAAGGAATACCACGTCTCCCCCCTAGCCCGTGGTAAAGACGTCGTGGAAGGAACCCTGCGTGGAAGGCACCCTGCGTGGTAAGTGTCACGTGGTAAACGTGAGTAGTGGTAATGCCTTCGTGGTAAATGATGTTTCCCGTATATGTGCAACACCATTTTTCACCCTTGTGTAGGATGATACTGAAAAACCGAGGCTTCTGAGGTATAACAACTCTGTTCAATCTGGTCCTGTTTGTGCTTAAGAATTCTCCTAAACAGAGATAACATAGTGACCAATATTATTTCCGTAACGTGATATTGGTGGACAGTTTCAAAACTTTTGATACTATAGCCATTTAGCCCGCTGCTGAGGGCTATATTGGTTGTTAAAAGCCCTGGATCCGAAGTATAGGTCCACGCTGCAGGTGAGGGCCTATAACTATAGAGAGGGGGCTTTGACAAGCAGTATGGCTCAAGACAGAAGGGGCTAAAAGGTGATTAGAACATTCCATGCACTAAGAGCTGAATGTTCTAAAGTAATAAGGGAGGCACAGAAAGGCAAACATTGGAATGTTGGAGCAGAATTTCTATGCTGACCATTATTATTTCTGAGTCACTTCAACGGAGTTGATCCAGTGATCTAATAACAGCTTCCTCTTATATGAACATGTTGAAGCCAACACGATGCTGAGTCAAAAGTGTGTTTCTATTAGGGATGTGATTTCTTATGAAAGTGCACAAGGAGCCCTGCATTTAGTCACGTGCCTATGAGCACCAATGACCTCTTCACTTAACCCCAATCCATAGCAGCCCCTGCACGCTTTGCATTGTCTGTTCTGTTTAGCGGCAGGCGTCCCTGATACGCGGTTAGTGTATGGGTTTCTTGGAAAATAAATTGACAGCAGTAACATAATGGGTGAAATCAAATTTGGACATGTGCCCTAAACAGTGCAATGATGGCAACAAATGTGTGAAGCACAAAAACCAATTTAAAGGGACAGAAAAATAAATTGACCGTATGCGTCCCGGGGTCTGTGGACAGGTTTCAATATGTGTTGTGAAGGGCAATCTTCGGTTTAAAGGCTCAGATATTTATACTCCACCTGCCTGCCTTGGTTTGGATTCTGCAATGTTTCTGGGCCACGATCTAGTAATTCTTCAGAGCCACAGAGTCTAGATCTGTACACTGATAAGCATGTTTGCTAAAAGACCACATTTGTTCCTATTTCCCCCCTGTTTAACGTTGTTATTGATTCCTGGTTGTTTCTCTGTAGTCTTACCTGAAAGAAAGAGCGATGACATTAAAAGATGGAAAGTGGTTCTCATTTGAGGGTTTGCAATCACAGTATTTTTAGGACAGAAATGTTATTTTGCAATGCTGCAAAGGAAGGTAAAACAAGTAGATGCAAAATTGTAATTTTCTTTGTTAGTCTGAAAACCCGATTGAATTTTATTATTCATTGGTTTTACAAGCCCTTGTCCAGGCAAAATAATGAGTTAGGGCCATATGTATCAACCGAATTTTGATTCGCAAACGCTGCGAATCGCAAAAAAGCAGAATTTGCGACTCAAAATTCGGAAAACGGTATGTATGAGGATAATCGCAATGCAAATTAAAGGAATCGCAAAATTTGCGATTCCTTAAATTTGCGTAAACATTTAAGGAATCGCAAATTGCAATTCCTTAAATGCTATGCAGCAACCACGGAAGTTTTGCGATTTTTCCTTAAGAAATCGTAAATTACCACCAACTTCAAGTTTCTTTCACAAATGCACTTTTTGCCATTTGTGAAGCTGCCAGGTGGTGCACATCCATGCCCTTAGGGCTTGTATGTGCGCCATATGCGCACACATGTAAATTTCAGGGGTGCATCAGGGTGTCCTTATGACACCCTTGCACCCTTGAAATTATTCTCAATTTGCGATTCTCAAATTGCGAATCGCAAATTGAGAATAGCTTCCCATTCATTCCTATGGGCCTCCTGGCCCATAGAAATGAATGGGAAAGTATTTCTTAAATTTGCAAATGGCAATTAAGGAATCGCTAAAAAATTGCGATTTTTTTACATACATCCCTTTTTGCAATTCTCAAATAGCGATCTCTAAAAAATCACTATTTGAGAATCGTAAATTAGTGTGTTGATACATATGGTCCATAGTCTTTTGTAGATAAATTTAAAGTGTTAGATGTGAATATTTTTGTGACCATTACACATACTGACACCTCTACTTCCTAATCTGTTGCTTCAGAATTTTATGGCATCCTGGAGGCTTCAACAGTTAGAAAAATATTTAGGCATTTGTCACTGAAGCATTTATGTTGGCAATATTTTGTGATCTTCACCTTCCAAATGTCACACACTGATATCAGGCAAGAGAAATGTGTTGCCTGATCTTAAAGGAGTGGAGTGCCAATAACACGGCAGCTTCGAATAACATTGATAACATGAATAAACACAGCACTGATGCATTGAACTAACTTCTCAGGGACCGCCATAAGTATCTATCGACCCTTCTCCCAGGACTGGTATGCATGAGGCAGTCCATCTGTTGAATTACCAGAGTCACTTTCGTTATGTTTCCATTTCTCACTGTGTTTTTCTCGCATCTGTACATATAATTGTGTATTTATTTATGAGAGCTAGCAAGCAATAATTTATATGTAAATGAAAAAGTGGCCAAGCAATACAATGTTAAAAACATGTACACGTTACAGTTGTCTCACCTTACATTTTCAAGTGTTTTTTAATGGCTTTTGAAAATAAAAACTGAGAAGAAAGTACATTCTGCGTCTCTTTATTGATCAGGAATGCATAGGAATTGATTGTTGTGAATGTGCCATGAACCAGATCTATTCTGCTTTGGTATATAAGATGTTTACGCAGAGCAAACCCCAGTCCAATGCGTGGCGTCCCCCAGGCCGAACAAGAGGAGCAAATCATAGACAGGCCAGGGGATGGTAGAAGATTATAGTTCTAGCAAAGTCATATAGGGGCTTATTTACAAGCACCGTGCGCCACTTTTACGTCATTTTTAACATGGGAAAAGTGACATACTGGTGGCGCAAGGGGCTTGTAAATCTTCCCCTTAGTTGACATCCGAAGAGACAGTGTGTTTGCAAGGAGTTTCTGAACAGCCCCTACCCTTCATGAGTTCAGGAAGAAGTTGAAAACGTGGCTATTCAACAGATAGCCCAGAGCAGCAGCACCTCCCTGCCGCCACTGGTGATAAGTAGCGCTCCATAAATCCTGCTTAGTTGATTGTTTGAAATGTATGAAATTAGAAAATAATGCTTTCAACCCTGAGTGGTACAAAAGGGGGTGGTGATGGACGGAGCATCTGAATCAATCAAACACTCACACCTAGTCAAAAGATCTGGGATTAATCCATCACCGTTCTTTAGCCCACTCTGCCACCCCAGTTCAGACATGGCTATATGCAAATCAGTCTAACCAGTGCCTCATGGGAACAGTCTAGCCCGACCTGCCAAGCCATGTCTTCCCTGGACCGGAAACAAGCTTCCGAGGACCGGTTTCTGGCATTCCAGCCGTCTTCAGCCCGGCTTGCTTGAATCCAGTGGCAAAGTGAGCAAGGGACTCACGTCTGAGCATACCCTGCCACACTTATGGCAGCCAAAAGCGGTACAAAAGGTGGTGAGGATGGACGTAGCATCTGAATCAATCAAACACTCACACCCAGTCAAAAGATCTGGGTTTAATCCATCACCGTTCTTTAGCCCACTCTGCCACCCCAGTTCAGACATGGCTATATGCAAATTAGTCTGACCCAGTGCCTCATGGGAACAGTCCAGCCCGAACTGCCAAGCCATGTCTTCCCTGGACCGGAAACAAGCTTCCGAGGACCGGTTTCTGGCATTCCAGCCATCTTCAGCCCGGCTTGCTTGAATCCAGTGGCAAAGTGAGCAAGAAACTCACATCTGAGCATACCCTGCCGCACTTATGGCGGCCAAAAGCGGTACAAAAGGGGGTGGTGATGGACGGAGCATCTGAATCAATCAAACACTTACACACAGTCAAAAGATCTGGGTTTAATCCATCACCGTTCTTTAGTCCACTCTGCCACCCCAGTTCAGACATGGCTATATGCAAATCAGTCTGACCCTGTGCCTCATGGGAACAGACCAGCCCGAACTGTCAAGCCATGTCTTCCCTGGACCAGAAACAAGCTTCCGAGGACCGGTTTCTGGCATTCCAGGCGTCTTCAGCCCGGCTTGATTGAATCCAGTGGCAAAGTGAGCAAGGGACTCACGTCTGAGCATACCCTGCCACACTTATGGCGGCCAAAAGCGGTACAAAAGGGGGTGGTGATGGACGGAGCATCTGAATCAATCAAACACTTACACCCAGTCAAAAGATCTGGGTTTAATCCATCACCGTTCTTTAGCCCACTCTGCCACCCCAGTTCAGACATGGCTATATGCAAATCAGTCTGACCCTGTGCCTCATGGGAACAGTCCAGCCCGAACTGCCAAGCCATGTCTTTCCTAGACCGGAAACAAGCTTCCGAGGACCGGTTTCTGGCATTCCAGCCGTCTTCAGCCCGGCTTGCTTGAATCCAGTGGCAAAGTGAGAAAGGGACTCCCTTTTGTACCGCTTCAACCCTGAGTAACACATTGATGAATATCCATTTTGACGAACGGCTAACATAATTGACAAACACCACTTACATGCCTACGTAGGACCTTCTGTCTTTGGTGTTTGAGTGCACAGGTACATTGTAGCAGCTAGCTTAGATGGAAACCTTTATGCTGAAAAAGTGTTTGGATGCAGAAATGGCAGCTCGTCCATTCCTTCCATTGCAAGATGCTTTCTCCACAAAGAACAGAGTTGTAGTTTTCCTAACCCAACATCATGGTATGGATCTATTTTGCGTCTTAGTAATAAGTAATAGTAACAGGATCTGCAGCATAAAGTTGTCATGGGGCTTTAGGTGTGTGTTTATGAACAGCTACGGCCACCATAAATAAAGGGTGGTGGGGCGGATGGAGTCACGCTGGAGCCATCGCACGGGGGGAGGGATTTGTCTTAACAGGTAGGAAAGACACCCTGATCATACCAGGGAATCTATGGGTTTTCTCCAGCCCGGCTGCTCAATGCAGCTGGGCTGGAGAAAACCTAAGTGCGCATGTGTGTTTTGGTCGGCCCGAGACGGCTGGCCAAAACATATATGCGCACTTAGGGAGTGGAGTGCACTGGCACCCCTCATCCCCTTCCCAATGCCTAAGCCACACCCCTCCCAACATTGCTGACTCAGAGCCATCAAATGTAAAATAAAATGATTCAAGAGCATAGTTTTATTTGAAATTTGCTGGCTCTGAGCCAGGCATGGCGGCGGCGCTTCTTTGCCATTGCAGAGGAGCCGCCACTGTTTATGAATTCCTGTGCCAGGAATTCTTTTGGAAATGTAAGAATTAGTGACGATTTGTTTTAAGTGAAATGAATGAATTGGTGACATATTATGTTGGCAGCGTTATGCTTCCAGAATGGTTATAGTGTCAGCATAATCATTTTCAAACCTCCTTTAGTTATTTTCCATTTGTTTGATGAGGCCAGGCACAATTTTATCTTGATTGCATATCAATGAATGACTGTTCTAACAAAGCACTTGTTTGAAAGAACGTGGACCTTACAATCCACCCTCACACATCAACAAATTAATAAACCCTTCAAACTTGATTGACCCAACCAGTATGCACTTCTATTCCAGGTCACCACCACATTACATCCAGTGCCAAACCACCGAGTAATAACTCATGAATAAGGTTCTTTTTTTTTACTGATTTTTGCAAATACAGTTAGGAAACCATATATTTTCCTATTTGTTTTTATTTCTAAATGTTGATATAACCGAAATTTATTTTTGGGGAGTGATTCTAAGTGCTGATAATCATGACTGTCAGGTCCATTGCTATGTAGATTGACAGGTAAGGGGGTTAAAAAAGTAAGATTTTAGTAATGAGCCATAAACAGGAGTAAATATGTTATGTTAGCAGATTTACATAGTGTTCAGCTGCCCCAACAAAGGGGCATCTCGGTGCTATTGCTGCAGAACCGCTAGAAGGAGCATGTAGCAAGCACTCAGGTCACTCAGGAGGGGAAGAGGTAGATTTTAATAGCTTTACAGAATTGGCCATCATTATTGATGCTCCTGATTCCCATGGGGATGGAGTTCCAAAGCTTCGCAGCTAAGGCACGAATGGAGACCCTTCCTGCTCAGACCTTTCTTGTTTTCGGGACAACAGCCAAGTGATGATTTCTTGAGCGTAGGCACCTAGTGGGAACACAGGATGTAAGGAGAGGCATCAAAATGTCCAGGGCCTGCAGATTTAGGATTTTATGAGCTGTACATAGAGTTTTAAACTCGATGTTTTTCGCCACTACCAACCAGTGCGTTCTATGAATAGCACTAGTTGTGGGACATCTTCTCTGGAGATGAAGTAGCATCTGAGCAGCTGCATTTTGCACCCTTTGCAGGCAGAGGATCTCAGCTTTGTTCATCCCAAAATAGAAAGCATTGGCATCGTCCAGTCTAGAAAGAATGCTGGTTTGGACAATGACCTGCCGAATAGTTGAATCAAAAAAGCCTATCAGTGGTTTGAGCCCGCGCAGAAGACCAAAGCAGGTACAAGCTACTGCTTTGGTTTGGGCCTGGAATGCGAGGGCAGAATCTACCCAGACTCACAGATTTTTAACTGTGTGCTTAGGGACAGGTGAACTTCCCTAGTAGGTAGCCACTATTGCTCGCTCCAGAGTGTCACATCCTTCCCAACTACAAAGATCTCTGATTTACTAGCATTTAATTGGAGGCCGTTGGCTGTCATACAGTCTGCTATGGCTGTTAGATCCTCTCTCAATTTGAACGCGTCCTGTGAGAGATCATTGGAGGGTGCCACGACTAATTGTCAGTGGCGGTGCGTCCATTGGGGGCGTTGGGGCATTGCCCCACTAGACTGGACGACCGCCGACTGGACTGCATAATAAAAGATGTTATTTCCAAACCAAATTCCAATTCAATGAAAAATCGGAGCGCCGAGCGCACCAAGGCCCCGGGAGAAGCTCGACAGGATCGGGCATCCATAAGGAAGTGGGCCGGCCTGTGTGGGTGGGGCTGCGCATAGTGACAGGCAGGCAGCACACAGGGCAGGCAGAGGGTGACTCACTAATGTACTGCGAGTGCCGTGTGCTTGTAAAAGGCCGGAGTTGTCGAGATTTCGACTGGCCCGCGCATGCGCACACTTCAGACCTCCCATCCCCCACCCCCTCTCTGCCACTATAGATAGGCATGGACCCGGGGCCCCGGGTCTCAAAATGGGCAGATTTCAGTCTGCTCTTTAGCCAATCCTGGCGCAGTGGCGCAGTGGCGCTGCTAACGCTGCGCCAGGATTGGCTGCTGCAGAAGGATGGTGCCGCGCGCTCGTCAAGTCAAGTCAAGTCAAGTCAATAAATTTATATAGCGCGCTACATACCCAAAGGGTCTCAAGGCGCTTGGAGAAGGGTGGGGAATTACTTGTCAAATATCCACGATTTAAGTTGCTTTCTGAATGCTAGGTGGTTCTGAGTAAGGCGAAGGTGAGTGGGAAGTGAGTTCCAGGTTTTAGCCTGCCTGTGTGTGTGGCCTCACTCGGACCTCCTGCTGCCTGGACGGGCCTGCTTAAGCAGCTTTGCGATTGCGTGCATGTGCACTGCTGCAGCATCGTAAGTCGTGTGATCTGCAGTGACTGTCTTGTCTGGTAATCTGGCGTGAATATTTATCAAGGACCCCCTGAATGCACGGAAATAGAGTTCCTAGACCAGGGAAAAGCAAATGAATTGATATGTATCAATCTAGGCAACAAAGCAAAATAGTTGGTCGAAATGAACTGAGCTTAAAACATTGGTTTTTTGTAAAAAGGGGAGGTACAATTTTATTCACAAAAATTTAAAACACATTGAATTAATGTACATTCACAAATTATATTTAACACATATAACTCAATAGATCAAGAATATATAACAACATTATTAAAAAAGGCAAATGATCCAACAAATAAAGTTTACGTAAAATAAACACAATTATCATGAGAAAAATGTGGCTAAATTAATCTCTACGCGCGTTTCGGCGAACCAGCGCCTTCTTCTGGAGCAGCCACGATAATATTTTAAAACCACGAATTATATTAATGCAATTCGACGCCGCAGTCTGGTTTGTCAGTACAACCAGAATCCTTTCTTTATTTGTGTGATGAGGATATTCTATTTTAATTGGGGATTCAGATGGATATTCTGTGGTCACTGATGCGATTAGTTGATCTCGAGTGTTGAATTTGAATTTTCTATATTTCCTTGATTTACGAGTGGAAGTTCGTTTAGACCCGCCGACCGGAAGTTAAAATATTAGCCTCAATAATGCGTTTTTATATAAGGTCGTCAAGATATAGTCCTCCTGATATGGGGATAGTAAATGGCGATGATAGCCTTTTTGCTTGTATTCAAAAAAACGGTCGTTTTCAAATGGTTTAAAATAACTCCCTGTCCAATTAGTATCAACAGGGCTCGAAAATTCCGGCGACGGGACTCGGGGGTTCTATACTCCTTCCTCGAACGTTGTCTGGTAATCTGATCATCTGACTACATCCGGACCATCGATGATCGATTAGCACGACCGGACTGCGTCCCGCACCGACGTGACGTAACTTATATGATCATCAGATCATGACATTGCAAAAACTGATCTGTTGTTTCGTTAATCAATCCCTAATCGTTCTAAGATGCCGTTATTATTATGATGATGAGGCTACAGTAGGCAGTGACGGTGTGCGTTCTCCACACACCTTGTGACCGAGTGTGCCCGGGCCGTGCACCCCTGCACTATGCGCACAAGCCTCGGCTCTTCTACAGTAGCGATGTGTTCTTTCTACATAACTGAGCTTGCACCTCTGCACTATGCACACAGGCCTAGGTGCACCTCTGCACTATGGAAACATGCCTCACAGCGTTTCTACAGTGGTATGCAAGTGTGTGCTTCACCCTCCACACCTTGTGACAGAACTTGCACATCTGCACTATGCACACAGGCCTCGGCCCTCAGCTCTTCTACAGTAGACAAGTGCTGCCATCAGGCTGCTTCTGGGACGAGCAGGGGCTTCTGGCATCCACAGCTGTGCATAGCTGGGGGTCCGGTTGGGGTTCGGTGCTCGGGCAGGCTGTGCGATGAAAACGCAGGCTTTCGAAGCAATATCTTCACACGTTCCTTTCCCACGAAAAAAGAAACTATGGCCATGTGGTCTTCTTTAGCGATTCTGGAAGGGAAATGGAGCGACTCCTTTCCATGTATTCCATTTGCTTCTGACTCTGCTATTGTAGTCATTTTGGAATGTTTTAGACAGCTGCCAACCACTTGTGAATTGCTTTATTCTTATACTTGCCCTTATAGTTGGGCTTTGCTTACTCGTCCTTTCTGTAGGCAGCACCAAGACATCGGGTATTCGAGCACTACCTAAAACTCAATATCATAACATAACATTTTAAATAGGAAAAGTTCTGTCTTTTTGCTTTTTTTTTCAATTCTTTTTTAGTTAGGAAAACAGAGTAGAATATTAAAGTACTGGTTAGGTGGCAGGCAAGCCGATTGTTAAACCCTCTTTCAGTTTCCCAAATGTGCCTGCATGGTTGAAGAATAAAAACATGCAATCCTTTCTTTGGGTATTCACTCCCACTGCAACTGAACCATCCCACAGCATTTGAAACACCATCCACCCACCTACCCCGCCCCTTTTGAATGGCTTTTCACAACTAGAATGAACAGTTCACAGCTGAATGCACAAGTTTTCTGGTTCCAGATTGTTCTTCCATACACATTTTTCAATTCTTTGATCAAATGGTTTTGATAATCCTTAATTCTACTAAGCCGGAGGAATTCAATGCATCATACGCACTGTTTTGCCATTACTGAAATCTACTGGGCCCACAGTTACCATAATACTTTAGTATAGAAGGTATCAATTTTAGGCTTTGTGAAGTGTGTGTCCTTCACCTCCACACACTGTGGCAGAACGTACGGTACACCTCTGCACTATGCACCCGAGCTTTTGGTGCTTCCACAATGGACATGTCCCGTAAGCAGCACTAGAAATGGATGAATTATTCAGAAAGTGACACTTCATGCATTTGTTTTTAAAACATTGCTACCATGGACAAATGTAACAGCAAATCTGTTCTGGCTTGTTTACAGACGGATAGCATTAAAAAAAAAAATCTTATGAGGGTAATGCTCCTACTGCAGTGAACACTGTATAGCCCAAAAGTTCCAGTAGAATAGCAACACATTGACTGTTGGTGCATGAACTTGCTGAGGTGATTTGTGCGCAATGTGCAGTATGGCCACAGGCTTGACTCGTCAATGTGCCCACTGCAAAACACAGCACATAACATGCAGGTCACAGATTGGCCCCAAGGACAAATGTTATAGCAAGTCTGTTCTGGCTTTCTTGCAGAGGCCGCCGCACCCCCCGTAGGGGGGGGGAGGCTTGAAGGCCGGCGCCATAAACCTCGTGGTGCCACCAGTGGGGTAAACTGGTTCTGGGTGCCTCGATGCGCCCATGAACCAACGGAAGTGGGGTGCGCACCAGCCACCCGACCGGAAGTGACCTTTCGACCTGGGCGCCCCCAAAGGGCGCCCAATGGTCAACCTGGCGTTATTTGAACCCCCCAATCAGGGGGACTCACCTGAGGCCTTCATGGAGGGCTCAAGAGGATTTAAGCGCCGCCGCCCTCCCAGCAGAAGCACAACGCCTTCGAGGAGCTGGGAGAACGGCGCAACAGCAACAACGACTGAAGGGAAGGAGTTGACGCGGCGGAGGACAGAGCTGAAGAAGGCGAGGCCCTGTCGGAGATCCAGGTCATCGTCGCCGAGGACACCTCGTGGAGTACGGCGCGCCGTGCCAGCTCCCCCGAAGCTAAAATTAGCGTGAAGGTTTCGAAGGCGCCGGATCGCAGCAGGTAAAGCGGCAGCAAGCTCAGAGCCCGGGGTGAGCACACGCATTTGGCTGTGCCCCAGCCGACGGCCTGACGCAGACGCGAGAAACCAAGAAGCCACACAAACGGTGCGCAGAGGCTCACGACATGTCTGAAGGCCAGCCAGACGAGATGGCGGAGGTACTGAAGAAGATCCGCAAATTATCGGCCATCCACGGTGACGACTGGCTCCACCCTCACTTGGGTAAAGGGAAGGAGAACAGACCAGTGGACCAGGCAGACGAAGAACCAGGGCCTTCCGCACCCAAGAAGCCCAAAAGCACGCCGATGAAAAGAACATCCAAGAGGAACCCTCCGAGGAAAGTACGTCAGAAACCTCTTCCGTCGAGACCGGAGGGCGGCGACCAGGGTGAGACGTCCGGCAAAAAGAAAAAGGGTGAGCATATTAGCAACATCGTAAAGGAATGCTTGAAATCACTGGCGCCGGGGTTACTTAATTGCACGGGGCAAGTATTAGCAGGGCCTAGGGAGCAGCGCGCAGAAGAAGCGGCAGGTCTGACTTGGCATATGGTCGACCCTCGGTGGGCCCGGCAGACAAGAGTGCAAGAGCAGGTAGGCTTGTCCGCCCAAGGTGAACAAATTTCCCCGCTACCCGGGTGGGGTTACGGCCCGTGTCGGGAAGCCCACCTCCGGGTGGGCTAGTCAGCGACCCTTACATCAGGCCATCCCCTGGTCCGGCGTCCCTGACTACGAAAGCCACCGGCTTAGCATGTCTCATCCCCCTGGCGGTTAAAGAGAGGATATGGCGCAGGGAATTCATAGACATATTTTCACTACTGGAAATACAGCTAGAGGGGCTCGATCTAACCACGTGCGACAGGAAGGATGAGGAAAGGAAAGAAAGGCGCGGGGCCAGAAAGGAGCGCACCTTCGACAATTGGTTAGATGCATTCAGAATCATGGCATGCATTATAGTGGAAAGGTTCCCCCATTGCGCTGCTGATTTGTGGCTGTACGAGGCCAACATCCACCTAGCACAGAGGCAGTTCCCTGGGGATGCCTGGTTAGAGTACGATAAAGGGTTTAGATTGAAAATGCAGAGGCACCCCGAAATGGAGTGGAATGAGGAACATGTCTCGGGGTTCATCCACAAGATGCTTACAGCCAAAGAGATTAGGGCCTGGGCGGGCAAAAGCGACCAGCCCTTTCGGAGCTCGTACCAAAAGGGGAAGAATAGTACATATCAGAGGCGGTCTACCGGGAGATCTTACTCCCCAACCGCAACCAAGGCGATCTGTTGGAGATACGAGGAGGGGGATTGCTCATGGGGCTCTTCTTGTAAGTTCCAACACGCATGCGCTGGCTGCGGGGGCAGGCACGCTACCGTTGCATGCAAAGGTTCCAAGCGCGAGTCAAAAGGGGAAAAGAAAGAGAAGAACAAGAAGCGTTAGCCCCAACGCAGGGGGAGGAGGGGATCTGGTGGACATTCGTAAGTGCCAGCTGGCCAGATCCCCCATTATTACACAGCAGCTGCGCAGATTGGCGAACAAATATCCGAACAGAGCAGATGCCAGGCTACGGGTGGATGGCTTTGAGGAAGGCTTTGTTATCCCATTCCAGGGCCCACTCCCCTTAGCGGGGGCGAGCAACTTGAAATCAGCAAGGCAACACCCCGAGGTTGTTAGCGCTAAGATAGAGAAAGAATTGAACCTGGGTAGAGTCGAGGGCCCCCTCCCAAAGGAGTTGCACTGAGGCATAGTCGTCTCCCCGCTGGGCGTGGTCCCGGTCCCCAAGAAAGAAAAAGGGCAATTCAGGCTGATACACCACCTATCATTTCCGGAAGGTTCCTCCGTGAACGACGGTATTGACCCCGAAGCTTGCTCAGTGGGCTACGCGTCAGTCGACGACGCAATCGAGCTGGTGAAGGCGTCAGGCATAGGATCCCTCATGGCGAAAGCGGATATTGAATCAGCGTTCCGCCTATTGCCGGTCCACCCGTCCAGTTTTCACCTACTGGGTTTCCAAGGGGGGGAGGATGTGTTTATTGACAAGGCCATGCCCATGGGCTGCGCGATTTCATGCGCCTATTTTGAGCAGTTCGCCACTTTCTTAGAATGGGCGCTTCACGACCGGCACCAGGAAGGTGGAAAACTGCAATACCTAGACGATTTCCTGTTCACAGGCCCGGCAGGATCCTCGGTGTGTGCTAGTACACTGGCAGCCTTCGAGGAACTAGCCAGGTCTCTAGGGGTCCCCCTCGCAAAGGAGAAAACGACAGGCCCGACCAAGAGACTCACGTTCCTGGGCATAGAATTGTATTCTATAGCAGGAACGGCCAGGCTGTCTCCAGACAAAGTAAAGGAATTTCGCGAAGAAGTGTCGAAGCTACAGGGTCGGAAGAAAGCCACCCTGAGGGATATCCAAGGAGTAATAGGTAGACTTAACTTCGCGGCAAGGGTAATCCCTCCCGCCAGGGTATTTTCTAGGCGACTAACAGGGCTAACGGCCGGCGTCACTCACAAACACCACCACATCCGGCTGAGTGCAGGCGTGAAACAGGACCTGCAGGTGTGGGACGAGTTCCTATAGGATTTCAACGGGGTGCGGATTTGGAGAGAGGGGTGGGTGACGGCCGAACAGATAGCTCTCTACACGGACGCAGCCGGAAGCCTGGGGTTCGGCGCGGTCCTGGGTAACAGTTGGTGCGCCAGCCAGTGGCCGGACAAGTGGCATGCGCAGGGGCTCACTAGGAACATCACGTTTCTCAAGCTGTTCCCTATAATTGTGGCACTGACCATCTGGAAGGAGAATATAAAAAACCTGAAACTCACGCTTTGGTCAGATAACATGGGAGTAGTGCAGGCGATTAACAGAGGCGCAGCGAGATGCCCTGACATGTTGAGGTTAATGCGGCGGTTAATTAAATTACAGCTGGAGGGGAATCTGGAGCTGAAGGCACGCCACGTGCCAGGGTCAGAGAACACGGCAGCAGATGCACTTTCCCGGTCCCAAATGAAGCGGTTCAGAGAACTGGTACCCGGGGCAGACAGGGAGATGACCCCCCTTTCCACGGTACCTTTGGGACCTGGGGGAGTAGACTTGTCCGGGCTAATAGGGCACTCACTTACCGCAGAGGCAAACAGAAGATACAGGCCCTACGCGAGCACGGTAATGAGAGTTGGGGACATAAAATCGCTGGAAGACAGGGCAGAAACTCGCACAGCAGTCGAGAAATTCGTTCAATGGGCATTCAACTTGAAGAAAACAAGATCGTGGGCCCAGGCGCACTTGTCCGCCATCGCCCACTTCGCCAGGCTTTACACAGGCGAGGACTCCACTACCTCTGCCTATCTAAAGACAGCCTTAAAAGGTTGGAGAAGGGTTGAAGGGAAAAAGAAGGACAACAGGCGTCCCATCGATTTCGCCAAGCTGGAGCAGCTCCTAGGAGCCCTCGCAGGCATAATAGCAGATAAATAGGAGCTGCTATTATTTAGGGCGGCATTCACCACGGCCTTCTTTGGAGCATTCCGAATCAGAGAATTAGTAGCTCCCAACAAATCGGGCCCAGCGCAGCAATGCCTGCAGGCGAGGGACATCAAACCAATGGTGAAGGCTGTGGATTTAACACTGAGACAGTCCCAGACAGACAGGGCAAGGAGGGGGACGATGATACGTCTCCATTGCATCCCAGAGGCTGGGCTCTGCGCGGTATGCTGGCTATTTAAGTACATGGGGGCTCGCCTGGCTGGCGAGGGCCCCCTCTTTATACATAAGGATGGAAGGAACATGAGTAAGTTCCAGTTTACGGCCATAATGCGCCAAGGCCTTGGTAAAGCCGGGTATCGCGCGGCATCGTTGCTTCTCACTCATTCAGGATCGGCGCAGCGACCTCGGCAGCGCAGCATGGCATGCCAGAGGACAGGATCCAGGCGGTGGGCAGATGGTGCTCCAGGGCGTACAAGTCATACATACGCCCTCACCTCGTATAAAAAAAAAAGAAAAACCCAAGAGGGGAGAAGGGGAGGTAGTCACTTTGGGGTGCCGTACGGCAGGGTGATAGCCCCCCGCAACCACACCCGGTGCACAGAAGGCCACCTTAACAGAATGCTTTCTCTCAACAGGGGGACGCCCGCGGCTGGTCTGGGTGGTGGGACATTCATTCGTGTCCCGAATGGAGTCTTGGTGGCGGCAATTGGGTCACAGCACAAGCAGACCCAAATCAACGTACATCCGCTGGATAGGGCAGCCAGGTATGAGATGGGAGCAGCTACTGCCGACGCTGGACGGCCTCATGGCAGATTCGGCCTGGCTGCCCGACGTCCTGATCATCCACCTTGGGGGCAACGACCTGACCCGGCTAGGGCGAAAAGCAGTCGGGCAGGCCATCCAAAAGGATCTCACCAAAACAGCAGCGTGGCTGGGCCCCACAACGGTAGTCTGGTCCGAAATGATCAGCAGGAAACATTGGAGAGGTGCTGATTCCGACAAGGCCGTCGATAACGCAAGGAGGAAATTAAATATCGCGATGCACAGGTTTTGCTACGCCAATGGCCTGGAATCAATCCGGCACGTCCTCATCCACCCGGGCCGCCCAGAACTTTATGGGCAAGACGGGGTGCACCTCTCCGAAAAGGGGATGAAGGTGTTCTGGGATAACTTGTGGGGTGCAATGACACTCGCAGGTTGCATTTAAAAAAATAAGGTGGAAAAAGGTGGGAGCCACGAACCAGGTGCAGGGGGGGAGCCGCAGTAAGACGTGAGACTCCCTGCGGCGTGGCGGAAATCCTACACTGGTTGGCTAAGAAAACACACCGGCGGGCGGTGTGTAAGAGGATGGCCACTCACTTTTGAATGCCGCACGGCAGGGTGACGTGGCGGCATAAAGGAGGGGAGTAACAGGAGGAGACGGCACTCGCGGCCCAGACCCGGCCGGACGGCAGGGCGCAAATGGTAGCGAGCTGGGGACCTAACTCCCGACAGGTAAGCTCCCCTCCGCAACACGCAGAAGGCGTGGGCAACCAACCACTGGAGCACCAATAGACTGGCAACAAACTGGTTTGTGTACAAGTCCTATTTTCGAACTAAGGAGGGCACAAAAAGACTGACACCTGTTATCACAAGATGATGTCATAATTTGTAATATGACATGTATGATTGATGATTACTGTTCGCAAAATGGAAGATTGCTTAAAACCAGTTTGTGTTATTAATATGTCTTTGGTTATTAATAAACTGCGGCCAACAACGACCACCACTAATACCAGTATTGTTGGCTGACATTATTTCCCACCATTGGCAACAGCAGGATGCGGGGGCCGGTAAGTATGTATGCTTGGGTCTCCACGGAATAGGCACATGCGAGGGTTATTTGTTATAAAGACAGTCTGCATTGTAAATTAACTTTTGAGGGTAAATAGATTGTTGCATAGAATGTTAATATGCCTATTACAAAGGATGGGGAATAACATACAGGTCACAAATGTGATAACTTTATTTTATTACTGATAGCTTGGTGGGTTACTGCTTTGGTTGCAGATAACCTTCTGTTTGTGCAGGGGTGGGCTTCTGATTTCTGGAAAGTTTAAAACAGCTGGTAATTGCCAGAAGTGCTAACGTCTGTGGCCGATGTTAGATTTTAGCACGTCACACCTGGCAGAATCTAATAGAGCAAAAAGCAATTATAGTGGCATACGGATGGATGTGGGTGCACTATCTTACAGCATAAGAAGGATGAGTTGAATACCACTGAGAATCTAGCCTTCCTCAGAATATTGAGGAATAATGTAAATGAATGACTAAGTGGAAAACCAGTTCGTTGGCTCTCTATTGCAGAATGACCTTACTTGCCGGGGGTCTTATTTAAGCACAAGCATTCAGAGAGATTGTGTAAAGCTTTTGGGGAGTTGTATAAGCTAGTTGGAACAGTGGTTTGATTTTGCATCAGTTACCATCATTAGTGGTATGTGGGCAGAACCTTTTTACAACTGTTCCTTATTTCGGCTGTCAAATGTTGCTTTGTGTGTGTACATCTGCCAGTTGTTTTAATCTTTAAGTAAGCCCAGTTAAATATGAATGTTTTCTCAGTACTGCTACGTATTATACAAACCAAAGAACATAAACCTATGTTAACCTGTATTCGTGTTGACCTCCTGGTTATACTGAATAAGCAGCTACCTATGTTATATGACAGCTCTTTAACAATGTAATACCTGCACTTTCACAATTGCTTTATTAACCTTAAATCCCCTCAAACCCTCCTTGGGGGGTTCGGGCTCGTTCGCTGCGCGAGCTCGCTACGGTGCAGTATGATTATCAGTTTCTGCCGCACCACTTTCAAATGTCACCAGCCGCCACTGCTAATTGTGTGTCATCTGCGTATGACACTACAGTTAGTCCTCTGTTCTTTGCCACTGCAATCAGGTGTTGGATGTAAACAATAAATAGGTTAGGGCTAAGAGCTAAGCCTTGGGGGACTCCTAGCTGGATGGCATGTACGATGGAACTAAAAGGGGCGCTGATACTTGAAAAGTTCTATCAGACAGGAAGGAGGCAAGCCAACCCAAGGCTAGGCCTCCAATACCCGTCTCCCTCAGGCCCTGCATAAAGATCTTGTGAAACACTGTATTGAATCCATCACTCAAGTCCAAGAATATCAGAATGTCTGTCTGCCCTACATCCAATGACTTCCGTAAATGTTCAGTCACCGCCAGAAGAGCCGTCTCCGTGCTGTGGCGAGGGCGAAACCCGTTTTGTGAGGGGTCGAGCAAATTATTCCCTTCAATGAGCAGCTTGAGATAGATTAAAAAAAAAGAGAATAGCATTAATATAATATAATATGCACGAGGATGGTACTAACATTTGCATGTTTCCATATGTAGGTGTTCAAATTAGTGAAACCTCTCAGTCATTACAGTATGAGTGAATAGTTTTTAATTATATGTGGAAGTATATTAGTTCAGCTTAATTTTTTCACAATAGATAAAATAAACATGGATGAATACAGATAAAATCAAGAAAAACACATGGCTGAATACAGATCGAAACACAAGAATTCACCAGGAAAGACCCCCTCCCCCGGTACACCAAGGACCTCAACACCTATAAAGAAGCTGCGAGAAAACTGGAAGAAAATCCGGAAAAAGCACCAAATCACTGAATCAATTCAATATCAAATCTAATCATAGGACAATACACATAGATCTGGTACTCTTAGCTGGAACCGGGGCTGCCGGCCCACTTAGGGTAGCATGACACTAGCTGGAAGGCTAAATCTAGAAGGCAATTGTGACGAGCTTGCATTACACACACTACAACACCACAATGCAACCCCACCAAAATGATACCACACCGTCTTAGTTACGTAGAAAAACGTGAGGCTTTATCTCTGTATCTTAAAGAAAAGGGATTTGAAGATTCCAATATAAAATAAACGAGGTCTTAGACATTTTACGTACAGGAATTAATCAGATTATTCAAACAGCATTTCACGTTTCCCCACAGCTATTGAACCACAAGATTCTTAATACATTCAGTGTGTCAGATTAACAGGTAGACTATCACTTGAAAATTAATAAGAACATGGGGTAGGTTACACCAGCTGGGTCATTACATCAATTTACTAGACCGGGTGCAGATTTCCACTTGGGGAGAGAATTTATTACATACATTTTTGTTTTAGCAAGCCTCAGAATCAGTTCGAATTAGGCTGGACAATATCTTAGGATAAAATTCTTGACAGTTTCCATATGTTGGGCTTGCTGTTTCCTCCACACTCCTGTGCGCAGAAGTATACACCGGGACTTACTCCAGCGCAGGGAAATGAAGGTCTGGGTCCTACTCTTAAAGCAGAAACCAGTCACAATATCACCAGAAGGAGGGGGTTTCTTATGGCAAACTTGGGGCACCCCTCCTTGCTTCTCCTTCTCCTTCAGTCCCTCCCTCCCATTCTTATTTCCCCGAGGTACCTGCGCCCTTGAATGGTGCCTTTGAATTATCTTCACTGAAGCAGTTTCTGAGGCCGCACTACCGTCTTCACGCTCAGTCTTTGCCGATTCACCGGAAACAGAGCGGGCCGCATCTGGGCCGCACAGTGAGGAATCTTGAGGCCCCAATGCAGACGGGCCTCCCGGCACCCTCACCCGTCCACAGGAACAACAGACAGTGAAGGGATCCAGCCTTCGGGGCCGCAGCAGCTTCCGCTCCAGAGAGAAGCTCCGTTCTGATGAGTGAGGTGACGCGCTGGCGGGAGTCCGATTACCCAGCGACTCCGCCCAGCGTCTCCTACAGGGCCTTGCGATGCCTCCCCTTGACACGCCTGTCACCGGGATCTCTTAGCTTTATTCAGCACCTATGCCAGCGGTGCAGGAGCGCCTCAGAAAGGCAGAAGAGCCGGGAAGGGGTGAGGAGCTCTGCTTACTATCACGCTGGAAGTTTACAGCGACAGATGGCACAGATACCTTCCGCTCACCTCAGCACTGTGAGTGGGGTAAGGACTAAGGTAGGAAGCCCGCTTCACTTCAGAGGATGAAACGCAGACCCCTGGATCTGCATTGCCCTTTAACCCATGGTGCGCCCCCCCCTTCAAGGTTCCCTAGGGTTGGAGAAAAGTCACTCTCACCAGCAGTTCAAATAAGTTAGTTTACTTGAAGAGTGGCCACTCTGGGACAGGATATTCAAAGATCTTCTCTCATAAGCCAGGCCAGATCAAGTGGTAGGAGGGCAGCCCTCACAACTAACCCGCAGTCCACGGGAACAGTCAGAGTAGCCTGAGACACAATCCCCCTGACGCAGCTGTCTACACTCCAGCCAGCCCAGCAGTGACAAAATGGCCACCCATTGTCCAATGTCCTCTCTTATATAGCCTGGGCCCAGGTCACTAGAGTGGACTGGAAGGTTCTGGAATCCTCTAATGTAATCCTATGGGCCAGAGCTCTGAGGTAATTCCTATCAGGCGTCCATCTTGGGAACCCTCTCTATCTACCATTGTAGGAAGGCGCACCTGTACCTCAGCAGTGGTTAGCAGTAATGGGGCACCCGGAGTAAGCATGGGCAAATTTTGCGAATCTCGCGTTCGCGAATTTTGCGGATTTGCGAACTCGCAATCCGCAAAATCCACGAATTCTCGAGAATTTGCGGATTTTTTTTTCTGTGTTCGCGCGGGTTTCTGCCAGTTTGCGAGGGTTTTGTACAATTTCGCAAACGCGAACTTACCTGTCGGGTCGCAAGTTTTGCGAACTTGTTGTTTCTACGTGTCAAGCCTGTTTGGGACACTCTTCTTCATCACTGCCACTCTCTGTCACCACTGCCACTCTCTGACTACTCATGCCACCCTCTGGCCTACCCATGCCACCCTCTGTTTCATCACAGCACCCTCTGGTTGTCCAGTGTACATTATTGTGGCAAAGCAAAGCACACCTTCCCTGCCTCAAGTGACCTGAATTAATTTGGGGCTGATTAATGTGTCACAGAATATTTTTTTAGCTGGCACCTGCTTCCTTAGTGCTTCCTGATTAGTGATCTTTTGCACTTGCTAAGTGCTTTCATTGTTGCAAAATTAGTTACAACACCTGCCCTGCCCCAACTGACAATAATGAATTAGGGGCTGATTAATGTGTCACTGGATTTGAACTTCCAGCCTGGCTCCTGCTTGTCTGCCTTAGCTGTAATTCAGGACCTTTGTGTAACTATTCTGAGGGTCAGAGCAGGGTCACATAATAGTTGCAAGTAGGCAACTGAACTCTGGAGGGGCCCTCAGGAAGCACTACAGGAAATGGCAACTAATGATGAGCTTGAACTTTTGAACCTGGTAAGTAGTTTCAGTTTTGCTAAGATCGTATTTCTGCAATTTAGCGCTTATTCGCGGGGCGCGAAGTTGAACTGGGAAGCCGCGAACTCACGCGAACAGTGCGAGCAAGCCATAAAATCCGCTGCTCGCGGATTTGCGGATTTTGCGGGAAATTCGCGAATCTCGCGGATTGCGAATTTACCGAAAATCCGCAAAATCCGCGAGCGCAACTGATTTTCCGCCCATACTTAACCCGGAGACCCAAGGCCACACAAAAAGAGTTGGTGGAAAAAAAATGGGAGGCAGAAAGGGTAAAAAATAAGGGGAGACCATCCAAAAAGTCGACAGGTCTAACACGCGTCCCCTCCAGCTGAAAGTGGGGAGAGGTACCCAATCCCTTGGGAGTTCTCGTCACTACGGCGGAAAAACCTCGAGAGACCGTCAGCATTGGCATGGTCCACTCCAGGCCGGTGTTCCACCCTAAAGTAAATTCCCTGTAGGGAGATGGACCACCATAGCAACTTGGGATTCTCACCCCTCGTTTGCATAAGCCACCGGAGGGGCCGGTGGACTGTTTGAACAAGGAAGTGCGAACCAAACAGGTATTGCCGCAACTTCTTCAGGGTCCAGATCACCGCAAAGGCTTCCCGCTCTATCTCACTCCACCTCTGTTCCCAGGGAAGCAGTCTCCTGGAAAGGAAAACAACAGGTTGGTCCAGACTCTCTTCATTGAGTTGCGATAACACCGCCCCAATGTCATGTTCGGACGCGTCTGTTTGGACGATGAATAGTTTTGACAAATCTGGTGCCCTGAGCACAGGTACTGTACACATAGCTTGCTTTAAAGTGTCAAAAGCTCGTTGGCACGCATCGGTCCAAATTACCTGTCGAGGGTGTTTCTCGGATGTAAGCTCAGTCAAGGGGACACAATGGTACCGTATCCCTTGACAAAGCGGCGGTAGTAGACGGCGTGGCCCAGAAAAGCTAGGACCTCAGTCTGTGTCTTGGGGGGTTCCCAGGCCATGATGGTTTCAATCTTTGCCTGGAACGTGCTGCACCTTCCCCCAACCCACCAAGTGACCTAGGTGCACCACCAACCCCTGCCCAATCTAGCATTTGCTGGCCTTGATCGTCAGGCCGGCCTGCTGCAGGGCCTGAAGTACTTTCCGTAGGTGACACAGATGGTCCTCCTAGCTGCTGCTGAAGACAGCGATTTCATCAAGGTAGGCAGCAGAAAAGGTCTCCATACCGGAGAGGACCTTGATCACCAGCCGCTGAAAGGTAGCAGGGGCGTTCTTGAGCCCAATGGGCATCACTCGGAACTGGTGATGTCCCTCAGGGGTGGAGAAGGCAGACCTCTCCTTTGCCCCATCTGTCAAGGAGATCTGCCAGTACGCTGACGTAAGGTCAAAGGAACACAGGTATTGGGCAGCTCCCAGCTGGTCAATGAGCTCATCCGCCCTTGGGATGGGATGTGCGTCAGTCTTCGTCACTGAGTTCCGTCCCCTGTAATCCACACAGAACCTTAGTTCCGGTGTGGTGCCTGGTGGGGCAGCTTTTGGTACCAGTACCACCGGACTGGACCAGGGGCTGTCGGTAGGTTCAATCACTCCCAGCTCCAGCATCTTGGTGACCTCACTATTGATGCTGGCCTTCACGTTATCTGACAGCCGGTAGGACTTGAACTTCACAGGTGGGCTGTCCCCTGTGTCCACATCGTAGGTACACAGGTGGGTCCTCCCCGGAATAAGGGAGAACAGTGAGGGGTACTGCTCCAAAATTTGGTGGCAGTCCCTCTGCTGCTCGGGAGTCAGAGATGGTGAGAGGACCACTCCTTCCATTGAACCGTCCTTCTCCTGGAATGCAAATAGGTCAGGGAGAGGCTCACTTTCCTCCTCCTCTGCCCCATCGGTCACCATCATCATGGTGACCTCGGACCTCTCATGGTGGGGCTTGAGGCAGTTGACATGGAGCACCCAAAGGGGCTGCCTAGGGGTCTTAAGATCCACCAAATAGGTGACCTTGCCCTTCTATTCAACCACTTCAAAGGGGTCTGTCCAGCGATCCTGGAGGGCACTAAGCTCTCCAGGCTCCATGACCCACACCTTCTGTCCAGGCTCCAACTCCACGGGGTGAGCATTGTGGTCGTACCACTCTTTCATGAGTGCCTGGCTGGCCTCAAGGTTGTCAGAAGCTTGCTTCCACAACTTAGCCATTTGGCTACGGAAAGCCAGCATGTAACTGACCACATCCTGGGGAAGCGTCCTGGGAGTCTTTTCCCATCCATCTTTTACCAGGCTGAGAGGTCCTCTAACAGGCTGCCCATACAGAAGCTCAAAGGGGCTAAAGCCCACTCCTTTCCGTGGCACTTCTCTGTATGAGAACAACAAATAGGGTAGGAGGATGTCCTATTTCCTCTGCCGGCTCTCAGGCAGACTCCTGATCATGCCCTTCAGGGTTTTGTTAAACCTTTCCACCAGACCATTGGTCTGGGGATGGTAAGGGGTGGAGAACCTGTAAGTGACTCCACATTCCTTCCACATAGCCTGCATGTATGCTGCCATGAAGTTGGCCCCCCTGTCGGAAACAACTTCCTTGGGGTAACCCACTCGGGTAAAAATCCCCATCAGGGCCCGGACCACCGCAGGTGCAGTAATGGTCCTCAGAGGAATAGCCTCTGGCTACAGGGTGGCATGATCCACTAGTACCAGTATAAAACTGTGACCGGCTGAAGTGGGTGGATCTAATGGCCCAACAATTTTGATGCCCACCCTTTCAAAGGGGGTGCTAACGATGGGTAGTAGTTCCAGGGGAGCCTTCAGCTTGACCCCTGTTTTCCCACTGGCTTGACAGGACACACACGTCCTACAAAAAGTGTCGAACGCAACCCTCATCTGAGGCCACTAGAAATGTGGGACAAGCCGGGCAAAGGTCTTGTCCTGGCCCAGGTGTCCTGCCAAAGGCATTTTGTGAGCCAACTCCAAAAGAAAGGCTCTGTAATGCTGGGGAATTACTAATGTCCGGGACGAACCGTGCACCGGAGCCTTGGGTTCACTGTAGAGGAGGCCATCCTTCCTGTAGATGTGAAAGTTCCCTAAAATATTTCCTGCTGCCTGGGCTTCGGCCTGTTGCCTCAGACCCTCAAGGGTAGGGCACTCCTTCTGCCCTTGACAAAACTCCTCCCTGGTAGGTCCTCCCGCCACTTGCCACTCGGCAGGGATAGGTAAGTCCTCCAGGGAGACGACATCCCCCTCCGTGGACTCCGGGACCACCACCTCAGCTGCCCCATCCATCTCACGGGGTGTGGACGCCGAGGCAGGTTTTCCTCGTTCCTGGATCTTCCCCTTGTTGGCAGCTGGCTGTGCCTTTGTTCCAGGCTCCAACCCTTGCGAACTCCCCCTCGGGCAGTCCCGGACCGCGTGCTTGCACAGGTCCAATCAGGTGATCCCAGCATTTCGTATGTGTCTGGAACTCTACCTCTCTCCAAGCATTGTGCTCAAGGTCCTTTCCCAACAGACAATCGACTGGCACGGCAGGGCTCACTGCAACTCGTAGAAGGCCCACAACCCCTCCCACTCAAAGGGAACTTCAGCTACGGGATAGTGACCCATTCTGCCGTCAGCCATCACAACTGGGTGGAGTATGTTAGGAATCACCTGCTCTTGGGACACCAGCTGTCTCCTTACCATAGTCATACTGGCACTTGTGTCCCTCAGCGCCTCCCCTCTCTGGCCGTTGATGGTGACCCATTACCTATACTTTGTGGTATTTGGAGGCACATGGACCTTAGGAACCATCTCGCTGTCTCCCAAGGACACTAGGGTCAGCCCTGCCCACTCACCCCCTTTGCCTAAGGGCAGCTCCTCCCCGAGCACTACACTCGCCACCCCTGGGGTTTTTCCTCCAGTGGGAGGGTGCGCTCTCTTTGGACACTTGGAATGTCCTTTATAGTGTCCAACCTCGCCGCACTCGTAGCATCGGACAGTTCTGGGCTGCTGCCGGCTTCAGTCAGGATAAGTCGATTTTTGGTGGCCTGATTTTGCTGGGGAACCTGACTCTTCCCTTGTGAACTATTTTGGGGGCCTTTGTAGAACTCCTTATTTTTATCTCCCCCCTCTTTCTTCTGGGAAGACCCCCTCAGATCCCTTAGTAGACACTCTGGCACTAGCCCAGGTGTCTGCCTCCTCTACAAGCTTCCTAGGGTTAGTCAGCTAGCTGTCCACCAGGTGTTGGTGCAGCTCCAGAAAACATTTCTTGAGGAGGTGCTCCTTTAGGAAAAGATTGTACAACCCCTCGTAATCAGTGACCTCACTGCCCTGCACCCAGCCCTCTAATGCTTTTTTAGCGTAGTCCAAAAAATCCACCCAAAAAATCCACCAATTGTGGCTATTCCGGAATTTCTGCCGGTATTTTTCAGGGGTCAGCCCAAACTTCCTGACCAAAGCAATCTTTATTGTGGGGTAATTGGTCTGTTCCTCCTGTTCTAGAGCTAGAAGGGCATCCCACCCCACTGGAGGCATATACTTATACAGGCCACCCCAATGACTTTCAGGAACCCCATGGGCTCTCAACGAGACCTCATAGGCAGCCAACCACTTGCCAATGTCGTCCCCTACGCTAAAACTAGCGACTACATCCTTGGGTAGGTAGAGTCTGGGCTCCCTGGTAACTTCTTTAGGTACGCTGCCACCAATGGGATTACTGGGGGTCCCTATCTGTAGGGCTTTAACATCCAGTTCCCTTAAAGTAAGCTCATGGATGAACCTCCTTTCCTCCCGCTCATTCTCCAATCGTGCTAGCTCCAATTTTAGTTGTCTCTTCTCCCTCCTGTCCGCCAATTCTATTGAGGACAGGCTCATCCCAGACACACTTCTGCCCGCCCTCGAAGGCGTCCCAGGCCCTGTTAACAGATTACCGCCTTCAGTTTGGTACAGTAGGTCTAATTCTGTGGTGGCTTCAAGCTCCATTTCTTCCTCATCCCTCCCCCCATCCGGGTGAGCTGCTACCAATGCTCTCAAGCTGGTTTGAAGTTCTGCTTTCTTCACACCATGCTTAAAGAACACCCATTTTTCCCGGTACAAAATTCTTTAAGCTGTGCCACTGAGTACGCTTCCAACTCAGCCAGCTCAAACTCCATCTTGCCAGATGGGCCCTCAGACATTTGTATCGGATACTTGATAGAAAGGCGTCAAAAAGGAGCTACCTACAACCACCACCTCAAGAAAAGATTTTGGAAAAACCAAAAATGCAAATTGAAGAGACTAACCCTTGGAAACAAAATTGCCAGACGGAGAAAGAACAAGAATTAGGTGTAAGGTGCGTGGTGCGTGGTGCACACTAGGTTGCTGTAGGGTGTATGCAAGCACAAATCCTATCCCACCACTGAGCACCAACTGTTGAGCCCGGGGCTGCCGGCCCACTTAGGGTAGCATGACACTAGCTGGAAGGCTAAATCTAGAAGGCAATTGCGACGTGCTTGCATTACACACACTTCAACACCCCAGTGCAAACCCACCAAAAATGACACCACACCGTCTTAGTTACGTAGAAAATCATGAGGCTTTATCTCTGTATCTTAAAGAAAAGGGGTTTGAAGATTCCAATATGAAATAAACGACGTCTTAGACATTTCACGTACAGGAATAAATCAGATTATTCAAACAGCATTTCACGTTTCCTCACAGGTATTGAACCACAAGATTCTTAATACATTCAGTGTGTCAGATTAACAGGTAGACTATCACTTGAAAATTAATAAGAACATAGGGTAGGTTACACTAGCTGGATAAGTACATCAATTTACTAGACCGGGTGCAGATTTCCACTTGGGGAGAGAGATTTTAGTACATAAATTTCAATTTTAGCAAGCCTCAGAATCAATTTGAATTAGGCTGAACAATATCTTAGGATAAAATTCATGACAGTTTCCATATGTTGGGCTTGCTGTTCCCTCCAAACTCCTGTGCGAAGAAGTATACACCGGGACTTACTCCAGCGGAGGGAAATGAAGGTCTGGTTCCTCCTCTTAAAGCAGAAACCAGTCACGATATCACCAGAAGGAGGGGGGGTTTCTCATGGCAAACTTGGGGCCCCCCTCCTTGCTTGTCCTCCTTCATTCCGTCCCTACTGTTCTTATTTCCTCGAGGTACCTGCGGACTTGAATGGCGCCTTTGAATTATCTTCACTTAAGCAGTGTCTGAGGCCGCACTACCCCCCCGCCTCCCGGCTTCCTGCTCGGTCTTTGCCGATTCACCGGAAGCAGAGCGGGGCCGCAGCTGGGCTGCACAGCAAGGAATCCTGAGGCCCCAATGCTGACGGGCCTCCGGGCACCCTCCCCTTCAAGATGGCGCCCACTTGTTTTACCAGCATGGAGTCCTTCTTTCATTTCTCACTGCACCTGTACTTCCGTTTCCTGACTTGGTTAACTTTATTAACCACACGCCCACACGTAGTGTACACTCGCTGGAATCATTTTTGAATGCTGACCCGGGCCTTTGGAACTCGTATGCGCTCCCGTAACGATTAATTCGGTAAGTTCCTCTTCATGAGGATCAGCTCGACGCTGCACCAGCGCTTATTTAACTTTATGGTTGATTTTGACTTTGTTCCCTGCAGAGATCAAGATCGAGTTTCACCATCGATTACGTGAGACTCACGTTTGATTATCGTTTTCGTTAATTTTCATAGCACACTCTCCTCTTATAACATTGGGCACTACACTCCCCATTGTTAATCGAGTATCTACCCATGTACTAAGCACTTATGACCACTGTTCCCACTAACCTGCGCGCATGGGCGCGCGCCCACGATGGTCATCCGGAGCGCGCAGTGTCCAGGTTTTAGCGCGCACACCGCTACCAGACCGTTCGCGCTGCCGCTTTTAAAACGCGAGCTGCGCGAAATCCAGGCGGGAGGCAGAGGAAGAGACGCAAAGCCCACTGTGCTCAAAGTGCTTCAGACTAAAGCTTCAGCCCCCCCCCCCCCTCCGCAGCCCCTCAGCATGTGTGGACCCCCCAGGCTGAGACAGCTTCCCGGTCACCCAACAGTCGCACCCAAGTACTTCACGGGTCATTAAAAGACCATTAGCACATTATTGAGCTTTGTCGTTTTCACACCTTTTTAGCCCTTGCATCTCCACACTTCCTACTGGCACAAAGGGAGAAAGCACGAACATGCAAAGAGTCTGATAACATTGAAAGAAGTATCTGGCAGGCAGTGAAATAAAGAGGCCGACATTAAATTGCACTGGCAGAGGACTTCAGAGCCAGAGCACCGGCATTCTTCGCGCACCACTAGTTTTCTATGTGACAGCTGTGGATAAGGTTAGGTACTTAATGTGCTGCTGTGTTTATCTTTGTGTGTGTTTCTCTCTCGGTGTTTTCCCATGCATGCATTTTGTTTGTGTGTATTTGAGGGAATCTATTTGCTTTGCCTGCAACTGTGCGGATCTGTACGTTTGTGAACATATGTGTGTTCATTGTGTGACAGTTTGTGTTTTTGGTGCAGCAGTATATTCGTGCTCTGTGATGAGTGCCACATTGTATGACATCTAAATAGGAGCAATCGTCGTCAATATTTACCATTATGACAAATCAAGGCCACTCTATCAATGAGAGGGAGTGATTGAAGAATATTATGAATCCATACCTCGAAGTCAAAGAAAGCCAGCGTCAGAAATATTCATTTATGTATTCACAGAGCACATGTTTACCCCAGGCTGTGTTGTAGCTGAAGAACACATATTCACTGCTATACAAGTCAATTGTTCTTATTATCGACCTAATGTGCGGATGAGTGAACATGCCGGGAATTGAACCTCTGGCCAGGGAGTCAAACACACACCTCTATGGTGAATGCATAAATCCACTGAGATTTCAAGCCTGACCAAGAGGCTGTTACAGGATACATTCTGTTCAAGCCTGAATTAAGATTATTATCGTTTGAGTCTTCTGTTAAGGAACCGAGTGCTCCGTGATGTATCCAACAAGCTTTATTGAGCTGGTCATAAAAATGAACAGGCGTGAGCCAGGCTGGTCGCCTTCCACTCCAAGACACCGCTAAAGACTCAGGGGCAGATTTACAATAACTGGAGCATCCCTGCATATCAGCAGGGATGCGCCAGTTATTGTGCGCCACAGCTCCGCCACCATGGATGAGCTGCATTGTAAATGTGGCGCACCATGGGGCAAAAACGGCACAGATGTGTCACGCATCTCTGCCGTAAAAGCGGCGCATTGCTGGAGTTGCCTCGCCAGCGTGACACCGCTCCAGCAATGCTCTGGTGGGCCCTATCTCCATAATGCGGCGTCAATCCTTACGCCTGCTTCAAGCAGGCACAGGGTTTTGACGCAGCATGGGCCCAACAGTGACTGAGTGAAATCTTGTAGATTTCACTCAGCCACTTTTGGGAGGCGTTTCTGCGCCGGAACGCCCCCCCACCCCTCAAGATGGAACACCTCCTTCTGGCGCAGGGCTTTACAACGTGATGCATCTGGGAGATGCATCACGTTGTAAATACCCCGCACCATGGCACATCATTTGCGCCGCCGCTGCATCACAAAAGTGACGCAACAGCGGCGTAAAAGAGGGGCAGGGGGCTTGTAAATCTGCCACTCAATGTCCTGGACTGGAACACCGTGTGGAATGCAAACGTGCATTCCGTGACACGCTCCCTGCCACGCTGTGCTACATAATATAATACATAACACATCCACCCTCTTTACAACACAAAGAAGAGCAAATAAATTAAAGCAAATATGCAACTTAAAACAATAACATAAAGAAAGAATAATCACATTACATTTTCCTTCAACCATCATGGAAGAACCCTTTTTCTTTTTCCTCAGTCACCAACTACCTCATCCACAACAACTGGCTCTATCGTGCCCAAATGCACCTCCACATTCATTCCAGATTGCACCTCCTCCGAAGCAACCGCTGCTTCCAAAAAACATTGGCTCTCCACCACTCTCTCAACAACCTCCTTTTCTGGAATAAGGTCAGAAGCCAGACTAGACTGAACAGCACTCCGAACTAAGAAATCTTCCACCCACTCTGCATCCTTCACCCCATTGGCACGCAGAATTTCTCCTTGCATGACACCACAATTTTGTCCAGATCCCAAGGCAATACTTTTGAGATTCCAAACTCTGCCATCATCCAACCGCACAGCATTACGCAGAAGCTCCACGACTTCTTGTGGTGCTCCAAACTGACTCTCACCCTTAGGAATCTTACCAGGTTTCCTCACTCGAACCCAAACCCAATCACCAACCTTTTCTTGCATGTCCTTCACACCTTGACTTTTATCATAATAAACCTTGCTTTTATTGTGCACCTCGTTCATTCTATTTTTAACCGCTGACGCTGACCACTGCTCCACCATACCATCAGAAAGCCAAACAGGAATGAACTTACATCTGAGTTTCCTACCTCTCATCAGCACAAAAGGAGATAAACCAGTAGCATCATGAGTAGTCACCCTATACACCCAAACAGCCTTTTGCAACTCCAGTTTACAATCCTACTGCTTACACATAGCTGCCTTTGGATATTTAGTTTCCGTGGGCGATAATGATCTTGATGCAAACAAAATCATTTTTTCACAACAATCAACT
Source organism: Lissotriton vulgaris (assembly GCF_964263255.1). Classification (NCBI taxonomy): domain Eukaryota; kingdom Metazoa; phylum Chordata; class Amphibia; order Caudata; family Salamandridae; genus Lissotriton; species Lissotriton vulgaris. Next base: position 791,229,574 of record NC_141698.1, read on the forward strand.
CATTTCTGCGATAGAACCGCACCCAAAAACCTTGTCACTAACATCAGTCATCAAGTAGCATTCCAAATTGGGGACGCCGATTGTTAAAGGAACCAAGTACTCTGTAATATCTCCAACAAGCTTTATTGAGCTAGTCATAAAAAGGAACAGCCGAGAGCCAGGCAGGTCGGCTTCCACTCCAAGACACCGCTTAAGACTCAATGTCCTGGACTGGAACACCGTGATGAAATGCAACCCTCCCACCCTCTGGTACATAATATAATACATAACATCCACCCACACACATTCTTATTCACTGACACTCCCACTGATTATCTCAAATCAATTTACTCACCCACTCACTGTTGGCTTTTTATTTATCAAGAGGCTTTACTGAGGACTGCATGCTTTATTTAGTCTCGTTATGTTGCTCCCCACTACACGCTAATCTTCCCTCATTCACCTACTCACTTATTTTCATTCACATACTCACCCACCTGTATTCAACAATTCACTCACACTCACCCAGAAGTTGTCACGATAACTTGGTGTAGGGGACTCGTTTTTGGACTGGTGACAAACTATCTCTGACGGAATATCCAGACATTACTCCGTAGCTTGCACATCTAATTGTAAATATGTTATGTATTTGTGTATATATGTGATTTTGTATAGGCTCCCAACATTCCCCACCCTATGAACAGTCCTTGAGCTGAGGATCTTCAGCAAAATCGTATTTTGATACCACTATTGGAGTCCTGTGCTTTTCTAAACCCAAAGTGTATTCCCCTGTGTAACCAATTCATGTCATTGCGTGTGTATCTAAATTGAAAACCTGCCTTAAGACATTTCATGCAGCACGACATGTGTGGAAATCCACTCTCTTTTCACTTTTTTAAGCAAAGGTTTGGAGTGATATTTGGCGCTGCCCCCGCATACGCAGTCTGGTTCACTGCGCACATAGCCTCAGTTGCAGCCCACAGAGACCTTATACTTCTGCACACAGAGGATATGACCCTCACCAGAGCAGGTAACCGACTTGTAAGCAAAACCTATTACAAACCTATCAGTACCAACAATCTCCTCCATTTCACTAGTTTCCACCCCGCCCCTTGAGGGAAAACCTCCCTTTCGGCCAATATCTACGTATACGTAGAAATTGTAGTAGCCTCAAGGATTTTAACACTCAGGCAGATGACCTTACTGTGAAATTATCACAGAGGGGTTATCCCAAGAAAATACTACAGAAAAGCCGTAAGAGGGCGAGGAATAATAATAGGGAGGCCCTATTGGAAGTTCATGACAAGGAGAAAGAACCAGATGTCCCCCTAACGTGTGTGACTACTTACAGTAATATCTCCAATGCTGTCAGTCGATGCATTGGCAAACATTGGAGAATACTGACGAGCAATGGTCGCAATTGGCAAAAACCTTTATTCTCCTACAAAAGGGAAAGAAGTTTACATGATGCCTTGGTACATACTCGCCCTAGAATCAATCAGACCCCCCATCGCCAAACTGTCCTCAATGTTTGGGGTTTACCACCTGTCATGGGCCATTTCCCGTGTGGGGGATGCAGTGTGTGCCACCTTACCATCAGTACCAAGGTTTTACATCTGGAGGAAGGAAGAGAATGGCAACTAAGAAGCCATACCAACTGTAATTCAAGTAATGTCATCTACTTGATTACTTGCCCCTGCGATCTGAGGTATGTGGGCATGACCACCAGGAGAATTAAAACACGTATCGGTGAACACCGTAGTAATGTTAGATGTGGCAGGAATACTACCAAACTAACTTCCCATTTCTTGGAAAATGGTCATGGCCCCAATGATATGAAATGGGTAGTAATAGAACAAATCAACTCAGAGAATGAAGGCACCCTTTTTGAAAAGGAGCAGAGGTGGATATATCGCCTTTCTACACACCTCCAGGGTCTTAATGATGATATTCCGTGGGGCACGATAATGCGGAGATAATTGCACCCCTCCTGAGGCATTGTAGGTGTTTCTGTCAGTGGCTCTTGGTCTGATGTTACTGCTATATGAGTCACTTTTTGTTTTTCTTTAACAAGCCACCATTTGCTTTCTGTTTTCTACTGCTTCCTATTTAACAGAAACGCAGTAATATACAATTGAACAATTGTTGGGGTTAGGTTGAAATAGCGCTTATTTGTTTTGCCACCCTAAATTGAAATTACTATCCCCTGGATGTGTCCTGACTTCCCTGTACTCCGTGATCATATCAGTGTAATATGCCACCTTTATAAATATAATGTTAATGACACATAGCATTTTTTCTAAATGATGGGATTGCTTCGGTTGGCTGTGCCGATATTTTGTGAACACGGCATAACGAACAAAGAAGCAGCGAGGTCCCTTTAAGCGAAATGAGCGGTCACTGGAACACGTGACCGCTGATAACGCGAGCCGCGCCCTTTCCAAACTTCTGCGTTTTCCAACAAAAACAAACCCGCGACCGCACTGCCCCTCTGTTGTTGCGGGCGGCGTTTGTGGTCCAAACAGGTCTATCGGCGGGGAGTCGCATCGGAGCAAGTAGGTTCTTGGGTTACACTCCATTCATCTTTCAAAACCCCCCGTAACTTTAAAAACACACGCCAGCAGAATAGGCTTTGAATACCATTACGTTATGTTAACAGATTGACCGAGCGTGAAGGTTTCCCCCCTCCGCCAGCCCATGATGTTCGAAAGCGGACTTTTGAAAGTGAGTTTTACCTCCCTGTTGCGATGTGACTTCTGATTGCGCTTTATTTAAAGGGCGTTTTTGCAATTTCACTATCCCGACCTTTGGTCGTTTTGACGAGCACTTTCATTAATAAAGTATCTACCCTTTAAACATGCAGATATAATAGTATTTGCGTGTTTTCTCTGAGATTGGCTAAACAACGAGTGAATACTTGTCTGGGAACTCATAACATGAGGTGGCCATCTCTTGGGTGCTGTACCCTTTATTTCCTGCAGTACAATTTTCTGTGGTCATTTTATTAACTGGGAATTTTGTACATGTTGGCTTAGTTAAACAGAATTCTATTAATTCTAGTACAGTTAGTTGCAAAACAGATTTGTTTGTTTCTTTTATTTTTCAGAATTTTAGTCTCCCTTAATGAGGCGAGACCCCATGGAGATTCATCCATCTTAGGAACCCTTACAATCACCTGGTTGTATTAGTTTCTCCTTTTCTACACCTTAGGTTGGGACACCTTAGTGAGTGCCCACCAAGGAGTATGAATGAGTGCTTTGGTCCTGACGAATGCTGAGCTGACTTTGGGCTCTTTAGCAGAAACATGTTGACCATCTTTGTTTATCTGTCACCTTTGTGAGGACTTATTGGTTCAAGCTAACTCAACCAATCACCAGTCCATTGTTTTTTCACTGTTTTTACTAGAGTTAGAGCTACCTTCTCAATAAAATTATTGTTTAGTAGCCCACACTCTTTTTAAATCACGTTTCCAATCACCATTTGAGTTTCTTTTTTCACTCTTGGGGACCCAATGAAGACAACTGGCTACCGACTTTTACAGTTGGTGGCTGAGGGTCCTTTTTCTACACTAAGCACGTGCACTCTACCTGTTTTCTAAATTTCAAAACTCTTAGCCGGTATAATTTTCTACCTTGTCTACTTTCGCAAACTGGTTTTGTGTTTCATCCTTTATTGGGAGTCAGGAAGCAGCCGGTGAGTGCGGGAGGGCTGGGGGCTCAAAGTGACAGTCAGAGCGGCCCCGGACGGCAGCGGGCCGCTCCAACGGTGTATCGAGCCTGAGAGGCTCCAACGATCCAGGGGGCATCTCTTTGTGTTCAAGCCCCCGAGCGGGGCTCCTATGCTGCAGGGAGCATCTTGGCTCAGAAGCCCATGAGGGCTCGGGGGCATTGCATGTTTTTGAGCCCTGCGAGGCTCCAACGATGGCCGCACTCGTGCAGAGAGTCCAGAGAGGCTCTAGGGGACATGTCGCAATTTTAGATCCCAGAGAGGCTCCAGGGCCCCATTATTGTTTTAGAGCCCCAGAGAGGCTCAGGAGCATTACGTGGTTGTAGAGCCCACCGAGGCTCCATGGGGACATCATTATTTAAGGAGCCAGTGGACTAAAGGGGCACCGTTGATTGCCCAGAGCCTGTGTGGCTCCAGAATTTTGCCGCAGTGTTTGGTGTCAGAGCCTGTGTGGCTCCAGCAGTGGGCGCAGTTTGCTCCGAAGGGTCAGTGAGGACCCTGTCGCAGTTTTGATTCCCAGCTGCCCAGCAATTAGTGGGCAGCTGCACCGTTTAGGTCTTGTGATTGTTCCCAGGTGCCCAGCAAGTAGTGGGCACCTGCAACGTTTAGGTTTCGCGCCGGTGGCGCACCCCTGACTGGCGCTGCATTGGCAGCGCGCCCTGACATTCTGGACACAGGGCTCTTTAGTACCTTTATTAGATGGGGGCTGGTATGTGATTTTATTTAGGCGCAATGTGATTATCTATGTGATGGTAATTGCCTAATGTGAGTTTTGTGCAATGTGATGTGGTTCTAGGAAATGTAATGCATTTAATCTGATTACGCACCTTGATCTTACACCTCTGAATGTTTTTAGGCATCATCTGTTTTTGCGCTATTGAGTTATGTTCTGGCACCTCTGAATGTTTTTATGCATCATGTGTCTTCCTTGATTTTACACCTGTGGATTTGTTGGTTTATGCATCATGTGTTTTTCCTTCCCTGCACCACTGAATGTGTTTTTGATGCATCATGTGCCTTGTTATTACACCGCTGAATGTATGTTTTGTGCATCATGTGTTTTCCTTCCCTACACCTCTGAATGTTGTGATGCATCATGTGTAATGTGTTCTTGCTTATACCCTTAATTGTATTGTGATACTTAGGTGGTTGTTCTTTCTAGTACAGGTGGTCCTAGTGAGGTCCTGGTTCCCTGCGTGACATTCTCCTAAGGTGTTTAGGGTTGCGTTGGTGATACTTACCTGTTACCAGTAGTTACTGGTTGTGATTTATATTTGCTCATTTGGGCTACAGTGATTATATATCCTATATTCTATGTTCTAGAAGTGCTATTTCTACTAAGTGCGGATTCTGACAGTGGCCCACGTGGCCCTGTCCTGTGTATATAATCCCTTGTGAATATTGCCTGTGCCAGTTGGCACAATGTACATGTGTGAATCTATCTGATGTGTTTTGACAATACAGAAGTTATTTTTAGATAACCTTGTGTGGAGTTCCTTTTGTGGTGTGCCTAGGATGTTGTTGCTGTTGTGTGCTGGCGCAAATGCTTTACACATTGACTCCGGGATAGGCCTGTCTGCTCGTGCCAAGCTACCAAGGGGGTGAGCAGGGGTTATCTTGGCGTGTGACTCCCTTGCCCTGACTAGAATGGTGGTTTCTGCCTAGCTTTGGCGTCAGCCTTAGCCAACCAGAAATAGCCAGTTCTAACATTGTTGGACAGCGGTGAGGATTAGGACTTGTGTCTGCGCAGTGCCACAGCGACAACTGGCTACATTATAAAACTCTGCATTCTAGATAGTCACATGTTTGGGATTATTGTTTGTGATTTTGTTTTTCCTCAAGAGTGTCATTTTCAAATGGTGTTTCCTGTGCTTTATGTTTAGTGGCAGATGAGATAAAATGACAGGGCGGGACGCCAGTAGAGGGGGAGGTTCCCAAAGATATGGAATCCCTTGCTAGGTCCAGTGCTAATCCCTGTCCTGTCTCTGTGTGGATAGATGGAAGAGAGGGAGCGTGGAGGAGGAATGGCTAGCTCGGGCGGGTGGTTATCACCTGAGTGTAGTGTGTGTGTCTGGATTCCCCAGTATGGTAGGATCCAGTGGTGGCAGCTAAAATGTGTCCAGTGCGTAAAGTCCCATTCCCAGTTCCCAGAGTGTTGTGCCTGGTGCTCAGTAAGAGGGGTACAGGTTGACAGTCAGAGGCAGTGAGGAACTGTCTCACCAGTCTGGAGGGGGAGTGTGTGGATGAGTGGTGTGTTGAACTGGAGGAGTTGGTGTGAGTTTTTTTTAAGGAGCTTGCACGTGAGGTGTACCTCTGGTGGTGTGCAGGAGGTCCTGCAGAGGCACTGGATGAGAAGGGTGGACGTCTGGCGGTGTGCTAGATGTCTTGAAGATGCATTAGGGAGTGATTCTAAAAGTAGTGGCTTGTGTATCTGATGATCCTGTGTAGGGGAAGAGGTTCATGTGTAGCCCAGCTAGGTCCCAGTAGGATGGTAGGGGTGTAGGGGCTCACGTCCTGTCTCAGTGGAGGCAGAGTGAGTGTGGGACGGTGTGTCCCACGTTGGCCCGAAACCCTATCTCAGGTCCTGGAGGGTTCCCTAAGGGAGCGCCAGGTCAGGGGCCTAGGCTGTACTTACAGGTCATTTGAGGAGGATCTTCCTGTGTCTAGAGGACGGGGAGTGTCCGTAACCAGAACTCCGGGTGTCCTGGTATTGGGCAGTACCACTCCTAGTGGAGGGTGCAGAAGTCCGGGTGTTGTTGTTGAGTACCGCTCCTAAGTGGAGAGTGCAGAACTCTGGAAGGGGGTGCAGATGGACGGTGTACTCCTGACCCCAGTGCAACCTGAGGGTTTTTATCCTAGGTTGGGAGATTAGGAAGCTTCCAGGTCAAGAGGAAAGGGGACTTTGCTATGTGCTGTGTCCCCCCTACCTGCTTGCAAGGGGACTTTGCTGTGTGCTGTGTCCCCCCACCTGCTTGAAGAGGAACTGTGCTGTGTGCTTTGTACCTCAGAAGTGAAATAATTTCCAGGTGGTAGACCAGTGATGGAGTGAGGTCCTGATCTGGTAGGAGAATTGTGTTCTGGTGGGTTCTTTCCTGTGAGGGTGCGGAAACCCAGAAGTAGGGGTAGGGTGGGGCATTCTTCCCCGTGACCTCTGGTCAGCCTGAGGGTATGGTCCCTAGGTTGAAGGATCAGTGATAGTTATAGCTACACTGAGAGGGAGAGTGGAGAATGGCTATTGTGTGCCAGGGGTTACTGGCCCCCACTCTGTGGATTGGTCGGGACCTGTGATATTTGGATGGCCTAGGGCCTGGTCCTGGCCGTGGACCGCTAGAGAGTAACAGTGGGGTATCCTAGTTGGGTCAGAGATTTCTGGTTTGGAGATAACTAGGTGGGTTCAGAGTGGCGTAGAACCGGAAGGTGTCCCTGCGGTGCGGGTCTGTGTCCATGTTTTGTCGCCCAAAGCAGGGAAGCCCATCAGTGGAGTGATTGGTCTACCCTGCGTTTTGGCTGGAAGGGGGTTGTGTTGGACCCGGCCCTTTTGGCAGCTTCACCCGAGACTTTTTGCTTTTTCCTAGCCTGTTTCTGGAACCTGGTGGTGGTGATTTTAGGCCTCTGCGCACTTTTTCACTGTGGTACAGTGTAAAGTGCGTGAGCTCTCTGTGTATGTGGTGTGAGTGACCTGCCCTCCCATAGGAAAGAATAGGGAATATGTATGCCCATGGTAGTTCCTGATGTGTGGGGAGTGCAGGGTCGAGTTTGGTATGTGCGAACTCGTGAGATTGAATGCTGCACAATGGTATATGCGGCATGATTGTGTCTAGTGTAGAAGTGCCACTTTTAGAAGTTGGCATATTTGTGTAATTTGTGTCTGGCGTGTGATTGGCTGAGGCTGGCTGGTGAGCCTGGCTCCAAGAGTCTGGGAGGGTCTGCCCCGGTGGTGAATGGAGTGTTTAGCATGCTGATGTGAGGGGAGGAGTGAGCCTGGGCCTGCTTGTGGATTGACCGTCTGGTTTGAGGGTCCTGAGTAAGGCTGGGTTTTCCCCACACAATGGTGGCTCCACCCCCTGGGGTGCGTCTGATGTCCCTAGCCTGGCCAGTGAAAGGAATTCCCTATAACCAGTTCTAGCTAGGTTCTCACACTGCCTGCACCCTTTAGACAAAGGATTTTGGGTATAAAAAGGGTGCTGTGACACTCTAAAAATGTTCTTGTTTCTGACTTGAATCCTGCCAGGGGCGTGCTGCTGCTTGGGCTCAGGGGAGGGCCTGCCTCCCTGAGCCCTGCCCAGCCCCTGGATTCCTGATGGATTGCTGGAAGACTCTGCCTTGGTCCTGGGACCCTTTTTTGCCTTTCCTTGCGGCCCCCCAGGACCTTTTGTACCCTAAAAGCGCCTGGGAGCGCTCTATCTGTCTTTCTAGCGCAAGGAGCGCTTTGTTTGCCCCAGCGCTCTATAGCGCTTTACTTTGCCTTATGGCGCCTCGGAGAGCTGATATTGACTTAGCGCTCAGAGCACTGTTATTTTTGCCAAGCGGCTGCCCACGTCGCATTTGTCCGGCGTCCTTGCCGCCCGTGGTATTGTATTTAACGAGGGAGCCTACCCCTCGGTAATAATCCCCCAGCCTACTAGTGCCTGGAAAGGGCCGTGGCTCTGCCCACGACGACCCGGAAGCAGTTGCGCGCTGGCCAAGCCCAGCACGGCCCGACCGGGAGAAGGACGGGAAGTCCCGCCCTTGGCGCCGCAGCATGAAGGAGAAAGGCTGCTGGTGCTCACGGGGCTCCCGTGAAGAGGGGAGAGCAGAAAGAGAGGAGTAGGAGCTCTTGGGCTGAGCCCCGCCACCGGAGGAGTCAGGAAGCAGCCGGTGAGTGCGGGAGGGCTGGGGGCTCAAAGTGACGGTCAGAGCGGCCCCGGATGGCAGCGGGCTGCTCCAACGGTGTATCGAGCCTGAGAGGCTCCAACGATCCAGGGGGGCATCTCTTTGTGTTTAAGCCCCTGAGCGGCGCTCCTACGCTGCAGGGAGCATCTTGCCTCAGAAGCCCACGAGGGCTCGGGGGCATTGCGTTTTTTTGAGCCCAGCGAGGCTCCAAAGACGGCCGCACTCGTGCAGAGAGTCCAGAGAGGCTCTAGGGGCCATTTTGTAATTTTAGAGCCCAGAGAGGCTCCAGGGCCCCATTGTTGTTTTAGAGCCCCAGAGAGGCTCAGGAGCATTACGTGGTTGTATAGCCCAGTGAGGCTCCATGGGGACATCGTTATTTAAGGAGCCAGTGGACTAAAGGGGCACCGTTGATTGCCCAGAGCCTGTGTGGCTCCAGCATTTGGCTGCAGTGTTTGGTGTCAGAGCCTGTGTGGCTCCAGCAGTGGGCGCAGTTTGCTCCGAAGGGTCAGTGAGGACCCTGTCGCAGTTTTGATTCCCAGCTGCCCAGCGATTAGTGGGCAGCAGCACCGTTTAGGTCTTGTGATTGTTCCCAGGTGCCCAGCAAGTAGTGGGCACCTGCAACGTTTAGGTTTCGCGCCGGTGGCGCACCCCTGACTGGCGCTGCATTGGCAGCGCGCCCTGACATTCTGGACACAGGGCTCTTTAGTCCCTTTATTAGATGGTGGGTGGTATGTGATTTTATTTAGGCGCTATGTGATTATCTATCTGCCAACTTTCTAATAGGGGCCTTTTCAGACTTAAAATGTAAAATCCGTATTCACCATAAGTTGTGATTTTAACTTGTGAGTCCAGAGACACCAAACTCCAAATTTCTCCCTACTCCCAACTGGAAATTATACTTAAAAGTGGTTTAAAGCAATTCCAAAGTTAACATGCAGGAGAGGTAAGCCTTGCAGTAGTGAAAAATTAATCTGAGTATTTCACTACCAGGAAATATAACATTTAAACAGATGTCCTACTTTTTAAATACACTGCATCCTGCCCATAGGATGTCCTAGGGCCTACCTTAGGGGTGACTTACATGTAATAAAAAGGAAGGTTTGGGTCTGGCACGTTTGCCAGATCAAAATTGCAGTTTAAAACTGCACACGGAGGCTCTGCAGTGGCAGTCCTGAACCATGTTTAAAGGACTTCTGAGTGGGTAGCACTATCAGTGCTGCAGGCCCACTAGCAGCATTTAATTTACAGGTCCTTTGCACATACAGTGCACTTTACTAGGGTCTTTTATGTAAATTAAATATGCCAATTGTGGATAAGCCAATGTTACCACATTTTAAGTCGAGAGCACATGCACATTAGCACTGGTTAACAGTAAAAATGACGGGGTGTGGCTTGCGCGCCAAGGAGTGATGGCGGACCCTATGTGAGCTCTGCAGTGCAGCGGAACTCTTCTTCTCCTCGTGAGCTTCATTTCCTGACTACGGAGCACTGAACATCAAATTGTGCCTTCTGAAGATGTTGTGCCCCTGAGGTCAAGTTTTCTGGAGTGCTCCTGGACTCTACGCACAATTGCGGACTCCCGACAACTTTGCCGTTTTGAGACGCGGGCAGCCGCCATTTCGGGCCGCTGAGCCAGCGTCTCCGTCAACTGTCACCAGCTCCAAAACGGTATGCTTCTTATACTTGCAACTTGTTGCGCTGCCACTTATTGGCCTGTCATGCACTAAATGGTGGTAAGCCGCATTTTCCACTCATATTTAGCCGGAGTGTGGTGGTTGTTTTCTTTTTAAGCGCGCACGGCCGCCATTTTAGATTCCAAAGTTCACGGCCGATCTCCTCAAGTGAATTTTCCTTTGTTATTTCATTTTTTCTGAGCAATCCTGTTGGCTCTTTTTATTTGTTGCAGAAAATATTACACCATAACTGAGGCGATGCACCTTTCTACTCCATGAATAATTTTCTTTATGACTGAAGATTGCAACATTGTACAACTGCTCGTGTGTGCTGTTCGTTTCATCTAATGGCAGTTCTCAAACCCATCATAACGCTTGGCACTGGCAGTTAAGTCTTTGTCTCTAAATTGCAATATTCTTCACCTATATGGATTGAAGTGGTTTTTAAAATTACTATTTTGGCGCTTTTGAAATATCACAAATATGCTATAAGGAAAGGAGTATTTTATTAATGCGAGGTGTTAGCGCACCTCTATTATTCATCGGGCCGACCTTTTTGAGGAATCTAGACTGTATTTTTGTGTCTATTGTATCTGGATTGGAGGATTTCATCTTATTTTTTCACTAACTGTATCAGTTTTATTAATATACTATATTGGGATCCTTCGACTATAAATTTTATATATTCTATATTTTTCCTCACACTTTTCTGGTGTTTTCTTAGAATATCACTATGGCTTATGATCTTCATTCTCCTAGATCTTCTCTTACTGGTACGAAATCAAAGAGGCATAAAAATGACCCGCCTTCTCCCATACATTCATTTCAGAATCCAGTTCAGGACTCTATATTTGATGAAGTCCATGGTCTTCAACCCTTTATGACACCGACCAACGAAAAATGTAGAGAGATTGATTGTTATGGAGAGTAACGTACCGGACCTGGAACAACGAGTCAGAAACCTTCACGATGTTTCTACTAAGATTCCTTTTTTAGGACAGGAACTTCACAAATTAAAAATTCATGCTGAGGACCTTGAAAATTGTAATCGGAGAAATAATTTACGCCTGTGTGGTCTACCAGAAAATATTGAAGGTCTTGATATGATATCTTTTCTACAAAAACTCCTTCCAGAAATTCTTGACCTATAGGTCTCCATGAATCCTCTCAATATACAAAGAGTACACTGCTTGGGTCATCTTAATCCTAATGCTGCTAAACCAGGTGGTATCATCATGCTTTTCCTTGAATTCACTGAGCTGATGCGGGTTCTGAAAGCTGTGAAACTCAAACGTCGCCTCATTTGGTCAGGACATAATCTCTTCATCTCTCATGATATTTCTACTGCAACGAATGCAAGCCGTAATGAATTTATTGCGTTACGCCCTCAACTAATTCCAGTATGGAATTCTACATCCATGTCTTTGCAAGATTACTCATGATGGTCAGTCACGCTCTTTTGATGATCCAGGAAAGCTCAGACTTTACCTTCAGGGCTTGGCACCACATGGAATGGACGCAAGTATCTAATGTCTTTTGTGTTTTCGTAATGTCATCTTGAATTCCTTTTTTCATGCTTATTTGTTGCTCGTAATTTTGCTTGTTATGCATTCGGTTCTATGAGGTTCTTCCTTTATATCCTCTTTGTATTCCTTTTGAGGTCCGTGCTCCCTGGCATCACCATGCTCGTCATTCCTTGATTCTTTCCCTTTCTACTGGTCAGGATGTTTTTCCTGGACCTGTTCACACCTTCTTCTCTCTTATCTGTTTACTATCTTTTTCTTCTTCCTCCTTTCTCTACTTTTCTTTCCTCCCCGCCCTATCCCTTTCTCAATCCTCCCCTCTTCTAATTATCTCTCGTTTTTCCCTATTATCTTCTACCACTCATGTATTGTTCATATACCCTGGTAATGTATGTCTTTCTGTAGTATGTTTCATATGTAATTTCCTTTTGTGGTGTGTTTTCCCTCACAGTTTTATCCTTGAGGTGTGTCAACTCCAACTATGTTATATCCTCCCTTACCTCCTTTATGTGTAATTTTGTTACGTGGAACGTCCGTGGTCTTGGGAATCCAGTCAAACGACAAATGGTATTGTCTCATTTATCACAACTTAATTCTTAATTTTTTTTCTTCAGGAAACTCACTGTAATGATAATGAATCTCTTAAGCTGAAAAGGCAATGGGTGGGCCACATTGTTTTTTCTCCTGCTTCCCACAAAAAAGAAAAAGGGGGTGTTGCCATACTGTTCCATAAAGCTTTAGCAGTACAAATTTTGTCCTCACAGGGTGATGCTGTTGGACGATGGGTAATGGCAAAGATTGTGGTACAAAATAAAACGTTAGTCCTATTAAATATTTATGGGCCTGTCAAACCTGATCCTAAATTCTGGAATGATATTAAAGTCCTCCTCTCTTTGACTGACAGCCCTAATATTATTGTTGCCGGTGACTTCAACCAATGGTTAGATCCCTTCTCCGATAGATTATCCAAATGTAAATTTCAACCTGATAAATCTCATAAAGCCTTTCAATTGGCCATTGCTTCTCATCCATTATATGTTGTTTGGAAGACCTGTAATCCTGATTTAATTGAATTTACTTTTTTTTCCAATGTACATCACACCCGTTCCAGAATTGATTATATTTTGACCAGTAAGTCTCTGCTCCCCTCTATCCAAAAAACTGAAATTGGTTCCATTTTCATATCGGATCATGCCCCTGTTCATGCTTTTTTTGGATCTTACACATATCTCCTCTCAATTTAGCCGATGGAAGCTAAATACTTTTTTATTAACTGACACAGTTTTTATCAAAGAAGCTTCCTCTTTTATTAATGAATTTTTTAGTCTTAATGACCCATTAGATACTTCTGTTCCTAATAACTGGGATGCTTTTAAGGCTGCTTTTCATGCCTTAACCATTTCTTTTGTATCGAAAAAGAAATGATCTACAAGGAAGAAATATGAAGATCAGCTATGAAAACCTAAAAGCTTAGAACATACGTATTTTACTTCCCGTTCTTCTGATGCCCTTCATGATTTAATTAAGGCAAAAACTGAGCTTAACAAATTAGCAACAACTGAAGCATGTAATATTTTTCTTAAAATTAAATCTAAATATCGTGGTGGGCAAAATAAAGCGGGGAAAATGTTAGCTAACTATTTAAAAATTAAATCTGATCGTAAGACTATTGGCCCTATTCTTAAGGAATCCACTAATAAACTAGTATCATCAGACGAAGATTTTGCTGAGGTTTTCCATGAATACTATAAGTCTCTTTATTCTGAAGATACATCTCCCACTAATCTAAATTTAAACACCTTCTTCTCATGCCTACCATCTCCTCCAACTTTACCTGATGAATTCAACACTTTAGAAAAATACATTACTCCTCAAGAGGTAACTAATGCTATTAAAGCCCTAAAAAAATCAAAAGCCCGGGGACCCGATGGCTTATCTATTGAATTTTACAACACCTTTAATTCCATTTTTGTCTCTAAACTCCTCCAACTTTTTTACTCTTTTTTTGCTGACGCAAAAGCTTCAGGCTCTTTTATGGATGCTTTAATTGTTATCATTCCCAAACCTGATAAGGATCATTCTTATTGTAACAATTACCGTCCTATATCGTTAATTAATTATGATTGTAAAATTTTTGCCAAAATTCTCACATCCTGACTTGACACCATTATTCCTCTCTTGATTAAAACTGATCAAGTTGGATTCGTGAGAGGAGCTATGACACCAACCAAGATGGCCGCATAGTCTCCCGGCTCCGCTGACCTCCGTCCTACGCTCTACTATCCTGTCACCTATCCTGATCTCCTGCCCCGGATCCGTGTGTGTGACCCGATTTGCACTCCGATGAGTTCTCCCGGAGTTTCTCCGACATCGTGGAGCGGAGTAACGTCGAGGACCGATTTGAGGCCTAACCCAGCCGAGAAGCCGGGGTCTCGAGTGCTGGCCTAGCCGGGTCCGAGTTGAACAACAACGGACTGTTGAATGAGGTTGGGTCCGGTCTCTGGAACATTCGGAATTTTGGGATTGTCCTGCTACCATCTACTGCCTGGTGTTTTATAGGAGGTGAGGTGACGAGTGACACACGGTGCTGTGTTGCGGGGGTCCCGGGACAGGGGTCCGGCATTCATATCGCTGGTGCCCCTTGGGTTGGTATCTCATTGCACGCTACTGCAGGCTAACAGTCGGTCCCTCATGGCTCATTCCTGCTCCACCTAATCTTACCCCGGAGAAGGCGCCTCTCCGTGGGGAACACCATGCCTGAGGAAAAATGGAGTCTGGCGGAGCAGGCTCAAAGTGGCCCGTCATTGCGGACAGTGCTGGAGGCCCTTGTGGCACTTCAGGAGACTGTTAAAGCCCAGATCTGCAGCTTGTTGTTGGCGGCGGATGGAATCAAAGGATTGAGACCGGATCCTGACTTGACACCCGAGACCCGGCGGCCAGTTCGCCTTTCGATTGACGCCCCGGTGGCGTACTTAGACCCGGCGCTGGAAGCTGTATTTGCCCCTATCGAAGTGGAGCTACCCAAAAGTACTGTGCTTGGTGACTCAATTAATCCGTTGGAATCCCTGGTTTTGCTACTGTCGGAACATTTACATGCTGTCCCTACTTTGGATCCTTTTAATTGGTACTGTGAACTGTTTTGGACTGTGTCGACCCCCCTCCCCAGTCGGTCTATCAAGATGGCGGTTGGGATAAAGCCTGGCTTCGGAGTCAGGGAGGGGCATCGGTGGTACCAGCCCACTAATTTGGCACCTGCCGTTCTTCTTTCATCTGTGGACCCCTGTTCTGCCAACTTCTGTATTCCTTTTGACATTTTGAGGACGGGGCTTTCTTCCTCTGCGGACTCAGTGAATTTGATCGACTGGCCCAAGGCTGAGATTGTTGTCTGGGTTGTTCATTGTGGTATTATGATTAACGGGATTGTTTTATTGACTTAACGGAGTCCGGGGCGGGGTTGGTTACGACGGGGGCGAGAGACCGGGAGTGCATAGAACAAAGCCCTCCTCCATTTCCCCTCTTCGGGTGGGGTTTAATTTCCTTTTCCTTTTTTCCCTGTTCCTTCTATATTTCGGGTTTCGGTTCTTGGGCGACAGGCACTCTGCTAGGGGGGTAGGCCGTAGTCATCTGCAGGGGTGCAGGGTGGGGGGCTGGGGGATGGGAGTCTTGTTTTTCTTTGTTTCTGTGGCCTTTTTTCTCTTCTTATCTTTCTTTGGCCTTTTCTTTTCTCTTGTTCCGGGTCAGTGTAGTGGGTTCGTTGTTCGGTCTATCTCTGCTTTCACATCTGTGCCTCAACTCTCGCAATGTTTCGGGGCCACGGGGCAGGCATTATTGTTGGCGCGAACCGTAATAGTATGCTTGTTTATCCTGATGTCGTATGCTTTAACGCCGCAGACCTAAATGAAAACGAATTAACTGTGGATACACTGCTATTTCGCTCGCCCCCTCTTCATAACTTGAGATATTGTATGGCACCTGATCCTTCTATTTTATATTATAAAATGAAACCTTTTGTATCCTGTTCCCAATTTGATATGTCTTACAACCAGTACGCATTGTGGATGTAGCGAATATGCTCCCCGGGAGGCTGGGTCTGAAGTTTTGATCGTAGTATTGTGTTGCAATTGCTTAGCGGCCAGCCCTGGGGGTTGTAGGCCCGTGTCTGTATCTGGTTGAAAATGTCAAATAAAGGTTTAAAAAAAAAAAAAAGTTGGATTCGTGAAGGGCAGGTTAGCATCTGATAATGCTCGGATGTTTGCTAATATCATTTCTTATGGCAACAAATATAAATCTCCTCTTGCAGCTTTGTCTTTGGATGCTGAAAAGGTATTTGATCGTATTAATTGGCAATTTATGTTTCAAACTCTCGAATGGTTTGGTTTTGGGCCTCTTTCATTTCTTATATTAAACTTTTGTATTCTTGTCCCAGAGCCAGCATTTGTGTTAATAATCACTTCTCCAGATAATTTTCTCTATCCAGAGGCACAAGGCAGGGTTGCCCCTTTTCCCCTTTACTTTTTATCCTATGCCTTGAACCAATCCTAGAACACAATCCTGTTAATCATCAGATTGCTGGCTTCGAACATAACTCTGTAGAAACTAAATTATCTGCATATGCAGACAATATACTTATTTATGTGTCTAATCCAGCTAATTCTCTCCCTCATTTTTTTTAATGAAGTTCAATTATATTCCAGTATTTCTGGACATAAACTCAACCTCTCTAAGACAGACGTTTTACCCCTAAATTCTACATGTTATCAAATTATGTTTAGTGATACTAATTTTCATTGGTGTCCTTCTAAAATTAAATACCATGGCATTTTGTTTTCGTCTTCCCTACATGACACAATTAAATTCACACTTACTGCATTACTAAATAAAATTCAATCACTCCTCCTCATTTGGTTACCCCTATACCTCTCCTGGTGGGGCAGGTTAGATGCTATTAAAATGATGATTGTGCCTCATGTTTTATATACATTATCTATGCTTCCTGTCAAAATTTCCAATACATATTTTTCAAAAATGTATTCTATATGTATAAAATTTCTATGGAACAATAAACACTCATGAATTGCTCTAAACAAACTTACACGTCCTAAGGATGAAGGTGGTGTGCGTTTTCCAAGTTTTACAGCTTATCATTCTGCTTTTTTGATCAAACAATTTTTTACATTAGCCTATGATTTTGTGGACAGCCCTGTTCCCAAATGGGTTCATTTTGAATGCTCCCTCTTGAAAGATTTCTCTTTTCAACAGGTAATTTTTTATGTCAAATTGTACCTTTTTGTCAACTAGTCCTATTTTAATATACTCCCGATCTTTGCTTCATAACACTTTCTCTAAGGATTTTACTCCTCTTCAATGCTTTTTATCCTCCATTGTATGGTATAATAAATTTCTCGAATATAAAGGTAAATCTTTTTACTACAAATACTGGAAAGAAAAGGGTATTATTGTTGTTCATCAATTATTGCACAACTATGCTATTGTTCCCTTTCCTACCTTACAAACAAACAAAAAAATTACCTGACTCTTTCCTCAATGAATATGATGTTATTGTTAATGCCATACAATCTCATCTAACAACGTTTTCGCTTCCACCTCATACACCATCTACATCCCCTTCTACACCTTTATACTCCTTATTATGAACTCACAGACCTAAAGCCGCTCTTGTATATAAGTTAATGTTATCAAATGTTATTGAAAGACCTAAGTCTCCAATTGAGAATGCATGAGAAACCGATTTGTCAGTTTCTTTATCTGTTACTACCTGGGATAAACTATGGTCCAAATTATTTAAAGTTTCTGCTGCTGCTCGTATAACTCAATCTCTGTATTTTATTTATCAAAGAGCACTTATTACTCCTACTAATATTTGTACATTTTCACCTACATCCCCTCCATTATGCTGGTCATGGTCCACTGAAACGGGCACGTTAATGCATCTACTTTATGAGTGTTCTAATGTTTTATCCTTTTGGAATTCTATTTGGAATATTTGCATGTTAGTGTTTAACTTCAATACTACTTTAACATTACAGAATGTTTTTCTTGGATCCTTATCACCTAATGTAGATGTTGCATCTTCTGCTCCTAGATTATTTGATCTTTTTATTGCATTAACTTTTAAAGGTATTTTATCATCCTGGAAGGACAATTCAAAAATTTGTTTACTAACTTGGTCGAATTTTATTTGTGATTAACATAGAATTGCTTCTGTTTCGTCTTCCTCTCTTTCTCAAAAAATCAAATCAGATCCTCTTTGGCTTCCTTTCACTGCATATCTTTCTACACACTCTCCTATACGTTAATTCTTTCTCTCTTCCTCTTTCTACTAGCGTACAACACGATTTTAGTTCTCTCTCCCCTGTCTTTTCTCTATCTCTCTTTTCTTTCTTCCTCCTTTCTCTTTCCTGCTTTCCTTTTCTGTCTCCTTCTTTTTAATTCTAATATTCCTATTTGATCATTTGCTATTTGCCTGATTGTTTATCTTACTTATGTTATGCATGACTTATTATGGCTTTTATCCATTTACCATTTTGTTGTTTCCATTTTCTCTTTTTTCTTATGTATTTGAAAACTTAATACAAATTTCTTGAACACAAAAAAACTGTAAAAATGACGTCAGAAGAAAGGGAGGAGGAAGGCAAAAGGTTTGGGGTTGACCATGCCGAAGCGGCCAAGTCCAACATGATGGTTCCTAAGAAGCTTAAATACCTATGATTCCTAGGAGTCATAGAAATGGTTGAAGATAACTTAGCACCTTTATTAGCCAAATCAAAATATGATGCTACTTAGATCCATCTTAATTTATCTTTTTGTGGAAGCATACAAACCATGAAAATAATGGTAGTGTCAAAAGACAGCAATATGTTTGGCGTGTCCTTTTTTCTCAATACAGAGCGATGGATGGCATGCATTGACACAGACATTACTGCATGCATCTGGGACAAGAGGAAACCAAGACTACAATCTTAGAAATTCTGGGCACCTACTACATCTGGAAACCTACAAATGCCTCAGAAGTTATTCTATTATTTACCTAGCCAATGTCTTGTTTGCTATGGCAGTGAACCTCCTCAGTGAGTTGCCACCAAGCAGGAAATACTCAATTATCAAAAGAGTTCTCTCCCAGCTTGATAATCACTACACATTCTCAAAGAAAAGAGGTATTTCCTGTGATAAAATTGATGTCTGAAGCATGGAAGGTAACACATAAACACTTGAATATACACCCTAGATAACTTAAATGAGTGTCTATTTGGTACCAGGGAGCATCTTAATTAATAACTCATTTATCATTTGGCCCAAATAGATATGAAGAGGACTGAACTCATTAGACTAACTTTTCACCACTGATGCTCTCAAACCACTGCCAGTCTTACAAGCAGAATTTGAGTAAGAACTGTAGACTTGGCATCATTGGTGTGGGTCCTCATTCCATTTTTCTTGAGTAAGAACTGTTAGACTTGGCATCATTGGTGTGGGTCCCCATCACATTTTTCTTGCTGTTGCCTCTCTAGTTTTGCTGGACTAGATGCTTTGGGCACTTTGCCACTGCCGTTCAGTGCCAAAGTGCAAGTGCTTCCATTTTAAATTGCTGTTATGGATTAGTGATTCCATGATTGGCATATTTGATTTACCTGTCAGACCCTAGTACAGTGCACCATGTGTGCCCAGGGCCCGTAAATCAAATACTGCTGGTGGGCTTGCACTACTGGTTGTGCCACCCACAGAAATAGCTTGTAAAATGTGACTCCGTCCTGCCATTGCAGAGCCTGTGTGCAGTCTGAGACTGCATGTCGATTTGGCAAGTGCATACACTTGCCAGTCCCTAAACCTTCCCTTTTCTACATCTTAGTCACCTCTAAGGAAGGCCCCAGGTACCCCTGTGGGCAGGGTGTGTTGTATGTGAAAGGTTGGACATGTCCTGATGTGTGTGGCATGTCCTGATAGTGAAATTTTGTTGTTCACTATTGCAAGGCGTATCTGTTCCCATAGGCCAGAATGCGGAGTTTGTTTACAACATCTTATAAACATAACTGACCCTGGGACCAAGATATGAATATAACGATTAGTATGCCTGAACTCAGAATGTTACAATGCATCTTTCAGTGAAGATGATTTTTACATTCTGTTTGAAAATACAACTTTTAGAAAGTAGGTTTTTTCTTGCCTAACCATCCAGTGTGCCTCTGCTAGGTTTGTGTATTGTATGTTTGGCTTTTGGATGACAGAGACTTGAGAAGGGCTGTGGCTCCAGAATTCTGATGAGTCGGGCTGGGCTGAATGGACCTGGGTTGCATTTAGAGTAGGGGGAGGAGATTTCCTTTCACCTGCCTGGGCCTGGTCTGCGTTCAACAATGCTGTCTCCTCCTCCTGACATAAAGCTTCACCAGTAAGGACAGTACTGGTCTTGGCTGGGTACAGACACCCTCTGCCTTCAGAGAACAAAGGATTTATGTGTATAAAAAGTGGGGCCCAGACACCATACGTTTAGATCACTTCTGGGAAATCAAGAGGAAACCTTTACCAAGGAGAAGAGCCGGAGAAGCTGAGAAAGAATACTGCCCCTGTGCTGTTTGCTGTCTGGGATTGGCCTGCAGTGGCTGCTTGCTGTCAAGAAAAGGAGAAGAAGGACTTTGCTATTTTGCTTTGTCACCTGCTTGAAGAAAAGTCCTCCAAGGGATTCAAACTGAGAATCCTGTACTGAAGTCTCAGGAACACAAAGACTTCACCCCTTCTGTCTCTGCATCTGAAACTGCTGTTTCAACTGCTACAGAAGGAATTTGCAGCACCGATGCCGGCGAGCGAATCAGTGATGGCTGCTCTGACTTGTGAAGTAGGCCCAACACCTGCTGCCGCGTCGCATGGACTCCGAAGCCGACTTCTCCATCGCAGAGCCGATCCTCGATGTGGGTGATTCCCAAATCCATTGACAGCGCGCTATCATAAGGAAGAGTGATTTCGGCGTCATCGTGATGTCATCTCCCCAATGCAGTAAGGAACCGTCGTCTCGCCTCCCCTGGGCTGCATTAAGGAACAGAGGCTGCACCTTCACTGGGGTCGTAAGGAGCCGAAGCCGCACAGCGCCAATGAAGCCGCACCTCCCCAATGCCGTCAACTGTATTTGTTTTCATTGTTCTAAGGTACTGTTCTGTGTGGGTCACACACCGTGCACCTCGCGGTCGGCGCCGTACTTTGGGATTTCCACTGGTCAATACATTGTTATAACTCCAAGTGTAGTTATTTGTTGCTACAAGCTTTATTTGAGCGAATGACCTATTTTTGAGGATATCTTGATAACTGTACTGTGGATTTTTGTCATTTTGTCTTGATAAAGATTACTTATTTTTCTAAACTGGTGTGCTGTCCATTTGTAGTGTTATTACTGTATGTGTTCACAAGTGCTTTACACACTGCCTCTGAGATAAGCCTGTCTGCTTGTGCCAAGCTATCAAGAGGGTGAGCAGGGGTTATTTTAGGAGTGTGTCCCCCTTACCCTGACTAGAAGCAAGGGCCCCTATTTGGACAAAGGTACCTACCTCTGCTAACTAGAGGCGCCCATTTCTAACTAGCATTATTACATCAGTGGCATTATGAACAGTTGAAGCACTGCCTTCAAAGATTGGTAGGTTTAGATCCTGTAATAATACCAACTTCACCTATCACACATTATTTTCAATTATGGGGACAATATCATGGGATAGTGTCAGAACTCTACAGTGTCCTTACCACTGGCTTAACCCCAACCTAAGGAATGCAGCACCAGACTCCATTGGAAGCCATTACTATGAAAAGAATACACCCCAGAGGATTGGTTATCCCTATCACTAGACCATAATATAGTTCTCGAGAGCTGAAGATTACATTTCTATATTTTAAAATTCTACATGTCTCTTACTGGATCCTCAAAAATTACATTATGCTAAACATCTCAAACACTCAAACTGTTAGAGTTGTGACCATGGTTTGTGTGATTTATACCATATCTTATGGGACTGAAGTGCCATTCAAGAATTTTATTTTTCCAATGGTCAGAAAAATATGAATCTGAAATTATAGGTAAAAGTAATCCTGAGTCCCCCATTACTTCGCCAATCTTTCCATCAATGTTAGTTTCGCAATTCATCAGAGAACACTGTCTACATGCATCACGAAAATGATTCCTGAAAATTGACATCATTCTGAAACTTGAATCTGCGTTGCTTCAATTTTATGTTTTAATACTTTTTCCCCACTGGAAACTGGAAGTGATTAACCCTATATGTCTCCCTCTTTATTGGCTACTCTAACCTCAACTTTTCCTTTGCTCCTAAATGTTGCTCTCTTGACTTCCTTTTGGATCAACAACACTGTCGATCATTTCTACTTTATCCCTTCCGCCAAAGTCTGCACTTAGTGATAAACTCTCTCCAAACACTACGCATAATTCACACATTTGCAAAAAAACTATTTTTCCACATTTGTAACATTCTCCTCCCAAAGCAGAATGAGACGTGCTGACAGACACGATTTCTCAAACCATGCTTGGAGTGCTTATTACTATATGTCTTATTGTGTAAATATATAAATTGTTTTTAGACTTATCCTTAAACTTCTCAACTTTGCTTCTCTCAAACAGCATGACCCCAATGCTTAACTGAATCAGCTCTCATGGAATTCAATACACTCTTCAGATACAAACAGTCTCACAAGCTAGAAATGGGAGAATCTTTTGGAAATGCTATCTATCCTAAGTTCTATGCACAATTTACTATGGTCTGTACTGCTTACAATACTTTTTTCTAAGTTGACAGTTCGTGAACTTTTAAAAACTCCTCAGGAGAGAGAGACTGTGGTCTCAATAAAGATACAATTTTGGCTCTAGTTGTGCCATTTGGTGCTGATGGGCACAGGCAGACCTACCATTTGACTGGGAAAAGTACCCTGCAAATGTCTTGAATGTCTCCTAGATTTCAAACCTACAACGCCAGCAATCATCAGGATAGGATCACTGACAAAATATCAAAGGTCAAAATATCATGTTCCCAAAATAATGGGACATACATATCGATGTGAAAAATATCGACATCCTATCTAGGTAATGGTAAGTACTAAAATATTGAAAAAAAAGATATAGTAGGTAAAAATATCAAAGTTAAAAACATGTTTTAAAAAAAAATGTATAACAAATAATGAAAAATAAATTTAATAATACATATAACTTAAAAAAAGAATATTTAGAAGTATTATTATAAAATGTAACAATTATAAATAATAAATGTAATGTAAAAATAAAGTAAACATACATTTATAAACTGTAATATATATATTTACTTAATATTAATTAATAAAGCTTATTTTAATAAATGATATCATGTTAGAAATATCTTAAAAATTATAATATATATATATATATATATATATATATATATATATATATATATATATATATATATATATATATATATACACCTGTAACATTAAAAATACAAAATAAATATAAATTAAATTATTAGAATATTTATTAGTTTTTAAACCTACATTTTACACTACATATAGGGCCTCATTATGATTGCGGTGAATCCGCATACTCCGGGCCGGCGGAAGCCACCGCCGTCCCGGAGTATGCGGATTCACCGCTGCAGCCACATAGAACACCCACCGCCAGATTAGGATGGCGGTGGGATTGCGGATGGACCAGCGGTGGACTGCAGGTCCGTCCGCCACTGATCCGCGGGGTGGGGAGGGCTATTTGGTGACGGTGTCTGCAAGACACCGTCAGCCAATTTAGGATTTGCACGGAGACATGCTTTTCCGCTGCGGCTTTTCCGCCGTGGAAAAGCATGTGGACTTTGGCTTTTGGGGGCCCGTTGCGGGCCCCCAGGGTGTCGGGGGGTGGGGGGTGCACATGGGGGGTACCTATGGTACCCCCCAACATTTACATGCACAAAGCGGCAGGCACCGCGCGGTGCCTGCCTCTTTGTGCATGTAAATGTAATACATGCATTTTTAACATTGCGGCGGGTGCAGCTTGAAGCTGCACCCGCCGCAATGTTAAAAATAGAGGATGTGACCGCCACCCTGGCGGTCACATCCTAATCTGCATGGAGGGACCGCCGCTGCCCCTGCGGACGGTCCCTCCTTCTCTATGGTGGCGGACGGACTCAGGTCCGTCCGCCATCATAATCGGCCCCTAAGTGTAGTATGGAAAGTGTTGGACAGCGTAGCTGTAAAAATTACTATTTGCACTCCAGGGAGTGCAACAGTAGGTAAAGTGTTGGATAGCGGAGGGGAATAACTTACTATTCCCACTCCAATGAATGCAACACTAGGGAAAGTGTTGGATAGGGGAGAGGAATGATTTACTATTCCCACTCCAATGAGTGCAACAGTAGGGAAAGTGTTGGATAGCAGAGACATAAAAATGACTATTCCCACTCCAGGGAGTGCAACAGTAGGGAAAGTGTTGGATAGAGTAGAGGTAAAATGTACTATTCCCACTCTAATTAATAGATCACTGAGAGGATATCGACAGTCAAAATATCGACTTGCCAAAATATCGAGGTTAAAATATCGAATGCCAGAATATCGACTTCCTATCTACAAACAGGTAAGTACAAAAATATCGACTCCAAAATATCGATAGGAAAAAATATAGACAGTCAAAATATCGAATTTTTTAAATATCTTAAAAGTAATTTAAAACGAATATAATAATAAATATAATTAATTTAAACATACATAAAATACTTAAATAAACTTAAAATGTATAAATAATTAATGTAACTTAATTTTTTTTCTAACATATATATATATATATATATATATTTATATATATACATATTATTAACAAAACATATACAATATTTTTTCCGTAGGATAGCGAGAGGGTTAAATTTACTATTCCCACTCCAGAGAGAGCAACTGTAGGGAAAGCGTTGGATAGCGTAGGGGTAAAAATTACTATTCCCACTCCAGAGAGCGCAACAGTAGGGAAAGCATTGGATAGCGTAGGGGTAAAAATAACTATTCCCACTCCAGAGAGTGCAACAGTACGGAAAGTGTTGGATAGCGTGGAGGTAAAAATGACTATTCCCCCTCCAGAGAACGCAACAGTAGGGAAAGCGTTGAATAGAGTAGGGGTAAAAATTACTATTCCAACTCCAGAGAGTGCAAAAGTAGGGCAAGCGTTGGATAGTGAGAGGGCAAAAAATTACTATTAGTACTCCAGAGAGAGCAACAGTAGGGAAAGCGTTGGATAGCGTAGGGGTAAAAAATACTATTCCCACTCCAGAGAGCGCAACAGAAGGGAAAGCAATGGATAGCGTAGGGGTAAAAATAACTATTCCCACTCCAGGGAGTGCAACAGTACGGAAAGCGTTGGATAGCTTAGGGGTAAAAATTACTATTCCTACTCCGGAGAGTGCAACAGTAGCAAAAGCATTGGATAGCGTAGGGATAAAAAATACTATTCCCTCTCCAGTGAGTGCAACAGTAGGGAAAGCGTTGGATAGCGTAGGGAGAAAAATTACTATTCCCACTCCAGCGAGTGCAACAGTAGGGAAAGCGTTGGATAGCGTAGGGGTAAAAATTACTATTCCAACTCCAAAGAGTTCATTAGTAGGGAAAGCGTTGGATAGCTTAGGGGTAAACATTACTATTCCCACTCCAGTGAGTGCTACAGTAGGGAAAGCGTTGGATAGCGTAGGGATAAAAATTACTATTCCTACTCCAGAGAGTGCAACAGTAGCAACAGCATTGGATAGCATAGGGATAAAAAATACTATTCCCTCTCCAGTGAGTGCAACAGTAGGGAAAGCGTTGGATAGCGTAGGGGTAAAAATTACTATTCCAACTCCAGAGAGTGCAAAAGTAGGGCAAGCGTTGGATAGTGAGAGGGCAAAAAATTACTATTAGTACTCCAGAGAGAGCAACAGTAGGGAAAGCGTTGGATAGCGTAGGGGTAAAAAATACTATTCCCACTCCAGAGAGCGCAACAGTAGGGAAAGCATTGGATAGTGTAGGGGTAAAAATAACTATTCCCACTCCAGGGAGTGCAACAGTACGGAAAGCGTTGGATAGCTTAGGGGTAAAAATTACTATTCCTACTCCGGAGAGTGCAACAGTAGCAAAAGCATTGGATAGCGTAGGGATAAAAAATACTATTCCCTCTCCAGTGAGTGCAACAGTAGGGAAAGCGTTGGATAGCGTAGGGAGAAAAATTACTATTCCCACTCCAGCGAGTGCAACAGTAGGGAAAGCGTTGGATAGCGTAGGGGTAAAAATTACTATTCCAACTCCAAAGAGTTCATTAGTAGGGAAAGCGTTGGATAGCTTAGGGGTAAAAATTACTATTCCCACTCCAGTGAGTGCAACAGTAGGGAAAGCGTTGGATAGCGTAGGGATAAAAATTACTATTCCTACTCCAGAGAGTGCAACAGTAGCAACAGCATTGGATAGCGTAGGGATAAAAAATACTATTCCCTCTCCAGTGAGTGCAACAGTAGGGAAAGCGTTGGATAGCGTAGGGGTAAAAATTACTATTCCAACTCCAGAGAGTGCAACAGTAGGGAAAGCGCTGGATAGCGTAGGGGTAAAAATTACTATTCTCACTCCAGTGAGTGCAACAGTAGGGAAGTGTTGGATAGCGTAGGGGTAACAATTACTATTCCTACTCCAGAGAGTGCAACAGTAGGGAAAGAGTTGGATAGCGTAGGGTTAAAAATTACTATTCCCACTCCAGTGAGTGCAATAGTACGGA
This sequence comes from Lissotriton vulgaris, assembly GCF_964263255.1. Taxonomy (NCBI): domain Eukaryota; kingdom Metazoa; phylum Chordata; class Amphibia; order Caudata; family Salamandridae; genus Lissotriton; species Lissotriton vulgaris. The sequence continues at coordinate 791,256,099 of NC_141698.1, forward strand.
AAGTAATACTTCATATATAAATTTAAATAACATAAATATTAATACCAATTACAAAATAATTAAAATATTTTACAATTTTATAAAATATATTAATTAATCAATTAAATTACATTTAAAAATAACCTGCTAATACTATTTTTTTACCAATTACCAATACATTAATTAACAATATAAAAATATTTAAAAATTAGACACAAAAAAATATTTAAAAAATGTAATTACTTACAATTAAATAACTTCCCAAGCTATTCCTCTATAAACACACAACCCACTACAGAAAATAATGTAATAAAAGTAACATATTTATCAATTAATCAATTACAATAAATTACAAATTATATTTTAATTATTTACGAAGTAATAATTAATTCACAATTATTCCCAAAAATACCAATAAATAAAATAACATATTTAAATAATTATAATTAAATTACTTCCCATCCTAGTCCCCTATAAACCCACAACCTGCTACAGAAAATAAATTACTAAAATTAACATATTAATCAATTGATCAATAAAAATTCATTACCAATTATATTTTAATTAATTACCAATTAATTGACAATTAATTTTAAATAAATACCAATAAATAAAATAACTTATTTAATTAATTATTATTAAATTACTTCCCACCCTATTCCCCTAGAAACCCACAACCCGCTACAGAAAATAAATTACTAACATATTTAGCAATAAATCATTTAAAATGAATTGCCAATTATATTTTAATTAATTACCAATTAATAATTAAATAACAATTAATTCTAAATAAATACCAATATTTAAAATACCATATTTAATTAATTATAATTAAATTACTTCCCACCCTATTCCCCTATAAACCCACAACCCGCGAAAGAATTATATTACACAAAGATTAAAAAATTATTATTAACTTACCTTAAATTCGATATTTTTGTTGTCTATATTCTGTCTAGTCGATATTATGTCCATTCTATATTTTTGATTCGATATTATGTCCATTCTATTCGATATTAAAATGTTCTAGTCGATATTTTGGTAATCTATATTCTGTCTAGTCTATATTATGTCTATTCTATATTTTTTACTCAATATTATGTCTAGTCGATAATAAAAACTCGATATTTTTACTCTATACCCTAATGAATGCAACACTAGGGAACGTGTTGGATAGCGAAGTGGAATAATTTACTATTCCCATTCCAGGAAGTGCAACAGTAGGGAAAGTGTAGGATAGCGGAGGGGATAAAATTACTATTCCCACTCTAGGAAGTGCAACAGTAGGAAAAATGTTGGAAAGCGGAGGTGTAAAAATTACTGTTCCCACTCCAGCAAACGCAACTGCAGGGAAAGTGTTGGATAGCGAAGGGAAATAATTTACTATACCCACTCCAGCAAGTGCAACAGCAGGGAAAGTGTAGGATAGCGGAGGTAATAAAATTACTATTCCCACCCCAAGGAGTGCAATAGTAGGGAAAATGTTGAATAGCGGAGGGGTAAAAATTACTATTCCCACTCCAGCAAGTGCAACAGTAGGGAAAGTGTTGGATAGTTGAGGGATACACATTACTATTCCCACTCCAGCAAGTGCAACAGTAGGGAAAGTGTTGGATAGCAGTGGGGAATGATTTACTATTCCTACTCCAATGAGTGCAACCGTAGTGAAAGTGTTGGATAGCGGAGGGGATAAAACCAACCATTACAGCTATTGAACCTAAATCCTCAAACAAAATAAAAATAAAACAACTACCAAAGATATTTATCAATTAATAAAAATTAATGATCAACAAATATTTAATTTATTTAAACAAATTTACTTTCCACCTTCTACCCCAATAAACACCAGAACACGCATTTACATTATTTTACACAATTTCCGTTACAAATTTTACATAAATAAATAACAATTAACATCAAATCATAAATTAATTTCTTTTACATTTCTTCCTAGAATGTACAACTATAAACCCCACAACTCAGACATCAAAATTAATCGACAATTAGCATATTTACTTTTTATTAAATATTTAGCATTAATTAACAAATATTGAATTAATTATAAATATTTTACCCCTGCCATTATCCCCTATAAATGACACAACCAATGTTGAAAAATATGACAGAATTAACATAAATATTTAACTAATTAGCAGGCAAAATAAAAAGATTAATAAAACATTAATTCACACAATTAACAAGGTCAAATAACATTAGCTAAATTTTATAATAAAAATATCAAAAAAGTATTACAATTAAATTACTTCCCAATCTACTCCCCTATCAACCCTCAAACCGCTCCTAAATAAATGACACAATTAACCATGTAATTAATAATAATGAACAACCAATAATAAATAATTAGTAATAAATTAATTACCACAAGTCATAATATAAAATAATAAATACATAAATATTAATGAATAAAAACATCCTATTTTTAAATAAATTATTTCCCACCTTATTCCCCCAAAAACCCACAGCCCACTACGTAACTAAAATGCTATATTTAATTGAAAGAAATTAAAACTTCTAAAACATTAATAAATGTATTATAATGAAATTACTTCCCACTCGATTCCCCTATAAACCCACAACCCGCTATGGGACTAAAACGCAAAATGTACTTAAAAAAAAATATTAACTTCTAAAAATGTAATACATCTATTAGAAAACATGCAATATGAAGACAAAAAAAATAGAACACATACATTTAAAATACATACTAATATACATAACACTAACTAAAAAGACGATATTTTTAACAACTATATTTTTGCAAACGATATTAATGACTTCAATATTTTTAAAACAATATTAATAACTTCGATATTGTTAAAAACGATATTACTTACCTTAGACTCGATATTCTTTACAACGATATTCTGACAGTCAATATTTTTGTATCCCGATATTCTGCACTCGATATTAGTGCAAGTCAAAATAAAAAACTCGATATTCTGTCTGTTTACCATCAGGATATTAAGGCAATAGCACTATCCTGTTGCAAGTGAATGTAACTTCCACTTCTAGCAGGGCAGAATTAATGCTAAAGTAGTGTGCAGCAGCCCAGAATTTGGATCCACATGCTATTCCCTTATTTAGAAGATGCCATGTGAGACTGAATACCCCTGCATGAAAGAATGGACAAAACTAAGGTTGTTCCATTACAAAATCCTTATGCTATTTAGGAGGAGTTACAAATCTCTTGTCTGTGTCTCTTTGGTGGGCTAAAAAATCGAACGGGTAATAGGGAAACTACCAGAAGGTGTGTCCTCTGGATTTTGTCTGCTCGCTAATCTGTCCATGTTCAAATTCTGACCATTCTCGAGCTCCACAGTATTGCATTTGATCTTAATGATTCGTTTAGGATCATAAAATTTAGATTCATTTTCCCCAGCGCAAGTGGGTCTTTTTACAGACACTTGGAATAGAAGAACGCACTCCTACGAGGTTAATCAAGTAATAAAAAGTGAACAGGTAGATGGTGCAATAGGGTTGATCCTCCTGAGTAAGAGGAAATGTATAGGAAATCCAACAAGCACTCTCCTTGGAACAAGCAGAGTGTTTCCCTTGTGCACTCAGGACAAAGTTCAGTACTATATTCCACAAGTAAACAAACTTCTTTTCAGACAACTTTATCAATGGTTCGTAATTTTTTTCATAATTTTCTAATTTTCAAATGATTCTTGTATTCCTCATCAATTCCATTATTATTCTGTTATATTAATAGTGATCATAAACCAACCGATTTAGTTATGCCCAATGCATTTCGGGCAAAGATGCCCTTCTTTAGGTGATGCACACTAAGAAAAAATAGAGGAAAGGGGGTATCAGCACTGTGCGCTCATATGCTGGTATTAAATAGAAATGAGGTGACTTATATACCACCATGTTCATGCTCATATAATATCCACCAGTAACCTATCGGTGCGACTGTGAAAAGAGCATAAAAGCATGTAGAAAAACGGTAATCATTACAGGAAAGATAGTATCACCGAAAATCCAGAACGTGTTGTGTATGAAGCCAAACAGGAGGTGTGTGAAATAGCTAAAGTACTCAATGGAAGAAAGATAAAAGACACAGAAGCGCCCGGACGTGCTGTATGAAAATGAAACAAGACGGTAACTAAAATTGCTAAGATAATCATTGAAAAGAATCATAAGTGGAACCTAAAACGTGCACTGAAAATAGTCCATGCAAAGTACTCAAGCATGGTTGAAACGTGACCCATGTAACTGTCACAGTTCTCTGTACTAAGGCTGTATAGCTGGCACTGAAAACGTAAAGAACATTAAACACAGTCCACATTTCATGAACTTAAAGGTCCAATAATACTATCCAAAGTGCACTGACTTTAAACCAGCATAATGAATACCTGAAACGTGAACTCGCTGTATTTCCACGATTTTCTTCCGCCTCTATTCCCCCGGAACTATATGTGATACAAGTGATCAATTCCGATGTGTAACCCGGAATTGAAAAAACCGGGAACATAAAGAAATAAAGCAACACATGTTGCATATTAACGATAAAAAGTGCCCCCCAAAATAGTATAGACTCCTGGACTTTGGTGCGTTAATAGGTGCTGCGTGAGACTGTCTGACCGCTTGGGTGTACAGTGTTCGGCATGACAAACTACAACGGTGAACAAAATAAAAGAAAGACTCGTAGTTTAATTGAGAGACAAACAAATGTAATGAGACAGCTGGTAGTGAATGAAATGACCAGAGAGATGAGAAAAATGAGGATAAAAATGAAAAAACAAGTAAGAATTTGTAAAGTAAGGCATATAAGCATGTAATCTATTAATATAGCTCTATGACCAAAGATATAACTGGAACTAATATGTGCCTCCATATCTGTGAAAGTCATCAAAGATGACCAAAGCGAAGTACTCCCAGCCTAGCTTTCATATATAGAATAGGAAACAGTACCTGCAAACTGGTAAATCTCTGTGTCTAAAAAATAAGAGACTGGTCAATCCTCAACAAAAGCATATAATTTACATCAGTCAAGGAACACAGATTCAATCAATACACTCAAAGATAAATTGGAGAAAACAGCTAAAGTCATAACGTTCATTAAGTCCCCTTGGGCTAAAGGTGTCCATACGATTGATCCAGTAGATCGCCTTCTGCAACAGGAAATGCGTGTTGTTACGACATTTCAAAAAGGGAATTTGTTCAAGTACCAAAAACCTGAGTTAGCTAATGTTATGACAGTTTTTAAGTGGGTAATGGCTAATCTGGCTAAGAAGGTGGTCATGGCTGACTAGGGTGAATGGTATGCCTTCTGCGGCAAATATGTCCCATAGAAAATGAATGAGAGTTTCTATAGTGATTTGGTTCACCATCTTGATGACCACCCAGTGGGATTAATAGTCCGTAAGTACAAAAGCAATTTTTCAATGACACCTCTGCTATTGATTGGGCCAATGATATCAAGAGCTAGTTTCTCCACGGTTTGTCAGGGATGGAAACTGGGGATAATGGTGCCCTCCGCTGTGTTTAGCTTTGTCACTGCTGGCACATACATTACAGTTCTTCACTTTGGCTTTGACCATAGAATTCATACTGGGAAACCAATAATTCTCCCCAAGCCTAGATTTGGTTAAACTTCTCCGTAGGTGTCCTACGTGCACAAGATCTATTATTTTTTCTCTAAACCCTTCGGGAGGTATGATCTTGTTGTTCCTCCATATACAGTCATGGTGCAAGTTGATTTTATGCTTGAGTTCCTAAAATTTGCTTAGTTCTTGACTTACTTTGTTACGTCTTTCCAGCTAACCTAGAAAGTGTACGTTTTGAGTTGAGTTAAAATGGCATCTTGGCTTAAGCTATCAGCTTATTCACTTTTGGTTATTGTAGAAGAGCGAGTTTCCAAAATGGGGTATTCAGGGGTTTCAAAATATTCCACAATGTCTAAAGGTGCTCTAGAAAGGAAGTCTGCAGCTGAATTTAAGTCACCTGCGACAAACTCCAGTTTGAAGCAAAAGCTTTCCAGGCCCAACACCCATCTGGCCCCCCTAGGTGTGCTATTCACAGTCCCCTTCAAATTGAACATGAAAATGAGATGTTTGTGGTTATTGCACACAGTGAATTTTATCCCACATAAGTAGAACTTGAAATCGAGTAATTTCTTTCTGAATTGCTGAGGGTGCGAGAGGCAAAGGCCACAATGCATTCTTTACCACCAATGACTTGCCACCTATAAGGCAAATGATTTTTTGTAAGTTCCCTGAGATTGTTTGTTAAATCAGTGAAGTTCTTTACATACTTTGCCATGAGGAAGGTGCAGGGGCTTTTTCTACGGCATCAAGGAGGTTCAACCTGGTTTTGAATTAATCTCTAGATATGGGGTGCACAAGGTAATCTACTGCTCCCACCCCAATGTGGAATTTGTCTCCTTTAAGGGTTAGGCCCGCCTCTTTGAACTTCGAGAGAATTAATCTAAGGGAAGTATCATGTTCCTCAGTGGTGGATTAAGACATTGTTTTGGAAGCATAAGGTTTTGGGAATACCTTCCAAAATGTGCTGCATTAATTTTTGGAAAACTGCAGCTGCAGAGGCTAGCCTAAACGGCATCCTACGGAACAGGGGTGTAGTGAAGGCAGTTAATTCCCTGGAGTCGGGTGTAATTCTACTTGACGATACGCATTAGAAAGGTCCAGGACAGTGAAGCCTGTAACTTCCCCATGGTACTTAGGACTTTGTAATTGCGTGGCAAAGGGTGCTTTCGATAATGATATTGTCATTAAGGTCCATGAGGTGAAAACATAAACCTTAATGTCATCCCCTTAGGCCTTCTTGGTGATGACTACTGGGGCAATCCAGGCCATGCAATCAATACGTTGGATAATGCCCAGGGTTTGTAATCTAGTTTACTCACATTGAGGGGTTCCCACATGAGGTGTGGTATGGGTCTGGTTTTGTGTGCTACTGGTTTGGCATTGGTTTTTAGGTCAATCTTGTGCTGGAAGTTCTTCGGAAGACCTAACTTGGATGTGAACACCTCAGGAAATTGGTTGAAAATGGTTTTGCCAGCAACGGATATGTCAATGGTGAGTACTTGTTTGGGGTTGTTCGGATCAAGTTTAATCCCTTATTCTTTTTGGTTCTGCCAGCCAAGGATACATTTGACCCTTCTTCAACTACATAGACTTTTCCAGAGTAGAACGGTCTTTGAATGTGATACAGGTTTTGATCATGCCCATCAAAGGGATGGAGTCCCTTTTGTATCTGCTAGGGGAAATGTCAGCCAACAATAATCTTCCTTCTTCGCAAATGTTCATGTTTTTGAAATTAGAAATCTTAACAAATGAGAAGGGGGAGCAAGAATCTGCGTACATACTGAATTTCTAGCCATACAGACCAAGTTCACTCTGGGGGTACTTAATGTGATTGACGCCATTAGATTCATGCACTTGAAAGACAATTTTTTTTTACAGATTGGAATTTAGTGCCAGTGGCCTCATCTGCACTACTCTGTGTTTTGGGTCAGCTCCGACAAACTCTTGCTAAGTGACCTTTCTTGTTACAGCTTCTGCATATGGATGATTTGGCTTGACAATTGAGGTGGTTGACCAAGTGGTTATTGCTACCACATTGTCAACATTTGAGCTTGCTGACATCATTGTCACGAACAAGGTTTGAACTTCTATCAGATTTTACTTTGCATATAGTACCATCAATCTATAGAATGGCAATCTCTGATACTTGTCCAGAGTCAGTAAGGGTAGGAGACTTGACTTCTTTAATTCACAGGGTGGTATGTTCAATAGATTTCAATAGCTCAACAGCATCGTGAAGGTTGGGTTGCCTCACCAGTAATTTCTCATGTATTTTGCCATTGTTCGTACACCTTACCAGCTGGTCTCTTATGAGAGAGTCATTGAGATATCCAAATATCGCTCGTAGTCGGAGACTGTGATACCTTTCATTCTGCCTGGTATTTTTGTGGAAATCCCGTGTGCCTACCTGGAGCCGCTGCCGATTTTGGGGCTGACGCTTTGAGAAACTGTGTGGGAGCGGGACTGCGAGGACCAGCAGTCTTCGCAGCTCTCCATCTGCCGCACCTGGGGCCTCTTCCCGCCCCCTCCTCCTAGCACTACATTACGACTCGCGGCTCCCGCTTCGCGGGAGCCGCTCGTAGTCGGAGACTTTGGAACCTTTCTTTCTGCCTGGTATTTTGTGGAAATCCCGTGTGCCTACCTGGAGCCGCTGCCGATTTTGGGGCTGACGCTTTGAGAAACTGTGTGGGAGCAGGACTGCGAGGACCAGAAGTGTTTGCGGCTCTCCAACTGCCGCACCTGGGGCCTCTACCCGCCCTCACCTCCTCCTACTTAGCCACACCCATACCCGCGAATCGCGGGACACGCACGGGCGAGTGCTGGGCGATGCCTGGGCAAAGGGTGGGCTGTCTGCGGCCGTCCGTAGCAGGACGAGGTAGGCCTGGGCCACCCCCTATTGACGAAGAAGTTGGACTCATAGTAAGCCTGTAGTATCTTTTGAGTGTCACTTTGTATCAAATTATCTCCATCCTCTCCATGAAATACTCAGTGTTGCAATTTATTTACTGTCATTAACTCAATACTTTTGCTCCAGTTGCTCTTTCTCTTAGCTACTGTAATATTTTCCCCATAGAACTATGAGTTCGCGACTTAGTAAAGGCAGGAAATCGCTGGTGGGTGGGTTGGTTAGAGGGACGCTAGACCAATTTATAACGAGGGCCGCTTCAGTACTCGAACGCGAAATTGCTCTCACGGAATGGCGTCTGTCCTCTGAACTTTTACACAATAAGCGTTCGTCTTTGGGTCTTATTCAGCAAGTGATTTCCCCACTAGTTGAAAGCGCCCAGAAAGATCGAATCGGGGACTCTAGCATTCCCTTACAACTACAAGATATAACTGAACCAATTGAATTAAATCGGGATTCTCACATAAATACCGCAAATATAAACTTGCTAGTTGAAATTACATCTGAGGAAGACTCATTTATAATTTCCACCAAGAAGGTCCAGAGTAAGAAATTATCGACTAAAACTAATGGACCAGGGCAGCTATCGAAGAAAAGAAAGCGAAGGGGGAATCGCTGCAATGGTAGAAGTGCAAAAACTACGAAAGTATTTCCAAGATCTACCCAGAATACAAGATTAGTTGCAGGTGAGACCACGCTAGAACAACCTCCTCTGCCTTCTGATCATAATAGGGAACTTATGGGAGGCATTGAACAATTAGTTAAATCTCTTGTACTACCTCTCGTTGAGAGAATAAAAAGAATGGCAGATCAACTGGGGTCTATACAAAATGTGATTGCAACGTTCACTGATCTATCGAGGGAATCGTTAACTCACAGACAATCTCAGCCCATACACACCATATCTCCAGGGCCGACATCAACAAATATATTGAGTACTGTGGTTCCCTCTCTTGTTCCCGTAGAGAACGTTTTGACATCACTCCCCACAGAGAAGTCTATTATAACTGATAGGGGAGAAAGAGCGGGTGGTGTGATAAACAAACCAGATAGTTCACAAGCTAATCCTGCCAAGAAAAACCTTCCCAGAAGAAGTCAAGAGTGAACCTTCCACAAATAGACTTGCCTCCTGAGGCGGCACACTATGTTGTGGTACTAACTGGGGTCCCGAAACTAGAGGTTGGAAAAACTGAAGGTTACCATGAACTAAAAAATAAAGTTGTATATTGGTTGAGGAATAATAGACCTTTACCTTCTAATATTAATGGAGAAATTCTTTACGTAAGAAGACTTCACTGGCTTGGGTGTAGACCTAAGGATATAAAGGGGGATGTCGTTATAATTAATTTTAGAGACTATAGGGCTATTACCCACATTGTTGACTGGTATACGGAGAGAGGCAGGGAGGAAATTTTAACATATTACCTCAGTTATTTCTATCCCCAGTCTTCAACAACAAATCCTCCAAGATCCCAAATTTCCCATAGATGTGATTTGAATTATAATATCCCCCACCTTCAATCGTTTTAGCACGCTTTCTGGCATGGAGGGAATAGATTGACGTCCTAATCAGTCATCTAGGACCCACTATTCACCTAAACATCTGGATCTCCCATTGCCCTCAAAGTTTGGCCCTCTAGCCAGACTGATTAACTCACTGGAACCCATAAAAGCAAATGAGGGTATTAAACTTTGTAAGCAGACCGGGTTAACAGAAATAATGTTAGCCGCTCTTCCTAAGGAAAAGGTTTTGAAACAGGATCCGAGTGGGGTATCACGATTGAACGTGGTTAACATCCCATTGGGCAGTAATTTAGGCTCAGATAACTCCTTAATAAGGATACGCTCCTGGAATTTAGCTGGACTGCGGTCTAAGGTAGATATTAGTATCTGGTTAAATTTCATTTCAAATTTTAGAATATTATGTCTCAAGGAGACATGCACTACTACTGAAATTCATCTTGTAGGTTATAAAACCTATTTCTCTCCTGCTATAGCTGCAGTCTCAGGCAGAGCTAAAGGGGGTTAAATTATTTATATTTCCAACATATTAGGGGGTTTGGAAGTTACCACCATAAAACTAGAGGCGAATTTCCAGATACTTACCCTTCGTTTTAATAGGGTTGATACTCTCTACCTGGTAAATTTCTATAACAATCTTCCAGAGGGAGAGTTACTGATAGTATTGCGACAGTTGCGTTCTGAACTGTCGGTTTTGATAAAGGGTTCTGTAAAAGGTGCTACAATTATCTGTGGGGGTGATTTTAACCAGCATCTTTGCCATTATACTAGCCCAATTTTTTGTGGGAAAATGGATGCAAAGGATGACTTAATAGCCCATTTCTCCCACTCCAATATTGGAAACACTTTAAACGAAATACTCCTTAATTTGGATCTTGCAATTGCAAATAAAAAGAATGCTTCCTCATTGCTGTACAATCCAACTTTCATTTCACTACATATAAACGCACTGAGCGACCACTGTGCGCTTAGTATAACATTTCGATTAACATATAAGCAAAGTACGAAAAGTATAGTTAGCGCATTAAAGCAAAACACCTCACATCTGGACAGAATAAATGGATTCTCCTTAAAATGGGAGAAAATTGATCCTCCAGAGATCACTAGGAGAGTTCGAAATACAGCATTCTCGTTGGTTCTTAAGTGCTTAGATCTGTCTACCCCAGACAAGGAAGTTTTAACTAATTTTAGGGTAATCCTTAATGCAATAAACAAGGAGCTCTTTGTAGAATCTAAAAATACCCAATCAAAAAAAGGGGGGTGGTTCAACCATAAATGCACAGCTGCACATTCTAAATTAAAAATAGCCCTTCATAAAAAGAAAAAGGTACCCCAAGAAATAAAAATCCTTAGGAGGGAATATAATGCTGCAATTAAGGATAGGAAATCGGAATTAAAACAGGCCTTATGGGATCAACTACACAAGAGTTGCACACCAAAAAATTGTTCTGCTTTTTGGGCAGTGGTTAAATCTCCATATCTTACTGATAATAAAGATACACCTACCATTGACGTTGCTATAAAGGAAACAGTTTGGGTAGAGCATTTTTCAAAGATTTTTGCTAAAGGGCTAGAAAATATTGGTGGACAGGAAGAAATAATCTTAGCCCAACCTGTATCCCCCACCCAATTGCTTTAGATATTACCATGAAGGAGGTACTTCGGGCACTAAAATCTAGTAAGAACGGTAAGGCCCCTGGCCCCGATGAGGTTCCAATAGATCTATTTAAAACAAACTTGGATCTATGGGCTCCATTGTTGACCAGAGTACTCAGGGCATCTTGTGAGGTGGGGATTTTGGAGGAATCTTGGTCTAAATCAAGTATGGTCCCTATTTTTAAAAAGGGGGAACAACTGGAGGTTTCCTGCTATCGCCTGATCTCATTGCTGGATTCATTAGGAAAAGTGGCAGGCTGAGTTATTCTTGAACGCCTCCAGCAATGGGCGGACGATGGCGCGATTCTCTCGGACCTTCAATACGGGTTCCGGGAAGGCCTAGAGACGACTGAACAAGCCCTAAACTTGGCAGTGCTTTTGGGCAAATACGTCAGTACGAAAGCTGGTTCTATGTATATGGTATACGTAGACTTATCAGCTGCCTTCGACTGCTTTGGTCATTTAAAACTTTGGTCCGTTTTAACAGAAATGGGTGTAGAAAAAGGTAGGGCTAGGACCTTTCTCAAGATTTGCCCGGCGCTAACCGCCCTTGTACCATTCAAGTTTACCAAGCAATGAGGCAGGCGCCGGAGACCAGAAGGCAGGAAACAGAAGTTTTATTCCGACGGAGCAGAACACATCAGATCAGACAACAAGGTATCATCTCGAGGTGCTCTAACAGCCTCTCGGAGGCCTGGCCTCTTATACACTGGTTTATGGCATGTGACCTTTCTTTATTACAATCAGAACATTGTGACATAGAGAAAAAGACATCCCCGCTATCCTCGTGTCAATCCCACCCCCATATATCCCCACAATAGAGGTCCTCAACCTGCTGATAAGAGGAGGGGGTCATCACGCAGCTGAGTGTTCCGTCGAGTCTTAGGATGTGTGCGCCTGATCATATCACAGGGGGTGGGGAGGCCTGGATCAATAGAGGGTCCTTTGAAGGAGAGCGACCTCGTACAATAAGGGGCAGTAAATGATATCTGCCGGCTTAGGCGATGGCCTTAGACCTGTGTGGACAGCTGGACACGGGGGAAGGGGTCATCAAAGGAGTGGTATTCATGCCGCGTGGACAATCGAGCTGAGGGAAGGTTTATCAACAGAGGGGCATTCATAGGAAGAGAGGAGGTGCTGGTCAGGCGCTGGTGTGACTCCCAAGGACAGGGTCATGCAGAAGGGTTATGCTCATGAGGGGGAGGGAGGGGGAGCCAGGGTGCGCGGAGGATGCTTGCTGGGTCAGAGGGGCGCGCTGGCGATCGATCGTGGACAGGGAGACCATGATACCTAAAATGGCTGCTGTGCATCTCGTACGTGGATGACAAGCTGGCGCAGATGATGTTTAGCTTGCAAACTAAAATTCCACAGTCCTCCCTTTTAACATGTCTCGCCAACTTGTCAGTTTGGATTTATCCCCATAAGGCCACGTATTTCTACTTCATAGAGGGGGCTCATGTGCTCCTTTCGGAAGTCCAAAGTCTTTGGGCACATACAGTTAGAAACAAGGCCGCACAAAGGTGGCAGACATTGGATACCTAAGCAACACCCACATAATATCACAACAGGTATCAGCACGAAGGAAAACAACTTCCAACCCCAGTTCTTCAAAGCGTCCCAAAACCAGCTCCCAAGCGACCATCCTTCCTGTTCTTGGTGAACCTCTGAGGAAAGTCTGTGGAGGTGTTCAATGGCTTTGTAGACTGAAGGCGAGTTGTCTGGCACGTAGGTGCAGCAGCTGGATCCGATGATGCGGCATGCTCCTCCTCGGTCGGCTAGGACCACGTCTAGGACAAGACGATTTTGAAGGGTCACAAGGCGGACCGCCTGGAGTTCCGCAGTGTTGTTGGCGAGGATGCCAGCCGTGATGTTGATCGTTGTTTCCACTGCCTGGGTCAGGTGTCCGATAGCACGGCTGTTTGCCATTGGGCCCCACAGGGGAACAAGTCCCTTTGCTGCATCAAGGAACTGTGCTCCGGTGGAGTCGGCTTGTCCAATGTCGTCTGCACGCCTCTGCCGGTGGTGGTTGGCAGGGGCTACATACGTGGGTGGAAGAACGAAGGCAATGTAACAGGCGCCTTTCCAACCTCTCGGGAGCCAGGTGTAAGCTTTGGTGCCACACACAAAGTACATATTCGGAGAAGCAACAAAGGAAGGGGGGTCAGCTGAGTCCAATGTTCTGGTGATTCGGCAGGCGCTGTGACCCACCAGCTGCGTTCCATGGCCTTCGAGACACACGAGACCTGTGACATTGATAACAGACAGGGCCACAGTCAGGGTGGCGGTAGTTTGTTTTTGCAGATGAGAGAAGGATGTTCTGGCTGGATTGTGGAGCACCTGTACTTCGACTCGTTCTTTGGCTGGAATGTCTTTGAGGAAGGTGGCGCCTGCGAGCGCAGGACACAGGGCAGCAGGGGTCTTTCCGGTTCTGTTCAGCCAGAACCCAGAGTAGAAGTGTGACACTGTCCGGCTGGAGGTGGCGTTGTCCTTGTGGCTCTCTTGCATGAGGATCAACCAGGCGAGGCAGGAGCCGTGAACTGAGAAAGGAGAAGGGATGAAGGGGATGGAGTGTCCTGTGGCATGCGGGAGCAACCCGCAGATCCAGCAGTTCGTAGCATTTGCAGCAAGGTTGTGTTGGTGCAACAGTTGCACGAAGGAATTGTTCCAGAATTCCCTGCGCCTTTCTCGGAGCTGAGGCGACAGAGAGATTAGGTGATGCTCTTTCAGGGGTGTTGGCTGTGCAGTAGGTAGCAATGTCTCATGAGCCGGTGTGCTTTCCTCCAGAATCCAGAAGGAGGTCATGAGGAGGAGGCAGAAGAGGAAGACAATGAAGAGTGCGATTGTCTTTGATTTGTGCAAGTTGTCAGTCTTTGGATTTCTATACTGGGTATTCCCTGTTGCTTCCATCATCTTCTTATCTGGCGCTTCCATCATCTTCTTATCTGGCGCTTCCATCACCTTCAAGGGGCTCGGTAGTGGGCAGAACCACAGACTTCGTTTAGCTTCTCTCCCGGTAACCCTTGATTGTGTTTAGGTCACCGTTCTGAGATTTAACTTAGTCCGTGGCCTACTTAGCCGAAACTCCCTCCTTTCGACGCAGGAAATACCCTTCTCTGGATGGCACAGTGGGATCAGAGAATTTTGCAAGTTCGAGTGCCTCAGTATCGGGATAACAGTCCAATATCGGTCGGTCTTTGCTCAGGAGCTCTTCTTGGGCGCTGACGTTTTCTGTCGTGGCCAGGTTTGCAGAGACCTTCCGGCAATGATGTGCGTGCAGCCAGTGCTTCTTCCCCTCCACTCGAAGTGCCGTTCGGGTGGTGATCAGCACTTGCCAGGGGCCCGTCCACCGAGGTTCCAGACTCTTGGTCCGCTGGAAATTTCGTATCAACACGAAATCTCCCGGTTGGATGTCATGGCCGGGGCCCCTGGAAGCATCGGGGATGGCCTGCTGCACCTGTTGATGAATGACAGACAACGTTTTAGTTAACTTGCACAAATAATCAGATAGTAGGACGTCTGGGACGTCATGAATGGAGGTCGGTTTGGGAGCAGTCCAGAGATTCATCGGTCGCCCAAACACGACCTCGTAGGGGGTCAAATGGTGCTTGGTGGGAGTGGAGCGCATCGATAACAAGGCCAGTGGGAGGGCATCCGGCCAGTTAAGTCCAGTGGTGGCCACTATTTTTGACAATTTCAGCTTCAGTGTGGCATTATGGCGTTCCACTAGACCGGCGGATTGGGGGTGGAAGACCGTATGAAACCTTTGCTTCACCCCAACCCCTTTAGGATTAGTTGGATAACCTCAGCTATGAAGTGGGGGCCATTGTCGCTCCATAAAATTCGACAAAGGCCATAGCGAGGGAAGAATTCCTTCAGTAGTACTTTGGCAGTAGTCATGGCAGTGTTGTCACGGGTTGGATAGGCCTCTACCCATTTGCTGAAGGCACACACGATGACTAGTACATACTTCAGGCTTTGGCATCTCTCTAGTTGGATGTAGTCCATCTGAAGGACCTCAAAGGGGTGATTGGGGGTCCCAAACCCTCCCCGGGGTACTACAGTTCCTTTCCCGGGGTTGTGTTGCAGACAGATAAGGCACTGCTGAACTAGGCGTCTTGCTGAGTCAGGGATTTTGTCGTTGTGCCAGACTTTGGAAATGAGTTTGATCATGGGTGCAGATCCTATGTGTGCGGGGGAGTGTGCCATTGTCAGTATGGGAATCAGGTATGAGTCGGGTAGCAACCATCTGTTTGCATCTTTTGTTCGCCAGCAGCCCTCTTCGTCCTTCAAACCCACCCTTGCCCACTTGGTCAGCTCGTGAGGGGTGCTGGCCGACTGTATGTCTCTGATCATTACCCTTGTGTCACTCCATGTTTCTGCTTGTGACCTGGTCACATACATGCGTGTCACCGTCCTATTCTCAGCAGTGGTTCGTGCAGTAACGTCGGCTAATGCATTCCCTTGTCCGACTAAGTCTGTCACCCTTTTGTGTGCCTGACATTTGATTACCGCTAATCGTTTGGGGAGGAGAACTGCTTCAATCAGAGCGGAAACTAGATCTCCGTGGAGGATTGGGGTGCCGTGGGACGTCAGGAATCCCCTCTCCCTCCACAGGAGCCCAAAATGGTGGACCACTCCGAAGGCATACTGGCTGTCCGTATATACGTTCGCGGTGGTCCCTGCGGCTATGATGCATGCTCGTGTGAGGGCTATCAGCTCTGCTGCCTGGGCAGATCGTTGTATGATGCAGGCTGTCTCGACTACTGTTCGGGCTGTCGTTACTGCATAGGCAGCTGAAGTGGTGCCGTCTGGGAGTTTGATGCATGAGCCGTCTACCCATAGCTCTCCATCGGGGTCAGGAAAAGCAGTGTCTCGGAGGTCAACCCTACTCCTAGTCTGTTCGTCCGTGAGGGTCACACAGTCGTGTATGGGAGGCACGTCGGGGTCATTTTCAGGCAGGGGTAACAATGTGGCAGGATTCAAAGTCGTGCATCTCTTTAGTGTGATGTGGGGTGCAAGCAGAGTCAACTCGTACCCTGTCAGTCGTGCGCTAGTCAGGTGTTGGGTCTTTGTCTGGTTCAAGAGGGTGTCGACTGCATGGGGTACTAGCACAGTGAGGGAGTTTGAAAGTACGATTCCTTCGCTCTGGCGGATAGAGACAGCAGCGGCAGCTACCGCTCGAAGGCAGGCAGGTAAGGCTCTGGCTACAGGATCAAGAGTGGCGGAGAAGTAGGCACAAGGGCGCTGCTTAGGACCAATTGATTGAGTTAGGACAGACAATGCACACCCCTCCCTTTCGTGGGTGAAGAGGGAGAAGGGTTTGGAGTAATCCGGGGTTCCTAGGACAGGCGCTGAGCAGAGTGCATCCCGTAATTCCTTAAAGGAGGCTTGACACTCAGTGGTCCAAGGAAGCGGGGAGGGGACATCTTTGGTCAGCAGGGCAAGTAATGGTTTCACAATGAGGCTGTAATTAGGCAACCACTGTCTACAAAAAGAGGTTAGACCAACCAAAGAGTGGACCTGCTTTTGTGTTTTTGGGATGGGGGTGTCTAGGATGGTTTGGATTCGGTCGGGTGTAAGTTTCCTCCCTTCTTTGGACAGGAGATGGCCTAGGTAAGTCACTTGTGGCTGGCAGAACTGTAACTTCTTTTTGGAGACTTTATGGCCATTTTCTGCAAGAAAGTGTAGGAGTTGGACGGTGGCTGTCGTTGCAAGCGGGGTGGTGTCGGCCGCCAAAAGGATATCATCGACATATTGGATCAACACCACTCCCTCTGGTAGCTGGAAGGCATCCAGCTGTCTTTTGAGGGCCTGGCTGTAAATGCTGGGACTTTCAGTGTACCCCTGGGGAGCTCTACAAAATCGGTACGAGCGGGATTTTAAAGTGAAGCCGAAGAGATAACGGCTGTCTGGATGAATGGGGATAGAGAAAAACGCATTCTTAAGGTCGATAACAGTGAAGGTGGTGGCAGTGGACGGGATGAGGGTCAGAATGGTGGTGATATCAGAGACTACAGGATATTGGGGTACAACCACTTTGTTAATCTCTCGCAAGTCGATGATGAAGCGGTACGCTTTCTCATCTCCTTCACCTTGCTTCTTAACAATAGGTAGGATTGGGCTGTTGCAGACGTTGCTAACCACCTCTTCAACCACTCCTGCATCTACCAGAGACTGAATGATCGCTACCAGTGCCTTCTCACCCTCTGGCGATATCCGATATTGCGGGAGTTTCGGGAGCATAGCGTCCTGTCGTACAGTTATGTGAATAGGATCAATCATCATTCGCCCCACATCAGAGTCACTTTTGGCCCACAGGTACGGAGGCAGGGTGTCAAGCAGGGACAGGTCAGCGTCAGTTATGGAGCACATATGTCGTGGGGGACGGGATCTGGGCATGTCTGGGTTGTCGTACAGGATGACTCGTATTCCATCTGGGGAACACCTAATGGTAGCTCGAAAATGTTTCAGTAAGTCAATGCCCATAATGGCGTCAGGGGAATTGGAGGAGAGTAGAAATGTCGCGTCAGTGGTGTTGTTTTCTAGGTCAAAGGTAATAGGTACGGACAGGGGGTTAGTGGAGGGCGTTCCATCGAAACCTATCGATGTTATGTGTGAGCCAGACAAGGGTGCCCTTGGAATCAGTCGTTTTGATAACACACTACGTGTCGCCCCAGTGTCTACCAAGAATGGAGACTCTGTACCCAGGACCTTAGCGGTGACATTAGGACCTTGCTGGTCAACACAGAGCTCGACTGGATCCCTCCCTTGCCCCTGGCAGTCCTATGCAAAATCGGGGGCATTTTCACCTTCGGATAGCTGATATTGGTTCTGTCGGGGACGGTCAAATGTGTAGAGTCTCCCTGATCTGTCATTGTTGGTGTCGTTGGGGTTCCCTCGTCCCTGTACTCTATTCCTCGGACCACCTGCCACATCCCTGGAATCCCTATTTCTATTCATCTCTAGCAGAACCGGACACTGGGATTTCCAATGGCCGAACCCTTTGCAGAAGGCGCATTGGTCATTGCTAATATCTCTACGTCCAGTGTGGGGTGCTGGGGTGTGATCTTTAGGAGGTAGATCTCTGGGGGTGGTTGATTGGTAGTTCCCCCTTTGGTGTTCCCGTCCTACCGCTATACCCTGTATCTGGGCTATCATTACCCTTTCCTTTAAATCTTTCTTCTTTCTCTCGGACGCCCTATCATTCTCATTCTTTTGGTGCTCGTAATACTGAGCCATCTGAAGGATAGCTGCGGGTTTGGAGGCCCCCCAACTACTCTCACTCGTCTGCAGTTTTTGGGAAACTTCTTGTGTTAGGCCCTTTACATAATTTTGTACAAACAGGTGCTGTCCGGTTGCGGTGGTCATGTCTTGGCCACTGTAGTCGGAGAACACTGTTTTGAATCGGGAGAAGTATTCTGACACATCTTCCTGGGGTTTCTGTCGACAGGCCGTGACTATCGACCAGTCTACCTTTCTTTCCGGGATCAGTGTTTTTAACTTCTGAACTAGTTTGTCTGGGAGTTCCAGTATGTCCTTCACTGGTTTCCTTCCGGGCTCTCGCTGTCTATCTAGTTTACCGTGTTGGTCCCAGGTATGTCCAAACAGATCCGTGTGGTCAGCCTTCCGGATTTGCTTCCACACGTCAGCTGGCAGGCATAACCCAAAGAACAAGTCAATGTCCGCTAAAGTCATTATTGTCGAACCCAAGGCTGTGCCTAATTCGGTATAAAATGCCGTCGGGTTCTTTCTTAAATCGGGCAGGGTTTGTTTGAAGGTTAGGATATCCTGCCGGTCCCATGGTTGGTAAACCCAATTGTACACAACCCTCCCTTTTGCATTTTCATTGTTGATATCATCGCTTGTTCCCTGGCCCCGTGGCGGGATCCAGTAAGGGGCCGCTTCTCTGATAGGCATCATAGTATTGGCTACTTCTACCGAGGTCGTTTCAGGGACTGTAACCTTGGTTTCTTGTTTTTGTTCCGTGAGGTGGCGGAAGACCTCAAGCATCTGCATGAAGAGTTCCGTCGCCTCATGCTCAGTCCCATCTCCAACATCAATCTTCCTATACAGCGTTGTTAGTTTAGCGGGACCCTTACTTTGATACCTATCTTCATATGCGTTCAGGGTGTAGTAGCTGAATCGCAAGATGAAATGCCGTCTGTGGCTGTCGGCATGTGAATTATATACGCTCATTGTATAATCTTCGCTCTCCCTTCGTTCTACTAATGTCTTTGCTATTTTGTCGATCCCATCCCGCTCGTCTTTGCTCAACCTATTTAGTCTGGCTGGTGATTGTTTGCTAGCCTCGGGATTGCCTGACGAAGTTGTTAATGTGGCTGGTGCAGAGGCCGTGAGGGCTGGTGCACTAGCGCTAGGGTCACTTTCACTCACACTCGGGGCTTGCAGGCTTTGTTGGCTGGGAGCATATGGAGGGGGCATGTAGATGATTGGGGGACCTAGCAGTAACTCATCGTTTGCCCGTTGTTTGGAGGGCAATTCAGGGTAGAGCGCAGAGGGGGTCCTAACAGGACATTGGCCTGTCGACCCTGATTCTTGGTTTTGTGTAGCTTCCTTTCTTTCTTTTATTTCCTCTTCTAGTTGCTTTGCGGCTAGGTGGGCTGCCTTTCGTAATTCTTTCCCTATTTTTGCTTCTTCTCTTTTCTTTCGTTGTTCCGTTTCTTTGCACCACATGCCGATACTGTCGAGCATAGTGGGCGTGGTCTTATTCTTCTGGAACGCTATTTCTAATGTTTTTATTTTATTTTCATTAAAGGAACCTATCAGTGGCCACTGACTTTCAGGGTTCTTTTTTGTATATTTATGCCATAGTTTAGTGTAAGCTATAGCGACTAGTCCATACTTAGTGAACATGTCCTTATTAGGGGTGCCCTCCAGTGGAGCTGGATGGTTCATCTCTAATAAGCGGTCCGGGCTAAACAGGCTACCAACCAGTGGGGAGAAGATAGGCATGACGGATTACAATGGGGACAAAAGTCTGCACTACCTATCTTATCACGGCGGGCAAAGACTAGACAGAATATTTCTATTCTCCGTTGTTTGCCGGCGGTGAATACCTCAAACGAACCAATACCGAACAACGGTCAATCAAAACAATCAGTGGGGAGAATAAGTGGGCACGAAAAGTTATCGTTACCTACTCTTTCTCTCCCTGCAAAGAGAGACCTTGTTCTTCCCTGTTTGCAGAAAAAGAATCTCCAGACAATAATCCACGAACGACAGTTCGGGAAACAGTGGGGGAGGAAGATAGGCACGACGGATTACAACGGGGACAAAAGTCTGCATTACCTATCCTTCACTGTTTGCAAAGAGAGAGCCTGTTGTTTTCTCCGTTTGCAGACAGCGAATCTCCAGAGGTTTCAACAAAGCGTAATACTAGTATTATCCAAACAAAACAATCTTTTCTCAATTCGTCGTGTTTACACGACCTTACCCGGACCGCATGGACGGTTTCCTGTCCTCTGGATCCAGCGCCCGATCGTCCTCTCTCCTTCGTGATGCCCGTGGCACTCCTGATAGTTCCCAGTCAGGACCGTAGATCACTCGAGAGAGGTCTGTTCAGAACTAGTGAAGGTCGGATGATCGGCTGTCAGACGAGGGTCTATCGGACACGAGCTCTTCCCGATCGTTGCAGTCGTTCACTCTGTCGTCGGGACCTCTCCCACTGGATCCACGCGTCGCTGATGGGCCCCACGCTTTGGGACGCCAATTGTAGAAAAAGGTAGGGCTAGGACCTTTCTCAAGATTTGCCCGGCGCTAACCGCCCTTGTACCATTCAAGTTTACCAAGCAATGAGGCAGGCGCCGGAGACCAGAAGGCAGGAAACAGAAGTTTTATTCCGACGGAGCAGAACACATCAGATCAGACAACAAGGTATCGTCTCGAGGTGCTCTAACAGCCTCTCGGAGGCCTGGCCTCTTATACACTGGTTTATGGCATGTGACCTTTCTTTATTACAATCAGAACATTGTGACATAGAGAAAAAGACATCCCCGCTATCCTCGTGTCAATCCCACCCCCATATATCCCCACAATAGAGGTCCTCAACCTGCTGATAAGAGGAGGGGGTCATCACGCAGCTGAGTGTTCCGTCGAGTCTTAGGATGTGTGCGCCTGATCATATCACAGGGGGTGGGGAGGCCTGGATCAATAGAGGGTCCTTTGAAGGAGAGCGACCTCGTACAATAAGGGGCAGTAAATGATATCTGCCGGCTTAGGCGATGGCCTTAGACCTGTGTGGACAGCTGGACACGGGGGAAGGGGTCATCAAAGGAGTGGTATTCATGCCGCGTGGACAATCGAGCTGAGGGAAGGTTTATCAACAGAGGGGCATTCATAGGAAGAGAGGAGGTGCTGGTCAGGCGCTGGTGCGACTCCCAAGGACAGGGTCATGCAGAAGGATTATGCTCATGAGGGGGAGGGAGGGGGAGCCAGGGTGCGCGGAGGATGCTTGCTGGGTCAGAGGGGCGCGCTGGCGATCGATCGTGGACAGGGAGACCATGATACCTAAAATGGCTGCTGTGCATGTCGTACGTGGATGACAAGCTGGCGCAGATGATGTTTAGCTTGCAAACTAAAATTCCACATGGGGTTTGAAGAACCACTAGTGAACTTTTTGCGTGAATTATATTCTAACGCATCAGCTAGGGTGAGATACGGGGCGCAGGGAGAGTTAACAGCTTTGTTTAGGGTAGAGAGAGGAGTCAGACAAGGATGTGTCTTGACCCCATTCCTCTTCACGCTTTATACCAACGGGCTGGAGAGGGATATGATTAATGGGAAACGGGACCTTCATTTAATAAACAACCAACTAATTCCAGCGCTCCTCTACGCCGACGATGCAGTGATACTCGCCCGAACACCCCTAGAACTGCAGAAGGCGTTAAATAGATATTCACAATTTATTGGCAATCTAGATCTGCACATAAACATTAAAAAAACTTTTGTTATAATAGCGGGTCCGGGAAAAAAAAGGCTAAACAATATCTATTTAGAAAAAGAGAAACTAGCCACCACAGACCAGTAACCCGATTTAGGTATTATTATTGATCATAGACTAAATTGGAAACCAGCTATTGAGTCTAGGAAATTCCACCTTACGAGAGCCACTATGGCCCTTGTAAGTGTTTCTAAAAAATTGGGTAAAAGGCCTCCCCCGGAGCTCCTACAGATATATATAGCTAAATGTCAATCACTCGCATTGTATGGGGCAGGTGTATGGGGGTTTGCAAACACGGACAGTTTACAATTGGTTGAAAATGCCTTTTTGAGGTTCCTTCTAGCTGTCCCATGGAGCACATCCTGGATCGGTCCAGGAGGCAGAGTCAGCACAAGACGCGGAACACGCTTCCTACGCGGCCTGGGACTAATGTCCGTACCTCCTGAGGGAACCTTGTTGAAATTACCTTAAGGTTCATTCCAAGTACACCCAACTAAGAGGTGACTCTCAAGAACCTTAATGGGTAAGACTATTATGTTAAATTGACCCATCTACGTCACAAATAGTGAAAGTAGTTTTACACTGTGTTTTGTGTGTTTATATGTCCTGACGAATGCTCTTAGACCCACGGGCCAAGAGAGCAGAAACATGTCGACGTTTTTTTGTCCTAATAACATATGCTAAGGATTCCTAATTTTCCCCAGAGCATACCTACATTTTTAAATTAGTGGTCCAGCGATTCGAATAAAGAGTACTTAATCGCCTGGTAACTATTTTATCTACATTGTTCACTTTCAGTGGGGTGACTCAAACGTTCTCTGGAGACTGCCACGATAAAACCAGAGATTGCCTCGGGTGAGGCTGGCAAGATACTAATTGAAAAACCCTATGACTGTTGCCATAACGTTTGTGTGGGGCGGAGAATAAGATATACCGCTTCTCGAAATACACAACGTTTATGAGGGTTTTTCAATATATCTCTTGGTATAATTGGTTACAAGTGTCCTATCCACTCTTGATAAAATTCTACCTAGTTCTGGGGAACAGATAGGACAACCATTCCTCTTCCCTCACATTGATAAAAACTCGCAATTATAAGTAACACACAGAATGGTGTGCATTTCATCGTGAATTAGATGAGCAAGAAACCACCAGAAGTGTGTGTGTGTCACCCTGAATAATGAGCAGGAAATCAGCTTGAAGTATTAGCAAAGGTGTGCGTATCACTTGCAAAATTGTGAGACACGCTGAATTATGTGTGTGTCACCGTGAATAATGAGCTGGAAATCCGCTAGACACGCTGAATGGTGTGCATGTCACCGTGAATAATGAGCGGTAAAAAAGCAAGAGGATTTATGTAGGAGTGTGCGTATCACTGTGAAAGCATGTGACACGCTGAAGGGTGTGCGCATCACCAAAGATAAAGGAAAAGATAACTAGGCACTAATGTAGAAGAAAGGCGTGCCAGTAGAGGTGAGGAATGTCTACAATGGAGGTGGGCATAAAGTGGATACCCCTCTGGATGCCTCCCGGGATCCCAGTCCTAGAAGTCGAGAGAAATGTGAGGTGGCAGGCATGCCAGAAGGCTGAGGGAGTGCTGAGAGGGAACTCCTCCAAGTATGCCAGAGAGGAATCCAAAGGGAAGGCGTGGAGGCAAGTCCTGAGGAGAAGCAGTAGAAGGAAGAAACTGCCCACAAAGGCGGGGATTGTCTCTGACAATGCATAAGCATCCGAGGAGACAGAATAATCACAAGAAAGGTGCTGGCTACACAAAGGTGGCTCCAGACCCAGCAGCAGGGAGATGCAAAGGCTACTAGGGCACAGCGGAGAACCCCACAATCAAAGGTTAGGGGAGCAAAGGAGCGGTGCAACAATCCCCGAAAAGATGCTCCAGAAGGGCAAGGAGCATGCCGATCCAATGAAGCTCCCTCAAGGTTGCAGGCAGGTAAAGGATCGGGACCAGTGCAGACCAGCAGAAGTATCCCAAGGAAACAATTAGTATGAAAACTTGTACCTTAACCTTGTGGGCTACAAGGTGAAGACTTGACTTGAGAGGAGCACTGTAGTAGTGGATGTTTCCAGAAGGGATGGAGAGCCGTCCTGCTCCTTTTCACAGACCAGTCATCGCCAGTGTTACAATGAAGACTGAAGCAAATGTAGGTTAAGATATGTCTTTATTACGGTCTCCGCTCTACCACCAATAACTCTCTAAACTACAGCTCACAACATTCTCCTTACTCCTCTTCACTCCTCTCAGTCAGGCTGCTCATCTCAACATTCTAATGCAGCCTCTAGGCAACAGAAGGAAAATACCAACTGGGAAAGGAAGGAGGGGGAAACAAATCAAAAGGGCAAAGGGAAATTACTCTTTCAAAGATTACAATGAATGTACACTAAGTGTTATTTGAAAGATAAAAGTATTAAAGAAAATAACAAAATCTTTTCTCTCTTCAGACACCTTCTGGAAGTATGTTTATATAGAGGAGTAAGGGGAGGTGCTTTGGGAGACATTCAAGTAATAGGAACGGGCCGACAATCATCACTGGAATACCACCATGGTGTCAAACCTCAGACATGCGTTATAATCACTATTGCAACTAGTCTCAAACAAACTTGTAAATCTATTTCATAAATGTATGCCTATGTTTGGAGAAAAATACATACTTTTTACTATTCTGCATGACTTGCACCATTACTCATGCAAAGATGTGGCAGTTGTATCTTTTCAGGAGTACTCACACATGTTGATCTTTAGCAATCTATAAATATACAATTGTGTACTTCTATGGGAAACAGCCATTACATTGCATGCGTTACAATGCATGTGATTACAACGCGGTCATTACAACGACTGCGTTGTTACATCACAGTACATTACAACCCAAGCCATTACATCGACTTCCTCTATTGGGCGCGCTAACCTAAGGAATTTTATAATTTACTATTCCAACACCTTCCCTTTTAGCAGGGATTCTGCTCCTATACAGAACTGTGTATAGAGACTTTGAACCTCATTGAATTAGGGTGTGCCAAAACTCACCTTAGTAT
This sequence comes from Lissotriton vulgaris, assembly GCF_964263255.1. Classification (NCBI taxonomy): domain Eukaryota; kingdom Metazoa; phylum Chordata; class Amphibia; order Caudata; family Salamandridae; genus Lissotriton; species Lissotriton vulgaris. Next base: position 791,281,741 of record NC_141698.1, read on the forward strand.
CCAAAATCCCCTACCAGACTAGCAATCAGTGTCTCATTGGTTCTTCCATACCCCCAATGATTAGACAACCCAGAACATGAACTTAGAATACCTCAGGTAACGTGGAACACACAAACACTCTTTCTCTTTCGTCATACTATCATACCAGTCCAAAATGAGGAGTAAATGAAGACATGTGCAAGTTTGAAATATTTATTTCTAGTGCCGTGTTCTCAAGCGCAGTATCTTAGCTAATACAAGCAAACATATTATAAGCAACAAGGGGCATATTATCAAGCCTGTGCGCTAAAATTATCGCCGCTTTATCGGCCGAAAACGGCCGATAAAGCGGCGATAATGGGCTTGATAATATGCTCTATCGAATTCCAATCGAAGCACATGTTAGATGTGAAGACATCTAACATGGGCTTCGATTGGAATTCCACAGAGCATATTATCAAGCCCATTATCGCCGCTTTATCGGCCGTTTTCGGCCGATAAAGCGGCGATAATTTTAGCGCACAGGCTTGATAATATGCCCCAAGGTTCTCAGCATAGTTACTATTCCATAATATACAAAGGGAGAAAGCATGTTAAAATGCTAAAGGGAAGAAGGCTAAATTACACCTCAGTCTTACCCTCCCTTGCTAGTATATTATATTATATCTATAGAAGGTCTCTTTGAGTTTACAAGGACGGCCCCATACCTCTGGTACTAGTAGAAAGGTATCACATCATTTTCTACACCAGCTCTCTGCATACGAATGTTCTTCAAGTGTGTGTGCATGCTTTGCGCAGTGCATTATTAAAAGCGCCAAAATCACAAGAGGCCACAGCTGCATATGTGTTATGTCTAGGACGTGCGCTGATCAGACGGAACAAGTCAAGTCGGAAATTTATATAGCGCGCTACATACCCAGAGGGTCTCAAGGCGCTTGAGGAGGGGAAGGGAGTTATTTGTCGAATATCCAGGTTTTAAGTAACCCTGGGCGTAGTTCGCGGAGTCGGACTCCGCGGAGCTCCGCGAAGACGTAGTTGCACTCCGCGAACTACGCGTAGCTCCGCAGCCATGCGGAGTTGCTTGCTGGACCCGTTCGCGCGCCGTTTTTTGTCTTCGGGAGCGCGGTGCGCGTGTTCGGGGCGTTGCCTGCATGCTTGGGATGGCTAGCGTGCTAAATTACCCCAGAAGTTTGTCCCGCCTGCTTGCGTTCCCTTATTTCCTGTTCCGGGTCACAATTAACGTGGTCGCATTGTGCAAGACATGTTCGGGAACTCATCTTCTCGTTCGCACTACAAAAGTGCGTGATCGCGCTAAATATCGCGCGAACCTACCCATGCACACTAAGTGTTATTTGAAAGATAAAAGTATTAAAGAAAATAACAAAATCTTTTCTCTCTTTAGACACCTTCTGGAAGTATGTTAATATAGAGGAGTAAGGGGAGGTGCTTTGGGAGACATTCAAGTAATAGGAACGGGCCGACAATCATCACTGGAATACCACCATGGTGTCAAACCTCAGACATGCGTTATAATCACTATTGCAACTAGTCTCAAACAAACTTGTAAATCTATTTCATAAATGTATGCCTATGTTTGGAGAAAAATACATACTTTTTACTATTCTGCATGACTTGCACCATTACTCATGCAAAGATGTGGCAGTTGTATCTTTTCAGGAGTACTCACACATGTTGATCTTTAGCAATCTATAAATATACAATTGTGTACTTCTATGGGAAACAGCCATTACATTGCATGTGTTACAATGCATGTGATTACAACGCGGTCATTACAACGACTGCGTTGTTACATCACAGTACATTACAACCCAAGCCATTACATCGACTTCCTCTATTGGGCGCGCTAACCTAAGGAATTTTATAATTTACTATTCCAACACCTTCCCTTGTAGCAGGGATTCTGCTCCTATACAGAACTGTGTATAGAGACTTTGAACCTCATTGAATTAGGGTGTGCCAAAACTCACCTTAGTATCCAAAATCCCCTACCAGACTAGCAATCAGTGTCTCATTGGTTCTTCCATACCCCCAATGATTAGACAACCCAGAACATGAACTTAGAATACCTCAGGTAACGTGGAACACACAAACACTCTTTCTCTTTCGTCATACTATCATACCAGTCCAAAATGAGGAGTAAATGAAGACATGTGCAAGTTTGAAATATTTATTTCTAGTGCCGTGTTCTCAAGCGCAGTATCTTAGCTAATACAAGCAAACATATTATAAGCAACAAGGGGCATATTATCAACCCTGTGCGCTAAAATTATCGCCGCTTTATCGGCCGAAAACGGCCGATAAAGCGGCGATAATGGGCTTGATAGTATGCTCTATCGAATTCCAATCGAAGCACATGTTAGATGTGAAGACATCTAACATGGGCTTCGATTGGAATTCCACAGAGCATATTATCAAGCCCATTATCGCCGCTTTATCGGCCGTTTTCGGCCGATAAAGCGGCGATAATTTTAGCGCACAGGCTTGATAATATGCCCCAAGGTTCTCAGCATAGTTACTATTCCATAATATACAAAGGGAGAAAGCATGTTAAAATGCTAAAGGGAAGAAGGCTAAATTACACCTCAGTCTTACCCTCCCTTGCTAGTATATTATATTATATCTATAGAAGGTCTCTTTGAGTTTACAAGGACGGCCCCATACCTCTGGTACTAGTAGAAAGGTATCACATCATTTTCTACACCAGCTCTCTGCATACGAATGTTCTTCAAGTGTGTGTGCATGCTTTGCGCAGTGCATTATTAAAAGCGCCAAAATCACAAGAGGCCACAGCTGCATATGTGTTATGTCTAGGACGTGCGCTGATCAGACGGAACAAGTCAAGTCGGAAATTTATATAGCGCGCTACATACCCAGAGGGTCTCAAGGCGCTTGAGGAGGGGAAGGGAGTTATTTGTCGAATATCCAGGTTTTAAGTAACCCTGGGCGTAGTTCGCGGAGTCGGACTCCGCGGAGCTCCGCGAAGACGTAGTTGCACTCCGCGAACTACGCGTAGCTCCGCAGCCATGCGGAGTTGCTTGCTGGACCCGTTCGCGCGCCGTTTTTCGTCTTCGGGAGCGCGGTGCGCGTGTTCGGGGCGTTGCCTGCATGCTTGGGATGGCTAGCGCGCTAAATTACCCCAGAAGTTTGTCCCGCCTGCTTGCGTTCCCTTATTTCCTGTTCCGGGTCACAATTAACGTGGTCGCGTTGTGCAAGACATGTTCGGGAACTCATCTTCTCGTTCGCACTACAAAAGTGCGTGATCGCGCTAAATATCGCGCAAACCTACCCATGCGGTCGCGATGGGCGCAGCCATCTTGGATCACACACTCTGGCTATGGTTTTGGGCCTACTTTTGCATCTTGTTGAAATCTCTTTAATCCTTGTCTTTTTACCCACTTTTTCAAACTTTCTTTAGTTATTACCTATTTCTCTCTGTGCCTAGGTTTATATTTTTCATTTTATTTCTACTTTTACAACTTTTCTATTGCTTTATTTTACTTCCTTCTTTTACCTTGCTTCTTCTTTCCCCTTGAACTTTTCTTCTCCCCTCCACCCAGAACCATGGTCAAGGGCGCCAGCAGCAGTGGCGGCTCAAAGGGCAAGGCGCCAGTGCCCCAAAAAACCCGGCTGCCTTGCGGCAGAATGCGCCCCCTAGGGGTGAGGCCCCGCCAACTTTTTGGGGAGGAGGAGGTGGCTGCCCTGGTGTTTTTTATCCAGCGCTACCTCCCCTTGATGTTGGCAGCAGGTGGCAGGCCCGGCTCCGGCTACCACCATATTGAGGAGCGTCTCCGGCGGTGGGTGAAGGTGCGCCGGGCAGTCTTCCGCTGCTCCGGTATCCGGCATACCCACCATCAGCTGACCCACCGTTGGGCAGACATTTTGGACCGGGAGCAGGACCTGTTGGACCTGCTTGGCGTCGAGGTCGTGGGTCTTGGTGAGTGGCTACCCAAAAAAAAAAGTGTGTGTATAATATATATCTCTATAGTAGTATAAGTATTGTTATTGTATCTTTGTAAATCTTGGCTGAATAAGTAACGCGATGACTGTTGCTCCTAGTTACATTTCCAATGTATTCCGTTATTATATCTACTGTAATTGTATGACACTGGTCTGTGCTGCGCTTCTTCATCTTCACTGACTCTTGCGTGTTCAATTTGGCGCTAGCTTTTGCTGTTTATTGGTGTTAGATTTTCTTTATTGTAGAGAACTGAAGTTAGTTAATGCTATTAATATAGTCTTGTCCTTCCTTTGTCCGTCAGTGAAATAGCCGTTGATGGATAATTGTACGTGTTTGCAATGCATATTGTATCATTTTTTTTTCACAGCCTTCTCTTCTGCATGAATCCTCCTCTGGCAATGAATGCAAAAGTTACTTTGTTCTTCTTACCTCAGCCAGGGCCGGATTTAGGCATGTTCAAGCTGTGCAACTGCACAGGGCCACCAAACGCCAGGGGCCACCCCACCAATATATATCCTTAATTTAATAATTCTCAGAGGATGGATACATATTTGCGTGGCGGCCCCTGGCAGGGATTTGGTGCCTCCGGCTCTGTTCAACTTCCAAACACCCTGACTCCCCCCTCTTCACTGGCCTCCGTGCTCCGCCCCGACCTCCTCTTCCGGGCCCCCCACCTACGCTCCCTGGCCAGGAGTCCAGGACCACCATGAGCCTAGAGCCGCCCCTGCCTCAGCCCTCCATAGAACTGATGTAGTTTGTTTATTGAGTGGGTAGGGCAGCAGTAGCATTCAGTCAGTAGCAAAACAAAATATGATGCCATGAACGTACAATTTCGTGTTAGTAAGTATGCAGAAAGTTAAGCATGTCTCCTCCTTGTGATCTATGCATTTTGCTGGCAAAAAATGAAAAAGAAATGGCTACTTACAGATGATTGATTGATTACCCCATTCTTGAATCGGTGGTGTTGTTCAGGTCTTACTGCCTCTGTGTTACTTAGTAATCTGCAATCAGAATGTTTATGGAACATTTGATTTGTTTTCTCCAAGTATATACACTAGTCAGTGAATCATGCAAGGCAGTAGTCATTTGGTAGACCAATGTTTGTTTCTTTTAATGTTGTAGCAGTGGTTTTTGAAATGCTGTCTATGTTTCACAGCACTCAATGTTTTCCTCTTTCTTTATTATTATTTCTTGCATGAACCACAGAACCCAGGGGCAAGCAGAAGACTGGGACCGAGTCGGCGGGTGAACGCGAAGAACCACAGGCACAGAGCTCCTCTACTGAGGATCCTGCTGCTGTCCCCAGTAAGTCCAACAGTGTTTTCTTTTGGAACAATGATATTTCCCTAACTTTCTAACGGAGCTTTTTTTCCAACCGATTAATGACATTTCACCTAACTAAATTTTTACAAATGCTTGTTTGGTTTTATGTTTTCAAAATGTTGGGTATTACTATCTGTCCCTGCCTTTCTGTTCCTTGAAAGAGCCTCTCCTATGACTCTCGGTGCTACTACTAGACTGTCTGTAGGTAAGCTTGCCCTGTTGCCCACTCTTTAGTTAAGGTATTAATCTTTTCAAAAAATCTGTGATAGAATAGCGGAAGGCACAGGGTCCACTCCTGTCTTATGCTTTTTCCTCTGTAATGTCTCTTCTTTGCCAATTGACACCAACCAAGTATGCATCCAGATGTTGGTCTACTATTTTGTAAGCGTTAGTAATGAATACCACTACTACTCTTGCGGGTATTCTTCTATGCAGTCACATACATAACTATGTATGCACCACAAAATTGGATGTTGTTGGTGATAGGCAGGTTGGACCTTACTTACTTACAGTCTTACACCTCAGTCACAGAACTCAGAGGAACCCACAATTCAATGAACGACAACCTATATGGGCTCAGTCATTGGTCAATTATTCAATTACCCCTTTCCAGAACCCCAATATGAAGATGCCAAATGCTTTTATTACATAATCCATAACCTAAGTAACCCCCTTTTGCTCACTCTCTCGTGTAAGTCTACAAGACAACAGACACTGAAAATATACTTCCGAGTCAATGTGGTACTTCAAAACCTTTATTTTGTTAGAAGTAACTAAGTAAGTAATATCAATGTTTTTAAGTTGTTCCGTGAAATACGTCAAGGCCAGGGCCACCAGAAAAAATCCAGAGTTAAAAAAGGCTGAATAAAAAGTAATCTACATTTGTACAGCTACCAGTGCACGATAGGGAAATGTGGGAAATGTCGGAGACCCCTTACCATTGAACGTATACTGGTTGCATATGCCTCTTTTTGGTAAGCTCTGGAAATCTTTGCTTCGTAGAAGGAAATCTTCTCATCTGCCGAAAGATAATGACAAAAGTGGTGCACGTTAGACAGTATGAAAACATTACATACATTTATTCAACTTTTTAGCTGTCATGTTAAAAAAAAGGTGTAACCTGAGGCTGTAAGCAAACTCGATTCCACAATCCACATTCAAAAAGTAAATACGGGCCTTTCTATTTTCCAAACTCTTCAGGTGTATGCTTTGAACTATCATGTGGCCTCAAAGGCGTCTTCTCGTACTGCGCAACAAGCTGAGAGGTAGCATGCGCAAAACTGTAGACATGTCATTGATGTACAAACTGGTTAGGTTACATGGTTCAGTCTAACTTTCCAAGGACTAGAGTAGCAGTATAGATGAGATGAGCTTGGGTACCATACCATACCAAATAAATGCTAATATGTGTAGTGTGTTACTTACTCTGCTGTACTAGGCAATGTGGACTACTACTGATTACGTTGTACTTAACTGTTTTGCAGAACTCCATTCTTGGTGAACAAGTACAATGGGGGCTGTGCATCCATCTAAAAAGGTGTACTTAATTACTTATTTTTATTTGTGCAGAACCGGTACCATCCACCAGTGCCGACGGGGGCAGCGGCGCTGCAACGGCGTCAGCAGAGGCGATCCCGGAGGGGAATGGAGGAACAGAGGCACCTACAGCAGCACCGACAGCACCGGGGGAGGAGCCAACAATGGTGGGCGATGGTAAGTTACATTCAATAGTGATCCGCATTACTTGGTGGGTGGGGAAAACTTTCTCACTGTACTCTGATATTTATAATGAACTTGAAGTTCTACTGGACAATATATGACGCCACCTTTGTCATTACCAAGCTTAGCAAAAGCATTACCACCGGCGAGAATTGATAAAATAAGTTATACAGGCCTCTTCTATGTGACTACAACTCAGCTGTGAAAGGTTGGTGGCAGACTAAAAAAGTCTTATCCACAACATTACATGACCGTGATGGATTAACAGGAGATTGATTTTAAGTATGATGAAAGGAGCAAGGAAAAAGCACCAATCATATAATATAGAAGGATACTTTGGAATCAGCAATGCAGGTGTTTGAGAGCAGTTGGATGCGTGGGTTGTTGTGGAAGCATAGAAAGGGGAAAACACAGCTGCCTGCGTGGGTGGGAGGCACATCCAATATCGGTGGTTAGTGGATAGTGGATACTAGTGTCGGCAGCGGTGTTTTGGTTAAACCCAAAGGCAAGGGAAGGAGGGGACGACTGGATGCATTCCGGGTCGTTGCTGGCGAAACACAAACCACCTAACGTTTGTTGCGCGATATAAAGAATGATAGTCTCTAGAGTAGACATTTACTAGTACTAGCTGGCCACTGTTAATTAATGTTAGTTTGAGACTGTCACTTTTCCCGGGAGCACAGAGTATATGATATAAAAAAACGAGATATGAAAAAGACAGGTGTTCGTATGTGACCGTTGAAGTACACCCATGCTATGTTACTAGGGCAGGCATAATGCCGTGCCAAAAAGTCAGACAAATGAAGTATATTAGGCGTAGAATGTTCAAGATAGATAAAACAACATTTTAGGTACTCAGCTTGCTTGCTATTGCTACTGTACTGTGCCGCCCACTATGTGTTGGATACATTTTGTGTTCTTGATTTGCTGGGATTTTTGATTACAACAATTCTGTCTCTTTCTTTATAGTTACTCCTTCTAAACCAACGAGGAAGGAGCTGGCAGTCTGGGCCCGTCAGCGGAAACTGCAGGCCGTCGTTGAGGCCTACCGCCGGCTGGTGGCTCAGGCCGAGGAGGAGGAGGAGGAGGCGGCGGCAGCAGCTGCTGCCTCTTCCAATGCCCCGGCCCCCAAGCCTGCAGGAGTACGTCGGCGTGGTCAGGCAGCCGCCCGCCGCCAGATTTTCCCCGCATCGTCCACCCCCCCACAACAACATGGCTGCCAATGTAGGTGCCGCCAGTTCCAGAGAAAAATTCTCCTCCGGGTAGCCAGGCTGGAGGCTCAAAGTAGTCAGGCAAAAAGACAAATAGAGGAGCGTGTAAAGATCCTGGTGGATCAACACTTAAAAGCCCGCCGGCTATGAGATGGACCCTGTTTGCCCCTTTTTCAATCCTTTTGTTGGTGGGTGGGAATTGGGTGTTGGGTTTTTACTTTTTTTTTTCCATTACATTGAGCGTGGGAATTTTGTTGGGGTTAGGGGAGGCGGGTAGGGACAGCTGTGGTGTAGGATTTATATATATTTTATTTTTGTATCATCTTTAGTTATATATTATTATATTATGTTAAAAATAAACGAGACACAAAGTTATGTTCAAAAGAAAACATTTGAAGTTCATTTGCGTTTCTTGGGGGGTTGGAAGGGGGAGTGTTTCACCAAATAATGTACGTTGTGCAACCTCGCAAGGTTTAATTTGGCCATGCAGGTCGGCGGACAGTGCTTTTTAATAAAAAAATATATTGCCCACATCTTTAACATGCAAACAGATAGATGCGGTAAACCCTCACCGAGTTATATTTGTAGTATTAGAAGAACGACCAGTCTGTCTTGCGTTATACCTCACTGCAAACTTATCTTACCGGTGATTGCTGTTGAGATGATGATGATTTATGATGAAGTGTGGCACTGCAAGGGCTGCATTTGATTTCCAAGACAATGGCGATGAATCTGTGGTTCAGAATCAGAACTTCTGTGATAGTAGTAGTAGACAGACCCTGCCAGTAGCATTTAGAGACAAAAAGAAAGAGGCAGTCATTTGCGTGACAGACAATGTGGGGGTAGTATAAGTAAGTACAGTACATTGCATGGGTGACCCAATATTGCAACTGCTAAACTGAAACAAAACAATGGTTTTGGGGACTGGAAGCTAAGTGCAAGAGAAGATAAGAAGTTCAACTGTACTTGTAGTACTCACGGCAACGTCAAACTTTTCTAAATCATAATGCTTTAAACTTTAAACCCAAAAAATTACGCCAATTCATTAGATGCATTCGTTGTTTGATGTTAATGGTAAATTATTTGGCGTTATACACAGAGCTTGAGTTGGGAAGCCGCAGAAGATCCTGGCCATGCCTTGTTGACATTTCACTATTTTTGCTTTCACCACATCTGCCCCAGCAAGCGCGTGATCAAATTGTTGGTGTATATTTAATGTAAGAAACATCACACCTCAATGTAACCACGCAGCCCGGGGGAAGAGGGTTAGGGTTTGTTTAATGGATGGGTACGGGGGTTTTGGGAAAGGTTTGAGAAAGAAAAACAGTACGCATGGAGATTGGAGACAACAAAAGCAAAACAATGAAGACGATGATTTATGATGTTGATCCGCTAGCCAATGAATGTCAGCAATGAACGTAAGAAAAGGACACGCTGAATATCATTCTTAGTTTCCCGCAATCCAATTGCTTGATGATGAGGATTTGTGGTAAGGGTGAGAGTTGATGCTCATACTATAAAGCAGTGGGTGAAAGACGTCCAGCCTGAAAAAAAGAAAAGGCAAATACAAAAGAATGTGAATGACCTAAACAAATTGTAATACAGTGAAGATAAAAAAAAAATACAAGAGGAGTAGTCGTATGAGAGGACTTTCAGACTGAGGCGGCTTGGATACAATTTGTATAAGTCTACTAGTTGCATATCATTTTTAATCTAGAAGTACAAAAAAAGACAGGAGCCAGCACACAACAACAGGCCCACAACGACACAGGTTTGCCCGTTATACAAACTGCATTTCCCTAAAAATTTCACAGAGCCACAGAAAGGTGAATGAAATTGAAAAAGCAACCTAGCATTTACAAAATTAATCAACAAAATCAATGCGTCATTCTCAGTCATCAATCATACCACTATTGTACTCTACCACAGCACAGTGCACAAACATGTAGTAGCCTGGGTCTACTGTGCTGTGCCTCTTATTTGTATTTATTTATTACCTTGTATTCCACTCCAAGAAACATCGTGCATCAATCAGCTCAGATCCAACTGCCTGACAGCAAAGATATGGTGGTCACCATCATTTTCATCAGCAACTCAGTCTGTAGTGAGTGACTACGATAAATTAAGTCCTGACTGCATCTGTAGTAGTAGGAACACAAGTGCGTAAATAATTTCTATTATTAGTAAATAAGTTACTAGTATACTTCAACTCCATGCACATTTGCTCAGAGTCAGCAAATAAATACATCCAATGCAATGCATGGCATCATTCATTTTTTGATATACCTGTTTTGCTCTTCTCTTTCACTGTCAGATGATTGATCACAGATGCTGCCGAGCCTTTGTAATGCGAGTCACAACAAGTTGACTTCAGTTGTGGATGCCTGCTCAAGTTTCTTTTGACACAGAAGAGTCGTCTCTGAATGCCTGCAGACAGAGGTGGTAGCCTTAAGAGTAAGACTCAGCAAGGCAGTTATTATGAGTTGCAGATTTCAAATGAAATAGAGGATGGCTGTACTCATGAACGGTTCACTAGTTATGGAGGGACTGTTAGAGGCTACATTATTGTTATTGTACTATACTCCATCTACAACATCAAATGTATGGCTGCCAAGATGGAATTGTATTGACTTGAGTGGGAGTCAAGAAGATGGAGCAAGACTCTGAGGAGTGCAGTCAACATGGAACATAAATGCACAGGCGTGCAACTCCGGAAGGTAAATAAAAAAGATACAGCGAAAATAAATGCACAGGTGTGCAACTCCAGTAGGTACATTAAAAGAATGAGTGATGGGGATGGATTTGGTTGAGCTTTTTATTTTAAGATTAGCAGTTTTGCACCAGAAAGTCATTTTTAATAAGAAAATAAATAACACAAATAAAAGAAGGGAAAAAGTAACAATTTAAAAGCCTGTTGGTCAGGGAAGAGGTGCTCGTCCTCAAACTCTGTGGGTCCGGACAGCAGTAGGTCATGTAACCCAGCAGTGATGAATTCTTCGGGCTCGCTTTCTTCATCCTGCTCTGATTCACGTACAGTATAGTCTGGTGGTATGAAGTGTTGATTCATTTTTATCATTGTCAGCCTCTCGACGCTTTTGGGGGAGAGACTGGTCCTTTTCGATGTCACAATGGCACCAGCAGCACTGAAAACCCGCTCAGAGGCGACACTGGCTACAGGACAAGCCAAATACTTTATCGCCAGCCTGCTCAGCACTGGCCACTGTCTCCTTCTTTCATACCAATAGACCAATGGGCTTTGCTCCATGAACACCTCTGTTGTGTCATCCAGATAGGCCTGAACCATCCGCTCAGTGTTCATTGGTGCTCGGCTTTGCTGCTCCTCTTTCCCCTTTGCAACAGCAATGGACTTACCCATACCCTTCTGTAGAAAAAAAGCAGTTATGCTTTTGGTTGTGTCTGCTGAATCAGATTGTGTAGGTGCTGCTTTTGGTACTGTTGGTGCCTGCTGGGAAGCGGACGCACTGCTCTCATGCTCTGATGAACTTGCCTCAGGAGGATGGCCTGGAGTACTTTGACTGTCCTGGGCTGGCACTGGCAGGCCTTTAAGTAACAGCCGTTCAGTTTCTAAATCATTAGCTTCCACAGCTATGGAACTTTTGTAATTGGCAACATCCCCATCTGAAAAAGGAATGACTGCGCTACTGCTGACAAACAATTTGTACCGTGGATCCAAGATTGTTGCAGTTATGTAATTTGGATCTGACACAATCATTTTAAGCCTTGCATTTCCAGATAAGCGGTTGGCTAAGGCCTTGGCCAAGGTACATGCATCAACTTTTTCTTCCTCACCTTCGTATGTTTCACAGACCTCCTTCAGCTGTTGCTCGAGCATGTACAACAATGGGATGGCTTGGCCCATAGTACAGTAACTGCACGTGTGAACACCTCAAAAGGTTGTAGCATCTCTGTTAAGCATTTAATGATGTCCCACTGCCACATCTCAACGGTCAGGGTTTTAAGATTAACAGTAGGATCCACTAATCTTCTTGACATTACATAAGCATTCAGTGGTATGTACTGCTCAAAGAGACGCTCAAGCATGAAATAAGTAGAGTTCCAACGTGTTGGGACCTCCTGGATCAGTGCTTTGACTGGCAAATTATGCTCCCGCTTAATGACGCGTAGCAGCTTCCGCGCTTTAAAAGAATGGTTAAAATGCGTGCATATTCTTCTGCAGATGGTCAGTATGTTGCTGACTTGGCGTTCATTTTTCAGAAAGTCTTGCACGACTAAGTTAATGCAGTGTGCCAAACAGGGTACCCTGAAATACTGTCCATCTTTCATTGCCTTCACTACATTACTGCCATTGTCGGTGGCAACAAAACCAATCTTAAGGCCTCTTGGTTTCAGCCATTCAAAGACCTTGCTGTTAAAGTCAGACAAAATGTTGTCAGCAGTATGATTTTTCTCCATACCAAACATGGCTACAGTTGCATGTTTGCGAGTGTCATTGAAAATCCCAGCAACGTCACGAAGGCCTGAAGTTAACTTGTCTTTCACACCTGCAAAAGAGATCCAGTGTGCGGTGATGTACATGTAATCTGCTGTGGCTTCGCGACTGCTCCACATGTCGGTTGTCAGGTGGATACAATGGACAACACTCTGTTGTAAGGCTTTCCCAATCAATCCCAGCACGTCGTGGTGTAGTGCTGGAATAGCAACTCTTGCAAAATAGTAGCGACTGGGAACGTCCCATTTTGGGGCAAGTGTTGCCACTAATTGCCGAAATCCCACTGCCTCAACAAATGAAAATGGGAGAAGGTCGAGTGCCAACATTTTTGCAAGTTTCGCATTGTACAAACGTGCTGTTGGGTGGTTCCGCTCGTACTTTCCCTCCTGCCTAAACATGCCAGTAATGGTAAGCTGCTTGGTAATTCTTTCTGTTCTGCTAGACGGACCACCTTTCAACGCAGACTTTTCACTCCTTGTCCTTGGTGTCTCCGGCTGACTCTGGTGCCACTGAGAAGTTGCTGATGCTGAGGATTTGGACTGCACCACTCCAGTGCTGGCGACAGGGCTCATTTGTGTACCACTCCCAGATAGAAGGTCATTGTCTCCCTCTTCTTCCATGAGTGGACCTTGTAGTACTGTATCCTCCCCACCAACACCAGTGCTTACATCTTTTAAGCTTGCAAGGTAGTTCTCCCATTGAATTGCATGTGTTTTTTTCATATGGGTCGTTGGGCCTCCAGTACCATAGTTTGTACCAATCTTACCACGACTAACATTGGTATGACAAATGGTGCATATAGCAATGTTCTCCTGATGTGGGTGAACCGTAAAAAAATCCCAGACTGGGGAGCTAAACTTTTGTCTCCTGCCATAGGAAGAGGAGGACCCACTTCCAATGCCGGATGAACTGGAGCCTTTTTGTTGAATTTCCCTATGTGACAGTTCAGTAGTAGTACTGCCACTACCTCCTTCTGTTGAGGTGGCGCTTGCGCTGGATGTCGCACGCTGCCGGGCCTTCGCTGATGCAAAAATGGGAGCTGGTGTTACTTTGGGTGTTCAGTGTGTAGGAGTTACACGTGCTACCTGCTCATCACTAATCGCAGCCCTTCTGGATAGGGTGAAAATGCTGGTCTCTACATCTTCTGCACCAGGAATAACGCTTGTGATGATGACATTGTCAGTGTCAGACCCGTCTTTATCACCATCAGTATCCTGCTCACCTACATCGAACTCCAGAAGTTCAAGCCTTGACGGATCCTTCCTTTTTCCCAGCATGGTATTAGGATGTCTCTCCTTTGAATGCTCAGTTCTTCGTCGTGGATGCCATTCCTTATCAAGGTCATCTGAAGGGATGCTATGCGAAGAACTCGATGCACTGCCACTAACCCTCCTTTCCTTTCATAAATTTAAAGACAGTAGATCACCTCCAGAAGTGGCTTCCTCTTCTTCTTGCTCGGAATGAGGCTCTACTTCCTGAACTGTCCCGACATCGGGAGGAACAACTTCTACTATTGCGTGCTGGGACGGTGGTTGTTGTTCTTGAGGAAGTACTATAGCGTGCTGTGGTTCTTCAACAACTACTATTGTGGGATTTGGTTGTTGTTGTTGAACAACTATTGCGGGAGGTGGTTGTGGTTTTTCAACAACTATTGCGGGAAGTGGTTGTGGTTGTTGAACATCTACTGCTGGCGGCGGTTGTTGAGCACTTTCATCTTGCGTGGATTGTGTGCTACTTTGAGACAGCGATAAGTTAAGTTCAGGCTCAGTATCACTGCTTTGTAACACTAGGCTGGCTACCTCTTCGACCCTCATGTGCTTGGCCCTGGGTTGGTGGCTTGCCCCCGCTAATGCGGATGTGCTGGCCCCAGCTTGCACCACGGACACCGCTGCTGCAGGCGTACGTTTTGGGGGCCCAAAAAAGGTTTGGGGGTCCATACCAGCCTTAAGTGACACTTCCTTCTTCTGTACCTTCTTCTCAGCAACTTTCTTGGTGGTGGAGGACCTGGTACCTGCTCTCTTAGGGCCCATCTTCTTCTGATGTCAGCACACAGCAGCACTCAGTAGCACAAATTGCAGAGATGTGTGCTCAGATGAGTCACACACCACACGTGGCGTACAATTGAAGGACGTCCGTCTGGCAGTTGAACGGGCGATGGATGAAAACAACCAGCACCTCCTCAGTCTTTTTCTGTGCACCTACAAGCAAAGAAGTCAGAACACGTCAGTCAAACAAGCAGTAAGCCAACACATGAACAATTGAAAGACACACAGGCCAATGTATAAAACACAAAAAAGAAGACTAATACTACCAGCACCACAGCTCCCAGCCACATGAAGTCCAGAAAGAACCAATAATAAAGTAAAGCAGGCCTATCATATACCAATATGGACAGAAAAAGGAGGATGCCTGCTACACATGAGTCATGACAGGTTAATGCAAGGAAAATCAAAATACCCCATGGCTAAGAGTTTGGAAAACTTCACTGCAAAAACACATACAAGCCATCAAATTATTACACACACAAAAAAGTTACCTACCCCCCTGCCCAGACAACAAACTTGGAAATGCAATGGCATACACACATGCCCTAATGATGGTAATTAAATAGACCAAATAGAAACAGCTACATAAAGCAGCCCCGCTAACTAGTAACTACCACCTCTGGGACTCTGGCCTACTATCAGATCAGACCAAAAGCAGGGAGGCCAGTGATAAATGCACAAAGGAAGTACCTACAAAATGGCCGCCACCACATGGCCTGTCCAGGAAGACAAAACTACAACCAAATAACACATAAATGAGGACTTTTTGTAGCACAGGGGACACATTAAACATTTTCGAGGAACTTTTATGCAACTCGGGACATATTGTTCGCGAGATTGCAAAATCGGCGTGTTCGGCAACGCGAATCGAATGAAAAAAGTTATCGCGTTCCCGAGCCAGTACATTGAGCGCGCGAACAAGACAAAAAAGGTAAGGTTGCGTTCTCACACAGTGCGACGTTACCAAAAGTACGCGAGCAGTATTCCTAGGGTTACCTACTGGCAAGGAGTGCCATATTAGTTACACACAAGCAACCAAAAGCTGAAAGTACCACCATTACAAAAAATGTGAAGCAATCCAAAGCCATACACGGTGTAATTAAAGGTACACCACAAAAATTGTTGATTAACTTGAATGCACCTATGGCTGTGAGTAGTAGTACCTACAAAAGCCTTGGATGGCTATGGCAAAAGAAGAGAACCAGGGAAGGACACAGAAAATGGCCGCCTCCATAGGGCCAGGAGGACAGGGACACCCAAAAACAACATGGAAAAAGGATGCACCCAAAATGGCCTCCACCACATGGCATGGCCACCAACAACATGGCAAAATCAGTCACAAAGGAAGCATACACAAAATGGCCGCCACCACATGGCCTGCCCACCAACAACAACATAGCAGAATCATCACAAAGGGAGTAAGTACACACAAAATGGCCCTCACCACTACATGAAAAGAAAGAGAAGACAGACAATAAATGCCTATGCCAAAGGGACAATGCTTAGCTTCACAAAATGGACACACCACCGCCCAAATTGGTCACCCCAACCATAAACAAGAAATCATTACATAGAGGACAGAAAGGAACTGGGAGTGGCCCATGCTCCAGGAAGACAAAACTACAACCAAATAACACATAAATGAGGACTTTTTGTAGCACAGGGGACACATTAAACATTTTCGAGGAACTTTTATGCAACTTGGGACATATTGTTCGCGAGATTGCAAAATCGGCGTGTTCGGCAACGCGAATCGAATGAAAAGTCGTTATCGCGTTCCCGAGCCAGTACATTGAGCGCGCAAACAAGACAAAAAAGGTAAGGTCGCGTTCTCACACAGTGCGACGTTACCAAAAGTACGCAAGCAGTATTCCTAGGGTTACCTACTGGCAGGGAGTGCCATATTAATTACACACAAGCAACCAAAAGCGGAAAGTACCACCATTACAAAAAATGTGAAGCAATCCAAAGCCATACACGGTGTAATTAAAGGTACACCACAAAAATTGTTGATTAACTTGAATGCACCTATGGCTGTGAGTAGTTTTACCTACAAAAGCCTTGGATGGCTATGGCAAAAGAAGAGAACCAGGGAAGGACACAGAAAATGGACGCCTCCATAGGGCCAGGAGGACAGGGACACCCAAAAACAACATGGAAAAAGGATGCACCCAAAATGGCCTCCACCACATGGCATGGCCACCAACAACATGGCAAAATCAGTCACAAAGGAAGCATACACAAAATGGCCGCCACCACATGGCCTGCCCACCAACAACAACATAGCAGAATCATCACAAAGGGAGTAAGTACACACAAAATGGCCCTCACCACTACATGAAAAGAAAGAGAAGACAGACAATAAATGCCTATGCCAAAGGGACAATGCTTTGCTTCACAAAATGGACACACCACCGCCCAAATTGGTCACCCCAACCATAAACAAGAAATCATTACATAGAGGACAGAAAGGAACTGGGAGTGGCCCATGCTCCAGGAAGACAAAACTACAACCAAATAACACATAAATGAGGACTTTTTGTAGCACAGGGGACACATTAAACATTTTCGAGGAACTTTTATGCAACTCGGGACATATTGTTCGCGAGATTGCAAAATCGGCGTGTTCGGCAACGCGAATCGAATGAAAAGTCGTTATCGCGTTCCCGAGCCAGTACATTGAGCGCGCGAACAAGACAAAAAAGGTAAGGTCGCGTTCTCACATGGTGCGACGTTACCAAAACTACCCGAGCTGTATTCCTAGCGTTACCTAATGGCAGAAATTGACAGACACCCAAAACCTGACATACCCCACACATAAACAGAAGATTTTCTAAATCAAACCAGTCCATCCATGATTTTCTAATTAGAGGTACACCAGAAAAACAGTTGATTAACTTTCATGACCCTATGACTAGTACCTCTGGCCTACTGGCAGAGTAGGCCACAAGTTTGGAGGCCTATGGCAAGAGCAAAGTGGCTGGGAAACATAAAATGGCCGCCAACAACACTTGGCCAGGCCAACCACAGAAAGTTATTACAATGAACTCAAACATGCCTACACACTAACTACATGGAGTACTAGGGTCAGCTATTGGCTTAAAAAAATAAAAAACTTTTAAATTACACAAACAGAAATTCCACAGCAGACATTGCTATTGCATAATGATGACCCTAAACCAATGCCAGCCATGATGTTTGTTTACAAACTTGAATAAAAATTTAAACACAGAATTATGATTTTACCCATGGGTACCTCTCTATGTAGCCTGGATGAAATTTAAAAAGAAATACAAGTTGGGACCTCATAAAAGTATAGGCACCCATCAATAATTTAAATCAAGGAATGAATACTGTAGTTAAAAAATTTAAAATCAAACAAACACAAGTCTACAACATCATACTCACTCCTACATTACTGAAACTTACTTGAAAAAGAGAATTCAAAATCCAAAAGTCCTCAGTAAAATCCAAAAAAAAGCAGTAATGCAGCCAACACACACAGAAAGTGATCCTGCCAGCTCAAAATCCAAATGAAAGTGACCACCTCATGGACAAAGCACTGGGAGGAGCCTGGTGGACAGGAACAGGAAGTTGTAAACTCCAGAGCCCTTCCTCCTTAATATTCAAAAATAGAGTAGAAACAGAAAGAGGACTCCTTCCCCCCAAAAAATACATCCAAAGGTACAACTTTGAGGGGTATTTCACTTGTTTGCTAACCAAAATGGTAATTTATTATTATGGTTTAACTTTTAACATGCTCGCGAGTTATTCTGTGCAAGATTGCAGGTTCTGCGTGTTCGGCAACTCGATCTTACCAACAAACATCCTCGCGCGTCCTTATGGCTTTATCGCGAATCCAATGACGTTATCGCGTTCGCACAGTCGCACGGGAGGGTTTACAAACATGGTGGCAGACGCGACCGGGAAAAAGCGAACGCAGAACCAAGGTAAGCCATTGCCGCGCACGCAATAATGTTATTCAGCGCGCGACAACTACGCTACGCACCGGATAGCGGAGTAATCGACAGCTACGCGTACTCCGCGGAACGCGTAGTTGCCAAAACTCCGCAAACTCCGCGAACGGAGCGTAGTTCTACGCCCAGGGTTAGTTTTAAGTAGCTTTCTGAATGCTAGGTGGTTCTGTGTGAGACGTAGGTGGGTTGGGAGTGAGTTCCAGGTTTTAGCTGCGAGGTAGGAGAAGGATCTACCTCCCATGGTGGTTTTATTGATGCGAGGAATGGTAGCAAGGGCTTGGTTGGAAGATCGAAGCTGGCGAGGTGGGGGTGTAGAAGGAAAGTCGTGTGTTGAGGCATTCGGGTCCAAGTTCATAGAGTGCTTTGTGGGCGTGGGTTAGGAGTCGGAAAGTAATCCTCTTATTGACGGGGAGCCAGTGGAGGTTTTTCAGGTGGCTAGAGATATGGTCTTTGCGTGGGATGTCAAGTATGAGTCTGGCTGATGCGTTCTGGATGCGTTGTAGTTTTTTCTGGAGTTTAGCGGTGATACCGGCGTATAGGGTGTTTCCGAAGTCCAGGCGACTTGTAACCAGTGCATGGGTGACTGTCTTTCTGGTTTCGGTGGGGATCCAGCGAAATGTATTTTTGAGCATGCGGAGGATGTTGAAGCATGAAGATGAGACTGCGTTGACTTGTCTGTTCATCGAGAGAGAGGAGTCCAGGATGACTCCCAGGTTTCGCGCGTGGTCCGTCGGGATGGGTGCTTTTCCAAGGGCCTCTGGCCACCAAGAGTCGTCCCAAGCGGAGGGGGAGGTGCCTAAGATAAGGACTTCTGTTTTGTCTGAGTTCAGTTTCAGACGGCTGTGCTTCATCCATTCTGCTACTTCTTTCATGCCTTCATGTAGGTTGGTTTTGGCGGTGTTGGGGTCTTTGGTGAGAGATAGGATCAGTTGGGTGTCGTCTGCGTAGGAGATGATGTTGAGGTTGTGTTGGCGAGCGATGGTTGCGAGGGGGCTCATGTATACGTTGAAGAGGGTGGGGCTGAGTGAGGAGCCTTGGGGTACGCCGCAGATGACTTCCGTGGCCTCGGACTTGAATGGTGGGAGGCGGACTCTCTGGGTTCTTCCGGTGAGGAATGAGGTGATCCATTCCAGTGCTTTTCCTTGGATCCCGATGTTATTGAGGCGCTGTAGGAGAGTGCTATGGCAGACTGTGTCGAAGGCTGCGGAGAGGTCAAGGAGGATGAGGGCGACTGTGTCTCCGTTGTCTAGTAGAGTTCGAATGTCGTCTGTTGCTGCGATGAGAGCGGTCTCCGTGCTGTGTTTGGCTCGGAAGCCGGACTGTGAGGAGTCGAGGGATTTGTTGCTTTCGAGGAAGGCAGCGAGCTGGTTTTTGACGGCTTTCTCGATGACTTTGGCCGGGAATGGAAGGAGCGAAATGGGGCGGTAGTTTTTGAGTTCGGTGGGGTCAGCTGTGGGTTTTTTCAGAAGGGCGCTGAGTTCGGCATGTTTCCAGCTTTCCGGGAAGGTGGCAGAGTTGAGGGAGCAGTTGATGACATCTCGGAGGTGTGGTGCTATGATGGAGTCTGCTTTGTTGAAGATGTGGTGAGGGCATGGGTCTGTGGGGGATCCTGAGTGGATGGAGTTCATCAGGCGGATGGTGTCCTCGGTGGAGATTGGGTTCCAGTTGTTAAGGATGTTCGAGGGGGTGCAGGTATGGTAGAAGATTGGGTGGGATGGTCTCCGGGTTGAATGTCGAAGCTGTTGTGGATGTCTGCAATTTTGTTGTGGAAGAATGAGGCTAGGGAATCGCAGAGGGCTTGCGAGGGGGTGATGTCGTTGGAGTTGGCTGAGGGGTTGGTGAATTCTTTGACGATGTTGAATAGTTCCTTGCTGTTGTGGGCGTTGTTGTCTAGTCGGTCTTTGAATGCGGTTTTCTTGGCAGTCCGGATCAGTTGGTGGTGTGTGCGGGTGGCGTTTTTGAAGGTGTCCCTGGTGCTGGTGTTTGGGTCTTTTTTCCAGGCCTTCTCCAGGGAGCGACAGAGTTTCTTGGATTTCTTAAGATCATCATTGAACCAGGAGGCGTTTTTGCTGCCAGGTTTGATTTGACGTTTTTTCGGCGGTGGTAGGGTGTCGGCGCTGTTGGATAGCCATTGGGTGAGGTTAAATGCCGCTTGGTCGGGGTTTGAGGAGTGGGTGGGTGGGTTTTGAAAAAGCGAAGAGGAGATCTGGTCGATGGTGATTTTGTTCCAGTTTCTTCGTAGAGTAGGTTGAAGTCGGTTGTGAGTGGTGGTTTTATTGTAGAAAAAGTGTACGCAGCTGTGGTCCGTCCACTGAAGGGTGGTGGTGTGAATGAAGGAGACATGTTTGCTAGAGGTGAAGATGGGGTCGAGTGTGTGACCTACGATGTGGGTGGGCGTAGAGACAAGTTGTTTGAGTCCGAGGTTCGCGAGGTTGTCCCGAAGGGAGGTGGTGTTGCTGTCGTTGCTCTTTTCCAAGTGAAAGTTGAGGTCTCCCAGTAGGATGTATTCCTCGGAGGGGAGGGCGTGTGGGGTGATGAAGTCGGTGATAACGTCGCTGAATTTTGCACGGGGTCCTGGAGGCCTGTAGAGGAGAGTGCCTCTGAGTGTGGTCTTGGGGTCGGTGTGGATCTGGAAGTGAAGGTGTTCGGCGCTAGCTAGGTTGACGTCTGAGCTGGTTGAGATGCGGATGGAGTTCTTATGGACGATAGCGATGCCTCCTCCTGTTTGGTCGATGCGATCCTTACGGATGATCTTGTATCCTTCCGGGATGGCAATGGTGATGTCAGGGGCTGATGAGGCGTTCATCCATGTTTCTGTCAGGAAGGCGACGTCGGGAGAGATGGTGTCTAGTAGATTCCAAAGTTCGATGGCGTGTCTGTGGATTGAGCGGGTGTTGAGCAGGATGCATTTTAGGTGGTTGGTGTCGGGTCTTTGCTTGGTGTCGGTGGTAGAGGAGTTGGTTGTGGTGCCGTCGAACTTGCAGGAGTAGCAAGAGAAGGGTCCATGGGTGTGTCCGGGAGCGGCTTGAACGCAGTTGGGGGAACGGCCGGGGTTAAGGGCTAGGAGGGTTGAAATAACCTTGAAGGCCTCGACACTCACTGTTTAGACATAGCTTACCAAGCAAAGCTGATACAATAGGAAAACATATTATTCTCGTGAGAAGCAAAACATTCTGCTAGACTCTAAACATTTATAATATTATGTGCCGTGTGCAAAAGCAGCAGAAAGGAAAAATGCTTTTTATACTTCGAATAAGCTCATGCTAACTTAACACAGTGTAGAGGCAAAGCCCATCTCCATGACACCCTAATGTTGGCACACTATAGTTGGAATGGCAAAATATACTATTCCTAAGTCCAGCGCTCTACCTACAGCAAGTCGATGTAACGACTTGCGATGTATAGGACTGCGATGTAACCATGCATTCATTGTAACGGCCATGTTGCAATCGCATGCGTTGTAAATGCAGGCAATGCAGTGTCCTTTTCACTTCTAGACATGTCTGAATGTTTAACAAAAGTGGTTTTACACATAAGGACTTTGTTTTTTCTTTTTATTTGTAGGAAGGTATTTTTCCCATGGAGAAACCACTTCCCCAACCCCCAATAACTCTAGTGTGGCTTTCACCCCTTTTCCATCTGTTTTACAACTCTTTGTCATCCCTTTCCAGCCCTTTTCACATCTATTGTACCCTCTTTCCCAACACAGATAGCTGGATCCACCTCTCCACGACAGGACCAAGGGCCATATGTATCAAGATGCCAATTAGCGATTCTGTAATAGCGATTTTTAAGAAATCGCTATTTCAGAATCGCTAATTGATATGTATCAAGAAAATCGGAATTTTTTTGCGATTTCTTGATATTCCTTAACTGCGAATTCGCAAATTGCGAATTCGCAATTAAGGAATACTTTTCCATTCATTTCTATGGGCCTCCTGGCCCATAGGAAGGAATGGGAATGTATTCTCAATTTGCGATTCGCAAATTGAGAATAATTTCAAGGGTGCAGGGGTGTCCAAAGGACACCCTGTTGCACCCCTGAAATAAGTATGGGTGCACATATTGTGCACATACATGCCCTAAGGGCATGTATGTGCGTCACATGCCACTTTGATAAATGCTGAAGTTGGTGGTAATTTGCGATTCCTTAAGGGCATTTTGGAATATTTTTTTGCTTAATACATTGCATTTAAGGAATCGCAAAATTTGTGATTCTTTAAATGCAATCTCAAAATAAGGAATCGCAAATTTTGCAATTCCTTATTTTGCACCCAAATTCTTTCATACATACCATTTTGCGAAAATGAGTTCGCAAACGCCGAAATTCATTTCGGCGTTTGCGAACCCATTTGGCCTTGATACATACGGTCCCCAAATCACCAACTGTATCCAAAGTGGAGATGAGCCATCAAAACGTTTGTGACTACCCACTCTCAAGTTTCAGGTTTACTTGAATTTTTGAATCTATGGTCTGCTCGGGAACATGTTTGCCGCTATACGATATTACCCCATCCCTGTGTAATTCTACACTTGAGTAAATCTACTTAGGGGTGCAAATTTACATTCATCATTTTGTGATACACGTGTTAATTTACACTCCCAAATCACGTCATGTTTGCACTTAAGTTAATAAAGGGGATGCAAATAGCTTCTTCCAAAGGCCCCCATATGAGAGAAGGATGTTTTTGTATTCCTAGTTCATATCTTTGGGGGTTGGAGTTTTTGTGTACTTAAAAGCACCTTAAAATACTTAAAAGTAATAGGAAGGTATATTCTAGCCCAGCTATGTGCCCACTGTTCATTGGGAGAATTTTTACCCATCATATGCTTTCTCAGAATTTTAAAACAATCCTCCCTTTTAACACTTTTGTACTAGAGCTGTAATTGACATTTGTATATAACTTTACGTGTTTCTTCTTTTGTTTTAGATTCTCAATTTAGATAAAGAAGAAACTGACAAGCATTCAACTTAAAAAAAACTGCTGAAATACAGCAAAAGCACTGTCAAACAGATGATTTAACTGTAATATACCAACCCATGCAAACAAGAACTTGCATAAATGTTCACAGACCATGTACTCTATGTCTGTTTGCAACTAGTCTTTTTTTGTGACTTTTATGTATGTAACTTATTTGTTGTTCATCACAATAGCAGTGCTGCATGGCACAGATATCTGAGTCACAGAAAGTTAAAGGTTTCCCAGAGACACAGCACAAATACATAGGGGCAGACTTACAAGCCCCCTTGCACCACTTTTGCGTCACTTTTCCCATTTTAAAAGTGACGCAAAAGTGGCGCGAGGGGCTTGTAAATCTGCCACATAGTGTACATTTGTGCATTCAGACATTATCATGCATTATTACACTAAAGCAAAAATTGTTGGCTTTAAAGAAGCTTGAATTTTTAAAAGAATGAAAAGGTGGTTAACAACCCAATCTGGGAGAGATAACAATTTGTTTGTGGTGTCTCTTTATGAAAATTAGGCCCAGAGTGGAGCCCTAATTGTGTATGGAATGTGCAATGACGTAGTAGGTTGTTGATTGATGGAAAGGGAATCAGGACCAACGGGTGGAGTTGTTTCTCTTTTTCTGAGTAGAGGTTGCAGTCACCCAAGACAATTGCGATTCTCCTATTAACATGACCAGAGAATCTGGATTTCATTAAAGACACGGAAGCTAACATAATGCATTAATCCTTTAATGCAACTCACAAACAGCCGCTTACATGTGAAGTAGTGTGGCTCACTGGTTAGAGGCGGCAGACCCGAGAGCAGAGGACGGCCCGGGACCAGGGTTCGATACCCGGCGCGGCAGGTTTCTGGACCAGGGTCAGCGGACTCGATAATTCTCTCGCCTCGGTGCCCACTCTGATCAGCGATCACACTCGGCAACTCTGGGCATTAGCTTGCCTCATCTTCACTAACGGCCCCACCAGACCGCCGGGGATGCCTGGTCTCACCCTGGAGATACCCATTAAGGGACCATCTCTCAGGGAAGCCAGGAAGGGGTTCGCAGCGGTCGAAGCGCCTTGGGACCCTACGGGTAAGTAGTGCGCTATATAAAATGCCAATACATTTACATCATAAAGAACAAGAACAAGAATGAGATGACATCACGCCAACAATATAAGCTATGCGCAGGAGTAGATCTGCCTCTTTTAAATGCAATCAAACATTGAGAAAGTAAGTAGAATCAAGCTTCAACTTGGAACAAGGGTGCTGCAGAGGTTGAAAACCAAGCAAGGAAGCGAAGGAACATCCATGTGGATTCATCAGTTCGAATTATCCGAAAATAAAGTGAAGAACGTCAAAGATTGGAACAGAATTGCCAATAAACCTTGAACATGAAGAGAAAATAACATCTGATATTCAAATAGATAGCAATATCATCGAATGTAAACAATGGTATTCAAACAAAATCAACGAATATATTCAACGTCCAAGGGAGGGACGGGAGGGATAATGTTAGCCTCCATGTCTTTAATGAAATCCAGATTCTCTGGTCATGTTACTAGGAGAATCACAATTTAATTATAAGACAAGGAGGCTACATAATGCATGTTGGTAGCCCTTAATAACAACGTCAGAAACATGTTCAATTGGTTTACAATAATGATGAGCAAAAGTAGAGGCATTAGACCAGTCAGCAGCCTTAAGGATAGAATCCAACTTACCACCAGACCAGAATGATTTGCTGGCCATAGCGCTTCTGAAAGAATGAGCTTGAAATTTTGAAAGGTGAATACCAGCAAAGTTCATAGCCAATTTAACTCACCTGGCGATAGAGCAGGATGAGATGGGTTTAACTGGTTTGACATAAGAAACAAGAAGTTGATTTGCATCAGGAGGACGAAGGTCTTTCATTGTTGAATCGAATTCCTTCATGCAGTCAACGACACAAAGTTTTTTACTGAAGTCAAAACGAGGATAAAAATAGATTCAGACATGGTTTTAGTTCTCCTAAAGATTTCAAATTTAACACCAAACATGTCATAGCATCTATTAGAAATATCGAGAGCTTTGACGTCGGAGACTCTGCGTCAAGAAACCAAGCATAAAAGAGAGGCAAGTTTTATGGAAAGACATTTCCTGTTAAGAAGAGAGTTGTCAGGCCAGGAGCAAAAAAGGTCAAGCAGAAGTTTAACATCCCACACAGATTGGTATTTATGTCTAGGAGGTCTTTTTAGCCTAATACTTTTAAGAACTCTACAAATAATACCATTCTTACCTACCGTCTTACTGTTGACAAGAGAATGTCCTGCGTAAATGGAAGATCTAAAACAATTAATTGATCTATAGGAAAGACCATTGTCGAAAAGGTCCACAAGAAAATTAACTATATTAACGATAGGAGCCTCCATGGGATCCAAGTCTCCTCCATGCACCAACGATTCCATTTTCTCCAGATGTTATTATATCTGTAGTGAGTTCCAGGTGCCCATGATTCACCGAGGAGAGTGAGAGCAGATGACGAAAGTCCAGACAATTGGTTAGATTGCCTGACACTTTCTAGGCAAGAAGGTTCAAACTCCCCGAAAGAACTAGGTGGTGATCTTCCTCGTTTGCGTTTAGAACCAGACCTTTTGCTGCAGGAATCAGGAAAGGGATGCCGGAAGAAACGTTCCAGAGCTGTGGGGAACCACGCTTGAGTGGGCCTGAAAGGAGTTATCAGGACCAGAGAGCACTGTTCCTGTCTCACTTTCTGAAGAACCCTTTGGATCATTGCGAACGGGGGAAAGGTGTAAGGTCGGTGAGGAGCCCATGGTTGTAGAAAGGCGTTCACTGCCAGAGCGCTGTCTGGCATCCAGCTGAAATACTGAGGGAGTTGGAAAGTCAACCGGCTGGCAAAGAGGTCCATATCAAAGGGGCCCCAGAAAAGAGACACGGAGTTGAAAACGTTCACGTTGAGTTTCCAATCGCTGAAATCTTGAAGGAATCTCGAGTTCCAATCCGCTGGGAGATTGGATTTCCCAGGGAGATATTCTGCCCTCAGAGAAATCTTGTGTTCCAAGCAGAGCATCCAAAGTTTCTTTGCCAGATCGGATAGGTCCGTAGACCTCGTTCCTCCGAGTCGATTGATATAAGAGACTCCAGATACGTTGTCCATTTTCAAAAGAACGGATCTGCCCTGAAGAGAGTGTCTAAACTCATCAGGGCATAGAGACTGGCAGTCAATTCTAAGAAGTTTATATGGTGGTATGACTCTGTTTGAGACCATACCCCACTAGTGTCTTTGTCGAGGAGACGTGCCCCCCAGCCATGAAGGCTGGCGTCTGACTCCAAGACAAAGTCTGGAGTCAAACCGAAAATAGCTTGTCTGTTCCAAGCATCCAAATTGTCCAGCCACCAAGAGAGTTCCTATCTCGCTTGATGATCTAAGGAAATGAGGTCCCCATACCACAGACCAGACCTGAGGGCATTTGCCTTTATCCTCTGGAGGGCATGGTAGTTGAGGGGTCCTGGGAAGATGGCTTGAATCGAACAAGAAAGTAAACCCAGGAGTCTGGCGAACTCTCGGAGAGTGAGGGATTTCTGTCTTAGAGCAAACCTGATCTCCTTCTGAATTTTTGCGATTTTCTTTTTTGGAAGTAAGAGGAGACATTTGGAGGTGTCTACAGTGAAGCCTGGGAATTCTAGAGACTTGGAAGGGGAAAGAATAGATTTTTCATGGTTTATAATGAAGCCAAGATCCTCTATGAGATTCATGGAGATCCTGAGATCTTCCAGGAGTTGGGAATGAGTTTGAGACATGATGAGAATGTCGTCTAGGTAGATAATAAGCCGAATACCCCTCGCTCTCAGGATGAAGACAATTGCTCTCATTACCTTGGTGAAGCACCAAGGGGCAGATATGACGCCGAAAGGAAGGGCCTGGAACTGAAAGAGGTGACTTGTCCCATATAAATTGGAGAACGGGTTGATATTCTTTTGCCATAGGGATGGTAAAATAGGCGTCTTTTAAGTCCAATTTGACCAGCCAATCTCCCTGAAGGAGAAGGTCTCTGAGAAGATGGATGCCCTCCATCTTGAAATGTCGATAAACGAGGTATTTGTTTACCTCCCGAAGGTTTATCACCGGTCTCCAACCTTTGTCCTTCTTCTCGACTAAGAAGAGGGTGCTTACAAATTTTCTTTGAGACCAAGGGACCTCGATAATGGCACCTTTCTTGAGCATAGCGGAAACTTCCTCTTGGACAATTTTTAGGTGTTCTAAAGGAAGAACCAGAGGTTTGGGTGTAATCGTCTGACATGGGATATCTACAAAATCTATTTTGAACCCCTGGATTGTCTCGAGAACCCACGGATCTTGTGTCAATGATTTCCAAACATGATAGACGTGTCTGAGCCTCCCCCCCACCCTGGGAGGGGAAGAAGAAGGAGAAGCACTTACTTAGAGTGTTGTTGCTGGAAGCTCCACGGGAGGGGTAGCCTCTGCCACGGGAACCTCTTCCTCTCTGTGGATAAAATTGTCGGTTG
Organism: Lissotriton vulgaris; assembly: GCF_964263255.1. Classification (NCBI taxonomy): domain Eukaryota; kingdom Metazoa; phylum Chordata; class Amphibia; order Caudata; family Salamandridae; genus Lissotriton; species Lissotriton vulgaris. Next base: position 791,309,924 of record NC_141698.1, read on the forward strand.
GAGGGGTAGAAGCCTTTACCAGTGGTACCTCTTCCTCTATTGGATGAGAAGGGCCGGAAGTTTCCACTGCCGGAAGAGCGGCTACTTCTTCCGGCCTGTCCAAAAAGGTTTGTAGGGTAGACGCGGCTCATATTATTCTGTGCCTTTTCCAGAGCGGTGAAAGTTGCGACGTACTTTCCAATGGTCTTAATCATATCTTCTCCGAAGAGGAGACCCTTGGGTTTGCTCGAAGGTTCTTTCTCGGCAAGGTCACCTAGTTTGGGGTTAATCCTATTAAGGGTAGTCTTCCTCCTCTCGATATTGAGACCAGAGTTGGCGTTGCCAAGAAGTACGATAGCCCTCTGACTCCAGCCCCTAATTAAATTAGTGTCGAGGGGAGAATTTGAGATGTTGAGGATTCTAGTAAGGGGGCCGAGGACATCAAGAAGGCGATCTTGACAAGCCTTAAGGGCCCTTTTGAGTCCTTTTCTGGGATCCTTTCCCAATGTAAATAAAAATGTTATGAGGTCAGGATCGAGATTGGGGGTCTGGCAGACTCTATCCTCGATGCATGGTCTAGGGCAATCTGATCTCATAGTATTGCGTGTTTCTCTCTCTCGAAAGAGTTTCTCAGCCATTTGGTAATAAACTTGGCGACATGGTCGTGCGGGTACCATCTAGAGCTGTTAGGGTGGGAGATGTTGTTCGGGAAGAACATTTCGCCACCTAGAGGGTCATAAATTGCGTTTTTAGAGGAGGGGGAAGAGTCGGCTTCAGAAAGGGTATTAAGATCCAAGTCGTCCAGATCTTGATCATTCAGGTCAAGGACGAATCCGTCATAAGGGTCGTTGAAGATCTCATCTTCATCTGAGTTAGAATCTGTGTCAACACGTGCACTGTCAACAATTGTGCCGCTGAGGGCACCCGCCAAATCTGTGCCACTAGGGACACACATCCTGAGTGTGCCGTGAGGGGCACCATTACCTTTTGAGGGGTGAGGGCTTACCATAGGTTGTGAGGTGCTGGGACCTCCCAGGTCATGTGAGGTAACGCGACCTCCGGCAGTGCTTTCGCAGTGTTTGACTTTCTTAGGGGGCTTAGAGTATACAGATTTGTGTTTACGAGGAGTGTCACCATCATTTAGTAAGGATCTTTTCGGGGACATGACCTCTTTCAGTGAGTCCAGCATACATGACCTCATCTCCCTCTGTGGGAAGGATTTAAAGGAGTCGTTAGTATGATTAGGGTAGCTAGCGACTGCGTCATCTGACTCAATGTCAGACATAACAGGTAAGTAAGTTCTGGGTAGATTAAACTAAAATGCTTTAAAATACAAAGCCTCTTTATTATTTCTTACTTATTTATTTTTGTATATGTAATGCTTAATAAATGAATATAAATTAGACTGTCTTTTTTTAATTAGCAGAAATAAAGATTTGCTAACCTTCCTTATTACCCTTTTATTTTTTTTTTGGATAAACTTTATGAGATAAATCAAAAGGGGGGTTAAAAAAGCCAGTTTGAACGATCTAAATTGATCATGAAACTAGCGAGGAGGCAAGCGAGGAGGAAACTAGCGAGGAGGCAAGCGAGGAGGAAAGACAGCTGATCGCGACGATGAAACACAGGCGATCTGGACCTCGGAGGGGCAACGGACACGCTGGAGGCAGGCGATTCATTGAGGTGGAGGAATGAACCTTAGAAGGCAGGGGGCGTAACGCTGCCGCTGCCAAGGTTCATTCCTCCATGTGGATGCGATGGGCTCGCACTGGAAGCGAGATCGTCGGAAGGGAGCGTCGGAGGTGAGAAATCCTTCGTTTTACAAATTAAGGAAGTTCAAAGACAGTAAGTTTTGAAGCAAAAGGGCATATTCACTAAAGTACGCTGGCAATAACGTTGATGTAGGGATAATAACATTGGAATTGTCCGAGGTCGGGTCTCGGAGTCAGGATAGACAGAGAGCCCACACAAACTCGGATCAGTGATGAAACGAGGGCGGTGGGTGGGAAAAAACGACAACCATACATTGGAAGTCGAGGGAGGGTTGAAGGGTGAGAAAACCTATTGGGGAGAAAGCAGTAATGAAAGAAAGGCTCACAAGAAAACTTAGTATCAATAAGCCAACGATAAATAGTACTGTAAATGGCAAATACAATACAATAAATTAGTAATCAATATTAAGAAAAAAATGGCAAAAGTAAAGAGAGAAGGAGAGCCAACTTATCTGTTTGCGAGCCGCATTTAAAAGAGGCAGATCTACTCCTGCTCATGGCTTATATTGTTGGCGTGATGTCATCTCATTCTTGTTCTTGTTCTTTATGACGTAAGCAGCTGTTTGTGAGTTGCATTAAAGGATTTATGCATAATGTAGCCTCCTTGCCTTGTAATAAAATCTGATCATAAGAGGCTGTTAGTTTTTCAGTGTTTTAATTATTAAAACAATTGACAAAACAGTTTATGGTTTGGGGAACATGGTTTCCAGCCTCAATGGTTTAGTGTTGTATTTGTAATCAATACGTTGAGACTTTGGAATGAGGAGGGGTTATTAAGATAATTCTGTTTGCATTTAAGGGGCTCCTTGTGGATAAAGGCAAGCCCCCATCATTTTTACTGTACTAACAAAGTAGAGGCAGTAAGAAAACTAGTTCTAACATGGTTATAGAGAATGGGCAGACATAGGTGTGACTGCAATAGCATTGATGCAATAGTCTTAGAAGAGGGTAGATATGAAAGTTGTATTTGAGACCTACAGTCCAGCACAGCGATTTTGATGGGATGTATAAAAGACAGGCACTGTGTTGAGGGGAAATTATACTTTTCAGTTTATTTCACCAGATTTCTTGATTGTGTTTGTGATACCTACTTCTGGAGATTGTGGCAATCAACGTGCTTTCTGTGAAGGATAAAAAGTGCCATAAAGCCAGCATTTGAAGGATACAACTCATGCAGTCAACATAGTGTTAGCGAAATATACCTGAAGAAGACAAACACAAGATTAAGGTGAATAGTCATCACATCAAGGACAGTCAACCGCAATAAGCAACAAAATCAAACTATAGGTGAGCCAGGTGGTAGGTTAAGCAGTCTGCAGCTGAGAATTACACATGTACTAAGATGGAAACAAAGGAAGATCCTACCTGATGCTGCTCCTGGTATCATTTCCTGCTCCCATATGGTGTTTACTCCAAAGTGTGTCTGTGTTAATCCCCCCAAAAATGCTTAATAGAAATATCCACTGAATTTTATAACAAATGTTCCTTATTTTCCACTCTGATGGATGCAGCTCCTCCTAACCATATACATTTCCGAAAATATTTATAATGGCGATCACAAAGCAGGTTATTACCATTGTCCATTACCCTTTGGAGTTATGTCACTGACCATTCAGACAATGGATTTGGTTGCCTCAATCTTGCCAGGTCAGTTTAAATTCACACTCCATATTTTACCCATATTATGTCCTCTCTACGCCGTACTCATTAACTTTTATATTGTTGAGTAGAAAGGAACTTTGCAGAGGCCCCCACACTCCCCAATGACAATGTGTCCTTTGATGGTTATATCTAGGACCAGTTCTTAATTTGATCCTGAGTTTGCCGGTGTCTGCACTAGAACTTCATTCTCAACACCGGCACTTTTGACCGTCCACCTCCTGGTGGCACTGTTTCTCTGAATTTGAGTTGTGCACCACAACGAAGTAGTTAATAACTTCATATACATTAAAAAATAATAATACCTGTAGCCTAAACCATTCTTATAGCTTTGGGTGTCTCGGAATAGTCTGAATTGTCACACTTGTAAGAGTGTGATGGGGTTCGCGATTGTGTTGGTAATAGCGTTGGCAGCACTGGCAGGGGCAATGGGTGGTGCAAGCTGCAGTGGCCTTCTGAGAAGGACCCTGGCTCGCAATTTTCTTTTGGTTTTCACATTAAGCAGTGTTTAGGGTCCACTGACTTCACTGTAGGTCACAAGGAATATCTTTAGGATGCTCCGAGCTCCTCTCTCATTTCATTTCCCCAAACCCTTTACCCTGCTTTCCCCGTTATGTCATTGATTTACTTTTCAATAACTATGTAGTGAAAGCCTCTCGTATTGCATACATGTCTACACTGTTTGACAAAAGGCTTGATAGTGGAAAACGAAAAATGGTAATGAGGATTGTCTCCCTCCCCACCCACCGCTGTTGAGATGCAGGCTACACCCCTGAAGTTGGGTGGTGGAGGTTTGTTGGATTTAGACTCCAGGTGGTGCTGGTCGTTAGATGCATTGCCACTTCCCACATATCACAATGCCTAGGTTGAGATGAATTCAGATGTACGAAGTACTAAGGGGGGGGCGGGGGGGCTCCTACAGGCTTAAACCCTGCAACAGGGTCAGGTAATATGCGTGGAGCAGAATTCCACTCTTTAAGCCATACACTATCCCCTTGATATACCTGCTGTATACATTTATTTAAAGTTTGTAGAAAGACACCCTTATGGTGACTGTGCACAAGAGGAAGGCTGCAGGGACACAAGGCCCAGGATCAGGCTGCTACTGTTCTTCTGCACATCAGCTAACGGCATGTTACATGTCTTTTTTTTGTCTTCTGAAAGATCAGCTATAACAAAAAAGAAATCACAAGCCAATCATGGCCTGACTTTGTCATATCTTGGCACACCAGCAAATACCTTCCGATAATGTGAGATCAAATAGTGTTAGATTAGTGAGTGAACTGCAGTTGGAGGCTCTGGTGTGCCAAAACAGTTTGTTGTGTCTTTTTTTTGAAAATTTCTTTATTGCTGCAAATCAATGGTACAGCCAAATAATCACATCAGTTTGTTGTGTCTTATGCTGTCGAATAAAGAATACCCGTCCAATACGACAGCCATAGTTACTGTTCCTTCGCTACTATGAACATGCACTATACACATAGAGAAAGGCGAAACACACATTCTGCTGAAAACCATTCTGGAGGACAATAAAAAAAAACATAGAATGGAAAGGAAAAAGAGGGCAAGAGCTGGTGCACATTTTCCACATATTTTTGTGTGGAGTCACCGTGCCGGCACAAATGTCCTTCCCCACAGCGTTTCCCACAGTCTCCCGAGTAAAATTATACCTCACTTGTGTGGGTGGGGCAAGGGCCTGTGACTGGGAAGAGCCCAAAACATAGGGAATACGGGTGTAGCACAGAGATTTCTAAGCGCTACATTTAAAAGAAAAATACGTTTTTAGCCAATTCTGCATTGGACACCCACAAAAGTGAGGTATCATTTTACTCAGGATATAATGGAGAATGCTGAGGGGTAGGACATTTGTGCTGGCAGAGTGATTCCACACAAAAATATGTGGAAAATGTGTTTCTTTCAGCTAAATTTAAGATTTGCATGGTATTCTGGGTAGAAGAACGTTGGGGGATCCACACAAGCCATACCTTATTGGATTTCCCCGGGTGTCTAGTTTTCAGAAATGTTTAGGTTTGGTACTTTCCCAAGATGGCCACCGAGCCCGGGGCAAAATCCCAGGTGCGCCCGCCCCAAACCTAGGGGCCTCATTTATGAGGCCGTGCGTCACATTTACGCCGCCGGTGCGTCACTTTTTGTGACGCACCAGTGGCGTAAAAAATACGCCTTGTTGCGCCATATTTTCAAACCTGTGTGCCACACTATACCTGCGCCAGGTATAATGTATTCAAGGGGGGCGTATTGACGCAAGAAATTGTCGTAGAAGTGACGCAGTGAAATCTATGAGATTTCACTGTGTCACTTTTAGGACACGTTGCATCAAAATCTTGTGCCTGCCTCACAGCAGGCGTAAGACTGATGCAGGCCCTTTCACATGGGGCTTGCCCCATGTGAAAGGAGGCATTGCTGGAGATGCGTCACTTTTGTGACACACTCCAGCAATGCGTCACTTTTGCGCTTACAGATATGTCAGAAATACTGACGTATCTGTAACTCCTTGCGACATGATGCGGCATACATTAAATATGACGCATCAGGAATGTCGCAAGGAGTGAGCATTGAGAAGTGACGCATCGCTGCTTTCACGCAGCGATGTGTCATTTCTCATAAATGAGGCCCTAGGTAGTTTTGTTATAGGTAATTTTGAAGTTTCCACAGTACGATTGGGCCATTTCCTATTGCTGCCACTATGCCTACCCACACAAGTGAGGTAACATTTTTATCGGGAGACCTGGGGGAATGCTGGGTGAGAGGACATTTCTGGATCCACACAGATTCCAGAACTTTCCCACACCGAAATTTGAGAAAAAAGTGTTTTTTCAGCACAATTTGAGGTTTGCAGGCGGTTCTGTGTAGGAGAATGTTGGGGGACCCACGCAAGCTAGTTGTCTAGTTTCCAGATATGTCTAGGTTTGGTAGATTTCCCTAGATGGCCCCTGAGCCCTGGGCCAAAAACTCATGGGACCCCCCTTGCAAAACCAGGTTGGTTTGTGATAGGTAATTTTGATGTTGCCTCAATAGGTTTTGGTCCCTTGCCTGTCCTTGACCCACCCACACGAGTGAGGTACCATTTCTATTGGGATACTTAGAGAAATGCTGGGGAGTTGGAAATTTGTTGTTACTTTTTGCAGCGCGAAAATTTGGGCACAATAATGCAAGGAAAATGTGACAGTGACATTTTGAGGTTTACAGGATATTGTGGGTAAGATAACTTGTTGGGATCCACAAGAGAGACATAACCATGTACTCCCTTGGGTGTTTAGTTTACGACAATATCTACAGTTGGTAGGTTTTTCTTAGATGAAATGTACACCGAGGCAGAGATACACAAAAGGCAAAGATTACTGCTGCAAGCCATCTATTCCTCAAGCACACACACATACTGGTTGGATTTGACATGAGACAAGAGATTTCACAAAAATTAAATGCACTGTCAATAATTGAAAGGACAACAAAACGGAATCAGTTACTCACAGCTTGTGAGCTGTAAAACCACTTCATGGCACCAATCGCTTTACAGGGCATTCACACACCTTTCATACATGATACACACAAGACTATTCACACCACCAGGCACGTAACTAACACATTACAACATTCACAAAAAGGTACAAGGTACACCCTGCTTGAGAAAGACAGAAAAGACAAATATTTCTGGACAACCACCTATTCCTCAAGCACACATACATACTGGTTGGATTTGGCACGAGGGTAAGTGATGGTTCAGTATATAGAGTAGTAATAACCAGAGATTTCACAAAATTGAAATGCACTGTTAATAATTGAATGGTCGAGAAACTGAACCATTTGACTCACAGCTTGTGAGCTGTAAAGCCACTACAATGCACCAACCTCTTTACAGGCCATTCATATACCTTTCATACATGTGACACATACCAAACCATTCACACCGCCAGCCGTGGGCCCAGTACATTAAAACACTCACACCAGAAGACAGGGCCATTCAAGGGCCCATCACTTTCACACACCCACATTCCTGACACAACAACCACACCAGCTCATGGATTGCGTGGAGTGGCGTTTGGCTAGCTGTGTTTGTAGTGACCAGCAGCAAGTCACTACTCACACACCGCCAGCCAAGCGCCAGTCCATGCACACCTGCAGTTGAGCACCAGTCCACGCACACCGCCAACCAAGCGTCAGTCCACGCACACCGCCAGCCAAGTGACTGTCCACGCACACCACCAGCCAAGCACCAGTCCCCACAACACCGCCAGCCAAGCACCAGTCCAGGCACACAACCAGCCAAGCGCCAGTCCAGGCACACCACCAGCCAAGCACCAGTCCAGGCACACCACCAGTCAAGCGCCAGTCCAGGTACATGGCCAGCCAAGCACCAGTCCACGCACACTGCCAGGCAAGCACCAGTCCACGCACACCGCCAGCCGAGCGCCAGTCCACGCACACTGCCAGCCAAGTGCCAGGCTACACACACCACCAGCCAAGTGCCAGCCTACACACACCGCAATCACATTTAGGAATTTTTATACAAAAAGAAAACACAAACAAATTGCAAATAGATACAAATCTACTAACACAAAATCTATCTGAAACTAAATACATTGCACAAATGCCAACCCTGAAACTGAACAAAAAATGTAAAACAATAGAGACCAGGCAGTTCACTTTATCACTCATGGACGCTCCCAAAAATGATTTTGCATGTAGTGCATTCTAAAACAAACAGGTACACACAGTGCAGGGTTAGAAGGACACTTGGGGCAGTACATATGAGTCTCCTTCCGTATACCTCTTCGCCAACAGACTCTACATCGCCTACTGGGAAAGTCTTTTGAGGGTGTGGGAGGAATGTGATCAGGAAAGTGGCGATCTTTCAATCTAGTCACATCCTACACCACTCCAACTCTAGGAACACTTACCCGTTCCACTACAAAAAGGCTCCTGAAACTTAGCAAAAGTCATCTTTGACTAGGGACAAGAATCCTTGAATACAACAAAAGCATTAAAGGTTGCCAAGTGGAAAAGATGGATAGCCAACTTCTTATACCAAATGTAAGCCTTACAAAGAGCGTGTAAGGTTTCAACCTCTGATCTACTCTATCAACACCACCCATGTACCTATTATAGTCTGAAATGCACACAGGTTTGCGCGCTTCAGCAACCTGCCCCCAAACAGTCACAGGTGAAGTGCTTTCATCATGGATGGTAGTCAGCATGTAGACATCTCTCCTGTCTGAAAACTTCACAGCTAGAAGTTACCCGCAACGCACTGCACTGTCTTCTCACAAGCTTTTGACAAACAAGTTCTTTTGGGAAACCTTTACGGTTAGAGTGGATTGTGCCACTAGCAACAGGGTCCACTTTGGCCAATTCCCTGAACAACGGCACACCAGTGTAGAAGTTATCTACATAAAAATGGTGCCTTTGTTAAAAAATTCTCTACCAAGTTCCCACACAATTTTCTCAGTCACTCCAAAAGTGGACAGACAACCCGGGGGGTTAATCCTGGATTCCTTACTGGTGTACACACTGAAATTAGAGAAATGTCCAGTCCTACTGTAACACAGCATATACAGCTTAATTCCATAGCTTGCCCTCTTATTAGGAATGTATTGCCTAAAAACCAAGCAGCCCTTGAACAAGACCAAGGACTCATCCCCTTCTATTTCTTTCCCTGGAGCATAGATCTCAGAAAAGTGATCAATGACAGGCCGAATCTTAAAAAGACGGTCACAATCAGGCTGATCTTGTGGCATCGCTAAACGATTATCGACAAAATGCAGCATCCGAAGCAGAAGCAAATACCTATCACTTCCAGAAATATAGCTGTTGCCATCAAGGGACTAGTAGAACAATATGAATACAATGATGGCTTCCTTAGCAAGCCCATCAAAAAAGTTAAACTCAAGAACTTCTTCATCTCTTCCAGATTTGTGGGAGTCCACCGGGTAGCTCTAGACTGGGGCCTAAGGCTAGCACTGTTGTCCCTCAATAACTGTTCAGCATACATATTAGTCTGCTCAACAATCTCTACCAAAAATACATCGTCCTTAAACAACTGACAAAAATGTATCAGCAAAACATTTTCTGTATTCACTCTACATACTGGAACACCAGTAAAGTCTGGGCTGCAGGCCAGATGCCTCTTGCTGCACTTTCAGCACTTCAATGTCATCCTCTAAAATAGTCACTTCATTGGAACCAAGAGTAGCTACATCTGTAATGAGAGTAGCTACATCATCTGATGATTCCATGTGGAAAGAAAACCTACTGCCTTAATCTTCCCCACCCTCCTCTGCCTCAGATGCAGAGTCAGTCTCTAAACCATGGACAGAGGAAGACTCAAAAAGCATACCAACAACCTGCTGAGCAGTAATCCGTCGGCTAACCATTATCCTTACTAAGAAAGGAGACTGCACAAACAAGTCAACAACATCCAACACTGTGCAAAATAAGTAAGTAAAAAAATGTGTGCTTTATCACAAAGAACTAAGGGCCCGATGTAGGTGGCAAATACCGGTCGGAAACGGCCGAATTCGGCCGTTTCCGACCGGTATTTGGCATCTTGAGATGTAGGGGGCCAGATTATACAGATTCTGTAAATTTACCGAATCAGTAAATTTACAGAATCTGTAAAATACCGAATTGGTATTTTCACCGATTCGGTAAATCCCAGATGTAGGTGGGACTCTTCTGAGTCCCAAAGGCCTACAAATTCGGTATTTTACCACCCAATCCTATTGGGTGTTAAAATACCGAATTCAGGCGTGCATGCACATGTGTGCATGCACACCTAGCCATGTGACAGACAGACATGCCCTTAGGGCACGTCTGTGTGCCATATGGCGTGCATGCCTATTTTTGGGGTGCCAGAGGGTGTCAAAGTGACACCCCCTGCACCCTTGTGAATTTCAGAATTTACCGATTCGATAAATACCGAATCGGTAATGCCCATTCATTCCTATGGGCTTCAAAGCCCATAGGAATGAATGGGCATTACCGATTCGGTATTTACCGAATCGGTAAATACCGAATTCTTCCGAATTGGTATTCCAGCACATCTGGAATACCAACATACCCACCCCTTAGATTTACCGATTTTTAATTACCGAATCGGTAAAATTCGGTAATTAAAAATTGGTAAATCTATTCTACCTACATCTAGCCCTATATACTAAAAAACAATATGATTCACTTGCAAGACACAGCCACACTCACCAGCTCATACTTCGCAGAGACACAGCAAAAACCAACGATATCCCACTAAAAAGAAAAAAAAAATACTCACAAGACAACAAAATACATTGTACAAATAAAGTCTCTTACCAAACACCGGCAATTACACAAACAGCAGAACCACCAGTAACGAAACCGCAACCTAGAACAGTCTAAAGAGCAAAAGCCTTGAACTAGAACAAAAAGGGGGAGAAATAAAGCATTGCAATTGCAATTCACAAGAAATAAACCAATTAACAATAAAACACACTATGGGCTAGATGTAGGTAGTATAGATTTACCGATTTTTAATTACCGAATTTTACCGATTCGGTAATTATAAATCTGTAAATCTAATGGGTGGGTATGTAGGTATTCCTGATGTGCTGGAATACCGATTCGGAAGAATTCGGTATTTACCGATTTGGTAAATACCGAATCGGTAATGCCCATTCATTCCTATGGGCTTTGAAGCCCATAGGAATAAATGGGCATTACCGATTCGGTATTTACCGAATCGGTAAATACCGAAATTCACAAGGGTGCAGGGGGTGTCACTTTGACACCCTCTGGCACCCCAAAAATAGGCATGTGCGCCATGTGGCACACAGACATGCCCTAAGGGCATGTCTGTCTGTCACATGGCTAGGTGTGCATGCACACATGTGCATGCACACCTGAATTCGGTATTTTAACACCCAATAGGATTGGGTGGTAAAATACTGAATTTGTAGGGCCTTTGGGACTCAGAAGAGTCCCACCTACATCTGGGAATTACCGAATCGGTATTTTTAAATTTACAGAATCTGTCAAATCTGGCCCCCTACATCTCAAGATGCCAAATACCGGTCGGAAACGGCCCCCAGCTCCTGCCACTCTAACACCAGACACTAAATGCACAAACAGCAAGAGGCACACAGAACTGTAAAGCAAGAAAATGGCCACTTTCTAAAAGTGGCCTTTTGAAACACACAATTTAAAAACCAACTTTACCACAAGGTGCATTAATACATTCTGAGTTCAGAGAGCCAAAACTCAATTTTTCTATCTTGTCCTTGTGGAAAGTAACACATGTACAATTGCTACAGTGCAGCCTTAATAGTAAGTAAGCATGGGCGAATTTTGCGAATTCGCGATCCGCGAATTTGCGGCTTTGCGAATTCGCGATCCGCAAAATTCGCGAATTTGTGCGAATTTGCAGATTTTTGTTTTTTTGCGTGTTCGCGGGGTTTTTTGCGTGTTCGCTGGGTTTTGTGCGTGTTCGCGGGGATTTTTGCGTCTTCGCGAGCCGCTTGCATAGCGAAGTTACCCATGCAGTCATTTATGGGAGAGGGAGAGAGAGATAGCTAGATAGATAGATAGATAGATAGATAGATAGATAGATAGATAGATAGATAGATAGATAGATAGATAGATAGATAGAGAAAGAGAGAGGGAGAGAAAGAACGAGAGAAAGAAAGAGAGGCCGGATCTCTGAAGGGCCAGATTCCTGAGTTGCCCCTACAGAACATACAGCTTTTTATTTTTAGCAAAATGCATATGAAAATTGTGCTGTACAGGTCTCTTTTAGTTTAACCCCCCCTGACAACTCAAAATGGGTGTATTTGCCATCCTCTCCCTTCTTCCTGTTTTTTATATCTGTAAGTGCTTCCTGATGAGGTTTAATTCCTTGGACAGGTGCCTCGTTGCCTACTTCAAGGGTCAGAGCAGGGTCAGAGAATAGTTGCAAGTAGGCAACGAGGCGCCAGGAAGCAATTAGCAGCAGGTGTCCAAGTTGAAGTTAATTTGTTTGTAACCCTTTTGTAAAAGGTTACAAAGAAATTAGGTTCAACTTTTGCACCTGCTGCTGTTGTGGTTCTGGGGGTTCTGAACCTGTGTTTTAAATATCATAATTCTGTTATGAATTCTGTATCAGTGAACCGCAAATGACGAATGCGGTATGCATGAGTATTTTCATCATGTTACACCAATGGATTCACTGTGCATTTGAAGGTTTTGTATTGAACACTTGGGTTCCATCTTGTAAATAGCAGCCATGTTATTCGTTGCCCTTACAGTAGGCTCTCCCCATGGCAGAGCAAGCATTTAAAGGACATAACCTTAGCATGGGTTTGTGCTGACTTCTGCATGACCTGACGACAGCTGACCCTGTTGCTTGAGGCTAACCTCCCAAGCCAGTTCCTTGTTCAGCAGCTGGCCTAATAAAGATCAAAGAGCAGGACATGTCCGATCTTTTATGGCACCGTTCCCACCGCTCCTATCTCCGTCCCATCTGTTGCTGCCTTTCCTTTCAGACATGTTCATCGATCTAGTTGAAGGTTTTATGGTGGGTTTGTCCGGCCTGATTGAACAGGAAACCAAGCATGTGTGCGATCCTTTTTTTAGCCTGGACTTATCTTGAAAGTGGTGCTTTGTGTGCACGTCCTAGGAGTGACTAATAATAATAAGGAATGTGTGTGCCAAGAGCACAATTTTCTGTATAAAAGGCCTGTGCAAGGCCATGCAGGCAGACTCCCTCATTCAGTTGCTTTAAGAGTGGCTGGGCGACGGAGCCTCACAATTAATAATAATAAAGATGTCTTTTCATATTTCAGATTCTGTGTTGATTTCTTTGCCACTTTTGAATGGACTACTTATTGGTAAGACCCCTGAGAAGGAGTATTGTAAATATTTGTTTCTTCAGTTGGCGCAACCAACGGGGGCCTCATCATGAAGTGATTACCTGGAGGAGAGATTTTTCAGAGAACAGAATTCTGCTGAGGAAGGCAAGACAGAAATCTACTAAAAGAGGTACTCTGTGCACGGAGGTTCTGGGGGATTCTCTGTCCTAGCGGCCCAGTATATTTTTGATTTTTCTGACTTAAAACTCTCCAAAAGATGTCACTCCTGACTGAGCAACCCTTTTTGGCGTAAGTTTTTTTAAAAGAGACTGTTAGTGCAGTTAGAACTTGTCAGTTAGAATTTGGACAACTATTTGTTTGGTACAGCTTTGATAAGTATTTGTGGGTCGCTCCCAGTTAGCTTTGTGGTTCCGTTTTAGGAACATTTGTTTCAAATTTGTGAACTTGGCATCTGTTTGACATTTGCTTTGTACTTTGAAACTTGGCCTTTGTTGTTGAAACTTGGTTGTTTGATTTAAGTTGGTCGCTCCCACTTTGTTTGGTTCTTTGTATTATTTGAAGATTGCAATTTTCAATAACCAAGGGTTTGCATATTTGCAAATGTATCGATGGAGATAACCCCTTGAAGTTTGAAGCTGGATTAGTGAGCTATAAGATGCCTGATCTTAGCAAATTTGGAGCTTTGTATTGGCCAACTTTGTATACGCTTGAATTAGCCGGTTTATCTAAATAGGTTAGATTTACAAACATATTTCTTCCTTGGTGATTTTGTATCCCCAGAGAACTAAAATATGATATAATACATAACAAGGATCCTTTGCTCTGTGTAATTTTATGAATGGTTATGCAGAACGATTTTTGGTGTTCTGCCAGCTACCGCTAGTGAATTAAGTGTATTTTTGGGTTTTACACTGTTGAGCAGTGTTTCTTGTAAATATGACTTACAGCTACGTATAGTCCGGACTGTCCTGTTTTCGTTCTGAGTGTTGATTTGTGGGTTTAAATGTGTGTTTGAATGCGTGGTTAAAATGTGTGTTTACATGTCTATTTTGTTTGTGAGTTTTGTTGTAAATTGCGACGGCGCGATTTACAAGAAATGGTTAGAGAGCGCTGTATTGTGTTTCCTAAATGTTTTCAACACTTTCTGTTTATGTCTGAAATGAGCTCAATGTGTGTGGTTCACATTTAATGGATATAAATAAGGCCCCAGCCAAAAACGAAATTACATGTTTTTGCAGAAATAAATACATTTACAGCGTTTTCACTTACATGCACTGTATTAAATGTTCACAGGCAAAACGTTTTTAGCTACAGTATATTTGCATAGGAATGTTTCTTCAGCCAGCATTTTTTGTAGTTAAACACGGGTGGAATTTTGCATGACGGCCCTTTTACATGACAGAGGCCCTAAAAGTGACGCAGAATGTGACGCTTTTTAAATTAGGCATATGCGCTCAGGTTTGTGAGTAGATGCATCTAAATAATAGGCAAGGGATGTAGCGGGCTCTTATATGTAAAACAATCACAAACAGAAATAATTGGGTTTTATTAGAAGACAAAAATTATTAATTATGGAAAAATAATTAATAAAAATTAGTGCTACCAAAATCGTTTTTTACTATTTATAAAGTTTAGCACTCATACTATGACCTCTTAGCATTAAAATGTGATTTACGTTATGTTGCATCACTAAAATGACAAGAATTCATGTGTATAAATTCGCTTGCCATAGGCGCAAGCAAGCTCATTTTTATAACGTATAAATTATTATTTTACCATACCTAACTCATGGATTATGTAATAGACTTTCTAGTAATCCATATTCTGCAAAAAGATTGTAGGATACTCATTTTTTAATGCCCAAAATAAGAAAGTCGATTTTGAGTAAATTCACTGTTTAAACTGCATTTTTGCTTTCCTTAAAGTGTCTCAGCCTTAAGCAAAATGCATGCATTTAGGTTTTGATATAAGGTTGTGCTTTCTTGTGATTCAGTGGGTTAATGTGCCAGTACAGAGGCTTGTTTTAATATAAGGATTGGACGTTCTATCTTCAAGCTGGGCCTACGGAAAGTTTGCTTATTTAACACTGATGAAGTGTGTGCCATAGGATTGCAACAAGTAATTACTCCAAAAAAAAAACTGGTCTGTGTGTCTTTAGCTTTTGAGACAAATTGACAGTGAATGTAGTCTAATAATATGGGAATAGTGATAATTTTAGCGACTAAAAAGAGAAATTATTTTTTTAAATAGCTTGAATTATTGCAGATTAGATCCAGCCTACTGGCTTTGTCAGCTCCACTGTGGCAGAGGCCGGGGGCTGGGAGAATTTGCAACAGCTGGCTCAGGCGCGCTGAGATGTTCTGTTTTAAGTGTTTCCCCATAAATTATGGAGAAGGCCCCTCGTGTGTTGCCATTTACAGCCTCTTAATTAGGCCTTTGTTTCCGAGGAATGCAGAATGACCTCTCTGAACGGGCTGCTAAGGGTGAGGTTTCTGGTTTCTGTGGTAACATGAAGGAACTTGATTTAAATGGGGAGATGAAAAGGGGTTTCTTTAAACATCGTGTTAAATGCTTGGCAGGACTGCTACATTGTGTTTCCACGTTAAGGAAAATAATGTTTGCTAGCTGTGTTTATTTTACAGAAAACGAAATGATACATCCAGTTTTAGATAAAAATAACATGCAGCCTTTTTCACACAATTTTGAAGGTTATAGGCCTAGTTAAAGAAATTGCGCATTAAAAATAACATGCATATGGAGTATAAGTGTAACAATTTCTTTTAGAACGATAAGAATAAGGTGGTTTTAAGTCGAGAAGTCACGGTTAAGTGATGTAAAATATTTCTGTGTTTCTTCCAATGTGTTTTTTTGGTGTTGTGTATTTTTCTGCTTTTTGCCAACAGATTGTTTATGGATTGTTCTTAAGAGGAGAAGACACGTGAGTTTGGCTACTTGACAAAAGATGTGTTTTTGCGTCATTTCTTTAACAGAAAGAAATGTACATGTTTCTGTTTGAGGTATTTACAGCTGTCATGACATATTATATTTGACAATGGACCTACAACTGCGTTGTGCTCAATGTCAAACGGTGGGAGTTTGGACCTGACAATTTAGACAGGCCCAAATATTGGGTTTTTGGCTGAAGGTTTAAAGTGCATAAAATACACATGCCATGGTGCTGCATTTTTGTATGTTTTGTTTATGTTGTTACCATCACAAGTTCTCCTGTGTTCTGAAGAGGTCCGTATGACGATATGTACCGCTACACAATTATTGGATGAATTTGGTATAATGATAAATTTCACAGATATGGTTTGCATACTGTGAGGAAGAATGGCAGCACTTTTACCAGTGCATGCCTACGTTTGGCTATATTGATAAGAAAACTAAACAAATATAACAAGTTCAAAGTGTATCACCTGATGTTACTTACTGCAAATTCCCTTAAAGGAATAGGCAGCCCTAAATTGTTATGTATCCTTGATTGGACCTAAGGATAGAATTATAGATCTGTGACTCACGGTGACCTAATTTTTATATTGCATTATTTAATCATGTTTTGTTTCCCAAATAGCATATGGCTTTTGTCCCTTGAAAGGAAGCCAGGTTTCATTTTTCCTCTCCCTGAAGAGAGAACAGGAACATAGATTTAGAATTTGTGTAACTTTGGTCTTTTGTGTATTCCCCGTTCTCTTGGTGCTGTGTCACATGCCTGAGGCACCCAAGCAAACTCTTGTTCTTGCTATAGATTTTTCTTTTGTTGTTCCGCCCCTGACCAATGTCGCATTATGCTTAGTTATTAGGCATTTTAGTTGTGTCCTAATTCCATTTCCCCTTTTCCCATATTCCTTTCACCAGTCAGCCCATTTATTATTATGGGTGTATTGTTTATGTGCACACTTCTAGACTGTAGTTATGTATTAGGGACCCCCCATGTTATTTAAAATGTTTTTTTTCAGACTAACTGTCAAGGTAGTGACAGGCTGGTTCCAATGTCTATTTTTAATTTTTCAGCTCTCTTGTGTTCCTGCTGCTTTAATTTTTGGAGGGATTAGATGTGTTCTAATCATGCAAATACCAGGACTTTCTAGTGTTTGTTCTTTGTCTTCACATTTGATCATTAGCTTTTGTATTGCATAGTGCACTTAATGCACATTTTTAAAAGGGACTTTTCTTCATATCCTTAATAATCTGAATCATGTTATTTTTCTATTCAAGATGTTCTAGATAAGGAATTTATGAACACCTAGGCTTAATCATTGAGGGACCACATGTATTTACCCCATTAGACAATGCCACTGTGTGAGGAAATTCATTTTGATAGAATTCCTGTGTAGCTATAGATGACAGAGAATAATGAAAAGAACATAACTGAAGATTCTAAAGATACTGTTTTGCCCTTTTGTCTTTGCTCTTGTATTTTATGCTCATGGCACATTGTCACTCCCTTGCAGATTGCAGGCCACCTGCTTACCAGTCCTCTTGTTAAAACACATGAACTGCTTTTTGTGCTTGATTTGAAGGAAACTAACAATTGTGTTACATATCCTACATCACTAGGGTCCTGCTGGATCTTCCAGAGTCAAAGGAAGAGTGATTCCCTGCAGACCTGTGATCAACACTAAGCTCACTCCCCATCAGTGACCGCTCTAATATGAATAGATTTCCTGACTCTACAATTCTTGCAACAAGAAAGTCGCGAAGCTTAACAGCGATCATCAGCGCGACATCAGTGGTACCTCCAAAGCAAGGCATTTGATTTGCGAAAGGCTTTGCAGAAGAAAGGAGGAGCTGATTCGTTTATTTGTTGTTTGGGCTCTGTACCTGTTATGTGCTGGTAAACCTCTGTCAGTGTACATTCCCTTGAGCCCTTGGCCCGAGTTTTGGCCACATTCACACCTCTTTTGCTTTGCACCAGTGGAAAGGCAGTGCACCCAAGGATCCACGTTTGGAAAAAGGCACTACATTCTGGTGCCCATGAGAGAGCAGCTTGAGCGTCCTCTGACACGAAATAATGAGTGTTGGAGCCTGAAAGTGCTGCTGATTTTGCTGGTCGTTTCTAAATAGTGCTTGGATCTGCACGAGATGCTTTGTGCCCTTGATCAATGAACAGCACATCATTTGTAGTGTCTGCCACAAAGAAGAGACACTGGTGCATTGTTTTGAGACATTGAGACTTTCGAGTGCGCTGTGAGTGTTTTGCCCGGAGAGCACTCCAACTAAACAGTATTGTTTTCTCATGAAAAGCCTGACTTGAAGAGGCCCAACGCGAAGAAAACACTGGAAGCGGATTTGATGGACTTTGGGTATTTTCTGTGAGCTTGTATAGACTCGAAGTTTGGATACTAATTTTTGCTGCTTTGCTGGCATTGTTTTAAAGTACTATTCTGTTTAGTAAAAGCAGAATAAAGTCCACTCTCTGTGGAAGAATATTCCCTTCTCATCTGAGAGCATTGATCAGGAACACCATTGTTTCACTTGAAAATATAATAAATTACTGAAATGCGTAGGAAGCAATATAAAACGTTATTAGAAAATTCTATGATTTGCTTTCTGCTTAGGACTGTGCAAGTATTACGCATTTGACTTTTTGTTGTTCTTTTTCTCTTGCTGAATTGTATTATGGTTTTTTGTTAAATTTTTGATTGGTTACCATTTGCCAGTTGCAGGGTCACGTAGGAGTACCAACGGTTCAGTTTGTGACCTGAGTAGTGGCAGTAGGCCTGCAGGACCTGCAGTGTCCCTATGACCTGCTAATAATCACAGCTGAAGTACTCTACCAAGATTGCGTGAGCGACATTAGAAAATGGAGATTGTATTGAGGAATGACGATAAAAAGCAAGAGATGAAAAACAGACATTATAGAATATTGTTCTCTAAGTGCGGTATAGCTCTATCTATTTTAATACTTTTATGTATTTTATTGGCTACTATATTTTGGTTTGTTTCCTCCTACACAATTGACGTCTGCACCAACTTCCCAACATACTCTTTCTGTTTCTTCACATGAGCTTCATATTTTACCTGAACATGAACTGGTTAGGTCAGAGTTTACTGATAATTCCTTTGGTACAGTATTTACATCAACACCAGCTAGTGATGAATATAGACATGGTCTCAGAATTAGCATGAGTATAGGTTATTGCCTATGTAAGGGCAAAAGGATGCTCTGTGGTTCTGGGGGTTCTGAACCTGTGTTTTAAATATCATAATTCTGTTATGAATTCTGTATCAGTGAACCGCAAATGACGAATGCGGTATGCATGAGTATTTTCATCATGTTACACCAATGGATTCACTGTGCATTTGAAGGTTTTGTATTGAACACTTTGGTTCCATCTTGTAAATAGCAGCCATGTTATTCGTTGCCCTTACAGTAGGCTCTCCCCATGGCAGAGCAAGCATTTAAAGGACATAACCTTAGCATGGGTTTGTGCTGACTTCTGCATGACCTGACGACAGCTGACCCTGTTGCTTGAGGCTAACCTCCCAAGCCAGTTCCTTGTTCAGCAGCTGGCCTAATAAAGATCAAAGAGCAGGACATGTCCGATCTTTTATGGCACCGTTCCCACCGCTCCTATCTCCGTCCCATCTGTTGCTGCCTTTCCTTTCAGACATGTTCATCGATCTAGTTGAAGGTTTTATGGTGGGTTTGTCCGGCCTGATTGAACAGGAAACCAAGCATGTGTGCGATCCTTTTTTTAGCCTGGACTTATCTTGAAAGTGGTGCTTTGTGTGCACGTCCTGGGAGTGACTAATAATAATAAGGAATGTGTGTGCCAAGAGCACAATTTTCTGTATAAAAGGCCTGTGCAAGGCCATGCAGGCAGACTCCCTCATTCAGTTGCTTTAAGAGTGGCTGGGCGACGGAGCCTCACAATTAATAATAATAAAGATGTCTTTTCATATTTCAGATTCTGTGTTGATTTCTTTGCCACTTTTGAATGGACTACTTATTGGTAAGAACCCTGAGAAGGAGTATTGTAAATATTTGTTTCTTCACTGTAACCCTTGCTTGGCTGAAAATTCGTCCCCGCTAATTCGCGGATTTTACCGCAATTTCGCGAGATTCGCGGATCGCGAAATCACGGAAAATCCGCAAATTCGCCCGCGAAACGAATTTTACGCCCACCCTTAATAGTAAGCCTATGGGACAGACAGCCTTACAATAGTGAAAAACGAAATACACAGTATTTCACTGGTAACTGGACATAATATCGACTACATATTATCGAATGGACAAAATATCGACGGAAAAATATCGACATTAACTAAATATCGACTATAGGAATATCGTTGGACAAAATATCGACTGAAAAAATGACCAAAAAATATCGAATACAAATATATCGACTCAAAAATATCGACCAGACAAAATATCGAAATATAGTGAAAGTAAAAAATATCGAGAATATGTAGAAAAAAATGTAAAAAATAAAAATGAAATAATAATATATAAATAAATAGTAGTTAATGTTTAGGAGCGGGTTGTGGGTTTATAGGGGAATAGGGTGGGAAGTAATTTAATAATAATTAATTAATCAATATATGTTTGTTAATTGTTTTAATTAGATTTTAATTGGTGATTAATTAATATTAATTAGTTAATTGTTTTATTAAGTATTTAGCATATTATTTAATTGATTAATTGTTAATTAATTATTATTAATTATTGTTTTTTTTATTGATTTGTACATTATTTTAATTGATAAATTGGCTATTAATTAATAATAATTAGTGATTTATTTTATTATGAATTAGCATATTATTGAAATTTATAAATTGGTAAAAAATTAATTATAATTAGTTAATTATCTTATTAATATTTTGCATATTATTTAAATTCATTAATTGGTAATTAATTTATAATAATGACTTAATTACATTAATTGGATGCATTTAAATGTAAGGTATAAATGTATGTTCATGTTAATTAATTAATTGGAATTAAACAATATTAATTAATCAAATTTATTATTATAGCTAATGTGATAATATATTTTCTTTTTGTTTTTGTTAATTATTATTTTTCTGTTAATTAAATATTAATGTTTAATGTTGTGTTCATTATTATTTATAGTGTTCAGGGTCAGTTTAATAATTTTTGGTATAGGGTAATTTTTTAGGGTTCTGGGTCATTTTTCTGTTCGTGAGTAAAGGTGTATTTAGTGGGATTTGGGACATTTTTCAGTTTGTGGGTAAAGGGGTTTTGAAAGGGTTAAGGGTCAGGTTTCAGTTTGTGGGTAAAGGGGTATTTAGAGTGTTCAGGGTAAGATATCTGTTCTTGGGTGAAGGGGTATTTGTTGGGTTGAGGATTAGTTTTCAGTTTGTGGGTTAAGGGGTATTTAAAGGTTCTGGGTCAGTTTTCAGTTTGTGGGTCAAGGGCTTATTTAAAGATTCAGGGTTAGTTTTCTGTTCTTGGGTGAAGGGGTATTGTTTGGGTTCAGGGTCAGTTTTCAGTTTGTGGGTTAAGGGGTGTTTTTAAATAATCCGTGTCAGTTTTAAGTTCAGGGGTAAAGGTGTATTTTTTGGGGTCAGGGTCAGTTTTTAATTTGTGGGTAAAGGGGTATTTATAGGGTTTAGGGTCAATTTTCAGTTTGTGGGTAAAGTGGTATTTATAGGGTTCAGGGTCAGTTTTCAGGTGTTGGGTAAAGGGTTTTTTTTAGTTGAGGGTCAGTTTTCAGTTTGTGGGTAAAGGGGTATTTGTAGGGTTCAGGGTCAGTTTTCAGTTTGTGGGTAAAGGAGTTTTTTAAAGGTTCAGGGTCAGTTTTCAGTTCTTGGGTAAAGGTGTATTTTTTGGGATCAGGGTCAGTTTTCAGTTTTTGGGTAAAGGGGTATTTTTGGGCTTCTGGGTCAGTTTTCAGTTCTTGGGTAAAGGTGTATTTTTTGGGATCAGGGTCAGTTTTCAGTTTTTGGGTAAAGGGGTATTTTTGGGCTTCTGGGTCAGTTTTCAGTTCTTGGGTAAAGGGGTATTTTTAGGGTTGAGGGTCAGTTTTCAGTTTGTGGGTAAAGGGGTATTTGTAGGGTTCAGGGTCAGTTTTCAGTTTGTGGGTAAAGGAGTTTTTTTAAGGTTCACGGTCAGTTTTCTGTTCTTGGGTAAAGGTGTATTTTTTGGGATCAGGGTCAGTTTTCAGTTTGTGGGTAAAGGGGTATTTTTGGGGTTCTGGGTCAGTTTTCAGTTCTTGGGTAAAGGGGTATTTTTTGGGTTGAGGTCAGTTTTCAGTTTGTGGGTAAAGGGGTATTTGTAGGGTTCAGGGTCAGTTTTCAGTTTGTGGGTAAAGGAGTTTTTTAAAGGGTCAGGGTCAGTTTTCAGTTCTTGGGTAAAGGTGTATTTTTTGGGATCAGGGTCAGTTTTCAGTTTGTGGGTAAAGGGGTATTTTTGGGGCTCTGGGTCAATTTTCAGTTCTTGGGTAAAGGGGTATTTTTGGGGTTGAGGGTCAGTTTTCAGTTTCTGAGTAAAGGGGTATTTGTAGGGTTCAGGGTCAGTTTTAAGTTTGTGGATAAAGGGGTATTTGTAGGGTTCTGGGTCAGTTTTGGGCTTTGGGGTGAAGGGGTATTTTTAGTGTTTAGGGACAGTTTTGGGTATTTTGGAGTGCTGGTGTATAGTGTAACATAAAACACTTATACATTAAAGCTATTACAGGAAAATACAAAATAATATAACTTTACATTATTAAGTTTTACTTTTATCTAAAAAATATATGTATTAGCATGTTTCCAGACAGTAGCTAGAGAGGAGTTGGAATTCTAATTATTAATTGGTTAGTGTCCAGCACCATCACTGATATTACCTACACTGGAGTTGGATTAATAAATAAACATTGGTCAGTCTCCACCACATTTTATGATATTAGCTTGAGTGGAGTAGGAATAGTAAATAATTTTTAGCTAGTGTCCTGCAGCTTCTATGATATTAGCTTGACTGGAGTAGCAATTGGACATATTAAATTGGTCAGTGTGCAGCACATTTGCATACATTTGTTCATTACTGTCTTTTAATATTAAAAAACAATGCAACATGGATGTTTTCAAAAAACTTTATTAAACAATTTTTTAAATTTTTATTGTGTACTACAATACAATCACAAACAAATATAACATCACATTATTTTGACTTTTAGTATTCACAGAATAACATATTTACATTTATATACATGTTGTCAATAATAAAAATAAAATTGTTTACAACATTATTTCAGTAAATTTAACATATTCCCATCAGTCACTTACAGTTACAAGTATTTATATCGAAATACATAAAACAATGATTTGTTATACATTTCTTACATTAATATTTAATAATGTTAATATTAAATATTAATATCATTAAATATATATAAAACATTTTTTATTTTAACAAGTAACATGACTATTATTACATTTGTTAGAAGAAATTGAAATACAAAATAAAATATTTGTTGGTATATATTTCAGAAAATGTTGTTTTTAAATTAAACATAGAAATCTATTCGGTTGTAAACTTTATAATTGTATAGGGAAACAATATGTTTAATTATAATATCTGGTATTGCCAAAATATTAGTTAAGCTATTATATACTTTTGTTATAGTTAGAAATTATTATAAAACATTTTGTAATAATTAATAAAAATAATAACTATTTTATTAATTATTATTATTATTATTATTATTAATTAATAAACATAAACATTCCTTTATTATTTCCAAAAATATATACATTCACAGATAAAATAAATACTTTTCTTCTGGCCATTGTTTATATAGTAAATGGTTCAAATTGTTATATTAATAACAATAAATAAGTTATATTATTTATTATTATTAATTATTACCATAAGCATTTATAATGTTTACTTAAAAATAAACACAAACTTATTCATATAAATGTACACAATAACCAAATATTTACATCTTTTATTCAAAGTCTTACATATTTATTTAATATTATTAATATATAATAATTATTATATATTAATTTATATTAAATATATTTATTTTTCTTAAATAAGGAAAATTGTAATGAGCATAGTGTATTAATTTGTTAAATTATACATGTGTATGTATTATATTTTTTAAATATTACATTGCATTGTCTATTATACTTTTACACAAATGGGTTAAGGGGACTACTTTTTTACTGCGTAAGGTTATTGCGCTCCATTCTGGACTGGAGAAGCTCGCGGTTGGGAGTTGCTTCGCGTGGAGAGAGGTAAGGTTATTTTTACCTACAAATTATAAGTAAGTGGTCATGTTTGAGGGTATAATCGAACTTTGTAGTGTTTTTTGGTGTATGTATTAATTGTTTAAGTTGCGTTTGGGTGAAAAAAGTCTCCGTTATAGATGTGTCGTGCTTTTTTTGCTTCAAGTGTTATTTTAAGTGTTCGGAAATGTCTTCTTACATGGTTAATGTTAATTGTTAGTATATTTACAAATGTGAAGGGGGTATTTGTGGGTGGGTTTCGTTATGTATGTTATTTTACAGGTTCCGGTTCCTCGCATGAAAACTACATGGAAGGAAGCGTGTTTTTTTATGGAGAAACAAATGTTTGACTTATTATGCTTATATTTTGACATTTGTCTCCTATTTTTCGTGTTTGCCAGGAGCGGTTTTAACACTTTTTCAACCTTTTTCGGGTTTTTTGAGGGTTTCGAATCGGATTGATACATTGATATGCGTGACCGTTTTTTAAAAGTTGTGTGTATATCACTTTAAATACTAAAGTGTCCACACTACTGTTTTCGGGATTTCCTGGAGCGTTTTTTTTAAGTTTTACACTTTATTTTCGGGTTTTTGAGGGTTTCCCATATTGGAATAGTAAGATATTGGATTGGATTGTATGGATTGCTTTTTGCTTGATTGCGTCTCTCATCTCCAAAAATTGTAAGTATTTAATTTACAATTTTCATTGGGTGGGAAATGTCAAATTTTAATGTTATGTGTATGTGTGATTAAATTATAAACATTGCATATTTGTTACGAAATATTTTTCATAATTTTAATAAGTTTGTCAAACAAATATGTATTATTTATAATTGATTATATATGTTTATGACATGTAAATTTTACTATTATTGTAAGAAGACTTTCGTATATTTAGTTGACATTTTTATAGTAGACTTTTAGCTATTATTGCCAGGTATTCTAATCCTCTAGTTGTAGGGTATAGTGTGACTTGACTTTGAAGTAGTCGGAACATTTGTTTTGTTTGTTTAGTGAGTTTTGGACCTATTTGTGACACTGATTGTTCCATTCTTAGTTCCTGATAGCTTTGTTCTTTTTTCAAAGCTTCTCGAAGGTTATGGAATGTGGGTTTGCCTCTGTTTGTAGTTGCTTGGAAAGCATTATGCCACCCTTCTACACTGTTGTTTGTTTTAGCCTCTTGGTTTAAAGTACTAAGATAGACATTCCACCAAGGGATTTGGAATTTGGGCTGGCGTCGATGTCCAGATCTGTGCAACCTTCCCACCCAAGTGTCTTCAAAATAGTCCAGTAATGGGGTTAGTTTATCCTCATTCCTCTTGTAATATGTGCTGTCAATTAATAAATTGTAATGTTCTGCTACATCTGTAACAGGGACGTAGGCCAGGGCTATTAACTTTTTAACTTGATAGGCAAAGGTGCTATCTGTAGAGTATAGTATACTTAAAGTAGATTTTTGGAGATGCCTCCATATGCTCTGATTAAAATTATAGTAGCAACCCTGGATTGCTGTGTGGGGAAATGTTCTCAAAATGCTATTAATCATAGCTAATTCGAAATCAATAATTATTTTTTCAGGAAAATAATTATTGATTTCCGTTTTGAGAACATTTAATATTTCTGTGTAAGTGGTTTGCTGTTTGTTGGGTAGCAAACAGTAAATGAAAGGTATGTTAGAATTATGGTATAAACCGTGGATGGAATACAGTTGATAAAAAGGTTTTGGGCATGGTTTAAATGTTCCATCCATCATCCATTGGGGACACTGTTGGATTTTTCGTAAATTACTTGCAGTTGCAAACATAATTATTCTGTTTGTACTGCTTTCATTATCAAAAAGAATAACTTTATCTTTATTGTGTGTGATGGCCATTTCTGGTGAAATAATAATTTCCTCAAAAGTTGTTGGGTTGGGTTGGGTTGTGCTAGTGAGTCGTTTAGTGCGTGCAATTGTGCGTTTCAGGGAGTCAATAGAGGGTAGTTGACCTGAAGCATGGGCTGGGACTTTTACCAGTTCTTCTTTAAGGATTTGTGTTGTTGGTTTATCACTTTGTGTGCTAGCACTTTTAATACTTTCTAAAGCATCTCTAATTTCAATTTCTGTGACATTTGGGGGATGATTGTGTTCCCTAGAAAATAGCACATTAGTTTCCTCAGTAGTGGCCCTCCCATAACATTTGTTGGAGTAATATTTGGTACACTTCCAAAAAACTTTTCTACCACTTTGTCTTTCCTGATTATACACATAACCCATGTAGCATAATAGTAATTTATTTTTCTGAGACATGACAAATTCTGCACCTTCAGTCATTTTGATTTACTTGTTCTAGGAAAGAGTAGAAAGAAACAAAATCAGAACACATTTTTTTCCTTTTGTGGTGCTAACATCATTATTGATGTATTTATACTTACAGTTAATCAAAGTAGTAGTCACAGAGGCAGAAATGTCTTTTGAAGGATTTTCTTGTTTGTATGTCTTTATTTGCTGTTGGTATGAAAATATAGAAAAGCAACGTTAATGTTTACACATAACAAACGTATTTCCTACTAAAAAGCAGTTGTCATTTTTGCTTACTTGTACATTTGATGTAAACATTACATATACTTACTTGTTTAAATAGTAGAGTTGTAGTAATTGCTGGAGTACATCAAGTTAGTACAGGTCTGATCTGTAGAGTAGATAGAAGAAATAAATGCAAAATATTATAATTTTTATATTGAACCATTTGGAAATGGAAAATATTTAAAAGTATACTAACTTCTAAATAAGTCGTTTTCTTTGTTGTAGGTAGAATAGCTGTATGATGTATTCAGAATATCTGTAGAGGAAATATAAAATAGATAACATGTTGTTAAGAACATAGTGTGTGTTATTTTCGGCAGTTTTTGCGAAATGACAAGTATACTTACATTTTTTACAAGGGTATTCTTGTATATTGGTATAGTTTGTGTTGGATGTTTTCATAGGATATGTAGAATAGATGTATGATGTTTTCAGAATATCTGTAGAGGCAATTCAAAATATATAACATGGTGTTAAGAATATAGTTAGCGTTTTTTGTGCCCAGTTTTAGACAAATTACAATTATACTTACATTTTTCAGAAGGGTACTCTTGTCTTTTGGTATAGTTGATGTTGGATCTTTCAAATGATCTATAGGGAAGATGTAAAAAGCAAGATATGTTGCTTCGAAATGTGCAATAATAAAATTGGCTGTTTCATAACAAACACATCTATACTTACATGTGTAATTAGTGTAGTTTTATCCTTTTTGGTGTAGAAATAGGACAATCTCAGTATATCTGTAAATATAATGTTTTTAAAAATTAAATACTCTTGTAAATTAGTGTTTAAAAACAGCAGTTGGTGTATAACAGAGCATTATTATATACTTACTATCTGATTTTGCACGTGAAGAAATATGACCATGTAATAGGAATTGTGTTGGAGTAGTTTCTATCTGAAATGTAGGAAGAGATGAAAATAAAATAAGTGTAAGAGTTAGGAGATGTAAGGAAAATAGTGCACTTCTAATTTAGATTTCTAAAAAATGCAGTGTTACTTACTTGATTAATTAGCTAGTGAGCTGGATCTTTAAAGATGTTAATTCTGCAAAAAAATCTTCAGAGTGTTGGCATCTACTTTCCAGAGAGGTAGCAGCAACAAATGGTAGAATGCATGTATCCCTTTTATAGTATATGTGTTATGTGTGCTTTGATTTGATTGGTTGTAGGATGTAAGGAAGCATTGTATAGGCTAGTTTGAATTTTTTTAAGTTAATTGGAGTGTTTGTTGATGTGAGAATGGTGGTATGTGGTGATTCCCGCATTAAAGCAGGTTCGTTTTTAAATGAAATATATTTTTATGTGAAAATAAGTAATGAAAATGTTTGTTAAATGCAAAGAATATGTAGAAAGTGATAAAATGCATGTAATAGTATGTATAGCAAATGTTGATTAATAGTAATTTTATGTAAGTAACAGGTATTATATGTGAAATGTATTTTGTATAGAGAAATGACTTTTATTGATGATTAAGATGGTATTTTAGAAATGAAAGTGTACAAACATGACCTCGATATTTTTTTTTTTACGATATTTTAGTAGTCTATATTTTTGTAGTCGATATTTTTGTAGTGTTAGGGCTAATTTCATGTCCAACGATATATTTGTAGTCGATATTTATTGAAGCGATATTTATGTATTCGATATAGTTAGTACTCAATATTTTTTACTCGATATTTTTGTAATTTGTGTAATAAGTATAGAAAGTCGATATTTTTGTCGTCGATAATTTTTCAACGATATTTTGGTAAGTCGATAATGTGACCGTCGATAATATTTCAGTGATCCTATTTCACTATCAGGACTTGTCACACACACCAGTACATGTCCTACCTTCAAAATAAACTGCACCTTGCCCATGAGGGCACCATAGGTCTACCATAGGAGTGCTGTGCATGTAGGAAAAGGGAGGGTTAGAGCCTGGGTAATGAGAGCACTTGCCAGGTCTGCATGGCAGATTAATACTGTGCGTGCAAACACTACAGTGGTAGGTCTGAGACACATTTACAGGGCTACTTTTGTGGGTGGCATGACTGGTGCTGCAAGCCCACTAGTAGCATTTGATTTACAGGCTCTAGCACACACACTGCCCTTTACTAGGGACTTAGCAGTAAATCAGATATGCCAATCATGGATAACAAATCATATTCAAAGTTTACACAAAGAGCATAGCACTTTAGCACTGATCTGCAGTGGTAAAGTGCCCAGAATCTTATAACCAACAAAAACAGGGTCAGAAAAATATGAGACAAAAGGTAAAGAGTTTGGGGATAAACCTGTCTCTACCTCCTCGCTCATTCTCCCAGCAGTTGATAACCTTGTGATCAACCTGGGCACGAAAGAAGGCGCTGTCACGCTTGTGGTGCTATACCGCCCCCCTTATCCTATGCCTCTCTTTCCCTCTTCTTTTGTTGAACAAATAGCCAATCTTACCACTTCTTCCCCCCGTGTGGCCATTTTTGGGGACTTTAACTATTGGTACCAACATAAGGATGCTGGTCCTCAGGCCATTGAGCTTTTCGAGGCCCTATCGTCCCTTACCCTAAAACAACACATAGACGTGCCCACACACACTGGAGGTCACATTCTCGATCACATCTGGACCCATGGGGTCATGCTTTCCCACCCGGTGATCACTCCCTGCATTTGGTCCGACCATTTTCTGGTCGACGCCACCCTTACCATCACTGGCCACATCAGAGCCCCTCCCTCAGAGGGCGGCATGGCACGAAAATGGAGGGCTGTAGACACTCAGGTTTTTCTTGACCTCCTCTCGAAATCCCGCCCTTCCTTTACGTCTGACCTTAGTACTGACAAGCTAGCCCATGACATCTCTCATTGGCTTGTCTCGGCCAGCGATATCTCAGCCCCCCTCACTAAATTCCCTCGGTCCCGGCACAATCACTCTCATAAGTGGTACAACTCCGATCTTAAACAGCAACACCTTGAACTTCGCCAATTGGAGCGCAGGTGGAGAAGGGATTATTGCACCTCAAGCAGGGAGACTTACTTGGTCGCGCGCAACAAGTATAAGAAAGCCATCATCGCGGCCAAATCTGCATATATTGCTGAAAGAATTCTCTCTGCACCCATCCAATCCAAAGAAATCTTTAAAGTAATTGGGGAACTTACCACCGACACCAGGACTCTTCCCACCCAGGCCCCTACCCAGGAATCCTGCAATGCCCTTAGCTCCTTCTTTGTGGATAAAATTGTTATGATTAAGGACTCCATTACCGCCTCCTTTCCTGACGCTGTTACTACTCCGGTTCCCCATAACCCTTCCTCACTTTTGCACTTCCCTACTCTTGACTCAGCCACCTTAGCAAAACTAGTCACCCGGGTCAAGTCTGGTTCCCCGGATGACTGTTGCCCCCCGTCTATACTGCGAGACATCTGCCTCTCCCTTCCCGAATGCATTCTTCCTCTGCTGAACTCGTCTCTCTCCTCGGGCACGGTGCCTGGCTCTTTTAAGGAGGCCGTTTTAGTCCCTCTCTTGAAGAAGCCGGGGGCTGACCCATCGGTCCCAGCCAATTACCGACCCATCTCCCTCCTTCCCTACCTTTCCAAAATCCTGGAAGCCCATGTTACGGCTAGCCTCTCACAGTTTGTCGAAAATTCGAACTTCCTGGAGTCCAACCAGGCCGGATTCCGACCCGGCCACTCTACGGAGGCAGTCATCTTGGCCGTGCTCGACACTCTGAGAGGCAATGCCGACAAGGGCATCCCCCAGGCCCTGGTCTTGTTAGATCTGTCGGCCGCGTTCGACACGGTGGATCATGACATTCTTATCCGCCGTGTCGAACAAGCCGGCCTCCAGGGCCCGGCGTTGGCCTGGATTCACTCCTTTCTATCTGGCAGGTCCCAGACGGTCAGTCTGGGTACCTTTCGTGGACCCAAAGTATCCTCCACTTGTGGTGTCCCCCAGGGTTCTTCTCTGTCTCCCCTCCTTTTCAATCTCTATCTTCGCCCCCTTCTTCTTTCTCTGAGGCAGTGGGACGTCACCGTCTTTAACTACGCTGACGACATACAACTCATCTTTCCTCTTTCCACCCCTTCTGCTGTCTCCAATTTCCACTCTGTCATGTCTCATATTCTCCTCTGGATGAGCCAAAATCAGCTTAAGCTGAACCCTGGAAAGACGGAGCTCCTTCTTCCTGGCAGGAGCTCCACCTACTGGGGTCCCCACTTCTGGCCCACTGGACTCGGCCCTCCCCCTGTCCCTGTGACATCCGTGAAGAGCTTGGGTGTCATTATTGACTCCGAACTCTCCCTTAAGGCCCAGGTGGGGGCAGTGGTCTCCTCCTGCATGTACCAGCTCCGCAGGATCAGGAAGGTTGCTTACCTTCTGTCCCCCGCAGTCCTACTCCAAGTCACTCTGGCCTTAGTCCTTTCCCGCTTGGACTTCTCGAATTCTCTATACCATGGCCTGCCTAAAACCTTGCTCTACAGGCTGCAGGTCGTTCAGAACCAAGCGGCGCGACTTGTATTTAGGACTCCCAAATGGCAGTCGGCCAAGCCTCTTCTTGCCAAATTGCACTGGCTCCCAATCAATCTCAGGGCAGCCTTTAAGATCGGCTGCCTAGTGTTCAAGTCCCTCACTGGCCCCTCCCCTAGTTTTCTGAAATCTCTTATCACTCCGTACTGCCCCCCTCGCACTCTCAGATCCTCTCACCTTCACCTCCTGGTCATCCCATCCTTCAAACTTGCGAGGATTGGAGGTCGAAGTTTCTCATATCTTGCCCCCACATTTTGGAACTCTCTTCCTCTTCCCCTCAAATCCGTTAAATCACTTATCCTCTTCCGTAAGTCTCTTAAAACCTGGCTTTTCCCTCAATCTGGATAAACTCTAATCTGACATTTTCAGAATCCCAATCAGCGCCAGGAAACCTACGGTGATAGTGCGCTCTAAAAGAACCTCCTAACATAACATAACATAACATAACCTGCAAAAAGGGCTGGGTCTAACAATGCGTCTTCTAAACGAATCTGAAAGACAGCCATAAAAAATTCTGAACAAACACGATGAGGACGGAATGTTGCACAATGACAAAACATTCACCCCCAGTCACAGATCTGGGTTTAATCCATTGTTATCTTGCTCACCAAGCCACCCCAGTTCAGACATGGCTATATGCAAATCAGTCTTGAGCCTGTGCCTCATGGGAACTGGTCCCAGGATGCTTGTTTCCGGTCCAGGGAAGACATGGTTTGGCAGTTCGGGCTGGACTGTTCCCATGAGGCACAGGGTCAGACTGATTTGCATGTGGCCATGTCTGAACTGGGGTGGTGGAGTGAGCTAAAGAATGGTGATGGGTTAAACCCAGATCAGTTGACTGGGGGTGAGTGTTTGATTTGCTCAAGCGCTCCATCAATCATTCCCTTTTGTATCGCTTTGTTCGCCCTAAGTTGGCGGGGTATGCTCAGACGTGAGTCCCTTGCTCACTTTGCCACTGGATTCAAGATAGCCTGGCTGATGAGGGTTATGAACTCGAAACCGGTCCCAGGATGCTTGTTTCCGGTCCAGGGAAGACATGTTTGCCAGTTCGTGCTGGATTGTTCCCATGAGGCACAGGGTCAGACTGATTGCATATGGCCATGTCTGAACTGGAGTGGCGGAGTGAGCTAAAGAATGGTGATGGATTAAACCCAGATCAGTTGACTGGGGTGAATGTTTGATTTGCTCAAGGGCTCCGTCCATCATCCCCTTTTGTATCACTTTGTTCGCCCTAAGTTG
The DNA here is from genome assembly GCF_964263255.1 of Lissotriton vulgaris. NCBI lineage: Eukaryota > Metazoa > Chordata > Amphibia > Caudata > Salamandridae > Lissotriton > Lissotriton vulgaris. The sequence continues at coordinate 791,342,650 of NC_141698.1, forward strand.
GCAGGGTATGCTCAGATGTGAGTCCCTTGCTCACTTTGCCACTGGATTCAAGATAGCCTGGCTGATGAGGGTTATGAACCCGAAACCGGTCCCAGGATGCTTGTTTCCGGTCCAGGGAAGACATGGCTTGGCAGTTCGGACTTGACTGTTCCCCTGAGGCACAGGGTCAGACTGATTTGCATATGACCATGTCTGAACAAGCATCCTGGGACCAGTTTCAGGGTCATAACCCTCATCAGCCAGGCTATCTTGAATCCAGTGAGCTAAAGAATGGTGATGGATTAAACCCAGATCAGTTGACTGGGGGTGAGTGTTTGGTTTGCTCAAGAGCTCCGTCCATCATCCCCTTTCGTATCAATAATTCTGAGGTGTATGGCTACTTCATTATTAAATTTGCTAAACTTGCAGTGTTTGAGAAGCACATCAAGCCTCTCAACAAACTCATCCATAATTTCACTAGCTTCCTTTTTCACTTGATTTAAAATGTACCTTTCATAGTCAACATTTGTCATTGGATTGAACTTGGTTCCTAATGCATCTTTGATCTGACGGTACAATATTGCATCAGTCTGCACTATTTTCTTCTGCACTTCTTGCACTTAGTCACTGGCAAAGTTATTTAAATGTTTAATTATTTTCTTGTCATCTACTTCTTATAGGGCATCTGTGAAGTCATCGAACTTCTCAATCCATGCAGTCTACCTGGCGACAATTTTCTGCTTTTTGACGGTGTTGAATGACATTGGTGGTTTCAGAAACACAGCTGCATCATCCTTTGCACTCTTTTCCACTGCAGTTAAGAGCATTTCCTCGTCAGACAGCTTTTGCTGTGCACCTGAATCTGCACCTTCGGTAAGCACTGGACTTGTGCTTGAACTTGGGTCGCCATGCCCGCTCAGAGTTCATATGGCACTTCCTTCCTCCTTGACGGTGATTGAGTTTTCTGTTTCTCGCACCTGGTTGTCTTTGATGTCGCCTTCCTTCTTGATAATGAGTGATGGTTCTGTCTCACTTGATCATGGTTGCGTTTAGGTTGAGTTTAGCTTTTTGCATCGCACCTGGTTATGACTGCCTTTAACTTTGTATTGATGATGGCTCTGTGTTATGATTTGGTGAACTATATCTTCTTTTGGCCTTCCTAGTGGAATTCTGGTGGGGTATTCAAATGTACTCCTCTGCAAATCCTTCAACTTCTTCGAGGGCTGAGTATGGGGTGGAGCACGGCTGTGATAACACACACACCAACTTTTAACTACTTCTCATTAATTTGGGCGCATGTGGCATGGACAAGCAGTTTGCTGTAGCATTGCAGACTCTCAGGAAAAGTAGTCTAATTTCTTCGGGGCACAGATCCCATCCTCTTTGCCAGTTGTAGCGTCCTCCCAAACCCTAGTGGCATGCAAAATGAATATGCCACACACATAGCTCTGTAGTAGATATCTTTATTTCAAAGCATATGATCACACACTACCCACTCATTATGCCATAACCATTAATAAATACACATTAACAAATTCCTGCAAGTTACGTAATTCCCTGTTAAGTCTGCCCATAACCACAAGGGTCCTAGTGCGCATAGTCTCACAACACTACAGTTTTTGTATTTTAAACTGCGCTAAGCGCAAAATTTCTCGATTTCTCATGGAAGGGCTTCAGTGCGCTCTAGACAGCAGAATTTCAACAAAAGCACTTTTATAACCAGATAGCAGGAACTCAATAGTGCACAGATCTCACACACAGGCATCACTTAAACAAGTAATGACTGAGGATCCTGTCTGCTCACTTGCACTATGTGTTGTTACATGTGGACCTGCTAAGGTGTTTGTGCGATGTACAGGAGACATGTGCCTTGCCACAGGCATATACTGATCTCACAAACAGTGCATTGCTGTATGTAATAATGACTCTTCATGCAGGGCCTATAATGCAGGAATTCAACTGAGGGGCTGGTGTGTGTCAGAACATCCTGAACGCTTCGGTGGAGTGGCTTTTTAACCGGAAGTCCGGTTCAACAGACCAGGTTTAGGAGTTATTATCCTGCCAGTCATCAGGTTAAATGGCAGATTTGGCAGCATCACTCAGGGTGGATCACATCATATTGTGACAACAGATTTTATCAGCTTTTATTGTGACAACAGATGTTATCGGCTTCCAAATGTATTAATACATAGACATGGGTACAACAGCTTTCTTTATGTGATAGGATTTTTTGCCATGTGTTATATTTTTTTCTACGCATGGGGAAGATTAACTGATTTGCTCAGAATCAGAGGGGTGTTGTGCCAAAACATAACAACCATTGGCAATGCCAATCGGTCTTGCCTTTAAGAATATTGGCTCTGATATTTCCTTTTGTTCATGCAGTAAAGCAGTGATTCTTAAACCTTTGCCTTCTGTGAACCCCATGTAATCATTACTGGAACCAGGAGCATTATTGGAATCTGGGGACCCCACTGAGTCAATACTGGAGGACTGGGACCCCAACCAAAGCCTTTTGATGATTTGAATTGCAAAACAATAGACACAAAATAAAAAAGAAACAAGCATTCATCTAAAACATGCATAAATTATGAACTATTTAATTTAATTTAATTCACAATCAAATATATAAAAATCTAAATTTTGATTTTGATGGGAAGGTTAGAGCATTTTGAAATTAATTCCATCGAAGCCACTCATAATCCATACTATTGTCCACGAATCAATCTGAGTATACTATCATACATTTTTGTCTCCAATTTCAAATTCCTTCACAGTTGCAGAACGTTTTAAAATTTTCATTTTGACACTTTTTATTTTTTTATTTTTGTACCCCGAGGGGTCCCTGGACCCGAGAGTTAAGAACGATTGCTGTAAAGCATGAGCATAGCCGACTTTGGCAATGAGTTTTAGCCATGCTTAATAGCAGTGTGGCCGCGGTGCAGGGCTGCTAAAAATAATAATATCTATCTAGCGCTAATGCACTTTATAATATAATACTAATGCACTAACACTAATGCACTTGATAATATAATATCTATCCAGCTTTATCAGTGCATTGGCCCTGGCCAAATCATAGTCCTCTTTTTAAATTAGTTTAAGCCACACTGCAAACCATATGCGCTGCTGTACAACATGGCGACAAACATCACCAAAGCCAATAGCTCTCAGAGGCGATACCTATTGGCTTTGACAATGCTTGTTGATATTAGTGAGATGACCAATGGCAAGCTACGAAAGCAATCCCATGTCATTTCTAAACTGCTCTAAAAGTGTTCAGTTTTTCCGAAGATTGAAAACAGAAACACAGTCTACCCTGACATCTAGTGGCTAGAGCACACAATTGCAAGCTCGCTTTACACAGTCTCATGATAAAATAGGCGAAGCGATACAGTTGTTCAAAACATGCAAGTAAGGTCTTCCGCATACGAGCAAACGTGGTTGTGCCATTACAGAATGCACTTTAACACTATGAATTAAAATTCCGAACTTTCACTGGCTTTTTTGTATATAGTTTAATATATTTTTTTTAAATATTCTTGTATGGCTTTAATTGAGAAATGTAACACACCTGCATATTGCAATAATGCGGAATCAGCATAGAACCGTGGGTATGAATGCTGGCCTTCTTAAAAGCAATTCCATGAGTGAATTTATAAAAGTCATAACACAGTGGATTTTTTTTGGGTTTGTGTAGCACTGCAGCATTAGCAATAAGTAGAAGAGACAATCTTATTGTATGTATGTTGCCTCAGTCCTAAATATCATTTAAATGTCCCAGCAGCCTGAAAAACATTCAAGTTGTTTTGAATTTGCTGCTAATCTCTCATAAGCAAAGGGCCTATTCTGGCAAGGAGGACAGATGCTTTGGTATTCTGCAAGTGTTCAGCATGTTTATATGTATGTTTGTATTTACTTATTTAATAGGTATTTACATGTCAAGTCAAGTCAAGTCAGAGAATTTATATAGCGCACTACATACCCAGAGGGTCTCAAGGCGCTTAGAAAGGGGAGGCGGATTACTTGTCAAATATCCACGTTTTAAGTTGCTTTCTGAATGCTAGGTGGTTCTGGGTAAGGCGAAGGTAAGCGGGGAGTGAGTTCCATGTTTTAGCAGCCAGGTATGAGAAGGATCTGCCTCCCATGGTGGTCTTGTTGATGCGAGGTACAGTGGCGAGGGCTTGGCTGGAAGAACGTAGTTGGCGGGAGGGGGTGTAGAAGGACAGTCGAGAGTTGAGGCATTCTGGTCCGATGTCGTAGAGTGATTTGTGTGCGTGGGTTAGCAGTCGGAAGGTGATCCTCTTATTGACGGGTAGCCAGTGGAGGTCTTTAAGGTGACCAGAGATGTGTTTGTTGCGTGGGATGTCTAATATGATCCTGGCTGAGGCGTTTTGGATTCGTTGGAGTTTCTTCTGGAGTTTAGCGGTAGTGCCTGCGTAGAGGGTGTTTCCGTAGTCCAGTCGGCTCGTGACCAGAGCATGGGTGACTGTTTTCCTTGTTTCGGTGGGGATCCAGCGAAATGTTTTTCTGAGCATGCGAAGAATGTTGAAGCAGGAAGAGGATACGGCGCTGACTTGTCTGTTCATTGAGAGTGAAGAATCCAGGATGACGCCTAGGTTTCGTGCGTGGTCTGTCGGGATGGGTGCTTTTCCAAGGGCTTCCGGCCACCAGGAGTCGTCCCATGCAGAGGGGGATGTGCCTAAGATGAGGACTTCTGTTTTGTCTGAGTTCAGTTTCAGACGGCTTTGTTTCATCCATTCGGCAACTTCTTTCATTCCTTCGTGTAGGTTAGTTTTGGCGGTGCTGGGGTCATTGGTGAGAGAAAGGATTAGTTGAGTGTCATCCGCGTAAGAGATGATGTTGAGGTTGTGTTGGCGGGCAATGGCCGCGAGGGGGCTCATGTATACGTTGAAGAGGGTGGGGCTGAGTGAGGAACCTTGTGGTACGCCACAGATGACTTCAGTGGCCTCGGACTTGAATGGTGGGAGGCGGACTCTCTGGGTTCTTCCGGTGAGGAACGAGGTGATCCATTCAAGTGCTTTTCCTTGGATTCTGATGTTATTGAGGCGTTGTAAAAGGGTGCTGTGGCAGACTGTGTCGAATGCTGCAGAGAGGTCGAGGAGGATGAGGGCGACTGTGTCTCCATTGTCCAGTAGAGTTCGAATGTCGTCTGTTGCTGTGATGAGGGCGGTCTCAGTGCTGTGTTTTGCTCGGAAACCAGATTGTGAGGAGTCGAGGGATTTGTTGGCTTCGAGGAAGGCGGCGAGCTGGTTGTTGACAGCTTTCTCGATGACTTTGGCCGGGAATGGAAGGAGCGAGATGGGGCGGTAATTTTTGAGTTCGGTGGGGTCCGCTGTGGGTTTTTTCAGAAGGGCGGTGAGTTCAGCGTGTTTCCAGTCTTCCGGGAAGGTGGCGGAGTTGAAGGAGCAGTTGATGACGTCTCGGAGGTGCGGTGCTATGACGGAGTCGGCTTTGTTGAAGATGTGGTGAGGACAGGGGTCTGTGGGGGATCCTGAGTGGATGGAATTCATCAGGCGGATTGTGTCCTCAGTGGAGATTGGGTTCCAGTCGTTAAGGGTGTTCATGGGGGGAGAATGTTCAGCAAATGGTAGGGTGGGTTGGTTTCCGGGTTGGTTGTCGAAGCTGTTGTGGATGTCTGCAATCTTGTTGTGGAAGAATGAGGCTAGGGAGTCGCAGAGGGCTTGAGAGGGGGTTATGTCGTTGGAGTTGGCCGAGGGATTGGAAAATTCCTTGACGATGTTGAAAAGTTCCTTGCTGTTGTGGGCGTTGTTGTCAAGTCGATCCTTGAATGCTGTTTTCTTGGCCTTACGGATTAGTTGGTGGTGAGTGCGGGTGGCGTTTTTGAAGGCGTCCTTGGTGCTAATGTTTGGGTCTTTTTTCCAGGCCTTTTCAAGGGAGCGGCAGAGTTTCTTGGACTTCTTAAGATCATCGTTGAACCATGAGGCCTTTTTGCTGCCAGGTTTGCTTTGACGTTTTTTCAGTGGTGCTAAGGTGTCGGCGGTGTTGGATAACCATAGGGTGAGGTTGGCGGCGGCTTCGTTTGCGTTAGAAGAGTGGGCTGGGGTGTTTAGAAGGAGCGATGCGGAGATCTGGTCCATGGTGATTTTGTTCCAGTTTCTTTGCAGAGTTGGTTGGAGGTGGTTGGTGGGTTTTGGTTTGTTGTAGGTGAAGTGAACGCAGCTGTGGTCAGTCCAGAGGAGATCCGTAGTGTGGCTGAAGGAGACATGATTGCTGGAGGTGAAGATGGGGTCGAGTGTGTGACCTGCGATGTGGGTGGAAACAGTAGTATGTGTAGATGTAGCAAGCATGCAATCAGACACTTTAAAACTTAAGCCAGAAATAATAAACATGCAATTGGTCGATTCGGCATTTTTAGACGAGGTCAGCAATATCTGTATCTTTGGAGAAGGTATTTTAATACTTTTTTGAAGATGCGAAATGATGGAGTATGGTGGATCTGAATGAGTAGTGCATTCCAGAAGTTCGGTGGGTTCCCAGAGAAGAATTTGCTGAGTTGACTTATTCTTTAAAGGGTGTACTTAACGGCATTGCCATGTTTTGCTTCTGAGACCCCAATGGGCACCGAGATTTTGAGTTCTGCAAGATATTTTGATGAGAAGGGATGGAATGCTTTAAAGGTCATCTTCACAGTCTTGTATGTGACTCTACATTCCAAGAGGAGCCAATTTAGAGAAGTAACACGCTGGGTGCCCTGGTCCAGTCTTTTAGAACCGGGTAGAAGGATAACTGATAAACGTGATAGGGACTTCAAGGATGCAAAACACATATTAGGCATGAACGTCATTTAGGGGTCTCCCAGGATCGCTGCTACGACCCCTGACGTCCCTTATGACCCATAGCATCAGCAGTGGCAAAATCAGTGGCAGGAACAACTGTGTGACAGAATATTGACGGACAGAAAATCGACCTACAAAAATATCGACACAGAAATATAGAAGTCAAAAATATTGAAGACCAATCTACATAAAGGTAAGTACAAAAATATCGAAAAAAATATATAGTTGTCAAAAATATCGAAGTTAAAAATTTCGTTTTTTAAAATGTTTTAATAATAATGTATAATTAAGTAAATATTACATATAAATAAAAGAAATATAGTTAAAATATTAAAATATATTTAAAAAATAATAACAAATACATATAGGGGTTGATTCGTATTCTGGAAACAAATCTACGATGATTCGTATTCGTATCCGTTTCCATATGAATCGTACAAATCCGTCCGAATCGCGTAGTACGATCCGTAGGAAAAGAATACGTACGAATATGTGCAAACTGTACAAAAAGCAAGTGAAAATCCATACGATATAGGATCCTCACGGTGAACCGTACGAATCGTAAACATGCTGTACGACCCGACAAGTACGATCCGGACCAGGAAACAAGAACGCGATTCGTACGGAAAACGTCATATGAGCAATTCGTAGGGAGAAGCACACATTCACATACGCACCGTACCCCTGCAAACATGGGGGTACACACCATACCGCTATGCTCTGTACCTCTACGCACCGTATCCCGATGCATCGTACACCCATACAACATACCCCGATGCTCCGTACCGCTACGCACCGTACCCCAATGCACCGCACCCCTGCAATCATGGGGTGCACTTGCGTACCCGGGGGGTCCGTTTCACACGTGGTTCGAGTCGAAATATGCTTTTACGGATGTTTTAAACTCCCGTAGAAAAAGAGTCGTACGGAGTGTTGTCGTAACTAATCGTACTTGCTGGTTCGTGAATAGCTGCTTTGATCCATACGGACGTCGCGTACTGCGTGTTCCGAATGCGATTTGTACATATTTTTACGTCGCATGGTCTTTTGTACTTCATCGTACGGAGATCTGCTTTGGGTTCGGATCGTACTTCATCGTACGTACGGGGACGTTGAAGGTGTACGATTCGTACGGAAAAATGCTCCGTACAGCGATTCATAGGGGATTTTACCGAATCGGAATCGACCCCATAATGTTAAAATAAATTAAACATATCCATATAAATTAATATATATACGTACTCCACATAGTGCAACAGTAAGGAAAGTGTTGGATCGTGTAGGGGTGAAAAGTACTATTCCCACTCCAAAGAGTGCAACAGTAGGAAAAGTGTTGGATAGCGTAGGGGTAAAAATTACTATTCCCACTCCAGTTGGTGCAACGGTACGGAAAGAGCTGGATAGTGTAGGGGTAAAAATTACTATTCCCACTCCAGAGAGTGCAACATTAGGGAAAGCCCTGGATAGTGTAGGGGTAAAAATGACAATTCCCACTCCAGTGAGTGCAACAGTAGGGAAAGCGTTGGATAGCGTAGGGGTAAAAATTAGTATTCCCACTCCAGTAAGTGCAACAGTAAGGAAAGCGCTGGATAGCGGAGGGGTAAAAATTACTATTCCCACTTCAGGGAGTGCAACAGTAGGGCAAGCATTGGATAGTTTAGGGGTAAAAATTCTATACCCACTCAAGAGAGTGAACAGTAGGGAAAGCGTTGGATCGCGTAGGCGTAAATATTACTAATCCCACTCCAGTGAGTGCAACAGTAGGGAAAGCGTTGGATAGAGTAAAGGTACAAATTAGTATTCCCGCTCCAGTGAGTGCAACAGTAGGGAAAGCGTTGGAGAACATAGAAGTTAAAAAAAAATACTTATACATGAAATACATTTTGCAATTAAATAATGATTTATTAATACATTTAGGGAAAAAAATACTTTAATATTATTAAATACTTTCCACCCTATTCCCCAATAAACACACAACACACTCCACACAATGAAATTAATTTTCAATTAATCAATTGATAAGAATTAATTTGCTATTCATAATTAAATAATTTCTAATTAAAATTAAAAAACGAATTAATAAATAATTAACAACATAATTAATTTTCAATACCAATAATTAATATTTAATAACAATGAATAGCAAATTACTAATGAATTACCAAACAAAAATATCAATACCAATAAATAATATTTAATAAAAATGAATAACTAATTACTAATTAATTAACAAAACAATTAATTATCAATACTCAATTTTTCTTAATTAATTACTTAATTACAAATAACTTACTTCCCACCCTAGTCCCCTATGAACCCAAAGCCTACTCCAATGATAAATGAATACACATGAAATATTTATCAATTATTAATACCTAATTACAAATTAATAATTAACTAACAATAAATTAATTATTAATAACACAAATTAATAATTCCTTAATGAAAATTAAATAACTTCACACCCTGTTCCCCTATAAACCCACAACCTACTACGGTATTAAAAGCGCAAAATTTACTTTAAAAGAATTACTAATTTCTAAACATGTATACCTATGTATTTAAAAAAACAGTACAATACTTAACACAAATTAAAGAACACATACATATTAAATACATACTAAAATACATAACACTCATATAAATATCGATATTATTAACATCGACTATTTAACTATCGATATCACTAGCATCGATATTTACAACATCGATATTTCTTACTTTAACGTTGATATTCTGGTTGTAGATATTCTTGGTTTCGATATTTTGTCCCTACGATATTTAAAACTCGATATAACTGTGCTTCAATATTTAAAAAACAATATTTTGACTGTCCACCGGTAGGAACAGAAGAAGCTTGTCCTTATGGACGTCGGTGGGGGCTTCACTCATCTCTTTTTCTCAATTTTTAATTAAACTAATAGTGAATAATATTACATTAATTGCTGTTAGTTTAATAAAAAATGGAATACAAATAGCTGGAATATGACTTTCTGGGGCAGCTGAGGGAAGTAATAAAAATGCTTTTAAATGTATGTTGTTTGTGTTTGCAGTTTCGAGTGTGTTTATGTAGAGAGAGTGTTTGTATGTGTGAATGTGTGTGCATGTGTAGACAGTGTGTGTGTATGTGTGAATGAGTGTGCATGTATACGTATAATATGTGAGTGTGTGTGAAAGTGAAGGTCAAGGGGCATGTCAAGTCACTTCTGCTACCTCTGGCATTTTGCTGAGTTGACATCCATGGTTTTAGAAATAGCTGATACCGGTGCATTTCCTTATTTGATATTTGAAATACTTACTAATTGGTTCAGGAGCAGCTAAGGGTACCGACGGACAGCTGTATTTATTGGGGGTGCCGCTCGAGAGAGGTTTGCACAGCAGAATCCTGTTACCTGCTACTGGAGTAGCTCACAGAGGTCTCTACTTGCCCTTGGATTATTGAGAAGGGTTGTGACACTTCTTCGTGGCCGCAGAGGAGGTGAGAGGCGCCGCGAGTGGGACTGCGAGGACCAGCATTCCTGAATACATCCGCAGCTGGTTCCTCTTCCCGCCTGAGCCGCGCCCCCTCCCAGTGCCACGCCTCCTTGTCAACTAACAGTGGGCCTGCTAACGCGCATCACGGAACGCGCGCGGGGCGGAGTTCGGGGCGAAGACCGGGCAAAGAGCGGGCCGTTTGAGGCCCTTCAAGAGCGTTAGAGACCGGACGGGGCCACCCCTTTTATATCTTGACTGTTCCACCTATTTTGATCACTTGGCCTCTTCTTTCATTTTCAAGACATACTGCTCAATATGAGTAAAATGGAGACGAGGAGCAAAGCTAATCTAGCAGTCGCTGGTCCTACGACAACTACTCCTACCCAAGGTAAAATAGATACCTACTTTGTTAAGGCGGGATCTCTGCTAATCGATGACATCACCCTCCTAGAAAGACGCATTTCGCAAGAAATAGAGTGGGTCCGGAGGTCTTCGATGGGAATTATAGCGATGGCAAAAACTCCAGAGGACAGGCGGAATATAGACAACTCCCAGCTTGGAGCCTGTGGAGGGGCTCACCCGCCTACTAGCATAGATCTCTCAGAGGAAACCTTAAGTGACCTTGAAGACATGAGTCTTCTCTCATTGCCGTTGACACAAATCACACAACCTGCAAACATATCAATCATGGGAGAAGACACGGTAGTAGCTATACAAACCCCCATTCCACTGAGGGAAGAAGCGCCGCTTACAACTAACACCCCAAATCTCACAGGGCCACCAAACACAGATCGGGGTCTAAGGGAGGGCGCAATCCAAAAAAGAAAAATAGGGAAACAGAGCAGCAAGGAAAGGAAGGCTAAAAAACCAAAGACAGGGGCAACACACAATGCACCCAGCACCGGCAATACTACACAGGATAGACCGCCAACTGCGACATCAGATGGCCCTCCCTTAGAACCAGCCAGTAACATTACCAATGATTTGCCAGTCCCTCCATCAGAACACAATACTGAGTCAGCTGAAGAGGATATAACATTAGCAGACATAGGAAACCTCCTTAAGTCAATTCTGAGTCCCCTAGAAGCCCGCCTGATAAAAATGGAAGCGAGATTAATTAAAATCGAGAAAACTGCATCACAGTTCATGGATTCTTGTAAATCTGGGGTTCTCTGTCCTACAGCTCCTAATATTGATCCGAAACCCAAAAATAATATTGACCCTCCGAAATCTGCTAAAAGCAACGAGGCCGTAATAACATCAACCGGCACCAAAAACTCCAAACCACTCAGCCACCAACCACCGAGCGCAAGAGCCAAACCATCTATGCCACCGACCCCAGCAGGATACCCTAATAAGCAACCTCTTAGTACACAACAAACATCTTCAGTCACTGATACCACGCACTCTCACTTACAACATAAAAGTCCACCTAATTCTTCATTAACTACAAACCAAAATTCACAGGACTTCAATAACGTAGCGCAAAAAACAGTTACGGTTAATCTCCCACCAGAGGTGGCCCCATATACTGCCATTCTAGCTGGGGTACCCGAACTAAAATCGGCTACATTCGAGACAAGGGCATCTCTTAAAAACAAAGTAATTAACTGGCTATCTACACATAGACCACTTCCTAGATGCATGAACAGTGAAATCCGCATGGTAAGAAGAGTCTTGTGGGTAGGAAAGAGACCTAAAACAATTAGTGGTGACTGTATACTGGTGAGCTTTAAAGAACCAGGAACAGTCTCATACATTTGAGGCTCCTTTCTAGAGGACGAGGGAAATAGCATCCACCCACTCCCTCTTTCGTTCTTCTACCCAGTAAACACCCATATAACCAATAACCAGAGACGAGGGTACCATCAGAACTCACAGGGAAACTGGGGGGGGTAATCAGGGAGGGAGGAGAATCCCCTACAATCAAACGCGAACACCTCTTGACTACCCGCCAACCCATGATGATCTCCAAGGGTGGGAGACTGTAAACAGAAGAGGAATGGGCATGGGTGGATTTGAAAGAGAAGTACCTTGGCCCCCGAGATACTATCAGCCAACGCCTCTACCACTTTTCAACCGATATGACTGCCTCGAAACGGTAGACTGACAATTGGTCCCTGAAGAAAAGGTATATGGGCGATTATCATGGCAGGATGAAGGCACTCATAAACCCCCAACTCCACCCATGGGGAGGTGAACTCTCCCGCTAGAAATTTAGGTCCTTTCCATCAGAGAGAAGAAAGGGGAACCAACTTGGAGGTCCACTTAGGAGCCAAGAGCATACACAGAGGCTAGCCCGACCAGTCCATACATCACAAATGCCCAACCAAACCACGTTGCGGACTGGGCACCATGAATCTCAACCACTAAAATTGCTTTCATGGAATTTGGCAGGCCTGGCCAATAAAATAGACTCGGTCTCTTGGGGCAAACTAATAAATTCAAAAAGCATCTGCCTCTTTCAAGAGACTTGGGCAAGGGAGGAGACTATGCATAGGGGCTTTCAGACATTCTCAATACAAGCTAGCTGGGGAAGGAGAGGCCGACCGTCTGGCGGTTTGGCAATTTGGGTGGCTTCTGATTCAGGCTGCTCAGCTTCACGATATACTGTGGAGTCGGAGGACATACTGGCTGTTCTACTCGAATGGCCGGCACTTTACAAATTACTTGTAATAAATATTTACTCCAGGCCAGTCCCAATAGCTGCCTCCTCCAAAACCATCGAGGCATTGTCCTGACTCCTAGAAACCATCTCAGAGGGTATACCATACCTAATAGGGGGGGACTTTAATTCACATTTCGAACCGTTACCTGGATTACTTGATGGACCCTCCCTAGAGGAGGATTCAAGTTGGCAGGTACCCCCAACAGAGCCCCCCCCCCCTAGAGCATGGACACCGCTGGCCGTTCAAATAAACACAGTTAATCTCACCTATGGTTTGAGAGCTTGTAACAGCCGCACTAGTTTTGATATTCCGAGCAAATGTACGTTCAATAGGGCTGGGAGGGAATCAAGACTAGATTATTTCCTGGTACAGTTGCATGCGTGGAAAAGGGTTCTGGACTTCAGAGTAATGCCTAGACAGGATAGCGATGATAATGTTTTAGAACTAGACTTTGCCATTCCATGTTTGGAGGAGAGTGCGCCAAGCGAGCAAAATCTTAGAGAGGGACATCTCCTGGAAAACAACATGAAGAGGATTAAATGGGAAAATCTTGCCTCCAGCGAAGATAAGATAGCCTCCCTATACGCTGGAATCATTCCAACCTTAGAGGAGGTCTTCAATTTATGGAACCTAGGCTCCACAAAGGAAATTAGTGAGGATCTTGCACAGGCACATGAACATCTAATCAGGAAGCTTGAAGCTGACCTCTTCAGCACCAGAGCACCTAGATCCCAGGGACCGAATAAATGCACTTGGTTCAATAGAGCTTGCCGAGATGCAAAACGTGACCTCCTATCTAGCATAAAAGCAGGAGGCCCGAGGGAAGAGATCTCCTCCCGAAGGAAGGCCTATAAAACACATATAGCTAATGCTAAGATAGAGTGGGATGTACAGCACTGGGAGAATCTATCGGAGTCTTTAGCAATAAGAGACTCCCGTAGATTCTGGAGAATAATTAATCATGGATATGGGGATCTTCCTACCGCAATTGAACCCAACATTGCTGCAAATGTCTGGCAGAAACATTTCCAGCAGCTATACTCCCTAGAGAATAAGGGGACAGAAGTAGCACTGCCAATCATTCCTGTTGGACAGACCTCTGATCCCTTTACCATAAAAGATATTAGGAATGCAATAGCAGGGCTCTCCTCTGGGAAGGCACCGGGCCTGGACGGGGTGCCGGGCGACCTATTTAAACACGAACCTGGAATCTGGGCACCCTACCTTATGGTTTTATTCAATGCAGTGCTGGGGGGAATGAAAATACCAGATACTTGGCTGGGAGCGGAGGTGGTCCCGATATTCAAAAAGGGGTCGCCTCTGCTCCCAGCCAACTATCGCCCAATCAGCCTCATTGATGTATCCCAAAAGTTGTTTGGCAGACTAGTTCTCAATAGGCTGTTAAGCTGGATGGAGGAGACCGATATCTTAAGCCCTCTCCAGGCGGGTTTTAGAAAAGGAGTTTCAACAGTCGACCAAATACTAAGATTGAAAATTATATATTGGAAGACGGTGCTTTTAGAAGGTGGGACATTGTATGCGGTCTTTGTGGACCTCTGCGCCGCCTTCAATTTAGTTCCCAGGGCTAAATTGTGGGCGGTGCTGGCTGATCTGGGCATCCCGGGAGACATTCTCCACATCTTAATCAGGCTGCACACTGACAACTACGCCCGAGTGAGATTTGGGAAGGGAGGCAGATTGACAGACAGATTTCCCGTTTACAGAGGGGTAAGGCAGGGCTGCGTATTGGCGCTGACCCTGTTTTGCTTATTTGTAAACGGGGTGATAGAGCACTTGAATAGGATCCCTAATATTGATGCCCCCCAACTGAACAGCAGCAGGGTGCCAGCGATTATGTTCGTGGATGACACCCTGCTGCTCTCAAAAACGCCAATGGGGCTCCAGAGGGTTCTGAATGGGTTTCTGGGGTTCTGCAATGAAAGGGGCCTAGAAATAAACCCCTCCAAGACTAAATTTATGATCCTCAATCCCAGACCCAAAAGCTGCCCAAATCCCCGCCTAGGATCCACAATCCTAGAGAGAGTATATGTAATAGAATATCTCGGCATAACCCTCAACCAGAACCTGACTTGGTTGCCACACAAAATAAAAGCAGCCACAAAACTAGTCCAGAGGGCAGGTGCCATTACAAGAATTGCTAAAAAATCACCACTCCGTCCACTGGCACCCGCCATCCACATTTACAAAGCCCAAGCCCGTGGGGGCATAATCTATGGGGGTGAGTTATGGGGACACATGCCGCTACACACTGTACAGGTTGCAGAAAATAATTTCATAAGACAACTAGCCGCACTCCCCCCGAGTACTCCTCTACTCCCCCTAAGAATGGACCTGGCATTACGACCAATCACTGAGGAATTGGGCCTTAAACCCCTGACTTATTGGAGGCGCTTATGGAGCAGTCAGGAGCTGGTACACTACAGAAATGAACTGCAGGAACTCCTTAGATCAACCCACGCCAATAAAATCCCGTGGATAAAGTACATTAGGGACATGTGCACGTTCCTCGGAGTCCCAGAGTTATGGTCCAACCCGGAAGCAGTGGCCGTAAGGCTTCCCAGAAAGGAACTCTCAAATTTATTTTATAGCGCTATGCTTCCAAAAACTATCAATTCTATACGGGATGGATCCCTAACGGACACATTTATTAAGACAAAAGACTCCTATAGTCCCGAATATGTATTAGACGCTATGTCGCCTGTGTTTGCACGGAAGATCTTCATGCAATGGAGATACGGTTCTCTCCCCCTGAGGTCCCTTACTAAATCCTGGGAAGGTAATCTGGACTTAGGGGTGTGTCCTGCATGCAACTATAAATTGGAAAGGGATCTTCATGTGGTCCTGTTCTGCAGAGCATACAGCAGAATCAGGAGATATTGGTTGATCCCTCATTTGAGGAATCTGGGCTTCCGAACTTATGCTCCGGCCTACAGAGTCCTCAAAACAGACTTATCGGCTCCAACAGTGTTCGTAATGGCAAAATTCCTGACGGCAATGTGGAGATTACGTGCAATAATTATCAGGGACACTAAAGCTGCATGAATATCTGCTTCTCTCTTTTAAAACCAAATTGTATTTTCCAGTAATCAGATTGTAATCATGTCTCTGGGGAACTTTTTAAAACTTACAACATATTTTTATAATGTTTTAATGACGAAAATTATTTGTACATCTTTTATGATTTTTTATGATCGAAATAAAGATTATTTGAATTGAATTGAAGTGGACAGCAAGTTTTAAATCAATATTTGCCAACTTGTTTATGTGTGGCTTTTGTTTCAGCCTGAAGTCTAATATGAAGCCTTGAGATTAAACTGTTGTAACTGGTTTAGGAAACAATCCTACAGATTGTACATTATTTCCCTATGCATTTGGAAGCTCAGTATCTTGTTTACGTGATAGAAGTTGGAATTCAGTTTTTTTAGGGTATTGAATTTCATCAATGGGTATGGTATAAGTTATATATCTATATATCTAGCTATATATCTACACATCTATATCTATATTGTTCCTTTTTCGCTATTATTTTTTTCATTAACATGATTGCGAAGACCGTTTTTGAAATTATCGAGTCTGCCTAATTTAGGCACACTGGCGCAGAATTGTTACTTACTTTTTTTCGCATTGATTTTTCCATTAACCCTATTACGAATGTCCCCCATAAAACCACAGGTATCCCGTAGAATAATGGGACCAGCTATTGTTTATTGTTTCTGCCGTGGTATTATTGCCTTGATGGTTGTAATTGAAGTGACACAAAACCTATGACTGGCGCCGTGTTCTACATTTAGGTGGCTTAGTATACGAAAGCTGCCTTTATGAGGGGGAACAATAACGTTTATTAAATGTGTTTTTACAGCTTAGAGACGCTGTTGGAAGTAAGCGAATGTTCACCGATTACCATATGTTAAAAACGCTGCGGAAACACTAGTAAATTACGGCTATATTTTTTTCTGTATATTCAGGATTTAATATGTGTCAACAAGTGATGAAACTACGAACGAAATACACTAATGAAATTGTTTTGGATGTGCTGGCATAGGTCTGTCTTCACTGTTTACTGTTTACTGTTCATCAGTCACATGTTTGTTTATTTAAATAGCACCATTGACATATTGCCCGTACTCGTGAGCAAGGAAACGTGGTTTTCGAAACGCGTAGAGGGTTTGCCATCTGAATAAACTTTTGTGAAAGCAGTTGTGGTGCCGTGGACCGTTGTTTTTGTGCATTGAAACAGGATCCGAACGGAGTTTGTGGATTATTGGGCGTCGCTGACCCTCCACGGCCCGCCGTCAAAAATATATATATCCAAGAAGTGACTCAAACTGATAGATTCACCAAAGAACAAAAATATATTTCCACTACAACGTTTTAGCTTCTGCCTTCCTCAGGTAGTAAAAGATGGTTTGCTCAGTGGCTACACAGATGACACAGCTGAATTTTCATAAAACATCATGAGTGAAGATTCCATTTGGAATGTGGAATCAATGCAGTCTTGAGAGCTCTAGAGATATGTAGTAATCAGGTTGTGTTGTCAGTAATGTTCAGTCCACCTGGATGCAGTGATTTTAAACGGTACATCCAGAAGGTTTCCCTGGAGTCCAGTAGTTCTTCCTTTGAAACATGTTCCACAGGGAAAATCTTTCAATCTGATAGTGAATGATACACAAGGTTAAAATGATTGGCTACAGGCTGGTCAATTTTTTTATTAATTATTGCTGATTTGCGGTTCCTCAATCGTGTATGGAGGTCATTCTCTGTTTGGCCTGTATATTGTTTTTTACAGCTTTGTCGTTGGCACTGAATCACATAAAAAATGCATGGTGAGTGACATGTAAGATGCTGCCTTATTGCATAGGTCCTTCTCGTAACAGAACTAGTTACTAATGATGTTTGTAAAAGATATTCACACATGATGCACCTTTTAGAGTCACAGCAATGAACCCCTGCATTTGTTACAGCTTGCTTGAATACGGCTCTCACAATCAGAGATCGTAAATTTGGAGCTCTGCGGTAAGCAAAGACTGGCGGTTTTGGAAAATCCTTTTGCAATTTTTCACAAGTGGACAGTAAGGGAAATGTTTTTTGCATTATATTTCTGTAGTTGGGAGCTGATGGATGTTAGTCAACTACAAATGGAGTTCTGTCACTTTTGTTCCTGCAGTTGGTATTCCAAATAAGTGCTTCTCTGGGTAACTGCAAAGACTAGTCAATTTGTTGCTGTATGATATGCAGAGAATAGCCTTGCCTTTTAAATAATGTAGCAAGCCCCTGTAGATGGCCTTTACAGGTTTCCTCATTGCTGCAGATGCTTGTTATTCTGAGTGCTTGGCTGCAGATGATGCTCAGTTTAGTGTGGTGTGGGTGACATTAATTCCAGTTTAGATACAAATGAGCATCTGTAGGCTATTGGTACAGATCAGTTGTAATTTTGCGTTCATGAAAGGTGAGTAGCAAATCCTGAAAAGGGAGATGATGCCTCTGTTTAGTATTGCTGCTGGTAAATTTGATGGTAGGATGGATATTGTTGATATAAGCTGTAAATTGTTCCAATGCTTTACTTCCTGCGTTCCATATTATAAATATGTCATCAATGTATCGTAGCCATACCAGTGGTTTGATGCTAGAGGTAGCAAGTATACAGCTCTCTAGTTTGCCCATGAAGATATTTCCATAGGATGGAGCCATCCGAGTGCCCATGGAAGTCCCTTGTATCTGTAGATAGTGTTTACCATTGAATGTAAAATTGTTGGATTTAAGGATAACTCTTGCAAAGTTGGTAAGCACATTTGTTGATGGCTTTTTCACAGTTCTTTTATTAAGAGCTTCAGATATTGCCATAAGCCCATCCTCATGTGGTATATTGGTGTATAATGATGTGACATCAAATGTAGCCAGAAGAGTATCATCATCAAATGTGTAGGTTTGGTTTAATTTTTCAATAATCTGAAGGAAGTGACTGGTATCTTTAACAAGTGATAGAAGTTCCTGTACAATGGGCTGGAGGTGCAGGTCAACAAATAAAGATAGTCTCTCAGTGGCTGTGTCATTGCCAGAGATGATGGGATGGCCAGCATTGTTCATTTTGTGAATTTTCGGAAGCATATAAAATCTCGAAGGTCTTGGTTTGGGATGAAAAAGTATATCTGCTGTTTTTTCATCAATGAGGTTTAAGCTCCTGTACCTTACAACCATGTTCATCATTTCTTTATTCAAGTCTTCTGTGTGATCAGTTCCTAAAGGTTTGTAAGTGTTGGTATCCATTAGTTGTCTCATTCCGTCCTCAATCTAATGACTTACTATCATGGCAACCACTGCACCACCTTTGTCTGCCGATTTTAAAATGACATGCATTCTCTGTTGAAGGAGGTGGAGAGCTTTTCTTTCTTCTCGGGTAATGTGATCAAAAATCCTTTTAGATGTTGATTCCTTGATGAGTTTGTTGATGGATAAAATGTATGTATCAAGAACAGGATTTCTACCACATTGAGGAGTCCATGATTTGGGATGGTGGAACTTCTTAAATGGATCTGGAAGGTAGCTGCCCAATCCACAGAAACAAAGAGGTACTTAGTTCCCACACTCCCAAAAGATAGTACCCAAAATGAAGATTGAATAACTTTCACATGAGGTAACTCTCTCAAGGAGATGTGGAGAATAAAGTCTGGAAGGCGACCACTTCACTATTCCCCCAGCAGGTTCACCAGGTTGGTTTCAAAATGAAATGCAGGAAATGTAGGAGCCTACAGAAAAAATAAAAATGTCAGTCAAAAACCTCCTATTCCTCCTCTAGGGTATATATTAAGACACTTAGGGGCCCATTCCGATTCGGGAAAAAAAGCGTCCGTCCGAATCGTATCCGGAGCCCTCTCCGTACGAATCGTACACGTCGGTCCAAATCGCGTAGTACGATCCGTATCTCATCAATTCATCCGAATCGGCGCGAACCGTACAAATTGCAAGGGTGAAACTGTACGACACGGACCCTCACAGTGAACCGTACGATTCGTAAACATGCTGTACGACCCGACGAGTACGATCCGGACCGGGGTATGAGGACGCGATTCGTATGGACCACGTCAGGTAAGGGCGATTTGTACGGACAACCACACAATCACATGCATACCCCTGTGATCATGGGTGTATGCACCGTACCCCATGATCGCAGGGTGTAGGCACCGTACACCCTGCGATCATGGGGTATGGTGCGTTCACCCCATAATCGCAGGGGTACGCACCGTACCCCTGCAGACATGGGGTGTACGCACCGTACCCGGGGGGGGGGCGCTCTGTACCTGTTTTGAGGCAAACACTGCTTCTCTGGGCGTTTTAGGCTCCCATAAAAAAAGCATTGTACGGTGCGTACCCGACACGAATCGTACTCGCTGGGTCGGGGAAACCTGCCTCGAACCGTACGGATGTTGCGTACAGCGGGTTCCGAGGGAGAATCGTGCTGAGATTAGAGTCGTATGGTCTTTGTATGATTCGTACGGAGTCCTGATCCTGGTACGAATTGTACTTCATCGTACATACGGGGACGTTGCAGGGTACGATTCGTATGGGAAAAACGCTCCGTACGGCTATTCGGAGTGGTTTTTCCCGAATCGGCCCCTTAGTGTGTGCTCTGCACAAACGAAAACATCCACTTACCAGCTGTATTTCTCCATGGAGGTTTTACCAGAAAAAGATTACTTGTAATATATAGGCAGATAAATGCTTCTTTAGCCACAGGGTGAAGTAATCACAAGTTTGTTCAAAAGAAAATTTTTGAGACAAAACAAAAGAGGACTTGAAGCCCAGTTTGAGCCTTCCTTAAATGAGTAAAGCAAAAGTATTGAGCTTCTTTCAATTCAGCATAGTATTGAAGCCAAAATAAAAAGCAAATGGAGAACACAAATTCAAGAATGTGAGGTTAAGAGAATTAGAACCTCAAAGGAAAATTCTAAGGCTTCTTCAAAATAGAAGATTAAGTTTGTGACTCGCGTTTCATTCAACACATCGGCCACGAATACATCTTTAAAAGGTACTTCGATGGAGAGAAGGGTATCCGACTCTCTTCTTGCAACAAAATAACTGTTAGTTAATTGCTGGGAAAGAATACAGCTGTGAGTTAGTTTCACATAGGAACGCGGTCCCGAGTCAGTAACAGACAAAGAACACGCCGCAAGTCAGTTTTACTAATAAATGCGGCTACGAGTAAGTTTCAATTCCACGCGTGGCCGTGTGTCAATTACAGCTTCCAGTACGGTCGTGAGTCAATTTCAATTTCCAAAGTGGTCGTGAATCAAATTTCAAAAAACAATATAATATTCTCTGAGCTCGGTAAAAAAGAAACAAGCAAGGTTTCTTCAGGAGGCAGGAAGAAATACACAAACAAAAAGGGGGACGTGGTGAAGGTCGGGAACCGTAAGCCATGCGACAGCTCAGACAAGGCAGAGGGGGAGTTTAGAAAGGCTTCTCCCGTTCATAGCAGCAGTGGGCAAGGGAATCTCTGTAAAGAGCCTTTCGTTTGTACAGAGCAGGCACTTTGGGCACCTCACGTCTGTTCCAATCCATGTGACAGGAGGCCGGAGCTCTAACAGTTCTCCCACCCAAAGGTCTATTCATGCGACTGGGTTTTGAAGGGTGTAGGGCATGGAACCTATGTACTAGAATAGGCACATGGACATGGTATGCAGGTTTCCAAGATCTATCTTCAGGACAGTAACCCTCCCCATCTCTTAGATACTGTAGCTTACCTCTGTATCTATGGGGAATAAAGTATTCGTTTAACTGCGTATTCCTTTTCTCCTTCTAGCCAGGACTGGAGGAGGTGGTACTTTGGGCTCAGGGTAGGTATTATACATCTTGAGCAAGGAAGTATGGAACAAAGGGTGAATACGTATCTCTACTGGCAAGTCTAGTTTTAGGGTGACAGGAAAGATTTCCATGATTACTGACTAGGGACCTATGTATTGGGGTGGTAACTTTTTTGGACCCTCTAGTCTCAAGTAGTTTGTGGACATCCAAACCTTGTCTCCTACGTTATAAATAGGAGCAGGATGATGATGTTTATCTGCTTGTTGTTTCATGGTCTCTTTAGCCAGGTGTAAATCCTGTTTAGCTTTTTCCCATATGTCTAAGAGGACTGCATGATGCGTTTTAATTACAGGAATCTCCACTAAGGGGGATGGCAAGGGGAAAGGGAGAAATCTTGGATGATGTGTATGGGAGAAGTAAAAGGGAGAGAGTCCGGTGGAGGAATTTGTAGTATTATTGTATGCAAACTCTGCCAAGGGAAGATCCTGCACCCAGTCAGTTGTGATGGTTGAAAGTAGGCAACATAAGTATTGTTCTAGGGTCTGGTTGGTTGTTTCAATTTGGCCGTCTGTCTGGGGATGATATGCTGTGGACAGTCTAGGATCTATAACAAGAGTTGTGCACATTCCCTGCCAGAAACGAGACACAAATTGTGCTCGTCTGTCCATTATAATGACTGAGGGAAGCCCATGTAATCGGACTATCTGTTCTAGGAATACATGTACCAAATATTTAGACAAGGGACCTTTTTTAAAGGTATATAGTGTGCCATCTTTGTGAACATATCTACAACCACATAAATAGTATTTTAACCTTGTACATGTGGTAGACCAGTAATAAAGTCTATGCTAATGGAGCACCAGGGTATTGAGGGAATTGAGGTGGGTTGTAGGAGTCCTGTAGGGGCAGAGTGAGAGGATTTTTGTCTCGCACAAATAGAACAGGATTTAACATAAGTCAGGATCAGACCAGAACCACCGCTGACAGGTCAGTAACGTCTTCTTTCCTCTTGGATGTCCTGCTAAGGAAGCATTGTGGCACCATTGGATTATCTGATGTTGCAGCTCAACAGTGGGTATGAACAGTTTGTTCTCATGGTAATACAGGCCCTCAGATACACGATTCTCGGGGTTCTTTAACCAATCGGATGTAGATAGGAGGAACAAGCAGTTAACAACTGGTCTAGAAACAAAGAAGTATTCTTATCTCTCTGGTCTCCTACTCCTATGATCTTGTGACTGGGTATGATAGGAGTTTTTCAAAACACGGGGACTGATTCAGTTAAGGAACCTAGAGGCTAAAATCTAATAAATATTGAAATTGAATATTGCCTCTATGACCATAAATTCACACAAAAAATTCTAACATAGGTCAAGGCTCTTTCCTACATTGCTGTTCAGCTAATGAACTAGATTTCTCGTTTCCACTGAATTTCGTGAGTCAACAAGCAAATCAAGACATAAACAATTCATAGAATAGTCAATATTCAGTTTAAGCATTTCATTGATGAAAGTTTACTTCAAAATTACTTCATATTTCTTTGTTTTTATATCTGGGTTGGAATACATATGATTTCCCTTCTAACAATACTTTACAAATTCATACATGATTGTAGTACAATAAATATTCTATATTCATTGCACTACAATCATGTATGAATCATGTATGAAAAACGTAACACTTATTCTCGAACAATGTAATAAAACCTACGGGTCCTACTGCATTGGGATATTGAGCTCCACTTATCCTCGATATTAAATCAATACACGGTCCAGAGAGGGTAAAGGTCAGAGAGCGCCTTTGTATAGTTTATGTTAGTTTACACCACAGTCTTTTGGCTAAACTAAAGAGTTTGTGATCTCTTCTTCAATTGCATATGGCGATGCTCTTGGCCTTGTGAAGTGAAGGGGTAAGTGAAAGGTGTGCAGATGTGTTTCGACCTTCGTGTGGGGACAGGAGGATTCACAGAAGGTCTTCCTCAGGGCTGGGATTTTTTTCTGTGTAGGACACTATGGGTTAAAGGATGTGAAGAGAAAATTAAACTATCATTCTAACTTTATTGTGAAAATAAATTAAACTGTTTTTCCAACAGCCATACATTAGGATTGTACCTACTGTCATTTAGGGCATGATATTTCCAAATGGACTCAGCATTTTTTGTTTTCGGGCAGGTACAGATATCGCTTCTATGTGCACTTGCTCCCTGTGGGCATATAAAGGGGGGTAATGTCAGGTTTCTATCCTAAACATGTTAAGAGAAGTGTAAAGCACGCTTTGGCTGCTGTTCACCATGCATTTGCAGTGCTCATTCAAATGGAGGTTAGACCAAAGGGATAGCACTAACATGTTTAGAATAAAGCTATCAGTTTACGTGCCAGGACGCAAAATTATCGTGAATTGTTAGGCATGCACCATACTCTGACAAGGCTTTGCAGTGCTAAAGTTTCGGTATTTACTGCATATTTTAGTTCTGGATTAGAGTGAAGCATGTGTTTTTAGGGGGACGGTTGTGAGGCATATAATTCAATAACAGTGTTGGCCATGTGTCTCTAAATCTTCAGCGCGCACCTCAGCGAAGCGGAACAGGTCGGTGCCTTGATACAGAAACCTCATGCAGCCCAAAATCCTGTGTCTCAAGGCTTGGGATAAAAGTCCTTTACCTTTAGCAGGCACTTAGAACCCGATCTCCAGATCTGAATTCTCGCGCTACACGCTTGTATCCAACTTCTTCGGTGTTCACATCTCAGCATCCAACTTCCGTATTGATCACATGACAAACAAATAGAAAATGATCGATGGTATCGTTGTAATCTGAGCAAAAGACACATTTGTCGCTGCCATCAGGATTCCATCTAATGGTTAACCATCGTAGAGGTAATGAGCCTATTCTGAACTGGTGATACAGTTTACGATCTAATGGTTTTGTAATAAGGTCCCAATACTCTTCCAGGTGGGGGTCATCCTTTATATCAAGGAAGGTAGCTGTCAAAGAACTGGCAAGCTAAGACGAAAACATCATGGTGTTGATCATATCCCAGTACACAATAATAAAGTTATTTTTGGAGGGGAACACTGCTGTTTCAGGATTAGCCCAAAGCTCCCCCATCCCCATGGTTGTCAATAATAATTTAATTTCAGCCAGCCAGGAGATCTTATGAGAACCACCCAACCTTTTAACTTCCAACAGTGCTTGAGCATATAAGGAAAGTTCTGGTGTGGTCCACAGACGTCGCCAAAATGCCAGAGGTCTGAACCGAGCCACATCCTCTACTGCCTTGAAGCCAAGATCCAGAAGCAGGGGAATACGCGGCGAGGATTGGGGTAAACCCACAGCCGACCTCAAAAATGTATTCTGTGCAACAGTGATAGGGGATAAGTTGCTAAAACCCCACAGTTCGGCACCATACAGAATTGCAGGCAGAATCTTAGAGCCATAGATTTTGATAAGAGGGGCAATTGGTTTGGTAAGGGACTGCCTATGCTCTTTGATCAATGCACCTCCTAATTGAGTGTGTTTTAAGGCTAGCAAATCAATTTGGGGCTTCCAACTCAGTTTGTCACTGTAAGTGACACCCAAGTACGTAAATACCGATGTCTGCTCCAAAGGGTCACCACCCATATAGACCCTTGCTCTAACCGGCCTGGACCTATGGAGCACCATAAACTTGGTTTTACCCACATTAATCTCCAGCTCATGTTCGAGGCAAAACACCTCAAAATGAGACAGTGCTAGTTGTAATCCCTGTCTCTTCTTGTATATAAGCAGGGTGTCACTTCTTTACACTCATCAAACCTATCAGTTACCTCCCCAAGTTTGCCCCAGCGAACCTGAGCATAAGTATGCTCATGGTGTTTAACTAGTATTGCTACCAGCTCCTTGGGCATTTCCTGCCCCAAGAGTACTTCCCATAATTTAGCCCTTGGGACAAGATCAAATGCAGATCTTAGATCCACAAAGGCCGCAAAAAGCATGCCTCCCTAAAAATACCCGGAAGCTTGTTTCCTTTCCAGTAAAAGAATTGGCTTGGTAGTTTGGTCTGCCCTGTTCCCATGATGCACTGGGCCAGGGACAGACTAATTTGCATGCAGCCAGGTTCTGAGCTGGGATGGTGCAGTGAGCTAAAAAACGGTGATGGATCAAGCCCTGATCTTTGGACTGGGTAGGAGTGGTCTGCTTAATTCAGATACTCTGTCCATCACCACCCCCTTTTCTGAATCGTGTTGTCCACCATAAGCGTGGAAGGGTATGCTCAGACATGAGTCCCTTGCTCACTGCACCATCAGGATTCAAGCAAGCCGGGCCGAAGACGGCTGTAATGCCAGAAACCGGTCCCCGGAAGCTTGTTTCCTTTCCAGTAAAAGAATTGGCTTGGTAGTTTGGTCTGCCCTGTTCCCATGATGCACTGGGCCAGGGACAGACTAATTTGCATGTAGCCAGGTTCTGAGCTGGGATGGTGCAGTGAGCTAAAAAACGGTGATGGATCAAGCCCTGATCTTTGGACTGGGTAGGAGTGGTCTGCTTAATTCAGATACTCTGTCCATCACCACCCCCTTTTCTGAATCGTTTTGTCCACCATAAGCGTGGAAGGGTATGCTCAGACATGAGTCCCTTGCTCACTGCACCATCAGGATTCAAGCAAGCCGGGCCGAAGACGGCTGTAATGCCAGAAACCGGTCCCCGGAAGCTTGTTTCCTTTCCAGTAAAAGAATTGGCTTGGTAGTTTGGTCTGCCCTGTTCCCATGATGCACTGGGCCAGGGACAGACTAATTTGCATGTAGCCAGGTTCTGAGCTGGGATGGTGCAGTGAGCTAAAAAACGGCGATGGATCAAGCCCTGATCTTTGGACTGGGTAGGAGTGGTCTGCTTAATTCAGATACTCTGTCCATCACCACCCCCTTTTCTGAATCTTTCCAATACAAAAGCATGAATCGAAAGGCCTGATCCAGGGTCCCTATATGAGACCGAAACCCAGCCTGAAGGGGTGTTAAAATATCTGCTTCGGTCATCCAACACTGTATTCTTCCAAGTACTAGGCGTGCAATTTTTTTCTGAAACGCATCTACTAGGCTAATCGGCCGATAAATGGCCGGAGCGGAGCAATCGGCTTTCTTGTAAATCGGAAGGATCTCCGCTCCGTACCAGAAATCTGGAACCGATGCGCCACTAGCTAGGGCATTAGCTAATACAGTAATATAGGGGACCCATACAGCAGGCTTGTGCTTAAATAAGTCTGCCGGGAAACAATGAGGCCCGGGGTCTTTGCCACTTGGGATCGTTGTCAACACAGACTCGACCTCACTTTGTGCAAAAACCAACGGAGCATCATAGCTAGGGAGCAGGACATCCCTGGCGCTCCCATCCAAGATCTTAAATATTTTTTTAAAATAGCTTACCGATTGCTGGCGATCAACATGATTAACAGGTTTCTATAAGTGCAGGCAATTCCCCCATTTACGTAGGTGCCAAAATTGGGTCATATTACGACCATCACAAGCCTGAAGCAGCTCCCTCCAATGATCTTCGTCCCACAGTTTCTTGGCATCAAACTGCTCAGCTTTATAGCTTGCCCTACAACATTTAATGGTATCAGGAGATCTAGATTTAATAGCTGCCACTAGGGGTTGTTGGGTCTCCCTACAGTTGTTGTTAAACCATGAACTCGACCTCAACACTTTGTCTTTATTACTTGTAAGGCATTTAATAAAATACTTTTTGAGGCCCAAAAAAATCTCATTATGGATACCCAGCATTTTATCGTTGAGATCCTCTTGCGTTGCACATCCGTTAAATTTCACCATGGAACCCAAGACCATATTCCGAATATCACACTGAATCCTTTCATTAGTGACTATCTTGGGCCACCTCACCCTTCTTTGATCATTCTGAATAATCACCCTTTCCTGGACTATTGTACCTTCACTTGGGGGGAGACCACTAAAACTACTATCATTAATTGACAGGATCAGGGGGTTATGGTCACTTTCTGGCCTATTCACTACCACCATATCGGAAATAACCGGCCACATCTCCACATTGACTATAATGTAGTCAATACGGTTACCAAATCTGCCGTTGTTAAACGTTAATTCTCCCTGCTTATCGGAGTGTGTCCTACCATTGAGTTCCCTCATGCTCTTCTCCAGGCACAACCCCTTCACTTGCAGGGCTGCCATGGACCATTTCCTTATGGGCTTTAGATCCAACTGTGGAATACCCCATGCTGCATCCTCAGCCTCTGTGAGCTTACCATCATCCAAATCCAGGGGCTCAAAACAGGTGTTAAGATCTGATGGCTAGCTTCCTCCTCCCCGTTAAGTTGGCCTTCCAGGATAGAGACTGTTTGCGAGCTCCTACCTCCCGGGAGACCCCTTGCATAGATGTTAAATATAAGCACATTAAGGCCTTTCTGGGATAGGACCCTTATAGCCAAAATATCAGGGCAATTGATTGGGACCACATCCACCCTTAGCCCTTCACATTGGCGAACCCAGATAGTCAGGCCACCAACTGGTCTTCCCCTTGGGCCCTTAACTGCTGGCTTAAAAAAATTTACATATCCCAGGTGAAAAATGCCTTCCACTGCCCAAATATCCGTTTTCTCTATAAAAGATGCCCAGTCTGATAGGGGTAACTTGGATTCCAACCCTGCAATGTTCCATGAAGATAAGGTTGTAAGGGAGCTTATAGGATAGAGGCCTACAACCGGGCTAGCCCCATGGTCAACCGGGATCACTGGGGGATCCATGTTCTCACAAGTAGAACCTACTGTACCACTGGTGGAAGCCTGGTGCGAACTGCTGCCACCACCCAACTCGTTCCCTCCCAACACATTTCCAGCAGGCCGAAAATAAGACACATTAACACTCAGTCAGTCATTGTCCTCCAATGTGGACAATGGCTCAAAACGATTAATAAACTGGATGGGGTAGTCAAACACGCTCGGTGCCCTATGGGGACCCTTGTCTCCTTAAATCTCGGGGTCCTGCCAGGCTTATAGAAAAAGCCTAAGGGAAGAATCCTTATCTCTTCATCAAAGGGGGGGTGGTAAACAGCCAGCTCTAAGATATGTTGGGCAAAAGCCGGTGTCCTAAAGTTTAAAACTGCACAATCACCCAACATGGTCTTAAGTGAATCACCATTCTAAATTCATTATACAGCTCCTTACTATTGCTCCCTAGATAATGCAGTGCTTTATTTTTTGAGGTTAGACCAATGTTCGCGAGAACCTTCTGGAAGAGGGGGTACATTAGCTAAAATAATGGTGTACGGGGTACACTCTGGTGGGAGATGGAGGATAGGTAGCAGGTCCGCACTACCTTCTAACCCCTCATTAACCCTCTTCAGATTACCCTCTACCTCTTTCAGCTGCGGTGAATGGTCCCTGCTATCATTGGTTGGATGCGTTCTAACTGGCTTAGCCATATCTACGGCCTTAGGGACCCTAACAGTACCTGCTTGTGCAGAGGGGGTGTCAGCTGAGTGCACATTAACATCCACCACTGCATGGTTGCATGAGACACCCCTACGAACCTGCGGACTAGATGTAGTAAGGGAACATGGCTTACTGCTAGATACACATTTCTCACTTCGAATGAGCCTCTCATCAACCATATCAAGCCTTCTAAAAAGTGGTTCTATGAGGGCCGCTAGGTGATCCTTAAGTATTAGACACAGATTATCTAGATTAGGCTGGACATTATTATTCACAAAAGATTTCCCCGAGGTGGCACTAGCGTCTGAGTTCCCAAAGACATAAACCCCTTTAGTACCAGTTGCGGCCACAGCAACAGCTTCCTTATTGTTGCCACGACCATTCCTTTTTTTACAGGGCATTGCAGACTCTGCGCCCTTTAGAGTTTTCCGCCCCCTGGTTGTAACCATGGCCGGACTCTGAGTGCTACTCTGGAGCTGTGATGTTTCAGAAGTCTGGGACTTAGACTGCTCCCCCTGTGAGTCGTGGGTAATACAATCACCTGAGTGATTCACATCAGTGCTTGTATAGAGGACAGGTGGCTGGGCGCAAGGTAATGAGCCACCTCTGTTGTAAGCTGGCACCAGTGACAGCCTGCGTTCCGTAGCCTGGATCTCATGGATCATCACTGATTCAGCACGTTTAGAAAAGCATAAAGGGTGCCCACCACCCTATCCCCAGCCTTCCTTTTACTCATTGCCACAACTAGTGAGTAAAATTACCCTCAGGGATCAAAAATATAGACCAACACAACAAAACAACTCTAAAAATCCAATAATAGAACAATCTTACAGTCTTGGCATCAGTCGTAGGGGTTAGAGACTTGGCCCAGCCCGGCCTCTTCTGGTCACTGACGGGCGCGGACGGGCCCACCCGCGCGTGTCCCACGCTGCGGGAGAGTGCGGCTGGTCTTATGGGCCATGGCCGCCCTTGAGGCGCGTCACCGGCTGTGCATACTGCAAGGCCCCCTGGGAGTTGCAGTCGTGGCCTCCCAGAAACCGGCAGGACGTCACCCTTTCCGTGCCCCTTCCGCAAACAGGGCAGGACAGAAGATCCCAGCAAGACCTCTCTGTGTTTCCTGAGGTGAGTTGAGTAGAAGTCCGTTATGAGCAAGGGCAGCAATAAGCAAGAGCTGGGTTCCTCCTCCCAGAAGGAAAACCTAGTCCTGCTGAGGGCAACAACTACCTCACTGTGAGGGAGGAGCTCAGGGATGTTTTTCAAAAGATGTTCCCTAGTGTAACTAGGATGTTAGAAACCCATATGTGAAAGTGTAGTGTAGTGAGGTTGCAGCGCAAAAAAAAATAATAGAGGGGAACTAATATTGAACTTAAAACTACCTAAGAAGTTGCAGAATTCTTTCTTTGTTAAGTTGCTCTTTCTGGCAGGGTTAAAAATGCAGTGCATGGAACAGTATGGATTTAAAACTGCTCACTAAGTGCGGTCGACATGTTTCAGCCAGATGATCAAATGTTATGTATCGGTGGCTTTCTTCAGGACCTAAAAATATATTAATATTCGCTGCTGCTAATAATGACAAAGTGTTCCAAAAATTTAAATAGATATTAAATAGATAGATACAACACCAGTAAAACCCTGAGGCTACTGATTTCAAAGAAACAGCATGTACAAAATAGTTAAGGAATGGACTAGAAAGGGGTTTTCAGCTACACCATGACCACGGAGTCAGAGTGCCATGCGGTACTTCTAAAACTGGTTTAGTCTCCCTCTAAGAGGAGCATTTATATTTTTATTGTATATCATGTCACTTCTGTCAAAAGATAACTAGACCTTTTAGTAGTATATATCTAGGGTGAGTATGGTGATTACCCTTGTTCTAAAACAAGACAAGGAAATGTTATCAGATTAATCTAGTGATTAAAGGTGCCAACGCACTAAATTGCTAGAGCTAAATGGACCCCGGATTGCCAGTATCGCCTTACCTGTCCGTCGGTAGCTCGACTCAGTCCAGAGTTGCTCCCTGAATTACCGAACGTGCAGGAAGGCTCAGTCTTTATAGTAAGTTAATAACAAAGTCGTGTTAGGTGTAAGCGTTAGCTGCCCCTTAACGCTGCCTGAAAGTCCTATTGTCAAAAATCCAATGCGCATGCCCTAGTTGTAAATACTAGACTCTCCTCATTTGCGCATGCGCTGCTACACCGCCACTGTGTGCGATATAATGTAAATTCATAATCATAGCCATTATGTCTCTTAGACGATGTCACCCTCTCTATTGTAAATGCTACCCTGATAGCATAAAAAGTGAATCTCTATTGTTAGTGATACGAGGATTGTATCACTTTATAGCGCGTGAATAAAAATACAGTGTATGTGTCAAAAAGGAAACACTATTCTCTAAGAGGCGAGGTGTGTTCTCGTCTCCTGTGGGATTCGGGATGGATTTATAGCCATCTAATTATCTGATTCCCACTTATATTGTAAATGCTACCCTAATAACATAAAAAGTAAGGCTATCGTGTTTAAAACGAAAACTTTGTAGCGCTTGAATAAACTACCGCGCATGTGTCAAAACCGAGACATAATTCTCTATGGGGCAAAGTGTGTTCTAGTCTCCTGTGTAAAGCGTGATGGAATTATGGACATCTGATTATCCTAATCCCACTTATATGAACCAAAAAACAGAACTCTTCATTCTCTTATCATTTGTTTGAAGGGGTGGACCCTCATTATTTGCTAAAAAGGAAAAATGCCAGGCCTCTTATAGCGAGGTGTATTAATGCCAAGAGCTTTTAATTTCTAACTTTGGGCAAAATTTGTTTAATTATCCTCTCCCAGATGTTACTTCATGCTAAGCGTTTCTTCTCAATATGCGAAGTAAATCGTATTATGGAGACTGAAAGTTAATGTTGTACAACAATTTTGATACTAATGGAGTTAACGTACAGATAACCAAGGTATCTCATTGTTTAACCCAATGATGTCACTTTTGAGTTTGAACACCCAGCGCTGTTCACGATTAAATAAGAAATTAGAAATGTCTGTAATGTGTGATGGTATCCATGGTTGTTCTAATACCACCCATTTTAAAACTGTCTCAGACTGTCAGTCATTTCTAATAGCCTTCCCTCCATTCTTGACATACTAAATGCCTCTCTCTCCACAGGCATAGTCCCGCCTCCCTGGAAGCGGGCCATGGTTAAAGCTCTTCTTAACTCAGATCAGGACAACTCTAGCAACTATCGACCGATCTCCCTGCTACCCTGGCTGAGCAAAATCCTGGAGAAACATGTCAACACAGTGCTGACAGAGTTTCCCAAAATCAATTATCTACTTGATCCCTCCCAGACAGGATTCCGTCCCATGCATGGAACCAAAACTGCCATGGTTGCAGTGATGAAAGAAGCCAGGAAGATCCTAGATCAGGGAGCATCAGCAGCAATCATCCTACTTGATCTCAGTGCCGCTTTCGACACTGTAAACCACAAAATTCTTTTACACAGACTCAGTATGGCAGGAGTCTCAAAGACAGCACTTGCCTGGCTCGAATCCTTCCTCACCGACCGCTCGTTCCAGGTGTTTAAAAGTGACACCACTTCCCCCAGCAAACTTCTTGACTGTGGGTGCAGCAGGGCTCTTCCTTGAGCCCTACGTTATTTAATATTTACATGAGCCCACTAGCGGAGGTAGTCCGCCCGTTTGTGATAAACATTATCACCTATGCTGACAACACTCAGTGGTGGCCCTTAATCACTCAGACCCACTTACATCACATAACAACCTGAGAGACTGCCTAGAAGAAGTAACCAAATGGATGACCTCCTCATGCCTTGAATTAAATGGAGACGAAACAAAGCTAATGCTCCTAGGCCACCCCCCATCACACCATCAACTCCCTTTGGCCCTCCTGCCTTGTTCTCCTCCTACACCAAAATACATCATAAAGAGCCTTGGCATCTGGTTGGACAAATCTCTGACCTTTAACCAGCAAGCAGCAAAACTGTCAGCCACCTACTTCGGACTACTCAGGCTTCTTCGGAAGATCCTATCCCTCCTGCCTTTTCGGGCAAGACAGATCATGGTCCAAGGTCTAACTTTGTCCCGGATTGACTTTGGAAATGCCCTCTACCTAGGAGCCCCACAGACCACAATAAATACACTCCAGATTATACAAAACTGTTCTACCCGAACACTGCTCCAGATTCACCGCCGCCTACCAGTTACACCCGGCCTTAAAACCCTTCACTGGCTTCCAGTCAGGGAAAGGATAAAATTCAAGACCCTCTGCATCACCATCACCAACAGAGCGTTCTGGAAAACAGGGGCAGCCATAAATCACTCCCTGACCCCCCCCCCCCTTACCACCCGAAGAAACAACTCCGCTCAGCATCCTCCTTCTTGGCCACAGTCCCCAGGATCAGGAGATCCAGAAGTGGTGGCCGGTTATTCTCCTACAACCCGGCCAAACTCAGGAATTCCCTCCCCCTTCATCTTCGATCAGAACCCAACCTGCTCCCGATTCGAAAACATTTAAAAACTTTCCTCTTTAATAAAACTGAATACATCTTTAATGGTCTCTTATTATCAAGTGTCGTCTGCAGCGCTGGGACGCCAGAGGGCAGCTATCGCGCTTTATAAATGAGCTTTTCCTTTCATTTCATTCAATTTAGTGCGTTAGCACCTATATTCACTAGATTAACCTGAGAAAGTTTCCTTGTCTTGTTTTAGAACAAGGGTAATCACCATACTTACCCATGATATATACTACTAAAAGGTCTAGTTATCTTTTGACAGAAGTGACATGATCTACAATATAAATATAAATGCTCCTCTTAGAGGGAGACTAAACCAGCTTTAGAAGCACTGCATGGCACTCTGACTCCGTGGTCATGTGGTAGCTGAAAACCTCTCTCTACTCCATTCCTTAACTATTTTGTACGTGCTGTCTCTTTGAAATCAGTAGCCTCGGGGTTGACGCCACGTCGCCTCTTTGCTTTGAATACATCTCGAGCAATTGCTTTTAAATACATAGCAATCCCATTTTTAGGAGTGATTAAGCTATTTCTATTTCCCCACAGAGCGGGGCCTCATCCCCTGAGCAGTAGCCAGGTGGAGGTGAGGTGACTTATCCTACATTGGAGGGTAAATGGATCTCCACTCAATATCAAATGCAGGGTTATTGATGATAGAACATATCACAATATGTCATTTACTCAAGCACGTTATAGTGACTGTGTGTGCTATTTTTGTTTTCTTTCTTCACAGATTGTCCTAGTAAATCCTGACACAGCTACGCAGGATTACTGGTGTTATATTTATCTATTTATTATATATATAAATGTTTTGAACACTTTGTCATTATTAGTAGCAGCGAATATTAATATATTTTTTGGTCCTGAAGAAAGCCACTGATACATAACATTTGATCAACTGGCTGAAACATGTCGACCGCACTTAGTGAGCAGTTTTAAATCCATACTGTTCCACGCACTGCATTTTTAACCCTGCCAGTGAGAGCAACTTAATAAACAAAGAATTCTGCATCTTCCTCTGCAGTTTTAAGTTCACTATTAGCTCCCCTCTATTTTTTTTGCGCTGCGACCTCACTACACTACACTTTCACAAATGGGATTCTATCATCCTAGTTACACTAGGGAAAATCTTTTGAAAAACATCCCTGAGCTCCTCCCTCACAGTGAGGGAATTGTAGACCTCAGCAGGACTAGGTTTTCGTGCTGGGAGGAGGAACTCATATGATGAAGCATGTCACATCCGGGTGAGTGAGGGTTCTTGTCCTTTAGGGATAATCCCCCTTATTGTTCACATCTATTCTATATTATTATTTGAGGGTACTTACACTTATACCACACACAACTCATGTGCAATATATAGACCCTAGGTAGCATAGTGTTTATTTATAAGGTACCCCCTTATAGAAATGAGTTTTTATATGCATGGGTAAAGTGAAATTTCACATTTCACTTCGCAAACTATGTTCTTCAAAGAGAAGAATAGAGGCTAGTGTCATTTACAGCTCTGATCTTCCCACCTTAGGCAGATGGTAGGATTAAGGAAGATATGAGCATATGCAGGGGGAGAGTCTAAGTAAATTAGCCATCCTAGGGGTGTGTTTAGCCAGCTTTTCCCTCCTTGCTGAATTTGAAAGATTTGATGCACTCTGGGACAAAATAATGCCACACTCTACAGGTTATGGTCATATCTTGGAGGAGATACCTTGCTCCCATTGGTCAGAAGTGACCTCCAGCTTGACCCAGAGAACTTGGAATACGTATTTGAGAGGGGGTGGTGATGGACTGAGCATCTGAACCAATCAAACACTCGCACCCGGTCAACAGATCTGGGTTTAATCCATCACCGTTATTTAGCCCACTCTGCCACCCCAGTTCAGACATGGCCATATGCAAATCAGTCTGACCCTGTGCCTCATGGGAACAGTCCAGCCCGAACTGCCAAGTCATGCCTTCCCTGGACCAGAAACAAGCTTCCTAGGACTGGTTTCTGGCATTACAGCCGTCTTCAGCCAGGCTTGCTTGAATCCAGTGGCAAAGTGAGCAAGGGACCCACGTCTGAGCATACCCTGCCAACTTATGGCGCACAAAGCGGTACAAAAGGGGGTAGTGATGTACGGAGCATCTGAACCAATCAAACACTCACACCCAGTCAACAGATCTGGGTTTAATCCATCACCGTTCTTTAGCCCACTCTGCCACCCCAGTTCAGACATTGCCATATGCAAATCAGTCTGACCCTGTGCCTCATGGGAACAGTCCAGCCCGACCTGCCAAGCCATTCCTTCCCTTGACCAGAAACAAGCTTACTAGGACCGGTTTCTGGCATTACAGCCGTATTCAGCCAGGCTTGCTTGAATCCAGTGGCAAAGTGAGCAAGGGCCTAGCGTCTGAGCATACCCTGCCGCCAACTTATGGCGAAAAAAGCGGTACAAAAGGGGGTGGTGATGGACGGAGCATCTGAACCAATCAAACACCCACACCCAGTCAACAGATCTGGGTTTAATCCATCACCGTTATTTAGCCCACTCTGCCACCCCAGTTCAGACATGGCCATATGCAAATCAGTCTGACCCTGTGCCTCATGGGAACAGTCCAGCCCAACTGCCAAGCCATGCCTTCCCTTGACCAGAAACAAGCTTACTAGGACCGGTTTCTGGCACTACAGCCGTCTTCAGCCAGGCTTGCTTGAATCCAGTGGCAAAGTGAGAAAGGGCCTAGCGTCTGAGCATACCCTGCCGCCAACTTATGGCGAACAAAGCGGTACAAAAGGGGGTGGTGATGGACGGAGCATCTGAACCAATCAAATACTCATGCCCAGTCAACAGATCTGGGTTTAATCCATCACTGTTCTTTAGCTCACTCTGCCACCCCAGTTCAGACATGGCCATATGCAAATCAGTCTGACCCTGTGCCTCATCAGGACAGTCCAGCCCGAACTGCCAAGCCATGCCTTCCCTGGGCCGGAAACAAGATTCCTAGGACCGGTTTCTGGCATTACAGCCGTCTTCAGCCAGGCTTGCTTGAATCCAGTGGCATAGTGAGCAAGGGACTCACGTCTGAGCATACCCTGCCTACTGGGGTGTATTGTGATGCATTGGTGCCGAGAATAAACTGCATCGCACTGAGCCGGTGTTAGAGGATAGATTCCTTGCGTTGCATTGAGATGTGACGAGTTGGGTTGACGGCGAAGAAGCCTATAATGTCCCTGTGGATGTGAACAAGGGGTCAGACATCTGACACTTGGAGATTTACTGGAGCTCTGAATCCACATAGGAAGGCTGAATTCAGCAGGGCAGCTCATAGCAGCAGAAGAGTACTGGTGCCGCATTAGCACACCTTTAGAAGCAAATCAGTACCTGATCTGATAAAAGAGGCGGCAGGGGAGCAACGAAGACTTCACAGCTGGGTAGTCCTCCTTCCTGGCAGAGTGCAGAGGTTCACAAGTGATGTGATGACTTGTACCTGTTGGTAATTAGGCAGGGTGGAACCTCAGTCCTCTCTCTGTGCGTATGCTATTGGTCACACCCCTATCCCTCCCTCCCCCATGTGACGGTAAATACAGGAGCCAGGCTGGGTATTCCTTGCTTGGTTTCTAAACGGTCACGTTGTTTTTCATGTTTTGAGCCCTTCCTGATCTTGGCTTTTGGATTTCCCACCGAGTGCGTGTGTTCTATTTGGACCTTTCTGGAGGGCAGAGCGAGGCTTCGCTGTGCGTTATGAAGATGGACTACTTCTTTTGATCCTTACACAGACTTCGGGAAGCTGGGTTAAGCAAGTCGATTTTGGACTTGTTTTCGGATTCATTGGGGTCTGTGCGCGGCTGCGTGCAGACTGAAGAAACGCCGGAGTATTCACCTCCGGGTGTTATAGTGCTATCGGCATCTTGTGAGTTTCTTTGGGTGCTATCACGGACCGGCTGTTAGCCGGTAATTGTTTTTTGTTTTTGGTGGCCACTGTTTTTCGGGTTTTTACGGGAAGTGGGGAGTTATACTTTATCACGCAGCAACCATTAAGGGGTTTTTTTTAGTCTCAGGACTTATTTCCCCTTCTGCTCGTCATTGATCCGACTTGAAGGACGAGTTACGGTTCCTGCGGAGGGAGGCTCAAGTCCAGTTACAAACTACGAAATCTCCGACAAAGGACTACTGAATCCCTCATCGGGTAAGAAAGAAGAAGGGGTTGTTTTTGCAAATGATATGGTATGCGCAGAGAAAGAGGTCATTTGGGTAAAGCTAAAAATCGTCTTTTCTCTTCTTTCTCCTCTGCAGGGTGGAAGGTCAGTCCTTTCTTCCCCTCGAGTCTACAGGGAATTTGAGATGTACTGGGTCCATTGAAGCCTTCTTCCTTCCCTTGTTCTTTTTACCCTTCCCTCTCCCCTGGCTCAGACTGTAGTTGGTTGTGTATAATATTCGGCAGGCTGCAGTCTGTGCGGGGTAGAGAGTCGGGACTATCGTCGCTCCTGCAGTGTGGTTCCAAGTGGGTGACAACTGACAGAAAACCAAGCCCACGAAGAGTTGCGCTGCCTGAGCGAGGATGGATGTAGATAAGACAGATAGTGGCCAGGAGGAAAGGGTCCCCTCTATGCAGGAATAAATGGGAGCCATTACAGCGTTGCAGACGCAGTTGCAGGATTTAAAGCAGGAGAATCAGGGGTTACGACAGGAGTTAAGTGCGGCTAGGTCAAGAGATTAGGGTGGTTGGGGAATGGGAAAGCCTGTGCTACAACCTGCCACATTCCAGTACGATAGGGGAGCTGGAAGTAGTGCCGCTCCTATGACTGTTAATGTCACCACTCCTTCTCCTGTTCCTTTAGCCGTTCCAAAACGCTTCATGGGGGACTCGAATAAATATGCGGTCTTTATGAATCAGTGCCATCTTCATTTCTTGTGTAGACCTATGGCCTTCCCCAATGATTCCGCAAAGGTGGCATCTGTGATTTCCTATTTAGCAGGGACGGCAGCTACATGGGCTGTGCCTTTAGTGGAAAATGACGACCCTGTGCTGAATGACTACGATTTGTTTAAGGATTTAATGCATGGTCTATTTGCTAAACATGCATTCATGCAAGCTAGCGATGCTGAGTTACTAAAACTAAGACAGGGCAAACAGGATTTATTGACCTATGTGTCTACCTTCAATAGATTGGTGTCAGAGACGCATTGGCCAGTGGCCAAGAGAACCTCTTTATTCTATCAGGGGTTATGTGAAGAGTTAAAAGATGTGGTTCCCAGGTGGTTAACCCTCCTTCTGATTGTACTGAGTTCATCGACCTGGTAGTTAAACTGAATCACAGGTTGTTGGAAAGACGGGGAGAAAGAAATAGAAATTTCGTATCTAGACCTATGCCTGTGCGGAGTGAGTCACGAGGAACTGGGGAACAGAGACAGGCACCTGAACCGATGGAAATAGGTGGAGTAAGGGGTCCCCTAAGCCAGGTAGAGAAGGAAAGGCGTCGCGCAAACAACTTGTGTTTGTATTGCGGACACGGAGGACATTATGCGAGCGATTGTCCTGTGAAACCTTCTTCAGTACCTTCTCGTAAAGCTGTGGCTTGTGTAAATAAGGAGGCAGTGGGAACGGAATCTGAGAATATTATCACTCCCTATCAGATATCTGGGATAGTGAAGAGGGTTCCGAGACATTTCACCATCACGGTGTGCTTGGTTATTTCTAATAACCATAGGGCTCCAGTTTCTGCATTATTGGATTCTGGCGCCACTGGGAATTTTATGGATATCCAGTTAGCTGAAAGGATGGGCGTTCCCTGGGTTTATAAAGAACAGCCGGAGCCTGTGCGAGCCATAGATGGTACTGAATTGTCCTCTGGTACAATTACACGGCAGACTGAACCCTTGTGTATGATCTGTGACAATGGTCATTCAGAGGAAATAGGTTTTGATTTAATCGATGCTCCTTCCTTTGGTGTAGTATTGGGTGTACCGTGGCTACAGACACATAATCCTAAAATAGACTGGATTAGGAGAACTGTGCCTCTGGACACCATTCACTGTTTACAATGTTGTTATAAGGTTGCCACGGATTGGATAACACCATTGACTTGTGCTGTGGGAACAAGTGGATGTAGCGAAGAAGAGCTCAGGGTACCTGAACCCTATTTGGAATACAGTGATGTGTTTGATAAAGGGAAGGCTAGAGATCTCCCCCCTCACCGCCCCTTTGATTGTCGAATTGATTTGATGCCAGGCGTTTCTTTACCATGCTGTCGTATTTATGCTCTGTCGGGCCCGGAAGAACAGCATCTGAAGGACTATATTGAAGAGATGTTAGCGAAAGCGTTTATTCGTCCCTTCTCATCGCCTGTTTCACCGGCCATTTTCTTCATTCCGAAGAAGAAGGGCGGTCTTCGGGCATGTGTAGACTATAGAGCGCTCAATAAGGGTACAATTAAGAACAAGTACCCTCTTCCCTTAATACCTGTGTTACTTGATCAACTAAAGCATGCGACGGTATTTACTAAACTTGATCTCAGAGGCGCGTACCATCTTATTCGTGTCCGTGAAGGCGACGAATGGAAAACTGCCTTCCGGACCAAATTCGGCCTTTATGAGTATTGCGTTATGCCTTTTGGGCTATGTAACGCTCCGGCAGCTTTTCAGTTCTTTATTAACGAGGTGTTAAGGGAATATTTGGATTTGAGCGTCATAGTGTACATTGACGACATCCTGGTTTTCTCTAACTCTGTTGAGGAACATGAAGTGTATGTCGCGCAGGTTCTGCAGCGCTTGAAAGAACATCAGTTGTATGTACGACTTGAGAATTGTAGTTTTCACACATCTAAGGTGGAGTTTCTGGGGTTCATAGTCTCAGCTGAGGGGATCATGATGGATCCAAAGAAAATCGAGGCTATTACATCTTGGCCGCCCCCGACCTGTGTAAGAGATATCCAAGTACTGCTCGGTTTCGCCAATTTCTATCGGCGGTTCATATCTCACTTTTCAGAGATAATAGCCCCCATGACGGTGTTGTTGAGAAAAGGAGTACCTTTTGTTTGGTCTGAACATGCTCAGTCAGCTTTGAATTTGTTGATTGAACGGTTTACTTCGGCTCCTGTCTTGGTTCATCCTGAACCGACGTTGCCTTTTTTTGTTGAGGCTGATGCCTCTTTGTGTGCTGTGGGAGGGGTATTGTCACAGAGAGATGTGGAGAATGGATTTATGCATCCTATTGCTTTCTTTTCCAAGACTTTGTTGCCTGCGTAACGGAATTACACTGTGGCAGAGCGTGAGTTGTTGGCCATTAAGCTATCCTTCGAAGAGTGGCGGCATCATTTGTGGGGAGCTCGGCATCCAATAACGATATTCACTGACCACAAGAACTTGGAGTTCTTTCGTTCTGCGCGGGCTTTGACCCCTCGCCAAATGCGTTGGGTTTCTTTTTTTAATGAGTATCATTTTATCATTACCTACAGGCCTGCAGCTCAGCAACTAAAGTCAGATGCTTTATCCCGTATTCACGTGAATCAAGCTGACCTTGTTGTAGAGAAGGAGAGGGGTTCTTTCATTGCTCCGGACAGGATAGTGGGCAGCGTTTCTACTGCTGAGGACTTCAAGACGTTGGTGCAACAAAAGATGGAAAAGATAGATCTTACATCTTGGCTGTCCCAACCGTTGTTTACCTTGAGGGATGGGTTGCTGTACCACGAGGATAAATTGTTCATTCCCCCTACGCTTCGGGATATGGTTTTGGAGTGGTGTCATTCTTCCTCTTTAGTAGGTCATCCTGGTATGAATAAAACCAAGGAGTTTTGTTTGCGGTGGTTTTGGTGGGAGTCAGTGACACGAGATGTGCAGTCTTTTGTTGCGGCCTGTCCTGTGTGTGCAATAAACAAACCGACCCATTCCAAACCTTCTGGGTTATTGCATCCTCTGCCAGTGCCCACTGTGCCCAGGCAAACAATAAGTATGGACTTTGTGACCGATTTTCCATCTGAATCAGGATTCACAGTCA
Organism: Lissotriton vulgaris; assembly: GCF_964263255.1. Classification (NCBI taxonomy): domain Eukaryota; kingdom Metazoa; phylum Chordata; class Amphibia; order Caudata; family Salamandridae; genus Lissotriton; species Lissotriton vulgaris. The sequence continues at coordinate 791,384,337 of NC_141698.1, forward strand.
TATTTGTTGTAGTAGATTCGTTCACAAAGATGGCGCACTTCGTTCCTCTACCTAAGTTACCTACAGCCAGGGAATTGGCTCTGATATTTGTGCCATCTGTGGTGAGGTTGCATGGATTACCTTCTGCTATCGTGTCTGATCGGGGGGTTCAGTTCATTTCCCATTTCTGGAAAGAGTTGTGTACTGCGTTACGGATGAAACTGTGTTTGTCATCTGTATACCATCCACAATCGGATGGTCAACCTGAGCGCACCAATCAGACCATGGAACAGTACCTGAGGTGTCTTGTAACATCATTGTCATGTAGTTGGGTTATGGCTCTTCCCTTAGCAGAATTCGCATATAACAACAGTGTGCATTCAGCAGTAGAAATTACCCCTTTTTTCTGTTCAATGGGGTTTCATCCCAGAGCCATCCCCATTCAACCCTCGGGCCAGGTGCCAGCTGTGACTGCTTTGGGGCTTTCGTTAGTTCAGATCTGGAATAGGGCGCAAGAACATCTAGCACAGGCTAAGGATGATATGAAGAAACAGGCAGACAGACACAGGGTACCAGCTCCTTGCTACCAGGTGGGTGATCGGGTGTGGCTTTCCACAAAAAACTTAAGGATAGGTGGTTCCCGTAAATTACAACCTAGGTATGTGGGCCCTTTTCCTATCGTTAAAGTGGTGAATCCAGTGGCCATGAAAGTGGGGTTGCCAGATGAGTATGGAGTCCATCCTGTTTTTCATACCTCCCTTTTGAAACCGTATACGGATACCACCCAGGTTTTGCCCCCCCCCTCCCCCTGTTGTGGTAGGTGAGGATGAGGAGTTTGAGGTTAATGCTATTCTGGATTCCAGAAGAAGGGGTGGGAGACTAATGTACTTGATTGACTGGAAGGGCTATCCTCCTGAGGAACGCTCATGGGAAGCAGTGAGTGGGGTTCATGCCCCAAGGTTGGTGAGGCTGTTTCACTTGCGTCACCCTTCTAAGCCTCGTCCGGTGGGGAGACCTTTGCGGGGAGGTACTGTTGGGAATTAGGCAGGGTGGAACCTCAGTCCTCTCTCTGTGCGTATGCTATTGGTCACACCCCTATCCCTCCCTCCCCCATGTGACGGTATATACAGGAGCCAGGCTGGGTATTCCTTGCTTGGTTTCTAAACGGTCACGTTGTTTTTCATGTTTTGAGCCCTTCGTGATCTTGACTTTTGGATTTCCCACCGAGTGCGTGCGTTCTATTTGGACCTTTCTGGAGGGCAGAGCGAGGCTTTGCTGTGCGTTATGAAGATGGGCTACTTCTTTTTATACTTACCCGGACTTTGGGAAGCTGGGTTAAGCGAGTCGATTTTGAACTTGTTTTCGGATTCATTGGGGTCTGTGCGCGGCTGCGTGCAGACTGAAGAACCGCTGGAGAATTCACTTCCGGGTGTTATAGTGCTATCGGCATCCTTGTGAGTTTCTTTGGGTGCTATCACGGACCGGCCGTTAGTCGGTAATTGTTTTTTGTGTTTGGTGGCCACTGTTTTTCGGGTTTTTACAGGAAGTGGGGAGTTATACTTTATCACGCAGCAACCATTAATGGTTTTTTTTTAGTCTCAGGACCTTTTTCCTCTTCTGCTCGTCATTGATCCGACTTGAAGGTTCCTGCGGAGGGAGGCTCAAGTCCAGTTACAAACTACGAAATCTCCGACAAAGGACTACTGAATCCCTCATCGGGTAAGAAAGAAGAAGGGGTTGTTGTTGCAAATGATATGGTATGCGCAGAGAGAGAGGGCATTTGGGTGAAGCTAAAAATTGTCTTATCTCTTCTTTCTCCTCTGCAGGGTGGGAGGTCAGTCCTTTCTTCCCCTCGAGTCTACAGGGAATTGGAGATATACTGGGTCCATTGAAGCCTTCTTCCTTCCCTTGTCCTTTTTACCCTTCCCTATTCCCGGGCTCAGACTGTAGTTGGTTGTGTATAATATTCGGCAGGCTGCAGTCTGTGCGGGGTAGAGAGTCGGGACTATTGTCGCTCCTGCAGCATGGTTCCAAGTGGGTGACAACTGACAGTACCCACTTTGAAGTGGATGAAATATCTAGATTTCTCCCCTACAAAGGTGTCTGGAATTTCCTCTCTCTCTGTCCTGGTCCCAGCTTGATTGTGGTCACAAAAGACTAGTGTGAAACCCATTGTGAATGTGTTGAGGCACGTCTTCGTAATGTGCAAGAGTGGTAGGTAACCGCTCCTCCACTTCATCCTGACAGAGATGGCCCACCCTGACATCACCTATTCCCCTTTTTACTTACAGTCTGGGAATAATACACAAATACCAACTGTCAGTTATACCTTGTCATGTAGCCCAGGATACAGATTACAGGTACCAGGAGGATAGAACAAGAAAATGACAACTTTGTAAAAGTTAGACCAACAATGGTGGTTGGGCCCAATGGGAGGGAGGGTAGGCAGGGCCACACTAACATGAATACAAAAGATTTGCCTATGCCTCCAAGTGTACGAATTAAACACTAAATGATTACGGATAAACAATACTTTTATTAGTTTACTCAGACAATACTTTTTGTCGTTGAGTCAATACTTAGTTGAACAATTCTTCATTGTACAAAAAACAGACATTGAATCACCATCAACTTCATTTCTGGCCATATGTGATTCAGAAAACGATTTATACATATATACAGTGCAAGGGTTTAAGTGCAAAACATTTCAAGAAAAAACATTTCAGTCGTACAAATACAGTTTGTGCATGGACATAATGCAACAAAAACGAAGTGAAGAAATCAAATCAACAATTCACAATAGACAATCACAAATGTAAGGAGGAGAGGGATGAAATATTTTTCAAAGATCAACTCCCTACTCATGAACTGAATTCGTTTTTCTAATTGTCTAGTATTCAGAAAGAAAAGCCCATTTTAAACATAACTGACATGAACCACTAATGTCAAGTCAAATGCCGACGCGTTTCGAATCCTGTTACTTTGTTTGCAGGATTCTCATCAGGGCGGTGTGATTCTAGTCCATGGGAACTGTTTGTGAAAAGAAATAAGGAAATAATAAATATGTTTGTTTAACAAACATAGTCCTCTAGCCAATTCTATTATTAAGCTGCACACGCATCATGGTGCGGCATACCTTTTAGTTAATTGCCCCAAGTGGCTTCTGTTTGGAAATGTCGTCTATAGCAGGCGGGTCTGGGCTGCAACAGAGCAAGATTGGTATCAGTAATCCATTGTGCTTGGATTAATACTGCCAGATAGCGATGAACAAGGAATTAAAAGTTACCTTTAGTCTTCACAACCCTAAGGCTGGTGTGCCGGTAACGGAAATTAATTTTCAATGCTAGCGCATTATTTTCTCCTAGGAGAAAAATTGGGAAAGATAGGGTTGGAATCGATCTCAATTACAATTGGCTTGCACAGAGGCACAGGCGCCTCACATGGGGAACTTACATTTGAATGAATCAACACGGGCGGGAAAATCCTCACCGGTATTGGGAACAGCACGGTGTCCGTTCTGTAAAGCAAGGAGAAAAGGGAGTGTCACTGGTTTTACTTCGTTACGCTTGCCGTGAAAAACAGCAAGACAGACGCGGGTCATAGTGTGCAGGGGTCATGTTTCTTACCATAAATCAATGCGGAGGGCTCCGCTGGTACAACCTGCTTCCAACCGGCACACTCTGAATTTGGTTGTCCGAGGCAGCGCCGGTACTCACAAAAATAAAGACATGTGATCCGCTCTCGTCCAATCAGAGCTATAGTGGTTTCTGGTGCCTTATGGGAATTGAAGTCCAAGATCTGGGTTTATGCCCGATTGATCTCACTAAGAGAGTTGAGACCCTTGTTCACACTATCAAATCTTAGTATTAGATATGCCTCCTTGCGAAGTAACATATTTTCGACATCTGGATAACGTTTGGGGTCTAACCAAACCAGTGGTGTCCATTTGAGATCATTTTCAGTGTGGTTATTGTTTAGAAAATGTTCCACCATGGGTGCAGTCATCACTTTTTTCTTAATGCGAGAACGGTGTTGTGTTATTCTGGCATTGATGGCTTGATTTGTTTTACCAATGTATACTCTGTCGCATGGACAGACCACTGCATAGACGATGTTACGAGTCCTGCAATTTGTGAAAGCATCGTGTTTCCACTTGATGCCGCGGTTGGTGAAGGTGTCTCCTTCTATTGTTGTAGGACATGATACACAGTTACCACATTTATGGTGCCCACTCACAGGTTTCAAGTTCCACTGAGCGATAAGGTCACTTTTGGGTAGAGGAATGTGACTGTCTGCTTTGATAAGGTGTTGACCGATGCTCGTGTTTTTTCGCATTGCAAAGATGGAACATTTTCTAAACAATAACCACACTGAAAATGATCTCAAATGGACACCACTGGTTTGGTTAGACCCCAAACGTTATCCAGATGTCGAAAATATGTTACTTCGCAAGGAGGCATATCTAATACTAAGATTTGATAGTGTGAACAAGGGTCTCAACTCTCTTAGTGAGATCAATCGGGCATAAACCCAGATCTTGGACTTCAATTCCCATAAGGCACCAGAAACCACTATAGCTCTGATTGGACGAGAGCGGATCACATGTCTTTATTTTTGTGAGTACCGGCGCTGCCTCGGACAACCAAATTCAGAGTGTGCCGGTTGGAAGCAGGTTGTACCAGCGGAGCCCTCCACGTTGATTTATGGTAAGAAACATGACCCCTGCACACTATGACCCGCGTCTGTCTTGCTGTTTTTCACGGCAAGCGTAACGAAGTAAAACCAGTGACACTCCCTTTTCTCCTAGCTTTACAGAACGGACACCGTGCTGTTCCCAATACCGGTGAGGATTTTCCCGCCCGTGTTGATTCATTCAAAAGTAAGTTCCCCATGTGAGGCGCCTGTGGCTCTGTGCAAGCCAATTGTAATTGAGATCGATTCCAACCCTATCTTTCCCAATTTTTCTCCTAGGAGAAAATAATGCGCCAGCATTGAAAATTAATTTCCGTTACCGGCACACCAGCCTTAGGGTTGTGAAGACTAAAGGTAACTTTTAATTCCTTGTTCATCGCTATCTGGCAGTATTAATCCAAGCACAATGGATTACTGATACCAATCTTGCTCTGTTGCAGCCCAGACCCGCCTGCTATAGACGACATTTCCAAACAGAAGCCACTTGGGGCAATTAACTAAAAGGTATGCCGCACCATGATGCGTGTGCAGCTTAATAATAGAATTGGCTAGAGGACTATGTTTGTTAAACAAACATATTTATTATTTCCTTATTTCTTTTCACAAACAGTTCCCATGGACTAGAATCACACCGCCCTGATGAGAATCCTGCAAACAAAGTAACAGGATTCGAAACGCGTCGGCATTTGACTTGACATTAGTGGTTCATGTCAGTTATGTTTAAAATGGGCTTTTCTTTCTGAATACTAGACAATTAGAAAAACGAATTCAGTTCATGAGTAGGGAGTTGATCTTTGAAAAATATTTCATCCCTCTCCTCCTTACATTTGTGATTGTCTATTGTGAATTGTTGATTTGATTTCTTCACTTCGTTTTTGTTGCATTATGTCCATGCACAAACTGTATTTGTACGACTGAAATGTTTTTTCTTGAAATGTTTTGCACTTAAACCCTTGCACTGTATATATGTATAAATCGTTTTCTGAATCACATATGGCCAGAAATGAAGTTGATGGTGATTCAATGTCTGTTTTTTGTACAATGAAGAATTGTTCAACTAAGTATTGACTCAACGACAAAAAGTATTGTCTGGGTAAACTAATAAAAGTATTGTTTATCCGTAATCATTTAGTGTTTAATTCGTACACTTGGAGGCATAGGCAAATCTTTTGTATTCATGTTAGTGTGGCCCTGCCTACCCTCCCTCCCATTGGGCCCAACCACCATTGTTGGTCTAATTTTCTTAGCGGGCACTGCCCGAGTGGTTTGGGAGTGACGTACACAACGTCATTTACAAAATCTTAGTCAGCATTAAGGCTGTCGCAAGGGTCTCCACTCTTGCATAGCATTGCAGACAACGATACACTGTCCTTCACGGAAAGCCACATTCAAAACCTTATTGAGTCCTCGCCATTTTCATCTATTACCCTCAGCACCTCAGCCAAACAACAAAATGAGGCAGATAAACTGACACGGCTTCAAAAGAAGCACATTAGAACCGAACTTCACGGTTGCTTTTTACTAAAACACCTTAAAGCAGGCACTATCCCTTGGGGCCTTCAGGTCAAGAACATTCCCGCAATCTTTACGGAGGACGCAGATTACAAGAAGGGCTTCAGCCAAATTAACACCAAATGCAGTAGAGATTTAATGGTACATACCATCGAGACAGCTCAACGCATCTGCAGTCAGGAAGAGAAGGAAATTGAAGAGTTAATCAAAAACATCAATGACACCCAAACCACTAGTGATGCAAAGATACTCCTAGACAAAATAGAAAAAGAAATTGCATCATTCAAAGATTATTCCCTGAATATCAAATCAGCTCAATTTGATAAAGATTCAAAATCCTTCCGATTGGAACAAGTGTATCCCTTCCTCAGAGAAGACTTTTACACCTCAGGTGAGTCAAGAGGGGCCTGAAATACATTCCAAGGAAGATCTAGAAATAAATTCATAACTTTCTCAGACACTACTTCATCCGACTCCTCTGACTCCAGACAGTCAAATTCCAAAACACGAGATGCAGGAAGAGGATCAACTCCTTTTTTAGCCAGGGGCGGTCAAACACGACCGCGCTTCAAGCAACCATGGCAAATGCGCACTCGCAACAAAAATTACAACAACTAGATTCGTCCACCATTGTAAATCTCTCTGATAAAGTTCTGACTAGGGATGAGGAAATGCTTCTTGACCTGGGCCTCAAATTTGTCCCAACTAAAAGAACAGATTTTACAAAATTGAAACTGGAGGCACTTGACTTCTGTCGCAAAGTTAGGCTGAAAGCCTATTTTGCAGGGGCCGAAATGATGTCAACACAGGAAATTACTGGCTTGAGGGTTAAATCCAGGTTCACTCCGACTACAAACATTCCCAAACAAATAATTGCTTTCGAACAAGCGGTCTTGTCCTCCCTCACCAAACTTGAGAGAAAAAGCAGTTTTGTCAAAAACAACATCAGTAAAGGAATCCAAAAGGCAATTGGTGATCTAAAATCTGACACATCAATTGTAATAAAGCAGGGGACAAGGGTGGTGCGGTGGTCTTATGGCCCCGTCCCATGTATCTTACTGAAGGACAACTGCATGTGAACAATAGGGATTGGTACAGACCGTCTAAAGAAGATCCTGTCTTTGCCATTCAGGACAAAATAACCAAAATCACACAGAGAGAGCCTTAGACGAAGGCTATTTAGGACCTAAGGAACATGAATTTCTAAATAAAAAGTCACCAAGAACACCAATACTTTATTTCTTACCCAAGATTCATAAGAACGACAGGGTGCCACCAGGGAGACCCATAGTGTGTCCGGATGCGACTCGGTGTTAGAACCGGTATCCAAATACATTGATTTCTTTTTAAAACTATGTATAGAACAAGTGAAATCGCACTTGAGGGACACTACTGACTTCATCACTAAGGTTGAGGGACACACATTCAATGAATCAACGGAGTTGATGGTGACATTAGATGTCGCTTCGTTATACAAGCAAATACCGCAGGACGAGGCTCTTGAGATCATTGAATTCTATCTAGAACAACGAGAAAGACCCCACCGGGTACCCTCTGCATTCATTGTAGCATTGGCTGAAATAACTCTTCGGAGCAATTACTTCAGGTTCGAGAGTGATTTTTTCATACAAATCAAGGGGACAGCCATGGGCTGTCCCTATGCGCCGGAGTTGGCGGTGCTCTATATGGCACAATATGAAGAAAGATTCATCTACAAGGACAACCCCTACTCACACCACATTATTCAATGGTTGAGATATATAGACGACGTCTGGCTCCTGTGGCAGGGGAGCCAGATGGAATTAGATCAATTCTATACATGGCTTAATTTCAGACATCCTGATATTAAATTCACGCTGAACTCCAGTTCTAAAGAAATGAATTTCCTTGACGTCTCAGTAGGCACCAGCAATTCTAGGTTGACAGCCTCTTTGCACAAGAAGAAAACAGACAGGAATACAATCCTCAATTATACCAGCTCACATCCACAAAGCCTTAAGGATAATTTACCTTACGGCCAATTGCTCAGAATTAGACGCAATTGCACAAGTCAGCAAGACTTTGACTCACACGCAACAAGATTCTGCAATGAGTTGGCTGACAGAGGTTACCCGAAAAAATTGTTGAAATATGCTAAAAATAGGGCAAAATTTACCCCGAGAGACACACTCCTCCAGGTAAAAGAGAAAAAGGTATCAGACAAATTGGTCTGTGTGACAACCTTTGGTGAACACACAAACCAATTCAAAAACATCATAAGAATCAATTGGCATCTATTGGAAACATTAGAGTACCCCCTGTCCAAACCCATCTTTGCAATGCGAAAAAACACGAGCATCGGACAACACCTTATCAAAGCAGACAGTCACATTCCTCCACCCAAAAGTGACCTTATCGCTCAGTGGAACTTGAAACCTGTGAGTGGGCACCATAAATGTGGTAACTGTGTATCATGTTCTACAACAATAGAAGGAGACACCTTCACCAACCGCGGCATCAAGTGGAAACACGATGCTTTCACAAATTGCAGGACTCGTAACATCGTCTATGCAGTGGTCTGTCCATGCGACAGAGTATACATTGGTAAAACAAATCAAGCCATCAATGCCAGAATAACACAACACCGTTCTCGCATTAAGAAAAAAGTGATGACTGCACCCATGGTGGAACATTTTCTAAACAATAACCACACTGAAAATGATCTCAAATGGACACCACTGGTTTGGTTAGACCCCAAACGTTATCCAGATGTCGAAAATATGTTACTTCGCAAGGAGGCATATCTAATACTAAGATTTGATAGTGTGAACAAGGGTCTCAACTCTCTTAGTGAGATCAATCGGGCATAAACCCAGATCTTGGACTTCAATTCCCATAAGGCACCAGAAACCACTATAGCTCTGATTGGACGAGAGCGGATCACATGTCTTTATTTTTGTGAGTACCGGCGCTGCCTCGGACAACCAAATTCAGAGTGTGCCGGTTGGAATCAGGTTGTACCAGCGGAGCCCTCCGCGTTGATTTATGGTAAGAAACATGACCCCTGCACACTATGACCCGCGTCTGTCTTGCTGTTTTTCACGGCAAGCGTAACGAAGTAAAACCAGTGACACTCCCTTTTCTCCTTGCTTTACAGAACGGACACCGTGCTGTTCCCAATACCGGTGAGGATTTTCCCGCCCGTGTTGATTCATTCAAAAGTAAGTTCCCCATGTGAGGCGCCTGTGCCTCTGTGCAAGCCAATTGTAATTGAGATCGATTCCAACCCTATCTTTCCCAATTTTTCTCCTAGGAGAAAATAATGCGCCAGCATTGAAAATTAATTTCCGTTACCGGCACACCAGCCTTAGGGTTGTGAAGACTAAAGGTAACTTTTAATTCCTTGTTCATCGCTATCTGGCAGTATTAATCCAAGCACAATGGATTACTGATACCAATCTTGCTCTGTTGCAGCCCAGACCCGCCTGCTATAGACGACATTTCCAAACAGAAGCCACTTGGGGCAATTAACTAAAAGGTATGCCGCACCATGATGCGTGTGCAGCTTAATAATAGAATTGGCTAGAGGACTATGTTTGTTAAACAAACATATTTATTATTTCCTTATTTCTTTTCCCAAACAGTTCCCATGGACTAGAATCACACCGCCCTGATGAGAATCCTGCAAACAAAGTAACAGGATTCGAAACGCGTCGGCATTTGACTTGACATTAGTGGTTCATGTCAGTTATGTTTAAAATGGGCTTTTCTTTCTGAATACTAGACAATTAGAAAAATGAATTCAGTTCGTGAGTAGGGAGGTGATCTTTGAAAAATATTTCATCCCTCTCCTCCTTACATTTGTGATTGTCTATTGTGAATTGTTGATTTGATTTCTTCACTTCGTTTTTGTTGCATTATGTCCAAGCACAAACTGTATTTGTACGACTGAAATGTTTTTTCTTGAAATGTTTTGCACTTAAACCCTTGCACTGTATATATGTATAAATCGTTTTCTGAATCACATATGGCCAGAAATGAAGTTGATGGTGATTCAATGTCTGTTTTTTGTACAATGAAGAATTGTTCAACTAAGTATTGACTCAACGACAAAAAGTATTGTCTGGGTAAACTAATAAAAGTATTGTTTATCCGTAATAATTTAGTGTTTAATTCGTACACTTGGAGGCATAGGCAAATCTTTTGTATTCAACTTTGTAAAAGTGGCATTTTCAGAGTTGTGACTTAAAATGCAACTTCACCATTAAAGAGGTTTTAAATTATAATGCTTTAGAGACCAAACTTGACCCTCCTACCTCCTCCCAGTTTAAAGTTATCCCTTATTAAATGTAGTAAGGTAACCAAGTGTTTTTCCATGGGAGAGGCGGGCCTTTTAGCAGTGAAAAATGAATTGAAGAGTTAAAGGTAAATGTCCAGCTTTTTAAATACACTGCACCCTTCCCTATGGACTGTTTAGGACCTTACTTTGCGGAGACATATATATTAAAGAGGAAGGTTTAGGCCTGGCAAAAGATTTTTTTTGCCGGGTTGAAATGGCAGTTTAAAACTGCACATACAGGCAGCAACTGCAGGCTTGCAAACCATTTTAAGTGGCTACCTAAGTGATAACACAATTGGTACTGCAGGCCCATTGTACCATTCAGTCCACAGGCCCTGGGTACATGTAGTACAACTTTTCTAAACACTTACAAGTAAACTAATTGTGCCAATTGGCATACGCCAATTTCATCATGTTGAAAGGAGAAAGCACAATAACTTTAGTACTGGTTAGCAGTGCCTTTTCTTTGCTGCGTGTGTGATGCTCTATGTATAACATTTGTTACATTGGCATATTAGAATTTAAACCATGTAATCAGAATTGCATGCAATGTATAAAGGGCCAGATGTGCGACCTCTAAAAAGGGTTGTAGCATGCACAAACCCTCTATTGCAGTTTGGCAATCTATTACCTACTTGCAAAACAGAGTTTGATAAGTCACTATTAGAAAGGGGAATGCCAAAGGCGTCCCATCAAACTAGCAAGTCGCAAGGCCATGTACAAATGTTTTGCGACCTCAAATGCGGTCACAAAACAATCACAATTTACAAGTAGGCAGTAAGCCAGTCAAAAACGGGAAGGGGGCCCAGGGACCTCTTCTCCTTTGTGACAGTCAGTGAAAATGATTTTATGAGCAGGCAGTGGTCCTTTGAAACACTGCCTGCTCCTAAAAAATGAAGCGGAAATGCTTAATTTTTCTTTTTTAAATGCATTCCGTTTTCCTTTAAGGAAAACAAGCTGCATTTGAAAAAAATGCTTCTTTATTTAAAAGCAGTCACAGACATGAGGGTATCTTCACCCCAGCAGGCCACTGTCCCTGTGAGTTGCAAAAAATCGCAACTTGCGTCCCGCAAAATTGAATGGTTGTACATTTGGCCCTTAGTGATTGGTTTTTCTCCCTGTCCAGAAGGTGTATTATATGATAATTTGTTTTTGTTGTTCTTACAAGCTTTACAGTTGAAGCAGGTAAAAACATATTTCAATGTCCTAGCCAGTTACAATCTATTCTTCTAGTTAGGCCAAGATGGGATTCACAACGTTTTATTCTGCGAAGTGCCGGAAAACTAAGCCGTGCTCCCTGGAGTTTTTCCAGCAGCAGAGTCTGTTAAGTTGCACTGATTGCACAGATTTTTAGTGCCAGGAGTTTGTCACACACTGTAATATCAGAGCAAACAGCACAACACCTCATGCCACAGGGCGCTGCAGCACAAGCAGACATTCTACTCGAGCAGCTAATTCCTCAACGTGAGTGGTAGATTTCCTGCCATCACCACCCGCATTGAGAAGTCTCGCCCGAAGGAGGTCTAGCACGTGATTATTTCTTGTGCGCAATCGCCAACTTAACATTGGCTTGCCACTTGAGAAAATGAACTTCACTCCGCGTCACTTTGCAGAGTAGTTTTGGAACTCCCCGTGGAGTTGGTAAAACTCAGCGAACTCCGCCGGCAGAGCAGAATTCTTCGCCCTACCCTGCTTTTAGGTTGGTGACTTTGTAAAAGATGATCCCTTAAAGATGATGCTCTCCTATATGTCATTTGGGGATATTCTTGTAAATCCTGCCTATTATGTTGTTATTCTTCAAAATATGACAATGCTTTCTTAGTGCCCCCTATACTAGTGTTGCATCTGTATTATAAGATGTTAAAAATCAAATTGCACTATACTTTTTGCCAGGGGTTGTTTTTCTATTTTTTAACAGATCTTCCTGTGTCAAATTAGCTCCCAGCCTTTACCTTTTCTTGGAAAATGTTCAATGTTGCCTTTTATGAAATATATTAATCATGTCACCTCCCAGGTAGCCATGTTATCCTCCTCTGTGCTCCCATTCATTATGGCATTGATTAACTCTCCAAAGGAGATATTCCATTTTAGATTATTGTGGTGATGACTTAAACTATGTAGAATGTTTGAAGAGTTTTGTCTGTAATGGATTTTGAACTTCTATTACTGTGAGTTTTACCTATTTTACTTACTCATGGCAGCAGTAAGTCTCAAACTTAACTCATTGCAGTTAAGTAGATCTGCATGTTTCCAGGATATATATTTTTTCTCTCTCCCTAGATCGACCCAATTAAAATAATGGTGAAAGATTTTATCCAAATACACCCCAATACAGAATGAGTCCAGACGTAAAAGCAGGAGTTGCCCCAGTATTTGATCAAATGATTGAACAAGGTATTCTAAAAGAAATATTGAGTAGTCCTTGTAAAGCGCCAATCATGGGGCTCAAAAAGCCTAGTGGCAAGTATAGAATAGTGCAAGATTTAAGGAAAATAAATAAAATAGTAGTACCTTGTTGTGCAGTAGTACCAAATCCAGCAGTGATTTTGTATCAGATACCTTGGGATGTACATTGGTACACAGTGATGATTGATTTGTGCCAAGCATTCTTTTCAATTCCTTTACATCCGGATAGCCAATATCATTTTGCATTCCGGGTCCGGAGACCGTGTTTCGGCATGGTGCCGAGTTCCTCAAGAGTACACAGAGAGCCCCTCGATTTTCAACCAGATTTTAAAAAAGTGTTTTGAAACATTGGTTATGCCAGGAAATTCGGTTTTGGTTCAGTACATTGATGACCTATTGGTGGCATCAAAGACAAGAGAAGCTTGTGTCACTGACACAATTGCTCTACTGAACCATCTAGCAGAAGTAGGACACAAGGTGTAGTCAGAAAAATTGCAGTTTGTCAACAAGATGTTCAATATTTGGGATACAAAATAGAAAGAGGAGTCAGGAAGGTGATGCCAGAAAGGATAAAAGTGATTCGACAAATGGGCCTGCCTAAAACCAAGAAAGAAGTGCAAATGTTTTTAGGAGTGGTTGGATATTGTCGTCAGTGAATCAGTGGATTCTCACTGCTTCCAAAACCTTTAATCAGGTGAACACGAAAGGATGTGATAGATCCAATTGAATGGGAAGTTGAAAATGAGTGATTGTTTGTGTCAAGTACCAGCATTGTGAATGCCATACTATATGAAAGAATTTGCTTTGTTCTGTTGTGAAAGGGAAGGATGTGCACTTTCCGTGTTAACCCAGAGACATGGATTGTCACAACGGCCAGTGGCATATATTCTGCTAATCTGGATTTAGTGGATGTGGCATTGCCTGACTGCTTAAAAGCAGTAGTTGCTACTTGAGTGAGTCTGGAACAGAGTGAATCAATTGTGATGGGATATCCCCTAAAGGTATATGTGCCACATTCAGTTTAGATCCTTTTAACAAGGACTCATACTTAGCATTTGACCCCTAGTCGACTGACTAAGTATGAACGAGTAATACTGGGTGCTGAAAATGTAAGTGTGATAAGATGCACCACGGTTAACCCAGAAACCCTGTTGCCTAATTTGTATTGTGAGGAAGTGAAGGAGAAAGTTGATCATGATTGTTGGATCTATCAGGAATGTGTACAAAGCCCAGACCAGACATTCTTGATGTTCCATTAGAAGAATCAGACAATGTAATGTTTGCTGATGATCATGTTTGAGGAAAGTAAGCGGAGAATTATGTTCTGCCTATGCTGTATGTACTGTATCAGCAATCCGAGAAGCATCCTGTTTAAAAGGAGTCAAGTCTGCACAAATAGCTGAATTGTTCGCTTTAACAAAAACATGCAAAATTGGAAAGAAATTGAGAGTAACCGTATTTACCGATAGTCAAATTGTTTTGGGGTTGTGCACGACTTTCGCTGATTATGGATGCAAAGGGGAATTCTGACTTCGTCAGGTTCTCCTATTAGAAATAGTAAAAATGACAATGAACTATTGGAAGCACTACAATTGCCAAAAGAAATTCCAGTGGTCAAGTGTGCCACACATAAGTCAGGAAAATACTATATGGCACTGGGCAACAGATATGCTGACCAAGTTGCACAATTTTGTGCTCGAACTACAATGTCTTTGAAGCCAGGGTTGGAAAAAGAAGTTCCCAATTGCAAACTAATGTTCTTTTCTGCTTTTGAAACATGGGATGAAGTTAGGCATTTGCAAGATGAGGCAGACGTAAATGAAAAGGAACTCTGGAATAAATCAGGTTGCATAAGAAGAGCAGACGATGAAGTGTGGATGTGTCCAGATGGTAGGCCAATAATGCCAGATAGTTTGTTATCACAAATGGCTAGGGTATATCATGGAGCTACACACATTAGAAGGAATGCCATGATTAGACATTTCAGACAGAAATGGTACAATCCCAAATTTAGGGTAATTACATGGAGTGTTTGCCAGAGGTGTTTGACCAGTCAGCAGCAAAACCCAGGTAGGAAAACAGTAGTCAGTTGGGGAAAAATTGGAAAGGCAGAGGGACCATTTACAAGACTGCAACTTGATTTTACAGAGTTGCCACTGCGCATTGGTCTGAAGTATGTCCTTGTCATCGAATGTCTGTTTTCTCAATGGCTGGAGCCTATCCCACAAGAAGGAATGACAGTCTCACAGATGCCAAGCTACTGTTGACAGAGCTCATTCCCAGGTTCGGATTTCCAGTGACTTTGGAATCAAATAGAAGACCTCATTTTAATAATGAGGTAATTAAATTAATTTGTACAGCTTTCAAAACTAAGCAGGAATTACATTGTGCCTATCAACCAGAAGCCTATGGAGTAGTGGAGCAGCTCAATGGCACAATAAAATCCAGGTTAGGGAAAGTGTGTGCATCCACTTCACTGAAATGGCCTGATGCTTTGCCCTTTGTATTGATGAGTCTTAGAAGCATTTCTGACAGAAGGATGGGATTGAGTCCACATGAAATCGTCATGGGAAGAGCAATGAGACAAGCAGTTGTACCTGGAAACAAACTGATGAATATAACTGATGATTTAGTGTTGGACTATTGTAAAAGACTAGCTGATCTGGTACGTTCTGTGTCTCACCAGGTTGGAGAAGATGCAACCACAGCACAGCCGAATCAAGCTCATGATTTGTGTCCAGGAGACTGGGTCATGATAACGAAGCAAATGAGAAAACCATGCTTAGAACCCAGGTGGAAAGAACCACATCAAGTTATATTGGTCACGACAACAGCAGCGAAGTGTGCTGGCTTACCAAACTGGATCCATGCTAGTCATACACAAAAGGTCTCAAGTCCACCCGAATGACAAGAGCAGCAACTGGTAGAACAAACAGAAGAACCAGAAGCTGAAAGTTATGAAGTTGAAGAGATCAGAGAACCAGACTGTGAAGAATGCATTGATGATGAGCAACCAAGCACATGTCAAGTAGGATGGGCACCAGTTACTGGGTCTCAAGAGACTGCTATAGAGACTGAGGAAGAACAAGAACTTGAAAGACCAGAATCAATTGATCAAATTACAGAACAATCCAGTGCTGAACATCAACATCAAGCTCAATCAGAAAAAGAAGAAGAACAACTGAAAGGTCCGGGTAAAACACTGTCAGAAGATGGAGAGGAAAGGCTGAAAAGTCCAGTACAAATTCAGTCAACAGAAAGGGAAAGATCAAGAAGTCCAGAACAAGTTCAAATAAAAGAAACAGAAAATAAAGGACACTAGAAATAGACGAAGAAGGTAAAAAGGCAGTACAAACCAAAAGGGTCAGAAAAGGCGATCACTGGCCAAGCGGAGTGAAGAGACTGAGATATTTTCTAAGAAGGTAACCAGGAAAAGAAATAGAACAAGTAAATGAGGTATCAAGTCAAGTTGAGCAAGAGCAATCAAGAAGAAGATCTTTACAGAGATCAAGAAGAGTGAAAACTCCGACCAGAAAATATGAGGCACATGAATGGACGTATGTCATTCTCGAGGACTTTAAAAATCTTGATATGAATAAAGAACAAGAAATGGTGAAACTGATGAAAGCAAATTGAGACCACCTTAAAAGAAAAAGCCTTTGACAAAAGGGTGGAAATTGACAAACAAATAAAACGAGAATTATAGAAACTACAGAAGAAAAGAAAATAAAGAAAAAGGGGCAAGAAAGCAAAGCTTTTGAAGTGTGGGTTCACATGGAAAAAATGTTTATATTCTATTTTTCTGCATGATTTTTTTACATTTAGAATAAATAATTTTAAAATGGCAGAAACTGAAGTAACTGAACATCCAAAATGTAGTCTAAAACGAAGATGTGTTAACCGTGGCGGTGGTTTAGCATAGTGGACGGGCCGCGTCAGCCAACGGACGTGCCCAGCACTACAAAGGTAGTGCGTGCGACGGCCCTTGGCCGCCACAAGTAGCGAAGGGGTTAAATGTTGTTTATATAGTATTACAATACTAATACTGATGTGGTTATTGTTAACTGTTGTGATACCTGTTGGAATGGTAACTAATAATCAAAATATTACAAGTACTAGTGAACAAATAAAAGCATTTACTAAGAGAACTACTGCTGCAAGTTTAGAGCAAATAGATGAGACCAGGTATCATCATGATAGATCAAATAGTGATTCATCATTAAATGTGTTTACTAAACTCAATTATCAATATGTTGATACGATGGATGTGAGTGACTGTTATTTTTGCATGAAATTATCTACGACTGTCTCAGAGGGGGTGACATATCACTATCTTCTATTAACATATGGTGTGTCATGTAGTGTTGTGTCCAGTCTGATTTATGTAACAGGCAAGCTGCAGTATTCTTACTCAAATATGGATTTAGTCTTTTCAGAAATCCCTATTCGAAGAAATATGAACCCAGTGCTTAGTAGTAAAGAGGCAGAGTTTATGGGTGAGTTCTTTTTAAGAACAAACCCAATAGATATGACATATGCCCAGTAGAATAATTTAACTTGTATTCTGCGGGATGAAGAGAAAGATTTTCTAAATTTAGTAGAGGAGAGAAGGCAGGATTTCCAAAAGAAGGCTGTTGAGCAGAAGTCACATGCACCCCTATGGGCTAATCAAGAAGGGGACTATAAGAAAGGCGAGACTCATGCTACAATGTCCCATGACTTGTCAAAATTGGGGAAATTCTGTCTATACAGACTAAAAACAGATTATAAAAATATCTTCATTGGTTCCAGAGAATGTGAACATACCTTCCTAATCATGGGGGGACGGGAACTAAAAGGGGGAAGTGATCCAGTTTTTACAAGGATTTATTATGTGTGTGGTAAAAATGCCTATTATAGGTTACCTGCACAATGGTATGGTAGTTGTTACTTTAGAATAGTTTTTCCAAAGGTTTATCACATAGATAAGAGCAATGGAATTAATGAAGTAAGTCAGGGACTAAAAAGAACAAGTTTTTCAGAAATAGTAGGTGACATATTTGGTGCACTGATACAGTCAGTAGGAGGCGTACTGAATTCACATAAAATACGTCAATTGTCTACAGTAGTTGATCGTCTATAAACAGATACTGCTGTAGGATTCTTGATGATTAATAGCGAAATTGTTGCAATTAGATCTATGGTCTTACAAAATCGACTTGCTCTTGATAGTTTATTGGCAAAAGAGGATGGAGTCTGTGGCCTGTTGAAAATTCAACACTGTTGTACATATATCCCAGACAAAAGTAAAGGTATTGAGGGATATATTAAAAATATTACAAAGATTCATGAAGGTTTGGCCCAACAGGAGGTTGACGGTGTTTTGGAAAGACTCAGTAAAAGTATTTCCACTATAGGTAAATGGTTTTCTACCTTTAGGAGTAGTCTATTAGGAAAAATATTAATCTCTATAATCTAAATAGCAACAGTAACCCTAACGATTGTGATGACATATGAGTGTTGCAGGGGTAAAACCAGAATGATGGCTGAATAAAGAACAAAAAATGGGAAGAAAGATAAAAAGGGAAGAGATTGAGATAGAGGAAATGAAAGAAAACCTATATGATAAAACGAAAGAACTATATATGAAAGAGAAAATCGCCGAACATACAGAGAGCAACTTAGATACCAAGAATAGATAATAAAGTTGGCACTTGGTAATGATGGGTATTTTATTGTGAAGAAAAACCTAAGGTGGTGATTAACGGAGCGTTGACAATAGAAACACTCACCCCCAGTCAATTGATCAGGGTTTAATCCATCACCGTTCTTTAGCTCACTTCGCCACCCCAGTTCAGACATGGCCATATGCAAATCAGTCTGACCCTGTGCCTCATGGGAACAGTTCAGCCCGAACTGCCAAGCCATGTCTTCCCTGGACCGGAATCAAGCTTCCCAGGACCGGAGGAACATTGAGGAGGGAGAGAGTGTAAGAGAGAGAAGCGCCCCGGTGCGTCAGGTAAGGTTTATAGAGAAGTCTAGTAAGTATCTGTCCTGTCCTGATCCTGTTCTATAGTCTTTGTCACCTGATCCTAATTCAGGGGACCCCCACCAGTTCTTTGGCCAGAGGGGTGGTTTTCAGTATTTCTTTAGGTAATTATCAATTGTCACAATTTGCATATTTCTTTGCAAATGTATTTTATCCATATGCCTTTTGTCTCTACATCTATACATTCATTTGCATTTTGATTTGTTGAATGGATTCTGTATTAATTTTATGAATTTCTCTCCCATGATAAGAATGATGTGTTTGCGCTGTGAATCTGCAAATGAGCGTTCAATTTTATGACTGAATTCTGAGATTGGTTATTTTGCTGAGATCTGTGAATTAGTTAAACATTTGTTAATATCACTATCAACATACTCAACTAATGGTCTATCGACCAGAGGAAGAGTGTTGATTCTGAAGATCAGAAGCCTATCTTATGGCACCGCAAAACTGTGGAATACACTGCTGATCGAGCTCACGGGGGCTACCTCCCTCCTTACTTTTAGAAAGAAGTTAAAAACATGATTATTCCAGAATTGATCTCCAGGTGATGATTACTGCATCCATAGTGCCAAGACACCTTCGGGTATTTGCGCACTCTTCAAGTCTCCCTAACATAACATAACATAACAAGATTAGTTGGGCATTGAGTTTCAGTTCGAAAGTAATATGTTTTCTCAAGAGGCTAACTGATCGAAACTTAAGTGAAATATAAAACTTGACACCCAGCGGATTGGCCAGTGAGTTTGAATGAAACTTTCGTGTAAATGAATATGGGCCAATAGAAATCTTTGGTTTAGTGAATTTTACAACCTTGGCTCTCCACTGGATCAGTACCAGGTAGATGTTAAAAAGCAAGGGACTTAATGTCGAGCCCTGAGGGATCCCACACCTCAAAGGCATAGATGATGATTGGTGTGGATGGAGAAATACACTTTGAGTGCGGTTGTAAAGATACAACTAGATTCACACCAGGGCAGTGCCCTGGACACCAAACTGTTCAAGTGTATTTAGCAGTATGGGGTGAGCGACCATGTTGAAGGTCGAGCATAATTCCAGTATGATCAGCATAGTCAATGCTATCGATTCCATTGAGATTCTTATGGATTCAGCCACCTCCACCGAGGCAGTTTCAGTGCTGTATCCAGTTCAGAAGTCTAATTGAGTGTCGTGCAAGATGTCATGGGAGTCAACATACGTGTAGAGATGGCGTTGTGCTAATTTTTCCAACATTTTTGCCGACCCTGGTAGCAAAGAAATAGTACTGTAGTTCCCATGCTCCTTGGGGTCAGCAATGGATTTTTTCAAGTGTGGTAATAGGAGAGCCTGCTTCCAGATATCAGGAACGATGTCTGTCGACGAAGACACATTCCAGATATAATTCGATACCGGATTAATCCAGTGAGCAAGTGATTTGAAAAGCTTAGTGGGATAAGGGTCAGCGGGAGAGCCTGACTTGCACCTCAAGATTTCAGCCAAAGATTCTTGCAAAGTTATTTGGGCATACTCTATAAAGGTGCCCTCAGTTTTACACGTTATTGAAGCCTGAGGAGCCACTAATGGCACTTCATATGTGAAAGAGGAGTATATGATCTGAATCTTCTTCTCAAAGATGTTGGATTGATTTGTCCTTCGGCCACAAAAGGATTGGTGAAGGATCTAACAATCCTAAAAATGTCTTTGCTCGAGTGCTCTGCACCCTCAATCTGTTGAGCAAAGTACTCTTTCCAGGCCATTCCCATCAGCTTTTTTAAAGCTCCCTTATACTCCCAAGGGGGGTCCCCTTGTTGGTGGGTGTATGTGAGCCAGGCTCTCTTAATTGGCCCCTACGCGGTGAACCTGACCATCAGTAGTGCACTTGTCATTCCACTTAAGTCCCGGCTGAAGGCAGCTATCTCTCGCTGTTCCCATTTAAGAAATTTGCACCCAATGGGACTACTATGGTAACTAATAAAGCGACAAAAAGGAGAGATGGACAGTCTGATACAGAGGAGATTATGAAAGGTGCCCATCTATCAATGTGAGTGGCCGGGGATTTGGACAATGGGATAGCAAGTTAGCAGCAGCACCACACTACGGTACAAACCAGAGAGCAACACAGTGTCACTCAATCAAATGCAGCACCAGGGGCAACCACTGAGACAGATCTACTGCAACAGCAAGCCAACCTGCAACCGCAATGCATCTGTGCACTGAAAATAAAACTTAAGGGGTGGCTGAGAAATACTCCGCAAGCTCACTCAACTCTACGGAATTTGGCAGTGTTTTTTGGTAACTCCGTGGATTTCCATGGAGTGAAACTCTGCGATCCCTGCCCAAACGTGATGTACCGGCAGAGCAAGGGGCTTGTAAATAAGCCCCTAAGTGCCCAATTCCTGTAATGGTTGCCAGCAAAAATGTTCTCAGATTTACTCCATGAAAATCAACACGCTCTTTAGCACAAGCAGCCTTTGGGACGTTGAGGCAGCGGAAACAAATTTCATTTTACTCAGCCTCAGCTACCAAACACTACTTATCACTGAGTTTGTCCTTTTGATTGAGCTAACGGGGACTAGGATAATCAGATATGGATGACCACTCCTTCATGAGGACCTGGAATAAAGAAGTGCCTTCCTAATGAATATAATACACATAAATATGTAATGACTAAACAATAAGAAATTACAGTCTCTTGAATAGTTATAACAAGCAAACCTTAATCTAGGCTTCAAGTTGAAGGGTCAAGGCACAAAAAATCATTAGTTTCATTTGATATAGTTATCAATTGCATACAGGTAAAATCACAATATATCACAGTTCAGAGCCATATACATCTCAAATAATACCTGATGAGAGAGAGAGAGAGAGAGAGAGAGAGAGAGAGAGAGAGAGAGAGAGAGAGCATAATGCAATAGCAGAAGGCAATCAAGAATCATACACACAATTGAATCGGTTGAAGATTATCAGGAACGGGGGACTCTATGTGAGCCCAGAAAAATGCTAGAGCACAGCATGCAATAGCCAAAGTCAATCAACCCTTCAGTCATAAGGTTTGGCCTGCTCGACTTAACCAGCTGGCAAAGTGCAAGAGAAAACAGGAGAGTTCAGTTCAAGGAAATCAGAGATTAGACCGACCTATAGTAAATTTTCCAAGATAGTCATCCACATTCAGAAAAAAATCTCTTGAAGGGAAACATCCGAAATGTAAGAACCAAAGCTTGCATTAGCAGGGTTACACCATCAGAGTATATGAGCAGAAGAATGCAACATCCTCCGAAAGGACATAATTATCGTTGGAAGAAAAAAGGGATGCCATCCAATTCAGCAAGCTGTTCCTCATAGTCAGGTGCCTCCATGAGCATTGTCGCATAACTGCTTGATATTTGAAGAAAGAGATTCTGTGTAGCCTCACAGACTGGGCGCTTCCAGAAAATTATCGTTTAATAACACTACAGGATACTGATGCAAAACTGTTTGCAAGCTATCTGCTAACAATCTTATCCGACCTGGTGAAAAAGAATAACATTCTTCCGCCAAATCGAACCGACTTCGTTAAAGGTCTTTGGACGTCCTCCAATATCCTGGCACTATCTATTTTAATGGAAAAGGCAATCTTAAAGGGCGAATCACTGTTTCTGTGTTTTGTTGATTTTAAATCAGCTTTTGACTGTGTCAACAGGGATCTTTTATGGAAAAAGTTACAAGCACAAGGGATTCCTCAGCCTTTAATATACCTGATCAGTCTCCTGTACACTAAAACCTGGACCAAAGTTCGAATTGGGAATGGCAGATCGTTAACTGAGGAAATACCAATACTTGGCGGTGTGAAGCAAGGCTGCGTATTGGCACCTTTATTATTTAATCTGTTTTTAAGTGATCTAACCGAAGAATTTAACAAGATAAATGCCCATCCACCGAAACTTGCAGATAAGCACATATCAAATTTGCTATATGCAGATGATGTTATTCTTTTAAGCAGAACAAATATTGGCTTGTAAAGGTTAATTACACGTATACAGGAGTACTCAATAAAAAACAAAATGGTAATAAATGAATCCAAATCTAAAGTTATGGTTGTCTCAAAAAATCCAAGAAGGAAATACAATATGAAATGGTTCTTAGGTAAAGAAAAACTGGAACAAACTAAAACCTATAGATACCTAGGATTGGTTTTTGATGACAATGGTAGCTTTAAACCCCAGAAATTGGATATTACCCGGAAGGCAAGCTCCCTAACAGGTGCATTTGGTATGATAAAAAAATCCACCAGCAACTTAACCTACCAGCCACTACTTAAAGTCATATCTGCAAAACTGTTACCTTCTCTAACCTATGGCAGTGAAGCATTGAACGGAAAGGATGCTATAACAATAAATAAAGAAATTTTGAAAACTTTTCGATCCCTTTTCTGTTTACCTAAAAATGCCTCACAGTCCCAAATAAGACTAGAATTTGGCCTGAACAATCAGCAACATGCTGGGATGGGTAACACAATTAAAGTATGGTATAGGGTAAAAAATGACAAGGACAACTTAATCTCAGAGCTTTTATGGAAAGAAGTAGAGGGCAATAATAAACTATCTGTTTGGAAGTATCTCGAGAAGGCTTTGGATGAATTTGGGCTTAAGGAGATTTGGATGACCACTATTCCTCAGGAATCTTTAAAAAAAATTGTAAATAAGACGACAGATATCCTATCTGTGATTAGTGACAAAGAGTCCTTGGTCAAAAGGAAACATGCTTGGTCTATAATAAACAGTTACAGAAAAAAGAGTCCGCAACAATATTTGAATACAGCATGGACTTGGAAATATAAAAATATATTCATGAAGGCCCGGTTCGGAATCCTGCCCGGAGAGTCTCATGCACTGCCATGGAAAAAGCTTGAAGATAATATATCATGTCAGCTGTGTAACACAGGAGAGGAAAATATTATACATCTATTGTGCCTTTGCCCAGAACAAAAAAATGAAAGAATAACACTTTTAAAAAGGCACTTCAATAAAAGATCAATAAGGACATGTAGACAAGCGCTAATCCAGTGTCTTTGCCTGGAAGATATACATATTAACTTGGCTCTCTCAAAATTGTTATCAAGTGCATGGAAAAAACGGGAATTTTTAAAACATTAGTTATTATATTGTTTGTGTTTCTAAATTTTTCTTTAAAAAAAATTTACTAAATTACCACTTACATTTTAAAGTCATCACCCTTTTACTGTACTATCATAATTTTACTGTATTACTGTAATCGAAATGTCATATTGTGCATTCTTTTTTGGTAAAGATTTTAAATAATCAATCAATAAACAATTAAACATAAACACAGATATCCCATTGAACCAAGACTCACGCACGCACCAGAACAGTCCTGCTCATGAGTCACTAAGGGACCCATTAGCTGGTCAAAATCCGGGTCTGAACATGACGTATGGGAGAGGCATAAATCCAATGCCCAGTTGAATGGATATCTCAAGCACAAAAATACTAGTTGCACACATGTGAAGTACTCAAAGCCGAAGGACTACCCATAAGTAACATTGAAAGTTGCCAGTGGAAATTTACAGAAGCATCCATGCATACGGTCATGGAACAATTGCAGCCAGCCCTGTCCGTGCAGCACTATAAGAGGAGCAGCCATTGCACAGCAGGAACAGTAGAAGCAGGATTCCAGCAGCTAATGCCAGTATTAAAGGGAATCCACCAAAGACGCTGGAAAATATAGAATTAATGAATGCAGGAATTACTCCAAATATTGTCTGAAAAGAAGTCACAAGTCCAGAGCGGACAGCTTTAAAAAAATGTGCAAGGACTTGAGTATCAGATGCATCAAATATGTGGTGTATTAGCTCCCCAAAATGTAGTGGGAGTTTATGTTCAAAAGCGTTTGAATTTTGCTCGCGGTGCTCGCTGCCTGCAGATTAAAGGTCATGCACGCAGTTGTAAGGGGGACTTCTTGTTGGAATAAAAGCACTTTTAGTCTGCTCAACTTGTTGAAATCTGTTTTCAAAGTTGAGCTATTGATCTTCCCACGTGAGGGAGGAAAAAGCTAATTTTTACAGCAAATAACAAGCTGAGAAACCGTTACAATGTACAGTATTCCAGCAAGCAAACCACAGCATTTTTGGTTATTTAAAATAAGATAACTACGTTAGTAAGCAGAGTGACTGTGGGTGTTATTGCAGGAACAGGATTACCTTTTAAAACACAAGCAAGTTTTGGAGCGGGTACATTAGAAGCTCTGTGCAACTTTATGTTTTTACAAAAAAGGAAATGACCTACTGTTGAATCACAGTCCTCCCCCGTAAGGTATACTTCCTTCTCATCCTGCAAGCATCTGTATGTGAAAGGCAAATACCACAATTCATGCAGAAAGACACTACCCAGGGGTTCAAAGCAGCCCAGTGGGTAGTGTTTCATACAGGAGCTGAATTGAAACAAAGAGAAAGGTAAAAATATAACTCCATGGATGAGCCAGACAGCAGAGTCAGTCTCCGCCACAGATAAAGGCAAAGGGTCTATTTTTTTCTATGCGTATAAGAGTGTAGATTGCATCTTTCATGCATTTAAATTGCTGTTTGTCAGTTAAATTTGCAAAGTCTGTGCAAATGGCATCACAGAACGCAATTGATTTTGACCATGATATTACAAAGACACATCTTCTTGTACAATATCAATAACAGAAGAAACAATATCATCCAATGTGTAAATGCGGGAAGATAGTGTGTTAAGACTATTCTCAACAACAGCTAGAACATTTTCTTAGTTCGTTTGGTCAATTTCCCTTAGACTGGACACCTCTTCAATTTGTGAAAGTGTCCATATTTCATTGTAAGCTGCCTAAATGAATCACTTTGTTCTAGGAACCCTGGGTCCCAAGACAAAGTCGTCCAAATTAATATTATTTGACAACAACGATAAGTGTTGTTTAATGGATGATCGTGTAGAGTGCTGCAACCACTGTTGACATAATTTTCCAACCGAATAGGTTGTTACCGAATGTTTATCTGAAAATCTAAGGTCGGGTCTATCTTGTGTCTAACCTGAACTAGTGTTATGAAAACCGAGTTAGCAGGCTTACGAAGTCATCTGCCATACTAGCCAACCTAAAGGATCCAATTCAGATACATTATATGAGTTTTTTTGCAACAAAAATTGTAAGGCATCAATGGTATAATTTGTATATATGTGCCAATTATTATATTCAGCTAAGGAGGGAATGGCAGGGGCATTTAATTTTTTTGCAGTTTCCGAATCAAAGCAAGTCGTCTGGTACACTGTTTTATTTAAAAACAACATTTGTGCTGGGATGAGGCAGGCACAATGTAAGGCATCAGTTCCTTGCACCTGCCAGTTCTTGGAACCCCATATCGATTTCAAATCAACTGTGGCCTTCCAGTGATCATAACCCCTGACTGATAGATCATGTCTGAAAGAATTTGAATACATTAATTTCTTATGGGTCAGCATGACCTTGGGAGTTGAAGGAACATTAAATTTAAAATAATAGGACTCAGGTGATGACCTATCAAAGTCAGTGAAGTATGTACATTTATTCCTAAGTGTCTTCGAATTACCTTTTAATGGTGTTGGGGAAATGTTCCCACTGTGTATAATTAACAACAGGTCAGAGTGTATTAGTCTTATGGATGGAATGTTGGCCATAATGTTGATAACAAAACCAGGAGAATTTAAATACAAATCTTCAGTATTAAAAGCAGCATAATACTTCGAATCTGAAAACAATGATTGTATTGCATGCACATCCCAGTCGTCTGAACGTATGTCCTGTGTTATCACATTACCCATGGAGACACGAAAGACACGAAAGACGTTAATAATTTCAGTCGAGCCATGGAACTAGAAATCCACTTTATCCCAAACAATGCTATCTGAAACTGGAAAAGCTGAAATGTCTGGTCACACTTCATGAGTAGTGACCAGTGATTAGTAGGAAAAACACTGTCACAAATCCATTTGACATAAAGAGGAAAATCAGGATGAGGACCAGCCAGATGTATGTCCAAGGAGGGACCAAGTTAGTCTGTTTAAACCAAGAGGCAAAAATAGTCAATTTGGTAGGGCCAATTGAGCTGGTGGACGGACGAGTCATAAGAAAAGCTGCCATGGTGTAAAGGACTTTCCGGCAACCCATGTAAATATTCACTCGTGGGATAAGTATACTCAACTTCCTCATTGCTGGAGGAAGCAGGAGAGACAGGCAAATGGTCAACAATAGGGTTCATCTTGATGACAGTGTTGGTAGTTGAATTGAAAGATGCGTCAACCCCAGTATTCCTTGAAATTGTGGGGCATGAAGCATCAGGCATCACACTATTCAGAATCGACAAGATGTTGCAGCTTGACATTGTCTATTGAGAAGTACCTGTAGTCCTTGCGACCAGGTAGTGGTGGTAAAATGACTGCACGAGTACTATTCAAGCCAAGCACTGGAACCGGTGTATGATAAGAGGGACCAAATAATTTTATGTTCTACAACTTTCAGCAGCCAGACGGCCACCGGAATCAGCATTGCAGCATCTGTGGCAGAGGGCAAATGTTCAGTTACAAGACTGTCACAGGTATCTTGTAGGTCCTGTAACATAGTAGAATGATTATCTACGTCAAAGGTTGCGGCTACCACCCCAATGTCTAGAACATCACGGTCTGGCACATACATTTTGATGCCAAAGAGCATCTTGTATGGGGTCCGCCCACCCAGAGGTCTTCTAGGGAGATTATTAAGTGCACGTTGGACTCCATACACATGGGCTAGCCAGTTCCTGCCAGTACCTAAGACTCTAGCTGCCAAGGATTGCTTTAAGTCATGGTTCATCCGCTCCACAACCAAATTGCCCTCAGGCCTGTATGGAGACGAAAACTGTAGCAGAACCCCCAAAGACTTCATCGCATCCTTGTATGCATTAGAGGCGAACGCCGGACCTTGGTATGAATAAAAGGTACCACAGGCAAAAATCCCTACAAAGACACGCAAATCCCTGATGACATTTCAAGCATCAGCATTGCATTATGGCTATACCCAAAGGAATCTAGTGCACAAATCAACCACAACAAAAATTTATTTATATGCAGTATCTGAAGAAAATGGACCGCAGTGATCAAGCTAGACACAACCAGAAGGCCCATTAGAAATGCATAGCTGTGTTTGTGGTGGGTGTGTTACCTTAGAAGGCTTAATTTGCTGACAGATGTCACAAGAAAGTACATAATTATAGGTCTGTTTATATCAACCACAACCCCAATAATGTTGCTGCAAGATAGAAACTGTCGCAGACACGCTGGCATGGGCTAAAGCCAAGCCCTTGTGTGCGGCTTTGATCAAAGAGTACCTGCGGTCTGCATTAAGAATCAGCCGATCACCAACATTGGGTATTCTTGCAAAGGGAACTTGTTCGGGAGTTAACTGATAAGAATACTTTGAAGGGAAACCATGTGGGTAATTAGTGCCCTTCGTTATAGCAGCTATAGCTGCCAAAATCTCTTTATTAATCTTACTCATGGACCTTGTAACTGCTGCTAGGGAACACTTGGCTACTGCAGATTTGGCCACTTCATCAGCCAAAGAATTACCGAAAGCATGTGCATGCACATGCTGATGGCCAAGAGTATGTATAACATGTGTGAGGGGCAGACATTGTTTAAGATCTGCCACTCAAACTCAAAGCGTTTTATGCTTAATTGTGCTGCCTTTAGAATCTCAATATTCATTTTGAGACCAAAAGTTGTCATTGAAAGACTGAACACAGTAATAAGAATCACACACAATGAGAGTAGCTACATTCGGATCTGCAAACTCGAGAGCAAGAACAAGAGCGAGCAGCTCAGCCTATTGGGTGGTACAGTCACCTAGCACCTGTGTATGCACTATATTAGACTTGAACTCTCCTTTCACCATTGTACCAGTCATAATAGCACAAGCCGCTGAATAAGCATGTTTAGAAGTATTGGCCGGCTGCGCCGAGCCATCGGTGTAGATAATACATGTGTACTCCTCCAAAGGGAGCAAAGGAGGTGGATGAACGTGTTCATACTGCAAGAACTCCTGTGTCTGAAGAGAGGTGTCAAAGATAAACCTGACATCAGGTGACATCAAAGAAGTAGCCCATTGTATCCAATAGGGATGTAATGCTTTAGGGTTCGGTGCACTCGCCTTTGTCACTGCTTCCAAGGCAGGGTAAGGAGTAACCACCAAAATGTGTTTCCCCTGCACCAGTGCGCGTTTCTTCAGGACGGCATCTGCACAGCTGTCAAACCTTTTCAACAGTGGAAAATCGCATTTCGGCTGAAGTGTACAGATGCGATTTTTACGCAATAGGAACTGTGTCGCCTTCATTGTACGCCAAGTAAGTAAAACCCACTGCACCTGGCATGATTCGTATCACCAGGTTTATGTGGTTGTCACGTGTCAACAAGTACTTATATTCAAGTACATCAGACTGCAAAGATTGCAGAAAAGCATAATGTTCCACAAGCTAGCTGGCTTTTGAAAATGTAGGTTGTATCAAGGCATAAAGATGATTGATAGGCTAGGCATAGTCAGGAATGTAAGTCTGTCCGATATTCAAAAATCCCAGCAAAGAAAGAAGTTTTTTCAGGGTGGTAGGTGAGCGCCGGCTTGCGCACTTCTCCAAAAAGTGGGGTGCCAAGCCCCTACCTTCAATATTGAGCTCATAACCAAAAAAGAGCACCGCATAGCAAGCGGTGGGAGATTTGGCGAAATTAAATTTGTACCTGTAGTCCGCAAACATGAGAATGATGCGGTCAAGACAGCAAAGATGCGGCCAAAGTTCATTGTCGATCAGACAGATATCATCAATGTACGAGTATGCATCAGGGTCAATGCTGTCTAACAACAGACAACACGGGCGGCGAAAACCCCGGGGTTATTCTTATACCCCATAGGTAAACGCCAACATTCTTTTCTGTTTTCCACTGAGCGTGAATGCGGTCTATTGACTGCACTCAGGGGACAGGTTATGGTTATAGAAGCCATTGGAAATGTCAAGGGTAATTTTTATATTTTTTACGAACAAGACTTTCTAAAAGAGCAGAGCTATGGGTATTCTGTACCGCAAAAGTACGACAATGAGAGTTCAAATGTCGGTAATCCAAAACTTTTGGTTTCGGCCGATCAGGTTTGGATACAGTAAACAGAGGATTTCTTAAATTGCGAAAAAAGCAAAAAAGCAAAAACCTTAATGCATCCCAAAAAAGGGATTTGCATTCGCAAATGGCCGAATTTTGCAATTCGCACCATTTGCGAATGCAAAAACCCTTGATGCATGTGCCCCCAAGTCTTTTCGACCAGGTAGTGGTGGTAAAATGACTGCACGAGTACTATTCAAGCCAAGCACTGGAACCGGTGTATGATAAGAGGGACCAAATAATTTTATGTTCTACAACTTTCAGCAGCCAGACGGCCACCGGAATCAGCATTGCAGCATCTGTGGCAGAGGGCAAATGTTCAGTTACAAGACTGTCACAGGTATCTTGTAGGTCCTGTAACATAGTAGAATGATTATCTACGTCAAAGGTTGCGGCTACCACCCCAATGTCTAGAACATCACGGTCTGGCACATACATTTTGATGCCAAAGAGCATCTTGTATGGGGTCCGCCCACCCAGAGGTCTTCTAGGGAGATTATTAAGTGCACGTTGGACTCCATACACATGGGCTAGCCAGTTCCTGCCAGTACCTAAGACTCTAGCTGCCAAGGATTGCTTTAAGTCATGGTTCATCCGCTCCACAACCAAATTGCCCTCAGGCCTGTATGGAGACGAAAACTGTAGCAGAACCCCCAAAGACTTCATCGCATCCTTGTATGCATTAGAGGCGAACGCCGGACCTTGGTATGAATAAAAGGTACCACAGGCAAAAATCCCTACAAAGACACGCAAATCCCTGATGACATTTCAAGCATCAGCATTGCATTATGGCTATACCCAAAAGGAATCTAGTGCACGAATCAACCACAACAAAAATTTATTTATATGCAGTATCTGAAGAAAATGGACCGCAGTGATCAAGCTAGACACAACCAGAAGGCCCATTAGAAATGCATAGCTGTGTTTGTGGTGGGTGTGTTACCTTAGAAGGCTTAATTTGCTGACAGATGTCACAAGAAAGTACATAATTATAGGTCTGTTTATATCAACCACAACCCCAATAATGTTGCTGCAAGATAGAAACTGTCGCAGACACGCTGGCATGGGCTAAAGCCAAGCCTTTGTGTGCGGCTTTGATCAAAGAGTACCTGCGGTCTGCATTAAGAATCAGCCGATCACCAACATTGGGTATTCTTGCAAAGGGAACTTGTTCGGGAGTTAACTGATAAGAATACTTTGAAGGGAAACCATGTGGGTAATCAGTGCCCTTCGTTATAGCAGCTATAGCTGCCAAAATCTCTTTATTAATCTTACTCATGGACCTTGTAACTGCTGCTAGGGAACACTTGGCTACTGCAGATTTGGCCACTTCATCAGCCAAAGAATTACCGAAAGCATGTGCATGCACATGCTGATGGCCAAGAGTATGTATAACATGTGTGAGGGGCAGACATTGTTTAAGATCTGCCACTCAAACTCAAAGCGTTTTATGCTTAATTGTGCTGCCTTTAGAATCTCAATATTCATTTTGAGACCAAAAGTTGTCATTGAAAGACTGAACACAGTAATAAGAATCACACACAATGAGAGTAGCTACATTCGGATCTGCAAACTCGAGAGCAAGAACAAGAGCGAGCAGCTCAGCCTATTGGGTGGTACAGTCACCTAGCACCTGTGTATGCACTATATTAGACTTGAACTCTCCTTTCACCATTGTACCAGTCATAATAGCACAAGCCGCTGAATAAGCATGTTTAGAAGTATTGGCCGGCTGCGCCGAGCCATCGGTGTAGATAATACATGTGTACTCCTCCAAAGGGAGCAAAGGAGGTGGATGAACGTGTTCATACTGCAAGAACTCCTGTGTCTGAAGAGAGGTGTCAAAGATAAACCTGACATCAGGTGACATCAAAGAAGTAGCCCATTGTATCCAATAGGGATGTAATGCTCTAGGGTTCGGTGCACTCGCCTTTGTCACTGCTTCCAAGGCAGGGTAAGGAGTAACCACCAAAATGTGTTTCCCCTGCACCAGTGCGCGTTTCTTCAGGACGGCATCTGCACAGCTGTCAAACCTTTTCAACAGTGGAAAATCGCATTTCGGCTGAAGTGTACAGATGCGATTTTTACGCAATAGGAACTGTGTCGCCTTCATTGTACGCCAAGTAAGTAAAACCCACTGCACCTGGCATGATTCGTATCACCAGGTTTATGTGGTTGTCACGTGTCAACAAGTACTTATATTCAAGTACATCAGACTGCAAAGATTGCAGAAAAGCATAATGTTCCACAAGCTAGCTGGCTTTTGAAAATGTAGGTTGTATCAAGGCATAAAGATGATTGATAGGCTAGGCATAGTCAGGAATGTAAGTCTGTCCGATATTCAAAAATCCCAGCAAAGAAAGAAGTTTTTTCAGGGTGGTAGGTGAGCGCCGGCTTGCGCACTTCTCCAAAAAGTGGGGTGCCAAGCCCCTACCTTCAATATTGAGCTCATAACCAAAAAAGAGCACCGCATAGCAAGCGGTGGGAGATTTGGCGAAATTAAATTTGTACCTGTAGTCCGCAAACATGAGAATGATGCGGTCAAGACAGCAAAGATGCGGCCAAAGTTCATTGTCGATCAGACAGATATCATCAATGTACGAGTATGCATCAGGGTCAATGCTGTCTAACAACAGACAACACGGGCGGCGAAAACCCCGGGGTTATTCTTATACCCCATAGGTAAACGCCAACATTCTTTTCTGTTTTCCACTGAGCGTGAATGCGGTCTATTGACTGCACTCAGGGGACAGGTTATGGTTATAGAAGCCATTGGAAATGTCAAGGGTAATTTTTATATTTTTTACGAACAAGACTTTCTAAAAGAGCAGAGCTATGGGTATTCTGTACCGCAAAAGTACGACAATGAGAGTTCAAATGTCGGTAATCCAAAACTTTTGGTTTCGGCCGATCAGGTTTGGATACAGTAAACAGAGGATTTCTTAAATTGCGAAAAAAGCAAAAAAGCAAAAACCTTAATGCATCCCAAAAAAGGGATTTGCATTCGCAAATGGCCGAATTTTGCAATTCGCACCATTTGCGAATGCAAAAACCCTTGATGCATGTGCCCCCAAGTCTTTTCCCCTCCACTATTACCTTCGCCCATCTACTAATCCTTTCGGGTGTATAGTACAACATACCAATTGTGCGAAATTGCTGTAGTTGCAAATTCACTGAGTGGATTGAATCACCAATATTGCCCATAGCTTGTGTGATCATACCAGATGTTATAGCCCAATTCAGCGTTTGACTCCATTGTGATGCTCGCTTTTCACACCCATCAGTTTTAAAACTGGTCAGCAGCTTGTACATATTACCTATAAGAGATTTAGTTTTCTCCTCATACAAAAGATCCCAAATAAAAGATGTAATGAAATTTAGATCAACATTTTTCTGGAGGTAATCCCTTATCTGTACATATTTAAATAGATGATTAGTAGGCAATTTATATTGGAGTTGTAAAGCTTCAAATGATTTAATGCCTCTAACATCATACATATCACCCAGATATAAGATCCCATACTTAGACCACGATTTGCCTCTATAATCCTGGAAGATTTCTGGCAACATGGATTCCCCCAAAGTGGGAGCTTAGTCTGAATTACAGTCAAAGTACATTTGACGCCCTTAGCCCGCCATATAAATACACAGTCTCTAATGGTCTTAAATTTAAAACGTTTAAGGTAGTTTGGATCATTAATATGATATAGAAAAAACAAGCTGTCATCCCCCAGGATCAGTCTATATGTAGAATCCCTCTGATTAATCCCCAAAAGTATATGAAAACGTCCGGCAAACAATGACCAAAAATAAAATCTAAAATCTGATAACCCGAGACCACCTTGTTTGTAAGGTAATTTGAGCAAGTCGATAGCCCGGAGAGCCTTTTTAAAGCCCCAAATGAAACTGCTCAGGATTCCATCCAATTAAAAATATATATATATTAGAAAGACATAAAGGAATGGACCTGAACAGATACAGAAATTTGGGGAGTATTTTCATCTTTATTAAATTGCATCTCCCCAGAAGCCTGGACCTGAACAGATATAGAAATTTGGGGAGTATTTTCATCTTTATTAAATTGCATCTCCCCAGAAGCCTTATAGGAAGTTTATGCCACGTCTTTACAATTTTAGCAGTTTCAGTTAATAAAGGAGTATAATTTAAAGATATTATTTGACCTATTTTAGCAGAAATGTTGACCCCTAAGTACATAGCAGAAGCACAGCTCCCAAAAATTGGAGGGCTAGATTCAAAATTCAAAAGCACCTGTGTCTTATTGATATTTAATTTATATCCTGAAACTAATCCAAATGTAGTTGCTTGACTCTCAATAGCTGGTACAGCTTCTCCAGGATTTGTAGAAAACATTGCCAAATCATCCGAATATGCAGTTATTTTTAAACTATTAAAAGTGGTCTTTAATGCCTTAATGTTCTTATCAGCTTGTAGAGTACGTATAAATGGCTCTATGTAAAGGGCGAACAACAACGGGGACAGAGGGCAGCCCTGTCTTGTACCGCATAAAATATCGAATGGTATAGAGTATGCCTCAGAATATGAGAGCTTAGCTCTTGGTTTGCGATACAAGGCATGGACCCATTGCCTAAACTGTCTCCCAAGGCCCAATGCACTTAATGTAGCCCATAGAAATTCCCACCGACCTTGTCAAAAGCCTTTTCGGCATCTAAAAGGATCATACCGAGACTCACCCCCTCTTTTTTCTGCATATTCGAATGCCCCAATCGCCATATTAACATGAGATGTAGTATCTCTGCCTGGTATAAAACCATGTTGAATATCGGATACCAGACCTGCCATCATTGGGGCAAGACGATTAGCAAGAATCTTTGAAAAAATCTTGGCATCTGTTTTTATGAGGGAGATGGGTCGGTATGATCCACAGTTAGTAGGGATTCTACCTTTTATAAGAAAAAAAACAATCTTGGTCATGTTCCACGACTCCGGTGTCTTATTATCTATGCCAATATGTTGAATAACTACGCTAAATTGTACTAGCAAAATATTTTTAAACACCTTGTAAAATTCAATTGGCAGAGAATCTACCCCTGTGGCTTTGCCTGAAGGTAATGAGGAAATAGCTACTGCTATTTCATCCAGCGAAATAGAATTATCTAACAGAGTTGCCTCATCTTCACTTAGAGTCGAGAGATTACTCTCAGTAATATATTGTATAACATTTCCTGCATCAACAGTAACTAAGGATGAGTAAAGGTTCTGATAGAAAAGTGAAAACTGTTCCAGAATCGCTGTAGTATGACTATGAACAGTACCATCTGCACTTCAATTTTAGTTTAGACCCTAGCTTCAGCAGATTGAAAAAATTAAAACTTTCCCAATATGTTACCCATATTCGTATTGCTCCTGGCGATCTTTGTTATACTTCTCAGCAATTTTCTCTCTAAATATCTTTTTCATTTCTATTCTAGCATCAAGTAAAAGAAGTAATAGTTGATCCTGATCTGATTGACCTCTTATTATTGCCTCAGCATGTTGTACTTCCCTGCTTTGTAAGGTTGAAATTAGTTTATCTATATTGCTTTTCCTCTGCTTGTTTTGACGCCAAATGTACTGTTGGTTCACTCCCCAAGCGAAGGCTTTAATGGCATCCCATACAATCAAAGTAGAAGCGGTCCCTACGTTCAATTCAAAGAAATTCTCCAACTGATGCTTCATATGTATAACATATTTCTCATCAGTTAGTAAGTATCTGGGAAAGGAGAATGGCCTTGCATTCTTATTTTCAAAATTGACAACAAAAGATAACAAAATGGGATTATGGTCTGAAGTCACTCGAGGGCATATTGCAATATCTGATCCTGTTATCAAATTTTCAGAGGCCCAAGCCATGTCACTTCTTGAATAAGATTTATGAGGAGCTGAATAATAAGTATAGCCTGGGATAAGTGGGTATAGCTCCAGCCAAACATCGTGCAGTGACTGTAATCGGGCCCTTTCAAGTAAAGCTGTCCTAACTTTTTGCATTCTACTAATGTCCCCTCTTTTAGTAGAATCAATACTGTAATCAATAACACAATTAAAGTCGCCCATTATCAGACGTTCCCCATCCCAGTTTAACAGTTCTAGATTAAGAAAATCAAATATTGCAGGATCATCTACATTAGATCCGTATATTGACACAAGAACATACTTTTTACCAAAAACTTCAATATGAGCCATTGCCCAGCAGCCTTTTGGATCAGCCATTACCTTAATTATTTTAGAAGAGAACCTCTTATCTCTTGGTATAGCCTTCCCTTTCATAGAGATAGTTTGAGAGGAACAAACAATGATTTCCTATCCAAGATGCTTAAACAGATGGCAATCTTTAAAGGCCAAATGAGTTTCGGTCATAAAAACCAAGTTTGGTTGATATATTTTTAGCCCTTCCTGCACCAATTGTCGTTTGCCAGCATACATTTTATCTTAGCCATATCGATTTACATTTTATTTTCAAACCTCTTCACTGAAAAAGAATGCCCTAAAAACAAACAAGAAGAAGACCAATACCTGATGATTAACTAGTAAGCTCTTGTCATAGCTACATTTCCCCTTAGTGATGTCCTTTTTTAATTATTGCACCCCTCCTCATCCCCAAACCACCTCCATCCCTCCCTCTGACCTGAGAGGGCCTGGAGGGCCCACCCCCTTCCCTGTTCCTTGAAGGAGGAATCCTCCCTTTCACTAACTGCCGCTTACTTGGCAGTCCTCTAGAGCCAACACCGCAGAAGTTTGCCCTCCCACACCTGAGCATATCGGAAAAAAAGGGAAAAAGAAGAAGAAAAAAAAAAAACAACAGAGAAGAGCATGGAATGTACATTGTCATCACCCAAACCCATTCCTATTCCCAACCTAGGTGCCAAATCTTTATAAGAAATTTCAATCATCATTTTTTCCGAGAAGCTTCCATCTGCCACTTCGAGATAGCTGACTTGACATCATGATCATCATTAACAAAATAAGACCGTCCATCTTTGAGAACCTTAAGGCGAGCCGGTTCCTGAAGATATACCTGAACCCCCGAGGCTTTGAGCGGATCAATTGACTGTCGGAGCTGCCAGCGTCTATCCATAGTAACTTTACAGAGATCTGACCTAGCAAAGAATGTAACAGACTCCACAGTGACTGGTGTGTTAGGTCTGGCTTTAAAGGAAACAGCTTGTCTCAATAAAAAAATTCTAAAAAACACTATGAATGGACGAAAGTAACTACTTTCCTGATTGCGTTTGACCATTGGAAGCTTATGTGCTCTTTGCAGTTGAGAGTCCCAATCCCAGTCAGACAAGCCTGGGAATGCCCTCCGAAATTACTGTACCAAATAACCTTGAGGATCCGCTCCTTCCACTCTTTCAGGAATACCAAATATGCGCAGGTTGTGGCGCCGTTGATGGTTTTCCAAATCTTCTAGCTTGAGCTGGAGAGTGGAAATTTGAGTCGCCTGCTTCTGTACCATAGACTTACAGTATGTGCAGTCTCTCCTACTCTTTGCTGCAGATCTGATATATCATTAGCTAGGCCACCCACTTTTACTGTACCCTCCTGTAATAATTGCGACATCTTGTCTGTGTCTGATTTCGCCTGTGCAAAGTGACCTTGAGTTTCCATTTGTTGATCTCTCAGAAACTGCCTTATTGAAGCAAGAGTCGGATCAGAGTCTGCCAAAGAGTCTGAGTGCTGAGTTGTTTCCGTTGGGAGCGAGGCAGTGTCAGGATTTGTCAGGTTCCATGACCTTTCCTCGTACCTTTTCTTTGGCCTTAGTGTACCTTGCTGATCTAATGTGTACCTTATTTGGCCTTATTATGCTTGCTTATGCCATGTTGTCTTATTTACAGATGCACCTTGTTGTCTTATTTACAGATGCACCTTTCGTTTACTGGTATCAATGCTTGTTTGTTATTTGGGTCAATGCTTGTTTGAATCTAGATACTGCTAAGGACTTTTTGTTCCTTCGCAGCCACCATAGTTTGCTCTTGGGACTATAAATAGGACCACGCCCTTGGAACCATGCGGATTGTACCGGTGAGTTCTGCAGAGGTGACGTCTCTCCGCTCCGTTTCCTGAGGCTCCGGTCATCTTCCAAAGACTTCATTTGCAGTTTCCAGTTATTTGGTGGCTTCCTACCACAGAGTTTTGCACTAAGACGCCGCAGGTAGGATCCATCCTTTTTTCTTCTGTCCGCATCGAGGAAGAAACCTTTGCCCTGCGTGTCTCGGTGCAATCTTGATTGAAGACCATCATTTGGCGTGTTTTGGTGCAATCATTTGGCGCTTTACTTGAATGGAAGTCTTTCGGATGAAAGCTTTGAGTTTTTAACTATTTAGTGTTCTGACACTCAAAGAATCACTAAGCAGATCTTTTATCACAGAAGCCTTTGATGTTAATCTTTGTTTAGGAAATATTGAGTGCAATACAGTTGTGATGTACTTTAGATAACAATGTTCTTTGGCAAAACGAGTCCTTTGCTGATCGATATTTACTCTTTGAAATAATCTTTGCAGACATTGTTTTGGCAGAGGTTAAATTACATGTGAAATACCTTTTTTATGACAAAAGAATCTAATTAAGAACAAGTAATCTTTTTGGGTTCATTCAGTTAAAGTTGGAAATACAAACGGATGTTTGTTAACAGATGCCATTTAGTTGCATAAATCAATATTGTAGATTTGTATTGCAGAAGATTCTACGCTAAATACTTTTCCCTGTTTATTTTGGATTTAAGAATATCAGTTTAAGAGAAGAACTTAATATGTTTATTTGTAACCAATAGCTTTTCTTTCAGGTTTCAGGGATTTAGTGTCAAGAATCCAAAGTTGGTCTCTACTGTGGATCAGCACTCTCGTGTTCCAGTTGTTTGTGTTTATCTCGTTCCAGATCTCCCTCCACGCAGTACCCTCCCTTACCTCCCCTCGTCTAGCCACTTCGATCCTCTGCGGAACTCATAGTGCAGAGCCGAAGCTGCTGGAAGGTGGGCTTTTGGGTACTGCTCCTGAGGAACAGAAACTGCGAACTAACATACTAGGTTCCTGACAGGCAGTTGTAGTAGATATTAGTTGAGAGCCCATCTCCCTTTGCGTTCCAATGGGGCCTTTTACCTTTTCCACTTGTTTTGAAACCGGGCCATTGACCGTTGTTTTACTATTTGTATTGTCCTCATTAGGACTGTTGCCAGTAATCCGGGAGACCATACTCTTTACTCCTCCCTTTGCTTGGACCCACTTCCGTAAGGAACTATTTTCTGAGTTGCACTTTTCCTACATATTACTTTTAGGTAGGCTCTGCAGTGATGTATCCTGTCTCTGAGGTGTCTTCTTATTCTTCCCCGGAGGAGTCTTAGTAGATCTGCCACCAGCTATTGAGACCAGCGGGCGGTTATGCTTACCGATGTCTCATCGCTGTGGGATGCCACCTCTTCCCACTCATCTAAAGCATGATCATGGTTTTCTTTCTCATCCTTATCAATAGTATCTCCAGTAGCCATTCCCAAATCATTGCTGTCGAGATTACCACATCTTAACTCTATTAGGGATTGACTCATCACATCCCCCATATCTGGTGAACTCATTATTGTAGGAGTAACCTGGCTGCCCTCAATAAATATATCAGCCTCAGCTTCTGCTTCCATATGTATCCCTACAGTACTTTTAGACACATTATCGGCACTGGTCTCCAGAATACTATGCGCCCCTGATTGTGATACATTTTTAGTCCCACTGATTAGCTGGTATAGCCTCAAGTAAAGTCTCTGATAATTTATTGCTACTATCAGTATGACTCATAGAGCCAGTTGCAAGTAGCTCAGAAGCTTTCCCTGTCTGAAATAGTCGTAATATGGGCTTACCAACAGTGGAGACTCCAGTCTTGTTCCCAGCAGCCGTAGTGACAGTAACAGAAGCTTCGCTCGCCTCCCCTGTTTCAGTGTTAGCAAAGGCGTGACCAGCTCGAGTTCCCCGTGGAAGATTTTTTGGAGGCGCCATATCTCGTTGCAAAATTGCTGGCGTTGTCAAAGCTGTCAAAGAGCCATATGCCAACCCAACCCAATTGTGTACTGAACGATGACGATGACCAGACAGCCAACGTAATTGACTGGACACCAACAGCCCACGTCTACCACCAGCAATGCCAGTCACCAACATAGGCTCCAAGTCCTGAACCCCCGCTGCTCCCAGGTCAATTGTCCTCTCCAGTACCTATGTGTCTCCTGACACTTGAAGCCTCGTCAAGGGCCAGAATGCTGCTCTGGATGCTAAAAAATAATCTCTAATCACCAGCAAAGCTTGTGGCAATACAGGGAAAAGTAGATTCTCCAGGACCCCCCCTGCTTCTTCATATAGAATCCAAGTAGTTGGAAGAGATGGCGGATATCTAAGTTAGCTCCAGTTCTTTCTTTAACCAGAGGTGGCAACTGTATGCGTGTCTTTTCTTCAACCCTTCAGCCCCTCTATCTCTTGCCTCACACACTAAAGCATGGTGCTGTGCAGCTGGAAGGACCGCAAAGCTGCCCAATAGCTGGGGCAGATCAAATGAGTCAGATAACGGCCAGTATTGTATGCTGACGATGCCCCCAGAACCAGCAGGTCTCTCAAACCCCCGGTGGAGTTGCCATTCCCGGTGGAATTGTCAAGTAGCCAAGTAGTTGAGGACTTGTGTTGCACTTCTCAGACTCCCTTTAATTAACTCTGCGGGTTGCACTCTGCCGGGACACCCTCTCACCTGAGGTCACAGCGCAAGCAACCCGGGTTGTAGTATGGCAGCCCCCGCTCGACAGCGTTCACGAAAAAGCTCTCGATGCCGCTTAAGCCCCCTTCAGTGGTCCGGTCCGCAGATTCCGCTGGGCTACTGCGGGGGATCTCATCAGTGCTATCTGGACGCATGCAGTGTTCCACAATCAAGATCAGAATCAGCAAAAGGTCAGTTCCTTTTTACTTTTTTTCCAGTCGGTGGGTGATAGACAGATTCACTCCATCATGCTGCTACTTTCCCTCAAAGCAAAAACCTCAGTAAGCAGCCGGGGCAGGCACTCTCTCCTACGGTGTGCTCCGTGACGGCGTCAGCCCGCCATCTTGCTCTTCCTGCCAGTTTGCATGATTTCCATTGGTCAGAGTGTAAGGTCTATCCATGGAATGATTGTTACCTTATCAAAATGATCCGGAAATTATACATAATGCCATTGTCCAATGTTCAATATTTGACAAAAAGTTCAATTTCATTCCTCCTAGGAATTAGGGAGCTCATTTGTATCTCATCAAGTCCGTTCCCAAGTGCTCTCTTCTGAGCTTGTAACAAAGTTGACACAATTTTGTACCAGCAGAGAGGGTGTCCTTTATTCAAAAACTAGAGAAAGAAACTTCAACAAAGTTGTCACAGCGCGCAATAGGGTCAGGTCAGCATATTCTAGCCTTACTTAAAGGGAATGATAAAAAATGCATTTCAAGGCCTACATGAATGCTTGCTAAAACATTACTATTTACTGAAAGATAACAAATATTTAAATGAATTAAGATGATTCTATTTCTCTTGTGATTATACTGTTCATTGAAACTAACATTCAAACACCATGTTATCTTCAAATAAGCATTTACTCATTTGCAAATCTTTTGTATGACTTTTTTCTCAACATTTGGAATAGAAGGTTTTCATAAAGTGCTGCTACATGAGCAGAAATCTTTTTATTCATCTTTAATTTAAGTTAATCCATTTTATCTACTAAATGAACACTTATTTTAGCATTTTCACAATCATATTTGTAAAAGGCTGCATCATTACATCATATAATATGCATTTATAGGTTTTCATAGCACATTATTGATTGTGAATTTCATTAGCATTATCAGTTTCTCTCTCTCTCTCGATCTGGTTTGCAACCGTAGTGCATGCTTTTACGATGCAGGTTGAACTTTCAATTTTTTTTACGAGTCACACTGTTAGTCATGTTTCTTGAGTATCTATTAGTATCACACTATCCAATGAGCAGGAATTGATTGAGGCAAATCATACTAAGATAATTACGCTCCTTCAATGTGTTCCAAGCTCATAGTTTCCTTCAGCATTTATTGCCGAAAGGAATCTGACAGACATCAATCAATTACTGTGAGGTGGGCAGCTTCATCAGCATTAAATTAATTGAATTTACAATGCTTCACCAGATGATCCAGTCTCTCAACAAACTCTTTGATGGTATTACCTGGTATATGGAGTTCTTGATTGCATATATATCTTTCATAACCCGCATTTGGCACTGGATTAAACTTGACATTTAAGGCTGTTTTGATTTGATCGTACATCACTTCACCTTTGTGTGGTATCTTTGTCATGGCTTGTTTCACTCCTTCATTAGCTAAGTTCCTCAGATACTTTATAACCTCTATGAAACCTTCCTAAGTCTCTATCCATGCTGTCCATCTATTGCCAATATTGTGTTTTTGGCAGTATCAAATGCTGTTGGCGGTTTTACGAATGAAGCAGCCTTATAGACATTGGTGGACAGTGATGGTCTCTCAGGCGCTTCTTGAGGAACTTGTTCACACAACGCTTCTCTAGCACCTTGTGATGTACTGGCTTCAGGATCAGCCTTAATAACTCTTGGAGCTTGGACCTCACCCTTGCTCTCCTTTGGAGCTCTTTATTTGATGCCAGTCTAGGGAGTTGTTCTGGGCCCTTGGCCGCAGCTTTGGTGTTGGCTGCACAGTTGTTAAACACAACACCAGGCCATCCTTCTGGGCCATTTCACAGCACTTCATTGCACAATGAGTCATTAGTGGTTTTGGTAAGTAGACAACCCTTGTATACAACTAGTCAATGTAATCAGATAACATTATGATATTTGGACATCTTTGTGCTTAAATGTTTCTTCACATACCTAGTTAATCTCTGTTTCACAAAACATGAATTTCAATTGAATCTGTACTGAACTATTGCTGTGTGCTGCTTTCGTAACCTGGTTGCAGCCGCCTTTAGAGTGCTTCTTACGTATAACATATGGCATTAATTTACATAATGGTGCAGTACCTTTTATTTGTGGCCGATTCATTCAGTTCCTGGCCAGCGATGTGTAGACTTTTAAAGTTGTTTTCTTTATCTTCAAGCATTTCACATAGGCTGGCGTTGCACTGAGAGTCCACCGGTGCCAGAGTCTAGTCTTCACTTAAACTGTGGCACACGCGGCACAAATGAGCAGTTTGCTGGACCATGGCACATTCTCTGGAAGAGCACTTCCAGTATACAGGCTTCATATCCTCTATCTCGTCGCCAGTTGTAGCATCCTACTCACCAATAACCACGTCAGACACACAGAGTAGTTTTGCATGTCTTAATTTCGCTGCATGTAAGCCAGTACTCAACATTTTAAGCCTGCCTTCAACTCATCCCTCTAACGCTTACATCACAGTCCTACGGTGCACAGTGGGAACCAAACAAGTTCCATCTCTCTTTAAATTTTAAGACACTACAGTGCTCACAAACCTCCCCTTTGAAACATATTTGCTGCAATTCCAATACCACAATGATCTGTATGTGACTTGGGTGCTAAGCATTTGAGAGAACCTAATACCCAAAATATGTATTACATTTACAATGCAAAATTAGTCCATAGAATGCCTTTCTTGCACAGGGACCTCATATTTC
The DNA here is from genome assembly GCF_964263255.1 of Lissotriton vulgaris. Taxonomy (NCBI): domain Eukaryota; kingdom Metazoa; phylum Chordata; class Amphibia; order Caudata; family Salamandridae; genus Lissotriton; species Lissotriton vulgaris. Next base: position 791,428,057 of record NC_141698.1, read on the forward strand.
TATTTAATTGTTGTCTCATCCATTGTTCCTTCTGTCTCGGAATCTTAATTAGCAAATCACTACTTCTAAAGTATAAAACTTTTAATTCAAAGTAGAGATTCCTAGTGGGTTACAAATTGATCTAGCTCATGCATATTATTGAGGTAGGTCTCAATTTGCGACCCACTACGAATTGCCACCATCAGAGGGATGGTGGCCTGCTTGGATAAGCAGACCCTCATCTCTGTGATTGCTTTTTAATACAGGAAACCTTTTTTTATGCAGTCCATTTCCCTTAATGGAAAACTAAAGAAAAATGTTTTTTTTTGTTTAAGAAGATGCAGTGCTCCTGTGGACCACTGCCTCCTCTTAAACAAACTTATTTTTACATTCACTAGGGGAAAAGGTTCCCAAAGGAACCCCCTCCCATTTAGGAATGGGTTTCCATCACAGGTTTGTAGTTGGTAAAAGATTAATGTTTTGCGACTGGAATTCAGTCACCATACATACCATTCTGATTTTGTATTTGGAAGACGGTGGGACATATTTACAATCCCCTTGCGCTGCCGGTATGTCACTAGCGCCAGCAGCAGGAAGGGGCTTTTAAATAAGCCACTTGTTCGGAATTCGGTCGCAAACACAAAGTGCATTTGGGGCCAAATGTATCAAGGCTTTTGCGACTCGCAAAGGCCGAAATTCGCAGAATTTCGGCCTTTGCGACTCGCAAACGGCCTTTTTGCATTTTTTCATATGTATGAAAAAATCGCAATTTAAGGAAACGCAATAATTTGCGATTCCTTATTTTGCCATAGCATTTAAGGAATCGCAAATTTTGCGATTCCTTAAATGATATGTATGAAAAATTTGGAAATTGCGATTTTGTGTTAAGAAATCGCAAATTACCACCAACTTGTAGTTGGTGGTAATTTGCGATTTCTTTTAAAAATGCCCTATTTGGCATTTGTAAGGTGGCATGTGAGGCACATACATGCCCATAGGGCATGTATGTGCGCAACATGCACAGACATGTAAATTTCAGGGGTGCAGCAGGGTGTCTTTGAGACACCCCTGCATCCTTGAAATAATTCTCAAATTGTGATTAGCTAATTGCGAATTCGCAATTTGAGAATTATTGCGCTATCATTCCTATGGGCCTCCTGGCCCATAGGAATGCATTGAAAATTATTCTTTATTTGCGAATTCGCAAAATGCGAATTCGCAAATAAAGAATAATAAGGAATCGCTAAAAAATTGAGATTTTGTACATACATTCCATTTTGCGCTATCTAAATAGCGATTCGCAAAAAATCGCTATTTAGGAATTGCAAATCGGAATCTTGATACATCTGGCCCTTAGTAACGTGTTACCAAACCGCAATTTGATATTTGTACATAAAGAAAAACTGTTTTGAGGCTGTTTGAACCTCAAAAAAACTTCATATATCTGTCTCTAAATGCGCAGTTAAACCGAGATCAACAATACAGAGGACCACAAAGTCAGGGGTTTCTGTTTGCAATAATACCCACTCTAAGACGCATTTCTCCTTGAGTTGGCGCAAGGAATCAAGGTCATACCTGAAATTTGCCTGTCGGAGAGTTTTAATGTTGATTTGCTTCTTGGTCACCTAATTTATCGCATTCATTTGAACTATTTTGGTTTGTTTGAAAGAAACCTTCTTGGCACCTGAAACATGCTCCTATTTGTGATAATATTTTTCCTGTTTTATTGTTTTTATATCTATTTTATTTTCTGTCCCCTTCTATCGTACACAAATTAAGCATCTGAAAACGTACACAATTCAACCAGTAATTGCTCCATGTTTGCTTATCTGCCTTTGCCTTCACACGCAGATTTCTTGAAAATTATATGTTTGCTAACCACACTAAACAGACAACATCTTTCTGCTTTGACAACAATCAAGTATAGATTGGAATGCCTGACACTAATTAAACCTATTTTAGATAAGTGAAGTGATTTGGTGACTAAGAATACTCAGAAACAATCATTCTAAATGCTAACAGATGGTTCCTATGCATTGCCAATTAAACATGAGAAAGCAACAGCAAAATACAACCTCGTACCGTCGAAAAGGACAAAGCAAACCTCTGAACAATGAAGCAGGCCACAAAAGTCCATCGAGGTAAAATGCTTCATTAGTAACACATGCATACCCTTAGCTGGGACCTAAACACGAGGCTGTTCCTGGGTTTGGAAGCTTTGAGGATCCTTCTTCCTCTCTAGACTCCTTTAGAGCTGCTAGATTCTTTCTTGTCCCATTTACTTGTGAAATAATCTAAAGGCACAATCTCAAGTCTAAACTTCACATGAAGGTTTTCTGCTTGCAGGGGGCAGATCCTGTCCAAGTATGGCTCAAAACTTAAAGAACATTCATGAGCTAAGAAATTTTCAATGATGCTCCCCATTTTTTGCTCATTCCAAATTTGCTCCAAAGTAAAATCCCAGAATTCTTGCTTCAGCTAAGTAAGAAAAAATGTCTTTAGTGTAGTGGGGGAGTTCCACTCTTACACCATCTTGATGTCTTAAATGTTTTATTATCCTCAACCATGGAGTGCATGCACTTTTATCAATATTAATTGGCTCCTCTAGAGCTTCCCTGTATGGGGACAGTACTGCTGTGGACCACGGGTGCACCCAGTATGTCAGAGGTTTCAGGAGTACAATGTGGTTAATTCTTTTCTGGGAAAGATCAATGCGAAGTGGTATAAGGGTGTGCTTTGGGGGAGGTTAAACAGTGATCTAATACATTTATTTTCAGTTTGTGTGAGCTAAGACACGTCAACACAGCCCCAGGGCTCTACCCCATATAAAGCCCCTGCAATAGCAGTGGCCCTATAAACTTTAAGGGTGGGTGTTACTTCACCACTGGAAGTGGCCTTGTATTTCTTGCCAATGACAGATGCCCTTTGAAGGAAAATCATCCTGCTTTTGCCTACCTTGGGCCTAAGACAGATTATCAGTCAGTCTGATGCCCAGGTGGTCAAAGCATTTGACTTGTTCAAGGTGCACCCCATCATGCCTGATCCTGCCTCTGAAGGAACGTGTGATTCAGCGCTATAGATTTGGATTTAGAGGGGTTTCCCTCTAATCCCCTCAGTGAGCAGAACTTTGAGAAGCTTTTCAACAGAGACTGTAGACATGAGAGCATTCTCGATATAAGGAGCGTATCGGAGGCAAATATGAGGAGTGGTAGACAAATGCCTGCAGATTTAGGAGCATCATTTCTGTACCGGGCCAGGCACTCTACAATTCCATGTATATACAAACTGAACAGCATGGGGGCTAGCACCCGTCCTTGCCTAATCCCGTGGTTTATTGGTATCCTTGGAATAAGGTTCACACCAGAGTTCCACCTAACCTGCACATGTGTATCAGTGTGTAAGGTCTTTCAAATTCTTAAGAGACCAGCAGGAATGCCATATGAATCAAGATCCTTCCAAAGATTTTCCCTTGAGACCAAATCAAATGCCGCCCTCATATTTATGTAGGTGACATTGACATGGTCCCGCCTAATGGCAGCATAATTCCAACAAATCAACCCAAGAGGAAGACTTGGTCGAGGGTACTAACCTTTGCCCTAAACCCAGCCTGACAGTCTGAGAGAATTCTGTTGTCTAACTTCCATGCTTGAAGCCTTGCTAGGACCTGCCTGGAAAAACATTTCTGACTTTTGTCAGTCAAGCTGATAGTCTACAGTTGGATGGGACATCCCTCCTCCCCTTTTTATATATTGGGATGATAGTAGGTCCATTCCAGCAAGGGGGGGGGATCTCCTCCCTTCTCTCAATGGCATTTCCCAGAGCACTCAGGCTGGGGATCAGATATCAGGTTGTAACAGACACAGATCACCAGAAATGCCATTGGGGCCAGGCCCTTTCTCCCTTTTCATTTGCTATAAGGCCTGCGCTGTTTTTGCTAACTCTTAGGCCCATGGGTCTCCGGTTATGTGCCCTGCCGTGTGTGCATTATATGAGCGGGTGGAGAAGCATTTTTCATCTGAATTGTGTCATTGGGGCCTCCCTCAGTGATCCTGCCCTTTTGTACCAATTGATCAGATGGCGAGTCAGACTTCCTCTGGGTTATGTCATGAGAGCACTCCCCGTATATGTCTCCAAAATGAGCTACCCAAGCCTCTGATTGAATCACTGCTTCTAGGTGATTATCTATAATATGGGATCCTGCAGCTGTCAGCATCCAGAAATCATTTATCTTTCTATTCTGTAGGGCAATCTGCCAGCTCTTCCAGCTGCTCTTTCTCCCAGTGTCTTTTTGCTTGGGGCATGGTGGCCCTATACTCTTTTCTTCGGCGACACAAATCATTCTTTACTTACCTTTTTTACTGCTTCTCAAAGTTTAGCTTTAGCATGCCTGCGTTCTCGTATGCACCATCCCGGGAGACATACTACATACTGTCCCCTTCAGCCCACTTTTGTAAAAAGAGTTTTTTAAAGATCCCATAAATCCACAGTCAGTACCAAAAACGTTTTGCAGTCTTATCCGTGCCTTTGAACTGGGCTAGTTCTTCCACTAATAAGTTGTAAATTTGAGTTTGAACTTTGGGGTTGGCTGCTGACGGTGTCCATTTTACATTTTTCTGTTGCTGCTGGTCTCTATTATGCTTATGCAGTTGTTGCATTGGAGTGTTGTACTCCGAAACGGTTTTGCTTGAAGAGGTTACTCAATGCATCGTGATCACTATCTGATCTGGGTACTACACATAGGGGGCCACAGTGTACTGTCTAAAAAGATATAATCAATGTTGCTTGTGCACAGGCTTCTTTTAAGGATTGGACATGGGGGACACTCAGAGGGAGCGGAGCTGTTCATAACCTTTAGCCCATGGGATTCTAGTAGATCTGCAAGATGTACAGCGACCTTGGGCTGACTGTTTTCAAAGTCAGTAAAGACTTAAGATGATACCCTGGAGTCACTTATTTGGGCTAACTGAGCAGAGTTTTGAAGCCTGGAAGAATATATGTGTTGTAGTCTCCTGTCATAATTTTAAGATGGCTATGGTGTAGCTGCTTGGTCATGGTCTAAAGACGATCTACAGTTAAAAGACTGTGCCTTTGGGGGAACAGAACATAAATTGATGTTTAGAATGGCAATATGCCTAGCCCCAGGGTTGTACCTGTTTTCCTGACTATACCCAGTAGGTCTCTTTATTTGGCAGGAATTCTCTTATTTGTGGCAAAGAAGTCCACCTTAGCCAAATCAACAGCCCTCCAGACACCCTTCTTGTGGGAGAAGTTAACGCATTAATAAAGGAGAATGAGATGTATCCTGATCTGAAGACTGGCTCTGTCGCCCATGTCTCCTGTAATAAAAGGAGGTGGTGTTGGTCATTGAATGTTCCCGATTCAGGGTCCCCGAGCTTTACCTAACCCCTGCAACATTTCAGGACAGCAGTTTTATACTAGTATTTTTGCACAGGTTTATGGCAACTTCATGTACTGATGGGTTGGTCATTTGACTCATTTGCATCACTGGAGTTCTAAATGTGCTCTTGTTGTCCACCTGACTATACAAATCTTTTGATGTCACACCCATTATAGTACTTGGTGAAGGTTGACTTTATGACCTTGAGGATATAGTTTCCCTGCACTGGCTTATCGTTAGTCAGTCAATATCAAATAAATTAGCTGCATTGGCCTCAGTAAGAGTAGTGGATTGTGGGAGAATTTGGTAAGTTTGTGGAACAGTTAGTTTTTGGGACTAATGGAGAGTATGGGGCGTTGACCTTAAGCCTTATTTGTGAGTCTATTGGGGGCTAAATCTATGCTCTAATGTTATCAGACCTTCAACAGTCTCATACTTCGCAAGATTCAAGCCCATATGATTAAATGTTGAATGCTCATTAATAAATTGTGTGGGCATTATAATATCCTCTCTAATAACTGATCTGCACCCTCTCACTTTTCTGAAGCCAATGAATGGCTTTGTTGGTTAGCAAGTTGTACGATTCTCTGGCACTCAGCCTTAGTTTCAGTATGTTGATCATAAGTATATCATGCTCCTTTTTTGGGGTCACTGCTTGCCTAACTTGAGTACTTGTTGGTTTTGGGGTTCCAACTGGCTCCAGGGTGTTTTGTTGGAACACTTCAACATCTTTCTAGTATAAGGGCATGCTGGTAGGAACCGTGGGGGAATCAAATTTACGTCCTAGGTGCAAAGAAGGTTTAGCCATCCCCCTGTTACTCTAACAGCATTGGATGTGGTTGCCTTGCAAGAGTGAGTTGCTCTGCTTGCTGATGTACTGTTCTCTATGGTACTCCCCAGATGTTTAGGATGGCTAGTGCATATAAAATAGGCCTTTGCCCTAGGTGTCTGAGAATTTATATTAATGTTCATTACCAAAGTCAGTAATTTATACATTTTGTCACCAATGTGATTTCTCAGGTCTGTTATCTTTTTTCTAAATGTGGCTAACTGCAAATGTGCTCGTCTGGAGTCCCTGGTGCTTCAAACCATTAGTACATTCAACATCTATTGTGTGTGTGAGCTTTAGTGGCCAGGACCAAGGGCTAAAATCCAGATGATGGTACGGGCTAATGCCAGGAGGTGGCTGCAGGTTGGTAGATGTATAATTGCTAGCTTGAGCTACTAAGTGTTTACTCCTAAGGTTGGTAAAGAATGATTTAATGTCCCCCGCCGAACCTTCCCTAGCTCATCCCCTTAGCCTTTGGACTTAGCAACTTTTCCACCTCCTCAATTAGTCTATTTCATCAAGAGTACAATTTTCCCGCTGAATGTCTCGGTTGTTTTTTGCTTTGCCTACTCAGACATGTTGTCATTGGCCTTGAGTTTTAGCATTGTGGCCAAGGAGGTGGAGCTTCTGCAACTCTTAGAATGTTATTAGCTTCAGCTAAGAGAAGAAACAGAAAAAGCAGCAGTGTTTTTGAGACTTTTACCCCTTGATCTCAGTTATTGCCCAAATATAATCATTGTATAAGATGCAACAACTAACAAGTTCTTGTTATTAGTACTTGCTATGAGTCCAAGCTAAGCTGTACCACAGAGCGGGATACAATTACAATGAAGCTGTTTGTGCTGCGCGTTGCATGTGCTGTTGAGTACTTTCACAGGGCCCTTTGCATTTTGCAATCTGGCAGACTAGGCAACTTAGCAGAATCATTACATGAAGCCCCTCTGTGCTATATTGCACTTGCTTTTTGCACCTTCTTCAGGCTGATAGTGCAGATGTGCCTCCAGTTAGTGCCTTAGGCCAACAGTTATCAAAGTTGTCTTAGGGGGAAGGCAGCAGTTCCCAGCAGGCTCCATATGTAGCAGTCAGGGAAAATACCAATAGAGCCCCGGGCATCACACACTGGAATGCAATATTCGAGGCCCAGAGTCAGGCAGTGGCCTTTGTGCCGCGGTCCAAGATAGTTGAGCCCTCTCCCTGAACTAAAGAAAGTGGGATGAAGCAACGGACAATGATAGTCTGGTGGGCTACTCAAGTGGACGAGAAGTGCTTCCTCCCCACAGGCACATCAATTTCTCCATGTACTCAGGCCAGGTGCAACAGTCAAAGGTGAGCGTAAGGAATGCTGCAGGACCCGCTCTCAAATTACAATTAGACTCTTACCAGACTAGCTGTGCCCTGAGATAGAGCCAAGGGGGGTGGCCATGTCCTGCCCTGCCTCTTCCTGGTGCGGATGGGCACAGGACAGGCCAGTACTTCGCCCGGGCTTTACCTGGGCACATCCCATGCTGCCGGATTGTCAAATCACTTTTGAGTTTGGCGATAGGACGTACGCCTCATGGAGCAAAGGACTGCACCACGCCTCTTGTCACGTTGGTATATGGGGGAATGAGTTCCCTGGTGCCTTGGGGGTCCGTTAGGGCAGTGCACCCCCACAGAAACGTGTAATGTGTTCCAATATTCATATAAGTGCAATTTCAAACATGGCAGCAGATTTCATAAAAATACAGTACAATATAATTGAGTTCATGCTTAGACAGGTAAATCAGAATGGACAGATAAATCATTATTCAAAGTTCATTGTGCTACGTGACCGCACAGGGGCCCTCAAGAAGCAGCCAACATAAAACCAAGACTCATTATTAGTCAGATGCTGCAAGAAATAAAAGGCTGGGCTACACTGCATGAGATTTAGAGATTTCATAAAAGTGAATAAAAATTGTTTAGTATATTTTTTATATAACCGCACAAAAAAGGTGAAATGCAACATTGTTTGCCTAGATCTACCATCACACGGGTATAGACTAGTTCCAAAATTCTTTTGAAAACCCAATGAAAAGCAAAGTAAATACTTGAGTGAGTCTCTGTGTGTGTGTGTGTGTGTCACAAGCAGCCAATTTGCCTATTTTTGCCCCATGCTTCCTTACTTGCTTGCCATGTGGGTGACCACCATTTTGTGGGGCCAGTGTGTGTGTTTGTGTGCGTTTGTGAGAGGGTTCATGAGTTGTGTCAAAGGCTGTGGTTTTGTCTTTGCTGTTTTTGCCCCCTTTAATTGTCACATGGGTGACCACCATTTTGTGATACCAGTGTGTGTGTGTGTGTCATAAGTGCCCATTTTGCCAGTGTTTTTTATGTCTCCTTCTTTGCTTTCCATATAGGTGTCCATCAATTTGTGGAGCTAGTAAGTGTGTGCATATGTGTGTGCTGTAGGCCGGCCTTTTGTCTTTTTTTCTCCATGCCTCCATCTTTGCTTCCAAAGTGGGTTTTCTCCAATTTGTGAAGCCACCGTGTGTTTCAAATTGTTACTCATTTTATGCCACTTTTGGATGCCTTTTGCTTGGAGCATTGATTGCTATGTTTCTTTAGGAGCCCATGTTATTTTTGTTTACTATCTTTTTTTATATATTCTTCCTGTTTTATTTATACCTAATTAAGGCTGACTGAAGTATTCTGTAGCGCATGTTTGTTGTGACTGCTGGGGGGACACCAGGTATGTTTTTATTAATGTAATCACTTTTTGTATGCCTCCTATAGGAGCCCTGTGGTCCCTTGAGCAACACCAGGTATGTTCCCATCAATTTAACTGATTTGTATAACACTGTTAAAATGATGGTTGCTATGACTTGTATTACATTGATTAGAATTGCCAAGTCTCGCTCTTTTTCCTCATTATATATTGCCTGCAGTTGCACAAGAAGACCCTAAGATGGAGAGAAGTCTATGAATTAGATCAAAGCAGAGTCCAGAGACCTCTTAGATAAGTGATTCTGTTTTTCTTGCCCACCAACAAAAGATGAAATAAAGAAGATAACCCAATGAAGCAGAAAAAGTCCTTTGCCACCACTAGCATCAAGCCCTCTTCCTACATCTGTCAACTAGTCTGGATACCTGATACTCCCATATTCCCAGGAAACTCAAGAGCAGCTACAATTTGCTACACATGGTCTTCCAGTGGCAGGAGCAGAGCAGGAAGTTGAGCTTGCTGCAGAGCAGGATCACTGGTCTTCCAGAGGACACATTGTCTTTACTATCTCCTCTGAGAAGAACAAACAGCACTTTCCCATTTTCTCCAAGCTCCCTCATCAGATGATCGTGACACGGATTGGACCCCAGAGCACCACCACTGTAGACAAGGGAACACGAAGGTTGCCGAAAGACGTGGAAGTGAGGAAAATGAACTAGTGATTGTTCGTTTGGTGAAGGGCACAGATGAAGTGCAGCCCAATTCTATTCAACCTTCCATCTTTCAAAATCCAAATACCTAAACTAAACCCCATCCCTACAGTACACACAGACCACTCTAGGGAAATGCAAATGCAACCATCTATCTCCACTACAAGTCGTTCTGGCTTTGACTCTATTAAGAAGCTCTCCTCCTTGGTTCGGGACTTATGTACAATTAGACTGCAAGAGAATCACATTGCAAAGTATTACATTTTCAGCAAACAAGTGTATTGTGGCAAGCCAGGTGGACATTATGATGGTATAGAGTCATAATATCGATGTTTAAATATCGATATGCCATAGTATCGATGTATAAATATCAATATGACACAATATAGACCTGCAAGAAAATCGTCTACCAGACTATCAACAAGCAGGTATGAAATATTGTTTTTGTTTATATCGAAGTTAGTAATATCGTTAGTTAAAATATCGTTGTTAATAATATCAACATTTAGTTTAGTGTTTTGTATTTTAGTATATGTGTTATAAGCATATTTTATTTTTCTAATGTATGTAATTAATTTTATGTTAAGTAATTTTTGCGTATTTTAGTTCTGTAGCGGGTTGTGGGTTAATACGGGAATAGGGTGGGAAGTAAATTAATTATAATATAGGGGTTGATTATGATTGCGGTGAATCCGCATCCTCCGGGCCGGTGAAAGCCACCGCCGGCCCAGAGGTTGCGGATTCACCCTGAAAACACCTCCGCCAGATCATGATGGCGGTGGGATCAGCGGCGGACGGACTCCACGGGGTGTTGACTGCAATTTAGTGGCGGTGTCTGCAAGACACCGCCAGCCAAATTACCATGTGTGTGCAAACATGCTTTTCCACTGCAGATTTTCTGCAGTGGAAAAGCATGTGGAGAATTGTTTCTGGGGGGCCCTTGCGGGTCCCCTGGGTGTCGGGGGTGGGGGGTGCACATGGGGGGTACCTATGGTACCCTCCTGCATTTACATGCACAAAGCAGCAGGCACCGAGCGGTGCCTGCCGCTTTGTGAATGTAAATGCAAAGCATGCATTTTGAACCTTGCGGCGGGTGCTGCTTCAAGCAGCACCCGCCTCAAGGTTAAAGATACGGGATGTGACCGCCAGGGTGGCGGTCACTTTCTAATTGGTCTGGAGGGACCGCCGCTGCCCCTGCGGACGGTCCCTCCACCTCGGGGTGGCGGACAGACGCAGGTCCGTCCGCCATCCTAATAGGCCTCATATTTATTAATAATTTTTAGAAGGTATATATTTTATAAAAAATAAATATTGCGTTTTAGTTCCATAGCAGGTTGTGGGTTTATAGGGAAATAGGGTGGTAAGTAATTGAATTATAATGAATAAATACATTAATTAATAATTGTAATTAATTAATATGTTCATATTTAATAATTAATATTGTTAATTAATTTGTTATTGATTGTTTTTTATTTATTAATTGGTAAATAGCATAATTTTGTGTCTTTGTTTTCAGGAGTGGCTTGTGGGTTTATAGGGGAGCAGGGTGGGAAGTAATTTAATTATACTTAATTAAGTAATAATTGCATTAATTAATATTTATAAATTTACTAATGTATATTGCTAATTGTGTGAAATTAATGTGTTATTATTAGTTATTACTGGTTATTAATTATTAAGTATTAACTGGTAAATGTGTTAACTGTAATTTGTTTAGGAGCGGGTTGTGGTTTTATAGGGGAGTAGGGTAGGAAGGAATTTAATTATAATTAATTAATTGCTAATTGTATTAATTAATATTGATGTAGAAAATATTTTATATTGTTAATTGTGTTTAAAAAATGTTATAAATTAGTTATTAATTGTATATTAATTATTAATTGGTAAATATGTTCATTATGTGATTTGTTTAGGAGTGGATTGTGGGTTGATAGGGGAGTTGGGTGGGATGTGGTTTCATTTTAATAAAATGTTTATAATTTTTTTATATAATCGTAATTTAAAGTTATTTTATTGTGTTAATTGTGTGATATAATTTATTTTTGATGGTTTTTAAATTGCTTGTTAATTGTAATTAATTAATTAATTAATCGTTAATTAATTGTGTTAATTGTGTATTATTTTACAATATTGGTGGTGTTTATAATAGAATATGGTGGGAGGTAAATTATCTTTCACTAATTAATTATTTCTTAATTAATGTTAATTATTTTGCAGGATTAGAAATACTAAATTATTCCCCTCCGCTATCCAACACTTTTCCTACTGTTGCATTTGCTGGAGTGGGAATAGTAAATTATTTCCTCCTGCTATCCAACACTTTTCCTACTAATGCACTCACTGGAGTGGGAATAGTAATTTTTACATACCCGCTATCCAACACTTTCCCTACTGTTGCATTTGGTGGAGTGTGAATAGTAATTTTTACTCATCCGCTAGCCAACACTTTCCCTACTGTTGCACTCACGGGAGTAGGAATAGTAAATTTTATGCCTCCACTATCCAACACTTTCCCTACTGTAACACTTGTTGGAGTAGGAATATTAATTCATACCTCTCTGCTCTCCAACAATTTCCCTACTATTGCACTCACTGGAGTGGGAATAGTAATTTTTACCCACCCTCTATCCAACACTTTCCCTACTGTTTCACTCACTGGTGTGGGAATAGTCATTTGTACCCACCCGCTCTCCAACACTTTACCTACTGTTGCATTTGCTGGAGTGGGAATAGTAATTTTTACCCACCCGCTATCCAACACTTTCCCTACTGGTGCAGTCACTGGAGTGGGAATAGTCATTTTTACCCTCCCGCTATCCAACACTTTCCCTACTGTTGCAATTACTTGAGTGAGAATAGTAATTTTAACTCCTCGGCTATCCAACACTTTCCCTACTGTTACACTCCATGGAGTGGGAATAGTAAATTATTTCCCTCCGCTATCCAACACTTTCCCTACTGTTGAACTTGCTGGAGTGGGAATAGTAGATTGTACCCACCCTCTATCCAACACTTTTCCTACTGTTGCACGTACTGGAGTGGGAATAGTAATTTTTAACCACCCGCTACACAACACTTTCCCTACTATTGCACTCACTGAAGTGGGAATAGTAATTTTTACCCACCCGCTATCCAACACTTTTCCTACTGTTGCACTCACTGGAGTGGGAATAGTCATTTATACCCACCCGCTATCCAACACTTTACCTACTGTTGCATTTTCTGGAGTGGGAATAGTAATTTTTATCCACCCGCTATCCAACACTTTCCCTACTGGTGCAGTCACTGGAGTGGGAATAGTCATTTTTACCCTCCCGCTATCCAACACTTTCCCTACTGTTGCAATTACTTGAGTGGGAATAGTAATTTTAACTCCTCGGCTATCCAACACTTTCCCTACTGTTACACTCCGTAGAGTGGGAATAGTAAATTATTCCCCTCCGCTATCCAATACTTTCCCTACTGTGGAACTTGCTGGAGTGGGAATAGTACATTTTGCCCACACTCTATCCAACACTTTTTCTACTGTTGCACGTACTGGAGTGGGAATAGTAATTTTTACCCACCCGCTACACAACACTTTCCCTACTATTGCATTTGCTGGAGTGGGAATAGTAATTTTTACCGAACCTCTGTCCAACACTTTCCGTACTGGTGCACTCACTGGAGTGGGGATAGTAATTTTTACCCTCCCGCTATCGAACACTTTACCTACTGTTGCAATTACTGGAGTGGGAATAGTAATTTTGACCCCTCTGCTACTGTTACACTCTGTGGAGTGGGAATAGTAAATGATTCCACTCCGCTATCCAACGCTTTCCCTACTGTTGCACTTGCTGGAGTGGGAATAGTTAATTATTTCCCTCCGCTGTCCAACACTTTCCCTACTCTTGCACTCTCTGGAGTTGGAATAGTAATTTTATCCCCTACGCTATCCAACTTTTTCCCTACTGTTATAGTTAATGTAATGTAAAACATTTTTTTACAATCAAATAATAATTTTAATAATTTTATGTATCTTTTTATATTTAAATTTCAGGTTTATGGATATATATATATGTGTATTTATAATTTTTAAATATTTTCTAACATTTTATAACAATAAAATAATTATTTATTCTTATTAATAAGTTAATATATATATTTTTAATATGTATGTTTAATTTTTTTATATTACATTTATTATTTATCATTGTTTACTTTTTGAAATAATTCTAACTATGTTTCTATTAATTATATTCATTATTTAATTAATTTTATATTATTGTTAAGACATTTAAAAAAACAATATTTTAAACAACCATATTTTTGTTTCGATATTTTTGTACTTACCTTTCTAGAGATAGGATGTTGATATTCTTTCAGTGATCCCATTATGATTCCAGGAGCCTACTTGCCCGTCTGAAAAACTAACTTGTGATTTTGTGGGAAGACAGCCTTAGAAGGAAAACTTCTGCAGAGAGAGGAGAAATTGTTAAAGAGATAGACAAGGAGTAGTGATGAGGAAGAAGAGGTCACCATCATGCGAAGAAGCCTTGTCACTCTTAGTATGAAAATATCACCTGCAGCAACCTCTGCATTGCAGAAGGAAAAGAGGGATATGAGTTCCCAAAAGCATCCAAACAGCTTACCTGAACTCCATAGGTTACTTGAGGTGTGATTGTCACAAACAAAACAACAGACACAACAATCCACTATCACATTTGTGTTTAGCCAGGAGTCACCATACAACCAGATTCATGATCCATTCCATTTATGAAATGGGAAGCTGGCCAAAATGTAAATACTTGACTTGACTTTCTCCCTTTTTCTTTGATTTAAATTGAGTTACCTTTTTATATGTGGTGCAAATAAATACGCGGACATGTTTTGGCACTGAAGTAATAAGGTAGCGAGAGAAGAAAGTGGTAAATAATTCCTAAAAAGCCATGTTTTTAGAGACTTACGAAAACCCAAAAGGGAGGGAACAGTTTTTATTTCCAGGGAAAGCATATTCCAGTTCCTTGTAGTACAGACCAAAAAGCTCCTGCCTCCCCAAGAAGAAAGTTTATAAGGAGGCACCACAAGATTTCTGGCCGAGCTGGAACAAAGAGTCCTCTCTGGGCAAATTACTTCTGAGTTTGGCCTTTAAACATTATTCTCGTTTGAACAGGTAGCCAGTGTAAGCTCAGCAGAGATTTAGTAGTAGATTGATATCTGGGAATTCTCCTCAGCAACCTAGCCACTGAATTTTGAAGCATCCCACATTTTTTCAGAGCCCCTTTTGGCAGATTCTGACACAGACTGGTGCAATAGTCCACTCTAGACATTACAAGGGCAAGAGCAACTGTCTTCAACAAATTAGTTAAGCGAAACTGAGCTATTTTCCTATTAACATAAAACAGATAGAAGGTGGAGGAAATAACCATGTTTACTTGATCTTTGTAGGCGAGCCTATTGCCAATCAATGTTTCCAGATTTTTCAACCTGGGAGCAGACCTAAATAATCTGCCCATGATGACGGGATCCAAAAAGAAGTGTTGTTTCCAAGAAGAATAACTTCAGTTTTTGAAAAGTTAATCTTAAGGCAATTGTTGTCCATCCATACGCTCACAGCCTCCATACAAGTGTAGAAAGTGTTAATCAAATCTGGTCCTTTACTGGACAAAGAAACAGCAATCTAAGTGTTGTCTGCATATGACACTACCCACAACCCAAAAGATTTCACCAGAGACTCTAGTGGTGTTATACAAATGGTGAAGAGGGTTGGGCTTAATGATGACCCCTGGGGAATACTGCAAGGAAAGGTAAAAGCTTGAGAAGTATATTTCTCCAGGGTCACCGTTGGTACTCACTCTGTCAAAAAAGATTTAAATAGTGACAGTGGCATATCACCTAACCGGTCGATCAGAATATCATTGTTGACTGTATCGAAGGCCACTGTCAAGTAGGATGAGGATAGAATTACCCCCTTTATCTACTAAGGTCCTGATCATCTCAGTGGCTAAAATGCGGGCTAATTCCATGGAATGTCCATCGTGGAACCCAAATTGGAAATCGTCCAACAGATGATTATTGTCCAAGAATTAAGATAACTGAGACTTTATTTCCTTCTCAACCAGCGTGGCTGGAAAGGGGAGCCTACAAATGGGTCTATAACTGTTAGGGTCTAAGGTATTCAAAATGGATTTCTACAGCAACTGAAGAATTGATTCAGATTTTGATGCCTTGTGAAATACACTGGTCATAAAACAATGTTAAAGATGTACCTGAGTTGAGAAGCAATCATGCCAGGAATTGGCTGCAGGATTTTAGGAGGACATGGATCAAAAGGGGAACCAGACTTGATGGTGAGAACTATCGGCTTAACTTGGTCCTCTGAAAGCGATTTAAAGTCTGAAAAAAAGAGTCTTACTTCCATCCCTAAGGTGGATATCATTGATGGTATGAGGCATGGATATTTTGGGGGAACATATATTAAATATAGTCTCTATTTGTTTTGGAAGAACAGAGCTAGAGAAGTACAAAAGTCCTGGTTATAACCTTCAGTTTTTCTAAAGGCAGGAGAGAAAAGTTTAGTGACAGCTTAGAGAAGGGCTTTTTGTAATTTCAAAATGGAAGCTTCAAGCTGGATCACTTTCAGAAGTTGCTGTACCACGGCTGCATTAACTACTGATGGAAATGGGCAAATCAGTGTTTTAGAGCACTGTTCAGTCTATCCACCTCACAATAGACATGTGTACCAGTTGTCAAGCCAAAAACTACATGTGCATCACTTTACACTAGACTTCTTTCAAGGGGGGTAAGCAAAGGCTGCCCACTGGTTTCACAGTTGCTAATGTTTTTCAAGGCATTCATCATCAAGCAACAGCTGCAATGTTCTCCATTGAGAAATTACCTACAGCTGCCAAAATCCTGCAAGAATTTAATACCAAAGTATATGAATGGCTTCAACCCAGAGGCCCCAATTTTGGATTTGTTGCAAGGGACAATGGCAGTCATATTGTCAAAGCCACGACTGGCGTAGCATACTTTAGATTCCTTTGTTTAGCTCATTGCACTAACCTAATTGTTCAGGAATTCCCCTATAAAGAAGAAGTATTCAACAACACCCAGGTCAACTGTTGCAGCATTTAGAATAATTTCAGTTGCTTCTTCAAATCCTGGAAGCAGCTGAGGATTATTCAACTCACTAGTCCCTGTAAAAGTCCTCCATTGCAGCTCTATCAATGATTACATACAACAAAGGAAAGGAAATGCAGCTACCATAGCTATGAAAATGGAAGTTGAAAACTGGGGATAGTAGAGTGGCTGATCTAAAGGATATTGTCTTTCGAGATTTTGACACGGGAAGTCAGCAAGCAGGATTGTACCATGGACCAAAACATTCCATTGTTGCACATACTACAGGAACATTTGTAAAAGGTAGAACAAACATAATCAAATGTCAGTGAAGTAGCAGTTGGTTTGGTCAACAACATAATCTATTATATGAATCAAATCAATGGCTACAAAATGTTAATGTATCCTGCAAAGAGTATATCTGTGTCACAATACTAGATCTACAGTACAAAAAGGGCTGCAAACTTTCATTCCTTTTTCATCACTGGAGGTCTGCAGTACAAGAATTGGATTGTAAGGAAAGTGAGTGACTTAGAATATTATTGGAGTTTTGAGGGAATAGCAGTGCTGACGTCAACCTTCGGAGAACATTGTGGAGGCTCCAAGTCCAGAAGCAAGTTGAAACTGCAACAGCAGCACCCACCAGCGGTAACTCATTCACGTGCTGCTAAACTTAAAAAACCGGCAGGATCACTTTCACTTTCGGCATCTGCTTTGGGTTAGCTTATGAATATTCCAGTGCTTAAATTCAGCACATAGGTGCAAGCAACTCAAAACAACCAATGTCTACAACTATATGGTTGTGAGTACTTTTTTTTACAAGCAAATGTGGCACAAATTAACTTTGTTAATAACAAACATTCAAGTTGTTGGATTACTTGTCTGTATGAGTTGGCATGCTTCTCATGTTTTTAATGTTTCAATTCTTTTTGCCCTAGAGCAGCAGTGATTAAAGGGCACCCCCTATTCTCTTAAAAAGTCCCCAACTATGACAATGGAGAAGCTGGTGCAAGACTTCTTGGATGACCAAACCGTCGATTACTAGGATGAAGAGCCATTGCCCATTGGCACTGGAAAAGAAACAGTGGCCAGAACTCAGCAGGCTGTCAATACGTTTTCCTGCATGTCCTGTAGCCAGTGTATATTTAGAGAGGGTGTTCACTGCAGCTAGTGCAATTGTAATGGTCAGAATGAACAGTCTCCCTCTTCAAAAGATAAGGACACACCATGAGTAAAATGAATAAACATTGCATGCACAAAATTTCAAAGATCCACAATGCAAAACCCCTGAAGAGATCAGACAACCTTCCTAAATTTGAGGTTAAGCTCTACCTTCTGGATTAAATAAAAAATAAGCAAAAAAAACACACAACAGAAATGTTAGTTGTAGGTAGTTACAGTTAGGACCGTGTTTACATAGGAAAAGCGGTTTTTGACTTGTCTATATCTTTGGCACCAGTTGACAAATCTTCATAAAATGTTGCCCAAAAAAGTGCCCTGGTTGCACATGGGAAGTTTCAGGGTGATCTGTCAAGGGGGGACCGAGAAAAAGGGGGGGTCAACAAAAGTGCTTTTTCCATGTTTATTCCCATAGAGATTTTAGTCGCAACTGCAGCCCGAACCACTGGATGAAATTACATCAAATTTGGCAGAAAGGTAGCTCTTGGTCCAGAAAGAACCCTTTTTGTTATTTACATTTTTTTTTAAACTATATATAGGAACGCGTATCTTCCGAGAATCCGACAGTCCCAGTGCACAAATGTGATTGGCTGCCAACACTTCAACCAGGCAGTGTTGGCAGCCATTTTGGGACTTGGCTTCAACCGAGTCCCAAAAAAAGAACATAACAAAAGAGATTGGGGCACGGTTGGAATAAGCTGACCATCTGGGCCTCTTGGGGGGTCCCAAAGGGGATAAAATGCTTTTTTTTTACAGGATTCACGCTGGATCCATGTTTCCCTCTGAATTTTTTAAAAAAAGTAAGTGCAGGGTCCTCCTCTTTTCTAATCTTTACCCCCCTCCCCCCCCCCCCGGGTGGGCCACATCCCAGGGGAAATGTGAACTTTTTAAAAAAAGGAGGAGGACACACAGGGTACCATTCCTGAGGCTCTTTTGAGCATGTGTGAGTGGCTCTATGAATCAGTGAGTGGGTGTGTGAGTACTTGTATGGGTCTGTGAATGGCTTTGTGAGTGGTTGTGTGGTAGTGGGTGTATGTGAAGGCATATAGGTATGTGAGTGGTGCGGTGGATAATATCATCAGTGATGTCATTTGAGATATCATCAGTGATGTCATGAGTGATGTCACTGACCATGTCATGAGTGATGTAATATGTAAAGTCATAAGCAGTGCATTGCGGGCCTCAGTTATAGTTAGCTCAGGTAACTCTAACTGCTGAATTTCACTGGTTTTGTATGAGTGAAATCTGAGACTAACTATAATGTCCATGTAACCTTTGTTTTTTTCAGTACATTTCTAAGATTTTTTTTAATTGTATTTCCTAAGTATAACAAACCTGTACCTCTGTTTTATTTTTGTATTTGGTGTATGTAACACATGTAAATACATGTAAATATGCCAATGAATACAGTACAGACTGACAATCATGAAGACTGAGAGACTGATGACTGAGAGATAAGAGGAGGGTAAAACATGTTTAAAAACGAATTCAATCCTAGTGTCAATTGTAAAAATTCCAATGAGCATCTATGTTAAGGGTGGGCGTAGATTTCGGAGTACTACTATGGGAACTTCTCTGGAATTGATAAAAAACTCAATGAACTCCTCTCCGCAACTCAGTTCGGTCTCAACCCAATTAATAAAGCAGAAACCTCACATACCCTTGATAAAACAACAAGTAACTCTATCATTTCATGCAAAAATGCATATAGTCATCTCACAAAAGTGAAATTGATACAGCAAGCAGTGAGAGAGGTGATGATTTTGGTGTCCTCAATAACCTAGGGAGAGAACCAAGAGGATGTTACCCGCCCACCAGTCTTGGTGGTGGGGGTAGAATTCCACCCTTTTAGAGGGAGAGACATGTACACATAGTCTAACCGGTAATAGTTTCAAAGAGCCCTGGCATCACAAATTGGAAACTGCAGCCACAGACAAGAGTCTGGCCTCCTGCTGCTGACCGAAACTCCATCAGGGGAGGCCTGAACAATAGGATTCCTGTCACAGGGAGGTGTAACCACGTCCAAGACAGGCTTTAGTGTATTGGGGCTGGGTGGGTACAATCCATGAGTGCTTAAAAATCTCTCCTGGGGGCACACTTGGTGTCCCTGTGCCTAGCCAAGTTCAAACCGGTTGCAGGGGCTACCAGCCCCTGCTGTGGCACAAAACTGGACAAAGGAAATGGGTGTAACCACCCCTCTTTCCAGACTCTCCCATAGGTGGGTCCCCAGAGTATGTCCAACCCCTTTCTTTAGTATAAGTAAGGGACCCCTGGAAACAGGATTACACCTGGCCAAAACTCTGAAACTGAATCCTGGAACTTTGACGCTCTATTAAAGACTAGACAATGGAAGAATATTCTAGGGGTCAAGGAGTGACTCCCCTGCTCAAGCAGGAACTAATGAAGCATCTTGCCGGTCTGCATTTCTGGAGCTCCTGATGGACTCTAAAGTATTTGCAACACAAGAAGAGGATTTCCAGACTTCTGAGAGGCGGACACGATTCGCCAGCAAAGCTGAGACCCACAGCCCTCACGAGTGACGTGGACCCAGAACCACTGTATACGTGCCCATTTTCTAGTGCATTATCTTCCAGACGGTTCCGAAAGTTGTGTTTTGAGTTACTTGTAGCCCAAGCCCCGAGCACCATCTGTTCTGAAGATAGGGGGCCTACACTCCACAAGTGTTCCATGTTCCCGCTTCTTACATTTCAGCTTGAGGCTCCTTTGCGATCATCGACTGGTGGGTCCCCATAAAGGCAACTCTGATTTTCCTTGAGCTTCTCTGTTTGCTCCAGATGTGCCCTGACTTTCCACCATGTGGTGAGTCCCTTGGACCTTGCTGGTCCACACCGAAGCAATTCTTTGATTCCTGCATGGGCTGCTGTTGCCAAGGCGTGTTGTGTCCAATCCGGGCACCGACACTGCAGCACTCGACATACTATGTGGGACGATACAAAAGGGAATGATGGACGGAGCGTTGGCGCAAATCAAACGCTCACCCCAAGTCAACTGATCTGGGTTTAATCCATCACCATTCTTTAGCTCACTCCACCACCCCAGTTCAGACATGGCCATATGCAAATCTGTCTGACCCTGTGCCTCATGGGAACAGTCCAGCCCGAGCTGCCAAAGCCATGTCTTCCCTGGACCGGGTACAAGGATCCTGGGACCAGTTTCTGGCATTACAGCTATCATCAGCCAAGCTACCTTGAATCCAGTGGCAAAGTGAGCAAGGGACTCACGTCTGAGCATACCCTACCAACTTAGGGCGAACAAAGCGATACAAAAGGGGATGATGGACGGAGCGTGTGAGCAAATCAAACACTCACCCCCAGTCAACTGATCTGGGTCTAATCCATCACCATTCTTTAGCTCACTCTGCCACCCCAGTTCAGACATGGCCTTATGCAAATCAGTCTGACCCTGTGCCTCATGGGAACAGCCCAGCCCGAACTGCCAAAGCCATGTCTTCCCTGGACCGGAAACAAGCATCCTGGGACCGGTTTCTGGCATTACAGCCGTCATCAGCCAGGCTAGCTTAAATCCAGTGGCAAAGTGAGCAAGGGACTCCCGTCTGAGCATACCCTGCCAACTTAGGGCAAACAAAGCGATACAAAATGGGATGATGGATGGAGCGTGTGAGCAAATCAAACACACCCCCAGTCAACTGACCTGGATTTAATCCATCACCATTCTTTAGCTCACTTCGCCACCCCAGTTCAGACATGGCAATATGCACATCG
The DNA here is from genome assembly GCF_964263255.1 of Lissotriton vulgaris. Lineage (NCBI taxonomy): Eukaryota > Metazoa > Chordata > Amphibia > Caudata > Salamandridae > Lissotriton > Lissotriton vulgaris. The sequence continues at coordinate 791,449,676 of NC_141698.1, forward strand.
GTCTGACCCTGTGCCTCATGGGAACAGTCCAGCCCAAACTGCCAAAACCATGTCTTCCCTGGACTGGAAACAAGCTTCCTGGGACCGGTTTCTGGCATTACAGCCGTCATCAGCCAGGCTAGCTTGAATCTAGTGGCAAAGTGAGCAAGGGACTCATGTCTGAGCATACCCTGCCAACTTAGGGCGAACAAAGCCATACAAAAGGGGATGATGGACGGAGCGTGTGAGCAAATCAAACACTCACCCCAGTCAACTGATCTGGGTTTAATCCATCACTATTCTTTAGCTCACTCCGCCACTCCAGTTCAGACATGGCCATATGCAAGTCAGTCTGACCCTGTGCCTCATGGGAACAGTCCAGCCCAAACTGCCAAAGCCATGTCTTCCCTGGACCGGAAACAAGCATCCTGGGACCAGGTTCTGGCATTACAGCCATCATCAGCCAGGCTAGCTTGAATCCAGTGGCAAAGTGAGCAAGGGACTCACGTCTGAACATACCCTGCCAACTTAGGGCGAACAAAGCGATACGAAATGGGATGATGGACAGAGCGTGTGAGCAAATCAAACACACCCCCAGTCAACTGATCTGGGTTTAATCCATCACCATTCTTTAGCTCACTCTGCCACCCCAGTTCACGCATGGCCATATGCAAATCAGTCTGACCCTGTGCCTCATGGGAACAGTCCAGCCCGAGCTGCCAAAGCCATGTCTTCCCTGGACTGGAAACAAGGATCCTGGGACCGGCTTCTGGCATTACAGTCATCATCAGCCAGGCTAGCTTGAATCCAGTGGCAAAGTGAGCAAGGGACTCACGTCTGAGCATACCCTGCCAACTTAGGGCGAACAAAGCGATACAAAAGGGAATGATGGACGGAGCATGTGAGCAAATCAAACACTCACCCCCCAGTCAACTGATCTGGGTTTAATCCATCACCATTCTTTAGCTCACTCCGCCACCCTAGTTCAGACATGGCCATATGCAAATAAGTCTGACCCTGCTCCTCAAGGGAACAGTCCAGCTTGAACTGCCAAAGCCATGTTTTCCCTGGACCGGAAACAAGCATCCTGGGACCGGTTTCTGGCATTACAGTCATCATCAGCCAGGCTAGCTTGAATCCAGTGGCAAAGTGAGCAAGGGACTCACGTCTGAGCATACCCTGCCAACTTAGGGCGAACAAAGCGATACAAAAGGGGATGATGGACGGAGCATGTGAGCAAATCAAACACTCACCCCCCAGTCAACTGATCTGGGTTTAATCCATCACCATTCTTTAGCTCACTCCGCCACCCCAGTTCTGACATGGCCATATGCAAATCAGTCTAACCTTGTGCCTCATGGAAACAGTCCAGCTTGAACTGCCAAAGCCATGTCTTCCCTGGACCGGAAACACACATCCTTGGACCTGTTTCTGGCATTACAGCCGTCATCAGCCAGGCTAGCTTGAATCCAGTGGCAAAGTGAGCAAGGGACTCACGTCTGAGCATACCCTGCCAACTTAGGGCGAACACAGCAATACGAAATGGGATGATGGATGGAGCGTGTGAGCAAATCAAACACTCACCCCAGTCAACTGATCTGGGTTTAATCCATCACTATTCTTTAGCTCACTCCGCCACTCCAGTTCAGACATGGCCATCTGCAAGTCAGTCTGACCCTGTGCCTCATGGGAACAGTCCAGCCCGAACTGCCAAAGTCATGTCTTCCCTGGACCGGAAACAAGCATCCTGGGACCGGTTTCTGGCATTACAGACGTCATCAGCCAGGCTAGCTTGAATCCAGTGTCAAAGTGAGCAAGGGACTCACGTCTGAGCATACCCTGCCAACTTAGGGCGAACAAAGCGATACAAAAGGGGATGACGGACAGAGAGTGTGAGCAAATCAAACACTCACCCTCAGTCAACTGATCTGGGTTTAATCCTTCACCATTCTTTAGCTCACTCCGCCACCCCAGTTCAGACATGCCCATATGCAAATCAGTCTGACCCTGTGCCTCATGGGAACAGTCCAGCCCGAAATGCCAAAGCCATGTCTTCCCTGGACCGGAAACAAGCTTCCTGGGACCGGTTTCTGGCATTACAGCCATCATCAGCCAGGCTAGCTTGAATCCAGTGGCAAAGTGAGCAAGGGACTCACGTCTGAGCATACCCTGCCAACTTAGGGCGAACAAAGCGGTACAAAAGGGGATGATGGACGGAGAGCATGAAGGAAAATTTAGACAAAATATGCAATTTCATTAGAACGGGGGAGGGACCCGAGAGTATAGAAGAGGCCATGGAACAAAGAAAAGTAGAGGTTAAAAATATAATTTTACGTTTTTTGATTAACTGTCTGATCAGGGAACAAGACCAGCCAGACAAAGGAGTAACTAGAGGTATGACTGATTGGAGTGACAACATAGCTGCCGGTAAACATGATACAGTGGGAAAGACAGAATGTATGTACAGGAAAATACGAAAAGAAATTCTAAACTTACACAGGAAAGAGTCTTACGAGAATGAGGATTCAGCATCAGACGATGCTGAGCATGAAACTGAAGAAATGGGTAAGATAAATTATGTAGGCAGAGCACGACAGTTTGACAGGCCCAAGTGCCTCGACTACCGCAAACAGGGACCCCCTATAAAAGAAAGATATTCCCTCGAAAATCTATTCCAAGCTACTGAGAACGCACTGAAAAGACGAGTAGAGTACGATAGACCCCACACCGTACACGAACAGCAATTAGCACGGTCAGCCGTTCAATGGGTGTCTAATTCTAACATATATAACAGTGACGTAGTGGCTCAGACCTTTTTGAGCCTTCCACAGAACGAACAGCGGTTGGCTGGTATTTATATGGTTCAACATCTGATCACGTTGTACGAGAGTCAATGTGCTGATCCCGGTCCCTTGTATAAATTACTGGATGATATATTACTAGACAGATGGATAGGCCTAGGTACCAAATTAATTAATGTCATTCTAGACCAACGACATAGGTACTTTACTTTTTGGACCACGTGTATGATTCCTGCCCCACACCACGACAGAAAGGGTTTCCACATAGACAGACAGAACCCCCTACGAGAGGTACATCCTGTCAAAAATGCAAACAATGAGCTTCAACGAGTATACGTTTATACACCCTTGACGAAAATAGAAATATTGGAAATGAAAAGGATGCTGCCCTGCCACCGTGAATTAAAAGACATTCTCCGCATAGGGGATTACACATACGCTGACATTATTAAATTATTGAAAGTACTGTTACCTGCTGGCATTTATGAAAAACTTTAAGAAAAAGACTGGGAGGTGGGAGAGAAAAAGATAAATTGGACAGAATTGGAAACAGAGGATAAAGGACGGCTCCCTGGTGTTGGTCTTGGGGAAAAACCTAAAGCACTACCTGAACTCTTGATACAGGTCCTGCCGAGATTATTAGTTACTAAAAAGGAAGATTGGGATGCTATTTCAGCCTGTAAACAGAAACAAGACGAAGACACTAGTGATTTTTATTCTAGATTCGAGAAATGTTTTACTATTAATAGTGGCCTTAAGCCAAGTAGTGAATCGTATCCACATCTTTTTGTGAGCAAACTAGTGGAAAACTCCTTACCCCCGATCAAGAATAGAGTATTGAAGGTTGAGAGTACCTGGCAAGCAAATAGCCCTTCCCAAATGTTGCAAATGTTACAATACCACCAGAACAGAATTAGAGAAGAACAGGATCATGAAAAGAGACGTATGAAAGATACGAAAATGAAAGTGTTAGTTGCACAGTCGGTACCAGCTGATGGGCATAAAAAGGGCACGGCACCTGTTAAAGGAAACTGTAATTATTGCAAGCAACCAGGTCACTATGTAAACGAATGTGCTGTCCTGAAACACAATATAGCTACAGGCAAGACAAAAGAAAGGCCGCATCCTCCTAGACAGAATAGCACCCCACAGAACACGCAACCCCCGCAGAACACGCAACAGACAGTAGCTCTACCCCAACCAGTAGCTGCCACACAACATGTCACGCAACAAATGTACCAGTACGCACAGTCAGACTATCCAGAATATCAACAGTACTCATGAAACAGCCTGGAGAGGGAGGTTGGCTTGCCTCTTATTGAAGTTCCTGTAGATCAAGAAGGTCCCTATGTACATAGTCGTGTATTGGGAAAAGACAGAACATTTTTGATTGACACAGGGGCGAGCAGAACTACCATTAGTCATGACGAGGTTCCAGGGGCACCCCTCTCAGGCTCACAGAATATTTCCCTGGGATTTTCAGGAAAGCCTATTGTTAATGAAGTGTCAAAGCCAGTTTCCCTAGGAGTCGGTCCATTGTCCCGTACCACAGACTTGTTACTTACTAAGTCATGTCCAGAAAATTTGCTTGGTATAAAGACATTGAAAGAACTAGGAGCAGTTATTTGCTGTTCTCCGGAAGGAGTGCGATTGTTTTTACGTGATTTTAAAGGACATTATGTGTTGAAAGATTTTGACCCAGACTCCAGAATGTACCACAGCATTTATGGGCACAAGGTCCGACTGACGTAGGTTACATGCACATTACGCCACACCGTGTCACTCTCAAACCAGGAGTAGTACTGCCACGAATCCGACAATACAAGTTACCACCTGATGCCGTAGTAGCATTACTGAAAATTGTTGACGAACTCATTACACAAGGAGTGGTAGTAGAAACTGACTCGGATGTATGTAATTCACCTGTCATCCCTATTCTTAAACGAACAGACCCTAATGCACCACCAGTCTACAGACTAGTGATTGACCTTCGAGAACTGAACAAATGCATAATCCCCCAATACCCAGTGGTCCCAGACATTTCTTCATTACTGACTGCAATTGATTCCGAAGCGACGTTCTTTACTGTTATTGATCTTAAGAACGCCTTCTTCAGTGTCCCAATCCATCCAGAGAGCCAATACCTCTTCGGATTCTGTTTAAATGGACGCAGCTTTAAATTTACGAGAGCTCCTCAAGGTTTCACAGAAAGTCCTAGTATTTACAGCCAAGCATTGAAAAGACAACTAGACAGTATTCACATGCCTGCCAACACTGCACTGCTCCAATATGTAGACGATATCCTGATCACAGCACGAACAGAACTGGACTGCGAACATGCATCACTGACAGTCTTATACTTTCTGGCAGACAAGGGGCACAAAGTGCCCCCTTCGAAGTTGCAATTCTGTGCACAGCAAGTGGTGTACCTTGGACACTTGCTGTCCAAGAGGGGTAGACAGCTGACACAAGACCGTATTCAGTTAATTGCCAATCTTTCACAGCCCAAGACACAAAAGAAAGTACGGGCCTTCATTGGCCTCACTTATTACTGCAGACAATGGATTCCCCAGTATGCATATCTAGCCAAACCACTCATACAGCTAACAACACAGGAGGCAGCGTCTTCGACTGTCCTCCCTTGGACACAGGAACATACACTTGCATTTGAAGAATTGAAAAAAGCTCTATGTCAAGCACCAGTTTTAGCGACTCCTTGTTACAGCAAGCCTTTTACGCTTTTTGTCACTGAACGAGATGGAACAGCATTGTCTGTCCTTACACAAGATCAAGCAGGAAAACACAAGCCTTGTGCTTATTTTTCTAGTACATTGGATCCAGTGGCCCCGGCTTTGCCTGCGTGCCTGAAATCAGTTGCAGCAACAGCCCTAGCAATAAGACAAAGTGATTCCATAGTGTTAGGACACCCCCTGACAGTACAGGTTCCACATTCGTGGAAGTTCTCTTGAACAGGACACAGACACAACATCTGACCGTAGTAAGACTGACAGGATATGAACTGACATTATTCCAGCCACACATTGAGATCAGACGATGCAACATTCTGAACCCTGCTACACTCTTGCCCTCAAGCACAGTAGACACTGCACCACATGACTGTGTGGAAGTAATTAATACAGTGACGAAACCAAGACAAGACTTAACAGACATTGCATTGCCAGACCCTGACCTGACACTTTATGTAGATGGTTCATGCATGAGAACAAGCACAGGAGAGTTGGTGGCCGCATATACCGTGACCACTGATACTGAAGTCATAGAGACACAACGAATAGATACATTGTCAGCACAAGCAGCAGAGCTCATTGCTCTGACACAAGCCTGCATACGAGCCAAGAACTTGAAAGTAAACATATATACAGATTCACAGTACGCTTTCGGGGTCGTTCATGACTTCGTAGTGTTATGGCAGGAGAGAGGTTTCCTGACCTCTCATGGGGCCAAAATTCAGCATGGTCCCCTTATTCAGGCTCTGTTAGAAGCTATATACTTGCCTACAGCCATAGCCATCATGAAATGCAAAGCACATACAAAAGCCACTGACACCATTTCCCAGGGTAACGACCTGGCAGATCGAACAGCTAAACGTACAGCCCAGACTCCAACAGAGACTCCAAAAGACTAGACAAAGACAAAAGTACCATCACTGACAAACAGCATGGCAGTCAGGGATCCCTCACAAGATGTACTCGACATACAGACACATGCCACTCCAGACGAAATAAAGAAATGGACTGAACAAGGAGGGGTCCAGACTGACCAGGGTTGGATGACAAAAGGCAAAGCTACATGGTTTCTTCCTGACTCCATGGTACAAGTCATCATAAACACAGCACATAGTCCAGCACACTTAGGAGAAAAGGCTATGCTAGACAGTTTACAGAATATTTGGTTCAACAAGCACCTGCACGCAGCAGCAAAACAGAAAGTACGTACCTGCATGATCTGTTGCCAGTTCAATCCAGGCAAAGGCATTCCAGTGGAACAAGGTGGATTTCATCCTCCTGACCACCCTTTTGAAGTCCTCCAGATGGATTATATCCAGATGGACAGATGTCGAGGATACAAATATGTCCTAGTAGTTGTATGTGCACTATCTAGATGGACAGAAGCGTACCCAGTCCCAGATTACACTGCTGTAACCACTGCTAGGCAGTTGGTTCGAGAGTTCTTTCCACGTTATGGATTGCCCTGTGTCGTGTACTCAGATAATGGTCAGCCATTCTCCTCTGAATTAATGAAACAAGTATCTCTTCTGTTAGGGTACCAGTGGAAGTTCCATTGTGTACGACACCCAGAGGCAGCCGGACTTGTAGAGAGGCACAACCAAACACTTAAGACAAAGTTAGAGAAAGTCTGTGCAGAAAAAGGCGTGGATTGGATGGTAGCCTTGCCGGTTGCCCTCTTTTACATGCGTATGGTAGCTCATTCCAGAACAGGACTGTCCCCTTACGAGGTGGTTTTTGGTAGACCACCGAATATGTGGGGTACGCCTATGCCAAAGAAAATTACCAATGTTGACAGTAATATGCTGACAGATTACCTGGCTTCCTTGATGTCTGCACTCCTCTCTTGTCGTTCACAGGTTGCAGCCGCTTTCCCCGACAACACCCAAGTTAAAGAACACACCATCGTTCCTGGAGACACAGTGTTGGTGCGGAATTTTGATCGTTCAAGCCCTCTCGAGCCCCGCTGGCGAACACCGAAGTTAGTAGTGCTCACCACGAGAACTGCCGTCAAGGTCGAGGGAAGAAAGGGCTGGATTCATGCCCAACACATCAAGAAATTCCATGGACATACCGGAACTGTGATCGAAACTAAAGACTGCCCCGAAACCAGTGACTCAAAGCCCCCTTTGCTAGAAAAGACTCCGCAACAGGAGTATAGGTCAAAGTTACGGTCTAGTAAGTCAGACAGCGTTTAATTGTTTAAGTCCACCCTGTGGTGAATCGGTTAGACAGGTTCCTGACATGTATAAGATCGTAGACCAGAATAGTAGACAGAGAGATAAGAAAGAGAAATACTGCAAGACCTTATGCAGCAGATGTATAGTAACTCTGATTATTATGTTTCTTCTAAGTATATCGATTATATGTATCAGCTTGACGCTACATGTTTTCTTTCCTCCTATTGCTTCACATATACATTCTTCCTTCAATGACACTATAGAGCACACATTCAGTGATCTGCCACCCCATGAACTGTCATATAGACTAGCACTGCGCAACAATACTTTTATTCGAATGTTGCACCATTCTCATCAGACCAGCAATGTAACGAATTGCTGGATATGTGGCCGACTCCCACCTTATAAGAAAACGAAGGGAGTTCTGCCCCTCTTTCCTTTTCCGTTCTCGCACAATGGTTCGTGCGGAGCATGGTTTGCTTTAATGTCATCACAAGACAGAAAGTTCACAGATTCCCAGAGTGAATGGATCTGGGGAGACTTGAATATAGTAATGAATAAGCCATGTTTCCCAGACAAAGATGGTTTTCCCCAAAGGAAAGGGACCGATCTAGAAAATGAAGTGTACGAACAAGGAAATGCTTCCCTTAACCTTATGATTCTGAATGTCCAGTCTGAGAAAATTACAGGTCCACAGTTCATATCAGTCTTACCAGTAAAAGGTGAATTATGCGTTAGAAAGAAAGGATCCGTGCATTTAGGACACAGTGATTGTAATACTGTAGTCGAGTTCAATGATAAAGGAAAGTCTACTTTCAAAGCTTCCCGCCATTCCTATTTCATTTGCGGTCAGACAGCCTATGTACGTCTGCCCTTAGACTGGGGTGGAACGTGTTATTTAGCGTTCCTACTGCCACCCGTCTTTCTAGCCCCATCCCATTATCATAGAGATTCACGACTAGTACATGTTAGACACAAGAGGGAGACCGATTCCCCAGTAGTTGATCAGACTGAGACAGTTTGGGAGCAATATAAAGATTTCATTAAAGGATACTTCTGGTTCATAGGTCCCGTCCAAAACAGTAAACTCATACGCGGGTTAACAAGAACTTTGGAAGCAGTAGTGAATGAGACTACTTCTGCTCTAGCTAACTTGACCGAGGAGCAGTCAGCTATGAGACTTGTTGTTCTTCAGAACCGCCTTGTTCTTGACGTCATCCTGGCAGATAGGGGCGGGGCTTGTAGAGTGATCGGCTCCAATTGTTGCGTGTTTATTCCTAATAACGCGCCATCCGTGTATGCAGCAATAACAAGACTCCATAAGATAGCTCACGAGATACACCAAAACCCAGGCACATGGACTTGGTCCGGTTGGCTCTAGAGTGTAATATCAGCATGGGGATGGAAAGTGTTGTCATTCCTAGGGATGACACTGCTTATTATATTCAGTTGCTGTCTCTGTCTGCAATGTGGCCCAGCGATTTGCGGCTTGTGTGCCACTGCCTGTATTCCCCATCCACGTATACAAAAGAAAAAAGACGAGCAAATGATGCTGTATGATCAGATATATGGTATCATGAATATCGATGTGTCCTGAAGGGCCTGAAGGGCACAGTAGGGGACAAGGAGGGAATGAGGAAATAGAAATTTTATGTGGCCAGTGTGTTCCCCACATGCACCCTATGTATGTACATATACCCCATGTATGTCCATGTCACCATGCAATTCCCTTCTCATGCCTTTAATAATAATGCCTCTGCATTTCCGTCCAATTTTAACATGTCAGTTACCAGGCCCTCCATGAAAGAAACGTTAATTCTGCACTGAGGCCTATGTTGCCAATGCATTTACATGGTGCACGTTTAAAAGTCGAGATGAACTCGTTTTTGTGGCTCAGCCGAGCCAGGACCCGAATTCAGGCTCCATGCCTCCTGACACTCTGAAAGCTTCAGTTTAGCTATGTATCCCTGACCTCTCACATACTTCCTGCTCAGCCGAGAGGTGCCCAGCCTGGCCTGCCAAGACAGTATTTTGCCTACAGTTATCTGTTCTGCTCCACAGAAACACATTCCTGCTTAATGAAAAGGGTAAACATATTCCGCCTGCAGAAGATAGGGCCTAGCCTTTCTGTCTCCATTCAAGTGATTTACAGAACCCGCATCCATAGAAGGCCCATGGCCCCCGCAATACACGAAGAAATATATGCACACACTAGCATTTAGTGATGAGCAGCCTTTGCTCGAGCGACCTTTACTTCAGACAATACATCCTCCAAACTCAAGATATCAGATAATACCAGAAGTGCAGGTCGTCCTGACATCCAAGACTCCTCTACTAGCACGAAAGTCAGCTCCCCCCAGCTTCCCCAAGTTACACGTCAATTCCACGTCAAGACCAAATTGCGCGCACAAGTAGGGTAAAGGTTCCTGCTGACCATGCAGACCCCCTCCATGTATCCACCCACCTATGACACATCTATGACTCATCAAGTGAACACCCACGTGTAAGCCTTCTTACACGCCCTTTTTCACGCCCATGTGCTCTTATCTCTCTCTTTCACTTGCTCCGCCTGGAGCGCTCCGCCTTCTCTATGCAAGTTAATGTATGTTTTAAGTATAAATAATGAACTCTGTGAATAAAGTTCAGATGACGATCCTTCCTGATCCCTAGTGGTGATGGAACCCGATTCTCCCTTAACTCGAGTTACTGAATTAAAGCCCTTCTGAATCGGACACCACGGACTCTGCCTCTCATTATATGCATGATCCTTGTTAATGTATAGAAATTCCGACAGGGTAATTAATTTATTTACCACAGGGGATGTCAAGGATGAGGTGCACGGAGGTGTTATGTATGTGTTGGAATCTTTTCAGGAGCTTGGCCATGATTCCCGCGTAGAGGGCATTGCCGTAGTCCAGCCTGTTGCTGACGGGGGCATGGGTGACCGTCTTTCTGGTTCCGGTGGGGATCCATCTGTAGATCTTGGGAAGCATGTGGAGGGTGTTAAAGCAGGAGGAGGAGACGTTGTTGACTTGCTGGGTCATAGATAGCAATGAGTCCAGGACAAACCCTAGGTTGCCTGTGTGGTGGGTCGAAGTGGGTGCATCTCCTAGTGTGGCCGGCTACTAGGAGTCATCCCAAGCAGAGGGGGTGGAGCCAAGGATGAGGACCTCCGTCTTGTCAGAGTCAGCACGGACGGTCTATGGACTACGGCTGCATCCACTGTGGCAGGTGGGAGCATGGGGTTGCGGCTGCCGGCAGCACGGTCGATCTTCAGGTCTCCAGCTCAGGTATCCAGTGTGCCAGCTTTCTGCTCTCCACTCTGGGAGTAACCCCAAAGCAATAGCTGAGTCCTCTCATGAAGGAAGAAGCAATTGTAATGGAAACAATTGGAGCGAAGAAGGTGGAACGTAAACTGCAAGGACCAGCATTTTAGACTTGTTTGCAACCCTAAAAATTGATTCATGATTTACCTTAAAATCTATTACCTCCTTCACACCTATAAATACACCTGACTCCAAACAGACACTGAGAATTGAAGCCCAAATACACTTGGGCAATCGCAGACAAAGGTAATTACCTGGAGGATCTAAAAAACACATGGTTAAAGGTCCTAAGACCCATATTGAGCAAGGAGTTATTACAAGATCAAAGAAAAATAGAGACACCGAGGACAATAAAACCTCAAAGCAAAATGCAGGAAAGCAGACCGACTTGGGAAAAAATCGGGAAAATGACGGAATAGCAATGATACCTGCTCAGAATACTGACCAAACAGAATCCAGCAATCGCTTGCCTAAACTAGAACAGCATATGGGTATTAATCAAATACTGCTGCAAGAGAAAGTACCCAGCATCTCTACAATCCACCCAGAATTTCTCAAGTCTATAACAGAAACACTTCAATTATCAGCAAAAGCATTGCATTGGCAATTGTACAAACTCAACACCCAAATAGACCTAATAAACATTATAGTGCTCCATATAGCAGGGATAGACACTAAACTGGACAAACTTAACAAACTAATACCAACAGCACAATCAATATACACGCTAGAACCAAGTCCCTGTGCCTGTTGTCCAATCATTGACAAGCTGAGCCTCCTCCCATCCCTCTTAGAACAAATACTAGCACTTAGACAGCTAAGTATATCAAGTTCTAAGTCCAAAGGAGCCAAAAGTAAAACACAATCAGCTTCCTTTAAACAGGTGGACAAGAAAGAAGTGGTCAAGGAAAAACAGAAAACGTCAGCTGAGAAAAACGCAGGCGCCCTGTTAAATTCACCTAATCCACTTAAATTAACAAGAAGACAAAAGAAAAGTGAAAGGAAAGCAAGAAACAGACTACTAGCAGGCAATACGGAGCTAAAAACCAAAATGTTTCCAATATTCAGTATAACTATAGAAATAGACTACACATTAAACACAACAAGTTCTTCAGAGGGAAAAAGGGACATATCAACTGAGGCTCCAAAAGTATGGTCTCTAGAACATTGGTAAGGGAAGAACAAGACCAAAGGAAACTAAGAAATACCAACACTAGTAGTACAGTGGAGCCCGCCAATAGTGAAAAGGAAAAAACAGGCAGGACCGGGAAGTGTACAGAACTTGTATCATGGAAAAAGCCAATAACAAGCCCACAAAGCAGCATCCAAATAGAGAGTGATGACTAATTAAGTCCAACAAGATGGAACACAAGAATTCACCAAAGAAGTGAACACCACGACGGATTGCAGCCGGCGGGAAACAGGCAACATAACAAAAATGACGGGCAGGTAATAAAATCCACACTGCATATGCCCAAAAACTGCACCAAAAAGGTGAAGCAGAAAGAAGGGACAAAGGAATGGTACTGGGAAAGTAAGGATTAAACTCGCAAAAAAAAGTAAGGAACCAGGAAACAATGCCTTCAGCCTTTTGGGACAAATTGGGAACAGGCAAGTTGAAAATACAAACAACAAACAAGGGTTTAATGACCTTGTGTAAAGGTCAGTAAGACCTTCTCAATTGAGAACATTAAGAGAACATCTCCTAGCCCAGCTAAAAAGACCATCCCACAACACGGAAGCCTTAGAACTAGGGTAAATAACAAGGTGGAAGCAGCCCCTGTTGAAAGTGCACATGTGAACCGGCCAAGGTTAGCTACCTTCGGAAAGGAACAGGTCCCCCAGAGAAATGACCTTAACGTAACTGGGAAAAAGAACAACCAGACTAGGAGGCCACCACTATTAATTACAATACATGACATCGAAAAGAGTAACAAGTCCAATGGTATCAACCGGAGAATACAAACATCTACATTGGTGGGAACAGATCAAGAAGTCAGCAATACAAGTTCCACAGGGAAGCATGGACAACAAGCACACCAATTATTATTACCACCAGAGTACAAGTCCCTGGGGCAGTACGATACCCTAAACAGGGGTAACATACTCAAATTGATAGCATGTATACCAGGGCTAAATCATTTAAACTGAGACCATATACTCTCTGTGGAATGATGCCACGCAGGACACGGTAACTCTAATGAGCAAACACTCGCAACCTGCCAAACGGAGGAAGTAGCCCAGCAAATTATGACCTTTAAACAACAAGTTGACACATGGGGCATAAAGTTTTCAAATCCGGCCAAACCACGCTACACAAGCCCATTAAGGGTAAATTCTGCAGAGAAGGGAAACGTAGGGCATAACATGACAAAAAAGGAACAGGTTTATTCAGTCCTATGGAATGCATGGGGGGCACAAGCCACCAACAAAAAGCTGCAACGTGGACCAGCCTAAGGAAAAGGCTACGGGCCACTGTAGTTAGATTGCAGGTACGCTGAACAAAGTGAAACCTAATTAAGCCCTACATAAACACAAACAAACAATATCCAAGACACTCTTCACCTTATCTCAAGGAACATAGCTGGAGCCAAGAAATGGCTAGAAGATGGCCGGCCCCTTCAAAGCTGGGTCTCAAGCAACATAATCGCCCTAAAGGAGACTAGAGCATTAGAGGAGTTGCCGCTCATCGGATTTACACATTTCAGTACTTCAGCAGAGAAAAATAGGAGGCACGGTCACCAAAAAGATGGGTTAGCAGTCTATGTTTCGACTGAAATTAACCTCAAATCGGAGCAAATAGCACCTTATGAACCAAATGTTCAACTAATAAAACTGTCTCTACCACACAAAGTGGCATCTATACTATTAGTTAACACATACGTACCACCATCGGCAAAAGAGAAGAAAGCCCAGATTCACTTGCTAACGTCTATAATCAATGACGTACGAAACAGCAATCCCTTCTGGGAAATTATTATAACAGGTGATTTCAACTCCAACTTCATTCATACACCGGAAGAGGACGAGATACAAGCAGCGGATAACAAGTTCTCGGACGTGCAACTTCAATACCAGCTTAAGACGGATCGTCCCGACCTAGTAGGACAACAACTGGTGACAACTTTGGAATATCTGAGGTTGAGAATAATAAATGGGAGAACACCAAAAGAGTACCCGCAAATGAATACTTACTTGGGAGGGAAATCGCAATCAAGGCTTGATTACACAGCAATATCACTACCATTATTGCCCTTCCTCACCCGGTTTTCAATTGAATTCACTACTAAAAGTGACCATTCATACCAACACCAAAAGAGGGGGGTTTCCTTTCTGTGGTTATTTTATAATAATTATACAGTAAATCAGACCAATAGAGTAAGACCTCTGTTGTGAGACAGATTTTGATTTGAATTGAATTACAGTATCCTCAAAAACACAAATACCTTTAGACCAAAAGTTGTATCAAGAATTGTCACATTTATTAAAAAAAGAAGAAACAAGCATTTATATTCAGGAATTCAAACAATTTCATATAAACATCAAAATACATACATATACTTTTTCTTCCTAGTGTTACAGTGTAAATATATATACAGACAAATAAAAACAAAGTTGTCGAAGCGTTTCGGTGCTTGTTCGGATCGAACACCTTCTTCAGGACTTATGTTTAAAAACTTCATAAATCTAAAAGAAACATATGTGGCATAAAATTAATACAAGGTACTTGAGGATTTTTTCAAAAACACTTTTGTCTCAATTGAAACAGGGTCATAACTAATAGTGGTCAAAAAATCTTACTCTTAGAGCATTTTCAATTTGCTATACCAGTCTTGATCCTGGAGTAGAATATTCCTTTAGTTTATATGTTCACCTCAGCTTGACCATCTAGAGGATCTAAAGTAACAATGATACTTAGTTTTACACAAAGTTCTCTATTTGATACATGTATTATTTCCTTGCATGCACCAATGCTTACTTGATAATGGTGTGCAGACTTTTGGTCTAAAGGTATATGTGTTTTTGAGGATACTGTAATTCAATTCAAATCAAAATCTGTCTCACAACAGAGGTCTTACTCTATTGGTCTGATTTACTGTATAATTATTATAAAATAACCACAGAAAGGAACCCCCCCTCTTTTGATGTCATTATTTCCCAGTCCTTTCTGGGTTGATTTGGGAAAACTCTCTCCTGTTTTTCGTACCCTTCATACCAACACATTCACTTTAATTTAAATCCCCCAAAGTATCAAAATAATTGCAGAAAGCACGCTATCAATCGACCAGAAACGACTGAAATGGTCGACAGAGAATATAGATGAACTACAGGTAAAAGTACAGAGAATTGAATCAGAAAGTAAAACAAGTGAATGCAATAAGATACAAAATGGGTAAGTTTCACTGACAAACTGACAACAACTATGGATGCTAAATCCAAACAAGCCTCAGAGCAGAAAAACAACATTTTAACATCAACTGAACTAGTTAAACTTAAGCGAGAAATGAGGAAAAATGTAAGGAGCCAAAAAAGAACTGAGATGTTCTGCCAGGACTGGGAATTAATATGAAAGCTGAAGAAAGTATACAAACAGAAAATGTGGGAACATAAAAGACATCAGGAGGACAACTTCTGAGCTAAACTACTATACACCACAAAGAAAATAAACTCATGCGCATTCTAGGGAATAATAAATGTTTTAAAGCAGCCCGATAATCCAACCGCCCCTAGTGTACAAGAAAACAATTGGGTCTCATTAATAATAAAGAGGTTCACAGACATTGAACTGTCGAATCACCCGCTATGGAGAGATAAGGTGCAAGAAATGACTGAGGAACAAGAGGGACAAATTAACTATGACAGGATTGTTCCACAAAACGGAAATAGCACCCCAACTTGCCATCAATCAGAATTGCAAAACACAGATGCCGCACAATGGAAAGAAGCTTGTCGTTCAGGGTCCACACTTGGAATTCAGGGCTTCCGTGATGAAGACGTTAAAAAAGTAATCTTGATGGGTCCTGGAAATGGGAGCCCAGGTCCGTATGGTATACCCCCAATAATCTTCAAATCAGCCTTTGACTTTTGGAGCGGAAGACTAAAAAACCTATTCAAAGAAGTGGAGATAGAAAAGCAAATTTCTTTAAGCTGGCAAGACTCAGTAATCACACTGATCTTCAAAGGAGGCAATAGAACGTCCGCGTCAACTATAGGCGAATAGCACTTTTGGATGTGGACGCAAAGTATTGCGCCTCACTACTACTGGAAGGTCTGACTATCTGGTATGATACTTTAAAACTGATACCCCTCAATCAAACAGGGTTTAGAAAAGGGTGTGGGACAATTACAATATCTTGTCGCTCTCGTTGATTGCTGACAAATATATTCGGAGAAAACAACAGCTTCACCTCTGTTTTGTCAACTTAAAGGCGGCATTTGACAGCGTGGACCATCACATCTTTTGGGGAAAACTGCCTAAGTGGAACATCCCGGAAAAAATGCTCTGAGAAATACTGCTTCCATATTCTAACACATGGATGAGAGTAAAGCTAGGAGACGGCTCAAGGCTATCAAGAAAGGTTATGACCACCAAAGGGCAGAAACAAGGGTTTGTTCTGGCCCTGCATCTCTGTAAACTTTTCATGGCAGACCTGGCACCAAAACTTGATATGATCATATCTGATCCACCCAAATTAAGTACCCTATCATTATCACACTTATCATACGCAAAGGACGTCGCTCTGATGAGCCTAACTAGGATCAGCCTTCAAAAATCACTTGTAGGAATGCTGGAATATATAGCCCAGAACAGACTAGAGATAAACACCGCAAAAAGCAACACACTGTTGAGCAGTAAACATCTGACAGCCAAACATCAATTTCAACTAGAGGGCAAAAAACTAGAAACAATATCTAATTACAAGCACCTGAGTTTCTACATCGATAACAGGCATAATGACCGGGATCAAAAAGCATGCATGACCAAGAGGACAGACGCCTTTTTATTTGCCTTTAGGTCTCTAGCAAAAAAACTGAGGGGGCCATATTGTAAACCCTTATTAGTAGTAATAAAAGTCAAAAGCTACCTACTTTATCATATGGCAGCACGGCATTACCGAGAAAAGATGCCGACCTGCTAAACTAATCTCAAGTTTCAATTTATAAAAGAGTTTTTCAAATTCATCAGGCTGCATCTCCAGTGCAGGTAACACTAGAATTTGGGGTAACTAACGAAATGCTGGGGAGAATGTATGCAACCATTAAACAATGGTATAGCCTGAAGCAAAACGCAGCAGGATTGGAACTGAATAAGGTGCTGCGGGAGAAATTAGAGAAAGATGAAAAGTCTCCATACAACCTTTACCTAAACAAAAGCATTATCAGAAACTGGTACACGTGAGCTCTGGGAAACCAACCTGTCTTATTCATCCCTTAAGCAAACTATAAGTAAATCAGCAAAATTTCATTCTTTGCTAGTCAACAAAAACATCCTCAGTAGGAGAAAATACGCCTGGATGGTAATTAACAATTATAAGACACTTACCCCAGCGCCGTACCTAAAGATCACATTTTCGGCCTATCGAAAGTTACAACTAATGGCCCTGCGCCTAGGCAAACTTCCGTCCATCGCAGATCAGCCAACATGGGCCTACAAAGGGCCGAAAGAATGCAGACTATGCGGGAGTAGCAAAGAGGACTCCGTTTACCTAGTCTGCATTTGTCCTAAACTATCACAAGCCAGAGCCACTTTTTTAAAACATGCTCTGAACATCAGAGGTACAAGGAACTGTCAACTAATTAAGTTCCTCTCTGTAAATGTGAATGTATGAAAAAATTAATCTTGAGTATTTTATCTTAACATTAAATAAGGCTGATTTCTCCTGTGCCAGAATTTTGTATTTTAAAACAATGGAGACCTGGGCAAGAACGTCTGGAGAAAGACTCTTCCTCGTACAGCTGATTATGTGTTACATAATGCTTTGGTCTAATTAGCCGTTAATTATGAACTTTTGAAAACTTTAGTACATTATGAAGAGATTAATTAATTGATTTATGATCTCTTATATAGAGTTGAGAGCTGATAACAGTCAAACATGAGATTGTGTGATTGTTTTAGGATTTATATAAAATATTTTTTATTGCAGTTCTCTAATTTATTAGAAAATCTATTATTGTGGTTTTAATTAACTTAAACAATAAACATTCTTCTTCTTCTACTTACTGTAGGATGAAGGGGAGGTGCTGTTCATTGGGCTCGTGTTCATTTTGTATTATTGTGAGATAGTCACAGTTGGCGCATTTTGTTACTATTTTCACTGAAATCTTTAAAATTGCATATCTCTGGTTCTACTGATTGTATTTTTGGTGTTCTGGTCTTGTTATATTTATTAACAATCACTCTATTTTTTTAACTTGTTCTGCGATACTTTTTGCGTGGTATTTTGCACGTTGTTACTGTTTGAAATGTTGCACAAATACATTTTACAAATTGCCGCTCAGTTAAGCCTGGCTGCTCAGTGCCAAGCTATCAAAGGGTGAGAACAGGTTAATTTGGGGTTGGAGTTTGCCTGACCCTGGCAAGGGTTATGGTTATTGTTTGACCAGGGCTTACAACCCAGTCAACCAACTACCCGATTTCTTACAGGAATTATCATAAAGCCCAATCAAATGCAGTCGCAGCATAATTCAAAGTCCTAAGCTTGAGACAGGCTGACATGGATATGCTCAGACAAGTGACTAATCAGATAGCAGGTGTAGCCAAATAAGAGAAGCTTCCAACCTTTAGGTAAGAAAGTCAGTCTCACCTCCAGAAAGAGCCCTTTTATAAGAAAATACATAGTGAAAATGACAATTTGCATTAGGTGAGGAAAACGTTACATAAGAGCAGCGAAACTCAATATAGACTTTAATGCAGCACATTTAACACCATCCCCTAAGTGAATAATAACAAGCCCTCTTTTGACCTAATGTCAATGGATGTGACAGTGCAAATCTAGGTACGCTCAAAACAATGACTTTCTTATTAAATGAATGGATATACTAAAATATAGGCAGAAAGCCCTTGAACAGTTACATTTTTGATCGAAGGCTTCCTCTGAGTTCACCAAGAACAACGCATTATCACGAAGCATTTCATTTGAGCACATTTTTCTACGTGCAGAGATAGTGAGAAATGAAAACATCGCTCTAAAGAAATACAAGATGGAGTCTGGCCTAGTTTGGGCTTTTGAATTTGAATTTGAATTCTTTGGGATCTGCATGTGTGAAGCTGAAATGCTCTAGGCAATCTTCCAGCTGCTCTGAGAACTCCCCAATTGTCATGCCACATAGTCCTAACGCATGATGAACTCAATAAAGCCCTAACATGTTGTCATTGCAGCCTGATGCATACAACACTTTCCATGGGTGGTACAGTGTCATTTCAAAGCATTTACTATACAGCTATGTCACCTTAGACCCCAAGACCACTACCCTGTAAAAAAGCCTTTTTCGGGTGGCTGCCACAGTTTTTAGTCACATACATCATCAGCTGCCTGTGACTATGAACTGGGGCAACCGGCCTTAGACACATGGGGCCTCATTTATGAGGCTGTGCGTCACTTTTACGCCACCGGTGTGTCACTTTTTGTGACGCACCAGTGGCGTAAAAAATGCGCCTTGTTGCGCCATATTTAGAAAGTGATGCATCTAGGTAGATGCGTCACTTTGTAAACTCCTGCGCCACGTTATATACCTGCGCCAGGTATAATGTATGCAAGGGGGGCGTTTTGACGTAAGAAAGGGTCATGAAAGTGACGCAGTGAAATCTATAAGATTTCACTGCGCCACTTCTAGGACACAAATGCGTCAATTTCTTACACCTGCCTCACAGCAGGCATAAGACTGACGCAGGCCCTTTCACATGGGGCGTGCCCCATGTGAAAGGACACATTGCTGAAGTTGCGTCACTTTTCTGACACACCCCAGCAATGTGTCCCTTTTGCACCTTACAGATACATCAGAAATACTGACGTATCTGTAACTCCTTGCGACATGATGCGTCATACATTAAATATGACACATCAGGTATGTCGCAATGAGTGCACACTGAGAAGTGACGCATCGCTGCTTTCACGCAGCGGTGCGTCATTTCTCATAAATGAGGCCCATGGCATCTAGGGAAGACGGTCTTGATATTTTATCAAAGCTCGAATTCCACACAAATGGTGGTGGACTAAATCAGCTTCAATATTTACTATTTAATTACCTAATACTGATATAATTGGTATGCAGAATAAGCCCAGTATAGTCGTTTTTAGGTCAAGCTTAGCGGCTGTGTGCATGCGCTGCTCGCTCTGCGAGCCATGCAGTAGTTGAGTATGCTGTGTAAGCCTCGCCCACTCTCTGCCCATACTTTTCATTGACTGGGGTCATAGTCCTTGGTAAATACTGGCTTCCGATTCATTGTGAGGCTTGCTAGTCTTGCCGTGTTACCCCCCCTGTCTCCATTTGGTACCGCCCATGAGGACTGGATCTTTTACTTAGCCTGTTACACACATGCTTTATCTACTGGGGAGCACTATTTGTTTTATTGGCAAACCCACAAGCTCAACTACCTGCTTTCAGAGGCACTCAAAGCTGCTTCCACTGCAGGACTCGGATGTGTTGAGGGTCACACACACTTCAGCTGCCTTTTTCCTCCGCCAGCATGTGTCCGTGGGGGCAGGGGGGGGACATCGCATTATCTAACTGGCTTGGTCTTATAAAACAATTACCATTTTGAAACACCCAGTAAAGAGATTTACTTCCATGTAGTGTGCGACCAAGGGGCGGGGCGCGGATGTTACGTGATGGGAATATTCTGGGACTGGAAGTTTGTCCCCACTAAGCTTGCATGTTTGTGGGTGTTCGCTCAATCCGCTCCCTCCTGTGACACGGTCCAAAATGTAATATTGTCCAGGCAGGAGTACGTCTTTAAGGAGGGTAGAAACGGAGAACAGACTCACCCAAAATTGTTTGCGATGAAGGAGAATGGGTTTCTGTAATTGAAAGGGATTTGCGCATTCGTAAATATACCTTACGTATATTTATGTTTCCAAAAATACCCATGTTCGCATGTGAGAATGTTGAAATTTACAAAGATTTCCACAACTCACCTCAGGAAAGTGTGGTTGTCATCATGGTTTCCTGTCAATTCCAAAATGTCAGTAAACTATTCCTGGGCAACTTTTCTTCAGAATCGACCCTATATCTGTTGCATCATAAGATGGTCCCTCGAAGGGGTGCAGTGAACATTAATACCTGTTGATCATGAGTGCACCGTCGCGCGGGTACACTTTCTCATTCATTAACACGTCATCAAAATAATTTTTGAGGTGTTTTAGGTGGGGCTAAAATAAATGGTTTTACACCTCGGGTGAGATTTCAAATACCAGGGACCTGATGCCCAGAGCGGATAAAAAGGACCTAAAAACACAGCACAGGGAATCACCCATATTGCTGGGTTTGATTTTTCAGGGATGTTTGTTGTATTGACACATTATTCTACATTCTGCAGGTTAAAAACGGGAAGCACTTTAGCGGCCATAGGAGACAGAAGGGAGCAACTCAGTAATGCCTTCAAGCATTTAGAAGGCACTAGGTCTCGCATTTGCAAGAGTTTAAGCTATTGGGATTGCAAATGACAATGCCTTTTATTTAAATTTTAAAAACCAAGACATAGATAAAACGCATTGTCATTTACAATGCCAATAGCTCAAACGGGCGTAAATGCGAGACTTTTTGCATTGCAGATGTTTGTTTTGTATGTACTTGGGAGGCACCCAGAGTTCTTTAACTGATATGTCCGTCGGAGGGGGGGGGGGGGGCATCAATTTTGGCTCCCTCTTTCCTCTCTTCTTCGACGTCGCTAGCTTCCGGATATCAACATCTGTCTCACCAGCGGCAAATTTCTTCTTGTGCTGTCCTTCGGAGGAAAACAAGATGGAGCTCTTAGACGCTGGGTTGTTTCAAGGACTGCTCGTTCCCATAGTCCCGCTTCGACTGCGCTCCTTGTAGGCCTTCATTTCTTTTCAGTCATGTTGTCAGAAACCTTCCAATTCAGGTGCCCCAGGGGAGTTTGCACACCCAGAAATTGGAATTGGTCTCCATGGTGCTCCCAAAGGATAGGGAGTGGGCAGGGCCGAGCGCTAAACTAGCGCGTGCCATCATTATGGCAGTCGCACTGGTCCCCGGGGGCAAGGAGGAGGTGGGAGCACTCCTACCTCCCCTGAGGATCGAATAGGCGGTGTACAGAGGGGCACCCAACTATGGGGGGTTGACCGGTTTAGACCGGCCTGGCCCGTGCCTTCCCTTAAAAGGGGGTGCAGGGAGCAGAACATTCTCTTGTTCCTTTGCTTCCCGCAGGCACAGCATCCGGGCCACCAGCGTCCCGTAATTTGTTTTTTCAACCCACCATACTGTAAGGCAGTCATTTTAAATATGTTTCTCAGTGATGTATTTGCTTTGTTCTTTTAACTTTCATTGCAGGTATCTCAGAGACAATATTGAATGTAAATATGATGATTTGGTGAATTTGTAATAAAAGTGTTGATATTTATAATTGTGTCCATACAGGATTTTTAATGCAGAGTTATGTAGTTGAAATGTGTAACATTTATTAAAATCTCAGTACATGAAATTTGGTTTCAGGCAATAATGTCGTATTTAGTTGTGTGTGTCTCCAGTCAGGCGGTAAGGTCATGATTGGTAAGCATAATCTTCGGTCCTTAGCGGTCATAACCATGTAACACCAGGGGCAGTGACAGCCGTAGGTAGGCTGTCAATGTTCGGTGGCCGGGGGAGACACTCTTCCCAGTGGGCCTGTGGCCACCCTCACACGCGCATGCGCATCAGGGCGCAAGTATGCAGAATTTTGCAGCCCCTGTTTATGGAGTTTAAGGCACAGCGCGTGGGGGGGCCAGGGGGAGAATGTCCGTCCGATAAGCTGTACCACCTGCGCAAGCCTAATCCGGCAAAGTAATTTGTAGTTTGCTGGGATCTAGAGGCTGCCAGTCATTGACCTTGCTGTAGGCTCTAGAGGGGACATGCAGAAAGTGAATATATCCGTTGTTAGATTTATTGTAGGAGTGTTGTGTGTATTAGAGTTTAAGGTTAGCCACGTTACATCATCTGTCTAACAATATATCCGGACTTTCTGCATAATTGTAAATAATGTGAATAAATAATGTTTTTTTATTTTTGTAATAAATATCGCAGGGGGGTTACACCCTCTAATCCAAAAGTTGTTGTGGTCTTATTAATTGCCTTGAAGGAGGGAAGGAGACCCCATCCGTACAAGGGCTGCAGGTACGAAAGGTAAATAGGGGACTCAGGGAGTACCAGGCCAAATGGGCTTAGGCTGAGTTCTTTTGCGATATGAGGAGGCGATGTGAGCGTTGCCAAGCATATGGTAAAATTGAAGCTGTATATAAGACAGGTTTATCTTAGTGCCATTTAGCGGCCACTGGCCCTTATTACATAAACTCGCAGGAGTGTAGAACGTAAGTATTGACTAATACGTCAGAGTTATTGGGCAGATGTAAGAGCAGTAGCCTGTCTCAACTCAAAATTTTCCCTCTATATTTCAAACACCAATCAAGGAAACGCATCTCCGAAGAAGAAGTTAATATCTAGGGGGCATTATCGCCGCCTTAGCTGGACTTTTTCCTGCTAAATCGGCAATACTTTTATCGCCCTATTACCTAGCTGTTGCTAACACCAGTTAGCGACAGCTAGTAGGAGATAGCGATCATCTTGGGGCCCACTTTGCATGTCAGCGATATTTATCGCTAATGACATGCAAAGTGGGCGTGCCAAGATGTTAGCGACTGGAAACAGTCGCTAATCTCGCTATCTCCAATTATCAACAAAGCCTTACTTTTGGAAATATTCATGCTAAGCGCGAATATCTCCAAAAGCTAACGCCTGCCCAGAGCAGTTCTTAGTCATGTTATCCAATGGAAAGTGGATACAATGGCTAAGAGCATTGTCACGATAATGCATGAATATCGCAGATTTTTCAGCAATATTCATGCATTTCGCAGGATTTTTACCGCTTTTGAGATAAATCTTGATAATATCAAGGTATCTCAGCTGTAAAAATCGTTGGAGCGCGGCGATATAATTTTAGCCGCTAACCATGCATAGCGATAATTATCGCTATTGCTTGGTAATATGCCCCTCGCTTATATCACGGGAAAATGGAAATATCACAGCATTTCCCACAGAAGCCCTCTATTGGCGTGACAATGGTTTAAGTTTATAGAATGCTCAGGAAGTTCGGGTTGATAACTATTCATAATGTTTGACTGTAATAATATTGCATGGCAACATTTCGGCACAGCATTTTGAAATGTTCCTGGCAACAATTGCATTTGAACATATTGTTCAAAGTGGTATTTTGCAAATGATTAAATATACTTTCCCCTCAAAGCTCCTGTGGAGCGCACTGCTTGGATCTTTGCCACAGTGATTCAGTGGTTTGATACCAAATAATTTTGGGACTTCAGTTCCCGTTTAAAATAGAATAATGAGGAACTGAGCTCCATGGCAAGAAAAGACGAATTAATCATTTTCTGGGTTGCTGCACCGACTATAAATAGTGTCCTATATCCAACAGCAGCAATGGGTATTTAATTGGTATGCTCATTTTGTGCGTAGGCAGAATATTATGCGTTTTTAAAGAAATGTCGACGTGTCCTGCACCAGGTACTGAATGCCTCTAAAGATACAACATTGTTACCTCATAAACAAGGTCACTGGAGTCATGCAGCAGGGTAGGACCAAATTATGCTGTAGGGTTGACTATATTATTCGGGATGAAGGAAGACAAATTATGCAGGTACTGTGGTACATTTTGAGGCAGTATTACTTCACTATTTTGTCATGTTGACACGTGCTACCACTGTCAGGGCAGAGGTTTCACTTCATTTGTACTAGTGCCACACCCAGATAAAGCCATGAGCAACTCAGAGGTGAGCTCGTTCTTTTCAAAGGGCCTTCCCTTGCCCCAAAGTGTTGCTGCGTTTTTAGTAACTTTTGACCGTTTGATCTAAACACATTTTTGTTGTTGAAATCTGCAGGTTATGCAGCAGATGATGGATTACTTAGCAATTCTGGCAACTCTTTACTAATGTGGAGAACGCTGCACCCGCAAAATGGCAAATGGATCATAAGTGCTTCTCTTAGCAGCTTCCCTAACATCTAAACTTAAAGCTGCAGGCAATCTATATATTTACTGATTTTTTGGTTATACTAAATTTAATAGCCAAGCATTAACTTCGCAATATACTAATTCCAGTACTCGATATCTGGAAAAGCATTTAATGATGGCATTCTATGAGCAGATTTGTTGAACTTTGAATTGTGGAAATAAGGTTCTTCATTTTGACATACATTTAGTATGGGCAAACTAAGTATACTTGCCAGCTTCCTTTTACTTAGTTAACATGTTATTTCAGTTGGTAGTGGGTCACTCCAGTCTCTTAGAGTAGGAGGCACACAAACCTTTCGGGCCACATTTCTTCTGGACTACATCTGGAGGCTAACCTCTCCCAGCTGCGCGAGCATATCATGGGCCCTCCCGCCGTTCCTTCTTTCCCAACAATTATGTACACCAGACCTTTGTGGTGTTAGAACGGCCGCAGTTTATTCACATCATAAGTTGGCACACACTTGTATTTGTTCCTCAACATGCTCATTTCTGACTATCTTGGATTTCTACGTAAGGCATTTCATTACAGGTTATACAGTGTATATCTTATGCTTTAGTGTATATCAGTAACCATAACATGTCTAGTCCTCTGGTCATTCGCTGACCCTTTGTTTGGCACGCTTTGACACCCTGCTGCTGCCATGCCTTGTCTGCCACCCATGAGGGGGGTTAGCTGCCCTCCCCCTAGGGTTGGCTGCGCCTTTGGGTCAGCGGTAAGACTTTTCAGTTCTGTAACAGACCTTTCACAAAGCAGCGCACTCCTCCCGTAAATGCTGGTAATTAATTATCTAAATCAACCGCATTGGTATGGACGAACTGTATGGTTGGATTTGATTTGTCCAGTGTAATTAGAAACCAGGCAAATCCGTATCAAGTTACTTGTCTTGGGCTTTCATTTACAAAAGGAGTGCATTCTGGGAGTTGTAGCCTTGATTCAGGTCAATTGTCCTAATTGACTTACACACCTACATACCATTAGCAAAGAAAGTTGTTCTTGCTTTGCCAATACACTTGCCGCTTTTCTATTTTCCAATGCAGGATGCTTGTGAAATGGCACTGGCAAAGCCAATAGTGGCGACCTGACATCTTTTTTATGTAAAAGTACCGAAAATGTAACTATCTTTACTTTCAAAACGATTTCCACGTTGAATTTATGAACAATGTGGAGCTAAATTTAAAGTCAAGAAAATAAGATATCCTATACTCAAGACGGCTGCCAGGCTGTAAGAAGAGAAGGCAGCTATTTTAAAATTACATAAAATATCTTTGTTTTATACTTTCACACTGAAAGATGGCAGCCCCCCACTATTGGATTTGCCAATTCTGCCACCATTTTAAACGCTTCTTGTACTGGCAAAGCCGATAGCAGCAGATGGCAAGGGAGGAACAGTGGGAGAGGTGCAGGGGAGAAAAAAGGTTGGGGGAGAGATGGAGAAAAGAAGTGATAGACCAACACCAATCTGCATCAGTGCTTACTGTCAGAGGGGGGTGTAAGTGGAACATGCGTAATGGGTGGGCAGACCAAAACTGGGCAAGGATGCGAGCACATGCTCCCCCCACCAAAAAAAGGAAGGAAGAAGAAGAAACTCAGGGTGGAAAGACAGAGGGGCAGGGAGGAGGGAGCAAAAGAAAGAGAGCAAGTATCTGCCTGCTGAAAAAGAAAATAAAGATCTGTCTTTAAAAACGATTATCCTATTTCTCTTTTACCAAAGTCAGACAAAGTCCTGGAAAAATTCGTTCGGGAGCAACTGTAAGATTATCTGGAATCCTGGCATCTTTTCCATGATTCCCAGGCCTGGTTTAGATCTGGTTATAGTACTGAGACTGCCCTTCTTGAGGTCTCTGAGTCCGTTAGCGAATGCGTGGATGCAGGTGAAGAAGCAATGTTGGTGCTTCTCGACCTGTCCACGACATTCATTACGGTCTCTCATTCTATCTTGCTTGAGAGACTCTACAGTCTCGGGATCCAGGGCATCCCTCTGTCCTGGATACGATCCTACCTTAGCGGCTGCACTCAACAACTCCCCTTCAGTCATTTGTCTCTGAGGAGAAACCCTTGAGCTGTGGGGTTCCGCAGGGCTCTGCTTTGAGCCCACTCTTCTTCAATGTATACCTCTCCCCTTTGGCTACACTGGTAAAATCCTGCGGAATCAGAGTGATCTCTTATGCTGATAACACACAATTAGTGTTCTCATTTAAAGATCACTCTGAAACTGCATTTTCTAATTTCAGACGCTGTCTGTGGAAAAGCTCCACCTGGATGTCATTAAATATGCTTAGGCTCAACTCATACAAAACCGAGGTGTTGTTTTTTAATTTAAAAAAAACCCTCCTCCACTGCTTTGGTGGCAATCTGAGTTGAATACCCCCCCCCCCCGAAACCTGTGGACTCTGCTAGGAATCTTGGGTTCTGGTTTGACAATGAGCTATCCTGCAAATCCCAAATATACCAGGTATCCTCTGCCTGTTTTGGTAAATTGCCCATGCCCCGTAAAATCCTTTCTTTTCTCCCTCTGGATTCTTGTCGGACCATTATTCATGCCCTGATCACCTCACATCTTGACTATGCAAATAGTCTTTATGCAGGGGCACCAGCTTACCTGATCAGACTCTTGCAGATCGTTCCAAACGTGGCTGCTAGGCTGATTTGCAACACCCCATATCGCCATTCGATCTCACCCCACTTGAAGAAGCTCCACTGGCTTCAAGTTATCAAACGTATTCAGTTCAAGTCTCTTGTCTTGGCTTTTAGAGGATTCAGGGTCATAGTCCAGCTTATTTTAGAGCTCGACTCATGCACTCTCAATCTAACCGTACCCTTAGAAAGAATCATCTTCTACTCTTGACGACTCCCCGCTTCCGCCGGTCCAGAATGGGTGGCAGAGCTTTTGCAGTGATTACTGCCAAAACTTGGAATAGCCTGCCACTTTCTCTGCATATGACCGAGTCTGAAACCATTTTCCAACGTGTTTTGAAGACCTGGCTGTTTTCCAGCCCTTAGCCAGCCGCGGTCGGCAGTAGGAGTTCCTGCAGGGTGGTGATGTGGGGAGGGGGAGGGGCAGGGTGGGGGTAGTAATGTATGGATTACGGAGTTTCACAGGTAAGTAAACATATAAATAAATAAAACGAATTTCTTTGCGTGCACTGCATCGCATTTGGTGATGCAGTGCATGCAACGAAATTAGTTTTATTTATTTATAAATATATATATTTTTTTTTCTTTTAATATGCCACACATTTATGTTGACTTCACAGTTATCTAGCTGCTGAGGATTCAACTCAACATCCTTTAAAGATTGAATAGGGGAAAAGCTCGCCCCCCCCCCGAAATATTTTTCAGCCCCCCCCCCCCCCGCCACGAAATTTGGCTCTAATTGCCCACCTACTGTCAGCACTACTGAAATCCAACCCTGACACTGGTGTCCCCCTCACACATTTCAGAGTTCATAGACCTGACATCCAACCAGGCCCGGCTCCAGGAATTTTTGTTTGGGTGGGCCAAGGGCGCATTTGGGTGGGCCACTGCGGGCTCAATGTGTCGCTTCTGGAGGTAGCCTACAAATAGAAAAAACTGTACTCCTGCGTGTGATAGAAGGGGATAACAGGAGATTCAGGGCCCTCCATTATTTCCCAAATCTCTTTCTAATCGTTAACACTCTCAAAAAGTGTTTTGATTCCCATGTAAGGTCCTTTTTTTTTTTTTTTTAAATTTTTGAAAACCTTTATTTGTGCATCCAGAAAAGTACAAATAGTGGCCCACAACCTTCAGGCCGGCCACAAATACTGTTGAGCACAGGTGCATGCAATACGAAGACGCAACAGCACATCAATATCAGTTAGCAAATAGTCAGCAGTTACACTGTAAATCACGTGCCTTCGCGCCTCAGGAGTGATGAAGGTTAATTTTAAAGTTTCCATAGCTGCTAGTAAAGTCCAACCATTTCGGTTTAATAAATTGAAATACAGACGAAAAAAGAAAGAGAACAGGGTCCGCGTAGACGTGAGATAGCAATATCAACAGAGGCATACACAGCCCAGCACTTCAGAGGACAAAACCCATACCAGGCGGCATGTCGGCCAGAAAGTGTGCAACAAGGATAGTGGACCCGTGGTCCCAACAGTACCTACCGCCACCCGCCCGCCAGCAACGTCGACACGGACCCAAGATAGAGGAAGAAGAAATAAATTAAAAAGAAAAAACAAGGCACCATAGGAACATAAAAGAAATGAAACCCATCCCTCAACCCCCACCCTATACGCATGCGAAGGCTACGGCCTACCCCCCCAGCAGCGCATCTGTCGCCCCATAAACCCGAAATATAGAATAGAAAGTAAGAGAGAGAGAAAGAAGATAAAAGGACACCTTAGATACAGGGCGCAAGAAAGGAGAAACCCAATCTAAAACTCCCACGAAAACCTAACTCCGGAGGAGGGCCATTATGTTCGTGTCACGGACTCCACTACCCGCACCAGATTTACAACATAGCAACTATATCAAGCAAATACAAAAGTCATCGTCTCTAATGAGGAAGAAAGTCTCAGTCAGAGCCCCCGTGCGTGTCCAGATAGTGTATCAATCCGATTCCCCCCCAACCGAACAGAAAACAGTGCAAGACCACCACCAGCAACTATTGTCCCCGGACCCCCAGCCCGCGAATACGTCCACCCCATTAAGAAGGGACAAAATCAGGTACATCTTCCCCGTCGGCCTATCAGGTATGAAGTCCGAAATCACCCATCAGCAACATTTACCCCCGGACCCCAGCCCGCAAAAGCATCCACCCCATTAAGCAGGACCAAAAGAACTGACACATAGTTACAGCCTGTAATGGATGAGGACCGTTAAAATTAGCACATACAGAGGCACAGGATAGCGTCCCAGGTGGATCTTCGTCAGCCAAGTTGAGAAAGACAGCGCAAAAGCGGGCAGTTCAGGGGAACACAGTCAAGAGGAGAGTGCACCAATATGACGCAGGCAATCCGGCACACCATGCAAGTGCAGTTCCAATGGATGTAACAAGAAAAACAGTCCGAGTCGAGTCCCACCAGCCAGGGTATAAAAAGCATTGATAAAAATCCCTTCAGCCCTGGCCAGATCTTGACCGTCGCTTCAGAGATGGCCGGCGGGGGAGGTCCGGTCCAAACGATGCAGGAAGACAAAATGGCCACCACTGGTGAAGAAGAAGGAGGCAGAGACAAAATGGGCGCCTCCAGTCACTTTCGGTGCTGCAGACGCACAGGATAAACACCCCAAAACATAGAAATCGATATCCACTCCACCTCCTGGAAAAAAAATCTCTGCGAGGCTGCAGGTTCAAGGGGGACCGATGTAAGCGAAGGCAAAGTCCGATGCACTAACCTCTCAGTTGACAAACTTGCAATGTCCGACTGAAGGGGAAACATTGTAGCGCCACTGGATATGTTGACCTGCCGTTTAAAAGTAACTCTGGAGACAGGGAAAGGCAACTTCTCCCCGCACGTATTCTGCGCCCCGGTGCCCCCCGCCGAGACCGACAGGGGCAAGCCAGCGCAGTCCTGATAGTTGGTCGGTCTCCCGGGACTCGAGAGAAGGACCTCGTCGAGTCGCTCACTCATCCTTTCAAAGGAGGCATGCCAGTCATGGCGGAGCTCGGTCAGTGCGGCCAGAACGGTCCCGTACGGCGGCTCCGAGTTTAGGCTCTCCAGTTCCGTGGCAGGGGATGGTGTAATTAGCGTAGCCTTCAGGTCATCGGTGGGCCGGGCGGCATGTTTGTAGCACAGGATAGCCCTCGCCATCTCGGGGAAGGCAGCCGCCATCGCTCCCTCCCCGGGATGTACACACGATGAAGGGGCTAAGCACGGTGTAAAGGCATCGCAAAGCGGGTCGCCATCGCGGACACAGCTCACGGTTCTGGAGCACCGCACAGGGGATGTCATTGCCGATCCACCGCTAGAAAGAGGCAATCACAGGGGTGACCAACAGGAAGGAGGCAGTTGCCGGTTCAGCGGCTATCGGCGGAGAGGAGGCAAACGGGGCGCAGATCCAAGGCTTCAGTGGCCATCTAGGCTTGCGACGATATCTCCGGCAGTACAGCTCGCAGGGATCTCGGAAGCACACGGGCGGACTCAGCGCGGACACAGCATCGCACTACTGTGGTCAAAAAGCAGGATAGAAGGCAGGATAGCAGCGCTGGATGTGCAGGCTCGCGGAGCCGAGACACGGCACGTCCGTTCAGGTCGCCATCTTGGCTCCTCCCCCCATGTAAGGTCCTTTTGATGGGCAGAGGAGGTTTCTGAGGTGGGAGTATCAGGCAAGTAACACTACTCAGCCTGCCTCGTTGCCAGCCTTCAGAGAGAATCTCTCTTCATTATTACCTCCATCTGACCCCAGACTCTGCAGTACACTCCCTTCCAGGCCTGATCATCAATTTTCTACAATCTCTCTACCGTGCACCTTAACTCACAGCTAACCTTGTTCCCCAGCCCCATATCAGGCACCACCTGGCTTCATTCTCCATAATCCCACTAAAAATATTTGTAAAATCACCTTCAAACTGAAAACCCTGAATATAAGAGTAAATATAATTAGCACACACTTTAAAATATGTTACACAGTGGCCCTAATGACCCAACTGCTAATTAAATAAGCAAAAACATTACAGGGTCTATTATAGCGCCGGTGCAAAAGTATTTATTGGTGTCCCACCACTGACCTCTTACTCGATAGACAACTTTACTACCACCCTCCAACAGTGCACTTCATCTCTCCTTAGCCCCTTTCAGTCATGACCTCCTCATCAGACTCCCTCCCTACCTGCCCTCCACCAGTGTCCCTCATCTCTCCAAAGCCCCTCCCCATGACCACCTCCTCAGACTCCCACACAAATACCCTCCACCAGTGCCCCTCATTGCTCCATAACCCCTCCCCATTGACCTCCTCCTGAGTCCCTCACTGCCACCCTCCACCAGTGTCCCTCATCGCTCCAAAGCACCTCCCCATGACCTCATCGGATTCCCTCATTGCCACCCTCCTCCCAGACTCCCCCACTACCACCCTCTACCAGTGCCCCTCATCTCTCCGTAGCTCCTCCCCATGACCTCCCCCTCCTCGGATTCCCTCATTGCCATCCTCCAACACTGGCCTTCATCTCTCCGTAGCCTCTTCCCCTCATGACCTCCTCCTCAGACTCCCTCCCTACTACCCTCCACCAGTGCCCCTCATCACTTCAAAGCCCCTCTGCCTCATGACCTCCTCCTCAGACTCCCTACCTACCACCCTCCACCAGTGCCCATCACTCCAAAGCAATCCCCTCATGACCGCCTCCTCAGACTCCCTCCCTACCACCCTCCACCAGTGCCCCTCATGCCCTCCTCCTCAGACTCCCTCCCTACCACCCTCCACCAGTGCCCATCCCTCAAAAGCAAACCCCTCATGACCGCCTCTTCAGAGTCCCTCCCTACCACCCTCCACCAGTGCCCATCATCACTCCAAGCAACACCCCCTCATGATCTCCTCCTCAGACTCCCTTCCTACCCCTCCACCAGTGCCCCTCATCACTCCAAAGCAACTCCCCCTTATGACCTCCTCCTCAGAATCCCTTCCTACCACCCTCCACCAGTGCCTCTCATCACTCCAAAGCCCCTCCCCCATGACCTCCTCTTCAGACTCCCTCACAAACAACCTCCACCAGTGCCTTCCATCTCTCTGTATCTCCACCCCTCATGATGCCCCCTCGGATTCCCTCATTGCCACCCTCCAACAGAGCCCATCATCACTCCATAGCCCCTCTCATATGCATTTTATTTCTTGTATAGCGCTACTCGTAGTGTAGGGTATCACAGTACTGTACATCACACACACATTATGCAGACACAATGATTCATAAAAGTATCCAAATCAGCCTATAGGGAATGTCACATAAGCTAATGAAGATTACCAGGTGTAAGAATCACATCTCATCCATGCTGCTGGGCAATATGTATTAAGAGTGTTGGGTCTGGAGAACCACAAACACGGGATTTAAAGCATACCCCAGTGGTTGGCTGTACTGATTAGAAATTATATCTGCCCAAACTCTGTATTGCAACATTAGAATAATGAAATACTGGGAAAATTCGAACTAACTAGCAATACAAAAAAAAATCTAATTATACCATTCTGGTTTGTATACACGTCTTTGATCACGCTGTCCTATGTATCAAAGGATCTCTGTGACAAAGGCAGTAACCTACTGAGCTATCCACGTTAACTACAGTTCTATTGCATTTAAATACTACAAACCAAAAAAAGAACGCTCTCCAGCAACGCTCTCCAGCAAGATCAACAATCCCCAAGGTTGTTTGGACATTTAGTTGTCGTGCATCCTTGCAGAACCACTCATGAATGATACCACCGATTTAAACACACGATGTAAATGAAAATGAAATAAACACGGCGTTCTAAGTATGTCTTTCTTACAGATTTAAAAAACACAATAGCCACACATTCTCTTACCTGCTCCTTACGAACTCTGTCACAGCCAGATCGGTTAAACAAACAGCTCAAGGGGTCAGGAAGGTCAGGAAAACGGCAAAACGAACTCCTCTTTACCAGCAGAAAAGAATTAATTATCCACAAATCCAGTTCCAAAGAAAGGCTTTGTCCCCTTCGCAGTGCCCCTAATGTACCTGCACGAGCCGGCGGGGACACAGCCCACCTGCCTAATAGGAGATGCGTGATTGGGGGTGCGAGCCCAGTCCCAATCACGCAACTCCTAAAGAAAGATAACGTTCGAAGAACGTTTTAACTTGCAGTGGCCATATTCTGCTGGCCTTGCTGACGTCACTGCCAGGGCCAAGGGTTATGTTTGGGTGGGCCAGGCCAAAGTTTGGGTGGGCCCGGCCCACCCGGCCCACCCTCTAGAACCGGGCCTGCATCCAACCCATCAATGTGTTTATTTGGGCAGTGCCAGCATTAGAAATAAACCAGTTCAAGGGCAGAGCAGATACCCACCATCCCCGAGTTCATATTTGCCCCTGGAAAGTGCTGCTACACTGATTTTGAAGTTAAAGATGGGAGAGTACTCAGCCCCTGAGAGCAGCTGCCAGTCTAAAGACCTGGGCAGCGTGAGGCACCATTCATGGGTCGCCAAGATATGGCAGATTAGCAGAAATTGGGTAGGCTTCCATAGAAGCACCCATGGGTACAGCGTCGTAAACACTTTGAATGCCAATATTTTTGTGTCAAATGTTGCCTGCCCTCTGTACTGCCCGCGATCTCACTTCGCACATTGCTGGTTCCTTGTCTCTTTCTACAAGTCGGAAAATGTGACCTTAATGTGGCAATCGACTGAGGAAAACTGACCACAGGGTCTTCTTACCCAATCAGAAATATTTAAGGTTCCTGTGCACCTCAACAATTTTTTTCCACTGGGTTTCCCAAAGTCGGTTTGATTCAAATGGACAAGCAGAGGGCAGATCTGAATATTATCACAAAATATGAAACAGATAAAGATGGAACGTATTCAGCAACTGAACGTGCCGCTTTATTTCATGTATTTTTTGGGATGCATAGTCGATTATAACTCATACAAGGGGCATATTTAACTCTTTGGATGAATGCATTCCCTCATTAACATAATTGCATGCATAAATACACCTTTTAGCTTGCTAACGAGAGGATGTTGTCTTGACGGGAAAATGGACGGAGCAGCCTTCTTTGGGACTTTTTTGTTGTGCTCTACGGGGCGCCTAATAGCAATGCAGAGTACCCGGATTCAGCATGACGCAAAAGGGAGAATACAATACCAGCCAGAGCAGGAATTGATAATTAGAGGATGTCAAGGGAAAGATGGGCGATAGAGGCTGAAACAACTTGCTCCAAAGAAAGTAACAGAGAGGAGCCATTTCGGAAAACGAAGAGGTCTGTTTTCTTCATAGTGCATGCACATTCAGGAGCATTACATTTCCACATATATCAGCTAATGAGCTTGTACACTTGCATGCTGACCAACTCACCTTCAAACACGTTTTCAATCAGAACCCCACAAACACCTTTACCCATGCACAGAGACCAACAAACATACAGGCATCAATGCATGCACAAAGGCAAACTCTGATGCATACCTAACTGCGTAGGTGCTGGAGTCGGCAGTGGTGATGTATATCAGAAAACAGCAGGACGATGTTCAGCAGAGGGCAGATAATCAATGTCTTACTAGAGAGAGGTAGAAATATAATATGGAGGAAAGATATGAGTAAGATTCTCAAATATTGTGTGGACAAATACGAAGCTGGATATATTTCGGTAGAGATATACCTATGGATAACCACACTTACAGATCTATAAAAATATATTGTGGGCCCGGGGATATAACTTGTGATCTTGTATTTGCATTAGGGGAGAAGGCTAGAGAGTTACACACTGGAGTTTGTCAAAAGATGGTGGAGAATGCACAATTGTAAGTTACATCAGGGTGGGGGACGGAAATAGTAATAAGACTTAAACAGAAAAAAACACTCACAAAAGATGGAAGATAGCAACCATAATGTGAATGTAAAGAAACGGGTGGAGGCACTGTCAATTCTGCTGAATTACAGTAGGTTGTTCTGATATTTGGAAGAAGCGAGATATCAGCCATAAACTGGCTTTAGTTCAGCAAGTCTATCAGACATGAACGCACATTGAGGTGTCGCAAGATTCACCACTGGTAAGAGAAGAGAGACTTCTGAACGTAGAGGGAATGGGATGCACTCTCTCTAGTCAAATTCACACCTCACTCAAAGTATCCCATACCAAACTTGTGTGCTATGAGGGAAAATGTTCAACCTCTATTTAACACCCTGCTGGCAAAGGATTTTTTATTATAACTTCACTACTCTATTAAGGTCATGCTTCATCATCAGGTCTGAACCTGGTACCTAAAAACCAGGATGGGCTCAACCATGTTCCAGGGAGCACTTTGAATATTTTTCTAGCCATGGTCTCAGAAGGATAATAAAACACCTGAAACAACCAAGGTATCCCTTTAATTAGTGGTTGTTTGGATGTGGTTAAAAGATTTGTTGCGAGAGAATAAGAATATAATTGACCTATTATCCTAAAAGATGGTCAATATGTTTTAGGCATGTAAAATAAAGGTTTCCTAATTAGGGAACCCTTTATAGCCACATGGGGGCGCAGGGGAGGGCATGCGCATGAAGGCACATAGGGCCAGATGTAGGTAAATCTTTATTTACCGACTCTAAAATACCGAATTTTACCGATTCGGTACTTTAGATTCGATAAATAAGATGTAGGTAATTATTCGGTAATTTTTACCGAATCGGAATGATTCGGTAAAGTTACTGAATCAGTATTTTACAGAATCTGTAAAATTTAGGCCCGCTACATCTCAATCACCAAATACCAATCGGTAACGGCCGAAATCGGCTGTTACCGACCGGTATTTGGTGACCTACATCTGGCCCATAGTCGTCAAGGGTAACATGCCAGCAGAGAACTTACTTTCAGTCCCACTCTCCAACCAACTCCTCAGGAGGAGTTGGAAATTCCAATGCACAACGTTTAGAAGAGTTGTATCTCACGATGCAAGTATAAGTGTGCTGAATGGTATGTATGTTTGAGACAAACTTTTGGGCAATGTGTTTTGTGTGTCCTGAGGAAAGCCCTGAACCCAAGACGAAGTTTTTAAACTGTTTAATCCTTTTTAAAGTCAGTTTTTATTGTATGCAGAGGTGTATGCTGATTTAATGAAGAACCATTTTCATTCCTGAGTTTTCTATAATTGTGAAATTTTAAGTAATTGAACAAATTATTAAAATGACGATGTCAATGGTTCGTTTAAACAAGCGATGTGTATTTTACACTTAAAAATATCATGAACACTTTTTCTAATTTGTGGACTTTTACAAGTTTGTGTAGTTTTAGGAAAGAAAAAAAGTGTGGGAAAATCTTTTGTTTCAAGGAGGTTGCAGGAAAAACAGCCCCAGTTTTGGAGCAAGTAATCTCTGACATAAAGGGCCATATTTATGAAAAGTGACGCATCGCTGAATGGAAATGGCAATGCTCACTTTTCATTGCGCCCTCCTTGGGACATGATGGATGCGTCATATTTACTGTATGACGCATCATGTCGCAAGGAATGACAGATTTGTTTGGTTTACTGACATATCAGTCATCACAAAAAATGAGGCATTGCTGGGGGAGGGATATTCCAGCAATGCAGGCGGGAGGGATGTGAATATAGCACTGCATCACCATTACACCTGCCATGAGGCAGGCGTAAGGTTTTGACGCATTTGCGCCCTAGAAGTGGAGCAGTGAAATCTCACAGATTTCACTGCGTTACTTCTACGAGTCTTACTTGAGTGGGAACACCCCCTCTGCATACATTATACCTGATGCAGGCATAATGTAGTGCAGGGGTTTGCAAAGTGATGCATCTAAGCTTAGAGCGTCACTTTGTAAATAGGGCGCAACAGGGGGCATGTTTTACGCTGGGGGGAAAGCCGCAGTGCAAAGCGGACACGGACATTGCCATTGCTGGGGGTCTTACCCTCTTGCTGCCACCACCAGGAGTCCAACGGTCATAATTTCCATCATCGCCGCCGCCGCCCCGGGACTCCAGATCCCGGCAGCCTTAGCGGCGCGGCAAAATCGACGCAGGACATCAGCGTCAGGAGCTGCACATAAGCAGCACAGCCCTCCGCTACGCGGGACGTGCGCGGGACAAGCCGGGCAAAGCCTGGGCCAAGGGCAGGCCCGTCCAAGCCCG
This sequence comes from Lissotriton vulgaris, assembly GCF_964263255.1. NCBI lineage: Eukaryota > Metazoa > Chordata > Amphibia > Caudata > Salamandridae > Lissotriton > Lissotriton vulgaris. The sequence continues at coordinate 791,487,676 of NC_141698.1, forward strand.
TCACAGACCGGAGGAGACCGGGCTGGGCCACCCCTCTGATGTCCACCAGAAACTGTGAGTATTGACAAGATTTGTGACTTGTAATCTTGGCCAACATGGCAGCTAGAAAGGGAATGAAACCTTCACCCACAGGGCATGTAGCTGAAACCCTGGACCAATTCATACTGAGGGCCTCGTCGGTATTGGAACGAGAGATCGTTATGACGGAACGCCGGATGTCACAGTACCCGGTTTTCCTGAGGAGATCATCCCTGGGACTCGCTGCACAAGCTCTCTCACCGGCCCCTCTCTCGCAAGGTATTGTAAATGAAGGACTTTCTGGATGTATAAACTCTTCCCCCAAAAATTCAGTGAAATTGGTGGATGTGTCTAAGCAACCCCCACCTAGCCAGACCACCGACAAGGCAACTGTTCATGTAGAAGCGAGTAAAACCCCGCCTGACCTGGACATATGCAAAGAGGGCGCAATCTCCAAGGGGAAGCGGACAGGTGCTCCACTTCGGGGGAGAAAACCTAAACAGCCTAAACCTAACAACCAAGCGGAACCGCCAGGTGTGGAATATATTGAGCATACCACATCTGCGATTCCCCTAGATAGCCCTTGTGAGGTTGGCACTGACCCTGCTTGTTTAAGCCAACCTAGCATAGACTTGTTGGTAGGAAAACTGACTACAGTCTTGTCCACTTTCATCCAGCCTCTAGAGCAAAGACTTAAATCCATTGAAAAAAGGCTGGCGAAAATAGAGGAATCACTTGTGAGAAACGCGGATTCTGCAAAGGAACTCATTGCCATTAAAACCCAAATTCAAGCATTGACAGTTACATTGGACGCTATGCAGACTCAGCCTAAGATAATAACTACTAGTTCTAGTAACCAACTCCCTGTGATCACTGAACAACGGTCCAACTCATGCCCCAGCAAAACTGGACCTATACCTGCGGGAAATGCCTCGCCTCTGAAACATGCAATAACAAAATCCCCGGGTAAAGCTACCACTAATCAATCTCGGGGCAATTTTCACTCTATGAACTTGCCATGCATCGATTTACCTCCGGAAAGCGCTCCGTATATGGTTTTCCTCACAGGGGTCCCCAAGCGGGCCCAGGATAGAACAGAAACGTTCACGGAACTTAGGAATAAGTCGATATATTGGTTGAACACTTACAGACCTTTGCCAAGAAACATCAAATGCAAAATTTTGTTCGCCAGAAGGGTGGGATGGGTGGGCCCCAAACCAAAAAATGAGGATGGGGACTGTGTAATTATAAATTTCCAAGGCTGCAGGGTAGTCGATCATGTGTGCAGCAGTCGCCACAATAGTCTAGATACTACCATCAAAACACAAAGGTTAGGTTACTTTTATCAACCGGCTAACTCACACTGCACCACCGACTACAGGACCCCAGACCCATGGCGCCTGCTAGATGTTTCCTGGCGCAATGTAGATGGCACTCGGGAATGGTGGGCCAGGGACGAAGTACTAGGTTTTCCAGTAAACAATAGATACAACCTGCTGGACCAAGTAGACTGACTACAGACTCCCCCTCGGCCCAAAGCTGTGCGCCCAGTAGATGATACTGGGAAGGAAAGTTTGAGGGTCATTAGGAATGATTACTTGGGGGTGGTGTGTCGGACTGCAGGTCCTCCACCCGTTATTGGAGTCAGTCTACATTATGAGGGAAAACTCCTGTTAGCCATCTGGGACCCAGAGGTTGTCTTACCATCCACAACGAATGATAACTTGATATCCCTGGCCCAAAGCCATACTATCCACCTAGCTTTAGATCAACGCGCATCTGCTTCTAAGGTCTGTGAAATTACTAGTCTCGAACTTGGGGCAAGGGTGGGTAACAGGCAGACACCAACGAAGGCGACTCTTAAAATCCTATCCTGGAATATAGCGGGCCTCGTCGCCAACTTAGATATTCCTGATTGGTGTACCTTTGTAGATCTACATGGGATCTGCTTATTCCAGGAAACGTGGGCGATAAACCCCACTCAAAGAATGGGATATGTCTCCTTTGTGGAGCCTGCGGTAAAGGGCCCGAGAGGCAGACCATCGGGGGGTTGTGCATTTGTCATTGTCAAGAACCTAACCTACTCGCTTTCGAAAAAATCTAAAAACTTTCCTGTTCCCCAAAATCTAGATAACACAGACCTATGCATTTCTGTAATCCATCTCCCTCTGGTTAGTCCTAAGCGCTGGGATGCTTCCGAGTAGCCATGCGCTATAGAAGAGCCTTTTAATAATAATAATAATAATTTGGGTGGGTGTCCATCTTGGATTCACGTTGAAAAGAATTGAAGCTAATAGTCCTGATCTCACGTGTATCATGATGTCACAAAAAAAACCACCAAAACTGGCACTTATTAATATATACTCACGGCCAGCACGACCGGGGGGAACCTCCCATACTCTGGACCAGCTGATTACCCTATTGCATTCAATCGGAGGCGATGTTGCCCTGTTGATCGGAGGAGACTTCAATTGTCACTTTGAACCGCTTAACGGTGTCCCTCCGATCACAACTGAAGAAGATGAAATTTGGTCAGTTTCACCCCCTAACGTCTATCCAGTGAAACACTGGACAGCCCTTGCCCTACAGTTGACCTCTCTCACTTATACTTTGTCCATCAGAGCATGTAATGGGCGACTTCAGGCCGCTTGAACGTTCCAATTATAGGCCTATAGGCCTTATTGATGTGAACCAGAAAACTTTTGCCAGGGTCCTTCTACAACGCCTACAGGATTGGACTAACGATAACAACATCTTGACTCCGCTTCAAGCGGGCTTTAGGGCCAAAACTTCAACAATTGACCAACTATTCCGACTACAGGTTCTCCATTGGAAGCACGTAGTTCTGGAAGGGGGTAGTTTATACCTTACCTTCGTGGACCTAAAATCCGCATTCGATATGGTGGACCGGAACCAGCTATGGACCATTTTACTATCAATGGGGGTTCCATATCTATGCCACTAATTTAAAATCCCCCACGAAGGCACTTATGCCAGAGTTCGCTTTGGCAACCAAGGCCAACTAACTGGGCCATTCCCGATTGGGAAGGGCGTTAGACAGGGCTCTGTGTTAGCCCCAGCCCTGCTCTCCCTCTTTCTCAATGGGCTCATAGAAGATCTCCTTGCCATTGATGATATTGACTCCCCCAAATTGGCCTCTCAAAGATTTCCTGCACTAATGTTTGCAGATAACACCCTGCTGCTTTCAAAATCGCCTATGGGCATGCAGCGGGTGTTGAACCAGTTTACTAAATTCTGCAACAAAAGATATTTGGTGGTCAACATCAATAAGATCAAGTACATGGTTTTTAATGCAAGTACCATCCGACGATGGAAGGCAGACCCCTGGAAAGGGTGCCACTCTTTGAAAACCTAGGTCTATCCCTGAACGTGCAAAAAAATTGTGCGCACAAAATAGTAAGCGCCCCCCTTGAAATTTTTAGAGTCGAAGCCAGGTCATCATCCCTCTATGGGGCCGAACACTGGGGGCCCGTATAACCAAATTACCTTTCCATCACAGAAAATAACTTTATTAGGCAACTTCTGACCTTGCCAAGAAGTACCCCCTTGGGTCCACTCAGATTGGATTTGAATATTCGTCCAATTGCAGATGCTGTTGCCGCACGGCCACTACTTTATTGGAGGCGGCTGTGGAGTACTCCTGAGTTGGTGTGCTATAAGGAGGAACTGAAAGTGGTTATGGCCTCACTAGGTGCTGGTAGGATCCCTTGGCTATCCTTTGTAAGGCAGACCCTTACCTCGATTGGGCTCGAGAATCTCTGGTTAAATCCCGAGGTCTCTTGCCCAGCTATCTCCAAAAAAAACATGTCCTGTATTGTAAAAGACTTCAATATAAGGAATATTTTTCGTGCAATTAAAACTTCAAGTTTGACTGACACCTTCCTGGATTTTAAGTCTAATTATAGCTTTGATCAGGAGTTAGATGCCATTCAACCCACCCTGGCGAAGAAGCTCTACTTACAATTCAGATATGGTACTCTGCCCTTATATTCAATGACCGATAGGTGGACAGGGGGTCCAGCACGTCCCTGCCCAGGGTGTCGAACAGAGGCCCAAACTCCTACACACGTTATCCTCATCTGTCCGGCATATGGTAACATCAGGAAGAAGTGGATAATCCAGCTGTGCAAAAATCTGGGCATCAATCATTATCTGGCTTTTTACAGGATTCTGAAAACTGATACCAACTCTGTGATAGTGTTTGTGGTAGTGAAGTTCCTGTTTCTAATGTGGTCAATTCGAAGGAACTTGATAGCCAATATTCCCATAAATTTGCACTAAGTTTCAATGGTTAACCTGAGAGTTGATTAGAGTGATCTCAACTCGTTTTATCAATTTTAAGGCTATCAGATTTAATCTAATTTTTATATTTTTAACGAAAAGTGTATAAATCAATTTTTAATGTCTCCCTTTGATGACTATATGAAGGTGATACATGACTCAATTGTAATTTTTAATAAAACTTATTGGATGTAAATTGTATATTTTATGTGCTTTTATGGTATAACAAACCGCAATAAAGCTTTCGAATGAATGAATGAAAATGACAATGTCAATGGTTCGTTTAAACAAGCGATGTGTAGTTTTAGGAAAGAAAAAAAGTGTGGGAAAATCTTTTGTTACAAGGAGGTTGCAGGAAGGAAAGCCCCAGTTTTGGAGCAAGTAATCTCTGACATAAAGGGCCTTTCACCCCCTAACGTCTATCCAGTGAAACACTGGACAGCCCTTGCCCTACAGTTGACCTCTCTCACTTATACTTTGTCCATCAGAGCATGTAATGGGCGACTTCAGGGCGATATCCCAGGCCAGCCAACCTACAGAGGTATGGGACATGCATCTGTTATAGATTACTTCATGGTTAGTCTGGCCTTGTGGCCCAAAGTGCTGGATTTTAGTATTATTCCCGCATCGAAAGTGATCACAATCCTTTGATCACTGAGATGGACTTCCAGCTGACTGGTGAGGACAACGCCCAGATTGCTACCATAAGTAGTGAACTAAGAATAGTCCAAGGTGGGAGAAGAATCCGATGGGCAGCCGTGAAGATGTCCACTGAAAACATGGCCAAAATGTATCGGAACATAATCCCCCTGCTCGAAAGAGCATATTCAAGCGTTGTCCATTCCTCTGACAAAGGTATAGGTGGTCTTTCCAGTATACACAAGGAACTGGTATCAGTACTGGAGGACACCTTTTATAAACCATGCCCCATTAAGCCAAAACCACGAGGCAATGGCAACCTTTGGTTTAATAGGGGCTGCAGGGACGCAAGGGAGTATTATTATCGGCACTAAAACAAGGCAACAGGCCATGGGTCACCGCAACTAGACAGGCATATAAAAAAATCATAACTAACGCAAAAGCAGAGTGGGAAGCAGATCGATGGTCTGCTATTAGATCCGCACTTGTGACAAAGGATGCTAGGTCCTTTTGGAACCTTGTCCATACTGGGAAACCAGAGGGCAGGACTACAATTGACCCTAACATCTCAGAAGAAGCCTGGTCTTCCTACTTGAAAGAGCTTTATTCTGTCCCCCCGTCATCATTAAGTGAGTCCCCGTCAAGCCTCTTGACTCTGGATCCTATGTGGTCTTTACCACTGTTCACTCTGGTAGAAGTCCAAAAGTACTTACTAATTATTCAACCAAACAAAGCCCTGGGATTGGACAGGATTCCGGGTGATCTTTTCAGAGAGGAGCCGACAGTTTGGGTCCCATATTTTCTAGTTTTATTTAACGCAATACTGCAGGGGCTACCCCTGCCTTGTACTTGGTTGGGGGCGGAGATTATCCGAATCTACAAGAAGGGCACCCCGCTTGAACCTTCCAATTATAGGCCTATAAGCCTTATTGATGTGAACCAGAAAACTTTTGCCAGGCTCCTTCTACAACGCCTACAGGATTGGACTAACGATAACAACATCTTGACTCCGCTTCAAGCGGGCTTTAGGGCCAAAACTTCAACAATTGACCAACTATTCCGACTACAGGTTCTCCATTGGAAGCACGTAGTTCTGGAAGGGGGTAGTTTATACCTTACCTTCGTGGACCTAAAATCCGCATTCGATATGGTGGACCGGAACCAGCTATGGACCATTTTACTATCAATGGGGGTTCCATATCTATGCCACTAATTTAAAATCCCCCACGAAGGCACTTATGCCAGAGTTCGCTTTGGCAACCAAGGCCAACTAACTGGGCCATTCCCGATTGGGAAGGGCGTTAGACAGGGCTCTGTGTTAGCCCCAGCCCTGCTCTCCCTCTTTCTCAATGGGCTCATAGAAGATCTCCTTGCCATTGATGATATTGACTCCCCCAAATTGGCCTCTCAAAGATTTCCTGTACTAATGTTTGCAGATAACACCCTGCTGCTTTCAAAATCGCCTATGGGCATGCAGCGGGTGTTGAACCAGTTTACTAAATTCTGCAACAAAAGATATTTGGTGGTCAACATCAATAAGATCAAGTACATGGTTTTTAATGCAAGTACCATCAACTGCCCCCATCCGACGATGGAAGGCAGACCCCTGGAAAGGGTCCCACTCTTTGAAAACCTAGGTCTATCCCTGAACGACAAAATGGGGTGGGGTCCTGAAATGACCAAGGCCAATCTAAGATTAACACAGGCAGCAGGGGGGATTCTCAAAGTGCAAAAAAATTGTGCGAACAAAATAGTAAGCGCCCCCCTTGAAATTTTTAGAGTCGAAGCCAGGTCATCATCCCTCTATGGGGCCAAACACTGGGGGCCCGTATAACCAAATTACCTTTCCATCACAGAAAATAACTTTATTAGGCAACTTCTGACCTTGCCAAGAAGCACCCCCTTGGGTCCACTCAGATTGGATTTGAATATTCGTCCAATTGCAGATGCTGTTGCCGCACGGCCACTACTTTATTGGAGGCGGCTGTGGAGTACTCCTGAGTTGGTGTGCTATAAGGAGGAACTGAAAGTGGTTATGGCCTCACTAGGTGCTGGTAGGATCCCTTGGCTATCCTTTGTAAGGCAGACCCTTACCTCGATTGGGCTCGAGAATCTCTGGTTAAATCCCGAGGTCTCTTGCCCAGCTATCTCCAAAAAAAACATGTCCTGTATTGTAAAAGACTTCAATATAAGGAATATTTTTCGTGCAATTAAAACTTCAAGTTTGACTGACACCTTCCTGGATTTTAAGTCTAATTATAGCTTTGAGCAGGAGTTAGATGCCATTCAACCCACCCTGGCGAAGAAGCTCTACTTACAATTCAGATATGGTACTCTGCCCTTATATTCAATGACCGATAGGTGGACAGGGGGTCCAGCACGTCCCTGCCCAGGATGTCGAACAGAGGCCCAAACTCCTACACACGTTATCCTCATCTGTCCGGCATATGGTAACATCAGGAAGAAGTGGATAATCCAGCTGTGCAAAAATCTGGGCATCAATCATTATCTGGCTTTTTACAGGATTCTGAAAACTGATACCAACTCTGTGATAGTGTTTGCGGTAGTGAAGTTCCTGTTTCTAATGTGGTCAATTCGAAGGAACTTGATAGCCAATATTCCCATAAATTTGCACTAAGTTTCAATGGTTAACCTGAGAGTAGATTAGAGTGATCTCAACTCGTTTTATCAATTTTAAGGCTATCAGATTTAATCTAATTTTTATATTTTTAACGAAAAGTGTATAAATCAATTTTTAATGTCTCCCTTTGATGACTATATGAAGGTGATACATGACTCAATTGTAATTTTTAATAAAACTTATTGGATGTAAATTGTATATTTTATGTGCTTTTATGGTATACCAAACCGCAATAAAGCTTTCGAATGAATGAATGAAAATGACAATGTCAATGGTTCGTTTAAACAAGCGATGTGTAGTTTTAGGAAAGAAAAAAAGTGTGGGAAAATCTTTTGTTACAAGGAGGTTGCAGGAAGGAAAGCCCTAGTTTTGGAGCAAGTAATCTCTGACATAAAGGGCCTTTTTTTATGAAAAGTGACGCATCGCTGCATGAAAACGACAATGCTCACTTTTCATTGCGCCCTCCTTGAGACATGATGGATGCGTCATATTTACTGTATGACGCATCACGTCGCAAGGAATGACAGATTCGTCAGGTTTACTGATGTATCAGTCATAACAAAAATGAGGCATTGCTGGGGGGAGGGATATTTCAGCAATGCAGGGGGAAGGAATATGAATATAGCACTGCATCACCATTACACCTGCCATGAGGCAGGCGTAAGGTTTTGACGCATTTGTGCCCTAGAAGTGGAGCAGTGAAATCTCACAGATTACACTGCGTTACTTCTACGAGTCTTACTTGAGTGGGAACACCCCCCCCCCCCTGCATACATTATACCTGATGCAGGCATAATGTAGCACAGGGGTTTGCAAAGTGACGCATCTAAGCTTAGAGCGTCACTTTGTAAATAGGGCGCAACAGGGGGCATGTTTTACGCTGCAGATGCGTCACAAAAAGTGACACAACAGTGGCGCAAAACTGTCGCAAAGACTCATAAATAAGGCCCAAAGGTTTTTATGAGAACCTTCTTCCACAAAAGCCTTATTATTGTCAGCAAAGTTCACTTGCAAACAAAGTTGCAAGAATATGCAGTACTCTGTATGTTTTGCAAACTGTACAAAGTTTAGAACTTTACCTTCCTCTAATGTTGGGCACTTATTGGCCAAAACGTTACAACACCCATACTGTATCTGGCACAAATAAAAGCAGATACTTGTGAGGTCACAACAGATTCCTCTGCATTTTAGGCTCAGTATGACAATTCATGTTTACAAAGAGCCAAGGTATGTAGAGATACCCCTGTAATACAGAGATTTGCACTTTTTACAATATTGAAGCATTCAATGTGCAGTTTGTTTGACCAGAACTGCAAACGTCTATATGGGCATGTAAATGCCCCAGATATAACACTAAAGTATTTAAATTGAATAAATAAAGACATGCATTTACTTAAGAGGCATGCCTTTGCAATGTGGCCGAACAAAAACATATGGTAATATAACATGTGTTTGAGTATATCTACATCTACAGGGAAAACATTTATTTATTCACTGAGTTTTTTGTCGCGTTAACGTGTTTGCTAGCAGCCATTTCAGGTTGGTTGTAAATGGAGTGGTGGGAGGTGGAGTGAAAAAACACAGGGTCAACAAAACAAAGGAAAGAGGCCAAGGACCAGGAGAATCAGCAAGGTGTGAGAGAATGTAAGTTGTCTGTCTTGAGAACTGTAGATTTAGTATCAAGATGTGTGTTGAAAACTATTTTTAAGAGGAACATTTTCAAGTTGTCCTGAAGAAACAATAGTCATCTTAACTCCTTAACATTGGAAACAGCTCACTTTTGTGGAGCTGCTTTATATATAATGTGAATGTCGGCCAAGGGCATTAGAGAGCTTTACACGATAACTAGACATTTTATACCTGAAAAATCAGAGGTTATATTTTCTTTCATTTTTTTTAGGCACAGGGCAATTAAGTGATTTGCCCAACATCATAGGCTGTTAAGCTGAGGCAGGATTTAAACTTGGTTCTGACGGTGCGGGGTAACCGAGATCTTAGACACCCTAATCTTTTTACCTCAATCAGAATTCCCACATTTACTGGATCGAAGACAGTGTTAAACTCAATTTCATGAGGCAATGTGACCCCAAGATAAAGCACACTCCAATGCATGGAAATATCAGAATACAATCAATTAAGTAAACAGGCCCACTCAATAATTGAGTTGTAGATAAACGGAAAGTGAAGGGATTTATCACAAAATGTAAAGTAAGAGGTACAGAGTCAGTGCCATGAAGGAACTCGAGGAAAAAGGCAATGCAGAGAAATGGAATGAGAAATTATCCTAAATTCCATGTAGGCATCAATATTGGGAGACTAATGGAAAGCATTCTCAGCAGGGCAGGAAAGTTTTCTAGCCCACCCTGAAAATTGAGGGTTTTTATATATTATTTTTGCATATTAAATTGAAAGTACTGCAGAATCACTGTGGTGTGAGCAAATGTATCATTTCATCAGCATGTCAGAGCACCTGAAAAATTAACATCATATTCCCTCAACACCTAAGCACTATCCCACTATGCTTATGTCATGTAGAAATGCTAGGACAAACTAGATACACTATCAACAGTGGTATATGACTGAATAAGGCACAATGAAACAGCGGATGGACCTTGAGGTTATAGTTGCAGCTTGTGACTGAGACGTGGAAAGTTGATGTAGAGCAGCATAAAAATAACAGTCAAAATAAGTCCGTAGATCTCAGCTTGACTGTGTATTGTAGAAATGGCAAGGAGAGATGTGTTCGGGGAAAGATATAAGTGATAGGAATGACCTCTATTTTAAATAAAATGGCGATATTTACCTAAACTGAGGCCTCATTAACACACATGACAAAAATGCACTTTTACACAGTATAGAGAGCTAGTTTTGAAAGCAACAGTTTCATGTCAGTGTGTTCTTGTGTACTTGAGTGTCAAAATACATTATGCATGTTATTAATGATGCACAAAAATATAAATGCACAAACATCTCTGACAGTTCCTTAGTTCTAAAGTTGGTGGCTTGAGTTGCTAGGCCTCATTTCTTCCTATTCATCTGCTTTACATCTTCTGCTCATCTCCCATTCATTCCCAGGACACTCCCCAACAGCGAACCTAGAGTCACAAAGTGATGGGAAACCAGTTTGGTCATCTATCACACTGCCAAAGCTGGACTACACAACCTTGGCTGCGAAAGTTAGTGAGTGGCTCAGAGAACAATAACTTGTCTCTGGGCCCTGGAATGGCCAATTGGTATTACCTGTTGCCCACTTAGGACTAATCAGCTATCTTGGAGGGGAGAGGAGCAGTTAGCAGATCAAATATCAGCTTTAGCTGTGCCTATTTTGACTTGGAGATGCCTGGGAGTGATACTCCTCTTCATACCCAAGATCCCACTAGACAGTCCGGGTACAGCCTTAGAAGAAGGATGTATGACGTTACAATGCATACTTTTACAACGCCTACCTTTACAACGCAATTTTTACACCGCAACATCTATTACAACGCATACCATTACAATGCATGCCATTACAACAAATTATTTGAAACTACCTTTACAACGCATTCCACTACAACGCATACTACATTTACAACACATACCATTACAACGCATAACATTACATTGCATGTAAGGTAAGTGTTGGATAGTGTAAGGGTTAAAATTACTATTCTAACTCCAGGGGGTGCAATAGTAGGGTAAGTGTTGGATAGTGTAAGGGTACTATGTGTTGTAATGCTATGCGTTGTAATGGTATGCGTTGTAATGAGTGCGTTGTAATGGCATGCGTTGTAGTGGTGTGCGTTGTAGTGTCATGCGTTGTAATGGTTGCGTTGTAAATGCATGCGTTGTAATGGATGTTGCGTTGTAAATGTTTCGTTGTAATGGTAGTGCGGTGTAAAAGTTGCGTTGTAAAGGTTGTTTCCCTAAGAGGAAGGGAAGCCCAGTTTTGTACCTGTCAGGTATAGCAGTGGCCCAAAAAGCTAAAGACCTATCTGGTGGCAGGTGGGTCCTGCCTTCTTGAAACAGTGGTTCCTGGTTTCGTATACAGTAATGTAAAGAGTAAGTGCTGTAAAAAGAGGTGGGGGGACTGTACAAGAATTGTTCGGATTGGGCTGTAGAATTTCTCCAGTCACCAGCTAGTGCAAATCTGGCACCTCCACCACCATCTCCTTAGAACCTTTCTCGGCCTGGGAAGACTCTATATGTTATGGTAAACGTTTTTATATAGTGCACGTACACCAAGTTGTTTCATGGCCGTGAGTGTCCAGGACAAGCTGCTGCAATGGAGATTTTCGCCATATGCTTGTTGGAACAACCAGGTCTTTAACTGTTTCCTAAATGGAGCAAGGGAAGTCAAAGACCAAATCTCCAAAGGGAGCCAGGACCGCAAATCTCAGTCACCCATATTCCTTCCGTTTGGAGGATGGGATGACCAACAAATTCAGATGGGCAGACCTAAGGTCCCGTATAGGAATATAGCGCTGAATCCGGTATGATATGAATGCTGGACTGTTACCATGAAGAGACTTAAAGATGATGCACCCCAGCTTAAATGCTCATTGTTTGGCTACTGCAAGCCAGTAAAGTCTGACAATTAATGGTGTAACGTGGTGCCGTTTGGGCTGCTGGAAAATCAGACTGGCTGCCTGATTTTGCACTAATTGCAGACGTTTAAGTTGGTATGCCGGGATGCCCGGTATTGACTATGAGTTGGCGTAGTCAATACGAGAGATGACTAAGGCCAACACAACTTGAGTCAGGGCTTCAGTGGTAAAGCATCTACTAATCTTCCTGATCCTATGCAGCTGGAAGAAGCAGGAAGAGACCACTGTCCGAATCTGGGCTTTCACGGACAAGTTACTTCTAATGGCGAAGCCCAAGCTTTTAGTTGAGCATGCTGGTAGTGGAGGGGTTCCTTTTTCGGATGGCCAGAAGTTGGATTTCCAAGGGTTAGCTGGCCTGTCAAAAAGGATGAGCTCTGATTTATCCGGACTCAGCTTCAGATGGTTTCTATTCATCCACTCGCTTGTAAATCGAATAGTGGATTGGAAGTTGAGAACAGACAAGGCCGATTGATTGATATCAAATATTAATTAGAGGTCGTCGGCATAGTTAAAGATGCCGATCTTCCTTTCTCCAATAGAGCGGATCAGGTGCAATAAGTACAGGTAAAATAAGAGCAGCTAGAGAGAGGAGCCCTGCAGTACTCCACAAGCCAGTTTCATGTTGGGGGAAGAAATGTGAGCAAGACGAACAGCCTGGGGGCGATTGCTAAGAAAATATGCGATCCACTTGAGAGCCGGGCCCTTGATTCCAGCACTGCTGACCCATTCGACCAAAAGATCGTGGCCAACCATGTCAAATGCTGCAGAGAGATCAATAAGTACCAAGGCCTGAGTAGTGCCCAAGTCAGCCCCTTTCCTAAGTTCATCCACATCGGTAAGTATTACGGTCTCAGTAGAGTGAGCAGGTCAGAAGCCGGCTTGGTGGGGGTCGAGAAAGTGAGAGCTATCAATAAAGGAACTGAGGCTACTAGCGACATGAGCTTCCGTGACCATAGCCAAGTAGGGGAGTAAAGAGATAGGGTGCTAATTTGTAAGGACTAGGGGGTCCGCCCCAGGTTTCTTTAGAATTGGAACAATTTCTGCCTCTTTAAATGTTTGGATGATAACCCGCTTGCGGGAGCTATTGAGGAGCGCAAGGGGTGGGGGGGTCTGGACAGATAAAAAAGTCTTCCTGTAATATGTGCGGAGGGCAGCAATCGATGGGGCAGCCAGAACTAACCTTCCTCTGAAGAAGAAGACCCTCCAAGAAAAAAAATATTGACTTCTGACACTTGGGTCCTGCTGGAAGAGGAGCATTTACACAAAGTCTCAAGGACCCCAGAATTCTGCTTTCACCTAGGGACTGGAACTGCTCTTCAAGGGTCAAGGGGTTGGCCTCCTGTTTACCTGCTTCAAGACATAAAAAGCAGGATTCCTGACTCCACAAGGGGCTAGCTGACTAAAGAGGACTAGACACTGGAGGAGACCTGTTTGTGGAGAGATTTGGTGCTCAGAAGCTAGCCCTTGAGGAATGTTTTTAGTTCATAGATAATAAAAATCACTTTTTATTTTTCGAGGAGTTAAGATTATTTATTTATTTATTTTATATGTTTAATGGTTTTATTTAACCCTTTTGATGCTCATGACGGAACCCAGCCGTCATGAGCCACGGGTGGCCTGTGCGCATGACGGCTGGGTTCCGTCATGACCCCGCCCGCGATTGGAATGTCCAGCACCGGGCTGGAATTCCTGCAGCAGGCAAGGTGTTAAATATCTTTTGTGATTCATGAATATCTTTACGTTGGGATGTTTACTTTTATGTAATCCAATTATATAATTTAAACAATTGTACATGTTTCCAATAATTTATTTCAGTGTAATTATTACGTAATTAATTATATTTATTAATTTGAAGGTTATAGTATGTATTTGTTAGTTGTTTATTTTTGTTGTGGTACTTTCAATTTACTTTTTTTGGTTCCTTTCTTTACTTTTTTGGTATAATTAAAATGTATTTCTATATTGTATTGTTTTTAGGGTTATGTTTATTATTATTAGTTCAGCACTTTACCGCATGCAATTATGTTTGAAATGGGAATAGTAATTTTGACCCCACCACTAAAAGTCCAACACTTTCCTCAATATGGTTAGGTTTGGAGTTGGAGTAGTGAATCTGAACCTCTCAAAGGTTAATACTTTCCCATACGTGGTTAGGTTTAGAGTTGAAATGGTAAATAAGTCTAACCCTTCCAAAGCTCACAACTTTCACCACTGTGATAATGTTTGGAGTTGTAACTGCAAGCCCCAAACCCCACACCCCAAACATCCAGCACTTTCCACAATGTTGTTAAGTTTGGAGAGGGGAATAGTAAACCTGACCCCCACTAAAGCCCAGAACATACCTCACTGTGGTTAAAATTTGAATGGGAACAGTAAATCTGACTTCCTCCAAGCATATTTTCCTTACTGTTGTTCAAGCTGATGTGGGAATAGCAAATCTGCCCCCCACCAAAATCCAGCACTTTCCCTACTGATGCTCTGACATCACAAATGGCCAACACTTTACCTACTGTTCCCTTCATTGGAGTGGGAATAGTAAAACCTGAAACTTCCAAAGTCTATCACTTTTCCTACTATGCTCAGCTTGGAGTAAGAAAAGCATGTTTTATCACTATAAGTCTAAATTCAATTATACAAATGTTTTGTTTTACATTTATGTTAAGACTTATTTTATGTGTTTTACTGTTAAAAGGTATTTTTTAAGTTACATTTTTTTTAACCATATTATTATTATATTTTCAACTTTAATAATTTTATTGTGGTTGTATGTAAATATATTTATTATAGTGTTTATATTTCTTAATAATTAAGGCCTGATTACAAGTACAAGTATTACAATACCTAACAGTCCTGAAGATAGTCTTGTATATGAAAAAGTAGAGACCGGAACGTCGACCCACACTTTTTCTTCTGAAATTTGTTTCAATTCTCATTAAGAAGAAAGGTGTTAACAATTATCACAGTGAAGGCTTCAAATCTATATCATTACCTTCTTGTCACATTATTTTTAGTCTTTTTTCTTAAAAGTACCCTGATTTGATTTTTCAAGATAAAAAGTGAATATTCTTCTATATAAACCCATCTTTGTTCTATTTTTTCTACATGCTTTTGCACCTATGATTCATAATCTGCATGATAATCAAGATTCTTATACACTATTACATTGAAGTACTAAAACTGTTGATATCAATTATTGTTCAAGGAAATCATTTATTTGACCTTGTAATTTAAGTATATAAATAATCTAAATTGAATGCTTGAATAAATCCCTTGAATGCAACTTTACCTTATCATTTCATTTTGCCCAAGCCCTCAAGGGTAGTTTGGGTTGCCCGTTTTGTTGTGTAGTACTTATTACAAGTACAACTATCCTCAAGACCATCGTACACATGGAGGAGGTCCAACCACCTCCACACTGCAGCTCCACCCGCAGTATTCTGAGTGTGGGGGTCAGACCACCACAAGACCTCAGGCTCTGCTGTGATCATGGATCTGGTCTTTGGGGTGCATGCGGGGTACATGATGTGCCCCCTGTAATTGCACCCCCATTCTTGCACGGTGTGACATACATGCCACACCATGCAGGAATGTGCTGCAGGCACAGTCGTGGCAGCAGGCTGCATGTTAGGCTCACCTACGAGCCTAACAGCCCACCGCCATGAGACCGCTGCAGCCCCACCCATCCACCCTGGATTGAACTCTAAATCTGGCGGGGGGAGCACCACAGCCTTGGTGGTCCTCCTACAGACAGAGGGGTCGCACTGCCGCAGGACGAAAGCCAATGTCGTAATAAAGCCTTAGGTATTTTTGTTGTATCATTCATATTTAGTTCATAATTTACATATTGTTTATTCTTGTATACATGTATTTAATGTATATATTTTTAGCTCATATTGTACTGTAAGCTATACAACTTATATATATTTTTATATTATATGTGTTTTGCAAATGTAATAATGTTTTTAAGTTAATATAATTATTAATATTTAAAATTAAATATACTTACCTATTTTGTGCCAATATTTTGGGTTTCTATATTTTGCAGTCAAAATGTTCTACTAAAATATAAACATACTATACATATAAAGCATGTAAAGGCGATATTTGTTTCCTCAAAGTTTTTGGCAATGTTTTGTACTGTAATAGTGTTTTGAGCAATATTCCCCCAAACAACCCACCATCTACTCGAATGCATAATACATGTACTGCAAGTATCAAAACACTGGATACATGTAATATGTTATGCACGTTGTTGCACAATATTGGGAATAAATACTTCAGCTACTGTACATAAATAACAACACTACACAGGTGTTCCAAAATGCTTAAAAAAACCTGTCATTCCTTTTTGAATTTGTAGTGTCCAGTGAGATTTCCTGTGGGCTTTTGCATGTGCCTGTAGTATAAACCTATCATTGGTGCCTGTTGTGTAATTTTAATACTTTCATTTCAGTCTTGAGATGACCTTGTTTGCTTTTCTGCTGTCATAACATATTATGTTGATTAGTCCAGACAATTGAGGGGAGGGGTGATATTTTTTACTCATATCTGCTGTTGGTGACTACATATGGGTTTCTGCATTTGGAGTATATGTATGAGTTCTGTGGAATTCAGCTAAAAATCCTGGAGAAGTCCTGGGAAGTTGTGAAAGTAGTGTGGAGCATTTTCATTTGTATGCTTTTACATGCGTGTAAATGTCTAGCATAAGTCGATTTGCACTAGCTAACATTTTTCGTTTTTTTGTCATGGGAAAGTATTGTCTCTGTTAAGATACATCTTCTGATGGAACCCTAACAATATTAGGGATGTTCCCTTCGATTTCTACACTGGTTACAAATTTAGATGTGCCCGTGAGATGAGTAAATCTTTGACTATATCCAAGGTGGAAATTTAGTAAATGTTTGTTAACACCAATAAACTCAGAGGTTGGATCATGCACTATGTACCACCGTCATTGAATGCTCACTTCCCATAACTTGAAGTTTATTTGCTCATTTCATTTTGTACCACACTTTTGTAATTAATGTGGGCATCATGGCTATTGCATTTTAACTTTAAAATCACATCTGTTCCATCCCCTTACAACCTTCAGTTGAGTCCTTCTACATGCAATTGTTATGGCAGGTGAAGTCCTTTTACCCCTGCCAAAGGTAATTCTCGCATGCCAGTCCTTGTAGTAACTGCTCAACCACTGTAAATAAATTTTGTCAGTTTTGCCCCCATTTGTTTAGTCGCATAGGGCTAAATTACGAGTCTGGTGGTCCGAGCACTGCCAGGCCGGTGGTGGCACCCATGAGACTCGGATAGAAAGGTCTATTTTGAATATTTAATGTGTGTATGAGAATCTATTTGAATGTCTTTAGCTGTACACGTATGACATATTATTTCATCTTTTGTATACTTTATGGATTTTAATTTGAAAGCAGCAATCATAATAATATAGAACATAAGTTGTATGGTGTAGAAGGAAATATGTGGGCCTACTCTTGTATTACTTACTCCAATCACCCACCTTCCACCTGAAGGAAGCTGAATGATACGTCAGATATTGTACATTGTCTTCATATTGTTCTAAATAAAAAAATTTATCACTTTGACCCTAGAAATCCCAAAGAATAATTGTACCTTGATTTGCCTAATGCATTTGTATTGACCAAGATGATCTCTCACATTATGTGTTCTTCTCTAGCATCACTGCTTACTTTGCTGCACTCCGATCCTAACCCGTTAAGTACCTTCCTGTCATATAGAATCATATCACCATGTACCTATCTGCCCATCATCAGATGCTCTTTTTAATGTGCTTTTAAATACGTAGCCAGTGTTTATTAGAATCTGTACCGCTAGGTGACTTTTAACTGTTTTTTATTGTGCATACATATTTTTATCTTGTACTTTTATAGCCTTCTGAACAAAATAACGTTTTTTTTTAAAGTGTGTAAGTGTGTCAGGATCAGTTTGCAAAAGATTTTCTGTGCAGTATCTATAAGACTAATTGGCCTATAATTGTATGGGTCAACTTTATCCCCTTTCTTAAATATCAGGATAAGTTTGGCGCCCTTCCAAGTGCACAGAATACTCCCACCACGAGCAGTAGCATTAAATGGTGAATGAAAAATGGATTCCCATATGATGGGCTCTGATTGGTTGAGATCTCCAGGTATTATACCTGGCCCTGGTGCTTTGCCCTTTCCTAGGCTTCAGATTGCAGACACAGTTTCTTCCAATGTAAAAGTAACTACTTTGTATGCTTCTATTTCAGGTGGCTGATTAAGTCCAGCCTTAGTAATTTCAGTATCTGTTTCATTTTCCTCCCTTGAGAACAACTGGGTAAAAAGCTCTTCCCAGACATGTGACTGAATAAAAAAGTCCTTTTTTTACCACATGGACTGCTCCTTTGGCCAATAAGTGCCAGAATAACTTGAAATCTTTTGTTCTAGATTCTTCAACTAAGGTGCCCCAATTTTCTTCCACCCAACATTTCTTGGCCTCTATCTGTGCCTTTCTATAGGCCTTTCTTCTCTCAGCTATGAAAGTGGTGTTTCCGCTCCTCAATGCAGTGAATAATGCAGTTCTGGCCTGTTTACGATTCCATTATACCAGGGCTTGTCTTTCCACCTAACACAGATGCTTTGAGATTGTCTACATAAATGGCTCTTAATGGCTTTGAGAAGAGGGGAAGTACTGAGCATAATTCTTAAGTCATCACATCCAGAGTTACCAACTATAATGAGAGTTGAGACTACTTCGGCATATAGCGGCTAAAGACTTCTCGTCTGTTACTACATGGCTCCATTTAATCTCCCTGTCATTATTTGTAGTGACTATTGACAAGGCCATTCTATCGATGCAGCTTGTCAAATAAGGAATCACTATCATGTCTGGGTATGATGGACATATTATGTACTTTATTCCACGGATCTAGATCGACCATTATATAGTTGATCCTTCTTTGAGTATTCACCCTTTTAAAGGAAAATTATGCATCTGGATCAGATGGCGTCTGCACATTGCAAGGATGTACTTTATAGGCTAGGGTAAAGGACAAGACTTGCTGCTCCACCTTTGTTCATCTCTTAGGGGGAGGTATCTGAAAGTGTTGTATGCCTCTTGCTATTTCATCCTCTTGTACAAGGTCCTGGACATAATCCACTGGCTCATAGGTTACATTGCAGTCTCCAGCTACTATTAAGTAGTGCCCCCTGTAGAAACGAATCTGAGATGCTATTGTGGGAGACCCCTGATGTTAATTTTTGAAGTGATTGTATATATTAATTAACCTCAATGCAAGCTCCCTTTTGAGAGATTTAAGGTCAAGTCCTAGTATGTCAGCTGACTCAATGTTTAGCCTGCCGACTTTACAGGCCAATCTTTTCTTAACCCAGATGAGTAAACCTCCAGACGGATGCCCTGCCGACGATGGTCTGGCTTGGACACATTAATTTGTGTACCCCACCCTGAAGATTGGTTCAGACACCCACGTTTCCTGGAGCAGGCATATATGGAATCTGTCTACTAGTTTAGCCCAATTGGAATCCAACAGTTTTGACCATAGCCCTGCGACATTTCCCCAGGTTCACTTTTATTTGGTGTTCGGAGCTTGTTATCTCCTGTATCATAGGGCCATCTACTATCTTCTCCCCATCTGGGTTAAGGCCTGGCTCCGATTGAGGTTGGCATTGAGATGAGGTAGTGTGCTTGTTAATTAGGGTGTTGGTTCTATAGGATCTAGCGTTCCATGGGTGACTTGTTGACTCTTTGTCTAGATTCCTTGTGCATTCATCATTACCACTCTGGAGTCAATCTAATTTGTCAAGGTCAGAGAGAGGTAGAAACCTATTGCGAGTTGGTATTACGTAGCTGTGCTAGAGCGCATAGGATGTCTATAGAAATACCCCAAAGGCATAATTTTGATCCCGTATCCTGGACCCGCCCAACATAGCTTGAGTCCACACATTATCAATTGTTCTGCAAAGTCAGGGATCTGCATTTAACCACAATGAAATTGCCCTGTTTTCTCGAGGCTGTGTTGCGTGATAGCCAGTGGCAGATTTTATTTCTTACTTGGCTCATGGATTCATTCTTATTCACAGGTAGGTAGGGACCATTAATTAGATTTACCACATAATGGACAGCACTCCGGTGTAATGCCTCTGGTACTACTATCTACCAGAGGGGATTCCCCTGAGTTGGGTCTTTCGTCACTTACACTACTTCTCTTTGCTGGCCCAATCCTGAGGTCCTCTGGAACCCATTAAATTAGAGGCCTAAGGTCTAGATACCCTACCTTTGTTGGTCCTTCATCCCAATCCACGCCCACCCCTCTGTCTTGATTGCTTATGCAATTATTAGCAGGGCGGGTGGGAGGAACAGCAATGCAAGACTGGTTTCGGAACTAAATGTTGTATTTATCAGCTTCGCGTTCACCTATATCAGTGTTACAACTCCGTGGTGCAGACCTCACTATACTATCATCATTATGATGCTTTCTAGTAGATTTTGTAACTTTGTCACAGAGTCCTTCAAGCTACTGAGTCTTTCCAAACCAGGTGAAAGGCTGGCGGTCGATACTAACTCGAGTTTACTAGTTTACTAGTTACAATGTCCAGCGTTGATCCAAATGTAGGATCAGAGTTAGAGGTCTGAGTCTTATCTGCGTGAGACAGCAAGGGAGAATTGGCCTTGTCAGCCGGCTTTGTTGTACATTTAGGGTATTCTTTGTTCTGGTGCTTGTCACTTGAGTTGAGTTCGGCCCATATGCTTAGTTTTCTTCTTTCTCTTCATTGGAGGCTCACTTGCAGTTGTTAATGAAAGATAAGTTGAAGTTGGGATAGTTATTGAGTCCCAAATAACATTTTCTGCCTGTTGAGTGATTCCACTTTGCTCAGACACAGTGTCATAACCGGGATCAGAGTCAGTGTTGGGCTAATGTGATTTCATTGTCAAGAACCCTTGCGGCACGCACCAAAATGGAACCAAGGGTGTTATCCCCCAAGATCTTCCTTTTAACCATCGTCAGGGTAGGTGAGTAGATTGACATCAATGAAAACAGTAAACACACCTGCCACCTGCATCAAAGAGAAGCAACCAAAGGGACAGGGCAGCTAGGGGTTGCAGTCCTTCTCCCCCTGCAGAAACACTGATGAGTTTCCCATGCTGCAGGACTCCTTCGTTGTTTTATAACACTTCTGCACCTTGTCAAATGTTGCAGTCCACCTCTGGGCCAGGGCATCTGGTGGTTGTATGCTCACTCCCACATGCCGCAAGAAGCACGAGTGCAATGCTTGAAAAGTAAAGACTGCCGATCGTGACGCTGCTTGAGTGAGGCATCACTTGTTTAGATTTAGTTCTGTTTTATAGCTGAGGGCAAATGTTGCTCATTTGTGTCCTGACACAGGCAGTGACTTCCAGATTTTAACAAAACTGGTGCCATTCCCACTTCCACATGCTGTTACCCATTTGTTTGCTAGATTGCCCCCCTCCCCAACTCCCAACATGAAAAACTGCGTGAGTCTAAAATATTGACTCGTTCGAGTGGAATCCACTCCTTTCCAATGGCTGTTACCAATGATCCTGCTATTGGTGCTTGTTGTTTTTGGGTGCTCCTGTCCCTCCCTCAAACTCCAGCACAAAATTGCTCTTTTCTGTCCCAATAAAAATAAACAGAGAGTAATCCAATCAAGCCAACTAACCCGCTCCTTCCTGCGCAGGCTGCTTCTCATTCCAATCATCTGCCCCGGGGCAGAAGAGCGTGACTCCATTAAGGGGCCTTCTGATAGGGCTGCTCCTGCGACTGTCACTAGTGCTCAGTGTGACATGATGTACGGCTTTCTGCCTCTCTGATAGTGTGCTGCCGGGCCTCGCTGGAAGAATGTGGACTTCAGTGGTCAGCACTGATGCGCGCTCTGCTTAAGCATTTAAAAGGATGTGCAATGACAGACAAAATGGCTGGAATGGCAAAAGAAATATTAAATGCATTGTTGAGTAAATATCCACAGCAAATGTTGAGGAAAGTAAGTTTATTTGTACAAGAGAAGCACTCCCTGCATACAGCTTAAGTCTCCTGAAGTTCAGCGGTAACTGACTCCACAATACAGTTGTAATACAGAAGACGTTCATAACAAACTGTACATGGTCTCGAGTGATGCACAATCAAACCACAATAACACTCGAGACAAGTGCTTGAATAATAACACTGGCACGAGTCGGCACGAGTCTATGTGAAAGAGTGCGCGAGGAAATACTCGCGCTGAGCATATACTCGCGCTGATTCGTGCATAGAATACACAACACACCTTCCCTCCTTATAAAAGGGAAAAAAGAAAGAAAAAAAAACAACAAAAAAAAACGAAAATAACATTTTTCCTGTCATATAAGCAACAAAATCAGACAACCACTTTGGTTTCTTAGTAACTCTTTTGGGTAAAGAAACATCATGTAGAACAGCAACATCCTGACTGGAAGTACTATTACTTGAACAAGAAGGTACCGTATGTGTAGTATTCTGATTGGTATAACAGCTGCTTGAACAACAAGGCAAAGCATCTGTGTTATCACAAACCATACCCTCATTGGAATCCTCATCCAAAAAGGAAAGATCAGGATGTTCAGGAACAGGTTCTTTGCAATAAACATCCTTATCAGCTTTAAGAATAGCAATTCTACTCAGGTTCCAAACTTTATTGTTATATAATCTCACAGAGTTTTTTAACACCTCTAGAACTTCAAAAGGACCCATAAATGAACTTTCACCCTTCTTGACCTTCCATGGTTTTTTAACTTTTACCATCATACCCACTTCTACTTTCGGATCCTTTCTTGAACCACATTTCTCATCAAAGTACGTTTTATTAGAACAATGAGTGCGAATAAGATTTTCCTTAACTATACTCAGATCTACACTTGAAGAAGTAGATTTGACCAACCACGAAGGATTCACCTTAGTTCTCGGGATTCTTCCCCTCATGATCTCAAACGGGGAATATCCAGTCATGGAATTCATGGTTGTCCTGTACATCCACACTTTTTTAAAAATTTCAATTTCCCATTTTTTGTCATCATTACCAGTAAACAGTATAACACTCTTCAAAATTCTATTGAATCTCTCTATTACTCCATTCCCACTAGGATTGTATAAAGAAGAAGTGGAATGAGCAATTCCCAGCCTTGACAAATAATCATGGGCTTTCTTTGAATTGAATTGCACACCATTGTCTGAAATAATTCTTACCGGAAGACCTTCTTCAATAAAAACTTTATCTAAAAAACAAAGAACCAAATCTGTATCTATTTTTTTGACAATTTTGATAATTGGCCATTTGGAAAAAATGTCAATGGCTGCAATGACATACTTGGATTCGCCACCAATAGGACCCATGATGTCTATGGCAATGGTTTCCCAAGGGTTGTTGGGAATGGTATGTGCACCCATATTGGGTTTTAAGGTAACTAAAGACTTATCTGAATTAGCACATACTACACAATTCCTAACTAACCGTTCAATAAACATATCCATCCCTGGCCACCAAAATAAATGTTTAACTTGTTGCATAGTCCTAACCATGCCACTATGACCTTCATGACCCTGTCACACTATAACTTTCCTCACACCCATAGGTGGAACAATACGTTCACCTCTTTTAATGATGTTCTCACAACATGAAAGTTCTGACCTCACTTCCCAGAAACTTTTTAACTCAGAGTTCAAACACTTCTTGTCAGGCCAAGTACCAGTGATATAACTAGCAACATTCTTTAAATTTTCATCAACTTCAAATTTCTCTTTCCACAGAGTTTGATCAATAGAAATAGGACCCTCATCATGAATCATGGCAATCTGAAAATTGTCCCATTCATTGTGTAAATCCTCCTGAATAGGTAGAGGCATCCTAGATAAAAAGTCAGCAGAAACATTCTCTTTGCCAGGTAAATATTGTATGTTATAAATAAAGTCTTGTAAACGCATGGACATGCGTGCAATGCGGGCTGAAGCTCTCAACATGCCTTCTGTAGTGAGAAGACATACCAACGGTTTGTGATCACTCCTAAGAGTACATTCCTTGCCCCATACAAATACTCTGAAATGTTCTAACGCCCAAATGCACGCTAGTGTTTCTCTTTCTATTGTGGAGTACTTTTCCTCAGCAGGGGTAAGAACCCTGGAGGCATGCGCGATAATAACTTCTTTTCCCTCCTTGGTTTTTTGAGTAAACACAGCACCCAAACCTTTTGCGCTGGCATCAGTAGTAATAATGTTTTGCAAAGAAGGATCAAAACAAGAAAGTGCACTTGCTGAACAGATAGCACTTTTCACATCACAAAACTCCTTCTCACATTCACTTGTCCATTCAAAAACAACTCTATTTTTAATTAATTGTCTGATATTATATGTTCTGCATGAGAAATCAGGCACATACCTTGCGTAGAACTCAACTAAACCTAAGAAAGATCTTACATCATCTTTAGATTGAGGATGAGGAGCAGACTTAATTGCTTCCAAAAGTGAAGGTTTTGGTTTGACACCTTCTGCACACAGTTCATGACCTAAGTAATTTACAGAATGAACACCAAATTTGCATTTCTCATGCTTAATAGTAAGGCCATGTGCATTAAGTGCATTCAAAACTTCCTCTAAAGCAGTAATGTGTTTGTCCTTATCATCATTGAATACCAAAATGTCATCTTGAAAGCAGATAGCATTTTTACAATCTTTTAGAATGTATTGCATAACTCTCTGAAAAATCGCTGCTGCAGACGCCAAACCAAAAGGCATTCTATTGAATCTGAAACACCCAAAAGGTGTAATAAATGCAGTAAGGTCTTTGCTTTTTTCATTTAGCTCTATCTGATGGTAGGCAGCAGATAAGTCGATAGTTGAAAAAATATTTGATCCCCCAACAACAGACAACATTTCAGAGATACGAGGAAGAGGGAATTGATCTACAACAATATTGTTGTTGAGGTGGCGAAGATCAATGCATAGTCTCACTTTGCCATTGGCCCGTCTAGCAACCACTATGGGCGAAACCCACTCAGATGATTCTATTCTGTCTATTATGCCACCTTCCACCAAAGCATCTAATTCATTTTTAACTTCCTCTCTGACAGCAAAAGGAATATTTCTAGCTTTGTGTATTTTAGGGCAAGCATTGTCCTTTAAGCGAATCTCATGTTTAAATTTAGTTAATCTCCCAATGCCTTTAGTAAAAACATTAGGAAACTTTTTTAACATCAATGAGGAAATGCCATTCTGCTCATCAATTAACATCACCGGATTAGGACTATTAGGATCCAGAACAATGTCAAGTTTGCCAAAGTCAAACCAACTAAGCACTGAAGGACCTTTTTTTGAAACATATAATTTTGCTATACACTTTCTGTTCTTAAACCTGAAAACTAAGGTTCTAAATCCTAAAACATCTATCCTTCCACCCGAATATCCCTCAGGATTGATATCACTGTCTTCTAAGTGACTACCTAGTCTGGGTACAAATAATTTTTTCCAGACCGATTCACACACTATAGAGTAAGGTGATCCCGAATCAGCATACATATTGATTTTTACCCCTCCAATAACCATATCACATAATGGCTTCTTCTTAATGGTGTTGTCATTCACATTCAAGATTACGGAGTCTTTTATATTTAAAACAAAGGAACAGTTATTAGGGTCATTAGTGAAATCTTCATCATCACTGTTTTCACTTAGTTCAATACATTTCACCTTTTGGTTAGAATTACCCCTTCTACAAGCAGAAGTAAAATGACCTTTTAAGCCACAATTGGAACATTTCTGTTTTAGACCAGGGCAAGTTTTGTTATTTGCCAAATGTGACTTGCTGTTACACCTAAAACATTTAAGGTTACTCCTTGAATCTTCAAGATTTTCTTTATGAGAAAATACCTGTTTCTTTTTAGAAGAATCCTTATTTTTACCATCATATTTATGATTAATTTTAGCAACAACATCTTTACTAACTGAAGTATCTTTGCCTTTAATCTGCAATGCACTCCTACAAGAAAGTTCAACTTTTCTTACAATAGATACTACAAAATCTAAATTTTCATCACCATTAATCCATAGTCTTTCCTGTATAGTTTCATTACTGGAATGCATAACCACCTGATCTCTGATGAGATCTTCTTGTAAATTACCAAATTTACAATCTAATGCTAAAGTTTTAAGACAAGAAACAAAATTATCCACAGATTCTTCACTTAACTGTTTTCTCTGGAAAAACTTAAATCTAGAAATTCCTATGCATACTTTAGGAGAACAGTATTTATCAAAATCATATACTGCCTTATCAAAAACATTCATGTCACCACTTGCTTGTGAAGTGGGAAGTTGATTGAAGGCTTTTAATCCTTCAGGACCCAAACAGTGTAAGAAAATACCTTTTTTCTCTGGAGCTTTCATTTTACCATTGGCATCTAATGTCTCAATATAGTTTAAAAAATAAGCTTTCCATTCGATCCAAGGCATACAAGGAGAGCTACCAGCTGACCAATAACTTTGTGGAGGAGCAAGAGTATAACCTTGAGCACACATAATGAAAAGAATTAGCAATTAAATAAGTTAATTTACACTGAAAGTAAGTAACTAGAATAAAGTACTTGGTGGTAATGGTCAGAGAAAAAATAAATAAATAAAGTACTTGGTAATTGAAGAAAAATAAAATCTTCAAACAAATCCTGAAGAATCAAAGCGTTTTTCTGTGTTCATTGAAGATAATATCAGTCTTTTCCTGTATTTTGTATCCCAATCTGCCTTTCCGATTTCCACTCGTTTTTTTTTAAGTCTTCCCGTTTATTTAAACTGTAAAACAAAACACAGCCGGGGAAAAGAAACAAAGTCACCTCGTTGATTTCACTTAAAACGGAGTAACCAATCAAGAGCAGCGTCTCAGCGTCTCAGAGGTGCAGAAATCGCTTCCGTTTAAGGTCTTTAACCAGAGCGTGTAGGAAGAAATCACCAGCGCACTGCAGCGTGAAGAAAAGGGAGATAAATGAATTCTACCCTTCGGATGGCTGTACGGCGCTTAATTCTTCCTTCGGATGGCAGTTCGTGACTTGTAAACAGGTAGAGGAATAAATAATGAAAATTATTAACTTTCTCCAGTTCCGACGGAAAATGGAAAAAATCGTAAAATTTGCATAAAATAAAACAGGAAATGCTTCTCGGAAGGTTCAGTGCTCCGTCCCTCGTCGCCAAATTGTTGAGTAAATATCCACAGCAAATGTTGAGGAAAGTAAGTTTATTTGTACAAGAGAAGCACTCCCTGCATACAGCTTAAGTCTCCTGAAGTTCAGCGGTAACTGACTCCACAATACAGTTGTAATACAGAAGACGTTCATAACAAACTGTACATGGTCTCGAGTGATGCACAATCAAACCACAATAACACTCGAGACAAGTGCTTGAATAATTACACTGGCACGAGTCGGCACGAGTCTATGTGAAAGAGTGTGCGAGGAAATACTCGCGCTGAGCATATACTCGCGCTGACTCGTGCATAGAATACACAACATGCATGTTTGTTCTTTATGACTGCTCTTTCTCCACAATCTTATTTCCTCACTAACATTTTTACTTGGCTATTTTTAACCTGTGGCTAAGTTGCCGACTTAGGAACAGGGGTACCAGATTTGAGTCCTGGCATAGATCTGCTCTACATCTTGTGATTGTGGGCGATTTACTTGGGTCTAAAAATACACACAAAATGTGCATCTGATCTTATGTAATGTAATGTGGTGCATGCATAAAGCGCCCTAATGCCCTTGTGACATATTCACGCTATATAGAAAAACTGCAAAAAAGAAATACGATTAATTTCCCTAGGACCTCATTTGGAGTTTTGTGTTTTTTGATACGTTGGGTGTGTATAGATGATGATGCAAAACCCGTTGTTTTAAAGTGACCCATATCTTCACTGGGGACCTCAATTTACGTGTTTGGTGAATCATATACTGTGTGGGACAAGATGATGATGCATGACACGTTTTCCAGAATGAAGGCCAAGAGGCATAGCCTAGTGCCAAGTTTTGAAACAAAAAATTACTTTTGCTCGCTTCACAGTAACACGACAGGATTCTAAAAGAAGAGTGTTAGATAATCTACTAACTATTGGAATGTTTCACACCATTCTAGACTTGTTGGTGGCTTTAGTTTGTCGTCTTTCAGAAGCAAGGTGTTAATGCATTTTAAACGCATTAGACTACCACTTGGAACAAGCCGACAGATAGTGATCGGTCGGTAATCTCAATAATACCAAACTTCATTGTCTACTCTTCTAACCAGCTTCACTGTGTGATAAACTTCTTTCAGCAGCCATGGGAGCGTCTGACCCAAAATTACACACTTGGGTTGGGGAATGGATTGCCATAAATTGCTCTATTGTGACGTTGAAAGTCTGAAGAGTGCTCCCACTTAGTGTGCCTTGGGCCAGAAGGTTTGTGTTATCCCGGTGGAGATTTATCTGTAACTACGTCTAAGAGCAGGGCTAAGAATTGAAATCCATGTGATTATATGACACTTTTGAATCTGCTGAAAATCCCTAGCTCCTGACAATTCCTACAACATTGCTGTGCAATCCTCCCTTCTCCTGAACATTTACTCTTAAGTCATTTGAAGTTGGAACTAATTATCACTTTCTTAACGTGCTCTAAATGCTTTAGTTGCTAGTAGTTAGTCACTTTATTTTACATTTAATATGTAATTCATACGACACAAAGTTTACTGCAAAACGTTAACACAGAATGTATAGCACACCAATGTTCAGGAATTGCATATTTAGCAAGAATCCCATTTTAACACCTGCCATTTAGCGATTCCAAACCAGTTTTAAATTTTAAAATAACACAAATTCTCTGCAAGGTTTCTTGGCAAATACAATAAATTATTCTTGGATACATTCTGTAAAATTCTAAATCATGCAAAAAATGCTCTTGATAAACAGTTCTCTGAGGCAAATCGCTCATGGATTCAAATTAAAAGCAGACCAACCAGTGCTGTAAATAAATTGATGGGGGTTTCCCTGCAAAATGTGATAAGGGTCTCCTGGGTCTCCCATATCTCACAGATATTCATTATCTTTAAGCTGAATGGGTGTCCCCTGAATGGTTTGGGGGCCTCCAGAAGGGATGCCCCCCTCAATGGTTGGAGGCACTGATGTGGCTGCAGGGACCTGTGTTACAGTCCTGAGACCAACACTGTTCTGTAGCCCAAGGTTCTCAGTTGTAACAAAACCCTGGGCAACCTTAGATTATTACGGAAGGGGTTAGCACATACACCTAAATACCACTTGCATACACTGCCTCTGTAAATGCAATAGTCTTAAAATGTGCAATCTTAGGTGCAACAAATTCACAACTGTCATACATTCAATTGGGATGGAAAGGTCTCCATCATCACCTCTGAATATCCTTAGAAACAGAAACGTTACGCGCCGATTGTTGGTGTTGGAAGCACCTTCCTTTAGACGCTCGCATTTGGCCATAATTGCTGCTGCTGCGAGGCAATAGGTGGGGGGATTATTATAATTTTAAAAATTGTTGTTATATTGTTTTAAATACTTGGGAATAGTCAAACCGTTCACTTACCCACACATTAAAAAACCTTGCATTTCACCCCGCTACTTGAGCGGGAGCGAGGGTAAACAGCACTTCCTCCAGCGCCATCTTGGTCAGTACTATAGTGGCTGGCCGGCTCGCAATTGACTCACTATTTAGGAGGGGCTAAGCAAGCGCACACTCATCTCTGAATATCCTTAGAAACAGAAACGTTACGCGCCGATTGTTGGTATTGGAAGCACCTTCCCTTAGACGCTCACCTTTGGCCATAATTGCTGCTGCTGCTGCGAGGCAATAAGTGGGGGGCTTACTATAATTTTAATAATTTTAGTTATATTGTTTTAAATACTCGCAATCGACTCACTATTTAGGAGGAGCAATGCAAGTGCACAGCGTGCGTGCAAATGGCGCGACAGACGCGTGCCAGAGGCAAGCCCGTCTGCGCCCGTCCGCGCACCGGCCGTGCCTAGTGCCAGCAACGCTGCCAGTTTGGAAAAGAGCAGGATAAGTTATCCTAAGGAACTGCTGCTTAAAATTGGTAAGAGGGAAGCGGGAGGGGAACATCATGTGGCTTTGCCTCAGGCAAGTGCTGTCTTAACATATGGCCTGATCAACAGCAGATCGGTGGTTAAACACTATCAGGAAGTGTCAAGTTTGCTAGAAGACATGGACCTGGACGTTTTATTTATCACAGAGACCTGGACTAGCACTGACTCATCTGTTGAGCTGGGTTTTGCCTGTCCAGGAGGATATAAGACATTTCACAAGCCCAGGGCCTCTGGACGAGGTGGGGGGTCGGAGTATTATTTAAAGAAAGATGAAACTTTGCTCCCCTATAGGTAGATGAAGTTGCTGGGATTGAGCTATTGGGCTTCACATTGCAGGAGTCAAAAGGAAGATTACTAACCGGCATGGTCTGCTATAGACCTCCAGGATCAGACACTCAGTATCAGGCACTGATGGATACTATTGCTGCTCTGGCTTTGTCACACTCCAGAATGCTGTTGTTAGGAGACTTTAACCTATGGGAAAATGTAATCATATTACAGATATCTTAGACAGGCATGTCCCCATGAAAAGAATAATGAACAGAAGGAAACCTTCAGCCCCTTGGTTTAGCGAGGAGCTGAAACAAATGCGGACTACATGCCGACAGGCTGAAAGAAGGTGGAGAAGGTCCTATTTAGAATCAAATAGGAAACAATTGAAGCTAGTGCAGGCTCAATATAAGATGAATATAGCTCATTCTAAAGCACTTGTTTATGCCAGATCAATTCTACAAGCACCTAACAGTACAAAAGCACTTTTTAACACCATAATAGATCTCTCCAGTCCCGTGTGTAAGGGTAATAAAGTAGTCGCATCGCAGAAACTCTGCAACGAAATCATCGCCTTCTTCGATGAAAAGATCGCCAAAACTGTTGGAGGCTTTAATCCCGAGAATACCAGCAGCCAGGAGACACTATCCAAGATATTAGAGGAGGAATCCTGGGCAGAAACATCAATGGAGAGCTTTCAACCACTCACTGAAGAGCTCTTTAACAGTGTTGCTCAGAGTGTCTCCTCGGGGTCTCCCCTAGACCCACGACCCCATAAGATCTGGAAGAAGATCGGGCCAGAAGTATTCCCCTGGTTGCAACAGATCTGTTGCCAAACCCTGGAAGAAGGTGCGGTCCCAGAGGTGTGGAAACAGGCAGTGGTCACCCCCCTGCTCAAGAAGCCCTCTCTGGACCCAACAAATCCAGCTAACTTCAGGCCTATATCTCTCCTGCCTTATCCTATAAAAATCCTGGAAAAGGTGGTTAGCAAGTTCCTTTCAAGCTATCTAGAAGTTAATCACCTACTGGATAGGGATCAGTTTGGCTTCCGCCCAGGCCACAGGACGGAAACAGCCTTGGTAACTGTACTGGACAATCTACGAATGTGAGCCGATAATGGCAACTCATCTGTATATGTGCTGCTGGACATGTCGGCCACATTCGACACGGTAAGCCATGCAGTGTTGATAGGCCGGTTGGAGAGACTGGGTCTGAAAGGCTGTGCCCTGAAATGGCTACAATCATATCTTTTAGAAAGACAACAGGTGGTAACCATGACACCGTTCGCCTCACCGAAGTCTTCAGTCCGTCATGGAGTGCCACAGGTTTGGATAATAAGCCCCATTCTCTTCAATGTATATCTCCGCCCCCTGATCCCTATTATAAAATCATTTTGGATAGATCTGGTCAATTATGCCGACGACACCCAACTGGTGTTTTCCCTGGAAGGGAAGCACTGGTGTCAACGGACACCTTCCAGGAATGCATGCGTCGAGTCTTTGGCTGGCTCAAAGTAAACTCTCTGCAGTTTAACATGGGGAAAACTGAGGTGGGATACTGCTCGGCTGCCAAAATGTTACAGCTTTTATCGTGCAAGTTCAGACTTACCCCAGCGGATGACCCCCTGACCCCAGTCAAAACTGTTCGCAACCTGGGTGTCCTGGTTGATGAAGATCTTCAAATGATATCACAGGCTAATAAAACGATCAGTACTTGCTTTGCCTTGCTTAATGCGCTCCGCCAGATCATTCCTCTGTTGCCTAATGAGGCCAGACCACTGGTGGTGAGAGTATAATTCTGAGTAGGCTGGACTATTGTAACTCCCTGTATTTGGGAGCTCCACAATGTATCCTGCAGGAGTTGCAAAGAGTCCAGTCTATAGCTGCAAAGCTGGCACTTAACATACAATGTAGTTCACCTACTACACTGGCTTTGAGAGATCTTCATTGGCTGCCCATTAGGGACAGGGTCAGCTTTAAATCCTTATGAATAGTTTATAGAGCAGTGTATAGAACTGGCCCTCTTTCTATGCAAGAGAGATTTACTTGGTACAGGCCTACCAGACTTCTCCGCTCCTCCAGCGCAAATCTAGTAATGACTACCAGATTCAAGAAATCTCAGATGGGAGGCAGGGCCTTTGGCACAGTAGCATCACACCTTTGGAACGATCTACCTCAAAGCATCGGACTAGCCAGCTCCTTGCTTTGCTTCAGAAAGTGCCTGAAGACTTGGCTATTTCCCAGAAATGAGAGTAATACATTTCACTAACAATCAGGTCCGCCTCTGTTGAGTCCATCTGTTCAGGTTACAGCGCCAGGATACCCGTAGTGTGACAGTCTGCGCTATTTAAGAACGAAAATACAATACAATACAAATACAATTATGTTGTGAGCATGCATCCCTGCTTTGAGTTATACAAATGCAAGTCTCTCAAGTGTTTTTCATGTTTTGTCCTTAGCTTTTCATCAATGGAATACAAGAGCAGGGATCTGTGGCCGGGATGGGCACACCGTGCAATGCTTTCTTAGCAAGTAGGACTAGGGTCCCCTTGCCTGTTCACATGGGCTTGGCAGTGGTGGCAGAGTGTGTTTTTGAATCATGTCTGCGTATCAGGCCTTTTTCTCGTTCTCTATACCAGGGTTAGTGGCCTACCAGTCTTGTCTCTCTAAAGTTCTGCCTATTCTTATAGGGCTAGGTGCATCACTACATCCTATTAGCCTGGATAGTGCATCTGGGTACAATAAGTCTGTGGTAGGATGTGCCTGGACGGAGTAAACTGTTTGGAAAGGATTCTGTGGAATCCTTCTTGGATAGCCACTGAAATCACCTTTTACATATTGGAGTTTGTTGTCAGCCTGCTATACTAGCATTGTGTATTGCAAGTATTTATGAAGCTTTTGGGCAGCTCCAGGCTCTGACTTGTATGGAGGATGGTGACAGATGTCCCTTTACGAGAACAGAACTGATCTTTTCTTATGTCCTGCCTTTTGTCCTTCCTGAAGCACTCTCATTAGATTAGATGAAGGGCTTATGGGGTCTGAAAACTGCAGTTTTCTCTAAAATGCATAGTTAGCCTTTTGGCAGGTCAGAAGGCCTCCTTCTTAAACACATCCCACGCATGCACTGAACCAGATCAGGAAAAATGTGTTCTCTTACATTGCTCCTAAAAATCAAACACCCTTCCACTGTACATCAGAGCCTCCTACCCTCTTCTTGAATTCCGCGAAAAGCTGAAGACGTGGTATTTCAATTACCCAACCTAACCTGGTCAGGGCTAGGCACACATGCCTGTTCAGCACTAGGATATCCTCACAGGTGATAGTGTGCTTTACAAGTACACATAACACAGCAACATATTCACAGGTACTACTTCTTTTGCTCCCCCAGAGGTGCTGCTCCAAAAGGCTACATGGCTTGAAGTGTGAAGGCTGTTCTCCTCTTTGCGCTCATATTGTGGGCTTCTCTCATTGAAGTCTCCAGCATAACCCCCTGCTGCCAGGCATCATTCGGAGACAAAGAGTCTGTTGTGTATTGATTTAGATTCTGTATGAATTTCCAGATTCATGCCCTTATATAGGTACATTTCACATTGCATTTATATAGGCATAGAAATCCAGTCCTTATTTAGGCATTGTTCATGCTAACCAAATACAGGCATGGCTACTTACATCCGTTCATCTATGTCACAACGAGCTCCTGCAAAACCAGTCTCTTAAGCCTTTAGGACTTCCCCTTAATTGAATTATGCATGAACATCTAATCCTTAGGGGTTCATTTATGACATTCATATGCCCAACTTTTATGTCAATACTGGCATTCTTAAACACCTTCAAGGTATAAACATACCTTCACATGCTATGGTAAGACACGGTGCGGTTTGGCTACCAACTTGCACGACGCGGCTCACCACAGCAAGTCCCAAAGGAAGTCATCTCCCCAACTGACGCACTGACCAGACGCTGTTATTCTCCTTGCCGAGAATCCAGCTCCAGTGTTTCCGACTCCCTTTGCAAGGTGTTAGAGAATCAAGTCCCGGGAAAGAGATACCAGCGTCTCTCCTTCTAAGGTATGGAGTTGATTAGAACCTAGAGAAACCTTTGGCAATTCTTGGCAAAACTAAACTAAACTAAACTATAGCTGAAACAGCACCTATTCTTCCCTCATACTAGACTTAGGTTAAGGACACAGGGGTAGGATTATTTTAGAAGCACCAGTTGAGTATTTTTAGCCTCTGTTATTTATGTATATATTTTTATATATGTCAAAGCAACAGACCTTGCTATTACAGTATTATTTTATGTTACTGTTTACGCTGTACGCATTATACTTCGTATTCTGTCTTACGATTGAAGCAGTTCATATGTCTTGCATGAGAAATAAACCCCTTTTTTTAAATGCCCGTCTCTCTATTTCTGTGGAACTCTGTAGAAACAAAGCATGCACGATTGACTGACTGAAACGGTTATCTATTGTTTCCACGAAGATATTGTTCCGACTCTAAGGGAAACAAAGTTGTCAAGTTTATGCGGTTGGCAGAAACTAATCCCTTCTTGTTCATTCGAGAAAGTTTCTAATGACCTGTGAATTAGCTGGCACACACAAGTAATTACTTTAATATACTTGATAGAGACATACTGACCTCAGTCCTATGTCAAAACTATGGTGTATATTATTATAATGCGCAGAGACTATTCGGGATATAGGAACTATACTACATGGCGCCCAACGGTTTGGTAAGGCACTAATGTAACGCTAGATACTGAAGTAACTCAGTTGTGCTTTTCTCAGAGACCCCTTTACTCGTAATACTCCAATAGACATCTGCAGTGGGTAAGGGATAATATCCGCCATAGCTGAGTAGGACGGGAAATCCTATGTATTAGCTTTTCGGTTTGTTCAATGTTGAAGGATATAGTGTTCCAAAATATTGTGCACCTTATCTTTGTACCCTTGAAACTTGCTCTGCAACTTTCATTAAAATGGCTGACGAGGATAACACCGAAAGCAGTGGAACTACAGGCGATGATGCCAGACCAGCTTTTAACATAACAGGTTTTACTGAAACCAATGCGAATGCTATAATCATTATTACAAATTTAAGGAAAGCCATCACCCTAAAACTTATAAAACATGGACTATCATCAAAAGGTAGTAGAGCAGTTTTTGTGATAGAGGCACATGAATATCACCAGAGATATTCTACTCCTGGATAGTATTCCCCGAAACACATCCAGTAACACACATGTTTCAATCCTACAAAGAAGATGATCCACCAGAGGGATATATTCCTTTTGAGGATATTGAAATTCCACTCACATACCAAGAGTATGAGCTCTGGTTTAAAGGAGCCCTAAAACATTTAAATCACATTACCAGGCTCGGTCCACTAGGTAGACCAGGAGCAACATGGTTGGCCTTGGCCGGTTATACATCTGACTCTAAAAACAGAGAGGGACCCAAAGACCCAAAGGAGTAGGGTACCAAAAGACAAGTCTGTCAACAAAGTATTCCCCTTTGGGTAAACTTCAGAGTAAACCACAGTTTTATACTAAACATACACAAACATATACAATAAGGAGCAATAGATGATTAACATGAATCAGACATACAAAAGACCTTGTACATTTTATTTAAGTAATATAAAAACAAATTATAAAACAGTACATTGTCAGAAATCAAGATAAAAAATTCATTATAAAATGTGGGACAGTGCATAAGAAAAATAATTCCAATTAAAAAGCGGAGAAAGCCACCAGTATTTCAATAGCTTTTGATTAAGTTACTCCAGGTTTGTAAATTCCACAGTTTTGTAGGAGTTTCTTATCTCTTGTAGCCTAGTGCTCCTCCACCAGAATAGAGCATCGACGCGTTTCGGTTTATGGCACATACATTTCCAAAGCCAAGAAACCTTCTTCAGGAAATAAAATTATAATATCCCACAGAACCACAATGTCTGGAAAAAACAAATACATACAATAAGAAATACAAACTCCTGACTGTCTAGTTACAGTGTAACAACATGTAATACAGTACTGCTCCTTTAAAAAACACAATATCACAAACCATATACACATCTGTGGAAATACATCACATATATTTAATAATTAAAAAACTTTGTATATGCCTTTCAAATGTGTCCAAGTGCATATGGGACATACTGGTTGCCACGACTCAGTTCATATATACAAGGCGATAAGTGCAATTGTAATATCTACGCCTAACAAGGCCATTATTTATTAGGTCCTTGATAAATGCAAAACACTGGATGCGAATAGTACATCAATATAGATATTCAAAAAAGGAAGATATTGGTCAGTTACCTTTGTGGAATTCAAACAAATGTTGCTATAAGTATGACCACTTCTATTGCTCCACCACCTCCTGGGTATATCTACAATGAATGACCAGTATTCAGTATATATGCCCTCTATTTAACTGCATATAGCGAGTCTCATTATGCTGTTTCTAAAGAGAACAACTGATGCGCATA
Organism: Lissotriton vulgaris; assembly: GCF_964263255.1. NCBI lineage: Eukaryota > Metazoa > Chordata > Amphibia > Caudata > Salamandridae > Lissotriton > Lissotriton vulgaris. Next base: position 791,524,741 of record NC_141698.1, read on the forward strand.
CTGTAGGGTTAACCTACAACACTGATACCCCAGTTACGTGGTATGTAGGGAAGTTTAACGTCCTACGGTCTGATATGCCACCCAATTAGTTAGTAACAACCGAGCAATAAAATGCAGGTAATCCTAGTGCTATCATAAAGAAAAACTATTAAAAAGCGAGACTCATTAATTTCTAGAGTTAAAAAACCATTCTGGGGAATGAACATTCATTCTAGGGGATAAACATAAACAGATAGTTTAAAGAAGGCTCAAATATATATAGGCTGGGTTTTAGAAAATGAAGCCGTAATACTAGGATAGACCGGGGATGGTATAATCCTAACGCTAAACATATGTACTGTACTACATCACTGTACATCACAGCCATGGGTTTAGAAATAATGGCCAGAAATCAAATACCTTAAGAAAGTCGAGATATGCACATAAAAATATGCTGCATCACAATGTTGAAGGACGGCAAATGTCACGCCTAATACTTCAAGGTTAGCCTCCTTCCTGGTCAGACCGCCCGCAGTCTATGAATAGACAGTATGAAAAAACTCGAGGTTAGTATAATACCGGAAGGGTAATTATAGCCTCTATTCGTGATAGATATCTATCATGCTATCCCCAGAATCACACGTACCTGCAGGTCAGATGGTCGTCGATAGCAACGTGGGGTACTGCGTGATAAAACCTCCGCTATTGAAAGATGCCTGACAAAATGTGGTTTATATCGTAAAAAAACGCGCGTCAGTGTAGACCGTATCCGGGTTAGGAACAACTTCCGGATCGGAAGTCCTAAGGAGGTAATAGAAAGCGGACTACCTGAAGTCGTATAATTTATCGAGGCGGTTTTGGATCGCCTTAAGGAAAAGCTGACATAGTCGGATGTTTTTTCCTTAAGGCGATCCAAAACCTCCTCGATAGGTTGTCCGCTTTCTATTACCTCCTTAGGACTTCCGATCCGGAAGTTGTTCCTAACCCGGATATGGTCTACTCTGACTCGCGTTTTTTTGCGATATAAACCGCATTTTGTCAGGCGTCTTTCAATAGCGGAGGTTTTATCACGCAGTACCCCACGTTGCTATCGATGACCATCTGACCTGCAGGCACGTGTGATTCTGGGGCTAGCATGATAGATATCTATCACAAATAGAGGCTATAATTTTCCTACTGGTATTATACTAACCTCGAGTTTTTTCATACTGTCTATTCATAGACTGCGGGCGGTCTGACCAGGAAGGAGGCTAACCTTGAAGTATTAGGCGTGACTTTTGCCGTCCTTCAACATTGTGATGCAGCATATTTTTATGTGCATATCTCAACTTTCTTAAGGTATTTGATTTCTGGCCATTATTTCTAAACCCATGGCTGTGATGTACAGTGATGTAGTACAGTACATATGTTTAGCGTTAGGATTATACCATCCCCGGTCTATCCTAGTATTACGGGTTCATTTTCTAAAACCCAGCCTATATATATTTGAGCCTTCTTTAAACTATCTGTTTATGTTTATCCCCTAGAATGAATGTTCATTCCCCAGAATGGTTTTTTAACTCTAGAAATTAATGAGTCTCGCTTTTTAATAGTTTTTCTTTGTGATAGCACTAGGATTACCTGCATTTTATTGCTCGGTTGTTACTAACTAATCGGTTGGCATATCAGACCGTAGGACGTTAAACTTCCCTACATACCACGTAACCGGGGTATCAGTGTTGTAGGTTAACCCTACAGTATGCGCATCAGTTGTTCTCTTTAGAAACGGCATAATGAGACTCGCTATATGCAGTTAAATAGAGGGCATATATACTGAATACTGGTCATTCATTGTAGATATACCCAGGAGGTGGTGGAGCAATGGAAGTGGTCGTACTTATAGCAACACTCGTTTGAATTCCACAAAGGTAACTGACCAATATCTTCCTTTTTTGAATATCTATATTGATGTACTACTGGCATCCAGTGTTTCGCATTTATCAAGGACCTAATAAATAATGGCCTTGTTAGGCGTAGATATTACAATTGCACTTATCGCCTTGTATATAGTAACTGAGCCGTGGCAACCAGTATGTCCCATATGCACTTGGACACATTTGAAAGGCATATCCAAAGTTTTTTAATTATTAAATATATGTGATGTATTTCCACAGATGTGTATATGGTTTGTGATATTGTGTTTTTTAAAGGAGCAGTACTGTATTACATGTTGTTACACTGTAACTAGACAGTCAGGAGTTTGTATTTCTTATTGTATGTATTTGTTTTTTCCAGACATTGTGGTTCTGTGGGATATTATAATTTTATTTCCTGAAGAAGGTTTCTTGGCTTTGGAAATGTATGTGCCATAAACCGAAACGCGTCGATGCTCTATTCTGGTGGAGGAGCACTAGCCTACAAGAGATAAGAAACTCCTACAAAACTGTGGAATTTACAAACCTGGAGTAACTTAATCAAAAGCTATTTAAATACTGGTGGCTTTCTCCCCTTTTTAATTGGAATTATTTTCCTTATGCACTGTACCACATTTTATAATGAATTTTTTATCTTGATTTCTGACAATGTACTGTTTTATAATTTGTTTTTATATTACTTAAATAAAATGTACAAGGTCTTTTGTATGTCTGATTCATGTTAATCATCTATTGCTCCTTATTGTATATGTTTGTGTATGTTTAGTATAAAACTGTGATTTACTCTGAAGTTTACCCAAAGGGGAATACTTTGTTGACAGACGGTTATACATCTGACCCTGACATTGAATCAATGTCGGACGAAGAGTTACTTAGTAACATACAAATGTTAATAGAATTATACAGTTAAAGGTTTTTTTTCTTTACTAAAAACACTCCTACCTCTTTTAAAAAGATGTGGGAAAATAGTAAGCAACCTTCCAAAGAGAAGCGTTCTCATTCCCGAGGTAGGTCTCTGCAAAAGGAGCCCTCTGAAAGGAGGTACAACCTCAGAAACAGTGATAATTTGAGAAAACCTGACAGGTATCAAGATACTGATACACGTTCCTCTCATACCTTTCAGATCTCGTCACAGACATCCAAAAGAAGAGGACGGTCAGACAGCAAGGAAGAATGCGTGAAGTCCAAAGATGATCAACACGTTCAGAAAAGCAAACCAAAACCTCAATACACCAAAAAGAAGGTAGCAGGTCTAAAAATCAGAAATACCGAGGATCTTGAGGACACAACTTAAGAACGGAGAATGGGCTCAGACAATGTTGGACAGCACAGCAGAAGTAACAATAGCTCGCCAGACCTTGAAGGGACTTCAGGAGACAGTGGACTTGAATGAGGACATTCAAGTTGAAACTGCAGATACCAGGGTTAGCTCTCCACATAGGTTATATGAAATAACACTCCGGATGGAGGGAGACATACCAAGAAAAGTGAAAGCACTCTTTTGGGAGCGACTTTCTAAAGGCTATGATATACTTCTAGCCGAACAAGCCTGGCCACTAGAATTTGTCAGGGAGTGCCTACATGGCGAAGACATCATTATGCCAGCCTTCTCTAACCATATTCCAGTACATTTAAAATGTACTTATGCCAGGAATTGGGCAGTCGCCCAAGCCCCAGCATTATATAAAAATCATGTAGGATGGGATGAAGATTCATCTCACCATAAAATCAAGTTAATAAATCAACCAACTGCACAAAGGCAGTACCCAGTTAAGCAAGAAGCTAAAAATCAGGTCAGGGAGATCTTAGATCAACTTGAATATCAAGGGGTCATTGAAACATGCACCTCATCAATGAACAATCCTTTGTTTCCTGTCTCCAAATCAGACAATACATATTGTCTAGTTTTGGATGACAGACACCTAAACTCTTGTTGCAAAACATTTGCAGTGTAAAATGCACACGGTACAGCATTAATGAATAACATTGTGTGTAAAAAATATAAAACCACATTAAATATTTCTAACGGTTTCTTTTGTCAAAACATTGCACCTGAAAGCATGTATTTGAACGCTTTCTCAATAATGGGGACACAGCGTCACTTCTCTCATCTCACTCAAGGATTCAAGAATAGTCCTGGGTTATTCTGGGTTATTCTCAGCAAGGGTAACAGAGTTACTACAAACTTATGATGAAGAAACATTGTCATATGTCGATTATATTTATCTGACGGACAATGACTTGGATAGGCACTTGAACAGTGTACACACCATTATTCTGGGCTTTGCCTCTGAAGGGTACAAATTTAACTTTAAAAAATCTAGAATTGTCAATCTCAACATCCTTTTTCTAGGATATGAATAATCAAGTCAAAATCCTGGCAGCCAACGTTTTAGAGAAGTGTGCGCTGCTCCAACCTCCAAATTTCGTAAGAACTTACATTCTAAACTAAGCAGAAAGGGTTAAACCTCTCTACGAATTAATCAAACCTGATTTTAAAATCATTCATTGGAAAAAAGAACACACAGAAATTTTGCGTTCACTCCAAATAGACATGTTAGCAACTACAGATTTACAAACACGCGTAAACATACGCAACTTAGTGATCCGAATCATTCAGGGTCAATGCGGATTCACCTACTTAACTTTTAATGAAGGTGAAAAAGTACCAATTGCATACACATCACATTTGTACACACAGGCAGAAATGAAATTCAATTCTACAGAAAAATTCTGACAGCAGTTCAAACTGCTGTAGCAAAAGAAAGAGCCCTAGCTCAGGGGAAATGCATTATGATCGTAACTCCTGTACCTGCCTTAGAAGCAGTGACAAAAGCGAGCATTCCAAATGCTAAAACTTTACATCTGAGATGGATACAATGGGTTAATTCTCTTACTGCAACGGATGTTGATTACGTTTTTGATCCCTATTTTTAAACACATGCATTCCTGCATTACGAACAAGAATGTCCTCTGCCTACTGAAATTCTGCCTCTAGAAGAGTATGAATGTATAACTTATACTGACGGATCAGCACAACCCGGTACGGGGGGGGGAGGGTAAGCAAGCTGATAGTGCTGCATGCGTGATCGTTAAAGTTCATATGTGAGATGGCAAATTTAGACCTATGGTCACAAAAATGCAATCTCTAAGATATTGTACAGCTCAGCGAACTGAACTACAAGCATTCATAATGGCACTTGAAAATACAGATCGCGAATTCCCCACACTCATAGTGTGAGATTTTTTCTACTGTGTTCAATCTTAAAATGAATATTTACAGAATTGGTGTCAAAATGGTTTCAAGGATGCAAAAGGTGGCACAATCAAGCATAAAACGCTTTGGGAACAAGTAGTTCAGTTGCAAAACGGACTACAAAACTCGCACGTGATACACACGCTGAGTCATCAACGTGATGGCGTTCACGTTGAAGGGAATTAATTGGCTGATGAAGCTACGAAGGAGGCCGTGCAATCGGCTTCCGTAGCTGCAATCACTTGTTCAAAAACAAAAATAGACACTGAAATAATACTGGCTGTCAATGCTACAAGCAAAGGCAGCCGTGCAGCATTACCTAAAGGGCTTCCACTCAAATATTCATATATAATTGATACAAATAATGTTCCATTTGCTCGAATCCCTGGAGTGGGGGATAGGGTCATTCTAAACATGGAACATAGATTTGGACTAATCCTAGCAGAACATGAAGGGCTCGCCTGTGCTCATGCAGGAGTTTCCAAAACAGTATCGTTATTAAAACAACAATACTGGTGGCAAGGCATTAGGAAACAGACCCAAAACTATGTTTTGGATTGTGAAATATGCCAGAAGATGAAAGTCTCAACCGTAAAACTTCCTGCAGAGCCGCCCCTGTTAATCTTGGATAAACCATAAGCTTGCGTTTACCTGGACCACTGCGGTCCCTTACAAATATATCGTGGTCGCAGTGGATTCGTGTTCAAGGTACCTTTGGATGTGGAATCAGCGCTCGGATGAAGCTCGAACTGCTATAAAAGATTTACGAGTCTTTATTGGCACATGCGCAATAGGCATGCTACATTCTGATCAGGGTCCTGTGTTTAGCTCTAGGGCTTACAAAGAAGCCATGGCCAGTTTGGGCGTTGCATTGCAGTATTCTTCTCCTTTCCATCCTGTGGGAAATTCAGTTGTGGATAGAAAGAAATGGGACATAAAGCAGTCTATAACAGCTAGGGTATTAGGTTCGGGTGACGGGTGGGTCAAACATCTAATAGGGGTCCAAAGTAGTCTTAATAACTTGCCAAGAAGTTCTAGAAGGGGTATCACTCCATATGAGGTCCTATTTGGGACAAGAATGTTGGTCTCATACCTTGATTGTCACACAGCAGTGGCGGAAACTAAGAAATTTGATATCAAAGATTGTTTGGCTGTTTTACAGGATTTAAATGAACTAAGAACGAAACAAAGCAACGTGCTCCTGAAGCCAACCACCACTGGGAAAAAAACCAACCGTCCCATTAAGGCCTGTCCGGATCCCAAAGCTTGGTGGGACGATACTAAGCAGTAGGCCAAGGGGACTCCGCCAATGTAGCAGACGCACTACTCTAGCTACAATCCACGAGGTTCAAACTGAGAGACTCATCACCATTGAAGAATTTGCAGTGAGAAAAGAAGGACTATGCAACAAAGCTATAGAACTCGTTCCTCTTGAGACCCAAATAACAGTTCGTCATGAAACACCTGTCTACAACGAAGTAGCACCAGTCTACACAAACGTAACAAGTGATCAAGTGGTTCCAGAGATTTCAACAAATCTGGATGCAATCCCAACCATTGACAGAACTGCCTCTGGCTATTTCAATAACTTTGATACGTTTTCTGAGGATCCCAGCGAACCTGAAACAACACCAGCAAAAAAAACTTTCAAATAACAAGCAACTGACTTTTTTCATCACCTGGGAAAAACTTATCTGGTTTCACCATGGAATGAAATATGGATTGTGTTGGGAATATTTTTTCTTCTACTTTGGTTAGCTCTGGTAATAACTCTGGGTATGCTGATAAATGGAAGATATGTAAAAATGGACACAGCAAGTAAGAAAGTCAACTTAATCCTCAAGCCACACAAATCATCCCATCGTGAACAAAGAGGCTTGTCAGCAGTGAACATCACAGCCGTTCCTATATCTGATGGTATAGCTTGGGACAATACAGAATATGAAATTTTTGGCCCGTCAGAGCTGTTGAAGATTCCACACTTATTCAAGATTTCATTAAGTGACTTTATTACCTCTAGTACCTTTTCTGATGATTGGATCTTCGAGACTGTTAATATTATGATGTCTGATCTAGAGATGTCTGCAGTATTCACAAATCATGAATATTTAGAAGGTTCATCAGACTATGAACAAATGTATTGTTATAACCATTATGGTCATCATTTCTTGCACAAATCTACAATGCCTAGAAATGTATATATATGTATAACCAATGGGAACATTGTCCTACTCCTCCAAAGGGTAGCTCAATAACGTTTGCAAATAAGTTTCCATATTTTTCAGGGTTCAATGTATCCAATGCAGAAACATTTTACTTTAGAAATGTGAACAGAAAAGGAAGGAAACGTATGTTAATCAATTCAAAACAGATTTATTCCACAGTTTTTAATGCCTAACTGTCTAGACAGGGTTTCGACTTTTGGAAAGACAACATTGAGACAAAAACTGTCTGGGGGTTCAAAAGATCGGCAAGTACAAGGGATAGAATCTTTGTTTAGAGCCTGTATCATCCCTGAGCAAATTATGTTTTTGAATGACACTGTCCAACAAACGTCTTGTCTTGGGTTAGCCAAGATCAAATATATGAACACACCGACCAATACCTGCGAGTAATAGCTCTACATGGGGGTAGGTCGACGCACATAATATTTTACATCACAACAGATCAGATCCAGATTGGAACAAATGGTTGCTCTGGCCCATAGACACAAATAACTGTCAGTATTGATTCCTGAACAAAACACAAGGTTTCAAAGTTAATAGGCCAGACCCAAGATATGTTCAAAGGCAGCATCCTGGGGTAATAACAACATAAAGTGTAGGGAAGCTATAACTTGATTGGCTACAGAAAGCTACACTCCAGGATGTAAAACAACAATTATCTTTACTTAAAGATGACACAGACCTTTGGGAATTCTTGTAGGACCAAGAAAACCGCATCAAAAGTGTTTCATATATGCTGGTATGTATGCTGCATATAACGAAATATGGAAGATTACGCAAGCAGAGACTGCAGAACGAATATGAGAAATTGATTGTATTAATTTAGAGAAATCTCTCTCTGTAGTTGACAATGGGTTAACGACTCTATCGTTCAGGATATATTCATTGGACAGCATTGTGTCTTCTGCCATAGACATCATGGAACAAGACTTGGTCATGTTGCAACATGGTCAGTCTCAGCTACGTTCTATCATCTATTAGGTTGGATGCTCCAAAACTTGCATTCAGGCTATGTGCCTTGGCGTTTAATCAATATTACGTCACTGTTTTCAGAATTCAATCTCACTGATAAACAAACTGGCACAAAGGGTAACAGACTGTACGGTGCAGAGCATTGAAAAACTGGAAAAATTACCATTCACAGTGGCAAAAAAACCAGCAACTGAATGGATAATACATGGAACAATCACTCTGCCTGTTACAATTTTCCATTTTCAGTATTGCCTAAAACACATACCAGCAGGCAAATATGAAAGGTTGGGTAAAGAATACATAAAGACATACTGGGATTTACCATACATACACAGATATTGGAGTGGGCCACTTGAAGTGTTTCTTAGAGGTACAAACTGTGAAAACGCACTAAGCGGTTCTCTCCTTTGCCAAGCTATTAATTTACACTGGGCTTGCGATGGCTCCTCTAACAACTTATCCTGTCACCTGCAAGGTTCACCGGCTGCAGTGATTGATCCAATTTTTGGACAACTTTCAAATGGAAGTTACCTCATGTTGAACGATCACAGCTGCTGTGGCATGTTGCCAGGTATCCCATATCTAGTGGGACAGAGCAGAACGCGATTTGAATCCGTCAACGATGTTCTCATGTCTGAGGTAACCGCAGCATGACAGTGTGTACCCTGGCTCCCTCAAAATGCAAAGCTCCCATATGGGCAGAGAACCAAAATGGATTATATTTGTGAGTAAACTTAGCAATATGGCACACTGTAGAGACTGAACTTTTAAAAAGCCACTTGTCTTGCTTACAGTGATCAGAACCTGTCTAGATTTTCCACTTTAGTCTATTTTCCATAAATCCTGAATCACATCATACTAGCAATATCTTTGCAGTCTGAACTTCTTTGCCTTTGGTTACACAAAATAATAGTCTAGTAAAGTACTTGTTCTTGTCAAATAAAATCACTTGGTGGACATTTAATTAGTTGGGTGTTTCCTGTGAATTGCTGAGTTCTGTGTCTCTAACCAACACCACCTTCCTAAGTAGGTTTGGGCTCCTTGCCTTGCTACCTTGAGAATCACAACTACTTAGTTTCACTGTACTTAATACATATCATGAATCACGTTTCAAACATCAAATGAAAGGCACAAAGAAACACACAAAACTAAATTTAGTTCTAAAGGTAAGTTTTTTAGTATATACTTTTTTGAATAGATCAATAGATATCTGGCTGTCTGAAACAGAAAAACACATAGACTGTGAAACACTTAGTGACTGGTCGTGATTGGTGACAAAGTGCTGTACAGAAATAAAACACGTGACATATATTCATAAAGCTGGACAAAACATTTTTTCTTGAGTGCCCACTCTTGAAAACAATAGCCACAACAGGATGAAGTATTTCCTTATTTTAGTTGAGGCATTGCGTGGACGGGTTGACATTAACAACGTTGACCTTTCGACCCTATGTAATAGTGCAGATGTTTCTTGAATTGGTCAAATATTGCCTGATTTATGGGGATTGTCTTCACCAGCCGGTGGAAGGATCTAAGGATGGTCGCCGCCCTAGCGATTACCAGAGATTGTGAATTCAAGAAGAGACGTCTGCGTCCGTCTCTGCTCAGCTAATCTTAGTGCACCGGGCCGCAGTCAAGAAAATCATAATTTAATTTAAACACTGGCACTGGTGCAGTGTCACACCAAAGAGCCTCGTTTGGCGGCCCAAGCAAGCTACGCCAAAGGCTGGGGGGCGGGGGCGGACAGTAATAATCAGTTTATGGCTTATGATCGAGACGGCACCACACTGGAATACTACGGGACGCCTTTTCACTACTAATGAAGTGAAGAACACAACTTTAAAGTGACACGCTTGGATAGTAACACATTTTTGGATTGCTGGCCCCTGAAGTAGAGACTATCAGATCAAACAAGGGACTAGAATCAACAGGCGAATTAAGATACCTGTTCCTACACGACAATTCTCACGTTATGTGAATATTTCTACATTCACACATTATAGATCTTGATATGGTTTTACTCTTGTTATGAGCCCAGATGGAAGAAGATTAAGCATCACATACAGACATATCACGCAGGCGCATCATCCAATTTTTGAGTCCGGTATTCCGTTATCTCAAACAGTTATCATTGATAACAAATATATACAGAATTCCTGAGGAAGGCATTGCTGAAACGCGTTGAATTGAATTATTTCTGTATATAATTATGGTCAACAGTATTGTATTCTATGAATTTTGTATTTTGTATTATCAATGAACCTATACAAGTAATTTAAAAATGTGCACATAAATCAATCTATTGTATATATATGTTCTGAAAAGAATGAAATGATTTCACATCTAATGAAGAAAAAATAATATATATGAAAAAGAAAAAAGAATTCAATAAAAAGAAAATTGAATCAGAAGTAAAAGTGTCAGTTGAATTAAATAAGATATAAATAGGCATCTATAGGATGTTTAAAAACATGCAAAAAACCAGGTGCTAATTTTGCGATGTTCAAAAACAGTTTATGGCTACCACCATTTAGCACTTACTTGCCGTCTGTTACGTGCAGGGCACACTCTGCCTTTATTAACTTCTACCCCAATATAAATAAACTCCTGATGCTGCTGCCTTCCCTCAATGTCGTCATCTGGCTGCCTTGCGGGACTGCAGGTTACGGTGTTCCGGGGCGTGGCAATGTGAATTAAATCTGCGCATGCTCCCGCTCAGCCCCTTCCCCGCAGAAGCAAATCCAGCCGAATGATCAGTGTCCCGCCCACCGCACCGGCAACACTGGACTTAGGACCGCCAAAGGCACCAATGCCACAATATCTAAATCTTCAGTCTTGGCTCAGGCGCTCACAGCCAGCCGCAACAGTCTGCAAGAGACATTGAGAACACACTCTGATCCGTCAGTGCGACTAATATCATGTGAATTAAATAACTATTAATGTGACACGGAGCAGCAGACGAGTAAACCCCGCCCTGATAAATAAGTGCTGGTGCTAAGCACCGGAAAGCACTGGCACAAATTAAGCACTGCATGTAAGGGAGTTGAAAAAATAAAGGAGTATTAGTAAAGAGCCTTAAACGGCAGTAGATATGCACAACCTTGGTACGAAAATTTGAATGTTTTCTTATAAGTGCATGTTTTATAATCCGAGTGTGTTTATCTCACTGAAACCTGTCTATGGTTCAGGCATAAATGCAAATTACTTTTGGTTAAATAAATATAGAAATATACTTGTTACAGCTTTATTTTTTCACAAACCCCAAAATAAATATGGATAAAAACAGATAAAATTATCAAAAATAAATATGGCTAAATACAGACAGGAATGTAAAAAAAAATAATGCCATAAAACCGGGATCCCTAATTATAATGCACTTGTAAAAAGGCAAATGGGATCTGGGGTCATGTCGGTGATTGTGTAACTCATCCACAAAACTCTAAATCTGGACCTCAGTTCTCATGAGAGACTCAAGTGTTTGATTATCTCCAGGCCTGCAGTGCACTTCCTCTACCTCTGTCAACAGTGACAGACCCTAGCAATACTTGCACTAATTGCTAATATGACATGACCTGACTGGGCAGAGGTTCAGATCTCCCATGAGCTCTCCTACTGTGAGTCCAGTTATGCCTGCACTTCACATTCTCTCTTCCTATCGGCAGTGAACTTGGGTATGAGGTAACAGACCTAGAGGAACCTCACTCCCTGGAAGGAAGAATCCAGGGGTGTCTTGAAGGGGTGTGTTTGATCCTGGAGAAGCTGGGAGAGGTTGTAATTGGTCAGAACTAGAAAGGAGAGGGTTAGAAATGTAGACATGGCTCCAGTCAACCATCTTGCATAATATGCCCCTGAGTCCTTTCTCCTGTACTGTAATGATCCTGCGTCCTACGGAAACATGGAGAACCGTAAGTGAAATATATTCCCTGCACTTCTCAGGAGTTAGCCTAACGGCTTAGGCGGTCGACCTCGAATTTAGGGACCTGGGGGCATATTACCAACAACTAGCGATAATTATCGCTATGTTGGTTTAGCGGCGATATTTTTATCGCTGAGCTGCAGCGATTTTTATCGCTTAGGAACCTTGCTATTATCAAGGTATATCTCCTAAGCGATAAAAACCGGCCGAAATGCATATATTTCGCTGAAAAGTCAGCCATATTCATGCATTACCGAGCTAATGCTCTTAGCCATGTTATCCACCTACCATTGGATAACACGGCTAAAAACTGCTCAGGGGCAGGTGTTAGCTTTTGGAGATATTCGCTCTTAGCGCGAATATCTCCAAAAGTTGGTAATAGGAGATAGCGATGTTAGCGACTGTTTGCAGTAGGGTATAATTGAGAATGAACAGCAATGGAACTGGTTACCTGGTGCCTTGTCGTCCAAGGTGACAGACAACCCAAAATTGTTTTCTCACCTTTAGCAGCTCTTTCACTGTTCTTTCCTGGAATGCCGCTGGCATTAACAACAACCCTGAAAAATTGCTGTACCTCTCTTCCTTGAATGCCAGTGTAATTTGCCTCCAGGAAACATGGTGCGTTGATAAATTGAATGTAGGGAGAGATTACTTTGTGTTGGAGGTGTCAGCTACCCCCTCCAGTAGAGGACATGCAAAAGGGGGAATTGCGTGCCTACTGACCAATAGAATAAAGTGGAGTTTTTCCCACTACGTAGACCCCAGTAATCTTTTCCAGGTAGTGACTCTTTTCAATTTATATAATATGGGAGAAAGACACCCCTTTGTGATAATAAACGCCTATATACCGCCAGACGATCATTTTAATACTCTATTAAAACGAGTTTTTGTTTTTATTAAACAAATTAAGGAGACAGTTCCTTCTCCCAATTTTTTGTCAGTAGGTGATTTAAATTGCAAAGTTTCCAACCTCAGCCTAGAGCTTTTTAGAAATAAAGCAAAAGAGGAGGCTCTGTTGATTCCCCAAGCCCTTTTTCCAGGAAACATAAAAACAAATAAACGGGTAAACTACTGTTAGAAGAATTGTACATTACGGAGGGGCTCATAGCTAACGGTAGGCTTCCGTCTGATGTCCCCGCAAATTACACACATAGTTCCTCCCAAAGTAAATCAATTCTGGACTACGTATTTGTTGATCACTGTCTTTTTTCTCTTTTAAGGGACTTGGTTGTTGTAGAATCAACCTTCAGTGATCATAATATTATTATGTTAACTCTTTCAGTGGATCCTCCTAATTCTGACCCTTGGTCGCTTAATGGTGAGGTGGTCACCTTTCAAAAAAAAACAGGCAGATGTTTCTGGGATTTTAAAGCCATGAAGTGTTTGGAGGCTATCCTTGAAAAAACCTTAATTAATCTAGATAATTGGCAGGGGTTGGAACTATCCTCTTTTGAGGCTCTTATGAAGGAGATTATCTCTGCAGTAAAAAAATCTAATTTAATCAGAAGAAAGATCTCCCTCCCTAAAGCAGTTATTACCCTCAATAAGGAAATAAACAAGTTGGTGAGGGAGCAATATATATGTGGATCAGCAGAGATCTCAGAAATTATCTCTCCTCAAAAGAAGGAGAAGCAGGGTAAAGAAAAAAAAGAAAAAAGAAAAGGAGGACTCCCTATGGATTGGTTTGCGGGAGGCTGCTGTCCAAGGAAAATCTAGACAGTTTTGGACTCTCATTGGGGAGGGTTGTGGTACAAGAGTGCGTCCCCTCCCAATTCCTATCTCGGAACAAACCTGGGTAGACTACATTTCAAATTTGTATGCCAAGAATGACCTGCGAGTGGAACTTAGGGGAATTGGTGAAGATATTAATTCCACAATTGAGTCCCCTTCTGAATCAGCCATAGAACTGACTATTAAGGATATGCGTCCATCAGGAGCTATGGGACCGGATGAACTCCAGATATCAGTCCTGAAACAAGATCCAGTATCCTGGAGTAAAATTCTATTCCCTCTATTCAGGATCTGCTTTATTAAAAAAAACTATCCCATCTTCTTGGAAGGGGAGCATTTTGGTGCCCATGTTTAAAAAGGGTGATAGAAATCTTCCCAACAACTATCGACAAATAGCTCTCTTAGACGCTATTGGGAAGGTTTTCTCTAAATGCTTATTGTCCTTAATTAATGACTGGGTGGTTCTAAATCAAATTTTGCCACTAGAACAAACAGGCTTTCGCAAGGGGCATGGAACCCTGGATAATCTCTCCGCCCTTCAGATTATTACTGATAAATACATAAGGGTACGTGGCGAAAGAGTGTATGTGGCCTTTATAGACTTCTCCACAGCATTCGATAAGGTTGATCGCCCTCTGCTGTGGAGAAAGCTATCCGCTTTAGGTATGCCCCCTCAATTGCTAGATTTGATCCAGGCATTACATACAGACACATGGTGTCAAGTTCTGCAAGGAGGAGATAGGGGATTATCTAAGATCATTCCATCAATTAATGGCCTTAAGCAAGGTTGCCTCCTTTCCCCACTGCTCTTCTCACTATATATTGCAGATCTACCCGCCTCACTTTCCTCTTGTGACGGCATAGCCCCAGTCTTGGGCGGAAAACACATTTCATGTCTGTTATATGCGGACGATATTTTAATAATGGATCTCATGCCCAAAGGTCTTGCCAAACGCCTCCATGCTTTACATTTGTATGCAGAAACCCATTATCTAAAAATTAATGCTTCAAAGAGTAAAATTATGTGTATTTCAGGCCGGAAAAAACATAAATTTGAGAGCTTTGTCTGGTCTGTGGGAGGTGACAAACTTGAGGTGGTAAAGAGTTATGTTTTGTTAGGAAAATTAATCTCAGACAATCTAAGTGATAAATCCCATATCGACAACAATGCCCGGAAAGCCGTATCCCAAGGAAGAAGCTTAAGTGCATTGTACTCGGCAATGGGAAGAAGGCACTTTTCTTATTTATTGGAAGTCTTCAGGGCAAAAATTCCCTCTACCCTCTTGTATGGATTGGAACTGGTCGACCTAATGCATTGGGATTTTTGAAATGTGGTTGAAGGAAAATTGTTAAGAAGTGTAACCTCTATTAATTCCGCCTGCTCAGTGGCCGCTTGCAGACTTGAGTTTGGCCTGCGCAGCAGTTGGGTGCAGGGCCTGGCAGCTGTAGTTCGTTGGGTCGCAAGCATAGCCAGAGGAGAAGCGGGGACTATGAGAATCCTTTTAAAGGCAGAATTATTGGGAAGTTTAAGAGAATATTCCCTAATTGTTAAAAACGTTAGAAAGGCTGTATCGCTTCTGCAGTTGGAGGAGAGTACCCTCTTTTCCTTATCCACACCCAGTTAAAGTCTGTCTTGAAAGAGGCCTCCTGGGACCTTAGCTACAGATTGGACAGCGCCTCGATCCTTGCTACGAAAGGTATTAATCCCCTTACTGACTCATTTGCAAGAAAATTTGTGCAACCTTACGTCACTTGGAATTTGCCCCACGGCGTCCGGAGATTCTGGTTACTCCTGAGGCAGGACTTGCTACCTCTAAATAAACTTCTGTTTAAATGGTATGGAGTCCCTGCAATCTGTGACTTTTGTCACCTGTCCACTCAAGACCGAATGCATGTTCTTTTTATATGTCGAGCGCTACGTCCATTTCGTCGTAAATGGTTAAGGCAAATATGCTTGCAAATGGGTATTTTAAATGCTAATTCCTTTATGTTTGCCCTATATAACCCCCAAATGAGAGATTCTGTTTTAACATTTTTAAATTTTTTTAATGCTTTTTAGCTATTTATTGAAGGATCGCCTATGATGGGGCTGGGAAAGGAGTAGCTATAACATTACATGCTTTTGAGGACCCCAGATATTGCCCGGTGTCCTTGGTGCGGGAGTACTTGAAAGTTAGACCTCTGCTGGCGGGACCTTTCCTGATCCACGCTGATGGCATGCCACTAACTAAGTTTCAATTTGAAAAGGTGATGGAGAAAGCGTTGGCAAAGGCTGGGTTGGCAGCAGCTGGGGATGGCAAAAAATGTTCCAGCCATTCTTTCAGAATAGGTGCAGCCACGGCAGCATACAAGGCGGGCCTGGGGGAAGAAGGGGTCAAGAGAGTGGGGAGATGGTCATCAGCATGTTTCCAAAGATATGTACGCCCGTAAATATAGGGGCATCAAACGTGAGTGTTGGCGATGCATACCTGGGTTGGAGACCTTCATAGAGGGTTGAGTCCATTGGCTCTTTCAAGGCAATGCCGAGCTGTCAGTTTCCCTTTTTGAACCTTGAATTTTGTGAATTAAATTCTGGTGTGCTATTGTTTGTTGTTGCTGTGCAGTGAAGTTTCGAATAAAAGTGTAATACCAACGGTGTCTTTTCTTACAGTCGGCGTCTGCGTGTGGGTGATGGGGCATTCGTATGTTTCCAGACTCGAGCGATGGGCTGCATACAGGAAATGGGAGTTGGCCTTTGCAAAGACCCGGATAGTATGGATGGGCTCACCTGGAATGAAGTGGGGTCAGCTGAAGCGCAGACTGGCGCAGGGTGTGGCAGCCTTGGGGGGACCGCCCAACATTCTAGTAATACATCTGGGTGGTAACGACCTGGTAACCATGGGGAGGCGAGCCTTAGTGGATACCATGCAGCGGGAATTCACGGCGATAGCGAACGAGTTGGGAACCACGGAATTGGTATGGTCAGAAATTGTCCCACGCAGGACATGGAGGGGAGCGCGGTCACCACTTGCCATCGAGCAAGGCAGGAGAAGGGTGAACAGAGCTATGCAGAAATTCACGGAAAAGAGGGGTATGGGGTTTATTAGGCATTCATTAATACAGGACAGGACTGTGGGTTACTATGAAAAGGATGGGGTTCACTTGTCTGAGACGGGGATGGATGTGTTTCTCCTTGACTTACAGGAAACATTAGCGGCAGCAGGCTGCGTTTGACATGCAGGTGCTAGGTTTAAGTATAAGGTGCTAGGTGGTGGGGGGCTCTGTCATCGTCGGGGGCCTCATCCAGAGCTGTGGCGGAGTACAGGGCGATCTGGAAGCAGATGGACAGTAAGGGTACCTCTGAGGCAGAAGGAGACAGCAATACCTCTGCCTGGCACAGTAGGGGTGCCCGAGCCAAGAACCTGGAGCCGAGGGGGTTCCAGGAAACAACGTCGGCGCCCCGTTAGTCCTTCGGGCGGTCGGGGGGCCTAAACCGACCGGGGGTGTGCCTCATCGCTCCGCCCCGACAGGGGGGCGGGAGTAAACGAGATAACTATTGAAGGTATTGCACCGTCAAGAGCATCGACTTACCGTGCAAATTGGCTAATTAGGCAGGCGGGTCAGCGAGGGGCTGCCGTCTTGGATCGCCTGTAAGATGACCCACCTATCTGCTAGTTGTATGCAAATAAACCTGCACCACCGTTTTCCCACAATTATGTCTCATGAGTCTTCTTGGTTGTGAATGTAGTGGGTACAAGTGGAGCGAGCGATGGCGGTGTGGGCACTAAGATCATGACACTGTACCACTCCTTGATTGTTAGTTTCATGTTGTGCAACTCTACAGTCGAAGGTTGCAGTTGGTGGGGTGTAGGGGTCCCACCCTTCAGGGGACCCTCATTCACCCTGTGGCCTGTGATTATCTGTTGGTATGAGAGTCTCATGCCACACGTTCTGCCAGGGGTGAAGGGTTCACCATTTTGCGTCACTCTGATATTTTAAATTGATTTATCACACATTTTGTACTGCGAGTCAGTTAGGCAACTATCCATGTGCCAAGGATATTAAATCTCTGCTATTGCAAAGTTACACAAAGTAGCACGTTTTTGGACAGTGACATTGAATTGCGCCCTGTTTACAAACTTTACGGTCTTTAACCATCGCGCGAGACGTCTGAATCGTTTAGTCGCGTGGGCCTCACTGCACTTTGTGTTAAACAAGTGTTGGAATCTACCGGTCACCCGGCGGCCATATTGTTTTTGTGTTCTTTTTTAGCAGAAAGGGGGTAAACAAGACGAATTGTGAAATTGAAACTTGCCAATTACATTGTATCACACGGCTCAGAGCGCCGGCACAATGCTAAAACAACCATCCAGCGTAAATGACTTCACATTCACGCACGTAAATTGGCCATAAAATAGGAAAAGGGGGAACAAAATATCCGAAGGAAGAATAAACGGAAGATAATAGGCACCAATCTGGCGTTGAATACAGCCCAAGATACCAATTGTTTTAAGTCACGACAAAGACAGCTGAGCGCTCATCTTGTGGATATAGCGCACGGATGATTGCCTGCGATGAGTATCTTCTCTCACAAATAACAGTTTTTTTCCGCTCTTAATTTTCTGCTAAATTGGAAGCTAACTGCTTCCCACATTGTCAGCGGAACACCTGCAGCTGTGCTGGATTTCTGCGCACCATTTCTTTGAGGTAAAACAGCACCCCACATCCTCCGTCTCTTCATTATGCGCGCGTCTTCCTTTCACTGCGCGGCAGCGCTAATGACTCAGGCAGGCTGGTCAGTGATTAAGTGACAGGCAAATGATACCGTGTGCCACGTGTGAGTAATCGGTCTGAACAAATGAAATCACAGACTTGCCTTTCCCATCATTCATTTCACAAACAATGGCAATGTGGCGCACAGCAGGTAGTGCGCTTAAAGCCAGCCTTGTAAAACAAATTTCCTGCAGCTGTTTAAGTCCGCTGCCATGGATTTGATGGCTGAACCAGAGTGCAGAGCCCAGAGGAATTGAAGATGGCACGGGTGGGCGGCTGGAGTTGTCCTCCCCCCCGCGCATTAGAATAATTAATGGTTGATAGCCCGTTGATAATTTTGTTTTCAATCTGTGGGCTTCTTGCTGTTGGACAGCATGGTCCAAAAAAGTGCACGATCGCCCCAAAAATGAATGAATCTGAAATAATGATCCATGACGAAAATGTATATCACATAGGAACGTTCAGGATTTCGTTCACGGTCTGTAGATGCAGATTTCAAAACAATGTAAAGTTAAAATGTCATCGAAAAGTTTTTGGGCGAACTGAATTTTGGCGTAAAATGCACAATCTTTTGAAACAACTGAAACGGAAGAACTGCAGAAAAAAGTTTTAGCAGTAAGCGTGCACACCGTTTGCATATCTAAAGTGACACTGTGTATCCGTAAGGTGTAGTAGTTTAAGAAGTACATTTCATTATTTAAAGAATCAACACATGGTTGCACTTTTTTAATTCATCTATAGGATGGAATGTGTACAAATGTCGCAGTCCAATAATCAATCACTTCTAATCAATATTGTAAAAATATTCTCAGCAAAGTTTAGCATGCGCAAGATGTGGCTTAGGAAAAAATGGGCTGGACATTTTTGCAAAAATTTTTTTGGTTCGTTCATTGAACAATGGGCTAACATATCATCAAGTTTGAACGTTTCATCAAGTTTTTTTGGAATGGCACATCTTCGAATATCTCTGCAAGAGTATATTTTTGTCTGTTGTCTCGATCTTGTCTATATGCCCTCCAACCCCACCACTATCTTAATTTCTGTACCCCTCCATCCACTTCATATTCTTACGAGACACCCCATAATTTATGGGCCCTCCATAATTTGCGGGCTCTTCACTGCCTATATTGTAATTAAGCTTTTAGCACCAGCAAATAATGACACGAGCTGATTTCATCATAACAGGGACACAGTGCTCACTGTTTGGCTTTTCTTTAACAAATTATTCTTTCAGGTGTGTAAGTGGGTCATCTGTAGTCAATATGGACAGCAACTTCCAGTATGCATCAGGTTATTAAACCAAAACAGGACCAAAACATCAAATCCTTGGTGACATGGTGTCATTTGGTAACTTTACAAATAAATTAAAATGTAAATAGATCAATATGGAACATTAACAACAGAGTCAGAAGATAATATGGTGAGTACTTATTTACAAAACATGGTACCTGTGTTCTGCTTTAGACTACACACCACTGGTGTCCATTTATGCGTAAGTAGATATATTTACAAATGTAAATTCATATTGTTTGACTAATAGTGATATGTTTATATCCATAAATGAACGTATCTGCATCTTTAAATTCAAGTAATTCTCAAAATTCCTGACGAATCGTACCCTATGTCCTTTTCCTGACCTTACTTTGGTCGTGAAATACATGACTTTATTATTAAGTGTAAAACCTTAAATCTGGCTTTTTCTGCATCTGAAAGCCCTATCTAAAGGTTAACCATAAGGGTGATCACTACATGTACTTGGGTTTGGACTGCTCAGCAGTACGAGAAGATTGATGTGAATACAGGGTAGGCCCACTTTGCGCTCACAAGCTGCATGTGTTTATGTTTTGACATGAACTTTAAAATGTCAGGTAAATGCTATTTGCACCGCAATTGACGACCAATTGACATCAACCCATAAGAGGCATTTACAAAGCACTCATTTCACTTTTGATGAAAGAAAATATGGGAGCCAACTGCTCCAGTTCACAAGATTATGATGCAAAGTGCTGTCTCTTTCAAACCAGATAGACAGGAGAAGGGTTGTGTGAGGAAATAGACTTTTTTTTTAGTGCAGTGGGATCAAATGCTCCATTTCAATACAAAAATTGACACTAAGACAGAAACAAGTTTATTACATAGGAAAAATCTGGTGAGGAGTTCTCTGTTCTTCACAGAATTGTGAAGATAAGAACGCTAACAATAATTACAAAATGTAAAAAAAACATAATGTTTGCTTGTTTTAAATCAATCAGTCATGATTTTGTTATGTGGAGTAAAGTTTCTCAACAAAAAAATTTCTGTAGCCTTTAACCGTAAAGATGCTGTTTTAAAGTGCATTAGGTTTAACTCGTATTAAACTGATGTAAAATGTGCATTGGGAAAATAAATTCAATTTTTTTATGGATCAACAGATGCCGAATTTTGGTTTTCTATAAAGTGCAATATTATTTGTTTTACAAAAGAGGTGTTGGAGGGAAAGAAGTGGACTAAAATGTAACTATTTCCCCAAAAATAGTTTAGGAAGTTTAGAGCAGCACTTAATTATTTATTTTAAAGTACCTAAAAATATTTGACAAATAAACTGTTCTATATGCTTAAGGTTTATGGATTTCACATACACTTTTGCAAGAGTGAATCAACCAAAGCTGTGGAAAATTACGACAAAAATGGGAGTGGAATCCTCATTATTAGAATTGATAATAAGACAAGTTTTATGCCTTTCCACAGCTTTAAATTATGGATCTAATGGGCATTACACTCTAGTCTTTGAATCAACATAGAACATGAAGGGCAGCTGCTGCTCATTAATGTGATATTGAACAACGTGTTGGAAATGACATCCCTCCTTAGCTCCATAGAGTTGTTAACAAGAGGGTGGAAGGAGCCTGATAATGTATAATGGACTATAAGCTTGTTAAGAGTGAGTCAGGTTTGACAGACTTGGTATGGGACACACAAGGGACCTGGGCCTCTCACAAGGTGGGCGAGTCCATTTGCCACAGGCTACTCATGGTCTGGTCTACTGTGGAAAGTGATAACTTAGCACTAAGCACTCACCTTTAGCACTTGACTCTCAGGGTAGCAAGGCAAGGAGCCCAAGGCAGACTTTGGAAGGAGGTTTTGGTTAGAGACACAGAACACAGCAATTTACAGGAAACACCGAACTAATGAAATGCCCAGCAAGTGATTTTATTTGACCAGAAAACGTACTTTACTATACAATTACTTAGTGCAACCAAAGGCAAGAAAGTTCAGACTGAAAGGATACTGCTAGTATGATGGGATCTAGGACTTAAGGAAAATTCCCTACAATGGAACATCTAGACAGGTGCGGCTCACTGTAAGCAAGATGAGTGGCTTTTTGAAAGTTCAGTCTCTACAATGTGCCATGTTGCTAAGTTCACTCACATATATATTCTATTTTGGCCCATGTGGGAGCTTTTCATTTTGAGGGAACCTGACAACACACTGTCATGCTGTAGTTACCTCAGATATGTGAACATCGCTGATGGATTCAGATTGAGGTCTGCTCTGTCCCAGTTTGGTCTGCTGTAGGAGAACCAGCCATCCAGATGGGCCAGAGTGGAGAAGGAGAGGGGATGAAGTACTTCGCAGGTCCAAGTTAAACCCCCCAATCCAAACAAGTAGCACAGCCTAATCATGTGAGTTGGAAAGGAGGCATCAGCTGAGTCTAGAGCCCGTGTTCCAAAGTCTCAATGTTGTTGGACCGCAATTGCTGGGTCTTCTATGCACTCACCAGCACACTAGGGCACACAGGACTGGCATCTGGGTAACTCATTGATGCCTCCTGTTTTGTTTCCACCTGTAGCACATATCAATCCCAGGCTTGGGAGGGGGGGGGGGAGTTGAGGTAATTCCTGAGGACCAATGGGGAAGAACACTAGGGCAGAAGAGTTCAAAGTCAGCTCTGGCCAATGCTGCTGTCAGATTAGGTGTGATGTTACCACGATGATTGACCCAGTCCCTTTCTTCAGGGCATCTCCACTCTAGTGAGCTACAGATTAGCATCTCTCAGCAGCCAGACAGCATCCTCTTCCATGCAGATCCAGTGTTTCTCCAGCAGATTGCTGCAAATCTGTTCAAGTGATGTCCACTCACCTCTTGGATGCTGGGTATCAAGAACACTAGTCCTGGATAACAGAATATTTCCTGAACCCCGTGTGGGTGCTCAATGAGAAGGTGGGGTAAACTGACTCGCAATTTCAGTCTATCTCTTCCACCCCATTCTTGGACATGTTTTGTGTTTTCCACATGTGTTGTCCTGGGACCTATTTGAGGTATTCCTTCACTTTGTCCATCCCCTGTCTTCGGAAACAGACAGACTCTTTGGGGCAGATTTATGATAACTGGCGCATCCCCAGGGATGTGCCAGTTATTTTGCGCCGCAGCTCCGCCACCCATGGTGCGCCGCATTTACAATGCGGCGCACCATGGTGCAGAAACGGCACAGATGCGTGACGCATCTGTGCCGTAAAGGTGGCGCATTGCTGGAGTTGCGTCGCAAGCGCGACGCAGCTCCAGCAAGGCTCGGGGTGCCCTTATTTATTTATTTTATTTTTTTCTTATATAGCGCCGGAATCGACCCCAAGAGGTATCTCCACGCTTTTAAGGTCTTCCAAGATGCCAGATCCATACCATAGACATAAAAAGCCCTAGATCTTACACAGCCGGAAACAGATAACTCTTCAAGGATTTCTTAAAGGCATGTAGATTAGTAATTTGTCTTAAGGTTGGGGGCAAAGTATTCCAGAGAGTGGGGCCATTATAAGACAATGCACAACCTCCTTGTTTTGCCTTCTTAATCCGCGGAATCTGCAGCAATAATAAGTTGCTAGATCGCAAAGAGCGGGTCGGAATATAAGGCTGAAATAATTCAGCCAGATATTTAGGGCCAGATCCATAAAGGCATCTGTGAATTACACAACAGACTTTAAACTCAATTCTCTGGCGGATGGGCAGCCAGTGGAGCTTATGCAGAAGAGGGCATGACGGGGACCTAGAAGGAGCGTCAAGGACTAATCTGGCCGCAGTATTCTGGATCACCTGCAAACGGCTCAGTTGCTCCTTGTTGGCTGAGAGGAGCAGTCCATTGCAGTAGTCCAATCTACTGACGACCAATGTCTGAACCAGTGTTTTCCTATAGTAATCATCCAGGAATGGGAACACACGCCTCAGGAGCCCAATGGTCCTGAAGCAGGTTCCCGCCACCAGATTCACGTGTTCCTTTAGTAATAACTCCTGGTCAAGCCGCACTCCCAGATTTTTCACTATCTGCTTTGGGCAAGGAGCAGCTCCTAGATCCGTGGGCCACCACTCAGGCGACCATAGGAGGGGGGCTTCTCCAAAAAGCACGACCTCCGTCTTGCTCACATTGCATTGTAAGCAATTGGAGGTCATCCAGTCAGATACTGCTCTCATACCGGTGGCAAATGCATGTTTAATTGCCGGTGTCATAGTATGGAAGGGGAACAGAAGCTGGTTATCGTCAGCATACGATACTGGGGTGAACCCATATTCTCTCACACTATCCGCCAAGGGGGCCACATACACATTAAAAAGTGTGGGGCTTAGGCATGAGCCCTGGGGGACCACCTTAGTGAGCTCCCTAAAGATCGAATAATGGGAGCCCAACTTGACGGTTTGTGATCGACCCAAGAGAAAGCTTTTCTACCAGCCAGAGCCGAGCCGCCTATTCCCACCTTCTGCAGACGACCAAGAAGAATATCATGTGAAACCGTGTCGAAGGCAGCGGATAAATCCAACAGCACCAAGATCATGGAACCTCCTTTATCCTGTGCCATCCTGATGGTATTGGTCACGGAGAGGAGGGCCGACTCAGTGCTGTGGTTAGGTCTGAACCCAGATTGAGAGTGGCCCAGACCACCCACTGCCTCGATAAACTTAGATAGATAGGTATTCACATGTTTCTCGGTCATCTTACTGATATAGGGAAGTAGGGAAATAGGACGGAGATTGGAAAGGTCTGCCCATGGCAAGGCTGCGTTCTTTTGAATAGGGATCACCACTGCTCTCTTCCATTCACCTGGCACATGCCCGTCTCTGAGATGAGATTGATCACTGTTTGAATTCCAGGTAGGAGCAGGTTCCCTAAGAAGCCCACCATCTTTGCTGGCAAGAGGTCTGAGGGAGACCCTGTTTTAATTAGACCAACCAGAGAAGTGACTTCAGAAAGAGTAATCTCTGGAAATCTGATAAGTGAGATACTGGTGCACACAGGAGACATAGGAGGAATAGGTGATGTCAGGGAGGAGCTGATGATATTACTCCCAACAGTCTTTGTCTGCTTGATCTTCTCATATATAAGCTCTATTTTATTCTCGAAGAATAATGATATTTCATCACACAGGATTTGAGAGACCTCGTCAGGACTCTCGCAGGCCACAGGTTTTTATAAAGGACTGTAGATTCTTATAGAGTTCTCTAGGAGTGTTGCCTGCGTCCTCCAGCTGTGACACAAGACAGCTCCGTCTGGCCATCTTTAAGTTTTTATGATAAGAGGTCAGGGCGTCAGTGTACTCTTTCTTATTCATATCCCTGTGTGATTTCCTCCAAGCTTTTTCGAGCTTTCTGCACTTCTGCTTCTCTCCTCTAAGTTCTTCAGTATACCATATCTCTTGTTTGGTTACTGAATGCTGTTTACAAAGCTTCAGTGGCGCCAGTAGGTCAACCGCTTCTAAAAGAGCTGCATTGTACTTGTCTAAGCTGGACTCAACATCATCAATCTCTGTAAAGATGGGTTTGTTTCCAAACCCTCTGAAGTTCATCCAGTGTTACCTTGCAGCAGGATCTCCGCAAAGCAGCAGGGAGAGACTTCTGATGTGGAGGGGCAAAACCACAAAAGAAGAATTCCACCATATAGTGGTCGGTCCAGCACACTTGAGATGTTGACCAATATTTAATTTTCAAGCAGTTAGTAAAAATTAGGTCCAGAATATGTCCACCAATATGTGTGGGATCATTATTTTGGATCTCTAGCCCTAATATTGCAAGATTTGAGAGTAATAATGCAGTATCGGGGTGGTTAGGGAGATCCGCATGAATATTAAAATCTCCAAGGAGAATAAAATCTTCTTTGGCTTTTAGGTAAGGAGCAGAAATTCCACTAGGGAAATAGAGAATCCCGCACTTGACCCTGGGGGGCGGTACACTAGTGCCCCAGTCCAGTGAACTTTGGGAGTAAAAATAATCTTAAAAACCATAACTTCCATCATAGGACAACTCCTTTGTTCTAACAGGGAAATCTTCAGGCCCTCCTCTTTATACACAATAGCAATACCTCCCCCAGTTTTGACGGGACGATCGAGTTTAAGTACCTTATATCCCTTAGGAACCCCCAACGTGATGGCAGGAACTGTATGGGGCTTTAGCCAAGTTTCTGTAAAGAAACAGATGTCTGGATTTACAGTATTGACCAGATCCCACCGGCTGAGCCTGCAGCCGGTGTTGACCTGCTAGGTACCCTGAGGCGGAAGCCGGGGTGTTCTGCTTTAACTGATTTTTAACCTTGTTTGCACGCACTTCGTTTTTTGTTGATTTTAATAACTGAAAACTGTGTAATTGTTTGTAGCACGATCGAGCGCTTTAGAGGGAAGATCAATAGCCCTCCTCAGCGTCATTCACCCACGTGACTCGGGCCACGCCCATCACATGTAGCCACGCCCACTCCTCCTCCCTCTTTACCATGCTCACTACTCGACAGCGCAGCGGTCGAGCGCAGCGGGCACACCATCAGCACGCCGAAGACACGCCAAAGACTAGCCCGTCTGTGCCCGTCTGTGCCAGGACGGGGCACGAGGCAGAGGCTCCCACTCCCCTTACATCCCCAAGGCTGGTAAGATCGTCATCCAAATTGAAAGCGCTGCGCCCTACCCCCAATCCGAGGTGCTCTATATTTAACCTCCACAAAGTCGGAACATGCGCTTGCGCGGACTGTAAACTGTCCACTACAATTTGGCAACCCCACCCTGACTCCTCCAGGAGACATAGGAAAAGCAAATTACTGCGTCAAACCGAACCTTTAACTTACGTATTTTACAGTACAAATTGCCGATCATTGCCCAAACATAAACATGGTATCTTCAACCTCCTAGCCGAAAAAGGTCCCAGTGCACTTTTCTTAACCGAGACCTGGCTGCACGACAGCGCCGGGCCGGATGTTGCTACCGCACTCCCCGACAACTACGCCATTGTCAGAATAGACAGGGACAAACAGATACGGGGTGGGATAGCCATCATCTTTAATAGAGAACTAAAATGCACCCTGGAACCTGTAGCTATCCCAGACTGTGAAGCGGGTCTTTTCAAAATCTCCTTGAACCCAAATTTCACAATGTCAGGCCTTCTGATCTATCGACCGCCAGGCAATCCCTCTCAATGGGTATCCAAACTTGCCAATCTCATCACCCCTTACTACATGACTTTAAGCAACTTTTCCCTGTTGGGTGACTTAAACCTGCACCTAGAGGACCCCACCATCCCCTCGTGCTTAAACCTACTGGAACACCTAAAGGCCTTAAATCTGTCCCTGATAAACTCTAGCCCTACTCACATAGCGGGCCACTTGTTGGACCCTATAATATCTAACATCAGAGAACTAAGTTGTATTGCCACCTTGCCCACTGGCTGGTCTGACCACCATCTTATTAAATTCAGCATTACTTTTCCTCCCTCCTCCAGCTTGCAACATGATGCTGACGGCTCAAACAGAAAAAACTGGAAGCTAGTGGACTTAGAACGGCTTAACTCGGCACTACAACAAAACCCACCCAGCCATAGCTCCAACATGGATTGGCTGGCAACCGAAGCACATAACTGGCTTAGCGATGCAGCTAACAAATGTCTGCCCTCTACTCGCACCAAAGGGAGTAGACATCGCCCTCCGGCCTCATGGTACAATGATAGTCTAAAGATTGAAAAAGCCAAATGCAAAGCGCTAGAACGCAAATGGCGTAAAAACTACGCCCCCGATGCTAAAAGAAGCTACCAGGAAGCCAGGAATCTTTATCACACGGCCTGTGCAAAAGCAAGAGCTGCTTTTGTCTCTAAAACTATCGTGGAAGCAACAAACATGCCAAAAACCCTTTTCAATAAAGTTAAAGAACTGGCTGGTGCACACACTACAGCTGCTGCACCCCCATTAAACACGCAACAATGTCAGGCGTTAGCATGTTTCTTTTCTGAGAAAATTGAAAAAATCATCTTAGATATCAAGGCAAAAAATACAGAACCATCCTCTCCCTCTGACTCAACACCTACTCTCCTTGGTGAAAATTTACTGGAATCCTGGCCTGCTCTTTCAGTAGACATACTGAAAGTTATTCTTAAAACCATCAAATCTGGCTCCCCCAGGGACCCCATTCCTATCAAAATCATGAAAAAACTGGATGAACACTCATTGGAGATCATTGCAAATCTTCTGAACTCATCCCTTGATCTTGCCACTGTTCCAGCCTTATGGAAACATGCCATGGTTACGCCCCTTCTGAAAAAGCCAACTGCAAACCCGGAAATACTGGCCAATTACAAATGCTCCCGGCATTTTCAAAATGTCTGGAGAGACACGTACATTCTGCTTTAGCCACTTTCGCAGAAGAAAATTCTCTACTACATCCATCGCAATCTGGTTTCAGGGCGGGTTTCTCTACAGAAACCGCCCTGCTTGGAGTCACTGAACACATCAGAAAGCTACTTGACCAAGGTCAGACGGTCGCGCTCGTGCTATTGGACCTGAGCGCGGCGTTCGACACCATCTCCCACGAAACACTCATCAAAGAGTTGCATAAAAATGGTGTACGAGGGAAGGCACTGGATTGGATCCGGTCCTTCCTGACAAGCCGAACTTTCCAGATCGCATCTTCACGAGCCGTTTCGGACACCCTGCCTGCATCGCACGGAGTGCCCCAGGGGTCTATTCTAAGCCCGCTGTTCTTCAATATATATCTCAAACCCCTGGCCGACCTTGTTGAACAATCGGGTCTTACTCTTATGAACTACGCCGACGACTCCCAAATCATTTTTTCCCTATCCGAATCTTGTCCTCACTCCCCTTCGTTACTCAAAGAAGGACTCTTAAAAATCCTGAACTGGATGACAAAAAACCAGTTAAAACTAAACGGCGACAAGACGGAAATACTGGTTCTGGGAAAAGATCAAGATCTCTGGAATCCCGTACACTGGCCTGACCAGATGGGCGCCTTTCCTACCCCGGTGACCCACGCTCGAAACTTGGGCTTTATTCTGGATAATTCCTTGTCCATGAACAAACAGGCCAGTAAGGTAACCGGCCTATGCCTCACCATAGTTAAATGGTTGAGGAGATCCTCTGGATGCTGCCTGTGTCAACGCAAAAGACCGTAGTCAATGCCCTCATTACATCAAGGCTTGACTACGGCAACATTCTATACTTGGGCGCAAACAAATCTGTAATCGGCCGATTGCAGGTGGTGCAAAACGCAGCGGTTCGGCTACTCTGCAATATTCCCAAGAACTCCGGAGTCTCGAACCATCGTCGGAATCTTCATTGGCTCAGGATCGAAAACAGAATCCGCTTTAAAGCCCTGAACTATATGTTCAGAATTAAAGCAGGTAGAGCGCCCAAATATCTTCAAACCCTCGCCTACCTCTATACTCCCAAGAGAAACCTTCGGTCGCAGACGGCAGCCTGTTTCTGCGTACCGAGATTCAAACGGGCGAGAACAGGTGGCAGATCCTTTGCCCATCTGGGACCCTCCCTTTGGAACACGCTCCCCCCCTACATCAGGAAGGAAGAAAATTACTTCAGGTTCAGAAAGCTTGTTAAGACCTGGCTGTTTGAATAATAACACTCAACAGCCATTTCCCCCTTTTTTTTCTGCCCTCAAACTAGCTGTGTCTAGGCGCCGGGAAACCCTTTTTGGGTAGCTGTTGCGCCCTACAAATTGAAAAAAATAAATAAATAAAAATCCCAAAATGCAAGATGGTGCTTTGGTAGGGAGCGAATGTTTAAAAGAAAACTCTTTAGACTGTTCGCAGGCACAGTATCCTCGATATTAAATCTAGAGGAAAGGTTATGGGGAGAGATAGGAGGACAGGGTCTAGTAGGTGGCTTGTTTCCCTCAATGATATCACCAATATCTAAAGTAGCCTGGAAGCAACAATGTAAACATGAGAAAGGACCTTCAGGGCATAGGCAGGAGCCCACAACACAACCTACCAGAGGGACTGGCTGCAGATTTCTAAGCGCCTGGGTGGAATACCTAAAGCAATGGCTCATAATAGCGTCTGTATCCTTAGAGAGAGAGCCCATGGCCCCTGGTCCCGTCCAGTCACGGACGGGCACAGACGGGCTTCTCTCTGGCTTGTCTCCGGCGTGTCCTCCGGCGCTCCTCTGCGCGCGACCGCTGCGCGCTCAGTGCGACGAGAGGGGTAAGTAGCCCCTCCTTGTGGGAGACTAGACCGCTACCGGATCGACCTAGCGGAAGTGTAGTGAATGTCAGGCTCTTACCTGTCCGCCCTCCGCTCTACGGCACTAATTGCCGAGTCGGACAGAGGCGGGCAGGCTATACCATCGAGCACCGACTTTCTAAAGTGCAAGTGAGTTTTCAATCACCCCCAATACACCAAACAGCGTGTGAGAAGATTCTTAAAAATATATGGCAAAATGAATGCTTTTTAAAATAATGCAAGTAGCTTGATTATAAAAACATCAGATTCCTGAATTCAGAAGCATTAAATGCTCATTCCGTTATAGCTGACCTGGTGAGAGCTATCTGGCGTCAAGCGGATCGGGGAGACACTGCCACTGTCCTCCCTAGCCGCGGTCAGCGCGCAGCTCCTCGCTTCCTAAGTAGCCCCTCCTTGTGGGAGACTAGACCACTACCGGATCGACCTAGCGGAAGTGTAGTGAATGTCAGGCTCTTACCTGTCCGCCCTCCGCTCTACGACACTAATTGCCGAGTCGGACCGAGGCGGGCAGGCTATACCATCGAGCACCCTATCTGTCCAATGCTGCCTCAAGCCTTACGCCTGCTTCAAGCAGGCGCAGGGTTTTGACGCAGCATTGGCCTTATAGATTTCACTCAGCCACTTTTGCGAGGCGCACCTGCCCCGGAACGCCCACCCTGCGCCAGAACGCCCACATGTGGCGCAGGGCTTTACAACGTGACGCATCTGCCTAGATGCATCACGTTGTAAATTGGTCGTAGGGATGCGCCACGTTCACGCCGCAGTTGCGTGACGCAAACGTGGCGCATTACCAACATAAATCTGCCCCTTTGTCTCCAAGTGATGCCTGATAGTAGGGTGCTATGCTGGAGACTACACTGGGAGAAGCCCACAATATGGGTGCAAAGAGAATAGCCTTCACACTTCACACCACGTAGCCTTTCGGAGCAGCACCTCCGGGGGAGCATAAGAAGTAGTACCTGTTATTATGTAGCTATGTAATGTCTACTTGTAAAGCACACTATCACTCGCGAGGGTATCCTTGTGCAGAGCAGGCATGTGTGCCTAGCCCTGACCAGGTTAGGTTGGTTAATTGAAATACCACGTCTTCAGCTTTTTGCGGGATTCAAGACGAGGGGGGAGGCTCTGATGTACAGTGGGAGGGTGTTTGATTTTTTAGGAGCAATGTAAGAGAGCACCTTTTTCCAGATCTGGTTCGGTGCATGTGTGCGATGTGTGTAAGAAGAAGGAGTCCTTCGGACCTGCCAAAAGGCTACCTATTTTAGAGAAAACTGCTATTTTCAGACTCCAAAAGCCCTTCATCTAATCGAATGAGAGTGCTTCAGGAAGGATAAAAGGTAGGACAGAAGAAAAGTTCAGTTCTGCTCTTCTAATGGGGCCCTCTGTCTCCATCCTCCACACAAGTCAGAGCCTGGAGCTGCTAAAAAGCTTCAGAAATACTTGTAATACACAATGCTAGTATAGCAGGCTACCAAAACCCCCAATATGTAAAAGATGATTTCAGTGGCTATCCAAGAAGGATTCCACAGAGTCATATCCACACAGTTTATACGGTCTAGGCCCATGCTTCCACAGACTTATTATACACACATGCACTATTCTGGCTCTCAGGACATAGCAATGCATCTAGCTCTATAAGACTAGGCAGAACTTTAGAGAGACAAGACTGGTAGGCCACTCACCCTAGTATCGAGAACGAGAAAAAGGCCTGATACGCAGCTATGATTCAAAAACACACTCTGCCACCACTGCCAAGCCCATGTGAACAGGTAAGGAAACCCTAGTCCTATTTGCAAAGGAAGCATGGATGGTGTCCCACTCCACGTCACAGGTCTGCTCTTGTATTCCATTAATGAAAAGCTAAGGACAAAAAGTAAAAAACGCTTGAGCTCTGAGGATTTGTGTAACTCAGAGCAGGGATGTATGTTTTAAACAAGCCCCCTACTATCCGAGGTGACCCTCTCCCAATATCACCACCCCTTGGTCCATCTTTCAAACAAATCCCCCTGCCCTCGCCCACCTCCGTGTTGTCACCATCCCCTTTCATCCATCCATATTAGGGAAATAGTGGAGGGGATCCAGAGAAAGGTAAATCTTCCCTTGTCTTACGTAAAGCTGCAATTGTAGCAGTTCCTGCATATTGGCCCTTGTACAATCGTGCAATGGAAGTAGGGTGCATAGTGTAATTATTCACATGCCTGTACACTAGCTTTGGCTGAGCAGTCCCTAACATGGTGATTCAAATGCACGATCCAGCAAAGCAGGGGGTCTGAGAGGCAATGAGATGCAAGCAGGGCAAACAAAATGTGTTTTCTGACTGTTGTCACAGTGAGATGTGGTTCCCAACAGACTGCGGCAGCGTTGCATATTGTTGTAAATCAGGTTCATTTAGATAATCCAAGTTGCACTACAGAAGCTTCGACAATGATTCTGAGGTATATTTCCACTGCAGACATCACAGGAAGGAGACATACACCGGGCCCACCATGCACTTATTTTGCATCTGCAAGTTTTTCAGAGAAAGCTGTTGTTATATATGAACGCCCCACCTACCGTCTCTTGTCCATTCCCTCTCAGCCCCCTCATCTTTGAATCCTCCTCTGCACCAGTTCCCAGGAGACACCAGAATATTTACACTTGCCCATCTGATTGGCCACAAGCACAGAAATTCACAAGGGCCAGTAGGCCACCATGTCTGTGACTGATTTTTTAAAACGCTGTTAAGAGATGTCAATGGTCACCTTGACTATTGCCTACTCTTCAACAAACTTGTTTTTTAAAATTTCACAAAGGGTAAACGTTCCCAAAGGCACCTGTTTTGTATTGCAAATGGATAACCACCTCCTTTGTGGGGGTCAGTAAACTTTCAATGTTTTGCGACCGGATTTTGGTTGCAAAACATTGATACATGAGATACTAAACGGGTATTTGGAAGAGACGGCTACAATATGCCAGTTCCAGATACTATTTAGGAATCCATTTGATTGCTCAAGGGGATTAATTAATGGGAAAATGCAGTCTGATTGATCTTAAATGCTGAATTGGTGCATTTGCTAACGTCAATGCTTAATCCTGAGGTTTTCTTTCAATGAGATTTGTATTACCTACCAAAACTCTGTGAAGATGTATTTCATGCAGGTTCTAGTAGCAAGTCAGGGCTTTATAGACGTTTTACATAAAGCAGGCCTTGCCATCGGCTGATTTTTCTTGTATGTTTCAGTAGGAGGTTTGAATTCTGTTACTGAAGACATTTGACATTTAGACACTTAAGTGGAATACTTTGAACTAGTAGGCCAGTCATGCACAGATAAACAAACCAACAACATTTAAGAATAAATATGAGGTATCAACTTGTAACCAAAACATCAGGCCCCTTACCAGACAGAGGCTACCTGCTACAGAACTAGGAAAAACCAGTAGAAAGCACAAACCACTGGCTGCAGTAACCATTTACCATAGACACATGAGATAAAAGGATCAGTAGAATTTCGAATTTCATACAAAATTGAAAGCATAGATCATGTTAAGGTGGAATAATCTTAAATCTGCCATGTTCTGGGTAAGACTTGGATAGACAAGGATGGTTTATCATGCAGGATCAATTTCAAATTAGAGGTCCTTTTTCCTAGTCCTCACTTCACACAAGGGTCTCAGGTACATTCGTTTTTCTCCATCTTACAACAATACAGCCCACTCTTTAATCTCAACTCTTTTAAACATTTTTGTGCCCAAACAGTGGTTTATAGGGTTCCCTTCCTTATGGGTCTGCAAGGAATTTTTGTTGCAGAGCTCCTGAATGGATTTAGTGCTTATTAATTTGGCATTTGGCATTTGAAATAACTATTTTTTGCTGACCATTGAATATAGCCCAATTCTTCATTTCTTCATGGGCGAACAATTATCTTGTTAATCTCACAATGTTTCTTAAGACTGTTGATTGAGTATTTAAAATAGTTTGAAATCTGCACCACTGAACAGAGCATCCAATTCTTCACTGTATTGCTGTAATCAATAGAACACACATTATTTCACTCTCTACAAGCAATGTGGATTTTAATTGGCCATCAGAGACTTCCCTACCCATTTGAGAGTGCAAAGTGATTATAAGTGGTAAAAGGGGGGCAGGCATTCCTCTTTTTGTAGTTTTTTCCATAGTGTTGGGTGGTCTACCTTATCAAAGGCTGTTGAGAAATCTATAAATAGCACATAGACATTTGTCCTGCGAATAGTATACTTCTCCTCAATCAATTTCAACATATAGATATTATCCAAAGTGCAGTGTTCTTTGCTAAATCCTGCTGGTTCAATGGGAAGGATTTTCTCCTCCACCAACCAATCAGTAAGATGATCCAAAATACTGTGTGCAAATACTTTCCCTACTGCATCTATCAAAGCTATTTCGCGTTAGTTACCCGGAAGGTGTCTAGGCCCCTTTTTAAAAAGTGGGATTAAATCTCTTCCAGACCAGGAGTGAGGAGTCTTCCCCTGCTAATAGTGGTAAGAAAAAAAAGGGGGGGGGAGATAAGTAGCCCACAGCATAGGCTCTTTTTGAAATTATTTACATGGAAATTTCATCAGGACCCATTGCTCCAAAAGCTCTCTATCTCTTATTGAGTTCTACAATCTCACTCCTCAGAGAAACATAGCAAGGCTTGAGCGGTCTAAATATTTTGGTTATAGGGTAAAATGACCAGACTGAATTAGAGTTGGCTGAATGGAGTTCTCCAGACTGCTTATTTTATGGGAATTGGGAGAGATTTTACCCTAGAACCACAGATATTAGAGATTATTTCCCTATACCTTTTAGCATCATTCCTTGAGGCCGCCTTTTACAATTGGACCCAGTTATAATATAC
The DNA here is from genome assembly GCF_964263255.1 of Lissotriton vulgaris. Lineage (NCBI taxonomy): Eukaryota > Metazoa > Chordata > Amphibia > Caudata > Salamandridae > Lissotriton > Lissotriton vulgaris. Next base: position 791,559,825 of record NC_141698.1, read on the forward strand.
AATTTCTTGCCCTAGAAAACGTTTTTTCCGTGATATTTTCCTCTTTAGTGAATTCATTCATTAACTTCAATCAAATGAAAAATTCTGGAATTGGGCCCTCACTTATTTATTTATTTCGCTATTTAAAAATATTATCAGGTTTGGGTATGGTCTCCACGGAGATGGTAAATGATTGGCTATGCAGGCAGAAACCAATGTGTTCATACAATGACCATTAGATATCAATGGGTATAGCAGAGGAGACTGCTGAACTCCTATTATTGTTTACTGCTGATCTCCTATCAGTATTGTCAGTGTCTCTTTTAATTTTAAAGATACGTTAGTGTTCCAGTGAATTCTACCATTTGTGTTTTTTTAAACGTACTGATTTAGTTTTAAAATGACACAGGCCTGCTTCTGTTATGGTCACACTTATTTTACAGGAGATCAACATATGATTGCTGTAAGAGTTTTCTTGAACTTCCATATGAAACAACATATTGAAGGTGTCAGCTGAAACAATTATATAATCGATAATAGACCCACTGAAAGACGATTTATGTGTAGCGTTTGCTAGAATATCATCTCCTATTCTCCCATTTGCAATTATTAGATCTGGGTTTCACAAGCCTGCTAATAGTTTCAGGCCACTTTTATCTACTTGACTATTATTTGGAAACATAGCTGGGGGAATTTCAGAGCTTCCTCTTTCGAGGAAATTTAAAACAGCCTTACACTATGAGAAGAGACTTTGGCGTTCAAATTGCCAACCAATACCAGATGTGTGCAATCCTCTCTTGACATAATAGTGGATATAAAAAGAAATAAGTCCTTCGGGAGGTAAGCATGGGGGGATTCTGGGGGAAGGTAAGCATTTACAATTAACAGTGGGCCTATACTTTCATGATTCTTCCTGACTGCCTGAACTAAGTTAGAAACGTGAGAGAAATATTTATAGACCCACCTAAAGTTTGTTCTGAGCAATATGGGTAAGCCCCCTTTCACATGTCCTCTATTTACCGGGAGAGCAGGACGGCTTCATACAGTATAATCTTCTATAGTCCAGTTCTTTACCATCCAAGGTTCTTGAATACAAACTATATCCGCTTTCTGTTCTTTCAGAAGGACCAATTTATTTTTATCAGTGTGTAATACCGCTGCATTCCAGGAGATTAATTTGAGATCCTTACTAGGAGCATTTCTTAAACCTGAACCCCGTGGAGCAATTGGAATTGAGAGCCCCCACCACCCAGCTCCATTTCCCGTTTTCCCCATCTACTGTTGATATTTGTTTGTTCTCTCTCTCTGCAAGCAATGAAACTCTCCTACCTCCTTTTCCAAATGAGACCCTCATTATACTTTCTCCCTCCATGTGAGAAACTTCTGAGGAAGAGAGGCCTAAATGGCAATTGACCTAACCATTAAGAGTATAAAAATGATGTGTACATTTTTAATTGACTCTCCTTCTGAGGATCAAAAACATCAATACCACAACAACGCAATTTATCACTGTTCAAGATTATTAGGTTGGAAATCACCTGAGCACAGAATGTCACTCTAGCCCCTCCATATCTTCCATGATCTATAGCGTGAACCGAAGCAAGGTCATTACTCTACATCATTTGGAGGCTGGGGATGTCTGAAAAGCAACCCAATGACAATGACCTATTGAGATACAACTCCTGATCAAAAATGGAAATAAATTCCAGCGACAGGGTCACCAGCATCGGATGACTGGCTGAAATAACCAAAATATCCCCACCAGGCCCTCTCCTATTAGGATTATAAATAACATTATCCCCTGACGTAGAAGAGAATAATGCAGCAATGTCAATGTCAATGTCAATGGTACTTGTAAAGCGCAAACAATCATCCTAGATAGGATATCACGGCGCAATCATGACAGAAGTGAGTGGTTAACTGATAACAAGGTCATAATTATAATTTATTCAGATTTGGGGAAAAGAAATGTTTTTAATTGCTTCCTAAAGGACAAATAACAGTCTGTTAATCTAAGCTCCATAGGCAACTCATTCCAGCTGTTTGCCGCCAGGTGGGAGAACGCCCGTCCACCCATCCTAGCTGTTTTCACACAAGTATTTCTTGCTCTAGCTGCCGTATGGGGAGCGCAAGTTCCTGGAAGGAGCATAAAATCTGATTTTGTTTTTTTAGGATACGAGGGCCCGTATTGTGCAGAGCTCTATGCGTTATGCACAGTAGCTTAAAAGTGGCTCTCTGCCTCATTGGTAGCCAATGAAGCCTCGCAGGCAGCTTTTGGCTGGATCGTACTTTTTTTTATTACAGATTGCCTTCGCCGCAGCGTTCTGTACGACTTGTAGTTTGGAAAAAAGATAGTCAGCCATTCCCACGAACAGAGAGTTTCCATAATCCAGCCTACTCATTAATAAGGATTGGACCAGTATTTTTCTACACTCAATAGGGATCCATGGGAAAACTCGCCGGAGCATCTTAAGTAGCTCAAAGCCTTTGCCACAGATTGTTGATACATGTGTTTTCATGCTCAAGGTGTTATCTAAAGTCACGCCTAGATTCTTGGCCGTTGTTGCTGGACTGGGAGCTGTTCCCAGAGTTGTGGGCCACCAGCTGTTGTCCCATAGCTGTTTATGTCTACCAAACAACAGTACTTCAGACTTATCTGCGTTTAATTTAAGGCAATGGTTGTGCATCCAGTTGGCTAGTTCAGTTAAACAGTTCATTAACCTGTCCTTAGGGTCATCATCTTCATCCAATGTAATCATCAGCTGGGTGTCGTCTGCATAAGAACAGTTCTCGACACCCCATTTTCTCCCTATTTTGGCTAGTGATGAGACAAACACATTAAATAGGGTTGGACTCAATGAGGCCCCTTGTCGGACCCCATACTTGATATTCCGGGGAGGGGAAACAAAGTCACCCATCCGTACTGACTGTGTTCTGTCTTGCAGAAAGGACTGTAGCCACCCTAAGGCATTTTCCCAGATACCCTTGGCTGCAAGGATTTCCAGGAGTCGGCATTGGGGAACGGTATCAAATGCCGCCGAGAGGTCCAATAAAATCAGGGCAACTGTTTTTCCCTGATCTACCTTGGTTCTAATGTTGTCCATCACTGCCAAGAGTGTTCTCTCGGTACAGTTATTAGCCCGGAACCCTGTTTGGGAAGTATCCAATAAATCGTTAGTTTCTAAGAAATTGGATAGCTGCCTATTGACTAATTTCTCCATCACTTTAGACAAATATTGTAATTGAGAAATAGGCCGATAGTTTGCCGGATTGTTTATATCAGACCCTGCTTTTTTTAGTAAGGGAGTGACTATGGCACTTTTCCAAGTCTTCGGGAATTCAGCAGAATTCAGCGAGAGATTAAAAACTTTGGTTCCAGCCGGGCAAATTATTGGTGTTAACTGTGAGAAAATATGGTGCGGGCATGGGTCCAATGGAGAGCCTGATTTTACTTCCAACATAGCATTGCCCACCTCCTCCTCTGAGAATGGGCCGAATCTAGGACAGCTAGCCTGAGCTAGGGATGATACACGGGGTTGTGGTTGTTTCAATTCAGTGTTGGAAAAGGAGGCATAGATCGTATCTATTTTTTCGCAGAAGTATTCATTAATTTTGTTACAGCCTTCTTGCGAGGGAATAAGATCCTGTGAAAGACTGGCAGGGCTACATAGCTCTTTGACTATTTTAAATAGTTCTTTCGATGAGTTTTTGCTTTCCTGTTATCCTCCGTGAGAAATATTCTTTCTTTGCTTTCCTGATAGCTTTATTGTAAAGTGCAAGTTCTCTTTTGTATATGGCTCTCGTTTCTTGGGTTTTATTAAGTCTCCATTTATGTTCACAAGATGTACATTTCCTTTTTAAAGATTTTAATTCAGGTCCATAACATTTCTCTGAGGCTGTGCCTCTTCGTTTGTGTTTAGAGTGTGGGGTTGAGCAAATGTTCCAGTGCGCTCCTGATGTTATTCTGGAGTTGTTCTATTTTGTCATTAATGTTAGTTTTTCCTGTGGATACATAAGTAAAATATTGCTGGAATTTTTCTTTAGAAATTGTTTTCCAGCTCCTTGTTGATGCTGCTGCTAGAACCAAAGGTTTGGAATGTTTCGTAAGTACATTGATAGTAAACACGATCATAGAATGGTCAGTCCATATCATTGGTTTAATCTCATTAATGTCAATAGTTCCTATATTAGAAAACAAGAGATCTAAAATGTGTCCTGCCCTATGTGTTGGCTGATTAATTCTCTGTGTCAGCTGTAGAATTTCCATGTCCTCCACTAGCTGTTTGGTTAAAGGGTTGTTACTACTATCAAAATGTACATTGAAGTCCCCTATAAGCAAAATATTCTTGTTTTTAAGACAGACCGGTAATATTTGAGTAAAGAGTTGGGCGCTAAAGTCTAATGTATTGGCTGGGGGGTTATAAACTATCACTCCACCAAATAAAATGTTGGTGTTTATGGATATTGAAAACACCATTGCTTCATGGCTATTGGCCTGTGTGATCGCTTCTTGTCTACAGGTGAGGGATTCCCTAAATAGCAAAGCTACCCCTCCGCCTCTTTTCTTCACTCTATTCAGGTTAAGTATTTTGTACTCCGCTGGAAGGGCTGTCGCGATATCTGGGGTACTGTGGGTATCAAGCCAGGTCTCAGTTATAAAAGCCAAATCAGGTTTGAAGTCGGTCAATATGTCCCATAGCTCTGTCGCGTGTTTGGGTAGGGATCTAGCATTGAGGTAAATGCATTTAAGAGCCAGGTTTGGGGTATCTATCAGACAGACTTCTGTCCCTGTCTCACTTCCCCATCGGCAATTCCGACAACAGAAAGGGCCCATAGTATCAAGTGGTCCCATTCGAGCACATTGTGCAGTCTTTCTTACCCCTAAGCAGTTGAGACTCCTGAGCTCGCTACTGGAGTACGAAGTAATGCGTCTAGTACCCCCTGTAGGTAATTGGGCAGGGGGTTTGGCCCCTGGTCCCGGCCCGTCGCGGACGGGCGCAGACGGCCTTGCCTATGGTGCGCCTTCGGCACCCCGCCGGCGCCCCCGCTGCGCCCGTCCGCTGCGCCTCCTATATAAGGGTGCCATTTTATCCTATCGAGGGCGGGAGGGGCTTAGCGCTAGTATGCTAGCCCTCCACCTTCTCCTCACCCAAAATGGCGGCCCGAGCAGCCCCTACTGGGCTACAATCGGGTCAGTGACAAAGTGCAAGTGCCTTTAAAACCCTGATATGATTTTTAAATTTGCCAACAATGTTTGAGTACAGGTCCCGGCTTTCCGCCTCAGGAAACTGTGCAATTTATAAAATGACGATCTTTTCAAAGTGCAGTAAATTTCTGTGCAAATTACAATTTTTAAAATGCAGAGGGCAAATGTTAAAAGCGGTTAAAATGCTTTCAAGCGCTCAGTTACATCCACACACACTAGCAATCAGTGAGGGAATTGTTTCTCTATGGTTTTTATCCTGTCGAGGGCGGGAGGGCGGGAGGGGCTTAGCGCTAGTATGCTAGCCCTCCACCTTCTCTTCACCCAAAATGGCAGCCCCGAGCAGCCCCTACTCGGCTACAATCGGGTCAGTGACAAACTGCAAGTGCCTTTAAAACCCTGATATGGTTTTTAAATTTTCCAACAATGTTTGAGTACAGGTCCTGGCTTTCCGCCTCAGGACACTGTGCAATTTATAAAATGACGATCTTTTCAAAGTGCAGTAAATTTCTGTGCAAATTACAATTTTTAAAATGCAGAGGGCAAATGTTAAAAGCGGTTAAAATGCTTTCAAGCACTCAGTTACATCCACACACACTAGCAATCAGTGGGGGAATGGTTTCTCTATGGTTTTTATCCTGTCGAGGGCGGGAGGGGCTTAGCGCTAGTATGCTAGCCCTCCACCTTCTCCTCACCCAAAATGGCGGCCCGAGCAGCCCCTACTCGGCTACAATCAGGTCAGTAACAAAGTGCAAGTGCCTTTAAAACCCTGATATGGTTTTTAAATTTGCCAACAATGTTTGAGTACAGGTCCCAGCTTTCCGCCTCAGGACACTGTGCAATTTATAAAATGACAATCTTTTCAAAGTGCAGTAAATTTCTGTGCAAATTACAATTTTTAAAATGCAGAGGGCAAATGTTAAAAGCGGTTAAAATGCTTTCAAGCGCTCAGTTACATCCACACACACTAGCAATCAGTGGGGGAATGGTTTCTCTATGGTTTAAAATTATGAGATGACACCATTGCTGGGCTGGAAACTGGTGCATTATCTCCTTGCAAGTCCGACGTTTGATCACATATGTTTCTTGGTGACAACAAAGAGCCTCTTGCTTTTATTTCAACTTGTCCTCCTTCCCCCTTTGTTGCAGTTGGGATGGAATTCAAGATCAAGTTTGAATTGAAGCCAAGCTTCTTTGATCTTTTTTCCTTTATTCTATGTAGCTTTTCCTCTTTGCCGTCTTCTGCATGTGGACACTTTTATTTTTACTATTCATCTTCTTATCCTCCACAGCACGTGGCGAGTCTGTTACGCCCTGTTTTTTAAAGATGGGGAAGAGATTCTTTACCTAACTCACTGTTGACACATTTAGACATGGGGAGGTTGAAGACAATAACAAGGAATCCTCTAGCTCAAAACACCTCAGAAGTGAGAAAGGCTGATCTTTTCCAAATAGATGCACATTTTCCTTACTCTTTTTATTCCTGTTAAAGGGAGCGACTGCCTGGTTACTAAAGACCCTGCAACTGTAATTTGGGGCAGCAGTCACTTGACATTATTTAGTTGAATTGGAGAGACTGCAACAGAGTTGAGGTAGTCACTCCCTTGCAAAGACCAGACTTATTAGAGGAATTAGGAGAAAAAGAGGTGGCTTTTCCATTTCAAAATCTTTGGTCTGAAATAACAGATTTAGTCAGGGACACAAGAGAGTCCAGAATGTGATCGAAATTGGTTACAGATTTCTCCACCAAGGCCAGTATAGAGGACAGAACTCTTTCCAGGCAATGCAGGCATTCGGATATCAGATAACACTAGGATATCTGCGGGTCTAATAGGATTCTTCAAAATCTTAGCGACCCCGAACCCAGGCATACAAACTCTCAATCATGCATCTAGGGGATCCTTAAATAAGATGGAATCCCATCACCCACCGTGGTGGCATGGTTCATCATCTGGGATTTCTCCTCTCGGCTGTAACACCTAGTGTAGCCAAGGGCTCCAACCCCCTAACTATAAGGGAGGAGCTCAGGGATGTCTTATGATACTATTCTTGCATAGGATCTACTAAAATCCAGGAAAATGTAAAGCACTCAAGGTTTTTTGAGTGATGGGCGCAGTGCAAACAAAGTGAAGTGTGTTGTAAACCTAACTACCAAGGGTAAAAGACTTTAATAATTAACTCTAGGTGTCAGGATTAAAAACAGTGTAAGTGCAGTTTGGAAATAATAACAGCATCTGTCCGGTAAACAGGTCTACATGTTTCGGCCAATGGGACCTACACAAGTGTCATGGCCTTCCTCAGGACCTAGATGTTTAATTGCTACTGAGCAGTGAAATCAAACAATAGGTGTAACTCAAAAACGTGGTTTTGAAACTGATACAACCTATATCACCAGTGATTTCATTATTAGAAGTTTACGATGCACTGGTGATAGCAGTGTATTATGAGTAAGAAACCTCGCCTCACCGAGCGACAGCTCAGTACGGGAGGCACCGCTCTCTCCGTCGGCACCGCTCTCTCCGTCGGCACCCGGGGCTTCCAAAAGCTTCGACGTATGATCAGCCCTGGAGAAGCCAGCTTGGATATGACCATGGTGATGCTGGCGCCTGTATCCCTCAGGGCCTGGACTGCAATCCCATTGATTCTTTACCACTGCCTGTATTTCACCAAGCTTGCAGGCCAGTGGGTCAACGGTTCAATTTCTTCCCCACCCATGGAGACTAAAATGGCTTTGCACAACTTCTACCCCATCCCCACACTCACACAGCCTTTGTATTAGTCACCAGTGGGTGACTGCTTAGTGCACATAGTTTCTCCCAGAAGAACCGGGTTTTAGAACCCAGCGGCGCCAGGGAAAACGCCCGATGTCTTCGAGTTCTCCTGTCTTGGCAAACAGAGACACGGGACACTTCTAGGTGACGTCAAAGACCACATTTATTGGCTGCAACCAGGAACTGAGGTCTACGAAGCACAACACGGGTGGTTCGCTAGAGACTGCACAAATTCATAGAGCGAGTCATCGTCTTTTATGCTAAAAATCACATTCCTGGCTAGCATCAATTACCTACAAACTGTCGAATCACACAGTGACATTTCAAAGGTATCGCATAACGACAAGCCCACTTTCCGTTGTCCAGCCCACCAGAAATGACAAGGCAAAATCCAACAGTCCTGCTCGGACAGGCGGGACAAACCCATAATAAAAGAACCTCAACCCAAATCATAAATAAGCCATAAAAAGGAAGGAACAGAAACAGATGAGAAGCAAGATAGAAGGGTGTGTGCATGTACCATAAACTCAGCAATGTCCTGCTCTTTGATCTCTATCTGACCAGCTGCCTAACAAGGAACTGGCTCAACGAGGTCAGCTTCGGGCAAGGTAGTCAGTTCGTTCAGGTCACTTAAATGTCAGCTAAAGGTGTGCGTGTCCCAAAGACTCGTTCGGCCGTAGTCATCGGCCTATGTGAAGGCAACCACAAAATGGCTGCCGTGCACAAAATGGAACCCATAGATTCGAACGAAATCCCTGAATACGTAGTGTTTCCATAGATCGATTATAACGAAAACACTCGTACATACCGCATTCATCATTTGCGGTCCGCTGATATCAAAATCGTCTAGATACGACGACCTTTATTGAACGGGTTCAGAATCACGGAACCTCATCCCTCATGTGTCCTGGCTGTTTACAGTCATAGCACACCCCAACCTTTGTAGGGTCACAATTCTTTGCCAGGTACCCTCTCCACTTGGAATTAGTTGTGGCTCTTGGCTCCCTCCCCCTTGGACATTGTTTGGGACTATTTAAGACCTTGTGACTTTTTATGTTTGGCCCCATCATTCCCCTCAAGGGGTGCCTGTGCCCCTTTCTTGTGATCACCACCTAGGGAATCCTAGTGTATACCCATTCATCAATTATCTTCCACAGCTCTCTAGAGCTAGATAGCTTAGAATCTACCAGATGCTGGTGTAACGTCTCTGAGGTACAATCTGTAAGATGTTTTACCACCTAACTGTGCAGTCCCTCATTGGTATTTGCCTGGTTACCATTGACCCATCCTTTCAGGTAATTCACAGAAGCATATACAAATTCTACCTATTTCGGAGTTGGCCACTTGTGAGGGTTTCTGAAAGTCTGCCAATATTCTTCAGGTGTTAGATCAAACAGCACAACTAGTGCCTCCTTCATGTGTGCTTATGGCTATGCCACATCATCTTTTAGTGGCAGCAGCTTATCCCTTTCTACTATTGGAATCAGCTCCCACAACAGGTATCGCCAATGGTGGACACCCACCCTTCTCATCCTAAGAGCCCTCTCATAGGATGCTAGCTATTGTATTGTAAAGCGCACTGTCACCAGACGTCACCTTTTGGTGTCGCCTATACGGCTTCCTGGCGCTGATACTCATACCGCTGTGGAACCCCTCCTGGCTTTCCCTGTGAAGTGTCCACTCCTGGGCACCCCCAGGGTGAAGCCAGGCATCCTTAGCGCTGTTGGGGCCGGTGTGGAGGCTAAGCAAGCTATTGCCCAGAGTTGCAGCATGGGGCCCGTGATTAAAATAGGCACTGAGGTGAGAATTTACAGGTCCGAGGAAATTGAGCCAGAGACCTCGTCGAGGCGGGAATTCAACCCTGGTCCCTGGCCAGAACTCTGCATCAGGGTCTGCCACTCTAACCATTGAGCCACACTCCTCCACACCATATCATACCCCTCAATATACTTTGGCACAGTACCCCTGAGAAATCTAGGGTCATAGGCACCTCCTGCATTTACCTCTATGTCTTTGTTGCTGCCACCATGTTCTTGGGACTTCAGTCCCAGCTAGACCAGTCTCTCTTCAAGGGAAAGCTTCCTTTCTTCTAGGACCAGCTTTCTCTCTTAGCTCTCTAAGAGGCTGGGATGAGCCTCTAGTCCATTGGGCCCCTTCACTGAAGTGGATTTCTTCTCCCTCACAGATGGATGTGAAGCCATGCCTTGACAAATTGTGGGGACCACACTCTTGTTGTCCCTCTTGACATCCTCATCAAAGATATCTCTGTCATCTTCCTTATCCCCACTGTGGTGATCTCTTTAAATTGGGCTTGAGCTCTCCTGGTTTGCTCCGATGTTCTGGGGGCCTTCTACAGGTCCTCTTTCTTGGCAGCGATTACACCCTTATTTTCCTGTCCCTGCACATCACCCTCAAATTGTTGAATCTTTAATGTGGGCAGGTTGGCCAAGTCGATTTCCATGTTTTCCACCGTTTTGGAAACGCAGCAAAAACTTTTACCAAACTTTTTGCATCTTTCTCGACTTTATGACCTTTTACTGTAAGTTGGTAAACTCCTGGAAAACTGTACCTTGGATATAGAGAACATGTCCCAAAATTGTGAAACTTTTTCTCAGCATTGACAGCTGATTTTAGGTGGTTTCTAACTTACTAATTGTCTTGCACAGCTAAACACAAGTTCAAGATCCCACCACGAGGCACGAATGTGAGGATTGTGATGTATTGTATGGTAGAGTTGTGTGAGCTCATCTTGTAATACACTCACAGAACTGTCTTGTATCCAGTCACGCTCCTTTGTAAGACCTTTAGCTCAACGATGAGCAGCTGTGGCTTTGAGCAGCAAGGTTTAAACAAAGGCACTTGTGTAAAGCATTTCGAAGCACCAAATAGCGAATTACGAGAGTCACATGACACAAAATCCAACAATTAACAAAAAATGTATTATATTTGTATGCATTTCTAGGCACAAAGATGAGCAAAACACACTGGAGGCTTCGGGAGATGTAGATTTTCAAGTAAAGCGTACATCTCCGCTTTTTAGTCCAAAGCACAAACACGCATTGGTCACTGTGAAGTTTAGAAACTTTTGAAAAGTTTGAACAAATTGTGTTCCACTACTCTGGCCCACACGCCCTCACCTCCACAGACTACATCCTCATAGGAGACCTCAACTTCCACCTGGAGAACAACAAGGACCACAAAACCACCGCCCTGCTGGACAACCTCGCCAACCTCGGACTCAAGCAACTGGTCAACACCCCCACCCACTACGCCGGCCACACGCTTGACCCTGTCTTCTCCTCCAGCAAACACATCACCTTCAGCCACTCCAACGGAGTACACTGGACAGACCACAGCTGCGTCCACTTCACCTTCAGGAAAACCACGACCCTACACCACCCGCAACAGATTCCCCGCAGAAGCTGGAGCAAGATCACCGCCGACCAGCTCACCACCTCCCTCAGCCAGAACCCACCTACCAACACAACGGACCCAGACGAAGCAGCCCGTAACCTCACACAGTGGCTCACCAAATGCGCTGACGAACTCACACCACTGAAGAAACCTCCCAGCAGACCCGGCAGCAAGAAAGCCTTGTGGTTTAACAACGACCTCAAAACTCCAAGAAAACCTGCCGCACCCTCGAGAAAGCCTGGCACCACGACCAGACAGCAGAACGCCACCTGCATACACCACCAGCTGATCCGCACCACCAAGAAGACAGCATTCAAAGAACGACTGGACAACAACACCCACAACAGCAAGGAGCTTTTCAGGATCGTCAAAGAGCTCTCCAACCCCAGCGCCTGCAACACCGACATCACCCCCTCGCAAGACCTCTGCAACTCTCTCGCCTCGTTCTTCCACCGCAAGATAGCCGACATACACAACAGCTTCGGAGAGCCGACCACTCTCCCAACCACCGAACCAGTGTCCCCCACCACCACCCTCCGCACCTGGACCCCTGTCAGCACCGAAGACACCACCCGCATGATGAACACCATCCACTCCGGCTCCCCAACGGACCCCTGCCCACACCACATCTTCAACAAAGCCGACGCCGTCATCGCACCCCAACTCCGGAATATCATCAACAACTCCTTCGCATCCGCCACCTTCCCGGAGAGCTGGAAACATGCCGAGCTGAGCGCCCTCCTGAAGAAACTCACTGTGGACCCCACGGACCTCAAGAACTTCTGCCCGATCTTGCTCCTCCCCTTTCCAGAAAAAGTCATCGAGAACACCGTCAACAGACAACTCTCCGCCTTCCTCGAGACCAACGGCTCCCTCGACCCCTCACAGTCCAGCTTCCGAGCAAACTACAGCACCGAGACCGCCCTCATCGCAGCCACCGACGACATCAGGGGAGACTGCTGCCCTCATCCTCAGCAGCCTTCGACAAGGTATGCCACCACACCCTAATACAATGCCTCAGCAACACCGGAATCCAAGGAACGGCCTGGAGTGGATCATCTCGTTCCTCGCCAGAAGAACCCAGAAAGTCCGCCTCCCCCCGTTCCAATCCGCGGCCACCGAAGTCATCTGCGGCGTCCCGCAAGGATCCTCACTCAGCCCCACCCTCTTCAACATCTACATGAGCCCTCTCAAAGCCATCGACTACCAACAGAACCTCAACATAATCTCCTACACCGATGACACCCAGCTGATCCTCTCCCTCACCAACGACCCCACCACCGCCAAAGCCAACCTCCAGGAAGGAATGAGAGACGTCGCAGAATGGATGTAGACCAGCCGTCTGAAACTGAACTCAGACAAGACGGAAGTCCTCATCCTCGGACCTTCTCCCTCAGCCTGGGACGACTCCTGGTGGCCCCCTGCCCTGGGCAGCGCACCCAAACTAATGGACCACGTACGCAACCTGGGCTTCATCCTTTGACTCCTCCCTCACCATGACCAAGCAGGTGAACGCCGTCTCATCATCCTGCTTCAACACCCTGCGCCTGCTCCGAAAGATCTTCCAATGGATCCCCACCGAAACCAGGAAGACGGTCACCCAGGCCCTCGTCACCAGTCGTCTGGACTACGGGAACGCCCTCTACGCTGGAACCACAGCCAAACTCCAGAAAAGACTCCAGCGCATTCAGAACGCCTCAGCATGACTCATCCTGGATGTCCCTCACCGCAGCCACATCTCTGCCCACCGGAAAGACCTTCACTGGCTCCCCGTCAACAAGAGGATCACGTTCAGACTCCTCACCCACGCACACAAGGCTCTCCACGACACGGGCCCGAAGTACCTCAACAGCCGCCTCACACTCTACACACCCACCCGCCAACTCCAATCCGCCAGCCTCGCCCTCGCCTCCATCCCACGATTTCGGAAATCCACCATCGGAGGAAGATCCTTCTCCTATCTGGCAGCCAGGACATGGAACTCCCTCCCCACTCACCTTAGGCTGACCCCGGACCTCCTCTCCTTCAGGAAACAACTCAAGACCTGGCTGTTCGAGCAGTAGCGACCCCCCTCCCCTCAGCGCCTTGAGACCCTTACGAGTGAGTAGCGCGCTATATAAATTTTGACGATTGATTGATTGGTTGACCAAATCTGGCAGGGAGAAGGTCAGGGGGGCCAGTAAGGAGTAGTTGGACAGTTTCATTGTCACCAAAGCAGTCTCAAGTCCAGTTCTACACTTTACATTATATGCTTTAGGTGGCATGCATCTTTTACTCCACACTACCATTACAACGCAACTTTTACTCCGCATACCATTACAACGCATTGCGCTGGGGGGCGCTCTAGGATAGGGAATAAGTATAATTTACTATCCAACACCTTCCCTAGGGTCCACGGGGACTGGAGTTAGAATAGTAAATTATACTTACCACTATCCAGCACCCCAAAGCGCTATGCGTTGTAATGGTATGCGTTGTAAAAGTCGCGTTGTAACGGAATGCGGAGTAAAAGTATGCGGAGTAACATGGTACATCCGTTTACACCAGCGCCACACCAGATCGATTTTTAACTGTGGGATGAGCAGCCCCCTACAGGAATCTCAAATATTGCACTGCAATGGGTGCTGTCAATCAGCTATTGAGATCTCTTTTTGAGGAAAGGACCTAAGTAAATGGCATAAAGGAAAAGAAGTTCTCAATAGAGGAAAGGACCTATAGAAAAGGGCACAAAGGAGAAAATAAAAGGGATTATACATGGAAACCTCTGCTATAACTGCACCTCCAATTTTTCTGGCATATCAAGGTTCCCCTCCCATATTACGGGAGGATTGAATAGATATTTTTGAAAGCTATATATTAGCCCTCAATGACCACAATTTTAGGCAGGAAGGAAAAAAGCAGTGCTCTTGAGTGGGTTGGGAAAGGAAGGACAGAATATTTTCAAGTTTTTGCCAGTTGAGCTAGGTACAGAGGTTTATCCTAATCAAGATGTGTATAAGGAAGTGAAAATAAGTTTTAGGAATAGGTTTGATAAAAAGACTAACATAACAATGAAAAGATACAAGTTTTATACACATCCTCAGAAAGAAGAGGAATCTATTGACAAATTAGTCACAAGATTGAGAGAGTTGTCCACAAAATGTCAGTTTGGTCAAATGAACAAAGAACTTATCAGAGAACAATTAATAGTTCAATGTAGAAGTAAGAAAATTCAAGAGCGGTTGTGGGCAGCAAAAATCCCTCATGAAAGACGCAATTCAAATTGCAAAAATAGTTGAGGAATCTGAATTTTGCATGTGTGAAATGAGTAAGAGACATATGGCAGAAGTAGGGACAGGCGTGTGCACAGTACACAAGAATGAATGGGAGCAGGAGAGTGTGGGGGGCATTGAATACCTATGGGAAAAATTCAAAGAAATGCCAGAAAAAAGTCATACTAAAACAACCTACCAAAACTTGTTATAGAGGTGTTAGTTATTTTTATTTAGGTGATTCCAAGTGTTCCTTCTTGAAAAACAAGTAGTGCAGGAAGTGCAGACGTAGGGGACACTATGCATGTATGCTCAAAGAGAGTGTTGAGTCAAAGAAAGCAGTGACAGTGATTGGAGAGGTCTTTCAAGAGAGTCATGAAGGTTGCATTCTAATTGTAGAGCATGATGGGTATGATTACAAAGGTAGAAGAACTCGACCCAAGGCTGTGTTTCAGATCATGGCTAGAGAGGCGTAACGTATAGTAAATTCAAGTTCCATGTTTAAAATAATTCCAAACACAATCTTCAAAAATGAACTGCCTTATATTAATCTGTCTCTGAAAGATATATATCTGATGACTTATCAGGGAGAAACAATCAATATTGCAGGTTATCTTCATGCTCCTGTAAAGTTTTCATTGAGAGAGGTAATCGGCAAAGTGTACATGGCTGAAGAAGGACCACAAATTTTAGGGTAGATTCATCAATATGACCACATATTGTTATAAGTCCCAGGGCTCCCAACCAATTGATGGTGGTGGGAGAGGTCAGTGTAGATTCAATATTAGACAAAGCCAGGGATGTATTCAATAATGAGTTGGGCTAGTTGCTGGGTTATGTACATGAGATTATACCTAAGAAGGGAGCTATACCGGCTAAACTCAAGGTGAGGAGTGTACTGGTATTAACAAGGAAGGGATAATTGAGCCAGTAGAAGCCACTAGTTGGGTGTTACCTGTGGTCATAACGGAGAAGGCAGATGGACGTTTGTGCTTTTGTGTAGACTTGATTAGTGTGTATCACGAAATAGTTACAGATAGTTTCCCATTGCCAAACATAAATGATTTTGTTGTTAAAGGGGGGAAAATGTTTTTCAAAATTTGACCTAAAAAAGCATTGCTTCAGATTCGCTTACATGAAAAGTTGATAAGTCTCACAGTATTCATAACCATGGAGGGATCATTCCAACTCACTAGGTTGCCTATCGGCCTCTCCTCAGCTCCTAGTGTTTTCCAGTGAATGGTGTCAGAAGGGTTCAGAGGGGTAAAGAATGTCATCTATTTTCAGGATGATATCCTTGTATTTGGGAAGACAAAGGAAGAACATAATTGTGTTCTGAAACAAGCTTTGAGAAGGATATCAGAAGCTGGTCTTACCTTCAGAAGAGACAAGTGTACATTTTATTAGTGCAGGAAATTGAGTACACGGGGCACACTATAACTAGTGACACTGTGCGGCCAAAAGAAGACCTCCTAAAGCTATTATAATATCCCCCAATCCACAGGACAAGGACCACAAACCCTCCTTCATGGGTCTTGTGGAGTACTATTTGAAATTTGTAGATATGTTTGGTGAAAAGACTGAACGAATGAGGGGTATATTGAGAAAGAGGTGCACATTTGAATGGAAAAGGAAACCACAAGATGTGTTTGATCAAATTAAAAAGAGATATGCAGTACAGGTATTCTGGTGCCATTTGACACTTGCCTGAGGACTGTGTTAATGGTGGATGCCAGTGCTTCTGGCATCGGTGCTATTTTGTCCCAGGTGCACAGTCATTAGGAAAGAATTGTTGCTCTTAAGTTCCGTTCCTTGACTGATAAGGAACAAACTTACTAAGTAAAAAAGCGGGAGGCATTAGTTGCAGCCTGGAGTGGCAAATATTTTCAGACATATTTGTGGGGCTTGAAATGTATACTCTGCATAGGCAACACGGTTGTGACACCTGGTGGAGCAGGAAACAGATCGGCGAGGCTAAGAAGAGTACCATTTTGGGGTGGAGCATATTCCCAGATTGAGGAATTTACAAGTGGATTGTTTGTCGTGTCTTTCCTTAAATTGGATGGACATGATAAGGAGACAGTGGTGGCTAAGGAACAGGAAGGGACTGTAGCGTGGTTGGCAGATATTAAAGAAAGCTGTAATGGCGCGTTTACTGTGGAAGATTGGAAGAATGAAATGGAAGGTGATGAAGTTTTGAAGGAAGTGGTTAGACTGATTGTCAATATGGGGTAAAAGAGAAAGCACAGTGGTTCCAGTGTAAGGCCTTTTATAAAGATTTTAGAAGAATGATCATTGTGTGGTCAAGCAGTGGTGATGAGAGATGACAAATTTGCTCCTTCTCAAGGCTTGAGGAAAAGGATTATAAGTTTGGCTCACAAAGGGCATCTGGGACAAACCCTGACAAAAAGGAGATTAAGAGAGAATTTTGGAGGTCTAGAATGGATTAAGAGGTAACAAATTGGGTAGTAGGATGCCAGCACTGCAAAGAGAGCGAGAAGAGGTTGAGCACTGGGGCACAGTCATAAAGTAGGTCACATTGAGGGTCCTAGAAAACCATGGTGCAACATTTATATGAACTTTATAGGGCCATTGCATGGAGTGAAAACAGAACTGAGATATGCACTTGTCATCGTTGATGTGCATTCAAGGTGGTTGATGTACACATTTATGAGAGAGGCGGTGATGAAAAGTAATATTTTGGTGTTAGAAGGAATGTTTAGAGAAGAGTGATTTTCTCTTATACTTAGACAATGGCACTCAACTAACTTCACAAGATATCAGAGCATTTTTGGAAAGTTGTGGGGTCAAGCATAGACACACCATGGTAAAGGGTACCATTTTGAGGGGAATTCAGAGTGGAAAATATGTGGAGAGAATGGTTAATGAACCAATGTGGGCGTGTCGCTCTACTGAGTATAAGGTTATGAAAATGTCTCCATTTGAGTGCATGTGGGAAAAGAAACCAAATATTAAGTCACTACTAGCTTGGTTGTTGATGTTTGGGGATACTGTTAAGGTAGATGATTGTGCAATGGTTACTAAGAAGTGTAAAGTTGCAGCTGCAGATTAGGTAAAAACCAAGAAAAGGATGGGGAAGCAGTTCTGTCCAAATGTTGTGGATTCTTGGGAGTTAGAGCAGTCCCCAGGAATAATAACTAATCCTGTTGCCCTCTCACCTTTGAGAAGCACCTTGGGTTTAGGTGAACAAGTGAAAGTCCTGAGTTGGAACGTCTTAGGTCTGTAATCCAAGCTCATGATTACCGAGTGGAACACTTTTATAAAACAATATGAAATACTTTTGTTTCAGGACACCTGGGCAACTCAGAAATTGTTTGTTGATGGCATGAGTGTTATACTATAGCTTAGCCATCTGAGTGAGCCTCTCCACTGGGGGACGCACCAAGGCAATGGAGATTTGATACCGATAATCTCCAGGTTGTCAGATACTCAAGGGGCTCAGACGCTGTACCTAATTACATTTACAACAATGACTTTGACAATACCACAAGTACTACATTTCCTATGGTCTTTGATTATATTCCTTCATTGCGAAGTACCGCTGAAGATAAATGGCAAAGCCTAGGTCTTTGCTTAGCATGGGATTTTAACGCCAAGCCCCCCACCGGGGGCTTCCTCCCTGATCACCCACTGTATCAATGATCTAGATACACAAGATTGTTTGTGAATAGCACTGAAAGGGTCTGAGTTGATGGAATACCTGACTGCGCACAACTTAAGCAATGTAATCGATAGAGCAGGTACAAAATGAATTTTCCATCCCCTCATTAAGAGTTGAAGGCTGTAGCACTACAATATATTATATGATTTATATCATCTTGTTTAGGGGAGTCATTGCTGCATGGAAAATTTGTCTCATCACGCTATGGAGACAACAACCCCATTGAGGAAGTATTCCAACTACCCCCAAGCCTAATTACAGGATAGATTGCGCAGCGAGAACTCTCCAACTGACCACTGACAATGTAAGACTAGTATGGAGATTCAAACAACCTTCCCAACTTTTTCACAAAGTGTTTAGAGAGAACCCAATATTGATTTAGACTTGTTTAGTTGAGGTTGATACCGAACACTAATTAACTGGTGCATTTATCCAGATTTGTCTTAATATAAGAGGGATGTTACTGAGACCTCTGCACCCAACCGATGACAAGCCCAAATGGTATGACAAAGAATATTCCAAGGTTAAACAACAGGTATGTAGGGCCCTTATGGAAAAAGCTAGGGACCCACAGGAAGTTAAATCTCTACCTAAGGAATATAAAGTAGTCACCACAAGGATAAAGAGGGAAGTTCTAACCAAAAAGTTGGACTCACTGGTGTCGATGACTAATGCAAAGAACAGCAGACTTTTCTGATCTGCTGTATCTGATAGGAGACCTATGAACCAGGCACTGACCCTGATTACTGGTTACATCACTGGTGAGTAATGGGAGGAGTATTTTACAAGTATTTATTGCGCCATCCTAGGTGAGTTCAGAATCCTTATAGTCCCAATCTGTATGGAAGTAGAGGACTCAATTGAACAGAGTACGGATGGCAAAGCACCTGGCCTGGATGGGGTTCCAATCAACCTTATTAAGTGTAACACTGATTTTTGGGCGCCATTATTAACAAACATTTTTAACAATCTTGTCCACTCCCCATTGCCGACCTCATTGTCAACCTCTATTATAGTGTCTATCATCAAAAAGGGTGACTGCATGGGTTGTTACAGGTCCATTTCCTTAATAGACTCAGCATTAGAAATATTAGGAAGGGTTCTATACAACAGGACTAAGGACGGGACAGAGAAGAAGTACATTCTTTACCCTTGACAATATGTATTCCGAAGTCACATCAGGACCAGTATCTAAATTTGACCTTGATATAGGGAAGTATACTGTGGCCAGACAATGCCCTATGTGTTTGGCATTTATGGATTTGACCGTAGTGTGTGATTCTGTAAAAGCTGTGGTCAAATACTCTTTTATGTGGGATGGATGAAGCACTAGTGCACTTTCAGCGTACTTGCACAGGGAATTCAAGACACGAGTCAGGCTCAACATTCACGGGGAGGTCTCTAACGATATGGGAGCCTTTTGAGGAGTGAGACAGGGGAGTGTTTAGCCCTGCTTATTTATTTGATATATTAATGACACCCACCCTAGCCTAACTACTATTACTCCTGATGTTCCAAAAGTCAAAAGCTACCCCCTTCCTTCCCACTGGTATGCAGATATGCACTGTTGATTGCATGCACCCCAAAAGCCTTGCGCCTCCTAGTACACTGATTTGTGGACTTTATGGGTGACTTAGACATGCATACACATTATGCTAAATCTGATATCATGTCCTGCAGCCGCAGAAAATGTCGGTGTCCTGCAGCCGCAGAAAATGTCGGTTGTCCAATCTTGCCATTGGGGAGAACAAATTCAAATGCACTAACACTTTTCCTTTTTCGATGCTACAGGTTCATGGTCAGCACACACTAACTACTGCAGATCTAAAATGATGAAGACTATTGTCAAAATTTTTAGTCTACCCCAACATAGGGAAAGGGGAGCTCTTATAGCCCTGCTTCAAATTTATTTACAAGATGCAGAGTGTCCCAACAGCGACATATGGCACAGAGTTCTGGGGAATTTCTGAACGTGGCTTCTTCCAGAACAAAGAAAATAGGTTCTGCAGAAAATTCTTATTGGTCCCCATCTCATCATCCTATTTTATTTCCCACAATGAACTGAGGTTTTCATATATAGAAGATTCTAATAAAGCCCAACGTCCCTTACAATGGTTAGTAGTGGCGAAAAATAAGGTGGGAATTCTTACGAGATATATTATTAAAGATTGTTTCAGTTGTGACAAAGGTCTTGTAATCCCCCGGTTAGCAGGCAAGTCTTCGCAAGATTGGCTATCAGCATGTATTTGCAATCCATTGGTACTGGCAAAAAACATCTTCAGCAAGCATTTTAATGATTTTGCTCAGGCTTAAAGAATGATTTTGGAGACAAGGCAGGCAACTGTGGTAGCCTACCTGAAGATGACAACAGATAGTCCAGGTACAAGATATCTGTTTGGACAAACGGGACACTGGGGGCACAGTTTATTGTTTCGATATAAGGCCGGAACAATGAAATACCTACTTTGCTTCCTTCTGGGTTTTCAAAGAAATCTTGATCTAACACCTTGCCTTTGTGATGGGAGGTCGGGGCAAACCATACTGCATTTCCTATTTTTTGTGTGACTTTTATTCAATGTACACTAAGCGGTTCTTACTTCCCCTTATAAAGAAATATAATATCAATGATGTTAAGGTAGATTTTAACATGTTATATCAACTTTCTGATGAAGAGGTAACTGTTCACCTAGCCACTTTTGCAGTGCAAGCCCATAGTTCTTTAAATACCGAATAATCTGGATTAATTGATTATGCTGCTAAAAGCTATGATTGCACAGAATACATAGATCCTTTTTAAAAGATGTTTTTATACATTTCATATTACCATGTATTTATTTCGTTTTATTACATATGTCTGGGCTTTTATGGACACTTTGTTACCCAAATAAAGATTTTGAACTCGAACTTGAGTTAGAGCAGTCTATGAATGGCATGTTGTACTTGCAAATGGGTACAAGTGGAATAAGCGGAATGTTGTGTTATTTCAGAACGGAGGTCAATGCTGTCAGGTTGTGAGCCTTAAAGCAAGTGACATTAGTGGTTTTATGATGATGGAGGATGGAGGCAATATAGGGAGCAGGAGAGTGGTGTATGGGAGAGGAAATGGTGATGGTGGTGATTGCAGAGGAGGTGGGGGTGAGGCATTGAAGAAATCAGTGGAGTCACAGACCACCTGTGTATTTAACAGACTTTGTTAAAAAATACGTTAAGAAATCTGAATTTGATGATGTATTGCCATTTATATTCCATTTCTTGGCTTCACCATTTGTATTGCAATGCACTCTTCGGCTCTTTTCGATTAACATATTTTCAGATTTAGTTTAAGTCTCCTTTTGATTATTAATGGTGCTATTCTTGCTGTTTCTTTTTATGTTGAATTTACCTTGCTATCTTGGACATTTGTAAATGGAAGATGTGTTATGGTTTTAGAGAATTATATGCCTTGTATTCGATTTATTATGTCATTTAGATCGTACTGAAGTGTCAGTTCTAGTGGTGTCAGTTAGACCTTTGATGGCAAGAGGGAAACCATACTTCAGGCAGCCTGCTGAATAAAGCTCAGTTTATGCCTTTACTGAGAAGATGTCTTAAGTCCACCACAGTGTCTTTGTAGTTATTCCTTGGTCCATGGTAAGGTGGGGCAACCTTGGCCACAGGAGTACCCTTGAAGGGATGTATGACATTACAACGCATGCTTTTACAACGCATGCCTTTACAACGCATAGTGCTTTGGGGCGCTGGATAGTGAATAGTTTAATTTACTATTCCAACTCCAGTCCCCGTGGATAGTAGGGAAGGTGTTGGATTATTATTATATTATTATAATTGCATTTATTGAGCGCGCAGCTACCCGTCGCTAAAGCAGACAGAAGATGAGCTGAGTTTAGGAGACTATGAGCATGCATGTTAAGTATTAAAAAGCCAGGTCTTAATTCTCTTACGGAATGTCAGATAACAGATTTCAGAACGCAAGAATTGGGGCATGGAGTTCCATAGGGAGGGTGCCAATAAGGCGAACGAGCGACCGCCCATTTTGACTCCATTGACACGAGGGATCTGAAACTTGTTTTGTGTGGAAGATCTCAACGTGCGGGAAGGGACATATTGCTGCACCAAGGAAGACAAATATTTCGGAGCTTTACCCATTTTGATGTGGTGCATTATGCAGAGGGCTTTGAATTTTATTCGGCTCTCAATTCGCAGCCAGTGCAGCTTGCACAGATGGATAGCAGCCGAGGACCTGACAGGTAAGTTACAAATCAGGCGAACTGCCATGTTTTGAACCACCTGAAATTTCTTTATGACCTCCTTACAGGCGCCTAGAAGTAGAATGTTCCCGTAGTCCATCCGTGAGGTGACAAGGGCCTGGACCATGGTCCTCAGGGTATCAGTTGGAAGCATCCATGTGATTTTTCTCAGCCACCTGATGATGGTGGTACAGGTGGCAGAGACTTTTACAGCATGTTGCTTCAGTGACAGCTGGTTGTCAAGCAGAACCCCGAGGTTGCGGGCTGTGACTGAATAGGTGGGTAGAGGACCCATCTGAGGAGGCCAATGTTGCGGGCCCCAGAGGGATGTATTTGGACCAAATAGGAGCAACTCTGTTTTATCACCATTTAGTTTTAGTTTATGGCTGTGCATCCAGTTGGAGATATGTTTCCGTCCAGACTGCAGGGAAGACGTGGGAAGATGTTTGTTAGTAGAGAGTGAGTAGACGATTTGCGTATCGTCTGTGTAAGAATAGATTGTGAGGCCTGCTTGCTCTGCCAAGAAAGCAAGAGGTCTCACATAAAAATTGAAAAAAGGGGACTGAGAATAGACCCCTGGGGAACACCGTGAGGGGAGGTGAAAATAGAAGAAACAGAGGTGGAGGAAAAGACTTGAAAGGTGCGATTAGAGAGAAAACTAGCAATCCAGACCAGGGCCGAACCATCAATCCCCACAGATTTCAGGGTGGACAACAAGATGGAATGGGAGACGGTGTCAAATGCGGCACTCAAATCAAGCAAGATGAGTGCCACTGTCTCCCCGTTGTCCACCTGTCTTCTGATGGTCTCTGGCACTCCCAGGAGCGTGGTCTCAGTGGAAAAGCCAGCCCTGAACCCAGACTGTGAACAGTGAAGAAGATTAGAAGATTCAACATAAGAGCTAAGAAGAGAGTTAACATGTTTTTCAAGAATTTTAGAATAGCAGGAGAGCAGAGAGATCGGGCGGAAGTTAGAGGGATTGTTTGGGTCCGCGTTGGCCTTTTTTAGCAATGGAACCACCATCGTATGTTTCCATTCATTAGGAACAGTAGCTTCAACCAATGAAGCATTCAAAATATCTAAGATGATCTGAAGTATGGCTGGGTCCAGAGTGCTCAATATTTGAGGAGGCATAGGATCAAGGGGGAGCCCGATTTTATTTCATGTAAATATTTTTGAAAGAGCATGGGAGAGATCGGCTCCCAAGAGTGAAGTTGGGGGGCAGTGGGAGTTAGACCAGAAACATCAGCAAGACAGGGGGTATGAGATAGGGGCTCAGGAGTGGTAGATACAGTGGGAGTGGCGCTAAAGATGGCAAAGATCTTATCTATTTTATCCAGAAAGAATTTTGCCAGAGCGTTACATTGTAATGTGTCCAGAGAAGGGTCTTTAGGTGCAGAAAAAACGACAGAAAGATCTTTTACTACTTTGAACAAGGCCTTAGGTCTATTTTGGGCATTGAGTATAGTACTGTTAGCATGACTAGCTCTGGCGGTATCACAGGCAGAGTGGTAAGCCAGGAGGCCGGCCTTGTAATTTGATTTCTTATCTGTACAGTAGTTGGTGCGCCAGATGCGCTCCAATTTCTTGCAACGGGATTTTTCCTGGCGGAGTGAATCATTAAACCAGGGAGCTGGAGGATGATGGATCTGTGACTTATTTCTCTGGGTTGGCAGACAAGAATCTAAGGCTGTTGTCAGCCAAGAGCTGACAACAGACACCTCCTTAGTAGAAATAGTGGAAAATGTCGGTTTAGAATTTTCATGGCAGATGTTCAGTTTATCCTTATCTAATCGTTTCCAGTTCCTACTAGCTTTATGAGGATGAGTACTAGTGGAGGAGTTGTGGGCCGATATTTTAATTGAGAAGTTGATGATAAAATGATCGGACCAAATAACAGGGGAGGAAGAGTGATGAGTGATGCAATTGAGGTTCGAGATAATGGGATCTAATAAATTGCCGGCTTTGTGGGTGGTCCGGAGTTGTGTAGGTGGAGATCCAAGGCAGCTAAATCCTGAATTAAGCGCATGCTAATAGGACAGGAGACAAGATTAAAGTGAATATTTAAATCACCCACTATAAGAAAATTAGTGGATTTTTAAAATAAGAGGGGCAATAAGCTCTGAGAGAGAAGAAGCCCATGCGCTGGCCGAGCCAGGGGGGCGATAGATTGGGGTTCCAGTCACAGTAAAATAAGGAGTGAGAAGAAGTTTAAAAAGACCTGCTTCGCAATTTGGAAAATCTAAGTCTTCCCATTTGCATGAGAATTCTCTTTTGAAGATTACCGCAATACCTCCACCCTCCTTGAGAACACGATTTCTCCCCACATAGGTGTAATTATTGGGGAGAGCCATGGCAATGTCAGGGCCGGAACTCTCATTGAGCCATGTTTCCGTTACAAACACGGCTGCTGGGCTCGCTGACTCAAGGAGGTCAAAGATATCTCTCTTGTGTTTAGAGAGAGATCGGCAATTTATGCTGATAAAGTTCAGAGCAGGACAAATTTTAAGCGTAGTAGAAGAAGCCTGATACATGGCAGGAGGAGTGGCCCAAAAAGAAGAAGATAAGGAGTCTGTAACCGAGGGGACCGAGTCTAGGGTAAGGGCGCATTTAGGACATTTTAGCGGCGCATCTTGACAATTAAGAGTAGGAGCAAAGGTACAGGGAGGTAACTGTAGACCCAATAACGCAGAGCGAGAATATGTTATGTGACTAGGGGCAGATGGAATGGCCCCTGGCCCCGTACTGGCGCGGACGGGCGCAGACGGGCAGGACTTTGGCACGACTTCGGCGCGAAGTCGGCGCTCCCGCTGCGCTTCCGCCATTGCGTCATTAAGTACTTAGAAAATAGAAACACACTAGCCCGCTAACCTGCCAATGAGCCTGCAGGGCGGAAGTGAGTATGTGAGGCCGGATGAGTACATTAAACCTATTCCCTATCCTAGAGTGCCCCCCAGCGCAATGCGTTGTAATGGTTTGCGTTGTAAAAGTTGCATCCTAATGGTAGTGCATTGTAAAAGTTTCGTTTATACAGGTTGTTTACCCCTTGAAGTCCTTTTTGAGCCAGTACAAAACTAGCTGCTGCTATGCTACTGGTCTTCTTACACAGCCAGTCCAGTGGTATCCTTAGGTGAAGGCTGGTGTCCCTATTTGGTGACCAATCAGGGCTCAGATGGCACTCCTGGATCTAGCAGATTTGGGCTATCAAAGGATCTGTCTCTTTGGTCGCTCAATGGTGGTCAGCAGTGATTCACAGAATGAGGCTACTAACTTGCCGATGTGGGCTTCTTCAGTTTCAGCCCTGGTATTGGTTCCAGGGGGTTGGCTAACTGACATCTTGGGGTCTTTGGTCTGGGGCTCAGGGGCAACCTTTCCACATGCCAGGTGCCCCAGGCACAGCCCTCTCTTTTTGAGCCCAATGTGTGGAAGGTGCAGTCTTTCAGATGCTACAGCCTGTCTTGTCAGGTCCAGGAGTCAACAGGGCAGTCCACTTCTTCAGCCCTGTTTCCAGTTTCATCTTGATTTGAGATTGAGGATGCAAGGGGTACCATATTTGTGGCCAGAAAGTGCCCTGGGGAATGATGAAGTCAATAGCCATAAGGCTACCAGGATCCCTCCCACTCTCTGATGACTTCCAGCTGTGTGTGGTATCTAGCAATCCGATAGTGCGCTATTCTGCCCACTCCCAAAATGTCTGAACCCTTCCTTAGATGTTAGGAGCCTAGGAGTGCACCCTAGAGATGTGGCTACCTGTGGCCTACATGCCCTCTAGAAAACTTGGGCACTGGTTTTCCTTCTCTGTTCCTGCTACTCGGCTGTCTACCCGAACAAGAAGACAGCACTTTATTTATGTGATTTATGTGATTGTCATTTGCCCACCAAAGGAGGCTTTGCCTATGAAGCTAAAGTTTTGGCCAGCACCCTGAATGGCTTCCTGTGAGTGGGAGATATCATCTCTCCCTGTAGCAGGCTTCTATTGTTCCAGAAAATCATTCAGACAACTCCCCAGGAGAGCAGAAGACTTGCTGGTGGCCAGCAACTGTGCAAGGCCACTGGGCAAACTCGGCAAAAAAGTGGTAACTTTCCAAAAGTTGCATTTTCTTAAAAGTGACTTAAATTTGACTTGGGCATCAAGTCG
The DNA here is from genome assembly GCF_964263255.1 of Lissotriton vulgaris. Taxonomy (NCBI): domain Eukaryota; kingdom Metazoa; phylum Chordata; class Amphibia; order Caudata; family Salamandridae; genus Lissotriton; species Lissotriton vulgaris. The sequence continues at coordinate 791,586,510 of NC_141698.1, forward strand.
GATTTAATGACACAATTAATTCGATATCTTGAAGAACCCATTTTAGTAGTCCCATCCAGATGTTAGCTGGGCTGAGATGTCAGCTGATGACTCTTTGTTAGCCAATGGGTCTATTAACTTTTCCACAGCAAAAATGAACAATTTGAAATTTTGCTGTTAGGACATATTAAACGTATATATCCTACTTAATAATATAAAGCTCCCTGCCCTAGGGATTCATAGGCCTTCCTTATGGGATATATATTGTTGAGGGATGTGGGGGCTTTGCCATTGGTTTAAATGGCAAAGTCTAACTAGCAGTTTTTAAAACTGCTCTTCCAGGCTGCAGTGACAGACTGGGGACCATTTTGTACTTTACCACATGCAGGGAGGCACAATCAGTGCTGCAGCCCTGGTGGGACACTAAGTTTTACATATTCTGTGTACCCTTGGTACCATATACCAGGGACTCATAAGTATGTCAGCTTATGCCAATTTTGGGTAGCCAATTCAACATATATTTTGTAATGTGTTGAAACACTGGCACTGAGGTCTGGTTAGAAGACCTCGGTGCACTCTCAGAGTCGAAAAACCAGCAGCATCAGTCCAAAACGTTGGGGGTCAAGGGCTGGATGGACAACCTTGACATTATGCTTTAAAGTCTCTAATATCAATGGTGCAAAGCTCATTGCAGCCCGCAGACAAGAACTGACTTACATGGAAATGAACCATGCACAATGGTGCAAAGCTCATTGCAGCCCACAGACAAGAACTGACTTTTATGGCACTTCTGTAGTTTTTGCATATTATTACTGTATTACATGGAAATGAACCATGCACAAAATACTACATATTTCAGGCCATGGTAGTATATTGTTCAGATCAAGTCTCATTTCAGTCTGCCAATATAAACGCCCCCTTCCTTATCTGTTTCCTAAAATGTGGGCAAGGATATGCGCAGAAAGAAGGCTTCCCAGAGTACAAGAGAAAATAAGTCTCTATTAACTGTTTCCTCTTCACACATCATGGAATCAGGCTTTGTTATTGATTTCTATATTTGGCATATTCTCCTGGAAAGTAATTTGCCCCAACACAGCCATGGGCAGAGATGAGTGAAATGCTAAAATGGCTCCTGCATGCCCCTCCACTTTCTTATGTCCCCCTCCCACCTCCATACCAAAAGGGGCCTCTGCATTTGCCTGGAAAAAAATTACTGTTGAAGCTACATTGGTTCTTGCCTGCCCCAGATCCATAATCTGATTGAGGGAAAGAGGACCTTTATATAGAGATTCCGTGGCCCAACCAACCTTCTTTATCCACCCTGTAGTACTTCAAGTTAGTGTCCTATGTCACACCCCTTTTCTCAGAGTGGCTTGAAGATATTGAGAATAATTCAAGTCATCTGGTCCTGCCCTTTGCTTAGAAGAAAACCTTTCCCCTTCTTCTTGTCGTGGAAGCCAATGAGAAGAATCACAGTCTCCTGGATCTTGAGCATTCTTGCAGCTCCCTCCTTCATTCAAGGCTTTCTCCCTGACCTCTCTTTCTAGGCAGGTAAGGAAAATGTGAAGACCATTTATGAGACGGGCACCCTGATCCTTTATTTAAGCCCCTATCACAGGAGACAGCAACCTGATGATGGCCATATTAAGTATGCTGGTGAAATCCCAAGGTATTTCTCTGCAGTGGCACGGTCCATATCTCATACACGGAGGTCATGTCCTAAAGGTTTGTGAGATTGATGGTTTTGATGTATATCACATTGCAAAGTTTATCTATAAGTTGGTCCACCCTCAGCATGTGATGAGGTTAGAGGTACAGGCCTTATTAACCTATCCCAAGTCAATACGGAGCCTTATTGGTCCATCTGGCTTTAGTATTAGTACAATGGATGAGGGTCAGTTGCTGTTGGAATGCTCAATAATGTCCATGGCAAGTATGAAGTGGGTCTTCATAATTCTTTCCAAATCCTTTATGGCTTGACCTTTACAATCATACCAACTGGATTGTCAATCATATGCTCCATGATACTGGTGTTCCGGTGAAGGGTAGGAAACAACTACTCCACAGCTACCATTAGCATTACCAAATAATTTCTTTCTCTTCACAAACCAGTTATTCATCTACCAAAGTGTGTAAAGAATCTGTCAAACAAACAGAGAACAACTCTTCAGTTGTCAGGGAAGGTGTTTTAATTCCATCATGCAACCCACATTGCCAAAGAGATTGATTGACCCGGGAACGACAATGTAGTAGTCACCCGATCTTAATAAATTTGCGGTATCGGTCTCCGCAGTACAAGTAACATTACTGGGGTCCGACCCATGTAACGGCCACCCTTTCTGATCGCTCAAGTAGTAGCGAGTGCACTCTTTGGCACTTTAGAAATCCTGATATGAAAAATCAAACAAATGACTACTTTGGATAAAAAACTGGACGTTTCCCTTTTCATATGAGCCCTGACGAACTTCATTTGAACGAAACGCGTTGGCTGAGGTTTTTATCGGAATGAAAATAAAATAAATTTTGAAAAATATGTGAAGCTTTTTGAGCACTTTGTTTGGTGCACCGTCCTTATATATATTATTCTTCTTGTTTCAGTCAGGATCCACTTGTTGATCCTGCGGAGCATGCGGAGGGTGTTGTAGCAGGAGGAGGAGACAGGGTTGACCTGCTTAGACATGGAAAGGCAGGAGTCGAGGATGAATCCTAGATTGCGCGCATGGTCGGGGGTGTTGGTGCTGTTCCCAGTGTGGCCGGCCAACAGGAGTTGTCCCAGACTGAGGGGGTGGGTCCGAGGATGAGGACCTCCATCTTGTCCGAGTTCAGCTTCAGACGGCTGCTCCTCATCCAGTCGGCGATGGCCTTCATTCCCTCATGGAGGTTGGTTTTGACGGTGTGTGGGTCCTTGGTGAGGGAGAGGATGAGCTGGGTATCGTTAGCATAGGAGATGATGTTGAGGTCGTGATGGCGGGCCACTTGTGCGAGGGGGGGCATGTAGACATTGAACAGCGTTGGGCTGAGGTATGAGCCCTGGGGGACGCCGCAGATGATGTCGGTGGCTTCGGATCGAAAGGGTGGGAGGCGGAGGCGCTGGGTTGTGCCGGAGAGGAAGGACGTGGTCCAGTCAAGAGCCTTCTCATGGATTCCAGCTTCTAGGAGGCGTGTCTTTAGAGTGCGATGGCAGACCGTGTTGAAGGCGGCAGACCGGTCCAGGAAGATGAGGGTTGATGTTTCGCCGTTGTCTAGTTGGCGCCTGATGTCGTCTGTGGCGACGATGAGGGCTGTCTCGGTGCTGTGGTTTGGTCTGAATCCGGACTGGGACGGGTCCAAGATGTTGTTGTCTTCCAGGTGGCGGGCCAGTTGCATGTTGACAATTTTCTCGATGACCTTTGCCGGGAACAGGAGCAGGGAGATGGGCCGGGAGTTCTTGATGTCCTTGGGGTCCGCTTTGGGCATTGTGGTACCTTGCGTAGCTTCGTAAAGTATTGTATCGCAACACCAATGCTTGCCCTGCATTACATTACATTTCAAGCTGGGAGGCATTCCATGAGTGGAGTATGGGCATATCCATGCATCCACCCATGGATTCTGGCACTTTCCCAGAATTACTAAAGCTAGTAAACTTGGAAATGCGAAAAATGCTACACCCTACCCAGTAAGGTGTAATGAGGAGAAGTAGTTGTATTTCTCATTACTTCTTCTTTCCATGTATACTGCATTTTGCACATGGAAAAAAGGAAAATGCATCTAAGGATTATTTTCGTGCAAAAAGGTGTCCCTTCCTGCAAAAAAAGAAACCTGCCTGTAATGCAGGTACCCTTGCATGACTGCGTTGGCACTAAGCAGCAGACAGTGCAACAACACAAGGAGATAGCATAATGCTCTATATCTTTGCAAATATGGAGCAATTATGCTCCCTTCTGTTCGATCAGAGCAGCACAGCAACTCGGCTTGCTGGCCTTCATTGCAGAACGATTAGTAAATATGTCCCTGAATGCTTTGAAAATAAGCTTGAGTTGCTTCTTCTAATGTTATAGGTGGCTGGATGTGTCAGTCATGCCACCTCACTGAAAGATGACATTACTAATAAGTTCCCCAGTCTTGTGTAGACTTGGGATTCCATGCTTAAGATAAATCACAGAATTGGGCTAACTTGTATGATTCGGTGCCCCAATTGCAATATTTAAACATATACCTCTCCTCACTAGCCCCCCTAATTGAACAACATAGGGTAAGTGTCATCTCGTATGCTAATGATACACAGCTTGTGTTCTCGCTCAGAAATATATCCAAAGAAGCCTTCTCCAACCTCAGACACTGTCTAGTTGATATTTCGACTTGGATGACTAAGAACGTTCTGAGGTTGAACACAGATAAAACGGAGGTTTTATTTTTTATTCAGCCATTCCCACCCCACTCGGGCCTATGGTGGCCTCCCGAGTTCAATCCCCCACCTTACCCAGTGCCTTTGGCCAGGAATCTGGGGTTCAAATTTGATTCCACTCTTTCTTGTAATACTCAGATCAGCCATGTCTCCTCTTTGTGCTTCTGGAAAATGAAGTCCCTACGTAGATTTCTCAACCTCCTTCCCATGGACTGCAGAAAGACAGTAGTTCATGCACTCATCACATCCCAAGTGGACTATGCCAATAGTCTGTACCTGGGCTTGCCTGAATATATGATCAGGAAATTACAGATTGTACAAAATGCGGCCGCTAGGCTCATCAGAAACATCCCAATCCGACATCACAAATCCCCCCACTTATGGAGCCTGCATTGGCTGCTAGTAAAAAGGAGGGTGGAATTCAAAGCGCTCACTCTCGCCTACAGGGCAATCAAAGAGACAGGCCCCCACTACCTGAGAAAAAGACTCAGAAAATACCATCAGACGAGGACTTTGAGATCTAATCACCAGGTACTTCTGGTCACCCCTAGTTTAAAAAAAAGCCAGATTAGGTGGTCGATCTTTTACGGTAAGAACGCCCCACCTATGGAACTCCCTACCTGAGTTCATAAGGAAGGCCAATTCGGAATTTGCCTTCCGCAAACTCCTAAAAACCTGTTTATTTAGCTTTTCCCAGCCCTGAAACTTCTGGCAGTCTGCATACTCTTCCTGTACTCCACACTTAGCGCCAGGACACCTCCGTTGGAGGTAGCTGGGCGCTCTATTAACCCAAAAAAATTAAAATAAATATTGGACAAGCTAATAGATCTGGCTTGCATTTTCAGCTATGACCCAGACCTATTGGCTTTGGCAATGCTTGCAAAATAGTAAGCTCGAGAGCCGGATGAGGGGGAGACACTGGACATGTTGAACATACACACATGGTGGCAATTATATTCCAGAAGTGAGTGGACAGCCCAAAAAGAAAAGGAAACAGCCACTTCTGGCCTGTACGTTCACTCTTGCCTAATGTCTTCCTTTTGATTTGCTACTTTTAAAAGCCTGGGACTGGTAAAAAGGAGATATTGGTTCATTGATGGGCCTTAGGGAGGTGATAGGGGCAACATCGGAAATCTTTGGGTGGTTCACAGTCACAGATTGGGAGGGGGTTGGCAGGTGCTAGAATGTCAGATAAAGTACGGTGACCTCCGGGATAGCAGACCAGAGCAGTTGCCTAGATACCATTTTGTGGTTGGTAGGATGTGCTTCTCATATCAACCATGAATGCAGGTGCTTGACTTCATGCACCAGGCTTCACAACCCTATTGATTGCATGCTGCAAACAAATAGTGTGATATATATTTTTGTTGAATTACTAAGAATATGAAGCTGCATTTGCAAAAACAAACTTTGTTAGTACTTCACTCCTTTAATCCCCAAAAGATTAACATCACCAAAATGCAATAGGTTGGTCCCAAAACACAGTGCACAATTCAGCAGGTCAATATCTGACTGTCTTGCCAGACAGCCTAAGGCAGACACAAATAAAAAAAAGACAATCATTTATGGTGCAAAATGTTTCTTATTGCCAGTCCTGCAGAATGCCAGAGTAGTCAAGTACCTAGGCTGTCTAGTCTACTCTCCACCTTAGCGCCTCACTGTTGCAATGTCCTTTTCACCTTTTCTCTCTCCCTTTTTTCAAGTTTTTGCTGGAATCCACTATTGCTGTAGAGAACTCTCTGAGTTTGATGAAGAACCTCAAGAATCCAGTCTTGTGCTGCTAAATTTCTGCCAAAATGGCTTTGGCCCGTACAAAATGCAGCAGCACTTATTTCCTTCACCCACCCACATTCACCTCCTCAGCCAGCATGTTACATACTTTTCACTGGCTGCCAATTGAACGTCCGGTTCAATTCAAAGACGTATGCTTTATGCACGTGTGCCTTTCCAATACAGGACTTATGTATCTGAGACCTCGAGTGTCTTGTCTTCGAATACACCCAAACGCTTGCTTCGCTCTAGCCATCAGGAGCTGGCAGTGGGTTAGAGAATCAAGAGAACACGTCAAGAGGGTCAGGCCTTTGCATATCTTGAATCAAAGCTGTGGACCACATTGCCATAAATACGGAGTATCCAAACCACTCACAGCTTTCCGCAAATTGCTCAAAACATGGATGCTACCACTTCAATAACAGTTATCCTTTGGCTCATGCAAATGCTGGTTGATTTTAGTTTTGTGAGGAGGGTAGAGCTGGGAAACCTTTTTTAGGTAGCTATACGCTTTACAAATCACGTAAATAAATAAATAAATAAGTAAACCATATCCGCAACATCTATTGCAAAGATTAGGGAATGGTCCTATTCACCACATACTATCATTTCCAAAAGAGTGTTTGGGGATTTTCAGAGACCTGCAGATTAAAAAATGTAACACCTGTAGAGTAAAACAATGACAACTCTACCTAGAATTACACAACCTGGATGCTATAAGAAAGGCTTGTGACTCCGGTAAAACAGAAATTTACCTAAAATGTCTAATAGCTGAGATATCATTAATGTGACAAAGTAGACAGTTAACAGGTTCATCCCCTTTTGGCGAGTCTGAACTCATCACTACCATAGATGCCATATGTTGATGACTTTACAGAGCTTAGAGGCTTCCAAGAATAGTTTGGCGAATGGCAGATTTAGCAAGACTTTGTAGTGCTCACAGAGGCACACAAAATTACGTAAAGTGACACAAAACCTCACAAAGGTTAGATAAAGTATTTATTGTATTGTATTGTATAGGCATTTATATAGCGCACTACTTACCCGGAGGGTCCCAAGGCGCTTCGACCGCTGCGAAACCCTTCCTGGCTTCCCTGAAAGATGGTCCCTTAATGGGTATCTCCAGGGTGAGACCAGGCATCCCCGGCGGTCTGGTGGGGCCGTTAGTGAAGATGAGGCAAGCTAATGCCCAGAGTTGCCGAGTGTGATCGCTGATCAGAGTGGGCACCGAGGCGAGAGAATTATCGAGTCCGCTGACCCTGGTCCAGAAACCTGCCGCGCCGAGAATCGCACCCTGGCCCCGGGCCGTCCTCTGCTCTCGGGTCTGCCGCCTCTAAAAAGTGAGCCACACTACTTCACTTTTACATTGCAGCACAAATATTTTGTGCTGTAACGCTGGGCTCAAAGTAGTGCGAATAGCGCTTTGCGCTACTTGGTGCTAAGGGAGTGTTCCAAAGGTGGTACTTAGGGGTTCTGATATTACCACCGATGGATTTTTATGGAATACCAGATCTACAAATATTATCAGAAATGGCTATGCATAAAACATAATGCCCTCCTGGAGACAAGCATTAAGTAAGAGAAACATTTTTATTTCTCCTAACATTTTGAGAAATGTCATGTGAAGAAAATTGTGAAATGTTCTATACTTTGGAAAGCAGTGCTAAACTTGAGTCGCTGATTTCCGGTGCTCGGCACCGGCACTTAATTACCGGAACCTGCACTTATGACAGCTGCCACATGGTGGTGTTGTTTGTGAATTTTAAAGATGAGCAGAAAAACATTTGTTTGTTAATTCAGTCTGAATTGTCACACTTGTAGCAAGCAAAGTGATGGCTAGTAGTTGAGTTAGTACAGTGGTAATATGTGATGCACACTGTGGTGGCCTCCTGACGAGGGCCTTGGCACTTATTCTTTTACAAACTAAGCACTGTTGTTAAGCATAGTGAAATGTTCTATAGTTTGCTAAGCATATTACAACACCTATCCTAGACAACAGAGTTAGCCTTTTTTAGGGTCGTGCCTTGGACAAAAATAAATTTGGCACCCTTGCTGCTGGTGAATAAAATGAGGCAAGGGGAGCCCCTTTTGTGTTCATAGGTCAGCCCCTGGCTAATTGCATCAGAGTAGTAACCGCCCTCTGAACGCATCTCAGGATGGTGCCAAGTTGTTTGTTTGAAGGGGTTAATAGCGTGTGGCAGCAGTGGTCAGAGGAGATGGGAGGGCAAGAAAACAGGCAACAGCAATTGTAGCACCAGAGCCAGGTGACACAGACTCTGTTGTCTGCGTGTCCTTAATGCAAACAGCTCCTTAAGCCCCTCAGAACATTGGGCAGCTCGCTCATGCCAAAAGACAGTCCTACTAGAGAGCATGCATATGCCTTTGAACTATGTACAAAGCAGTGTGCTTGGTGCTAGGTAGTCTGTTTGTATGCCAGCCTTTGGAAGAGAACAGGCCATATTTAGTAAATAGTTATCTGTGCTGCTTTCCCCCCAGCACAGTAAGGGGCAAATGTGCAAGCCCCTATCTCTACTGGAACGTCAGTTTTCGTGACGTTTCCATGGCGATAGGGGCTTCGCCTTATTTACAAAGCAGTGTTAAGCCACTTCTCATTTTTCTTATGTGGACAAGTTGTAGTGATGAATAATAGATGATGAGGTGAATGCAATTAGAGCCAGCTATGAGTCAATAATTATTTTACCTTTACGTAGATAGAAAGTGAGCATGTTTAATACTGCACCATTATTCTCCTTAGACATTGCAGGTTTCTCTGTCAGTGGCTCTTTGTCTGACATAATTGATATAAGGGTTACTCATACTTTTTTCCTCTACAAGCTACCTTCTGCTTTATGTTTTCCATTATTTCCAACTTAACTAAAACGCTGAAGCATGTAATTGAATACACTGCTGGGGTTAGGTTGATAAAGTGATCAATCGTCTGTCAACTTAAATAACTATACCCGGTATGCGTCTTGACATCCTTGTATCCCGCAAGTACACTGGTGATATATGCCTCTTTTCCAAATGTAATACTAGTAACACAACTCATTCTTCTATAGCAATGGGTTCTTTTCGGTCTATTATGCCGATAGTCCGCGAACGCGGCACAGTTAGCAATGAAACAGTGAGGCCCCTTTAAGTAAAATGAGAAGTTGCAGGAGCACGTGACCGCTAACAACGCGAGCCGCGCCCTTCCCGAACTTCCGCATTTTCTTACAAAACAAATCCGCGACCGCATTGCCTCTAGGTTGTTGCGGGCGGCGGTTGAGGTCTAAGCAGGTTTCCAGGCGGGGAGTCGCATCGGAGCAAGTAGGTTTACGATCTCCACTTTAATTACCGCTAGTAACCTTTGTAACTCCAATCACACGCTAGCAGAGGAGTTTTATACGTAATAATATCACTGTGTTATGCTGACAGATTGACCGAGCGTGAAGGTTTCCCCCCACCGCCAGCCCATGATGTTCGACAACGGACTTTTTAAAGTGAGTTTACCCTCTCTGATGCGACATGCTACCTGATTGCGCCCTATTCAAGGGACGTTTTTGCATTTCTAAAAATTCCAATCTTTGGTTGGTCTTTTATTTCGATGAGCACTTTCACTAATTAAGTATCTACCCTTTAAACATGCAGAAATAATATGGGTTGTGTGTCCTCTGATATAGGCTAATAAACAGTGAGCACTTGTTTGAGAACTCATATAATGAGATAGCCTTCTCCTGGGCACTGTACCCTGTATTTTCAACAGTATAATTCTCTGTAGTAATTTCATTAACTGGGAATACATGTGCACGTTTGCTTAGATAAACTGATGTTTGATAATTACAGAATAGTTACATTCAAAACAGATTTGTTTGTCTCTTTTATTTTTCAGATTTTTTGTCTCCCTTAATGAGGCGAGACTTCTTGGAGATTCATCCATCATAGGAACTTTTACAGTAATCAGGTTGTATTAGTGTAAAAAAAAAATTCCTTTTCTACACCTTAGGCTAGGACACCTTAGTGAGTGCCCACCAAGGAGTATGAATTAGTGTTTTGGTCCTGACGAATGCTAAGCTGACTTTGGGCTCCTTAGCAGAAACATGTTGACCATCTTTGTTTATTTGTCACCATTGTGAGGACTTATTGGTTCAAGCTCACTCAACCAATTAACAGTCCATTGTTTTTTCACTGTTTTTAATAGAGTTAGAGCTACCTTCTCAATAAAATTATTGTTTGATAAGTAGCCCACACTCTTTTTAAAGCACTTTTCCAATCACCATTTCAGTTTCTTTTCCAACTCTTAGGGACCCAATGAAGACAACTGGCTACCGACTTTTTCAGTTGGTGCCTGAGGGTCCTTTTTCTACACTAAGCACGCGCACCCTATCTCTTTACTAAATTTCAGAACTCTTAGTCGGTGTAAATTTCTACACTGTCTACTTGCACAACTGGTTTTGTGTTTCATCCTTTGTTGTTCATTTTCATTTGTTTGACACTCTTATGTTGATTGCAATACATTTATTTGGAAGGGGTAAAAGAGTGGTCCTAATAAAACCCTTTCTCTCCTGTTGTTTCATTTGAGTTAGCAGCGTGCAGCTGCGAGAGTCCATTTTTAATTTAGCTCATTGGGTGATACAATATTTTCTTAGAAAGTGCTACGTCTATGCCTTTAGAATGGAGGCATCAGGTCTGTCGTTTACCAGAGAGGAGGCGGATGCCATACTTAGTGATCCCTCATTGTTTGCGGATCCCTTGGTGGCCCAAACCATCTCACAAACATCCGATTGGGACAAGTTGGGGGAATTAAAGAAAAGCAGAATCAGAGCTATGCTACATGGGACAATGATGAAGGAATACCTCACGAACAAAATGGCCCCAAAGGGTCTACTGGTATCCAATGCCCCACGAATATTTCTAGAGGACAGCTTATTCAGGAAAGAGTGGGCCCAAATTGCCTGGCACTGTACGCATGATTGGGCTCTCCTAATCATAAAAACAGCAATGCGTCTATCAGAAGCCCTACTGATTGACATACAGGCCACAGAAACTCATATCAAGACCACGATTACGGGCTTTAAAAAGAAATAGAGGTGTTTAATAAAGAACTCAATGAATACAAGGAAAACCTTGCACAGTCTAAAATCACTAAGTTCCAGAAAGATCTTAAAAGGTGGTCCTATGACAAAACCTACCCATATGCCAGCGAGGATTACACTCCGCCAGACCTTACTAATCACGATCTCAACACCACTGATGACTCAGATTCCAGTAATTCGAGTAGTGGCAGTAGAGGGAATAGACCGCGTGGTAGGGGTAGAGGGAGTCAACACCAAAACCAATACAATCCACACTGGTTTCCCTACCCACTCAGGGACAGGGTGCTTATCAGCCTAACCCCTACAACCAGCCGCCATTTCCACCTCATTTTGGATGGAATCCACATTTTGTTCCCCCTCCACCACAACATTTTCAACAAAACATGTATCCACAACCTTTTTTAGGGTTTGGCCGGAGAGGCAGGGGGAAGAGGAGAACAGGGAACCAAGTTCACTGGGGGCCAACAGAATCCGTGGGGGACAACACGCGGAGCAAAACACAGGAACAGAGAGCTGGCCCGAGCAACCAAAAAGTTTAATAACAAACCTATCAAACATCACCCTGACCCCTGATGAAATCTCTGTCTTAGAAAGGGGTCTAGGTTTTATACCTACCCCCCGCCTGGACCGTTTTAAACTAAAATGCAAACTTGGTGAGTTCTTTAGAAAACTCAGGTTAAAGACTTTCTTCGAACAACAAGAACATACCACTCAAGCATCCTCTAGTGACACCAATTTAAAAATTAAATCAAACTTTAATCCTCCTACTCATCTGATACCAGCAGATATCATAGCGTTTGAACACGCTGTGTCCCTTGAGGTAGAGGCACTGACAGAGCCGACCCCTTTCAAGAACCTAACAGCAGGAGAATACAAAGCCATACAAAATTTACAGAAGAATACAGAGATTGTAATCAAAAGTGCAGACAAAGGGGGTGGTATTGTCATCCAGGATGCCATTGCCTATGACAATGAATGTAAACGCCTCCTGGGTGACACCAATAGCTATACCATCCTCCAACAGGACCCTTCTCCTTACTTAAAGGATGAAATTTTGGATTTAGTCAGCACTGCAGAAAGGGATGGCTACATCAGCAAACAAGAGGCTGACTTTTTGACTAGTTCTGAAGAGAAAATACCTTACTTTTACACCCTCCCGAAAACCCATAAAAACCGGGTTCCACCTCCGGGAAGACCCATTGTGTCTGGGATTAGCTCCCAGTTGGAGCCACTCTCCAAATATTGTGATTTCTTCTTCAAACCCTTGGTACAATCCACCAGTACCTATATTAAGGACACTAAAAGTCTCCTTTCGATGCTGCTAACTGTAGAACTACCAGAAGAACCATGTTATCTGGTTTCCCTAGACATCGAAAGTCCATATACCTGCATCCCGCAGGATGCAACTTTGAAGGTCCTTGCAGATGTATTGGAACAGACAACTTGGACATATACCACCTCCAAGACTTTCATCATTGATTGTGCTACCCTAGCACTAAAACGCAATTTTTTCCAGTTCCAAGACACTATCTATTTACAGAAGACTGGCACTTCAATGGGCAGTACTTTTGACCCCAGCATTGCGGGGTTGTACGTATACAACTTCGAGAAGACACACATTCTGAACGCTAACAACCCTTACACTCTCAATGTTATCCTGTGGCAGAGGTACATTGATGATGTGCTTTTAATTTGGAAAGGATCTGAAGATAGTCTTCTAGCGTTCTTTGACTGGGTGAACACTTGCGACCCCCACCTTAGATTCACACATCAATACAATTCTGAATCTATTGTCTTCTTAGATGTGACCCTCACCAGAGCAGGCAACCGACTTGTAAGTAAAACCTATTACAAACCAACTAGCACTAACAATCTCCTTCATTTCACAAGTTTTCACCCGCGCCCCTTAAGGGAAAACCTTCCTTTCGGCCAATATCTACGTATACGTAGAAATTGTAGTAGCCTCAAGGATTTTAACATCCAGGCTGATGACCTTACTGTGAAATTATCAAAGAGGGGTTATCCTAAGAAAATACTACAAAAAAGCCGTAAGAGGGCAAGGAATAACAATAGGGAGGCCCTTTTGGAAGACCAAGAAAAAGAGACAGAACCTGATGTCCCTCTAACGTGCGTGACAACCTACAGTAATATCTCCAATGCTGTCAGTCGTTGTATCGGCAAACATTGGAGAATACTGACAAGTAATGGTCGCAATTGGCAAAAACCTTTATTCTCCTATAAAAGAGAAAGAAGCTTACATGACGCCCTTGTACACACCCGTCCCAGAATTAATCAGACCCTTCATCATCAAACTGTCCTCAATGCCTGGGGCTTACCACCTGTTATGGGCCATTTCCCTTGCGGGGGATGCAGTGTGTGCCATCTTACCACCACTACCAAGGTCTTACATCTGGAAGAAGGAAAAGAATGGCAATTGAGAAGTCATACCAACTGTAATTCAAGTAATGTCATCTACTTGATTACTTGTCCCTGCAATTTGAGGTACGTGGGAATGACCACCAGGAGGATAAAGACACGTATTGGGGAACACCGCAGTAATGTTAGATGTGGCAGGAACACTACCAAACTAACTACCCATTTTTTGGAAAATGGACATAGCCCCAATGATGTGAAATGGGTGGTAATAGAGCAAATCAACTCAAACAATGAAGGCACTCTTTTTGAAAAGGAGCAAAGGTGGATATATCGCCTTTCCACACACCTCCATGGCCTCAATTACGATATTCCGTGGGGGACGGTAATGCGGAGATAACTGCACCATTATTCTCCTTAGACATTGCAGGTTTCTCTGTCAGTGGCTCTTTGTCTGACATAATTGATATAAGGGTTACTCATACTTTTTTCCTCTACCAGCTACCTTCTGCTTTATGTTTTCCATTATTTCCAACTTAACTAAAACGCAGAAGCATGTAATTGAATGCACTGTTGGGGTTAGGTTGATAAAGTGATCAATCGTCTGTCAACTTAAATAACTCATCCCGGTATGCGTCTTGACATCCTTGTATCCCGCAAGTACACTGGTGATATCTGCCTCTTTTTCGAATGTAATACTAGTAACACAACTCATTCTCCTATAGCAATGGGTTGTTTTCGGTCTAATTTGCCGATAGTCCGCGAACGCGGCACAGTTAGCAATGAAACAGTGAGGCCCCTTTAAGTAAAATGAGAAGTTGCAGGAGCACGTGACCGCTAACAACGCGAGCCGCGCCCTTCCCGAACTTCCGCATTTTCTTACAAAACAAATCCGCGACCGCATTGCCTCTAGGTTGTTGCGGGCGGCGGTTGAGGTCTAAGCAGGTTTCCAGGCGGGGAGTCGCATCGGAGCAAGTAGGTTTACGATCTCCACTTTAATTACCGCTAGTAACCTTTGTAACTCCAATCACACGCTAGCAGAGGAGTTTTATAGCGTAATAATATCACTGTGTTATGCTGACAGATTGACCGAGCGTGAAGGTTTCCCCCCACTGCCAGCCCATGATGTTCAACAACAGACTTTTTAAAGTGAGTTTACCCTCTCTGATGCGACATGCTACCTGATTGCGCCCTATTCAAGGGACGTTTTTGCATTTCTAAAAATTCCAATCTTTGGTTGGTCTTTTGTTTCGACGAGCACTTTCACTAATTAAGTATCTACCCTTTAAACATGCAGAAATAATATGGTTTGCGTGTCCTCTGATATAGGCTAATAAACAGTGAGCACTTGTTTGAGAACTCATATAATGAGATAGCCTTCTCCTGGGCACTGTACCCTGTATTTTCAACAGTATAATTTTCTGTAGTAATTTCATTAACTGGGAATACATGTGCACGTTTGCTTAGATAAACTGAATTTTATTAATTACAGAATAGTTACATTCAAAACAGATTTGTTTGTCTCTTTTATTTTTCAGTTTTTTTGTCTCCCTTAATGAGGCGAGACTTCTTGGAGATTCATCCATCATAGGAACTTTTACAGTAATCAGGTTGTATTAGTTTACATTTTTTTTCCTTTTCTACACCTTAGGCTAGGACACCTTAGTGAGTGCCCACCAAGGAGTATGAATTAGTGTTTTGGTCCTGACGAATGCTGATCTGACTTTGGGCTCCTTAGCAGAAACATGTTGACCATCTTTGTTTATTTGTCACCATTGTGAGGACTTATTGGTTCAAGCTAATTCAACCAATTACCAGTCCATTGTTTTTTCACTGTTTTTAATAGAGTTAGAACTACCTTCTCAATAAAATTATTGTTTGATGAGTAGCCCACACTCTTTTTAAAGCACTTTTCCAATCACCATTTCAGTTTCTTTTCCAACTCTTAGGGACCCAATGAAGACAACTGGCTACCGACTTTTTCAGTTGGTGCCTGAGGGTCCTTTTTCTACACTAAGCACGCGCACCCTATCTCTTTACTAAATTTCAGAACTCTTAGTCGGTGTAAATTTCTACACTGTCTACTTGCACAACTGGTTTTGTGTTTCATCCTTTGTTGTTCATTTTCATTTGTTTGACACTCTTATGTTGATTGCAATACATGTTTAATACATTAACACTTTTCTCACTCTCTAAAAATGTGTAAAATGCGAGTGTCCGTTCCAAAATGGTGGCGTCCTCTTTATTTTACATACAGACACTCGTCTCCCATCTCTAGATATATGACCAGAGTAGGGAGGGCCCTATATATAGTTGAACTTGACAGAACCCGGGTTGCTGACTGTAAGGGTTGGAGCCCATTCCTGGCATGTGACACGTGTCACTCTGTCATGTGGCATATGCCACAGCTGATGTGACATATGCCACTGATTTTTTACATGGTCTTTTATTATTATCAGTTGAGGATTTCCAAATGACTATCTTTCACTCTGCTGAAATAAATACATTCTTTAAAAAAAGAAAAACAGTATAAGATAAATTAAAAATAAGCGGTTTTCTCCAGCTGGGGTTTGAACCCTGGTCAAAGCTCGCTCACAGCCCTGTGAACTAACAGGGAGCCATCTATTTTGCTTAATTTCCCCCAGCCAAAGGCATATATGTCATAGAATAATGATGTTGGTCCTTCCTCTATTTTTATTGTCTTTGGACTTTAAATACCAGGAATCTTCTCTCTTGATTTACATTCTTTAAATACAAATAGCCCTTCCTTTCATACAGTGTGCCACTAGCCCCATGCATTTATTAGTGTTACACAATCATCCCCAAATTCTCATTCAACTAAAAAAGGGATTTCTTTCATAGCAAACCTGTCCCCCCTATCCACATGACACACAGCATGCCATCAATGCCTGACATGTACTATGACTAAGGAGGCCATAGTTCTCCCAGATACTGCTAGGGGGTGATTTACAAAGGCACAGCTTTCATTTGTGGAATTTAGAAAACAAATTAAAAAAAATAAAATAAAAAAACGATTTTCCCCAGCTGGGGTTTGAACCCTGGTCAAAACTCACTCAAAGCCCTGTGAACTAACAGTGAGCCACCTGTTTTGCTCAAATTTCCCCAGCCAAAGGCATATGTGTCATAGAATAATGATGTCGGTCCTTCCTCTATTTCTATTGTCTTTGGACTTTAAATACCAGAAATCTTCTCTCGATTTACATTCTTTAAATACAAATAGCCCTTCCTTTCATACAGTCTCCCACTAGCCCCATGCATGTATTAGTGTTACACAATCATCCCCAAATTCTCATTCCACTAAATAAGGGATTTATTTCATAGCAAACCTGTCCCCCCTATCCACATGCCACACAGCATGCCATCAATGCCTGACATGCACTATGACTAAGGAGGCCATAGTTCTCCCAGATACTGCTAGGGGGTGATTTACAAAGGCACAGCTTTCATTTGTGGAATTTAGAAATCAAATAAAAAAACTAAAACAAAAACGATTTTTCCCAGCTGGGGTTTGAACCCTGGTCAAAACTCACTCACAGCCCTGTGAACTAACAGTGAGCCATCTATTTTGCTGAACTTTCCCCAGCCAAAGGCATATATGTCATAGAAGAATGATGTTGGTCCTTCCTCTATTTCTATTGTCTTTGGACTTTAAATACCAGGAATCTTCTCTCGATTTACGTTCTTTAAATACAAATAGCCCTTCCTTTCATATAGTCTGCCACTAGCCCCATGCATTTATTAGTGTTACACAATCATCCCCAAATTCTCATTCCACTAAATAAGGGATTTCTTTCATAGCAAACCTGTCCCCCCTATCCACATGCCACACAGCATGCCATCAATGCCTGACATGTACTATGACTAAGGAGGCCATAGTTCTCCCAGATACTGCTAGGGGGTGAATTACAAAGGCACAGCTTTCATTTGTGGAATTTAGAAAACAAATAAAAAATAAAAAAAACAATTTGACCCCGCTGGGGTTTGAACCCTGGTCCAAACTCACTTACAGCCCCTGTGAACTAACAGTGAGGCATCTGTTTTTCTCAAATTTCCTCAGCCAAAGGCATATGTGTCATAGAATAATGATGTCGGTCCTTCCTCTATTTCTATTGTCTTTGGACTTTAAATACCAGAAATCTTCTCTCGGTTTACATTCTTTAAATACAAATAGCCCTTCCTTTCATACAGTCTGCCACTAGCCCCATGCATTTATTAGTGTTACACAATCATCCCCAAATTCTCATTCCACTAAATAAGGGATTTCTTTCATAGCAAACCTGTCCCCCCTATCCACATGCCACACAGCATGCCATCAATGCCTGACATGCACTATGACTAAGGAGGCCATAGTTCTCCCAGATACTGCTAGGGGGTGATTTACAAAGGCACAGCTTTCATTTGTGGAATTTAGAAATCAAATAAAAAAAACGATAGATGACCGGAGAGCGTCATGAGACTCTAAAGTCCCGATGAGTTATTGCCTCGCAGTCACTGAATTCTAGACCTGGGGCAATAAGATGTATTTATTTGTTATACTTCATGAAGGGGATAATCGTTCATGAAGGGGTTGGCCATTTAGGTGTCAGGGCGACTCACAATGGGTTTTTAATGTATTCGTGTTGGTCCAAAATAGCTTCGGTCAGTTTTTTAACCTTGACCTAAAGAATAGGTCGTGAAAATATAACATAAATTGATGAGAAATTCGCCCCTATACCACTGAAATCAGATACACTCAGAAAGGAGCTTTATGGGGGTTAGAGATGCTTGGACAAAAAAAATGTGTTGTCTCTCCACATTACAGTGATTCATGTAGAGGGGAAAATAGCTAAGGAGCTAACCCTTAAGTTTATCATTTGTAAAATGATATTTTTTTAGAAAAATAGGGGGATGTTTAACTTTTAATTATAAATCAGTAATAATAGGATATGTGTTTTTTTTAAACAAACAGGCACTTGATCTTAATTTGAAGAACAACTTTGTAGCAAAGAGACCAAACAACTTGGAGATTATTTAATCCCAGAACCTGGGTAACGGATGACTCAAATACTCTCAGACTTTACTGAAGGTAATACTTCTAGGAAAGTGACGTATGACACCCATTTTGCACAGCAGACTATGCCTTCATAGTGTGGAACATCACAAACGTGTTTTTATGTTATTTCTTAGGCTCATAGAGAGAGCCCTTAAATTGATGGGCATATCCTAGAAACATTTGGTTATCCCCTTTACCTTGAGGAACCAGATCCCAAGAGAATTGACCGACAATACATCACCATTTCCGGTGGGTTAACCTTTACAACTGCCTCTGAAGTGGGGGTATAGAATAATGAATGTGATCTGGTGTGAGATCTGATTATGTTTTTGTGATTGACATAAGAGTATGTGGTGTTGCAAGTTGAGATTCTAAAATCACCAGTTTTGTGTAATTGTAGGCTTATTATATGTTCTGCATGGTGTGATACTAGATTTTCAAAGTTTAATGATAGCAATTTATATTGGGATAATGGTGTACACAATATTTATTATACTGTTATGTGAACAATCATGAATTTTGAAATTTGGTTTTATATAATGTTTTTATAAAAAAGATTTGAAGTTTTGGGAGAGATCAAGTCTTTCTTCTTAAAGAAGGGGGTTGGAACACTTTAACCCACGGAAACGCATTACGCTGCTGCTACAAAAGCACTAAATCAATTTTATCTTGGCCAAAACAGGATCTGTACAAAATAGTGTTTTAACCATTGAATTTCTGCTTGTGTTTTTAAAAAAACTGTATTTTCAGATTTCTTAACTACAGAAGAAGCATGTATGCGTACTTGTTCACTTGTGCACATTGTCGCGATAAATCAATACCCGCTGCAAAAATACAATCATGGTCTTATTCGCCAGGTAGGTAAACACTGTAACTTCAGCGTGACATTTTAAAACAGGAGAGACCCTCACAAACATTCCCCCGCCCGTTTAGAAACCCCAGCAGTAGTATCATACATTTAATTGCGGTGATTGATATCTGGATAAGTCATGTCCATTTGTAATTCAATAAAGCGATAAGCAAAGCAAAGATAGATTTACCCCACTCCCTCCAGAACTATTCCCTGCTCCAGCTGAGAGCCGGATGCCGTGCGTATTTTTTCAATGAATGAGCGATATGGGCCCCATATGTCTTTAGGCCGAGATGTACTTGGCATCACGCTTGCGTATATTTCGCTATTCACATTGCAGTAGGCCAGACTGTTCAGCCACTTCTGGACAGTAGGAACAGACTTACTCCCCCAGTGGATAGCTACTTCCCGCTTCGCTAGCAGAAGACCCAGGGATGCGAACCTTCTGATCTTCATGGGGAAGTTGACTGGGTATCCCAGTAGGGCCACTTCGGGGTGTGGATGATAGGAAGACTGATCATTTGCCCTAATGTATAATGTATGCGTTCCCAATAGTGCTGCAGTTTCGGGCATGTTCAGGTAAGATGTGCGAAGTCGGCATGGGGTGCAGAGCATTTTCAGTTGTGCGGCTTGGGTGGGTAAACTTTGTATGCCTTAAATGGGGTGAAATATATCCGGCGCAGAAATTTGAAATGTAGGAGCTTGTGTCTACTGTTTAGGGAAATGTCTTGTGTGACTGTACAGCATTTAGCCCACTGTTCATCTGTGATTGATCGTCCTAGGTCGGCCTCCCATGCGCGGCGTACTCTGTCATCATTTATAGGTCTCAGAGCAGTGCAGGCCTTATACAGTTTTGAAAGTAAGTGAATGCTATTTGTGTTTTCTATAATCATCGTGAGGGGGAGGAACCAGGCCAGCTCAATTGGAAAGGACGGCAAAGTGGAAGGCAGGGTGGATCTGATGCGGCCCAAGACAAACCTGTCTATGATGCTCCCAGATTGGAAACGAGCATCCTCTGATAAGGAAAAGATGTGTCCCCCATGGTATAAATCACCCAAATGTGAAAGTTCAAATGTCGTCAGAGTGCACTGTACTAAGCGTTCCCCCGTGATTAGGATCCATCTGGGGTTGATGATGGGTAGAGCCGAAGAGTACAGTGTGTCCACCCCATGAGCTGGAGTATTTTATTCCATGCCCAGCTTGTGGTGGGTACAGTTTGAATGTCTTTGGGGTCTCTGGGATGCCAGTTGGTAAGACAGTAGAAAGCCTCTCTGTAAGAACGAGATCTGCTTCCTGTCTCATAATTGGAATCCGGGCATCAGGGTGAAACCAGGATTGAGCGTAATTACATTGGGCCACAACATAATATAGTTGTAAATCAGGGACATTGTAACCCCCCCTGTCATATGGCAACGTGAGGACTGACCACTTGACTCGCACCTCTTTCCCGCCCCAAACCAGTCGGGTTAGAAGAGTATGAAGTTTTCTAAAAAAGCTACTGGTGAGAGGAATTGGTATGTTGTTGAAGAGATATAGAAATTTGGGTAGTACAACCATCTCCAAAATCGAAACACAGCTTGCTAGCAATAGGAGTAGTCCCAGCCATTTCTCTATTTGTGTCTCAAGTGTGTCAATGGTTCATCCATCATTTATGCTCATTATTTGGGCAGCATCCAAATGTATATGGATGCCTACGTATTTAACTGAGTCATTGCACCACTCCAAAGGGAATTCACACTCCCATGGTTTTGTGCCAACAGTCAGAGGGAAGATGACTGTTTTATGTTAATTGATGCCTAGGCCTGAGAAACTGAATCTGATAATTTCCCGAATCAGCGGGTCCAAATTGTCTTGGGGGTGCCTGACATATAGTATCATGTCATCCACGTAGAGCGAAAACAGAAGGGGACCATGCGCCGCGTACTCTGTCATCATTTATAGGTCTCAGAGCAGCGCAGGCCTTGTACCGTTTTGAAACTAAGTGAACGCTATTTGTGTTTTCTATAATCATTGTGAGGGGGAGGAATGAGGCCGGCCCAATTGGAAAAGAAAGGCAAAGTGGAAGGGAGGGCGGATCTGATGCGGCCCACAACAAACCTGTCCATGATGCTCCCAGATTGGAAATAAGCATCCTCTGATAAGGAAAAGATGTGTCCCCCAGGGTATAAATCACCCAAAAGTGAATGTTTGAATGTCATCAGAGTGCGCTGTACTAAGCGTTCCGCCATGATTAGGATCCATCTGGGGTTGATGATGGATGGAGCCGAAGAGTACAATGTGTCCACCCCCATGAGCCTGCGTAGTTTATTCCAAGCCCAGCTTGTGGTGGGTGCTGTTTGAATGTCTTGGGGGTCTCGGGAATGTCAGTTGGTAAGTCAGTAGAAAGTCTCTCTGGAAGAACGAGATCTGCTTCAGGTCTCAAATATGAAATCTGGGTGTCAGGGTGAAACCAGGAGTGACCGTAATTACATTGGACCACTACATAATATAGTGGTATATCAGGACACTGTAATAACCCATCATATGGCAACGTGAGGACTGACCACTTGACTCGCGCCTGTTTCCTGCCCCAAACCAGTCGGGTTAGAAGAGTACGAAGCTTTCTAAAAAAGCTATTAGTGAGAGGAATTGGTATGTTGTTAAAGAGATATACACATTTGGATAGTACAACATCGTCAAAATGGAAACACGGCTTACTAGCGATAGGGGCAGTCTCAGCCATTTCTCTATTTGTGTCTCAAGTCTGTCAATGGCTCCTCCATAATTTAGGCTTATTATTTGGGCAGTGTCCAAATGTATATGGATGCCTAAGTATTTTACTGAGTCATTGCACCACTCCAATGGGAATTCACACTCCCATGGTTTCGTGCCAACTGTCAGAGGGAAGATGACTGATTTATGCCAATTGATGCCTTGGCCTGAGAAACGGCTGAATCTGATAATTTCCTGAATCAGCCGGTCCAAATTGTCTTGGGGGTGCCTGACATATAGAATTGTGTCATCCGCGTAGCGAGAAACCAGGAGGGGGCCAGTGTTGAATTGTAGGCCTCTATGTAAGTGCCATTCTTTTTTATTTTATTTTTATTTTTGGTAAACCTTTATTGATACACAAAGCAGTTACAATATCGGGCAGCAAGTCAATAAAAGCCAGAAGTACTCAACATTACGCCTCCCCATCGCCCCATTGCAACTCAGGATGGTGATCGTACCATACAGGTACCAGGATGGAAAAGGTTTCTTTTTTAAATTTAAGGAGAACCAGGATAGGATGCCATACAATTGAACAATCATTACATCAAGGTCTATCTGTAATCAGGATCTTCGCAGCAGGACTAATAAAGACAAGGCGTTGATAATAATGCGTATTAAACAGGATAGACATTGAACAGTACAGATCACACGCCATTGCCGTACATGCCTGCTGCAACTTAAGTCTGTTTCAAAAAACATTGCCCCTCGTGATTCAGACCAAAGAAACGTACGGTAAACAACCCACCACTTGGTTACAAAGAAGAAGGAGAAAGAACAAGGGATAAAGGGAAAGCCAAGAATAATAGGTAAGAACAAAGGGGCCCTAGAAACGAAAAAGAAAAAAGAAAAACAGTAATACCCCCCCCCAGACCCCCCACCCTGCACCCCTGCCTCCGGCTACGGCCTCCCCCTCGCCCATTATAGAACCCGAAATGTAGAAGAAAACAGAGTAGAGCTATAGCTCGACTTAAGTTAAAATCTAAAGGAAGAAACAGAAAAAAGAGAAAGAAAAGGGGAAAACAGAGGAGGAAACCAGGACAGACCCCCAGCCCACGCCGGCCCCCCCCCGCCACAGATGACACCCACTCCAAACAGTAAGCCTGAATGCAATACAGTACGCGTATAAGGAGTGGGTACAATCCCTGCCAGTCTGCCATTAGTGCCATAATAACATAGGTAGTGAGTCCCGCACCGGATCGCACTGAAATAGCATAACAGTACTCGACCCAGGCCCGCCCAATTCAATTCACGTTTGCAACCCAATCTCTCCGTCACAGGTGTAGGTGGATCCAAAGTATCCGATTGGGAAGAGGATTTATTCCAAAGACAAGATAGTACACAATGATATCGCTCGGAGAAAGTAGCCATCCGACTGTCCAGGGGTCATCAGTGAGCGTGAGAGATGGTGCTCAATCCTCGACATCCACCCAGAACAAAGGGAAAAAGGGCTTGCCATAGCGCCACCTCCACCTGCCGCCGTTGATCAGGCAGTCATTAGAACCGGGTAATGTTCCCATAAGTGATACCATTGTCGAATATACAGTCTCCTCAGTGATGACTGGACACCACCCAGCGCCACCAATCCTCTGTCGAGCGTAGGCCCCACGATTCACAGCATCCAGGCCTCTTCCCGCGGTCTCCATCTGATTCCTTCGTGCGAATTACAAGTAAACAATGGCCGCCATGCTATCCCCCAGCTGAAGGTTGTCCATCTCACCCCCAGTAGCGACAATCCTCGTATCCAGCCAGGCTCCAGCGCATCAGGCCAATCCGCCCTTGGTGTCTGATCGCGACATTTTCGTGGCCCCGTAAGTGCCATTCTTGAAAATGGCGTATCAGTCAGGCATGGCCAGGATAAATAACAGAGGGGACAGGGGGCAGCCCTGACGGGTTCTGCGGGAGAGCTGGAAGGGGTGCGAGAGTGTGCCTTTTAAGCGAAGTGTAGCTGCCGGTTTATTGTACAGCAACACTGTTGTGGCAATAAAACCCGTGGGCATGCCCACACGACACATGACAGAAAGGAAGAAGGGTCATTCTAATCAATCAAAGGCTTTCTTCGTGTCTAGGAGAATTGCCACTGGGGGGGTTTCTGGGTTGATCCTATGTATAACTGCGAAGAGTTTTCTAAGATTTAGCGTGGTGGAACAATGTGGTACAAAACCAGATTGTGCAGGGGATATTATAAATTCCATTAATTGGGACAGCCGGTTGGAGATGACTTTGGCTAAAATTTCTAGGTTTAGGAGGGACAGGGCCCTGTATGAACCGCAGTATTTGGGACCTTTGCCAGGTTTAGGGAGCAAGATTATTACTGCCTCCTGGGGTGTAGGGGAGAGGAGTTGCGCCTCCAAAACCTCGGCGAAACCTCAATGAATTTTCGGACTAGGAGATCTTTGTACTCTTTATAGGAAACTCCTGTGAATCCATCTAAACCAGCATCTGTGCAGGTTGAAGGAGTTCTGATCACCGCAGGCGAGCAGCAGGAGTCACTGCCCGTTCACCACTCTCTGCAGAGTCACAAAGAGGCAATGCATCCCCATGATGCATCTGTTTTCGGGCCATCGCAGTGGTGCGCGCGCCGCACCCCTAATCATGATCGCAGTCTAAGTGCCTCTGGGCAGAGGAAACGGCAGGGCGCAGCGGCAATGTAACTTGGAAGTTAGCACCGATTCGGCCGCGTTGTCAGGTCCTCCTCTGCATGGATCTTCTGGGCCTGGAAGTCGGCCGTTTGCGGAGCTCCACCCCGCCAGGCAATGCCACAGATCTCGCCCAGCTCTGCTGTTGAGGTCTCCGGGCACCGTTCAGTGTTGTCTTTCCGTCTGTTGGGTCTGACCTCATCCGCTTGTCAAGCTGGAATGCTCATCGGAGCTTCAAAGCCAGGTGGCCATTTTAGTCGCTGGCTTGACCACGCCCCCGAATTTCTGCTTGGTTAGTGCTAAGAATGACAACATTCTAATGTCTATTATACTCTCCCATGTTTATTTAGTGTATTTCCTAATTATGTGTAGGATTTTTTTGCTGTGATTTTCCTTATTGGAAGTCGCTCTATAGTATAATAACTGATGTGTTTTTATCTCATGTACTTTTTATATGACTTTTTAACTGCATTTCACTGAATAAAATATTTCTATATTGGCCTTCGTAAACAACTGACATTTTCTGGTGATTTAGGTATGTTTGGTATGAATATTGTATGAGTCACCAACAGTCGGGTAACATGTAAACAAAGGGATTGTTTTTGTGGATTATCTGCAAATATGATGCAGCCTTGCATTTCTGAAATGGCAGAGTGAGGCGTTAAGCCATGACAGCTAACACCTCACTCCGCCACTTCTGTTGTACATATTCCCCTAAGTTTGACTGCTGATCTATGTTGTGCTTGGTCACTTGAGGAATCCTAGCCTGAACCGCTATTGCCACTGAACGCTGCAGCAGGGGCTTTCTTCACAGCGCTTTTGCCCGCCCGCCTGCCTCCCGCTCTCCGGACCTGTTCTGTGAAGGCTTCAACACCGAGCGGAGCGCGGAGCAGGGCCAACAGAACTTCAAATCCCAGCTGCCCTAGCGGCATTTGCCGCGTCAGTTTCGCGCCAGGAGGCGCAGAAATACGGCGACACCCCGGTCGAGGGGGTGTCACTTGAGGAATCCTAGCCTGAACCGCTATTGCCACTGAACGCTGCAGCAGGGGCTTTCTTCACAGCGCTTTTGCCCGCCCGCCCGCCTCCCGCTCTCCGGACCTGTTCTGTGAAGGCTTCAACACCGAGCAGAGCGCGGAGCAGGGCCAACAGAACTTCAAATCCCAGCTGCCCTAGCGGCATTTGCCGCGTCAGTTTCGCGCCAGGAGGCGCAGAAATACGGTGACACCCCGGTCGAGGGGGTGTCACTTGAGGAATCCTAGCCTGAACCGCTATTGCCACTGAACGCTGCAGCAGGGGCTTTCTTCACAGCGCTTTTGCCCGCCCGCCTGCCTCCCGCTCTCCGGACCTGTTCTGTGAAGGCTTCAACACCGAGCGGAGCGCGGAGCAGGGCCAACAGAACTTCAAATCCCAGCTGCCCTAGCGGCATTTGCCGTGTCAGTTTCGCGCCAGGAGGCGCAGAAATACAGCGACACCCCGGTCGAGGGGGTGTCACTTGAGGAATCCTAGCCTGAACCGCTATTGCCACTGAGCGCTGCAGCAGGGGCTTTCTTCACAGCGCTTTTGCCCGCCCACCTCCCGCTCTCCGGACCTGTTCTGTGAAGGCTTCAACACCGAGCGGAGCGCGGAGCAGGGCCAACAGAACTTCAAATCCCAGCTGCCCTAGCGGCATTTGCCGCGTCAGTTTCGCGCCAGGAGGCGCAGAAATACGGCGACACCCCCGTCTCGCGGGACGCGAGCGGGACGCCCGGAGCGAAGCCCGGGCAAAGGGCGGGCCCTCTGTGGCCCTCAGTGGCCGAGGTAGGCTGGGCTGGGCCTGGTTATTTTCATTGACATTACAACATTTGTAGGCGTTAATGCGCTTGACTGTCTGTGGATGATCCATTGATAGACATTCATACACTACTTTCTCATATACTACCGTCGGACAGCCTTTGTCGCACCTCCAGGATTATATTTATTATCTTATGAAATCTTAACATTTTTTGTATTTATTCCTCTGGAGGTTATTCACTTTGAAAATTCTACTTCGTGGAAAAATTGTACTGAAGATGTCTAAAATATTACGTTCAGGAAGGGTAGTGGGAGAAAAACCTGGTGCAAAAACAGTCATTACCCGTACAAGAAACAAATCTGTGAACAATCCCCCGCTGAAGGGTCAACGCCAACTCTTTGAATTATGGGACCTGTCTTCCACTAAGAAATCTAATTTTGCTGGTATAGAAGCTTCCTGTGCTATAGCTCAGGACGTTCATACTCTAGGTATTACAGTCTCTCCGCCCCCTCCTGTGCAGCCCGCGCTCTTACAAGCCGCAGCTGCGGTGTCCCCCTCTCTTGTTCTATCTGAAGGGAAGGTGGACAGTATTGTCGAACATCCGGTACCTGTAAGTGAACCTGCGAATCAACCTTCTATGCCTCAAACCCCTCTGAATGATAGGCTGGGGGGTGACTTGCCCTCGCTATCTATCGACCTGGAACTCTGTGGCCGCTACGTAAACACAGCAAAAATAGAGACTCAGGACCAATTTAAGCCCTCGGGGGTGCTACCCCATCTGGGTTACTATTGTATCGCAGTACCCCTTCGTCAAATGGTCAGGACATGTCTGATTTGTTAAATGTTTCCAGGAGCCCGGATCTTAATCTTTCTGGTATCCGTGGTCCAGCGGAAGCATGTGAAAAACCGATTTCTGAATCTATGATCGCTCTGGAACAACTATTAGCCTCTATCTTACTTCTCTTGGGGAAATTTGTAGGCAGCTCGGATTGTATTTTGGATTCAGTCACCCAAATTCTGAAGACACTGTTACAGAAGTCGCCAGATATGAGGAGTGTTTCCCCCTCCAAGACTGAACACAGCTTGCCTATGGGGCAAATATGTGCTCCTATAGCGGAGTCTGATATGAAGGCTGCAACAGTAGTTTTGGAATCACACATCGTCTCTATGCCTCTAACCGCAGTTCTCAATTGCATTAAGAACTCAGTTCTAGAGATCGAGGAAGAAAACAAATCTACTCCCGGTCCCAAAGTGGTCCAAGATTTATTCCCTATTTTTATGTCCGAAAATAAAAAAGAGCCTCTGGACGATAAACAGGAGGTAAAGGTAAAAAATGGTAGACATAAAATTAATAAAGGGAATAAAAGGAAACCAATTAGAAAACACAGGAAGAAAAGGCAGCGCCGGATAATCTTCCAAAACATCTCAGCTGCATTGGAGAACGATGAAACCGATGTGGATCCTTCCTCCACCTCTTTAAAGGCGGATATTGTATTGAATTTATCCACTTCGACATCTTTAAAGGTGGAAAGTGATCACTGTCCACCAGCGTCTCTGGAAGTTATGCCACAAACGGGGGGTCCTCTTCCATGCCCTTCTTCACTGACTGCGACAGGAGCACCAATCTTATACCCAGCTGGGGCCCTTAACCCTTTGGCCCCACCTTTCTCCGTAGCGCTAGAGACTGAAGACTGTTTCCTTCCTGTCCGGCCTTTAAAAAACTCTAAGGCTGCTGTGGATGTTCTTGTGTTAGATTTTCTACCTTTATTCGATGTTGACTTACCCTTAAATAGAGCTTGGCTTCTTAAACGCTTTAGCGAGATTGAAAGTCTTCACCATATTCAATCTAGGGACATTGAATTAGTTTCCCTGTTGGGTGGAGTCAGGGTATTGAGTATAAGGGTTAAATTCTATTCTCCTATCATAGTAAATCTGATATTAGAGCAAGCCGAGAATTTTCAACGCACAGGTATTGATATTCTCCCTATTTCTAACCTTGGTAATACAAATCCTTTGTCTGGAAAGGTGTTTGGGGGTGATGAGCAAAATGGGGTAGCCTCTCCTCTTAGAGACCTGAAAATTTGGGTCTCTAGGGGAAAACGCTCGGTTTCGCACGTGAAGCCACTCCTGCTAATTCAGAATTCCTCTTTTACAGAGGATAATAATCGGTGGAATTGGCTGCATAGTGCCTTATCTACAAAAACAAAAGATAATCCCAAATTGTTTCATCATCTTTAACACCTCACTAAAAATTATTTCCTGGAATGCGGCAGGGATTCACAGTAGCCCTGAGAAATTCGCTTTCTTATTTTCTCTGGGTGCCAATGTGATGTGTATTCAGGAAACTTGGTGCATTGATATGCTAGCGCCATTAAAGGATTTCTATGTCCTGGAAGTGCCTGCCGCTCCTTCTAAGAAAGGTCATGCCAGGGGAGGAATCGCTTGTTTACTATCAAATAAATTGCAATGGAGATTTTCCCACTATATCGACGCAAGTAAACTTTTCCAGGCTATAACCATTGAAAATCTGTTCCATAATGGTATAAAGTCACCTATAGTAATTCTTAATGTGTATATACCTCCAGAAGAGCGTTTTAACGTTAGTCTACAGCAGGTTTTCCGATATATTGATCAGATTAAAAATGTTCCATCTCCTCCGGAAATTTTGCTTGTAGGAGACTTGAATTGCAAAATCTCCAATGTTAGTCTGAAACTTTTCAGGAATAAAGCTAAAGAAGAGGCGCATTTTGTTCCTCAAACACTCTTCCCTGATAAGTTAGTAACAAATAAAAGAGGGAAGATTTTGCTAAAAGAATTAGCGGCCGTTGACGGTCTTATACTAAATGGGAGATTTCCGTCTGACGTGCCCGCTAAATTCACTCATAAATCTCCTTTTGGGTCTTCTATCTTGGACTATGCAATCGCAGATTATGGTTTGTTTCCTTATATTCAGGACCTTAAGATCATACCCACCTCCCTTAGCGACCATAGCATATTGTTAATTACCTTTTCTTTAAATCCCTTGACCACTGCATCTTGGTCTTTCAACGGCAGTGATGCTGCCTTCCACGCTTCCTCGGGAAGGTGTTTCTGGAATCCTTCCGCTATTAATGGGGTACAGGACTTCTTGTCTGATACCCTAATAGTATTAAATGAGTGGCGTGGGAACGAATTAGTTTATTTTGAAGAATTTATGCGAAATATTATTCTTTATGCCAAAAAAAACGTACGCCCTAGTAAAGGGGTAGTGGTCCCTAGTATATTGCGTACCCTGAATAGGGAAATAAATAAACTAGTCCGTGAACAATACTTAAATAGAGTCTCGGAACGTGGAAAAGAAATTTCCAGGTTAAGAAGAAAGAGATGCAGACTTAAGCTAAAAATTAAAAAGGAAAGGGATGACAATGTTTGGATCAATCTGAGGGAATCTGTTGTCCACGGTAGAATCA
This sequence comes from Lissotriton vulgaris, assembly GCF_964263255.1. Lineage (NCBI taxonomy): Eukaryota > Metazoa > Chordata > Amphibia > Caudata > Salamandridae > Lissotriton > Lissotriton vulgaris. The sequence continues at coordinate 791,616,601 of NC_141698.1, forward strand.
GAGATTTTTGGGCGGAAGAGGTATGGATCTCTTACATCCGGGATCTTTATGCAGGAAACAGGATTACAGGTGATGATATTGCCATAAATGCTACACCTGAAGGTCTTGTTAATTACCCCACAGAAAAAGAAATTGAGATGGCTATAAAAAATATGCGCCCCTCTGGGGCAATGGGCCCGGATGAACTTCCAATGACGGTCCTTAAACAGGACCCTATAAGGTGGAGCAAAATCCTCTATCCTCTGTATAGAGCTTGTTTTTTGTCCAAAATGGTACCTGCATCTTGGAGGGGAAGTATCTTGGTCCCCATTTTCAAGAAGGGAACAAGGGATAGCCCCAGCAATTACCGCTTGATTGCTCTCCTCGACTCCATCGGAAAGGTTTTTGCGAAATGTCTACTTAATTCCCTCTCCGATTGGGTCGAGGAGGGCAACATCTTGCCGCTTGAACAGACCGGCTTTCGTAAGGACCACGGTACGCTAGACAACCTCACCGCTCTCCATGTGGTCACAGATAAATATGTCCAGGTGAGAGGAGGGGTAGTGTATGCCGCCTTTATTGATTTCTCCACAGCGTTCGACAAAGTGGATCGTGTAACGCTGTGGAGAAAATTGGCGGCGCTTGGTGCCCCAACCCATCTGTTGGAGCTGGTTCAGTCTCTCCATACAGAGACCTGGTGTAGGGTCTTGTTGGGTGACGAAAGGGGGCTATCTTCTCAAATTCCATCTTCAAATGGCCTTAAACAAGGCTGCTTATTGGCTCCCCTTTTGTTCTCCTTATACACGGCAGACCTTCCCGCTGCCTTGTCTGCTAGCAAGGGTATTGCCCCGGTGGTGGGGGGGACCCCTATATCCTGCTTGATGTATGCCGATGATGTCCTTATTCTCGACTTGACCCCTAAAGGTCTTGCAAATCGGCTACATGCTCTTCACACTTTTGCAGTAGGCCATTGCATGAAGATTAACATTACCAAAAGTAAAGTGATGTGTTTAGCCGGCAAGAAGAAGTGCCGCTCTGTAGATTTTGGTTGGTTTATTGGGGGCCAAAAATTGGAGGTTGTAAATTCCTATACATTTCTGGGAAAAATAATCACGGCTAGCTTGAGTGAGAGGCTCCATATAGAGCATTGTTCACGCAAAGCTCTTGCCCATGGCAAAGGTTTAAACTCTCTATACCAGGCAACGGGAAAAAGGCACTTCTCGAGTCTATTGGAAGTTTATAGATCAAAAATTCCCGCAACAATTTTGTATGGTATTGAACTCATAGAGGTGAAAAACTCGGACTTTTGCCATAAGCTCGAGGGGAAACTCTTAAGATCTCTATCTTCCCTAAATACTGCGTGCTCCGTGGCCGCTTGCAGGCTCGACTTTGGACTCAGGAGCAGCTGGGTACAGGGATTATGTGCCCTAATAAGATGGGTGGCCTGTGTGGCTAGAGCGGGAGTAGGGACTATGCGAGCTCTCCTCAGAAGGGAACTCTTGGGTAATTTTAAAGAGTTTTCTAAACTTGTAAGCAACTTCAGAAGGGCGGTAACCCTTCTAAAGTTAGATGAAAATGCCTTGTTTTTGTATTCTCCCTTTCAGTTAAAACTCGTTTTAAAGGAAGCCTCGTGGGATCTAAGTTTTCACTCTGATAAAAAGTTAATTCGTGAGAAAAGGAATGTAGAACTTCTTCTTAACTCCTATGTGTCGAAGTTGCCACAACCCTATGTCATATGGAACCTACCGCATGGCATTCGTAGATTTTGGTTTCCCTTACGTTATGATTTAATTCCCCTAAATCTACTGTTATCCAAATGGTATGGCTCCTCTGCATTGTGCAATTTATGTAAATTGAGTACCCAGGACTGTATGCACGTTTTACTGATTTGCCCCATGCTCCGTAAATTGCGCTCCCGATGGCTAAAAGTTATCTGTCTCCGCCTTGGCATTGTCACTTTGAATGGCTTTCTTCATGCACTTTATTGTCCTCCCAATGAAATGTTTTGTTTCCATATTTTTAACTATTTTAAAGGTTTTTTAGCTATTTATTAATATGTATCTGGAGATGTTTTTGACTGTCCGTAGATTAGTTTTCGCATGTCTGTTTTGTACTCTATTCTGTCCTACAAATGTCATGATTTTGCCTTGTATTTGTCTTGTTGTTTTATATTGTATACCTTATGTGGCCCTCTTTGAGAGCCAAAACATAATAAATAAAATTGAAAAAAAAAATTGTGCTTGTTTTTAATACATTTGTCCCCTAGTTTTTAGCAGTCTTTATTGCATGGAACAATGAGGGCAAATATGCTTTTGAATAGGATGCAAACTGAATTTTGCAGATTTTTGATATTACAAAATGTGCAAAATGTACACATTCTTGAGAATTTTCACCATGCAATCTACATGGGGAAAACAAGCAGTAGTAGGGGGAAATCTGTGAATATTCTGTGCATTTTAATTCTGCAGGCTATTCTTTCCGAACTCTGAAACTCAGAATCAGCCAGTTTTAATGCCCAGTGAATGGTATTGTATTTACCTCTGAGCGAAAATAACAGCTGCTCTCTCAGAAGAATTCAGAAAGAGGCCTTTTATATTTGTGAGTTTTGTTTAACGCATTATGCAACCTCTCAGTTGCTGCCTGCACTCTCTGCGTGCCAATGGATGGTGGTGAAATTTGGAAGCGGGCAGAGTTCACAAACGTTTAACAGTCACCTAAAATCATAATTTTGGTAGGGCTCTATCACTTCGTATTCTAATCTCTCATAACTCTTTACAGGATTGGAATTGTCCTGCATGCTGGCATTCCTAAGGTAAGGGAAGTACCTATCATTGATACCAGGGCCCACAACACTCACACATCTGTGTTTCACTATGAAATCCTTGGAGGTGGATGAGGGGGTAGGCTTTTCCCTACCTTACAATAAGGCCCGTGAGCATTTTCTGCGCCATTGATTAACGTCTTACTTTATTGGCCTAAATAAAGTCTCAATGCTGCCATACTCTAATCGTTGCCATAAATGAACTGGGAGGCATATTATCAAGGGGGTTTATCTCCGCTTTTTTGGCTTTAAAAGCCAAGAAAGCGGAGATAAAATTATCTCCCTATTGCCTAGCTGTCGCTAACACCAGTTATCGACAGCTAGTAGGAGATAGCGACCATCTTGGGCCCCACTTTGCATGTCAGTGATATTTATCACTAATGACATGCAAAGTGGGCGTGCCAAGATGTTAGTGACTGGAAACACTCGCTAACATCGCTATCTCCTATTACCAACTTTTAGAGATATTCGCGCTAAGCGCGAATATCTCCAAAAGCTAACACCTGCCCTGAGCAGTTCTTAGCCATGTTATCCAATGGGAGGTGGATAACATGGCTAAGAGCATTAGCTCGGTAATGCATGAATATCGCTGACTTTTCAGCGATATTCATGCATTGCGGCTGATTTTTATCGCATTTGCGATAAACCTTGGTAATACCAAGGTTTAACTGCAATAAAAATCGCCCCAGCTCAGCGGTAAATTTTTTCTCTAACCAAGCAATAGCGATAATTATCGCTATTGCTTGGTAATATGCCCCTGTATTCTTTGTGTAAATGTACTTCCCCATGTAGTCTCCTTTCATGTTTAGATTTCTATTTAAGCACGTCCCGTTTAGTTGAAAAACTTACCTGTTATCAAATCTATGGGTGTATGACATTCGCAAAATGTATTTGTTTGTTTATAATTATGCTATATTTTGGAAAAACGTAGAAAAAAATCTTCATAATTATGTGAAAAGCAAAACTGGCATTCACACTATATTTTAGAGCAAAATGTTTCCTCCCATTCAAAATGCTTTTTGTACAATAAAACTAAAACAAAAAAACAAACTAATAAATATGTCCTGGAAACAGCAGTTCCTTCCGTTCTAGTCGTTCGCGTTGTTCCTATGTGGTTATAATAAATGTTTGTTGCAAAAGGCACGTAATTATGCAATGTAGTGTCATTCCAAAATGTTGGGAAATTTGCATTAGAAGCACACCATGAGATTATGTGCAATTACGCCCATGTAATGGAAATTTCACCTTGGGCTATTAATATCTGTTTAAAATACAAATGTCATATTCCTCATGCACTTCAGGCTCCTTGCCATTGCTGTATAACCTTAGGAGGTAGAATCTGGTTATTACAACATTTCTCTCCAGTAGAGGCTTGTTGACAATATGTACTTATTGGAGAGTCTCTTGAAAGTCACGCTATACCCCTTCCTAGCTTGTGCTGGTGTTTGCCAAAGCTCGGCACTTAGCGCTTGATTACAATGACGGTGGGACCGCCACCGACAGCCCATCGAGGTGGTCCCACTGCCATCGTAATGAATATTCCCACCCGCCACATTAGGATGGCGAGCGGATGGGTAGCAGTCGGAAAGACCGACCACCATGGATCCGATGGGCTCAAGAAGCCAGTTGGACCCTTGAAGGGACCTTCAATCCTTACAATGGTGGCGGTGCTTGCCAGGCACAGCCATAGGGATTATGATATCCCTCCCCGCCGGCCATTTCATGGCGGTTTACCCACCATAAGAAGGCTGGCAGAAAGGGACATTAGGGCGTGTAGCGGACCCCCCTTTTCCCCCTGGCCCTCAGCTTTGAGTTTTGGCATCTGCCACATTGTGCAGGGATATGTGTAATGTCTATTTTTTGTACTGCATCATGTGCTGCAGCCCACAGCACCCGCCGCAATACAAAATATAGACATTGCGACTGCCATGGTGGCAGTCGCATCCTAATGCCTATGGCAGGACCGCCGACAGCCAGTCGGGCAGTCCCATTTATGAAAGGATGGTGGTCTGACAAAAGTGTGACCGCAATCATAATGAGGTACTTAATTCTTAACAAGAGAACATAATTATCTCAGCCCCAACATGGTGGCACTGTCTGCCATTTTTCCAACTGAGCACAACCATGGAGTGTTTAACAATGGATTATTATTATTATTATTATTATGCAACTTATAACGCGCAAACTAAACCCGAAGGTGTCAAGGCGCCTATCAAAACCAGTCAATCAAAGTTTGCAGAGCACCACTAAGGGTATGCACGTGTAAAAAGGTGGGTCTTTAACGCGGATCTAAAGGTTTGCAGAGAGGGGCAGGATCTTACTTCCAAAGGGAGGGCATTCCACCATTTAGGTGCCAGGGAGGAAAAGGCCTTGCCTCCCCATCTTGCCTTTCTGACACGAGGTACAGAGAGAAGAAGTTTGTGGCTGGAGCGAAGATTCCTACCGGGGTTATGCTGAGAAAGAATGGATCCCATGCCTGTAGGGCTGGATTTAGCTAAGGCTTTATACACCAGGCACATTGATTTGAAAAGGATCCGGTACTCAACGGGGAGCCAGTGAAGTTGTTTTCGGGCTTCGGTGGCAGAGGCACGTTTCGGTAGGTCAAGAGCAAATCTCGCTGCAGCGTTCTGGACCGCCTGCAAGTGCTGTAGATGACTCTTGTTCAGTCCTGCATACAGCGCATTGCAGTAATCCAGTCGCGAGCCCAGAAGAGCGACAGCCAGTTGCTTTCTTGCCTGGGGTGACAAAAAGTGCCTGATTTTCCTTAGAATGTGAATAATCCCCCAGCAGGTCGAAACAGTCCTGTTGACCTGTTGGCACATACTAAGGGTGGGGTCGATCATGACTCCCAAGTTTTTTGCTGACGAGGTGGGCTCGGGACATAAGCCTAGCGAGTTCGGCCACCATTCAGCCGACCAGATCGTTTCCTTTCCTCCAAAGACCATCACCTCCGTCTTCTCCCCATTCAGTTTTAGTGAATTGTGGATCATCCACTGGCCAACTGCCTCCATGCAAGATCTAAAATTGGCGGCAGTTGACGTAGCTGACTGGGAGAGAGAGACTAGGATCTGAGTGTCGTCCGCGTAGGAGACTACCTCCATCCCAAAAGATCTAATAAGTCTGGCAAGGGGGATCACATAGATATTAAAAAGGGTAGGACTAAGCGCTGACCCTTGAGGGACCCCACATTGCACAGACAGGGATGGAGATAGAAACGATCCCAGCATTATCCTTTGTTCTCTATGGTCGAGAAAAGAGGAAAGGAGTCCCAGAGCAGGCCCGCGGACCCCAATCTCCCTCAGGCGAGATGTTAACACCACGGGAGACAGGGTATCGAAGGCCGCTGTGAGATCTAGAAGGATCAGGAGGGAGGTCTGACCCTCATCAACTCTAGTGCGGATATTATCCAGCACTATGGCGAGGGCAAACTCGGTGCTATGCTCCCTCCTGAAACCATGCTGGGAAAGATCCAGACAGCCCGAGCTCTCCACAAATGCAGCCAGATTTTTATTCAGATGGGCTTCGAGCATCTTTGCGGGAGCCGGGAGCAGTGAGATGGGGCGAAAGTTTTTTAACACCCCGGGGTCCAGAGAAGGCTTTTTGAGCAGAGGTTTTACTACAGCATTCTTCCACTGCTGGGGAAAAATGCCTTCCTTCATCGCCCTGTTCATGATGTCAACCAGAGGAGGAAGGAGAGATTCTCTGCACTGCTTGAGGATCTTTAGCGGGCAGACATCCAGCGGGGAGCCAGATTTGGTTTTATCAAGCAGGATTTCAAGAACCTGACAGGAAAGAGGAGGAAAGGAAATCAGATCCTGATGTCGGGAAGATTCAACAACACCGGGCTCAGGAAGAGCAGGCAGCAAGGGGACGGCGGTCAGGGATTTTTGGACCTCCAAAGCAGCGTAGATGTCAGTGATCTTTGACTGAAAGAAGGCAGCTATCTTATTACACAGGTCCTGAGAGGCAACCACAGGATCCGGGGTCTGAAGGGCCGTAAGGGAATCAACAATCCTAAAGAGTTCTCTAGGAGATGAAAGTGAGGAAGTGAGTGCCGTGAAATATTCCTGCTTGGTCTTAATAACTTCCAATTTATAGTTTTTGAGCAGGACCCTATGGGCTTCTCTATCCTTGGGGGCCCAGCTTGAGTGCCATAAGCGTTCCTGTCTTCTTACTTCCTGTCTCCGAAGCCGGAGCTGTTCAGAGAACCAGGGAGCTGAAGGTCTTTTCCTAGCAGAATAACAGGACCTTGCAGGAGCCAGCTCCTCTAAGGCCTCCGAAATAATGTTTTCAAATATAGAGACCGCTGTGGGGGTATCTGCCTCCCGAGGAATGGACAAACTGGATGTCCATGGATGGAAGGAGTCTTCCCTGATCTTTTTGAGGTTCCTTCGCACTTCCATAGTACTCGAGGCCCTTCTAATAAAGCCCCGTGTAGGATACGTCATGTTGAAGGGAACGGCCAGATGGTCCGACCAAGAGAGATGGAAGGGGTTGATAACTGTCAGCCTAGGGTCATTAGAGAAGATGCCATCGAGCGTGTGCCCCGCTCGGTGGGTGGGACCGTTCACCAGTTGGGTGAGTCCACAGGCTGACATCATTTCCACCAGGGAAGTAGTGTCGTGAGCCTCCAGTAGCTCTAGGTGGAAATTGAAATCACCTAGAATGGTTAGATTTTGTCGGCCGAAATAGGGTTCCAAAACCTGCATCAGTTTCAGCCCAAATCCTGCTCTTGGGCCAGGGGGGCGATAGACCAAGATTCCATTAAATGCTGGGTTAACAGAATCAGAGAGGGAAAAATATAGGACCTGGAATACGTCTTTGGGGTCAGAAAGGGGTATAGTGTGGCAGTGAAATTTGTTCTGATACAAAATAGCCAGGCCACCGCCGACACGGCCTAATCTGTCATATCGAGTTAGGCAGTAACCCTCAGGGACCGCTTCGACCAGATCAGGGCCTGAAGAGTCTTTGGCCCAGGTCTCCGTGATAAAAACCCAGGAAGGTGTTTTATCTAAAACCAGTTCCTTGAATACAATGTTATTTTTAATCAGCGAGCGAGCATTGAGGAGAAGACAGGACTCGCTGGGATTTTTAGGTGTTGATGAGGGGCGGGGCTCCGGAGGAGCAGAAGGAAGAGAGAGCTGGGGCTCATCCGCATCACTCCGAAAGCACGCACAGCCAGGACGTGTCAAAAAATCCTCAGGTCTGTACCGGTGTGAGCATAGAGCAGGAGAGGGCTTAAGCCGCAGTACCTCCTTTAAAGAGTATTTCAAGACAGGGGCGCCTACCTTGTATTGGCCAGTGGTCCAGCCGTCCAGCCCGGACTCAGCGCGGACGGGCGCAGACGGGCTGGACTCTGGCGTGACTCCGGCGTGGCTGCGGCGACCACGCTGCACGCACACGCTGCGCGTCATCGTCCTCGCTTTAAAAAGAGCTCTAGCCAGTCCTCCTGACTGCTAGAGCGCGGGAGTGTCTATCTTTTCGTGCACCTACCCAAGATGGCGCTCCGAAAGTTCTACAGCGCGAGGGACCGGGCCGCCAAAGTAGCGGTGAGGGACACAATTTAAATGCAAGTATGCGCACAGGGGAATTTAAAAGCTAGATAACAGCGCTAAAAAGTAAAGTTGCATGAAATAACAAAAAAGAGTATTTTTAAAATTATCAGCACACGAGCATATCGCAGTGAGCGCTCGCCAAACAGGAAGGTCCTTAAGCCCTACCTCCTTTTAAACGCTTCCCGGCATCAGTCTCTAGCCAGTCCTCCTGACTGCTAGAGCGCGGGAGTGTCTATCTTTTCGTGCACCTACCCAAGATGGCGCTCCGAAAGTTCTACAGCGCGAGGGACCGGGCCGCCAAAGTAGCGGTGAGGGACACAATTTAAATGCAAGTATGCGCACAGGGGAATTTAAAAGCTAGATAACAGCGCTAAAAAGTAAAGTTGCATGAAATAACAAAAAAGAGTATTTTTAAAATTATCAGCACACGAGCATATCGCAGTGAGCGCTCGCCAAACAGGAAGGTCCTTAAGCCCTACCTCCTTTTAAACGCTTCCCGGCATCAGTCTCTAGCCAGTCCTCCTGACTGCTAGAGCGCGGGAGTGTCTATCTTTTCGTGCACCTACCCAAGATGGCGCTCCGAAAGTTCTACAGCGCGAGGGACCGGGCCGCCAAAGTAGCGGTGAGGGACACAATTTAAATGCAAGTATGCGCACAGGGGAATTTAAAAGCTAGATAACAGCGCTAAAAAGTAAAGTTGCATGAAATAACAAAAAAGAGTATTTTTAAAATTATCAGCACTTGAGCATATCGCAGTGAGCGCTCGCCAAACAGCAATGGATGTCTACTTTAAACAAAAATTATACCACAGCACCCTGGACCCTGTAACAACTGTGCATGACCTGGAAGTCAGTCAAAGTCAAGTCAAGTCAAAAGATTTATATAGCGTGCTACATACCCGGAGGGTCTCAAGGCGCTTGAAGAAGGGTGGGGAATTACTTGTCGAATATCCAAGTTTTAAGTTGCTTTCTGAATGCTAGGTGGTTCTGAGTGAGACGAAGGTGAGTGGGGAGTGAGTTCCAGGTTTTAGCTGCGAGGTAGGAGAAGGATCTCCCTCCCATGGTGGTTTTGTTGATGCGAGGTACGGTAGCAAGGGCTTGGTTGGAGGATCGTAGCTGGCGGGGGGGGGTGTAGAAGGAAAGTCGTGTGTTGAGGCATTCGGGTCCAAGTTCGTAAAGTGCTTTGTGTGCGTGGGTTAGGAGGCGGAAAGTAATCCTCTTATTGACGGGAAGCCAGTGGAGGTTTTTCAGGTGACTAGAGATGTGGTCTTTACGCGGGATGCCTAGTATGAGTCTGGCTGATGCGTTCTAGATGCGTTGGAGTTTTTTCTGTAGTTTTGCGGTGATACCGGCATATAGGGTGTTTCCGTAGTCTAGGCGGCTTGTAACCAGTGCATGGGTGACCGTTTTTCTGGTTTCGGTGGGGAGCCAGCGAAATGTTTTTTTGAGCATGCGAAGAATGTTGAAACAAGATGATGAAACGGTGTTGACTTGTCTGTTCATACTGTTCATAGAGAGTGAAGAGTCCAGGATGACGCCCAGGTTCCGTGCGTGGTCCGTCGGGATGGGTGCTTTTCCAAGGGCCTCTGGCCACCAGGAGTCATCCCAGGCGGAGGGGGAGGTGCCTAAGATAAGGACTTCTGTTTTGTCTGAGTTCAGTTTCAGACGGCTGTGCTTCATCCACTCGGCTACTTCTTTCATTCCTTCATGTAGGTTGGTTTTGGCGGTGTTAGGGTCTTTGGTGAGTGAGAGGATCAGTTGAGTGTCGTCGGCGTAGGAGATGATGTTGAGGTTATGTTGGCGTGCGATGGCCGCGAGGGGGCTCATGTATACGTTGAAGAGGGTGGGGCTGAGTGAAGATCCTTGTGGTACGCCGCAGATGACTTCGGTGGCCTCTGACTTGAATGGTGGGAGGCGGACTCTCTAGGTCTTTCCGGTGAGGAACGAGGTGATCCATTCCAGTGCTTTTCCTTGGATTCCGATGTTTCTGAGGCGCTGTAGAAGGGTGCTATGGCAGACTGTGTCGAAGGCTGCGGAGAGGTCGAGGAGGATGAGGGCGACTGTGTCTCCATTGTCCAGTAGAGTTCGAATGTCGTCTGTTGCTGCGATGAGGGCGGTCTCCGTGCTGTGTTTGGCTCGGAAGCCGGACTGTGAGGAGTCGAGGGATTTGTTGGTTTCGAGGAAGGTGGCGAGCTGGTTGTTGACAGCTTTCTCGATGACTTTGGCCGGGAATGGAAGGAGCGAGATGGGGCGGTAGTTTTGGAGTTCGGTGGGGTCCGCTGTGGGTTTTTTCAGAAGGGCGCTAAGTTCTGCGTGTTTCCAGCTTTCCGGTAAGGTGGCGGAGTTGAGGGAGCAGTTGATGACGTCACGGAGGTATGGTGCTATGATGGAGTCTGCTTTGTTGAAGATGTGGTGAGGGCAAGGGTCTGTGGGGGATCCTGAGTGGATGGAGTTCATCAGGTGGATGGTGTCCTCAGTGGAGATTGGGTTCCAGTCATTAAGGATGTTCAAGGGGGGTGAAGGTCCAGCAGAAGGTTGGGTGGGTTGGTCTCCGGGTCGGTTGTCGAAGCTGTTGTGGATGTCTGCGATTTTGTTGTGGAAGAACGAAGCTAGGGAGTTGCAGAGGGCTTGAGAGGGGGTGATGTCGTTGGAATTGGCTGAGGGGTTGGTAAATTCTTTGACGATGTTGAATAATTCCTTGCTGTTGTGGGCGTTGTTATCTAGTCGGTCTTTGAATGCGGCTTTCTTGGCAGACCGGATTAGTTGGTGGTGTATGCGGGTGGTGTTTTTGAAGGCGTCCCTGGTGCTGGTGTTTGGGTCTTTTTTCCAGGCCTTCTCGAGGGAGCGACAGAGTTTCTTCGATTTCTTAAGATCATCATTGAACCAGGAGGCGTTTTTGCTGCCTAGTTTGATTTGACGTTTTTTCAACGGTGCTAGGATGTCGGCGCTGTTGGATAGCCATTGGGTGAGGTTAATGGCTGCTTGGTCGGGGTTTGAGGAGTGGGTGGGGGGGTTTTGAAGAAGCGATGAGGAGATCTGGTCGATGGTGATTTTGTTCCAGTTTCTTCGCAGAGTAGGTTGAGGATGGTTGTGAGTTGTGGTCTTATTGTAAATAAAGTGTACGCAGCTGTGGTCCGTCCAATGGAGAGCTGTGGTGTGACTGAAGGAGACATGTTTGCTGGAGGTGAAGATAGGGTCGAGTGTGTGACCTGCGATGTGGGTGGGCGTAGTGACAAGTTGTTTGAGTCCGAGGTTGGTGAGATTGTCCAGAAGGGAGGTGGCGTTGCTGTCATTGCTCTTTTCCAGGTGAAAGTTGAGGTCTCCCAATAGAATGTATTCCTCGGAGGGGAGGGCGTGTGGGGTGATAAAGTCAGTGATATCGTCGCTGAATTGTGCACGGGGTCCTGGAGGTCGGTATAGGAGGGTGCCTCTGAGTATGGTCTTGGGGTCGGTGTGGATCTGGAAGTGAAGGTGTTCGGCGCTGGCAAGGTTGACGTCTGAGCTGGTTGAGATGCGGATGGAGTTCTTATGGACGATAACGATGCCTCCTCCTGTTTGGTCGATGCGGTCCTTACGGATGATCTTGTATTCTTCCGGGATGGCAATGGTGATGTCTGGGGCTGATGAGGCGTTCATCCATGTTTCTGTTAGGAAGGCGACGTCGGGAGAAATGGTGTTTAGTAGGTTCCAGAGGTCGATGGCATGTCTGTGGACTGAGCGGGTGTTGAGCAGGATGCATTTTAGGTGGTTGGAGTCAGATATCTGTTGTGTGTTCGTGGATGAGGAGTTTTTCTTGGTGCTGGTCGGAAACTCTGCTGCTTTTGATACAGGTGGCCCATATTTCAGCACTACTGCAAAACCAGCCCCCTGTAACAAAAACAGAGTAATCGGTCTAAAACCGGCCCCCACCCTTCTGGCCCACCAGGAAAATGCCCAGTGCCCCCAATGGCCAGTCCGACCCTGCCTTGAATAGTCCAAATAGGTACACACCAGAAGTGGCTCCGCCACTATGGCAGAGGAGCATCGCCCCTCCTGCCAGCACCCTTAAAACCTGAAAAATAAAGTGATAATAAAACGGGTTTTAAAACCATTTTATTATCATTTTATTTTTCTTCTAAGTGTGCCGACTCGAGTCTTGGGGGGTGGGGCAGTGGGATGGCAGGCACTGAGGGGGAGTAGTAGGTGCATTGCTTTTAGTGCTATGTGGGTTTGGCTGACCGTCTCAGGATGGCCAAATTAACATATGCACTGAAGCTGTCTCCAACCCGAGCTGCGTTGCTGGGTTGGAGACAGCAGGCACAGGCTCAAGTCTCCATGGGAACGCAACCGAGGGAACTCAGGCCAATCCTGATGTGCTCACATCCTGTGGGAGCAGCCCCAGGATTGGCCGCAGGGAATTCTGGGACCATGTCTTCAGAGGAGCAGAAAAGCAAGATGCTGCTGAAGGTAAATTCTTATTTTTTATTATTTTGCCATAGTTCCGACCCCTGTACCGTCTGACCCCCACCCGCCACCCTGCCCTGCCACCAGCTGTCACTAGTACATACATCAGAGAAAGACTATTAATAGGTTGGTGCATGCATTTGGCAGCACTGCCAGGCACAGTGGGTGGTGAAGCTGCAGTGGCCTCTTATGAATTGCTATGGGCCCTAGCACTTATATATTGTTTTTACAAGTTAAGCACTGCCCTGTACATCTTGCTCCCTCTCAGCATCGCACACAGAAAGGCCCTTTGAGTTCAGTTTAGGAAATAGCTGGTTAATACAGACATTCTTTAAAATGAGTTCTTTGAGAAACAAAAAAGAGTATTCCAATAAACTTGAGAGTCTTCAAAAAATGCGAAATCCTTGAACTAGTGAGCAGAATGTAGAAAAAACGTTGTGGCTCAAACAGATCTACTGACATGAAGGATTTGCTGAAGGTTATTGAAAAGTGTTACAACACAGACAAAGGTGTGTTTTGTGACACTGTAGATCGCTTCAGAGAAAACACCCACTACTGAAATATTTGGCATTCTGAGATCTATGCCATGAAAGATCATCACCACCAACATTGCTGACTTCAGCTGCACGGTATTTTGATATCGAGCAACAATTCACCAAAAGAGGTTAGGTCTGTTTGATCCCATGGGGACATCACATAAAGACACTTGATAAGAGAAGAACTACGACCCACCACCACCCACAACAGGTTCCCCGCCGGAGCTGCAGCAAGATCACCGCCGAGCAGCTCACCGCCTCCCTCAGCCAGAACACTCCCACCAACACAACGGACCCCAACGAAGCAGCCAGCAACCTCACCAAGTGGCTGACCACCTGCGCCGATGACCTCGCACCACTAAAGAACCCTCCCAGCAGACCCGGCAGCAAGAAAACCCCCTGGTTCACCGACAAACTCAAGGAATCCAAGAAGAACTGCCGCACCCTCGAGAAAGCCTGGCAACTCGACCACACCACAGACAACAGGACCGCCCTCAAGCACTTCACCCGCAAACACCATCAGCTGATCCGCGTCACCAAGAAGACGGCACTCAAAGAACGACTGGACAACAATGCCCACAACAGCAAGGAACTCTTCAGCATCGTCAAAGAGTTCTCCAACCCCAGCGCCGGAAGCAACGACATCACTCCCTCGCAAGACCTCTGCAACTCACTCGCCTCATTCTTCCACCGCAAGATCGCCGACATACACAACAGCTTCGACGCACAGACCACGCACCCTACCACTGAACCAATGCCCGCCACCACCACCCTCTGCAACTGGACCCCGATCAGCACCGAAGACACCACCCGCACAATAAACTCCATCCACTCCGGATCACCAACCGACCCCTGCCCACACCACGTCTTCAACAAAGCCGACGCCATCATCGCACCCCATCTCCGAGACATCATCAACTCCTCCTTCCACACCACCACCTTCCCGGAGAGCTGGAAGCACGCCGAACTAACCGCCCTCCTGAAGAAACCAACGGCGGACCCCCACCGACCTCAAGAACTACCGTCCCATCTCGCTCCTTCCTTTTCTGGCCAAAGTCATCGAGAAGACCGTCAACAGACAGCTTGCCACCTTCCTCGAGATGAACGGGTCTCTCGACCCCTCGCCGTCCGGGTTTATGGGCCAACCACAGCACCGAGACTGCCCTTATCGCAGCCACCGACGACATCAGAACCCTGATCGACAACGGGGAAACAGCGGCCCTCATCCTCCTGGACCTCTCTGCGGCGTTCGACACTGTCTGCCACCGCACCCTAGTGAAACGCCTCAGCAACATCGGAATCCGAGAGAAAGCACTGGAATGGATCATCTCATTCCTCGCCGGAAGAACCCAGAGAGTCCGCCTCCCCCCGTTCGGATCCGTGGCCACCGAAGTCATCTGCTGCGTACCACAAGGATCTTCACTCAGTCCAACCCTCTTCAACCTCTACATGAGCCCCCTCGCAGCCATCGCACGCCAACACAACCTCAACATCATCTCCTACGCCGACGACACCCAGCTGATCCTCTCCCTTACCAACGACCCAACCACCGCCAGAGCCAACCTACACGAAGGGATGAAAGACGTCGCCGACTGGATGAGGAACTGCCGCCTTAAGCTGAACCCAGCCCTGGGCACCGCTCCCAAACCAACAGACCACGCACGCAACCTGGGCTTCATCCTGGACCCCTCCCTGTCGATGACCACACAAGTCAATGCCATCTCATCTTCATGCATCAACACCCTGCGCATGCTCCGCAAGATCTTCAGATGGATCCCCACTGAAACCAGGAAGACCGTCACCCAGGCACTCGTCACCAGCCGACTGGACTACGGGAACATCCTCTACGCCGGAACCACAGCCAAACTTCAGAAAAGACTTCAACGCATCCAGAACGCCTCCGCACGACTCATCCTGGGCATCCCCCGAAACAGCCATATCACTGGACACCTGAGAGACCTGCACTGGCTCCCCGTCAGCAAGAGAATAATGTTCAGACTCCTCACCCACGCACACAAGGCTCTCCACGACCTGGGTCCCAAGTACCTCAACGACCGCATGACCTTCTACACGCCCACCCGCCAGCTACGATCGACCAGCCACGCCCTCGCCACCGTACCACGCATCCACAGAGCCACCGCCGGAGGAAGATCCTTCTCCTACCTGGCAGCCAAGACTTGGAACTCCCTCCCCACCCACCTTCGGCGTACCCAAGACCATCTCTCCTTCAGGAAGAAGCTCAAGACCTGGCTGTTCGAGCAGTAACTCACCCCTCTCCCCCAGCGCCTTGAGACCCTCCCGGGTGAGTAGCGCACTTTACAAATGCTGTGATTGATTGATTGATTGAACTAACTTTTATCAAAATGTTTCTAATAGATTGACTTTGAGCCATGAGAAAGAAATAGACAATATGTTTGCCATTTGGTCAATATCTTCCCTAGTTATAGTAACCTCTACACAATGAGTGTATTTGGTGTGCTCTTAAACTATTTGTATATAGTGTAGAACTGTTTATCTAATGACGTTTGTATAATAGTACTTTTTGAAGAAAATAAATATGTGGATGGATATGGCCACTGCATTTTATATCGTTTTTCATAGGCTCACAAATTATTTCATCAATGGTGCATTAAGTAAAAAAAAGTATTGGTTTAGCATTCACATCCAGATTCTTCTCCCACAGACTAGGCACTATTTCAAGGTCATGTACTGTCACCATTTATCAGCTGCTGCTCCCAAATGTCCTTGCACAACTCTAATATTCCAGGTACTGCTCCTGGAATAGACCAGCAGTTCTATGTACTGTATTACATTTCCATTTATATAGTGATTTCCACCCACTATGGGGCGCTGAAGTGCTAAATAAAGGCTCATATTGTGCTGCTGAGAATGCTTTCCTGCATAGAGTTGAGTGGGCGATAGGTGTGCATGTGGTTGTACTTACTAACCTTGTCAGATGTGTGGTACCTGTAGTAGGTTAGTATATTTCTGAGCCCTGTGCCGGCTATACCTTCCCTGTGATGGTTATTAGTTCTGTCTCTTGGTAGATGTGAGCCCTCATTTTTTGAGAGAGACTAGGGGCCTGATTTAAATATCAGAAGACAGGTTACTCTGTCACAACGGGAACAGATCGCCGGT
Organism: Lissotriton vulgaris; assembly: GCF_964263255.1. Taxonomy (NCBI): domain Eukaryota; kingdom Metazoa; phylum Chordata; class Amphibia; order Caudata; family Salamandridae; genus Lissotriton; species Lissotriton vulgaris. Next base: position 791,633,072 of record NC_141698.1, read on the forward strand.
CCACTGAAATATAAATGGCAACATATCCTATGGGATTTAGATTTCGGCGGACAAGGTATCTTTCACTGTTGTTACAGAGTAACCGGTCCGCTGATATCTAAATCAAACCCTGAGTATTTACAGGAACTCCAGGTGGTCTTGAATGTTTCTCATTTTTGTGGGAAGAAAGTTCCTCTTATTTGTGCCTTTTTTGGCAATTGCCAGCTGTGGTGCCAGCTGCTTTGCCAGCCTACAATATCTTTGCAGTTTTCTTTGAACAACGTTGGATCTATGTCTTGGATAGCCCTGTGGGCAATGAGGAGTGTCTCCAAAGCAGAGCAGTCCGGTCATGCGTACCTTATGAAGCTCTTCCATGGCTGGTTTCATGTGGTTATTTATGTACAGCTGTAGGAATTGTCTTTTGCAGCATTTTTGCTCATTTGTGGTCTTGGAATCTTTGCAGTCTTTGGAGTACAAAGAGTGGAGACCTCCAGGTAGGGTCTACATGTGTAATCTAGATAAGGCATGATAAGGACTGTGGGAGCCTATAGAGTATTTTAACAAATTAGATAAGTGGAAATGTTTGCATGGTATAAAATCCGCCTTTATGACTTGGTTAACCTGGGCAGCTAGTGACAGGCTGGGCTACAAGGTCACTCTGAGATTTCTTACTGGTTAATGATGCTGGTGATGGGCAAAGTTCCTGGGCCAAATAGTTGCAGTTTGGTTGCTCCCCATTCTCCACAGGTTAAGTCCTTTCTTTTGGAAAAGTTAGGTTTCAGGTGATCCCCCAACATCCATTGATTGACAGCTCTGCAACAGCCATCAAATAATGTGGTGTTCAGCTACATGGGGTTCCCCTTCTTTAGAATAAATTGTGGATCATCAGCATAGTTGTCACAGGTTTGGAAGAGGTACATCAGAGCTGCTGCTGAAAGAAGGTAATCTAAAAGGGGGGAGGATGGATCTATGGAAGAGATTAGAGGATATTCAACCTAAGAAGGTTATTTAAATGACACGTTTCTTTAGCCTTTGTAGGAGGGCATAGTGGTGGACTGCATCAAAGGCACAAGGCAGCTCCAGGGCAGCAATTTTATTTCTGTCCAGATAAATCTTTTAGGATATCCCAGATGACGATCAAGGCAAATTCAATGCATCTCCCAGTCAGAACCATGCCTAGTGTTCTAAGGGTAGGTTGTTTTCTTCTGATATATCAGAGATCTGAGTGAAGGCACCTCTTATAATAGGGCTTAATAAAAAAAGAATCATTGAACATCAGCTGATAGCTGACTGGGTCTGCTGGATTGATGTTCTTGTTCTTGAAGAGGAAGCTGATGCTTGAGATCTTGATGTAAAAGAAGTATGTGCCTGGTGTTAAGATTGTTGGCTAGGATTATAGATGAGGTGGTGCAGTTGTTGAAAGTAGGAGATCCTTGAAGGTTTGAACAGAACAGGGCACTAGTGATAAGCTAACTAGGCCATCCTTATTGGCAATTTCCTTGAACCGTTTAACTGCTGAAGCTTTTCAACCCCAGTGCTGAGCCCTTATTTGGCTGTATGGGTACTTCACAATTATGCCTCCATATCTTTTTGGCCCACATACATTATCCATGCCAGATTTATGTCCTAACTTCATGGGGATTATAAAGATGACTGATACAATAACCAAAATATAGCTAAATCAGGGGTTTTGTGGGAAAATTGAGAAATAAGTGCTGTGTAAAAAGTGTCTGTTTTTCTTCTCTAGAAATGGAATCAACTAAACGTTTGCTGTGCGAAATTCACCATCTTCACAGATTTCAAAAACTTGGTGAACTGTATAATAAAGAAACATATTTTTGCCACAGTTTAGGCATTTTTCTAAGAGGTAGCCCATATTTCCTAAAATATGAATCTCATGTGTGATGCAGGAAATCTTTACATTCAGCAATGTATCAGACTAGGATTAATCAGAGTCCTCCCATGAGGGCTCCCATTGACCCAGGGTTTGATCTTTTCCTATCACAGGCCCTAGGCCCAGCCACACAAGCTGGATAGTGTTTTTATCAGGGGCAAGTGAGGGGATGCTGGGTGGTAGGAATTTTATGGAATCCTGCAGATCCAAGAAGTTTATGTGAACAAAATGGAAGGAAAATGTGTGATTTGAGGCAATGTTTGAGATTTGTAAGGAATTGTGAGTTGGAAACTGGTGTGGAGTTCAAGTGAGGCACCCCACCCTGGACTCCCCTTTGTGTTTAGTTTTCAGTAATGTCTGGGTTTGATAGGTTTCTGTGGGTGGCCATTAAGCCTGAACCCAAATACCGCCTCTACCCCTATTGCCCATTTCTCTAAGTTGTTATTTGGGGCTTTTTGTGATACAGGTGTTAGGGTTAGCCACACTAGTGGGGTACCGTATTTAGTGGGATAAATGGGGGAAAACTGGGTGGTAGGAAATTTGTGATTCGCCTCAGATCCCGGAACTCCCTTCACCGAAATCATAGGAAAATGCATGATTTAGGTTTGATGTTTTCAGATTATTATGAGGAAGAAAAGATTGTGGGACCCACGCAAGTCACATCTCCCTGAAGTCTCCTGAAGTCTCGTTGGTGACTAGTTTTCAAAATTGCTCGTTTTTGTTGGTTTTCCTGGGTGGCAGAGCAGGGGCCCAAATAGTGTAACTGTTCACAATGGCAAATAGGTGGAAATGTAGATTCACTTTAATTCTCAGGTACTGTCCCTTAATCTCCCCCTGGGGTTGGGGAAAGACTTTTGGCTAGGTTCTGAGGTGGGGGCAAATCCTAATGACTGGGCGGGTGGCACATTCACTCCTTTTTTTAAAACCATGTTATCCTGGTAGTCTAGTGGGCTTTCTGGCCCCAGGGGGACAGAATGGGATGAACGCTCTCATCCATCCCCACAAGGGTACAGAAAAATTAATTGGGCCTGGAGCAAGGGTAGCACAGGCCCATGCCATTGAAGTTGCTTCCCCCAAAAATACTTCCATGTAAAATTCCCTGATGATTAGTGGGCTTTCTGCCCAGAGATAAACACCCCCTTTAACCCTCTTGGTGTACAGAAAATCTAATGAGTCATGTGGTGTGGGAAGCACAGGCCCATGGCAATGTGCTGCTTGCTCCCCTATATAAAAATGCATTTACTAATCCATGATGTCTACTGGCCTTTCTCCCCCCAGGGGGGGGGGGACGGGACATTGTGATGAACACCCACATAGACTTCCAATAGGGTAAGCAAGACCAATGTGTCCCGGGGGAAGCACAGGCCATGGCATTGGGGTTGCTCCCCCGAATAAATATTGCAGTTTGCCAATCCATGTGTCAGGATTCCTGCCACACCTCACCTCTTTTGACTATCATAATATAACGGCATAACTCATATCATTCCTCCCAAAACATTTGGATGAACAAACGTCTTGTACCCTGACTTTTGACCATATTACATGTTGTTGGCAATAGCTAGCTGCAACTGGTGTTCCCCGGTTTGTTTGAAATAGCTTTTACAAATGTTTTACCATCCATATGCAAGGTCAGGTTTCAGGCACCATGGAAACATCCAGAAAATCCACCAGAATAAGCAACAAGCGACCGGTATAGATTTCCTCAACGTGAACCTTCCGGAAGACAGACCGTATCAGATTAATCCCTTGCACCTGTTCCTTGCTATAAGCAATTAGAATGCAACCTTTGTGAATATTCAAAAACACCTTCTAGATGACAGCCTCATCAAATTAATCATCTGCATTTGTTTCTTGCTATAAGCAAATAGAGCAGTACTTTGTAAACATTCTAAAGTATCTTCCAGAAGGCACCTCCTCTAGTTCATTATCTGCACCTGTTCCTTGTTACAAACAATTAGAATGTGACCTTTATGAACCTTCTAAAGCATTCTTAATTAAAGACAGTCCACACTCTTACCTTTCGCTTAGCCTCTTCGCCTGCCACTTAACTGTTTCCTGGCTTCCAGGACTCTGACCTGAGAGCTCCCTGGATCCTGCACATCAACCTCACCGTAAAGAATGTCCCGTAATATTCACACACCTGGAACCAGAAACAAAGGAGAGACGCATTCACGGACTTGATTTTACTACGTACTGAGCTCAGTCGCAACATTGTGCTGCAAACAAAAGTAACTTGAGTTTTTATTCAGCTTGTACATACTGTTGGCAGGGCACGCCAGAAAGGACTTGGGTAAAGCTAACCCCATCCAAATTTGCTTTTGGGTTTGATGCCGAAATCATGCTCACTACAGTTTTGAAAATGTTGATAAAGGAGCGTCTGTGGACAATCTAAATAAAAACAAAACAAAACAACAACAAAGCTAAAGGTTGGTTTAGAGTTGAAAAGCTTTTGTGAGGTGATACGATAACAGATAGAATTAATGCTAGACTAAAGCCTTATTCATTGTTTGTTTACAGGTACTATATCTGCCGGTACCATTCCTTAGACAGCTGTGAATGTCTGCTACAGTGTTGCTGTTGAGTAGATGAGCCACAGCATCTTTGACTCTGCATGCTCTCTCTATCCCAAACCCCCTTCCCCTGGAAATTGCCACTAGCGTAGTGTTTCCTCCAAGGTCTCCTCCTGTAATCCGAGGGCAGGTCTTTGGAGAATTCTGGAACTTGTGCCACTGCCCCATTAGGATCATCTGGGATCCAGGTAGGTGACTTATGACACCATGGTTTTGAGTGGGTTTTCTTCCCCCAGGGAGTAGATTGGGGCGAACACTCCTGTCCACCCCCCAGGAGGCAGAAAAACTAATTTGGCATTGATGTTGTTCCCTCTCAAAAATTCTTCTATGTAATTTCCCTAGAGTCTAGTGGCCTTTCTGCCTCCCCAAGGGTGTGGAACACACCTATCCACCCCCTGAGGGGGCAGAAAGAATAATGGGGCCTGGGGCAGGGAGCTACAGGCCTGTAGCAATGGGGGCCACACCCAAAGAATTATAGTTTACCAATTGCTTGTCTAGGCTCCTTTCTGTTGCCCCCAAGGGGGGCAGACTAGGGTGAGCAAACCCCTCCGTCGGGGGACAGATAGACTAATGAGGTCAGGACTGGGGGGAGCACAGGCCCATGGATTGGGTGCTGGCCCTCTCCCGAAACATAAATTTGAATTTCAACAATCCCTGGTGTCTAGTTGGCTCTCTGACCCCTCTGGGGGGCAGATTGAGGGTGAAAAACCTCCAACCACTCTCCGGGATTCTGAAAGACTAATGAAGCCTATTTCTATATTCTCTTTTTGCCTATGGGATTTTGCATCTGATTCAGGAAAAATATTCCAGAAGGGCCCGGCCTTCTTAGCTTGCAAATCCAATGTTCAACTGCTAAATAAAGCAGTGTATTGATATCCCCATGGTCACTATTTCCAGCTTGAGATTGTATTATTTTTTATTCACTTCTTCCTGTTCTTATTTGCAGTCCGATACTGACAGCATTAGCTGTTTTTTTGGCAGACCTCTTGCTTCTTATACATAACATGTCTACCTTGTGTGTCTGCTTCTAATTTGATTTGCTTTGCTCTCTGTTCTTTTGTTTGTCCCACCAGGAGCATTTCGATCTCAAACTTCTGATTGGATGACATGTATCATTAACCACCTCCGTTGCACCTTCCTCCAAATTGAATACAATGCTTTGACCACCTTGAACCAAGTTCAAGGTGGTCAAAGCATTGTATTCAATTTGGAGGAAGGTGCGACGGAGGTGGTTAATCCCCAATATTAACTTTTCTACACCTCTGGCTGCTGCTAGGTTGTTGCCCTCTATTTTCTAGGACGCAGTCACAATAAGGTGGAGATCGTATGGCATATTTACTTTGGGGGATTTGGCTTATGAGGGCAATATGGCTTCATTTACTTACTTGAAAGAGAAGTTTGGTTTGGGCACGCATGAGTTTTTTAAATATTTACAGTTGCGTAGTTATATATCAAGCCTCCTGCATTCTTCTCTGACTGCACTCATGAAAAATGCACTTATGGATCTTATTCTGAGGAAAGCACGTATAGGGTCCCTCTATCGAAATCTTGTGGCGGGTCTTCCAGATGATCTTTCCTCTCAGTGCATGAAAACAGATCTTAAATTCGGAAAAGTAGGTACAGATATTGGTCGGGCCTTGGAACTTGCAAATTCAGTTTTAATTTCAGGGAGCCTTCATTCCCAAAGCTATAAGGCCTTACTCGATTTGTATTACACTCCCAATAAAATATCTAAATGGGGAGGGGGAGTGGCCCAGGGTTGCCCGAGGTGTGCTCTGCCAGCAGCTACTGATGTACATATGTTTTTTTCATGCGCCAAATTGGATGAATTTATTTGTGATGTACAATTCTTTATCAATAATTCTTTAAAAATTTCAGTTGACATTACAGCAGAACTGGTAATAACGGGTTCTGAGACACAAAGTGCTAGATCTGTTTGGGAAGCTGCTTTTCTTACTATTGCAATGGCATTACTACGGTTATGTATCACCTCTGAATGGATTAACCCGGTCCCTCCCCACCTTCCCGAATTGGAGAGCAAGGATCTTAGCTACCTATAATTTAGAATCAGCGGTATTTTTGAGAAGTGGGAGGAAGAGACAGGAGAGGGATGGGAAAATATGGGCACCATTCAAGCAGTGGTTGAATAATTATTCTACTCTTTGGTTTTGCTTCTTAGAAGTCGCAAGTGCGTGCCATGATACTGCTCGATATTATGGTTTAAATTTCTTTGTGGTACTGTATGTAAAAATGTATTTCACTGTCATGATTGGAAATCTTTTTCTTTGGTTGTAAATGTTGTTTTTCAAGCTTTTTTTTAATAAAAAAAAAATAAAAAAAGGATGACATGTATCATTGTCTCTCTTCAAGGAAGTCTTTTTAGATCTGCTTGGCCTACTGTTTCTAATGTACAGATACAATCAGCCTGTAAATAAACTTTGAATGTGGCCCTTTTAACTTATATTCATTCACATCCCTTCATCAGAGCCAAGATATCACTTCTTTCCCGCTGCAGATTTTAACACATGTGATCTTGTTATCAAAGAATACCTTTTTGGTGACAATCTCTCCCAATTGTAGAAGCAGTGAGCTGATGACTTTGCAATGTAGGACTCCCTCATTTCAGTTTCTGCCTGTGTGCCATTTCTTTATACATGGTCTTTAATGTCGTCCAAATCGTTCCTGCATGTTTCACAGTTCATTAGAAAATATATGGATATATTCTGGCTTTTCTCTTCCTCTGTGGTGGAAATTCTCTTTTATAATTTAGATGTGGCATTATGAAGTTTTAATATCCTTACTGAGTTTGGAATCTTTCAGGAAATGTGTTTTACTTTTTGATAATTATGGTCCTATCCACTTCTACTACTGTAGATTGATCAATCAAATGTATAATGTTTAAGGTCTATTACGAGACTGATGTGAAGCTGTGTCTGGTGATCTAGTCTATGAGAGCAATCTCGACTTTTTGAGTAGAGTTCAATGGTATATTCTTGATGAACATTTTGCTGGTTACCACTTGGATTTCCAAGTTCATTTTCTATTCCAGTCTCCGTTGTGGGGTGAGGGGGAGCATTAGAGTACTCATTAGGGCTATATGCAATGCTTTCTGTACCTCACTAGTGTATACATTCAGTAGTTGTTAAAGTTGGTTTTGCTGTGTACTGCTGGCTCTCTTGTTGCTTGTGGTGGATGACAGTCAGGTCTACGCTATGTGTTCTGGTGCACGTGCAGTATTTCTTGAAGTTAGTCAGCACTATGTCAATGGAGAAGCCCCATCTAGTAAGGCTCGGATTACTCGCTGGTAATCTGTAATTTTCCACTCCCTCCTCTCACTCTTCATAGTCCATACAAACCATACTCTTTCCGATCTCGTTTGCCTTCCTTGGTGGTCTCATCCTGGGTATCACACAGCATGTAGAGTTGGTGGAGGCATTCAGGTCTCGAAAAAAAGATATCTGGTTAGACATGCAGGGTAGAGGTCTTTTTAGTACTGCCACATCTGAAACTAATAAGGACTGTCACAAACAGGACAATGTTGTGGTGTAATTAAGTGACAAATAAGTAATCTAGTGTTGTCTACTGTTGAAAATGCTTGAAATTATAACAATATATAATTCTGTGCAGCTCATGCCAGTAAATCATCAGTAATCAGAAGCCTGTACGTCTGTTCATTTTTAGGAATGTTTTCGTCTAAATCGTCTTTTACCTTCCTTCAGTTTGTTGTTGGCCATTTGGCCCTTCTGAGACAAGCACGCCCGAAAGAGATAAATAGAATCCACTGATTCCAGTTTAGGAAACATCACCAGACGTTAGATTTGTTTCTGGTGAATGGTTGGGCGCAGGCTGCTTTCTACAATGTCACTTTCCAAGTAATCTCTCTCTCTCTACGTGTTATTTTGATTTGGCTTTCCCCAACCACGTACTCTTCTTCATCTGCGACCATCTGCCATGTGTTAGCTCATAGCTGCAATCTCTGTCGCTAATAGTCATTCTCTTATTTCCTGCCAGTTTTGCGCATGTCTTCATTGACTCGCCATTAATTTTTCAGTTCTCCCGATAGCTATCTGTATCTGCTCATTGTGGTATTCCATTACATGTCATTTAGAACTCAGCTATGTCACTCAGCAGTGTGCCTACTGTTGGAATGTTTATCCTTGAGTTGTACTGGCTTATGATGTCTGGATGAGGATACCTGTTACCTGCTGTGGTTGTTAAGCTGTCTTCCTGCATTAAACCTGCTTGAACCTACTTATTGTGTATTCCTCTTTACTACACAATTATTGGCGACGACGGGAGCAGTGCTGTTTAGGAAGACAGCGTTCACTCGTTTCAATTGTTTTTTGTTTTTTATGCAAAACTGGATTTTGCCTATCAACTGCAATATTTCTGAGAAGTAAGGAGCTTCATCACGTTTCTAACAAGAAGTAAGGAGTTTTATCAAAACCAAGGGTTTTCTGCTGTTATTCTCGGCTACCTGTGTTTATTCGTTTTATTGCCATCATCAAAGCCTCCTACATCTTCAGCTCAAACGTGAGTTACTCAGACTTTACTACCTATTTTGAATTTCTATTTTCGACCGCATTATCGAGCGGTGTTATTTTCAAAGCAATACTAACTTTACATCAGTTACTTAAATACGCTTCTCAATCAAAGCGCTGTTGTTTATTTTTGGTTAAATTTACCTCGAGCGCATTGGAGTCAGCCGTTTTTCTTTCACGAGGCAATTCCCGACTCGCTCTCTCTCACGAGGCATCCCTCGAGTCGCGCTGCCTTTGTTGTCATCTATTGCATTCTGGGTCACGCGACTGCGCACGTCATCGCGCATTACAGACGCTTTTGGAGGCCATCTTTGTAAAGGCTGAGGTTTTATCTTCGAAAACGTCAAAACGTTTTCTGAATTACTTTCAAGTACAGCGTTTGGCAATTTAAAGCGTTTCTTTATCAGAATAAACCCGGCTTTTAAACAAATTAACTGTGACCTAAAGAAAGAGAAACTACACCTATTTACAAGAAAAAAAAAAAAGAAAAACGACTTTTAAAGGCAATTTCAGCAAATCTTTTTCTACGGTGATTTGCACACCAATTACATTTACGCTGCAGCAAATCTAGCATTACTTGGTTTTGCACACCTTTTATTATTATTCCTTTCATTCTTGTTTTATGCTCATTCATTTGTTCAGGTTGTTCATTTTATCTCTTATTTACAAATGTCTAACATTGCAGCACCTCCTCACTTCCTTCAAGTTGCAGGTGATCCTCCTATTGAATGGGATCTTTGGTATCCAATGTTTATCGCTTACGTTGATGTATTAGAGAAAGAGGATTGTTCAGCAAAAAGGAAACTTGCTCTTCTAAGACATTGCCTTGGTGGTGCAGGAATAAAAGAATTCGATAATTTACCACCTTTGGAAGATGCCGGTGATATGGATGTGTTCAGTAAAGCTTCTAAGCAAATGAAAATTCGTTTTGGTAGACGAATAAATACTGTGATGGAAAGATTCAAGTTTTATTCTCGTGAACAGAAACCTGATGAGACAATTGAAGATTACGTTGCAGCTTTACGCTCTCTTGCTTGCACTTGTTCTTTCGAAACTATATCATACGAGCAAGTTCTCAGGGACCAAATCATGATGAAAACAAAAAGCAAAAAGATTCAAGAAAGGCTTTGGTTAGGAACTGAGACTACTCTTTCCGCTGTTGTGAATATAGCTAAGGGTATAGAACATTCTGAAATGTTTGTATCTGAAATAAGAAGCAAAAATGTTAAAGGTAATGTTCCTGAAGTCGAAGTAGCCATTGTTAAAACTCATTCCGGTAATGCCTCTTCGAACACTTTCAATGCTAGACCTAACTTTAAAAAGGAATATGTAAAGAATTCGAGTGATAATAGGAGTTTTACTAAGAAGAGCACAATAGTTTGTTATAGATGTGGTAGCACCAACCATGTTGGCAAATACAAAGGTTGTCCTGCCTGGGATAAAATCTGCGTCAAATGTAAGAAGAAGGGACATTTTGGCAATGTGTGCAGATCTGGTCTTAGAATTAATTATTTTTCTCCTGAAGAAGAGGAAGTTTTGAATAGTCTAAACTGTATACTTTCTGTGGATGAATGTATCCAAAATAATTTTCCTTCTTGTACACTTCACATTGATGACAAACCCATTGAAATTTTTGTTGATTCATGTGCTTGGTACACCATCATTGGTAAGGATATTTTTGAACAACTTTGGAGTAAGAGAGAGCTCTTAAATCCAGACATATATCCCGGTGGTTACACAGGACGCAAAATAGCTTTAGAGGGTTTCTTTTGGGCTAAATTGTTTTTTAAGAACTGGGATATCAAAGCTAAGGTTTATGTGGCTACCAAGGGTGTTGCCATTCTTGGTTGACCTCATCAACGTGCTTTAGGAATAAAGCTCGATCCAAATGCTGTTCCACCAGTTTATGTAGATGAGCCCCGGTTTGAGAAACATGTTACAGACTCATTAATCAACTTAACTTTGAACACATTTAGCAATACCGATTTCACCAAGAGTGTACTGAAGAACTTTCCTGAAATTTTTAATGACAGGTTGGGAAAATATATTGGTTTCAAACATAAGATTGTTTTAAATGATAATGCTGTCCCTGTCAGGCATAGGGTAAGGAATGTTCCTTTAGCCTATAGGTCCAAGTTAAAAGAAATCCTAGATGATTTAGTAAACAAGAACATAATAGAACCAATTGAATCTTCTCCTTGGGTTTCGCCTATTGTTATTTCTCTTAAAAGCTCTGGCGAACTCCGTTTATGTGCAGATTTGCGCAGTCTCAATAAAGAGATATGGATTGATAAACATCCTTTACCAAATATTCAGGAGTTAATTTCTGCACTGTCAGGCGCTACCGTATTTTCCTCAATTGATTTAGCTAGCGCATATCATCAAGTAGAATTAGATGAAGATTCAAGGAAATTGACTGCTTTCGTTACCCCAGAGGGCATGTTTCAGTATTTACGCATGCCTTTTGGGTTGGCAAGTGCAGCCTCCGTCTTCCAGCGCCTCATGAAAGAACTATTAGCAGACTGCAAAGGGGCTATAGCTTTTCAAGACGATATTTTGATTTTTGGGAAAGACCATACTGATCATGATGAGAATCTTTCATGTGTTCTGGCTAGAGTCCGTTCCAAGGGTCTTACTCTGAAATATAATAAGTGCAAATTCAGGCAAGACAAAGTTGAGTATCTTGGACATGAAATATCGAGTCATGGTATCAAACCCAAAATTAATCATGTTCAAAATATTGTGAATGCTCCTTCTCCAAGTTCAAAAGAACAGTTACTTTCCTTTTTAGGGTTGACCGAGTTCTATGGCAAATTTGTTAAAAATTATTCTGATATTGTGCATCCCTTAAGAACTCTTCTAAAGAAAAATGCAAAATTTGTTTGGGGGAAAGAGCAAGAGAATTCCTTTGGAATACTAAAAAAAAAAATTGTTGAAGCCCCGTTTTTGAAACCTTATTCTGTGGGTAAAGAATGTATCGTTTATGTTGATGCCAGCAATGTAGGCCTAGGGGCCGTTCTAATGCAAAAAGACAAAACTGGCGAGTTTGTTGTCTCTTACGCTTCTCGAGCCTTACGTGACGCTGAGAAAAATTACTCTACTATAGAGAGAGAATTACTTGCTTGTACTTGGGCTTCCCAGCATTTCAGACAGTTTCTGTGGGGAACTAAGTTTTCTTTAAGAACTGACCATAAACCTCTCATCACCATGCTAGCCGCAGGTGGTGGTAGAGTTCTTACTGCTCGTTTAGCGAGACTCGCAGCCAAATTACAGGAATACCGCTGTGAAGTTGTTTATGTTCCAGGTCGTTTAAATGTTCACGCGGACTGTATGTCCCGTTTCCCAGCCAGTGTGGAAGTTGGTGAGAGTATAGACTGTGATGTTGCGTACTCATTTGCAGACATTAACATGACTTCAGAACAAGAGAGCTCCTCAATTCTTTCAGAAAAGAATTGGTCTGAAGCCATGGAGAATGATGTTGTTTTGAATCTTGTTAAACAATATTTGATTAAAGGTTGGCCTGAAGAAAGGAAGCTCTCTGGTGAGTTGGGGTCGTTTTACAAAGTGAAGGATGATTTAATGCTATCTGAAAACATTATCCTTAGGTCTGATAAGATCATACCTCCCTCTAGTTTGAGAGAAAAGATTTGCAAATTAGCTCATGAAGGGCACATGGGAATGTCTACCACCAAGAGAAGGATCAGGGAACACTATTGGTGGCCTGGTATTGATGCCATGGTTGATAATTGGGTCAGGAATTGTTCTCCTTGCTCTTTAAGTGATAAATCTGTGAAGAGTTTGGCTGTCGATATCACACCCATTGAGTACGCTAATGGTCCTTGGCGTAGGTTAGCAATTGATATTATTGGACCTTTCAGTTATCAGTCTGGTAAGGAAATGTATGGTTTAGTCTTAATTGACTACTTCTCTAAGTGGCCTGAATTAAAAATTGTAGAGAAGATTTCCTCAGAACATGTAATTGATTTCCTTGATGAAATTTTTGCTAGAGAAGGTTTGCCAGAGGAACTTATCTCAGACAATGGGCCACAGTTCATCAGCAATGAGTTTGAGTGTTTTTTAAAAAAATGTGGGGTTATTCACAAAAGGACTTCTAATTATTTTCCACAAGCCAATGGCCAAGTTGAAAGGTTCAACAAAGTCATCAAAGAATCTTGTCAATTGGCCGTTAAGAGTGGTTTGAAGTGGAAGAAAGCTCTCCAGGCTACTCTATTAACTTATCGGTTGTCTCCCAATTCTGTCACTGGTTTATCCCCATTTGAATTATTGCGAGGGAGGAAACCAGGTTCTCAACTTTTTCCCTGGTGGTTAAAAAGTGATACTCCCTACGAGGTAGATTTCAAGGCATTAAAGAATCGGATTGGGAAATACCAAGAAAGCATGACCCAGCACTCTGCCAAAAAGAAGTATAACTCTTGCAGTGTAAAGGTGGGTGATCGGGTTCGTGTTAAAATGGGTGGTTTGTTTCACAAGAATGTCTCTAGATGGTCTGACCCCATCAAAGTAATTGAAATTTTTAGCAAAGCTGTCAGAGTTGAAGGGGGGAAAATATGGAATTTGAGAAGGATTTCCTTATGCAAACCCTTTGTTACTCCTTCTCAGAAGTCTTCTCTTCCAGAGAAACTTGTCTCAGATTGTCCAGAGGCACTTGTTTCAGATAATTTCTCCGGTATGCGGAAACTTCCCTCAGACAATGTCTCAGATGGGTTCTCTGGCACGCATGAAGTTTATGACAATTTCAGCAGTGTGCCTACTGTTGGAATGTTTATCCTTGAGTTGTACTGGCTTATGATGTCTGGATGAGGATACCTGTTACCTGCTGTGGTTGTTAAGCTGTCTTCCTGCATTAAACCTGCTTGAACCTACTTATTGTGTATTCCTCTTTACTACACTCATTAAGCATCCCTTACTGTTAATCAGCAATGAATAATCATCTATTACCCACGCACAGAAAACAATTCGACTTGCTCGACCCATTAGCATATCCACTGCATCTGTTTCCACACACGGATCAGGCGGGCAATCATTTTTCATGAAACTTCAAGAACCCAATTTGCAGTGCGAGCAGCTGCATTGGTAACGCGAGATTTTTACTCTCAGTTGCTTCATTAGTCAGAGATGGACAGACAAGCTTTAAAAATCTGTCAGAAGTATCGCGCGGTTTAATGTGGGCTGATCCCTATGGCCAGGGTGGGGTCGAAAGAAAAGGAAAACTAGCAACATCAACTATACAAAAAAAGACTATACAGGTCGTTGTGTGATATGTGGTGTGGGGTGTCCAGCACGCTCCAGGTTCTGGTGCGTAGGGAGGGGAGGGGGGGGGAGAGGTTAAGCACCAGTAGCACTTGAGGTGTTCCATGGAGGCTAAGAGGGCGCGCACTTCCTTCGCATGGGAAAAGCTGGAGAGTTCTGAGTTTGGGGGGCTAAAACTGGTAAACTCAATACGCATTAGATAAGATATCAATGGCTGCCATATGCGCTGAAATTTCTTTTCGGTGTTCACTAAGCTGTGGGAGAGTCCCTCCATTGCCAGGATGTGCCAGACCCAGGCGAACCTTTGGGCCACAGACAGGGGCGCAACTAGGTCTTAATTTCGGGGGGGGCTAACATGGCAGATGAAGGGGCGTGGCTAATGTTAATCAATGGGGCGGAGCTAAAATGGCAGATAATCAGGATCGGTTAATGCTCAGGTCAAGCCGAGAAAAAAATGTGGTGAATTCTGCATTTGAAACTGGACAACAATTAAAGCACACATTTTTGTTAATTTGATGCATTTATATGCTATTGTCTTATGAAAAAGGAACAGAATGTACTGAATTAAAAGGCCAATTTAATATATTTTACTACAAAGCACTTTAGGAACACATTATAACCAATTTTCACAATGCCATTTCAAGGCGACGACCCTTTTTCGCCAGTTCATTAACAATTGCTTCTATAGGAGGACAATGTGCACGTGAAATGTTTATCATTGCAAGTCCAGAGAGTCGTTCTTGCCCCATTGTTGACCGAAGATAGGTTTTCAGTCTGCGAAGACAACTGAAGCACCTTTCTGGGGATGCGGTTGTCACTGGCAAAGTGGCAAATAATTTTAGCAGGCAGTATATGTTGGGATAGAAGTCAATGTGAGCATGAGTTAAGGTATCCATTATATTCCATGGCCTTTCCTCAATAGGTACCTTCAGCCATGTCATTACCCACATGTCATATTCATTTTTAAGATCCTCGCGTGTACCAGGTAAATCGTTCTCATATATGTCAAGAGCATCCTTCAAATTTTTAAAAGACTCTTGGGTGACAAATCTTGGTACCAGATACTGCATTGTACAGGCCTTTTTCACATGCTGGCTGAATCTTTCTGACAATTCATACAATAAATTGTCTATAAAAGGTAAAAATATTGAAATCCTAAAGTAAGCTTCAGGATCACTAGTCTTGTAATTGTCCCGTTGTGTCTGCCTGCCAGTAAGGCGTGGCATTGTCAGAGGTTCCCCTGCTGTGGTTTGGGCTTTAACGAAAATCTCATTAAATGCTTCTTCAGCTTTGTCTCTGCTTTCTTGAATCACCTGCTTGACTGTTTCAATCTGTTCTATGCACTCCAACAGATCTGTATTAGGATTTTGGAGTGCAGCTGAAACAGGAAGCAGTAGCCCAGAAAATCGTGCCAGGATGTGTAATGCAACAATGAAGTTATGGGACTGAACAGCTGCGAGAAATTGCTCAGCCTTGGAAGAGGCATTGTGATCTTGCCAATCCGAGATCTCAAGCAAAGAGTCAACCACAGCTGGGTACATATCAACAAAACGAACAACCGATGCATTCCTTTCAACCCACCGTGTCTCACATAAACCACTTAACAGTTTCATTTTTGTATCTGGCAAAGTAGCAAATTTCGCCTTTAGGACAGCCATCCTTTTCGCAGAGCCTCTTACAAAATTAGACACTTCTTTAAGTGTTGAAAGACAATTACGGATTTGACGTATTTCACATGAATGTCCAATCACAAGATTCAGTGAATGACTTCCACAATGTACATAAAATGCCTTTGGCACACGCTCTAAAACTAGCGCCTGTGCACCTTTAACAGAACTTTTCATTGCAGCACAACCATCGTATGCTTGCCCACGTATACGATCTAAATTCAGGCCATATGTTTCTAAGGAAGTGAGAATTTTCTTTCCAATTTCAACCCCTGTTCCATCCTGAAGCTCTTCGAAGCCAAGGAATTCTTCATACACAGATGTACCTTCTATAAAACGAATTACTAGAACAAGTTGCTCGATAGTGGAACTGTCAGTTGTTCCATCTGCTAAAATGGCAAAAAATCTTGCATTGTTTGCGCGCTCCACCACTCTATTTCTCATTAGAATGTTGCAAGCAGAGATGATCTCATTCTGAATCTTCCAACTTGTATAAGTTGCATTAGAGGGACACGTTGCCAGATGCCATGCCAGAACTTCATCACCAGCTTGAAGTCGTAGGCGCAGAGCAGCACGGAAATTGCCATCATTCTCTTCGGGTTCCTTTGAAGTAATAGGTTGTCCACTGTCTCTGTGTCCTCGAAGAGCTATACCTTGTTTTGCACAATGGAGTACTGATTCCACTATTGGCACAAGTCGTTTTCTGTTTTCCAAAATAGTTTTCTTCCAGTTGCTCTCGATCATAGTTGTAACAGCAACAGACTTTCCTTCAAAAACAGATGAGAAGTCAGCTGCCGCTGTCATACTCTCTTTGTGATACAAGGAAGAAGCATGGAAACGAAAATCACTTTGAGCATGTTTCCATTTTGTTATGGGCCGAAGCACTAATTTCCCCACAGCTTGATGAGAACCTCTTCCAACTTCTTTACGGGCAAAGAGTACACACATCTTGCATAAGGCCCCCTCAAGTTTAGCACTGTAGGCAAGCCATGGGCGATAGGTTTTCAACCATTCATGTTGAAAGCGACGTGCTTGATTTCCCTCTTGAACAACTGGAAACTTGTATGATGTCTCTGGCGTCCAGGAAGAGTGCAAAAGTTGGTAGCGTAAATCATCTGGGATTGATGATGAAACTGTGCTGAGTCTTGAAACATCTATATATAGTCCTATATCTAAGATGGATGAACTCTTTGACTTTTCCAAACATGGACTACTAGTAGCTGGCATACCAGTGGTTGTATATGCAGGAGGCTCAGAATGAAGAAATGCTGAATGTTCTTCAGGAGTGTAGCCGGAAGCTGGCAGGGCAGGTTCTTCACCTGAATTAGAACATGCTGTCAAAGGGTCTTGAGCGGCTGGCCGACGAGTGAAAAAATCCTCTATCTTTCGCCGCTTAACATTTTGTGGTCCAAAGCCTCTGGTGTTCAGCATCCTGCTGTATGCGGATAGCGATCTCTAGTGAAATATAAAAAAGGCCCTCAGGTCACTTACTTAATTATTACAAAACTACGGGGGAAAGAATACTGTAATTTTGTACAATAAACCAACATTAAAAAGCCAAGAAATACAAGTTAAACACCCAGTACCTCTCTAAATTATCCTAAAACTCTTTAAAGAAGCAAGCTATAAGTAGCCTGATTTTCTGTACCATTATGATACCACACACTTACCACATGTCTAAAACTTCAATGAAATGGCTGGAATTTCTTATAATATGAAAATGTCCAATGCAAATCAGCCCCAAACAATTATGCAAAACCACCTGGATACATAATTATAAGATTACAGTTTCTAATGGTTGACGCAAAGACTTCTGCCCTCTATGCTTTCAATGTACGCTTACCTACAGAAAGAACAGGCCTCACAAATATTTAAGCCCAGATTTACTAAGCTTTCATGCACCACAACTTGGCAAGGGAACATGTTGTGCTGTGTTGCATCAAAGGCAGAGAGCAGAAATGTGCCATATTTACAAAAATATGACACATTTCTGCTGTCTCCCTCAACTGGTGCTGCATAGTGCCAATGCAGACATCATGGTGCAACGGTGCCTGCGTTATGAGCAAGAATTTTCTGTGAAGGAAGGGATACCTGAATGCAGCTCACATGGAAAAAGGAAGCAACAAGGATAAATAAAGATAATTCTCCTGGTAACGCCTGGGCCTGGGAGGCGCACCATTGGGAAACATTCCCAGGTGTACTGGCCGAAGTAACTGTGGGATTGTGTAACAATCCATAGACATATGTGTGGGAATGCCCTAGCTCCACCCATGGAACAACTTCCCAACACAAGGTAACTCGAGGCAGCTCAATACTCTGCCTCTCATTACTCTGGAGTTACTAAACGACGCAAAACCACAAAAAGTGGCCTTTGTGTA
This sequence comes from Lissotriton vulgaris, assembly GCF_964263255.1. Lineage (NCBI taxonomy): Eukaryota > Metazoa > Chordata > Amphibia > Caudata > Salamandridae > Lissotriton > Lissotriton vulgaris. Next base: position 791,651,372 of record NC_141698.1, read on the forward strand.
AATTACGTAAATCCCAATTAAATGGGTAAAATTATGGCAGCGTAAAAGGAAATCAGAATGGATGGATACAAGTGTGAAAGTTTGGTAAATCTAAATGTGAGAGGATGGATGCGTTGGTGAAGGGATGGTAGAGTAAATAGATATCTGAGATGGTGGCTAAAAGGATCGGTGTAAGGTTGGCAGAGTAAATTGAAATCAGAAAGGATGGATGGTTGGATTGATGGATGAAAGGATAGCAGATAGTATAACACACACCTACCCGATGTACCAGCAGGTTACAGAGTTCATTGAAAAGGTGTTTACCAAATGTGGATATTATGCTCTGCTTGACATGCATTTTTGATACACTGCATTACCTGCAGGAAAATCTCACATTCGAAAAGCCAATCAACATACTTTGGACGTGCTTAAAAAATGTGTGTGTATTGGGCCTCATCAATAATCTGAAACTCATTGAAACCGAAGAGCACCTGCTAGCGGAAACTTCTTGGCACCCGAAATTAAAGTTACTGAGAGGTGTCTGCAGCTATTTTGGGTTGAAAAATTAATCACAAACTGGGCAAGTAATTTGAGTCTATAATCGTGCAACTATTATTTTTAGAAAGGTAATCCGGAACTAAATTTAATTTTAGATTATTACGTAATGTGCAGGTCTGTAGTACTAGATAAGAAGTTACCAGACTATGACATATATTAGTTCTGCTAACTCTTGCGGATCCATAAGATCAGATTGAACCATCTACTGCTTCCCCCCATCATAAGCAGGAGCCAGGATCCAGAACACAAGAAATAAACCACCAGCATTATAAAGGGACCTGCAGAGCTAATGAGAGCTGCCAGCATAAAATATATTATAGAAATGGTCTCCTATCTTGCACACTTCCTCATCAAATCACACGACTAAGCACGGATTCCCATGGCTCAATAACTGCACCTTGGTATTCATCATGAACTACATGGAGATGCTTTTCACAGAGGCTTAAATAAAGACAACACTCTTCCAACCACACACCCACTAGGTGTAACCTGCTACATGCATGGATAAGTGCTCAGCATCGCACAAATGTATGACAACATGCCATCACAATGCATGTCTTTGCAACGCGGTTGTAATAACTCAACAACTCAAGTGCTGTTACAACACAATACCATTACAATGCAAACTCTTACCACGCATATGCCTTTACAACAAAAGCATATGCGTGGTGAAAGTTTTGTTTTAAAATATAACTATGTTACAGTATAAACGCTACATATATATATATGTATATAGGTTTAAATATCCCTGTAAATGGGTTATTTTTTTTAGTAACGTGTGTATATATATATATATATATACACACACACACACACCCACCCACATTTCCTTAAAACCCTACAACCCTTCAACTCATACCAACCCTAAAATTGCCCCCCTGGCACCCCAAAGCCTATACCTACCCTGAACCCTAAAATTAACCCAAAACCCATACCCACACTGAACCCCAAAATTACTCCTGGCACCCTAAAACCCATTACCACCCTGAACTCTGAAATTACCCCCTGACACCCCAAAACCCATACCCACACTGAACCCTAAAATTACCCCTGGCACCCCAAAACCCATACCCACCTGAACCCTAAAATTACCCCTGGCACCCCAAAACCCATACCCGCAGTGATCCCTAAAATTACACCCTTGCCCCCCAAACCCATACTCACCCTGAATCTTAAAATTACCACTAGCACACCAAAACACATACCCACGCTGAACCCTAAAATTAACCCCCTCACACCCTAAAACCCATACCCGCCCTGAACCCTAAAATTACCCCTGGCACCCCAAAACCCATACCCACCCTGAACCCTAAAATTACCCCTGGCACCCCAAAACCCATACCCGCAGTGATCCCTAAAATTACACCCTTGCCCCCCAAAACCCATACTCACCCGTAATCCTAAAATTACCCCTGGCACATCAAAACACATACCCACGCTGAACCCTAAAATTAACCCCCTCATACCCTAAAACCCATACCCGCCCTGAACCCTAAAATTACCCCTGGCACCCCAAAACCCATACCCATCCTGATTCCTAAAATTATCCCCCCGGCACCCCAAAACCCATACCCACCCCACACCCTAAAATTACCCCCTGGCACCCCAAAATCCATTACCACCCTGAACCCTAAAATCAACCCCCTGGAGCCCCAAAACCCATACCCGCCCTGAACCCTAAAATTACCCCTGGCACCCCAAAACCCATACCCACCCTGAACCCTAAAATTACCCCTGGCACCCCAAAACCCATACCCGTAGTGATCCCTAAAATTACACCCTTGCCCCCCAAAAGCCATACTCACCCTGAATCTTAAAATTACCCCTGGCACACCAAAACACATACCCACGCTGAACCCTAAAATTAACCCCCTCACACCCTAAAACCCATACCAGCCCTGAACCCTAAAATTACCCCTGGCACCCCAGAAACCATACCCATGCTGAACCATAAATTACCCTTTTGCCCCCCAAAACCCATACCCACTCTGAACCTTAAAATTACCCCAGGCACCCCAAAACCCATACCTATGCTGAACCATACATTCCCCTCTGGCACCTCATAACCCATATCCACCCTGAACCCTAAAATAGCCCCCTGACATTCCAAAACCCACACCTGCCCTAAACCCTAAAATTACCCCTGGCACTATAAAACACATACCCACGCTGAACCCTAAAATTAATCCCATGGCTCCCCAAAACCCACACCCACCCTGAACCTTAAAATTACCCCTGGCACCCCAAAACCCATACCCATGCTGAACCATAAATTCCCCCCTGGCACCCCATAACCCATACCCACCCTAAACCCTAAAATTGCCCCCTGACACCCCAAATCCCACACCTGCCCTGAACCCTAAAATTACCCCTGGCACACCAAAACACATACCCACGCTGAACCCTAAAATGTTCCCTGTCACCCCATAACCCATACCCACCCTGAACCCTAAAATAGCCCCCTGACATTCCAAAACCCACACCTGCCCTGAACCCTAAAATTACCCCTGGCACCCCAAAACCCATACCCGCAGTGATCCCTAAAATTACACCCTTGCCCCCCAAAACCCATACTCACCCGTAATCCTAAAATTACCCCTGGCACATCAAAACACATACCCACGCTGAACCCTAAAATTAACCCCCTCATACCCTAAAACCCATACCCGCCCTGAACCCTAAAATTACCCCTGGCACCCCAAAACCCATACCCATCCTGATTCCTAAAATTATCCCCCCGGCACCCCAAAACCCATACCCACCCCACACCCTAAAATTACCCCCTGGCACCCCAAAATCCATTACCACCCTGAACCCTAAAATCAACCCCCTGGAGCCCCAAAACCCATACCCGCCCTGAACCCTAAAATTACCCCTGGCACCCCAAAACCCATACCCACCCTGAACCCTAAAATTACCCCTGGCACCCCAAAACCCATACCCGTAGTGATCCCTAAAATTACACCCTTGCCCCCCAAAAGCCATACTCACCCTGAATCTTAAAATTACCCCTGGCACACCAAAACACATACCCACGCTGAACCCTAAAATTAACCCCCTCACACCCTAAAACCCATACCAGCCCTGAACCCTAAAATTACCCCTGGCACCCCAGAAACCATACCCATGCTGAACCATAAATTACCCTTTTGCCCCCCAAAACCCATACCCACTCTGAACCTTAAAATTACCCCAGGCACCCCAAAACCCATACCTATGTTGAACCATACATTCCCCTCTGGCACCCCATAACCCATATCCACCCTGAACCCTAAAATAGCCCCCTGACATTCCAAAACCCACACCTGCCCTAAACCCTAAAATTACCCCTGGCACTATAAAACACATACCCACGCTGAACCCTAAAATTAATCCCATGGCTCCCCAAAACCCACACCCACCCTGAACCTTAAAATTACCCCTGGCACCCCAAAACCCATACCCATGCTGAACCATAAATTCCCCCCTGGCACCCCATAACCCATACCCACCCTAAACCCTAAAATTGCCCCCTGACACCCCAAAACCCACACCTGCCCTGAACCCTAAAATTACCCCTGGCACACCAAAACACATACCCACGCTGAACCCTAAAATGTTCCCTGTCACCCCATAACCCATACCCACCCTGAACCCTAAAATAGCCCCCTGACATTCCAAAACCCACACCTGCCCTGAACCCTAAAATTACCCCTGGCACACCAAAACACATACCCACGCTGAACCCTAAAATGTCCCCTGGCACCCCAAAACCCATACTCACCTTGAACCCTAAAATTGCCCCCTGGAACCCCAAAACCCATACCCGCTCAGAACCCTAAAATTAGCCCCTGGCACCCCAATCCGTAACCCACCCTGAACCATAAAATTACTCACTGGCACCCTAAAACCCACACCCACCCTGAACTCTAAAATTACCCACTACCACCACAAAAAAAAATGAACACTAAAAACTTACACTACATTTGCATATTTGGAGGGGACTGTCCTCTTTGACGTTTCTATGTATGTAAGTCAAGAACAACATTCAAAGTAACCTAGACATGCAGGCAGTAGGTAATGCTGTGCTGAAAAATGCATTAAAGTTACTGGAACTTACATAAATAAAAAACTGCTGCCTGCTCCTCTGATACTATACTGTGGAGTCTGGCTGATCAGCAGCACTGTGTCCTGGCATCCAGCCCCTCGAAGGTCTCAGAGTAGATAGGTGGGGGTCAAATGGCTCCTGGATTCTCCTTGCCTGGGGCTCCTCCGCTTCTTCCCTGGTGCCCTTGGATGCGAAAATAGAAAGATCCATGGCCCTGTTCACCATTTATCTGGTGAGCAGCGCCTTGGATGTGAATTCCATCTAAGTACACAGACAGCAGGGTGAAAGGGATGGCCAGTGCAGGTGATGCTTTTCCTTTGTAAATTAATTTCTGCTGGCGTCATAGCCCAGGGGTTGCTGTCTGCGCATTTGTATGGAATACACATCTATACAAGTGCACAGACAGCACAACATGGCAGAAATTCCTTTACAAAGGAAAAGCATCACCTTAACTGGCCAGCCCTTTCCCCCTGCTGTGCACTTCACACCCCATGCTAACAAGCGATCAAGTGCTTAGGTGAAATCCCTGCCTTCAGGCAAGGATTTCACCTCGCAGCGCCACCGTAAAGGAAAACAAGAGGTGGGGGCAGGAGGTCACTCACTGAAGCAGTTCAGAGGCTGGCTGACTCGGGCTGCTGGGCCTCTCAGAAAGCAGTAAAAAAATCATTCTCCGATCGGATGCCTTGCACCATTTCAGTGCGTGTAATCTTAGCCCGGGCAGAGGAGGCGACGGGGGGGGGGGGGGGGCTGAAGCCCGGTGAGCCCAATGGGTGTTGCGCGCCTGGCCACAGAGGGAGGCGAGGTTTGTTTCCAGGCGCACGCTATAAGTTGTCGTGCTGCTAGGAGTAGATGGCTGATGAAGGCCCAGTCAGCAATGGTCATTGCGGCTAGTTTGGGGGGGACGTATACCTAAGATTACTACATGTAGCAGGTGTGGGAGTGGGAACCCAACAATGCCTCTAATATATCCAAGACCAATCCAGCTGTGCCTACCTGGGGGCATACATGCATCAAATCCAACGCTATTTGTTATGATAAGCAGCTCTATGCTCTAACCACATTGATTGGCTTTTTGCAGCCTGTTTACATAGTGCGCAGTGATCATCTTAACGGGGCTGGCCCGACGAGGTTGTAGGCGACTTGCTTTGTATCTCCCTGCTTGACATCTTGGTGTCATTGTAAGTATCCACGCTGCCGGCCCGGTCACAGTTGTAGGCACCATGCTGTGTTCAACAATGACTGTGTTCAATAAAGGTTTTTAAAACAGAAAAAACATTATTTGCAATAAAAATGGGGCCCTACTGCATGGCTGAGTAGCGTAGCCAGTGATTCATGGGCCCTAGGCCACGGACGAAAATAGGCGCCCAGGATGCTGTTTGAGTTAATAAATGAGGCAATAATCAGGGTTGTGTGGGCTCCTCTGTCCTCTGGGTCCCGGTGCCATTGCACTTGTTACACTAATAGAAGCAACGCACCTGGCATAGTTCCTACTACGGTCCAGGGGTGAATTAGTATAGCTCTTAAAATATGGATCTTTTTTAAAATGTTGGATCCTATTCCTGCCATTCCAGCATTAATGTTTATTTTATTTATTTATTTAAAGAGTTTTATATAGCGCTGCCTAGACCCGGAGGTATCAGAGCGCTTTACATGAGAATCAACAATGTAACAGAAAAAGTTAAACAATTACACAATAAATCTCCAAAAATAGGCAATACACTTCGAAGAGGAGAGAAAGGAGAGAGAAAAGTAGTGGAGGGGCAGGGGAGGTGAGAAAGGGGGGATAAGGGAAGAGACAGTACGAAGAGACGAAGAGAAGTCTGTCTAAAGACCGACTGGGTAGGGGAAGACCAAGGAGGGAATCCACGGCCCATCTCACCTATAACTAAACTAGTTAGCTCCATCGGGTATTAGACAGAAAAGTTCAGTCTCAATACAATGAGAGAGGGGAGAAGGAGAGACATAAATAGAGGGAGGATGCGGGAGGAGACGACAGGAGGGACGAAAGGAAGTGCAACAATGTGGTTCAACAGTATACCAGAAAAAGATCTACAATTACTCGTTACATCAAACAATCAGAAATACATTATGAGAGGAGAGAAAGGAGAGAGAAAATAAGTGGGGGGTAGGTGAGATGAGAACGTCAGGATAAGGGTAAAACCCTTAGCGACGAGACGAAGTCTGTCTAAAGACCGACTGGGTCTGTAGTGCACGGCTACTCGAAAGACCATTGCTTTTAGGAATTCCAAAGAGGATTAGACAGAAGTTCATCCACCCATACTTACCATAAAAGTTTAAATAAGAATGGTTTCAGTTCCTTTTTAAATTTAACTTCCTCAGGGATAAGTCAAAAGTATTCAGATAATTTATTCCACAAGCTTGCTGTCTTAAATAAAGGAAGAACCTCCCCTCCGCCCTCCGCTATTTCTGAAAGCGAGGAGTCACAATAAGGCTAGCAGAACTAGAGCGCAGAAGCTTCCAGGATCAATATGCATCAATGTGTTAATTTAAGTACAAAGGACCCCTATTATGAAGGGCTTGGTGTGTTAAGGTCAAAGCTTTGTACCAAATGCGTTGATGAATTGGCAGGCAGTGAAGTCTGTACTGATATGATGACACTGAGGTACATTTTGGGATTTTAAATAAAAAATGGAATGCCATATTCTGAATGGCCTGTAGCCACTGGATCAGATATTCTGGGAGGCTAAGGTATAGAACATTGGTGTAATCCAGCCTAGATAAAATCAGTGATCTGACTACTGCTATGTGGGCCTCGTGGGGAGCAAGTGAAGAAATTTCTTCAGCATGGGAAAATCCAGAAAAATGATTTCACCACTGCTGAGATCTGTATTTTGCATGAAAACTGGTCATCAAACAACACATTATGATCTCGGGCCACCCCCGATGGAGGAGGCAGAGGGAGCACACTATCGGCCTGGTAAGGGATCCCATCCAAACAATAAGACTTCCGTCTTCAGCCAATCTAGCAGTGCCACCAGACAGCTGGAAAAAGCAGCCCTTGCACTTGAAGGATCCCCATAATACATGAGCAGGAGTTGGGTATCATCAGTATAGGAGAAACATTTGAAGATTTTGATGTTAAAGGATTGCACCAAGTATGCCAAAGGAGACATACAGCATTTTTGAAGAGTGTGGGACCGATGGAGGAACATTGTGGCACCCCCTACTTTAACACTTTTCTTCTGAGGCATATGGCTTCATCCATACCATCTGCTCACGTCCTTCAAGGAAGAAGCCCAGCCAACTCAGGGCAGAACCTGTTAACTCCCAGGTGCTCTAACCTGTGCAGCAAAGTGTTATGGTTCACATTGCCAAATGCTGCTGACAGGCCCAATAGCACCAAAGCCACATTGAGGCCTGAATCCAGAGAGAATTTGAAGGACTCAGCAACCTCTAAAAGCGTTGTCTTGGTGCTGTGGCGGGTTCTGAGCCATGATTGAGAGGGATGACGTAAGTTGTTTTCTGTCAAAAAGGTGGTGAGTTGCTGGTTTACCAACTTCTCCAGGATCTTTGAGGCTGCTGGCAGCAGTGAGACTGGCCTAAAGTTAGCTAAAGATTCAGGATCAGGGTTTGCCTTTTTTAATAAAGGGATCACCCTAGCATTTTTCCAGTCATCAGGCGTTACGGCTGAGTGGAGGGAGATAGCACATAACACCAGGTACATCGGAACAATAATGTCTGAGATAGACTTCAAAATGTGAGGGGATATGGGATCCATTGGTGACCCTAAACTACATTTAAAAAAAGAGGCAATCACGTCCTCCAAGGGTGGCACCAAAAAAGTTGCCAATGTCAAAAGTGGTGTTCGACACTTTGGATCTCCTAGCTCCAATTCTCTCCAAGTATCATTCCCCCTGACAGGTTAGACTGAATTCTGAGAATTTTCTCCTCAAAGAAGTCAATTAGTCTGGAGCATAGGAACTGACTGGGGTCCAGCGGGGGAGGGGGAACGTAACTTTAGGATTCATAAACCTGGCTACAATTAAAAAAATCTCCCTCCCATCATTCTCAGCCTCCCCAATACATTATGTATAGAATGTACTGTGAGTCCTCTTAAGATTTCTGTGGTAGACTTTCAGGGCCAATTTGTAATGGACTCTATCAGAGTCCAAATACGCATGCCGCCACAGTCTTTCTCATTTCTCGCACGCTGTTCTTTCATGAATTCATTCCTGTGAGAACAAGCATGCTGAGAGGGTCTTCATAGTCTTTCTTGATGCCGAGATGGGGGCTACAAGATCGGCCACCCTCCTAAGTCATGAGCTAATTGCAATGTCCCCTTCTTTAACAGAGTCAGAGATCACAGGTTAAGAGTCCAGCAGTGTTCTTCTTAGCTCATTCAAGGTAACCCAACTCCAACATCCATACTCGATCTGTGGCAAGAAAGGACAGGGATCCTTTAGATAATCACATTTCCACAAAAAAGGAAGAAGGAAATGGTCCAACTATGGTACTGGCTGGGGGGGGGGGGGGGGGACCCCCTGGTAGTGTTGCATTAGAACATATGCCATCAATAGTGTGATCAGCCATGTGGGTGGGCCCAGTGGGGGCTCTCACTAAATTTAAAGAGGCTAAGGTTTCCATTAAATGCACTGTTAAAGGCACCTCTGTCATATCTAAGCGAATACTAAAATCACCAAGCATGGTGAAATTGGCATAGGAGATGCATTTAAGGGCTAATACTTGATCAACGGATGAAATAAAATCTCCTGCTTATCCTGGGGGCGATACACTAATATCCCAGCAGACAATGCTCTCCGTCAATGGCTAAGCTAAAGCCCAACGTTTCGGCTCCTATTATGCCATCTGGCTTAAAGGTCTTATACTCATATGACCTTTTGAGACCATTGCCACCCCATCTCCTCTCCTAGTCACTCTGTCTTCATGTGCACATACATAAGCCTCCAGGATAGCAAAGTGTAAATAAGGAAAGCGTCCTCATTCATCCACATTTCGGTCATAAAGAGTATGCCCAAAGTCTACTCCTTTAGTAAATCATGTTTGTCTAAAGCATGCTTGTGCAAGAAAAAAACATTAATCAGTCCTGCCTTAACTTTCCTTTGACCCTTTCTTGAGGGCTGCATTATTAATGACTGGGTAGTTCAGGGGGAAGAGGATATGCCTATAATTTCCACAACAGGTCCAGTGGCATCCACCAAAATAGGATTACATGCCAGTAAATGCCCCCTCTCATACCTACAAACTCCTCTAATAAGTAGCGTAACGTGCACGCTTGGCAAGCGGCGTCTGTTATGTCGAAATCGAGCCCAGAGGCTCAGAGCGGCATCCGGGTCCCTGCGTGACGCCGGTGTGGATGTAGTACGGAATGTAGCTAATACGTGAGCAGTAAGTAGAGTCTCACAATCAGACTGCTTGGAATTGCGTTATATGCAGAAATTAGCCATCACACAACGTATGTACAGAGTGAACACTACAAACATATTCAATACGAGAGGACGGTTACATTTGGTGTCCAATGCAGTGCATAACAGTGTATATACAGTTCACCCATAATATGAATAGGACAGTGCCTGATAGTGTATATACAATAAAAGCAATAAATGAATCGAGTGGCAAGGGATGCAGTAGTGACATATATATAGTGTTTATACCGTAGGACATATCTAAGCGAATGTGTATTGCTAGTTAGCCCTACGTACTTCTTAAAATGACACATATGTACATGCTGATGGGAACAGAGGGTGCTCTCCAACCATGAAACTAGCCTTTCATGAGGGATGGAATAGTAAGAAACACATTGGCCAATGTGAATCTGGCTACTTATGTGGATCCGCTACACGATATCCTGTAGTCTAACAAGGCCATACGGGCTCAGCTAATGCGCAAGCTCGCTGCCTGCCGGGCGATTTCCTCGTACTCATTCAATCCCTTGTGTATCGTATCTGTCGTGTCCTCTCAGTGGGCACCACTCAGCACAATGACCACCAGGACACAGGTTGATGCGCTCACAACTCTTTATTATATTCTTTGTACAGCAGGCTATGTGCACGTCCGCCCCGTGGTCGTCCTGCTCGAATCTGTCCTCTTCCTGTCCCCTGACCGGATGTGGTGTCCGGTGACCTGGTCACCTCCCTCATGACCCACAGGGTCCTAGCGTCCTTGGTCCCTACACGTCAGGTCACTACATCTCCCCCTTTGTTGCAAACAAATGTTCATGATACTGTTTTCCTGATCACTTCCGCCCCTTCAACCCTTGACTGCATATGCCTATTGTTATGGTGAGAAAGAAAAGAAAAAGGAGAGGGAAAGAGGGAGAGAGAGAGAGAGAGAGAGAGAGAGAGAGAGAGAGAGAGAGAGAGAGAGAGAGAGAGAGTCTGTCAGTCTCGTCGACCCTTCCCCCCAGTCTCTGTTTCCTACTTTTTTCTACGTAGTCTCTTTGTCCCTTTGCCTCCCTTCCTTGGTCGTTGTTTTCTGCCGTCATCTTTGTTTCTGCTTTTTAGTTGTCCTCCGTCTGTTCTCAGTTTGCCAGCCACTCTTTCTCTTTGTCGTTGCTCTCTCCTCTTAGTCTTGTTTCTGTTCTTCCGTTGTCCTCCTTCTGCTCCCTTTTTGCCGGCCTCTCGTCGTCTTGATCGTTGTTCTCTGCCCTCCGTTTTGTTTCTTGCTCCTTTCTTTCTACAGACGCCCTTTGTTGTATTTGTTCCCTCCATGATTCTTTTTTGTTCTCTTCCTCTTTCTTTGTTCCCTGAGTCTTCTCTTCGCTTGCTCTCAGCATGGCTGTTGTCTTTTTTATGTGTCATTGTTATAAGGCCCATCGTTTGGGCGGTGCTGTTGCTCATCAGGCATGGCCCTGGGACATCGCCTTGTAGAACATGAATGTCCTCTTTCCTTATTTTGTCATTGTATCTCAGTTCCTCTGTGAACTTCCCCAAGTTAGTTACTTCTTTCCTTGCCCCCCAGGTAAAAACCTTTACCTTGGACGCTCTCAGGGTCGGCTTTACTTCCATTCTCTCATACTCCGATACACACATGACATTGCAGGTTGCACCACTGTCCAGTACAAAGTCTGTTTCATGCACTCCTACTCTTATCTTTGCCTGGTCCGTCTTTCCTCGGGTGCTTCTGTCTGCTGGCTGTGTTGTTTCTCCTGCTTCTTCTTCCTCGCTCTGCTCGGTGTGCACCTCCGACATGTGATATAGTCTTACCACTTTCTCTTCTTCCTCTTCTTCGCCTGACCCTCGTGATGAACTCCTCCTTTCGTTGTCGACATACCTGACATGTCTTGTTGTCGATTCCTGTTGTCTTCCTGTTCTCCCCTTGTCGTCTCTGAAGGGGGCACCTATGCACATACTGGCGTAATGATTTCTTCCACCACATCTTCTGCACGTCTGGCCAAATGCTGGGCATGGACCTCTGTGTGGGAATTCCATTCCGCACTTGTAGCATGTTCCTTCAGGTCGTCTCCTCTCTTTTTGTTCCCTCCAGTCATTCTTCCGTCGGTCTGTGCGATATCTGTTTGTCATAAAGTGTGCGTTTTCTGTTTCAACGCTCTTCCCTCTTTCCATTTCCTTGGCATGTTCCGTTGCTCTCGCCTCTGCTCTCGCTAGTGACAGGATGTTCTCCAATGAGGTTGGTTCTTTTAGTATTCTTGCTCTGAATCCTGTGTCGCGACAGCCCTCTATGATCCGTAGCCTTATTGCTTGCTCGTTGTCAAATTTGTCAAACTCACAATGTGTCACCAATTTTCTCAGCCGTGTCGCAAAGTCATCTAGTGTTTCGCCGACTTGTTGACATGCAATGGTAAAAGTATATCGTTCGAAGTCAATGTTTTGTTGCGGGTCGAACTTGGCTGTTAGACATTTCTTTAGTTGTTCATATGTTTTTGTTTCTTCGGTAGGCAGTGTCACCAGAAGTTCTTCAACGTCGTCCCCTGCCAAGTTCAACAGTAGTCCTAGTTTCTTTCCAGCTGCTACATCTGTATCTTCTACATATCTTTCGAACCGTCTGATCCACTTTTCCCACCTTATTCCTGTTTGTGGCTCCGATAAGTTGAACGGTAGTGGTCTCCTGTATTGTGCGCTGGGCTTTGGATCAGCCATTCTTGCCTTCTTCCTTTTATATGCTCTTTCTCCTTTTATTCCCCTTTTCCTTCTTCTTCTTCTTCTGTTCTTTTACTTTATTTTCTTTCCTCTTTTGTCCTCTTTTGTCTCTTTTATTCCCCTTTTCCTTCCTCTTTTTTTTGTGTTTTATTTTAATTTCTGCCTTTTCTGGTTTTTTTTTTCTCTTTTGTCTCTTTTATTGGTTTATTTTATTTTTTCTCTTTTTGTCTCTTTTGTTCCCCTTTTTTTCTTTCTTCTTCTGCTATTTTTCTTTAATTTCAGCCTTTTCTGGCCTTTCCTTGTCCTTTTCTTGTGTTTTTCTGCCTTTTCTCCTCTTTGCCTGACCCTCTAATGGCCGCTCCGTTGATTCTTATGGCTCTTTTTCCTTTTGTCCTTCTCTTAAGATGGCCGACGCTCTTCCCGCAAGATTTTGCGATCGAAATCTCGCTCGCCTGACCCAAATATGGCCGCTTCTCCTATCTCGCGTCTGATTGGCTCAGCCGCCTGATCCCAAAATGCCGCCGCGACTCTCGCGAGAGCTTGCGACTCTATTTTGAAATCGCGCGCGTTCCTTCGCGCTTACCGCAGTTTCGCTGGTAATTCTTCAGAGGCGGTCGGGTGGGCTCCGATGTCGCTTCTTTTCTCTCTTCTTTCCTGCACGTCCAGGGTGGGCACCTGGTTCTTCAGATGGCGATGGCGTCGAGATGCACGTCGGCTCAATGTGCGTCAGCTCGTCTTCCACATTAGTTTGCCAGTTGTCGTGTCCTCTCAGTGGGCACCACTCAGCACAATGACCACCAGGACACAGGTTGGTGCGCTCACATCTCTTTATTATATTCTTTGTACAGCAGGCTATGTGCACGTCCGCCCCCGTGGTCGTCCTGTCCGCCCCCGTGGTCGTCCTGCTCGAATCTGTCCTCTTCCTGTCCCCTGACCGGATGTGGTGTCCGGTGACCTGGTCACCTCCCTTATGACCCACAGGGTCCTAGCGTCCTTGGTCCCTACACGTCAGGTCACTACAGTATCGAAAGTGTGAATCCATTTGTATTCATGGTAATTGAGATTGTGCGAAAGGTACCCTCCTCTAGGATTAGTAGGCACCTTCTTGATCACCCACCATCTTAAGCATTCTGCAGTATGTCCAAACTTCGTGAAGTGTTAACATGACAACATTAAAAATCAACCCTTGATTTATCTTTCATCTCAGACATGGTACACTTCTTTATATTATTGAACAGTGTTTCTTGTCACGTGTGAGATGTTATAATTAATGCTGTGTAGAGAAATTCTAAGTTTGAGGGGCTTGATTAAATAGTATGGCTAGAATTTGGTATTAAAAAGTTATAACTAATTTGTTATGAGTGCGGGTTTAAAGTTGTATGCCAGCATCTTTGATTCTCACCTTTCTTGGTATGCTGACATTTGGATAGTCCATCTTTACATTGTACATTACATGTTCTACGTGGGAATGTGTTTGTTGGTTTTTATGCCCATTTCCTTATGTTGGGTGGGTGTATTGAGCCGTAACCCCTTAACTGCTCCTTACATTCTGCACCAGTGCGCAACGTTCTATTGAGCGGGCAAGGCCGTGACGGCCAACCGACGGGCGCAGCACTACAAAGGTATTGCACGCGATGGCCGTTGGCCGTCAGAAGCAGCCATAAGGTTACAGGAGGGTGGTATATTGTTTTTGGATGTGTTTTGGCTTGTCTTTTGCAAACTTTGTATCCCTTTCATGAGGGATGGGAAGGGGTTTCAGTCCCACTTCCATGTTGTATCCACTATTCCCTTACTTGAGGGGTGGTTTAAGGGTTGTCTCTCCCTTTTTCTTTGTTTTTGGATGGCAGTCCCATTTAACGATATTTTGTCAGGTTCCTTATGTGTGTAAGTCACTATGTGCTTCACGTTGGTCTTGTAGTGTGTGTTAGTCACGTTGTGCTTCACACTTTGTTATAGTGGATGTTAGTCCCATCTACGCAGTTTGTAGTGGCTGTTAGTCCCACCAAAGCAGTTATTAATGGGTGTTAGTCCCATCTACAGTTAGCATTATAGGTCAGAGCCCCATTTTCACATGCATGGCCCCTTACATGAGGGGTGGCACGTTGGCTTTATGTCCCTTCCCCACATTTCATGGGTGCGGTCCACCCATTGTGTTTGAGCCAATTTTATGGAGTACGAACATGGGTGCAGTCCACCCATAGTGTTTGAATCATTTTTTTGGAGTACCTACATGTGTGTGGTCCACCCACAGTGTTTGAGTTGTTATTCCCATGTTTTTCTTCACAGTGTTAGAGTTCTCTGAGTCTATTTCTATTGTGTTTCTCTTCACAGTGTTTCACATGTTTTGTCATGTGGTGTTATCTCACTATGGGCCAGATGTAGGTAATCCCAGTTTACCGACTCTTAAATACCGAATCGTACCGATTCGATATTTAGGAACAGGTAAATGGGATGTAGGTAATTTTTCTGTAAAAATGACTCTGTAAGGTTCGGTAATTACCGAATCAGTATTTAACAAATCGGTAATTGACATTTATTCCTATGGGCCTCCACGCCAGGGGGAAACATTGAAGGGTGGCAGGGGGTCACTTTGACACCCTGTTGCACCCCTCAATTGGGTATGGGTGCACATGTTGCAGACATACATGCCCGTATGTCTGCAACATGGCATTGTTGGAAAAGCAAAAAAAATGCTTTTTCAAAGGTTTTCATTATTTACCACCAACTTCTAGTTGGTGGTAAATAACGAATCCTTAACTGAGGAATGCAGTAACTTAAGTGCTTCCTACATCCTGGATTAGGTAATGTCCCGAATCGGTATTTTACCGAATCCTTAAATTACTGATTCGGTAAAATACCGAATCCTACAAAAAATGGCAACTACATCTGGAAAGCCCAATACCGGTCGGTAACAGCCGAAATTCAGTAATTTCGGCCCTTACCGACCGGTATTGGGCGACCTACATCTGGCCCTATGTGTTAGTGAGCTTAACGTTCTTTGAACTTTCCTTTTGTTTCATTATTAAAGGAGGAGGATGTGTGATTGTTGGTTTTATCTTTTCATTCTTCTTCCTTCCTTTGTTTAGTCTTGTTTCCCTCTTGTGATGTGGTTGTTATAATTCATCATTGGGTTTTGGACTACTGACTTTGTTTATACATTGTTGTCTATAGTTGTTTTCATTTTAGTTTGGTTTAATTAATTCTCAATTTTGAGCGGAGAAGATAATGTAGTATTGTTAGAATTGGGGGTCTCTGGTTGGCGCAAGTATTCACTTGTGACAAGCAGGGACACTCTCCTCTAAGTCAGGGCGAAGGATGACTACTTGGAATTATCCTTGCTCACCCTCTAGGTGCGTGGCGTGAGCAGCCAAGGCTATTCTTCAGGCGTTATTTAGTTAAGCATTTGTAATAACACACACAGTAAAATATGCCAATCCCCCCACAAATGGACACCAGGCAGGTATTGTAAAAAAATACGTTCCTTTATGTAAAATATATATATATATTTGAGCAGTTCAGACTTATCACAAGACTAATAACGTTTTTGTTGGGCCACAGATTGAAAATAGGCAAGCGTTTCTTCTTAGTTTACTTCAAGAATTGTTCTTTCAGTTCCAGTTACTTTCAAAGTAGTTCTCTTTGTCCCAGCTATTTCCAAAGCACCCTTTTGCACAAGTTCGGGGGACCTCAGACCAGCCTTTAGCCTCCGGTGCGCTTCATAGCTCTTCCCTCGCTCCCTTCGAGGAAATTGACCCGGACCCTACCGAGTTCACGCATCGGGCGTGAGCACGCCTACGCCGCGTACGGCTCTTCCCAGCGGCTCGGGTCGGACCTGGGACAGAGCTGGATGCGAGCCGGGCTCAATGGTGCGGCTCAAACGGCGGGAAGGCTCCGAGGGGTAGGGCGCCTGTCAGGGGGCTAGGGGTCCCAGATGGAAGGGTGGAAGTGTGCGCTCGGATCTCACTCACCCGTGAGGACTCTGGGGGGGCGTAGACTTCCTCCCTCGGCCTTCCGACATGATCAGATCCGGGGACGGGGAAATAACAAGTTGCGGGCCCCGAGCCCGATACCAGAGACTTGGAGAACGTTGCAGTTGCTTGGTGGGAGTCGGCACGGGTCAGTGCGACTCAGATGATCGGGGGCACTTCTGGATCCTGACGTCTGCGGGGGTAGGCGATTAGGCAGGCGCGGCCCACGACCCTCAGCACGGCGGTGTGGGGGTCTCCACAGCGGGGGCGGCGTGGCCTGTCCAAATCCTGAGAAAGCAAGGCAGGGTCACAGGGCACGGCCAGTGCAGCTATGGAACCCGGCGTAAATCACGATCGTCAGAGAGGAATTCCGGCGGGAGGGGTGAGAGCGTTTCAGCGCGCTCCAGTAGCAGGCAAGGGGCAGAGGAGCAGGAATCCTAGCCCGGGGGCAGAGAGCGACTCCGATCGGAGCGAGGATCTCACAGGGACAAAGGCAGGCAAGCTCCCAAGTGCCACAGCCCTAGGAGGGGGTGATGAGGGGCGCAGTCTTACTCCGGCAGGAGGCACACACGGCTCGAATTTCAGGACGAGCAAAGGCACCAAGAACCCACTAGTCCTGGGCTTCAGATCAGAGGGCAAGCTCCAACAAGCCCTTAGAGAATGTTTCTAGCACAAATCAGCAAAGTCTTTTCAAAAGTCTTCTCCTCTCCTTCCTCAGCAAGACAAGCAGCAGTCCAGTCCTTCCAGCGTCTTCTTCTTCTCCTTCTAATTGGGCAGAGGTTCTTTGTGGGAAACAGGATTCTGATTTACAAGGAGCAGGGCTCCTACTTTTATACAGCATTTCTTTTGTCTTTTCAGGCCAGGGGGTCCTTTGCATACCTTCTTCCAGTCTCTGAGCACTTTGTGGGGTGTAATCTGGCTTCTGCTTTCAGTGTGAGGGGCAGGCACATCAGACGCTCCACAGGAGGTGGAGCCAGCATTGTGTGGACAGGGGGCAGCCAGGAGTACCTTGTTGGCAGTGCTTCGCCCTTCCTGAGCGAGGTGCCGGCTGAGTCATCAGTCGCTCCCCAGGGGGCGGAGCCAGCATTGTGGTGGCAAAGCACAGACCCATTAAGAGTCCAGGGGCACTTCTACCTCCCACTAAGGTGTAAACCTTGCATTCACCACCTGTCATCCCCCAGCCCTGTCACTCACATAACCCAGACAGTCAGATACACATCCTAGCAGAGGCGGGCTGAAATGGTTAGGCAAGCAAATGCTAACTTTCTAAAAGTAGCATTTGCAAACACAGGATATTAATATAGACTTTACTAAAAGAAGTATTTTATTATTCTGAGTTCAGGCATACTAAACCTTATTTTCTACCATGTTCCCTGAGCCTGCTGGGATTATAGAGTGTAATAATTCCAGCAGCCCATCATGGCCTAAGAGAATAGGTAGCCTTACAATAGTGAAAAACGAATTTGGCTGTAATTCACTATTAGGACATGCCACACACATCAGAGCATGTCCTACCTTACACTTACAATGCACCCTGCCCTTGGGCCTACCATAGGGGTGACTAATATGAAGTTAAGAGAAGGTTTAGAGGCTGGCACATGTGTGCACTTGTCCAGCCAGCATGACAGTACCAGACTGCACGCAGGTTCTGCAATGGCAGACCCTAGTCACATTTTAACAGGCTGCTTCTGTGGGTGGCGCAACCAGCGCTGCAGGCCCACTAGCAGCATTGGCATTTACAAGCCCTGGCACTTCTGGTGCACTTTACTGGGGACTGACAGTAAATCCAATGAACCAATCATGGAAATGAATCACATATACACTTTACATAGGGAGCACTTGCACTGCGGCATGGATTGGCCGTGGTGCAGTGCCCTGAGCGGCGGACACCAGCAACACATCTGAGGCACATCAGCAAAAAGTGGAAGGGAAACTCACGCCAAGTTGCCAGGTCTAACACGTGTCCCCTCCAGCTGAAATGTCGGGAGAACTACCCTTCCCCAGGGAGTTCCTCATCACTAAGGCGGAAAAATCTTGACAGACCGTCAGCATTGGCGTGATCTGTGCCAGGGCGATGTTCCACTGTGAAGTCCATACCCTATAGGGAGATGGACCACCTCAACAGTTTTGGGTTCTCACCCCTCATTTGCATCAACCATCTGAGGGGCCTGTGGTCTGTCTGAACCCGGAAGTGAGACCCAAACAAGTAGGGTCTTAGCTTCTTCAGCGCCCAGACCACAGCAAATACTTCTCGCTCTATTGCACTCCACCTACGTTCCCGGGGAAGTAATGAGGAAACAGAAATTTTAGGTGGTCAGTATGTCCCCCCTCTTACCCTATCCACATACCTATGCCCCATGTATGTCCATGATTATTCCCTTCCCGCGCCTGTCATAATAATGCCTCTGCATTTCCGTTCAACATTAGCATGTCAGTCATTAGGCCTCCCATGTATGAAACGTTAATTCTGCACTGAGGCCTATGTTGCCAATGCATTTACCTGGTACACGTTTAAATATCTCGAAGCACACGTTTTTGTGGCCCAGCCGAGCCAGGCCCTGAATTCAGGCTCCGAGCCTCTTCTGTCTCTGAAACACTGCAGTTTAGGTATGCATCCCTGACCTCTCCCTTACTCCCTGCCCAGCCGAGAGGTGCCTGGCCTGCCTGACAAGACAGTATTTTGCCTACAGTTATCTGCTCAGCCTCCGCAATAACACATTCCAGTCTAGTGAAATAGGTAAACATTTCCGCCTGCAGAGCATAGGGCCCAGCCTTCCTGTCTCCATGCAAGTGATTTACTGAACCCGTTGCCATAGTAGGGCCATGCCCCCGCGCAATGCACGAAGAAATATATGCACGCACTAGTATTCAGTGATGAATGGCCTCTGCTCGAGAGACCTTTACTTCAGACAATACATCCTCCAAACACCAGATATAAGATATGCCAAAGGTGCAGGTCGTTCTGACATCCCAGACTACAGACTCCTCTACTAGTGCTAAAGTCAACCCCCAGCTCTCCCCAGTTACACGTCAATCTCACGTCATGACCAGTTGCGCGCACATGTAGGGTAAAGGTTTCTGCTGACCCTGCAGACCTCCTCTATGCATCCACCCACCTATGACACTTCTATGACTCATCAAGTGCACACCTACGTGTACGCCTCCTTACACGCCTTCTTTTACGCCCATATGTTCTTATCTCTCTCTCTTTTCACTTGTTACGCCTACTGTATTCATTGCAATTGTATGGTTTTACTATATATAATGTGTGATGTTAATAAAACGTTAGATATCCCTTCCTGAACCTTAGTGGTGATGGAACCCGATTCTCGCTGACTCGAGTCATTCTAATTAAAGCCCTTATGACTCAGATACCACGGACTCTGCCTCTCATTTTATGAGCTATCCTTATTGTTATTAATGTATAGAAAAATAGTCCAGGTAATTTTATTTACCACATAATCTGGCGCCCGAATAGGGACGAGTCCCCTTCCCCACGCGCCGGTGATGTAAGCGCAGCCCCCTGACCCCTTCTACAGCCGTGACGGACCCATACTGTGCACATCCGCGGGTTTTCCTGCTAACTCCCTCAGGCCCACGGAGGAGACGGAGACTGGGACCAGGCATCCACACGAGGCGGTGAGGATTGCGGACTGTCCCGACCAGAGCCCAAGCCGAGAGAGCAAGGTCCGAGGTATCCGGAGGCCCACCTGTTTCCGAGGCGCAAGCGTAGTAACAAGAAGCCGTAGCAGTCCAGTCCAGTGTCAAGATTCCGAGGCCTTCAGTTTTGCTTCCCGGTGAGTACCGTTGTTGGGAACGCATATAGACGGGTTCATTTATTTGAGCCCGGTCAAGACGGGTCTGGGTACACAGATCCGGTAAAGAAGTGTCCATTTAGGTGGATGCGGTATGACGTTTCTCTTTATGAGACCGGTATGAATGTACTGTTCTAGCAGTGCATCCAGTATAGTATTGTATTTCCGAATATTTCAGAATTGTGTGTTATTCTATGTACTAGGTAGTATCTGTTCAAAATGTTTTAATGTCGTGGTATGAATGATTGTTTGCAGTCTATTATTGTGCTTATTGTGTTTCTGTTCAAACTAGTTCAAACATGCCGCTGTTTTCGAAATTACGTCAAATAGGAACCAGGAAAGGGATACTAGAAGAGGCAGTTCCCGTCCCGCCTAGGGACACTCCCTGACATTTTATGTATCACAAACATGGCTTGGACGCCATACTGTACTTAGATTTATGGGTAGATTACACAAAGGATCTGGAAGAGAAATATAGATGGCCTGTCTCAGGGACATGGGATGCTGATTGCATCATGAGAGTAGAGGAAGCACTGTGGAAAAAGAAAGCCAGACAATCCCAGAAAGATGCCATAGAATTGTGGCGCAAAGAAGCGCATAGAAGAACAGAGAAAGAAATTAAGAAAGCTGAGAGAAGTAGAGAAGCATCAGAAAAAGCCCAAGAAAAAGAATTGTTAGAAGAAGGTGAACGAGTTAGAACAGAACAATTAGACCGACAAGGAAATGCCCTTATTAAAGGCATGTATCCCCTTCTAGCTAAGGGCCTACCTAAGGTGACCCCGGAAGTACCCAGTAACTTGCCGCCACCATTAATCCCGACTAAACTCCGTAGTCATAAACAGACCGCAGCGGACATTTTTCTTTCTTCCTGTTTAGATGACGCTGCTCCAGAGTATGTAAACGTACGTGTCCCTCCTACTAATCCTCCCAACCCTGTTAATAACACGAATCCCCCCACTGTTCCTCCTGCTACCAACCCCCCTCCGAATCCTTTTCTCCCAGCACCTGTAATACAAGCTCAACCCGCATTACCAGTGACAGCGTTGGCAGTAAAACCTGATGCAAGCCAAGGCGATTCCAGTCTAGGAGCCGCAGGAGGGGGCCCCTCCACCCCACCTCCGTTAAAACGATCATCATTACGAGATCTAGCATTACAACACACGCCAAAAGCAGCTACACACACATCTCTTAGACAGTACCTTACTGATTGCATATATGATCCGGTACCAGGGGAAGGTTCAATGATTATATACTCAGTACGATTAAGACGCGTTACAAATTACTTGCTTATTCTACCAGACATGAAGGGCCATTTAGACAAAATATACCACTTCATTAGAACGGGGGAGGGACCAGAAAGTATTCACGAGGCCATGGCACATAGAAAAGTGGAGCTTCAACGTATGCTCTTACAGTTTTTGGTAAATTGTTTGATCAGGGAACAAGACCAGCCAAATAAAGAAGTAACTAAAGTCATGACTAACTGGAGTGACAACATAGCTGCTGGTAAACATGATAAACAGAGTTGTGTAGAAGCCATGTACAGAAAAATTCGTAAAGAAATTGTTGAGATACACGAGAGAGAACAAGCCGAGAAAGAAGATGACGAAGTCTCAGAGGACGATGATTTAGCAATTGAGGAACCAAGTAAAATAAATTACGTAGGTAGGGCAAGACCTTTTGATAGACCCATACGCCTAGAATACAAGAAACGTTCTCTCTCTCCCATACCAGAACGATATTCCCTTGAACACAAATTCCAAGCCACTGATCAAGCATTGAAAAAACGAGTAGGGAGTAACGAACTTAGCACCATGCATGAACAGGAACTAGCCCGGTCAGCAGTACAATGGGCTGGCAATTCTAACGTATATAAAGATGACATAGTAGCGCAAACATTTTTGAGTCTTCCTCCGGAAGAACAGCGTTTAGCTGGTATGTACATGATTCAACATCTCATCACATTGTACGAGAGTCAGCATTCTGATCCAGGTCCCCTATATAATTTATTGGACGATTTACTCCTAGCAAGATGGAGAGGTCTAGGTACTGAATTAATTAATGCCATATTAGAACAACGACATAAATACATGACTTTCCTGACTCCACATTTTATTCCTGTTCCACACCGAGAAAGAAAGACCTTTTACATAGACAGACAGAATCCCTTACGAGAGGTTCATCCCGTTAGAACTGACGCGGGTACGCTTCAACGAGTATACGTGTACACTCCGTTGACAAAAATGTAATTATTGGAAATGAAAAAATTACTGCCCTGTCATGATAAAGACCCAGCAGGGTTCCACCGTGAATTAAAAGACATGCTCCGCATGGGAGAGTATACATATGCGGATACGATTAAAATGTTGAAAGTCCTGTTACCTGCAGGCATTTACGAAAAACTCAAAGAAAAAGAGTGGGAGGTGGGAGAGAAAAAGATTAACTGGGCAGAATTAGAAAACAAGGATAATACACGAACCCCTGGCACTGGTCTTGGGGATAAAGCTAAAGAATTACCCGAGCTATTGATACAGGTTTTGCCAAGATTATTGACTACCAAAAAGGAAGATTGGGATGCTATTTCAGCCTGCAAACAGAAACAAGATGAAGACACTAGTGATTTTTATTCTAGATTTGAGAAATGTTTTATTATTAATAGCGGCCTGAAGACAAGTAGTGAATCTTACCCACATCTTTTTGTGACCAAATTAGTAGAGAATTCCTTACCCCAGATTAAAAATAGAGTATTGAAGGTTGAAAGTACCTGGCAAGCTAATAGCCCTTCCCAAATGTTACAAATGTTACAGTACCACCAGAACCGAATTAGAGAAGAACAGGAACACGAAAAGAGACGTATGAAAGACACGAAAATGAAAGTACTAGTTGCCCAATCAGTTCCAGCCGCCGATGGCCAGAGAAAGGGCGCGGCACCTGTCAAAGGGAACTGCAACTACTGCAAGCAGCCAGGTCACTATATAAATGAATGCGCTGTCCTGAAACACAATATAGCTACAGGCAAGACGAAGGAAAGACCGCGTCCCCCTAGACAGGAACACATCCCGCAAAACACGCAACCTCCACAGAACGCACAACAGACAGTAGCTGTACCCCAACCCATAGCTGCCACACAACATGTCACGCAACAAATGTACCAGTACGCACAGTCAGATTACCCAGATTATCAACAGTATTCATGAAACAGCCTAGAGAGGGAGGTTGGCTTGCCCCTTATCGAGGTTCCTGTAGATCAAGAGGGTCCCTATGTGCATAGTCATGTATTGGGGAAAGACAGAAAATTTCTGATTGACACAGGGGCGAGCAGAACTACCATCAGTCACGACGAGGTTCCAGGGGCACCCCTCTCAGGCTCACAGAATATTTCCCTGGGATTTTCAGGAAAGCCTATTGTTAACGAAGTGTCTGAGCCAGTTTCCCTAGAAGTTGGTCCATTGTCCCGTACTACAGACTTATTGCTTACGAAATCATGTCCAGAAAACTTGCTTGGTATAAAAACATTGAAAGAACTAGGAGCAGTGATTTGTTGTTCTCCGGAAGGAGTGAGATTGTTTTTACGTGATTTTAAAGGACATTATGTGTTGAGAGATTTTGATCCCAGACTTCAGAATGTACCACAGCATTTATGGGCACAAGGTCCGACTGATGTAGGTTACATGCACATAACACCATACTGTGTCACACTCAAGCAAGGAGTTGTACTGCCACGAATCCGACAATACAAGTTACCACCCGAGGCTGTAGTTGCCTTACTGAAAATTGTTGACGAACTCATTGCTCAAGGAGTGGTTGTAGAAACTGACTCCAATGTATGTAATTCTCCTATCATTCCGATTCTTAAGCGAACTGATCCGAATGCACCACCGGTTCACAGATTAGTGATTGATCTCCGAGAACTGAACAAATGCATAATACCCCAGTACCCAGTGGTCCCTGACATTTCCTCATTATTGACTACTATTGATTCTGAGGCAGCGTTCTTTACTGTATTTGATCTCAAGAACGCCTTCTTCAGTGTCCCAATCCATCCGGAAAGCCAATACCTTTTCGGATTCTGTTTAAATGGCCGAAGCTTCAAATTTGCGAGGGCTCCTCAAGGGTTCACAGAAAGCCCCAGTATTTACAGTCAAGCATTGAAGAGACAATTAGACAGTATTCACATGCCTACTGACACTGCACTGCTCTAATACGTTGATGATCTATTGATCACAGCACGGACAGAACGAGACTGCGAACGTGCATCACTGACAGTCTTATACTTCCTGGCAGAGAAGGGGCACAAAGTGTCCCCTTCGAAGCTACAATTCTGTGCCCAGCAAGTGGTATACCTTGGACACTTGCTGTCCAAGAGGGGTAGACAGTTGACACCTGACCGCATTCAGTTCATTGCACATCTTCCACGGCCCAAGACACAAAAGGAAGTACGGGCCTTCATTGGCCTCACTTCTTACTGCAGACAATGGATTCCTCAGTATGCATATCTAGCCAAACCACTTATACAGTTGACAACACAGGAGGCAGCGTCTTCGCCTGTCCTCCCTTGGACTCAGGAACATACACTTGCTTTTGATGAACTGAAGAAAGCTCTATGTCAAGCACCAGTGTTAGCGACACCATGTTACAGCAAACCTTTTACACTTTTTGTTACTGAACGCGATGGCACAGCATTATCTGTTTTTACACAAGATCAAGCAGGAAAACACAAGCCTTGTGCTTACTTTTCTAGTACACTAGACCCAGTGGCCCAGGCTCTGCCTGCGTGCCTAAAATCAGTTGCAGCAACAGCTCTAGCAATCAGACAAAGCGACTCCATAGTGTTAGGACATCCTCTGACAGTACAGGTTCCACATTCAGTGGAAGTTCTCTTGAACCGAACACAGACACAGCACCTGACTATAGCAAGACTGACAGGATATGAACTGACATTGTTCCAGCCACACATAGAGATCAGACGTTGTAACATCCTAAACCCTGCGACGCTTTTACCCTCCAGTACGTCAGACCCTACACCACATGACTGTGTGGAAGTAATTAACACAGTGACGAAGCCAAGACAAGACTTGACAGACATTGCATTACCTGACCCAGACCTGACACTTTATGTGGATGGTTCATGCATGAGAACAGGCACAGGAGAGTTAGTGGCCGCGTATGCAGTGACCACTGATACTGAAGTCATAGAAACACAACGTATTGACACCTTGTCTGCTCAAGCAGCAGAGCTCATTGCTCTGACCCAAGCCTGCATACGAGCCAAGAACCTGAAAGTAAACATATACACAGATTCACAGTATGCATTCGGAGTCATTCACGACTTCGGTGTCCTCTGGCAAGAGAGAGGTTTTCTGACCTCCCATGGAGCCAAAATACAGCATGGTCCCCTCATTCAAGCTCTGTTAGATGCAATACACTTGCCTACAGAAATAGCAATCATGAAGTGCAAAGCACATACGAAAGTCACTGACACTATTTCCCAGGGTAACGACCTGGCAGATCGAACAGCCAAACTTACAGCAAAGACTCATACAGACATTCCAGCTGACACGACAAAGACTGAAGTACCATCACTGACGAATTGCATGACAGTCAGGGATCCCTCACAAGATGTACTCGACATACAGACACATGCCACTCCAGACGAAATCAAGAAATGGACTGAACAAGGAGGGGTCCAGACAGATCAGGGATGGATGACGAAAGGCAAAGCCACATGGTTTCTCCCCGACTCTATGGTTCAAGTTATTATTAATACAGCACATAGTCCAGCACACTTAGGAGAAAAAGCCATGTTAGACAGTATACAGAGTATTTGGTTCAACAAGCATTTACGTGCGGCAGCGAAACAGAAAGTGCGTACCTGCATGATCTGTTGTCAGTTCAATCCAGGCAAAGGCATTCGCGTGGAACAAGGTGGATTTCATCCTCCTGACCACCCTTTTGAAGTCCTCCAGATGGATTATATTCAGATGGACAGATGCCGAGGATTCAAGTATGTCCTCGTAGTTGTATGTGCCCTATCTAGATGGACAGAAGCGTACCCAGTCCCAGATTACACTACTGTGACCACTGCCAAGCAGTTGGTCCGTGAATTTTTCCCGCATACGGCTTGCCCCGTGTCGTGTACTCAGATAATGGACAGCCATTCTCTTCTGAATTAATGAAACAAGTATCTCTCCTGTTAGGGTACCAGTGGAAGTTCCATTGCGTACGACACCCAGAGGCAGCTGGTCTCGTCGAGAGACACAATCAGACTCTGAAAACACGGCTAGCGAAGGTCTGTGCAGAAAAAGGTGTGGATTGGATGGTAGCCCTGCCGGTTGCCCTCTTTTACATGCGTATGGTAGCTCATTCCAGAACCGGACTATCTCCATATGAGGTAGTTTTCGGTAGACCACCAAATATGTGGGGTACGCCTATGCCTAGAAAAATCACAGATGTCGACAGTAATATGCTGACAGATTACCTGGCTTCCTTGATGTCTGCACTACTCTCTTGTCGTTCACAGGTTGCCGCCGCTTTCCCAGACAACACCCAGGTCAAGGACCACGTCATCGTCCCTGGAGACCTAGTCCTGGTGAGAAATTTTGACCGGTCAAGCCCCTTGGAGCCGCGTTGGAAGTCGCCGAAGCTTGTGCTACTGACGACGAGGACTGCTATTAAAGTGGAAGGACGTAAGGGCTGGATCCATGCCCATCACGTGAAGCGATTTCATGGACTTGGCTCAGGAAAGTATTCCAAATACTGTTCCGTGAAGGTTTGTGAGAACTGTTCCGACACTGACATTAAACCCCCTTTGCTAGAAAAAACTCTGCAACAGGAGTACAGGTCTAAATTACGGTCTAGTAAGTCAGACAGCGTTTAATTGTTTAAGTCCCCCTCGGGTGAAGCGGTTAGACAGGTTCCTGACATGTATAAGACTGTAGACCCAAATAGTGAGAGAGATAGACAGAAAAGAATGAAAGATAAATACTGCAAAAACTTACGCAGTAGATGTATAATAACTTTGATCATCATGTTCTTTTTAAGTATGTCGATTATATGTATAAGCTTGACGCTACATGTTTTCTTTCCTCCTCTTGGTTCACATGTACATTCTTCTTTCAATGACACTGTAGAGCACACATTCAGTGACCTGCCACCTCACGAACTATCCTATCGACTAGCACTGCGCAACAACACTTTTATCCGTATGTTACACCATTCTCATCAGACCAGCAATGTCTCGAATTGCTGGGTATGTGGCCGACTCCCACCCTACCAGAAATTGAAGGGAGCTCTGCCCCTCTTTCCTTATCCGTTTTCGCACAATGGTTCGTGCGGAGCATGGTTTGCTTTAATGTCATCACTAGGCAGTAAGTCCACAGTTTCCCAGGGCAATTGGATATGGGGAGACCTGAATACAGTTATGAACAAAGCATGTTTTCCAGACAAAGACGGTCTTCCCCAAAGGAAAGGGACCGATCTAGAAAATGAAGTGTACGAATTAGGAAATTTCTCCTTTAACCTCATGATTCTGAACGTCCAGTCTGAGACTAATTCAGATTTGCCGTTTATAACCGTCTTACCAGTGAAAGGTGAATTATGCGTAAGGAAAAATGGTTCAGTGCGCTTAGGACACAGTGATTGTAATACTGTGGTCGAGTTCAGTGATAAAGGAAAGTCTACTTTCAAGACCTCCCGCCATTCCTATTTTATTTGTGGTCAGACAGCTTATGTACGTCTGCCCTTAGACTGGGGTGGAACATGTTATATTGCGTTCCTATTCCCACCTGTTTTTCTAGCTCCATCCCATTATCATCGCGATTCTCAACTTGTACATATAAGACACAGGAGGGAGATCGAGTCCCCAATTGTCGATCAGACTGAGACAACATTGGAGCAATATACTGATTTCAATAAAGGATTCTTTTTCTTCATAGGTCCCATTCAAAATAGTAAATTAATACGTAGATTAACCAGAACTTTGGAAGCAGTAGTGAACGAAACTACTTCTGCCCTAGGTAACTTAACCGAAGAGCAGTCTGCTATGAGACTTGTTGTTCTTCAGAACCGCCTTGTTCTTGACGTCATCCTGGCCGATAGGGGCAGAGCTTGTAGAGTGATCGGCTCCAGTTGTTGTGTTTTCATTCCTAATAACGCACCATCAGTGTATGTAGGAATAACAAGGCTCCATAAGATAGCTCACGAGATACACCAGAACCCAGGCATCTGGACTTGGTCCGGTTGGCTCTGAAGTGTGATATCAGCCTGGGGATGGAAAGTATTGTCATTCCTAGGAATAATACTGCTCACCGTATTCAGTTGCTGTCTCTGTCTGCAATGTGGCCCAGCGATTTGCGGCTTGTGTGCCACTGCTTGTATTCCCCGTCCACGTTCACGTTCCCGTGCCCGAATGAAAAAAGATGAGCAAATGATGCTATATGAACAGATAGATGGTCTTATGAAAATCGATATATCCTAAAGGGCGCAGTGGGGGCCAAGGAGGGATTGAGGAAACAGAAATTTTAGGTGGTCAGTATGTCCCCCCCTCTTACCCTATCCACATACCTATGCCCCATGTATGTCCATGATTATTCCCTTCCCGCGCCTGTCATAATAATGCCTCTGCATTTCCGTTCAACATTAGCATGTCAGTCATTAGGCCTCCCATGTATGAAACGTTAATTCTGCACTGAGGCCTATGTTGCCAATGCATTTACCTGGTACACGTTTAAATATCTCGAAGCACGCGTTTTTGTGGCCCAGCCGAGCCAGGCCCTGAATTCAGGCTCCGAGCCTCTTCTGTCTCTGAAACACTGCAGTTTAGGTATGCATCCCTGACCTCTCCCATACTCCCTGCCCAGCCGAGAGGTGCCTGGCCTGCCTGCCAAGACAGTATTTTGCCTACAGTTATCTGCTCAGCCTCCGCAAAAACAAATTCCAGCCTAGTGAAATAGGTAAACATTTCCGCCTGCAGAGCATAGGGCCCAGCCTTCCTGTCTCCATGCAAGTGATTTACTGAACCCGTTGCCATAGTAGGGCCATGCCCCCGCGCAATGCACGAAGAAATATATGCACGCACTAGTATTCAGTGATGAACGGCCTCTGCTCGAGAGACCTTTACTTCAGACAATACATCCTCCAAACACCAGATATCAGATATGCCAAAGGTGCAGGTCGTTCTGACATCCCAGACTACAGACTCCTCTACTAGTGCTAAAGTCAACCCCCAGCTCTCCCCAGTTACACGTCAATCTCACGTCATGACCAGTTGCGCGCACATGTAGGGTAAAGGTTTCTGCTGACCCTGCAGACCCCCTCTATGCATCCACCCACCTATGACACTTCTATGACTCATCAAGTGCACACCTACGTGTACGCCTCCTTACACGCCTTCTTTTACGCCCATATGTTCTTATCTCTCTCTCTTTTCACTTGTTACGCCTACTGTATTCATTGCAATTGTATGGTTTTACTATATATAATGTGTGATGTTAATAAAACGTTAGATATCCCTTCCTGAACCTTAGTGGTGATGGAACCCGATTCTCGCTGACTCGAGTCATTCTAATTAAAGCCCTTATGACTCAGATACCACGGACTCTGCCTCTCATTTTATGAGCTATCCTTATTGTTATTAATGTATAGAAAAATAGTCCAGGTAATTTAATTTACCACAGTAACCTTCTACTGATGAAGGCTACTGCGTGGTCCCAGCCCTCATCAGTCATCTGTGAGAGAACAGCCCCTACACCATGCTCTGAAGCGTATGTTTGCACTAGAAGTTCCATGGAGAAATCAGGAGCCAAGAGCACGGGCTCCGTGCACATGGCAGTTTGTCAGGGTGTCAAAAGACTTTTGACAGGTGTCAGTCCAGATCACATTCCTGGGCTGCTTCTTAGAAGTCAGCTCTGTCAAGGGGGTAACAATAGTTCCATAGCCCTTGACAAACCTCCTGTAGTACCCAGTGATCCCCAGGAAGGCTCTCACTGCAGTCTGGGTTTTGGGAGGTTCCCAAGCCAGGATGGTCTCAATTTTGGGTTGCAAGGGTGCCATCTTGCCATTCCCCACTTGGTGTCCCAAGTACACCACTGAACCCTGCCCAATCTGGCACTTGCTTGCCTTGATTGTGAGGCCTGCTCTGTGCTGCGCCATCAACACTTCCCAGAGGTGCCGCAGGTGTTCTGGCCAGGTGCCACTGAACACTGCGATGTCATCCAGGTAGGCGGCACTGAACTCATCCAGCCAACCAACACCTGGTTGACCAACCTCTGAAAGGTGGCAGGGGCATTCTTCATTCCAAATGGCATAACCCGGAATTGGAAATGCCCATCTGGTCTGGTGTAGATAATGCTGACCTCTCTTTGGCCCCATCGGTCAAGGCGATCTGCCAGTACCCTGACGTTAAATCAAACGTGCTGAGGAACCGGGGAGCCCCTAGCCGATCAATGAGCTCATCAGCTCTGGGGATAGGATGCGCGTCAGTCTTCGTGACCGAATTGAGCCCTCTGTAGTCCACACAGAACCGGAGTTCAGGTGTGGCTCCCGGCGCAGAATCCTTTGGGACCAAGACCACGGGGCTGGACCAAGGACTGCTGGAGGACTCAACCACCCTAAGAGCAAGCATCTTGGAGACCTCCTCCTTGATGCAGGCTCTGACCCTGTCAGTTACTCTGTAGGCCTTATGCCTCACAGGCAAGCTGTCTCCTGTGTCCACGTCATGGACGCACCAATCTGTAACACCAGAAACCAGGGAGAACAGATCTGGAAACTGCTCCAGCAATTGGCGGCAGTCCTCCTGTTGCTCAGGCGTCAGTGTGGGTGAGAGGTTAACTCCATCCACTGACCCATCTTTCTCAGAGGCTACCAAGAGGTCAGGAAGAGGCTCCGACTCCTCCTACATTCCATCATCAGTTGCCAACAACATGCCCACTTCGGACCTCTCCAAGTGGGGCTTAAGGCGGTTAACATGTAGGACCCTCAAAGGGTTCCTGGGAGACTGCATGTCCACCAAGTAGGTTACTGGACTCTTGTGCTCCACAACCTCAAATGGACCTGTCCACTTATCCTGAAGTGCCCAAGGCTCCACTGGGGCCAAGACCCACACCTTTTGTCCAGGCTGAAGCTCTACCAGAGTGGCATTCTGGTCGTACCACCGCTTCATCTCTTCCTGGCTGGCTTTCAGATTTGCCTCAGCAAGTTGCCTGAATCGCCTGGTCTGGTTTCTGAAGGCCAGCTTATAACTGTACACATTCTGAGGAGGTTTCCTGGGAGATTGCTCCCAGCCTTCCTTTACCAAACTCAGAGGTCCTCTCACTGGGTGACCATACAGCAGTTCAAAGGGGCTGAACCCTAGGGACTTCTGTGGCACCTCACGGTATGCAAAGAGAAGGCATGGCAAGAGGACGTTCCACTTACGCCTCATTGGACCTTCCAGGCCCATGATCATGCCTTTTAGGGTTCGGTTGAATCTCTCAACCAACCCATTTCCTTGGGGATGGTTAGGGGTGGTGAACTTGTAGGTTACACCACACTCTTGCCAAAGGGATTTCATATACTTGGATATGAAATTGGTCCCCCTGTCACTCACCACCTCTAGAGGGAATCCCACTCGTGAGAAAATTCCCATCAGTGCCCGTCCCACCACGGGGGCCGTCACTGTCCTCAGAGGGATGGCTTCAGGGTACCGGGTGGCATGGCCACCCAAGACCAGGATGAACCTGTTGCCCAAGGCTGTCTTGGCGTCCAGAGGCCCGACAATGTCAATACCCACTCGCTGGAATGGCGTACCGACCACGGGGAAGGGTTGCAGAGGGGCCTTGTGCTTCCCTCCGCTCTGACCACTTGCCTGGCATGTCTGACAGGACCTACAGTAAGCATCAGAGTTCTTGTGCATTTGGGGCCGGTAAAAGTGGGTGACAAGCCTGTCATAGGCCTGTCCATCCCCAAATGCACGCACGCCCAGTCAGGCAGACCCACCATCCTCAGGTGGCTCGTCTTCTCCACCTTATCCCAAGGGGAGTCTTCCAAGTCATTCCCTAGCAAACAGTCTACAGGCATGGTTTTCCTCACACAGACCTGCAGAGTACCAGAGACCCCCCCCCCACTCAAAGGGAACTTGAGCCATCGGACACTGACTCTCTGAATTATCAGCCTTGATAACCCTACAGTAGGCATGGGGTACAACTTGCTCTTGAGACACCAGGTGCTGCCTCACTGCAGTCACACTGGCTCCTGTATCTCTAAGAGCCTCTGCTTTCTTACCATTGATGGTCACCACCTTCCCATATTTCTTAGTGTTAGAGGGCAGGTAGTTCTCAGGGCCATCTCACTGTCTCCTAGCGAGACTAGGGTCATCTGGACAGGATCTCCGGCCCCGGGACCACTACTTCTTCCAACCAATTTAACACTAGTTACTTGCCGGGGTGGAGCACCAGTGGGTGCTGATTTACCAAACAGGCGACACTTGGGGTCACTGGCAATGTGACCTGGGTCACCACACCTGAAACAATTGAAGGGCCCCTTTGGAACAGGCCTAACTGTGGGAGCCCCGTTCTGCTTTGGGAGTGGGGGTGGGGGAGGCTGAGAACCTCGCTGCTGGTTCCCTTGGGGATTACTTTGGGGGCCTCGCTGGAACCCTCTTTGTTTACCCCTGTCCCCCCACTCTTCTGCTGGGGACCCTGCCCACCCTTGGCGGAGTCTCCCACTGGACCCTGGTGAACCCTGGTGCTGAGCCAGCGGTCCGCCTCCTCAGCAAGCTTCCTCGGGTTGGACAGCTTGCTATCAATCAGGTGCTGGCGTAGCTCAGGAAAACAGTGATCAGACAAGTGCTCCAATGCAATTAAATCAAGAAGCCCCTGAAAATCATTTACCTTACTACCCTTCACCCATCCATCCAGTGCTCTGCAAAAACCAGTCACATACTCCACATACGTACTCCCAGGACGCTTTTCACTCTTCCTGAACTTCTGTCTGTACATTTCAGGGGTAAGCCCATACCTGGTCATTAAGGCCTCTTTCATGCGGGGATAGGAACTTTGTTCTTCAGTGGGCAAATCTAGTAGGGTGTCCCGCCCTTCGCTAAGGAACCTCCCCCACAACCCTGCTCCCCAATCCTGTCAGGGACCCGGTGGGAGGACATGGCTACCTCATATGCCCTAAACCACTGTCCTATGTCATCCCCATTAAAGAACTCCTTAACTACATCTTTGGGTATGTACACCCTGGACTCTACCTGCACCGGCGTTGTGCTGCCAACAGAAGGAGTTGTTCCACAACCTCTCAGCTCCAACTCCTTCAATCTCAGGTCATGTTCCATTTGGCGTTGCTGCGCCTCCATGGCCAATCTTTGCTTGTCCATCTCCATTTGCCCAGCTAACTTTGCCATCTCTATTGCATGTTCCCAGTCTGCTGCCCTGTCTGCCAGCTCCTCTGGGGACAGGCCTTTGCTGGGCTCCACAATGCCATCTGGTGGTATGATATCCACCGCATTCTGTGGGTCTCTTGACTCTTTCCATCTGGTGGTATGATATCCACCGCATTCTGTGGGTCTCTTGACTCTTTCCAAGCTCTCAGCGCCTTGATGAATTGTCCTTTCTTTATGCACCCTGTGTGTGCAACTCTGAACTTTACACAGTAGCCTCTCAATTGCTCTACTTTGTTGCCCTCCAGTCCACTGTGTTCCCAATCTACATCTTCAATTCCAGAAAACACAGAGGGTGCTCTTCCAGCAGGGAGTGAGCCAGGCATGGCTTCAGCAATGGCAGATGTCTCAACAAAATTAAAAAAAATGGAAACCTGTGGCTGCGTTATCGGTCTGCTCTCACTATGTGGTGATCAGCAATTTACTGTATGTCAACTACAAATGCAAATTCGCAAACCCTCACCGCTGCCTCCAATGTTAGAATTGGGGGTCTCTGGTTGGCGCAAGTATTCACTTGTGACAAGCAGGGACGAAGGATGACCCCTTAGAATTACCCTTGCTCACCCTCTAGGTGCATGGCGTGAGCAGCCAAGGCTATTCTTCAGGCGTTATTTAGTTAAGCATTTGTAATAACACACACAGTAAAATATGCCAATCCCCTAATCATGGGCGAAGTTTGCGAATCTCGCGTTCGCGAATTTTGCGGATTTGCGAATCTCGCAATCTGCAAAATCCGCGAATTCTCGCGAATTTGCGGATTTTTTTTTTTTTGTGTTTGCGCGGGTTTCTGCCAGTTTGTGAGGGTTTTGTACAATGTCGCAAATTGCGAACTTACCTGTCGGGTCGCAAGTTTCGCAAACTTGTTGTTTCTACGTGTCCAGCCTGTTTGGGACACTCTTCTTCATCACTGCCACTCTCTGTCACCACTGCCACTCTCTGACTACTCATGCCACCCTCTGGCCCACCCATGCCACCCTCTGTTTCATCACAGCACCCTCTGGTTGTCCAGTCAGTGTACATTATTGTGGCAATGCAAGCACACCTTCCCTGCCTCAAGTGACCTGAATTAATTTGGGGCTGATTAATGTGTCACAGAATATTTTTTTAGCTGGCACCTGCTTCCTTAGTGCTTCCTGATTAGTGAACTTTTGCACTTGCTAAGTGCTTTCATTGTTGCAAAATTAGTTACAACACCTGCCCTGCCCCAACTGACAATAATGAATTAGGGGCTGATTAATGGATTTGAACTGCCAGCCTGGCTCCTGCTTGTCTCCCTTAGCTGTAATTCAGGACCTTTGTGGCATATGTGTAACTATTCTGAGGTTCAGAGCAGGGTCACATAATAGTTGCAACTGGCAACTGAACTCTGGAGGGGCCCCTCAGCAAGCACTACAGGAAATGGCTACTAATGATGAGCCTGAACTTTTGAACCTGGTAAGTAGTTTCAGTTTTGATTAGATCGTATTTCTGCAATTTTGCACTTATTCGCGGGGCGCGAAGTTGTACTGGGAAGCCGCGAACTCACGCGAACAGTGCGACCATGCGAGCAAAATCCGCTGCTCGCGGATTTGCGGATTTTGCGGGAGATTCGCGAATCTCGCGGATTGCGAATTTACCAAAAATCCGCAAAATCCGCGAGCGAAACGGATTTTCCGCCCATGCCTATAATCCCCCACAAATGGACACCAGGCAGGTATTGTAAAAAAATACTTTCCTTTATATAAAATATATATATATTTGAGCAGTTCAGACTTATCACAAGACTAATAACGTTTTTGTTGGGCCACAGATTGAAAATAGGCAAGCGTTTCTTCTTAGTTTACTTCAAGAATTGTTCTTTCAGTTCCAGTTACTTTCAAAATAGCGCTTCCCTCGCTCCCTTCGAGGAAATTGACCCGGACCCTACCGCGGCTCGCGCATCGGGCGTGATCATGCCTACGCCGCGTACGGCTCTTCCCAGCAGCTCGGGTTGGACCGGGGACAGAGCTGGATGCGAGCCAGGCTCAATGGTGCGGCTCAAACGGCAGGAAGGCTCGAGGGGTAGGGCGCCTGTCAGGGGGCTAGGGGTCCCAGATGGAAGGGTGGAAGTGTGCGCTCGGATCTCACTCACCCGTGAGGACTCTGGGGGGCGTAGACTTCCTCCCTTGGCCTTCCGACACGATCAGCCTTCGGACACGATCAGCTCCGGGGACGGGTAAATAACAAGTTGCGGGCCCCGAGCCCGATACCAGAGACTTAGAGAACGTTGCGGTTGCTTGGTGGGAGTCGGCATGGGTCAGTGCAACTCAGATGATCGGGGGCACTTCTGGATCCTGACGTCAGCGGGTGTATGCGATCAGGCAGGCGCGGCCCACAACCCTCAGCACGGCGGTGCGGGGGTCTCCACAGCGGGGGTGGCGCGGCCTGTCCAAATCCTGAGAAAGCGAGGCGGCCCGTGCAGCTGTGGAACCCGGCGTAAATCACGATTGTCGGAGAGGAATTCCGGCGGGAGGGGTGAGAGCGTTTCAGCGCGCTCCAGTAGCAGGCAAGGGGCCGAGGAGCAGGAAGCCTAGCCCGGGGGCAGAATGCGACTCCGAACAGAGCGAGGCTCTCACGGAGACAAAGGCAGGCACGCTCCCGAGTGCCACAGCCCTAGGAGGGGGCGATGAGGGGCGCAGTCTTACTCCGACAGGAGGCACACACACCTTGAATTTCAGGACGAGCAAAGGCACCAAGAACCCACTAGTCGTGGGGTTCAAATCAGGGGGCAAGCTCCAACAAGCCCTTGGAGAATGTTTCTAGCACAAGTCAGCAAAGTCTTTTCAAAAGTCTTCTCCTCTCCTTTCTCAGCAAGGCAAGCAGCAGGCCAGTCCTTCCAGCGTCTTCTTCTTCTCCTTCTAGTTGGGCAGAGGTTCTTTGTGGGAAACAGGATTCTGATTTACAAGGAGCAGAGCTCCTACTTTTATACAGCATTTCTTTTGTCTTTTCAGGCCAGGGTGGCCTTTGCATACCTTATTTCAGTCTCTGAGCACTTTGTGGCTTTGCCCTTCCTGGGTCAGGTGCCGGCTGAGTCATCAGTCGCTCCCCAGGGGGCGGAGCCAGCATTGTGGTGGCAGAGCACAGACCCATTAAGAGTCCAGGGGCACTCCTACCTCCCACTAAGGTTTAATCCTTGCATTCACCACCTGTCATCCCCCAGCCCTGTCACTCACATAACCCAGACAGTCAGATACACATCCTAGCAGAGGCGGGCTGAAATGGTTAGGCAAGCAAATGTTAACTTTCTAAAAGTAGCATTTGCAAACACAGGATATTAAAATAAACTTTACTAAAAGAAGTATTTTATTATTCTGAGTTCAGGCATAATAAACTTTATTTTCTACCATGTTCCCTGAGCCTGCTGGGATTATAGAGTGTAATAATTCCAGCAGCCCATCTTGGCCTAAGAGGTAGCCTTTCAATAGTGAAAAACGAATGTGGCTGTAATTCACTATTAGGACATGCCACACACATCAGAGCATGTCCTACCTTACACTTGCAATGCACCCTGCCCTTGGGCCTACCATAGGGGTGACTAATATGAGGTTAATGGAAGGTTTAGAGGCTGGCAAGTGTGTGCACTTGTCCAGCTAGCATGACAGTACCAGACAGCACACAGGTTCTGCAATAGCAGACCCTAGTCACATTTTAACAGGCTGCTTCTGTTGGTGGCCCAACCAGCGCTGCAGGCCCCCTAGCAGCATTGGCATTTACAAGCCCTGGCACTCCTGGTGCACTTTACTGGGGACTGACAGTAAATCCAATGAACCAATCATGGATATCAATCACATATACACTTTACATAGGGAGCACTTGCACAGCGGCATGGATTGGCCGTGGCACAGTGCCCTGAGCGGCAGACACCAGCAAAACATCTGAGGCACATCAGCAAAAAGTGGAAGGGAAACTCACGCCAAGGTGCCAGGTCTAACAAGTATCTTCTTGTTATGGTTAAAATATTCCCTGTTACCTGTTTCCTAGCTGCTCAGCCAGTGTGGGTGTTTCGTATGGAATGTTGGTGTGATGGACATGTGTGGAATGCTTGTGCGCCTGGTGTTAGTGTAGACAGTTGGAAGTTGGGCTGAGCAGCAGTGAGGCTGCTCCTGGTGGGGCTGCTACCATTTATGTCATGTGCTTAATAAATAATTTACAAAGACACTACTCGGCTATGTCTACTTTATCACCTCTACGCATGGAACATCTTTATTACACAGTCACAGAAGAAAAAGAGAAAACTGAGCAAAGTAGCAGTAAGGATGAACAGCCCAATGTCAGGAAATCAAAGAGAACAAGGGTGCCTAGTTGAAGGTATTCACAGTGGTGTAGCAAGGTGAGGTGCAGAAAATTTCTTGTCACCCCCAGCCACATCAGGCCTGTATGGAGACAAAAACTGCCCCAGCACCCTCAAAGACTTCATGGCATCCTTGTACGCCTTAGAGGCGAATTGTGGACCCTGGTCTGAATGGATTGTGCCACAGGCAAACATCCCGACAAAGACACACAAATCTCTAATGACATTTTGAGCGTCAGCACTGCATTGTGGCCAAACCCAGAGGAATCTAGTGCACGAATCAACTGCAACAAAAATGTATTTATATTCAGTATCAGAAGTCAAAGGCCCGCAGTGATCAATATTTATACAGCCGAATGGCTGATTTGATATATATAGCTGTGTTTGTGGTGGTCGTGAAACCGTAGACAGTTTGATTAGTCGACAAATGTCACAAGAAAGCACATAACTACGGGGTTGTTTATATAAACCACATCACTAATAACGTTGCTGTAGAATAGACACAGTCGCAGACACTTGAGCATGTGCAGAAGCCATGCCCTCATGTGCTGCTATGATCAACGAAGTCTGCGGTACATGTTAGGAATCAGCCGATCTTTTTCGGTAGATAAATGATAAGAATATTTAGAAGGGAAACCCTACGGGAAAGATGTTCCATCCTTCGTAGCAGCTATAGCTGCCAGAATCTCAATATCTATCTTAGTCATGGACCTTGTAACTGCTGCTACAGAACACATGGCTACTGAAGATTTGGTTGCCTCATCAGCCAAAGAATTGCCAACAGCATGTGCTCCCAGACGCTGATGGCCAAGAGTATGAATAACATGTGTGAGTGGCAGAAGTTGTTTAAGCTCCGCCACTCAAAGCCATTGCATGTTATGCTTTATTGCGCGGCCCTTAGAGGCTCGATAATTATTCTGACACCTAAAAAATAAGCTGTCATTAAAAGACTGGACAGAATAGTAAGAATCACACAAAATATGAGTGTTAACATTAGGAACTGTAGACTTCAGAGCTAGAATAAGAGCATGCAGTTCAGCCAATTGCGCCATACAGTCTCCAAGAGCTTAAGTATGCACAATAGAAGACTTAAATTAGCCATTTACAAGTGAACCAGCAACAATAGTGCAAGGCGCTGAATAAGCATGTTTGGACCCGATGGCCGATTAAGCCGAGCCATGGGTGAATACAGTTGTACTCTTCCAAAGGAAGGAAGGACAACGAAGGAGGATGAACAAGTTCATACTGAAAAAACTGCTGTGTTTGGAGAGCAGGATCAAAGATAAATGTGACATCAGCCGATGGCAAAGAAGTAGCCCATTGAATCCACTAGGGATGTAAAGCTTTAGATTTTGGTACACTTCCCTTAGTCACTGCTTCTAAAGAAGGAAGAGGAGAAACCTTAAAATGTGTATTCCCTGCGCCAGCATACATTCTTTCAGAATCGCCATTTGAACCGCAGTCAACATTTCCTTAATATTGGAAAATTACATTTCCCCTGCTGTGTACAGACGTGATTTGTATGCAATTGGTACTGTGTCCCCTTTGTTGAATGTTAGGTACGTGAAACCCACAGTCCCTGGTACAATACATATGACTAGGTTTGTAGAATTATCACGTGTCAACAAGAAGTATCTCTCTAGCAGATCAAACTTCAAAGATTGTAGAATAGTAGTATGTTCCAGTAACTAGCAGGCAGAAGTAAATGTAGGTTGTATCAACTCATAGAGCAGTTTGATACACTGGGCATAATCAGGAATGTATGTCCTCCCAAAATTTAAAAATCCCATCAAAGACTGAAGCTTCTTCAGTGTAGAAGGAGGTTGCAATTGTGCACATTTCTACAGGAAGTGGCGGGCTAACCTCCTACCTTCATTTTTGAGCTCGTAGCCCAAAAAGAGCACCACCAAACAAACAATGTGTGATATAGCAAAATTAAATTTGTATCCATAGTCGGTAAACGATAGCATAATTTGGTCGACTCGGACTATATGCATTATCAGGTCATCGTCTGTCAGCTAAATATCATCAATATACGAGAATGCATCAATGACACAACACGTGCAGCGTACTCCCCGGGACTATTGTTATACTCCATAGGCGAACACATACATTTTTTCTGATTCCCAACCGAGGTAAATTTTGTCAAGTCACGGCTCTCAGGAGCCAAGTAATTACTATAGAAACCATTGGATATGACTAGTATTGTCTGATATTTTTTATGCACTATCCTGTTCACTAGTACAGAGCTGAGTGTGTTCTGTACCTCACACTTATGACAATGACTATTCAAATTTTGATAATCTAATACAATGCAGTATGAACCATCCGGTTTTGATATCGGAAAAAGAGGATTATTCATCAGTGATACACAGGATTCAATCACACCCTGATATTCCAATTGTGTCACAATTAGGAAACTTAGCCTCCTGCCTGATGGGATATTGCGGTTGTGGTTGCAGTATAGACCATAAGGGAATCTTGTGTGCCGGTGAATCTCTATCCCAGCCCACTTGATTAGAGTACACTGCCGGGGCAAGGGCCAAAGCCCACTTCTCTGCGTGAGCCTTTGCATGTTTCTTAGGGACATATGGTGAAAAACTCTGAAGTATCACGTCCTCCCCTATAGAAGCGGCCAAAACAAATGGTGAAGGCCAATCCGCCTCCGCCAACAAAATGTCATATGAAGGGAGATTTTCCTCATAAACCGCTGTAATTCTATGCTGTATATCACCCTCAATTTGGAGGACTATTTTATAGAGTCTATCCAGGGGAGCAACTCGAGTATCTGCTGTTTCTACTGTAATAAATGTATCAGTTGCTCTCGCCTCCAGACAGGGACGCAGTGCCTCTTGCACTCTGGTAACCCCCGCTGCGGAGTTGAGCAAAGTCACTGCCCATCGTCAGTCTAGGAGTTGCGACCTCACCGCCTGGGGCATATTTCTCTGTTAAAGCAGTACTTTTTTGTTTTGATACAGGGGTTCAAAACAAGGCAGTTCCTCTTGTTTGGCCTTCACATCAAACTGGGAAGGCTGATCTCGTCCTTGTTGTGTGGTCACTCCCTTGCCACGATCCTGACGCTCCCCTCCACCGCCTCGAGAGTCCGATGAGTCCTGTAAAGAACAAGGAGAGTGCTGATCAAGGACTTGAAATCTATCAGGAGACTTAATTTTCATATGATCACGTAAATCATAAGTTCGCTCAGAAGATTCAGGTGTCAGTGAACCAGCAAGCAAACCCTGCTACTAATGTTGCTGCCCCTGTTTATTGTTTTTCCAGTTCTTTTTAGGAAAGAATTGGCACCCATCCTTTTCAGGCTGGGCTTTCTGTTGAGATTGATTTTGAGACTGAGGTTGAATAAAAGGCTTAATTCCCAGACTATTGCGTCTTAAGGTTTTATCAGCTTTAGTAATGATCTTCAGCAATTTGCGCTGTTTGTCTGCGCCTTACACAGCCTCCAAGTGTAGCGCCACCTGCAAGCTTACTTCATCACCCCAGCATTAGCAAGGATCATATTGCAAACAATATCGAACACTCCCACCAGTCTCATCCCCAACTACAGAGCCGCCTTGGCCCCATGTTCATCTTGAACATGTTTAATCTCGGAAGGGAGAACAGTCATTGAGGGGTTGCCAACACACATCGAATAAACTGCTGCAAACACTCTACCCTGAGTGTTACAATCAGCTAACTCGGGGACTAGACCTTTTGATAAACTCATGGTCAGGATCCTGTGTTCCACCGCAGGTGTAGTATTTGTAAAAGCAGCTTTGAGTTGTCAAAAATTTTCAGCAAGCCAATAAAGAAGTTCGCCCTTATTTTGTGGTCTCTTGCCCATTACTGAAATAATCATGACAGGACTGATGATTATGCCACCAGGTCCCGGTGGTTGTGCAACAACACCAGGTGGTCCCACCTGGAAGTTGCGCGACATGAACTGAAGA
Organism: Lissotriton vulgaris; assembly: GCF_964263255.1. Taxonomy (NCBI): domain Eukaryota; kingdom Metazoa; phylum Chordata; class Amphibia; order Caudata; family Salamandridae; genus Lissotriton; species Lissotriton vulgaris. Next base: position 791,693,527 of record NC_141698.1, read on the forward strand.
ACTGCTCTTTGTACACATATTAATGAAGTGTGTAATACACGTAGCTTTGAGACTGGAACAGTGAGGTAATTTGGATTTGGGGTATACCCAGTCAAAACGGGCCATGTGACCCCCTCAATCGACAAGGGGCCTAAACGGACCACAGTTAGAGAGTGAAGAAGGGTGCCATTTAACCATATAGTATGTTGCCAAAGTGTTAGTAGAACTTTAAGAGCTCTATAAGGTTGATAATACTGGAGCAGGGCAGTGGCAGTATACTAGTGAAACAATGTATCTGTTCCGTCGACTGCCGGAAAGGTGACCCAAGAATAAAATACCTCAAAGCGTTGAGCTGCATCGGCTTCCACAACAAAAATAAGCGCAACACCAGCATCATGAACTCCATATTGAGTCAAGTAAGCCGTGACTGGTGCACAGTTAGGAGGTGTTATGTCAACCGTCATAATCAATAGTAGAGAATAGCATGTGTGTCAGCGCAATAACGAGTAAAAAGAAAGAGAAGGACCTTTTAAATTGAAGCTAAAAAACCTATAAAATATCACAATATAGGAGGCTACACCATCACAGCCATCTCCGGAAACAGAAGTGAGGGGTTTGTGAAAAAGCACAGGCACTACTCAGGCATCTCACAGATAAGTACCAGACCACAAGTTGGTGCACCATGTTGCGAAGATTCTGCACATACAAAGAATTATGAGCAGGAAAACAGGACCACGTGCATAGGGGCTAAGCCTTCTTACCGCCTCACTACCCAAAATCCTAGAACCGACAAGCTATAGTGCCTCATTCAATCTCCTAAATAATCACGAGGCTACAAATGATTAGACAACTTAGAACACAACACTCCTTACTCTCTCAGGAATTGCAGTAGCAAGATGTACTCTTTCGCTTACTCACTCATACTTGTCTACAATAAGCATAGACAGAGTCACTGTTATAGTTCAAAATGTTTATTTTTTACTATTGTGCTCTATAATGCAGTATACACGCCACTACCAGCAGCAAAACGCATAAACCTAACACAGTTAGCATTGTAGCAAGTCCATAGTCCCTCCCCTTGACTAGTAGAATTTGTATTATTATCTAAAGGAAGATCTCTGGGCTTTGTCAGCAGACCCCATACCTCATATGAACTGCATAGCTCTTCTCCCTGGCAAGGTCCCTCTCCAATTGTGTGTAAAACCAACGTGCAATAACATAATATCAAAGCACGAGTTTCCAGCAGCTGCAGCTGTGTAGCATGTTTTGTCTAAGTGCTAGGAACTAACCAGAACAGAATAACAAGGGGCATTGCTTATCCACCTAGCAAAGTGTGTTCATACTAAACTCCAGGAACAGACAGAGAATGCAGACAGCAGACAGTTCTCATGTGAAAGGCACAGAGTCTTGCAAAACAAAGTCATGTAGTATCGTGTGCAAAAGCAGCATCATGGCAGCAGAGCTCATGCTAAGTTAGCAATTTCGATAATGTGGATAACATAGATGATAAGTAGTGCTTTATGGGAGACACAAACGTAGTTCTTCACAAAGAGTAGGGTTGAATCTCTAGCAACTAATACAGCAGATGCATTATCTGTTATTCATACATTACCTGTGGCAATTAGAGCCATGGTTCACAGAATAGGCTTGTTTTAGAAACTTTACTCATACGTATGTGCCTTGAAAGTTTATGACTAATATTTCTGTGGTTTCTAAAGATTTGAAGGAGCAGTAAGTAACAGGTGCCTGGGTGGCAATAGGGAAAGGTTTTTCTGCAGTCGGTAGCTGGCTAAGCTTAATTGGGAATGGCTATTAGGAACTATTGTGATCTCTATTTATCATTTGCTGTCTCAGCTATATGCTTGTTTCTTTGTATAATGTGGAATAGAATGATTTAAGTGACTTTATTTCTAAAAAGTTTAAGAACGTTAAATACATATATATATATATATATATATATATATATATATATATATATATATTCAATGAAAAAACCATAGGTTATAGTCCATATATAGTTAGGAATTTGCATTTACAAAACCTTGAAAATTCAATGAAAAAACCATTGGTTTTAGGCCATATATAGTTAGGGATTTGCATTTACAAAACCTTATTTTACTCGCATAAAACCATTGAAATTCCATATATAGTTAGATGCGCTAACTATATATCGCGCACCCGCAATCCACTGCTGATGATGTCACATATTACATCATTCATGACATGGTCAGTGACATCACTGATGACATCTCAAATGACATCACTGATGACATCACTGATGACATCTCAAATGACATCACTGATGACATCACTGACATCTCATTTGACATTACTGATCACATCACTGATGATATCATTTATGTGATAATACAATGAACATCTTCAGACTCGAATATAACCTTAGATACACTCATTGTAAACAGACACTCACAGACTGTCACACATCCATGGAGTTACTCACACACCTAGTCAGTCATGCAAAGAATCAATCACACCTCCATTTCCTCAACTATACAGTTATACACACCTTACTTATTCAAACATATACTAACACATATTTACTCTCTTATACAATCCCTGATACAAGTTCACAATGATCCATACAGCCACTCTCACATTCACTGGCTCTTATGTTCAGTTATTTATATATGTCAACTCTCACATGGACTGTGTTTTACATATGTACTTACTTTGACATGTAGCACTGAGATATCCATTCACTCACCAATACACTCATGCACACAGTCAACTGTCCATACAGCTGTTTCTACATGCACTTTTGAACCCATACACCTAGGGAATCAACTGCTCACACATCTATGCACAAAGTCATACACCTCCCAGCCACCCACACACATACTCAGTCTCCCATACAAATACTTGGGCAACCATTCAATAACCCATATAGTTACTGATATAGCTACTGATTTAAACATGCAGCAGTTTACAGAACAACATATATAATGATTGCCAAATTAAGACACTTTAGTCACTAACCCATGCACTCAGTGAGACACATTTAATCATTCTCTCATACAGTCAGTCATGCAACTACTAAATCCTTCATCCAGACACTTATACATCCACCCATTCTTCAATATGTAAGACATATTTTAACTTTACAGACACATACGGTCACTGGGTGTTGTCATCAGTGATGTCATTTGAGATGTCATCAGTGATGTCATCAGTGATGTCACTGACCATGTCATGAATGATGTAATATGTGACATCATCAGCAGTGGATTGCGGGTGCGCGATATATAGTAAGCGCATCTAACTATATATGGAATTTCAATGGTTTTATGCGAGTAAAATAAGGTTTTGTAAATGCAAATCCCTAACTATATATGGCCTAAAACCAATGGTTTTTTCATTGAATTTTCAAGGTTTTGTAAATGCAAATTCCTAACTATATATGGACTATAACCTATGGTTTTTTCATTGAATTTCAATGGTTTTTTAAAAGCTAATATCTGTAGCTGTAAAATATATTCTTCTTTAAATCTTGAAATATATTTTTCATGTTCTTTAGACAATTTTTTTAAAACATTTTTTTTGTTTCGCTCCCAGTCCGCGAACCGGTCAGCTTCCCGTTTTCTCAATTTAAAGCCGCGGCTTAGTACGCGAACCAGTAAACGTTCCTTTAGCGTAACTGTTACGTTCGCATGACGTTTTGCGTTATCGCGTAATACGTCATTGGACGCGCCAAGTTAGCGGACCCGGAAGTGGACCGGAAAGCGGAGCAAAGCGCGAAACGTAAACACAGCAGGTCATGTGACTCGATAATTACACTTTTCATTGGTTCATTTCACTTTTGGTTTCCTAATGATGTAATACTTGGTCATGTGATATAAAATTAAAACTTTTCATTGGTTTAGAATTTTTCCTTCTCCCAAATGATGAAAACCCCTCCTTCTTTCCTCACTCTGACTTTCATCTTGGTGAGAGAAAGACCCTTTTTGATTCTTCAGCAATGGCTTCAATGGTTGCTTCAGCCAGTGTGCCCCCACCACCTCCTCCACCTCCTCATGGGAAGAAAGGACCACCTGCTTCACTAATTATAGAAGAGGAGGAAAATCAAGAAGAGGAGGAAGAGGAAGAACATCCAGAGTTTTTGCCAGAGGAGCCCAGGAGATATAACAGGAAAGAAAATTACATCTGGCAATTTTTCAAATTTCCAGCTGACCAAAAAAAAGTCAATGCCAGATACGTCTTTTGTCGTATTTGCGGCGATCGTCTTTCAAGGGGCACTGACAAAAAGTACAGCTATGGGAATTATACAATGCACAGGCACATGAGTCGATGGCACCCTAACAATTACAGTAATGCCCAGCTTCGCGACCAACAACAAAATCCCCCAGAAATGGCAAGAAGATCTGTTGTTCAGGAGGTATCGGGACCGGAGGCGAGGGAGGTGATCCCGAACATCCAAATCAACATGGGGGAAGTGAAGCAAGTCTGTGTGTGGTGCAACCAGACACTTTGCTACCGCGAAAGTAGCATTACCCTTATAATGAGAGCCATCAACAATCATGTGTGCCCAAAACGCCCCAAAAAGTAAATTCTTCTTTTTTTTGTTGCTCCTGTTGAGCCCTCTTCGATGAATCATTTTTGTTTCCCCCCTCCCCCCAAAAAATAAAAAAAAATACAAAATGTTCAGAAAAAAACAAAAAAATATAAAAAATGTTCAGAAAACGAATAAAAAAAAATTAAAACAACAAAAACAAAAAAAAAAGTTCTTTTCAGAACTACCTCCCCATTATTAAAAAAAATTGGTAGAATTCTTTGAACTCTGCCAAGCTCTATTTCTATTAGTTCGCTCCTAGTTCGCACTCCGGTACGCGAACTTTGAGCGAACCAAAAAAATTTTTTTTAAAAAAAGGAACAGTAAGTATAAGGAAAGGAAACAGACAGTTATGTTACAAAAAAGACAGCTATAGGGAGTAAAGAAAAGATACTGTTACCCGCAATTCACTTCTGATCATGTCATATATTACATAATTTTTGACATGGTCAGTGACATCATCAGCAGTGGATTGCGAGTAACAGTTTTTTTGTTTACTTCCTATAGTTGTCTTTCTTGTAACATAAATGTCTTTTCCTATCCTTATACTTACTGTTCTTGTTTTAAAAATTTTTGGAGATCATTCAGAAACAGTAACATTAATAGAGACAGAATTAGTGAATAATAATGAAGAAGTATGAGAAGAGAGGGAGTGAGAAAAATACTGGAAGGAGTAGAAAAATTAAGTAATAGAGAAAGGAAGGAGAGAAGTAGCAAACACAGGAAAGTAAAGATTAAAGAAATGAAGCAGTAGAACTAATAGATGTTAAATGTGATAGATTAAATGAATGATTGAGGGTGACGATAAGGTGTGTCCTCTCTAAAAGTTTGTTTAAGGTGAACCGTACTCTGGGTTGCATATCAAATTTATGCTTGTTGAAGAATACAGACGAGATAATAGATGTGAAGACCTACCATTGCAGTAAAACATGCCCACTTATTACATCATTCATAACATAGTCAGTGACATCATCAGCAGTGGAATGCAGGTTAAAAAAGTAGAAAACATTTACCTTATAATTCTTGTTAACTTTTCAAGCAAATTTTTCATACATTCAATCTGTAAAAGAGAGAACAAACATTTCCAAAAATATTAAAACATGTATTTAAAAATTAGAAAAAAGAAGGGAAAAGGTTCAAGAAGAAACAGTTTTTAAACAACTTTGACACTTACAGAAACCTCTACTTCTCTACGACCCCTACACAATCCTAAAGATATTTATTTTAAACAAACAGTATCTTCATGCTGATGAAATGAGGCCTATTTTGAAACATGATGCTTCTTTTGCATTGCTTATGTCTCACAATAGTGATGCAATAACAGCGCAAAAGAGATGTAAAACCATCATAAAATTGTGTCAAACATTTTAAATGATTGTTTTAGGATGCAAATAAGATGTGTGCTTTCAAGAGCTTTCTTTGAGGTGAGGCCTATTTCTTTTTTTTAAAAAAAAACAGTACCCAGAAGTACAGCACTGTAAGCATTAAAATTGACACTTACAGAAGACTCAGCTTCTCCATATCTACCTCACATTTCTAAATGTATATCATAAGTACAAAAAGCATAACATTAATTATACATGTTAAATGGTTTATTTTTGCTGTTCTCAGAATGTATCAAATTTCACTTAAATCAGTGACTTGAAGGTATTCATCATGTAACAGCGGGGAAAAAAAACACAATCAAAATGACTGTGTTTAAAAAACCCATACAAGCTAAGAAAACTGATTTCAAAACTCCTTAAAATTAACTTACTTTCAATGACGTCGAAGGATCTCCTATGAACAGCATCCACTCTGTTGTGCTATAAATATTTTCAGCCCGCCACTTTCTGAAAGAAAACCTCCATCGATACGAAAAATATGTTACATAGAAAAAAAGACTTCTCTCATTCTATCACATGTTTCCACTAGGCCAAATCATGTTGCCGCGATTCGCAAGTCTTGTAATTCTTCCAATCAAATCCCGACATTTTCTATTTTCGCAACTTTCAAAAAGAAAACATTTGAGATTATTTTCACAATCCTGGACTACTAATATCTTACTCTTCTTTGTCACTCATGTTCTCCTTTTCCTATGACACTGATACTGCTTACTATGAAGCAGACTTACTTGCATCAGGTTTATATAGTTGGATTTTTAATCTAGACAGCATTGCAGACTTACATTCCCTCTACTTAAAATTTTGGTTTTAAAAACACCAGATAAGAATTTTTAAGGTCAAACGGCAATTTTTTTTTTAAAGTTACAACGGAATCATTGCAGAATGACCAGCCGTTTCGAGACTTTAAGTAAGCTGTATAATGTCCTGATGTTGTTGATGGACCATCGTGATAGATAATTGCTACAGTTACAAAAGTCCTCCCTGATATTGACAGCTGAGAAGCCACAAAATTTTTTATTAAAGTTGACAATTTTGATCCATCAGGCCTACATCGTTGGATCATTAAAATGACATACTGGCCATATCTACGTATAAATAATGTTGACATCATATCACATTTACATTGGCTACACTCCATGTTGTGATCCGCTGCATTTACTAGCTTATTAAAGGACACTGATTTACTGTCTGGCAAAGTTAAATATATAAATCTTTCTGAGTCTACACTAGTAGTACTTGATACCATACAGTTCTCGCAGTCATGCTGCCATTGATAAGAAAGCCCAAACAGGTGATCTACATCTACACCCTCATCTTGCAAAACATCAAGCATATACATTAAAAACTCCTGACAATCTTGCTGATTATTTTCAGAGAAGTCTGTTTGACCTGAACATTCATCTAACAGATAACGAACTTCAGACACACTTTCTACTTTTGTTCGATCAGTGCTACATTTCTCGAAAACAGAATTCAACAAACAGCATAAAATTTGTTCTGAATTCAACAGAATCTGTTCTCTTAAACTCTCTAGTGAAAAGAGAACATTAACCACTACATTTGCATAGCAGTTGACACCAGAACTGTTTTCAAATTGAAAACCGACAACATCTTCAACAGAATCCACTTTCTTTCTGCTAACAATTTTCGGTTCATTGACTTTTAGTCTTTTTGCAACAACCTCCCTACTATTACTGATATTTCTACGTTTCCGGCCTACCACACGTTTCTCAAACAAAGGATATTGAGGCAAATGTGGCGCATACTCTCTTCTTAACCTATTGTATTCCTTAACACAATCTAGATCCGCACAAATGTTTGTGACATCACAGTCAATCAAGTACAATCCCGATAAAGTTCTAACTCGTGACAATGCCACATATGCCATACCCTCCTTGAACACAGAACTGCCAATATTCACCAATGCACTGTCTACACTTAAACCTTGCGATTTATGAATTGTCACCGCATATGCCAAGCAAACAGGAAACTGTTTACGGCGAACATATAAGTCTTTAACAAGCAAAAACCTAGCAGAACAACAACCAATTTGCTGTACTTCCTCAATGCCATCAAATTTAATTCTTAAAAATTCTATTCCATCTCTATTTCTGTATTTCTCAAAATCAACAACATTACCCTTGATCCATTTACCAGACCTCTTTCTACATGTAAATTCCTTCTCAAAATGATTCGGCAATTTAAACACACATTCAAAGTCTTTTCAAAACCCGCTGTTTTAGATATAGTCTTCTCTAATGAATCCAATTTTGATTTCAAATTGTCTGACAAAATAATTGTTGATCCCATATGCTCTAATTTGTCGATAGCTTCAAGTTTCACAATCTCTTGCTTTTCTAAATTCAACATTTTGTTGTTGAAGATGGCACATTCTGCAAGAGTTGGCATCAAACATATCCCGGATTTCTTCTCAGTAATTTTCTGAAAAATATTCTCAGGCACAATCTCTTGTTTGGGATATAAATTTGACAGTAATCGTGCATTTAAAGCTTCTTTCCCATGCTCGGTCACTTTTCCAATTCTAATATCTTGTAGAATATTCTTGTAATCTTCATCCTTTGCCTGACGCATATTTTCATGCAGTTCAGCATAATTGAAGTTTAACCATATATTGACGTTGCCAATGCTCCCTAGGCACTTCCTGGTATCTTCATGCGTGAGTATTTTGAACACAGGTTGACCTTTTACTGGTGTCAGCTGCAGAAGATCTCCGAAAACAATGATGTGTTTGCCACCAAATAACACATCATATTCAGTTTTAAGTACTTCTTGCATTCTCAAATGCACAAAGGCAAGCATGACATTGGAAACCATGCTTACTTCGTCAATGATAAGTAGTTTCATTTTCCTCAAGACTCTTGAAACTTCACAGCAAGCATCCCCAGATAACTTGTTGTATTGTAATTTGTTGTCATGCTCCACCGGCAGCATCAGTAGACGATGCAAAGTAATACCTTTAATGTTATGTGCTGCCAGTCCAGTAGGAGCGGTGACAACACAAGACAGCGATGACTCAGTCCTTTCCTGCAAATAACAAGAAATTACTTTAATGAGGAAACTTTTTCCAGTTCCCGCTTCTCCACTCACGTACAGTCGGACAGGCTTCAACGATGTACATGAGCACTCTTTCTTCTCATGACTTAATCGTGCTCAATTTCCTTGGTAACTTCATCATATATTTTCCTCTGCTCAACGTTGAGTTGTTTTTCCAAGTCTTCTAAGTTAACTGAATCCTCCTGAGCATGTGCCATGGCTCTTTCTACTTCATTCATAGCAGTGGCAGCTTCATTTTCGATAATAGGTCCTCCAAGTGGATCTTGACTCAATGAAACAGAACTCTGACTGTCCTGAGAACTGTCTTTGGCAATCTCAGCTGCAATCGTTGCTTCCTGCTCAATTTCCAAAGTTAGCATTTCTTGATATTTAGGAAAAGCAGGACATTCTATGGACTCCTTGGCTGCATTGAAAGAGTCTTCGTAACAGAGGAAATCTCCAAGCAGTTCCTCTTCTGCACGCCAAGGCTTGAAAAGTTGCAAAAGTGCTAAATAGAAAAACTCCTTTTTTTCTGGAGATTCACCACTCAATTTTCGATGGTTTACTAATTGGCATTTTCTTTGCTTGACCAGGCATCCCTCACTTCCAATTACAGCATACACTCCTTTCTCAATATCTTCTTTGATGTTCCTCTTGAATATATAATTTTGGAGAACCTCATATAGACAAACATTCTCAAGGTAACTGCTTCGATTTGGATAATATGTATCCAACATGTTGGTCTTCAAAATGTCGGTACTGTTTGGTTCCTTTTCTGCCAAATACTCAATTTCCCGGACAGGTTTTAGAACTCGATTTCGCGTTGCAGCAAGACCAAAACTCGCCCAAACGAGACTCCTGGATTTGGCATAGAGGTTTGCTGAAGACAATCGATCAGAACATTCGTAAGCTCCGATTTCTCGATGCGACAACATCTTCAGACTGAAACTGTACAACTTCTTGCTGAGGCTCTTTTCATGGGAAATGTCCTCCCACATATCCTTCAGTTCTGTCTTTTCTTTTTTGGTGATGTAAGATGTGACATACCGAGCCACAGCCATACAGTTGTCAGCCACAAACTGTATATCCATGTTAGCATTCCACATGGACAAAATCACTGGGTTGTAGTCATTGATGTACTTGGACTCTTCGTTCCTTTTCAAATTGTATGTATTCTTGGGTGATTTCCTCGTCACATTATGTCGCAGCGAAGACATCAAACTGTTCACTCTTCCTTTAGAAATCACCGGTCGTGGAAAGTTGAAACGACATTTGGTGTAGAACTTGTCCTTGTTTCTGAATTTACGACGACAGTACTTTCCACAACAATGGCTTTGGAAACGTAGAACTTGTTCTCTTAGGCTTTTCTTCTCCGTTGCGTTTGGAACAGCACACGTAGAATACTGTTCTATGAAATTCATCACTAAGTCATCCGGATCTGTTCCAAATTTAGGTGCATCCTTGATCCACAATAACATATGTATATGAGGGGCACCTCTTGCTTGGTACTCCTTTCTCCAGAAGAAATCCAACACCTCTCCAAGAGGTGGATTCTTTTTATTTTTGATGAAAGACATCATAGCTTCAAATCTATGATTGAAGTACCTGCATACATTCACTGGATCCAAAGAACACAGTTCTCCAGGTGTCTTGAATTCAATGTTTTCAATATTTCCATTTGCCTCTCGTAGAAATTCAAGTAAGTCTTCCCAGCCATACTCGGCACAGCTCAGAGTGAGGAACCATGTTGGAGTTCCTAAGTTCCTCAGCATACATTTTAAATCACCATGACGACGGTACCAGTACTCATTAGTACCACGCTGACACGCCATGAGATTAATTAAGTGAGAATCCAAAATACTGTCTTGGACATTGACTTTATGCATAAAGTCACTTGCCGAGATGTTTCGCATCTGTATACCACTTTTTAAAATGTGGTTCACTGCATATGACAGTCCTGACAGATCGCTTTCAAACAGGAGATGAAACAAATAGGGAATGCATTGACGAAACCTAGGATCTTCTGCATACAATCGTAAAGTCCGGTATTCAGACGCAGGAATTTGATGAGGTCGCTCATCATATCTTCCTCCTTGACCTGTGGGAAATAGCTGTGGGAAACACCGAGCTTCCAAACTTTCCTCCCAAACACTAATGGGACTCCCTTTGGCTTGTTTCATTTGAAACAACTCAATAGCATTCCCCATGACTTCCTTGGAATGCAAAGGATGAACACTATAATGTTCATATATTTCTTCACTATTAGACACCTCTACTTTCTCAATTTGGCCAGCACACAAAACGCTATCCTCTTCATCACTTACTTCCTCTTCTGCAACATATACATTCTTATAGTACTTATTATTTTTCTTCAAATACAAAGTTGCATTTTTCACTTTCCTAACATCCACTAAATCTTGCCATATTTTCTTATTCTTTGTCGGAACCCCATTAACCAAGATAACCAGAGGTTCCTCTTCCACTTTCTCAACTCCAATTGTGTTAATGTTTTTGTTCAAATCTAGAGGCAAATAAACAACTCTTCCTTTTAATCCTCTTTGTAAATCTGCTGGAGGCAACTTCCCTGTCTTTGGCTCCATTCTTACAATAGCCTGAAAGGGATGGATACTTTGAATCAAAATAGATTCATAAGTATTTAAATCCTTCAATTCTGAAGGTATCTCAACCAATTCCAGATTATTATGAACTGCCCTAGCAGGCATCTGGTTTTGATTTAATTTATTACAACAATAAGTACACACACGTTGATCCACTCCCAAATCAAAACAATTTTCTACCATCAAGTATGTGGCAAAATCCTTCCATTCACTATTATTTTCCCTTTCAGTTTTTGCATATAAATCCACTAACTTAGTCTGATTCTTATAATAAGTGCGTCGACAACATACACAAGTGAAATTAGGCCTCTCACTTGATTTCATCTGAAACGTGGCAATTTCCTTCTGAAAATTATCTGAACTAGAAACCTGTATATTATCTTCAACATAACCCTCTACTTCTGGGTCAATTTGAACATTCTCATCTCTACTACCAAAGTAACAAAACTCAATTTCTTCACAAATATTCTTCACATCTATTTCAGAACCATGCAAAAGAGCAGCACATAATTGTTTAAGCATAATTGCTGGACTCTTAGCATAATACAACATTCTCATTAATTTTCTCACTTTATTATGATGCACTGCTAGCCTCCTGAAATGATGGAAAACACTCTGGCATACTCTCCTGGAAAGACAAGCCAGTGAATGACCACGCAAACCTGTCATTTGTCTCACTCTGCAAGGATCTAAATCTTGCAACAACTTCATTTTCTGCTTCAAACTTTTCTTATTAAATGTCCGTATAAAATCACAAAGCAAATTGATGGAAACCTGTCGCACACTGCAAATAGAACTACACTTCCAAATGTACACAGGACCCTTAGAACGTCTTCCTAATACCTCATCACTTAGCGCCTCTTCTGTCTCTGTTGTCACAAGTTGTTCTTTTTCAACTGGACAACCATCCTTCACTTCATAAGCTCGACAACTGGTGTCAACTGCAAACACCAAATCATTATCCTGAAAATAACTCTCCTCATTAAAAAATGCCTCACAACTTGAACTATGCATCCATTCTCCGGAAAAAACTTCACAAAAGTTAGTACGATTTACTACTCTCTTCCATCTACTTTTTGTTTTGAAATCAGAAATTACCTTGCTTAGTTTCCTAATTCTATTGATTACCAAAATAAACAACTTTCGCTTAATTTTAAAAGCATGATCAATAATTTTCTCTACATTTTTCTTCTTCTTATAAAATGCCGCTTTCTGTTGGCCTTTTCTTTTAATATTTTTCAATAAATTAACTATTATCCTGTTACGGAACATTCGATGTCGAATGTCCCTAAACTGTTCTTTCCTTCTACTATCATGCACAGAGTTATCTCTTCCTCTACCAGTAACATTTTTGATGGGTCTCTCCTTTCCATTTAAATTGCTTTTCTTTTTGTGGACTGAAACATTTTTGGGAGAAATACTTTTTTTACTACAAATATTTCTTAAGAATGATTTCGTGCTCTTACCCGGACCTTTCTTGGTGTTTTGACAAGTATTTGGGGAAGAGGACTGCTGCAATAAAACATCATCCTGCTGTCTTTGACGTTTTCTCGCCTTTCTAATTCTATTTTTTGTAGGCATTTTCCAAACTATGAAAGAATCTGCAGTTGAATCTGTGGAAAAATATAATAAAAAATGTTATTAACCACTATTACCAAACAGTAAATGAATAACAGTCATCTAAAACTTAATGCCCTACTAATTATTTAACATAGCAAATCTTTTGCACCAGCACTGCATCACAAAAATGACACTCAATGGTACAAAACAGGCATAGAACAATCATAAATCTCTCCCTAATATTTTAAATGATTAATTCAGGATGACGATAAGATGTAGCCTATCTAAAGGTTTGTATAGGCCCAGATCTTTGGACTGGGGTTAATGTGTGTCATTGATCCACATTCGGTCCATCACCTGTTTTGTTTATTTGAGGTGAGGCCAACACATGGTTGCAGATAAGATTTTCACTGAAAAAAACCATGGAGAAAATACATGTGAAGGCCTACCAATGAAATAAGTCATTATTTGAAAACCATTACATTTCTGGAAATATGCACTGCTAGTGCTTCATAAGTTGTTTTGGGTCATATTTATAAGGCATTTGAGTGTCTATTATGCTATTTTACGTTCTTCATGGTGCAAATTTCTTGTAAATACGCTCCCACCTGCGGTTGGAAAATTTAGATTTTGATTATGGGAGTTACATAGGCATGTTAATAATTTCCCAAAAAAGGTGTATGACCCCAAACAACCTATGAAGCTCTAGCAGGACATATTCAGAAATGTAATTGATTTCAAAAATGGTTTTTAAAAACAACATATCTGTTTCAGCTTACATAAGAGACCATGGAATGGACTTCATATACAACAATAACTTGTGTTACTGCATGCCAGAATGGTGCACCGAATATGCAATTACAATTTCTCAAAGAAACAAAATCTATTTCTATATCACTACAGACAAAGCCACAGTTTAAAAACACAGCTTTCTTCATCATTTTCTCCTTAGCAAGATTTATCGCAAATGCGATAAAAAACGGCTGCAATGCATGAATATCGCTGAAAAGTCAGCGATATTCATGCATTATCCAGCAAATGCTCTTAGCCATGTTATCCACCTTCCATTGGATAACATGGCTAAGAACTGCTCGCAAATGCAAAAAAAAACGGCCGCAATGCATGAATATCGCTGAAAAGTCAGCGATATTCATGCATTTTCCAGCAAATGCTCTTAGCCATGTTATCCACCTTCCATTGGATAACATGGCTAAGAACTGCTCGCAAATGCAAAAAAAAACGGCCGCAATGCATGAATATCGCTGATCAGTCAGCGATATTCATGCATTTTCCAGCAAATGCTCTTAGCCATGTTATCCACTTCCCATTAAATAACATGGCTAAGAACTGCTCAGGGCCCCATGAGGAACACTATCCATTTTAAAAGGAAAACATAACATCAAAGACACTCAAATGCCTTATAAATATGGCCCAAAACAACCTATGAAGCTCTAACAGTACATATCCAGAAATGTAATTGATTTCAAAATTCGTTTTTAAACACAGCATATAAATCAATTGTATACCTGCATTCATGAAGAAATGACTGAAAATGTCCTTGAGACACATGAAAGTGTTTTCTGGAATGCCCTAGCACCATTTTTGGGACACTATTAACATGGCTAGGTAACTCCCATAATCAAAATCTAAATTTGCCAAGCGCAAGTGGGAGCGTATTTACAAGACACTTGCCCCATGAAGAACGCTTTCCATTTAAAAAGGTAAACATAACATCAAAGACACTAAAATGCATTCTAAATATGACCCCAAACAACCTATGAAGCTCTAACAGTACATATCCAGAAATGTAATTGATTTCAAAATTCGTTTTTAAACACAGCATATAAATCAATTGTATACCTGTTTTCAAGAGGAAAGGACTGAAAATGTCCTAGAGACACAGGAAAGCGTTTTCTTGAATGCCCTGCCACCATTGTTTGGACATTATTAACATGGCTATGTAACTCCCATAATCAAAATCTAAATTTGCAAAGCACAAGTGGGAGCGTATTTACAAGAAATTTGCACCATGAAGAACGTAAAATAGCATAATAGACACTCAAATGCCTTATAAATATGGCCCAAAACAACCTATGAAGCTCTAGCAGTACATATCCAGAAATGTAATTGATTTCAAAATTCGTTTTTAAAAACAACATATCTGTTTCAGCTTACATAACAGACCATGGAATGGGCTCCATGTACCACAATAACTTGTGTTACTGCATGCCAGAATGCTACACCGAATATGCAATTACAATTTCTCAAAGTAACAAAATCTATTTCTATATCACTACAGACAAAGCCACAGTTTAAAAACACAGCTTTCTTCATCATTTTCTCCTTAATTCATACTATTCTCTATCTAAAATAAATAAATCTTTTCTCACCTTAGCAAATACTTTTTGAGTTTTGAAAACAGTCTCAGAAATACACCAAATTGTCTTCAGCAGAAGAAAAACGATGCACTCCAGAGGCTGCAGCTATTGAAAGCACAGAAATACAGATATTCATTTCACATATCTCTCATATTAGCCAATCATAACTCTTCCCTCACTTTTTTCAAATCAAAACCCTTCCCCCCTCTGCCCTCTCTGCCTTTTTTCCATAGCAACCACCTCCTGGAAGACCTCTCATGTTTGCAAATTCACACAACAATGTTTCAATTGAACTCTGAACTCTCAGTGCACCTGCGTATCCAGTGCAATCTTTCATTAAATGTTTCTTCCTTGACCATTCAAATTACATCTTTCAAAGAACACATCCATGCACCCTAACTTTCTGTTTTCAGAAATGGAAATGCACCAATCACTGCTAATGATTCATTAGCATTGGAAATCCACAGTTTTTTTTCTTTACAAACTCCTACTGTTTCAACTGCCCTTTCATTACCACACATTTCATCTGACTGCAGAACAACCTTCTCCCACCATGTTTAAGGTCTGGATTGTTGGACATAGTTACATCCACTGGGCTCAAAGGTATGCTGAGAACAGAAATTTACACAACCTCAATTTACAGGATGTGGAAATTAAGTGGTTGGGCCAAAGAGGATTAAAATGTCACCAATTGATACCATTGGTGAAAACCTTTATGCATTTGCCAAAACCTGACCTGTTAATAGTGCACTGTGGAGGTAATGATTTGGGCACTTTGACAGGGGTAGGTCTGGAAATGCTTTTAAAGGACACCTTTGAGCAATTAATGGCACTTTTTCCTCAAACTGCTTTGGTATATTCCAATATATGCCAAAGACAGAAATGGAGGTGGTCCAACCAATTTTCTCCACAAATTGAGAAAGCGAGGAAGCATGTAAACAAATCTGTTTCAGCTTTCATGAGAGACCATGGAATGGGCTCTCTGTACAACAATAACTTGCGTTACTACATGCAAGATATCTACAGAGGAGATGGAGTTCACTTCTCAGATGAGGGCAACAGAATTTTCATTCTGAATTTAAGACTGTGCATTGGTACCTACTTATAAGTACCTAAATGTACCATAAAACCAAAAGCTCTTCTCAGAGCTACCCTTCATCTGATCACTCACAATTATTATTTTTTACTAACTTTTTTCTGTAATTTTCAACAAACTACGCTCAAAGAGCGCTATCCGGTACGCGAACTGGAAGCTAACCGCGCAAAATTTCAAAAAAAAAGTTTTTTCTTCGCACATATAGTCCTCCTCAGCCACCCTCAGAAAACGTAGGGGGGCAAACTACTTGTACCATGCCCCCTTCTACCCATTCAGAACATTATTTACCCTCCATTTTATACCTTGATTCGACCGAAACACAAAATGGTGGACTCCCGTTACGCTCCTAGTTCGCGGACCGGACCGCTTTCCAGGAAGCGGTCCAAAAAAAGGTGGGAAAGTAATTTACAGAAAAACGACTAGAGACACTCTCACCAAATATAAATTAGCTCATACTACATAACAATCCCTTTCATTCCCACAAATTTGATTGAAATTTAATTTAGCCATTTAGCCTGTAGACCTCTCCAAGTACCGTGAGGTAAATTACTTCACAAAACACATCTGAAGTGTTGGAATTGACAACCAATGAAAATGTTACTTTCATTTTCTACTTTTATTACTTGACATTTGATTGGTTATATACTTGAATATATAAAGGAAGAGAAGAAAACACAGCCATTTTGACTACTACTTCTTGTTGTACATCACATTTCAATAGCTTCCAAAAACTTCAACTTCTTTGTGAAGGTAAGTTATAATTTTTAAAAATGAAATATATTGTGCACTATAACCTAATATAGTAGACTTTTTCTGCTACATATACACTATCCCTCTGTACTAGTAATGTATTTAGATAGACTTCTCTGTTATAGTTATGAATGGAGTTAGGCTTGTCTTGGTTAAATCACATACACTTTTTTATAGTCCTATTTCCACTCTGATACTATACACTGCCAAAAGATAAATTCACTGATAAAAAATGACTATCTAAAATTAATCCCAACAGTGCCCTATCTCTACTAATATATATTTTTTTAATCCAAATTTCAGGCAAAATGGAAGGCGAAAACCTTTTTTTGGAATGGTGTAAATCCGTTCAGTAGTTGTTGAGAAAATTAAAGTTAAAGTCAATTATATATCTATAGGCGCGCACACATGCGCGCACCCAAGCGGCTGCGCGCGCGAGCGGAATTTTGCTGCGTGACGTCTGTTAACGTTCGATTAGAAGGAAATCAGGAAGTTTTGTCCGCCATTTTGTCACTGCGAGTAAATATATTGTTCATTTCAAAGCGTTGAAACATGGAAAGGGGAGAAGGTAGAGATTGTCTTCCTGCGTAGGTTTTCTCGGGGTGTGCAGTAAGGCCCTTAAACGCAAAAAGATATAATTTTTCCCCGGAAAAAAAATACGGGGTGCGCGCACTCGGTCGCGCACACCTATTTACAAGAGTGTGGAAAAGGAGGTGAGTGCTTTGATATAAGGTGGCTCTGAAAAGAGCCCTTGTGTTAATTGAGTGTTTTCTGCATTTATAAGTAAGTACCGATGCAGAGCCTGATGTTGCAGAGGAAGATTCTGTTTCCCTCATTCGTGAAATGAACACCGTCTCTCCTATAGACGTCTTGCATGTGGTAGCGCAAGTTGTTGTGGTAAATAGAACCCATGCTATAATCTCTGAGGAACGCAGAAACAGATTTATTTACATGTCTCCTTGCTTTCTCAAATTGTGCACAATGGTGATTGGACCAATTCCATTTCTGTCTTTGGCATATATTGGAATATACCAAGGCAGATCGAGGAAAAAGTGTCATCAATTGTCGAAAGGTGTCTTTTAGAAGCATTTCCAGACCTACCCCAGTGATTGTGCCTAGATCGTTCTCACCACAGTGCACAATTATAAGGTCTGGTTCTGGGAGATGCATAAAAGTTTTCACCAATGGAATCAATTGGTGACATTTCAATCCTCTTTTGGAAATCCATGTTATGTGTACATTTGGTAAGCTGAGGTTGGAAATTCGTCTGCTTACTGCATATGTTTCACTCCAGTGAATATAACTGTGTCCTATTAGCCAGACCTTCATTTTCAAGGGATTTGTAGTCGTCCTCCGATCGGTTCTGGAAGTGGAATGGTAGTTAGAAGTTGAAATTTTAAATAAAGAAAAAGGAAGAGGCTGGGTGTGGTTAAAAAAATAAAAATGATTGGTTGATTGTAACAAGTGGAGAGTGAACAGGTCAATGTTTATGTTAAACGAAAAGTACTATTGGGTGTGAAAAAACAAGACATGTAACAGAGTTGTGGATTGGCAGGTGTTTCTGGAGGGAAAATAGTGTTCTTAGTTTGTTGTAGAACGTTGAGACATGAACTTTTGACCTGTGCCTTCAGGAAGGTGCAGAATGAGGTGTAACCATGGAAACAGCCGGAGATGGCAGTTGGTGATGGGTTCACTCTTTGGTGCCTCTGCATCTGAGTCTGTTCTCTGGTGGCTGACGGACAACTGTTTGTTATTGTGGAGATGAAAGGGTGATAAGGAGAGAAATACGACATAGTGTCTGGCCTGTAGAAGCGTGGGAGCAGTGATTAACTCTGAGTGAAGCGGAACTGTGTCGGTGCTTAGTAACAGTAAAAAAAAATGTTAACAGTGCTATAACTGTCTTTACGGTGCGCGACCTACTAAGAAAGAGTTCACGGGCCGTAATTGGTTTGCAGGTTCTAGTATCAGTAAGTGAGGTCGAGAAAAGAAAACATTCAGGACTTTATTTATGAAGGCCTTGCGCCACCGGTGCGTTACTTTTTCCCATTTTAAGAAATGAGGCACCGGCGGCGGAAGGTCTTCATAAATAAGGTCCTCAGTGACTACAGTTAAGGTTATGTGGAACCCATGAATAGTTTTTCAATATGAAATCATTTCAGTTGACATTATGGATTAAAAGAGAAACCGTGAATATTTGAAATGTTTATTTAGAAATGTACTGTTTTAAAGGCAAATCATTATGTAATATGAGTACAGAAATTGCAAAAAACACAGTAATTGGTATTGTCAGTAGTACATGGAATACAAACGCTATAGTTGAAGAAAAATGAATATAGTTGGAAAAAAACATTGTACACTCTTATAAGGAAGTATATTATATTTTAATAAATGGAAGAAGGTCTCTGGCCTTTCAGTTTGGGAACGATATATGAAAATGCAAGTGGTTATACATCATTAGTTTATGAATCAGCTGTCAAACAACACGAAATTATAATGTCCACTGTTAGTAAAGCAAATAGGTCTGTTCTTCAAAAGAAAATATGGAAAAGAACGTGAAGAATATAGAAAACCAAAAGGAAATGAGGACGTCAATGGCTTGTTTGAGAGTTATTGAAGCATTGTTTAGGGAAAATAGGTAGCTTCTGCTTGTAACAGGAAATCAGTTTTATTATTTGAAAACATGTCAGCCATCCAATTGAGAAGATGAAAGGAGCATTCATGATCTGTCATTATTGGAGCGTCTTTTACCATGATAGGGCAGCTCAGTGGGTTTTCGATGTAGCTCTCTGTTAGGAAATCTTGCGCCGCTGCGAATATATTCCAATGACCCAGAACTCCTTGTATCGCTGCAAAGGCCATAAATCCTCCGGAAAGTATGTCAGCTATCCAATGGAAAAGAGTAAAGCAGTACTGATGATCTGTTATAATCGGAGCGTCTTTTACCATCAGAGGGAGCTCGGTGGGTTTTCGATGTAGCTCGCTGTTAGGAAAGAGTTAAGTGTCCATTGTGTAGGCAAAGTATGCAGCAAGTGCCTCTAACATGAAATCATTGTTATCATCTGAAAACATGTCAGCCATCCAATTGAGAAGATGAAAGGAGCATTCATGATCTGTCATTATTGGAGTGTCTTTTACCATCATTGGGCAGCTCGGTGGGTTTTCGATGTAGCTCTCTGTTAGGAAATCTTGCGCCGCTGCGAATATATTCCAATGACCCAGAACTCCTTGTATCGCTGCAAAGGCCATAAACCCTCCGTTGTAACAAAGCTGTTCATGATCAAGTAACGGATTCATGAGGTGATTGTAATTCGGTTCAGGAGGTACCAAATTGCAGAGACATAAATCCAGGGCCCACGTGAAATAACAGCTCAGGCAATGAAATACAGGCTGCACACAGGTGAAATGCGAATATCGAAATGATAATCGATATGAAGTATTCAAAGTCGAGAGTGGTAAGATGCCGTAGTAGTCAAGCATCCTCTGGCGAAATAGTTCTAAGTGGCCCGGCTCGTTTGCGAAGGCAGGAGGGACATCCATTTTGAATTTCCCAAGATGGTACAGGAAACGGCGCAGCACCGCTGGTTGTATAGCAACTCCACAGAATTAGGTCGCCGGCTATGCAGTGGAGAGGAGCAGAATGTCTTGATACATTTTCTAGGAGTCTAGTCACTTATATATTGCTTAGTGGTTATTAAAAAAGTAGCTTTTTTTGAACTGGAGTATGCGTTAAAAAATAAGGGAGTGATTTGAGGGAGTTGTAAAGCAAGGTCAATTTTTTTTTACATCAATGCTGTTTTCTGTGAACGTTAGCTTAGTGAAAGATATGTGTGTGAGCAGATGCAACGTTCAGTTTTAAATGTGACAATGGCGCTCTTGTTCATGTCTTCCGATTCAAGGTCGGTATTCGCTGCCAAATACAAAGATTAAGAAACGCATGCGTGGGGTACATAGTGTGCATTCTTAAAGGAAAGTAAATGAAGGGTTATTTTTACCGCGTTAGCATTGTCGTTTAAAAAGTTATAGTGATTTCTATTGTATGTGAAGAAAGTGTCACTGATGAAGACTGAAAATAAATCCTTATAAATGATACGGACTGGTGTATTTTAGAAAAGGTTTGTAACATTACATGAATTGTGGAAAAAAAATAATGTAATTGAAAGTGTATGGTTTGAAAATGAAAAGTAGAGGTTTATAGTTCATGTTTTGAAAGCAGTTCTAGAGGGTTAGAAGAAAGTGTATGGTTTGAAAATGAAAAGTAGAGGTTTATAGTTCACGTTTTGAAAGCAGTTCTAGAGGGTCAGATGCATGATAGATTTATTAAAAATAGAACATGTTTTTAAATAGTATTTTGGAAAAAATATGTGTCTTTATGTACTATTTACAATATGTGCCTGTTGCGTATTCTTTGAGTTTTAGTAATCCTGTGTCTTATAAGTTTTCTAGGGGCGGTTTGAGGTTCATGGTGGGTTTGGGCAGGGAGGGTAGGTTGGGGGTTTGTAATAGGGGGTTTGGCTGGGGTGGAGTGTGGAGTTTAGTGAAAAGTGAGGGGGGCGGGGAGTTACGGTGTTTGGTAATGGAGCAGAGTCAGAGGACGCCACATTTGTGTTATGGGCTGCCACGGAAATATGTATTTATTCTCAGAGGTTTATTATATTAAGGATATATATTAGCCTGGTGGCTCTTGTCGTTTTGTTGTTTTGTGTATGTTTATAATGCTGGTTCTGTATTTTTTGTTTATGGACCTTATTGCGACACACAGGGGATTTACGTTGCACAGTTGGCGATCAGAGACTTAGGAAATAAAACTTTATAATTGTAAGGGCTGTAAGCGATAGAAATCGCCCGTTCTCGGTGTAAAAAATATCACCGCTATTGGTGGTATTTTCTACGGTGTTAGTACTCGAAGGAGACTAGTAACATATATGTG
Source organism: Lissotriton vulgaris (assembly GCF_964263255.1). Taxonomy (NCBI): domain Eukaryota; kingdom Metazoa; phylum Chordata; class Amphibia; order Caudata; family Salamandridae; genus Lissotriton; species Lissotriton vulgaris. Next base: position 791,715,841 of record NC_141698.1, read on the forward strand.
TAATAAAATTATGTAATAGGCTCAGCATTTTACATTATCTTGGAGAGCAAAAGTTGATTTTACATAGCAATAAGTCTCTTAGAATTAAGGGACGGAGTGTATATAGTGCTATTTAGTACTCTGCTATGTGATTGATGTCGAATATTTCATAAGAGGAGGCTTTAAAAGATTTACGATAAACTGGTTTTCTAGGGAAGTGGGTGGAGTGTTCCGTGTAAATTGCAGAATAGAAACTAGTAAGAACCAATTGGAAGTGTTGTTTTAAAGTCACATGACTGCACATGCGTGTCTCGACGCCTGTACGCGATAGGTGGGTGCGCGCACCCGGTCGCGCACTATAAGAAAGCGGCGAGAAAATATCAGCTAATATGCTCTTCAAGCTTGTTTTGGTACAAAGAGTTAGTTCTAAAAAGAACTTTTTTTTTTTTTTTTTGGAAACAAGTGTTATGATGCTTTTTATTTCTTAAAGTTGCGACGACATTTTTCAGTATGTCATACTATCCAAATAAAGTGAAGAAATTTAACTTTTCTTGGAGCATTTATGACTCTCAATTATTTGTTTAATCAGAGTAAAGCTTTGCTCTCCGTATACAAGAAGTTCTCCACAGTTTGTGCATTTCATGTGCACGTTCGCCAGATATGGTCTCAAGTCCATCTCAGCACTCGATGGAGATACAGGTCGTCCACCGGAAGATGTGTTGATTACTTCTGATGGTAATAGCGTGGCCTCCGTTTTTCTTGTGAAAAGTGGTCGCTCATTTTCATCAGATTCGGAAGATGAATCCGGAACGGTAGCCATTGTATCGAAGTCTTCGGGAAGATGTTCGACGTTGTTGTCTCTTGAGAGTAGAAAAGAAAGTGATGGTAGTGGGTGGAGTGCTGCGTGTAAATTGCAGAATAGAAACTACCAAGAACCAATTAGAAGTGTTGTTTAGAAGTCACATGACTTCACATGGGAGTGTCAGGTCCTGTACGCGATAGAAGGGTGCGCGCACCCGGTCTCGCACTAAAATAAAGCGGCGAAAAAACATCTTATAATATGCTCTTCGAGCATGTTTTGGTGGAAAGAGTTAGTTCTGAAAAGAACTTTTTTTTTTTTTTTTTTGGGGGGGAAAGAAGTGTTATAATGCTTTCGATTTCTTAAAGTTGCTACTACATTTTTCAGTATGTAATAGTTTGAAAATGAAGTGAAGAAATTTATCTTTTCTTGGGGCATTTGTGACTTTCAATTTTCAGTTTAATAAGAACGAGGCTCTGCTCTCCATACAAAAGAATTTCTCCACACTCGTTGCTTTTCATATGCACCTTCGCAAGATATGGTCTCAAGTCCATCTCAGCACTCGATGGAGATACAGGTCGTCCACCAGAAGATGTGCTGGCCACCTCTGATGGTAATAGCGTGGCCAGGGCTCTTGTCGATGCTTTTGCATAATGCTCAGGATGCCTTTGTTTAACATGCCGCTGCATGGTGTGTGCAGAAAAGGAATATTTTTTATTTGGATTTCCCCTTGAGAGCTCCGAATTGCATATCGTGCAGGTTACTTTTGGCGCATTCACTTTCTTTTGATCTTCAGGATAAGTGAAAAATTGCCAAATGAAAGATTCCTTTTTTCTTCTTAACGGTGGTCGCTCATTTCCTTCAGATTCGGAAGATGAATCTGGTAGGGAAGCCATTTCAGCAAAGACTTCCGGAAGATGCTCGACGTTGTTGTCTCTTGAGAGTAGAAAAGATTGTGAGGAAAGTGGGTGGAGTGCTTCGTGTATATTCCAGAACAGAAACTACTAATAACCAATTGGAAGTTTTGTTTTCAAGTCACGTGACTTTACATGCGCTTCTCAGGACGTGTAGGCGGTGACACTATGTAGTTACGAACGTGATTACATACTTAGGAACTAGCATTCAAAAAAACTATGAAATTCACTGAAAAAAACATAGGTTTTACACACGTTATAGTTAGGAAGTAGCATTTGAAAAACCTATGAAATTCACTGAAAAAACCATAGGTTTGACACCAGTTATAGTTAGCTGGAAATTTTACTGACATAAAACCAATGAAATTCCACGTTATAGTTAGTTGGACTCACTATAACTTGCGCGCGTAATGCACTGCTGATGACATTACATATTACATCACTCATGACATGGTCAGTGACATCACTTATGACATCACTGATGACAGACCTCCTTTAAGTGTAATGTAACCCTTAAAGCACATATTGGAAAATAGAAATTAACATTTTCAAAAAAATGGACATACCCATACCAGTTACAACAACCAATTCAGTAATTCCACCATCTATATACACATTCTCTCATTCACCAACAGTTCTATATAGTCACTCATACATATACTCACTCATCATATGTAGTGATACACCTATACATCCTGTTACACACCGACAATCATCCAAAAGTTACTCACACACATACTCACACATGCAAATAAACTATTGAACATCCATTTATTTGCATATAAAACTATACACACTCAACCACCCAAACAGTCCTGCACATATGGTGTCTTCTAAAAACATACAAAGAGAGAGTTAGTCATTCATGCATCTATGTGATTAGTAATACCCCCATGAAACCATAGAAACACTCATACTGATACTAAAAAAACATCTAAGAACCCAAATACCTACACATGTAGGTACTCATCAACCCATGCAGCCAGTTATTCACAAAGTGAAACACTGATACATATATTTAAATATTTAAACATTACTCGCTAATATATGTATTCACTAAGGTACACTTAATAAGCCAGTTATCCAATCATTTCTTTTTGAAAAAAACATTCATTAAGACAATAATTTAAACATTTATTCTTTCCTCGACCTTTACATATACATATATAAAACATATTTATTTTTTAGAAAGACACACATTCACTGGATGATGTCATAAGTGATGTCACTGACCATGTCATGAGTGATGTAATATGTAATGTCATCAGCAGTGCATTACACGCGCAAGTTATAGTGAGTCCAACTAACTATAACGTGGAATTTCATTGGTTTTATGTCAGTAAAATTTCCAGCTAACTATAACTGGTGTCAAACCTATGGTTTTTTCAGTGAATATATATATATATATATATATATATATATATATATATATATATATATATATATATATATATATAGCAGTAATTCTCCTCCGAAAAAAGAGAAAGTGACCCAGGCAGGGGGTTCAAGGAAGCACTTTATTACTAGCAGAGTCCCGGGCGAATGCATTTCGGCATGTGTGCCTTCGTCAGCGCTCCTCTCCTACTGCTTGCTATGCTGTGGCGTAGGCAAACCTGTCTCGATGCTAGAGTAGTCCAACTTGCTCCGCCCCCTGATGTCGTTGTGCTCTCCCATTGTAGTCCCAATGGACAAAGACTACACAACCCAGAATGCCTCTGTATTGTGCACCCAGGGAAGGAGATGATGTGTGGGGAGTTCGGAGTAGTTATCAAAGACAGGCACAGACTCGAAGAAAGAAGGAGGGTGGGACCAAACGATAATGCAATTTCTCCTCTAGTCCCCTGCCTTGGGCCGCAACAACCTTTCCGCCTGGTGTCCATCACGGGGGTCGGCAAGGAAATCCCTGTCACCCAAGAGGAAGTAAAATACTACCAGACCGCTGTGTATTCCAGGCATCGTGGTGGGTACTGGGCGAGACTGCAACCACAATCGAAGTAAGTGAGCTCGGATGAGCAAACCAGAACGTCCAGACCTCTTGTGCTGCGGGGGTTCACTGTAATGCGTCCTGGCAGCCGCATTGATTTATGGCAGTAATTCTCCTCCGAAAAAGAGAAAGTGACCCAGGCAGGGGGTTCAAGGAAGCAATTTATTAGCAGTAGAGTCCCGGGCGAATGCATTTCGGCATGTGTGCCTTCGTCAGCGCTCCTCTCCTACTGCTTGCTATACTGTGGCGTAGGCAAAGCTGTCTCTGATGCTGGAGTAGTCCATCTTGCTCCGCCCCCTGATGTTGTTGTGCTCTCCCATTGTAGTCCCAATGGACAAAGACTACACAACCCAGAATGCCTCTGTATGGTGCACCCAGGGAAGGAGATGCTGTGCGGGGAGTTCGGAGTAGTTATCAAAGACAGGCACAGACTCGAAGAAAGAAGGAGGGTGGGACCTAACGATAATGCAATGTCTCCTCTAGTCCCCTGCCTTGGGTCGCAACAACCTTTCCGCCTGGTGTCCATCACGGGGGTCGGCAAGGAAATCCCTGTCACTCAAGAGGAAGTAAAATACAACCAGACCGCTGTGTATTCCAGGCATCGTGGTGGGTACTGGGCGAGACTGCAACCACAATCGAAGTAAGTGAGCTCGGATGAGCAAACCAGAACGTTCAGACCTCTTGTGCTGCGGGGGTTCACTGTAATGCATATACATATATATATATATATATATATATTCCACTCCAAATCCACCAAGGGCAATCCTCGCACTGTTGTAGACGGGTGCAGTTAGTGCGGTGGTGGCCCGCACTCTATATCACAGCTCCAGTTTCTAGCAGAAGAAACACTGCACTCAGGGCCCCATCAGAGATGCTTTATTAGACAAGAAACGTTTTCGGCGTGCTGCCTTCTTCAGCTTGTCATTAATTGCACATTCCCTCCTGCTAGTGTTTAAAAACAGGTAAGTTCATTTTCATTGGACATGGCAGTTCTGTAACGAAAGATGACTCACAATTCACACGAAAATCCCAATAATGCATTCTGGGATTTCGAGTTTAGTAGAGCAGCTTGTGGATATTTCGCCGAGCTCCTCTTTGGCTCAATTGCGCTGTGATGTCCATCCCATAGGTGTTTACACCAGCTGCTCAGATCTTCCATATTGTGGATAATCCATGTCCTTTAAAGTTACAGACGTTATAGTTAGTTGGACATTTCACTCGTACAAAACCAAAGAAATTCGGCCGTTATAGTTAGTTGAGCTCACTAGAGTTCGCGACCCCACAATGCACTGCTGATGACATCACATGTTACAAAACTGATGACATGGTCAGTGACATTACTGATGACATCAGTGATGACATCACTCGAGCCATCACCGATGACATCATCCAGAGACTGGGTGATTTTTAAAGTTTTAGAATGCTAATTATAGATACGCAAAGGTGTTTTGAAGAATGAGTGTGTGTATGAGTATCTGAGTGGACGATTTAATGGGTGTGTGACTGACTTTAAGTGATGGGTTGAACTTGTCTTAGTGAATGCATGGGGGAATGACTAATCTGTGTGAATGTCTGTATCAGTCTGTCACTTGGTATGTAAGTGGCTGCATGAGTTGGTGAGTAGCTACATTAGTGTCTATATGGATTAATGATTGGTTGTATGATTACCTGTATGGGTGCCTGAGTGTGTGGGTGGGGGTGTGACTCCCTCCTTGGATATCTGAGTGGGTGATTCAGTGGGTGTATGGGTTCATGAATGCATCTGCGAGTGGCTGTAGGGGTGAGTGAGTGTGCATATGGCTGTGTTGGAGAGTGAATGGACATCTCAGTGGTATATATGTGAGTAACTACATATGTGAAAGGCAGTATATGTGAATGTTGGAGTATATAAAAGACTATATGGGAGAGTGAGTGGTTCTGGGAGTGTCTGTATGAATGAGTGTGTGCTTGTGTCAGAAATTGTTTAAGATAGTAAGTTAGTGTTAGTTTCTGTATGAATAAGTGAGGTGGTCTGTGCATAACTGTATTGGTGAGAAAATGGCAGGGTGACTGACTATAGGTGTGTGAGTATCTATGTGGATGAGTGGCAGTATGTGAGTGTCTATATGGGTGTATGAGTGCATATATCAGTGGCTGCATTGATGAGTGACTGCATGTATGAATGACTGTATCGGTGAGTGAGTGGATGTGTGTAGTGCTAGGAATCAGTGAGTGGGTATGTACTAACTGGTATTGGTGTGTCTATGGTTTCGAGAATGGTAGTCTGTATGTTTAGAGTAGGTGTATGAAAGGTTATATTAGGGTGTGAGGAGGTGCATCAGATATTAAGTTGATGATGTTATTAGTGATGTCATCAGTGATGTCATTTGAGATGTCATCAGTGATGTCACTGACCATGTAATGAGTGATGTAATATGTGACATCATCAGCAGTGCATTGCGGGGGCGTGAGTTATAATTAGCTCAACTAACTATAATAGCTGAATTTCTCTAGTTTCTATGGTTTTTTAAATGCTAATTTCTAAATGTGCCTACATAGTTAGAACATTTGCTGCAAGCTGAAGAAAGACAAAGAAAGAAGCAGGAGAAGTGCAGAAGAGGCAACAGAAGTCCAGAATGAGGAAGAAAGGTGCAGAAAGAAGCAAGAGAAGTGCAGAAAGAACCAACAGAGGTGCGGTAAGACACCTACTTTGACTGTACCTTACAACAGACTCATATAAAGTGGCCTAATCACTAATCCTTCTCCCAATATGTCTCACTTTTCTATTGAAGGTTCACTATTAATTGACTGCTCAGAATGTTAGGTCTTCCTACCAAATATAAAACAGCAATCCTAAGCATATCACTGTTGTAAGTCTGACCAAGTTTGTGAAGGTATGCATGCGTGTCTCTGCCACTTGAATACCTATGTTTCAAATGTCATACTCTGTAAATATGTGTACAAAAAGGTGCATGTATTTCTTTCTGCTCATAATATAGGTCACATGGGTATTCAATAGAATATTTGGGGGCTCTATAACACCTATATACACAAGACATGGCTACCTGTGCAACTGAATGACAGAGCAGAACTGAGAACATTTAACCACCTATAGAAGAAGCTACCCACTTTTTAAGCCACCATCTGCAGATGCATAACACATGTGAGAATACATATACAAGTAGACATATACCTCAGTCACAAGAGCATGCAGACCTTTAAACTTGACAGCTTGCACTTCCCATTTGAGTACAGAAAGAGGTGAGAGAAGTACAGAAAGAAGCAAGAAATGTAGAGAAAGAAACAAAAGAAGTGCAGAAAAAAGGAACTGAGGTGCAGAAAAAGGCAACGGGGTGCAAAAAGAGGGAAGAGGGGTGGAGAAAGAGGCACGGGGCTGTATAAAGAAGCAATAGAGCTGCAGAAAGAAACTAAAGAAGTGCGTAGAAAAAGGAGCAGTGTCAGGTACTAGCCGGTTGCGCCTGCCGAGTGATTAGAACTACATATCCCAAGAGGCCTAGCGGTGGAGGAGTGTTTAAAACAAAGCGACGCGCACTTTCGCGCGTGCGCAATTCTGTGTGCCCAGCCACGTCGGGAGTTTTGGGACACGAGGAGTTTGGATGCCGAGTACAGAGTTTCGAGTGCAAGGGAGAGGATTTACCCTGCAGGATCCGGCAAACCTTGAGAAAGCTACATGGTCAGGTAGGGGGAGAGGAGTCGGAGCCCGGCTCTGTTTCTCGTCGACTTGACATTATAAATACACGAAGAGGGTTCTTCCTTGAAGGAACGGAAAGCCCTCAGATACATTGCGCGTTGTTCCTATCTGGAATCTACTGAAACGCTTCTCCGGACGGAGGAGTATCTAATGCAAATAACTGTGGATTTGGAAGCGTGTTGATCCCCCAGTGAGGAGGAGCGCATTTGGCCACTAACTTTGGAGTACATTTGTCTGCACCATACAGCGTGTAAAATCCCTAAGGGAAGGGAAACGCTGAGCAGATTGTTGGAAAGAGCCCATGACACTCTGAGACTTGGGAAGCGGGATCATTATTTAATGGAGTGTGCTCTACGAGACTCACGTGCATTATAGAGCTAGACTGTTCTTACTGCATCTTGTATTTCTGTTTGCATTGGTTTCTGGTTTGTTTAAGAAGCCTTGCTGGTACCTCGTTTCTGGGGAGGACCTATGAATTACGCAGGAGTTCTTGATTAAAGGTTCTGAGCATATAGGTAATTATGGTTTAGTGAGACCTAAATGAGAGTAGTAGAACTGATGTGTGGATGTGTTAATGTTGTCTGCTTATGTATTACAGAGCCTTTGTCCCTGCAGCCCCCTTCCGTCCTTTATCCCCTGTCTGATCTGAATAGAACTCTGTGTATCCCAGTCAGAGTTCGGAACGATCTGGAAGCGGAACCCTTAAAGTATCACCCAGACCTTGAGGAGCGTGAGGATCTCGACAAACAGAGGTGCAGAAAGGGGCAAAATGGGTGCAGAAAGAGGGAAGAGGGGTGCAGAAAGATGTAAAAGGGGTGCAGAAAGAAGCAAGAGAAATGCTGAAAGAAAGAAGTACAGAAAGAAGGAACAGAGGTGCAGAAAGAGGCAAGAGGGGTGCAAAAAGAGGGAGGAGGGATGAAAAATAAGCAAGGGAAGTGCAGAAAGAAGCAACAGAGGTGCAGAACAACAGATGAGTGGCGGAAAAGGAGGCAAGCAAAGTGCAGAACGAAGCAACAGAGATGAAAAAAGGGGGAAAGGGGTAAATAAAGAGGCAAGAGGGATGCAGAAAGAAGCAAGAGAGTTACAGAAAGAAACAAAAGAAGTGCAGAAAGAAGCAACACGTGTGCAGAAAGGCAACAGGAGTGCAGAAAGAGGGAAGAGGGGTACATAAAGAGGCACACAGTTTGCAGAAAGAAGCAAGAGAGGTGTAAAAAGAAGCAAGAGAAGTGCCTAAAGAAGCAACAGAGATGCTGAAAGGGGGAAGTGGGATGAGAAAGTGGCAAGAGGGATACAGAAAAATGCAAGAGAGTTGCAGAAAGACACAAAAGAGCAGAAAGAAGGAACAGAGGTACAGAAAGAGGCAAGAGGGGAGCAGAAAGAGGGGAAAGGGATACAGAAAGAGCACAAGGGGCACAGACAAAAAGAAGGAACAGAGGTGCAGAAAGAGGCAAGAGGGGAGCAGAAAGAGGTAAAAGGATACAGAAAGAGGCACAAGAAAAGGGAAGTTTAGCTGTTCCAGATTTTAAGGGATATTATCTAGCAGCAGCCTTGCAGTAACTAAAAGGACTTCTCGGGGGAAACACTAATGATAGGTGGCCGGACGGTATTGGTATACCAGATATATATGATTTACTGGTTAGAGATTCGAATAAAGGATTACTTACATTCAAGGAGTTCAATTATTACAAAAGAACAAAGTTTAAGGTCTTCGCTGCTGCTATATCAGTGTGGTCTATGGTCCGGAAAAAAATTAAGTTAGGACGGATGAGTTTTTACACACCTCTATATAAGAACGAGCTCCTCCCAGAAGTGTTTCACGATCAAGTTATGAAAAGATGGGATAACTCTGGGGTGTGCACTATAGGACATATTATAGATGACTCTGGTATAATTTCTTTTGAAAGGGCATGCCAATTATACAAGCTAGATCGTAGAGGCTTTTTAAAATTTCTGCAGATTAGATCAGTAATACAAATGAAAATGCTTGGGGGTGCTAATTTTAAAAGAGAGGATCTGATGAAACACATTCAAGATGAGAAGGGCTGCTCAATCTCACAATTGTATGGGGTGTTGAGTGAATGTAAAGAAGACAACAGGATTAAAGTTTTTGATAAATGGAGGAGGAAGCTAAATTTAGTGGGAAATGAGGGGGAAAAATCGCTGCAGCTTACTAATTCTATTGTCAAGGTTGCTAACTTGCAAGCACAATGTTATAAAACTTTTCATGAATTATATTACACACCGCATAAAATAGCACAATGGGGGGGAATTAGGGGAATATCCTGTCCGAGATGCCAAAGTGTACAGGCTGAAATTATTCATATGTTCTCAGCATGCCCAAATCGAAACCCTCTCAAACAGGAGATTGAAACATTCTTTGGTGATGAACTAGGGATATCAATTAGTTTAACAAATGAGATTATGATTTTGGGTGTTGGGAGAGAAGGGCTGGATATCCCCCATCAAGAATTTATATTTATTGCAATGGCCATAACCCGACTTTGTATAGCAACCCTGTGGAAGTATCCTAATCCCCCGTCATTTAACCAATGGTTCTTAAGAATGTTATCAATATATACCTTGGAGAAATCTTTGTATGAAAAAAAAGGTAGTAAAGCGATGCAGTTAGGTAAACGGATCTGGGCACCGGTAGAGCATTGGAAATTAAGAATAGAGGGGTAATCTATTCTATAATATTATAATAATATTTATTTCTTCTTTTTCTTCTTTCTTCTTTTTCTTTCTCATGATTGTTTTTGTGTAATGATTTATGTGTCTTGAGAATTCTAATTATTCAATGATGTGTATCTGCTGTATGGAATATGTATATGGAACTAAATCATTGGTTGGAACTGTGTGGAATTGTATTATCTGATGATGAAAATAATTAAAAAGAAAGAGGCACAAGGGGCACAGAAAGAAGGGACAGGGGTGCAGAAAGAAGCAAGAGAAGTGCAGAAAGAATCAGCAAAAGTGCAGAAAGAGGCACAATGGGCGCAGAAACAAGTAAGAGAGGTGCACAAAGAAGCAAGAGAAGTGCATAAAGAAGCAACAGAGATGCTGAAAGGGTGGAGTGGTATGGAGAAAGAGGCAAGAAAGATACAGAATAAAGCAAGAGAGTTGCAGAAAGAAACAATAGAAATGCAGAAAGAAGGAAAAGAGGCGCAGAAAGAGGCAAGAGGGGAGCAGAAAGAGGGAAAAGGGGTACAGAAAGAGCACAAGGGGCCCTGAAAGAAAAAAGGGACAGAGATGCAGAAAGAAGCAACAAAGGTGCAGAAAGAGGAATGAGGGGAGAAAGAAGCAAGAGAAGTACAGAAAGTAGCAACAAAGATGCAAAAGGGGGTAACAGGGGTGGATAAAGTGGCAAGAGGGGTTCCAGAAAGAAACAAAAGATGTGCAGAAAGAAATAAAAGAAGTGCAGAAAGAAGGAATAGAGGTGTAGAAAGAGGTAAGAGGGGTGCAGAAAGAGGGAAGAGGGGTGCAGAAAGGAGCACGAGTGGTGCAGAAAGGAGCAAGAGAGGTACAGAAATAAGTAAGAGTAGTAGAGAAAGTAGTAGAGAAAGAAGCAATATAGGTGAAGAAAGAAGCAAGAGGCGTGCAACAAGAGTGAAGAGGGGTGCAGAAAGAGGAACTAAGGGTGCAGAAAGAAGCAAGAGATGTGCATAAAGAAACAAAAGAAGTGAGGAAAGAATGAACAGAGTTGCAGAAACAGGCAAGAGGAGTGCAGAAAGAGGCAAAAGGGGTGCAGATAGAAGTGAGAGGTACAGAAAGAAACAAAAGAAGTACAGAAAGAAAAAAAGAGGTATAGAAAGAGGCAAGAGAGGTGAAGAAAGAAACATAAGAAGTACAGAAAGAAGCAAGAGAGATGCAGAAAGAGACAAGAGGAGCACAGAAAGAGGGAAGAGTGGTGCAGAAAGAGCCATGAGGGGTACAGAAAGAAGCAAGAGAGGTGCAGAAAGAAGCAAGAGAAGTGCAGAAAGAAGCAACAGAGATGCAAAAAGTGGAGAGCAGGGTGGAGAAAGAGGCAAGAGGGAAGCAGAAAGAAAGAGAACGAAGTGCAGAAAGAGGCAACTAGGTTTGCAGAAAGAAGGGACAGAGGTGCAGAAAGTTGCAAGAGAAGGGCAGAAAGAAGAAACAGAGGTGCAAAAAGAAGAATGAAGGGTGGGGAAAGAAGGAACAGAAGTGCAGAATGTAGCAACAGAGATGCATAAAGGGGGAACAGGGACAGAGAAAGTGGCTTACGGGGTGCAGAAAGAAGCAAGAGAGGTGCATAAAGAAACAGAAGAAATACGGAATGAAGCAAGAGATGTGCAGAAAGAAACAAATCAATTGCAGAAAGAAGCAATACAGGTACAAAAAGGTAAGAGGAGTGCCTAAAGAGGAAAGAGGGGTACAGAAAGAGGCACAAGGGTTGCAGAAAGAAGCAGGAGAGGTGCAAAAAGAAGCAAGAGAAGTGCATCAAGAAGCAACAGAGATGCTGAAAGGGAGAAGTGGGATGGAGAAAGAGGCAAGAGGGATAAAGAAAAAAGCAAGAAAGTTGCAGAAAGAAACAAAAGTGCAGAAAGAAGGAATAGAGGTGCAGAAAGAGGCAAGGGGAGCACAAAGAGGAAAAAGGGATACAGAAAGGGGCACAAGGGGCACAGAAAGAAGGGACAGAGGTGCAGAAAGAAGCAATAGAAGTGCATAAAGAAGCAAAAAAAGGTACATAAAGAAGAATGAGGGGTAGAGAAAGAAGCAAGAGAAGTACAGAAAGTAGCAACAGAGATGCAAAAGGGGGAACAGGGGTAGAGAAAGTTGCAAGAAGGGTTCCAGAAAGAAGCAAGAGGGGTACCGAAAGAATTAAAAGAAGTACAGAAAGACGGAACAGATGTGTAGAAAGAGGCAAGAGGGGTTCCAGAAAGAAGCAAGAGGGGTACAGAAAGAAAAGAAGTACAGAAAGAAGCAAAAGAGATGCAGAAAGAGGTAAGAGTAGTGCATAATGAAGATATAGAGGTGAAGAAAGAGGCAATAGGGGTGCAAAAAGAGGGAAGAGGGGTGTAGAAAGAGGCACAAGGGATACAAAAAAAGCAAGAGATGCGCAGAAAGAAATAACAGGAGTGCAGAAAGAAGGAACGGAGGTACAGAAAGAGGCAATTGGATTGCAGAAAGAGGCAAAAGGGTTGCAGAGCGAAGCGAGAGCTACAGAAAGAAACAAAATAGGTACAGAAAGAAGGACAAGAGGTGAAGAAAGAGGCAAGAGAGGCCAAGAAAGAAAAAAAAGAAGCAAGAGAGATGCAGGAAGAGACAAGAGGAGAGCAGAAAGAGTGAAGAGGGGTGCAGAAAGAGGCAGGAGGGGTACAGAAAGAAGTAAGAGAAGTGAAGAAAGAAGCAAGAGAAGTACAGAAAGAAGCAACGGAGATGCAAAAAGTGGGGAGCGGGGTGGAGAAAGAGGCAAGAGGGATACAGAAAGAATTAGAGTGGTAAAGAAAGAACCAAAAGAAGTGCAGAAAGAAGGTACAGATGTGTAGAAAGAGGCAGGAGGGGTGAAGAAAGAAGCAACAGAGATGCACAAGGGGTGGAGAAAGTTGCAAGAGGGGAGCAGAAATAAGCAAGAGAGGTGCAGAATGAAACAAAGGAAGCACAGAAACAAGAAACACTAGTGCAGAAAGAGTTAAGAGGGGTGCAGAAAGAAGCATGAGTGGTTGCGAAAGAAGCAAAGAGATGTAGAAAGAAGCAAGAGTGGTGCAGAAAGAAGCAATAGTGGTGCAGAAAGAAGCAACAGAGGTGCAGAAAGAGGCAAGAGGGGTGCAAAAAGATTGGGAAGAGGGGTGCAGAAAGAGGCATAAGGGGTTAAGAAAGAAGCAAGGGATGTACAGAAAGAACCAAAGAAGAGCAGACAGAGGCAACAGAGGTGCAGAAAGAGGGATGGGGAGGAGAAAGAGGCAAGAGAAGTGCATAAAGAAGCAACAGAGATGCAAAAAGGGGGAATGGCGGGAGAAAGTGGCAAAATAGGTGCAGAAAGAAACAAAAGAAGAGCAGATACCAAGAACAGAGGTGTAGAAAGAGGCAAGAGGAGTGCAGAAAGAGAGAAGAGGGGTGCAGGAAGAGGCACAAGGGGTGCAGAAAGAAGCAAGAGATGTACAGAAAGAACCAAAGGAAGAGCAGAAAGAAGGAACACAGGTGCAAAAAGAGGCAACAGGGGGTGAAGAAAGAGAGAAGAGGGGCACAGAAAGAGGCACAAGGGTTGCAGAAAGAAGGGACAGAGATGCAGAAAGAAGCAAGGGAGGTGCAGACAGAAGGAACAGAGGTGCAGAAAGAGGGATGGGGAGGAGAAAGAGGCAAGAGAAGTGCATAAAGAAGCAACAGAGATGCAAAAAGGGGGAATGGGCGGAGAAAGTGGCAAAATAGGTGCAGAAAGAAACAAAAGAAGAGCAGATACCAAGAACAGAGGTGTAGAAAGAGGCAAGAGGAGTGCAGAAAGAGAGAAGAGGGGTGCAGGAAGAGGCACAAGGGGTGCAGAAAGAAGCAAGATATGTACAGAAAGAACCAAAAGAAGAGCAGAAAGAAGGAACACAGGTGCAAAAAGAGGCAACAGGGGGTGACGAAAGAGAGAAGAGGGGCACAGAAAGAGGCACAAGGGTTGCATAAAGAAGGGACAGAGATGCAGAAAGAAGCAAGGGAGGTGCAGACAGAAGGAACGGAGCTGCAGAAAGAGGGATGGGGGGAGAAAGAGGCAAGAGAAGTGCATAAAGAAGCAACAGAGATGCAAAAAGGGGGAATGGGCAGAGAAAGTGGCAAAATAGGTGCAGAAAGAAACAAAAGAAGAGCAGATACCAAGAACAGGGGTGTAGAAAGAGGCAAGAGGAGTGCAGAAAGAGAGAAGAGGGGTGCAGGAAGAGGCACAAGGGGTGCAGAAAGAAGCAAGAGATGTACAGAAAGAACCAAAAGATGAGCAGAAAGAAGGAACAGAGGTGCAGAAAGATACAACAGGGGGTGTAGAAAGAGACAAGAGGGTTGCAGAAAGAAGCAAGAGGCATGTAGAAAGAAGCAAGAGAGTTGCAAAAATAAATAAAAGAAGTGCTGAAAGAAAGAGCAGAGGTGCAGAAAGAGGGAAGAGGGGTGCAGAAAGAAACAAAAGCAGTCTAGAAAGAAAGAACAGAGGTGCAGAAAGGGGCAGCAGGTGTACAGAAAAAAAACTAAAGAAGCAACAGAGGTGCAGAAAGAGGCAAGAGGAGTGCAGAAAGAGGGGTGCTGAAAAAAGCACGAGGGTGTAGAAAGAAGCAAGAGAGATGTAGAAATAAGCAACAGAGGTGTAGAAAGAAAAATGAGGGGTAGAGAAAAAGGCAAGAGGAGTGCAGAAAGAAGCAAGAGAGGTGCAGAAAGAAATAAAAGAAGTGCAGAAAGAAGGAACAGAGGTGCATAAAGAGGCAAGAGTGGTGTACAAAGACGGAGAAGGGGTGCCAAAAGAAACAAAAGCAGTGTAGAAAGAAAGAACAGAGGTGCAGAAAGGGGCTACAGCTGTACAGAAAACAACAAAAGAAGTGCAGAAAGAAGCACCAGAGGTGCAGAAAGAGGCAAGAGGAGTACAGAAAGAGGAAAGAGGGGTGCTGAAAGAGGCACAAGGGTGTAGAAAGAAGCCAGAGAGATGCAGAAAGAAGCATAAGAAATGCATAAAGAAGCAACAGTGATGCTGAAAGGGGGAAGTGGGATTGAGAAAAAGTCAATAGGGATAGAAAAAGAAACTCAAGAGGTGCAGAAAGAAACAAAAGTAGTGCAGAAAGAAGGAACAGAGGTGCAGAAAGATGTGAGATGGGTGCAGAAAGAGGAAAGAGGGGTATGAAAGAGGCACGAGGGGTACAGAAAGGTGCACCGCTGCTAGGGCCAGATGTTAATGAGGGAGCTGATAACATGGATGGATGGATTAGATCAGAAATTGATCAGTTGGGCCTGTAAGACTAAATAAACAATGGGAAAAAGGGCTTCTGCCCCTTGGTACAATCCAGACCTTAAAGCCATAGAAGTCAGGTGTAGGCACTTAGAGAGGATCTGGAGGGGCGATTACATCGAACACAGAAAACCTCCCTATAAACTCACCTTAGAGGAGTACAAGGAAGCTTACAAAAATGCGTAAAGGAAGTACTTTACTAGTAAAATTGAGGAGGCTAAAAATTACTCAAGAGAGTCTTTCAAGACGGTCACGGCGCTATTCAAACTAAATCAAGAAAATCTATTTGTTCCGGACCAATGTTTTTGCAACAAGATGGCAAGCTTCTTCCAGACTAAAGTACAACTGATTATGACAAACTGGTAGGGCAATTCCTGAACTCCTCTAATACCAGTACACCTGAGCCAGCTGACTTAAACAGGCCGACCATGTCAAGTCAGTTGAACACTTTTACCGCTCTATCTGTGAATAGAACAAATGATCTGTTACTAGCAGCAAAATCCTGGTCTCCAACATACCCTTGCCCGCCGGCTATAATACATTTGGTATCAAATAAGTTCAGTAACTAACTCGCCCCACTTCTAAATAACATCATGAGTCAGGAATGTTCCCCACTTCTTTGAAGAAGGCATGTATTTGGCCAATCTTAAAGAAACCATCCTTGGATCCCTAAGCGGTCAAAAACTATTGGCTCATATCTTGTCTACCATTAGTGGAAAAAATATTGAAACATCTATGAATCAAGATTTAATGAGCTGCCTGGCGCTTAGTAATATCCTAGACCATTCTCAACATGGTCTCAGACAACAGCACTCCACGGAATCCGCCCTAATTATGGCCACCAAGAAAATACTTCGAAAACTAGATGGAGGAGAAAAGGCCATTCTAATGCTACTGGACCTCTCAACCACATTCGATATCGTGAACCATCAGGTACTAACTCAAAGGCTGAAGGCTGAAGGCAATAGGAATCAATAAGGTGGCTCTTAGCCTTCTGGCCTCGTTCCTCGTGGCAAGGAAACAGAGGGTGTGCTGGGGTAACTATCTATCTGGGAGATCATCCCTCCCCAGTGGAGTTTCCCGGGGGTCAGCTTTGTCCCCAACACTCTTCAACATTTATGTGACACCTCTAGCTGACCTAACCAGGGGGCATGGGTTCTCATTGGTGTCGTTCACTGATGACACTCAACTTGTAATTTCCATCTCTTCAAGTGCGGATACCGTTGCTGGGGTATTCTATGGCTGTCTAAAACATATTATGGATTGGATGCACCGGAATTACCTTAAACTAAATACGGGAAAAACAGAGGTGATGGAGTTTTGGACTGGGACACCGCTCTGGACCCATGAGTTGTGGCCGACGGATGCAGATCAATGCCAAGTACCCGCAGATAAGGTCAGGAACTTGGGAATCTTGCTGGTTGATCAACTACGTTCATAGGCCAAATTAATCAGCTTACATCAGCCTGCTTTTTTCAACTAAAGATCCTACGGAAATAAGTTTCCTTTATCCCCCTAGACCTATGGATATTGATTGTAGTCGCTTTGATCATTTCATGGATTGACTGCTGTAATGTCCTCTTTATGGGCATTAACAAATGCCAACTGTCCAAACTACAATATCTGAAAGTGCTGCAGCTAGAATGCTGCTAAACAGCCCAAAGTTCCATTGCATCTCCAGCAGCATTAAAACACTTCACTGACTGCAGATGCAACAGCGAATTAAATTTAAGGCTTGGTGCCTGGTACACAAAGCCCAGTTTGGTGGAGGAGCAGCAGAAGTACAGAAATTTTCCAGGAGTATAATCCTCAGCGTAATCTTAGACTCGCTAACAAAGGTCTAGTCCAGGTACCTAGAATACAAAGGGCTATATGGGGAGGTAGAAGCCTTGCATATTGTGCGTCCAAGTTATGGAATGAATTACCAGACGACATCAGACTACAACCCTCCAGACCTCGATTCAAGAAATTGCTGAAGATGTGACTATTTACCAGGCAGAAGTAAGGCAATCTTATTGTGCTAAACCAGCTTCCTGCTATAGCACCAAGATGCCTCGGCATTCATGCGCTTTTTAAGCCTACTACTTATTTACTCACTTACTTCCAACCTAGACAAAATGGAGAGTATAGAGAGACATTAGAAAGACCAGTTTTAATAATACATGGCAAGGTGCTTTTCAAGTTGCACAAAACCTGCTCATGTTTCCTCACTGTAGACATACTCATGCTTTTGTTGGGGCTGAAAAGTCAACTCAACGTGAAAGTGTACATACATACAGCAGGCCAGGCAAAAGGACACAAGTGAAAAATACAACACATAACAGGTGTTTTACGACAATCAAGACACAATAACAACGTAAATGGGATGGTGAAATCTCCAAAGGTGAGCACAGGGATCTTACCCTTTGGATCCATCAGTAACTCCCCTTAGGTCTCAATAAGTAGGTAGTGCACTGCAGCTAAACATAACAAGGAGATGTTAGCAAGTAAGGTTAATGGTAACAAGTCCTCCGGAAAGTGCGTAGAGTTGGTACCTGTTGATAGCTCAGGATGATGGCTGTACTCAAGTGGTACTGCGCAGAGAGTGCCAGAGATGAACCCGACCTCTCCTTGCCTGGACTGGGAATGAGAAGAGGAAAGAAAGCAGTATATCAAGTGTCCTTAATTTCCCTAATTGTGATAAGGTGTCTGCTCCGGCTGGGATCGCTCAGAGTTTGGTGGGCAGAACCGTTGCCATAGTCATTGGTGACCAGTGGCGGAGGGTGCCTGGTTAGCATGGCTGTTGTTAGAAACAATGGTGAAGGGGGCCAAATGTGCATGCAATAACAGGCGAAGCGGCTGGCAGAGAAGCCATGGCAGCCATCTTGGAAAGTTAGCCTGGGCCCCTCATTGCACTGTATGCAGTTGAAGAATTTCCAGTAGACTAAAATTAAATTCATTTTAATAAGAAGGACGCAGCACACAACACAGACCTAAGCCCTCCAGAGCAACAGTGCAACTGAATGCATGGGAGGTTGCATTCTAAGATAAAGTTCTAATGGAACTAGAATGACATGCAAATACAAACACATGGAAGAAAGTTTATATTGTGAATATAACATACAACAATTAACAAATGCCAACATACTATCTAACATAATCTAGGAATTTTGTAGGCAGAGATCTCAAACATGTAGAGCCCTTGACCCTATTAGGAATTGAGTCATAACTTGTACCTGTGGTATCCAAATTTCTTGTTTGGATGTTGTAAGAAGTACTTGGCAAACACCAATCAGCCTCTGAGTCATCAAAACTATCATTATGTGATGTAAATCTGGTCCTATAATTTACAGGACACTTAGATACACATCTGATATTCCACAACTTGCCATCTTGAGTTATCATTGAATTTCTGAACAATTTGGTGATCTTAATAGGTCTAAAAAACTTACTAGAACATTTACTTTGTATGCCTGGTTTTTTTACTCTCGCCCAATCTCCAATTTTAAAATTATGCTGCTTAGTGTTCCACTTCTTGTCAAACCATTCTTTGTACTTTTTCTGTTTTTCCTTAATTCTTACAGTTGTATGAAAATTATTATAATCATTTTTAATGTTACTCTTACACTTTTCTTTGAGCCACCAAGGACACATTTTTGAAGCAGGATCCCTACCTTTCAAAAGGCGAAAAGGACTAACCTCTGTGGTAGAGTGTGGTGTAATTCTATACATCCATAATCTTTCCCTCAATGTTTGTTTCCAATCATCTTTCTCCTTAAATACCTCAGCAATATACTCCTTCAACACCCTATTAAAGCGTTCCGCCTGTGCGTTCTCATTGGGTGCATATAGTGATGTGGTGATGTGTTTTATACCCTGACACTTAAGATATTCCTCCATATCGTTAGAAATCAATTGCACACCATTGTCTGTGACAATGGCCGAGGGACACCCTTTTCTAGCAAACACTTCCTTTAAAAAATCCAACACTTTATTGGTAGTGGCCATTGGCACCAACTTCACTTCTGCCCATTTTGAGTGATAATCTACTAAAACCAAGGCATATCATGAATCAAGTGGTAAATTAAGAAAAGGACCTGAAATATCAAAAGACAATTTCTTCCAAGGTTCCTCTGGCTAATCCACACTCTTAAGTGGAGGAACATTGACTTTAAGCATTTTATCATTTGATTTGCACAGCACACTTCACACTCTCTGACAACATTATCCACCATACGATCCATTCCCTGCCACCAAAAATAACTCCTTACTAACCTATTCATTGCCGACATACCTGGATGTGAAACATGTGCTAGCTTAAGAATACTTTCTCTCACTCCAAATGGTAGAATACATTAACCACTTTGGTAAATAAAATCACCGTCCAACTTTAACTCTTCTGACACTTTAAACATAGGCATAAGTTCTTCTGAAATCTTATTTTTCTTTGGCCACCCTCCACCATATACTTCTTTACTAATTGCCACAACAGGCCATCTTTTTCAGATTCTCTCCACTTATCCTCTGAGATATCAGCAAATGCTCCAATCACCACATCCTTAAAAGTAGCAACACATCCAAATCATCACTTCCCTTCTCAATCATTGAGTCACACGGATGACGTGACATGAAATCAGCCGTCACATTACTCTTTCCTGGAACAAATACAGTATTGATACAATATTCTTGCAATCTAGATGTAAGTCTCGCAATTCTTACGGTAGAATTCCAACCACCACCAGGTTAGAGTATATTTACCAAAGGTTTATGATCAGTTCTTAAGGTAAACTTGGTACCCCAAATGTAATTTCTATAATGCACTATGGCCCAAACACACGCCAGTAATTCTTTTTCTATTACAGCGTAACGTCTCTCTGTTTCATTTAACGTTCTTGATGCAGAACACATATTCTATTCTGCATCGCCACTACTTTGTGATAACATACCTCCAATACCATATAGACTTGCATCTACTGTGATGATACAATGTTTTTTTAAACAAAAAGGTCTTAATGTTGAAGCATTTAGAATATCCAGTTTGATATCAGAAAATTCATGTTGCTGAACTTCTGTCCAGACAAATTCTGCACCATGTCTTAATAATTTCCTTAAAGGCTCCATCTTTGTAGCAAAATTTGTCACCAACTTAGAATAGTATTCGCACATACCTGCACATGATAGCACTCGCTCTTTGTTTTTTGGTGCAGGAGCATTTATAATACCATCAACATTTGATCTCTTTGGAACCACAAAAATCCCCTGTGAGTGTATGTCCCAATTACTCTACACTCCTCTGAAACATTTTACATTTGTTACCTTTCAAAGTCAAGCCACTGTTCTCTAGCCTACGACACACTTCAGTCAAATGTTTAAGATGATACTGATCATTTGCTGAAAATATTAAAATATCATCTTGAAAGCATTTTACATAAACCTCAATGTCTCAGAAAATATTAAACATAATTCTTTGAAAGACTGAAGCCGCCGAGGCCAAACCAAACGGCATTCTTGTGTATTGGTATAGACCCTGTGGAGTAATAAATGCAATTAACATTTTTGAATCTTCCGTCAATGGAACTTGATGATATGCTGATCTCAAGTCCAGTGTAGAGAACACCTTTGCACCTTTTAGCATAGAGACCACTTCATTTATGTTCGGTAATGGGTGACAGTCTACAATTATTCCTGTGTTTAAAGCTCTTAAATCGACGAATAGCCTCAATTTTTTATCCGGTTTCCGGACCAAAACAATGGGTGAAACTCATTCTGACGAATTAATGGGTTCAATAATGCCTTCTGCCACCAGTTCCGATAGCATTTCCTTCAGTTCCTCTCTTACATTAATTGGTACTGGTCTAATTTTTTGTCTCACAGATGTGACTTGCTTTTTAATTTAATCGGATGAGAATAATCTTTGAGTTTCCCCAATGAGTCTGAAAACACTTTCTTGAAAGAATCTTTAACCATCTTTTCCATATTCTCAGCATCTGTTGCTGAAATATAATTGATACCCCATGCCTCATCTAATACCACCGGATCCTTAAGTCTTGGATTCAACATTATGCCAAGCTTCAATTGATCCTTCCATCCAAGCACATTTATTCTCTTTACCGCTACATAAAGATGTATGTTTGCAAATCTTTCTTTGAAATATAAAACAGTTTCAAAATAACCCACCTTGTCAATGCGTGTGCCATCATAACTTACCAGGTTTATATCTGATGCAACAATTTTATTAATGTCCCAAACACTTCCCAACTTTTCTTCAAAGTACTCTTTTGAAATAATGGTCCATGGCAACCCTGAGTCAGCCATGAGACTAAGTTCTACATTGCACAAATGTACTAAACGCATTGTAGGATTGGTAATGGACCTGTTGTTCGAGTCTTCGACCCTTCCCACAGTTTCCATCAAAGATACCACAAAACCTGAATTGGATGTAATGTCCAGAGGCTTTTCTTGTCCTCCAGAACTCATCTCTTGTCTAACTTCTTCTCGTATACATGAAATCCTGGGATGATATTGATTTGGATTTCTTTTTTGGTCTCTACACATGTTTGCAAAGTGTCCAATCCTACCACAGTTTTTACATTCTCTTTTAATAGCAGGACATCCATTAAATGAAGCTATATGACTTTTATTTCCACATCTATAGCAAGATATATTTCTTTTGATTCTATCAAATCTTTTAAATCCATTTCCATATGTATTCTGTGACGTGAACTACTTTGAGCTGTGTAACTCATTCCTTGGTTCATCCTGTCTTTTCATTGTACCTACTTCCTCTGTTTTTTTCATTTTTATTACCCATGTTCTTGACTGTGTGCATCCATTTCTCTGTTTGCTCAAATGCTTTTGCAGTTGAAATTGCTTCTGAAAGTTTTGGATCACCCATCACCCATAGTTGTTCCTGCGTTTTTTTACATCTAACACTATAATTTGATCCCTTATCATTTCATCCGAAATGATTCCAAAACTACAATGTAAACTTAAGGAGCGTAAAGCTGTTAAAAAATCATCAAAGGACTCTCCCTCTTCTTGTTTCCTAGTATAGAATTTAAATCTATTCAGAGCTATGTTACTAATTGGTTTACATCTTTTTTCCATCCTTATCAAGGCTTCATTGTATACATTTGTAGCTTCTGTATTTTCTGCAACAGTAATTTGAGGCAACGCCCTAAACACCATTTGACCCTCCGATCCAAGACAGTGTAGTAATATACTTTTTTTCTTTCTGCCCCCATTCTTTCTCCATTTATAACCTTCATGTAGTTTATAAACTCTTCTTTCCGCCTCGCCCAAGGTAATGGTAGTTCACCTTTAGATTGCAAGAATTTCGCCGGAGGATCAAATTGCATTGCCATGGTTATAAATATTTGTATATATATATTTCTCTAATAACAGCTTCATTGACTTTATATCCTTGAACAATGTAAAAAGTCCTTTTATTTTTGCTTGTTATACTATTAACTTCTGAAGATCAAAACTGTATAAATTGTAATAAACCATTCACTTTTTAGTCTTATATATTTTCCTTATTTAATGCTCCTTTAATTAAAATATGCACTTACTTCCTCCGTAGTCTCTTCCCGAATATTTTGTTCGTGAAAAATAATGACACGAGTAAGCTGTTCGTGTCTTTTACAGCTAGCGTTTTGGGGCCAGATGTAGGTCGGTCGGTAACGGCCGAAAATCGGTATTTTCGGCCGTTACCGACCGGTATACAAGATTTGGCATGTAGGGGGCAATATTTTACCGAATCGGTAAAATTACCGATTCGGTAATTTTACCGATTCGGTAAAATAAAAAATCGGTAAATTTACCGATTTGAAGCCACCCATATGTAGGTGGGACTCTTCAGAGTCCCAGGAGTGTAAACGATTCGGTATTTTACCATCAAAACCAATTTGATGGTAAAATATCGATTCCGGTGTGCATGCACATGTGTGCATGCACACCTATGTCATGTGACAGACAGACCTGCCCTTAGGGCAGGTATTAGAATTGGATAAATGCACAGCGATTTATACCTCTCAAAGTTCAACAATTAATCGTTTTTTTGGTGCACCGTAAGGTGGCGTCGAGGGTCCTGCGACGTCAAGATACACAGCACTGATGTGGCACTAGAGAATCTCTAGTGTCATCCCTTACCGGGCACACAAATATTTGTCTTCCCACACAAAGAAGACTTTCAATCCAGTGTATCAATTGTTCATGAAATTTATTTTATATTTGTAGAAGAATTTATCATCATCATTTCATGTTGTTCGTGCAATATGATTCTCATGTTTGTAAATCAGACATTGTCATAATAAGGCATCCAATGCATTTCGGGCATTATATAGCATGCCCTTCATCAGGGAAATAGACACTGTAAAACAAGGAATAATAAAATCATATCATCAAAAAGATTCTGTGTGAGTCTTATTAACATCAATCATGACATAAACAATACAAGGTCTGCTTACTATGTGCTTATAAGTCAATATGAACTGTGTGTGAATCACATGCTGTGGTTAGTATTAGTGAAAGAACAGAACAGAAAGAATCTTCTCAAAGAAAAATACTCTAACTCACATGGCTGGGTCTCTAACAATACTTGTAGTTCTGCAAATCAAAAATGAAGCAGTGTTACAAAAAACAGCCTCAAATGGTGGGGCAGTTCATAAAGCAAAAACATACTAACAACCAGGCTGGTGGTCTATAAAGTCCCTCACAACTAACCTTGCTCAAAAATAGGCGCGCGATTACGTCCTTCTCTCCTCGTACTCCGCGATGGTTCAATGAAATGCCTATCGCGTTCACCTATTTAACCTGGATTCTGGTCATGTGACGAGTCACATGGCATGGCCATAGAAGAAAGACTCATTATCGAGGGTAGCGAACCTGGGTATGCTGTCTTAAGTAATACCAGAGTCACTGATCTAAATGCTGGTTATCATGATGAGTGGCCTGGAGAGCCGGTAGTAAAAAATTCTAAAAAATGTTGAAAAGGATATGAATGAGCTAACGGAATTAAAAAATTAGGTTAAAAAATGTAAAATGGTTAGAAAGAAATACCGGGAATCGAACTGATCACTACTGGGATGTTAAATGAGCTGTTCTATGGTTGGTGCTATTGTAGAGAGTGAAGAAATGGAAAAGAATGTAAAGAGTGTAAGTGTCAGATGTGTATATGAACTCACATAGTATACACAAGGAACAGTCAGGGGAGCAATTAATTATAGGTAGCATGCAAATTCAATTCTTTCATTTAACCCCAATGGTTTCTGGCAGGATAAATTTTGTATCCAATAGTTCTCTCTCTGCAGAAGGTATTTGGAATTGTCTCTGCCTTCTACTTTCTGGACCGTTTCAAGGATAATGAATTTGATCTGGGAGATGTTATGATGTTCTTCAACAAAATGGGAGGATAATGCAGATTTCATATTTTCCAAACGAATGTTGGACTTATGTTCGGTTAGACGTACTTTGATTCGACGTTCCGTCTTACCAACATACATTTTGCCACAAGGACATCTGATTCCGTAGATAACATTACTCGATTCACAGGTGGCATTTACCTTTAGTTTGATGGGGTAACCTTTTGAAGGATGACAGAATGTGTTACCACGGATTACGTTGTTGCAACTTCCACAGTTAAGGCAAGGTTTCGTACCAGAGAATTTCGTTGCAGGTGTTGAGGTTGTACATATTTTGTGTTGAAGAATTTCTCCAAGATTCTTTGATCTAGTGTAAGCAAAGATGGGAGGTTGATTGAACGACTGTTTGAAATCGGGTTCAAGATTCAGGATGGACCAATGTTTTAAAATGGTTTGTTTGTATTTCCTGCTGGATGTAGAATATCTTGATACCACCACTGTCCGTGTTTGTTCAGATTTAGTTTTGATGGTTAGAAGTTTCTCTCTATCCAATGTTTCAACCTTTTTCTTTGATTGCTCTAGTAGAGATTCAGGGTAACCTCTATCCAGGAATTTCTTTTTGACTTCTCTTAGTTTGACACCTAATGCATTTTCATCTGAGGTAATTCTCTTTACTCTTGCCATTTGTGAAAACGGCAGGTTGTTAATCAAGTTAGGTTGATGAAAACTCGAGTATAACAACATGTTGTTCCTGTCCGTTGGTTTGGTGTAAACATCTGTTTTAAACCCTGTTGGAGTTCTAGTGACTTTAACATCCAAGAAATTAACTGCAGTTTCTGATGTGGTCCATGTCAGTTGGATTCGTGCGTCCAGATTGTTGAATTTAGTGAGTTCCGTTATTAGTTTCTCCTCTGAGTTAGACCAAAGAATGAAAAGGTCATCAATGTATCTGATCATTGTTTTGAGATTGCGAGACCATTCTGTGTTCAAAAAGATATGTTGATTTTCATACCACTGCATGAATATGTTGGCATACGTGGGTGCTGCCGAATTGCCCATAGCCATGCCGGTTAATTGTTGGTACCAAGCTTCATTGACCTTAAAATAGCTGTGATATAGAATATCCATCAGAAAAACTAGTTATGTGCACTGCAGATGTTTGCAGTTTATACACCAGCATACCCCACGACATGGGTTTAGAGGCAATAGAGTCTGCTCTTTTAAACACAGACCTTGATCAACAATTTCAAACTTTCCTCATGGAGCTGATGTGTTTTATTCTATATCACAGCTATTTTAAGGTCAATGAAGCTTGGTACCAACAATTAACCGGCATGGCTATGGGCAATTCGGCAGCACCCACGTATGCCAACATATTCATGCAGTGGTATGAAAATCAACATATCTTTTTGAACACAGAATGGTCTCGCAATCTCAAAACAATGATCAGATACATTGATGACCTTTTCATTCTTTGGTCTAACTCAGAGGAGAAACTAATAACGGAACTCACTAAATTCAACAATCTGGACGCACGAATCCAACTGACATGGACCACATCAGAAACTGCAGTTAATTTCTTGGATGTTAAAGTCACTAGAACTCCAACAGGGTTTAAAACAGATGTTTACACCAAACCAACGGACAGGAACAACATGTTGTTATACTCGAGTTTTCATCAACCTAACTTGATTAACAACCTGCCGTTTTCACAAATGGCAAGAGTAAAGAGAATTACCTCAGATGAAAATGCATTAGGTGTCAAACTAAGAGAAGTCAAAAAGAAATTCCTGGATAGAGGTTACCCTGAATCTCTACTAGAGCAATCAAAGAAAAAGGTTGAAACATTGGATAGAGAGAAACTTCTAACCATCAAAACTAAATCTGAACAAACACGGACAGTGGTGGTATCAAGATATTCTACATCCAGCAGGAAATACAAACAAACCATTTTAAAACATTGGTCCATCCTGAATCTTGAACCCGATTTCAAACAGTCGTTCAATCAACCTCCCATCTTTGCTTACACTAGATCAAAGAATCTTGGAGAAATTCTTCAACACAAAATATGTACAACCTCAACACCTGCAACGAAATTCTCTGGTACGAAACCTTGCCTTAACTGTGGAAGTTGCAACAACGTAATCCGTGGTAACACATTCTGTCATCCTTCAAAAGGTTACCCCATCAAACTAAAGGTAAATGCCACCTGTGAATCGAGTAATGTTATCTACGGAATCAGATGTCCTTGTGGCAAAATGTATGTTGGTAAGACGGAACGTCGAATCAAAGTACGTCTAACCGAACATAAGTCCAACATTCGTTTGGAAAATATGAAATCTGCATTATCCTCCCATTTTGTTGAAGAACATCATAACATCTCCCAGATCAAATTCATTATCCTTGAAACGGTCCAGAAAGTAGAAGGCAGAGACAATTCCAAATACCTTCTGCAGAGAGAGAACTATTGGATACAAAATTTATCCTGCCAGAAACCATTGGGGTTAAATGAAAGAATTGAATTTGCATGCTACCTATAATTAATTGCTCCCCTGACTGTTCCTTTTGTATACTATGTGAGTTCATATACACATCTGACACTTACACTCTTTACATCCTTTTCCATTTCTTCACTCTCTACAATAGCACCAACCATAGAACAGCTCATTTAACATCCCAGTAGTGATCAGTTCGATTCCCGGTATTTCTTTCTAACCATTTTACATTTTTTAACCTAATTTTTTAATTCCGTTAGCTCATTCATATCCTTTTTAACATTTTTTAGAATTTTTTACTACCGGCTCTCCAGGCCACTCATCATGATAACCAGCATTTAGATCAGTGACTCTGGTATTACTTAAGACAGCATACCCAGGTTCGCTACCCTCGATAATGAGTCTTTCTTCTATGGCCATGCCATGTGACTCGTCACATGACCAGAATCCAGGTTAAATAGGTGAACGCGATAGGCATTTCATTGAACCATCGCGGAGTACGAGGAGAGAAGGACGTAATTGCGCGCCTATTTTTGAGCAAGGTTAGTTGTGAGGGACTTTATAGACCACCAGCCTGGTTGTTAGTATGTTTTTGCTTTATGAACTGCCCCACCATTTGAGGCTGTTTTTTGTAACACTGCTTCATTTTTGATTTGCAGAACTACAAGTATTGTTAGAGACCCAGCCATGTGAGTTAGAGTATTTTTCTTTGAGAAGATTCTTTCTGTTCTGTTCTTTCACTAATACTAACCACAGCATGTGATTCACACACAGTTCATATTGACTTATAAGCACATAGTAAGCAGACCTTGTATTGTTTATGTCATGATTGATGTTAATAAGACTCACACAGAATCTTTTTGATGATATGATTTTATTATTCCTTGTTTTACAGTGTCTATTTCCCTGATGAAGGGCATGCTATATAATGCCCGAAATGCATTGGATGCCTTATTATGACAATGTCTGATTTACAAACATGAGAATCATATTGCACGAACAACATGAAATGATGATGATAAATTCTTCTACAAATATAAAATAAATTTCATGAACAATTGATACACTGGATTGAAAGTCTTCTTTGTGTGGGAAGACAAATATTTGTGTGCCCGGTAAGGGATGACACTAGAGATTCTCTAGTGCCACATCAGTGCTTAGGGCAGGTATGCCTGCCACATGGCACCTGTGCCTGTTTTGGGGGTGCCAGAGGGTGTCAAAGTGACACCCCCTGCACCCTTGTGAATTCGGCATTTACCGAATCGGTAAATACCGAATCGGTAATGCCTAATCATTCCTATGGGCTTCAAAGCCCATAGGAATGAATGGGCATTACCGATTCGGTATTTACCGAATCGGTAATTAATGAATTGTTAAGGATTCGGTAACGAATCCAGATGTTGGGACCTACATCCCATTTACCGATTTTGAAATACCGAATCGGTAAAATTCGGTATTTCAAAATCGGTAAATGGGATTTACCTACATCTGGCCCTTGGTTGCTAAGCTGTTTCCATGTAACACCAAAATGGCCGCCGCGTCACCAACGTGGTGACGTCACTTCCCAGCATGCATCGGTTCTCCCAGAATGCCTTACAGGTATCCCAGTGCCACCGCTTTAACGATTCTCCAGAGAGCGGCATGCTGAATGTTGACACTTGAAATGTTGTCAACGCGCGCTGTCGGTAAGCATTCAAGTATATATTTTTTTTGGAACACTCAAAGTACTTGGATAGTTTTAAACAAGCAGAAAAAAAAATCACTGTACCTTAAACTTTTCCATCAATGTTTCCGATTACATTTCCTTTTATTTTCTTCCATTTGTGGCAATTTATCGTAGTTTAGATGTTGATAATATCCTTGTGCTTCTGGATTCCTTAAAATAATCCTTATCTTGTATGTTAACAGCAGATAGATGTAATATATTTTTTAAAAAACAGACTTCTTTCTTCTTTTTTTTCTTGGGTTCTTGAAGAATGTACTCTTCTGTGCTGCCTCTTAAACTGTTGAGAGTACTCTTCCTCCCCTCGTCGCCATTGAAGAATTTCCAGTAGACTGAATTAAAGTAAATTAATTTTAATAAGAAGATCGCAGCTCAGCAACACAGACCTAAGCCCTCCATAGCAACAGTGCAACTGAATGCCTGGGAGGTTGCATTCTAAGATAAAGTTCTAATGGAACTAGAATGGCATGCAAATACAAACACATGGAAGAAAGTTTATACTGTGAATATAACAGCAGTTCTCAACAGAAGGATGTGCAAAAGCAAAGTAATGTATGAAGGCTGTGGGCCATTGCCTTAGTCATTGATAACCAGTGGTGGAGTGTGCCAGGTAAGTGTGGTTGCTTTTGGGACCAATGGTGAAGGGTGCCAAATGCACATACGATAACAGGTATGGGTGGCTGGTGGAGTAACCGTGGCCGCAATCTTAGAATGTTAGTGTGGGCATCTCATTTCACTGTGTACATTGCTTAAGGGAATAATGTGCAATAGCAAATTAACGTATAAAGAGAGAGGTATAAAGGATCATATCTTCCAAAATTGGTATCATTGTCCCTGCAAAGTGGAATGTTGTCAGCAGTTCCTTGGTAGCAGCCAATCATAAGTCTGAGGGCAGTACTCTAGAAAGCCAAACCTGTTACAGCTTAGTGAACAGCTGGTTAGTGGAAGGAAATCTGAAGTGGGGACATTCACTCATGAGCAACAGAATCGGGTCATCACCCACTTGGGGCTGCGTATTTAACAACTTATGGCCTGTTACAGGTCCTGTGAGTTGACCAAACATGGAGACGTACTTTTCTTACCTGAAGTGTGATATGTGGAAATGTATATGCTAATAAATGCCACAGTCATATATCCCTTGGTGTATGATAATGGGACAGTGGGGCAGCAAGTCTCAGCACCTATTTGGGGGGGGGTGAAAAATGAATATGTATCAGTTGGGATATGGACATGGCAAAAGATGAGTGTCACAAACTGTTGAGGGTGTAGGGGAGACACGTCAATATTCGGCCAAGGTGTGACCTTGAAGATGGATCAAAGGATATGAGGCACTAGCCTAATAGTCCATCTCTCCTCAATGAAGGTGTTAAGTTAATGTAGCAGGGTTAAATATTGCTTAAATATTTATACCGCGCACCAATCAATATCATCAGTCAGACTCTGCGTTAGTGGTGAGGCCAAAAATCCATAGTTGCTCTCTCCTGAAGTTGTTAGCCTCCAGAATCGTCCACCTCAGATCATCTGGTGTGTGACTGAAATCACAGAAATTGGCACACATTTTGGTGGTGCTGCATCTAAAGTGAATGTTGCTCCGGTGTCCCGTCATTTTAGTTTTCACTGGCCTCATGCTCATACTCACATATTGAAGGCCACAGGGGCAGATGATGAGGTAGAGACAATTTTTGGTGTTGTAACTATTGTGATTTCCTTGTGTCCATCTCCACCCTTAGCCGAGGGGAAACTTTTTGGTGTATTTAGTCAGATGGCAAACTGCACAGGACCCACTGGGTAGTCACCTGTGATCGGTGATAGAGTCCAAAGAGAGATCTGTTTTTGTATCAGTGTGATACGAGGTCTGGTATGTACCAAGAGAATCTTTTGAGTTCTGGGTGCACTTAAAAGCGAAACGCTGTCATAGAATTTCCAAAGACAAAAGAAATCTGAGACAAAATCCTTTAGTAATACTATTCATTTAGTAGTAGTAAATTTAGGAATCCTAACTTTACTACTACTAAATGCCTTTTGTGAATACCGAAAGTCGTAAAGTTAGAATTTCCTCTCAGATTATTTTTGTGAATCGGACCCCCTGAGTGCAAGATGCCCCAGTGCTCCATAATGATTTGTTCCGTCCGGTTGGAATTCGGAGTGACGGTGGTCACAGAGGTTGGAACATTTACAGTCAGTCGGGTGTTGTTCTCAAGGAGGGCTTCCCTGTGGTTGTTCTGTGCTCTCTTCTGGACCTGATTGATGGTCTTAGAAGGAAATTTGTGGGATGCAGGATTAGTACCCAGTGATTTTGCCTGGACATCATAATACTGCAAGGTGATGCAATTTCTCCAGAGGCGGAGGAACTGTTCATACAGTAGATTTTCCTGCAAGGCTTTGAGATGTTGGCTGTTGAACAAGAGTAGGCTGTTGCAGTCTTTTTTTTCTTCAAGGTCTAGGTGGACATGACCCTCAATCAATGGAGATCATTAGATCCAGAAATTATATTTTGCTATGTCAGTGTCATGGAGCAATTGGGTAGCAAAATATATTGTAATGGTTTTAATAGTTGTGTTTTCTTTTCTACATTTTAAGTAATTGGCCAGCAAGACACCAGCTCTGTTTTTACTTCCATAATAGCGAGCATTAACTCTAAGAAGAGTGTCACAAGTTTTTCTGTAGATAATGTATTCAATTGTATCCTCTCTGCAATCAGTGCTTCAGATTCATCTTGTTATTTTTGGAAGTATAGTAAGCATGTTCAAGGTGTGTGATGTTGGGTAAGAGGGCGATTGCCTCCTTTTCTTTCAGTATTTTCCTGGAGGAGACATAATTTATTATAAAACCCCTAGATGAAGATTTGAAAGCATCCCTGACAAAAATTAAAGGAAGTATCACCCATATAATTTTGTCCGAAAAAGTCTGAAACAAAGGACTCAAATTAGGAAAGAAAACATTTATCATAGAATAGTGAATTGTTCACCTCCATCTTGACTTATGATTGAATTATGATTATGGTCATGGAACATCTCAAGATCAGTCAGAATAGGAGCATAATCGGAGATCCAAATTGATCATAGGCTCTGAGCCAGTCAAATGTTGAAGCAGGTTTTTGCTTTAGAAAGTATAATCAATCGTAGCTTTAAAATATGGGTGGAAGAATAAAAAGAATATTCATTAAGATTGGGATTAAATGTTCTCCAGGAGTCGGACAAGGACTGTTGAGATATAGTGTGTTAACATCCCTACCCAATATGAAATTGTGAGTAATGCTGCGTAATTTTATGGGAAATCAATTTCCAAAATTCAGGATCCAGGTGTGTGGCCATATACATTCTCGCTTTCTCAAAGACCAGCTTATTCTTTACAACCCGGTTAGACAGCTCCGATCTACATCTCTTAATCAACTAGTGGTCCCACGTTCCAGAACAGTCTCCTGGGGTGACCGCCGCTTCTTAGTTGCGGCTCCTAAAATCTGGAATACTCTGCCACACCACATAAAAACCAGTCCTTCACTCATGCAGTTTCGAAAAAGACTGAAGACCTGGCTATTCAACCAATAGCATAGCACATCAACCTGCATGAACTTTCAATCACTGGGGAGGGACATTACTGTAGTCTAGCGCCAACACGCCTACGGGTATTCGTTCGGGCTCTATAAATGTCAGTAAATAAATAAATACATTGAAAAGTGTAGAGTTGTTATCTTAAGCTTGACTCATACAGAATAGTTAGGTTTTTATGACTGAGAATAATACATAATTTTTACAAGGAATGGATGGAGAAAAAAACATTTCTCCAACCCAACATTTCTTTACCATAACAGTTTCTTTTTTGGGAAGATAGATTTCTTGAAGGAAACCTACTTGGCATTTAAGGTTAAATAGGTGTGACAAGACTCGTTGGTATTTAACTGGGATTTTTAAGCCCTTAACACTCTGTGTGATAACTTTTAGATTCACTCAAGGAATAGACAGTTCAAATTCCCAACAGCATACATGAAGGTATACACAGTAGAGAGTAGAGCAAGATAGACAAAGGAATAGAGTAAAGAGATAAAAAAGAGGAGTTGTGGAAAGAGAAAGTGATGAGGAAAAATGACTGAAAACCAAAAATAGGAGTTAGAAAAGGCAATACATGAAAAAGATCCTTAAGTGAAATAAATGTGACAGAACAGAACATCCTGAGGGATGTGTGAATATGGAACACCTATTTAAGATGCACCTAACCTGGCTATAAACAGACATAGACCAAATGTATCTATGATCAGCTATAGAGAGGCATTGGCTTGTAAAGGAGGAAAAGAAATATTTATGCTAATTTGGACTATTTCAACAAATACATGACAATAAAAGGAAACAGTCTATGAACTTACCATTAATGTCAAAAAGATTTGATGGCAATGGACAAGACGTACACTGGAAAAACACATATAGACAATGGAGCATCTCTTGTGATTCAATACTGAAACAGAATGGAAAAAAACAGAGGTCAATAATGCTAGCTCATGCAACACAACCTGGAGTAACAAACAATTGGGTATGTGAAACCAGAAAAGATATAACAAAGGCAGGTTAAAGCATTCATAACAGTCGCCAAATCCTCGTGACGATGTTAATAAAGGAAATATTGCAAACCTTCTGTTTCTTTGAAAGCATACTGTTTGTCTTTGCATGTGATTTTGAAAAAACATGAATGACCAAACCGTAGCTTATGTTTAAGGAATTCAACTGAAGATGCATCTCAAAGAATTGTTTCCCTTTGGCGGCTGTGGCATTGGAGACGTCTTGTGTAAAGTAGCCTCTGCTTCCTGACCAATGTAGGGTGCCAAGTTGTTTAGCCACTGACAATATTTGTATCAAGTCTGTAAATTGTCGAAAAAGTAGGATGAACCCTCTAGGCTTGGGATTTGAGTATTGTGTTAGTATGGGCCCTAAACAATGGGCGCTTTGAATGTGAAGAGGACCTTGGTCTCACAGATAAATTATTGAAGAAATTTCCTTTGTAGGAAGGCATTTATATTAGATTCTTCTGAGTTTCCCGGTATGCCATAGAGTCTAAAATTGTTCCTCTGATTCTCTTTTTTCCAAATCCTTCATTGTTTTCCTAAGCTCAGTAATACATTTTATTGGGTGAGAAACATTTGGAATGGAATCTTCCACATCACTGACCAGTTGTTCATTCGCAGATATGCGCTGATCATGACAGGACAATTTTTCCTCCATACACTGAAGACAGGCACTAATATCAATACCAAAGGGCTTTAGGTCTCTAATTTTCTCCATAATGTTCTCCAAAGTGAATGGAGAGGGTTACTTAGAGAGAGATTCAGTGCCTTTTTTAGGTCCTTTAACCGATATTGATGGTTTCTTTGAAATGGATCCTGTTGCAGAGGTAGATGAGGACGCTTTTCAAGCACATTCCCCCACAAGATAGCGGAAAGATATTCTGAACCAAGATCCTTATGATGATATTACCTCCGAATAACAGGTTTGGCAGTATAGAAGGATGGCTTAGTTAGACATTTCAGTCAAATCAAATCAAAATCAAAATTAACTTTATTCGGTTTTCATTTTTTACAGACCCATAAAAGTATAATATGATTAAAATTTAATTAATCGTTACAGAGGAGAAAATTTCATGAATTTTAAAAAGGTATTAATAAGATAAAATGTTACATGAAAAGATTCGGTATAAATTTTAAGAAAAGGTAAGTTGAAAAGACACAAGTTAATTAATAGCAGTACAGTACAGTTAATTGTTATCCCAGACCAGTGGGTATTTACTGTGCAAATTAGTTTTTTTGTCCTAGATGCACGAGTTGTACTCTATTCCAAGTTTAGTCTGTGTTGACCAGTCGTTTCTTTTCTGGAAAGTGACCAGTCGATGGAAAAAATTTAATCTGAACCGGATTAGCAAAAATCTTTCATAACTAGTGATGTTACTGGTTAAGTAAGGTTGGATTGGCAAGGTGGTCTGAATGGCCAAACTATGTGCGGTTGATGGTTTATTAGCTTCTTTAGCCAGCCGCAGGTCACCTAGGTGTATTAGACATTGCATCTGGAATGCTTTCCTTGATGACTCACGGATTAAGATCGGAGTGTTGTAGTATTTCTCTAGCCCGATGTCATACAAGAAGACTTTATTGTAGCGCAACCTTCCTATGGTTTTTGCATGTTCCAGTGAGATACAGTCCGTAATGAACTCCTGGCAGAATGTGGTTCGATCAGAGGTCCATATGCGATGCCACAATAAAAGTGGTTGGATTTTTATGATGTCTTCCAGATAGGATAGGCCTAGTTCCAAGTGGCATGAGAATGTTGGACTACTCCGAGGAAGGGCCAAAAGGTACCTCAGGAATCAGTTCTCAACTAATTGTTGTGCAGCAGTATTCCCATAGCCCCACACGCCAGCCCCGTATGTCGCCACAGTTATGCATTTGGCTTTATATATTTTTATTAGTTCAGCGGGTGGCCTTCTACCCAGCCTTCTGGCAAAATGTACTAGTGCAGAAGTGGCTCTCGTAAGGAGAAGCTTTCTGGACTCTATGGCTGGTTTCCAGCTATTTTTATGGTCAATAATGATCCCTAGGAATGGGTATTTTTCTGCTTGTTTGAGTTTTTCATTTTTCAGGAAGATACATTTTTAATATTGATGTTTAGATCCAAGTTCGCCATAAAGGAGGCATATATGTCAAGGGCTCTTTGCAATTCTATGGGAGTACGGGCGAGTATCACCGCATCGTCTGCGTAGACCAGGGCCGGGACAGGGTGGCCGTTGATGTACGGAAGGTCCCGGCACCCTTTGACCATGGCCCGCTCTAAGCCATTGGTATAGAGTGTAAAGAGAAAGGGTGCCAGGACGCAGCCCTGTCTCACCCCCGCCAAACGATGCGGTGAGCTCACCGTTCGTCCCGTATCGCACTCTAGCTGTGGGATTTGAATATAATTCATGCAGGGAGTTTACAAGCCTCTGCTCTACCCCCATTTCTGCAAGGACTGACTAGAGTTTTGCATGACTCATGCAGTCAAAGGCAGCAGACAAGTCAACATATGCCATGTAAAGTGCCCCGCCTTTTGCGCTAACATATTTGCCTATCAGCAGGGTGAGATTTAGTGCCTGTTCAGTGGTCCCTAGCCCCTCTCGAAAACCGAACTGTAAGTCAGATAGGGTCCCGCTGTCGTCCGCCCACTGCTGGAGACGTTCAAGAATAACTCGACCCGCAACTTTGCCGAAAGAGTCCAGCAGCAAGATTGGGCGATAGCACGATGTTAGTTGGCGATTCTCTTTTTTAAGAATGGGTTCTGGGATCGACTTTGACCATGATTCCGGGAGCCTCTCGGAACAAGAGGCCTGGAGGACCCTGGTTATTATTGGAGTCCAAAGGTCTAAATTCGATTTTAAAAAGTCGATTGGTGCCCCATCCAGGCCTGGGGCCTTCCCGTTTTTACTGGCTTTTAATGCCCGGACTACTTCGTCGTGTGTAATATCTAAAAGTTTGGGATATACACACGTATGTTGTTCAAAAGGGTTTCTCCCTGACCGTGGCCTGGACCCTTGTCCTTTGCGAATATCTTGCTGAAATACTCAACCCAGGCTCTTTCATCTATGGCTTTGTCAATTTTAGGAGAGTCTCTCTCATCTACAAGGAAGGGTGATTTAACAATGGCCCAAAAGGCAGCACTGTTTTTTTGGGTGCTGCTTTTACGGAGTTGATCCCAATGATCCTGTTTAAGTTCTATTTTTCTATCCTTTATGGCCAAGTGATATTCCTTTCTAGCTGTTTTAATTTCTTGAAGGTCTCTCACAGGCTTTTATAACGCAGTTTTCAGAATTGAATAACTCCTTCTGCATCTTTTGTTGAACCATCCTTTCTTATTTGACCTGGGTTTACTAGATTTAATAAAAAGTGATTCCTTTATTGATTTTTGATTTTGTGATCGCCATGAAGTTACTCAAGACTTCCTCATTCCGATGAGGCTACGTCCAGGCACTTTTCCATGGCTGAGTAAGCTGTTTTACTACTAATTCAGTTAAAGCTAGTGGGTCAGCTTTCTCCCATTTAAGTGCGTAGCCATTTGTTCTGTCCAAGGTTAACCTATTTTGGTCTAAAATACTCTCTGTGATTTGGGTGGAGTGTTTCTGGAGTAGAGTCAAGGTAATACTATTTGGGTAATGATCTCTTATTGCGATGTCGTGCGTGGCTGAACTAGTGATACGTTTTTCAGCTGTGCAGGAAATAAAAATAAAATCTATCGTACTTGAACTTCCTCTTCCATTAAAAGTGGGGGAATAGGAGTGAAAGGATTTTTCATCTTATGTGCTAGGCCCAGATCTAACTTAAAAAGAGTATTATTTAAGGCATTCCCTATTACTGAGTGGGAAAAATGGTGTATCGGGAGGTCGTTTTCGTCTAATATGCCACAGATATTTTGATCGCTACTTTTACATAGACGTTGATTGAAGTCACCACCCCGTATTGTTATAACCTCTACTGATGGACGCTGTATTGAAAGATGGATCTGCCGTATTGTGGCCAAAGGTTATCCCTCAGGCATATTGTTATAGAAATTTACTATAAGGAGTATATCGGCCTTATACAAGCTTAGTATTTGGTAGTTTAGTTCAAACTTTATAATGCTGATTTCAGATGGCACTATCAAATTAGATACATAAATGGATAACCCGCCCTTAGCTCTCCCAGACAGCGATGGTTGTGCAGAAGAGAAATACGTTTTATATCCTTCTATGTGAGTTTCTGTGGTGGTCCAAGTCTCCTGGAAACATAGGACATTAAAATTTTGGATAAAATCAAGCCAGGTGTCATTATTTGCCTTTGAGCACAGTCCTGCGATGTTCCAGTAAAGTATAGTTATTGTTGGTTTGTCTTTGGCTACTTGTATGGAGGTTGGTTGGGTGGTGGTGTGTATTTGATCATTAGATTGCAAAATACCCATGGGATTGGGCATCTCACCTTGGTTTCTCCGTAATTTCAGTGAGGAGCTTTCTTGATAGGCCGGAGGTGACGGTGAGTCGCAACCATTAGTATTTGAGGTTATGGGTTGTTCTAGGGAGATGATGGAAAATTCACCCAGAGTGAGCAGAGTGAGTCAATCGAGTTCGTCTAGTCCCGAGAAAATCTCGAACCTGTTACTTATGGGAATGCTATTTGGATAATGTTGATTTAGGGGTTCTCTAGCCTTCCCCGATGCTCCCATAACTCCCTTTAGCCTAGTGGGAGGATGTTTATTTTATCTCTAGTAATACCCCTTGTTCCAATCTGTTGCAACACTCTATTTACTAGGTGGGGGGAACGGAAGGTCAGGACAATTGAGTCACCTGTGAATGTATCTCCTCGATAACCCACGCTTTTTACCCTTCTGGCCATTTTAAATTCTCTGAACAGATGGTGTGTTAGGCCCGTTTTCTTTCCCAACCAATCTAGGGATTTATTTCTCAATGTTTCCAACCTTCCATTGCCAGAGGTTCTGTCTTTGGAATGTTTGCTAGTACTATAATGTACGGTGTGGCTGCTGGGGGGAGCTCAAGATGTTCGTTTGGGGCCATAATTGTCCTACCCACAGTGGCATTTTTATCAGTGTATTTTACCGGGTTAGGGGGTAGGTTACAGGAGGTCGAGGCTACTGCATCAGTTAAACTTATTGTAGGTAACAAATCACCCCTTCTGGATGAACGATTTTCCTGGGCAGCAGTGGGCGGGTTAGGTACACGTCTATTCTTCTTAATTGGTACGTGATTGGAAGTCTGATGGAGGTTGGGACAGTTTGTTTCGGATGTGTGTGTTTTTGAAGATGTTGTAGTTTGTTGATTTTTAACCTTGCCTAGGTGTTGTTCAATAGATGACAATCTTTGATCCATCTGATCTAACCTGATTCTAAGATATAAATCGAGCCTCTTTATTAGTAATACTAAGTTCTTTGGTTCTGTGCATTGTGTATCAGATGGTTTCCTAGCCCTTGCCCTCTTTTTTATATGGGATTTTGTTGACCCTCTTTTTTTCTTGATGTTATGGGTGGAATTAGTTTTCCGTGGGGAGGTTTCTGGACAAATTATGATTATCAGGTTGTGGCGTGTTAATATCAATGGCAGGATTTTGTGGAGATATAGGGGGCCATTGCTTCTTTCGAAGGGACTGGGATGGTTGGTCAGAGTCGCTTGGGTCGATGTTATCGTTAATGTATTGAACACACCCGTTAGCTGACTTTTTTAGTGTGGGGATCTGTCCTAAGGAGGATGATGCTTCCAAATGAGTCAAATCTTCATTAGATCTAGATGAGGATGCCTTTAGGGATTTCACTACTGAGCTTATTTGCTTGTCTAACGCCCCCATTGCTCTAGTTAGGTTGCTTAACAGTGTTTGTTGGGTCTCAATTTGGGGCCTTTTTCCACTACTTGGGTTTGGGCTTGGTAGTTTTCTCTTCCCCATACTAATTTCAAGTGATAGCCAGTTTTAAGAGAATTAATACAGATATTTAAAACAACAATCAGTGGTAGCAAAGAGAAAACACTTAGCAGCAAATTGGCAATAGTTAACCATTGTTTAAAGGTATAGTTAATTCAGAATTTCATCAAGAGTGGAACTCTTTACCCTTTAGTTTTAACTGACACAGCAGTCTGAAAATATGGCAATAATTGTCCAGTCGCTCTCCAATCGTCCCTGATATAAGTCAAATGTACCTTATTCGCAAACGGAGGCTAAGGGAAAGGGCCCGGCCTCCTCTGGCCTCGGATGGCCGCAGACGGCCCCACCCTTGTCCCGGGCTTCTCCTGCGTGCTCCCGCGCAGCGGGTGTAAAATTGATTATATTGCGTCACTGGGCGGTGGGCGGTGCTCAGGCACGGGACCAGGTGTGATGGCAGCAGAGGATTCCTGGGACTTCGGGTACTTCAGTGGTTAGCCGAGTCTCTCGCGCCACCCTGTTTCTCCAAGCAAAGTTAAGGATGACAGCACCTCACAGCCCCCAAACAACTCCGCAGATGTCAAAGCAGAAAAGCACCTCACACACGAAGCACCACATTTCAGTCTATGAGGCTTACTCATTAAGTATCAACGGGCTGTGAAACAATATCACCTTCAACTATAAAAGTGCCTCATCATCAATTAAATAAGAGGAGCGTGTATTCCAAGATTGACTATTGTGAGGCAAAGCTGAATAAAAGTAAAAATGGCCAGGAAGAAAGACTGTAGAAAACTGAGCACAAGATGAAAAGATAACCTCAGTCAGTTGAAGCCAAAACAAATAGCACATCTTCATCCAAATGGTACTTCATGACAAATGGTCATGCACATGACTTTAAATTAAAGCAACCAAATGCAGAAGTAGCAATAGAAAGTGTCAGCTGTATTCATGAAGGCGAATAGAAAATGCAGAGGGAAGCATATGCAGCAGTGAATGTATTCCCATGTGAACTTTCATGCTCCAAGTCGCCTTAGTGAGGAGCTGATATTAGTAATCTTGAGTAATGCTTACGTAGCCCTAAAGGTCTAATTTCTTAAGCATGTGAGGCATATTCATAAAAAAACTTTCCAGGTTGGGCTGAGTACGTTTTTAATGCATTCTTGAAGCAAAACAAAATACAGAGTCCTCCCACGGTGCCAACAGTAATAAGGCTCAAAAGATTACCTCACAAGAGGCGGGGGTAAAAAATAAAAAATGGCAGCTATCATTGCAGATATATAGTCTACAACCACCCTTTATTAAAAAAAAATAGCCTTTAAAATTTGATGTGGAAGCTGGAAAACCTTGTATTCATGAAGTGCGCACCTTAGAACAACAGAAACTACTTCAAAGAGCTAAGAAGGATGTCGAAAGGAGATGCATAACCCCTCCCAGATGGGCAGGTCCCTTGAGCTCCCCGACCCAGGCATGCACCTATGCACCCCACTTTCCCATGTGCTCACAGATAACGCAATTCGGTGATGGTGCAAAAAAGGCTGCAGCTTTTATTTACATATTGTCATAGAAAACATGCAATCTATTTTCAAACCAGTCGTTCATGCCTCCTCGCTTGGAGTTCCAGTCCAACCCTTAACCTTAACAGCACAGCCCTTTTGACACCGCCCTGAGCCAATGCCCCTTCTCATCAGGTCTAAAACTTCTCTTGCGGCCTCTAGGCTACACCTTGCTGCCAAGTAGTGTGGGTAGCCCTCATGCCTGGCCTGTGCTGCAAGTGCTGAGTCCGCCTTCTGCGGACCCCATGCTGACCCTTAGCCTGCTCCCTGTGCCCCTACCGTAAGACATCCCAAGGGCACAGGTTTGAGCGGATCCTCTTTGGCTATTACATTGTTTCTGCTTTCCCTCTGTGCTGTCCCCCACCATGCTTCCTGTGGTTTCTCGACCTTGGGCAGCTCCCCCACTTGCTCGTACCTGACACCTTTAATTGAAATCTAGTGCCTCAAGTGCTTCTCCTAAGTTGGGAAGGAACAGCCCCATGCCCACTTCCGACAAATGTACCCCATCAGTGTTGTGGTACCCCTGCACTTTAAGGTTAATGAGGCCATGCCTCACAAAGCCCCATCCATTTGCTTTGCATACTTTTGCCTTAGTGAAATTCAACTTCCTCCTAGTTCATTCATTCTACTGCTGTGTTGTCCAGAGCCCCACTCCAAAGAACTTTTCGTATCATTTCAGAAAAAATCTGTTCCGCTGGACTGATGAGTCTGGAAACCGCTGTCTGTACTGATCTCATAGTTTCCATTACATCCCGGTGCCCCAGGTTGGCCAGGTCATCCCCACCCCATATGTACGACTACCACGTCCATTTTTTCTTCGCAATGTATCATCTTGTGCATGTTGGGCAGCAGGTGCTCCCACCTCATCCCGGCCTCCCTATCCAATGGTCCTTCGTGTTATGCAACCACATTCCTTCATTATATTTCTGTGCCGCTACCCACCGTTGCGCCCTGGTAATATAAGAGTGTCCCAGAAACCATACCCTGCGTGACAGTCCCGGGGATCCGGCGGTAAAGAAAAGCTCATATTAGGTTGTGTTGGATGTATCCCCAAAAGTCACCTGACATCCAGCCGCCCATTTGCTTGATGTGACCCACCTCCAAGCTGCAGGCCGCCACAGTCGTGGCTGCGCCTATGCGAAAGGAGTGTGGTGAAGACTCTTTTGGTGGGAGCCCTGCCTGCTCCAATTGCCATTCTGAGGTCTGCATTAAATTGGAACCGGCTGAGGTATGATCTATCCTCGTCACATAAGAGCGGCCCATCCCCTTGGAGTCAGTGCTTCAGGTACTCTTGCATGTAGCAAACTGGGCAGCAGTCACTGTCTGTCAGGCACGTGTGCTTGCCTGCGCTCTCCTGGTCTGTCTTCAACCTTTGCAGGTGTATTGTCAAGACACTGTCTTCCATCAGTAGGTCTCCCCTCTTTACCAGGCCGACCCCACATTAAATCTAACTTACTAACCCTATAAGCCCCAAAGAAGGCTAAAGTGAATGCTGCTCTGAAGAGCAGCAGCTCATGTCTTTGCGTGCAGATATTGCACAGCTCTCTCAGTAACTCCAGCAAGGTGCTGAAACCTATGGGATGTCGTCCGTCCTGCCTTCTAGATTGCAAGCACCCCCAGCCCTTCATGGCTGCCCAGCAGTAGAATGTGCTGGCTGGATCACTTAAGCCTACCAATGTAATATGAGACTGAAGTAATGTGATGCTGTGCCCATGTCCTACTATTGTTGCCAGAAAAATCACCACTTTATGAATACTTTCAAATCTCTATTGGTCACCTACCCAATGTCTTGAGTATCTGTTACAGTTTGAAAGTTTTCCCAGCACTTACAATACTTGTTCGCTGTCGTGGGGACTAGTGCACAGTCTACCAGCATGCACAGATCAGATCAATCATGTTCCACAGTTCTTGCTGTATTGCTGTCCCATCATTGTTCCGAGTGTAGTACCAAGTCCCTGAATTTCTGCCTTTGAAAACGATATACTGCATCAGCCA
The DNA here is from genome assembly GCF_964263255.1 of Lissotriton vulgaris. Lineage (NCBI taxonomy): Eukaryota > Metazoa > Chordata > Amphibia > Caudata > Salamandridae > Lissotriton > Lissotriton vulgaris. The sequence goes on from NC_141698.1 coordinate 791,758,644, forward strand.
CTGCATTTTCAACCCCCGGAATGTGCCGTGCCCTGACCGTAATGTTGACCCTCAACTGACTGGCTGTCAGGTGCCTAAGCACGCGCACAATTATTGGGCAGTGTGCCGACCCTAGATTCAAAGCCTGAACTACTGCATGATTGTCCAGCCATTATGTGATTTCCCTGTTAGCGAGGCGTTTTTCCCATGGGGGAAACGGCCACAATGATTGGGAAGAGCTCTACCACAGCCTGGTTCTTGGTGATCCCTCTCTTGAGCCAACCAGCCGGCCATTAAGCCACCACCCATGAGGATCCAAGGATGGCCCCAAAGCCCTGTTCCCCTGCTGCATCACTGAACATCTCCAATTGATCTGCCATCACCCCTGGCTCCCTCCAGATCAGTGACCCATTAAAGTCGACCAGGAATGTTGCCCACTGCCGCAAATCTTACTTCATTCCCTGCATCAACCTGACCCTGTGATGCCTCTTTGTCAGCCCTCTTGTTAGCCATGCCAATCGCCTAGTGAAAAGGCATTCCGGCAAAATTCAGTTTGCCCACAAGCTGCTGTATTTTCCCCAATGTCGCTTTTTTCACCCTAGCATCCCGCTACTGTCAGCCTCAGGTCATCCACCTTTGCTGTTGGCAGTCTGCACCGGCCCAGCACTGTATCCAATTCGATGCCTAGAAAGGACAGGTTTGTGGTGAGGCCCTCCGTTTTTTGTGTGAGCCAGTGGTACTCCTACCTCTCCTGCCAATGCTATGAATTGTTTTAGCAAGTCTGCATACTCAATGTTTCCTGGTTTGCCTATAAACAAAAAATCATCCAGGTAGTGCACCCGTCCCTCAGCTGGAAGACGCATCCTTAAAGCCCACTCTAGGAAGCTGCTACAGGATTTGAAGTATGCACAAGAGATGGCACAACCCATTGGTAGGCATTTGTCATAGTAGAACCCCTCCTCCAGCTTGAAGCCTAGCAGGTGAGGTAACATTCTGGGTGCGCTGGCAGTAACCGAAATGCTGACTCAATGTCAGCCTTAGCTAGCCTTTACCCTTTCCCACTCGCCCTGATTCGGTCTATAGCATTGTCAATGGTGGCATAGGATTTCGAACAGCTGTCCTGCTCCAGACGATCTTTCACTGACTCCCCAGTTTGATATGCCAGATGGTTTATCCGTCTAAACTGCCAGGCTCCTTTTTGGGTACCAACACTAATGGCGATACCAATAGATTTTTGCATGGGGATTCTGCAAAAGAGCCAGCCACTAAGCAGACCTATGCGCCTACCTTTTCTTTGGCCGCTTCGGGGTTGTCCCTCACTGACTTTAAGTTCAAGCTAAGCCGCGGGGTCCATGGGCCTTGATAAAGGATCTTAAAGCCCATCAAAAAACCCTCTGTTAGCAACTGCTTCTTCTCTGACTAGGGTAGACGTTCAGTCATTTTACCAAAGTCAAATTTTTGATAGGTGTGGGTAGCTGCATGGGAACTCACCTACTGCTCCCTGAGTCTGCGCTCCAGCATTCCAACTTTTTGTTACCAGTATTTTTGCCGTCCCCTTACCCCTTGTGTTTTTTGCATTCAATGGCTGGGTGTGCCCTCCCCCACAGTTGCTGAAGACGTGTCTGAACTTGCACGACTGCCCACACTTGCATTCATCCCTGTCATACTTCCTGTAGGCAGTGTTGCAGCTTTTTCCCGCCTTCCCACCTGTGTTTATTTATTTATTTTATTTATTTAAGGTTTTTGTAGAGCGCGTAGTTACCCGTGAGCATCCCAGCGTATGCCTTCTGTTTGCCATAGTGGAGAATCCCTTCCTGCTTCGCTTTTTGCCCATTTCCCCAAAAGAAAAACTCTTTGCTCCCGACTCCTTACCATATGTGTGTGTACCCTTCCATATCTTGATGCTCCTAGTTAATACAGGGCCACGTTAGCATGAAGTCCTCATCATAGCAGAGCCAAGCGCCCATTGGTATTTTAGATGTGCCTCGTGCACTTTCTGCTCATGCAGAAACAGGGCTGCCACTCTCTGCAGGAACTTCTCTACAAATACACTGGCTAATGTTCTGAAAGCCAGCAGCAGCTTCCATGTTGACTTTCTGTTTGTGTAAGACACTGCGATGACATGACTTCACTACTGGTCTAGGGCTGTCCGGTTTTCTGGACAATGGTGGGGCTACTTCGCGTGATTGTTGAGGTTCCTTCGTCTTGAAATACTTTTTGCTTGTTCCACATTAATTACTAGTGAGTTGAAATTCCTGTCAGATGGCACGTTGAACGCAGGTAAGTCTCCTCGTGATCGTCGCCAAGAAAAATGTAGTATGTTAGTCCATACCTACAAGTAATGATGTAGACAAGGCAGATGTAGTTGAGTTATGTTGTAGGTTTATTCAGCCATAAGTAGGATAACAGGAAGTATAAGTCTGGAACAAGCAGCCCCACCAGGAGCAGCCTCCTAGCTGCTCAGCCCATTTCCCAACTCATAACACTCACACCAGGCACGGTTTGAGGTAAGTATGAGTATATGTTCCTTTTTCTGTAGGTGTATTAATTCAAGGCTAAGTCCTTTTCTCTTAGTTGCAAAGCACCATTCTAATGTAAGAGATTCATTCCATTTTCATACATTTTTTTTCAAAGAATTCCTTTATTGGTTCAATATTGAACGCAGAAAGCTGACACGTGTTTCACCCTGTGTGGCGAGTGACGCCAGGGCTTTCTCAAGGCTGCAAACAAAAGTACAGTGTATTTTGTCAAGATTTCTCTGTATTCAAAGAACAATTGACCCTAGGAGAGCAAAGATAAAGAACCAAAGAGTGCAAGAAGATAAGTGAATCAAAAAAGATTGCAGAATGTAATAGATATTTTCCCATTTTTTGTTTACGTTAAAATTCCAAGGGAAGCTTCCAAGGAAGTTCGGAGTTTCCTTTGTGAGAAATGGGACTAGACATCATAAATATTTGCACTAGGAAGACGAAAAGAACAGAGAGTAGGGAGAAGGTGACGGTGCCTGTATAAAGAATAGTATTTACACAAAGAATTGTAGGATCAGGTATTAAAGGACCTAGGGACGATAACATAATTTTAAAGTATTGTTCTACATTCCAGATGATACATACAATACAATATAAGAGTCCCTATTTGGGTCTAAAGGCTATTTATAGAGATGAGGTTTTAAATAAAAAAGCAGAAAAACACCCAAAGTACCAGTGCAAGAGATAGGGTTAAGCTCTGCAAAAACATTGTTATTGTAAATATCTATTTCAATTTCATTCAGACATTCTTTAAATTACTTCAGATTTCGTTGTTGTACAAAGTCAACAGGGGTGGTTTCCCACAAACAGTTCTGTAAATAAAATGACTCATTTACAATATGTTCACTGATGTATGACTCACCAATACAAAACATTCACCCTTCCATACATCTAGTGTCGTTTTGTAACTGACCATCGATGTTATGGTCGCTATTTGATAAATTAGACAAAACATTATTTAAACACGAGAAAAATAATAGTAATAATGTCACAGTTGTGTTTGGCAGAATGAGCAATCTCTAATTCGGACGATTATGTTGGCAACCCTTTTACAGCAAAAATATTGATTTCTTTTTTATCATGTATTCATACTTCCTGCAGGTGGTGTTGCAGCTTTTTCCCGCCTTCCCACCTGTGTATGCCTTCTGTTTGCCATAGTGGAGCATCCCTTCCTGCTTCGCCTTTTGCCCATTTCCCCAAAAGAAATACTCTTTGCTCCCGACTCCTTCCCTGGCCGCTACCATAAGTGTGTGTACCCTTCCATATCTTGATGCTCCTAGTTAATGCAGGGCCACGTTAGCATGAAGAGCCAAGCGCCCTTTGGTATTTTAGATGTGCCTCGTGTACTTTCTGCTCATGCATAAACAGGTCTGCCGCTCTCTGCAGGAACTTCTCTACAAATACACTGGCTAATGTTCTGAAAGCCCGCAGCAGCTTTCATGTTAACTTTCTATTTGTGAAAGATACTGCGATGACATGACTTCACTACTGGTCTAGGGCTGTCCTGTTTCTGGACAATGGTGGGGCTACTTCGCGTGATTGTTGAGGTTCCTTCGTCTTGAAATACTTGTTGTTTGTTCCACATTAGTTACTAGTGAGTTGAATTTCCTGTCAGATGGCACGTTGAACGCAGGTAAGTCTCCTCAAGACCGTTGCCAAGAAAAATGTAGTATGTTAGTCCATACATACAAGTAATGATGTAGACGAGGCAGCTGTAGTTGAGGTATGTTGTCGGTTTATTCAGCCATAAATAGGATAACAGGAAGTATAAGTCTGGAACAAGCAGCCCCACGAGGAGCAGCCTCCTAGTTGCTCAGCCCATCTCCCAACTCACAACACTGACACCAGGCACCCAAGCATACCATTCATGTCAATCACACTAACATTCTACCCGGAAAACTCACACTGGCTGAACAGCTAGATGCAGAGGAGTACAGAAACATAAGTACAAATCTGAGGATACTACACAATTCTCAATACTGCGCTCCACCTATTGCCTTCTTTTATCCCTCTTATACTCCTCCTTCTTATCTTGCATGGTGTGGGTGCGTGCCCCTCATAAAAAACATTTATATTTTTAGATTATCCAGTACAAGATACACCACTCGGATGGATGGAAGGGTGAGTTGGCTTTGTTGAGTCAAACTTGTACCTTCTATTTTGCTTCATAATCATAAATATGTCACGCCGCTCCAGCAGCTATTACAGATACTCATGTTATTCTCTGTTCTACGAAGTTTTAGTAAGAGTTTATTACATCACCCTAAGAGCAATAGTTTACAATAATGTGAACCACTTTATCTATGGAAGCTTCTTTCACTCTTCTGAAAATGACTATGGTGTGTTCATCTTTTGCGCTCTCGCTACAAGCAACTTCAGCTGTCAGTCACAACTAGCACCCCATTCATGCTCGACATTCAATGGCTTCTCTCCCTATGCTTGGGATTTTCCCTCGCTTGTAACATTCCAGCATTACCCTTGAATTTGTGTTGATGAGTGCTCAGAGTGAGTGACTTTAGGGAAGTAATTGTTCTTTTTCTTTTCTTCCTATTATTTCTGAGTTAGCATTCCATGGGCACTTTTTTCCTCTCTCGCTTTCTCTCTGTCTCTCTCTTTATTTTTCCGGTACGCGTTCTTTCCCATGCCCCGATCCCTCCTCTCTCTCCTAATCTTTTAGTCATCTCTTGTGATGCCCCCTTCTTCAGTCATCGGACAGTGCTCGGCTACGTGTCAAGAGTCGCTCTTCTCTGCCTCTTTCTCCAAGCTTTTATTATATAGAAAATATCATAAAGAAGAAGACAGCAAAAACGGGGAAATGCTGTAAGGCAAAAATACATCTCTTTGTGACATAATTAACTGTCAAAACAATAATTTGAAGCCGACATATTAGAGTGAGGCGAACGGTCACATTACAATTAGTCTTTGACAGCCCAGGCAATAATAGGTAGTTTTATTTTGGCACTAATGAGCGAAGGGCATATTACTGGGACCACTGTTTTCACATTTAGATACTCATTCATTTCAGTAAGTAGAAAGCTTTCATATCAAATCCTTCAGAACAAGGAATTTATTGCTGTTCCTTAAATGTGGTCCTGTGCTGGTGATTATCTGCACTGTGAGAATTTACTAGAATAGCAGTCTATTAGAAAAGGTAATCTGCAGATATTTAGATCTAACCTAGAGACAGAAAGAGGTGTATCGCCAGCCTCATGTTAAAAAAAATCATAATAAAATGATTTACATGTATACATAAACAGACTGACTTTCGGGAAGAATATTCATCCATTGACGTCTTCAAATACAATTGACCTTTTGCTTCTTTTTACCTCAGCATACCGCGTGTGGCATTTCTTCCATTGGCACTCTTACACTATGGATGATGGCACTTTGGTTGATCATGTGCATATCACCTAAACAAAGTGCACTTCAATGACATGCTGACTAGGTCAATACTTTAATTTGTCAATGCTTTTATCTTTATAGCCTTGATCCTTTTTATTTTTGTCGTCATCCTTGTGAGTTTAATCTATGTCTAAAGGTTACAGTAATTCAAAGCCAATAGTACATTATCAATTTGTCAAAAAGGATTAAATTATCCCGTAAAGTGCATTCAAACTAAAAAGAGTTTCCATAAAATTATAAATTCACCTGCCTGCCAAAAAGCACCCCTATTGTTATAAAAAAACGTATACGCAATGCCTATTTTTTTAATTTATTTAAATCTGGTATTGTATTTAAGCGACCAGCAAGTTTAGGTGGCAGCAAGTTTTTGTTGCTTCTTCTATTTGTTTTTGTATTTAAAAAAAAAAAGTAACCAACACCTCTGGGCCTGTATTACCCAAGTGCCTAAGGGGCGCAACTGGCATATGCTCCTGCTTTGTGCACTCCTGGTGCACTTTGGTATTACAGAAGGGTCCACAGATGCTTGTGCGGCCCCTTCTGTGATACAGATAGCATTGATACATATGTTGAGCCACTGCTATCTCAAGAGGGTGTCCTCTCATTTGCATAGGGGTGTAGCCCCATGCAAATGAAGGAATCTCTTTTCCTCTGTACCTTATTATGGACGCTGGTGTAAAATTAATGAAGCTGGTAGGAGGCACACTGACAGTGCGCCACAAAAAAGTGGCACACTGTTTATTCGCTCCCGATGACAGCCATCTGTAGAGGGTGTATGGACCCCCCTGACATTTCCTTTGCAGGCGGGTGCAGTCGCTCACTGCACCCGGCTTCAAGAGGATCCCCCTCCCCTTCTTTAAAGTGCAGGAGGGTGCCGGCTGCAAAATCAAAGAAGGAGCAGCTCCGATTTTCACTTGAATGCGCTGGTCCTAGGGCAGCACAAGTTTGCGGCTGCCCTGAGGACACACTTTCCCTGTTTGCATTTGGCACACCTGTGTGACGGCGTATCACAGAGCAAACAGGGAAAATGCACCCTATACATAATAGGGCCCCAGATTTGCAAAGATATACCTATTGGCTTTTCCAATAATTGTTATATGTACATTCTTTGCTTTTTGCACTAGGGAAAAGCTGGTGATAGGTCATATAAGCAATAGATTTCTTTGTTTTCTCTGACATAGCTGGGGAGCCTGGTGTATATTTTCTTGAAAAAGCATTAGATTAAAAGTGGAATGTTGCTATAATCCAGAAGTGCTGGCAGGTGTGTGAGCAGGCTATACACAAATGGTTGGAACTGTGGCACTCTCAACCACCCCAAATTTAACAGGGATTGCTTGACTGCACCTCAGGAAGTGAGAGAATACTAATAACAAATTAACAGCAGGTGGGTGTGTATGTTTTGCCATTCTTTGGCAGTCTATATTAGCAACGTCATAACTGTTTTTTTCATTTGTGGAGTTAAATATAATATTGTGTTCAATGCATTTAATTTTGCTTTAGGGTATTTTGCACAATCCCCTAAAAATGACATAAAATTGCTATGTGTAACTTTTCGAAGGCACTTCACAGGTCAACATGGGCCCCAGGATGCGCTTCGCGGAAGTAACCTCTTGGGATCAGTCTGGTTGCGGCCAGCGTGAGTGGCAATTTTGACTAGACTGTGGCACTTACAAATATAGCCTGCTTGCTTTTACTCCCACCGACCCCACTCCAGTTTCACCACTTTCCTTCCCATTTGTCCTTTGTTTAATTTATTTTTACTTTCTATCCTGTTGACCTGTTCTGTGTTTTACATGTTTAATTTTCTTACGGTCTTATTTTTCAATCCGCTTCCGAGTCATGGCACAGGGAGGCTCGCACTCGCTCCAGCTAGAGTAGGTATAATACCACAAAGCAATTTTCCAAAGGAAGAGTTGACAGCCATCATATTCTATGTGCTGCTCTTCCTACCTACCCCTCAAGTTCTTTGCCGGCCCACCTTAGGCTATGTTCTAGTAAAATGCCAACTCTGCTGGAATGAGTGTGGTGTAGCACGCGCCTATGCACCAGTATCAGACACTCCCAGCTGCAGATCATGAACTGATGAACACACATCCTTGACTGAGGGCAGGACCTATTACACCTGCTTGGCATTAACGTATTTGCAACCGATAACTAGTATGCGATGGTTAACATTTTTAAAATGTTATTTTCTCTGAAAAAACAGTGGGGCATATTATCAAGGGGGTTTATCTCCGCTTTTTTGGCTTTAAAAGCCAAGAAAGCGGAGATAAAATTATCTCCCTATTACCTAGCTGCTCCTAACACCAGTTAGCAACAGCTAGTAGGAGATAGCGACCATCTTGGGCCCCACTTTGCATGTCAGTCATATTTATCACTAATGAGATGCAAAGTGGGCGTGCCAAGATGTTAGCGACTGAAAACAGTCGCTAACATCGCTATCTCCTATTACCAACTTTTGGAGATATTCGCACTAAGCGGGAATATCTCCAAAAGCTAACACCTGCCCTGAGCAGTTCTTAGCCATGTTATCCAATGGGAGGTGGATAACATGGCTAAGAGCATTAGCTCGCTAATGCATGAATATCGCGGACTTTTCAGCGATATTCATGTTTAGCAGCGATTTTTACCGCATTTGCGTTAAACCTTGGTAATACCAAGGTTTATTTGCGGTAAAAATCGCCGCAGCGCTGCGGTAAATTTTTGTCTCTAACCAAGCAATAGGGATAATTATCGCTATTGCTTGGTAATATGCCCCAGTGTTAGTAAATATTCAGCAAATACAAGGCTAAAAAATCCCTGAAATTCGTCATCTATAGAAAGCAAAACACAATCCACACCATAACTCATACTGCCTGTCACAATGCACAGCTTTGTCAGTGGCACAGGCAAAAATGCTGTCTACCAAGAGCAAAACTTGGCAGGTGGCGTGACATGGCAGGTGGTGTGGGTTATGGCATGCGTTGTGTTTAGCATTCAATAACCGGTGAATAGGAGGATTTTTCGGATTTGTGTTCACTTAAGCATAGTTCAACTTTAACTGTGGTTTATGTTCAGTTAGTGTAGTGCTATAGTGATTTAGGCTAAGAGAAAGTCAAGGCTTGAACTTTTATGTGGTAAAATTGAAATAGGAAAATCTGAAGACTGAATTAGATTTATTAGTAGATATAGTAGTGTTCCACCTTATATATTAACTTCCACATTTTTTGTAATTTCTTTTCAGTTTTTTCCCATGCTAACTCCTATTTGTCATATTTAAGTTTACTGTTAGGCCATAATATCTGATGGAGGAAAATACAACAAAGGCATGGAAAGGTAAATGTCACACGCGGACTGCAGCACATGTTGTATCATCCACTAGACTGACAAAGAAAACATTGCTTCATGCCTACCTGAAGGGAAAAAGCATTGACAATTTAGCACGAACCACGCATGCTGTTGCATCACAAGCAGTACAACAAATGCGCCTTTACCATGCATATTGTTACAAAGGCATGCCTTCAAGAAAGCGGTGTTGGACTTCAACGTCCAACGCTTTCCGTACCGTTGTGTAGACTGGAGTTGGAATAGTAAATTAAACCTCTCCAAAGTCCAATGCTTTCCCTAAGGTATGTCGTTGTAACAATATGCATGGTAAAGGAATGCGTGGAAAGATGCATTTGTTGTAATGACTGTGAATTAACGGCACGTGGGGTAAAAGCATGTGTCGTTTCGATATACAGCCCTACCTGAGTATCATGCCAGCTGCAGCTTTTGAAAATCTACAGCTGCACCTGGCAAAATAACACTTTTTTTTCATAGGAAAAACCCTATTAAATATTAAATAAGCCACCCCTAAGCAGGGATTGCAGATCACAAGGTAGGGTGCCTAGTATTTAAAAGAGGTGCATGCAAGAATTTAGTGTTGGAATTTTCCTACAGTTTTTAGCCCCCAAAAGCTAATTTCACTGCAAAGGGCTATAGCTTTTCCTCATAGAAAAACTAAAGTTCAGATAAAATGCTATTACTGCTGAATAGGTTGGGATAAGCTATAGACATGATTGAACCACTATTTTATATACTAATGAAAAAATCAATTTAGTGGTGATGTCAGACTTTCAATATACATTTAGGAAAATTAACCTTTGAAAAGGTAGACTTTGTCTGTCTGAACCTCCAGTGGGCTATTTAGCATTAGACTGCCAGTGAGTGGCCTCTGTTGGTGTTTCTCTTAAATGAGATATTAAAACTTGTCCCAGAGCCACTGGCATAGGTCTAGTACCAGAAAGACCGGACTGTGAGGTGCTTGACTCCTCGTAGCTCAAGAAGGGCAGCTATGGAGGGTTCAGCAACTTAATTAACTAGAAAAAGGGACAAGGGGGAGGCCTGCCCATTTATAGTTGAGTGAAAAGTGAGACATGAGAAAGAGAAACAGTTGTTTCCTGTGCCATTTGTGGCTATCTTGGCACTAACCTCAGTGGGAGCTCATCACAGAACCAGTTTAGTGGGAGTGAGGAGGAGGCTGTTTGTGTCCTTACCCTCTCTCCACCTCCCCGTCTGGGACACAAGCTTCCTACAAGGGCAAAAGTGTGCTGTATATTGGAATTTGCTGCAAAAGTGGGAAGCATTGACCGTGGGAACATTTTTGCTCATTTGCTAGAGAATGTTCTGGAATCACACCAACCTAATAGCTAATGAATTCTACAAAGGTTGCACCTCACCAACAGCTTACCTTACCAGAATGCATTTGGGACTGTGGAATAACAGAAGAGGAGTGAGATTGCTGTTTTTGACTTGTGTTGAGACTTGTTGTTTATTAGAACACTGTGTTGAATCCTTTTTCTAACATTACAGAGGAAGATTGTGTGAATGTATAGAAAATATATTCTCATTCTAGCTTCTGAAGTACCTTCCAAAACCTCTGTGAGAAATTCATAAAGTGTTCTCTCAAATGTGGTTCATTAAGCCATATTAGGGTCAATATTTTTCACAAGGGAAAATCACCCTAGAACACACTAAAATTAGTACCACCAACAAATAATTATTGTTATTTTTGTGATCCCCATTAAGAGGATTTCAGTGCAATGTATTCAAGTCATGTAATAGCTGCCACAATAAGTTGTCCATGTTGTGGCCAGCCAGTCAAGAATGACCAGTCCTCTGCAAATTGACTAATTTGACACCAGCAGTCCAGATATCACTAACATTTTCTGATGCGTAACCCCATCATGCCCAACTGAGCACCTTTTAAAATGCTGATTTCTCCCCAAAAATATTGAACAGAATTAAACCAAATTTGGAAAAGCATAATTTAATGAGTAAAGTTCTAACTTCCAGACAAAGTTGCTGTAATTGTCTTAATCACCTTTTTCTTTATTGGAAAGCACATTTTCCTATGGGAATTAAAATGGGAAATCAATGTTTTTGTAACCCCCTTTTCTTGGCCCTTGATAAATCAGTGTGAAAAGTTTCATGAAGGAGACAAAGTGGCTGAACTTTTTTTAGAAAGGTTTGTGCAAATTTATAGAACAATAACAAAGTTAATCTGAAAATGAAACACGCATTCCCATTAAAGATTTGTTTTCATCTGGACTATATTTGCTGGCTGTAGGACGTCGTGCACTTTGCCTCTGCTTACCAGCAGTAAAGTGCCTGTGTTACCTTTTTAACATGGTGAGATTGGCATACTCCTGATTGGCATATTTAACTTACCTATAGGTCCCTATTATGTGGTTCAAAAGTGTACACAGGCCCTATAAGTTGAAAGTCAGAAGTAGATCGCAGCAAGCATGGTGTCCTCCGATAAAGTGACTGTGTAAAATGACAGCAGGATGGGAAATTAACTTTTGGTATATCCCTTTTTCTTGTCCCTTGATGGGTCAGCATGTAACTTTCCATGAAGGAGTCACAGTAGATTAATGTTTAGAATATTTCATGCAGAATTGTAGAACAATGCCCTACTTTGTTTCCCCAGACAGGCAGGCTCCAGTTCCAGTGCGAGAGGAGCTGCCCCCAGGACTGGTTTGGAGTAACCACATAGGAGGGGTTTCTCATTTCAATGTCCACACCTCTCGGGAGGACGCACAGGCTCTGCACCAGGAGAGAAGGGTTTCACTATCTTGGATTAGGGCAGAGAGTGGCAGTGTAGGATGGTTTGCAGTAGAGCACACAGAAAGTATTTCAAAAGTGGGTAGGGTTTCCCCTTGGAACGTTTAACCTATTGTTTAGGGAGAGGCCAGGAATCACTTCCAGGCACATGCTGGTGCCAAACATAAATATGGCACCCACAGTACCCTCTCAGAATAATTTCTGGACCTGTGAAAGAATGAAATAGGGCTGGACCTGCTGTCTGTGACCTTAGAAGACGCTAAAAGACTGTACTTGCCTCTCCCTCTTGTACCCAGGACAAAAAAGTGAGTTCCAAGGGTCATAAAGCTGACCTTTTGTTCAAGCTACCGGGACACAACAAGCTACCAGAGACCTTTTCTGCAAATTCTGAGCTGACCAGTTCAAACTAGACCTGCCCTGGACCCTGCTGTCCCTAAGGTCCTCGACCCTTGGCTGGTGATAAAGAGTATTCCTCCTAACTTTTCTTGAAACCTGCGACATAGAAATATTTTAGCGTCAATCTTCTGCAGACCAGGACCAATCTGATGAGCTAACCCAACAAAGGAGCATTGCAACTGGGCCAAAGATTCAGGTTGTTCCCACTTGGAGCTTTTCCGCCCCAGCAAATCCTTTTCAGCTGAACTTCCTGATAACATTATCCGGCCTTGTGGAGCCCTCTTCAGCTACAGCATTAAGCCTAGTCCCTTTGGAAAGATCTAAGCTCCAAAAAAGTGACTGAGTCCGAAGGTAGTGAAGGTAGTGAAGGACCATTTCTGGGTGAAAAATTCAAACTTCTACCACTTGGAGTGTTCTGCCAAAAGGCAATGGCTTTACTGAGACCTTGTCCAGCGGCTGTCAGACAATGTGGAGCACATTTCAACCACAGTCTTCTTCCTTGTAAGGGATGTTTTGATTTCCATTTCAGAGACAAAGGCCCTCATGTGCAAAAATTTCATTCATGAAATAGTATATTGTGAAAACGATTCGGAATTTGTGATTCTCTAAATCGAATATACAAAAATTGATTTGTTAGTAGTGGTCACAATTTCCGCGCCGACTTCTAACAAATCCAATGGTACTTTGAGAACTGACCTATCTATTAATAGGTTGGTTCTCAAAATTCTGATCTGTAGTAGGTTCCAATTCTTATTAATATGCATGAGGTAGGTTGTAAATTTAGACCCACAATGCTTTGCTACAATGACAGGCATGGTGACGTGCTGAGGTCAGCAGACTACCATGTCTGTGATTGCCTTTAAATAAAGCACCCTTTTTTATTGCATACCATTTTCTTTAGAGGGAAATAGAATGTATTTAAAAAAGAACATGAAACGTTTAGGTTTCATTTTTTAACATTCTCAAAGGGTGGAGGGGTCCTGAATAGGTTACCACCACTTTTAAACTAGTGTTAAAGTATTGGTCGCAAAACAGTAATACATACCTTAGCGATTCTGTATTTGTAAGGTACACATCGGACAAGCCCTTGTAAATGCCTATTGCGATTCAGTAACAAGTCACCAAATCACATTTTTCATTTTGTAGATTTGAAAAAGCATTTTTGCAGTCCCAACTGGCCCGTTTCTGCATATCTGGTCTACCTGCTTGACCTCCGATACACCAGTCAAACTTGGCAGAAGCCGTGGGTGCCTGTATTTCTCAAAGTACCAGATATATTAAAGGCAATCTGCCACTCACTTATATGACATTTTCTAGCAATTTACAATGGGGTTGGGTGGATTATGGATATTAACAGGTTAAATGTAACAGAGAAACAATATTGATGAGTCTTTTTTCAGAATCACCATACAAAAAGCAGTTACCCACTGACACCAATGATACTTGTTCTACTGAGTAAGATGTCCCCATTGGGGCCCAGACACCATTAGCCAAAATGTGATGAGGAACTGTTGCAGATAAGCATTTGTGACCGCACTATGCCCTTTCTTTACTAACTCCCAAAACATATGGTGATGCAGAAGGAGGGAGATACCTATTTGGGGATGTAAGACCTGGCATCCTTGACGTGGCTCTCCCCCTAACATGTTGCCTTTAAGCCTCCTGTTTGCTGTTTGTTTTTGCTGGATTTAGGACTCTGCATGCTTTACCACACAGCCAGCCAGGGCTGAAGTGCTTGTGCTCTCTCCTTAAAACATAATAGAATTGGCTTATACCCAACTGGCATATTTAATTTACTTGTAAGTCCCTTACAAGGTGGCACTACTTGTGCCCCGGTCCTGTACATTAAATGCTACAAGTGGGCCTGCAGGACTGAGTGTGCCAGCCACTTAAGTAGCACTTTAAACACGTCTCAGGCTCGCATTGCAGCTTGTGTGTGTGCAATTCCAAACTGCCATTTCAGCCTGGCAAAATAAACCTTTTACCAGCTGCAAACCTTCTTTTTTAATACCTATGAGTTAACCCTAGGACAGGTCCTGGAGGGCCAGATGGCAGGGTACACTTCTATTCAAAAAGATGTACTTGTAGTTTTAAGTCTTAACTGTCCTGTGCAGGAATGTTAAATAGTATGTGGCATGGGTGAGTACCCTTCCCATGCAATATTATCACAATAACTCAAATATGATCCTTGGCATCAACAACAGTAATCCTTTTCTCAATCCTTGTAGTGTAGCAAAGAGCAGTCAGGCATTACTGGAGGAACATGTGTTAAGTATGTTACAGTATCATAAAGGTTCATAAGTAATCGACAAGACTCGAGAAAAATCCAACACGAATTTATAAAAATAGAGTATTATTTTATGTAAATTTAGACATCCAAACAAACTAAATAGCATACAAATAACCAGAGTTACAGATTTTCAAAGCATTAGAAAATAAATGCATTTAAAAGTGCAGACATTTAACATTACAGTGAATGGGAAAATCTGTTAGTGACAATCGGGAACTTAGGGGTCAAGTTATATTAGACCCTCACAGACTGAAGGTCCTTGGTGTCCCAGGAAGAGAACCCAGCAGGCAGTTCAATTTTACCCGGCCTGTGGGGCCTGGGTGTAGTGGTTGTCCTCGCTGCCAGTGGTCTTTAAACAGGAGTCATGCCCAAGCTGCTTTCACCACAGGGAGAATGCCACCAAAAAGAGGATGCAAATACACAAGAGCAGGGTTGTTGTTGACATTGATCGCAGGTGTTGTGAAGTGCCCTCTTGATCTAGCATCGAGTTAAGGGGTTAGTTCTCGACTGGTAGCCAACAAGCCTTGGTAGCAGTGAACGTAACGAAAAGCAATTTTGATGTCTTGTGGTACAGGGGATTATGGTAGCATCTTGTATCTTTGGTGAAAATCAGACTACAGCTCCCAGAATGCACTTTACCATTCACTTTTGGGTGATCCCTCGGGGGACCTGATAGACAGCGATTCTTTAAATGCAGAGTGTCAATTTACCTTCACTCTGCAGGTGATTGCTCCCCCAAGTCCAGGGGAGTCTGAAGGTGTTTTGGCTTCCACAGGGGTCCTTCAATTCAAGAGTGTCGAATTTTGGACGTGGAAAAGGGTTATTCACTCAATTTCAAGTCTGTTGTCTCAGGTACACACTATCCCTCTTTTGCATTGTGCTGGTGGGCAAAGTCCTGTTGTCGGTGGCACGGGCCTTCTCTTGGTACTTCTTTGAAGTAGGTGGTTCATATCTCAGGTTCTGGTGTCTGAGGGGTGACTTAATCCTAGATTTAGAGGAGTTAGGGGTGTGGGAGTTTGTAGCTAATGGGCAGCAAGTCCCTGCAGCTAATGCAACCCTGAGATGACCACATCTAGTGGTGCAGATTACCTTTTCTTACCTGAGCTAACTATTTCTGCCCTCCTAAAGATGGCAGAAATTAACTTTAGGTGCACAGACCAGGATGCTCACCCAGGAGGTGGGCCAGCCTTACTGGAGGTATACTCCTCCTGTATATCTAATTTCCCACCTTGCCGTGGTCCAAGCACACCTGGCACAAAGGAAGGTGTGTGTTCTCATCAGGGGCACAGCCCAGATGCATGTCAGAGGTGGTGCAGTCTTTAAAGCTCACCACTCCGATGTGTCACTTCACTAGCCCACTTGAGAGGAGGGAGGTGTGACCTCCTTCCTGCCCAAACCTGTGTTCTGAGTCCTGGGAGTGCTTCACATTGCCTGGCAGGACGCCAGAAGCCTTGGTAGCAGCTGGGCCAGGAAAACCCAGGCTTGCTAGCCAAAGCACATGTCAACCAGGGTAACCAGGTGGGCAACCACTAGGTAGCCACTTGGGGGCATGCCAGCCTTCCCATGACACCATATTCATGTCAAGGTAGAGAAGGCATGTTTTTGACAACAAACTCAATACATTTATGTGGTACCATAATGAAGATAGCAACTCAGGTAGGCCTGGATACAAGTCCCATGTTATCCTATGAACCACCAATCACTTATAGTGTAATTTATTGGTGAAGCCACTATAGAGACATATACACCTGCACGTACATGTCTACACTCTTAATATACTGCACCCTGCCTCCTTGCTACAATGGTGACTGGCATATATGTAAAAGTAGGGCTGTGACCCTGTCAAACATTGTGAGGACAAAGTCTAAATGGAGTAGTGAACACTGTTCCTTCATTCAGTCTGCAATGGCAGGCCTGCTGCCATCTGATTACCTGGTTCACTCTGGGTGGCATAACCAGTGCTGTAGGCCCTGAGTACACCTTTACCACCCATGCCATGGGTACTACAGCAGCCCTTACCAGGAACTTCTAAAGGGGCTGTGGTCTCTTTCAATTGGGGATGCCAATTACACATGTCACTTTTAGGGAGAGAACACAGGCACCGGAACCTGGTAAGCAGGTGTCAGTGCACTGTCGGAGTTAAAAAACAGCATCTAGTAGCCAACATGGGGGTAAAAAGTAGGAGGACAACTGCTAAAAGCAATGTTTTTTTACAATTTTGAAAATGCCACTTTTATAAAGCTAACAGCAAAGGGCCTTGACTCGGACTCAGTAAGGCTGAGTTAATATAACTAAAGAACAGAACAACTGCCAGTACTGAGCTCAACTCCCAGAAATCCTTTTCAATAGACTTTATGAATAAAACATAACAGTCCGCTTTTTGAATTGCACCATTCAATTAGTCAATTCCATATAATTCATCTGGCATCATATACGCTCTCCATAAATATTTGAAATTAATTCGTTTATGCCTACTATTAAAGGACACTGCTCTGATATGCTAACAACAGTACCCCCACTGGTCATCCAGAATTGGATGGTCAAGATCACATTCCCAGGCCGCATGAGTCTCAGTGTCCTGACTGAATCAAAGTCATGCTGGCCTTGTATAGCCTAGAGATCAGTCGAGTCCCGTCCGAACTAGAGCTTAAGAGAGATAATGGTGCAAAGGATTGAGGTTCTAGTGGATATTCCGCTATAGTATGTATGTGTTCTTGTAAAGCGCACTGCTGCCCTGAGGCGTCGTGGCGCTGTAGACCGCTGGGGAACCCGTCCTGGCTATCCCTGTGAGATGGTCCCTTCTGGGTATCTCCAAGGTGAAACCAGGCCTCCCCGGCGAATGTGGGGGGCCGTTGTAGAGATGAGGCAAGCTAATGCCCAGAGTTGCCAAGTATGATCCCTGGTTAGAGTAGGCACCGAGGTGAGAATTATCGAGTCTGCTGACGCTGGTCCACGACCCTGCTGCGTCGGGAATTGAACCCTGGTCCCTGGCCGCTCTCTGCTTCCGGGTCTGCCGCCTCTAACCAGTGAGCCACACCACTCCACAATATATAGTAGCACGCAGAACCCTACGCACCATACTGTAAATAAACGGATCCATAAAAGTCAGTCCGGCGCCATGATTCTCCCCCTCACCATCAAATACGTGTCCATTCGGGAACAAGTCGTCAAACTTTATCATGGAATGGGATGTGATCACCCGCAAAACTATTTTCTCTCTAGTGATAGGGAGCCGTAGGTTGTGTGCTATGGGAATTTCAGAGGAATATAAAGAGCCACATACAGTCACTCGCAATAGTTTGCGCCACGCCCAGTTCGTAGTGGACACTGCCTGTATATCTCTAGGGTCCTGAGGGTCCTGAGGGAAACCCTGGGGAAGAATGGTGTGAAGTGGAGTCGGGTGCGTCAGGTCTGATTAAGGTTTATTATCTGGAATGCGAACGTCTGGATGGTACCATGAATGGGGAAGCTGCATTGTGCTACCAGGTAATACATTTTGAAGTCTGGGGCCCCCAGTCCTCCTCGTTCATATGGCAAGGTCATGGTTTCCCATCGCACCCAAGGTCTTTGGCACCCCAAGCGAGTCTGACAAGATGAGAGCTTAAGGTCTTGAAGAAACTATCTCGGAGCAGAATAGGAATATTATGAAACATGTATAGAAACTTTAGAAGAACTATCATCTTCATGAGTGAAATTCTGCCAGACATGGAAAACGGGAGTCTAATCCAATGTTCTACCTGAGCCTCTAGATTGTGTACTGCTGTACCATAGTTTAGTCTCACCGTCTGGTCCGCCTCTCTCTGGATCTGAAAATACCCAAATATCTGACTTATTTGTGACACCATTTCAGTGGGAACTCGCATTTCCATTCAGTGGTGCCCATCATTAGAGGGAGAAGCACGGACTTACTCCAGTTAATACCCAGTCCTGAGAATCCACTGAAACACAAAATTTCTGTAACGATTATATACAAATTGTTCTGTGGCTGGAGGACATATAACACTATGTCATCCGCATAAAGCGAGATAAGCAGCATGCCTGTATTAAATTATATACCTCTGTGAAGATGTTTCTCCTGAAAGTGGCGTACCAGAGGGTCAAGTGCCAATATGAAAAATAACGGTAATAGGGGCAGCCTTGCCCAGTGCTGCCTGTGAGAGTGAACGGGGTAGACAAAGTACCATACAGACAAATTTGTGCTCTAGGGGAGGTTTAAAGCAATCTCGTGAGCTCTATAAATCCTTTAGGTATGGCTTATTTCCTCATTACGGCCCATATAAAAGGCCACTCCAAAAAGTCAAATGCCTTTTCTGAATCAAAGAGGACTGCAGCAGCCGGTACCTCCGGCGCAATTCTATGTAGCACCGAAAATAATCTACGCAAATTTAGTGCAGTGGACCTATGTGGCACGAAGCCAGACTGCACCGGGGATAAGATACGATCTAAAAGCAACGCCAGTCTCAAAGCAATCATTTTGGCGAGGATTTTATAATACAAATTTAAAAGAGATAGCAGTCTATAAGGACCGCCGCTAGATGGGTCCTTTCCCGGTTTGGGAAGCAAGACAATTACCGCCTCACGGAGTGTAGGAGGCAAAGTTTTATTTTCTAGGGCTTCATTATAAACCTCAAGAAGATAGGGAGCGAGTGTATCTCTATAGTGTTTGTAAAATGCGCCAGTAAAGCCACGAAAGCCCCGGAGCTGTATTACCATGTAAAGCATCTAAAGCGCTGATCATTTCTTCCTTGGAGAATGGCTCCACTAAAAACTTTTGCATAAAAACCTGTACCCAAACCATGACAATCTCATTGAAATAGGACCTACAGTCCTCGCCAGCATGCATTGCGCGTGTGGTATCCAGATTTATGTAGTAACAATAGAACTCATCTCTAATCCCCGCCGTGTCAGTGTGTATCTGCCTGTCATCAGTATGGATGGATATAATGTATGATGTCCCCACACAGGGCCGCAACAGCTGTGCCAGTGTAAGTCCACGCCTTTCCACTTTGCCATATTGCCTGGCAGTGGCATATTTGCTTGGAAAGTTTGTTTCACTTTCAGTGGCTTCCCTGAACTCCGCCAGCAGTAACAGGCGTCTGGCCTGTGTAGCCGGGTCTGGGTGCTTGAGTTGGTCGTCGTCTATGGCTTTTAAACTGTCCTCTATGCGAGCACGCATGCTTCTCAATGATTTAAGGACCCCAGGTGTTTTGCTGTACATTACCCCCTTATGTCACCTTGAACGCATCCCATATTGTCACCCATGTATTGACAGAGCCTACATTTAAGTAAAAGTAAGTCGTAATGGACTCCCGAATCTCAGTAGAAAGAACTACGTCCTGTAAAGCTTGTCCAGGAAACCTCCACTGTCTTTCAAAACCTTCTGGTCGAGGAAGACAAATACACATAATGACTGGGGAGTGGTCAGAATACGCCCTAGGTAAATGGGTCATTGACCAAAACCAGGGGACCATTCCATGGGAGATCAGCCAAAAAAACAGTTGTGTCCAAGTGTCATAAGGAGCGGCATAGTTTGTATAGGTGGAGTCCTCAGGAAAGCGTACGTCCCATATGTCCACCAGGCCAATGGATTCGCATATATCAGCTAGCACCCTACAGGCGTGGGGTTTCATGACAGGGTAGTCAGATGCACTGTCAAGTTCAGGTTACAGAAGGTTGAAATCCCCCCTAAGCATATGTGGTCCACGCATAAGGGAAGCAATAAAGCATGCAGTGAGTGGAAAAAGTCATGGTCGTCTATATTCGGTGCATAAATGAACATGAAAGCGATGCAGTAACCCATAAGTCACCCGTCATGAAAGTAAAACAACCTGCTCTGTCGGTATGGATGTGAATCAGTTGGAAAAGCAGCCGTTTATGTATAAGTAAGGCGGTTGCCCTAGAATATTTACTATAATTCAAGACATAACGATTTACCCCCCCCCCCCACCTGGTGGCAAATGTCGAGGGTGTGGTTGGAGACAAGTGTTTTTCCTGTAAAAAAACAATGTCAGACTTATGACGTTGCAAATAATTCAACACATATTTCCCCTTCCTGGCATTGTTCAATCCCTGCACTGTGTGATTTTAGACAAAGTAAACAGCTTACCCGCCATCCTCACAAGTGGTCAGGACTACAAAATGCATGTCAATGTCAACTCTAGCACATGGATCACAATAGTAAATAAGGCAAGTCAGGAACAAATGATACCCTAGAACAAAAAAAAAACAGCCCTCGCATCCCCTATTCCTAAGTTCTGGGGAAATCCCAACACCCCAAGCTAAAGTAAAGCAAGTATCAAATAGAAAATTGCAAAAAGTGTGAATGCACAGGGGGAGAGGAAACGCCCAGCCTTGTGCCTGGAAATCTAGAATATACTGTAAGTGAGCTACATATTGCCAGAGTCAGGAGTCTAACATGCAAACGACTTTGGAATATAATAAGGGAAAACAGGCTATTAACACTCTATACTTTTCAACTGGCTCAATGCTAATGCCTTCAACTCGCTGTAAACAGTTACATGCTGGAGCCAGTGTTTGGTAATGATTGTGAACGTTCAGGAGTGGGCGATTTCCTAGGTGGTCCAGGGTTAGACAGATTATTGAGGACGTCCTGGGCCTATTCTCGACCGGCCATCGACGTCCGCTTTCAGTCTCGCAGCATTCCGTACCTGAGTCCGGCCTTACACAGTGCAGCTTTGACCATCCCAAACTTTGGTGAGCCTCCTGAAGCATTGCAGTGAAGTCAGGATATAGGAAGATGGAGGAACCCTACAAGTCCAACGATCCCCGCTCCCGGGCCATCGGCATTGCAGTGTCTCTGTCCTTGAAGTTCATAAGCAGTGACATAATGGGGCGGGCGGATAGCCGGGGCTAGGCTGCAGGCCGAGGGTTCTGTTCACCCGCTCCACAATAAAGGTAGCTGTGAAAGACTCCAGACCAAACATGTCTACCAGAAGGCCTTCAACAAACTCATCTAGTCGACCCATATTCGTGGGCTCCGGCACTCCCTCAATGCGAATGTTATTACATCTCTCCTAGCTTTGAGGTCTTCATTCTTTATGGACTTCCATCCTCTCCAACTGTTTACTAGCCTGGGCCGAGCCATCCTCTAAGTCTGAGATTCTACCCTCCGCAGTGTCGAGACGCTTGGCGTGATGATCAAGACAGGCCCCCATATTGTCAAGCCGTTTAACGAGGGCATCAAAGCGTGTGTCTAGGGCTCGAAAGCCCACCTTAGTTCAGCCATGAGTACATCGCTGCCCTGCACATGTGTCTGCATTGGCCCCCTCCGCCATCGTGGTAGTGATTGTATCTGTAACGCCGCTGACCCTTTCAAAAGGCAATTTCCTTGCTTCGGAGCTCCCTTACCCATGCTTTGGGAAGGGGCTACTGGGAGGGGTGTCGCAGCAAGGCCAGTGGCATAGTGGTCTTGGCCTGTGCAGTTCGGACGATCAGCGGCCAATCCGTCAGAGGCCGTGTGTTGTTTAATGTTGCGCACCAACATCAGGACCCCCGACCGTGACAGTTGATGGGCTATACCAGCAATGGCCTTGGTGGAATCCCAAATGATGAAGGGCGGTTCCGTGTGGTGACTGATGGGTATCCCTCCTTGATCACTGTAGGGATGACTCTTTTTTCTTTGATACATTTAGTTTGAAGCTGTTTCTTTTGGGTACACTGTGAGAACACACTGTGCGCTAGACCCTCCAATATATTGGTAGTGATAATGTTGCGCACAACCAATTGGAACTCACAGCTCCCTTATGTGTGGCCTCTTACAATGTGGCTATCCAGCCATCTTCAACAGTGTCCACCTGGCCGCCTCCACCCCACGGTAGGGTCCAACTCTATCTGGGCCTCACGGATCGAAAGATCATCCCCAATATTGGCCTCAAATGTACTAAGAGCAGCCCGCCGTACTTCTGGGCTCAATAGATGTCTCTGTGCCCTCAGCAATCCGACTGATAAGGGCACGATGGGCACTGCAGTGATGGGGGAGCAGAGGGAGCAGAAACAGCGAAGGAATGGGCACTGTACAGGGCTCGAGTCGGGGTACCACGCGGGTGGACGGCGTTCCCCCACTTATTTTACTAGGTGCCAAACAGCTGTTCTTCACTCTTTGGCCTCTCTGGGACGAGAAGCTTGGAGCTCACAGCACGCTGCTCACGCGCTGACTTCTCAGATGCAATTGCATCTAAGGGGTGAGCGAGGGGAGGCAATGAGCCCGATGGTTCAAGCCACCTTCCATTACGTCACCACCTGTTGTGACGTCACTTCTGGTGACAGCGTCCCATCACTTCTTTTTTTAGGACTTGTGCCTTGGCACTGTACAAGGTGGGCTGCCAGAGAAACCTCAGGCTGTGATGTTAGGCAGCACTGGAGTCTGTGTGCCAGGATGCAAAAACGGACCGATCTCCTGGAACCTTCAGGGCATCGCGGTGAAACTGAGGCCCCCGCGATGTCCGCCAACAGCATAGAGATCCATGTCAGTATGCGGCCTCCATTACCTCACTTCTTCGACCGTCGCTACCTTGTCAAAGTTCTGGGGGCCCCGCCCACCGCTGGCGTATGGGCCGGAATCGAGGCCATGGCTTGTTGATGCCTCAGTGCTCACCTTGCCGGAGCAGACATGTCCGTTCTTCTATAGACTGCCTAAAAGCGCTGTTACAGGTCCGGAAGCCATGCAGATCTCAGCCGCATCATCGCTGCGTTGTGTGGCAGCGTGTGGACTTCGGGGTGGCCGTTGGTGTCCAGCGACTCGACGGAGCTCTGAAACTATGCGGCCATCTCAGTCCATGGTTCGGCCACGTCCCTCCAGGGTCCATGTGTGTTAACTAAGCTCCAAGCAAATAGATGGTGACTAAGAAGTTAAATAATGGGGTTGGTGGTGAAAAAGAGAAAAGTGATAAGAGATAAAGGCAGTGAGGAAAAGAGAGGGTGCAGAATTAAAGAAATAGTGACTGGAAGAGAGGAAGGAACAATATCAGGAAAAATGATTGGCTGAGAAGAAGTGAAAAAAAGAGAGGAAGAGAATGAACAGAGGCAATAATATGCTTGAATAAAGTGGCAGGAACTCATTGGTGATGAAAAATTAGCGAGATGGGGAGACTGTGAAAATAACCATAAGGTAGCAGTAGTGAAGGACGAGAGTGAAAGGAAGATAATGTTAAACAGATATAGATAGAA
This sequence comes from Lissotriton vulgaris, assembly GCF_964263255.1. Taxonomy (NCBI): domain Eukaryota; kingdom Metazoa; phylum Chordata; class Amphibia; order Caudata; family Salamandridae; genus Lissotriton; species Lissotriton vulgaris. Next base: position 791,782,509 of record NC_141698.1, read on the forward strand.
GCATGGAAATAATGATAAAGAAAGAGAGACCAGGAGACAGCGATAGAGAGAAAGAGGAGCTAGAAGTTTGTGTATGCATTTCACTTGTGGAAGAAGAATTTACCTGCATCTGCACAGAAAGACATTTTAACATGAATAGAGCCCTGTTAACTGCTGCCCTCCGCTCAGCCTTGGGAGCAGGGTCAAGACTGATTTGCATATGGCTGGGTCCAAACTGAAATGGCATGGATTTAGGCCCAGATCTTTGTACTGGGGTGAATGTATGACATTGTTCTGCATTCTGTCTATCAATTGTTCATTTTGCATCAGCCTGATAATAAGACTTAGGGACCTGATTTCGAGTTTGATGAAGGGGATCCTAAGGGGGTCATTACCATGGTGGATGGACTTAGGTCCATCCGCCATCATCACAGGAATTGGAACCGGCTGCGTACACAGGCAGGCGGGGACACAGCATTTTGATCTGGCGGACGGTGCCTGTTAGGCACCGCCGCCATTTTGTGGATGCGGGGTGGATCCGACAGGCAATCGTAACGATTGCCTGTGTTGGACCCGTGGCGGACGGATTTCCCGTCCGCCAGCAATCCGCCCACCATCCTTATCTGGTGGGTGGAGAATGGTGAATTCGTCACCCGCTGGCTGGAGGTGGCAGATTCACCTCTATCGTAATGACCCCCTAAGCCACAAACGTGACGGATATCCAGTCTGCCTTATTTCAAGTGCACGGGATATGCGTCACATTTGTGACACAGTATCCCATCTGCCAAACTCTAAATCAGGCCCATAGATTCTGGAAGATGCTCTATTGCCGCACCCTCCATGGATAAATGAGGAAAGAATGTTGTATTGCGTGTAAGGTGCTGAGCATTGCTCCTGTTTATGTACCTTGACGCTGCGCTCAGGTAAACAGGGAGTGAAGTAATCGAGCTATGCAAAAGCAATGTAAATGGTAAAAGCAGAGGTACAACCCCCACAGAGAAACTTTCTGTGGCTAAAAAGCCTAAATTACCTGAAGCTGTCACTTGGCACTGGCTACCTCTCTGACAAAGAGTCAAAGTAAATACAAAAATACATTTCCTCTTGTTGTTAACAATAATAATACTAATCCTGTATTTGTAAAGTGCACAGCGACCCGTAGTAGGTTTCCCGGTGCTGAGGGCAAGCTATTGCCCAGAGTCACATGGTGCTGGGCAGACCCCTGTCGCCGGTGCTGGAGATCAAACCGTGATCCCCAGCATCTGGCGTCAGTCGCCCTGGCCGCTGCGCCACACCTCTTCCCAAAGTTACTTGGTTTTAGTTTGCTACTTTAAACAGGGAACTTTGGTTATTGCGGCCTGATTTGCCAAATTTTGTGGCTGCAAAACAAAAAAGTTGTGGACAAGAAAAGTTAAAGTTTAGGAATTTTTGCGACAGTCCCAAAATACTATGGGCCTGCCAGCAAAGCAGCCCTTAAAAGCAAGTGTGTAGGATGTCTGATGCCAGAGAGAGTACAGAATGCAGTTTAAAATGTGTGCGCTCTCTGACACCATCCTGACACATTGCTTCCTAGTGCGACCTATATGGTTCTGGAGGGGCTATTAATGCGCCCCTACACCATTGTTTAATGTCAATGTAAAGTGGGAGGTGGCTGGAGAGGCCGACTGTACCAGCACCATTCAGCAGCATGAATTTCACGCTGCTTGGTGCAAGTGGCTGGTTGGGAGTAAGGACAAATAAACTGCTGTGTGGGACTCGACGAGTGGATGAAGAACAGCTGCCTGAAACTGAACTCAGACAAGACGGAAGTCCTCGTCCTGGGACCATCACCCTCCGCCTGGGACGACTCCTGGTGGCCCCCCGCCCTGGGCGCCACTCCCAAGCCAACAGACCACGCACGCAGCCTAGGCTTCATCCTGGAGGAGTGAGGGTGTGAAAAAAATTAGACAGGGGTAGGGAACTGAATAAATAAAGACTATACACACGACGGACCTACGACACCGCAACCCTCTTCGCACTCAAACCAGCCCGAACAAGAACCTGCCATTGAGCCACTCCGAGACGCACCCAGAGACCCTTCACCTGCCAAGCCTGGCGCCACCCTCCGCACCTGGACCATGGTGACCACCGAAGACACAGCCCGCACGATGAACACCTTCCACTCTGGATCTCCATCCGACCCCTGCCCCCACCACGTCTTCAACAAGGCCGACTCCATCATCGCACCCCAACTCCGGGACGTCATCAACACCTCCTTCAACACCGCCACCTTCCCGGAGAGTTGGAAGCATGCCGAGCTCAACGCCCTACTAAAGAAACCAACAGCTGACCCCACCGACCTCAAGAACTTCCGACCCATCTCGCTCCTCCCTTTTCCAGCCAAAGTCATCGAGAAGACCGTCAACAGACAGCTTGCAGCCTTCCTCGAGACGAACGGATCCCTCGACCCCTCGCAGTCCAGCTTCCGAGCCAACCACAGCGCCGAGACTGCCCTCATCGCAGCCACCGACGACATCAGAACCCTACTCGACAACGGAGAAACAGCGGCCCTCATCCTCCTGGACCTCTCTGCAGCGTTCGACACTGTCTGCCACCACACCCTAGTTCAACGCCTCAGCAACATCGGCATCCAAGAGAAGGCACTAGAGTGGATCACCTCATTCCTTACCGGAAGAACGCAGAGAGTCCGCCTCCCCCCGTTTCAATCCGAGGCAACCAAAGTCATCTGCGGCATACCGCAAGGATCATCACTCAGCCCCACCCTCTTCAACGTCAACATGAGACCTCTTGCAGCCATCGCACGCCAGCACTACATCAACATCATCTCCTACTCCGACGACACTCAACTGATCCACTCCCTCACCAGAGACCCCGCCACTGCCAGAACGAGTCTACACAAAGGGATGAAAGACGTCGCCGAGTGGATGAAGAACAGCTGCCTGAAACTGAACTCAGACAAGACGGAAGTCCTCGTCCTGGGACCTTCACCCTCCGCCTGGGACGACTCCTGGTGGCCCCCGCCCTGGGCGCCACTCCCAAGCCAACAGACCACGCACGCAACCTAGGCTTCATCCTGGACTCCTCCCTCTCAATGACCAGACAAGTCAACGCCGTCTCCTCAATCTGCTTCAACACCCTACGCATGCTCCGCAAGATCTTCCGATGGATCCTGATCGAAACCAGGAAGACGGTCACCCAAGCACTCGTCAGCAGCCGACTGGACTACGGAAACACCCTCTACGCCGGAACCACAACCAAGCTACAGAAAAGACTCCAACGCATCCAGAACGCCTCCACCCGACTCATTCTGGACATCCCCCGACGTAGCCACATCTCCGGCCACCTGAAAGACCTGCACTGGCTCCCCGTCAGCAAGAGGATCACGTTCAGGCTCCTCACCCACGCACACAAGTCTCTCCACGACCTGGGCCCCAAGTACCTCAACGACCGTTTGACCCTCTACACGCCCAGCTGCCAGCTACGTTCCACAAGCCTCGCCCTCGCCTCCGTACCACTCATCCGAAGAGCCACCGCCAGAGGTAGATCCTTCTCCTACCTGGAGGCCAAGACTTGGAACTCCCTCCCTATCCATCTTCGGCTGACCCAGGACCATCTCGCCTTCAGGAGATAACTCAAGACCTGGCTGTTGGAGCAATAGCGGACCCCTTCCCCCAAGCGCCTTGAGACCCTGCCGGGTGAGTAGTGCGCTATACAAATGTTATGATTGATTGATTGATTATACCAGAAGGCCAGGATGCTCACATACCTGCAGTGTCCTCGTCCTCGTCAAGCAGTCTTTGTCTCCGGTTTGTGCAGACGTGGTGCAGCTTGCTATTAGATTCTTGGAGGGACAGTCTGCCTCCAGGAAGTGTATCGTGGCATTGCAGAGCAAGAGAGAAAGACTGAAAACACCTCTGTTCTGCCCACCCTCATGTGCTAGTTCAATAAAAAGAGGGTCAAATAAGCGTTCAAGCGTCATCTGAGGCTTTTGATTTTTACAAAAGTCCACTTTTCCTTTTTTTGCGAATTGCAAAGCTGCAAAATCCTAGACGGTTCGTTTAATGGGCATTCAAAACACAAATGTGTTATACATACCATTTCCACTTATGTTTGTGTACTCTGCCCCTTTGAAACATTTTAATAGAAAATTTTGCATATCGATGCATGTAGGAAACAATCCATGCGATATATTATTTTAATGGGTTACTTTGAAACTTTGACGCTTGAGACAACATTTCACTGCATGACTTGATTGTTTGTTGTGAAGACTAGATTTCTTTCTTGGATACACCAATTAAAACAAAATCAAATGTCATAGATAAGATTTTGTTTGGAAACAAATTTCGATTCCAGAAGTATAATGTTGGCATTTCAAGAAGCCTCAGTGCCCGAGATCCTACAGAAGTTGAAGTAGGGTAGTGAAGAAATGAATAAGGAGAGCCAAGCCAGAGTCGAGCCAGAGGTCCGGCTTGGCTCTAGGAGCCTGTGCGCGATCCGAGCTATGACTATTCATGACATGTAAATCCCACAACAAGCATTATATAAAAATATGCCCCAGCCCTTCTGTTGGAAAGTGGATTATTAGTAGGGGTAAGTATGCACCCACTAGCAATAAGGCCACCAAAGCAATATAAGGTCCAGTAAAGGCCTCAATACATAAGCCCCTGGCTCAAACCTCTGTAGCTGGCTGCAAGCAGGCAGGCCTAACTTAGGTAACAGGTGTGTGAAGCATTTAAAAACACCAATACATTAATTAGGTAAAACCCAACCCACATTAAAAATCCACAACCAATTTATAAAAATAGCTAATATTGTTATGATTAAAATAACATAAAAATTACAAAAATCTAATATAGGGAACAGGAGATATGAATTTTTAAATAATAAACACTTTATAATGCTTACAAACATATAGGGGTCCATTAGGATGTCGGGCGGTGGCACCTACGCGGTGCTGGCAGGGCGGTAAAATGCCCTTTTCCGCCTGCGAGCAGCGGGAAACATGTCCGACATATTAGATCTGCAAAACATAGGTCAATTCCCATCCGCCGCGGAGCGACGCGCACCGCCATCAAAGTGCGCCTGCCACCGCGGTGGTGGGAGCCAATGGAGACTCTCCGCCATATGGAATGACATCCGCCCCGCTCCACAAATTAGGATGGCCCAAACAAGCAGACGCACCGCAGCGCAGACACCGCCCAACCCAAGACGGCGGAAACTCGACAGCGGAGCACGATAGCACAGTCCTGGTCCTCTCCACCCTGTCACGACCACCATGGACCCTGCCCTACATATTTTTCCGGTGCTGTACCTGCTACAGCACTATCATCTCATGGGCCGCGTGGATGCCACCGCAGGTACGCAACTACACAAATACAACACACAACACACGGGCTGACGAAGGGTCCAAATACAAAACAGACAACCTGCTGGGGGCATCAACACATCCACAAGGGCACCCACACATGACCCACCTGCCACCAAGTCACCCCACTGCATCCTGGACACACATCGACAGTGAACTCGCAGCATTGTCCCGGTCACGTGACCGCAGCGGTCAAAACATGCGCACTATGCAGAAGGTAGGGCCAGTCCAAGGCATGGGCAGGGCACAAAGACCACAGGGACACACCTCCCCCCACCACACATTAACACACCCTAACAAGGCACCGGCCAGGTGCCCATCCTGTGCACCCCCATACACAGCAACAAGCACAGCAACAAGCAAGCTCAATCCACACCCTGCACCACACAACAAACAACCAGGGAGACACCCATTTCAGGAGTGGCTGCACAGGAACACACAACACACAACACCAGTGTCACACACACTGAAGGCTGTCAATACTTGCCAGTACATACACACACAAACAAACACACACCCTGGGTGTAGCCACAAACATAACACACACATAGGGGAGCCTGAACAGATGTCTGCCCAAAAACAACTCACAAACACAAAACACTACAGAAACACACACAGAACCCCATCAGAAACAGACATAGCCTGTCAGGAAAACCGTTGACAGGCAATAGGAGCACAGACACAACAGTAGTGCATAACCTCATCATTCAGGACCAAAACACATACAACATACCACAAATCACACAAGAAGTGCACCATCACAGAACTACACTTCCACATGAAACCAACTACAGATGCACATGAAATCAAAAATGAACAAACACTAAAGAACATCAGGGGATGGACATCAGGCAATGCCAAGGCCACATACACACAGCACTGTATGCACAACAAGCAGTGTGGGCACAACAAGCAGAGCAGTCACGCAAAGACAAGACTGACACAACATCAACACACACAACACAAATCAGCACAGCACAAACACAACAGCACACCCAGGAAGTGTAGGAATACCACATCCAACACACATACATCCAACACAACAACAACAGATGCACCACTCTGGGATACAAGAGCAGAACCATCTTGACCAGAGCACCGGGCAGCAGACACAGCTGAAGTACACATGAGCAATCCTCACTGATTAATAGCACAAGAACATCACACGTAAACCATTGGGGCAATGTCCATAGTGGAACATCACATTTGGCCCAAGAATTGCACCACAAAGCACAGTGTCACAAATGAAGTGATGGGGAGGCACACACACATGTAAACCAAGGGGACAGCTGACATCAAAGTGAACTGTCTTGCATGTCAGTAGTCAACATGCAAGGGGTGCACCATAGTCAAATAGAGGGAGTGCAGACTCATAATGGGCAGGCATAAGTGGCACACATAGGGGATGGCATTACACCACACACACCATGCCATACAGGAGGATAAAAGGCACCATGTACCTGCAATGCATGAGAAACACAACCACAATGGCAGTGTGGAGCAGCAGGGCTGCACAGTCTACACAAACTCTATCAAGACGCATGGATGATCAAACAAACACAACACTGATGTGCAAGTCACACACTCTTCACACTCATAAGTGACAAAAACAACAAGTAGGAGTCCGACAGAACAGCACGGACACACCAGCACACTGCACAGTGCTCAACAGACAACTCACACATGTGCATACAACCATATCCACAGGGCAGAACAATCCAAACAACAGGCACACAACTCCTGGGTGACACATGTGTGTCTTTCACAATCCAGGGGCATACACACATCCACACCCCCTACAAAGTCACACACTGCACACCTCTTGACTACCCAAGAGCACACATCTCATGTAGGCCATGGGACCAGGATTAAGGGCCAACACAAGATGAACATACACATACACAGCTGGGAACACATAAAGGAATAGCACACATACATGATGACATTTCCCAACCTGCATGCAAACCTGCATACAGCATCACACCCTTTGCTGGCAGTGTACCCCAACCTGACATCTGAACAATGTAGCCAACCACGAAAAAGAGAACTGCATGACAAGTAAAATAGACATCACAGATAACACAAGTATAGGTGTCTGAATGGACTGAAGAGCCTGTCACCCCTGTTAAAAAATGTGATGCGGGCAAAGAGCTTGGCAATGTTGAAGCGACATATAGAGCACGGGGCACAGTCAACCAAATGCACACACCAAAATAACTTTAATCAGCAAGGACACTGACAAAACAGACAACACGAGTAACTGTATGTATTCACATATTGCACAGATGTGACAGTAGAACAACAGTAGACAAGAGCAAGGCACAAAATGCTGATCATATGTAAGATAATCTGCACATGCAACCTCCAAACAGGAAGGCCAGTGTCCATGGCAGGTGGCACAGCAAGTACATGAGAGGCTGCACAGGGCAGACTCCAACACAGCAGAGCAACAGGGCCAGTGTCCATGGCAGGGGGCACAGCAAGTACAAGAGAGGCTGCACAGGGGAGAGTCCAACACAGCAGAGCAACAGGGCCAGTGTCCATGGCAAGTGGCACAGCAAGTACAAGAGAGGCTGCACAGGGGAGAGTCCAACAGAGTAGAGCAACAGGGCCAGTGTCCATTGCAGGGGGCACAGCAAGTACTTGAGATGCTGCACAGGTGAGAGTCCAACACAGCAGAGCAACAGGGCCAGTGTCCATGGCAGGGGGCACAGCAAGTACATGAGAGGCTGCACAGGTAAGGGCAGTACAGCAGTGAATGACAAGGCCAGTGGGGATGGCAAAGTGCAGAGTCAGGAAATGAGAAGCTGCACAGGCAAGGGCAGAACAGCAGTGAATGACAAGGCCAGTAGGCATGGCAAAGTGCAGAGTCAGGACATGAGAATCTGCACAGTCAATGGCAGAGCAGCAGTGAATGACAATGCCAATGGGCATGGCAAAGTGCAGAGTCGGGACATGAGAAGCTGCCCAGGAAAGGGCAGAACAGCAGTGAATGATAAGGCCAGCGGTCATGGCAAAGTGCAGAGTCAGGACCTGAGAAGCTGCACAGTCAAGGGCAGAACAGGAAGGCCAGTGGGCATGGCAAAGTGCAGAGTCAGAACATGAGAAGCTTCACAGGCAAGGGCAGACCAGCAGTGAATTACAAGGCCAGTGGGCATGGCAAAGTGCAGAGGGAGTAAATGAGAAGCTGCACAGGCAATGGCAGAGCAGCAGTGAATGACAAGGCCAGTGTGTTTGACTGTACCCTTCCATGGCCAGCAACACACCCAGGTGGTAAACAATGGGCAGGACTAGCACACCTGTATGAGAGACAGGTGTGGGAGGTGGACTACCACTCACTCTTGGCTGTCAGGTATACTTGGAGCTGGCTGTGTGTCGGGGACACCAGGGCCACTTGACTGGAGAGAGAGAAGCCCCAGTGATGTAGGGCTATCAGTGTCTTGGCAAGCTGGAGGGCTGTTTGGACCAGGTGGTGTAGTGGCACGTGGAGGTAGAGTCATGCAGACCTGTGACACAGTGTGGGTGGGAGATGTTTGAAGGGTGCCTTTCCACTTCTTGGGAATTCAAAATGCCTACCCTGTACTGGGGTCCATGGGAACTGGTGATGACACAACAGTCACACACACCAACAGAGCTGCATCAGGTGCAGACACTGGCACTCCCTCTGGTGACGTGCTGGATCCTGCCGAATGCTTTGTCTGGCTCCGCCTCTGGACCACCTTCCCCTGTTTGCCAGGTGTACCCCCTACAGTGCCCTCCTTCCCCTATTTGCCAGGTGTTCCCCCTACAGTGCCCTCCTTTGCCTGTTTGCCAGGGGTAGCCCCTACAGTGCCCTCCTTTGCATGTGTGCCTGGGGTAGCCCCTACAGTGCCCTCCTTCGCCTGTTTGCCAGGGGTAGCCACTACAGTGCCCTCCTTCACCTGCTTCACTGGGCTTGGAATTGGAGTCGATGTGGCGGGGAATGTGGCCTTGAGCCCTTCCTAGGTGTACGCTTGCCATACAACACCTCCTCAGTGAGCATAGACATTGCATGCCTAGCTCTGCGTGAAGTTTTACGGACAGGAGAGTCCTTCACTGGTGATGCCTCTGAGGCATGTGAGCCTGATGTCTGATTCATTGCTTTTTTGGCCTTGCTCTTCCCTGACGGGCACTTGTCTTTGCATTCTGGGGTGGCTCTGCTCTTCTGTGGGAATGGCGTCTGCTGGCGGGCGGGTGGGCAGGTCCGCTTGGGTCGTTTTTGCTGGGTGCTTCTTGTGCTGTATCGTGATTGTGAGGCATGGGAACTGTGGTCACTATCATCTGATGTGGCCACTGTCTGGGGGGTGGACTAAGGCACTGGAGCATGAATGTTAGTATGTGCCTGTTTAAGGGCAGACGTCACTGTGGACGACCAAGCCTGGACAGGACAGTGTAGCCCATCCACATCCATGTAGGCAACCACCTGGCCTAATTTTTTATCATGGTCACCGAAGGTATTGAGCAGGGCTGTCTGGCCCACACAAAGCTGGCACAGGAGCTCAACAGACTCAGAACTGAGGGCAGCAGGGGGGACAGGTGCAGGCTCAGCGGTGCCAGGTGTGAATGTAACTCATCCCCTCTTACTGACACGGACACGGGAAGCACCAGAGGAAGTGGATGGGAGGGTCGCACTGGCCGCTGTGTGGTAGAAGATGATGCAGAGTCCCCATTTCCTGTGCCTGACAACATGGATGCATCCCTGCTGGCATCAGATGATGTTGTACTTTGTGTCTCAGGCAAGGATTCCTCCTGCATACTACGGTCCCCCTCTGATGCGCTGGTGACCTCTGTGTCACTGGGCTCCTGTGCAGCTGTAGTGCTTATCTCGGCAGCACTGGTTTCCAGCTCCTGTCCCTCCATGAACACTGGCGAATCTGCATGAGAGAGAGATGCAGGGTTGGGTTAATGTCATCAACAGGACAAAGCAATTCAATCAATGCAGTACAGAAGATGACCAAATCTACATGTTGACCACCACACTCTGCAATCACACTGCAGCAACTCACTACATAGACCACAACAGTGCCTGTAACCCTGAATATCTGCCATGACTGAGCCATGTTAAGGCCACACAGCACAACACCCTTGCCGTGGATGAAGTCTACCAGACACACAACTTGCTCTGCCCCACCTAAGGACATGATGTGGACACACCACTTATTGCCACTGACAGACCTTAAGGAAACAGGAGGGGACAACACAGACACCTATTAGGACATGACAGTCCACAATGGCAAGTAGCCCATGCCAAATACCATGTTTACTCTGGGGCACATTGTTGTCAGATGTGTGGGCCTCAACGATCAAGGTGCATGCTAAGTGCGCATACATGAAGTCCCACTCAGATAGTGGACACTGCTGTTCACCCCCAAATAGATTCCCCACACTATCCCAATGCTGAATGACCATGTAGATCCTAACACATCCGGCTATTGGAATGCACAGTAGGAGGATCCCCTTTGTAAGGCCAGTTTGGGCCAATGCATGACACTGGCGCTCATCCCAGCAGCCACTCACATGACACAGCACAGCACCACCCCACGAACATCACATCGGTCACCGCTGCCACAGACCCTGTACACATGCATCCGCTCCCTGGCAAAGTCACCCTCCCCAAATACTCACCCCTGCCTTGCTGCTGATGCTCCTTCAGACGTTCATCCAGCTCAGGATGAGTCACTGCCAAGATGCGGCCCATCAGTGGTGTCATGCTGCGCCGTGCCAAATGCCCAGTGCGTGGTAGCAGCCCCAAGGTCATCCCTGCCACGTTCTTTGCCAGCCGGCTGATGTCGTCCCACCACTTGTGGCAGTGGGTGCGTCGTCGGTTAGATACCCCCAGGGCTCGCACCTTTGCTGCAATGGCCCTCCACACGGCCTTATGCTGGTGTACCTTGAGCTGCAGGCTTGGGAGAAAAGAGGGGCAAATGATCAGTGACATAGTGTCATGTACCAACTTCTATCAGTACAGTAGCAAGACACAGACTCATTACCAAATGTAATCTCTGCCCATCCCACCCTGGGGTACACCTCACATGGACACTCTGCATGGGCCAAGCAGAAGTAATTGCATGTTTTGGTATGTAACAGTATAATACAGGTTATATCAGGGCTGTTGGTTCTATTCTTTTTACAGAAAACCCAAGATGAGCACCTATCCAAATACATAATCCCCCGATGGTCTACCTCTAGGACCTTTCAAAGCTGGCTCCATAAACGTGACATAACCCAGTCTATGTATAGGGTTAAGAGCCCATGTTTCCTGGAATATACATATCCCGTGGAGGTCTACAAAAGCACACCAGTCAGGATTATCCTTTTTGGCGGTGAGACCTGCTATGTTCCAGGTTAGAATTTTTAGGGTTGAGTTTTGGTTATGGATTCTAAGTAGCTGATTACCACAATTAACCAAGTTATTTGGACCATCAAGAGCATTCGTAGGCCCTTTTCGTACTTTGTTGGATGGGACAGGGATAGGGACAGTAATGTGGGCTGTTGGTAAGGTTAATGCTGATCCTCTAGGTGATGAATCCCGATCCAGGGAGAGTTGAACACTAGAGGATAGCAGGTCAGTAAGATCTTCTGGAACGCTGCCCCTTTACTCTATGATAGATAGGTGGACGGGGGTCCAGTACATTTATGCCCCGGCTGCAGAACCGAAAATTAAACCACTCTGCATGTTATTCTTTTCTGTCCAGCCTATCCACACATAAGAAGAAAGTGGATAATACAATTATGTAATAATTTAGGCATAAGGGACTACCAAGTCTTCTTTAGGATTTTGAAGTCTGACACGAATCCCTTGATAGTGTCTGCTATAACCAAATTTCTGTTTTCTATGTGGACTATTCGAAGGAAATCACTCAAATAACATGGCACTTTATGTTTTTATTTGCTGAGACGCGAGAACTATTTTGGATCAACAAATGTTATCTTAACTTTTTTTTTTTTTAATAATTTTACAAATATTTAAATTTTTAACGTTTTAATAATTTGTCTTATCCTCTCCGATTGCATATGATGTATTTTAATTCTTATACTTACAAATGAACTGTGGAAAAGTGAAAATGTATATTTTATGTACTTTTATGGTTAAAACTTACCGAAATAAAGTTTATTGAATGAATGAATGTAATTGCATGTATTTATGAGGGCGTACAGGGTCCCTGATAATCTCACACACATGCAGGATGACTGCACTGAAACCCCTCTGTGGCTTGCACACTTCTCCAGTCCTATGCATGTCTGGCCACTACATACAACACATATCCACCTGTGTCTGTGTGTAGACTCACTGTGTGCATGACTGGGCAGCATTCAATGAGCATGTCCTGTGAACATATCTGTATGTCATGTGTGTGGCATCGGGGTACATGGACTCACCAACAAAATATACATCAACACAAGTGTGGTCGTGCGCAATTATACAGGGCTGAGATGGTGCATATTTGGATTTCAGTGTGAATGAACAAGAGTAAGGACACAGTAATTGCAGTGATGTGATCTCCTCTTGGTGGACGGGCACTGTGCAGAGTATATGGGTACACACTGAGTCAGACAACAGGGCCACACAGAGACAATCAGTCAAGCAAATACAGTCCTGGCACCTGCATGTACAACATCCTGTGGCTCTGTATGGCTGACAGTGTAACACACTCCACTCAGACATACAACTGCAGGCAGGGAAAACCGTGACCTTGGGACACACACTCTTTTCCCCTGGAGACAGCATGTTTGTCAGTGTATGACATAACCCCACACCGTCAGGCATACATTGCAGCAGTACTACTACATGTCTGCCCCCCCTGTCCTACACCTCCCTTTATGATGACTTACCACAACATTTGGGGCACCATACAGCCTTGGGTACTGTGCGAGCACCTCGTCCACCAGGACTTCCAGCTCCTCTCTTATGAATGGACTTGGAATGGATCTTCTCTGTCCTTGCCATCCTTGTGGACATGGAACACCTGTGGTGGAATTGGGTGGAGAGGGGTCCCAGGCAGCAGGCTCTGGAGGCAGCAGTATATGAGGGTCCCAGGCAGCAGGCTCTGGAGGCAGCAGCAGATGAGGGTACCAGGCAGCAGGCTCTGGAGGCAGCAGCAGATGAGGGTCCCAGGCAGCAGGCTCTGGAGTGAGCAGCAGGTGAGGGTCTCGGGCAGCAGGCTCTGGAGGCAGCAGCTGATGAGGGTCCCAGGCAGCAGATTCTTTGAGCAGTGGAAATGTGAGGCTCACTCCCAAACATTTATAGCCCCTTGGGGTCATTTCTCAGGTGCCAAGCTGCAACAATTGGTTGTCCAGGTCTGCCTCTTTCAAAAGCATCCAATGTCTGCCTCCGCGGTGGCGGAGCACGCCTACCACGATCTTAACATTTGCATCATGCCACCGCAATCATCGCTCCCATTGGCTGCAGGCAATGCTCCATAGCCGTGATGCACCGCAGGGACCTGGGGTGCGCTACCGCGATGGTGCATCTTTCTAAAGCATCCAATGTCCGCCTCCGTGGTGGCGGAGCACGCCTACCGCGATCTTCAAGATTGCATCATGCCACCGCAATCATCGCTCCCATTGGCTGTAGGCAATGCTCCATAGTCGTGATGCACCGCAGGGGCCCGGGGTGCGCTACCGCGTTGGTGCATCTTTCTAAAGCATACAATGGCCGCCTCCGCAATTATCACTCCCATTGGCTGTAGGCAATGCCCCATGGAGGTGACACACTGCCGGGGCCAGGCGGTAGCTACTGCGAGTAGGGTGGCGGAGCATGCTAACCGCCATTTGGGCATGTCTCTATGGCTAGCACTACCGCACTCATGTAAGGGGTGGTGCTGGTGACACACCGCCGGGGCCAGGCGGTAGCTACCGCGAGTAGGGTGGCGGAGCATGCCAACCACCATCTTCCCATGTCTCTGTGGCTAGCACTACTGCACTCGTGTAAGGGGTGGTGCTGGTGACACACCGCTGGTGCCAGGCGGTAGCTACCGCGGTAGGGTTTGCGGAGCATGCCAAATGCCATTTGGGCATGTCTCTATGGCTAGAACTACCACACTCGTGTAAGGGGTGGTGCTGGTGACACAGCGCCGGGGCCAGGCTGTAGCTACCGCTAGTAGGGTGGCGGAGTATGCCAACAGCCATCTTTCCATGTCTCTATGGCTAGCAGTACCGCGCCCGTGTAAGGGGTGGTGCTGGTGACACACCGCCGGGGCCAGGCGGTAGCTACCACAAGAAGGGTGGCGGACCATGCCAACCGCCATTTGGGCATGTCTCTATGGCTAGCGCTACTGCACTCGTGTAAGCGGTGGTGCTGGTGACACACCGCCGGGGCCAGGCGGTAGCGACTGCAATTTGTGGCACATACAATGTCAATGTCAATCAGGAACACTTCAACAGTGCACAGTGGCCACATGGTGAAGTGCACATTATCGTGCACACTATGTCAATGTTCCATTGACTCCACAGGTGCCATGGTTGTGAATGTGAGACATACATTGGTCTGTAGTCCCTAACATGTCACAAATGCATTAGATGGTTGGTGAGGTAGGACAGTGTTGTAGAGGACTCTACAATATGTACTCATATGAATGTGTTGCGGAGCAGTGATGACTTTGGCAAGGCTTGTCTCACTGTATGATGTTGTTACTTACTTGTGTTTATCTGTGTGCTCATACACGCAATTGTCAATTCACCGCCAAATGTGATCATTGTGTTGCGGATGTGTGTCAAGTTTGAATGATGCATTGAGGTGTGACAGATACAGCAGATGAGTATGAGACAGTTGTGTTGATTTGTTGCACAATGGCTGGATGACACGCTCCCAAAGGTGCACATGTGGAATGTGGCCTTGAAAATATGTGCATTCTCATTGACCTATGTGGTGTTTTACGCACTGGTGTATTGTAAATGGAGAGGTGTGCCCTCTGTGTGGCTCAAACTTACACCCATGTAACATGGTGTGTCACACATCCCTCAAGTCAGTGTTTATTCATTCTGTTTCATCCTG
This sequence comes from Lissotriton vulgaris, assembly GCF_964263255.1. Lineage (NCBI taxonomy): Eukaryota > Metazoa > Chordata > Amphibia > Caudata > Salamandridae > Lissotriton > Lissotriton vulgaris. The sequence continues at coordinate 791,797,862 of NC_141698.1, forward strand.
AGAGTGTTATGCAGTGGCCATCTCATGATGGATGTCATTGACATGTGTCCAATTTCTTCTCAATTAGGAGGAGGCTGAATCTGATACGTCACTTGACACTGCTGGAGGACATGGAGGATCTAGCGATCATTCTCAAGTTCCGTCTCGACAGAGCCACCCTAAAGACCCTTTGTGATCTGCTGGAGCCCCACCTGCAGCCTCTTCGCCACTACCCAACAGCTTTCACACCAACTTACAAGGTGATGGCAGCCCTCCATTTTTTTGCCACTGGATCCTTCCAGGAGACCGTGGCCAGCGCTGCTGGGATGTCTCAACCCATGTTCTTTACAACAAGGGGTGGTGAGGGACAGAGTCTCTGAATTAAACAGAATACTCTCACCCAGTCAAGAGATCAGGGCTAGATCCAACACCGTTATTTAGCTCACTGCACCATCCCAGTTTCAGAACCTGGCTGTATGCAAATTAGTCTGTTCCTGTCCCAGTGCATGATGGGGACAGGGCAAACCAAACTACAAAAGCCAATTCTTACACTGGGAAGGAAACAAGCTACCGGGGACCGGTTTCTGGCATTTCAGCCGTCTTCGGCCCGGCTTGCTTGAATCCTGATGGTGCAATGAGCAAGGGACTCACATCTGAGTATACCCTTCCACGCTTAGGGTGGACAAAATTATTTACAACAAGGGGTGGTGAGGGACAGAGTCTCTGAATTAAACAGAATACTCTCACCCAGTCAAGAGATCAGGGCTAGATCCAACACCGTTTTTTAGCTCACTGCACCATCCCAGTTTCAGAACCTGGCTGTATGCAAATTAGTCTGTTCCTGTCCCAGTGCATGATGGGGACAGGGCAAACCAAACTACAAAAGCCAATTCTTACACTGGGAAGGAAACAAGCTACCGGGGACCGGTTTCTGGCATTTCAGCCGTCTTCGGCCCGGCTTGCTTGAATCCTGATGGTGCAATGAGCAAGGGACTCACATCTGAGTATACCCTTCCACGCTTAGGGTGGACAAAATTATTTACAACAAGGGGTGGTGAGGGACAGAGTCTCTGAATTAAACAGAATACTCTCACCCAGTCAAGAGATCAGGGCTAGATCCAACACCGTTTTTTAGCTCACTGCACCATCCCAGTTTCAGAACCTGGCTGTATGCAAATTAGTCTGTTCCTGTCCCAGTGCATGATGGGGACAGGGCAAACCAAACTACAAAAGCCAATTCTTACACTGGGAAGGAAACAAGCTACCGGGGACCGGTTTCTGGCATTTCAGCCGTCTTCGGCCCGGCTTGCTTGAATCCTGATGGTGCAATGAGCAAGGGACTCACATCTGAGTATACCCTTCCACGCTTAGGGTGGACAAAATATATTTTCTGAATCGTTTTTGGCCACTATAGGTGTGGCAGGGTATACTCAGACATGAGTCCCTTTCTCACTGCACCATCAGGATTCAAGCAAGCCGGGCCGAAGACGGCTGAAATGCCAGAAACCGGTCCCCGGTAGCTTGTCTCCTTTCTGGTGAAGAATTGGCTTGGTAGTTTAGTCTGCCCTGTTCCCATGATGCACTGGGCCAGGGACAGACTGATTTGCATATAGCCAGGTTCTGAGCTGGGATGGTGCAGTGAGATAAATAACGGTTATGGATCAAGCCCTGATCTTTGGACTGGGTAAGAGTGGTCTGCTTAATTCAGACACTCTGTTCATCACCACCCCCTTTTCTGAATCGTTTTTGGCCACTATAGGTGTGGCAGGGTATACTCAGACATGAGTCCCTTTCTCACTGCACCATCAGGATTCAAGCAAGCCGGGCCGAAGACGGCTGAAATGCCAGAAACCGGTCCCCGGTAGCTTGTCTCCTTTCTGGTGAAGAATTGGCTTGGTAGTTTAGTCTGCCCTGTTCCCATGATGCACTGGGCCAGGGACAGACTGATTTGCATATAGCCAGGTTCTGAGCTGGGATGGTGCAGTGAGATAAATAACGGTTATGGATCAAGCCCTGATCTTTGGACTGGGTAAGAGTGGTCTGCTTAATTCAGACACTCTGTTCATCACCACCCCCTTTTCTGAATCAACCCATGTTCAGCATGATGTTGCGGGATGTTCTTGCAGCCATGATGATCTACAAGGACAGATACATACATTTCCCTCAGGGAGCAGAATTGGCAAGTGTGAAGGCAGACTTCTATCCCCTTGGGCACATCCCCCATGTTGTTGGGGCCATTGATTGCACACATGTCGGTCTTGTACCACCACAGGCAAGTGAGCACATTTTCCGTAATAGAAAACATTATCACTCGATCGATGGGCAGGTGGTGTGCCTAGCCGATATGACCATCTCGCATGTTCCCCGGCTCAGCCCATGACTCTTACATCCTGAGGAACAGCATTCTGCTCAGGCTGATGGCTAATCTGCTTCCTGAGTGTGCTTGAATTGAGGGTGAGTATGCCTAGTCGGATGGTGTGCTTGATGTGTGACTTGCTGCTGTCTGCTTGTGCAACATTGCAATGTGTTTGTCATTCCTAGGAGACTGTATATCCCAGCCGTCCATGGCTGCTGAGCCCACTGCGGAATCCCAGGACCCCGGCGGAAATCCGATACAATGAGGCCCATGGCAGGACACGTTGTGTGGTGGAGCGGACTTTTGGCCTGCTTAAGTCACGTTTCCGCTGCCTTGACAGAACTGGAGGTGCACTGTCATACTCGCCTGGGAAGGTGTGTAAGATCGTAGTGGCATGCTGCATGCTCCACAACCTGGCCATTCACAAGGATATTCCCCTGATCATGGATAATGATGAGGGCCCGATACCCCCGCCTTCACAAGAACCGGAGTCAAGTGATGAGGACAGTGGGGATGAGGAAGGTAGTGACATGCGTCAACAGCTCGTCATCCGCTACTTCACTTGACAGTGGGTGACGAAGTACATGTCATTGCTTGGCGAGATTGCTGTTGTCATGAAGGTCTATGTGTGAATGGTACAGACTGCCAGATGTCAAGTCACCTGTTTGTGGAAATGTGACAGTGACATGTCATCTGTGAATGTATACATGACGTGTTTGTTGACACTTGTTGCCCATTGTGTTGTCGACATGTTGGCTTATGTACATGGTTGGTGTAGTTTAATGTCTGTGATGCCACACTCACACCAGTGAATGTTTTTCTGTTGTGTTTCCCTAGGTGCCTCAAAATTATCCATGCCGACATACTGTACATCTTTCGGATACATTATGGACATTTGGATGACTGTAAATAATGCACTAAGGACAAGGCTGACACAATTAAAGTGTGTAAGGTATTTTATTTGCAGAGTTGAAATGTGAGGGGTGCAGGCAGATTTACATGAAGGTGGTGATGAAGCAGTGAGTTGACAGTCATGGTAAATGAGATGTGAATGACCCAGTCCAACAGACAGGTGCCATTCACAAGGCAGTGTGGGGAAGGACAGTCCAAACAGTCAATGCAGTGAGGAAGTGGGTTGCCATTAGGGCTTGCTCAGTGACTGGCGTTTGGCTGGTGCTTGGCCACCAGAGACTTTAGGCTCTTTTTTGGACGCCCCGTAGCTCGCTTGGCCGAGGGGGGACCCTGCTGCATGGCCAGCGGTGTCTGAGGACTCACCCCTCTCTATGGCCACAGGGGAGGATAGTGCACTGTCATCCTGAAGCACAACAGAGGGGGGCGGAGGTAATGTTTGGGACGCAGGCCTGTCCCTCAGTAACACCACTTGCTGGCCCATGAGGTCCATCATTTGTCCAAGGCCTTTGTCGATAGACCTCATCAGCAGGAGGAGCTAGCGTAATAGTTCGTCAGATGGGCTACTTTAGCCCTGGACCTGTTGGTAGGCCACGATGATTCTGGTGAAGTGGTCCAGGATGGGGTCTCAACCTCTTGATGTCTGGGGTGACCCTGGCCCTTCCACCTGCGCTGCTGCCACGGACCTGTTGCCTCACCACTGTGGGTCCCTGCACACTCTCCCTGACGTCCACAGTTGTTGGCTTGGGCTGGTCATCCCCTGGCACAGGGAGGTTGCTGCAGAAGACACTGGTGGTGGTAGTGTTGGCGGTAGTGGTAGACGTAAAGGCTGTAACAGCAGGGCCCTGCTGTGCTGTTGTTGCAGTAGACGTGGTGGTGGGGAGGATGGGGTACTGGAACCTGGTGCTCCCTGGCACACCAGATGGGCTGACCTCGAGCTCATCGTCCGGAAAGTCCTGGGAGTCTAGATCTAAGAGTCCATGTACTGGGGGTGGAGACTGGCTGTGCTAGTCATTAATATTGTCCTCAGTAATGAGTTCTTGGTCACCTGTGGATTAGATGGGGAATGGTCCATTTTGTGCACTCAGCAAGAATTCTGTTAGCTGTGCGTCATCCAGTGTCCGTAAAGTACACAATTGACTGATCTTCACATCTTTTTCTATGTGCAATACTGTGCCTCATGACATTATGCAGAGGTGCATACATTACTCGTACGTGTTGTCAGATGTCGATGCATTACATGCACATCATGCTGTGATCATGTTCACAGTGACCAGTTGCCATGTAGGGACCAGCACAATTGAGTTGAATGGGTTTCTCAATGTTGATTCCTATACCCTGGCTGATGTCACATCTGGGCATGGAGTGCCCATTTTATTGTACTGCATGACTTTGACCTGTAATGTACATATTTGTATTTATGAGCCCACACATGTGTTCTCTAATTTTACAAGCTCCTTGCTGATTGGGCCACATGGCAATGCACTCATTAGTGTGTGCTGTGCATGGTTCTGCATGGTGTTCCTTGTGCATGTCCATTGGTGTATGACTCTTTGTTATCTGTGACCGTTCCCTTTGCTTACCTGTGTGCACACTGTGCGTGTCAAGCAGGGTCGGTGTGCACATTTGTGCATGGAGAGGGCTGGTGTTGGCATATGGCAGAATTTCATTGGTGACAGATGTGTGGCTGCATGTACAGGCTACCTACCTGTTAGGTGAAGGTGAACATTGCAATGGCTTTCAAGTGCTTCTGGGTGATGGACTGTTCCATCCTGCTGGGGTGTGGGACAGGGGGCATAGTGGGAGTAGTAGTGCAGGCCTCCCACCCACAAACACACTGCCTGTGAAGATGGCTACATACCTGTAAGTTTGTTTGGTGTACTGCAATGGCTTCCAAGTGCTTCTGGGCGAGGGAGCATTCTATCCTGCTGGGGCGTGGGACAGGGGGCATGGTGGGAGTAGTAGTGCAGGCCTCCCACCCACAAACACATTGCCTGGGAAGATGGCTACATACCTGTAAGTTTGTTTGGTTTACTGCAATGGCTTCCAAGTGCTTTTGGGTGAGGGAGTGATCCATCCTGCTGGGGTGTGGGACAGGGGGCATGGTGGGAGTAGTGGTACAGGCCTCCCCCCCGCCCCCCAAACTGGCCTCCCAGACAAGATGGTTACCTACATGTTAGGTGAAGGTGAACAATGCAATGGCTTCCAAGTGCTTCTGGGTGAGGGGGTGTTCCATCCTGCTGTGGTATGGGACAGGAGGCATGGTGGGAGTAGTGGTACAGGCCTCCTTTCCCCACACAGACCTCCCAGGCAAGATGGCTACCTACCTGTTAAGTGAAGGTGAACAATACAATGGCTGCAAACTACTTCTGGGTTGGTGTGGTGTGCTACATCATGCTTAGGGGTGGGACAGGGGCATGGTGGAAGTAGTGGTACAGGCCTCCCTCCCCCAAACTGGCCTCCCAGGCAAGATGGCTACCTACCTGTTAGGAGAAGGTGAACAATGCAATGGCTTCTAAGTGCTTCTGGGTGAGCGAGTGTTCCATCCTGCTGGGGTGTGGGACAGGGGGCATGGTGGGAGTAGTGGTACAGGCTCCCCTCCCCACACAGACCTCCCAGGCAAGATTGCTAACTACCTGTTAGGTGAAGGTGAACAATGCAATGGTGTTTGAGTGCAAGTAAGTACATATCAGTGTGTTGGTTAATATTTGTTTGTACTTACCAGCCTCCACTCCCGGATACTCCTGTGAGACTCTCAGGATGCAGTATGGCAAGCACCTTCTCCTCCCATGGTGTGCATGTTTTTGATGGAATGGGAGGGCGACCACCAGTCCTGTCAGCCAGCTTCCAGTTCTGGCTCCTCCTCTCTTTGACAACCCTCTTGAGATCATGCCACCACTTCATGATCTCCTTCTTGGATCGCGGGGTGGTCACTACTGAATTGACCCTTTGGACTATCCTTTGCCACATTTAGGTCCTTGTGGCTAATGGAGTCTGTTGGACCAGGCTACCAAACAGTTGTGGTTCCACTCTAACTATCTCATTTACCATGACAGTCAACTCACTCTCTGTGAATTTGGACATTTTCTGTGATGCAATGGTGTGTAGTGTGCAAAGTGTTTGTGGGGGCAACGGTGTGGGTGGTGGGTGTGGTGTTTGTGTGTGAGGTGTGTTATGTGCTGGGGGATTTTTGGTGCTGGTATGATGGTGGTGGTAGTGGTGGTGTGTGTGCTATGTTCTCTTGCCTCTACTGTCAGGTCTGGTGTATGCCCTTCTCTTCTGGAGTGATGCAAAGGACTGTGGTCAGTGAAGGGGCTGGTTTTATACTCAGCTATGTGGGTGTGTCCCAAAGGAGTTTTTCTGTCAGGTGTGTTGTGGGAGTTGTCCTGGAAATTGTATGTTACTGTTTGGCATTTATTTGTTTAATTGGGATGTGTTTGGTGTATTGGGGGGCATGGCTACCTTTTTGTGTGCAATGTTTGCCTTTGTTGTGGAGTTTTTGCATCATCCGCCATGTTTTGTGAGGATTATCTGCTGCGGTGGCTATGCTGCACATCTTCTGCTGGCTCTCCCATTCACTCCAGTGTGTGACCGCGGCGGTCGGAAACAGCAGATCGTACCGTGGGACCATCGGGGATTTCCAAATTTCCCCTGCGGTGTCTCGCTATGCTTGCAGTGGGTTGTTGTCATCCCCCGCTGCATCGGGCGGTTTTTATTCACCGGCTACCGCCGAGGTCAGTCTTTTTGGGTGGTTGATCCTAATTTGACCACTGGTTTATCCACTGTCACGGCAGACGGTTGTTTTTCCGCGTCATGGTGGTCGGGGTGGTTTTCCACCCGCCATCCTAATGGGGCCCATGGTGTCAACTTGGGACATTTTGTCACACTTGACCCGGTAGAAGGTCAAAGTTTGAGGTCGACCGCGATGGAGTCCTGGTTGGATACACGAAGCGGAACGCCTCGTTCAAAATTTTACCTTCTCACTTAGAAACGTTTCTGAAGGATTTTCTCTCAATGTCAATTATGCTTCTCCAGCAGGATGTATTTGCAGCAGCTTTGGCACCTTGGTACTGCAGGAGCCCTCGGTCAACTCCTGGAAGTCTTGAGCTCCGGAACTTTCAGTGGGACGAAGCAGAAATCCAGGCCAAGTCGCGGTTCGAGGTAGTCAGCTTGACTCTTGATGTTGGGAAGGTCACCCTCTGGAGATTTTTAGAAGAGTTGCTCCAAACTTCTGGAACTTCTTCCTGATGCTCCTCTTGAGGGTTCAAAGTGTATACAACTCAAATCCAAGGTTCCAAAGTCTCTGAGTTGCTACATGGATGTTGGGACTACTGTTCCCACAATGGACTTGGACAAATCCTTAAAAGTCCACTGGACACACTCCAGGCTGAAGACTTCTTGAGGGAATTGGTGCAAGTGAGCTCTGTTAACCTGTTGCTTTCAGGGAGTCCACTCCTTCATGCTTTTTGAGGCACAGGAAGGTCTTCAGCGCTGTAGTTCCTAGTGTGCAGCAGGAGCAGTCCTTCAGAGTGCAATGCTTTGTGGTTCAGACCCAGGTTCCTGCAGGGCAGTCCTTCTTCTCCTTGTAGTTCCCGGCAGCAGATCCTAGTTGCTATGCAGCTCTCATATTTTTATCCAATGCTCTGGGGCGACAAGCAGGGGGGCCCCCTGGCCAATGGGATACAGGGTGCCACCCAAAAGCATGACTGCTTCCTCCAAGGTGTGGCTTATTCTTGTCCCACAAAGCACTGTACTTCAAAATTCAAGCTGGAGATTCTCTCTCCTTGAGAGTCAGTGCTGGCTAAACCAACCCACTGGTGTGGCTCATTTTGATTAACACTCCCTTTCCCAACCTCCTGCAACTTCCATTCCTGGTGTGTTCATCTGGCTGGGGCTACAGGAAGAAGGGATAGGCCTGGCTGGCATTCCTTACTGTCCTGCTCCCTTTGAAGCCAGGTTTGATTTACCCAGCCCCCTTCCTGGCCTGTTCCCTGCAGCCGGAGAGCTCGCCCATCAGCTAACCTTTGTCTCTGTGCAGACCAATTATCACCTTATTAAAGAAGTTTGGCTAAGCTTGTTATGGCTGGTCAATCAGGAGAGGTTGCTAAAAGGCTAGCGTTTGGCTCACAGAATAAAATGTTTTATAACTTCTCTTCTGTATTAGTTATGATAGGCTTGCAATGTCTTCTTTGTTCTAGCCATGCCTCCTTGCAGGTTGTTGTTGTGACCATGAGGCTGGCAGCCATTTTGCATAGGCAGCCAGTGTGCTTTTGCCACAGGCCTGCATGTCTTCTTTGTTGTGGCATTGCCTCCTGTTTGTTGTTTGATCATTTAGCTGGTGGCCATTTTGTGTGTAATGCTTGAAGCCTAGTGTCTCAGTGCTCATACTAAATATACTGTATGAACATTGTTTTATATATTAATATATGCATTTTTGCATTTTTCATCTGCACCACTCCTTCCCTCCTAAATTCCAGTGGGTTTCAATTCTTATGTTAGTCCCCTTCCCCTAGTATATCAGCTATGATATTTTTTGATTACATTTTTGCAAACATTTTTTTATTTAAATGTTTTCAATTCCTTGTAAAAAAATGTAATTCAGCTTTTTCAATTTTAAAAATTTCTTGTTATTTTTTTACTTTTTTTCAATGTCTTTAATTTATTTTATTTTGTTATTTTATTGTTTATTTTGTTTTCTTTTTAAGTACAATTATTTGGAGTTTCATTTTATTTATATTAAATTTTCTAATTTTCTTTTTCCCATTTTCCTAACATCTGCCATCAACCCCATGTCGCAATAGGTGCAAAGCTGCACAATAGCATTCATTTTCTATGCATTATTCCAATGTTATCTCCACCTCCCTGAGTGCCATATCTTAACTTGATGCACATAAAGCAAACAGTTACATTGGTATGTTGTTGTTGCTCTTTCTTATCCTTCCTGAGTGTACATGAAAGTTTATGTTTATTTATAACTTAAATAACCACACTAAATGATATTGTTTGTTTGTACTACTAAATCAACTGCAACAATGCCACGTTTCACTGATGTTCTGTTGCTTGTTTGCTTTTAGGTGCACAAGAGAAGCAGCATAACCCACAGTACTGCCAGACAGAAGGCCTGTGCACAATGTGATGCATGACGGACCACACAACATGGACAGACATTTCATCAGCTTCTTAAGCTAAGTGTCACTGCCAGTGCCAACTGACAGATTCAAGATGGCCCTAAAGTAAGGTGCTGTCAAGAAAGTGACCTGTGGAAAGGAGAAGAAGCTGATTTCCACCACAGGTGTGCCGACCAGAACCTTTTTCAGCCATCTTGTGCCTGCCACACCAGCCTCAAGGAAGCAAGTTTAAAGCAGAACTCCCGCATCAATGGCCTCACCTCAACCTAGGCCCAAACCAATGTCTGGCACAGAGGCAGCCATTCTAATCACAGCAACGCCGATGAGCAGTAACATTGAAATGAACTTATCTCTTTTGTAAAGTAGTTCCCAATCGTTGGTGAAAACTCAGCTAACAACAGCCGCAGCCAACAATAGTCATTCCTCCTGAAGTAGGAGCACTTCTGGAGATTGAGCTTCATGCTGAGGATGTAGAAGAAGCCCTCTTTCAGAAGATCCATTGTCTTCTAGACCTCAAGCAAGAAAATGGAGGGGCATGGGTACTCCATAATCTTCTTGTCCAAGTCCCCCTTCTGATGATCAAGACACTACTTGGATGCCGCCTCAGTCTGAGATATGCCAAGGGAGGCTAGTGAAAAGGAAGGTTCTTGAAAGCCTTAGAGTTATGGATGAAGAAGAGGAGGATGACGACAAGCTAGTCATCATGGATGTTATCCCAGCCCCAGTGGGAGACCGATGTTACCCCAGCTCAACCTGCTCTGAGGGATGTGGCACGGATACCAACACCATCACCACCAGCTTCAATATTTGCAAGACCCCAGCAGCAACCTACCTCCACAACCGCCTCGGTAGAAGTAGAAACTGCCGAGAGGCAAACATCAAAATGCCCACCTACCACAACTTCTTCCAACATTGGCAGTGACACTAGTATCAGAAAGTAGACCTCCCCTGTTTGAGACTTCTTCACAGTTAGCAATAAGGAGATGACGTTGCAATGTGCTCCATTTGCGGGGCAAGTGTTAGTCAGGGTAAGCTTAGTTCAAACTATGGTACAGGAATCCAAACAACCCATTTGAGAAAACACCATACAATCCACTGGGAGGAGCACCTTAAAGGCCGAAAATCTGTAAGTGGTGTTGGTGAAGGGGGTGAGAGCAGGGCATCCGATCCAATCACGGTGGAAGGTGAAAGTAAAAAAGCGGGTGAAATTTTCATTATGCAAATAAGCCCTGTCCCCAGCAGTGCAGTAGTATCACCCACATCAGCAACATCGCAATGGCACATGAGTCAGATCAAGACACAAGGGCAAGAGCATGCAGTGACTACCCTGCTGACACACACATTGAGCCTCCTACCTTCTGCTCTCAAGAAGTCACCCACATCAGTGGCACCATAAAGGAAAATAATCCAGGCTACTATTCCTGGCATGTTCAGGCAGGAGGGGCAGTGAGAACGCAACCTCCCAACAGCACATTTGTACAATGCAAAGCTAGCTAACATGTTAGCATCAGAAATCCTCCCTTTTTCTTTTATCGAAGGAGTGGTTTGTCCAATATGTGTGGTGCCATCTGCCCGAAATGGAAGGTTTCAAGCCGGACCTATTTCACCAGAGTTGCTGCTCCATAACGATGTGAAGGAATTGGTTGTTCACACTATCCACCTGACAACAGACATGTGGACCAGTTGCAAAGCTACTGATTACATGTGCATCACTGCACACTGAATCTCTTTTGTGGGCGGTTAGATAAATTATATCAGCAGGTGTTGGCACTGCTGACATTTTTAATGGCACTCGGAAGCATGCAACAATAGCCATGTTCGCCATGGAGAAATCCCATACTGCTGCAAACATCTTGGATGACTTTAACATCAAGGTCTTTGAATCACTGTGACCAAGAGGGCTTGACATGGGATTTGTTGCCACAGACAATGGTAGTAATATTGTTAAGGCTATGGCAGATGGAGGCTATTTCAGGGTCCTCATCGTTGTACTGGACTTTCTCAGAAAAGAAGACTGAGTCAGTAACTTACTATACACCTGCAGAAGAATCTGCAATCATTTCAGCCATTCTTTTAAAGCCCAAAAGCAGTTGAGGATCATTCAGCATGCTAAAAGAGTGCCAGTTAAAACACTCATACAGGAGGTGCCATCACGTTGTATTGTGACTTATTACATTTTGTAACGTCTGAAAGAGCAGTACAGACCGATCAATGAAGAGGGAAGCCAATTTCAAAAGGTATGATCGAGTTGGATCAATGGGGCCTAGTGAAATGCTCGACAGAGATGCTGCTACCTTTAGAGGCTTTCAGATGGGAAGTTAGCAAGGAGGACAGTACCATGGGCCAAACTATCCCGTTGTTGCAAATGCTACAGGAACAGCTAAAAGAGGCGTCTGAAATGTACGCAGGTGTGGTAAAAAAAAAGATGTGCATGAGTTGGTGGACAGCTTAATCTTTTGCGTATATGTTAATACAAGGGTTCAAAGAGACATTGAGTCATCAAAACATGATATTTGTGGCACAATTCTTGATCCACAGTACACAAAATACTAGCCACTTTTATTCCGTTTTCAGACAAAGACGTTTCTAACTACAAGAGGTGGATTGCTGAGCAAGCCCAGTAAATTAGTGTGTCCACTAAGCGTGTGTTCAGTGCAGCTGGTGCAGTTGTCACAATGAGAAGGACCAGTCTCTCTTCCCACAATGTGTGTAGTTTAACCATGATCAAAATGAATCCGCTCTTTATACCACCGAATTACATTATACCTGAAGTACGACAGGAGGAGGATGAGGGTGATTAGTCAGAATCAGGTCATGGTAATGTTTTAGCTGATCAAATTCTTCGGGATGAACCACCTGAGTTTGAGGATGAACTCTACTTCCCTGACTACTGAGAAGGCCTGGGCCACCATAGAACTCTTTATCACCGAACTGCTTTGGCAAAAAAAGGACATAGCTAGAGCACATTATACCATTATGTTTGTTTGTGTTTGTTTGTGTATGACTGACTAATGCATCCCCACCATTTTAGACACATGTCTGACCGGAATGGAGTTGGACCAGTGTGCAGTGAAGAAACCTCCACCATTCCCTTCAAGGACATTGGAGAGACAATAAGTGCCACCATCCCATTCCTAGCTATACTTTCTGTATTCCCCTAGCAGGGCTTCCTGACAATATTTGATTTACAAGACTGACCAATGTGTGTTTCACGAATAAAAGAGCATCACCAATGTACCACCGTGCTTGAATTAGTACAGGTAAAAGGCATGCCCCAAAGGTCGATATATATTATGAGTGATTGTTGTCTGTGAGTGTGTTGAGATGATTCATGTGGTGGCAAACAGTGAGAGTGGGTGTTTAACTATAATTAATAAGCTTGATTGTGTTTGTGCTGATTTACAATGTTGGTGGCCTAACAGGTGATCATTTTTTTCTTAAAGGTGATTTTTCCCTTCCCCATTGACATTCAGTGAGATTTGTACTACGGGTCCACACTGCTTTGTTTTCTGGTTCAAACCCCTCAAAGACTTGACCAATCTGCTAACAAACACAAATCTAGTCTACACAAAAAATGACTCAATGTTTCTCTTGTTATTCATCATCAACAGTATTGCCCTACACTACAGGTTGATCTCTTTCATTTGATCAGGGCAGTCAGGAATGGAATCAATCCGGACTTTGGAGTTGTACATATTTGTTACTCGGAGTCAGGATGATGATGGAAGGTCTCAGGGAGTGAGTCGTGACTACTTCAACAACTGCCAGAAGAAGGAAGCTATCAACTTCATGGAAACCAATATGGTGATGACTCTAAGAGGCCTACTCAACTCTGTCTGTGGACTGGTGAGAATGAAGATGCAGCGCCCAATTTGGCAATACATATTTTAATTAAAAAAAAAATTTTTTTAGAACTGTGTGTTATTCTCTTGACTCCTAAATAATTTCTATTTAATATTTTGCAAAACTATGTGACAGAACATTTAGATAAATTATAATATAATGTATATAATTTATGTCTCTCTGGGGCTGATGGACTGTTTGCAAACTTTTCAATGCATTTAAGTTGAATGTGTCATAGTCATTCCTTTGTTTCCGCCCACGGCAGATTGAGGATAGTTGGGTGCTAATCAACCAGATGAATATTGTCCTTGTATAGTGTTTGTCCTCGTCACACCTTTCCCCAAATCCCCTTTCACATCCATTCATCAAACCCCTAACCCACTTCCCATGGGCTGTGCGTATTATTGAGGTGTGACTTGATAATTTACACCATTAATTGATCACACACTTTGTGGGGTGGATGTGGTGAAAGTAATACCAACTCAGTGCAGAATCATCAGTTCTTCTTTTGCCTAAACAATAGCCCACACTGGTCCTATTTTCCCAACCATGCATTAAATAATTATCAATATTTTAGATATAGAAGAACATCGTTCACCAGCATCATTATTGAGGCATTGAGGTGCGTTAGCACTTAACCTTGTCCACTCCAGACTTTAAGTCCACTTTATGATTTGAGTATTTACTACTTTAGTTTTAATTAAAATAATAGCACATCATTGCTCTGAATATTTTAGTACTGCATGTTTTATTTTGACTACCATATATTCTTTCTTGTGTAGTAGTCTGGTCTCAATTGTTTGTTAAGCTATTATATAATAACATATTTAACCCACAAACTCAGTACTTTTTAATTCAATTTAGTTGCATGTGATGAATAATCCTTCCGGTTAATCCTAGAGTTATCTCCATAACGCTCCATTTAGATCTTTCCCTATAGTCTTATTTCTATCTTCAAATCACTTCCCCCTCTCTTCACTAGCAGACTACTCGCTAACAGTTTCTTGACTACGATTCTGAAGAACATCATTATGTCATCACATGGCGTCCAGGCTTACAATCTTCCAGCGGTTGTAACATTCGCTTTTGCCTGACCGATCGGAACGCTCCTCTTGCTGATACTTTCCCATAAGTGATGTTCCTGTTTCAGTTGAAGGATTTTACTAATTGCCAAGTAGCCTAAAGATACCTCATGACTTGCTATCTTTAGATTGGGGACACCCTAATGTATTTACTGCATGTCTGTCTGTGACATTTTGATAGTACTGTGGTGATGTTGTAAGTAACATCTTTAATGCTCCACGTTAAGACATATCTGACTCTTTGTGACATATTGATAGTCTTGTGGCCATCCCTCCATGGTGAAGGTTTATTCTATTCCTCTTTTTCTCTTTTTCTCTTCCCCTTTTCCGTTTTTCTTTTGATATTTTATTACATCTCACTTCTTTTTAGTCACATAGTAAGAAAGGTTTTTAATACTTGATTAGTTGTTATTTTTACATAGACTCAGTGTACACTATTGTGGCTTTCCTAAGGGAGGCGTCTAGCATGCCGAAACACGCGTAGATAACAAGAAGATCCATCAATCAGCCACTTGACTAAATGATGGTTACCTTCATAGATTTGACTTATCTCTGACTTAAAGTTGTTTTAAAATAATATCTGTTATTTGTCATTTTCAGTCAAAATGCACATGGTTGTCCTCTGTATTTTTCTGTTGTGTTTATTTTGTGAAGTATGTTGTGATGCTATTGTTTAGTATCTTATATCTGTGTAATTATTTACACATATTCTATGATAAGATTGAATAAATTCATATTAATAAAATGAAGTTTTATAAATTTTGTGTACACTGAGTCTTTGATATCATGTACGTGTTAGATTAGGTCGTATTATTGTCTAGACCATTTGTTGCCTAGGGATGTTTCTTTCCATTATGGATAAAAGGCCCATCCCTCTTCTTGCCCCTGGATGCGAATGTAAGAAATAAATAAAATAAAATAAAATAAAAAAAGATTAGTGGTACATTTAATATTAATCTCCCTAAAAATATTTGGACAGGGAAAGGAAAACACAGTTAACATTGAACTTTTCTAAATCAGACTTCCTATAGTACTATTAGTATCATGGACCTAAACATAATTTCCTAAACCTAACGATAGCCCAAATTACCTAAACTGCACTTTGGAACTACTATTTTTACGACAAATAATCTTTGCTTCTCATCTCATTCTAAATCTCTCAGTCTCAAGTTCAACCCCCTTGGACGGGGCAACTCAGTCTACATTTTTTTCAATGCATAGACGCATGCAAATACTACACATCACTGAGAAATTGGCTGGGATTGGGACTGTACAAGCTACCACAACAAAGAAAAGCACAGCATTGTGAGGGAACACACCAACTCACTAATAAATACTATCTTAGTGACAGGACAGAGGTGTCTCTTCATTTCTTCTTAAATAAACATCCCAAGTGAGTGCCAATGAATAGGATGAGGTAGCATCGCCGAGCACCTGTCTAGATGATGATAACATTATATTTTTCAATAAGTGGTGGGTCGCGGTTTGAGTTGCACAGCCTTATACACACTTGTCTTCCAATTAATACACAATCAACCAACGTATTTCCATTTGTAATCCATTTTATTCAAAAAAGGGTTCTCCAATTTTAATCCATCATGTCAAGGGGCAGGATTCAATTAATCTTATGCATTTTAATGACTCCAGAATTGCCCATAAACAAACCCTGAATTCTCCGAATATACCCCAATATCGCCCAATGCATTTCGGTCAATGATGACCTTCGTTAGGGGTATCTGTAATTTACCAAAAATATATGTCAGGCACAGTATTTTGTTCCTTAAAAGATTGATGCACATGGAGGAGGGGGAACACGAGTAATGTTTCAATTTGAGATTATGATTATGTTTTCTTATTGTTTATCAGTTCTAGATGTAATTAGGGGAAACTTAGATATATTTTTGGTAAATTACAGATATACCCCTGATGAAGGTCATCCTTGACCGAAATGCATTGGGCGCTATGTTATTGGGATATATTCGGAGGATTCAGGGTTTGTTTATTGCCTATGAATAGGCCCGGATGGGGAATTCGAAAGTCATTAAAATGCATAAGATTAATTGAATCCTGCACCTTTGATGTGATGGTTTAAAATTGGAGAAACCATTTTCGAATAAAATGGATTTCAAATGGGAATACGTTGGTTGATGGTTTATTATTTGGAAGTATTTTTTAACAACAGAATGGAGGAGTGCCCCCTTAGGTTCTTCTGCAAAGCAATCTTCTGCAGTAGGAAACGGTGAGCCCAACCATTTAAAGGGTACGGATAGCCCTTTTAGAAGACCCCTCACTCACCAACCTAGTTGGTGACAAGCTTCATCATCGGGGTCCCACCCCGAAGGCCGAATGCCAACAGGGTGTGCTACGACACCTGATTACAGTGGAGTGGGATATTTCTTTTTTATATGTGCAGTGCTAAAAATACAGTGAGTGATATTAACACCATGCGTGCTAGCGGAATTCCGCTCGCACGCTGGGATTTGCGAAAACGCACTTTACGTGACGAGCTGGGCTCGTCATCAGCGTGCGAGGAGGCTACGTCATGACGAGCCCAGCTCGTCATCAGCGTGGAAGGGGTTAAAAAGGTGGTCAACGCTACTCACTCGAGGACTTTATTCCTGAGTAGTTGAACTCCCTATAAAAACAAGTGATACACCTAAGTCTAATTAAGTAGGCTTTGGTGTTTAGAGGAGTGTAGTGTATAAACTAGAGACGTGTGGTATGTGCTTAAAATACTGGTCTACATGTTTCAACCTTCTTGCAATTGTGGGTTTTCATCAGGACCAAAGTGACCTGGATGGTGCACACCCGCTAAGGCTTGCCCTGCCCTCGATCAATGTATAATCAGGTACCACAAAATTGTGGACCAATTAAAATTGTAGAGTGATCTTCTCCCGTGTCTGGGAAGAAAAAAACTTGTAAAGGAAAAAAGGGTTGGGATCACGAAGACATTTAGACAAACAATTGTTGTACATATAACAAATAGAGCGTGCAGCGTCATGCTCATAGTGGCTGCATCATGCTCATAGTGGCTGCACACGGATCACAGTGTCTAGATCAGGAATGCCTGTTGAAAAAAGGAAACGAACGGTGGATGTGTGATATCCACACGTTTGGTGCTAATAAAGATGAGATCCACCCAAAGATCTATTGTTGTACTAGTGCCTTTCATAAAGACGCCAGGATCACGCGACATGGGTGGCGAAAGGAATTCAAAAAGCGGCAAAAATGAGCGAACGAATCCCGCCTAAACACTAGCTCTCTCCCGATTACCACTATTCCACCACAAACGTGCTACTGTAAAGAACGCCTCGAGGGTGGTAATTGAGTGGTCGGTCATGGGAAATGCAATCAAAAAGGGGCGCTTACTCAGAGCTCAGTAATTGCCTGCTCCATGGGCGTCCGGGTTCCAAGAGCGGAATGCTCACGTAACCTAGTGGGCGAAAATAATTGGAATCAAGAAATCCGAACCGTCGCGCACAAGTTTCTGCGAGGATCTGCTAGGGGGCCCCTAGTGCCCAAAGACTTACTTGTGGCTTCTTCCCTGAGGTATAGTCTCCTACTTGGATCACATCACGGAGCCCCCGTGGTTTTAACCGGCTAGCAGCGCGGTTGTGCCAAATATACTAAATATCTCTACTTCCTGGTGTGGGTGTGGTCAGGATCACATGTCAGCCACTCGGCCAATAGAGAGCGGGGCAGTCAAAGGCTCAAACAAAGTGTTGCCCTGGTTATCGAGGTTTTGTCAGCATTCAATAAAGCATTTCAGTGTTTACAAGCCGGATCGGCTGGAAAAGTATTCCATGTTTGTCAAGTTAGAGTATGTGGATTAAATGAAAAAAGGGGCCAGTAGGCAACCATTAGTTCGCTACACAACATTTGACAAACGGTTGATCAAAAGAGCGGGGGGAGGGAGTAAAACGGGTGGAGGATGAGAAAGGAACAGATTCATGATGGGATTGATCATGGCATGTGCCACCCAATCAGTGCCTTTAAGTACAGACCCATGTGGGTCTGACCGGAGTCATGTGGGATACTGTTTCAGAAAACTGATTCAGTGTGGGACAGATCGTGGCGTGTGCCCACAATGCGGTGCCTCCAGATAATGGCCCATGTAGGTGGTACTGGAGTCTGGTTGGGTACTGTTTTGAAACGGATCAAAAGGCAAAGATATCGTATAGGTTGATGAGGTGTTACCCCATAAAAGAATTCCACTGAATATTGTCGTTCAAGCCAATTTTATGGGTGGACAACCTATAGATCCATCTTTGCTCCTTTTCAAACAAACGCTGGTTGAGGTTGTTTCCTGGGTTGACTTGTTCAATGATGGTCCATTGTAGATCATCAGCAGTATGGCCTGTGGACAAAAAATGCTCCGTCAGTTTTGTCATAGATTTTCTACATCTGATGGTACTTCTATGTTCACAAACCCGTTGCTTTATTTTTCTACTTGTCATGCCTATATAATGAAGGTTACATGGACAAGTGATTCTGTATACAACGTTGTCGCTGTTGCAATTGGTGTGGCACCGGATGGTCCAGGTCTTGCCAGGTTCTAGCTGCAGTGTTTTTGCGTTGGTCTTTAGTGGACAGACGCTGCAATTTCCACATTTGTAGTGACCGATGATGTTTGGCAGGCCCCATGCATTGAGTACCGATTGGTTTTCCTTGGTTTTTCTGATAGGTCTGGTGTTGACCACACAATCCTTTATGCTTCTCGCTTTTTTAAAAGAGAAAAGGGGTTTAGCCCATTCCATTTTACCTGTGTTCAGGATTGACCAGTGTTTATTAATGGCCTTAGTCACTTGGTTAGACACTGTACTGTATGTTGTAACACATGTTAAAGGTGTTTCGTTCGTGTTTTTTTCAATGTTTTCCAGCAGCGCTTCGCGTGGTTGGTTCCGTGTGCGTTTTTGACATTTTTTCAGAATCTTGTTCAGGTATCCACGGTCTTTCAATTTGAGGGTGAGATTACTGGCCTGGTCCTTGTAATCTTCAAGCTTGCTACAGTTCCTCCGGAGCCGCAAGTATTGTCCGTATGGGAGGTTTTCTCGATGAGGTCTGGGGTGGAAACCCTCGTAACGTAGCAAATTATTTTTGGCAGTCCGTTTGTAATGTGTACGTGTTTCCAAATGACCGTTTTCTTTGGTGATTACTAGGTCCAGAAACACCATTGTAGAGTGATACTTCACATAGGTGAATCTCAGATTCTCATCACATGAATTGATCCATTCAAAGAAAGCCCCCAACGTCTCCTCTGGTCCTTGCCAAATGGCCAGGACGTCATCGATATAACGTTTCCAGAATACAATCTGAGATTTAAAGGGGTTCTGATTACTGAGTATATACTTCTCTTCGAAGTCGAAGACGTAGAGTCCCGCCACGCTAGGCGCGAAGGTGCTCCCCATGGAAGTACCCCCCGTTTGTAGATACAGGGTACCTTTGAATTCAAAAAAGTTCCTCTTCAGGGCCAATCTGGCACATTCCAAAATGAACGCCCTTGGTGGTCTAGATATCCAGTCCTCTTTCTCCAAAGCCTTCTCAAGGACTTTCAGAGTGGCGTCCTGAGGAATGCTGGTGTATAGGCTTTCTATGTCAAAACTCACCATGATGGTCTCATCATTAATTTCAAGGTCATTCAGTAGTATTAGCAAACTTTTGGTATCTTGAAGATAGGTGCTGGTCTTCTGCACTAGATCTTTGAAAAACACATCACAGAAACGTGACAGTGGTTCCAAAAGTGAACCCAAACCAGATACTATTGGTCTACATGGAGGGGGGATTTTATTCTTGTGCATCTTCGGGAGTGTTGAGAAGTATGGTATTTTCCCTTCACTTTTGCACAGAAATTCGGCTTCTTGTTTAGATATGTATCCTCTGGATTCTCCATATTCCACCAGAGATTTTATTTCACTTCGAAGGTCTTCTGTAGGATCACAGGACAGTTCCCAATAGTTAGTTTCATCAGACAGTAATCTCACGCATTCAGCCTGGTATGCTGACTTGTCCTGCACTACCACTCCTCCACCCTTATCTGCAGATTTTATCACAATGGTGTCACATCTTTTGAGGTTCTCGAGAGCAGTTTTCTCTTGTTTGGTTAGGTTCACAAATGCTTTTTTAGGTTGAAGTTTTTCCACCTCGTTGAATACAGCTTGCTCGAAAGTGGTTATCTCCACTGGGATGGTGTGTGGTGGGGGCATGAAGGTGGATTTGTTGCATAGGCCAGTCTCATTAGGGACTTCGTTGGATGTCATATCCTCTTTTTTCTCAAAAAAGCTTTTAGCTTTAATTTTTGGAAAAAAACAGAAAGCTCACAATAGAGCTTGAATTTGTCGAAATTCGCAGTGGGTACAAAGCCCAGACCTTTGTTTAGGACATGTTACTCATGTTCAGAGAGAGGTCTTGTGGCTAACTTTGTTACTAGACCCTCCTTTTGCCCGGTCCCGCTTGCAGTGTCTTGTTCCTCGTTGGATTTGAGGTCTGGTCCTCTGTCCCCCAGTGTACTTGGTCGCTTTGGTTGCCTTGGTATTTGGTTCTTCTTCTGCCCTTGACCCTCCGGCCCGGCCTAAAAAAGGCGGTCTGTAGGTGTTGGGCCGGTAGAAGGGTTGTTGAAACGGTGGTTGCCACCCGTACATCTGAAAATTCTGGGGGTGATTAGAGGGACCAGGATAGCCTTGCATTGGCGTGGGGTTAAAAGAAGGCCAGTTGCCTTGTGTTCTTCCACGTCCTCTTCCTCTTTGTCTGGTATTTCCAGTGCTAGAGTTACTGCTGGCACTTGAGCTGTTGCTTGAAGCATCCGAATCTTGATCTGCATTTGTTGGTGGTTTGTAATCCGGATCAGAGCTTTTGTGTAGGAGAAACGTTTCAAATCTTTTTGGAATTTTTGCGCCTTCTGTTGTGTTAGGTCATCTTTGTAGTCATTAATTTCTCTGTTTAGTTCATCCAGTTTCTTTTTGTAGCCGGATATTGTGGTCTTTATGTGGCCCTCAGCTAGTTGTATCTCTACTTGTATTTTTTCTGATAGTCTGTGTAGGAAGGTGGCTACCTGACTATGGTTACCCCAGATTTTTTGCCTTGTGTTTAGCTGGTTTTCGACTTAGTTGGCCTGGTTCCCTGCTAATCAGGGCCCCAGGCTATCTGCTCTCTCTGTAAAATGGATTCCATGTACCCTAGGTGCATAACTAGATTGGCTTGGGTCACCTTATCAGCCCCTGTACAGAGCACTATAGGTGCCCAGGGCATAGGTGCATCCAAGGCCTACCAGGGGCTGCAGCATATCTTTTGCCACCCCTGGCTGGCTATCTAAAATTGACACAACTGGCTGATCACTCAGCTGGGGCAAGGTGGTGTAATCACCCCTTGCTTAGATATAGTATGCCTATACCTAAACCTATCTGGACACATATAAACCTGTGAGCCACTCCTATGGCAGGCCTTAACAATCCTGAAGGCAGAGTGCGTGGTTTAATGTGAGATGGTGCTCTAGCATGAGCTGAGCCTGTCTGCAGCTGTCGGGACCAATTCCCTTAGCTGTTCCGGGATAATGCCAAACCATATACTATTAAGCGCCTTATAATCCTCGCGGTTATATGTTAACTTTGGTTTGGCTTTATCAAAACATGTCGTGTAAGGTGTCATACGAATTGGAATACTACCCCCTCGCCAGTCCTGGCGACGGGGGTAGCATTCCACCCCTCTAGAGGGGACGACATGTTACTTTTGCTAAAATGCGGTTGATTTTTAAAAGAGCCTCAGATCCACAAAATGGATGCTTCTGCCACAGACACATGTCTGACCTCCTGCTGCTGACCGAAACTCAGCAGAGGAGGCCTGGACAAAGGATTTCCTGTCACAGGGAGGTGTGACACCACCCCAGACAGGAGATAGTGGATTGTAGCAGGGAGGTTTGATTGAAACCAGACAGTGCCTGGGGAGCACAAGGCTTCCCCTTGCATAATCCTGTCAAACCGGTTCTGGGGCAGCCCAGCCCCAGCTCCAGTGAGACCTGGACAAAGGAAAGGGGGTGTAACCACCCCCCTTCCTGGTCCCACCCATAGGGGAGGGACCTAGCAGGAGATCCACCCCTCAGATTGGAATAAGAGGGGGAGCAGTGCCAATGCAACTCAGATCATCCTGAAATCAACTTTAAACTAAGAAGACGACTGGACTTCGACATTCTGATGACAGAAGACTGAAGAGCATCTCCCTTGTGGCCTAGGAGGGGCCACCCTGTGAACACAGGCATCACCCAGCACCTCGACGTCTGCTTTGCCGCCGCCTCCCGCCGGAGCCCGAGTGCAAAGCCTGACAAGACCCAGCTTCCTAGACTTCTCCCAGCCCGATCCACAGTCCCTGCAAAGAAGGGACCCGTGGAGGCACCGAGAGACGTGGGAGCGGCCATCTTGAAAGACCCCCGAGACGCTGACTGCGCAGCACCCGAGGCACCCTCGACTCTGTGCTTTGGGGTTTGAGAAGCCCCATAACCGAGCAGCATTTGCACCAAAGATCAGCCCTCCAGCTTCTCCACGATCTGCGTGGGGCCCTTTTGTTTTGTGCCACTCGACTCGCCATCCCGTCCGCTTGTCACGTGGTCAGCGGCCATCTTGGCGACGAAACCTACGATTTACACTGTGGGTCTGGTTGCTCCAGACCTGCCCTCGCTCCTGTAGAAAGGAGTACCCGCTCTGACCTTGCTGGTCCGAGTAATAAGCCTTTTTTACTTTCCTCGTGGCTTGCATTAGCCAAGGCTTGTTTGCTTCAATCGAGTTGCCGACACCGCCATCAGCTAGAGCCTTTGAGGGACAGCTCGTGATCGACTCCTGGACGTCCTTGACCTCTTCGTGTCCACGTGGCTGCAGAGAGAAGCAACCCCTGATCACCTGTTTGCACCCGACTTTGCCTGGTTCCAATCTGGTTCCACGGTGGTCACTGGTCAGTGACTTTGAACATTGTCCCCTCTGCTTTCAGGTCTTCACCACTTCAGATCCACCCTTGGATCCACCGGACACTTCTGCTTCACCTCGCCTACAGCTGCAACAGCTTCAAGCACCAAGAGCCTGCGTGTCAAAACTCGACGCCACTTCGACCCTGTGCACCCACGGCCTGTGGGTGAGGTAACATTGCAACGCCGGTGTCTATACACTGGTACACACCTCTAGGGTCTGTGTCTAAAGTTTTGTGTTCCTAGGTTCAGCGGAAGTATCTTTTAATTCACTTTAACTGACTTTTACGCACCATTGACAGTGCATTGGTGCGCGCCGCACTTTCCGTGCTGCACCCGTCTCCTGTGGGCTACTCCCGACTTCATCATTGCTAGTCCTGACTGCTCCCAGCGAATCTCTAGGCCCTAGGCCTAACCATTGTTCGATAAGTGTTACTTATACCATTTTTTTAGTATATGGTTTGAGTGGCCACCCGCCCTCATCCATAATTGTGCAACTTTATATGTGTAACAGTGCTTTTTGATTTAACGCTTGTGCCCCTTTCCTCATAAAGAGTACTGGGGAGTAATTTAGAAATAAATACATATATTTTTATAATATATACTTGTGTGGTGTCCTTTCATTTGATTACAGGATTGTATGTGGTAAAACAGCTCGCTTAACACGACCTCTTAAGTTAAGCCTTTAAGGCTGCTTAGTCCATGCTACCACTAGGATAGCTTGTCTACAAGGTTGACTTACAACCTGACATCTTTGGGGTTTGTTTGGACTGATACCCAGTGGTTCCAGAATTGGAAACACTACATATCAGGCCAACTTCTCACATTGGTGTGCAGCGGTGCGGATTTGAGCTTGCTGTTTGTTTTACCATTGCAATCTTTATCAAATTGAAAGATCACATCAAGTACCTCTAGGTACATATAAATCAAAAGCTTAGCATATTAAGTTCTACTGAACTTAGTAGTTGTAGATTAAAGGGATTAGCACACCCTGACTACAACTCACTAGCAAGGTACAGTAGGAAACCACTTAGTGTAGGTAAGTGCA
Source organism: Lissotriton vulgaris (assembly GCF_964263255.1). Lineage (NCBI taxonomy): Eukaryota > Metazoa > Chordata > Amphibia > Caudata > Salamandridae > Lissotriton > Lissotriton vulgaris. The sequence continues at coordinate 791,822,151 of NC_141698.1, forward strand.
CCACTTACACCTCACTAGCAGTCATGTCTGATACAGGTAGAGCTTCAGGCTCTGCTCCTGTAATAGTTGATCCTATAGGGACAACATCCAGATATGACAACCTTAGCCACAAAGACCTGAGTGCCTTGTGCACAGCCAGGGGGCTAAAAAAGGGCAGAGGCCCTACCATTCCTTCCCTAATAGCTATCCTAGAAAAGGATGACTTAGATAAGGTGAGTCAGGCTCCCTTAGAAACAGGTGAAGGGATACACTCCCCTGAGAATGAGGATCTTCCTGAAGATGAAGTAGAGGAGGAGGAAGAGGAAGAGGAAGGCTCTGATTTAGAAGAGCCTGAAGATCAGGATCAGAGGGGAAACCAGGTACAGGTTGCCAGGCTTAACCAGGCCAACTTGGACCTACATGAGAATGGAGAGGGCCAGCACCACTCCAGATCTCATAACCAAATTCTCCCAGGTAACAGGAGGGTGAGATCTCAATCAAGGGACTCTCATCTTTCTAGTGCCTCAAGAGAATCTCAAAGAGGGATGACTCCCTCCCAGAGAAAAGAGCATAGGGCCAGAATGAGGGCTGTCCAACTCCAGATAGAGAGGGAGGAGGTAGCTCTGGCTCAAGCTAAACTTACCTTGGCTCAAGCTAAACTTACCTTGGCAAGGGAACAGAAATTAAGTGGCTTAGATGCCACTGGTGGCAGCAAAATTCCTAAAGAGAAACCCAGGTCCTATGATAGTAGAAACCTGACAAAGATTGTGCCCCCCTATCAGGAAGGGGATGACATCCACAAATGGATGACTGCTCTGGAGAGAGCCTGCATGGTACAGCAGGTTCCTGAGGAACAGTGGGCAGCAATCTTATGGTACTCCTTTTCAGAGAAAGGGAGAGATAGGCTCCTCACTGTCAGATATGAGGATGCCAGCAATTACAAAGTCCTGAAGAGTGTTCTAATAGATGGGTTTGGCTTAACCACTGAACAGTACAGGTTAAAGTTCAGAGACACCCAGAAGACACAGACTCAGGACTGGACTGATTTTGTTGATTGTGCAACTAAGGCTCTGGAGGGTTGGCTAAATGGCAGCAAAGTACATGACTTCACAGGATTGTATAATTTGATTATGAGGGAGCAGATCCTAAGTAATTGTCAGAACCAGCTCTTACACCAGCACCTGGTGGACTCAGATTTGACCTCTCCCCAAGAATTGGGAAAGAGGGCAGATAAGTGGGTCAGAACCAGGATTAGGCCTAAGAATCAGGACAGTAACCAGAAGAAGGAGTCTACCAAGCCTCAAGATAAGGGTGGGGATAAAAGTAAAGAAAAGACTTCCCCAGGGCCCCAAAACTCCAAGAATGGGGGTGGGTCCCAAGACACTTCATCAACTGAGAAAAAGCCTTATTGTCATGCCTGTAAACAGGTTGGGCATTACAAAACAGACAGCTGTTGTCCCAAGAATGGCAATAAAGAAAACATACCTCCAAAGCCAGCTCCAACACCTCCTGTTACTGTCAGCAGTAACCCCCCAGGAAGTGGGAGCACACCCAGGAATCTGGGTGGGTTTACTTTTGGAGCCCAAGGGGACCCTGGCCTATCCAGGTCCCCATCCCCAAATGATCTTGTTTATGAGACTGGCATGGGGTTTGCCAACTTCTCTGTTTGCCCAAATACCTTGAGCAAATATAGACAAGAACCCATCATCAATGGTTTGAAAGTTGAGGCTTTTAGAGACACAGGGGCTAGCATCACCATGGTGGCTGACTGTATAGTCCCCTCTAAGCAACTTTTACCAGGTGCCACATACCAGGTAACAAACATTGATGGTATCCAAACAAATCATCCCATGGCAGTAGTAAGTCTCAGCTGGGGAGGTGTCATTGGCCCAAAGAGAGTGGCAGTGTCACCAAACTTGCCTGTAGACTGTCTACTGGGTAATGATTTGGAAATCTCAGCCTGGGCTGAGGTTGAACAGAAAATCCATTCTAGAATGGTAAATTCCAATGGAAAGGTTAGTGGGGCTGTACTGGCTATAGCCCCAATTCAAGATGTCCTTCCTGAAAAGGTTGGTAGGGCTGAGCAACTCTCTGCCCCATCTTTACCAGAAGCTCTTCCAAACCAGAATAGCAAAGCTGTTATGATAACAGCAGAAACCCAAACTGAGTCTCCTCCTGAAAAGGTTGGTGGGGCTGTGATGGCCACAGCCCAAACTCAAACAGATACGGTTGTTGTGAAGCCTGAAATGATGGATCACTCCACCCAAACTGAGAGCATGGAGGAGGAAGATAAATCTTCCCCTCACCAGACATTAGGACAGGATCAGCCTCCTCAGGGAACTGATCTTACCCCTGATGAAGGAACTGCCCCAGAGGTTGTTAGGCCTGGCCTGACAGAGCCTCTGATGGCAGTGGACCCTTCTCAGGTGGGATCCAGTCTGGAGCAGGTAACCTGCCCCTCTCTACCTTGCCTCAGTCAGCTCAGGGCTGCAGAGGACAAGAAGGACAGTGAGACCCATAGGGCCCCCTGTCAAATAAAGCACCCCCATCAACAGATTAGGGGCACCAAAACTAGTAGGCCTAGTAAGGTGAAAACTTTAAAAACTCCTGAGGGAGCCCCCTTAAAAACAGTTAGGGACCTCCCACAGATGGATTCTGTTGGGCACAGCCAAACCTGGGACCCAAAGGGCCCAAACCTGAACTGTCCCTCCAACAAGCCAAACAGAGGGACCCAGTCTCCAGCTTTAGGTAGCCAGAGGTTGACCCTGAGAGCTCAGTGCAACTCAGTTGAAGAAAGAAAGGCACACATGGTGGAAGATAATTGGAGGAAGTTGAGCCCAAAAATAGTGGAGCCTCACTTCAATACTCCATATCCAAACCAGCCTTTAACTTTGCATAAACACACCCAAGGTAGTGATTCCCTATGGTGGAGACCCTCTAATACCCCTAGGGTGAGGGACTGCTTAGTGGACCATGAGACCGGGGGTACCCATGCTAGTGCAGGTACTTCCTTATATGGCCACTCAGGCAATATAGGCTTACCTGGCCAAGGATAGCCTTATCTCCTTTCGTTTGGGGGGGGTTATGTAGGAAGGTGGCTACCTGACTATGGTTACCCCAGATTTTTTGCCTTGTGTTTAGCTGGTTTTCGACTTAGTTGGCCTGGTTCCCTGCTAATCAGGGCCCCAGGCTATCTGCTCTCTCTGTAAAATGGATTCCATGTACCCTAGGTGCATAACTAGATTGGCTTGGGTCACCTTATCAGCCCCTGTACAGAGCACTATAGGTGCCCAGGGCATAGGTGCATCCAAGGCCTACCAGGGGCTGCAGCATATCTTTTGCCACCCCTGGCTGGCTATCTAAAATTGACACAACTGGCTGATCACTCAGCTGGGGCAAGGTGGTGTAATCACCCCTTGCTTAGATATAGTATGCCTATACCTAAACCTATCTGGACACATATAAACCTGTGAGCCACTCCTATGGCAGGCCTTAACAATCCTGAAGGCAGAGTGCGTGGTTTAATGTGAGATGGTGCTCTAGCATGAGCTGAGCCTGTCTGCAGCTGTCGGGACCAATTCCCTTAGCTGTTCCGGGATAATGCCAAACCATATACTATTAAGCGCCTTATAATCCTCGCGGTTATATGTTAACTTTGGTTTGGCTTTATCAAAACATGTCGTGTAAGGTGTCATACGAATTGGAATACTACCCCCTCGCCAGTCCTGGCGACGGGGGTAGCATTCCACCCCTCTAGAGGGGACGACATGTTACTTTTGCTAAAATGCGGTTGATTTTTAAAAGAGCCTCAGATCCACAAAATGGATGCTTCTGCCACAGACACATGTCTGACCTCCTGCTGCTGACCGAAACTCAGCAGAGGAGGCCTGGACAAAGGATTTCCTGTCACAGGGAGGTGTGACACCACCCCAGACAGGAGATAGTGGATTGTAGCAGGGAGGTTTGAATGAAACCAGACAGTGCCTGGGGAGCACAAGGCTTCCCCTTGCATAATCCTGTCAAACCGGTTCTGGGGCAGCCCAGCCCCAGCTCCAGTGAGACCTGGACAAAGGAAAGGGGGTGTAACCACCCCCCTTCCTGGTCCCACCCATAGGGGAGGGACCTAGCAGGAGATCCACCCCTCAGATTGGAATAAGAGGGGGAGCAGTGCCAATGCAACTCAGATCATCCTGAAATCAACTTTAAACTAAGAAGACGACTGGACTTCGACATTCTGATGACAGAAGACTGAAGAGCATCTCCCTTGTGGCCTAGGAGGGGCCACCCTGTGAACACAGGCATCACCCAGCACCTCGACGTCTGCTTTGCCGCCGCCTCCCGCCGGAGCCCGAGTGCAGAGCCTGACAAGACCCAGCTTCCTAGACTTCTCCCAGCCCGATCCACAGTCCCTGCAAAGAAGGGACCCGTGGAGGCACCGAGAGACGTGGGAGCGGCCATCTTGAAAGACCCCCGAGACGCTGACTGCGCAGCACCCGAGGCACCCTCGACACTGTGCTTTGGGGTTTGAGAAGCCCCATAACCGAGCAGCATTTGCACCAAAGATCAGCCCTCCAGCATCTCCACGATCTGCGTGGGGCCCTTTTGTTTTGTGCCACTCGACTCGCCATCCCGTCCGCTTGTCACGTGGTCAGCGGCCATCTTGGCGACGAAACCTACGATTTACACTGTGGGTCTGGTTGCTCCAGACCTGCCCTCGCTCCTGTAGAAAGGAGTACCCGCTCTGACCTTGCTGGTCCGAGTAATAAGCCTTTTTTACTTTCCTCGTGGCTTGCATTAGCCAAGGCTTGTTTGCTTCAATCGAGTTGCCGACACCGCCATCAGCTAGAGCCTTTGAGGGACAGCTCGTGATCGACTCCTGGACGTCCTTGACCTCTTCGTGTCCACGTGGCTGCAGAGAGAAGCAACCCCTGATCACCTGTTTGCACCCGACTTTGCCTGGTTCCAATCTGGTTCCACGGTGGTCACTGGTCAGTGACTTTGAACATTGTCCCCTCTGCTTTCAGGTCTTCACCACTTCAGATCCACCCTTGGATCCACCGGACACTTCTGCTTCACCTCGCCTACAGCTGCAACAGCTTCAAGCACCAAGAGCCTGCGTGTCAAAACTCGACGCCACTTCGACCCTGTGCACCCACGGCCTGTGGGTGAGGTAACATTGCAACGCCGGTGTCTATACACTGGTACACACCTCTAGGGTCTGTGTCTAAAGTTTTGTGTTCCTAGGTTCAGCGGAAGTATCTTTTAATTCACTTTAACTGACTTTTACGCACCATTGACAGTGCATTGGTGCGCGCCGCACTTTCCGTGCTGCACCCGTCTCCTGTGGGCTACTCCCGACTTCATCATTGCTAGTCCTGACTGCTCCCAGCGAATCTCTAGGCCCTAGGCCTAACCATTGTTCGATAAGTGTTACTTATACCATTTTTTTAGTATATGGTTTGAGTGGCCACCCGCCCTCATCCATAATTGTGCAACTTTATATGTGTAACAGTGCTTTTTGATTTAACGCTTGTGCCCCTTTCCTCATAAAGAGTACTGGGGAGTAATTTAGAAATAAATACATATATTTTTATAATATATACTTGTGTGGTGTCCTTTCATTTGATTACAGGATTGTATGTGGTAAAACAGCTCGCTTAACACGACCTCTTAAGTTAAGCCTTTAAGGCTGCTTAGTCCATGCTACCACTAGGATAGCTTGTCTACAAGGTTGACTTACAACCTGACATCTTTGGGGTTTGTTTGGACTGATACCCAGTGGTTCCAGAATTGGAAACACTACATATCAGGCCAACTTCTCACATTGGTGTGCAGCGGTGCGGATTTGAGCTTGCTGTTTGTTTTACCATTGCAATCTTTATCAAATTGAAAGATCACATCAAGTACCTCTAGGTACATATAAATCAAAAGCTTAGCATATTAAGTTCTACTGAACTTAGTAGTTGTAGATTAAAGGGATTAGCACACCCTGACTACAACTCACTAGCAAGGTACAGTAGGAAACCACTTAGTGTAGGTAAGTGCACCACTTACACCTCACTAGCAGTCATGTCTGATACAGGTAGAGCTTCAGGCTCTGCTCCTGTAATAGTTGATCCTATAGGGACAACATCCAGATATGACAACCTTAGCCACAAAGACCTGAGTGCCTTGTGCACAGCCAGGGGGCTAAAAAAGGGCAGAGGCCCTACCATTCCTTCCCTAATAGCTATCCTAGAAAAGGATGACTTAGATAAGGTGAGTCAGGCTCCCTTAGAAACAGGTGAAGGGATACACTCCCCTGAGAATGAGGATCTTCCTGAAGATGAAGTAGAGGAGGAGGAAGAGGAAGAGGAAGGCTCTGATTTAGAAGAGCCTGAAGATCAGGATCAGAGGGGAAACCAGGTACAGGTTGCCAGGCTTAACCAGGCCAACTTGGACCTACATGAGAATGGAGAGGGCCAGCACCACTCCAGATCTCATAACCAAATTCTCCCAGGTAACAGGAGGGTGAGATCTCAATCAAGGGACTCTCATCTTTCTAGTGCCTCAAGAGAATCTCAAAGAGGGATGACTCCCTCCCAGAGAAAAGAGCATAGGGCCAGAATGAGGGCTGTCCAACTCCAGATAGAGAGGGAGGAGGTAGCTCTGGCTCAAGCTAAACTTACCTTGGCTCAAGCTAAACTTACCTTGGCAAGGGAACAGAAATTAAGTGGCTTAGATGCCACTGGTGGCAGCAAAATTCCTAAAGAGAAACCCAGGTCCTATGATAGTAGAAACCTGACAAAGATTGTGCCCCCCTATCAGGAAGGGGATGACATCCACAAATGGATGACTGCTCTGGAGAGAGCCTGCATGGTACAGCAGGTTCCTGAGGAACAGTGGGCAGCAATCTTATGGTACTCCTTTTCAGAGAAAGGGAGAGATAGGCTCCTCACTGTCAGATATGAGGATGCCAGCAATTACAAAGTCCTGAAGAGTGTTCTAATAGATGGGTTTGGCTTAACCACTGAACAGTACAGGTTAAAGTTCAGAGACACCCAGAAGACACAGACTCAGGACTGGACTGATTTTGTTGATTGTGCAACTAAGGCTCTGGAGGGTTGGCTAAATGGCAGCAAAGTACATGACTTCACAGGATTGTATAATTTGATTATGAGGGAGCAGATCCTAAGTAATTGTCAGAACCAGCTCTTACACCAGCACCTGGTGGACTCAGATTTGACCTCTCCCCAAGAATTGGGAAAGAGGGCAGATAAGTGGGTCAGAACCAGGATTAGGCCTAAGAATCAGGACAGTAACCAGAAGAAGGAGTCTACCAAGCCTCAAGATAAGGGTGGGGATAAAAGTAAAGAAAAGACTTCCCCAGGGCCCCAAAACTCCAAGAATGGGGGTGGGTCCCAAGACACTTCATCAACTGAGAAAAAGCCTTATTGTCATGCCTGTAAACAGGTTGGGCATTACAAAACAGACAGCTGTTGTCCCAAGAATGGCAATAAAGAAAACATACCTCCAAAGCCAGCTCCAACACCTCCTGTTACTGTCAGCAGTAACCCCCCAGGAAGTGGGAGCACACCCAGGAATCTGGGTGGGTTTACTTTTGGAGCCCAAGGGGACCCTGGCCTATCCAGGTCCCCATCCCCAAATGATCTTGTTTATGAGACTGGCATGGGGTTTGCCAACTTCTCTGTTTGCCCAAATACCTTGAGCAAATATAGACAAGAACCCATCATCAATGGTTTGAAAGTTGAGGCTTTTAGAGACACAGGGGCTAGCATCACCATGGTGGCTGACTGTATAGTCCCCTCTAAGCAACTTTTACCAGGTGCCACATACCAGGTAACAAACATTGATGGTATCCAAACAAATCATCCCATGGCAGTAGTAAGTCTCAGCTGGGGAGGTGTCATTGGCCCAAAGAGAGTGGCAGTGTCACCAAACTTGCCTGTAGACTGTCTACTGGGTAATGATTTGGAAATCTCAGCCTGGGCTGAGGTTGAACAGAAAATCCATTCTAGAATGGTAAATTCCAATGGAAAGGTTAGTGGGGCTGTACTGGCTATAGCCCCAATTCAAGATGTCCTTCCTGAAAAGGTTGGTAGGGCTGAGCAACTCTCTGCCCCATCTTTACCAGAAGCTCTTCCAAACCAGAATAGCAAAGCTGTTATGATAACAGCAGAAACCCAAACTGAGTCTCCTCCTGAAAAGGTTGGTGGGGCTGTGATGGCCACAGCCCAAACTCAAACAGATACGGTTGTTGTGAAGCCTGAAATGATGGATCACTCCACCCAAACTGAGAGCATGGAGGAGGAAGATAAATCTTCCCCTCACCAGACATTAGGACAGGATCAGCCTCCTCAGGGAACTGATCTTACCCCTGATGAAGGAACTGCCCCAGAGGTTGTTAGGCCTGGCCTGACAGAGCCTCTGATGGCAGTGGACCCTTCTCAGGTGGGATCCAGTCTGGAGCAGGTAACCTGCCCCTCTCTACCTTGCCTCAGTCAGCCCAGGGCCGCAGAGGACAAGAAGGACAGTGAGACCCATAGGGCCCCCTGTCAAATAAAGCACCCCCATCAACAGATTAGGGGCACCAAAACTAGTAGGCCTAGTAAGGTGAAAACTTTAAAAACTCCTGAGGGAGCCCCCTTAAAAACAGTTAGGGACCTCCCACAGATGGATTCTGTTGGGCACAGCCAAACCTGGGACCCAAAGGGCCCAAACCTGAACTGTCCCTCCAACAAGCCAAACAGAGGGACCCAGTCTCCAGCTTTAGGTAGCCAGAGGTTGACCCTGAGAGCTCAGTGCAACTCAGTTGAAGAAAGAAAGGCACACATGGTGGAAGATAATTGGAGGAAGTTGAGCCCAAAAATAGTGGAGCCTCACTTCAATACTCCATATCCAAACCAGCCTTTAACTTTGCATAAACACACCCAAGGTAGTGATTCCCTATGGTGGAGACCCTCTAATACCCCTAGGGTGAGGGACTGCTTAGTGGACCATGAGACCGGGGGTACCCATGCTAGTGCAGGTACTTCCTTATATGGCCACTCAGGCAATATAGGCTTACCTGGCCAAGGATAGCCTTATCTCCTTTCGTTTGGGGGGGGGGTTATGTAGGAAGGTGGCTACCTGACTATGGTTACCCCAGATTTTTTGCCTTGTGTTTAGCTGGTTTTCGACTTAGTTGGCCTGGTTCCCTGCTAATCAGGGCCCCAGGCTATCTGCTCTCTCTGTAAAATGGATTCCATGTACCCTAGGTGCATAACTAGATTGGCTTGGGTCACCTTATCAGCCCCTGTACAGAGCACTATAGGTGCCCAGGGCATAGGTGCATCCAAGGCCTACCAGGGGCTGCAGCATATCTTTTGCCACCCCTGGCTGGCTATCTAAAATTGACACAACTGGCTGATCACTCAGCTGGGGCAAGGTGGTGTAATCACCCCTTGCTTAGATATAGTATGCCTATACCTAAACCTATCTGGACACATATAAACCTGTGAGCCACTCCTATGGCAGGCCTTAACAATCCTGAAGGCAGAGTGCGTGGTTTAATGTGAGATGGTGCTCTAGCATGAGCTGAGCCTGTCTGCAGCTGTCGGGACCAATTCCCTTAGCTGTTCCGGGATAATGCCAAACCATATACTATTAAGCGCCTTATAATCCTCGCGGTTATATGTTAACTTTGGTTTGGCTTTATCAAAACATGTCGTGTAAGGTGTCATACGAATTGGAATACTACCCCCTCGCCAGTCCTGGCGACGGGGGTAGCATTCCACCCCTCTAGAGGGGACGACATGTTACTTTTGCTAAAATGCGGTTGATTTTTAAAAGAGCCTCAGATCCACAAAATGGATGCTTCTGCCACAGACACATGTCTGACCTCCTGCTGCTGACCGAAACTCAGCAGAGGAGGCCTGGACAAAGGATTTCCTGTCACAGGGAGGTGTGACACCACCCCAGACAGGAGATAGTGGATTGTAGCAGGGAGGTTTGAATGAAACCAGACAGTGCCTGGGGAGCACAAGGCTTCCCCTTGCATAATCCTGTCAAACCGGTTCTGGGGCAGCCCAGCCCCAGCTCCAGTGAGACCTGGACAAAGGAAAGGGGGTGTAACCACCCCCCTTCCTGGTCCCACCCATAGGGGAGGGACCTAGCAGGAGATCCACCCCTCAGATTGGAATAAGAGGGGGAGCAGTGCCAATGCAACTCAGATCATCCTGAAATCAACTTTAAACTAAGAAGACGACTGGACTTCGACATTCTGATGACAGAAGACTGAAGAGCATCTCCCTTGTGGCCTAGGAGGGGCCACCCTGTGAACACAGGCATCACCCAGCACCTCGACGTCTGCTTTGCCGCCGCCTCCCGCCGGAGCCCGAGTGCAGAGCCTGACAAGACCCAGCTTCTTAGACTTCTCCCAGCCCGATCCACAGTCCCTGCAAAGAAGGGACCCGTGGAGGCACCGAGAGACGTGGGAGCGGCCATCTTGAAAGACCCCCGAGACGCTGACTGCGCAGCACCCGAGGCACCCTCGACTCTGTGCTTTGGGGTTTGAGAAGCCCCATAACCGAGCAGCATTTGCACCAAAGATCAGCTCTCCAGCATCTCCACGATCTGCGTGGGGTCCTTTTGTTTTGTGCCACTCGACTCGCCATCCCGTCCGCTTGTCACGTGGTCAGCGGCCATCTTGGCGACGAAACCTACGATTTACACTGTGGGTCTGGTTGCTCCAGACCTGCCCTCGCTCCTGTAGAAAGGAGTACCCGCTCTGACCTTGCTGGTCCGAGTAATAAGCCTTTTTTACTTTCCCCGTGGCTTGCATTAGCCAAGGCTTGTTTGCTTCAATCGAGTTGCCGACACCGCCATCAGCTAGAGCCTTTGAGGGACAGCTCGTGATCGACTCCTGGACGTCCTTGACCTCTTCGTGTCCACGTGGCTGCAGAGAGAAGCAACCCCTGATCACCTGTTTGCACCCGACTTTGCCTGGTTCCAATCTGGTTCCACGGTGGTCACTGGTCAGTGACTTTGAACATTGTCCCCTCTGCTTTCAGGTCTTCACCACTTCAGATCCACCCTTGGATCCACCGGACACTTCTGCTTCACCTCGCCTACAGCTGCAACAGCTTCAAGCACCAAGAGCCTGCGTGTCAAAACTCGACGCCACTTCGACCCTGTGCACCCACGGCCTGTGGGTGAGGTAACATTGCAACGCCGGTGTCTATACACTGGTACACACCTCTAGGGTCTGTGTCTAAAGTTTTGTGTTCCTAGGTTCAGCGGAAGTATCTTTTAATTCACTTTAACTGACTTTTACGCACCATTGACAGTGCATTGGTGCGCGCCGCACTTTCCGTGCTGCACCCGTCTCCTGTGGGCTACTCCCGACTTCATCATTGCTAGTCCTGACTGCTCCCAGCGAATCTCTAGGCCCTAGGCCTAACCATTGTTCGATAAGTGTTACTTATACCATTTTTTTAGTATATGGTTTGAGTGGCCACCCGCCCTCATCCATAATTGTGCAACTTTATATGTGTAACAGTGCTTTTTGATTTAACGCTTGTGCCCCTTTCCTCATAAAGAGTACTGGGGAGTAATTTAGAAATAAATACATATATTTTTATAATATATACTTGTGTGGTGTCCTTTCATTTGATTACAGGATTGTATGTGGTAAAACAGCTCGCTTAACACGACCTCTTAAGTTAAGCCTTTAAGGCTGCTTAGTCCATGCTACCACTAGGATAGCTTGTCTACAAGGTTGACTTACAACCTGACATCTTTGGGGTTTGTTTGGACTGATACCCAGTGGTTCCAGAATTGGAAACACTACATATCAGGCCAACTTCTCACAGTCTGAGTGCAGTCTTAAGAATCAGGACTATCCAGTCGTGCGTGCAATGCCACGCTGTAGAGGCCCAGTCTTTTCGAAATGTAGCATCATCAAGAAAGATGCAGGGCGCATTTGTGACAAGAAGACCTTTTGGTGCCAAGTTGTTTGTGAGGTATTGTTTTAGGATAGTGCCATGTAGAATCGTCCTGATCCTGTTCCTTTTCATTTCCGTCAGGTTCTCCCAGTCCTTTGTTTGTGAGATACTCTGGGCTATGTTCGTATCTGTGAACACTGCGATATCACCCATGATTGCATCAACCTCTTCCAAGGTGTAAGAGAGGCCTTGGTTCTCACTCATGGTTAAGAGTGGTGTAAGTGATTGTGTGGTAAGACTATGTGTATCTCTCACAGCTGTGCGCTGCCTAACTTATTTTAAACAAACAGAGAGAGAGAGGGTATTCTACATATGTGTAGGGAGGGAACTCCTGGTCCCTTAGTACATATTTATAACAACAGAATGGAGGAGGGCCCCCTTTGGTTCTTCTGCACTGCATTGTGGGCACACACCACGATCTGTCCCACACTGAATCAGTTTTCTGAAACAGTATCCAACATGACTCCGGTCCGCCCCACATGGGTCTGTACTTAAAGGCACTGATTGGGTGGCATATGCCATGATCATTCCCATCATGAATCTGTTCCTTTCTCACCCTCCGCCCGTTTTTCTCCCTCCCCCCGCTCTTTTGATCAACCGTTTGTCAAATGTTGCGTAGCAAACTAATGGTTGCCTACTGGCCCCTTTTTTTCATGTAATCCGCATACTCTAACCTGACAAACATGCGATACTATCCCAGCCGATTCGGCTTGTAAACACTGAAATGCTTTATTGAATGCTGACAAAACCTTGGTAACCAGGGCAACACTTTGGTTTGAGCCTTTGACTACCCCGCTCTCTATTGGCCGAGTGGCCGACATGTGAGAGAGAGGGTATTCTACATATGTGTAGGGAGGGAACTCCTGGTCCCTTAGTACATATTTATAACAACAGAATGGAGGAGGGCCCCCTTTGGTTCTTCTGCACTGCATTGTGGGCACACGCCACGATCTGTCCCACACTGAATCAGTTTTCTGAAACAGTATCCAACATGACTCCGGTCCGCCCCACATGGGTCTGTACTTAAAGGCACTGATTGGGTGGCATATGCCATGATCATTCCCATCATGAATCTGTTCCTTTCTCACCCTCCGCCCGTTTTTCTCCCTCCCCCCGCTCTTTTGATCAACCGTTTGTCAAATGTTGCGTAGCGAACTAATGGTTGCCTACTGGCCCCTTTTTTCATGTAATCCGCATACTCTAACCTGACAAACATGCGATACTATCCCAGCCGATTCGGCTTGTAAACACTGAAATGCTTTATTGAATGCTGACAAAACCTCGGTAACCAGGGCAACACTTTGGTTTGAGCCTTTGACTACCCCGCTCTCTATTGGCCGAGTGGCCGACATGTGATCCTGACCACACCCACACCAGGAAGTAGAGATATTTAGTATATTTGGCAGCAACCGCGCGGCTAGCCGGTTACAACCACGGGGCTCAGCGATGTGATCCAAGTAGGTCACTATACCTTAGGGAAGAAGCCATAAGTAAGTCTTTGGGCACTAGGGGCCCCCCGAGCAGATCCTCGCAGAAACTTGTGCGCGACGTTTCAGATTTCTTGATTCCAATAATTTTCGCCCACTAGGTTACATGAGCATTCCGCTCTTGGAACCCGGACGCCCATGGAGCAGTTAATTACCGAGCTCTGAGTAAGCGCCCCTTTTTGATTGCATTTCCCATGACCGACCACTCGATTACCACCCTCGAGGTGTTCTTCACAGTAGCACGTTTGTGGTGAAATAGTGGTAATCGGGAGAGAGCTAGTGTTTAGGCGGCATTCGTTCGCTCATTTTTGCCGCTTTTTGAATTCCTTTCGCCACCCACGACGCGTGATCCGGGCGTCTTTATGAAAGGCACTAGTACAACAATAGATCTATGGGTGGATCTCATCTTTATTAGCACCAAACGTGTGGATATCACACATCCACCGTTCGTTTCCTTTTTTCAACAGGCACTCCTGATCTAGACACTGTGATCCGTGTGCAGCCACTATGAGCATGATGCAGCCACTATGAGCATGACGCTGCACGCTCTATTTGTTATATGTACAACAATTGTTTGTCTAAATGTCTTCGTGATCCCAACCCTCTCCCCCTTTTTTCCTTTACAGGTTTTTTTCTTCCCAGACTCGGGAGAAGATCACTCTACAATTTTAATTGGTCCACAATTTTGTGGTCTCTGATTATACATTGATCGAGGGAAGGGCACGCCTTAGCGTGTGTGCACCACCCAGGCCACTTTGGTCCTGACGAAAACCCACAATTGCAAGATGGTTGAAACATGTAGACTTGTATTTTAAGCACATAACACACGTCTCTATTTTATACACTACACTTCTCTAAACACCGAAGCCTACTTAATTAGACATAGGTGTATCACTTGTTTTTTTAGGGAGTTGAACCACTCAGGAATAAAGTCCACGAGTGAGTAGCGTTGACCGCCTTTTTAATATCACTCACTATATTTTTAGCACTGCACATATAAAAAAAGAAATATCCTGCTCCACTGTAATCAGGTGTCGTAGCACACCCTGTTGGCATTCGGCCTTCGGGGTGGGACCCCGATAATGAAGCATGTCACCAACTAGGTTGGTGAGTGAGGGGTCTTCTAAAAGGGCTATCCGTACCCTTTAAATGGTTGGGCTCACCGTTTCCTACTGCAAAAGATTGCTTTGCAGAAGAACCTAAGGGGGCACTCCTCCATTCTGTTGTTATAAATATGTACTAAGGGACCAGGAATTCCCTCCCGACACATATGTAGAATACCCTTTCTCTCTCTGTTTGTTTAAAATTATTAATTGGAAGACCAGTGTGTATAAAGTAGTGCAACTCGACGGTGACACGCAAAACGCCAGCCACCACTTATTGATGTTTTCATGTCATGCGCATATGGAATGGAGGGCATCCGAGTGCTGCACGCCAAATTTGATAAAAAGGCAACAGAAACGTGTACTGTTTAAAATACTGGTGTGCTTCAGGCTTTTTCCAGTTTCAGTTGTACTATGCTGTTCCAACCCTGTTAGCACCCCATCGAGAAGAAGCAAGAAAGTAAAAAATAGTTCATCGGCAGAGGAGGAAGATGGCGGCCGGCTAGAAGGTCCGGTCGGGAGCTCCATGGTCATCTCCAGACTTACGCCAAAATCTATCCCTCATGAACACTGCAGCCGCTAAGATGCAATAGCGATTAATAGGGAAATACTAAAACACTAAAAAGAAGAAGAAGTCTACATACCTGGTGAACTTCTGCGAGGATCGACGTACCACACTGGTCGACTAGCAGATTCCGATAGAGCGGGACCCCAGGGATGCGGGACTTCGGCTCGCAAGGATCCAGGGGTTGGTACGCTGGTGGCACCTCAGTTGTGTTTCCTGGTCTCTGGGCAGTGGAGTCGGGTGCGAGAAAGGAATGCCGGAGAGCACACAGCAGAATTGACTTCCTCTTCCGGGGGAAGAGCGGCAGCAGAGGCGGCTGCACAGAGCTGAGGCCCCAGCAGAGTCGGCAGAAGCAAGATTATTTCCAGGGCAAACAAAGCAGCGCCATCAGACATAGAGAAACCGACACTCGAGAGGGGAAGACGACTCCCTCTGTCAATTACAACATCGGCCAGGCTTACCAACCGGAGAAAAGGCAATTTGAGCCCAGTACGGAGGAATGTAGCACCACAAAGCTCCAGTACGGAGGAGAAGAAGAGGGGAGTGTAGAATCGAGGAGTCGGTCTCAAGCACACCCTGCAAACAAAGAAAGGAGGACTGTCTTCAGTTTCAACCTCAAGAGCAAGGTACGAGGGGAGAAAAGAGGTCAAGGGGGGCATTGCTTTGGACTTGATTGTAGGGTGTAAGGGAGCTAATCAGGGGGTATTATCAAGAACAGAAGGAGCAAAGGCGAGTGCAGAAGGTGTGGGAAGAGCGGGGTGCACAGGAGGGGTTAATTCAATGGCACAAATTTCAGTGACCGAGACAAGAGAAAAGGGGGAGAAAAGGGACCCACAAGCCAGACTAGAGCTTGAAGAAGGGATTGGGATTAGATCGAGCTATTGCCTTAGGAACAGGCAGTTCCCTAAACAAAGTTTCTTCCCCCCAACTAAACAAGTGATATTGCCGGTATTAACAAAAAGGAAAAGGAGAGGCTCCGCTAATCCTGATCGCCAGCCCAAGCCTAGATCTGATAAAGGAGGGACCCAACCAGACCAAAAATTCAGAATTACCCCCTCGTTGAGATCCTTCTTTAAAGTTCAGCAGCCAACACAAACACCAGAAAGTAGCTCCCTCTTAAAAATACCGCCCCAAACTGAAGAACAAAGAGACAACAGTCCAAGAATGAGTACAGAAACGACTACCTACATAGGCTCACAAATAGAAAGATCAGAGGCACCAGAAGATCAAATACTATCAACCACAAACGAGCCCAGTACAAGCAACCCAGACTCTTCTCCCCCACACACCTTCCTAGAACAAACGGGAAAACTTATGGAAAATCTCATGGAGAAGGCACTGGGAGAGATGAGAGAAAAATGTTCAGTGTCCGAGTCTAACCAAGCCAAGATTCAAGAAGTTTGTGAGACCCTAGATCAAAAACTGAATGCATTGGGTGAAAGGGTGTCAGCAGTTGAGTCTGTGGTGGAGACCCTTAGCAAAAAAGTGGACACCAATCAAAAGGAGATCAGAAAACTAAGGGACTCCGACAGATTCATTAGAGAAAAACTAGAATCGCTAGAAAATCAAGCGAGAAAAAATAACCTGAGGATTTTAAACGTACCAGAGAATCTGGAAGGGCCTGACATCAAGAAATTCACCATCTCTTTACTTGAAGAATACGTCCCCTGGACCAAAGAGGCAAACTTGAGCGATGACGTACAGAGGGTTCATCGAGACCCTTTCGGGAAGAGCAAAGACAGAAAGACGCCAAGGAAAATTTTAATAAACTTCAAAACATACACACTAAAGGAAAGACTACTAAGTGAAGGTTTAAAGAGCAGCTCCATAAATAAAGACAACTGGTCCTTCAGGATTCGCTCTGACATGTCTAAAGCCACTCAGGATAGACAGTGGGAGCTAGGACAGTTTATGCAAGAATTAGAATCTCTAGGAGCCACGGTTCAGATGAAATTTCCCGCCGCACTGAGGATCATGTGGTGAAATAAAATGTACAACATTAGAGAACCCAGCGAAGTAGAGATCCTCCTAGAACAAATAAAGGAGCAGCTGCGGACCACGACACTAAACTAAGATAGAGAGACTTGCAATTAAGGCGAACCATGGAGCTCAAGAGGGCGAACAATACCGCCCAAAGAGAAGATAGGAGGCTTCCTCGGGGGGGGGTGGGGGGGGTACTAACGAATGTCACAAAAAATACAAAAACAAACAAAAAAAGACACCACGGGTGTGGAGCAAAATAGGGAGAAAAATGAAAAAAACATTCTCATCAGCTAAAATAGAAGGAGTTAACCGGGACGACAAAAGAAAATGGAAATTGAAGTAAAGAACCCACAAAAGGAAAAAAAAATTACGACGACATCAATAGAATTCAAAATTCTCTCTTGAAACGTTAATGGACTTAGAACACCAAGCAGGCGAAGAAGGATCCTCGAATACTTAAAGGAGGTAGATAACGAAGTGATTATTCTCCAAGAGACTCATCTCCTAAAAGCTGAATAGGAACAAATAGTAAAAACCCTTAGCTGGGTGGACACCTACGTATGTACTAACCAAGACTGCAATGTCAAGAGCATCGCAATACTTTTCAAAAAATCACTTAATGTAAAAGTCGAACATAAAGTAGTGGACAGCAAGGCAGATGGGCCTTAGCCAAAGTAAAAATACATGATAACAGCTTTATTATAGCAGGATATTACGAACCAAATACCGATGATCCAAATCCCCTCCAAAGACAGAATTATTACCAACAACTGCTCCAATACTACTGGGAGGTGACTACAACATTATTCTGGATCCTAAATTGGATAGATCCCCTCCAGGAAGACAAGCCAATCTACCAAAAATGAGAGAATGGCTAGGTATTTACAAAAATGACCTAGACTTGATTGTCATGTGGAAAGAGAAGGGTAACAACGAGTGTCCTTTTACTCTCCATTATAAAAAACTAGGCTTCAAGTCCAGAATAGACTATTTTCTGATAAGTAAAAACCTGCACAGTAACATTAAAACTATAGACCATCTACCAGAACATCTGTCTGACCACTCGGCAGTACAATTAACTTTGCAAACTACAATAAATAAATCACAACCCAGATGGACAGTCGACCGTACTTTATTATTGGACCCTAAGATACAAGAAGAACTGGGTATAACCTCAGCCAATTTGTTTGAAGATAATAGAGCAGGCACTTCGGACCAAATTACTTGGGATGCATACAAGGCAGTTATCAGAGGTAAACTCATCAGCTTGGGAGCTCACAGATCAAAACTCGTTAAAAATGAGATTAGAGACATGGAAAAAAACATAAACTCAATTGATGTACAGATAAATGCAGAAAATGACACAGGAAAAAGAGATACATTGGAGAAGGAAAGGAAAGAATTAAAAGAAAAAATGGCGGACTACCTAGAAAATAGAGTGAAGATGAAGTGGGAAGCTAGAAAACTCGCCAATCATGAGTATGGTGAGGAATGCGGAAAATTGTTAGCATGGAAAACTAAAACTGACCAAGCCAGAAACAAAATAGCCAGCATACAACAGAGCAATCAAAACGGCCTAACTTCCGAAGAAACTGTAATTAAGCAGGAATTCGAAAATGTCTTCTCCAACCTATACAAGGAAGATTCCATCTCATCAGAAGAACAAATAGGAAAATACCTAGACCCCTACTTTTACCTAAACTGTCAGAAGAAGAAAAAGAGGAGCTAAACTCAGAAATAACGATTGAAGAAGTGAAAGCCACACTAAAAGCTCTGAAAAGAAGGAAAGCAGCCGGACCTGATGCCCTACCAAACGAACTTTACTCAGCTTTGAGAGAAATCTTGGCCCCACTGATAACGAGGTTATTAAACACAATATATAATGAAAAGGGTAAAATCTCAGACTCATGGAAGGACGCAACTGTCAGCATCATTTTAAAGCCATGGAAAAACCCAGCAAACTGTGAGTCTTACAGACCCATCTCGCTGCTAAACTGTACTTATAAAATATTTATGAAAATTGTAGCAAGGAGATTGGTCCAGATAACGCCAAATTGTGTACACCCGGACCAAAAGGGATTCATAAAGGGAAGACAAATTTGTGAGATCACGCATGAGCTCTTTGCTGCGGTTGATGTAGCAACTTGCGGAAAGATCCCCCTGACTATAGTTACCTTCGATGCTGCTAAAGCGTTTGACCGGGTCAACTGGTCTTTTCTAAACAAAATATCACTAAATATAATCTTGGACAATGCTTTAGTCATCTGGTAGCTGAGACTTACAAAAAACCAAGAGCAAAGATCTTAATCAATGGGGGCCTCACTAATAATATTGAGATACAAAGTGGAACGAGGCAAGGATGCCCACTGTCCCCATTGTTATTCAATCTTTATATTGAACCGCTTGCAAACACTATCAGGAACAGTGGCTCAATAACTCCCTTTAAATATCATGAGTGGGCCAAAAAGGTGGAGCTATATGCGGCAACCTAATGATTTTTACAGACAACTTCCAAAGTTCCTCCCCAGCAATAAATAAGGCAATTGTTGAATTTGGCAAAGTGTCTGGATACTTGAACAACGAAGCAAAAACCGAATCTATGAGCTGGAATGTAGACCAGAATACCCCATACTCTAAAGAAAAAATATAATATATGGGTATAACGATGTTCAAAGATCTAGGAAAAGTCCCCCAACTAAACCTCAATAGGATTGCACTTGAGACCAAAAAACTTCTCAAAGTATGGGATAGGCTACCACTAAGCTTTATAGGAAGATCAAACATGGTAAAAATGTTGATTCTTCCCAAATGTACTTACCTTTTTGATGTTATACCATTGGAGTTTAAGAGAGACTACCTGAAGAAGATCCAGGGTGAAATAGCGAATTTCATATGGGCATCAAAAGGATCAAGGATTGCCTGGAACAAAATAAGGAGGAAAAAAGAACAAGGGGGAATAGCCAGCACAGATCTTGTTGAATACTGCAGGGCCTTTGTAAAAAATACCAGTCTTATCCTCAATTTCTCCAAATATTGAAAAACTGACTATTTTTTGTTTAAATTCGGACACCCAAAATTTTTCAAAGAAATAAAATTAAAGACATTAAATAACGCAGCGAAACTTTGGTATCAAGTTAGAAGCACCTTGAACATTCCTTATTACAGTTCCATAACCCCCATTTGGGATTCCCCTGGTACTCCAGAATGCCTAAAAGATGCCCTGGCATTACCACTAAAACGGCTGAAATCAATCGATGGGGCCTACTGATGACGGAGAACTCAATAGAACCTTGGGAATACCTAACAGAAATCACTAACGCATCAGTGTCAAAATTCAAATACTACCAATTTACAAGCTGGGCAAGCTCATTAATGGATAAAAAAACAGGGAATGCAGACCTGGAGAAGGAAATGACTAAGACCCCCCCAATAAAGAAGGAAATATCAAGATGGTATTGGGCTCTAATCGCTACAGGAGAAGAGAATTTCTTAATCCCAGAGTCAGTTTGGAGTAAAGACATTATAGAGCCGAACCTACAAAACTTATGGCAGAAGTCACTTGGAATATGCTGGTCAATCATTAAACCAGCACGCCTGAAGAGAAATCACTTATTTACATTGCATAGGGCATACTAGAAACCCAAAAGACTGTCAAAATTCAAAGGAGCCAGTGTAAAGTCCTGCCCCAAATGTGGGCTGGAAAAGGCGGATGATCTGCATATGTTCCAAGGCTGTCCCCTCCTGGACCCCTTCTGGCAGGAAGTTGGTAAGACGATATGCTGGGTACTGGGAAAACATCTAGAAGTAAGTAAAACTCTAAATGTTTTTGGGATTAACACCAAGGTTAATTTAAATGAGGAGAGGTTAACCAGAAAGCAGGATAATCTATTATTTGTATTAATACTTCTTGCAAGAAGAGAGATATGCCTGAACTGAGGTAAACCAGTACCACCATTATATGGGGACTGGCTAAACTCCATAATAACACACAAAATGGATAGGAAAGGAAAGCCCACCCAAAAATCTAATTTCTGGGAAATTTGGGAAAATCACCATGCACTTTAATAGGTAAGGCAATAAGGGATCCGATAAAACACAATATGTCCAATGATTAAAGCGGTGACAATAATTCAGTCGGGAATCATTCCCGCCGAGTAGCCAGGAAGGCTAGCTGTCCCCCCAGATACAAAAAATTATTGATTATGGTAAAGGATATAGGAGGACTAAATCAGACAGATCCTACAAAGGGATACTCTCTGTTGCCGGGACAATAAAGCGGACAGAGTGAAGGCATAATAACTGGATGTCACAAGTTCCCGTCATACTCCTTATACATTTATGCACAAAATGAGGATAAAAAAAAAAAAATCATCACATTATTTTCACGTCAAAGGAAGCCCAGAAAATGTTGCCGATACAGAAGAGCCACAGAATACATGACAATCACACGTTTGGATAAGATTTCACAAAGGACATGTCTTTATGATTTGCATTTGCGTTATAAGCACGTAGCAATACAGATGGGGATTGTGTATTTTGTTGAACATAGCATTCACTGCATTTTGATGATTTTGCTCTTAGGTTATATTGTGCATTGGGTTGCAAGGGGGTGGGGGTATGTAGACATGTGATCGTTGATAGTTACGCATTCACAGGTGGGGTGGAAATGTTAGGTTAAATTCAGTTGGTTGCACAATTCAGATGAAACAAACGCGGAAGCCTACATGAAGAGGGTTCGCTCGTGAAAAGAATATATGAGGTACGCTTGGGGCATCAATATGGTTTTATATAAGAGCTAGTAAGCCTTGTGCAATTTGAGGGGTGGTAGTTAAGTAAAGGGGAATTGTATAGGCACGGCACAGTCCAGAATATAGCTTTTTAAATTTGAAACATTCCGTGAAAAAGTTTTGCGCACATTTTCTTTTACATAGTGGACACTAATTAAACGCACAGTATTTTGTTCCTTAAAAAATTGATGCACATGGACAAGGGGGAACACGAGTAATGTTTCAGTTTGAGATTATGATTATGTTTGCTTATTGTTTATCAGTTCTAGATGTAAGGAAGGGAAACTTAGATAACGCTTCACAATGTTGTTTGGCAAAAGAGTGTGACTGACATATATTTTTGGTAAATTACAGTTAGCCCTGATGAAGGTCATCATTGACCGAAATGCATTGGGGGATATGTTATTCGGATATATTCAGAGGATTCAGGGTTCATTTATTGCCTTTGAATAGGACCGGATGGGAAATTCGGAAGTTGTTACAATGCATGAGATTAATTGAATCCTGCACCTTTGACATGAAGGATTAAAATTGGAGAAACCTTTTTTGAATAAAATGGATTACAAATGGAAATACGTTTGTTGATGGTTTATTAATTCTAAGACCAGCGTGTATAAAGCTGTGCAACTCGACGGTGACCCGCAAACTGCAAGCCGCCACTTTTTGATGTTTTCATGTCATGCGCATATGGAATGTAGCACATCTGAGTGCTGCACGCCAAATTTGATAAAAAGGCAACAGGAACTAGTACTGTTTAAAATACGGGTGTGCTTCAGGCTTTTTCCAACATAATATTTTTAACATAAACGTAACTTACCTGAGTGTGAGCAGCATGCTTGCTAGTTGGGAAAAAATATTAGCATAAATAAAACACAACAATTAAATAATTATTACTCACTGAGCCCCACAACCTCCTCCCCCAGCAGGTCAAGCATGTCCGGGTCCCTATGCAGCATGTCGGCCCACCAGTGTGTAAGTTGCTGTTGGATGCCCCAAAACCCAGAGCTGAGGTGCACAGCCTGGCGCACCCTATTCCATCACTGCTGAAGCTCCCAGGGGCCATATCCGCTATCAAGCCTGCCACTTGCTGCCAGGCTGAAAGGTAGGTGGCACTACACAAAAAAACGAGCGCAGTGACCTCCACCTCAGAAAAAATGTCACGTGACTGCACCCCTTCATGGTGCTGCCGACCACAAGGTGGGGACAAGTGCTACAGGTGGCTCGGGGGCCAAGCACTGCCATGGCACTGGGTGGAGTAAGAGAAGAAACAGGAGGGAAAAAGAAAGAAGAAAGGAAAAGAAATTTGAAAAATCACACAAAAACACAAACAGAATTGAAAAAACATAAAATATACAAACACCAAGACACACGGTAAGATAATACATAAAAATGAGGGGTAGATAAGTTAGAGAGAGATAAGATTAAACAGATTAAGGAGAACCTCAAAAGTAGGCCCCAGCACCATAAACAGAGCAATTAACAAGATGGCCACACCCATGCAAAATATTAGCATAAATAAAACACAACAAATAAATAATTATTACTCACTGAGCCCACAACCTCCGCCCCCAGCAGGTCAAGCATGTGTGGGCCCCTATCCAGCATGTCGGCCCACCAGTGCGTAAGTTGCTGTTGGGTGCCCCCAAAACCCAGAGCTGAGGTGCACAGCCTGTCGCACCCTATTCCATTACTGCTGATGCTCCCAGGGGCCATATCCGCTACCTGGCCTGCTGCTTGCTGTCAGGCTGAAGCGTAGGTGGCACTATACAAAAAAAACTAGCGCAGTGACCTCCACCTCAGAAAAAATGTCACATGGCTGCACCCCTTCATGGTGCTGGCGTTAACACCGTGGTGGCTGGTGCTACAGGTGGTTCGGGGGCCTAGCACTGCCATGGCGCTGGGTGGA
Organism: Lissotriton vulgaris; assembly: GCF_964263255.1. Classification (NCBI taxonomy): domain Eukaryota; kingdom Metazoa; phylum Chordata; class Amphibia; order Caudata; family Salamandridae; genus Lissotriton; species Lissotriton vulgaris. Next base: position 791,845,945 of record NC_141698.1, read on the forward strand.
GTAAGAGAAGAAACTGGAGGGAAAAAGAAAGAAGGAAGGAAGGAAAAGAAATAAAGAAAATCACACAAAAACATACAAACAAAATTGAAAAAACATAAAATATACAAACACCAAGACACACAGTAAGATAATACATAAAGATGAGGGGTAGATAAGTTAGAGAGGGATAAGATTAAACAGATTAAGGAGAAACTCAAAAGTAGGCCCCAGCACCCTAAACAGAGCAAAAAACAAGATGGGCACACCCATGTAAACAGAGTGGTGCCATTCGGACGTGATTTCCGGCAGAGGACAGACTTCGAGTTGCTTATGTCACATGAATTTGTGCGGCGACCAAATCCACCCGCTCTCTGAAGTCCCCGTATTGTTGCAGAGTTTTTTGGGCACTTCACTGATTCTGCATAGCTCAACTTCGCAAACTCTGCCCTGGCTTAGTCAAAGCTTCCATGTTAAAGAACAGTAGATGTTGTAGCAAGCAGGATAATGTTCTGCCTGGTTAAATATTAATAAGGTCCCAAAGTCAAAACCTATAGACTATGCCAATGATTGTTAATCAATCACTGGCCTGGGTCTGGTTAGCAGGGCCTAGGGTGCAGTCAAAGTCTGTTACCACCAGTATCAGTCAGAAAATGAGGAGATCACGGCAAAAAGGATGACTTTCTCACCCCTTCTCTATAATATCCCATTATATATTGGGCAGCATGGAAGATAACTGCCAGGTGAAAATAACAATTTGTTCTCAATAGCACTTTGTACAGGAATGTTAGTTGTATGTATACTGTGTAAAGTATTCAGCCAGGTACTTTTAGAGGGTTGCAGGGTATAGTTGGTATGCTTGCTTTTAGTAAAAAGATAGAGTTTTAAATATTTTAACAGGTGTTTAATAGTGTTTTTTAGAATTTCTTTTACATGAAGTTGTTTAGAATCAATTGTACATTTGTTTTTGCGTCATGATTGTCAATCAATCAAGTCAGGGATTTGTATAGCAAGACTAATCACCCTTGAGGGTATCCAGGTGCTGCATTAGATTGATACACTTTTACTCTTTCAAGTATTATTGCATTTGTAGTGTAAGTGTTATATGTTTGTTATCGGTTTTAATTGATAAAATGAAATATTGACCAGAGTTGATTAGACTTGATCAAGGACTCTGTCACAATAATTAAAATTAATTTTGTCCCAGTTGATGAATTATGCGTTGGAGGCTGGAGCTAGTGTTACCTAGAGAGTCGGGCCTTGCCTCATCAGATAAATAGAAACAACAGTAGAGGATGACTAATTAAAAGGTGGGGAGGAGTTTATGAGAGGTAGCCCATATCTCCGCATAGAACTGTTTATTTCCACTTATAGGGGAAAGCATATTGTGATTACAGGAGCCCCATTTTTACAAGACTTTGCGTCCATTAGAACTAAATCCAGGTCTGTTGTGGCCTAACTTATGTGTCTTCACTCTTCATCACAACATTCATGACTAAACGTGCTATTTGATGCTTGCAAAATACTTTGCCCAATTTGAAAACATAATTTTTCCGGCCACTAAATAATTTCCGGAACTACCTTTGTACATATTGGTTGGTTACATTCTCGAATCTCCCCCCCTTGCTCTTGCAATCAAGTGTCCCTTCCTGATACTTTCCATACTGTTATGAAATGTCCTACATTTAATCGGCTGTGCCACATTTTAGCCCTGCCTCTTCTGTTGTATCAGAATTTTATTCAAGTGCGGCCAGCTTTTTACTTTCTCCAGATGTTTAAAACAGCCACTATTTGTTATTATTTAGCCCGTTTTTTATCAGGGGTTGTTAATGGCCACTGAAAAAGTATTATAGACAGCTGGTTTTAATAGGACAGTTGCTCTTTTAATTCATGAGATGAGCTATGTGTATTCTATGTATTTTTATCTTTAAGTGGGTTTTATGTATATATTGTACTGAATGTTTGGAGATTCGGGATTCCTATTTTTTACATTGAATGATGTTTTTTCTTTGTACTTTCATGATTTGAAAGAAAACTGAATTAAATTATAACACTCCTCTCATACCTGGACTGTGCTGCTGTTTGTAAAGGCTTTCTGTCAACGGCTCGCGGAACCCGCTCCGCGGGTCCCGCTTCGGATTTCTCCCTCTGCTTGGCGCTTCGGTGGGGGTCTGAGAGGCTGCAGGGCTGCGAGTGGAACCCGGGACTCACACTCCCAAGAGTCCCGGTGTAAGCGGCCGTATCACCTGGCCCCGCTCTCCCTGACCGCCCCGCCCCACCTCCACCAATAGAAAAGAGGGAAGGACCCTGTGCTGCGTGGGACACTCCTCTCATACCTGGACTGTGCTGCTGTTTGTAAAGGCTTTCTGTCAACGGCTCGCGGAACCCGCTCCGCGGGTCCCGCTTCGGATTTCTCCCTCTGCTTGGCGCTTCGGTGGGGGTCTGAGAGGCTGCAGGGCTGCGAGTGGAACCCGGGACTCACACTCCCAAGAGTCCCGGTGTAAGCGGCCGTATCACCTGGCCCCGCTCTCCCTGACCGCCCCGCCCCACCTCCACCAATAGAAAAGAGGGAAGGACCCTGTGCTGCGTGGGACACTCCTCTCATACTTGGACTGTGCTGCTGTTTGTAAAGGCTTTCTGTCGCCCCACCCGTTTTAGACTCCATCCCTCTGGAGAGAGTCAAAGAATTTGATTACCTGGGAATACGTTTGTGCGACTCAATGAGTTGGAAGGCACACCACCAAAAGGTGTTTCTGACTCATAAAAGGGTCACAGGTGCCTTGCTCAAGGAACAACGAGCCTCTTCCTTGAAACCAATTGGGGCAGTGCTAGATATCTACAGAGCAAGGGTTGTAAGCGCAGCTCTATATGGCGCAGAACTGTGGGGCACGCAGAGAGTCGACACCTTGGCCCATCTTGAAAACAATTTCCATAAAGATCTGATGAGGCTACCCCACAGTACTCCTACAATCCCCCTCTTGTTGGATGCAGGTACTCGCCCAATTTGTGAGCAAGCAAAATTACGCCCCCTGCTACTTTGGTCCCGGGTATGGAATGTCCCAGAATTGTGTAGTTACGCTGACGCTCTGAAAGATTTGTTGTCTCTCCCAAGTTGTAATAAGGTACCCTGGTTTAGGGAGGTAAAACGATTGCTCTATGAGCTAGGATTAGGAGATGCCTGGGCCAATAAAACAGCACCGCCCAAGCAGTTCCTAAAGAACGTTTACTGGTTATGGGTAAAAAATAACAGAATGCGTAACTCCAACCATTGCAAATCTGTTGCCCAGTTCTTACTAGTCAAGGAGCTCCCCCTCAGGGAACCTTATCTGGATTTAATTCACAGCTCCGGAGACAGATCACTATACTTCAAATTCAGGGTGGGTGTTCTCCCCCTAGGATTGTTAACTTCCTCTTGGAATCCTCCTTTCCAAACGGTCCCGTTTTGTCCGTTTTGCGATTCAAGGGTTGAGTCTGTCGCCCACCTCCTGTTTGAGTGCAGCGTCTATGCAGCTCCTAGATTGAAATGGCTAAAGCCCTTGTGTAGAAGTCTAGGAACAAGATCACATCTAGAAGCCCTACGTATACTGCGCTCTGATGCCCGCCCATTCTTTGCATGCTGCATGGCAAAATTTCTTGGCTGGGCATGGCGTATAAGAACTGCAAGAAAGCTATTGATCCAGTAATGCGTTTTTTTGTGACCTGTTTTAGATACTAGTGTAAATATCTGTAAGGATATCTTAAATGTGTATCTTGTGTATCACTGTTTTTATTATGATTCCCTACGGTATTTTATATTATGCATCTCTGTAATGTTTTTATTTTTTGTAATGCTTTTATGATATGTACCGTATCGAAATAAAGCTATACTACTACTACTACTATAACTAACTAATTAATGTTGGTTCTGAAACTTATGAATCTGAGGGCAGTATTGATCCAGAAAACCTCAGAAATATTCATGAGGCAAGCCATAAATTGCAACGCACTTAGATTGGAAGCCATCGCCTGGATGGTGCCCTGCAGGGGTCAGCAGACTCGCCAGACTGTGATTGCCTTTAAAAAAACAATAATTTATTGTTAAATGCGGCCTCTTTTCCTTACAGGAAAAGGGACTCATTTAAAAAAAAGAAAAAAAAAGTTTGTCTGAGAATTGGCAGTGGCTATGAAGCTTACTTCCCAACAAACTTTTTTTTAACATTGAGAAGGGGAAGGAGTTTGAATGAGCCCTTTCCTTTCACGGATGAGTTACCACCACAACTTGGGGGTAAGTAATTTTTCAAAGATTTTGCACTGATATTTCAGTCATAAACCATTGGCAAATATGGGTAGATATTGCTATTTGGAAAGGACGCCTACAACACGCCCATTCTAAAAGGGAGTTCCTTATCCATTTCTAAACCAATTGTAGGCGCGGCAAAACAGTTAAAGACTCCTGAAATGGGTCCGGCACATGGCAAAAAAAAAAAAACATTTTTACAGTCACTAACTACAAATCAGAGAGCTTATCACCACAAAATTGTTTCGTACATTCGAAACATAATTCCAGGTTGACTTCTGCATGGCAGTGCCGTGTTGCAGGTCTTGGACTTCAAAACAAATTTCGAGGCAGTGGGCATCATAAAAAAGAGGGATAATGTAATGGATATAGTATTCACTAAAGTATAAAGAAATATCTTTAGTTACTGTGAAGCTTACGGACTGCTTTGAGCAAGCCAATTGTCTGAATGGATTAAACAGCGAAATATTTCAGCCACAATGCGTTTGTTGCTCCATTAAACAGTGGCCATTTGTAACTTTGCCCAACTGATCGCTAATGGGCCCAGGAAGCCATTTTGAAACTCCACAAAAGAGTTTTGGCAAAGCAGCGACCTGCAAACTGTATGGCAACACAATTCAAAGGAATCCATAGTAGACGAGGCGCACCTGCTTCCAGCAAGCCAGTTCTTTTGTACCCATCACAGTGATGAGCAATTTCTTTCCAAACCAGTATCCCTGCGCCTTTCGTTGGCAGTCTTTTCCACAAGCATCTGGTACCAGTGTTGCTAAGTGCCCAATTTCAGCAAAGCAGCCATGTGTCTGAGCACATCATTCATTTGGGCCAGCAGAATAGAAAGAAAGTGGATGTTTAATTGGGGGGAAAGTGATAAAGGTTAATAGAACAGGAAATAAAACCTATCTTTCTAGAAGCCTCCGAGTATTGTGGGAAGCACGGCGACCCCAGTGAAAAGATTTCTAAATGAAGAGTGTTTTATTTCCCGCAGCAGCTTTCTTTTTTATTGAACATTTTTAGCCTGGAAGAATAATATGGTGGAAAATGACTGGCCTAATAGCGGGAGGCACTTAGCAGCACTCAGGCCGTATCGCTCCCTGCCCGATGAGAGTGATGGAGAGAGGGTTCTGGTCTCGCATCCAGGGCAGTTCTTTCTTTTAATCTACCCGTAATTGCGCACACGATGATTCGGGTGATAATGTGGTAGTGCGTAGAAATGCAGAGCAGCATTGATCGTGGCTCTGCGACATAATTACCACGGGGTCGCCTGCCACTTCTTTCACGTCACTCCTTAGTAAGCGCGACCGAAAGGGATGGACCAATAGCAGGTAAATAAATAGGGCTCAGGAAAAGGGTTGAAGGATTTTTTGAACGGGGAAAGACGAGATACAATAATATTGCCATTATTTCCCCGTGAAGATACTTTTGAAAAATAAAAAATACCGAAGGGTATTTTACCTAGGCTTTATCGACGATCTGATTAAATTTATATGTAAACCCATTTGGTTCTGACCGGATTGCTTGGCATATCCGGTACCAAATAAATGAAAATGTGCAGTTTATATAAAGCGCTTGTATGTTTGTTAAATTTCTAAGCACTGTCCGTTTTGGCAGATGAAGGAAGCGACCCGCGAAGAAATAGATAAATACAGTGATGGTCATGCAAGCTGTGCACGTGGGAGCAGATTAAGCTTAAAGGTTTCCCCTTTCCTACGTCAATTTATTGCCAGTAAACTGTAGCTCCTATGTAGTATATTTTGTTTTTTTCTTATTCAGGCTCTTCCAGGCTCTGCTTTATTTGTACAGGATCCTGGCTGTTACTTATAGGTAAAAATAATGCGGCGATTTTTTCTGAAACCAACTGTGGCTTTTCAGTATCGCCTGACGGATCGCTGTCTGCGGGCTGGACGTACTATTCTTTCGTCGGAAAGAGCACTACTTGCTTACAGCCATACAGAGAAAGTTCCATTTTATAAATGTAGTGTGCCTGAGTTATTTGGAGAAATGTGGATCGCGTGCTCTCCCGTGTGTGTCACTGCCCCAGTGAGTGTGCCAACCACCAACTCCCTATCTAGTGTCTGGCTTTAATCCTGGTAAATTCCGGTTGAAGTGCCTATCCTGTGATGAGCAAAGTTCAATAAAAAGAGTTTAAAAACTGGGCAATCTAAATAAAAATCTGATTTTTCACGCATAGGGACAGATTTACTGACATTTAATGAGACGCAGCACTGCAACCAGAGCTGATGCGCTGTGTTGCACAAGGGAAAAGAGGAGAAACAAGTTGGAAAAAGCTAGATGTGTGCATAATGTTTAACATATATTTTCTTTTGTAATTTTACGCCTCCAGTACAAAATCCTATGCCTAGAGAATTTCGACACCTTTCTACACATTAGTCGCGTGCTGTACAGCGAGGCACGCATGGAATGTGTGGAATGTTTGGGGAAATTAAAACATTTGTCCAGCTTTATTCCTGCTTATTCCGGCGTTATTTATTTTGCAAAGCCCGGTTTCATTATCTTGATTAGGGTTTCTGTCCAAAACTATGGGTGCTTGCTCTGATCCACCCAAGAGCGACCCATGTAATCCCCCCTTGAAGCAAAGTGGTGCAAAACTGTGCAAAACACTATTCGTGCTGAAAAAAGGACACCTTTCCATTGTAAACTACCTATTGCAAAGGAAAGTTTGTGTCATTTTGCGTGACTTTGCACTAGTGCTCAAAGTCCTGCTAATTAAGCCCCATAGTACCAGAGGTGTATTCATTTTATTCATTTCAGTGGTTCTCAATTCATTTCACTTAAAATTCCCGAACTCAAGAATTACCGCCCCATCTCGCTCCTCCCGTTCCCAGCCAAAGTCATCGAGAAGACCGTCAACAAACAGCTGGCCGCCTTCCTCGAGACGAATGGATCCCTCGACCCCTCACAGTCTGGCTTCCGAGCCAACCACAGCACCGAGACCGCCCTCATCGCTGCCACCGATGACATCCGAGCCCTGATGGACAACGGAGAAACAGCGGCCCTCATCCTCCTAGACCTCTCCGCGGCATTCGACACTGTCTGCCACCGCACCCTAGTGCAGCGCCTCAGCAACGTCGGAATCCAGGAGAAGGCACTGGAATGGATCATCTCCTTCCTCGACGGAAGAACACAAGGAGTCCGTCTACCACCGTACAAGTCAGAGGCCACCGAAGTCATCTGCGGCGTCCCTCAAGGATCCTCACTGAGCCCCACCCTCTTCAACGTCTACATGAGCCCCCTCGCGGCCATCGCACACCAACACAACCTCAACATCATCTCCAACGCTGACAACACCCAGCTGATCCTCTCCCTGACCACCGACCCCGCCGCCGCCAGAGGCAACCTTCACGAAGGGATGAAAGACGTAGCCGAGTGGATGACAACCAGCCGCCTGAAACTGAACTCAGACAAGACGGAAGTCCTCATTATGGGTTCCTCGCCCTCCGCCTGGGACGACTCCTGGTGGCCCCCCGCCCTGGGAAGCGCACCCAAACCAACAGACCACGCACGCAACCTGGGCTTCATCTTGGACTCCTCCCTTACCATGACCAGACAAGTCAACGCCGTCTCCTCGTCATGCTTCAACATCCTGCGCATGCTACGGAAGATCTTCCGGTGGATCCCCACCGAGACCAGGAAGACGGTCATCCAGGCCCTCGTCACCAGCCGACTGGACTACGGCAACGCCCTCTACACCGGAACCACCGCCAAGCTCCAGGAGAGACTCCAGCGGATCCAGAACGCCTCAGCCAGACTCATCCTCGACATCCCACGACACAGCCACATCTCCGGACATCTGAGAGACCTGCATTGGCTCCCCGTCAACAAAAGAATCACCTTCCACCTCCTCACCCACGCACACAAAGCCCTACACGATCAAGGCCCGAGCTACCTCAACAACCGCATCAACTTCTACGCTCCCAAACGACATCTCCGATCAGCCAGCCACGCCCTCGCCGCCGTCCCACGCATCCGAAGAACGACAACAGGAGGAAGGTCCTTCTCCTACCTGGCCGCCAAGACCTGGAACTCCCTCCCGACCGACATGCGCCTGACCCAAGACCACCTCTCCTTCAGGAAGAAGCTCAAGACCTGGCTATTCGAGCAGTAGCAGCACTCCCCTCCCCCCCCCCAAGCGCCTTGAGACCCTCCGGGTAAGTAGTGCGCTCTATAAATGTCTGTGATTGATGGATTGATTGACTGTCTAGTTTCTTCAGGTAAGCCATGATGTACTTTGAGGAAATGCTTCACCCATTCATTCATGTCTGCATTCCTAGTAACAGAACCAGGGCCTAATGTGTGCACTGGACCAGCCACATGCTCTCATTGCAGATTGACCTGCAGGCTGAACAATCAAAGCACATGGCTACTGATGGATAAGAAGAGGTCTTCCCCCCATCACTGAGCAGAGAACTGACCAGCACCACTAACCATCAAACTACTTCATAAGCATTGAGGTTGCTAATTAAAATAAAATCAACAACGTTTGCAAAGTCCTCTGCAATCTGTCTGCACATGGAGAAAGCTCTCCCTAATTGCTGACGGGAACAACTACAAAATGAGCAGACAAAGCTAGTGTGAAGAACCTGTGCTATAGGGTACTGCCTATTTTACCCCGAGACGACAGTTCCTGCCTAGAAACTCCCAGTTTGTTATCATTCGATAGGTCTTGCAAGTGTGGTACTGTGGCAGATCTTAGAGTGGTCCATTAGAGGGTGTGAATGTACAATCCCATACTCACTTTTCTAGGTTCCTCCTCTGGAGTTGCGTCAGGCTTGGCAACCTCAACAAAGAATTAAGGTTTCAAGGAACCTCTAATGTCCCCTATCTTTCTTTTACTTTTACGATGCCTCAGGGGATAATGCCACTATCTAGTGTGGTGGAACAAGGGAGGCCTGCAGGTCAGCAGGCCCTGATATGGCTACACCTCTGGTTGTAGCACTCACTTTTCATTCTTGCAAATTCTACCTGCTTCTCACTATCACGTTAACAGCTTTAACCCCTTGACTGCAATCTAGGCTGAAGGTGAAGCACAGTGAACCATTTACATTTAACATTAGCTAGCTTGAATCCAGGTGCACAGTGAGCAATGGGTTCATGTCTGTGCATACCCATCCTGTATACCCCCGTTCTCCCTGGAGCAGAAACAAACATCCTGGGACCGGTTACGGGGTATGTGGGATGGGTATGCTCAGACGTTGGTCCCGGGCTCACTGTGCCACTGCATTCAAGCTAGCCTGGCTGATGAGGGGTGATACCCCAAAATGAGTCCCTGGATGCATGGTTCTGGTCCAGGAAGGGCCTGGCTTGGGAGTTTGGGCTGGACTTTTCCCAGGAGGAGCAAAGTCAAGACTGATTTGCATATGGCTGGGTCTGATGGTGGCATGGTGTGCAAAAAAAATATGGATTTAACCCAGATTGCTTGACTGGGGGGGGATGTTTTGATTTGTCCCGCATTCCGTCAATCATTTGTGTGTCTTTTGCATTCTTGCCTTAAGTGTGCCAGGAAGGCCCAGATTTGGCTCCGGGCTCCCTGTGTCACTGGATTGAAACTAGTTTGGCTGATGAGGGAGGATGCTCCGAACCTCGACCCAGGATGCTTGTTTCTGGTCTACAGAGGACCTGACTTGATAGTTCAAGATGGACTGTTCCCATGAGAAGCAGGGTCAAGACCGATTTGGGTATGGCTTGGTCTAAACTGGGGTGGCATGGTGAGCAAAAGATCAATGGATTTAACCCAGATCTCTTGACTAGGGCTGAATATTTTGATTTGTACCACATTCTGTCCATCATTTGTGTGTCTTTTGATAAACGAATGGCTACAACGTGACCTCGCCCAACGGCACTCTAACTTCAAATTGACTTTAATGAACGCACTGTCCTGCTATGCCCTGCTGGAAGACTTTTTACTACATTTTGCCGACAAAATCAGAAGGTAAAATCCTTGATTGGGCCATCCAGCTTGGTGTATCCAACCTCGGAATCAATTGCTGTCTATCTTAAAGTGTGCCTTGGTCCCGGTCTACCGCAACTTTAGACTATCATTGGTGGTTAGTGCTTTTTGACCTGTTTTCAATTAAAATATTACTTTTACAATGTCATATCTCTGGCTCTCATTATTGGAGTTTTGGTTTTTTGTGGTGTTATTTTGTTTATAATTGTTTACTCTCATTTTCCCAATTGGAGTTGGATTTTAGTGTTTGGTGTTTTGAAGTTATTACCGGTTTGGAGCTGCATAAATACTACACACCTTAAACTAAATTAAGCCTGTCTTTTCTGTACCATAGCTACCAGGGGTTAGAGATTAGGCTAATTTAGTGACTTTGGGGCTTTACTTTATTATTTCATGGGCTCTGTGACCACCCACCCAAATAAGTATCCACGTTCTTACAATTATGATTCAGTTTTGTTTTGATTAACTTGTGCAATGGTATACATTTCTGAGACAATAGAGCATACCCCTGAAAAACGACCGTGTTAATAGCTTTTTTACTGTCATGCTGCTATTTTTTCTCTTTTACCATAAAGGAAGCAGTCTACTGCTTGTTGAGCTCGTCCTCTTAATCCATGCCCTATGGGGCCTAAGCATGTCTTCTATCTATTTGGCCAAAGGTGACAGCAAAGGTTGCCTTTATAAATATTACCCAGAGCAAGGGTTGCATGTACATGTCATGTTATGATGAAAATCAAATATATCGTCAAACTAGGCTGAGGAAGTATCACTTAAAGGTTTTTTGCATTTGATTTGCTGCTGTTAGTATATTGCTCTAATTGCAGGGCATACTTTTTCTCTGCCCTGACATCTTCTGAAGTTGAACCCTCAAAGGCGTGGTTTAGACACATTTTGTATTGTCAGTCTGACATTTGCTGTACAGCATCTCACTGTTAGCAGTCCTTTTTCATCCTGCATGATTTAGCAAATCAGGCTTGTAAACATTCAATCAACTGCCTGAAGCAAGTGCTGCCCAATAATCAGTGGCATTATGACACATCGGCAGAGCAGGCATGCACATCAGACTTACCACAGGAATGTCCAGCCCGTTTGCACCCATCGACAGTGGATAATGGTAGCCCCAGAGGCCTGTAAAGCGTTGGATCTTGATGGATGTCATACTGCGTACATATGTATACATCGCCAATGATCACCCCTGAGAGACATCCCCCAGACCTTTCAGCATCTCTTCCTTCTACTGCGCCTCTGACCTTGCCTATACATGTTGTTAATGAAAGTGGAATTCCTAGGTTGGTATTATATACAATGCAAAAAAGGTGGAGCAAAGCATTTTAGAAAGATAAATGTCATAATTGATAATACTGGAACAGTCATTGATACTTTTGAAGTTGCTTAATCATGGTACAAACTGCAAATGGTGGCCTTTTAACATGATAACATCATAACCTACATTACAAAGGTAAGGAACAATCATCAATACGTTTGCATTTCCTTTATCAAGATGTAGTATACTATTGGTGTTGTAGCTGTAAGATGCAGTGATTGATATAATATAATTGCTAGATCCAGAAATAAAAGTAGATACTCCAGTCTATTGCGAAACAAGAAATCATGTAGTTCACAACCCTGGTTGAGACCCTTATCCATGGACCCTAGCTTAATGAGCCATCTAGCTTCATTTGTTTGCGTAGTGCCAGACATATTGTGCCTTCTCTGGGACACCCTTTGATTGAGTCAAATGAGTGAAATTAAATTGAAATGTCACCGAGGGGATATTCCGTGGTGTTGTGATGCAGGGTCATTGGGTAGGGATCTTTCTTATTGTATATGGATCTGATGTGTTTCGTACGTTGGAGAAAACATAAATATTTGTCATAAATCGGTCTTCATTTAACATATTCCTATTTACAGACTGTATCATTATATCATATGAGACCTTTTGAGTCGTGATTCTTTATAATAGGTATGATATGTAATGTCTCCAGACATTCAGAATGACAACAGAAGCCAATCAGATATTGATGATACCTTTGATGACTCATTAGGCAAACCTCAAGGTTCAACTGGCAGGTATTTTACCCACATGTGATCAAGAATGTAACCGTTGCAGTGGCAGCTGGTGGTTGCAAAAAGTAGTGGGGCATAAATCTATACATGGAATTAAACCATGTAAACCCAAAGTCAGTGGTACTCATTTTATCGACATCAGCAGGATAAACTGTTGACTGAGATTACCAGGATTTGAACATATACCATCAGATCCTTCCAGTAAATACACTCCTTAGCGAGATGCGGAAATAATGGGAAGACTTTAAATTTACTATGCAGGCACATCTGTTATTGGTCATGACTGGAGGTCAATTTCATCCCTGTGTTACAGCAGTGACATTTAACTTGCACAGACAGCAGGGCTCACACCATGATATCATAATAAGCATTTCGTCCCGTCACATGTACAAAATAAGAAACTGAAAGCGTATACAGCCTTACTTTAGGGAACAAGCAGTGTGCATTATCTCATACTGTTCTTAACCCTGCCATTTCCATTTTGTCACAGGGTGGGTGTGGTTGACAAAATGGGAAAGGGTGAGGAAATTGTTCTTGATTGACGTTTAGCCTCTTCCATCCTAAGCTGATTCCTGAGGCTAATTTCAATATCGCACCCAGAAAGAGAAGACTGGGAAGCAAGGTCACCTGGGATCTGAGGCAACACAAGGGCTGTATGTGCCTAAGCCCTATTCATGCTAGAGACACACACTCAGATATGTTGCTGAAAGTGCCCGACTGCCGGTCTACAAGTCGCAGAGCAAAGCAGTCAGGCATGAGTTACATTTACTATGCCTAAGAGATTAACTTTATTCATGGCATAATACTCTTGGTGGGCGGAGCCCCAGCGCACTCATGCACCTGCTGTTACCTTCAATAAAACTTTCAAGTACAATAGTCATACTTGTTTAGGGATCAGTAGAGTGTTCTTCTCATGTGGTACACTTCAAAAGATTATTCCTCACATATGGATGTTCTATACAACAAGAGGTCATCGACGACCTGCATCCCTGAAAGGTACTGTTTGCGGGTCTTCCCGACACCGCAGCTGACCGCGATACCGCGGTCAACCAGAACTGTTTGGATTTGTTTGTTCACAATGCCGTGATAGCCCGGCCGGAGCTATCGACATCAAGGAACTGTGTTTTCAACTTATCTTGGCAATTTAAAGACATCTTGCAACGCATTTATTTCTAAAGTACTGTACTGTGGATTTTTATCGTATTTGGTCTTGTTTTAAGTATATTAAGATATTGGATATTTTTCTAAAGCTGGTGTGGTGTCCTTTTGTAGTGCTTACACTGTATTACTGTTGGTTATGTGCAAATGCTTTACACACTGTCTCTAAGATAAGCCTGACTGCTCGTGCCAAGCTACCAAGGTGGGGAGCAGGGGTTATTTTAGGAGTGTAACTCCCTTATCCTGACTAGAGTGGTGGTTTCTGCCTGGCTTTGGTGCAAACTTTAGCCAACCAGAAATCCAATTTCTAACACAGACCCAAATAACTATCGCACTATTTCGCATTTCGATCCCTGCAAAAATCATTGAAAATGGAACTAACTTTGAACTAACAACTCTCTTCAAGACCCATGGCCTCCTAGACCCCACTCAGATTGGTTTCAGAAGCCCCCATAGCACCGCACTGACCTTGATTAGCGCATCAGAGCAAATCAGACAAACATTTGATGCAGGAGGAAATGCTGCCTTGATTTTATGAGACCTCTCTGCACCTTTCGACTCTCTCAACAATGGTATCCTCCTAGATCGTCTTGCCTCCATTGAAATTAGGGGGAGAGCACTTACCCTTCTCAAATCCATTCACACAGAGAACAGTTCATCAGTCTTGACAGATATAATCCACCCCTTTCACTGTTCCTCAGGACTCTTCGTTGAGCAACTCTTCAGTAAGCCCTATCCTCTTTAATATTTATGTGCCCCCCCTTGGCCAAATTGATCAGGTCCTTTGGATTTTCAGTGGTGTCCTATGCTGACAACACCCAAATTGTGGTGTAGAGAGCCAGTGATCCGGATGGCACTGCCACTCATTTCCATAATTACATGCTCCAGGTCAGCAGATGGCTTTCCCACAACTATCTAATACAGAACTCTTGGAAAACATTTTTTTTGCTGTTTGACAGCAAGGCATCTTTCTGGTCTCCAAGTTGGTGGCTACAAGAACTTGACTCGCTTCCCACCCCAGCTGCTAAGGTTAAGAATTTAGGGATTGTCTTTGACAGCAAATTATGTTTTGAGGGCCTTATTAACTCCATCACCTCAGATTCCTTTTATATCATGAAGCTTCTCAGAAAAATGTTCCTGTTTATTCCACAAGACCTAAAGAAAACATTAATCGTGGCACTCAAAATTGATTACTGAAACACCCTTTTTACAAACATTCAGAAAAGATGCTTAACAAAATACAAATTCTACAAAATGCTGCTGCTCGCCTTCTTTTTGGCATTTCCAGACACAAGTCAGTATTCTCCGCGCTGAATCACCTCCATGGGCTTCCTATCAATAAGTGCAATGACTTCAAGGCTCTCTGTATCACCTTTAATGCACTCCATGGCATAGGCCCCGAATATCTCAGACAAAGCTTTCACTGGCATACCCCGCCCAGATCTCCTTGCTCTGCATCATCCTTCAACCTGGTAGTTCTTAAATTAAAAAAAACCTTCTTGGGGTGAGGGGAGCATTGTGGCCTGTACCACCAGACTATGGAAATCCCTCCCCTCTATCTCAAGAAAGAGACTCAACTATTAGCTCTCAGAAAAGCCCTCAAAACCAGGCTTTTTAAGAATAACATATCTATCTTTACCCTTTCTGCATCTTTGCTGGCTACCTTTTTCGCTGAGTTTAGCACCTAGACACCTTAGGGTAGTCACTTCATTCTCAAGACCACTCTAAGTCTGACAGGTCTAACACAGGTCTTAAGTAAATGGCTTCTTGCTAGACAATAAATGTGTGAGGCTCAGTACTGTTGGTTGTCACACCTATTACAGGTCGATCTCCTCTCTGATGGAATCAGAGCGCAGGCGTCGGGCTGCTGCGGTGCAAAGTGCAGTGGTGTGGCGTGCGGAGCCCTCAGGTCGCGGTGCGAGCAGTGGCTCAGTGGCGGCATCAGATGCCGTCGTCGGTGAGACCGGGGTCGCGTGAGATGAACGCGTTGCTCATCACGGTGCTGGCAGGACACGGTGCAGCAACGGTCTCGCTGAAGCGCTGTCTTCAACTAACAACTGAAGTCGATGGCACCGGCATCGGTAGGCCAAGGCTGCAGGCGGGATGAAGGCGGTGCGTTGTGTAACTTTACGAGTGGTGCCCTCGAACCACGGTGCAAGCAGTGGTATTGAGTCCAGCGGGAAGCAGCGTCATCGGGGATACCAAGGCATCGTCGTGAAGCGAGGCGGTGCGGAGTGCGGTGCCCACAGGTCGCGGTCCGAGCAGCAGCTCATTGTCCGCGTCAGCAGGCGTCGTCGGTGAGACCAGGGTCACGGTGCGCATTGCGGCATTGCAGCATTGCAGCAGTGCTCTCTGCAGTGCCAAAGCTTTGACGTGAAGCGAGGCGGTCCAGAGTGCTGTGCCCACTGGTCGCTGTGCAAGCAGCAGCTCGGTGGCGGCGTCGGTAGGCGTCGTCGGTGAGACCAGGGTTGCGGTGCTGCATTGCGGTGGTGCCCTCTGCGGTGCCTATGGGGCACGGAGTCGGCAGCGGCATCGTAGACGGCGTCAGGCTTGAAGTCTTTGCTGTTCCTGAGACTTCTTGAACAGGGGGCAAGCTTTACCTCAAGCCCTTGGAGATACTCAGCACAAGTAGAGAAAGCTCAGTCCAGTCCTTTCACTGCCCAAGGCAGAAGCAGTAGCTGCAGGCCTATCCAACAAAGCAACAACACAGCAAAGGGGGAGTACTCCTCCTGGTAGCTCTTCCAGCTCTTCTTCTTGGCAGGTTCCTTGGTTCCAGCGATTTCTCTGAATTCTATTCTATCCCTGAGACTTCCAACAGGAGGCAAGCTCCATTCAAGCCCTTGCAGAAAATTCTAACAGTAGGATGATGAAAGCACAATCCAGTCCTTTCCCTTCTCAAGACAGAAGCAACCACTGCAGGCCAACCCCACAACACGCAGCATAGTGGCAGTACTCCTCCTCCAGCTTTCCTGGTCCTTCTTCCTGGCAGGTTCCTTAGTTCAGAAGTAATCTAAATCTCTGGAGTCTGGGCCCCAATATTTATACCAGCAAATCCTTTGTCCTCTGAAGGTAGAGGGTCCTGTACCTAGTTCAAACCAGTTCTGGGTGCCTTCTGCCACTGTGCACCTTCATTCTTTGTCAGTGTAGGCCAGGGTCATCAGACGCACCACAGGAGGTGGAGCCAGCATTGTGGACGGCGAGCCCAGCCCTATCCAGACCCAAGTGCGACTCCTTCCACCCTTCTATGTGTAGATGTGTCTATTCAGCACTGCTGACTCAACCTTTCTCCTGGAGTCTCCCCAGCCCCTGTCACTCACAAACCAGACAGCTAATTTACAAGCTAGCATAGGCAGGCTGGATGGTTAGGCCAGAAAATACCTACTTTCCAAAAGTGGTATTTTGAAACACAGAATGTTAAAACCAACTTTACTAAAAGATGTATTTTTTCCTTCTGAGTTCAGGCTTCCTAAACCTGAATTTCTACTATGTCCCCTGAGTCAGTTAGGATTATAGGATGTTATAATCAAACTGCCCACTCTGGCCTATGGGGATCAGGTAGCCTTGCAATAGTGAAAAATGAAGTAGGCTGCAATTCACTATCAGAACATGCTGCACACACCAGGGTATCTCCTACCTTTCGCATGCAATGCACCCTGCCCATGGGGGTACCTTGGACCTACCTTAGGGGCGACTCACATGTAGAAAAGGGAAGGTTAAGGGATTTGCAAGTGTGTGCACTTGCCAAGTCGATATGGCAGCCCCAGGCTGCACACAGGCTCTGCATTGGCAGGCCAGAGTTACACTTTGCGGGCTGTTTGCATGGGTGGCACAATCCAGTGCTGCAGCCCATCAACAGCATTTGATTTATAGGCCCTGGCACTCGCAGTGCACTTTACTAGGGACTGACACATTAATCAAATAAGCCAATCATGGAAACACAAATCCATAACATATTTTATACAGAGAGCATATGCCCCTTAGCACTGATTAGCAGTGGTAAAGTGCCCAGAGTCATAAAACCAACACAATCAGATCAGGGAAAAATAGGAGGAAAAAGCAAAAGGTTTAGGGGTACCCCTGCAAAAAGGGCCATTTCCAACAGCCTGTGGTATCAAGATTAGTTTTTTTGAGGAGAGGAAGGATAAAGGCTAACTTCCACTTAGTGGGGAGATACCCTGTGCTGATTGTCTGGTTAAAGATGTCTGTGAGATGCACAGACACAATCTCGTAGGCTAAATGTAAGATTTTAGGTGGGCATGGATCAAGGGGGAACCTGACATGATTTGGGTAAATAAGCTCAGTACTTGCACTGGAGAGAGTGATGAGAATGTGGACATAAAGATTACTTAATGATGGTATATCATAAGAAGCTAGACCTTCGTTTACCCTAACTTAAATGAATCAATCATACATCCGACTCACAGAATCCACTTGATCTACTTAAGTGCCCAATTCACTATCACAACAGTATAGCGAGATTTCAAAAATGTAATATTATCCCTCACATATGTACATAACAATGTATACCCCCCAAATTCAGATAAATCGTTACATCAATATCACAAATTGTGAACACATGCAGTTAAATAGAAATTCCTTCACTATAGTTTAAAAAAACCTAATTGGTTTTCATAATACAGTGCAACATCCAAGTCTCTTGTCAATAAAACAAAATAACAAAAAGGGAAAAATATAGAACATGCACAATTATCAATATTGGGAACTGATCTGTTAGATTTAGGGTTGCAAAGCACTTTGTGTGGTGTTAACATCACATTCTATCCAGACCCCTGCTTGTGCAGATTCAGTTTTGTGAATTAGGTCGACCCGTTTTGGTGGTCTGGACTTCTAGGTCCCCACAGGAAAAACACAATTAATCCCCCACACAATGAGACATATAACTGTGAAGAAAACAATAATAACATGCATATCATAATTCATGACATCTTAAAAAGTTATATTGCATATACACCTTGCATAACCCACACATGCCAGATTGTGGTGGTACTTGAATTTCAGTATTTTGTATTCCTCCCATAATCATTCATGCACAACCCAAACTCTTGTGGTGGCATACACACATCAGTGTCCCACCCCTTCTCTTGGTTTTCATATTCATTTCACTTCCATCCTCTCATCATACTCAACATGTTAACCTTCGTAATAATCCCACTCACTGTTGGAATTATTATTCAAAAGCTGCCCCTTGGACCTCACACATCTTTTACTGGTCTTTCATCAAAGTGAACAAGTTACACTCAATTTGATAAAAACAAATCTAAAGAAGGGGAAGAGAAAACATCCCTCACTAATCAGTAAAGACCACCCAATCCTATTTATTTAACTGTTCTTGACATGTCATTTTCTAAGACTATATCCTAGGATACGTCATCTGAGCTCACTTTAAAAACATATTAATAAGCTCCATATAGGGCATGGCAGACACCCCGACTTAAAACAATGCTAACCACTGTTGGATGTTCTCTCCCTTCGTGGATAGTCCTTCTAGGATAGAAGGGAAGAGCATTAAAACTCAGTATTTGGTCACACAGCTCTTCCCAACTGGACTCTATATATATGAGAGGTAAATTAAGGTTCACTCACCTGATTGAAATGTGCGGGGATCTGCCCTTGATTCGCCACCACATGGTTCAGTGGCCCGGTTATTTTACTGTTCTTGTATAGCCTAAAGGAATAAATGTATTCCTCATAATGAGCACCTGATAATTTGTGTCTTATTTTTTATGGCTCAAAAGTAACCATGATCGATTTTTACTGACCAGGTTTCGCTTGGACCTTTTTCATTATCTTTTAACCCACCCAAGGGGATCTCAAAGGGGCCAGAGTCCTCCCCCCTGTGGCTACAATGGGAAGTCTCCACAGGACATGATGCATTTTCTAATGCTCTGTAGTTTTTACGAGGTGCAGAGGAAGTCCTACCTTATTCCCATCTTAAAAAGGCAAATTTTAGGCAGATTTGACCCGCTTTTGTTTTTTTACAAATGCTCTCCAGCAATTCAGTATTAAATATTCTTACGTTTTTTATGGTCTGCGGTCAGGCTCAGATCCCGTTATGCTTAATCCATTCGGGTTATCTGTTCCCTCCTAGGATTGGGTTATAGTTCACCTCACTTTCCATGTAGCCTAGGGGGCTGGGCTAAACATGCTGTCCTGTTAATGTCTATTTATGATGCTTACTGAGCAGTTGGAACTTATCATCTTCCTGCCTTGGGTTTCATGGGCATAGCCCATCTCATAACTTCTGTAATTTAGGAGGCCGGGTTCGATGCTCCATGTCACTATATGTTATTTAGACACTGTATACAGTATGGTTTTAATTGATTTTACCCCGTCTTGACCATTATGGTTTTATGCTGTAAATACTGTTTAAAGCCTCCAATTAAACGTGAGTAAATCTGAGATTCTTCTGTTCGGAAAGGACCAAGATCTCTGGTCTGAACAGTGGTGGCCTGTCCACCTCAAACCCGCCCCTTTACCCAAGGAGGCTGTCAAGAACTTAGGAGTTTGGCTGGATAGTGGATTGCCTTTCGAGAAACAGACAAGAGTGGTTGCCGCTGTTTGTTTCGGGCTCCTGAGAGGACTGAGACTCTTATTGGTTTTCTTTCCCCCCAGGGCTCGCCAGACCATTGTGCAGTCCTCTATACTGGCTAGACTGGATTATGGCAACTCTCTATACCTAGGTGCCAATAAAGCTAGCATCAAGCTCCTGCAGCGGGTCCAGAACGTGGCGGCGTGGATGTTAGTAGCCTTACCCAAATTCCATTCAGTGGCTCATGTGCTTCCTAAGTTGCACTGGCTGCCAATAGCAGAACGTATTCAGTTCAAAGTGCTGTGCATCTCTTATAAAATCTTGATGCACCAACCCCCCACGGGATTATCTGGCTTATTGAAGCCTTTTGTGCCCAGGTGCACTTTGCGTTCTGTCGATCAAGGGCTTGTCTGTATCCCTTGGGTCTGGAGAGCGAGGGCCGGTGGCCCTTCATTCGGCCTCCTCATGGCCAAGGTCTGGAATTCTCTTCCAGTGCAGTTTTGAGGTATTCCTAATCTTCTGATGTTTCGCAGGGCTATCAAGACCTGGCTGTTTCCTATTTCTTCTGTTTAGGTGCATGTAGGCTTTTCCGCTCTTTCTCTGGTTTCTGGTTGCACTGTGACGCCCCGTCACTGTGGCAGAAATACACATTACAAATCCAAAAATTAGAATAAATGAAATGCATATCGATAAATGTGAGAACTGGTAGATAGGATCGCATAGAGGACACTTAGTTGAGGTTTTTGCAAACCTCCCAACCTTTCTGATTTTAGTTCAAAATACAAAATTACCATCAGGGTGTCATAGACCGGGGTTTGTTGGCAAAATATGATACTGTTTTAGGAACCCTTTTTAAAATCTATTGGATATTATGTTCTTTATTTATTGTATTGTATTGTATTTCCTATTTCTATTGCACTTTTATGATCTATTTTTATAGATCGAATAAAGTTTATTATGATGGCGTGTCTTTAATTCATTAAAATATATCTAATAATTAAAATTAAGTACAAAACTCAAATAATGCAGGGCTTGCCCAATTACTGGTTGTGCCTTGTTGCCGGCATCAGCATTTTATAGCTGCCTGGAAGTGTACCGCTAAAATACTAACCACTCAGCAAGTCAAAGTGGGGATTAATATAACGAGTAATGCTTTATTCACAACAGTGGGAATACCGCAATGAAATGAGAAAGCAAAGATGTTGCTGATTTTAAAGCAACAGAAAAGTCTCCCCAAACCGTTTGCCTACTTGCCTCTAATTTATTCTGGATTTCTTCTTTGTTGGCCTTAGGGCTCAGTGCGCTTTACCAGTGCTCACCACTGTTAACCAGTACTGCCGCACCTCCGCCGAACTTTCAATCCACCCATAATCCTGCTCCCTCGGTGACATCTAACTCCCATTTGTAAAGGATAATGTGTCTGTGACAGCGTGGATTTCTCAGTACTGGCAAAAATGCGACAATCCGCCAGGAACCCTGCACTTTGAGATTTGCTGCTGCCGCAGCCTCGTGGGCATCATGACGCCCTGTGAACCAGCGGTGGCCTCTGCTGAGCTGGGGCGGTGAAATCTGCAGAGGCGAACCCGTGCCGTGAGTGTGCTGAAGGCACCGACAAGAGGCCTGCAAGCTGCGACCCGACCATCGGCCCGGTGCCTGGCGGAGCCTGTGAAGAATCAGCTGGGGGCAGGTCGGGTGTGACAGTGGCGAAGCAGGCGGCTCGTACACCCTCTGCTCCGGGTCCTGTGGCAGCGATCTCTGATGCTGTGCAGCGGTGCCCCGTGAGACTCTCCGATACTGCAGTGAACATTGAAGACTGGCATTTGTACACTGGGGCCCCAGGTAAGTGATCGCTGCTGCGTTGGACCGGCTGTGCAAGACCTTCAGTGCACGGCCCGTTTATATGGAAGGCTCTGACTGGGGGTGCCCAGGAGTATAGCTTATCCTCCTTACTTCCACGTGCGTGGAGCTGCGACCGGGACCCCCCCACTCTGCACATGAGCCTTGGACTTTGTTATATCAGCGCAAATGTATCAGCTGGCTGAGGGCGCATTATTGAGACTCGTTCCAGTCAGCGTTGGACGTCAGTACCGTGGTTCCAGCACGAGTCTCTGGAGATCTTACCCCATACAGGTCTGCATGGAAAGGCAACCATTTTGTTTGTTTTTGCTTGGGGTTACTAGGGGTCACCCATCTTGTCTCCTGGCATTACTTGTGGAAACTGAGGACAGGAGCTCCCACATCATCTCTGCCCGCCTGAGCCACTGAAAGTGTAATTAGTGTGCTCTATCCTCACCCCCTGGCGGCCATCTTGGAGTGGTAATTCTACACACAGGGAAATGCAAAGCAATAATCCCAAGTAATATTGGTGGGCTCATAGGGTTTGCTAATTTTACATGAATATTCTCAGCGCAAATCACAGAAAAAATGAAAGCCTACAATACTAACACTTGCTGTTCTTTGGCTTGCATTTTCTGTTGATCTGGGGGCCGCCATTTTATGCCGAGGTTGCTGTGACTCTTACTCTGTGCCCACCATCTTGTTGGCCTCGACTGATTCCTGCGTGTACAACTAGCCTTCTTTCATTAGTCTGTCCAAACCTGCCATTGTTTGCCATCATTGCTGTGGCAGTCCTGGAGAAATGTGTCATGGGAGTGCTTTTGTTGGTGTGTCTGTGCTTGTATGAGGGGGTGTGTGCGAACGCATGTGTGTGTGTGTGTGTGCGCCTGTGTGTGTATGAAAGACTATGTTCACATTTCTGTGTGCTTGTGCATGTCTGTGCGTGTGATGGTGTGTACATGTATTTGGTTGTTTTTGTATTAGAGCATGTGATTCTATGTGTGCTTGTGTTTGTGCGAGCAGATGTTTCTGTATGTGTGTTTATGTCTGTGCTTGTGATGGTGTGTTCATGTATTTGAGTGTCTTTGTATTTGACACCTCCACTTCCGCTCGTTAAATACAAGGGGTACCGATGGACAGAGCGGGGCCTCATTCTCCCGAGCGGTTGCCGGGCGAGGTGGGGTCATCACCCACACAAAGCTGGGAAGAAGCCTTGTCGCCCTTCCTCCAGCGAACATTGGGAAACGCAGGGTTCCTGGTAGATATGTGATTTCTCATAAGCACATTTTCCAATGTTCCTCATGTCACATATTACTGTCAGTTGCAGTAGCAAGCTTATATGAAAGGTCCTGAAGAAAGCCGGGGTAGTTCCCCTATTGGCTGAAACATGTCGACCATCTTGCTTAGCGCCACTGGGCAGTATTTATCTTAAACTGCCAGGCGTGTTTTTAAACTTTTGACACTCAGACCACTAACTGAAAAATTCTGTAGTCTTAGTAGTCAATTTTATTTATTATTATAATTTGAGCACTGCACTTTATCAACACTTTCACACTGAGGAACGATGTACATAGAATTTCTATGTTACCCTGGCACTAAATGGTCAGGAAAGGGTTTGAATACCTATAAATCCCCAAATGATGATATTCCGCCAACTGGGTGGTCTGATGGGATTTTTTCAAACCTCTGTAACGCAACAGTCTCTGGTATCATCTACAGATATCCAATTGTTGCACGGTCGCTTGTTCAGATACACACCATTTTTAGACTTGGTCTACTCTTTTGTTGTTATGTGTCTTTGTATTAGAACATGGGATTGTATCTGTGCTTGTGCTTGTGGATGTTTCTGTTTGCGTACTTGTATGCTCCCTCTGTTCGCGTATGAGATTGTGTACGTACTTCTCTGTGTGCTTGTGCATGTCTGTGCGTGGGATGGTGTGTGTGTGTGTGCATGTATTTGTGTGTACGTCCTTGGGTATTTTTGTTCTGGAGCATGTGATTGTATGTGTGCCTGTGTTTTTGATAGTTTCTGTATGTGTGCTTGTGTGTGTGTTTTCATGTATGATGGTGTGAGCACATTTGTGTGTGTTTGTGCACGTCTGTGCATGTGATGATGTTTGCGTGTGCATGTATTTGGGTGTTTTTGTATTAGAGCATGGGATTTTATGTGTGCTTGTGTTCTTTGATGTTTTCTGTCTATGTGCTTGGGTGTGTGCATCAGTGCGCATATGAGAGTGTTTGCTCACATTTATGTGTGCTTGGGCTTGTCTGTGCCTGTGATGGTGTGTGTACGCTGGATTTGTTATTCTCTGGCGGCCGCTGACCTGGTTATTGACTTTAACTGCCAGTTGCCTGACCTTAGGATGGCCACCAGTGTACCAGTGTACAATACAGTTCCCATCCTGTACCCAAGATGGCTTCCATAGTGGCCCCCTACACGTTGCTTTACTTCCCTGGGACAACAATTGGTCATTGACCAGACCTTGAACCTATCCCCTAACCTGCCTACACATCAGGACTTGGAACCTGCAGAACCTACTCCAGACTTTGCAGACCTAGCGTTTTGGCAGATGTCCGGTGGAGCTACCATATAGCTAAAGAGGAGATGGGTTGTGGACTCCACCCCCCCTGCCGTCACCTACCCAGCCGGACCTTGGGAAGATTTTCCCCTCGTCTCTACGTCCTATCTTCCTCCTACCCCTTTACCCTATCCCCTTACCCTTCCTTGCTCCATTCACCTTGTCCCCTATGTTCTTTAAATGCTTTTCTTGATACTTATGTATATTTTAAACTGATGTAAATTGCAACATTTTTATTCCTCATGTAAGGCGCTCTGATTCCTTCGGATCTAGCCAGCGCTATATAATAACTCATTAATTATATTAGTTCCCATTTAATACTCTTTTTCTCTTTATCTACCTCCCTAGCTCCTATCCCCTCTTCCCTGAATCTCTCATCATGCTTGCTAGTCTGCCTAGCCCCTTGTCCTTTGTGCCCTTTGACTAAGCACTCCTTCTCCCCTTGTTGGGGAAAGATCCAATATTTATACTCTGGAGTCTCAGCGAACCCACTGAGCGAGTCCTCTGCGCCAAAGGAACCACTCACAGCTGAAGTACGGTATGGCACCCCTTGCCAAAGCACTCCCCCTCCCCTTTTTGGTGTAGGATCCAGTATGTAGGCCTTGGAGTCTCAGAGACCCCTCTGAGAGAGGCCACTACGTAAAGGGAACCTCCCGCAACTGAGATAGGGAAGTGATACCACTTCCCCTGGGATCACTGCTAACTGGACTTTGGACGTTGCTTTGACTCGTCTACCGGTTTGTGACCCCATCGCCCTTCCCCTCCTCTTTCCATGTGGTGTCCTTCACCCTTCCCTTCTCTTTCCCGCCTTCATTACCTGTCGACTTCCCCAGCTCCTTCACCATCCCCTGAATCTTCCCCCTGCCTGCTTTTTTCCTTCGTATTTGTGCTTATTGTTTATCTCAACCTTACAAGTAACTATGTTGCCATGCTCTAATAACTGTGTAACCTTTGTAACGATGTAATCTGTAACTATGATCTGGTTCTCATGTAAAGCGCTCCAATACCTCTGGGTCTAGCCAGCGCTATATAAAACCTTTACAATAAAAATACAAATTAAATACAAATAAACCAGTGCTAAAGTGCTTGTGCACACTCCCATAGACCTGGTTTGGTTGGCATATACCTAATTGGCAAATTTAATGTACTTATAAGTTCCTTGTAAAGTGGTGTACAATATACCTAGGACCTGTAAATTAAATACTGTGAGTGGGCATGCAGCACTTACTGCGCCAGCCACTTAAGTAGAAATCTAAAACCTGTTAAGGCCTGCCATTACAGCCTAAATGCAGTATCCCACTGCAATATCCACTTGACATTTAATCCGCCTTGCCAAGCTTTAAACTCCACTTTTATTACATATAAGTCACTCCTAAGGTAGACCCCAGTTAGCCTATAAGGCAGGGTGTTGTGTAATTAAAAGGTTGGACATGTACTGTCACATTTAACCCTGGGCTAGATAGGCACACAAAGAATGTATGGGGAATGAGTGTCTGGACTTTATTGCCCATAATGCTGAGGAAATGGTGTCCTCTCTTTCTTTCCTTTCCCTGTCTACTTAAACTCCTCCTTTATTGCTCTCAGGTGCTTGTCGCCTGATATCGGAGTTTTTGTTACCTTCATGCCGAGACTATCCTGACAAATGAGCCCTCTGTTTGCTGTAATCCACCTTTTGTGATCGCGCACTGCCGTGCTGGGATCTTGTACGGAGACGCCTTTTGTGTTTATGCTCTGCCGCGCTGTGAAGCGACGAGGAGACGCCTTTCCCTGGACTCGCTCTGCTGCGCTGTGAAGCGGCGTGGAGACGCCTTACCTCTGAAGCGCTCTGCCATGCTGTGAAGTGGCGAGGAAATGAATTTCCACTGAAGCGCTCTGCCGAGCTGGGAATACAGATTTGCTTTGTCGCGTTCTGACGGGTATTCGAATGCTGTGGAAGCGCGATGAGGTGCTTACTGCTAGGAAATTTCATTGAGGTGCTTGGAACTCTACCTTATTTTACTACAGCGCTCAAAGGCACTTCCAGAGGGAGTCTACCATACCTGAAGAAGGCGCATGGCAGCGCTGTTCTTCATTTAACCTTGTGTACACTGTGAGTTCTATGGAAATATTACCACACATAGAATACGCTGTATGAATCTTAATACAGACGTTACTTCTTTTGAGAATCAGAGCTGTGGAGAGGCTCAGAGGTCTATTAGATTATAATTGCAGTTAAGGAACACCAAAACGTCTCCTATTGAGAATGGAAAGACACAGCCACCTTTAACCAATGGACTGCCTGGTTGCAGATAAATACTTGTGCGTACCTTGTGTGGTGCAATCTAATATTCTCTGTGCTTCAGAGTTTAGATTTCATGGTGGAAAGTGAAGAAACTTTACTTCTTTTCTGTTATGCTTTATTTTTACATTTTGTGCCTTATCCTATAAAGCATACATGTGGCAGCTTAAAATGTAAGTGTATAATCTCACATAACTATAGTGATATACATTAGAGAGAATGTGGAATGTATATATGACATATTGTATCTCTCCTATAGGAATCACAGGCTATACTAGGAGTGAGGTCCACACAACTCCCAACCAGCTCTCCGTTGATCATTCAAGCTACTGCAACTTTATTGTTTCATTTCTCCCTTTTTTCCCATTTGCCTGTTGTGGTACAGTCTGTTGAGTTCGATAGTACTCGCAGGTGTTTCCATATATGGGGAAAAGGAGAAATAGCATTGTTCATGGCTCCCGCTGTATACGGCTGATCAGGTTAATGTTAACTCATATTCATGTCATAACATGTACTATTAGGTTTTACATATCCTGGCAGTGAAAAAACTTGAAATTCATTTCTCATTACTGTGAAGCCTACCCCTCTCCTACGATAACATTGGGGATTCCTCATTGCATTTAATAAGCTGTAAGTCCTAATTAGGAGCAGGTAGATATATCATTTTGATACCTATGAAATTGAAATGACGCAGCCAGTTTGGAGCGTGGGCAGGGGAGTCAGGAAATTTCATGCACTTCAAAGAACCTTTATGGAAGCTTCTCCCACCTACCAGGAGAAGGGGACCAGGGTAGAACAATACGACCTTCACTCCACCTCTTCAGTACACTTCTAAACGCACCAGGAAGACGGAGTGCTTTGCTGCTACTTGGATTGCCACTCTGCTCGACTGCTGCTCTGCTGTACTGACCACCTACATACTGCCATTTTGCCTGGGGAAGAAGAATTGGACCTGTTACTCCAACTTGAACCCAGGACTTCAGAGTGACTCAAAGGGCTAGTCTGCTGGCCTCCTGATCTGAGCCTCAGTGGCATAACAGGCTTCCCCACAGCTCCGGGACCCGTTTTCAGTGAATTCCTTACCCCAAGTGTTGGATCTAAGGTCCTAAACCCTTGGTGTGGCTCTTGAAATCAAGATGTTGGGCTGTTTGTAACTGCGAACAGGCCAGTTCGCACTGGAACTGCACCACTGGCAACAAAATTCAGCACAAGCCACTGCCAGCCCGTCTTTTCACACAGCAGCATCAAAAGCCATTGAAGACAGCAAACCTCCAGTCTGCTTGTCTGCGGTGCCCAGCCTGCACTAAGCACCATGCTAACTGTAGTCCACGTCGCTCTCCTTGCTCCTGATGACCCTCTTCAATGTGAAGGAGACTCTTGGCACACAGCATGAACTTTTGAATTCGACTGGTCCAGGGCAACCAGATAGCCCTGATCTACGATTTTCAATTTTATGATTTATATTGCAGTTTATTCCTTAAAAATGTTGGTTCTACTGATTGCATTTTTGCTGTTTTGGTGTCAAACCATTTATTAAAATGTACTCTGCTTTTCTAAATTGGTTTAGGATTTTTCTGGTGTTGTGCTTTCAATGTATTACTGTTTGTGTCCTGCATAAATACTTTACACATTGCCTCTCACTGACTACATGTTGTGCCAAGCTACCCAGGGCTAAGCACAGGTTAATTTAGTGACTTTTGTAAATCGCCATGCGGGATTGTGACTGTTGCTTGACCAGGGCAGTCAACAAACAAACCAGTTTTCCACAACCTGCCATACCTACCACGAGCAACTGAGTGAGATGTAGAAATCTGATATGCAACCACAATGATGTGAACCTTTATAGCAAATAAGTATTTAATACATTGAAATGTATTAAAAAATCTGAATTAAGAAACTGAGGACCTGCTTTAGTATGGCTGAGATACCCGCCACCCCCTCTCAACACAATCCCCAAAGGAGGGAAACCGGAAACAGTTCTTGAAGTTTTTTGGAAGAGGGAGGGAGTAACCCTCCCCGCCGTATTTATTAAAACAAAATTAAAACATTAAATCAACATTTTATATTATGTACAATTTCATTACCACATTGCGATGTTTGGCTAACCTTAACAGATTCTCTAATACAGAGGTTCTCCTAGCCGAACTAACATCCTACACACATTGACTTGAAATTATGAAATTGTACATCCTAACGTTTAAGGGCCAACGGCAAGGTCGTAACCGGTGTCAAGATCCCTAACCAGAAATACCCCCCCCACTTGTGAGGGGCGACAGCACTGAGGCGTACCTCAAGTGCAACTACCAATTTCCCTTTGACTTGACGGGGGCATCAATAAAACTCGACGCCACTTAAAGGTCGTTCGAGGACTCGTGTGAGGTATCTAGAAGGTAGCGTAGACCCCCCCCCAAAAACCCCGCACAACTTACCACATCTGCCGTCGCAGACGTCACTGGCCCCGGGAAATTCCCCAGGAGGGGGCTGTAACCCCTCCTACACAGGAAGGGGCCTTGACCGCCTTTCCTTTTCTTTCGGCGACCCATCCTTAGAAGGGACCGCCTCCCCATTGAGGGGCCAATGGCCACCTCTCCCGAGCGCTCCCATCCGTGTTGGGTGACGCCCACTCATAGGGATCTTCCAATTAGTGCTCACCGATCATGACCTTACCGCCCGACCAAAATAAATACGACAATGCTAACTAAATGATTAAACTAAAATCACAGTAGCAACTATACTTTCATCAAAAGCATGCTACCAATGAACACTAAAGCAGAATTTCTTTATTTGCAAAACGTACCACAAATCGACATTCTTTATTACATACTTAAAATCATCACGATAATACCACAACCTGTAAACGAAAATCAGAGTTATCCATCAACTTTATTCAAAACAACTTGCTGTCATCAGGGGCTGGTGGGTGGGTCAAAATTGGCTCTTCGTTCCGTCTCGAGCTCACGTGCAGCGAGGAGGTGCAGCTTCAGAGCACAGGAACAAGAGGATGCCTTCCGGTCTTGCGTCCCCTTTTATCCGTCTTCAGGGCGGGCGTAAACCCGCCCCTGCCTGCCCCGAGGGCGTGGCCAGCCGCGTCAGTGTCTAGGCCAGCCCACTCTAGGGCGGGAAAAAGCGCGCCCCGGCTACGCCGCTTCGGGCATACCAGCCGAGACACGCCTCCCGCCCAAGATGGCTTCCCGGGGGGATCGTGGTACTCTGCCATACGTGCGGGGGGACCGAGTGGTCGCCCCTTTCCATATGGCTGAGATACCCGCCACCCCCTCTCAACACAATCCCCAAAGGAGGGAAACCGGAAACAGTTCTTGAAGTTTTTTGGAAGAGGGAGGGAGTAACCCTCCCGGCCGTATTTATTAAAACAAAATTAAAACATTAAATCAACATTTTATATTATGTACAATTTCATTACCACATTGCGATGTTTGGCTAACCTTAACAGATTCTCTAATACAGAGGTTCTCCTAGCCGAACTAACATCCTACACACATTGACTTGAAATTATGAAATTGTACATCCTAACGTTTAAGGGCCAACGGCAAGGTCGTAACCGGTGTCAAGATCCCTAACCAGAAATACCCCCCCCACTTGTGAGGGGCGACAGCACTGAGGCGTACCTCAAGTGCAACTACCAATTTCCCTTTGACTTGACGGGGGCATCAATAAAACTCGACGCCACTTAAAGGTCGTTCGAGGACTCGTGTGAGGTATCTAGAAGGTAGCGTAGACCCCCCCCCAAAAACCCCGCACAACTTACCACATCTGCCGTCGCAGACGTCACTGGCCCCGGGAAATTCCCCAGGAGGGGGCTGTAACCCCTCCTACACAGGAAGGGGCCTTGACCGCCTTTCCTTTTCTTTCGGCGACCCATCCTTAGAAGGGACCGCCTCCCCGTTGAGGGGCCAATGGCCACCTCTCCCGAGCGCTCCCATCCGTGTTGGGTGACGCCCACTCATAGGGATCTTCCAATTAGTGCTCACCGATCATGACCTTACCGCCACAGGCCGGATAGTTGACCGGCTATCCGGACCCCCCACAAAGCTCCTACCTAAAGGTCATGTTCTAACGTTTTTAACCATGCTAAGAAGTCTCCTATGAGTAACTCATTCCCCACCCGAGACAAATGCACACCATCCCCCAAATACATACTGTCATCATTAATACAGCCATGCGAAATAGAATGCAATGTCCTGGAACGGAACAACCTACTCACTTTGTTATTAAGCTTTCTAACAGAATGATTCAAAGCAGGAATAGAAATAGCCCCTCGCCATACCTTTCGCGGGATCATATGGGACCACGCAATTATGCACCCCGGAACTCTCCTCGCCAACCAACTTACAGTGGAAAGCATTGCCTCCAGGAGAAGTCGTCTACCGGTGGTGACTAAATCATTGCCCCCTAGATGTACTATGACTATAGACGGCGGTGACCTCGTCCGCCCTAACAAACCCTCGAAAAATGTTTGAAACTGGTCAATACAGAGACCGCCTCTTCCGTAGAAGGACACCCTGTACCCGTATTCCCCAGCTCCGTGAATCATGTCACCTGCTTTGAATACGTCCGCGGCACGCCTCACGTATGAGTGGCCCACGACCCACACCTCCTTTTTCACAGCCGGTGATGTCTGACCGCTGGCCTGGTGTTGGGTCGACTGCATAGTCCGCCCCGCCTCGTAGGCTTGCGCAACTGAAAATCAAACAAAAAACAAGAGGCGTGAGTACATCATTACAGCTTCACAACATGTGCAACCGCACATACCTCTTATAACAATTGGAGGACCAACGCCCCACTCTTTTTACTTGTTCAACATTAAGACCCCTAGCTGTAGCTTCTGTAGCAGCCCCTATCCGAAAGGAATGGGTCCCAAACTCGCCCGGGTTCAAGCCCGCAGCGGCAATTGACATCGCAAGCACCCGCTGAAACTGAAATTTCGTCAGTGGGGTGGCGTCCGCGTGTCTCAACAAGGTCCCCCCCCATGATGCCACCCTTCGTGCTAGGTAGTCATCTAAACACTTTACCGGACACATGGAGGACCCGGGAATCCTGCGTATGATTATGCAGTCACCCATTCCACCCTGATCGGTCTTGGACCTGACCAAGGAGACAGTCATTGTCTCTCCTCTGATCTGAACGTGTTCCTGGCACAAACCCCCTGTCACATCCTGTTTGTTTCTTGCCACTAGTTCGCTTACCCGCATCGCCCCATGAAATGCCAGCGTAAAAACGGCTCGGAACAACACTGTCTCAAACTGAGATGAACATGTGGAAGGGAGTGTGGCCAACAACTGGGCCAACCTATCCAAACCTATCGGGCGCCTCTCATCTACTCTGCGACCCTCAAGGCGTTGCCACCCACGCAGCGCTTTCTGTACCACGAAAGACGCTGTCGGGTCCTGGATACCATGAGCCCTGGCAACAAAGGAAATTGCAGCACGATGCCTCTGGGCCGTAGCCACTGATTTCCCAGCCCTACGTAAGGACATCAGAAAATTTACTACCCATTCTTCGTGGCCCCAAAGCCCCTCTCTATCGGTCCCCAAAAAGGCTAAATAGGACCGAAACGCCCCTTCATATGCCTTCCTCGTCCTTGGTGCTAGACTCTCTCCCACGAGGTGACGAAGTTCGGGGCACCGAGAGACCAGAGAGCTTCGGGAAAGGGTGCCGGCTCTGGGTCCGCTGTGGGAAGGAAACCCGAGAAAGCCTGCATATGAAAACGAGACAGTGCATCAGCCGCCTGATTCATTACCCCTGGGACATGTTTTGCTCTGAATAGCACATTCAGTTGCATACACAGCAACACAATTTCTTTGAGCAGTCTTAAAATCAGTTTACATCGTGCAGCCTGGCTATTGATGCACTCGACCACGGTCATATTGTCAGACCAAAATATCACAGAGTGATCTTTGAACCCTTCTGGCCAGGTTCTCAGGGCCACCAAAATGGGGAAAAGTTCAAGGAAAGCAATATTATTTGTCAGACCATTGTCATGCCACCATGTCGGCCACCTTTGTGCCGACCATTTTTTGCCGAAGATGGCACCAAAACCTATGCTACCTGCTGAATCTGTCCATAGCCCCAGCTCTTCCGAGGACACGGCTGGTTTGTTCCAGACGACTCGACCATTAAAGTCCGCCAGGAATGCTAGCCAAATGCGCATGTCCTGGCGGACCTCAGCCGATAGTCTCGTGCGATGATGGCCTTCCTTTAAGCCGACCATAGCTTGGGCAATTGAACGGGAGAAGGGGCGGGCCATTGGTATAACCCTCAGGGCAAAATTTAACTGTCCCACCAACTGCTGTAATTGCTGCAGCGTAACTTTAGATCCATTTATACACACTCGCAGGGCTGCCCTGAACTTCAACACTTTGTCAGCTGGCAAACGAAAACAACCCTCACTGGAGTCTAACTCGATCCCCAGAAACTCGAGGCAAGTTGCAGGACCCACCGTCTTACCTGGTGCCAATGGCACACCAAACTGCTTCAATAACATACAAAATTCGGCCAAGGCCCGGCCACATTCAAGATCCCCGGCTGCCCCAAGGAACAGAAAATCATCAAGGTAATGCATTACATGTTGGAAACCCGTCTTCTTTGTGAAGACCCATTGTAGAAAAGTACTGAATTTCTCGAAATAGGCACAAGATATAGAGCACCCCATCGGCATACACCTATCCATGTAATAATAACCCTGAAACATGAAACCCAGGAGACACTGGTCGTCCGGGTGTACCGGGAGCAATCGGAACGCTGACTCGATATCTGACTTCGCCATCAGCGCCCCGGGCCCCAGGCGATTCAAAATGGCTACGGCCTCATCGAAGGATGCGTACCGCACCGAACATACATCCGGGTCTATTGCATCGTTTACAGAAAAACCACGTGGCGCTGATAAATTGTGGATCAATCGGAACTCACCCGGGTCCTTCTTGGGGACTACCCCTAACGGAGAACAAACAAAATCCTGCACCGGGGGTACACTAAACGGGCCGGCGACCCGACCTCGAGTAACCTCTTTCCGGATCTTATCCTGTACCACGGTCGTATGCTGCAGGACCGACAGTTGATTTTTACACTTCTCCACACCCTGAAAGTCCCCTACCGGGATGCGGAAACCATACGAAAAACCGTTCCGCAGCACCCCAGCAGAAGTACGATCCGGGTATTCACTGAGCCAGGGAATCATTGCCAAGGTATCAATCGGGGTAGGTAAAGGCGCCCCTCGGACTATGTTAGACCTGTTTGGCGCCTCCTCTCCCCCCGTTATCACCCGTTTTGGCTCTGCACGTGGACTCAGGATGGGGCGACCCGCACCCACTACATTCATGTTTAAATTTACACGATCCCTGGGGCCTAGTACATTTACCTCTGTTGAAATTAAAGCATAACCCCTTTCTTCCTGTATTGCCGGCAGGTCTCGAGTAATCGTCGGTACCCGTACCTGAACGAAAGGGCGTCCCCCCATATTGGCGGGAGGATTCGCCAACATTACTTCCTACCAATGGCATTTTCAACATACCTGTCTCCTTCATTTTATCCCATGTCAAAGAATCGTAACAATCCCAGGTTAAGCTTTTATTATGCTCTTTAGCCTTTCTAAAAAGATTATCGTAGCAAAACCAATGGTTACCCTGGTATGATGTCGAGTACCCCATGATTCGCGACTGATAGGTCGGCAACTCGGCAAGCAACTCGGGCCTACGTTCCCCCAAGATCGACGTAAAGATTCCCCATGCATTGCCCCAATTGCCAATATTTTCATTCACTTTAAAGGCGGCCATTTTTGCGCGCCAAACACTCGGATGCATGAGGTCCTTCTGACCCTTAACATGCTTCACCTCATAATGATCAACAAGCAAAGAGAAGATGTTCACATATTCCCCCGCCCAAATCTTCTCCTTAATTGCCAAAGGCACATGTTGACCCAACCTTTTTCTCCGAGAGGGTGCTGACTCATCCCTCGCAATCGGCAATGGCCGCTTACCTGCACCGGACGCTGCCTCTGCGGTCGTAATCGTCCCTTGTGGCTTGTCAACTACTGCAACCGGTGTAGACACCTTGGCTGCATCCCGTTTCTCGCGCAATTGCTTCATCAGCGTCTGCGCCTCGGCAGCCGTGGCGCCCTCACTACTTTCGCCCAACCACGCTGCAAGTTGTGCTGCCAGCTCCGGCGGCATATCCTCATTGGACACCGGGGTGACCACCACGGGAATTGGGTTCCCCTCCGCCGGTACAGGGGTTGGCGCTTCGAGCGGGGTACAGGGAACCGGGACGTCTCCCCCAGCTGGTCCCCTCCTTGGCCTCTTGGCTCTCCCTCCTGGGGCTGCTCCAGCCGAAGGACGTTCCGGCCCCTCATCCCCCTCTCTCTCCGCCACCCGCTTCTTCAGCTCGGTCATCTCCTTCATGAGGACCCGAAGCATCTGCTCGGTCGTCATTCTCTTTCCGCCTTTCTTGGGCATTTCTCCGACAGAGTATCTGTAAGACAAAAAGAAGGATTACAACGCTCAAAATTGGCTCTTCGTTCCGTCTCGAGCTCACGTGCAGCGAGGAGGTGCAGCTTCAGAGCACAGGAACAAGAGGATGCCTTCCGGTCTTGCGTCCCCTTTTATCCGTCTTCAGGGCGGGCGTAAACCCGCCCCTGCCTGCCCCGAGGGCGTGGCCAGCCGCGTCAGTGTCTAGGCCAGCCCACTCTAGGGCGGGAAAAAGCGCGCCCCGGCTACGCCGCTTCGGGCATACCAGCCGAGACACGCCTCCCGCCCAAGATGGCTTCCCGGGGGGATCGTGGTACTCTGCCATACGTGCGGGGGGACCGAGTGGTCGCCCCTTTCCATTTTCGGCATATGGGTTACTCTGTCACAAATGTGACAGCTATCCCACCTACTATATTACAAGTGCTATTGGATATAATGCACCTGCAATATGGTGGATGAGATATCTGTTAAATTTATGACAGAGTAAGCCATCCGCAAACTCTAAATCAGGCCCAGAATCTATCTTATTCACCTCACATTTGTATTATGCACATAGCCCAAACAGGCTGATCCCATCATCACAATGTGCTGCTGCGGGGATTCTGCACATACACACAAACATGCGCAGGAAAACAGGACCTCGGTGTATAGGGGTTGTACCTTCCTACCACCTTAGTGCCCAAAACCCCAAACCGACAAGCTATAGTGTCTCATTTGTTTTCCTACATAATTACGAAGCAACAAATGATTAGACCTAGAACACAACACTCCCAACTCTCTCCGGACTCGCGGTAGCAAGACGTGCCCTTTTGCTAACTCACTTATACTTGTCCACAATAAGAATTGTCAGTCACGGTTGTAGTTAAAAATGTTTATTTTAACTATTATGCAGTATGTGAGCCACTACCAGCAGCAAAATGCATAAACCTAAAACAGTTAGCATTGTTACAATTCCATAGAATATAAAGGAGGATGTCATTATATACAGACAGTGGAAAAAGGACTATAAGGCCTAACCGCCCTTCCCTTGGTAAGTTGAAGTTTATTATATAAAGGAAGATCTCTGGGCTTTGTCAGCAGACCCCATGCATTAGTGCCTAGATGCAATTTTTACATCATAGGAACAACATAGCTCTTCTTCATGAAAAGGTCCCTCTTCAAGTGTGTGTTTGAACAACATGCATCCCGGTGATATCAAAGCACGAATTTTCAGCAGTGCAGCTGTGCTAACATGTTTTATCTAGGTGCATGGTACTGACCAGGAACATAATAACAAGGGGCATTGTTTATCGACCTTGCACATTGTGTTAAGACTAAACTCCATGAAAATACAGAGAATGCAGAAAGCAGACAGTTCTCATGTGAAAGGCAAAAACAGAGTCTTGCTAAATAAAGTCATGTAGTAATGTTCACAAAAGGAGCATCATGGCAACAGAGCTCATGCTAACTTAGCCATGTCGACAATGACCCTAACGGCCATATACCAGTGTACTCTTCAAAACACTCTCATTTCTATTATTCCATATTTATTCATGAAACCCATATACTCTCATCACAAACCAAATTCATATCACAAGAGTTCACAGAAAAGATACATGTACACAAACACACCAGTCTTACTAAACCACACACCTTTCACCACTGCTACCCCTTTTACTGCTTCTACTGACATTTAATGCTCCATACCACCCGTCGTCCATATTACAGGGGCCAAGAGCATTAGGGCTGCCAATGCACAGGAGGGTGGGGTAGAGGATTAACAATTATTCTGATTCTTTGCTTACCTTGCCTGCTGCACAACCTGAATGAGTTGTTGAAATGGATGAGAGTCTTGAGCAAATGGCTCTGAATTACCAAGTAACATCACATCATATCTGATCAACATGCTTCTCACATCACATCATACACTTACTCATCTGTTAAAATGATTTCACATCAAAGAGCCCCAGAAGAGGGCCCCCCATTTCTGCAGTTTCAGAATCCCCACATAATCAGACATGAATCCTCACTATGACACAGCACACCACTTCCCTATATCAGAATACAGAGTGCAGCATAACACTTGGTAAAACAGATGCCCAAGCAGTTTAGCTTTTACTTACTGAGAAATAGTCTCTTGAGAGAGATGACCATGTTACAAAACACAATCAAACATAGGAAACAAGACTGGACTGCCTAACCTTTCAACTTACTACTCTACCAAAAATGAAAATAATACAAACTCACTTACTTCACCATATCGTACCACACAACAGAACACAATGCCCTATCATATGCAAACCTCCACAGCACACAACATCAATTCAAATGGCAAAACGACCCCTCACTCACCCTAGCAATACATCAGACTGCACCATTACCCTCCATACCGGAACATATCACCACATAACCTCCCCACACTACCTCACAATTCACTGTTCAACTACCTCATAGCATGCCACTATAGGCACCACCATATGCAATACTATTTAGTGACTTAGTGGACTAATATGTGCACTCCAGGATCTGTCATTGACCCCCCTAACCACAAGTTGAGATCTCAGCAGATCCACCTAGCCATAACCCTTCCACGGTTGATAAAATGAATACCATTGATTTGGGTGACATTAAGCATTCATTGTCTGTCAATATCAACAAGGGCATTTGTAATGTTCTGCTTGACCTCGTGGTCTCACGCTCGTGAGAGAGATCCCAAGGACATAGCAGAGTTTGTTTCCTTTGAAAGTTATTGTTGCTCGCGCACTGTACTTGCATATCAGTTTATCACATACTGTGTTGTACAGTTTCAAATGTAATAAAGACACTGTTATTGTTTCTACCAGCTGTACTGAGACAGTTACAACTTGCTGTATTACAGGCTGCACACATTTATTTAACTCTGGTTAAGTACTTCAATAAATATACTTTTAACATAAAGTAAGTTTAAGTGTATTCACTACACTTACAATTTGGAGACTTGGAATTTAACTGGAGCGACCCCACGCAGTTTTCTTCAATTTTTCTGATTTTCATTCACCTCAACTGGAGTGGTCGACGTCACGACAAAGCAAGGTCTTCAATACGTGATTTACCTTTTCATTGGCTCTCGTCGTCTTTGGTGCCTCCTTTGCTTGGAACCGCCCCCTCTGAATTTTCTTCCTGGATCTTCAATTTCCTATTGGCCCTCCTCCAACGCTCCTCCATTCAAGCCACAATTGTCTGCTTTGTACACGCCCCTCAACCTTGCGGCGTCACACCTTTGAGGCAACATCTGAATTGGAATTTGTGGTTTTGACTTTCTTGGTACCAGCGGTAAGAGGAGTGGAGCCTACATCATTGGGGATAATGGCGTTTATGTGAATTTGTGGACCATTCAGAAAGGTATTTCAAGAGGTGAGAATCTTCAGTTTTGAGTGCAACGGCGTTTTGTGTGAACTTTTAATTAATTTCAAAGAAGGATTTCAAGAGGTGAGAATCTTCCATTTGATTGTGATTGTCCTCTAAACTGCCGTTGTTAGCACAGTTTGCATGCGTATTCATTTCTGCCTAACGGTGATTTGACAGTTATTTATACCCCTCAGCTCAAGATTTGCTCTACGTCTACGGCCAGTTCCGATTAATATTTCATTAACATTAAGCTTTGGGCCTTATTTCATGCATTTCCTTCGCTTCAACATATGATGAGACTTTTTCACGTGTTTTCAGTATCTATTTAACGCATACGACGGAGACTGTTTTTCCTCTGCGAGCTACTCACACTGGCTCCCACAGTTTGACCTGCACTGCTTCCTTATTGTACTCCTCATTTAAGGAGTATAGTGGTTGAATTTCTTTCACACTGCATTTATGATTCATGACATTTAGCAAAGTTAGAGTGATTATACTTCTGTGATTAATCTTCTCTTTCCTACTGGATTTCACAGTATTTTTACCCTTTAAGCATTTTCTTACAGGTAGCAACAGGTTACTTATGGTTATTTTTTGTTTCTAAATTATTTTATAAATTGATACAGCAATGTCTTCTCCTATTACCAATATTACAGTCAATCCTCCAAAAGAATTTTTACCTGTTTCAGGAGACCCACCAGATACATGGTCACAATCGAAAGAATACTTTATCAACTATTTATTCACCTTTGACCATGCGAATAAACTATCTGCAGATAGAAAAAAAGGATTGTTAATGCACAGTTTAGGGCCTGAAGGTTTAAAAGTATATATTAAATAAACAAAGATACAGTTTCTGGGGATGATAATGTCTTCAACCAAGCCATTAGACAATTAGATCATCATTTTTCTCTAAAAGTTTGCATTGGTGTCACCCGTTATAATTTTTTTCAAAGGAAAAAACGTAAGAACTTATCATTTGATGATTTGTAACTGCTCTTCAAAAATTAGCTATTGATTGTAGATTTGGAGCTATAGAAGAAGAATTAATCAGAGATCAGGTTGTAATGCAAGCTTATGATTCATCCATCCAAGATAGGTTGTGGATCAATGGAGATAATGCATTGAAAGACGTCCTTGCAGTTGCTAGGAAAGCAGAGCTCTCAGGTAGATGCACCAG
Source organism: Lissotriton vulgaris (assembly GCF_964263255.1). Classification (NCBI taxonomy): domain Eukaryota; kingdom Metazoa; phylum Chordata; class Amphibia; order Caudata; family Salamandridae; genus Lissotriton; species Lissotriton vulgaris. The sequence continues at coordinate 791,885,656 of NC_141698.1, forward strand.
AGCCCTTAAAAAAGAGAGTTCTGACGATACTGACCAAGATACTGTAGCAAGGATTGTGTCGAACCACAGTAAAGATAAATCTTCAAAGTATGTAAAAAGAAAAAAGTTTCCTATAATGATAAAAACTTCAAGTGTTATCGTTGTGATAGTAAAAATGAATGTATGGCGTTACAATGCATACATTCGCAACGCATACCATTACAACGAAACTTTTACAACACAGGATCCATTACAACGCATGCCATTACAACGCATGCCATTGCAACCCAGATGCTATTACAACGCATGCCAATACAACGTAAGTATGGGTACGTTTTTTTTTAAAATTTTAATTAATGGGAATGTAATAGTAGTGTAAATGTTGAATAGTGTAGGGGTTAAAATTACTATTCTAACTCCAGGGGGGTGTAATAGTAGGGTGAGTGTTGGATATTGTAGGGGTTAAAATTACTATTCTAACTCCAGGGGGTGTAATAGTAGGGTAAGTGTTGGATAGTGTAGGGGTTAAAATTAAATTAAATACTTACCCATACTTACGTTGTAATGGCATGCGTTGTAATAGAATCTGCTTTGTAATGGAATGCTTTGTAATGGCATGCGTTGTAATGGATCCTGCATTGTAAAAGTTTTGTTGTAATGGTAGTGCGTTGTGAAAGTTGCGTTGTAATGGCTCTTTCCCAGTAAAACTCACCTGACTAACGACAAAAGTTGTCCTACCATTAGACAAATATGTACAATTTGTAAAAAAATTGGTCATTTTAGTAAAGTTTGTCATGCTAGAAATTTCCAAAAAGAGAAATTTAAATGTATTGAAGAAGGTTATACTTCTTCTAATAATGAGGACATTGAAGGGGATTCATCAAACTCCTTGAAAAAGGTAGTACTCAACATTATACATGAGTATGATTCAAGTAAACCTATGTGGTATATTTTTCTCGGGTGGTGTTAACATTCACATTGCAGCAGATTCTGGCTACCCTTTCACCATTATAAATGAGTCAGTCTGGTCAGAGAAGTTTGTCATGAAATTAGGTCATGAATTATCCCAACCTGACATTGTGCACCTTTAAGTTATATGTACCAATAGATCTCCTGGGTTACAGGAACCTAATTTTCAGATGTAAGAATAGAAGCGCTTTTTGTAAACTCTATGTATCTAAAAGGGTCCTTCTGTGTTAGGTTGGAAAGATCAAAGGAAACTCAACATTATTTTGGATTCTAATGGAATTGAGCAGGTTCTTGTGTTAGATGAAGGAGAATCCTTAAGCAAGATGTTAAATTAAAAGTTTACTGATTTTTTCTCTGGTTATTTAGGTAAAATTGATGGTTTTGAACATCTTATTCGCCTCAAACCGGATGCTTCACCAAAGGTTCATAAATTGCGTAAGATACCTTTTTCTGTCAGAGGTGAAGTTGAAAAAGAACTAGGTAATTTGGTTGAAAAAGGTGTTATTGAACCTATTGAAGCTTCTCAATGGATTTCTCCATTTGCAGCAGCTAGAAAATACAATGGAAAACTCAGATTGTGTATTGACTTAAGACATTTGAATGATAATATTTTGGTGGAACAATTTCCCCTACCCAAAATTAATGAGATGATTGCTAAGTCTAAGGGTATGGAAGTTTTTTCAACAATTGATTTATCTCAGGCATACCATCAGATTTCTTTGGCAAAGTCGTGTAAACATCTAACAGCTTTCATCTCGCACATAGGATGTTTCCAATACAAGAGCTTAGCTTCTGCGGCCGTAGTATTCCAGCGATTGATGCATAATATTTTTGGTCACTTAAAATATGTGCTTATTTTTCAGAATGATATCCTTGTAATGGGCCAAAACAGTCAAGATCACAGATAAAAATTGTTACATGTAATTTAAGTAAATTTGGATTAACTATTGAACCAACAAAATGTAAATTTGCTGCTGATAAAGTAACTTATTTAGGTCATGTGATAAGTGCAATTGGTATACATCCGAAAACAAAATTGTTTTCTGCAATCACCGAAGCTCGAAGTCCAAAAAACAAACATGAGGTTAAATCTTTTTTAGGACTGGTGGAATTTTTTTTTAATTAGTTAAAACAAATTCGAGCAGGACTTTTCACATAAGAGAGCTTCTGAAATCAAAAAATAAATGTGCTGGTCCAATGCTTGTCAACAAGAATTTTCAGACATTAAGAATGCCATTGTTTCTGCACCTGCCCTTCAGGGTTTTGATCCCCAAGGAAAAAACATAATCACTACAGATGCAAGCGGTGCTGGCATGTGGGCAGTATTTTCACAAATTGACAAAAGTGGTGTTGAATCTATTGTAGCATATGAATCTATGACATAATATCGATAGACATAATATCGTAGTACAAAAATATCGACACTAATATATCGACATCAATTATATCGACATCCTATACATATTTAAAAACATACACAAATATCGGAATTTTAACATCGCACTACAGAAACATCGATATCACTAATATCGACAACATATATATCGCAAACTTATATTATCGAATACTACAAATTTTATACACTAAGCCAAAAATATTGAGATTACAAATATCGCCTACAAAAATATCGTTTTTTTGGAAATATCGTCCTTTTTTGCTAATATTCTATAACACTTTTTAACATTTAAATTCTATTATAAACACTAAAATCAACATTTCACAACCACATATAAATATAATTATTTTCACAATTAAAATAAATTTATTTGTAAATGTATACAATTATTAGTACACATATTATATAAAAACATGTAAGCAACACATTAATTAGCTTTAACCTTATTTCGTTAATAATTACACTAACTGTTTTTCAAAAATACAAACCAACCAATAAAAACACTAGTAACAAATTAACCAATGACAATCTAATGACGATATCCAAAACACTATATAAACAACGAAATCCAACAAACAAACTACCTGACTAAAATCAAAGACAGGAGAGAAGACATTGGATATATTCGACAAAACCTACAAGAAAAGCAAGATTCAACCTACAAATCAGAGATATACAGGTAAGTAATTAATATGACCTTTGGTTAAGTAAATGCTAAATTAAAAATTTAAATAACGAGGATAAACCACTCATACATATGTTTTATGTTCTATCTCCTACCACTACAGAAAACTACACCACTACAGAACTGAAAATATACACAAAGCAGAGTAAGAAAAAAGTTACAAAGTAAGCATGTTCCTATATTTGTCTAACTAGTTTAAATAAATTAAGCAATAAACTTAAAGCATTAAACATGACTGCAACATAAAACGATTTTCTAAACATTAAACATAAGTAAATCTTTTTTTTTACAGACAAATAAACCAAAGAAGATACAGGACTCCACTGAAAATTGGATACAATCGACTACACCTACAAGAACATTAAAACTCTACATAAACTGCAATCAATAAAAAGTAAGTAAAAAAAATGTGACTAAAACTAACTGCCAAATACATAAAAATTACAAACATTATTTGATAACTAATGCATATTTTATGTTGTTTCAGGCACCACTACAACATACTCTACCAACAAACTCCAAAGAACTGATATCAACAAACAAAGGTACAAAAAACAAAGTCAGTATATCCAAATATTTTTCTACAAGCTAAAATTAGTATAAGCTAAAACCCATAGCTAAACATGTAGAAGCAACCCAAAAATATGTAAAGGAACTATTAACACAAATAATTCTTTTTGCTTCACCAGATAAAGAAAACTCTGATAATACAGACCACAACTACAAGAGTAAAGAACATCACAATCACAGACTACAATTCTACCAAAGGTAAGCATGCAAAATATAAATAATTATAATTACTGATTTAAATACTTATGACTATAATTAAAATAACTATAACATATATTTCTTATAGATTAACAAAGAACAAAATGACAGAAGGAGCAGAATTTGTTACCAGCCAAAAAGGGAAACTATTACTCTGCTATATGGGTTACATTTATACCCAAGAAAAACAATTTGGAAAAGAAAGTGAATTGGAAATGTTGCAAATATTACTCCAACAAATGCTATGGCAGAGCAACTACTAGAGAAGCAACTGTCCTTTACACTAGGGAACACAACCACCTACCAAATGTAACAGAGATAGAGGTTAGAACAGCATTAGAAAACATAAAAGAAGCAAGCACAGGTTCCCAAAACCCCACAAGCCTAATCTTAAAAGAACAAATACCTCAAATCCCTAAAACAGCCACTACCCAAATGCCTAACATAATTTCTCTCAAAAGAACTATATCACGTACCAAAAAAACTACTACCACTACAACTCCACCTCCTCAAACATATAGCGATATCATTTTGACTTCTGACCAAACTATAACTTTAAACAAAAGACCTTTTATAATTTACAACAATGAAAACAACTAGAAACGACTGATAATCTTTGGTACAGCCTTAAACCTAATAAAACTCCAACAATGCCATTATTGGATGATGGACGGTACTTTTAACATCTGTCCCAGACCTTTCTACCAACTTTACACAATACATGGATTATATCACAACTGTAATATACCTCTGCTGTATGCCCTGCTTCCAAATAAAACCAATGTGACATATATAGAGTTATTAAACATAATCAAACAAAAAACTATTGACTATTCCCCTGAAAAAATAATACTGGATTTTGAACAAGCAATGCTCTCAAGTATAATAAAAATACACCCCCATACCTGTATCCAAGGCTGCTATTATCATTTTAATTAATGTCTAGAGGCATTTACAAAAAACAACACTAAGCATAGAATATGCAACAAGCTCATCTTTTGCATATCAAATTAAAAAACTGATAGCACTAGCTTACGTTCCTGAAACAGATGTATCCGAACACTACAACCTTTTGATAGACAGCCCATTTTACAAAGAAAACGAAGAAAAACTAAGTCCTCTGTTCGATTACTTTGAGGATACTTGGATAGGTAGACTCCATGGATCTGGCCACAGGAGAAATCCAAAATTCTTAATACCCTGGTGGAACGTTTACAGAAGCACCTTAAATGGTGAAGCAATGCCTTCCTCCAATCAACAGGCAGAACTAAGCCAACATTAGAAACATGTATCAAATGGCTCCAGAAAGAACAAAGTTATCAGGAATTCAGAATGGAGCAATCCATTACAGAACTAATTCCAAAAACATCCAAACAAAAAAGCAAATGCAGAAATACCTAGACCAACAAGTAAAGCTGTACCCTAGCACAAGAGGCATAGAATATCTCAATATAATAGCCAAAACACTACTGTAAAGTAATGTAAGGCATAACCAATTCCTTTTTAAATAGCAAAAAATAAAATACAATAACAATCATAGATTTTATTTCCAAAATAATTAATGTATGCAATATATATTTTTATTACAAATATATATACACACATTAATAATCTTAGAAATAAATTAAATAAAACAATAATCATAATAACATTACCCACCCACAATAAGTAAAAAAGGAAACGACTTACCAAACATATTCAAAATGCTGTAGAATCCATTTCCGGCAAAACAATCCAGTTTCCCAAAAAAGTTACCCAAAAAATAATGAAAAAATACAAATTTCCAAACACAGATAAATCCATTCCACGAAGGTCGTTCAAAATACCATACAAAACCCGAAAAATATAAAAATATAGAATAAACGCTCCAGGAATACTGAAAAATTTGAAGAAGTGTGTAAACACCATTAGCTAATAAAACTAACACTTCTTTAAAAAAAATGCTTCCTTCAGACATCACGAACTCCTGCAAGAGATAAACATAAAACAAACATTCCCACCCACATCAAATAACACATGAAGTCCTACCAACAATAATACTATCATAATATTTCTACTATTACATTTAAATATCGAAACAGTAACTCCACACAAAAGCGGATGTAACACTAAAAATTACGCAAAATCAACATCAGCTAATCCAACTTATCATAATAGCTAATATAACAAACTTACTTCTAACAACACTAAATAGTAGCATACTTCTCTCAAAATTAATAAAAACACACTTAAAACATGTAAAACAAACCTTACCTTCAGAGACGTGAAGTTATTCCCAACCGCGAGCTGTACTTCTGCCAAATGACACAAAACGACCTAAAGCGGTTACAAAATCAAAGACCCAAAACTACATAAAATGATAGAAATCACAAAGTTATTATATAAAATCAACAAATAATGACGTAATTATATAAAGCAATGATTACAATGAAAAAAATTGTTTTTATAATTTGTATTAGAATACATACAAAAATGTACTATATTTGTAAAAGTATAAAAATAAATATTATTAAATATATAATATTTATTATTATAATTTATAAAACTGGAAATAAACTTTAACAATGTGACAAAAATGTTTTAGAAAATATATTAAAAAAACTGTAATATTTTATCTTCATTTGAAATGTTGCTTTAAAATTTTTATATTAATATTTGTATATTAATATTATTCGAATTGTTTATATACAAACAATATGTTTTTCAATACATATATTTTATACTTTTTGTAACAATGTATTTTATTTAGTTCTAACAATACTTATGTGCAATAAAAATGTTTTCTATGAAATATAACATTTTTCTAAATGTTATTGAAATGTCATATTAAAAATTTCTTTTTTGGACAAATATATAAATAAATATGTTAGTTTAAAAAAAAAGTCATAACAATGTTTTATATTTTTTTGTGATTTTAATAAAATATGTTACTTTTTCAACAACACACAAAGTATATTGAATATTTTATTTAACATTATTATTTTTGAAATCACATTTCTTTGTACACTGATTTACTATTCCCACTCCAATCAACATTAATTTGCAGTAGGTGCTGGACACTAATTAAATATAATTTACTATTCCCACTCCAGTCTTCATTAATTTTGGGTAGGTGCTGGACTATAATTAAATATAATTTACTATTCCCACTCCAGTCTACATTAATTTTGGGTAGGTGCTGGACACTAATTAAATATAATTTACTATTCCCACTCCAGTCTACATTAATTTAGGGTAGGTGCTGGACACTAATTAAATATAATTTACTATTCCCACTCCAGTCTACATTAATTTAGGGTAGGTGCTGGACAATAATTAAAGATAATTTACTATTCCAACTCCAGTCTACATTAATTTGGGGTAGGTGCTGCACACTAATTTAATATAATTTACTATTCCAACTCCAGTCTACATTAATTTGGGGTAGGTGCTGGACACTAATTAAAGATAATTGACTATTCCCACTCCAGTCTACATTAATTTAGGGTAGGTGCTGGACACTAATTAAATATAATTTACTATTCCCACTCCAGTCTACATTAATTTAGGGTAGGTGCTGCACACTAATGAAATATAATTTACTATTCCAACTCCAGTCTACATCAATTTGTGGTAGGTGCTGGACACTAATTAAATATAATTTACTATTCCAACTCCAGTCTACATTAATTTGGGGTAGGTGCTGGACACCAATTAAATATAATTTACTATTCCCACTCCAGTCTACACTAATTTTGGGTAGGTGCTGGACACTAATTAAATATAATTTACTATTCCCACTCCAGTCTACATTAATTTGGTGTAGGTGCTGGACACTAATTACATATAATTTACTATTCCCACTCCAGTCTGCATTAATTTTGGGTAGGTGCTGGACACTAATTAAATATAATTTACTATTCCAACTCCAGTCTACATTAATTTGGGGTAGGTGCTGGACACTAATTAAATATAATTTAGTATTCCAACTCCAGTCTACATTAATTTGGGGTAGGTGCTGGACACTAATTAAAGATAATTGACTATTCCCACTCCAGTCTACATTGATTTAGGGTAGGTGCTGGACACTAATTAAATATAATTTACTATTCCAACTCCAGTCTACATTAATTTGGGGTAGGTGCTGGACACTAAATATAATTTACTATTCCAACTCCAGTCTACATTAATTTGGGGTAGGTGCTGGACACTAATTAAAGATAATTGACTATTCCCACTCCAGTCTACATTAATTTGGGGTAGGTGCTGGACACTAATTAAATATAATTTACTATTCCAACTCCAGTCTACATTAATTTGGGGTAGGTGCTGGACACTATTTAAAGTATATAACTAAAAATGCATTAATGCATTTGAATAAACAAAGTGGCTGGCACCGCGCGGTGCCTGCTGCTTTGTTTATGCAAATGCAGGGGGGTACCACAGGTACCCCCCGTGTACACCCCCACCTCTCCTTCACTCTGGGGGCCCGCAGGGGGCCCCCAGAGTGAAGACCGCATGCCTTTCCGTGGTGGCATCGCTGCCACAGAAAGGCATCTGTTTTGGCACCTACTAATATGGCTGGCGGTTAGACACCGCCACCATGTTAAACCTTTTCTGCCCCGGCCGCAAGACGACCTGGGCGGAAAGGCAGCGGACAGTCTTTCCGTCCGCCGCGGTCCCCCCTGCAATACTAATATGGTGGGGGCATTTAGGAGAGGATGGCTGGCGGATTGCCCCAGGGGGCAATCCGCCCGCCATCCTAATGGGCCCCCAAGTGCATAGTGAAGAGTAGATTTTGATGGCCTGGTTTGGATAGTTCAGTAGAGAGAATGGTAAGAGATTGTGGTTTGTGCTCCTCGGCAGACAAGACTCTTAAAACCCTCAGACTTCCCATGGGTGATTTTTTATGTCCATATTCTCCTCGGGAATGTGTTGCTGTAGACATTATGGGTCCTGTTGGCAGTTCAGAGAAGTATGTTATCTCTATGATGGACGTTTTTTCTAAATGGCCTGTTCTCAAAATCATTAAAAAATTGGATACTGCCACAGTCATTGCATTCTTTGATGAGGTCTTCATGTCAGAAGGTACACCTGCTACCATAATTAGTGATAATGGTGTTCAGTTTACATCAGATGCTATGGTTCTTTATTTATCTAAATGTTGTGTTGTACACAAAACCACTTCTTTGTACAATCCCAGTGGCAATGGTTGAATTGTAAGATATAATAGAGTATTGAAGGGTGCTATTCAATTGGCGTGTAAAAATAATGTTTCATGGGAAATTCACATTTCTAAAACCTTGTGGGATTACAGGGTTGCTATTACTGATTCTCTCCTTTTGAACTCATGAGAGGGAGGAAACCCAGAGCTAAATGGTACCCTGGATGGCTCAAGAATTCTGGTGAAGTTTATTGGTCTTCTGTTGGGGTAAAAAACAATTTGTACACCAAACATGACAAGTATAAAACATTCTATGATGCAAAACATGCTACTAAAGATGTTAATATTTCATTGGTCAATGGGTTACAATTAAAAACCTGGTTTTATTAAGAAAGGGTTTAGCAAATTAAGTGATCCCCAACGAATTGCTGTCTTAAAGAAAAATGCTGTCATTCTAGAAGATGGTAAGTGTTGGAATCTTAGGAGAGTGGCTTTGTGCAATGCTCCCTCTTCTAAGAATGTCATTGATAAACACTGTAAGAACTTTCATGTGGCTTCAAATTTTCCACATGCTCATCGTGTTGAAGAGGATAAAGTTGACATCCAGCATAGTTGGTCTCCAATGAAAGATGTCAATATCAGTAAGAGAAGAGCCATCAAACGTCCTACAGCTTTGAATGATTATGTATGTGAATAGCTTTGATACATTTTAGTGTAAAAGAGGAGATGTGCAGTGTTCTGCTTGGCCTCGTGGTCTCGCGCTCGTGAGAGAGATCACGAGGACAATGCAGAGGTTATTTCCTTATAAATTTATTGTTGCTCGCGCACTGTGTACTTGCACATCAGTTCATCGCAAACTGTGTTGTACCATTTCAAATATAATAACAGCACTGTCACGGTTTCCATCAGCCGTACTGAGACAGTTGCGACTTGCTGTATTACAGGCTGCACACATTTCTTTAACTCTGGTTAAGTACTTCAATAAATATACTTTTGACATAAAGTAAGTTTAAGTGTATTCACTACAACCTTCCTTAGTATGAACGTAAGGTCTACAAATATTTTCTGATAACATCCCACTCCTCATGCCATCCCTCACCATGCTCTGCTTCACACAATACCTAAAAACAACCATTTTCCACCCAATCACTTCTACCACATGCTGCCTAAAACCTGTTCTCATCACATCTACTACATGATTTTCAGGATCTGGAACTCCTCGGAGTCATGACTCATAAAAGCTCCTTTGTCCCCTTTTGTTTTGCTTAATGTCCTGGTTACTCTGGTTAGTGAAGCAGGTCAAAGCCAAAGGCAAGTTTATTGATAAGTTACGAAAAACCATTACAATCATGAGGTTGCAACAAATTTAAGACAAAAGACATAGAAGCAGTTTAAATTATTTGCGAATTATATACAACAAACTTTTAACCTGTGAGTGCCTCAGAATCTAAAGATGTTCTGTTGAATTTCAGTAAATAACAAAGTTATTTTCCTAGTCTATTAAGATTTTTAAAACCTGAAAAAATGCATAAGAAGATTTGATACTGAGCTGATGCAAACATGCACAGAATATGTCACTGGACAGGCAGACTAGTCCAAATTCTAAAAGTGTTTTATCTAATATTCAGGGCTAGTGATGTGTGTTTTCAATATTGTAATATAGTAGTAGCTCACTAATAATATTGAACATAATCTCTACGATCCACTGCCATTTTGCAAATGTGAGGTCCTGTTTTGATCTAAAGTGAACATTTGTTATAGAAATTGCATGGTGTTTAAAAACAAACACAATATTTCTCTGCAAAATGTCAGTACTAGACTCCTTCTACACAATGACCTCTATTACAAATAAATTAAAGGAAAATTGTATGGAAAATAGTCAATGTTTACAAATTATTCGAGTTCATCAGGGCCAGACTGTGTGGAAAATAGAGCTGTATCTATCAGCCCCCACCACCCCAGAAAGGCTGGGGCCAGAGCCCACTTTGTCCATTCCTTAAAATTCCTCTGAATTTGATGCAAAACTACATGTCTACAAGAGCAAATTAATCACTACTCCTGCACTGTAAATGTAATTTAAAATTCCCCAGAGTTAATTAAGTAAAAATAGGTGCTCATATGTAGAATAACGTGCAAATAATTTGATATCTAAAGTAGGTGAGGTATATTCACCCTTATAAAATAAAGACTAACCCTAGCCCAACCTTGCCGAAAATTCACCTGATAAAACCGATCCTTGAACACAACAGGTGAATAACCATCTCTGAAATTAAAAGCACTAATAGATCCAGTATCATGAAAGAGACAACGAAAGTGCAGTGTTTGGCGTAGTAATGGTTTTCCTCTATTTTAACCACTTCAGTGCTGATGACGAGCCCAGGCTCATCATGCAGCACGGTGCTCATGTGCTGGTGACGAGCCTCGGCTCGTCATGAGCCGTGGAACGCTCGCACGTGGGGATAATTTCCCCCCTGTGCTGAGCGTTCCATTGCGCGGGCTGGCTCATGACGAGCCCAGGCTTGTCACCAGCACATGAGCACCATGCTGCATGACGAGCCTGGGCTCGTCATCACCACCGGGCGCCGTGCGCGGCCTCCCTGCCCCCTTGCGCCGCGGGGGAATTAGCCCCGCGGCGAAGGGGTTAATCACTAGCTAAGCAGAAACAATTGCTAGCATTAATTCATGTGCAAAAGGGAAGCAATGTGCGTGGTTCACTGGTTTAAATTTCTGAAGTTTAGTGGCCTCAATGTCTAAAAATTGTAATAGCTTGGCCAGTAATTTTAAGTCAATGCCCTGCTGTCAAGCTACCATGGCTGCCTCCAGAGCCCTTACTCCGAGCCAGTTAAAACTTGGGCGTAAAAAAAGTCTTCTAGGAGACATTAAAAGTGGACATATAGAAACAATAAGTGATAAAGGCTCGGAATGATGTCCACATCCTTTACAACAAGTGCAAGAGTGACAGGAACGCCATGTTTCAGTTGTTTTAAGGTTAGAAGGAAAATTTGGAGCAACTATGGGGTATATTCACAAGAAAGTGTGATAACTACCGCAAGAGTAGGGTAAAGCAACCATCGTGGGGAAACAACTCGGTGACAACGTGGAATTCACAACACGGTCGTAGCATGCGATACTGCCGACACCGCCCCAAATGCCCGCGACATCACCACCTCGAAGGAGATAAAAACACAAACCCCAATGCGAAAAAATCTGCGATGGGCAAAAGCGCAATAAGAAAACAGTGCCAACCAGCACGAGGGCAGCAATACACGCGCGCAATGTGGGAAAAGCACAAGAACAGCATCCTGAAAAAGCCACAGAACAAAATCCAACAACTGCGGAGTACCACAGATGCACCCTGGCCAACTGCAGAGGACTACATGTACACCACAACTACCAAGAACCATGGACGAATGGAACCAACAAGCACACTGTATGAGACCAGTAGCAGCCAATACTGAGTCGCACGAGTGATACACCCACTGTGCAGCATACGCACATAGGCAGTAGTGCACCTCGACATTGACAACATCCCTGTTCAAACAGCACCCCCACCGCATTTGAACACAGGACACAACTGATTCCGCAAATGTGCATGACCTGGCAAATCACACCTGAAATTGCAGGAAAAAGTAACATTAAAATGTACAAGTACAAGCTGAAACCTGCAAATATGTTTTATACACACATGCAGTGAATATGGACATTTACTACTGTCGCTTGATTGCCACGGCCAGCCACATTGGGACGTGCTCATGAGTAAGTGTCAATGATGGCATTCCTATGGGCCATTCCTGCCGCTGCTGCAGTGGGATATGGCCCACCTGCCCCATCACCACCATCATCGTCTGGTACCTCTGGGACTGGGATCCATGGGGCCCTGGTGCGAACAAAGATGTTGTGCAACACACAACATGCAACAATCAGCTTGCACACAATGTCTGGGCTGTACAGGAGCTTCCCACCTATGCCGTCCAGGCACCTGAAACGTGACTTCAACATGCCAAATGTACGTTCCACAATGCCCCTGGTGCATCTGTGGGCCGCATAGTACTGCCTCTGGGTAAGTGTGTTCGGATTTCGGAGGAGTGTCATCATCCAAGGGCAGAGTGCATATCCTTTATCTCCTATGACAGTGCAAGGAGAAAAGAGTCAATACTTGGTTCGGCCGAATGTGATGGCAGGTCCACCAATCCAGTGATGCCTGTGCTGGCAGTGTGTGGGGTGAGTGTAAGCCAGCCCGCAGGGAGTAGCTGATGCTGGTAACTACACCAAAAGTCATCAGGCACCCAGGCATGCAATGTCAGAACTACAAAGAAGGACAACACGATTCATACAGGGCTAGTGGCCCCGGATGCACAGCGGGCAAAACGAGCCCACGGCCATGGTTCGCTGACCTGCGGGAGACTAAGGTAGGGTCATGTCGGCAGAGCAGTGCCTCAAATGTGTTATGGCTGCATTTCGCAACTACACACGTTCAACTGTTGTGTGGCTGTGGTGTCATTAAATATCTGTTTTGGGTGCAGGGTTAGGCCAGGATAACCACGGAGTGGTGTGGCGTGTCTGGTAGGTGGTCGTGTAGTTTGTCATGTTGATTGTGGTTTGGTCACGTGTGCATCCCTACAGTTGTGCATTGTGCTGTGGGGGCATTGGGATGTGTGGTGTGTTGACTTGGTGCTTACCAATGAGCAGTCCCGTTCCATATGTGCCATCCTACAAGTGCTGGTTGATGGACTGTCGGAAGATGAAGGAATCATGCACACTGCCTGGGTAGCTGGCGACGACATTGGTGAAGAGTCTACAGTGGTCCACTATTGCCTGCACATTGATGGAATGCATGTGCTTTCTGCTGCGGTAGTGGTGTGCAGTATCCGCAGGGGGCACAAGTGGGACATGTGTGCAGTCGATTGCCCCCAACAAGGCCGGGAATCTGGCTATGGCATAGAAGCCTTGCTTTGTCTCCAGCTGTTCCTGCGCAGTGCTGGGGAAGTGAAGGTACTGGGGTATGAAGCCGAGGATGGCATCCAGGACAGGTGTGATGAACTTGGATAGGGCTGGCTGTGAGACCCCTTCGACTCTGGCGGTTGTTGGTTGGAAGGTACCAGAGGCCAACAGGTGCAGCACAGTCAGCAGCTTTGTCTGCGAAGGGATGTTGGTTCTCTGCTGTGATTGGACCATCAGCCTGTGAGCGATGTGGGTCATGATGCTGGGAATAGTTGTCCTTTTGAGCCTGTAGTGGGCAATGTCTTCCTCGGGCTTCAGGTCTGTGAGAGTGGTGCCTTTTTGGCAGGTCCGCTGTCTTACTCTGTGCTGCCTCTGTGGTGGTCTGGGGGGGGTGCAGGTCTGGGTCCTTGGTGGTGGCACTCCCGGGGGGGGGGGGGGGGCAGTGGGTGTGGCCTTGTTGTGGCTTCAAGCTGTATGATGAGTAGCTCCCTGGCGTAGTTCGTTTTCTTCAGGTGTGGCTGTGTGCGGGGCTCCTTTGCCTCCTGCAGGTAGTCGTCCATCTTTACACCTGCTTGAGGCAGGTGTTAAATACCTGCGGCAACCCCAGCTTATCGCCTGTTTTGGGTTCGCTTAGCAGATCTGTCACTTTGTTGTGAAAGTGGTGTTGTTGTTTTTTCATGTGTTTCTGCAAGAGAACGCCTACTTTGCATCTCATTAGCGTTAGTTTGTGGTGTCCACAGTGGTGTTAGGTTTTGGGACTGTTATCGCGGGAATTCTGACGATGTCTGCTGTTAGCACCAGCTTGTGAATGGCGGGGTAAATTTATCACGACTGCGCTAGAGTGCCGTTAATTCAGCGATAGCTCCTTGTGAATATGCCCCTATATTTTGCCCGCATAATATTGCTTCAAATGCAAATTAAGGTAAGACCCCTGTAAGACGGTAAAAGAAAATTTGCTCTGGCCATTTCTTTAAATGCTTAATTTTGTTTTATATGTGAATAAACTCTACCCAGCCGCATGCTTTACTTGCAATTCCGTCTTATTGTCCGAGTATTCATTTAACTTCAATTCTCCTAAAAGAGTGTTCAAATCTAAAATGCATTTGTCTGTGTGAATTTTAAAATAATTTTGCTGCACTTTCCAATTGCACACTTTTTAAGGACTTAGGAGGTGCACCCCTCAGACGGAAACAGTGCTTAATAAATTGTACGTTAGCAGAGGTAGTTAAATTGACCATTCAAAATTCCAACCGAAGTTGGCTGACACCCCTGTTTTTGGGTAAACCAAAGATGGTGCTAATTGACCCAGACTGAATTATTGCTAGATTGGAATGCAGATTAGTTCCCAAAATAGGAGCTCCATAAATGATGATTGTTCCCAACCTAGCTCCAAATATCTGAAGCGCACTCGTCCCTGAGGTGCTGTGCAGTCTATCGCTTGTTATCTTCAATTGGTGCTGCAAATATTGTGCACGACTTTCCATGGCTTTAGGTTGGTTTTTAAGCGTGAATTTCGAATCGATCCAAATTCCGCGGTATTGATAGGCTTGAGTAGTAATATCTTTTGATCTCCTAGGCAACAGACAGGCCGGAATTTTACAGGATCAAATTTCATTATCATAGTCTTTGTCATATTTAATTTCAGATCATTTATTTTTTTGTATTCTTAAAGGCCATTTAGGGCCCTTTCCAACCCGATTTCTCTCACATCTATGAGGGCTGCATCATTTACGTACTGTAGCAACGATAGGTGTTGAACTCTCAATTTGGGGGAATGTTACTTTGCTTTAGCACCACCTGATGAAGATCAGCTGCGTTCAAATGAATAAGAACACAACCATGTTTTAGGCCCTGATGAGTAAATATTTTTTGGGACAAAGTGGACCCATTATCCAGTTCACTCTGACCCAAGTGATTAACAAAAAGAGACTATGTAAGACTGCATCACACCTAACACTACAATGGGTTATGGTTATAATCAAAATACAGTGGTGCACGAATCTGGAAGACCAGTGATCTTAATCTTCCTTACAGGAGGGTCTCCATGATTATTTACCAGACATAAATGTCTCAGCACCCAATAACGGCAATAGTTTCGGGTAATATGCAAATCAATTTCGAAAAATTATACGATTAATTACAACCAAGTCACAAAGTGCACGGACTCAGAATAGTGTATTTTCTTTAAAAGTTGATTTTTATTCATGATCTTCTCTTTTTTTTTTAAACTTCTTCTTTTATTTGTCATAGCCAACGTGATTAGTCCCATCCAGAACTTCTTGAGGGCTACAAAATACATACAATATATACAAACTTTGAAGACTTTAAAGTTTGTATATATTATATGATTAAAGAAATCAACTTTTAAACAAAAAATACTTTTGAGTCTGTGCACTATGCGACTTGGTTGTAATTAATATATCATGTTGCCAAATTGATTTGCATTTTACCAGAAACTATAACAATTATTGGGTGCTGAGTCATTTATGTCTGGTAAATTAATCTGACCCAAGTATCCATTTAAATAAGATGGTAGCAGTAAACAAACAATCAGGAATTTTCCAAGTCTTCAACTTTCCGCCAAAGGGTACTCTGATTATCTTTTGCAAAGTCCATTCTGTAGCACTAGAAACTCACATAAAATGATGATTTTTGAGTGATCGCTTTTTTGGCCAAAAGTATAATGCTGGTAATTTTGTCCAGGGTGTTACCTCCTTTCTAAACCCTATCTGACAAAAAGATAGCACTTTAAGTGAATGTATCCAGGCTTCCAAGTCAGCCAACAGTAACTTACGAACACCTTAGCTTCACGCCTACTTTGCATCTCATTAGCGTTAGTTTGTGGTGTCCACAGTGGTGTTAGGTTTTGGGACTGTTATCGCGGGAATTCTGACGATGTCTGCTGTTAGCACCAGCTTGTGAATGGCGGGGTAAATTTATCACGACTGCGCTAGAGTGCCGTTAATTCAGCGATAGCTCCTTGTGAATATGCCCCTATATTTTGCCCGCATAATATTGCTTCAAATGCAAATTAAGGTAAGACCCCTGTAAGACGGTAAAAGAAAATTTGCTCTGGCCATTTCTTTAAATGCTTAATTTTGTTTTATATGTGAATAAACTCTACCGGGCCAAACAGGGCTATTTGACGGAGAATTGATCCACGCAAATTCTCTAGAATGATTTTGATGCTTAAAACTCCTTAGTCAAGCAGATGGGCTATAAGGTGTATTAAAAATCACAGACACAAGGGAGGTTTGCTGATCTACTGTTCAAAATGTATGTTAAGCCATTATAAGTAGGTAACCACCAGGTAAAGAAAGGAACTAAGGAACTGTGAAATGGGGACAAAGAACAATGTTTTCTAAAAACTACCCACTTAAAGCACCAGCAGTACTTCCACCTTTTCCAACATATATGTGATTATATATGCTTGCAATCGTTCCTCAGATCCAAGGGCGGTCACCCTTGCCAATGGGAATATGGTCTACTGTCTTTCTATTGAATTCTTATGCTATTCCATACAAAAAACACAAAGTAATTTACCTAGTTTAGTATTTTGGTAGATTAAATTATTATATTTTACCTTTTATTCTATCTATTCTATGCATTTTATTCTATCGTTTAGATTTTATTATCCTTAAGCTTAATTTTAATTTCATTATTTGGTTTATTTATGTACCTTTGCATGTTAAACAATGTTCATTTACATCAAACGCTATTTTCAAGATACTTTTCTCACTTAATGCTTAAATGATGTTAGTATCCCTTCTTCAATATATGTGAATATTGTGTTTCATTAATACAGCTGACTTGATGATCTCCGTGGAAGATGTCTCAATGGAGAGAGCTTGTTCCAGAACGATGCTTCCACACAGTATAGCTGGTCAGCACAAGGATGTCAGAATACAAATATTTCATAGTCATGGAGCTGCAACACTGTCTGTCTTGAATCAGAGAGAAAGGCTGTCCGTCCCTGACCCACTATGTATCTTCAAGGAGTCTGCCTTCCCATCCCAGGCCCAGAAGGACTAAGAAATAGTTCATCTTTACACCTCTCCTCTGGTGTCTGCTTCATTTGGTTGGAGTTTTTCATCAATCCAGATCCTTTTGAACCCTCTTTCAAGCATGTACAGTTCCACCTCTGTCATTTAAATTCACTTTCAGGTCCAGGCCATAGAGTTCCCCTTGGTGGAGCAGCAGTGTAAAGAGATTCCATTGCTCAAACTGCACAGTGCCAGGAGGCACCAACAACGACTTGCCACCTCCCACCAGCGCACCTCCAGCCCTCTGCGCAGGTAGACACCTTGCTGGAACAGGGCAGAAAGAGGACTCATCGACAGCAGACGCCAACAATAACTTCCCACCTCACACCAGCTCTAGCAGTGATAATTAAGCCTCCTGCCCGCTACGCGGGAAAACACCTTGTTGGGTCCTTGCTGGGACAGGGCTAAAAGGGTACTCCATTCTTCAAACTGCACAGCACCAGGATGCGCCAACAATGACTTCACGCATCTTGCCAGCCAAACCACTGATAATCGCACCTCCAGCCCGCCCCATGGGACGAGCCCAACCACGCCCGAGCAAAGTGTAGAACAAGGGTGGGCGCGTCTGCTCCTGTCAGTGGCTGACAGAGGCTGGTCTGGGCCACCCCCCCTAACATCCAGGCTTTGAAGGCAAGCTGTTTTATTCCAAGCAGGGAGTAACGTCAGCAGCTTTGTCATGGGGAAATGAATAGTAGATCCCTGGCCCCTACCCCTGGAACAACCATGGACAGTTTCCTGTAGTGGGAAGTGAGCATCATCATCATGAAAATTGAGCTGAAAGGCACCTATACTTGACATCTCCTCCCATTGTTTGTGCACCAACTGATCCATACAACGACCTGATGTACAATAATAGCTTAACAGGAGTGACTGAGGTCGATTTGCCTATTCCGGTAGACCCAGCCACAACTGCTATTTCGACCCTTGATGACTATGGGGAAGGAACGCAATCATCGGACCGAGCCCTAGGCAAAGAGAACACAACCAAAACTCAAAGAGGGACAAAAAAAAGAGCAAAGGGGGGATCAAAATCAAAACGACCATGCCCCGGCTTACCTTTATGTGAGCAAAGCCCAGGACAAGATATAGACAAGGTCAACC
Source organism: Lissotriton vulgaris (assembly GCF_964263255.1). Taxonomy (NCBI): domain Eukaryota; kingdom Metazoa; phylum Chordata; class Amphibia; order Caudata; family Salamandridae; genus Lissotriton; species Lissotriton vulgaris. Next base: position 791,904,681 of record NC_141698.1, read on the forward strand.
CGCAGACTGGCGGAGAACAACATACCCTCCTAGTAGAACCTATTTTTTACATAATTTTCCACCTCTCTGAGGCCCATATTAGTATGCTTAAATAGATTTGAAGACACCCTATCAAAAGTGGAGCTCTAATCTGGGGAGGGAAAGCATGCTGGCCAGTTGTATGCAGATAGGGTGGACAACACTAAAGATCTGCCTTCTTCAAGGAGGACATTTTCTCGAGGGGAGTCCATCATGAGGGACAGCTGATCACAACTCTCCAGGGCGGCTCCTAACAGTACCTCTGGGAGCACAATCCACCCTGTAGATGGAGCACAGAACAGTCACATTAATTGCTCCTATAGATTATTGAAAGGCAATAACGGACCAGAGGCCCCTCCTCAGGATCCTTGTGCTCAGTCAAAAAGCATGGATAATTGCTATTGCTGCCATTGTGTCCGACTCAATGGAGCAGGAGCTGGTTATGTTCCCTCATCCTAGTTCACCTCTCTCTTACCCATTTTCCTGAAGGGATCAAGGAATGATGCAAAATGTTATAGTCCTTTCTCTTTATTCAATGCCTCCGTTAAATTGCTGTGGAGAGTCTTGCTAGAGAGATTAGAACAGTGAGCAGAAGAAAATTAAATTCTTTTAAATGCCCCATATGGGTTCAGGAAAAGCCTCGGGATGGTTGAACAATTGCTCAACCTGAATCTTTTGATGGGGAATTAACTCCAACTTTTGGGCTAGGGATATATATCAATGGAGTGGAAGAAATACTGCAGGCGGTTTGCCTGGACACCAGCAGAATTCGGAGTCAGCAAATACAAATACTGTTGTATCCCAATGATGGAGCTATAATAGCGCTTACTCCAGCTAGCTTGCAGGTCCTGATCAACTCCTTCTCAGATTTTATGGAAGGGGTGGATATGAAAATCAACATAGCAAAAACCTACACTATGATCTGTGCGCAAGCATGGGAGAAATCTAATACTTTCCATACTAAGGGTAGGAAATTACAAAGCACCGATACCTTTAGTTATCTAGAGATTCATATATCCTCGAAACTGTATTGGAAGTGCCACAGGGAAACCTGCACATCTAATATGATAGGAAATAACAAAGGCCTCACCAGGTTCGCCTCTAAGTGAGGCTCTAAACCCATTATAATGCTTAAACTATTTCTGCTGTGATGTATGGTGTGGGGATTTGGGGGATGGTGGAGAATGGTATTTTGTAATCACTGGGATCTGGGGGGTGGGAAGCAATGTTATTTTGGAAGAAACTGGTGCGGGAGCACACTGCTTCACCTCCCAGCAGAGTCGCCCCTGGGAATCATGGTAGATGCAGTTCAGATCGACAAGCGAGTACACTTGGAAAGTCTTGAGTGTTTCACCAGGTGGGTGCAGATTAGTGCTGGCCATCTCTGGACACGTGTTTCTGGATTATTATCCGTCATCAGCAGAGATTAGGCAAAATTATTTGGGGTTGCTGAGCAGGCTGCCGTATTCTTGGAACGCAGTATCTCTCCAGGCACGCAGGTGCCTCTCCACGAGCTCGTCAGCTCAAAGCGGCTCGAAGGAGCCTTTAAGTAAGAAACTGGTGCGGGAGCACACTGCTTCACCTCCCAGCAGAGTCGCCCCTGGGCATCATGGTAGATGCAGTTCAGATCGACAAGCGAGTACACTTGGAAAGTCTTGAGTGTTTCACCAGGTGGGTGCAGATTAGTGCTGGCCATCTCTGGACACGTGTTTCTGGATTATTATCCGTCATCAGCAGAGATTAGGCTTGTGGCCCCACAGGGGTACCAATGGATACTTATAAGACAGAGCCTGAAATATGGGCCTGACAAAGGTCCTCAATGGAGCAGGAGCTGGTTTTGTTCCCTCATCCTAGTTCACCTCTCTTTTACCCATTTTCCTGAAGGGATCAAGGAATGATGCAAAATGTTATAGTCCTTTCTCTTTATTCAATGCCTCCGTTAAATTGCTGTGGAGAGTCTTGCTAGAGAGATTAGAACAGTGAGCAGAAGAAAATGAAATTCTTTTAAATGCCCCATATGGGTTCAGGAAAAGCCTCAGGATGGTTGAACAATTGCTCAACCTGAATCTTTTGATGGGGAATTAACTCCAACTTTTGGGCTAGGGATATATATCAATGGAGTGGAAGAAATACTGCAGGCGGTTTGCCTGGACACCAGCAGAATTCGGAGGCAGCAAATACAAATACTGTTGTATCCCAATGATGGAGCTATAATAGCGCTTACTCCAGCTAGCTTGCAGGTCCTGATCAACTCCTTCTCAGATTTTATGGAAGGGGTGGATATGAAAATCAACATAGCAAAAACCTACACTATGATCTGTGCGCAAGCATGGGAGAAATCTAATACTTTCCATACTAAGGGTAGGAAATTACAAAGCACCGATACCTTTAGTTATCTAGAGATTCATATATCCTCGAAACTGTATTGGAAGTGCCACAGGGAAACCTGCACATCTAATATGATAGGAAATAACAAAGGCCTCGCCAGGTTCGCCTCTAAGTGAGGCTCTAAACCCATTATAATGCTTAAACTATTTCTGCTGTGATGTATGGTGTGGGGATCTGGGGGATGGGGGAGAGTGGTATTTTGTAAGCACTGGGATCTGGGGGGTGGGGAGCAATGTTATTTTGGAAAGCACAAGAAATTGGTTTTTGGAAGATTGTTTGCTGTACCCCACTCAACCCCGGAAACTAACGTTCATTGGGTATTGGGAGTCAATTTTCTATCAGATACCTTAGAAATCAAACTGCTCTTATTACGGCGATCCCTATGGTCTAAATCAGAGACCACTTTACCAGATTAATCATTCAGGACTGTATGGGCTGAGACCAGGATAATAAATTTCTTTAGCTATGGCATATAAATTGGTTGTTGTTGGGGCTGGGGCAGAGCGAGAGAGACCTCTGGGTGTACCCGAGGTACCTCACTGGATAGTCTAAAAGGGACATAAAGGAGTATGTAATTAAGGCCTGGAGAGAGAAAGGGCCCAGTTAGATATTTACAAAAATGATCAGCTTGGTTCTAAGTTGTACCTTTCATTAATCCATAATACTTATTATAGGTACCTTTTACCATGCTTTCACCTTCTTATCTTTCATTGTAAAATCGCATTTCCATGGAAAGCAGGCTGGGGAACCATTACTCAGAAATGCCCCTGCGACAATCAGTCATAGCAGTCAACTCAGCGCAATACACGTTCCTGCAGGTTTCACTTAATCTCATTGAAATGTTAACTTAAACCGCCTTTTTTGAAGGAAAGAATTATTCACCACCATGAGGGTTTTAAGTACTTGTATGATTTAAGGGACATGACAATATGTTATAGGGTTGCTTTGTTCCTCTCCAAAGAGCTCTGCCTTGGAGACCCTATGAGTAATTTGGAAAATGAAATTAATTAGTCTAAATGTCCTATGATATTACTATGTGATTTGAACCTTGTTACTTTCAAAGTTTCATGACAGGTGTTTTTATCAGACATATTTTTACCAATTGTATTGCTTCGACATTTGCACATGTTTCATCAATTGGTGTTATACAGGGGAATAGATCATCTTATAGAACTTTATCATGTATCAATATGATCCTTTTATGGTTTGTTTAACTTGAACCGAATAAAGTTTGAATGACGATGAGCATAAAGTTCAGTTCCCAGTGAAAACTGGGCAAGCCAGAGACCTCAGTGGATGCCCTAAAAATCTGAAGTGGTCACTTGCACACTACTTTGTCTGTCCCATTGAAGGGATCATGACAGTTGGTCACCAGTGACTTTATCCTAACTAGATAATGTTGACTAAATCTCTGTTTACCATGGATTTCAAACCTGAATTTTCTGGACAGCACTTGTGAATCCATTGAGGTTTTAATTTTTTGTATGGGTTATTAGATTCTGGGATTTCTGAACTTTTGTGGGGCATCTTATATAGTTGTTCTATGTTGAAAACTAAGCAGCAGGGACTTCAACCCACTGATTTACCCTGTGTGATATCCAATGTCAGACCAGAGTTGGGTAAAGATTTCCCAAGCCTGCCTCCCTTGCACTAACAAAAATCCTTTTCAGGGAAAATTTCTTGCACAAGATAAGAGACAAGATGATGTCTGAAAATCCCTGAATAGTCTAAAAAGTAGCTCTAAAGGCATAACACTTGCTGTAGCTAACGTTATATCAAATATTGTACCAATCATTTAAGAGTTATTAGAACAATTGTGGTCATAGCTTGGTTCCATAAGGTGCTAACACATTAGTATTTTATTTACAGATTATAGCTCTATTCTATTGAATGATCTGTTATTAAAAGTTATTTTATATCTTAAAAGGCAAAGCACTTACTGGAAAATAAAGTTATTAAGTGTTATTTACAGTGCCACTCAACATGTAACTTGCATACTCTTACCACCTCCTAGAGAAAGCCTTGACTCTTTTCCTTTCTTACATAGAGTGAGAGAGAGAGAAGTGCCAAAATGGAGTAACTTGGTTATCCATTAGAAGTGCATTAATATTGTGCACCCTGGACATTGTTTTCAGCTACAGCATTGAGAGATGATACCTCCTACTAACCTCTAAATTATGAAGGATCACAATTTTAGTCCACACAATACATTCACAAGTATATTAATTTCAATAGACAACGTATATTTGAAATAAGTGCTTGATTTGTGCTGGTGTTTGGTGGGGTTTGGCACCGGCACTTAATTCTTAAAGCTACACTCATTTTTGACAGCCACCATTTGTGGCGCTGTCTGCCTGTTTTTGAGGAGAACAAACCAGTTTAGCAATTAAATATGCAATTACAATAATAATGATAGCGTGTCCACACCATTCTTGCAGCATTGGGTGGCCAAGAAGAGTCTGAAGTGTCAATGTGTGGAAGTACAGTGCTTATTCAGAAATGTTTACACAGACATATGATATCCAGTTGGTAGTTGTACAGGTGATGTACAGGTGATGAAGGGTCTTGTTTTAAGATCTTAGTAGCTGAAGTGGGTGATTGAGCTTTACTGGAATAGGACTGCATGGAGGAGGCACGTGGAGCAATAGGAGTAGCCATCTCTCCAGAGGAAGTGAGCTGTGCTAACAATCTAGCGTCTGTAATAGAACCACCAACAGGGGGAGATATAGACTTCTTTTTAGATGAAAAGATAAACTGCAGCTAGCTTCTTTAAGCTGTCCATACAGAAAGGGTGTAAAGCACAGAGCCAACCAGCACTATATATCATCAGCCAGAACTCCAGAGAATGCTAACATGTACCAGGTGATAAGGTGCCCAAACATGCCCAGCACAATGACATATAAGTAAACGGGAAAAAAAACTAAAAACAGGGCAGCAAAATATTCTGCATTATAATGCTGCCTAAGAAAGAAAGAAAAAGAAAACAATTTCAAAAAGCTTCCAGTAAACTCACACCACATCTTTCTATTGAGTACAGTCCAGAACATTCCAATATTGTGGCTGTTTCTGAGGAAATGGTCTCGGCGACAATATCAAGCTCGATATTGCTTGTTTCTTAAAGAAAATCAAGAGCTAAGCTTCCCTTCGTCTCCTGCTGTTTTCTCCTGTGAAAGTGACCATCCAAACAGCCTCAAGAATGTCAAAAAGGCATGTGGAGGTCCCAGTTAAGGGGAGCTCAGTCACTAGGCATCCGTCTTGTGTGATCCGAAGGCACCCCCCCCCTTAGAATAGTTTTGGAAGAGCTCATGGCAGCCCTCATTTGAGCAGCCATGTAGCAAACAGGGGCTTAGCCTTAGTGGTGGGGGCGGGGTTGTTTGCCTCGGTTGTACTGGAGTCCATCCTACTATGGTTCTGCAAAACCTGGCCAAGTAAAACCCTTTCAGAATTTGACTCTCACTAATAGTGAAATAGAGCACCCAAAGTCTTCTCAGGAAGGTAGTGTGGGGTGCACAGCTCAGAACTCAACTACTATTCCAACACCACAATAAATTAATGTTCAGCACCGTGCCTTATTTTAGTAAAAGAGAAGTATTTTTATCTACACACATAAAATGGAATTAATTTAGAGTGTCTCTTGGGCATACATCAAGGCGCAGGTGCAGATTGCCCTTTAGCCCAGTACATACAGCTCAGCTAAACAAAAGTCCTATTTCAGCACAGACATCAATCCTTTCCCAGCAGCCGATGATGATCTACAGCATATGTTTCTAATTCCCTCTAGCTTCTGGAATAAGACTTGCTGGCTGGAGGAACATCTCACAATAAGGAGCAGCAGTGCAGCACAACATCATCATCACCAACATCCTTGCAGAAAGATCCAACTGTGGGCAATGTGAACTTCTCCAGTGATTGCAGGACCTGCATCTGGTTTTCGAGTGAGGGACAGTTGATGGGCTGCCAAAGATCAAGGTGCACAGAGGCAGAAGGGCAGAAGAGTCTTTGGCTGCAGCAGCATGGTTTAGTCCAGACATGGTCTTTGGTTGAAGGGGAACAATCCACCTCTATTAAAGGTCTTGAGACAGCACCTCATTCTGCTTCGGGCGCAGTTATTGTCCACAGCGGTGACAAGCACTGCTTGTGATTCCTGCCTGGAACTGCTAACAAATAATAATAATAATAATAATAATAATAAGCATTTATTGAGCGCCTGGCTACACAAAGCTGTGTGTCCCCGCGCTGACTACAAAATGCAGACCCATCAAGAAGAGCTTGAACCATGATATGACAAAAGTTAGTATTTAGGGAAGAGGTGAGTTTTAAGTTTAGCTCTGAAACTCATTTCGGAGGGCTCCATCCGCAAGTGGATTGGCAGCGCATTCCAGAATTTAGTGGCCAGATAGCGAAAGGATTTTCCTCCCATTTTAGCTTTTGTGATGTGGGGGACTTTAAATAGCATCATGCCCGACGATCTTAGATCTCTAATCGGCCGATGGATGGCGATGAGACCTATCAGATAGCTTGGGCCTTTGTTTTGAGCGTTGCGATGTGCATAGCAGAGAGTCTTATATATGATTCTCTCTTTAATAGGGAGCCAGTGAAGTTTAGCAAGCGCGTGTTTGGTAGATGTTTTCCGAGGGAGACCGAGCACCAATCGTGCTGCTGAATTCTGTATGCATTGTAATTGGTGCAGTCCCTTCTGATTTAGACCAAGTAAGAGAACATTGCCATAGTCCAAGTGAGGGGATATTAAAGCATGGACTATGGTTTTTCTCGCTTCGGTCAGCAGAAGGTCAAGTACTTTACGAAGTACTTTTAAGGTGCCATAGCATTTGCTTGTCACCTTATTCACCTGGGCTTTGCCTGAGAGGTCGGCGTCCAGCATGATGCCAAGATTTTTCACTTTTTCCACAGGCATGGGTAATTCTCCTAGTTCGCTAGGCCACCATGCATGGGACCAAGCAGAAACAGCTTTACCTACTATCAATACCTCTGTTTTATCTCCGTTTAAACGTAGGCAGTTGGTATTCATCCAAGTCGCTATCGCTGACATACAGTTAGAGAAGTTGGTAGCTAAGTCTCTACTGTCTGGAGTTATTTTGAACACCAACTGAGTGTCGTCAGTGTAGCTGACAATGCCCACCCCAAATTCCTCCGCAATGTGTGCCAGGGGTTCCATGTAGATGTTAAATAAAGTAGGGCTCAGACTAGAGCCCTGTGGAACCCCATGGCTAACACCGCAATGAAGTTGGAATGTTCTGTCAGTGAGGTAGGACTGGAACCAGGTGAGAGCTAGGCCTTTTACTCCCATGTCTGAGAGTCGAGACAGCAGCGTTGAGTGCAGCACGGTATCAAACGCTGCACTTAAGTCCAGTAGGACCAACGCTGCCATCTCTCCCTCATCCACCATCTTCCGGATCTGTTCGGTAGAATACAGAACAGCTGATTCGGTTGAATGGCCTGATCTAAACCCTGATTGAGAGGGGTGGAGGAGCGATTCTTTCTCCAAAAACTCCATGAGTTGAAGATTGGCCACCTTTTCTATGATTTTGGCACAGAAAGGGAGAAGCGAGATCGGCCTTAAATTTTGGAGCTGAGAAATTGGGATATTAGGTTTCTTTTTTAAGGGTATCACTTGGGCAGATTTCCAATTTTTCAGGACATGGCCTTCCTGGAACGATAAAGTGATCATGTTGCTTATTTGATCAAGTAATATGTTTTCCATGACTGCTTTATACTGTTCCGGGGGGCAGGCATCCATAGGGGAGCCTGAGCAAATACCATTTATAATTTTCATTAATTCCTGTTTGTTAGGGGTCCTGAAGTTGGTGAAAAGGGGTTTATAGGAGAAGGAGCCTAGATTATCTACATTGTTTTTGACTATCCTGGTGCTACTTGAAAAAGTAGCATGGATTTTTTCTACCTTCTCCGCGAAGAAATCCGCTATCTGGTCGCATATCTCTGTGGAGTAGGTATCTTTAGTATCTAGGCGGGAAGAGATGGTAATTTCTCTGTAGATACCGAATAGTTCCTTAGTGGGGTTTTTAGATTCCACAATTCTACTTTTGTAATAGAAACTTTTTTCTAATCTTACCAATTTTTGATATTTTTTCAATTCGCTTCTGTAGTTTTCTTTGAGTTCCGGGGTATAGTTTTTCCTCCACTTACGTTCTATGGATTTACATAGGGCTTTAGCATTTTTAAGTTTCTCTGAGAACCAGGGGGCATTTTTGGTTTGTCGAGCTGGTGGTTTGGTGGTCCATGGAGCAATTTTGTCTAAAGCTTTGGTTAGCCAAGATTCAAAGTTATCCCATACTTCCTGTAGGGAATTTCCTGTTAAAGGAGGGTGCTCAACTAGTTCATGTGACAACAGTTCAGGAGTGCATTTTTTGAAGTTGCGACGTCTGTAAGGAGGCATTTTGGCATAAGTATTATTGATATATTTTCTAGCTATCTTGAATGGCACCATACTATGGTCAGACCATATTAGTGGGATGGGTGGTGAGGTGTTAATGCCTTCCCAGTTAGCGAAAATAGGATCTAGTAAATGCCCTTGTTGATGGGTGGGCAGGGTGGAGAGAAGTTTGAGATCGACCGAGTTAAAAGCATTCAGTAAAAGTTGAGCTTCCTTGGAGTGGCTATCCTCTAGATGGATGTTGAGGTCGCCAAGTATGATGACATTTTTGTGTCTGATGGCGAGCTGAGTGGCCAGTTCAATAAGTTGGCTACAGAAGGACAACGCTGCTCCAGGGGGTCTATATATAAGTAAGCCAATGATTGAGTTGGTAGCATCTAATTTAATGGTAAATCTACCACACTCACTATCCGTGATTTTTAATTCGGTTAATGTACACTCTAGTTCTTTTTTGCAAATCATTGCCAATCCCCCCCCCGTTGTCTCGGACGGTCGATTCTTAGAAGACAATAGTTGTTAGGTATAGCCTCTAAGATCTCCGGGGAGGAAGCTTCGTCTAGCCATGTTTCAGTAAGAAACATGGCGTCCAAGTCTTCATTGATCAAGATGTCATGAATTTCGGTTTTATGTTTAGGCATATACCTGCAGTTGAGTAATACCAATTTAAGGTTCATCGTTTTATTTGAAGTCAATGTAATCTTGGGAAGAGGTTGATAGCATGTGTTGCATTGTGCTGGTATGGACTCCGGGTCTATAGAGTGCATACAGTAGCAAGACAATGGCTTACCAAGTTTCAAAAGGTCAGCTTTAGTATAGTGGCGGCGATGTATCTTATTAGTAAGTGACTCTGTAGGTAATGGGGAGCAAGGTCTATGGAGTCCAGCCCTGCGCCCCGATCGTTCGCGGACGGGCGCAGACGGGCTGGACTCTGGCTTGACTCCGGCGCGCGATCGGCGCGCCCGCAATGCGCGTCCACTGCGCGGAGCTATATACGTATGTTTATATATCGTCGTCCGAGCGACGTTCCCAGCGAGCCCACACTAAGATGGCCACTGTCCTAATCACCCAGTCCCGGCAGATGACGGCCCTTAGATCGGCCACACCCACAGAGAAGGTCCGAGCAAGTAGGCTGCTCTTGTCTGGGGAACGGAATGAATCTCAAGGTACAACACACCTTTCCTCCTAAATAGTTATGGGCATAGTTCAATGGCAGAGTCTGGAATTATAGAATGCCAAAGTAACAAGATCGCGTTTTGTAGCTTCAGCGCGAAGGGAGGGGGTAGGACACACAGGGAAATTCAAACAATTCAAACAAATTTAAAATCAGAAGATACTGCACTCATGCTTCTAAGGGCACACAGATTGCTCTCCAGTCTTCCCTTTTCTGGGAGACCCACACATCACATGGGTCAAGCTGCATCCGGAGCTCCCTGATCAGTTACACCTCCTCCAGGGATTGTAGGCTCCTTCCCTCTCTCAGCAGCAGGCTCTCTTCTAGGTGCTTCAGGTCAGCCAAACAACTTCCTCCAGTAACGCGAGCCTGTCATGGATGCCCACCTCACAGATGGGAAGCTGGCTTTCAGACATCCACCAGCTCTGGTTGTACATGAGTCCCCTGAGTACTCTAGAGAGAACTCCCTTCCTTAGTCAAAGAGAATGTGTAACTAGAACAAGTGGGTTAGTCGCTCCGTTTTTTATAAATCAGAGCAGATAGTAGATGTGGTGTCTGCACTTTCAGAACAGGTTTGGGTATCGCTCCGGACTCAGCCTTTGTGTAAAGTGATGCTTTTCACAGTAGGGTAGTATCCAACCTGGAGCACCGACAATAGAGTCACAAAGAGGTGTGAGTTGTCTGTATATGGCTATCAATAGCCACAATGAACAGGGATCAAGGAAGAGACAAAAGGCTGGCCTCACCTTAACAACAGAGACTGTAGTCTCACCATTCACCCACCCCCCAAATTGGAACCCCCAGCTCTCCATTACACTGGCTCATTCGTACACAATACATGTACCACACAGGCCAGTTAACCAAATGCACAAAACATACACTTGAATAAAAGGACTAGTATCTGGGTTAGCACCTAAAAACAGAACTTTAGATGGGTGGGTCAGTAGACCTCCACTTTAGTGACAAAGATTAAAAGGACTATAGATTCAAAACATGGTATGCTGCCACCACAACTCTACATAATAAACCCATAACAGGGCAGTAGTCCACAGCCAGTACTAGAGATAGGACACCAAATACTTGCAGTAGGACACTCAAGACAGGGAATCCAACTGTACATTATTTAGGGAATATTCCCGCACAATAGCTTATATCTCCTGGAGTTCATGAAGGTCCTCACCTATGTTCCCTCTAAGCTGCACGTCTGGGCAGCTGCACACAGTGTGATTTTTCACAGTGCAAAGGGCCTTAAGGAGCTTGCAAAACAAAGGCATATCCTGCTGATAGGAGAAAGGTTCTCCATGAGCTGGTAATAAAAGTGATTTTTTTTTTAACTAAAAGGGGTTGGGCCTGTAACACAACCCAAACTAGGGCTCAACTATAGTTTTAAGCAAAAAGACATTTGGGTGTTTAAGTTATATTAGTAGCATTTAAGTAAAGACCACTTAGACAACTAAAGTGGTTTTGGTGTCTTTATTACACCTTCTTTATTCAATTACTTTTTGAATTTCACAGTCAAAATTTAGATCATGTCAAACGAAGAAGGACCGTCAATAAAGTGATTCAACGGAACATCAATACAAAGTGATTCAACAGAACATCAATACAAAGTGATTCAACAGAACATCAATACAAAATGACAACACATGACAATACAAAAATGACCAGTCCATGAATTATAAAAAACAACAGTGGCGGCACAGATTATTTACAATGTTCAAAGCTGCAGCCTGCCACAACAAGCTAGTCAGAAATATTACAATCACAACAGGCTAATTGCCCTGTGCTACTTTGTGGTCCAATGGGAATAGCGACTAGCAGGGTCAGGTCGATGCATTTCAGAACCCTTATTTTCTTTTGGGGTTCTCCTCAGGACCTGGACTTGGTCAGGCACTAAAACCTATACATAGAAATATGTATCAGGTTTGAGTCTCAAGAATGTAACAACCCTAACAACCTTATTTACCGAATTGGGTATGTCCTTACCGTTCATTAATGTGGGATGAACACGGAGGCGGTTGCCAATTATTGGCACTTAAGACCGCGTGAATTGTAGAGTTTCTAGAAAGGGCGAAAAAAAGTTGAGAACATGGATAAGCTGTGAGTCATTCAACTTATTTTATGGTGCACTCTATTAAAAAACAGCAAACGACTTCAAAGGAACTGTACACACAGCGCGTGGGCTAGTGCTCGTGATTAAAGCCCCATTGACTGGTGACATTTCATAAAATGACTTCCCCCATGCTTGACGGAGACACGAGCGAGGGTTGATTCTGTGGCAGTAGTGACCTGCGAGATCAAAGTTCATGTCAGTGTCTAACAACATACATAAATTAGAAAACACCATTGTAGCGAGGATGAATAATGATCATAACTCACTCGGCATGCATTTGAGTTGCGAGCGCTGCTGGCGACGGAAAGCTGATCAGTGCCCGTATAGTTTAGAAACATCTGTTCAAAGCAACGTTCAAGAATTATGTCAAGGCTTGTGTTTCTGCCATCGTGTTATGTCAGTGATTGTAATGGAAATATTTGAGACACTCACTTTGAATAGTTTCACTCATGGGCTCTTCATGCGGCGAGGAGCCGGTCGGGTCCCGTATTGTTTGCAGAGGTAAAAACAATAGTGGATAGTGTGTAAGTGTAAGCGCTTAGGATTCGGACATTAAGGTAATTGGTGTGTGATTCAGAAACGAGCGCGCAGGCTGACTTGCCTGTATTTTGGCAGCTTCTGCAGTTACAGCGCGTCCTGCGTAGCCCTTGCGTCCTCGGCATTTCGTCAATGCGGAGGTTTCACCGGTGCAGATCAGGCCTGACTTGTAGATTCTGTCATGGTCGGGTTGCTTTGGAGGCTGGTATTTGGAGTTCTTTTACAGCAACGCTGTAGATAAGTGAACAATGATGTCTCAGAAATGCATGAGGATTCTCATTTGTCTCAGACATTTCATTCAGTCCCAGCAAGGCAGTGTTAAATCTCATAATTAAGTAGGCGGCTCTTTGGAGGAGTGTTCTTTCCAAGTCACTCCCTTTGGAGTTGGGTTTAGTCACACAGAGTACGGTCCAACGGAAGTCTTTCTCAGTGTGTTGGAATTGTTGAAAATACGCAACAAGAGGGGCATTTGGTACTTTATTCTTGATCCTAGAGTGATGTTGGGATATGTGCTACCTGATTTCTTGCGATGTTTGCAAATATAAATCAGTGGGTATGGGCAAGCAATTCCGTAAACCACATTTTTGGTTTTGCATTTTTCAGATCCATTGGTGCAATCTGTACCTTCCATGGTTGAGCTACATGCTTGGCAATTCCCACATTTATGATGTCCTAAAATGGGTTGCAAATTCAGGAAGGGGAGTAGCGAATCGGGTTTTCTCTGAGGTTCATCTGATGCCCGAATAATGCGTTGGCCGATGCTTGCATCCTTTTTCATTGCAAAAAGTGCTATCTGAAGGTATTTATCTACATCTTTTATCAAGTGCCAATTCTGGTGGATGATTTTCTTGAATGAATTAATGTAGGGGCCAAACCCACCCAAACCCACACATTTCTGAAAACCAGACACCCTGGGGAGTCCAATGAGGTATGGCTTGCGTGGATCCCCCAACATTTTCCTACCCTGCAAACCTCAAATTTAGCTGAAAAAAGCACATTTTCCACATATTTTTGTGTGGAATCACCGTGCCCGCATAAATGTCCTACCCCACAGCATTCTCCTTAGTGTCCCAAGGAAAATGATACCTCACTTGCATGAGGGACTAATGCAGAATTGGCTAAAACATTTTTTTTTAAATGTAGCGCTTAGAATTATCAGTGCTACACCCTTAATCCAAATGTTTTGGGCTCTTCCTAGTGACAGGCCCTTGCTCCACCCACACAAGTGAGGTATAATTTTACTCCGGAGACTGAGGGGAACACTGTGGGGTAGTACATGTGTGCGAGCATGGTGATTCCACCTAAACCTATGTGGAAAATGTGTGCTTTCCAGCTAAATTTGAGGTTTTCAGGGGATTCTGGGTAGGAAAACATTAGGGGATCCACACAAGCCATACCTCACTGGATTCCCCAGGGTGTCTAGTTTTTAGAGATGTGTGGGTTTGGTAGTTTCCCAAGATGGTCGCTGAGCCCGGGGCCAAAAACCCAGGTGACCCCCCCCCCTTGCAAAACCAGGCTGTTTTGTGATAGGTCTTTTTGATGTCTACTCGATATGTTTTGGGCACTTGCCTGTAGCGGGTACTTGACCCACCCACGTGAGTGAGGTATCATTTTTATCGGGAGTCCTGGGGGAATGCTGGGTGGTAGGACATTTGCGGGTCCCGTAGATTCCAGAACTTACGCGGATCCCCTAAAGTTTTCCTACCCAGAATGCCCTGTAAACCTCAAATTTAGATGAAAAAAACACTTTTTTTTCTCAAATTTCTGTGTGGGAAAGTTCTGGAATCTATTTGGATCCATAAATTTCCTACCACCCAGCGTTACACCAGGTCTCCCGATACAAATGATACCTCACTCTTGTTGGTGGGTCAAGTACCCATGACAGGCAAGGGCCCAAAATGTATTGTGGAGACATCAAAATTACTTATCACCAAACAACCTGGTTTTGCAAGGGAGGTCACTTGGGTTTTTGGCCCCGGGCTCGGCAGCCATCTTGGGAAACTATCAAACCCACACATTTGTGAAAACTAGACACCAGAGGGAGTCCAGCGAGGTATGTCATACGTGGATCCCCCAAAGTTTTCCTACCCAGAATGCCCTGCAAACTTCAAATTTAGCTGAAAGAAAATCACATTTTCCACAAATTATTTGGGTGGAATCACTGCGCCGGCACAAATGTCCAACCCCACAGCGTTCCCCTTAGTCTCCTCAGTAAAATGACGCCTCACTTGTGTGGGTGGGGCATGGGCTTGTGACTGGGAAGAGCCCAAAACATAGGGAATAAGGGTAAAGCACAGAGAATTCTAAGCGCTATATTTATTTTTTTAATGTTACATTTTTAGCCAATTCTGCATTGGACACCCACACAAGTGAGGTATCATTTTACTCGGGACACTATGGAGTAGGACATTTGTGCCGGCACAGTGATTCCAAACAAAAATATGTGGAAAATGTATTTTTTTCAACTAAATTTGAGGTTTGCAGGGGATTTTAACAAGGGAAACGTTGGGGGATCCTCGCAAGCCATACCTCATTGGACTCCCCAGTGTGTCTAGTTTTCAGAAATGTGTGGGCTTGGTTGTTTTCCCTAGGTGGCGGCCAAGCCTGGGGCCAAAAAAACAGGTCTCGCCCCCCAAAACCAGGTAGTTTTGAAACAGGTAATTTTGAAGTCTCCACCGCACGATTTGGACCATTTCCTGTTGCTACACAGAAATGTGAGAAAAAATGTAATTTTTCAACAAAATTTGAGGTTTGCAGGGGATTCTGGGTAGGGAACTTTGGGGGACCCACACAAGCCATACCTTGCTGGACTCCCCCGGGTGTCTAGTTTTCAGAAATGTGTGGGTTTAGTAGGTTTACCTATTTGGCCGCTGAGCCCGGGGCCAAAAACTCATGGGACCCCCCTTGCATAACCAGGTTGTTTTGTGATAGGTAATTTTGATGTCACCTCAATAGGTTTTGGGCCCTTGCCTGTCGCGGGTACTTGACCCTCCCATGCGAGTGAGGTATCATTTTTCTCAGGAGACCTAGTGGAACGCTGGGTGGTAGGAAATGTGTGGATCCATGCAGATTTCAGAACTTTCCCACACAGAAATTTGAGAAAAAAGTGTTTTTTAGCAAAATTTTAAGTTTGCAGGGAATTCTGGGTAGGGAAATGTTTGCGACCCATGGAAGTTATACCTTGCTAGACTCCCCTGGGTGTCTAGTTTTCAGAAATATGTGGATTTGGTAGGTTTCCCTAGATGGCCGCTGAGCCCGGGGCCAAAAACTCATGGATCCCCTTGCAAAACCAGGTTGTTTTGTGATAGGTAATTTTGATGTTGCCTCAATAGGTTTTGGGACCTTGCTTGTTGCGGGTACTTGACCCACTCACACAAGTGAGGTACCATTTTTCTCGGAAGACTTTGGGGAATTCAGGGTGGGTCCACACAAATTCCACAACTTTGCACCACAGAATTGTGAAGAAAATGTGTTTTTTGGACAAGTTTTGAGGTTTGAAAGGGATTGTGGGTAACAGAACTTGGTGAGAGCCAGACAAGTTACCCTATCCTGGATTGCCCTGGGTGTCTAGTTTTCAAAAATGTATATGTTTGTTAGGTTTCCCTAGGTGCCAACAGAGATGGGGTTCAAAATCTACAGCTAGGGACTTTACCAAAAAGGGTCCGTTTTCACTGTGAAAATGTGGTGTGTCCACATTGCATTTCGGGCCGTTTCCTGTCACGGGCACTAGGCCTTCCCACACAAGTGAGGTACCATCCCTCTGCTGTCTGCAGCAGAGGGATTTTGTACCCTTGTCCTCACAACGGAATGGTTCCTTCATGAGCACCGCAGCATCGATGCCCATGACGGAAAAATTCCTTCATGAGCATCGAAGGGGTTAAGACTAAATGGAGAGCAGATCAGAAACCTGGACTTAACAGCCTTGTGTTGAAGTTACATTTTTTAATTAACTAGTAATATTAGAACGGTTTTAGAGTATGAACTATATTCTGTTGACATACCATTATTATCTCTGCTAGCCAGCTGCCACTTAAAAGGACTGGGCACAATATAGACAGGATGGAAGTGGAGAAACATCTTGGGGCTGTACAGATGGACGTTTACATGTGTTGGTTCCTGTAGCACTTGAGCATCTTCCGCTCTCGTAGAGGGGGAACCAGAGACCCATTCAACCAAGTTCTGGCTCAGGAGAGGATATTTTGTTGTTCTGCAGTGTGCATTGGAATCGCCAGACATAGTAAGGGTGTACCCACAATGCATATACCCAGTAATGGAAATGCATCACATTGTAGTAGCAAAGGGTATGGGAAGCGTGCAAATTGTACTAAGATTGGCTAGACCTTAACACCAGTGTCTGACTGATTTACCCTTTAAAATAATCTGCTTGACAACCCCCTCCAAGCGATCTGAAATCAAGACTTCCTGTCTATAGTGTAGGATTATGGCCCACAGCTCTTGCAGCTCACCCTGCAAGGTTTGGTAACCAGCCTACATCTGGCAAAAGAATGAAGTTTGCAGAGGCAGATTTGAAACTATGAAGACTTTTCTTCTAGGTGGCAATGTGCAAGAGTTTTTGAAAAATATTGTTATTTGAAGATTTTCACACTTGGAGAACCATCATTATCAATGTTATCATAATTTTCCAACTTTTTATAAATCTAAGCTTTTTGAAGGGGAAGATCAAGGTGACAGCAATACCACTTATCTAAAATTTTTGAAACATTGTGGAGCACTTTTAAGCTAAATCAATCCCTATTGCACATAGGTTAGCTTCTCTCTTTTAGACTTGGGGCCAGTTATAACTACACTTTCCACTAGTTGTGGTAAATAATTGATTACCCTGTCATAATTTCTATACATTAATAAGGATTGCTCATAAAATGAGAGGCAGAGTCCGTGGTGTCCGATTCAAAAGGGCTTTATTACAATAGCTCGAGCTAATGGAGAATCGGGTTCCATCACCACTAAGGTTCAGGAAGGGTCGTCATCTAAATCTTTATTCACATAACACATTATATATACTTAAACCATACATTGCATTGAATAGAGAAGGCGGAGCGCTCCAGGCGGAGCAAGTGAAAGAGAGAGATAAGAACACATGGGCGTGAAAGAAGGCGTACACGTGGGTGTTCACTTGATGAATCATAGGTGTGTCATAGGTGTGTGGATGCATAGAGGAGGTCTACATGGTCAGCAGGAACCTTTACCCTACTTGTGCGCGCAAAACTGGTCATGACGTGAAATTGACGTGTAACTGGGGGAAGCTGGGGGGAGCTGACTTTAGCACTAGTAGAGGAGTCTGGGATGTCAGAACGACCTGCACCTTTGGCATATCTGATATCTTGTGTTTGGAGGATGTATTGTCTGAAGTAAACGTCTCTCGAGCAAAAGGCTGTTCATCACTAAATGCTAGTGTGTGCATATATTTCTTCGTGCATTGCGCGGGGCCATGGGCCTTCTATGGAAACGGGTTCAGTAAATCACTCGAATGGAGACAGGAAGGCTAGGCCCTATCTTCTGCAGGCGGAATATGTTTACCCCTTTCGTTAGTCAGGAATGTGTTTCTGTGGAACGGAGCAGATAACTGTAGGCAAAATACTGTCTTTGGCAGGCCAGGCTGGGCACCTCTCGGCTGAGCAGGAAGTAAGTGAGAGGTCAGGGATACATAACTAAACTGCAGCTTTCAGAGTATCAAGAGGCTCGGAGCCTGAATTCGGGTCCTAGCTCGGCTGAGCCACAAAACGAGTTCATCTCGACTTTTAAACGTGTACCATGTAAATGCGTTGGCAACATAGGCCAAGTGAAAGAATTAACGTTTCATTCATGGAGGGCCTAACAACTGACATGCTAACATTGGATGGAAATGCAGAGGCATTATTATTACAGGCATGAGAAGGGAATTACATGATGACTTGGACATACATGGGGCATAGGTACATGTATAGGGTGCGAGTGGGGGACACACTGACCACGTACAATTTCTATTTCCTCATTCCCTCCTTGTCCCCTACTGTGCCCTTCAGGACACATCTATCTTCATGAGACCATCTATTTGTTCATATAGCATCATTTGCTCGTCTTTTTTCATTCGTGCACGGGAACGTGAACGTGAACGGGGAATACAGGCAGTGGCACACAAGCCGCAAATCGCTGGGCCACATTGCATACAGAGACAGCAACTGAACACTACGAGCAGTATTATTCCCAGGAAGGACAATACTGTCCAACCCCATCCCGTTATTACACTCCAGAGCCAACCGGACCAAGACCATGGGTCCTGATGCATTTCACGGGCTATCTTGTGGAGTCTCATTATTGCTGCATACACTGATGGCGCGTTATTTGGAATAAACACACAACAACTGGAGCCAATCACTCTACAAGCCCCGCCCCTATCGGCCAGGATGACGTCAAGAACAAGGCGGCTCTGAAGAGCAACAAGCCCCATAGCAGACTGCTCCTCGATCAAGTTACCTAAGGCAGAAGTAGTCTCATTCACTACTGCTTCCAGTGTTCTTGTTAACCTGCGTATTAATTTACTGTTTTGGACGGGACCTACGAACCAGAAATATCCTTTAATGAAATCTTTATATTGCTCCCACGCTGACTCAGTCTGATCGACAACCGGGGAATCGGTCTCCCTCTTGTGTCTAACATGTACTAGTCGTGAGTCTCGATGATAATGGGATGGGGCTAGAAAAATAGGTGGCAATAAGAACGCTATATAACACGTCCCACCCCAGTCTAAGGGCAGACGTACATAGGCTGTCTGACCGCAAATGAAATAGGAATGGCGGGAAGCTTTAAAAGTATACTTTCCTTTATCATTGGATTCGACCACAGTATTACAATCACTGTGTCCTAAGTGTACCGAACCATTCTTTCTAACGCATAATTCACCTCTTACTGGTAAGACTGTTATAAACGGTGAACCTGTATTTGTCTCGGACTGGACACTCAGAATCATGAGGCTAAGGGAAACATTTCCTAATTCGTACACTTCGTTTTCTAGATCTGTTCCTTTCCTTTGGGGAAAACCATCTTTGTCGGGAAAACATGCCTTATTCATTACTATATTCAGGTCCCCCCAAATCCATTCACCCTGGGAATCTGTGAACTTTCTGTCTTGTAAAGATGACATTCAAGCAAACCATGCTTCGCACGAACCATTGTGCGAAAACGGATAAGGAAAGAGGGGCAGAACTCCCTTCGTTTTCTGATAAGGTGGGAGTCGGCCACATACCCAGCAATTCGTTACATTGCTGGCCTGGTGAGAATGGTGTAACATACGAATAAAAGTATTGTTGCGCAGTACTAGTCGATATGATAATTCATGGGGCGGCAGGTCACTGAATGTGTGCTCTACAGTGTCATGGAAGGTAGAATGTATATGTGAACCAAGAGGAGGAAAGAAAACATGTAGCGTCAAGCTTATACATATAATCGATATACTGAGAAAAAACATAATGATCAGAGTTACTATGCATCTGCTGCGTAAGTTTTTGCAGTATTTTTCTTTCATCTCTCTCTGCCTATCTCTCTGTCTATTTGGGTCTACGATCTTATACATGTCAGGAACCTGTCTAACCGCTTCACCCGAGGGGGACTTAAACAATTAAACGCTGTCTGACTTACTAGATCGTAGCTTTAATTTGTACTCTTGTTGCGGAGTCTTTTCCAGCAAAGGGAGTTTTAAGTCACTGATATCAGGGCAGTCCTTAGAGTCTTTTACTGATCCAAGTCCATGGAAGCGTTTCACGTGGTGGGCATGGATCCAGCCCTTCCTCCCCTCGACCTTGACGGCGGTCCTCGTCGTTAGTAGTACCAGCTTCGGTGCGCGCCAGTGGGGTTCGAGAGGACTTGAACGATCAAAATTCCGGATAAAAACAAGATCCCCAGGGACAATCGAATGCTCCTTCACCTGGGTGTTGTCGGGAAAGGCAGCTGCAACCTGTGAACGACAAGAAAGGAGTGCAGACATCAAGGAAGCCAGGTAATCTGTCAGCATATTACTGTCGACATCAGTTATTCTTTTTGGCATAGGCATACCCCACATATTCGGTGGTCTACCAAAAACCACCTCGTACGGGGACAGTCCTATTCTGGAATGAGCTACCATACGCATGTAAAAGAGGGCAACCGGCAAGGCTACCATCCAATCCACGCCTTTTTCTGCACAGACTTTCACTAACTTTGTTTTGAGTGTCTGATTGTGTCTCTCTACGAGATTCGTAATTCGTTGTGTCTCTATAACTTCAGTATCAGTGGTCACTGCATATGCGGCCACTAACTCTCCTGTGCTTGTTCTCATGCATGAACCATCCACATAAAGTGTCAGGTCAGGGTCTGGTAGTGCAATGTCTGTCAAGTCTTGTCTTGGTTTCGTCACTGTATTAATTACTTCAACACAGTCATGTGGTGCAGGGTCTGTTGTGCTTGAAGGTAAAAGTGTAGCAGGGTTCAGAGTATTGCATCGTCTGATCTCTATGTGTGGCTGGAACAATGTCAGTTCATATCCTGTCAGTCTTGCTATAGTCAGGTGCTGTGTCTGAGTCCTATTCAAGAGAACTTCCACTGAGTGTGGAACCTGTACTGTCAGGGGATGTCCTAACACAATGGAATCGCTTTGTCTGATTGCTAGAGCTGTTGCTGCAACTGATTTTAAGCACGCAGGCAGAGCCTGGGCCACCGGATCCAATGTACTTGAAAAGTAAGCACAAGGCTTGTGTTTTCCTGCTTGATCTTGTGTAAGGACAGATAATGCTGTGCCTTTGCGTTCAGTGACAAAAAGTGTAAAAGGTTTGCTGTAACATGGTGTCGCTAAAACTGGTGCTTGACATAGAGCTTTTTTCAATTCATCAAATGCGAGTGTATGTTCCTGAGTCTAAGGGAGGACAGTCGAAGTCGCTGCCTCCTGTGTTGTCAACTGTATGAGTGGTTTGGCTAGATGTGCATACTGGGGAATCCATTGTCTGCAGTAAGAAGTGAGGCCAATGAAGGCCCGTACTTCCTTTTGTGTCTTGGGCTGTGGAAGATTTGCAATTAACTGAATGCGGTCTGGTGTCAGCTGTCTACCCCTCTTGGACAGCAAGTGTCCAAGGTACACCACTTGCTGGGCACAGAATTGTAACTTTGAAGGGGACACTTTGTGCCCCTTGTCTGCCAGGAAATATAAGACTGTCAGTGATGCACGTTCACAGTCTCGTTCTGTTCGTGCTGTGTTCAAAAGATCGTCCACGTATTGGAGCAGTGCGGTGTCAGTAGGCATGTGAATACTGTCTAGTTGTCTTTTCAATGCTTGACTGTAAATACTAGGACTTTCTGTGAATCCTTGAGGAGCCCTCGTAAATTTAAAGCTACGTCCATTTAAACCGAATCTGAAGAGGTACTGGCTCTCTGGATGGATTGGGACACTAAAGAAGGCGTTCTTGAGATCGATTACAGTAAAGAACGTCGCTTCGGAATCAATTGCAGTCAATAATGAAGAAATGTCTGGGACTTCTGGGTACTGGGGTATTATGCATTTGTTCAGTTCTCGGAGGTCAATCACAAGTCTGTAGGCTGGTGGTGCATTTGGGTCAGTTCGTTTAAGAATCGGAATGATAGGAGAATTACATACACTTGAGTCAGTTTCTACAACCACTCCCTGTGCAATGAGTTCATCAACAATTTTCAGTAAGGCTGCTACAGCATCAGGTGGTAACTTGTATTGTCGGATTCGTGGCAGTACTACTCCTGGTTTGAGTGTGACACGGTGTGGTGTAATGTGCATGTAACCTACATCAGTCGGACCTTGCGCCCATAAATGCTGTGGTACATTCTGGAGTCTGGGATCAAAATCTCTCAACACATAATGTTCTTTAAAATCACGTAAAAACAATCTCACTCCTTCCGGAGAACAACAAATCACAGCTCCTAGTTCTTTCAATGTCTTTATACCAAGCAAGTTTTCTGGACATGACTTAGTAAGTAACAAGTCTGTAGTACGGGACAATGGACCGACTCCTAAGGGAACTGGCTTTGACACTTCGTTAACAATAGGTTTTCCTGAAAATCCCAGGGAAATATTCTGTGAGCCTGAGAGGGGTGCCCCTGGAACCTCGTCATGACTGATGGTAGTTCTGCTCGCCCCTGTGTCAATTAAAAATTTTCTGTCTTTTCCCAATACACGACTATGTACATAGGGACCTTCTTGATCTACAGGAACCTCAATAAGGGGCAAGCCAACCTCCCTCTCTAGGCTGTTTCATGAGTACTGTTGATACTCTGGATAGTCTGACTGTGCGTACTGGTACATTTGTTGCGTGACATGTTGTGTGGCAGCTATAGGTTGAGGTACAGCTACTGTCTGTTGCGTGTTCTGTGGCGCTTGCATGTTATGCGGGGTGTTATCCTGTCTAGGAGGACGCGGTCTTTCTTTCGTCTTGCCTGTAGCTATATTGTGTTTCAGGACAGCACATTCATTTACATAGTGACCTGGTTGCTTGCAATAATTACAATATCCCTTGACAGGTGCCGTGCCCTTTTTATGGCCATCAGCTGGTACTGATTGTGCAACTAGTACTTTCATTTTTGTATCTTTCATGCGTCTCTTTTCGTGTTCCTGTTCCTCTCTAATTCGGTTTTGATGATATTGTAACATTTGTAACATTTGGGAAGGACTGTTTGCTTGCCAGGTACTCTCAACCTTCAGTACTCTATTTTTGATCGGGGGTAAGGAATTCTCTACTAATTTGCTCACAAAAAGATGTGGGTACGATTCACTATTCGTCTTCAGGCCACTATTAATAATGAAACATTTTTCGAATCTAGAATAAAAGTCACTAGTGTCTTCATCTGGTTTCTGTTTACAGGCTGAAATAGCATCCCAATCTTCCTTTTTAGTAATCAATAATCTCGGCAAGACCTGTATCAATAGTTCAGGTAGTGCTTTAGCTTTGTCCCCAAGACCAACACCAGGGCCTCGGAGTTTATCTTCATCTTCCAATTCTGCCCAACTGATCTTTTTCTCTCCCACCTCCCAGTCTTTTTCTTTAAGCTTTTCATAAATGCCTGCTGGTAATAGTACTTTCAATAATTTAATGATATCAGCGTATGTGTAATCCTCTATGCGGAGAATGTCTTTTAATTCACGGTGGAATCCCCCCGGGTCTTTATCATGACAAGGCAGTAATTTTTTCATTTCCAGTATTTCTATTTTCGTCAAGGGTGTGTAAACATATACTCGTTGAAGCTCATTGGTTGCATTCCTAACGGGATGTACCTCTCGTAGGGGGTTCTGTCTGTCTATGTGGAAGGTCTTTCTGTCGCGGTGTGGGGCAGGAATCAAGTGCGTGGTCAGAAAAGTCAAGTACTTATGTCGTTGGTCTAGAATGATATTAATTAATTTGGTACCTAGGCCTCTCCATCTCGCTAGGAGTAAGTCGTCCAGTAATTTATACAAGGGACCTGGATCAGAATGCTGGCTCTCGTACAATGTGATTAGATGTTGGACCATGTAAATACCAGCTAAACGCTGTTCTTCCAAAGGAAGGCTTAAAAAAGTTTGCGCCACTACGTCATCATTATATATATTCGAATTACAAGCCCATTGAACGGCTGACCGGGCTAGTTCCTGTTCATGCATAGTATGAGGTTCATCGCCTCCTACTCGTCTTTTCAGTGCATTCTCAGTAGCTTGGAAAAGGTGTTCAAGAGAATATCTTTCTGGTATGGGAGGGCCATGTTTACTGTAATCTAGGCCTTTAGGCCTGTCAAACTGTCTCGCCCTGCCTACATAATTCATTTTATCTATTTCCTCTGTTTCTGGCTCATCCTCTCCAGAGGCGAAATCGTCCTCTTTCTCGGCTTGCTCTTTCTTGTGTAAGTTCAGAATTTCTTTACGAATTTTCCTGTACATATATTCTATCTTTGACATTGTATCATGTTTACCGGCAGCTATGTTGTCACTCCAATCAATCATACCTTTATCTGGCTGGTCTTGTTCCCTGATCAGACAATTAATCAAAAAACGTAAAAGCATGCCTTGAATCTCCACCTTTCTATGTGCCATGGCCTCATGTATACTTTCAGGTCCCTCCCCCGTTCTAATGAAGTGGTATATTTTGTCTAGATGTTCCTTCATGCCTGGTAATGTGATCAAATAGTCTGCAACGCGTCTTAATCGTACTGAGTACATGAGCATTGAGCTTACACCTGGTACTGGATCATATATACAATTTGAAATCGTTACAGTTTGTCTAAGAGGTGTTGTTGTCGTTTTTGGCGTTCGTTGTAGTGCTAATTCTCGTAGTGCTCGTGATGGTGGCGGTGTGTGCAGTATGTCTGTGGTGGGCCCCCCTCCCATTGCCCCTTGACTTGAGTCCCCTTGGCTTGAATCGTCTTTCACTGTCAGTGTCACTACTGGTGCGGGTTGATCTTGTGATACGGGCGGATGGCGAAAAGGATTGTTAGAGGTGTTGACAGGAGGAGGAGGGGGAGGATAATCTGCATTAACATAATCCGGAGCGGCGTCTTCCAAATAGGAGGAAAGAAAAATGTCAGCTGCTGTCTGTTTATGACTACGGATTTTAGTCGGGATCAATGGTGGTGGCGAATTACTAGGTACTTCCGGGGTCACCTTAGGTAGTCCTTCGGCGAGGACGGGATACATGCCCTTAATAAGGGCATTTCTCTGTCTATCTACTTGTTCTGCCTTAACCCGTTCACCTTCTTCCTTTTGCTCTCTCAGCTTGGGCTCTGGTCAGGATGGTCCGCAACCCTCACCGCCTCGTGTGGATGCCTGGTCGCAGTCTCCGTCTCCTCCGTGGGCCTGAGGGAGTAGGTAGGAAGCCCCGCTGTCGTGTACACTTGAAGTCCGTCACGGCTATAGAAGGGGTCTGGGGGCTGGACCTACATCGCCGGCGCGTGGGGAAGGGGACTTGTCCCTATTCGGGCGCCAGATTAATGTGGTAAATAATTGATTACCCTGTCATAATTTCTATACATCAATAAGGATTGCTCATAAAATGAGAGGCAGAGTCCGTGGTGTCCGATTCAAAAGGGCTTTATTACAATAGATCGAGCTAATGGAGAATCGGGTTCCATCACCACTAAGGTTCAGGAAGGGTCGTCATCTAAATCTTTATTCACATAACACATTATATATAGTTAAACCATACATTGCATTGAATAGAGAAGGCGGAGCGCTCCAGGCGGAGCAAGTGAAAGAGAGAGATAAGAACACATGGGCGTGAAAGAAGGCGTACATGTGGGTGTTCACTTGATGAGTCATAGGTGTGTCATAGGTGTGTGGATGCATAGAGGAGGTCTACATGGTCAGCAGGAACCTTTACCCTACTTGTGCGTGCAAAACTGGTCATGACGTGAAATTGACGTGTAACTGGGGGAAGCTGGGGGGAGCTGACTTTAGCACTAGTAGAGGAGTCTGGGATGTCAGAACGACCTGCACCTTTGGCATATCTGATATCTTGTGTTTGGAGGATGTATTGTCTGAAGTAAACGTCTCTCGAGCAAAAGGCTGTTCATCACTAAATGCTAGTGTGTGCATATATTTCTTCGTGCATTGCGTGGGGCCATGGGCCTTCTATGGAAACGGGTTCAGTAAATCACTCGAATGGAGACAGGAAGGCTAGGCCCTATCTTCTGCAGGCGGAATATGTTTACCCCTTTCGTTAGTCAGGAATGTGTTTCTGTGGAACAGAGCAGATAACTGTAAGCAAAATACTGTCTTTGGCAGGCCAGGCTGGGCACCTCTCGGCTGAGCAGGAAGTAAGTGAGAGGTCAGGGATACATAACTAAACTGCAGCTTTCAGAGTATCAAGAGGCTCGGAGCCTGAATTCGGGTCCTGGCTCGGCTGAGCCACAAAACGAGTTCATCTCGACTTTTAAACGTGTACCATGTAAATAAGTTGGCAACATAGGCCAAGTGAAAGAATTAACGTTTCATTCATGGAGGGCCTAACAACTGGCATGCTAACATTGGACGGAAATGCAGAGGCATTATTATTACAGGCATGAGAAGGGAATTACATGATGACTTGGACATACATGGGGCATAGGTACATGTATAGGGTGCGAGTGGGGGGCACACTGACCACGTAGTTTTTCTATTTCCTCATTGTGCAAAGTCATCAAAAATGATGCATACCAATGCAAAGAATGTATTTATTTACTTCCAAGTGCAAAACCTGTTTTGCACTGGAAAGGTGCCTAGAAGGAACACAAAGCGATGATTTGTGCTGCTTTGCTTTACCTTATGGCAAGGAGGATCCCTTGGGTGGTACGTTAGAGTTCGCATGCAACTACATGCAGTGCCCTATCTACTAACATTTGTAGACAGGGCTTTAAGCCAAAACATTGTACCTCCTTGAGACAGGCGCAAATAAAGAGGAAAGTTGTATTCTCTCCAAACGTGTCTAACTTTGTATGTTTGGTACATGATACCACAAACATACAAAGTGTGAAAAGTAAGGTTAAACATAGTATTTTGTCCAGCAGGGGTACCCGCCCAGTACAAAGCTTATTTTAGGCACATGAAGACACCTTTGCAGTATGGTCCAAAAGTGCGCGTGTGGAGCTAGGCAGCCAGAAAGTGCTGCATCACTTAGAAAGAGAGGATCAGTGCCACATCTGTGTTGGCATGTTGTTGTTCTGATCCCTTCCTTTCATAAAACACTGTACAGTAAACTTTGGTTGATGCACTGTATTGCATGAAAAATTCTTGATTTAATAAAGTCAATAAAGTGTGGTAGTGATCACATCTAGTAACTTGTACTCCTGATGTCTCTCTGATTCACTTGTAGACTAAAAGTTACCATAAAAGTTAGTCATCTTGAAGGTTTCATTCCCAGTAAAAAAAACCGTGTCAACGGTGACTGATGGAGAGAGTATTCTTCAGGAATAATGAATTTTTTCAAGATTCTCTTGTTTTTTTATGTTAGAAAATGCTCCCAGGAGTCACCCAATAATACTGTGCTAGTCCCATTATGGTTTCCAGTGGGTCAATACCAATATAACAGTCTTGCTTCTTGCATTTGTATGTTTGCAGCAGTTTGCTTTGAAGCCTCGTTAACATCTTCTTAGTAAACCAGCCTTGCTTGCATCCCGAAGGAAGCTCTAGTCTCCTACCAGGGTTGGACTGACCTAAAGGGCAATCAGGTAGTGCCAGAAAAGCTGGTCTGACAGGTCAGCATGTGGGCCATGTTTTGGGCTGCTTCTGGACATGTTTTATATTCCGGCAGGTCGTTTTTTCCTGTTGATTTCTGATATCACCTCACACATTGCCTGCAGCAAACACAAATATATGTAGTCTCTCAAACCTTGCAAAGCAACTATACGGCTTGCCTTTACAAGTTCAAAATTGGCCCGATTTACAAATGTCGCCATCTGTTTTTTAGACTATTGATTTGCTAAAAGGGGGCACTTTTACTCTGGTGCCCAGGCCTATTTTCTGTCCTAGTCCAAACCTGACTCCCATCACTCCAACATCTCTCTGGTCTTGTGGTACCTCATACTCCGCCGCTCATGCTACAAATAGTGAATGTCAGGTGAGACAGTACATAGAGTGGTCTTCCTTGCACAGGACTGTGGGAAGATCACATCTAAGGGGCACTGAATAGAGACTCTGCCAAAGGAATAACAAAGGGCAGTGGTGCTGCCATAGAGACAGATCTTATTGAGGTATCCACAGCAGGGCAAACAGTTTGTGCTCTTTGGAGTCTTGGACAAAAAGACTACTTCAGTACACTCGGGCGACAGCAATCGTTGACAGTTACTATGGTCTGGGAGGAGGCACAGCATGCAGACTCTGAGTCAGATATGCGCTGGTGTCAGTGGGACCCAGGATTATCACAGTCTTGACTCCTAAGGTTAGATCCGTATCTGGTTTGAAACCACAATGCATACACATTCCTAAGGGTGGAGGGGAAGGAGAAGAGAAAGAGAGAATTCAGTCATCTTTTATGCCAGGGGAAAACCTGCATTCACTTTACAGCGCACAGCTCCTTGTTGATCTGCCTTCATTCACCGTCACCACATTCTCACTAAACCCTGCTCCCTCATTACCAACTGCAATGTCAATTGCTCTCCTGTATTTCAGTCCATTTCTCTGATACTAGGTTCACCTTTATAAGTCCATGGTTTAGAGGTACAATGATGCCTGAATATTGTGCACGGTGGGCAGCTTATAAAATAAAGGTTAAAGTGGAGTCATACATGAGGAAGGTGGATCCATTGGGTGAAATATACAAATAATTTGAATCTATCTTAATTTTCTAAAATCCACTGAAAAGATTTACACCAAACTAGATAAAGCTTGCTTTATGGCCCATGATCTAGCTTTCTGACAAATTTGTTGTAATTCTGTTAAGCTGTGTTTATGATATTGCTGTTCATATTTTCCTGTTGAAAATTACATGAGGGAAACACGTTTTGGGACACTCATTTTCTTAGATCCTACTTGACTGATCACGCCAAAACTTTCCAGGAAGGAGCTGAGGTGGATGAGACTTTTCTGGAAAGTTTTGTGAAGATTTGTCAAACAGTGCTAAAGTAATAGGCAAGGGGGCGTGGCCAAGATGGCGGTGTGAGCGGACGTGCTTCTCGGAGCTCCCGCCGCCGGCCGCTACTATAGCGACTTACACAGCCCCTCCTCGCCTGCGTTTGGAATCAGTCGGGGTGCGTTTGCTGCCCTGAAGTGCCTGGTGTCGGTGGGGTCTCGGGCGGACTGCAGCGGCGGCTGAGAGATGTCGAGATCGGCCCAGCCCGGCACGGCCTGGTGCGGCCTAGAGAAGCCCGGCGACAGAGAGGCAAGACCGAGGTGAGCGGCAGAGTGCACCCGATCCTGGCGTGTCCCGGCCAGGTTGTGGCTACGTGAGGGTCGGTGCTCTGGTGGCGGGTCCGGCCCGCGCTGCTTCGCGCGAGGCTCCTGGGGTCTGCCTATCCGGGGGCTGCAGCGGACCTGCCGCCGCCCACTCCGAGGAAGGTGGAGGCGGCTTGGACGGACCGGAGAGTGGCAGTACGAACAGGGGACCGCTCGCCCGGTGCCCGGACTCGGAGACCAGTCGAAGGTGGGCAGAGGTGAGGAGCAGAGGGTTACCCACAGAGCTCTACATGGTCGTGCACCCCACAGAGCCAGTGCGGTGCGGCGGCACGACATTGCCCCACTTTGTGGGGAAACAGGGAGGCGGACAACGCAGGGTGCACGACGGGGGACGAAGACAGGCCTGTCACAGGCTCCAGGAGACGGCTGGTCGGCCTATGGTGGCCATAGCGCGGCGTACTAACGGCCGCCATCTTGAATTGCAGAGTCACTGCAAGGTGTAGAGAGAGCTCGACCCTGTCTTGTCACCGGAAGGGAACGCACTTGCATAACGAAGTGGCAGACTTGCACTGCGGCCCAGCGGTGGTTCACCCTTAAAGCCCCGGGGGCCGGAGGAGGATCTGGCGGCTGGAGCTACGCCCAGGCAATGGAGGTAAGGGGTTTGATAGCGGGGCGAAGGCCAGGTGGAGTGACTGGAGCCAAATTCAGCGACCCCTGGAAAAGAGGGGAGCAACACCGGTGGGCTCCTCGGAGGGGCTTACTGCGCTGACGGTGCTGAGCCCGGTTGGAGGACCGAGGCCCCACAAGTATTCGAGGACTAACGCCGCCTTGGCGCGCCGGGCCGCCCATTGCCTGTTGCGGGGCCGGGGGGGCATGTCCACAGCAAGAGTGCGCAAGGACAGATCCATAAAAGAGCTGTTCACCCCTACCACGGCGGGGAAGCGAGCAGAACCCAACACGTCTGGACAAAAGACGGGAACCAGAAAAATGGCAGCCAATACCCCCAATACCGGGATGCCGAGCGCGGAGGAGCCAATTACTAGGACTTTTTTGGAGTCTCTTTTCATAGGCCTGCGAGAGGACATCCGAGCCCTTAAAACAGAGCTAAAGGAGGAGATTAGAGAGCTTCGTCTGGACACGGATGCTATAGGGGAAAGAGTGGCAGACCTAGAGACTACAAGTGATAGCCGGGATGTTGAGATTGAAGCGCTGCAACAGGAGATCATACGCATGCATGATCAGCAAGTGGACCTGCAATCCCATGTTGAAGATTTGGAAAACCGCTCTCGGCGGCATAACATTAGAATCCGAGGGGTGAAACATTTTCCCGACACAGAGGACCTTTTCCACTTCACAAAGGCCCTATTCAACCATATCCTGGGCAGGCCAGCAGACTCGGCCCTGCGCATTGATAGAGCTCACCGGACAGGCCCACCAAGGGCTGCCGCGGCATTGACGGCAGACATACTGGTCTGCATCAAGGACTTCCGCACCAAGGAGGAGATCCTAAGCAAAGCCCGACAGATGGGAACCATTTCCTTTGGCGGTCACTCTCCAGCCCTGTACCAGGACTTGGCGGCCATCACATTGGAAAAGCGTAGGTCATTCAAACCGGTCACCGCTGAGCTGAGACGACGCAACATCCCGTACAGCTGGGGCCATCCATTCTGCCTGGCGTTCAAGTGGGACAACAAGGTGTGCCAGTTAAGGTCGCTCAGGGACGTGTGCCAACTCCTGGGCATTGAGGAGCCGAAAGAGGAGGAAGCTCCACACGCCGTGGGGATCTCGGGGACCGAGGCCGCCGGTCAGAGGCGGCAGCAACAGAGGAAACGTAGGCCGAGACGCCCCCCCCCCCCCCGGGAGAGATCAAGGAGGGTCAGTGATCAGCGGTGGAGATGGCGGCGCTGGAATTGGCAGCAACAGACAACGGATGAAACCTGAACTCGACACCCTGAGGAGTCCCTAGAAGCCAACGAGGAGAGAGGACAATGGTCGGCGGCGGGGGGTGGGATACAATGGATCCGGACACATTTCCCCAATTTGTTCTTCACGCTGAACTGTCAAGTGTGGACAATGGACATGTTCTTTGCCTATTTTCTAAAGTTGGGGGGGTCTTCGGGCTGGTTTGCAGGGGATGGGGTTGGCTGGGTGAAGGGTGTTGGGGTGGGATCTTAGTCCATGATCAAGGAGAGTGGTCGATATCCCAAAGGGTTGGTTACTGGAGGAGAGAGGTAGCTCTAGGATCCTCCGGGTGGGACAGCTCGGGCCCGATTTCATGGCAACTTGGTGGTCTCATAGATGGTGCTGAGTGACGTAGTTATTCTCACTTTGAACGTGAGAGGGCTGAACAACCCAGTAAAGCGCAAAGCGGTCCTGCTGCTCCTAGAGCAGTCCCAGGCAGACATCTGCCTCTTACAGGAAACACACCTATTAGCCAAGGACTGTCACCGTCTTCAGTCTAGTAAGTTCCCCCTTCAATTCTTTTCCTCATGCCCAGATAAAAATGTGGGAGTGGCAATTCTGGTGGCGCGCAGGTTCAAAGGCAAGGTACTGGGTAAAATTGCTGAAATCAAGGGTCGAATGTTGGTCTACAGGTTCGCACTAGGGGATTTGAACTACACGATTGGCTCCATCTATGGCCCTAACGAGGGTCAAGAAAAGTTCTTGCATAAAGCGCTCTCTGACGCTTCTGACATGATAGACCGCTACCTCTTGCTGGGAAGACACCTGAACTTAATCTTTGACAATTTGCTAGATGGGTCCTGTGAGCGCACCAGCCAGGTGGGAGCGCTATCAGCAGCGGGCCTGGTCCGACTGCGGGAACTGGGGTTAGCAGATTCATGGCGCGAGCTCCACCCCGGGGAGAAAGACTACACATACTTTTCAGCTGCACATAAAACATATGCGCACCTGGTTTACCTGCTTGTCTCTACAGCTATGCAGTTACTTATCACCAGTGTCGAAATTGGTACGGCTTCCCTCTCCGACCACGCGCCGGTCACTGTCACTCTATCCGGCCGGTGGCACTGCGCTCCAATAGAGTATGGCGACTACGGGAATCATTGCTACATAAGAAAGAGGCAGTCTCCAGAATTCAGGGGGCGATAAAGGACTACCTGTCCCACAACAGTAATGATGACACCACACTAGCTACACAGTGGACGGCACTAAAAGCGGCCTTAAGGGGAGAATTTATTTCGGTCTCAGCAGCGGAGAATGCAGAGCGTCAAGTCAAGAGGGATGAGCTCACCCAGAAGACTAGGGAATTAGAGCAGATTCATAGGAGGACTGGGGCCCCATGAATGTAGCGTCAATTGAAAGCTGCTCGACAGCAACTGGCGGCACTAGATCTGGACAGGGCAGAATATGCAGCTTTAAGACTCAAACAAGTATATTATACTGGGGGGACAGATGCGGGCGTCTCCTGGCACACAAGTTGCGCACAATCACTCAGAAACGGGAGGTTCAGGAACTGAGGGGGAGGGATGGTCTACCTGTCACTGGGGATCGGGCAATAGCTGGGGACTTCAGGGACTTTTACACCGAACTATATGGGGCCGCCCCACCTGACCCAGAGGCGGAAATAGATTTTTTGGCGTCGATCCCACTGCCGGTTCTGACAAAAGACCAAACTGACTGTCTAGAGAACGACATCCGCCCAGAAGAGGTTTTTTTGGCTATTTCCCGACTCAAACTGGGCAAAGCACCTGGCCCGGATGGATTTCCAGCGAGCTTCTATAAAATCTTCTGTGCTCAGCTGGCCCCGCTGCTTGCCAGACTCTTTACCTCGTTCGCAGAGGAAGGGGCGATCCCCGGGGACTTACTCAAGGCCTCCATCGCGGTCATACCCAAGCTGGGCAAAGATCACACAGACTGTGGTGCATATAGGCCCATCTCCCTCTTAAACGTAGACCTCAAACTCAATACTGGGATCCTTGCCTCCAGACTGGGCCCATACATGGGAGGACTGATTGACCCAGACCAGTCTGGATTCATTCCGGAGCGACAGACCTCAGATAACACCAAAAGGGCCCTCCATCTCCTAGAGAAAGCTTCCCGCACACAGGGTGAATACATGATGCTGGCTATCAATGCCGAAAAGGCATTTGATAGAGTGCACTGGCCCTACTTGGAGAGAGTGTTAGTAAAGGCAGGCATGGGACCCACGTTCCGAACCAGAGTAATGAACTGCTATAAATTTCCTTCTGCTACGGGTTAATGGTTATTCGTTGCCGCGGTTTAGGATCGAAAGGGGCACCAGGCAGGGATGCCCGTTATCTCCCCTACTATTTGCCCTCTATATGGAGCCGTTGGCGCACTTAATCCGAATGGACTCGGAGGTCAAGGGGATCAAGTTTGGAGGTGATGTTCACACCATAAGCCTATACACCGATGACTTCCTGTTATCCCTTGCCGACCCCCGGAGCTCTCTCCCTGCCTGCCTCGACGATCTTACCAGGTTCGGCTGTGTATCGGGCTTTAAAGTTAATATGATAAAGTCGGTGGCCTTGGACTTGTCCCTAGAACCGAGCACACGCGCCGAATTGCAGGACACGTTTCCTCTGCAGTGGGCGTCGGAGGCGGTCCCGTACCTCGGAATACAACTTGCCCCTTCTCTACAGACCACAGTAGATATTAATTACTCCCAACTGAGACAGAAAATCAGACACAAGCTGGAACAGTGGAAACACTACCCGCTGTCTTGGCTCGCAGGGTGGCGGTGGTCAGGATGGCGATTCTCCCTCAGATACTCTACATCTCTCGCACTATACCCCTTACTCCGCCCAAAGGCTGGATTAAACTGACGCAGTCAGAGCTTTCACAATTTATATGGAACGGGAGGAAACCTCGCCTGAAATCGCAGATAGCGATGCTTGCGCCGGAGCACGGAGGAATTGGGATCCCGAACCTAGCTACGTACTTAAAAGCGACACAATTACGCTTTATGGCAGAATGGGTCCAATGGGAATCTGGGAAACATTGGTTCTTCCAAGACAAGGCAATCGCTGGGAGGACCCTGCAAGAGATTCCCTTTATGCGCCGGGCACACAGGCCTCCCAACCTCTACGCGTCTTTTATCACGCGAGTCCCGCTAGAGATCTGGGACCGGGTAGGGGTTCTGCTTGGCCTTACCACCATACCGTCGCCGCTCACTCCCATCCTTGACAACCCCAATTTCCAACCGGGGATGGACGGGAAAGCTTTCAAGTGCTGAAAACCAGCTGGCTGTCGCTCTCTTTGCCATATGTATGGACCAGAGGGAGCAGTCCCCTTCCCACAGTTCCGTCAGGAGTTCGGCCTCCCGGGATACGAGAGACTCCGATACTTCCAGGTCAGACACTGGGCTCTTAACACCATGATAAGAATGGTAGCGGACAGGCGCCTGACGGATTTTGAACGCTGGCTGATCACTCGCACAACTGACAAGCAGCTAATCTCGGATCTCTATAAAATGCTCATGCACAAACACAGACATACCTATAGAGCGAGCAGGGTTCGCTGGGAGTTGGAGCTGGGGAGATCCTTCACGCATAAGGAATGGGAGGAAATATACTATAGAGCACGACACTCAGCTTACCATATGGGGCTTACGGACCCTCTCACGAAGGTGGCGACCTATTGGTACTATACCCCGGAGCGCCTGTATGAAATGGACAGTAGTAGGGATCCCCTATGTTAGCGGGGTTGTGGACAAATGGGCACATTAACACACATACTTTGGGAGTGCAGATTCCTACAGGAATATTGGCACCAGGTCTTAAACGAGGTGGAGGCCCATTTTGACATGGAAATTCCACGCTTCCCTTCATATGTCATTCTAGGGCTGCCCAATGCATTGACCTATCCATTAAGATCGCGGAGGGGACGCTTGATAGCCATCGCACTGGGATCAGCGATACAGAACATCCTGACGCACTGACAATCTGTGCAAATTCCTACGCATCAGGGTTGGCTCCACCGCCTGTGGATGGTCCTGGGCATGGAAAGGCTCTCCCTGTACAAAGCAGGAGAAGGGGCCAAGTATGCTGAAATATGGATGCCATTTCTGGCCCTCCTGTCATCTGAGTTTGTGGAGTTGACTTGCCCGAGGTATCTTAGATTGCTGAGGCTGACAGATACTGATTTGGAGAGGAAAGAAGACAGGCCTGCCCGTTAGGCTGGTGGGGGCCGCCGGGATATGAGGAAGAGGGAGACCATGGACCATACGGGGAGGGAATAGGGAGGAGGGGGGGAGTTGGAGAGAAGGGGTTGGGGGGGTGGGGGGAGACGGTTTGATCGGCCCAAGCTGGGTTGTAGGCGGCTTGCTGTGTATAACCGTGAACTTGTAAGTACTGAACCGTATTGAACGCCCTCTCCCTACACTGCCTTGCCTGTCAATCGTCAGACTGCTTGGCGACCTCTTACAGCTGTACTGTACCCATATTGTGTTGACATGCTCAATAAAAGATATTTTATACTAAAGTAATGAGCAAAACAAAAAATGCAAACCATTGCCTTTCTGTGGCAACGCGGTTCTAACTACAACTACCCAGATGTGACTGCCACTGGGTTATATATATATATATATATATATATATATATATATATATATATATATATATATATATATATATATATATATATATATATATATATATATATATATCCAACGTAGTTTTGGCAAGAAACAAGCCACAATTCACGGCGGGCAACACGGCTGGGAAATGCCACTCCCACAAATACAAACGTAATCCAGGTTAAGGATAAATAAATGAATCCACTGGAGCCATGGCCACAGGTAATAAACGGTCTCTTTATTTTTGGCTTCGGGTCTACCCGAAGCCAAAAATAAAGAGACCGTTTATTACCTGTGGCCATGGCTCCAGTGGATTCATTTATTTATCCTTAACCTGGATTACGTTTGTATATATATATATATATAAGCATTGCTGAAAAATAAGGATTCTGAACCCCAAGACAGAATATATAGATTCATCACTACTTAGATGAATAATGCAGCATTCAGAACTATTCTTATAGAAAACAAACTCTTACTGAAACGTAATCTGAATATTGGTGATGAGATCACAAGGATTACAAGGAGAGCACAGATAATGTACAGAGAGGCAAGGTTAATGAAAAGCCAATTGGTTAAAAGCAAAATCAGATTTGAGAAAGAGACATGTTTGTAACCACACAATGAATTTGTTAAATTCAACAAATGCAAAACATGCTGGCTGGGAGAAAATACTATCAATATAACTACTCTCTTCAGTAACAAAATATTTAAAATCAAAGGTGAGCTTACATGGAAAACTGAATTTGCAGTATATACATAAAGATGTCCATGTTCCAAGATATATGTAGGGTGCACTACTTTACAAGTTAAGAAAGGAATTCTTCAAAATCTCAGGGTGATTAAAAATAATAACTCAAATTATCCAAGTGACAGACATTTTCATTAAATCTGCAGGGGGGAGATCATCGTAAAATATAATACATGGTCATTGATAGGGTTTAAAAGGAGGCAACTGCGAAAGAGACCCTTGCAGCTTGGAGTCTAAATACATCCCCACACTAAACAGCAAAGAGCCATGGGGTCCAAATTGTGACGAGGACATGCATGTACATTTACAAATGTGAATGAATTTTACATCCAATAGTATTAACTTGGTACGCTGATTACATTTTGGTAATTAAGTAGAGTTTAAGTAGGTTTAACAGTTTTGTATTTTTTGAATCTAGATAACTTAGATGTGATATCACTGTATCTATGTTAGTAGCCCTCAGGGTTTGTATATGTCAGGCAATTAATTTATGATTGTGGCATGCTTTCTTTATTCGTCAGTAGGGCGAGATTTTGATGACATTAGATTTAATTATGAGTGAATAATTGAGTAATGATTTTGTGTAGATTAATTATTTCATATAATTGCCACTCTAAATGTACATGGCATGCAGCTATTAACCCACAGTGGTGTAATAGATTAATGCATTTCAGATATGGTTACCATTTAGGCAATCTCAAACTGGAGGATAATTAGTAGTCATTAAGAAAATGCAGATTTATGGTGTGATGAACTGATGTTAACTGGTAGCAATGGCATTATGTTGTCTTGATGTATGTTATTTATATGTATCATTATGTTTTCACAATGGGTGTATTTTAGCTTTTAAAAAATGGGCTCATGCATTGTGACTAAGGCTTTGAGGAGCAGAAACATGTAGGCGTGCTCACCTCGGATTGAGGAATAAATCAATTTCCAACCGCTACTTGTGCGCCAGTTCCTTGTCATATAACTATATATATATTCACTGAAAAAGCCTAAGGTTATAGACCATATATAGTTAGGAATTAGCATTTACAAAACCTTGAAAATTCACTGAAAAAACCATAGGTTATAGACGATATATAGTTAGGAATTAGCATTTACAAAACCTTATTTTACTCACACAAAACCATTGAAATTCGCATATATAGTTAGTTGCCCTAACTATATATCGCGCACCCGCAATCCACTGCTGATCATGTCACATATTACATCATTCATGACATGGTCAGTGACATCACTGATGACATCACTGATGACATCTCAAATGTAGCCCAATATATATTTTTCAAAGTTAATTTTCGTAAAAACCACTGGAGCATATATCTTGAGACATAGCAAAGGCACATCGGGCTACCAGTCCCTACAATTTTGCCAAGTTTTGTGGAAATCCATTCAGCCGTTCGAGCT
Source organism: Lissotriton vulgaris (assembly GCF_964263255.1). NCBI lineage: Eukaryota > Metazoa > Chordata > Amphibia > Caudata > Salamandridae > Lissotriton > Lissotriton vulgaris. The sequence goes on from NC_141698.1 coordinate 791,942,862, forward strand.
AAAAGTGAGTCCAACCGCCCTATGGAAAACTCAATGTTAAAAACACGTTTTGGGACCCCCCTTTTTTCTCGGCCCCCGCTTGACGAAACCCCCCTAAACTTTCAGGGGACGCTCAGAAACAAAATGTGCCATTTTCCTGAAAACCTTAGCCAATTACGTCCATCAACGCCAAAGTTATTCAACATAGAATTTTCAGAAATCCCTATTCAAAAAAATCATAACTATTTATACCTACTGGCGACTGCCAGTAGGTAATATATATATATATATATATATATATATATATATATATATATATATATATATATATACCATAGGTTTCACACCAGTTATAGTTAGCTGGAAATTTTACTGACATTAAACCATTGAAATTCCACGTTATAGTTAGTTGGACTCACTATAGTTTGCGCGCCTGCAATGCACTGCTGTTGACGTCACATATTACATCACTCATGACATGGTCAGTGACATCACTCATGACATCACTGATGACACCATCCTTGTGACAGAGTGACAGACCTCCTTTCAGTGTAATGTAACCCTTGAAACACATATTCAAAAATAGAAACTAACATTTTCAAAAAAATGGACATACCCATACCAGTTACAACAACCAATTCAGTAATACCACCATCTATATACACATCCACTCATTCACCAACAATTCTATATAGTCACTCATACAAATATTCACTCATCATATGTAGTGAAACACCTATACATCCTGTTACACACCGACAGTCATCCAAAAATTACTGACACACATACTCACACATGCAAAAAACTATTGAATATCCATTTCTTTGCATATACAGCTATACACACACTACCACCTTACTTCTAAGGAAACTTACACATACTTACTCTCTTAAACAATCACTTATAGAAACACATATATAGTTAAAAAAGGAACTCTTACAATCTCTCACTCTCACATATACTCACTTATATACATCAATATTCACATATACTAGATTAAAACATATGTAGTTATTGATAAAGACACTAGTAAGACAGTCATTCACGTAATAACACACACATATACACACTCAACCACCCATACAGTCTTGCACATATGTTGTTTTCAAAACATATACAAACAGAGAATCAGTCATTGATGCATCTATGTGCTAAGTCATACCCCCACCAAACCATACAGACACTGATACTGATACTAAAAACAACATCTAATAACCCATATACACACACATATAGGTACTCACAAACCCATGCAGCCACTTATACACAAAGTGAAACAGTAATACATATATTTTACACTTAATAAGCTGGTTAACCAATCAATTTTTTTTTAAACAAAACAAACATCCATTAAGACACTTATTTAAACATTTATTCTTCCATCGAGCTTTACATATAGATATATAAAACATATTTATTTTTCAGAAAGACACACATTCACTGGATGGTGTCATTAGTGATGTCATGAGTGATGTCACTGACCATGTCATGAGTAATGTAATATGTGATGTCATCAGCAGTGCATTGCAGGCGCGCAAGTTATAGTGAGTCCAACTAACTATAACGTGGAATTTCAATGGTTTTATGTCAGTAAAATTTCCAGCTAACTATAACTGGTGTGAAACCTATGGTTTTTTCAGTGAATTTAATAGGTTTTTTAAATGCTAATTCCTAACTATAACTGGTGTGAAACCTATGGTTTTTTCAGTGAATTTCATAGGTTTTTTAAATGCTAATTCCTAACTATATATAGGGCCTCAAACCTATGTATTTTTTAGTGTATTTCTAAGGTTATTTAACAGCAAATGTCTATAGCTAAGAAAGGTAATTTTTTAAAAAATAAATCCTATTTTGTATATTAATATAATACTTTTTTTTTAAGTATATTAGTATATATTTTTTTTATTTTTCACCCTGGAGCGCTACCGGTGAGCTTGCCGATGCGCTCACCGGTGTGCGCAATGTTACGGCGCGCCCCGGGGCGCGTACCGGGGAGCGTCCCGTTAGCGCTTTGGCCGTGAACGAAAACAACATAGTGACGTATCGCGTAGCCGCATGATGCGTCATATGACGCACGGTGTACCCGCACCCGGAAGCACCCGAGCGCATACGATCGCGCAACGTAAGCGCCGCTGAGCGCGCACCGGGGCGCGTAGTGTAAGTGCGTCGGGTCATGTGATCTGAAAATAACACTTTTTATTGGTTCAGATCAGTTTTGGTTTCCAAATGATGAAAGCCCGGATCATGTGACTTGAAAATAACACTTTTCATTGGTTCAGAACAGTTTTGTTTTCCAAATGATCAAAGCCCCCACCTTTCTTCCTCATTCTCACTTTGTTATTTGAGTGAGGAAGACCTGCTTTTTCCTTACAGAGATGGCTACAGTCATATCAGCAGCTGGAGCATCTGCCCCACCACCACCACCATCAAAAAGACCACCAGAAGATCACATTGGTGGTCAAGAAGAAGAGCAGGAGGATGATGAAGAGGAGCAACAGACAAGGGAGTACTTGCCTGAAGATAATCCTCCATACAAACCAAAAGAGCACTTCATACGGGAGTTTTTCAAAATCCCAAGGGGATTCAAAAAAGTTAACGTTGCGAAGGTGACTTGTCTGATCTGTAAAGCTGAGCTGTCCAGGGGGAATCCTAACAAAAAATATTCCTTTGGGAATCATACTATGATTCGGCACATGATGCGTTTGCACCCTAACAACTATTCTTCAGCAGAGCTAAGGGACCTCTGCAGTAAGCTACCCCAATCAACATCCAGAGCCTCAACATCAAAAGAACCCAATCCATCGGGTCCAGAGGCAAGGGAGACAGTCCCAAATAAACAAACAAAGTTAAAGGATTACAAAATTTTTGTATATATTGCAACAAAACAATTAGTTATGGTCAGCAAAGCATCACACTAATTAATGTTGCTATTGATAACCACAAATGCCCGAGGAAACCATAATTTTTCCTGATTTTTTTTGTGCTCCAGTTGAGCCATTTTCAATTCCCTGTTTTTTGTTTCTCCTCAAAGAATATACAAAAAAATATATAAAACTTCAGAAAAGCCAAAAAAAGTAAAAAATGTTCATAAAAACAATAAAAAATATATAAAACAACAAAAAGAAGAAAAAAAACAGTTCTTTTTAGAACTACCTCAAAATTACAAAAAAAGGCTACATTTTTTTAAAAATCTGTCATTCTTATTCCCCATGGCGGCCGCTCCGGACTTTTTGGAATGTTTACAAACACCCGAGAGCCAATCAGCTTTCCGCGCGCGAACTCGCGTAGTGCGCCCGGTGCGCTCCCCGGAGCACATATCTTGAGACATAGCAAAGGCACATCGGGCTACCAGTCCCTACAATTTTGCCAAGTTTGGTGGAAATTTATTCAGCCGTTCGGGCTAAAAGTGAGGTCGACCGCCCTATGGAAATTAACATGGGGAAAACACGTTTTGGGACCCCCCTTTATCTCGGCCCCTGCCAGCAGTAGGTAGTTATAGTTAGAACCTAGTTTCCATAGGAAAAGCATTTTTTTATTTGCTAATAACTTTGGCGTCGTTTGACAAATCTTCAAGAAATTCTCAAAAAAAGTCTATTCAGGTCAGCTCCTATCCTGAAAGTTTGGGGTTTCATCAAGCGGGGGCTGAGATAAAAGGGGAGTCCCAAAACGCGTTTCCCCATGTTAATTGTCATAGGAAATTTTGAGAGGGGCTATAGCCCAAACTGCTGAATGGTGTAAATCCGTTCAGTAGTTGCTGAGAAATTAAAAAAATAAGAGTCAAAAAATCCATTTCTCATAGGAAACTTTGGACAAGGCTACAGGCAACACTAATGAACGGAATTACCCCAAATTTGGCAAAAAGATAGTTCTTGGTTCAGAAAGCGATCTTGTGTAAAATGGTGCAAATCCATTCAGAAGTTGCTATGAAAATCAAAAAATAAACATATCGATATCTATGGCCGCAGTGGAGTCGCAGCCCCTTCTGACCACGAGCTTCATTCTAATTGGCTGTCAACACTCCAAACCAGGAAGTATTGGTAGCCATCTTGTGACTCGGTAGAAGCGAATCACCAGAAAACAGAGATTCATAGATATAAAACAAGAGAAGGGGGCGGGTAGAAACACCCTCACAACCTAGGCCTGCTCAGGGGGTCCCAGCAAGACCCCCAGGGCAAACGAAAATCATATTTTCTTAAAAATTGGTGCAATTCGCACTGGGATCGGGAATTCTGCCAATTTTGATTTTTTAAACAATGAAGCGTGTTTTATTTTAATGAGGTTCCCGGGGGCATTTCTTAAAAAATAATATCCCTTGCGACCACCACCTCCTCTGGGCTTCACTCTTGTTGGGAGGGGGCCACGCTGCCCTCTCCTGGAGCCCATGATGGCCTTGGAGACCACCATCCCCCAGGGCCAGCCCCTGCAGTGTCCCGGGGTGCCCACCCCCAGGACATTGCTGTTTGCTATGACAGGGCAGGAGCCGCGCGGCTCCTACCCTGTCATAGCAAACTTTCTTTGGATTTGGAAGCAAGAGCAGGGAAACCTGCTTTCTATTCCAAAATCCAAAGCCTATTGCTTTTCCACATGGGGAGCTGCATGTCAGCCGCTCCCTGTGTGGAAAAGCAATGCCGGCTCCTGCAGGAGGCGGGGAGCTGGCGGGACCATGGGGCATTGGGGCTCCCCACACGGTCACCAACGAATAGGGAAGGCCCTAGGGGATGGGATCCTGGGCCAATCGAGGCCTTAGGAGGGGAGCCACTCAGCTCCTCCTCCTTAAAAAAATATATATGTGGCCATGCCCTGGGGGAATGGGTCTACGGGGCCATAATTGGCCACAAAAGGGGGACGAGGCGGCCCTTTTCTCATTTTTTTTAAAAATAATGAACATGTCAGCATGCTTCGGGGGATGGGGTCCCCGAGACGAATGTAAATTAGTGAAAATGGACGTTTTTTATCATTAAAAAAATGGAGTTGGCTCTCAGCGCGGCTATTAGTGTGAAAGCAATGGGTGTGCGGTTCTCAGCGAGGCACTTGAGTACTTCTTAAGTCTTTCAATATCCGAGGAGTATATTCCTAAGGGCACATCATCATTATCGCAACCAAAATGGTGATAAATTAAACACACTATTCACAAGCAGGAGCAAACAGCCCATATCACCAGTTTACCAGCGATAGCAACCTCAAAAAGCATTGTCATGCATGACCCCGGCAAATATTGCTAAGATGTAGTGTAGGCGTTCCCGTGCAAAAAGCAGCGAACACGTCACTTTGCAAGAGAGAACAAAACAGGCAATAAGGTGTGTTAGTAGCAGGAGGTTTACACCTGGCATTACCTGGTGTAAAATCGGACTACAACCTGCAACATGAAAGGGAGCCCAGCCCAGAGCCACACCTGAATGACAACAGATGCAATGGAGCCAACGATCATGCAGTTCGGACACCCAACACAGCTCCGATACCCCCAGCCGCTAGCCCCTTTTCCAACATCTCCCCCTCACCCTCGCCCCCAACCCCCACAAACAAATGTGACGGCAACCTTAGGGAATCTGGAACGGAACAAATTGGCTGATGTTGCACAATTATAATAAAAAAGATGTATGTGAGGTTGGACAAATGAGAATCTCAATCATCTATGGATTTACATTTTATTTAAACAAAAAAACTAAATAAAAGTAGGTTCAGGCATGGCGTGTCATCCCCGACAATTTATAACTCACAGCCTGCAAGACAAAGATAAGATTGAACGTCATGCGTCCATCAAAGGAGAGAGAGAGAGAAAGGGTGTGAAGGAGGAAGAGAGAGAGAAAGAAAGAAAGAAAGAGTGAGAGAGAGGAAGAGAGAGAGAAAGAGTGAGATACAAGGAAGAGAGAGAGAAAGAGAGAAACAGTGTGAGAGAGAGGAAGAGAGAGAGAGTGAGGAAGAGAGAGAGAAAGAGAAAGAATGAGAGAGAGAGGAAGAGACAGAGAGAAAGAGTGTGAGAGAGAGAAAGGAAGAGATAGAGAGTGAGAGAGAGAGAAAGAGTGTGAGTGATGGAAAGGAAGAGATGGAGAGTAAGAGTGAGTGTTGACACGGTGGAGAAAATCCTCACAGCTAACCTTTCTGCCACCGGTGTGTCTCCAACCATGTGCTGGGACATAGTGCAGCCCTCAAGCTTAGTCATCTGAAACATAGTATAGACTCAGTAATGGCAGAATACATACAACTGCACACACCTAATTCTCTGTTCCGACCCTATGCACCCAGGATGCTGCACACCATCGACTCCGGCTGCCCAGAGGTGTCTGTCCGCCCCTGCTCACTCAGGGTGCTGCACCCCAACGACTCCCACCGCCCAGAGGTATCTGTCTGCCTCTGAGCACCCAGGCTGCTGTACCCCATCCAATCCCACTGCCCAGAGGTGTCTGCCCACTGCTGTGCATCCAGGCTGCTACACCCCATCCACTCCCACTGCCAGGACGTGACTGTCCGTTCCTGCACACCCAGACTGCTGCACCTCATCGACTCCCACTGCCTAGAGGTATCTGTCTGGTCATGCGCACCCAGGCTGCTGCACCCCATCTACTCCCACTGCTCGGAGGTATCTGCCTGCTCTTTTGCACCCAGGCTGCTGCAGATTAGCCACTCCCACCGGCCATAGGTGACTGCCCGTTGCTGCGGAAACAAGCCTCTCTGCTCAACTTCCGCCACCGGCGTGTGTCTAAGAGGGTCCAGCACATGCCGAAGCAACCTCCTCAGCCGTTGCGTACATGCAGTCAAGCCGAGCTCACAATTCTGACTTGGTCTTGATTTCCAGGATGGTGTAACAAGGCCACGCATCATTGCAGGCTGCACATGCGCTCAGCTTTGGTGATACTAACTCAGTGGAACTGAAGTCATCGCCACGTGGTGGGACGTCTATGTCGGGTGGGGGGTCGTCAATCTGTGAATCACAGCCTGCTAGACAAGACGCAAGATAAGATTGTGTATCATTTTTCCATCAAAGGAGAGAGAGAGAGAGAGAGAGAAAGAGTGAGAGAGAGGAAGACAGAGAGAAAGAGTGAGAGAGAGAGGAAGAGAGAGAAAGAGAGAAACAGTGTAAGAAAGAGAAAGAGAGAAACAGAGGAAGAGTGTAGGAGAGAGAAAGAGAGAAAGACGGAGAGACAGAGGAAGAGAGAGAGAAAGAGAGAAACAGTGAGATAGAGGAAGAGATAGAGTGAGAGAGAGAGTGAGAGAGTGAGAGAGAGAGAGAGAGAGAGAGAGAGAGAGAGAGAGAGAGAGAGAGAGGGGAAGAGAGAGAAAGAGTGTGAGGGAGAGAAAGGAATGGATGGAGCGGGACAGTGAGTGCCCACACTGTGGACAAAACCCTCACAGCTCACTTTTCCACCACCAGTGTGTCTCCAACCACGTGCCGGGACATAGTGGAGCCCTCAAGCTTACTCATCTGAAATGTAGTATGAAATCAGTAATGACAGAGTACATACAACTGTTGTTGTGTTTGCATTTGTCACCCAGAGTGGGACGGGTATGCTCAGACGTGAGTCCCGTGCTCTCCATGCCACTGGAATCAAGCTATCCTGGATGAAGAGGGGTGAAACCCCGAAACCGGTCCTAGGATGCTTGTTTCCAGTCCACGGAGGACCTGGCTTGGCAGTTCGGTCTGGACTGTTCCCATGTGGCACAGGGTCAAGACTGATTTGCATATGGCTGGGTTCAAAGTGGAATGGCAGGGTGAGTAAAAAAACTAGGCATGGGCGGATTTTGCGAATTCGCAATCCGCGAATTTGCAGATTTGCGAATTTGCGGCTTGCGAAAATCCGCAAAATCCGCAAATTCTCACGGATTTTGCGGATTTTTTTTGTGTTCGCACGGGTTTCTGCAAGTTTGCGAGGGTTTTGTACAATTTCGCAAATTGCGAACTTACTTGTCGGGTCGCCAGTTTTGCGAACTTGTTGTTTCTATGTGCCCAGCCTACTCATGTAACTATTTTACAATGGCGCCAGCAAGCTGCCAGCGCCGTTGTAAAATAGTTACAAAGTTAGCTTGCACAGGAAGCACTTAGATAAAATAAAGCAGCACCTGCTTCGTTTTATCTAGTGGTTACTGTGCAAGCTAACTTTGTCACTATTTTACAACGGCTCTGGCAGCTTGCTGGCGCCATTGTAAAATAGTTATAGAATATTGTAACAAATCATCCCATGTTACCTCCTCCATCCATAATTGGTAAAGTATATTCCATTGTAAAGAATTATTTTTTTTGAACAGCAAATATATTATGCATTTTTTTGCTACTTTCATAATGCATAAAAAAAAGTAACTATACTTTTTCCACTTCCGTAATATGCACTTAGATAAAATAAAGCAGCACCTGCTTCTTTTTATCTAGTGGTTCCTGTGCAAGCTAACTTTGTAACTATTTTACAACAGCGCTGGCAGCTTGCTGGTGCCATTGTAAAATAGTTACATGAGTGGGGGTTCAACTTTTGAACCCATTACGTCCGCGGATTCTTTTTTGCGGATTTTGCGGGAAATCCGCAAAATTTCGCGGATTTCCCAAAAATCCGCAAAATCCGCGGGCGTAACTCTCCATGCCACTGGAATCAAGCTGTCCTGGCTGAAGAGGGGTGAAACCCTGAAACCGGTCCTAGGATGCCTGTTTCAAGTCCAGAGTGAACCTGGCTTGGCAGTTTGGGCTGGACTGTTCCCATGTGGCACAGGGTCAAGACTGATTTGCATATGGCTGGGTTCAAACTGGAATGAGCAAAAGAACAATGGGTTTAGGCCCAGATCTCTGTACTGGGGTGAATGTATGACATTGTTCTGCATTCTGTCCATCAACTGTTGTTTTTACATACAACTGCGCACACCTAAATCGCTGTCCCATCTCTGTGCACCCAGGCTGCTGCACCCCATCCACTCCCACTCCCTGGAGGTGACTGACCGCCGCTGCACACCCAGGCTGCTGCACCCCATCCACTCCCACTGCCCAGAGGTGACTGCCCGCTGCTGCGCAACCAAGCCTCTCTGCTCACCTTTCGTAACCTGCGTGTAGGAAAGAGGGCCTACCACGTGCCGCTGCAAGCACCAGGCTGGGGGCCCACAGACAGGGCACCCTGCATATCATGCAACCCCGCTCTGCAGGCCGCCAGGTCTCATATTTGGTGCTGGGTCTTGATTTCTCCATGGCAGAGGACATACCATTGCACCTGGCTTTTCATCGCAGGCTGCACACCCGCTCAGCCCTTGCAGTGCCACTAACTCTGTGACCAGCGATTCAACACCATGTGGTGGTAGGCCTGCACTGTCTGATGGCTCAGGGCTACACTGCGGTCCAGCAGGGCACACAAAACCTGAGCTGTCCATACCGCCGGGACGGGGCATCATCAAAGGCGTCACACCCGCTCAGCAGTTACGGTACCCGTACCTCAGTAGACCGAAAGTCACCGTCCCTTGCCGGTGTGCCTGTGCCGGCCGCAGTGCTTCTGGTGCGAGCATCTCTGAAATGGCAAAGAGCACGTGCCCCCGGTATTTTTTATTGGCAGGGTCACATGTCCTGTGACGCCTGTGATGGATGGGTGTGGAGTGGGTGTATACCAGCCGTGAGGGAGTTGCTGTGGCATACTGACAACTAGGCTGTGACCAGCAGATCACTGCAATAAAAATCTGGGCGATGTAGCGTGTCGTCCTTCCCTGTAAGCATAAGCGAAGTGGGCTGGCCTGGCATATTCCAGTCCTGCGTGAGGCTGTGAAGAATGACTCCGGAGCTATGGGCGTGGCTCCTTCCTAGGCTTTATGAGTAATCAACTGATGAAGGTGTCCCTGTTATAGTGCTGCCATCACCCGGGTCGCAAGCGAAAATGTGTCACTCTGTGAGCCAAGTTCCACAACATGGCCAACATGGAAGGTACGGGGAATCACTGACCCTACATTCATCTATAGTTTCACACATGAAAGATGGTGGACATGGCACATCTGTGTGGATATGAATGTTTATTGCACATTCAGTGGAGTGTTGCTGCTGTAGCAATACAGGGCCATGGAAAGTTCAAGTTTCGTTTTTTGGCACATGGAGGGCAGCCGATTAGAGTCAAGCTCATGGTCGGGGTTAGACTACGCCAACATATGTAATGTTCAATCACTCCGCCAATCCCCAAGCACTTATAAATTAACTATACACTCTCCTTGCAGTACTCTAATGGAACAGTCTCTACGTACGTACTTGTACAATGACCGAGACAAAGATGCATAACCAAAATTTTCCCCACTGCCAGAGGTAACATGGTTGCATACGCTGTCCAGAGCACAAGGTAATGTGATAGGGCCCAGGGGCAGCATCTTGCATACATAATGAACACATGGACACAGTTAGATAGATAGTGGAACTGGGTATGGGCATGTGTGCTTGACTCCTTTTTATTACCAGGGTCACATGTCCAGTGACATTTGTGCTGGATGCATGTGCGGTGAGTGTAAGTGAGCCCTCCGGGGAATGGTTGGTGCTGGCAGCAAGTATAACAGTAATCATTGGATCAGGCACAGATATTCAAACATAAAGGGTCAATGATACGTGCTGCACTAAGGTAGAGGCAGCAGATGTGAAATAATACACAAAAGATTATATTGTAAAGGGTCCATGACTTGTAGTACACTGATTTAGAGGCAGCAGATGTGAAATTATACACAAAACATTGTATCATAAAGGGGCCATGAGTTGTGCTGCACTGAGATTGGGGCACCAGAAGCATTCAGCATGTGCACAGCCAGCGATGATGTGTGATTCGAGCGAGCCGCACTGGGAGAATGTCTGTTGCCTACTGGACTGCGTCATCTCCAATCGAGACTTGATGTGCATTGTGAGCCCTGCTATCCGCAGTGCAGATCAAAGGCAGTAGTCAGCACAGACATCGAGGAATGCTATTAGTCACTTCCTATTGACAAAATTTGAGGACATAGAGTACAATTCTCTCTGCAATAAATAAATCATGTCTCAATTTAAATTGTGAGCTCTGCTGACCGCAGTGTAGGTGTATGGAACAAAAGATGAAACATTTATGGAATACATTGTGGAAATATGTAGGTTTCAGGGACATTATAGTTAGTTGCCTACTGAACTATGAAATTAATGAATGGAGACTGAATTTGAATTGTGAGCCCTACTGAGCACAGTGTAGACCGGAGTCAGCGGTCAGCAAAGGGCCACAGCCACGTGGCGATGATTTGAGCTGCACAGATTGGGAGCATTTGGTTTTCTTAACCGATTATAGTCTCTTACACAATTTGCATCGGTACTAATCTTGAATTGTGAGCCCTGCTGACCGCAGTGTAGGCGGGAGCCAGCAATCAGGAAGGCCCCACAGCCATGTGGCATTGACTTGAGTTGCATAGAGTTAGTTGTAGGTGTGGCGCTCAGCGTGTGCACAGCCAGCGATGATACGAGGTGCAGGCGGGCCGCACAGGGAGCAATCTCTCTTGCCTACTGGACTGCGTCATTTGCAATCATGACTTTATCTGAATTGTGAGCCCTGCTGACTGCAGTGTAGGCCGGAGGCAGCAGTCAGGAGGGCCCACAGCCATGTGGTATTGACTTGAGCTGCATATAGTTAGTGGTAGGTGTGGCGCTCAGCGTGTGGGCAGCCAGCGATGATGCGTGGTGCAGGCGGGCCGCACTGGTAGCAATGTCTCTTGTCTACTGGACTGCGTCATCTGCAATCGCAACTCGATCTGAATTGTGAGCCCTGCTGACCGCAGTGTAGGCCGGAGGCAGCGGTCAGGAAGGGCCCACAGCCATGTGACGTTGACTTGAGCTGCATAGAGTTAGTGGTAGGTGTGGCACTCAGCGTGTGCGCAGCCAGCGATGAATCGATGTCTCTGGCCTATTGGACTGGGTCATCTGCAATCGCTACTCGATCTGAATTGTGAGCCCTGCTCTCCGCAGTGTAGATCAAAGGCAGTAGTCAGCACAGACATCAAGAAATGCTTTTTTGTCACTTCCTCTAGAGAAAATCCGAGGACATAGAGTACAATTCTGTCTGCAATTAATAAATCAAGACTGAATTCAAATATTGAGCTCTGCTGTTTGCGGTGTAGACTGCCATTCAGTGTTCCTTTGGACTTGCAAGATGAATTTGGTCATTGTACTAAAGCTATAACTGATATAAAAAAAGTTCTTGAAGCAAGGATACTAAAAGGATATTACGTAGGGTTTAGGGACGTAATACTTAGTTGCCTACTGGACTCTGCAATTAATGAATCAAGAGTCAATTTTAAATGTGAGCCTTGAGGCAGCGGTCAGCAAGGGCCCACAGCCACATGGCATTGAGTTGAGCTGCACGGTTAGTGTCATCTGAAGCAACCAGCGTGTGTGGAGCCTGCGGCAATGCATGGCCCGGGTGAGCCGCACTGGTAGTAATGTCTTTTGCCTAATTAATTCAGCCTTAATAAGTCCACGTGGTGTTGATTTGTGGTGCACTGAGTTAGTGGCACCTGAAGCACTCAGTGTGTGTGCAGTCTGCGATGATGTGTGGTCCAGGCAGTTCGCACTGGGAGCTATGTCTCTTGCCTACTGGGCTGCTTGATCTGCAATCGCAACTCGATCTGAATTGTGAGCCCTGCTGACCGCAGTGCAGGCCGGAGGCAGCGGTCAGGAAGGGCCCACAGCCATGTGACGTTGACTTGAGCTGCATAGAGTTAGTGGTAGGTGTGGCACTCAGCGTGTGCGCAGCCAGCGATGAATCGATGTCTCTGGCCTATTGGACTGGGTCATCTGCAATCGCTACTCGATCTGAATTGTGAGCCCTGCTGTCCGCAGTGTAGATCGAATGCAGTAGTCTGTTCAGACATAAGTCTGTGGTGCTGCGCTGCTGGGTTCACAGGGGGCCTGTGTCGAGGAGGCTGGGGGTTACAGCGGAGGCCTCATGGCTGGGTGAGGGCTGCCGCCCAGGCAGATGCTTTGGCCTTCCCACAAGTGAACCACACCCAGAGCCTCAGCCTACTTATTCATACTCGTACGCTGGAGTGGTGTACGTTAGACCAGTCCACTCCGCTTCTGCTTCCAGGGGGGGCAACTCAGCTACATGACCGAGATCTTCCCCAGTGCCTGAGGTAATATGGTTGCGTCTATTGTCCACAACACTACAGGTACCAGCAGTATATGTTCCCATGGAGAGGTTCTTGCTCTGCATAGTGAGGTCTGTCCAGCACATCACCGCTACACTTGGTATTGTGTGCATTATTATTGATAGGTGACTTGCGTCCTTCACACATATTTGGTTGCCACATCTCCCAACATTCAGGTATTGTGTGGCTGAGGGGCCATGCCGTTTTTATAACGACTGCTGTCCAGTTGTGCGCTGCCTCTGTGGTAGTATGGGGAGGTGGTCCGGGAGGAGGTCCTGAGGGTGGCAGCATTGGGTGTTGTGGCCTTCTTGGGTGTCAGAGATTCATGATCAGTAGCTTAATGACATGTGTTGGTCTTCAGATATGATTCTGGGCTGTGCTCCCTTTCACACTGAATGTAGTCGTCCTGCTTTACACCAGTAAAAGACAGATGTTAGATTCCTACTGCTAACGTGGCTTATCGCCAGTTTTTGGATCGCACCGCAGTTGAAAATATCGGGAAGTGGTGTTTTTGTGTTATTTTTGCACGGGATAGCCTACTCTGCATAATATTAGCTTTAGTTGTTGCTCCCATTTGTGGCAATTTTTTTTGCAGAAGCTATTGCTGGAAAACTGGCGATATAGGCTGTTTTCACCAGGTTCAGAATGGAATGATAATTTAAATCACTGAAAAAACTATAGGTTTAATGAACATTATAATTAGAAAGGAGCATTTAAAAAAACTTTGAATTTCAATGAAAAAAGCACAGGTTTCAGGGGCGTTATAGTTAGAAATTAGCATTTAAAAAACCTTAGAAATTCACTGAATAAAATCAAAGGTTTCAGGGACGTTATAGTTAGTTGAACATTTCACTGGTAAAAAACCAGAGAAATTTGAACTTTATAGTTAGTAGTGCTAACTATACCTCGCTCCCCCGCAATGCACTGCTGATGACGTCACATATTACATCACACATGACATGGTCAGTGACATCACTGATTACATCACTGATGACATCTCAAATGATATCACTGATTATATCATCCACGTGATAATCTGATGCACCTCCTCACACCCTAATATAACCTTTGATACACCCACTCTAAAATACAGACTAGCATTTTTGAAACCATAGACAAACCAATAGCAGTTACTATATACCCACTGACTAGTTCCTAGCTATACACACAAATGTATCCATTCACCCATACAGTTACTCATACATGCAGTCACTCATCAATACAGCACTATTATATGTACTCATACACCTATACAAACACTCATACACTATCACTCATCCATAGAGTTATTGACACACCTAGCTAGTCATGTAAAGAATCAATAACACTGCCCTTTACTCACCTATACAGTTATACATTCAGTATCTAACCTATTCATACAGATACTAACATATACTTACAATCACTGACACAAGCACACACTCATTTATACAGCCACTCTCACAATTACTCACTCTCACATATAGTCATTTATATACTCCAACACTCACATATACTGCCTTTCACATATGTAGTTAATCACACATTTACCACTGAGACATGCATTCACTCACCAACACACTGATACACACACTCACTCACCTATACAGCTGTTTCCACATGCACTATTGACCCCATACACCCAGTAAATTATCCACTCACACTGTAGGCAGAAAGTCATACACCCCCACCCACTCATGCACACAAACACTGAGGCACCCATTCAGATACTCATGCAAAGAATAAGTAACCCATATAGACAGTCTTGTACCTATTCATCTACCCATGCAGCAGCTTACACAACAACTGACCGACATTCATACTGTTTAGTCACTAGCCCATGCATTCAGTAAGACACAATTACTCAATTACTTATACAGTCAGTCACACACCTATTAAATCCTCCACCCAGACACTCATACACCAACTCAATCTTCAATACACCTTGGCATTAACATATATAAAATATATTTAAACTTTACAGAAGCACACATTCACTGGATGATATCCTCAGTGATGTCATTTGAGATGTCATCAGTGATATCACTGACCATTTCATAAGTGATGTAATATGTGACGTCATCAGCAGAGCATTGCGGGGAGCGAGTCATAGTTAGCTCTGCTAACTATAAAGTTCTAATTTCTTTGGTTTTGTAGGAGTGAGATTTCCAACTAACTATAAGGTCCCTGAAACCTATGTTTTTTTCATTGAATATATATATATATAGACGACATTTTCATTTTATGGAAGGGGTCAATAGAGAGTGCAGAATCCTTCGCCAAATACTTAAATGGTAATGCGCTAAACCTTAGATTCACATGCTCCACCAGTACTGAGATGATCCAATTCTTAGATCTAGAACTCTATGTAGAGCACAACAAAATACAAACTAGAACTTACAGAAAACCCACTGCAGAGAATGCGGTGCTACATGCACAAAGCTTTCACCCAGTCAGACTGAAAGAATCCATCCCTTATGCAGAATGTCTGCGCATGACCAGCAACTGCAGTACAGAAGCAGGCATGGAAAAGGCAAAATCCAACTTGTTTGAGAGACTAGGTAGGAGAGGATACAAACCTCAAACATTGGCGAAGGCAGAACAGAAATTTATAACCAAAAATAGAAAGGATCTTTTATTTGCCACTGAAGAGGCAAAAAAAGATAAACAATCTAAGTCCGCATCTAACATCCCTAGGATGATAACGGGGTACAACACTTACCATAACCATATGAGGAGAATCCTGCAGAAACATTGGCCATTAGTACGTAATGACCCAGTGATAGGACATTTGAATGGTACCACACCCTCTATCACCTTTCGGAAGGCTAAATCGATGCGCAGCCAACTGGTTTGCAATGCACCGACGATTGTGAAACCTGTCACATGGCCGCCGATCCAAAAAAGGGTTCGAAAAATGCACTAAGTGCAAAGCATGCACACAGGGCATAAATACTAAAGAGGTCACAGTGCCATTTAGAAATAAACCTTATGTCATCAGGGGCGGCTACTCATGTAAAACTGAATACGCCGTCTATGGACTTGTTTGCAGCTGTGGGAAGCGCTACGTAGGGAGCACAATTCACCAAGCTCACATCAGGATCCTACAGCATCTACGTGCCATCACTAACAATGACCCCACATACCCAGTAGCCCGGCACATCAACACGCTGCATGAAGGGAACATCAAACACCTCTCCTATTTTGTGATAGACAATGTCCCCAAGAATCCTAGAGGGGGGAATCGCAGATTGGCCTTAAGACGTCTAGAATCTAGATACATCATCTTACTAGATTCGAAGATCCCCAATGGTTTAAACGCGGACGAAGCATTAACAGTGCACTTATAATCCTGTTGAGGCTCTTCCCGTTCAGAATCCCATTCCAGTAACACATCTGCTCCCTTACATGTGTAAATACTTTTGTTTTTGCTGTATTATTATTTAAACTATTTCTGATGCATGATCAAAATCACTACTCCATGAACGAGTGTATAAGAGACATGAATATAAAAAGTCACGCATTGGGTATCAATTCTGACAGGTGCAATGCACTGGTTCATATATTGATTTTTGCGCTAACAAATGTCCCAAATCATGTGAGATTTCACTTACTCCACTTGGAGACGAGGTCTGTTTTGTTTAAGGTGCCTGAATACCGCTGGAAACTTTTCCAATCGCAATATTGTATACCGTTCATTTTACCCTAGCGGACAATAGGCCTTAACTATATGCTTTATAACATTTTCAGGCATTTGTTTGATTTTTGTGGTATAGAAATGTAGAAATACGGTTAGCTTAACTCTACTTAGACATATATGAATCGAACCGTTACATTGTAAGGTTTACTATGTCGCTATAATTTTTGTTGGACATTGCTGTAATAGTTAGAATGATATTACACCCAATAGTAACAATTTTAATTTTGTTATAATTTGCTTCTGTTTACCAGGATGTGCGGACAATTTTGTTCCATGTACGTTAAACCCCGGGCATACAATGACCTAAATTGTATCGATCAGCTCTTTTGACATACCTGCGCTAATCGCTGTACAATATATTTTTTATATATATGCTAATACAATTTACAAATATATATAGATAGCAACAGTTATTGTCAAAGCGGTTAAAACTCAACATGTTTGTATGAAGAATGTTTATAATTCAAACTCTTCTATGTCAGTCTCTGTTTATTGCCTGACTCATGGTAACTATGGCAACTAACAACCAGTCAAGCCATAGCGTTGTTGAGATGTGTCAGCATGATTATATGTGTCAGCGTCACTATGAGCAGAGTGAGTGAGCAAGGCGGAGGCTTCCCCCGAAACGTGTCTGTGCAGCATGTTGGAATAAATACCTTCCTTGAGTTGAATTCACGGAGTCAGTGCCTTCCTTACATCGCTTTGGAAATTGGATTGGTAAACAATATATATATATATATATATATATATATATATATATATATATATATATATATATATATATATATATATATATATATATATATATATATATATATATATATATATAAATATTACAAAGCATTCCTCAGATTTTCCATCATTAATAACTTTGCGCCCATTTGACAATTCTCCATGAAACTTTCCAGACCTATAGCTTTTACAGCATTGGTGGACAATGGAAAGTTGTGTGATGATTGGTCAAGGGGGTGCAAAGATAAAAGGGGGGTCCCAAAAAGGCTCTGTTCAACCAATACATTTTCCGTAGACTTTAGAATCTCATTTAGCTTGAAAACGTCTGCACAGATTTCCATGACAATTGTAGGATTACACATTATGGTGGGCAGATTGTCCTTTTGGGTACTATAAGTAAGTAGGGTAAGTATTTTTTAAGTTATAAGGCAACTTAACCTAGTGTTATTTGTTGTCACTGTACTTTCACGAAATTTCGTTGAAGTGCCACAGTACAAAACAATGACGAGTCATTATGTGATTGACTAATGATTGCTTTTACAAAAGTTAAAAATAGCCATGTTATTTTTAGGTACACTTTGTTTTCTGCCTTACATCTTCACATATAGGCGAATATTAGGTTTGATATTTTTCCCCTACTTATTACAACTTTACAAAGTGATTAACTGCAGTCTTGCATTCCGTCTTGCCACATTTACTACTTCGTGGACATTTTGTTGTGAAATAACCTCGAGTAACTACGTACTCCAACAGTATACCACCATTGACGTTGGGTCTCTTAAAAGAAAATTAATCTTGGCAGACCGACAGTGATAGCAACACGGTTTTTACTGCCACCTTATAACTAAGGCCACATTTACAGTGTTTTCCGAATCACTCTCCATTCTAATAGAAGGGTCTTCTCCTGCAAAAACAATTGTTCTGATGATGGTCTTATAGACTAATCCCAAAAAGACCGAAACATCGACATCTCCATCAACTCCAAAGAAATTTATTGTCTTATTAGTAACGTTTATTCACTGTTGGATAACAGTTGCTTTCTGTTTATTTTAGGAGCTGATGTATGTTATGAACTGTTTCTTTTTATTGATTTCTACATCTTTTCATGATTTTTTTTGCTGACGGTTTGTCCTCTTAATGTATCCCCTTAAATTTATGATATCTAAAATACACAAACTTTTTCTATATAAATAGGATTTTCTGTGTGCTTTTTATTCTTAAATCTACATTTGGTGTTGTTGTCTTTTAGACACATTTGAGTTTGATCATGTATGACTAATTGAATTGAAAAACTACAAATGTACCAGAAACAAAATCCAGTGTAGACTATCTTTACGTTGAATCGAGGAACATGGTGGCGTCTGGTTGAAGCTCTCTGGCGCGACTCGGCGGTCCTGTACTTCCGGGCTGTCTTCTGTGAAGCAGTGAGGCACAGAGTATGATTGAAGGTTTCCTGAATGTCTTGTAACCACACCAGGTCCTGAACAAAGCGAGGAAACATAGTTACTTTTTGGTATGTGATTTCCTTTCTGTAGGACACGATATCTCGATAGCAGCCGCTATTTGTATTTTGCCTGACCAGTGGCACTTTTCACGTTTGAGGAGTTTTCAACCTAAAATTACTCAAGCTTCCCTCTTTCAAACATGCTTTGTCTCAAGATTCACTATTGCTTTATCCTTGATCCGCGGGCAGAGCTGTATGCCTATAACTCCCTGCTTTTGATTCATTGTGTGGGAAGGAATTTCTTCAGTGGCCATTTTACAGCTTCTTTGGCATCCTCATGGCGCAAGTTACACTCCCCTTCATTAGGATAAACTGATGGTACATTATCCTCCACACTAGTGTTACTCCAGTTAATACTTGAGTAAAAATGTCTATTCTTTTCATTTACTGGGGATTTATTGCCTCATAGAGGAGTTTTACCACTATATAACGGCCATGATATGCAGAACCTCGACAGATATGTCTGCGTTTTTGCCAGATTCTCCTACAGTTTTTCCCTTTTTAATTCATAGTAACTGGTCTCAATCACCTTTCTTCTTGAAACATGAGGCAGTTTTATGATATATGGGCAGGTCGAAAGGTGCTTTATCCAAAATACTGCACCCAAATCTTCGTAAAAAATTCAAGACTTTTTACTACGTATTCCAGGTCGGAGTATTCTCTGCTGTCTTCATCTCAAACCTCTGTGTCGGACATGGATCTTCCTATGGTGCCCCCTGGTAAATCCGTTACTAAACGCTTGAAACAAAATCCTCCTTCTCCTCCTAAATCAGCCTCACCTGTTTCTATGGAGTTGCTGCTGGAAGAAATTAGGGCCCTTTGACCCTTTATGGAGGAAACCAACATCAAGTTACAAATTCTTACGGACAACTGGTCTTAACTTGACACAAGAGTTACTGCAGTTGAACAGAGTGTCTCCTCCTTCAGAGATACAAGTACGAATGTTTCTCAACTTCAATCCCATTTCTCTTTGCTCCAACGACAGCTTGAAAACCTAGAAAATCGCAATAGGAGGAACAATCTGCGTATTTATGGCTTGCTGGAGGGAATTGAGGGGTCAGACCTCTCACCTTTTTTTAATCTTTCCTTCCACATTTGGCAGATGGTACGGCACTCAACATACAAAGGGCTCATAGATTGGGCAAACCTTCTTCAGGTACATCACCTTCACAGCGGCCTAGAGGAGTTATCTTATTCTTTCTGGAGTATACAGATCTGTTAAAGGTCTTGTCAGCAGTCAGATCATCTTAATCACTTGGTCTGGTTCCACCTTATTTTTCACACAGGATTACGCTAAAGCCACTGCCAACAGGCACAAGGCGTTTCTCGATATGAGACCTGCTCTGAGGTCAATGGGCGCCCGCTATGGACTTTTCCACCGTTGCCTCTTCAAGGTCACTTACAACAACAGAATAGCAACATATGAGGATTCTGTGTGGGTACAGAGTTTCATAAATTCCTGCAGACCAAATGCTATGGACTCTGCAGGACCTTCACCTTCGAACATTACTTGACTCTTTGTATCTGTTACAATTGCAAAGTGTTCTAATCTTTGTTAAAATAATCGTTTAGATCCCTCCGTTCTTTAATCTTCACTTAATGTCTGATTTTAGATACATCATTTGCATGTTCTCTAAATTTTGTTCCTTTTTTATGTGAGATGTATTAGTCACTGTTTGGATTAATTTGCACTCAATGCATTCCCACTGCCCCTCTTATGGAGGCCGTGCAGTGGTGAAGGGAGCGACCCTTGACCCTGTCACCAGGTAGGTAGCCCCCCCAGGTGCCACACAGTCCTCCTGTGCCGCTGTCCCGCTGCCGCTACACACTGTGATCTGACCGCCTCTCCCCACCGAGGTTGGCCTTGCATTGCCTGTGCTTGTTTTTATTTCTTGTGTTTCCGTGACTCTGATTCCGCCTTTTACTTGTTGCCACTTTTGTTTTACTTGGTTTTACTGTTGTTGTCGTTTTTTCACTTTGTGCCCTCTCCCCCTGCCCTTTTTGCCTTCTGTGTCACCAACCCGCTCCCTCGCGCTTCCTGCCGCTGCATCCCTTGCAGCCCCGCCCGCCTGGTATCCCATTGTCTGTCCCACTCCCGCCTCCCAGCTGCTCCGCCCTCCCACAGCCCCTCATAAGGAGGCCGCGCAGCGGCTGCCAAGTGGCCGCGCGCAGCGGGCGCGCCACAGGCGCACCAAAGGCAAGCCCATCTGCGCCCATCCGCGCCTGGACTGCGCCCAGCGCAAGAACCCCGACTGAGATACAACACCGCCGCCCTCAAAGCACTCAACACCGGACGACCACCTGCCTGCCACCAAGCCATCCGGAAGCGCAGCCACGGACCCTTCTCCTGCCTAGGCTGCAAATTCACCCACGTCCGAAACTTCACACCACCATCCGGACCAGGCAACAACAACCACCTCAAGTGCATCCTGCTCAACACCCGCTCCATCCACAAGCACGTGGTCGAACGATGGGACCTCCTCAACACAACAGTGCCGTATGTCGCCGTCCTCACGGAAACCTGGAAGAATGCCTCATCAGCCCCCGACATTGCCATAGCCATCCCGGATGTCTACAAGATCATCCGAAAGGACCGCCTCAACCAAACCGGAGAAGGAATCACCATCATCCACAAGAGCACCATCAGCGTCTCGACCAACTCCGAAGATAACCTCACAACCACCGAACACCTCCACTTCCAGATCCCTCAGCAAAGACCCAGCCACCACCAAATCCAACCTCCAGGAAGGAATGAAAAACGTTGTGGAATGGATGAAACTCAACCGTCTCAAACTGAACTCAGACAAGACGGAGGTCCTCATCCTCAGACCATCCCCATCTGCCTGAGACGACTCATTGGGCACCGCGCCGACACCCATGAACCATGCACGCAATCTGGGATTCATCCTAGACTCCTCCCTCACGATAACCAAGCAAGTCAAGGCCATCTCATCCTCATGCTTCAACACCCTATGCATGCTCCGAAAGATCTTCCTGTGGATCCCTACCGAAACCAGAAAGATGGTCACCCAGGCCCTCGTCACCAGCCGTTTAGACTACGGGAACGCCCTCTACGCAAGAACCACAGCCAAACTTCAGAAAAGGCTCCAACACATACAGAACGCATCCGCTCTACTCGTCCTCGACATTCCTCGCCACAGCCACATATCTGCCCACCTGAGAGAACTGCACTGGCTTCCCGTCAGCAAAAGTATCACCTTCAGGCTCCTCACCCACGCACACAAAGCGCTCCACAACAGGGGCCCTAATACCTCAACAGCCGCCTCACGTTCCACAACCCAACCCGCCAGCTCTGCTCCACCAACCTCGCCCTCGCCAGCGTACCACGGTTTCGCAGAACCCTCACCAGAAGAAGATCATTCTCCCTCCTGGCTGCCAAGACGTGGAACTCCCTACCCACCCACCTATGGCTGACCCAGGACCATCTCACCTTCAGGAAACACCTCAAGACCTGGCTTTTCGCGCAGTAGCAGCACCCCCCCTCCCCTCAGCGCCTTGTGACCCTCATGGGTGAGTAGCGCGCTCTATAAATGTATATTGATTGATTGATTGGTTTGCTCACTGGGTACATTTTCATTGTTTCTCATGTTCACAGTGCGTTTTTATTAATCATCTTAATATTTGTTGTCCTTTGCATTCACATATCTTTTACCTTTATCTTTTACCTTTACCCCAGTCCTCCGTTGACTGAACCTGGATGCCCCATTTTTTCCATGTGGCTCCACCCCCCTCGTGTTATTTCCCTGACTCTTCTTTGTGTAGGTAGGTTATTCCTATACATTTTTTTTACTTCCATTTTTCCCCTCTCTCCCTTTCAGATATTTCTCTTATTCTTTTCATGGGTGTTGTCCACATTCTTCGTCTTTGCTTCTCATGTTATTTTATTCTTCATATTTTTTCGCTCTTCTTTCACCTATTTACCTGGTTTCTCTATTACTGTACCATTGTATTCAACTTTCATCCTTGGCCTTTGCTACTCGATTTACATGTTTGTCTTTACTCTGTCTTCAAATTAATCATCTATTTCCTTCTATCTCCTCTAAATTTCTATATTGTTGTTATAATGATTTGGACTCTTGTTTTTATTTTTTTTTATTCTGTTTTTAATAACTTATGTCATTAAAACTGATTACATGGAACGTTAGGGGGTAAAATCTCCCATCAAAAGGCAAAGAGTTTTGACCAACTTAGCCAAGTTAGACGCTGATATTGCATTCTTGCAAGAAACACACTTCTCGGATGTTGAATCATTAAAATTAAAAAAAGGTTGGGTAGGTGACGTTTTCTACTCTCCAGGTGACGGTAAATGTAATGGAGTAATGGTACTTTGCTGTAAGTCCCTTCCATTCTCACTCGTATCTCAAGAATCAGATAGTGATGGTAGATGGTTGAATCTTAAATTGTTATTGAAGGGTGTTCCAGTCTCTCTTCTCAATGTTTGCACCCCTACATGTGGTGAACCCTCTTTTTTGGCCCATGTTGGCCAAGCAAATTTTTCACTGCATGGATGACAATTTCACTCTCGCCGGTGACTGTAATCCGACTTATGATCCATTTATTGACAGAAATTCCAAAGTTTTGTTTGTTCCTAAAAAAAACCACAAGTCTTTTGTTCATACTATTACTCAGCATAAACTCCTTGATGCTTGGCGTCTATGTAATCCGACTACTAGAGAGTACACTTTTTATTTCCCATCTCATCATACCCAATCAAGAATTGATTATATATTTGTCTCCCATACCATTTTGCAAACTCTTACACATGCAGACATTGGTCCCATTTTATTATCAGACCATGTCCCTGTCTCCATTGGCTTGTACATTCTACCTAACGTTACATGTCCTAGAAGGTGGCGTTTTAATAATGCTCTCCTCTTAGATCCAAAATGTACTGCCTCCTTTATCACATTCTTCGATGAGTTCTTTTTGATCAATTAGACCCAGATTTTAGGATTGCTTTGTTGCTAAGAAAAGCCAAAAAATGGCCGTAAATGTAATAAGGATCTCCTTCAGGACATTAAGAGACTGGAGCACTCCTATTATACTTCACCCTCGAAAGATTGTCTGACAGCTCTTCAGACATATCAGAAAGCATTCCTCTTACATCAAGCCTCTGGCTGCTAGATCCCAAAGAAGACTGTCCTCTTTGGACTAAAATTAAGAGTCTCTTCTTATCCCCCTTTTCCTTTTATGAATATCTCTCCTTCTCACACAAACCACAGACATTATCTACTCCTATAATCAAACTGACCTCTAAACTCCTAGAATCTGTATCTCTCCCTACTCATAATAGTATAGATTCCTTCCTTAACTCAACAATTTGGCATAACAAAAACCTGCTTATCCGAAATAAACCATTCTATTGGAAGACTTGGAGACAAAAAGGACTAATTTGGATTCATCAGCTATTTTCACAATCACATTTTTTACCCTTTGCCTCACTCAGTCAATTATTCAATTTGCCTGCCTCATTTATCCATAAATACAATGTACTTAAAAAAGCTGTGATGGATACATATAACCAACCTTCTGCTACACCTGTTGTTTCCACCAATCAATCTGGCTGCAAATCAGAAAAATACCTCCATCGCTCGGGCACTTGCTGCGATCTAATGATTGTAAAATGGACTCAGAATAACGAGGAATTTGAAGTAATGCCTAAATAATTAAATGTTTTTACCTTGCCCAGAACCTCCCCCTTAATAATAAAAAAAATGGATTTCATATTTTTAGGTCAACTAGTCAAACTAAAACATTTAGGCCCCATTAGTACGGCGGGTGGACTTTGTCCGCCCGTCATACCCTCGGGAACCGGAACAACCCGCTGAGGGTGCGGGGGTCCCGCACTCCCAATTTGCATGCCCCTGCCACACTGGCGGGGGCATAGAGCATCTGCAACATTGCGGTAGGCGGTGCAATGCAACAGAGGCAGGGTGTGCGTTTCAATGCACAACGTGACAGGCACTGAGTGGTGCCTGCCACGTTGTTCATTGAATGGCAGGGGGCCCCATGTGCACCCCCCATGTTCCCCCCCCCCCCCCCCCGGAGTCCCTGGGTGCCCGCAACCGGCCCCCCAAGCAGAACCACGGAAAGGCATTTCCAAGGCCACATTCACACCATATTGAACCCTTTTCCGCCTGGTCGACATGTCGACCGGGTGGAAAAGCGTCGGACGGTCTTTCCGTCCTCCGCAGACCCCCCAGTCATTGTGATATGGCGGGGGGGTCATTTCTGCAAGGATGGTGGGCAAATCGCCCACGCCGGGCCGGCGGCCCGGCTGGGGCAGTCCGCCCTCCATCGTAATGGGGCCCTTAGTGTGGTTCACTTTTAAGTCTAAGTTGCTCATAAATGTTGTGAGTGCATCCAGCAGTAACTGGACTTTCGTAGTTCTTGCAAGGAGAACTGCATCATCAGCATAGAGCAGGGCAGGTATTGGTTGATTCCCCACTAACGGGACATCAGCACCTTGCTGTCCTTAATATCTCTCAAGTCCGTTTACATAAAAGAAAAGCAAAAAGGGATCCAAAATGCACATCTGACTTACTTAACGGGGAGAGTACATGGGGTAGTGCATTCACCGTTTGGGCCATAAAGTAGCCTAACAAATGTATGTGTGTGTGTTCTTCTCAGTAGGGAAACTTCGGCCTCCTCCCCTCCCGTGTCCTTCATCATACCTCACAATTTGGATCAATTTGCATTGTCAAAGGCACAGGAGAGGTGCATAAAAGCCATGTGTAAAGAACCTCCCATGGCATTACCAAATTACCTATTAACAATGCTAAGTTTAGGGATTGCTCGACTATGCCAATTCCAGGTCGGAACCCAAATTATACGTCAGATAAAAAGTTGTTTCTTTCAGCCCCTCCTCTCGTTTGGAGGTCAGGACCCAGCCCAATATTTTCGAGGTTTAATGTAAAAGTGGAATTGGCCGATAGAAGTTTGTCTTGTTTCTATCGCCTTTCCTAAAAGCAGGTAAAACTATTGACTCCCCTCGAGATTCTGGGAGGGGACCCTCAATAGTAGCACATAATACATTTTTGATTAATTGAACCAACAATTGCATTTGGCCTTGAAAACGTCATCAGAGCTCGGTGCTGTCCCTTGTTGACTTTTCACAATAGCAGAGATTACTTTCTCAATTTAAATGGAATTGCTCAGAATATTAGCAGCCTCCCTGTCTATTGTGGCTTTGTCTATTTTACCATATCCTACACGCTTTCACAACCAGTGTTGGAAACCCCTTCAAAATAGGATTTTCAATTATCAGCTGAAATATGACATAGGATCAGGGTACATAATTTATCTGAAAACAAGGGTCTATTCTCGACCTCCCTTACGCACCCCACGCCTTTAAGGTCATGCCAGGCTGCTCTCTTAAACTTCCCCCAGGTTTTTAATACTGACTTATAAAGAGCATGAGCATGACACTCCAGGGGCCGAATTACTGAAGTTTTTTCCCGGGGGGCACAATTGTCATTTCTGCTCACTTTGCACGCCTCTGGGGCGCTTTGGTATTACAGAAGTGGACGCAGATGCTGGTGCGTCCCCTTCTGTAATACCAATAGCGCTGGTGCACATAAAGCACCAATGCTGTTATCAGAGGGCATGCCCTCATTTGCATGGGGGCGTGGCCCTATGCAAATGAGGGAATCTTTTGCTCCGCGTCCGCGCTGTATTACAGACGCAGGTGTGGAGGCAAATAAGCTGTCAGGATGGCACACTGGCAGTGCACCACCTTAAAGTTGGCGCACTGTCATTTGCTCCCTGATGTCAGCCCTCTGGAGGGGGGACCCAGACATCCCATTGCAGGTGGGTGCAGTCACTCACTGCACCCTCCTGCAAGGGGATCTCTAATACCCTATAAAAGTGCAGGCGGGGTGCCACCTGCACCGAGAAACACGGAGCGGCTTCAAAGCAGCTGCTCCGTTTTTCACATGAATGCATTGCCCTCATGGCACCTCCAGTCCTGGGGGAAAGCACATTCATCCTAATATGACACGTTTTCCTTGATTGCACCGGGTGCACCTTTTAATAGATGTGCCCGGCGCATTCAAGGAAAATTAGTTTTATGTTTAATAAGGCCCCATGTTGGTGTTGCACAGGGAGGTACTCAAGGGCACTTTAAGTTGGCGATAAGCTGCCGTACAGGCTGAGTTGCACCCTATGAAGTGCCATATCATTGCTAGTTTTCATGGATTTAGTAACAGTGAGCAATTATGATATGTGTTTATTAATCTACCAAAGCACACAATAATAATGTAGGGCTCTGCTTCAGGGGTCAGGTAAGAAATAATAAAATCAATATTACAGGCTATCAGGTTACTAAAAAAGAAAGGCAGATCTACTTTAACTCAACTGTTGTGCTAACGTCACCTGTGGCCTTAATATCTCAGCTAAGAACCACATGGAAGGGTTTATGGGCACTAATACAACTTGCAATTACCTAAAATTCAGCAAGTTGGGCACTTAAATCCTGAGATAATAAAATCAAATCAATAATACTACCTTGACCACGGCCAGTAAAAGTTGGAGTATGCAATTCAGCTTCCGATAGTGAGCTAAAAACTAGATTGGGTTTTATTATGAGTCCATTTAACGCTTCACCATAGGCAGTGTGGCTAAAGTTATCGGAATCATCCCAGTTCGTGTCAACAAATCCTCAGTCTGGCAGCTTGCTAAACCGACAGATACTGATGTTAAAATCTCTTTTCCATACAAGCAAGATGTATTGGATATTTTTAGTAACAAATGTTGTCAAAACATTGCCTAGCAAATCGATTACATCAGTTGACCAATTATCATAGATATTGTTGTAAACGTTGATGAGCAGAATGTCAATTGAGCCTTGCAAAGGATGATGCAGTAGTTGAAATCTGGGTGTACAATGTACTATTTGAACACTTGGGACCAGAATTTTGACAGAAACAAGGAGAGCTAATGCCCGTTTTGGTCTGCCAGCAGATGACGGGGGTGCAAGATGACAATAAGCATAAACATCATCCACACAAATACCTTATGTTGGCCAGGTGTCTTGGCAACATGTTATACAATGATTTTTAAAATGTCTACCCAAGCACAGTTTGAGATGCATGTGCAAATGGCAGTCAGGTTCCAAGATAAAAGGCTAAGACGCTTCTGATCAGGGGTGAAAATACTTTGAGTGGATAGTGGAGGCCGCTATCTGGCCTAAGTAGGGTTTGCAGCCACTCAATATCTTGCAATGAGTCAAGAGGAGCAAATCGATTTTGCAATGCAAGATTAAAACCAAAATGTATATTTCACTTCGACAAATATTCTGATGAGGAATGATTAGGGTATTGGAGAGAAAAAAGGTGGGCTATAAAAATATCCTAGTGGGTGAGCCAAACTTTTCCTAGATGATTTTGTGAGATGATTCAAACATTGCAGAAGTTCCTTTACAAAGAGCAGGTTTAAATTAATTACCACACAGTCGCCAAAAAAGTGTTTTGGCTCACAGCCCACCCAACTGACCCTTCTCACAGAGAGAATTTCCCTAACAAATCTGTATGCCATTCCACATTTTTTCCATTCCAATAGACCACTTTGTACTTTATGTTCTACAAATTTTCCTTTTGGTTTGATGCTAAGGGAGGTAACGACTCTGGAGTTATAACATAAGGTGTACATTCAAGGAGAAGTTGTAGGTGAATTCCACAACTTTCAATTCGCATTGTATTTACACCGGTAGCCACACTACATTAACTGAAACTGGCCACTCTACCATGCCCTGTATTCCCACAAAAAAAATGTGATTTGCAATGTCATAAGTGTTATTGTAAATACTATCACTTTTAATGGCATGGATATAATTTAAGGGAGCATGGCCTGACACAGATGGAGTAGGCAGCCTGTGCAGGGCTCCTGCCGGCAACTCCCATCTAGCCGCATTCTGCTGATTAATCCTGACTTGGGGACCCCCAGATTCCAGTGTGAGAACTCCAAATGCTCCTGTTACTGGCAAATGAGCACAAAAGTAATGTTGACGGAGGATTAGGGGTGCTGACCACATGGAGATGGAGTCAAGTGCAGACATCCCAAAATTGTGGCCGTGGGCTGCTGAGACATTCTGGGCTGCTCATGAGGGGACCTGACCTGCAACGGAGACCCTAGTTGCCTGCAGATTGGGGGGTCGGAGGATGACCCACAGGAGTGGTGCTTGGTGAGGCCACATAATGGTAAGCTGACCTGTGGCCTGGCTCGAGTCGGAGACCAGAAAATGGGAGAGAATTAGTTGATGTGGTGAACAGCTGCATCCAAGACAGCAGCTGGAGAGAACTGGGCACCTGGGAGGGCAGGGTTGGAGTGCCCCTTCCTCCAAATCACAAGCACTGAATGACTAGGGTAATTCCCTGGTCATCGGCGGCAGTGAATGCAGGCTGCGATCAGCTGCCTACTTTCCATCCCCCTCACTGACATTGGAGAGGCCCTGAGAAGGTGACTCAACTGGAGATTTGCCAGGGAGTCAGACCTGATTTCACCTGACTCCTGAGACAATGGGGAGAAGGGTCCCCAGCCAGAGGCCGTGTGGGGGTAATTGGCAGCTAATAGGATGGCCCAGCAGAGCGGTACCAGGGGGGACTGTTTTGTGGTGAGTGGGATGGCTGTGTGCCTCAAATCAGAGGCCCAGAGAGCAGTAGGACAAACTTGGCATGGTGTACAACTGCGAGCGGGTGGGCAACAGGGGAGAGCTGGGCACCTGGCAGAGCATAGTATAAGCACCCCTTCTCCAACATCTCAAGTGCAGGAAGACCAGGGTCAGTCCCTGAGCATCAATGATGGAGAGTGGAAGCCACAGCAGATCGCCTGCTTCTCCTTCCCCCTCTTACTGACATCGAAGCGGCCCTGAGAGGGCACCTCGACCTATAACTTGCCAGAGTCAAATTGGTGCACACTGACTCTAGTGGACAAGGGGAGGGAGGGCCCAGCAAGTGGCTGCATGGGGTCATAATTGGACAATAGCACTTATCTGTGACAAGAGCAGAAAACACATCCCGTAAAGAGCAGTGGGTGCTTAAGTGCGAAGGGTGCTAGCCACTTCATAGTATGATCCTAGGGAGGTGTGGACCCCAGGAAGCGGCAGCAGCGCAGACCTGGAGACGACTGATCACTGCAGTCAGGAGAGACTAATGGTGCTGAAGAGCATGGGGAGCGCCCTGTGAGAGACACTGAAGGGGCTGTTCATGTGTCACTGTTTGGATCGGTGGTGGGCTCTGACAGCGCTTTCCAGGCCCCGTGTACAGGGGCTACCAGTCATTTATCAGTCCTATTCTAGCACAGCCATAGAGGAGGAGAATGCCTAGTATGGGCCCCGTCTAGGTGACATGCAGGTTCTCTCTGCTAATGGCTGGGCTGACCCTTGACTCTGCATCACAGTAGTGGCCTCAGCTTGGGGCCTTCAGTACCTATCCTGTAGTGTAATCACCACTACCCACATGTGACCCTGGGCAAGATCATGAGGAAGAAGGATCAGGGAGTAAGAGAGTAAGAAGGGAACACCTAGGGGAGACACCAGAACTGTCACAGGAGGGAGGCAGTAGCACTGATAAATCCGGGCCTACCAGGGACCCCACCATCTGTGATAGCCTGCAGGCCACCACCTCCTCCTGACAGGCCCTGGAGGCAAAAATGGACTCTCTGTCTAAAGACATAGGAATACTGCATGACGACCATCGAAAGCTGTTGTGCACGTCACCAACACTGAGAAGGACTTGCAAGAAATCTCTCCCACCCTGGCTGAAGGGACTACTAGCCTGGCCACCATGGAAATGAAAGTCCTCTCCTTAGGAAATATAGCAGAAGGCATGGAGAAAAGATCAAGATGTAATAATATTTGAGTGATTTGGCTGCCTGAGAGGGTGTGGCGGCTGACATGGTGGACTACCTGGAGCACTAGCTTCGTGAGGAAATCATGACAGAGGAGTTTCTAAAGACAATACTTTGCACACCCGTACTTTCTTTAAACCGACGGCCAAAAATAGCCTGCTATCTTTTCAAAGCTTTCGCCCAAGACCCTTACGGGAAAATCTCCCGTACAGCCAATTCCTTCGTTTGAGGAGAAATTGCAGCTCAATTACTGACTACAAAAGTCAAGCGAATGACCTATGTGACAAACTACTGGTTCGTCAATATCCAAAGAAGGTGATCAACACATGCAAGAAACGTGCCCGCAACCAACCAAGAGAAGCACTCCTAGAGACGTGTCCTAAATTGAAGGAAGATAGGATCACATGCGTAACTACTTATAGCCCAGTCACCAACCAAGTGAAGAAAATAATCAACAGAAACTGGAGAATAGTAACATCTCACAATCTGAATTGGCCTAAACTGATGTTTGCCAACAAGAGAAGTCGCAACATCAAGGACTTGCTGGTGCACACGAGACCTCCACCCAAGAAAAAGAAAGACACACCTGGACTGTGGAATAACAGTCCAGTAACAGGCCATTACCCATGTGAAAACTGAACAGTCTGTGACACTACAAAACCCACAAAGGAACTACAGCTGCTTCCCAACTTCAATTGGAATTTAAAAAAACATACGAACTGCAACACAAGCAATGTCATTTACATGATAACTTGCCCGTGCCAAATGAGATACATTGGCATGACCTGTCGCAAAGCAAAACAAAGACTTTGCGAACACCGCAGCAATGTGAACTGTAAAAAAACAACCACAAAAATGTCAACTCACTACAAAGAATCTTGGCACTCTCTGAATGACCTACAGTGGGTCATCCTGGAAACCCTCGAAACTGTGGACAGGAATGCAGCTAAAATTTTATTTGAAAAAGAGCAACGTTGAGTGCACAGACTTAAGACAGACAGTGAGGGCCTGAATTATGCCGTTTGGTGGTTAAGTCTTAACAAATAATTGATATTTTGCCTGAATTACGAATTTCCTAACGTTCTTTAATTATGAGAAAATTTCGAATGAGCGCTTAAGGAGTACATTCTCATAAACTCCATGTGTCTATTTTCAAGCTAGAAATCATTACAATTCTCATCTGAAAATTAGGTATAACAATTTAGCACAACTAATAAGTACAAACACTCGAGTAACTCTTCAGTTTCCATTACTTAGCAATAAAAGAAGACAAGTTACACACTGGCGATTGATTCCGGGTCACCAAGGGTAGAGACAGCACAAGCTGCTAGACGGGTGTTTGAAAGCTAGAGGTATCAAGGAGCATTGTTCTTTTCGCTATGGAGTAAAACTGCAAGTATTAAAACCCCTTTACTAAACTTCCATTTTTTCCTCACTCCAAAACAGTGAAGCCTCCCCCTAACTGCCATGGTTCCCGAGGAGACAAGTCTTACATAATGTAGAGGTACATTCTATAAGGTCTAGTTACGCATAAGTGCATGTGAAAACCCTGCTCTGTATTGAGTTTTGCTTAGTTTTAGACTTTTGTTAGAAGTGCCTACTTTTTGAAGAGAATCTTTTTCAGAATAGGCTTTCCAGAGTGCGCATTTAAAGAGACTATAGCGGCAGTATGCACATGTTCAGTTTTCAGAATACATGTAGAACGAGTGCTTGGTACCGTCTAATAACGAATGCATGTACTTTTAAATAATTGTAAGAGTCTATACTCGAACAGGTATTACATAGATATACCAATGTCTAAGATAATCGTGATGACACAGTAAAATTGATTAGCTCCTTGGATGTCATGGCAATGTAACAATAGAATTGCTCATTAAATTAAATAGCGCTTTCAATATTAGGGCACTGTAAAGGAATGATCTCATGACGCCCAAATACAATTTTGGGATTTATACATCACAATATTCCGCATAGAATTTTGAGAATGAGTAAGTTGACGCTTAAAATGAATGTGACTCTGAGTTTAGTATTGCAGAACTTGTTTTTAATTATATGTTTTTTAATAATATGCTTCTTAATTTTCAACTGTGTCTCTATGTCATTGTACATTATTGAAGTGTCTTTTCCCACTTATTCGCTACAAATGTGGTTGCACTATCTCCCTTTTCTTTCATTACAGGTACAATGTGACCTACTACCACAAAACGAATCAGGTTACAAATTTCCCTTTTCCCTTTTTTTCACTTAATCACTTTATGGTCCTGAGGAAAGCCGACTGACCAACAGGCAGATAAGGCTGAAACATGTCGACCACTTTTAACCTCACAAGATTAGTGCGCTAGAATTCCTAAATAATTCCATAGCGACATGCCTTAACCTTTTACCCGAATCCAGAAATATTAAAGTTGAACCTCTGGCTGTCCGGGTATTTTAGAACACCTTCATAGCACTATTTCACTTATTCACCATCACTACTGTTTTAACCAATGGTACAACCTCCTGGCGGAGGGTGCAAACAAAAACTGACCCAAGGATTATGCACGGACACGTGTTACAATAAGCGGGGACACATCATATACCGCTACACGACTCTGAAAAAACACGTGTATGAGGGTCTTTTATTTGGGAGACACCTACCGATCCACCTGCAGACCTTGGTTATGCAGGACCAGTGATCCTTTCCACATTGATTTATAATTATTGAAAGGAGATTGAAAGGATCTCTACTCTCTCTCCCTCCACCAGTTGATGATAGAGAAATATTGGTTCAAGAGATAAGGGCAGCGTTCAATAGGCTGGCAGTAGGGAAGACACCAAGAACTGTTGGGTTTCCAGTTGAATTGTATATGCCATTCTCCACTGAATTAGCCTCTAAACTGGTGGACCTCTATAAGGCAGTAAAAGATATGGGTGTGTTGCTGTCCTCTGCTCATGAGATGCAAGTGGTACCCTTATTGAAACCAGGGAAGCCAGCGCATGACTGCAGGGCCTACAGACCCCTCTTGATGCTTAACCTGGATTATAAGATCCTCAGCAGGATACTGGCTACCAGGCTCCTCCCTCTTATGCCCAAACTCTGCACCCTGATCAGACTGGTTCCTCCTCTGTCGTAGCACAACACTAAACATCCACTGGCTTCGGGCCGTGATGGACGATGCTAGCTATGATGGAGCTGAAGCAGCATTCTTTGCAGTGAACATTAAAAAGGCCTTTGCTAGCCTACAGTGTCAATTTCTGTATGATTCATGGCTTGCATGGGGCTAGGACAGCATTGTGTGGTGGGGGTCTGATTGCTATATAACAATCCAATTGCAAGGGTACGTATGGACAAACCATCTCTGTTTGTCGCCTCTGCAGTTTGCCCTTGCCATGTAATCATTGGCCTGCCTGACAAGGATTGGGAACAAATATCAGGAACTCCGGATAGGTACTTCCCAACATCACATCGCCCTGTATGCGAATTGCCTCCTTATATTTCTCAGTAATAAAACCTCAGACCTGGATGTAGTGAGGGGAATGCTGGTGTGGTTCAGGGCCTTGCAAGGTCTGCAAGTAAACTGGCAAAAATTGTGTTTACTCCGCTTGAGAGCCAAAAGCGCCTGGCAGAGGAGCTGAGCGACCTTCAGTGAGAACCCAGCTGTCTTCCGTACCTGGGCCAAAATTTATCATGACAAAAAAGGCATGCCAGACGGCAACTTAGGCCAGGCTCTCAGGTTGTTGCGGGCTTGCACCCAGTTTTGCCAAACGTTCCCGCTCTCACTTGCAGGGTGCCTAGCTTTACTCAAGATGATAGCCTTCCCAAGACTTCTATACTTGTTCTCAATGCTACCCATGTGGATTACTAGGACCACCTTTAAGCAGCTTGATACCGGGCCAAAGGAGAGGGCCCCTCTTGAAACAGCAAAAAGAACAATTGATGAACAGAATGCAGTACAATGTCATACATTCACTCCAGTACAGAGATCTGGGCATTAATCCATCGTTTTTTTGCTCACTATGCCATTCCAGTTTGAACCCAGCCATATGCAAATCAAGCTTGACCCTGTGCCCAATGGGAACAGTCCAGCCCGAATTGCCAGTCCAGGTCCTCCCCGGACTGGAAACAAGCATCCTAGGACTGATTTCGGGTTTTCACCGCTCATCAGTCAAGATAGCTTGACTCCAGTGGCATGGAGAGCATGGGACCCACGTTTGGGCACACCCGTCCCACTCGGGGTGACCAATGCAAAAAGAACAATTGATGGACAGAATGCAGAACAATGTCATACATTCACCTCAGTACATAGATCTGGGCCTTAATCCATAATGTTTTTTGCTCAACAGTGCCGTTCCAATTTGAACCCAGCCATTTGTAAATCAGTCTTGACCCTCTGCCCAATGGGAACAGTCCAGCCCGAACTGCCAGGCTGGGTATGCCCATATGTGGGTCCCGTGCTCACTACACCACTTGATTCAAACTAGCATGGCTGATAAAGTGTTGTGCCCTGAAACCGGTCCCAGGATGCTTGTTTCCAGTCCAGGGAGGACCTGGCTTGGCAGTTCGGGCTGGACTGTTCCCACAAGGAGCAGGGTCAAGACTGATTTGCATATGGTTGGGTCCAAACAGGGGTGGTGTGGTGAGAAAAAGAATGATGGATGAAACCCAGATCCTTGTGACTGGGGGTGAATGTATGCTTTGTCCAGCATTCCGTCCATCAATTGTTTCTTTTACATACCACTTGAAACTGCAGCACCCCTCAGCTGATGGGGGCTTGGCAGCGCCAGACTTTGAATTATGCTAGTTATCTGCACAGCTCCAGTGGCACATAATGGATGGCGTGATGACAGACACCTGACAGAGAAGTGAGACCCTTTACCCCTACGCTGGTGAGGCTGACAACAGTGTTACAGGGAGGATGGCCCTCGGAGGAGGATACTTGTGAATTTGGAGTTGTATGGGGCTGCTGGATTTGTGTCTACAGAAGATGCGGACGCATGCCCGGTATTTCTCTGAACTCTCTATCACCATGTTGAAAACATTACCTCTTGGGGGCAGCTGGGAGGGGACGACTGACTGATTGATGGCGGTGACTAGAGTGGGAGACCTGTTTTGGGCAGGTGAATGTCTACCCTTTGAGGAATTTCGAGCAGAGTTGAACCGACCGCAGGGCCATTTCTTGTTGCATAGAGATGTAACAGCAGAATTTCGAAAACACTGGCAGACTGACCTGGCAGAGCCGTGGTCCCACGCCACCTGCCAATACCTAGCCACAGGAACAGTGAAAGCAGTCACTTGCTTATAAAGGGCCATGCAAGGGATATGCTTCAACCCCTAGACACCCTGAAGGCAAGATGGGAGAAGGGTTTAGTTGCCCTTATACCGTATAAGGATTGGGGAAACATACTGGCCAGAACCCCTAAAGGATCCCACAAAACCGGCTTCAAACTGTTTAATTATTTTATCCTGCATAGGGCCTATATTACCGTGGGACACATTAACAAATACTTCCATACAAAAAAAGCAACCTGTCTAAGCTGTGGAGAAGTTGGAGCAGAGCTCAAACCTAAGTTATGGGATTGCACTCGGCTGGGGGTACCAAGAGGGGGTTACATCGGCGGTGGCTGACACTATCACAAAGGAGATTCCCTGCACACCGGAGCATTCTCTGATGGGCTGGTTTCTCCATTCCTCCAACATGAAGGTCACTAGTAGGTTCCTGGATTTAGAAGTTGTTCTAGCAAAGAGGGAAATTGTGCACCATTGGAAGGCACCAGGGGGACACCGCATTGTGGCTTGGTACAGAGAACTCGAAAGAGGGGTGGGCTAACAGGGGGAGGTACTACTCCAGGAGGCCATAAGGGGGCTGCATTCATTGGAGGTTGTGAGATCCTGGGAGGCTCTGGTGGAGAGCTTAAAAGAACCAGAGGTTCAATCTCAGGCTCATCACTCGCCCCAACTCCTTAATGTCAGAGAAGAAGAGGGGTTCTTTGAGGGTAATTACATTTCCCAGATCACATGGTTGCATCTGTTCGAGACTAGGCCAAGCCCCGCCCCTGTATGTTCCACGTGTTATTGCCATTCTTCCTCTATGGCTTCAGCAACCTATTGGGAAAAAGTTCAAAAAGATTCATAGTGGGATAGACTCAAATCTGATGGGAGTGGGAGAAGGGAGGTAAATAGTAGTATGTTCAAGAATGTTTTACTGAGAGCTCTATGTTACAATGCAGATGTTGGTTATGCACAAATATTGCAAACACTTGAATCCATGAATGAACTGTATTGTATTTTGTTGACTGCAAAGCTTCCAATAAAATCTGTTTACAAAAAAATAAATGATATAATATAAAAGGTTATAAGCAATGCATGGTGAAGGCACGAGTTATAGTAAATGTAGTGTGGCTACCAATTGGATACACTGTCAATGGAGGTGTGCAAGTTATAATAAATTGAACATGCTGCAGAAATAATAAATCAAAGGTATAAGTATACGTTTTTAATTTTTATTTTGTGTATTTTAAGTTTGAATTGTCGTTAAAGAATAAATAAAGTTATATCAAATTAAATGTAATCTGTAATGACCAATTCTTATTATTATTATTATTATTATTATTATTATTATTATTATTATTATTTTTATGTATGCTTCAGATATAATGCAAAAAACAGACAATTGATAGACGGATATAATGCAGCATGATACATAAGCAACATGTGATTTGAAATACAACAGTTAACAGGTTTCCACTTTTCTTCTTTCTTATTCAGCATGCAGTTATTATCGAAGGAGTCTGGCTTGATTTGTTCTACCTCAGCCCCACATCTTATCCCTGGATTGACTCCAAATCCCTCAGTTGACTAGCTTCTATATTTCATCCAATCACCCCAAATCTTTTCCCATTTGTGTGGGCAGCCACGACGTCGCTGCGGGTGTTTCGTCAGGACGAGGGCTGTGGATGGGCGCCGGCCGCTACATCTAGAACGGCCTACTGGGATACAGTGCCCACACCCTCCTCCATTGGACTAATAGGACCTTCAGTCCATCACCAGTTCTATTTTTGACTCAGCAAACGGACTGAGACAATCATATCATTAAGGTGGCATGACTCTCTACACCACCTAGGAACTCCGAGTACACATTTCCTTTGTTACCCACTAGCATGCCTATATTAAGGTCCATGCTAGCAAAATCAACTTTTGATTGAACCAATACACAACGGGATCACAGTAGCCGGGAAGATGACCCTTGGACCCCGATTCCTTTCACACTTTTCCCCATATGCGACGTCCCACTAATTAAAAGCCCTGAAGAAGTCCCAGTTTGGGACGAAACGCATCGGCTGTTTGTGTTTCACTGCTTTTTGAAAATAAAGATTTAAAGAAGAATTTCAACATTTCTGAGGAATACCTCCTTATTGTGCTTAAACACCATTTGCACTTACTGTTTCATGTCTTGTGGTGCACCTTTGCGGTTGTTTGATTTGAATTAAAATTCCCTAGGGAATAGGCACAGTGATGATGGGTGCCATTCAGTGTGCACACAACCCCCTTGATTAAACTTAAGGGTTAAGGTACCTTACGGGGGAAAGCTAGTCAGGTGCTTACTCTAGGAAGGGTCCATCATTTACTCAGTCCTTTAGTGTGGGCAGCCTCTACTCTGGTATATTGTCTGTTCTGTCATCTCGCAACAGTCTAGGTCCTTTTTCCAATCCCTGATTCTTGGAACCTCACCTGCACCCCCATGCGTGAGCAATATTCCTCTTTGCCACTCCATCTGCCAAGCTAAGCCATATTTTAGCATATTTCGGCCAGACTATTTCCCCTGTCACTCCCAGGATGTGCCACCCCACATCGACCATGACTTGTGCGCCCACAACTGTTGCCATCACTTGGGCTATGCCACTCCAATATCCTTGAATCGTGGGACAGGACCATAGGATATTGAAGAAAGTACCCGTCTCGCTGCACACTCTAGCACACCCCTCTGAGCTACAGCGACTCATGCGATACTGCACTGTCCTTGGGACATACGCTCTATGAAGAATCTGGAGCTGGATCAGCCTGAACTGCGCCCTTATAGCAATTTCCCTAGGGTTATGTTTGGCTTCAGCGCAATCATCATCCTCCAAAAGTCTCACATTCACTTCCCATGCCGCCCTTAGGAAGCCCATACAATCTGGGGAGTTGTTCATTAGTTTCCTATATGTTAGGGAGATTGCTTTATCTAGCATTGGGTCAAGTAAATGTCAGTCTTCCAATGGAGTGTACTTCGGGAGTGGTTCCCCTTCTGCCACAAGACATTTGAGGGCATGTCGCAATTGTAGGTACCTGAGGTATTCCCCCGCCCCATCTGGTAATCCATCTGGAAACTTGCAAAATCGATCACTTTTCCACCTCTCCAAACATCTTTCAGTAGTTCTATCCCTATAAATCCCCATTTGTGAAAGCCTTGCAGGTGTCTAACCTCAACCAGCAAATCTCCCTCCCAGATTGGGGTCAGCTCCGAAAGCGTGGCTTCCCAACCCACTGATTTTGTCACTTTCTTGTAATGAACTAGTTTAATGTATTATTATTACTTTAGAATGTGTAATGTTTGTGTATTGTAAGTTTGGTTTGTTCAGAAAGAATAAGTAAAGTTTTCCTAACTATAACAACGGATATCTACTCACACATACAGAGACCCATGAAACATAGCAAATATTTCATGGTCCCCTGTGAAATGTGGGTTTGATCATCATAAAGGCACGCCCCATTTATTAAAAGCAAATAATCTTGGGCTTACTGTGATGAATAATGCATGAAAAACACAAATTGGCAGTAAGCTGTCTTCCTGTAGAAGGGGAGCTATTCCTTCTTGTGGGGTCAATCTACAACAATCTATATATGCTCATTTCAATTAATGGCTAGAAACATTTTTAAACATAGGATTAGTTCAACTGCTGGGAACTCTGAGCTAGAAAACTGTAAATGTGTTTTACCATTTTCCAGCAAACTCTTTAGACGCTTGATTAGAAGGTGGGCTTACTATCTATCTGTAGTTTGACAACCACAAAGGAATTTTGCCATTTCAGGCACAATATTACACTTTTGTATTCTTATAGTGAAATCCAAGCTAACCTGGAATAAGTAAAAGCAGCTCCTGACATATGTTTCAATATAATTTGAGCTAACAAGAGCAGCAGAATATGCCCAGCCTCAAGAAGAAACAGAGTATAAGTCAAAAAGCATTTGATCCTAAATGATTTATGAGGCATTTATATCTGAAGAATGTGTATATGCCATTAAGCGACAGCTTTATAATTGTTGCAATAAATAAATGTACTATATTTCATCTGTGTGTTTGCAAATTGTAAACAGTACAGAAATGCAAGATGTAAATACTGGCTCTACTAAAGGTAATTAAGATGAGTGCCAAAATACCCACAGGATATATTATTTCAATCATGACAGTATTATATATTAGTGATCATGTCTAGTCTATTGCTGAAAGCATTTTCTTAGAAACCATAATATTTGAATATAAATCTCCCCGGGGCGGCTGCTTGCTTTGGACAGTGGGGCTCTGCCTCCCAATGTTTGTGCTTTATGAACCATAGACATTAGCAATTAGATAATCACATTACACACTGTGTAATATTATTATTTAATTATCAGTGAGGAAGGCACCTAAAGCATGAAAAACAGAGCTGGCCCAACTCTGCATTGCCAGACCCCGTACATCCCCAGATGACACAAAGCAGAGTCCGTTTTTGAAGCAGCCCTGGCCGGCATGATAATCAGCTCTGTATTGCCTGGGCCTGCTTGCTAATTTTCACTGCCTTCCAACCCCACCCTCCCCTAACCCATCATAGGCTGTGGTGCGGTCCATAAAATCACATACCCCACCCCATCTTATGCCAGGTTGGGATAGGGCAGCACACAAAAGCAGCAGGCTGCAAAAGGAAGAAATCAGGATCGACTCTTGCTAGATCCAAGCGGCAGGCACCAGGACCGGCTCCCTACAGCAGACCCCCAAGATCAGCTGACCTCACCCCACAGGATTGGAGCCCCTGCTGCTAATTCTGTGACAGCGGCTGTAATTGCTGAGTACTGGCACACCAAGGGCCACATTATCAAGAAAGGGCGATACATTATCGCCGCTTTTATCGGCAGGAAACTGCCTCTAAAGCGGCGATAATGGGCTTGATAATACGCCCTTGTGAATTCCATTAGAAGCCCAGGTTAACACCAGAACTTGGGCTTTTATGGGAATTCACAAGGGCATATTATCAAGCCCATTATCGCCACTTTAGCTGCAGTTTCCTGCCGATAAAAGTGGCGATAATGTATCGCCCTTTCTTGATAATATGACCCCCGATTCCTTCTGCCTACTTGAGTGGGATCCTGACCTGCTCCTATCCTTGGTGCCTGTCTGTAAATACAGATTGCAGCCTGTGTGCCATGAATAGAAGCCTCCAGGCATCAAACTGCTCCAACAGGCACTAGGCAATTCCCGACAAAGATTAGGGTCAATCTGGTGCTTGTTGTATCACAATATGTATATGTAACAGTGAAAATCTGGTATGGACCCAGCCATCCTGCAGCTATGATTGATATCCTTGAGTTAAATGTCTAGCTCTGTAATTGGCAAATAAATGGCAACAGATAATTGTTTTGCTTTTACATATACTGTAAATCATAAAATTCTACAATTGTTCAGTTTAAAAAGAAAATTGATTTGACATTTACTCATAGGTGTTAGTGACTCCAGACAAATATTGTGGAGCTGGTCTGGTAATTTAGTGACTTGTATTAAAGACATCAATCGTCGACCGTTGATTGATGTATTGGACACTGTATGTATACATAAGGCCTGCGAAGGGTGCTCTGCTCATATAAATACTAAATTACAAACAGCTTTAGTATTAGGGCTGGAGATTTACCCTCTTTAGTGTTGGTTTTCATTAGACAATATATTTAAAGTTCAGTCTATGGTTCTGTACTGTAACGGTGCTGTGCTATTTGTGCTCCGCATGATCATTTACAGTTTAAGACTACATTTGCAGTTTGTAAATGTATGTACGCTGCTCTCCTTTTTGTTTCATTAAACAGTGCAATGGTGAGAGTAGGCTTGCTGGCCTGCAAGGCATAGGGTTTTGAAAAATGCAATTGCTATTTAAAGTGCCTTTGATGAGGGATTCTTATTCAGTGTAAAGGTAGAGGTAGTGCGAGGCCAATAGTTAATTTTGGAATACATGTTAACAAATATATATCTAAAATGTGGAATGTAGGTTATTGTCCTGAAATCTGATCTTGGATATGGATTCCAAATCTGCAAAAATACTGCACTTTTTTCCCCTGCACAAATTGTCAGGTAGAGCTTGGCAGTATTTATGTAAAATTTATTGCAGTTCAAATGGGACAATAAATGTGTTATTAAAAATCTCTCATTTTGACATGTAGAACTCACAATCGCGAGGTAATACCACACCTGGTAAAATCCTACTGCAGCTGTATTCCCGGGGTGCAGTATCAGCTCCTCACATACAGTAGGTCTTATTAGGACCCCCACTGTGTTTCCTACGCAAAAATATAAAAAAAGGGAAAAAATGAAGAGAAATAAAGCTATTTCTCCTCGTTACACCTCCCAGGCACAGTATTCTGGCTCATTCCCAGGTCTTCAAGCTGCGTGTTCCTAAAGATGCGTGCACTTTTCCATGAAAACAAAAAAGTTTCTTCACTCCTTTGTGTACAATTTATTAAAGATTCTTCAAAACACTCCTTCGTGGATTGTTTCAAGTATTTTTATTAATCCGTCAGTTTCATACTTCAATTCAAAATCATTGAATCTTGAATTTCATAATTAATCCAAAGCAGTTTATGTTGTGCCCAATGCATTTCGGGTCTTTCTGAGACCCTTCATCAGAACCTGATGAGCAAATCTCTGGGTAAAATGATAATGGAATATTCATACAAATTTTACAGTGATAATAGCACATTTGCTTGATTGCATGCCCTAAGGTTATATTCGACCAGTGTCTGAGACCGTCTGTTAGCTATGATGATCAACCAAAATATGACCAAAAATGTTTACCATTGTGCGATATAGCTATTCATTATTCCAATTTGGCCACTCACAACTAACATATTGAGATTCTGAGGAATAGCAAAAACGTTTGCTCATATTGTAAACATGCATATTCAAATCTTCACGTTATAGTGGTGCGAATAAAACAAGTTGAGCGTGCTACAGTTAAATACCTCTCACAAACATAAACAGATTTAAAGAAACTTACTATCAAACATCCGAAGGCGGGGACGTGTAAATTCAAACTCCGAAGAGACCAGCTTCTGGCAACGGGATCAAGTGTCAGTCTTACACCTATGCAGGTGATCCTTAAATATTCAAGCGGAAAAACCTATTCGCTATTTGTTCTTACGTAAAGAAACTCTGTCCTACCAATAACATTGCAAAATCACGCATATAGCTGTAGTAATGTATCTACCATATCTACGTACATAAACAAACGATTATAGTGCAAAATTCAAACGCGGTTTAAACAAAGTGAGCTTCACATGATTGATGGCGAAGGCCATATTAAAGTAATGACGGATGTAAACAATAGTGTTGGCCATGTTGATGTGGTTACAACTACCTCTGCTAATTCTAGCACAATGATAGCTCAGATGCTGAATCTCATGACTATGTGCAAACCCGTGAACAATAAAGCATTATTAGAAATGTTAAAATGCAAAGAATGAAGTTAAGTGAACGACACGTGATATGATTGCGGCGGCCATTTTGGTAAAGTGATGACGAATGTGAACAATAGTGTCGGCCATG
Source organism: Lissotriton vulgaris (assembly GCF_964263255.1). NCBI lineage: Eukaryota > Metazoa > Chordata > Amphibia > Caudata > Salamandridae > Lissotriton > Lissotriton vulgaris. Next base: position 791,986,513 of record NC_141698.1, read on the forward strand.
TTAATCTAGTCGCACCTGCCTCTATAGTTCTAGCGCTATTATTACTCAGATGCTGAATCTCATAACTGTGCACCAGCACGTGAACAAAGGAGCATAATTAAAAGTATTAGTACAGGCTCATAATATGCTATTGTCTTGGGTTAACAGGTAAATATAGCCATAACATCATTGTCATTAAAACAGCCATGTACTCATATCTATTCATCAAAAGATGTCACATCATGTTGAAATTTAGCATGTTGTAGGGAAAACAATAAAGCATTTTCCAAGGTAACAGAAAAAATGTTCACAGAAAACAAGTTACCTCAATTCGGTCATTCATCCCATGTGGGTGCATCGAGTCCAATTTTTTGATTCAATAGTACTCAGTTCTCAAGCGTTGCTTGTGTGGATCTGTGTCTACACGTAATTCTATGGCTTCCAAAATAGTGAATCTAACTTGAGCTGTAGTAAGTCCTGCCTCAAGCCAGTGTGAGGCCATTGTAGATTTATGATTCTTTAAGCGTATTTTACTTTTGTGTTCTGTAAGTCCTACCTTTACCTATCTCTCTGTTTGGCCAACACTCATTTTTCCGCATGGACATTTTGATCGCATATATATCGTTCTTAGTGTCGCATGTACTAGAATGCAATAAGGGTATCTTGGTTCCCATCCTAGGGTGTGTGAATACGTTACCGATGATAACCTTATTACAATGTGTGCAATTCTCACATCTTTTGCATTCCTTTGTGTACCTGATGCGTTCTCTTTTTATGGTTGGCTTGATAGTAATTTTTTGAGGTTTTTAGATCTTCTGAAGGCAAAAGTAATTTTCTCGGAAAACAGCGGTTTTGAATCTGGCTGATTTTTTAAGTTTGTGTGGAACATTTTAGTACACACACTGTGAGATTCTTTTTCGTTTTAACTCTGTTTTCAAGTAAAGATTCTCTACTTAAGTTGTCAACTTTAGTCGTGGATCCCTCTAGAATGTTCCTTGAGTAACCTCTTTTCAAGTATTTCACGATCTGTCTATCAATAGTGGTGGATACTTCCACTGAATCTGAAGTAATACGTTTTAACCGGATAAATTGTGACAAGGGAAGATGCCTTTTTAGTGAAGTTTGATTAAAACTGTTAAAGTGTAGACAGCTTTTACGATCTGTGCTCTTTGTGCAAACATTGGTTTTGATGACATTATTCTCCATAGTAATCAGAACATCCAGAAATGCTAGCTGACGTTTTTCAATTTGATACGTGAATTTAATGCGTTCGTGACATGAATTAAGCCGAGTTATGTTATCCGGTAACATTTGTTTCTCACCTCTCCAAAGTATAAATATGTCATCAATGTATTGTTTGAAAAGAATCAATCCTTGTTGCCAATTAGGATTTTGTAGAATGTGGTCTGATTCAAATTTAGCCATGAAAATATTTGCGTAGGACGACGCCCCCGCAAATCCCATTGCACTGCATTGCATTGCACTGTTCAAAATATATACCTTTCCAATGGAAATAACTATGATAAAGTGCCAAATTTAAAAGTTCTAGCAAAAAGACTTTGTTGGAGTTTTCTACATCATTTTGTTTTAATGACAATGATGACATGACTATATTTACCTCAGCCTCGGCCGGTAGTGGGAGTACCGGCCGGGCGGTGATGTGGGGAGGGGGAGGGGCAGGGTGAGGGGTAGTAATGTATGGTTTACGGACTTTAACAGGTAAGTAAACATAAAAATAAATACAAAGAATTTCGTTGCGCGCACTGCATCACCAAATGCGATGCAGTGCGCGCAACGAAATTCGTTTTATTTATTTTTATGTTTACTTACCTGTTAAAGTCTTTAATCCATACATTAATACCCCCATCCTGCCCTCCCCCTCCCCACGTCACTGCCCGGCCGGTACTACTACTACCGGCCGCGGCTGATTTACCTGTTAAACCAAGACAATAGCATATTGTGAGCCTGCACTAATACTTTTAATTATGCTCCTTTGTTCACGTGCTGGTGCACAATTATGAGATTCAGCATCTGAGTAATAATAGCGCTAGAACTATAGAGCGAGGTCAAATTTAGATGGCCAAGGTTGACTGCAGGACAAGGCCGTGCTTGTTGTACGTCGGCCAGCAGTGGGGTTGTTGGCAGAGGGGAAGTCCTCGGCTCTGGTGCCTGACCTTGAAGAAGAGGTTGTACCCCAGTTTGTACACCCAAATCCGGTTGATATAGCGGTCTTGGAAACAAAACAAACAGGGAAGACTGTATCTGAGAATAAACTAGAGATTCGGTCATGGAACATTGCCGGGCTGCGATTGAAAAGAGGGGACATTAACTGGGAGGCCTTTCTGTCAGCTCATCATATTATTGCCCTGCAAGAAACTTGGGAGACTAGAGATCCCTACCACCTGGATGGGTTTTATTTTTTTAGTAAATACGCTGAACCATCTGTAATGGGGAGATCGAGAGGGGGTCTCTTGTTAATATTCAGCCTCAAATTATTGTACAGGATGGAGTTGGTAGCGACAAGTTCCCCAAACATTTTAGCTGTTAAACTTGTAGGGGATAACCTCCCAGCAATGCTGGTGGTAAATGTGTATAATTCCTTTACTAGGATTGATGAATTGAACCATTTAAGAGCATTGTCTACTTTTTTGGATGATTATGATGTAAAAAATGATATGCCTTACCATCTTTTAATTCTTGGCGATTTTAATATTCATGTCTGTCATCTAAACTGTTTACAAAATATTGAGTATGAATACGGACCGCAGGGGGTTACCCATTTTGAGCATACAAAGAGTGGGACGTTCCTGGAGAGTCTTTTATCTGCCCATTACCTGTTCTGCCCTTCACAAGCAGAAACCCCGTGCCCTGTCTCTACCTACATAGGTCAAGGTCACTGTAGTATTATTGACTAAATTTTAGTTTCATCCCCTCTGATGGATCTAATAGGCTTTTTTTGTGTTACACAGAATGGTCTGAGTGACCATAATCCCCTTACGATGGATATTAAAATTAAGGCCCTTGAAAGTGAGATACCATCGGCCCTTAATTCAAATTCAAGGATAGCTACCAAATGTCAGGGTCGAAGGTTGAGATGGGAGGTAATTACCCCAGCTGACTTCCTTGACAATTTGTATGTTAGTAATTCTGAGGATCTGAGTTTATGTCTAAATACGGACTCTGAGCCAAGAGCAATCCTTGTCGCCTTTGACCGTATTACAAAACAGGTAGCGGTAAATCTGACTCGGCGTGGTAAACCAAAGAAGTTTAAAAATTGGTTTGACCAAGCTTGTATTACTGCACGCACGGCTCTTTTGGAGGTGTTGAAAGAGTCTGTTAGGGACACTAATAAGATTGCAGAAGCCAGTAGGGCCTATAAATACGCAATTAAAGTAAGGAAAACTCAGCTAAAAGAGATGGCCTGGGATGAACTGACCCAAGCGAGTGTTCTGACTAATAGCACCCATTTCTGGAAAGTAATTAATAGCCCATTATTTGATGAGACAGATAATACAATTAAATATTGTCTCATCCCCCCAGAAAGGTGGGTGGAACACTTTAGTGGCCTATACTCCGAGACCAGTCAGTCACCGTTCACCCCTCATGGGGAAATTTTAAAGGCCCCAAAAATTAATTTTACAGAGGAAGAAGTAATGGAGGCGATTGTGTCCACAGCAAAGGGGAAAGCACCAGGCCCGGACGGGATGCCAGCTGATTTATATAGGGCCCACTCCAGTGTATGGGCAAAGATTTTAACTTCTGTTTTTAATGCAGCCTCTAAAGTTGGTCTCCCAATGTCCTGGGCTAAAGCTGTGATAGTGCCAATATTTAAAAAGGGCTCAAGAGAAGACCCGGCCTGTTATGGGCCCATCTCACTCTTGGACTCTGCTGCCAAGATTTTGGGAAAAGCCGTACTAACCCGCCTTACAGACTGGCTGGACAAAAATGCTGTAGTCTCGGACTTACAGTATGGGTTCAGACAGGGAAAGGGCACAACGGGCCAATGCCTTAATCTCCATCTTGTTATAGGGAAGATCACGGTCGCAAAGCAGGGGGACATACTTCTAGCTTTTATGGATCTGTCCACTGCTTTTGACATTGTAAACAGGCAAAAGCTATGGGCTTCCCTCTATGGTATGGGGCTGGACCCTGCATTGATATCTTTCCTGGCTGATATCCATGAGAATGCCACGGCAGCTGTACGTTATAATGAGAATGGGAGTTTAACAGAAGCTTGGCCAGTTAAGCGAGGGGTAAGGCAGGGATGTATCCTTGCACCCTTGCTGTTTACGCTTTATATTAAGAATTTGGGAGACGCATTAATTTCATCTTGTAAGGATATCTCAAGAGCTGGCTCAAAAAAGATCCCTGCACTATTATATGCAGACGATGCAGTTTTAGTGGCAAGAATGGCAAGAGGGCTACAATCCCTTTTAGATTGTTTTATTAATTTTATGGACTCTCTAGATTTAATTACCAATTTTAAAAAGTCGCACTCTATGTCAATAGGTGGGGGACGGGAAAAGAAGGGTACATTTTCTGTAAAGGGATGGAGCTCATCAAAGTCCCAGCCTTTTCATATTTAGGGATACTTTTTGACGACAGAAGGTCTTGTGTCACGCAGCGTGCTCATAAAAAGAATACCCTTGCCAGGGCATCTGGGGCACTGTTAGGGTTTGCAAAACGGTTAGGTTCTAAACCACTCCTGGCACTCATGAAAATTTATAACGATAAGTGTGTCCCAATGGTGCTATATGGGAGTGAGGTATGGGGTTACACAGATGTTAGCGAAATTCAAACAGCAGAAAATTTCTTTTTACGAAAGTTGTTGTCTCTTCCAGCTTCTGCTGCAACTTTTAATATTCATGAGGACCTTGGTGTTGGTTATATTTTAGACCAGATTGCTGTGGCCCCATTATTAGGTTGGTTGAGAATCTGGGCTCAGCAGCCACCTAACCTAAACCAATCAATTATCCAAGACTGTTTGTCTATAGACAGAGCCCTTGATATCCCGTGGATCCGTTATATTAAAACCCAAATGGATTCACTGGGCAGCCTAGTGTGTTAAGCAAAACAGCTATTAAAGCCATAAAGTCTCAGTTCCTGAACAGGGCAATGCTAATGAGGGAAGAAGGGGAATTGGTAAAACCTTCAGTCAGGAGTTTTGTAATGCTGAGCACAGGGAGGAAAATCCAGCCGTTCTTTACCTATATAAACAAGCCATATCATCTGTTTGTTCTATTAAGGTTCAAGTATAACATGCTCCCATGGCTATTATCATTCCCAAAAGGTTTTTCCAAAGAAGGGTCTTTGGGGCCCTGTCCTTGTGACAATTTCTCTGAGCAGAATACCTTACATATGGTTTTCTTCTGTGATTTTTATGTTTCATTACGTAAGAAGTTTATTTTGCTATTGTTAAGGGGCTGTAACTTTGAGCAAGTTAGACCGGTATTGGCCTACCTGCAAATGCTTGGGACCCCAGTGGTGTGTTTTTGGAGTAGCTAGTTACATCACAGGGGCCACCAGGCGAAGAAACAAGGTACAGCTGCAGCAGTAATTGCCCTTTACCTATAGTGATTTTTAAACAGAAAAATTGTGGTGTGACGATTTAGCTGATGAATTATTGGATTTTAGGTGAATTCAACGGGTGACAAACTTTTTAATTTATATATTTGTACGCCAAGTGTTCTTTCTTTAATGGCGCTATGTAATATATATGGTTTATGCACTATTTATAGTATTTGATTATTTGTAATATGTTATCGATATTATTTGTTGTTTGTAATGTGATTATTTACATCATGAAATATTGTCCTGTGCTTTGATGGTTTTAAATTTTAACCGAATAAAGCAAATCTTTGACTTTGACTATAGAGCGAGGTGCGACTAGATTAACATGGCCGACACTATTGTTCACATTCGTCATCACTTTACCAAAATGGCCGCCGCCATCATATCACGTGTTGTTCACTTAACTTCATTCTTTGCATTTTAACATTTCTAATAATGCTTTATTGTTCACAGGTTTGCACATAGTCATGAGATTCAGCATCTGAGCTATCATTGTGCTAGAATTAGCAGAGGTAGTTGTGGCCACATCAACATGGCCGACACTATTGTTTACATCCGTCATCACTTTAATATGGCCTTCGCCATCAATCATGTGAAGCTCACTTTGTTTAAACCGCGTTTGAATTTTGCACTATAATCGTTTGTTTTTGCACGTAGATATGGTAGATACAATATTACAGCTATTTGTGTGATTTTTTAATATTATTAGTAGGACAGAGTTTCTTTACGTAAGAACAAATAGCGAATAGGTTGTTCCGCATGACGATTTAGGGATCACCCACATAGGTGTAAGACTGACACTTGATCCCGTTGCCGGAAGCTGGTCTCTTCGGAGTTTGAATTTACACGTCCCCACGTTCAGATGTTTGATAGTAAGTTTCTTGAAATCTGTTTAGGTTTGCGGGAGGTATTTCACTGTAGCACGCTCAACTTGTTTTATTCGCACCACTATAACATGAAGATTTGAATATGCACGTTTACAATATGAGCAAACGTTTTTGCTTTTCCTCAGAATCTCAATATGTTATATGCGAGCGGCCAGATTGGAATAATGAATAGCTATATCGCACAATGGTAAACATTTGTGGTCATATTTTGGTTGATCATCATAGATCACAGACGGTCTCAGACACTGGTCAAATATAACGTAAAGAAATGCAATCAAGGAAATGTGCGATTATCACTGTAAAATTTGCATGAATATTCCATTATCATTTTACGTAGAGATTTGCTCATTAGGTTTTTTCTGTATCTCTCCTTTAGACCCCTGATGAAGGGTCTCAGAATTACCCGAAATGCATTGGGCACAACATAAACTACTTTGGATTAATTATGAAATTCATGAATGAATGGTTTTGAATTGAAGTAGGAAACTGATGGATTAATAAAAATACTTGAAACAACCCACGAAGGAGTGCTTTGACGAATCTTTAATAAATTGTACATAAAGGAGTGAAGAAACATTTTTGTTTCCAAGGAAAAGTGCACGCATCCTTAGGAACAGATTTGTCTGACCCACACAGCTTGAATTTACTTGAGCACTGCCAGACACAGTGCTAGGATGAAGTAGCACAAAAAGAACTGATAAGAAAGTATATGGAATAAACTGAGTAAAACGGAGTGCACAGAAGAATTACATATTTATATTTTCATTCCCAGGTCTAACAGTATTGGTAAATAGGGAAGTGCTACAAAATCCATGGCTGGATGAGTTGCGACACCCACACTCCACCCATGGAAAGCCTTCCTGGGGCAGAGTAGTGCAAGGCAGTGACTTGTGCTGGGTTGCATTATTCCAGATTAACCAAGCCATGCAGGGCCATGTAAGGTAGCCTTGCGTGGCATGGTAAATATCATCTAGGTTTTGTCAGCTGCGGCACTGTAAACATCATCTAGGTTTTGTCAGCTGCGGCCGGTATTGGGAGAACCGGCCGGTCGGTGACGTGGGGAGGGGGAGGGGCAGGGTGGGGGGTAGTAATGTATTGATTACGGACTTTAACAGGTAAGTAAACATATAAATAAATAAAACGAATTTTGTTGCAGGCACTGCATCACCAAATGCGATGCAGTGCGCGCAATGAAATTATTTTAATTTATTTATATGTTTACTTACCTGTTAAGGTCCGTAATCCATACATTACTACCCCCTACCCTGCCCCTCCCCCTCCCCACGTCACTGCCTGGCCGGTACTCCCACTATCGGCCGCGGCTGGGTTTTCTGTCTCCCTTGTGTAACAAGGGCGACACAAAGCATTGATAATTATGCCCCTTTGTTTGTAAACCAATCAGATGTCTTTATTCACATGTATGCTGTAAAACATTGACATTCAGCCTTTTCCTTTCACATTGTCCTGTACCCCTACCAGAGTATGACATGAGTCAAGTCAAGTCAAATCAGCTTTATTCGATTAATTAAAATCATTAAAGCAATCACATAACATTTTAGATAAAATCAGACAATTCATGTATAAAAAAGATTCATTTCACATTCATAAATGTACTACTGTATGACATGAGTAACGTTAAACACCATCTTCATTTTGATGCAGAGAAAGGAAAACTATTACTTCCGTAAAAGAATTACCAGCAGTCAGTTAGAAGAACCATCTGACATTTGATTACCAATCTTTGAAAAAAGACAATACAAGTTACAAGAAAAAATGCAAATACTTGTTTATTTTCAAACTGAACTCCTTCAAGGTTATCTGGGGGTGCTGCGGCACCTCCAGCACCCCTAGTTCCAGCACCACTGTTTAGCAAGTTACTTACTATTCACCGGGTAACTGTTTTCCTTTCAGAATAACTATTATGAGTGACCCTTCTGAATGATGCCTCTGTTCTCTCATCCTTGCTCAGTTTCAATGAGCACAATGGCAATGGCTTGGAGGCACTATGTTGCAGCCAAGCAATATCTTCGTACGAATACGAACAGACAGTGGTCTAGAAAACATTATTCTGTTAGCTTTCTACACTGTAGTCATGCTCCTAAATCTCATAATGGACCAAAATTATGCAATTTTTCAACACAGTAATTCAATGTGGGAAACACTTTATGGAATTCACTCCCAATGAGGACATTTAGCATGATTGAAGGTGGTTAAAAACGTGTAGGAACTAATCTCAAATCGATAGGTGCATTCACTTCACTGGTTTCTTCTACACTATGTCATTTTCAAAAACATCCTGATGCACAACACTGATAAAAAATATTAACTTAAAGAAAATATACTGCTTGGCATTTCAAAGTAAAAATTACTCTTATGCTTCTATAGGAGCAACATAGAAATAGTACAAATACAAAAACAACTGTGGGGCCAGGACGTTAGGGGGGAGGCAAAATAAGGGTAAACCTACAGAATTCAGATACATGTACCAGATATCTGCAATTAGATGTTTTTATTTACAATATCAATCTCTGTCAAGAAAACCTTAGGAGATATGGGTGAGTACATGAGTCACAGAATGCAATCCAAAATTGTAAAATAAAAAAAATGGAAGCACAAAAAATACCAAAATAAAATATTGTATCGTAAACGTGCTCGCAGAACGTGGATCACATAATACATGCATACATTTTTTTTTAAAATCAAAATACGAGTTCTACTAAAATAATTGTTAAAAATAAAAATTGAAGGCAAGCATGGTTTATCATCCTTATCCATGTTGTACTGAGACTCCGCTGCAATGCACAGCGGGAGGCTAAATCATTTTAGTAAAAAAGGAAGCAATATTTCTCAAAATACAAGGTTAAAATTCATGCTTCAATGCATATAATGTGCCTTTAGATTTTTTTTTCGAATGTGCAAATAAACAGTGGTTGGCAAGCAGTGACTCGTGAACCAAAATGTGTCGAGGATTCTGATGGGGATTCCAACGCAGTTGCTTCAGTGGGCAGGAAAGGTCGGGCTCCGACACCAGAAGGTGTGTAATTTAGACACACGGGGTACATTATTTCTCAGCATGACTGCGGTACTGTGAATTGACCGTGTGGCGACAGCTCGCAGAAGGCAGCAGGTACGGCGAGACATTGAGAGCCTGCACACGTGCCTATGTGTTTTTTTAAGTCCAAGCACCGGTCCGAAGGCACTGAAAGCAAACAAAACACATGTAAGAGAGGATACTAAGTAAAACACGCAAATACAAAATGTAGCAAACAAAAGGCAACATTGACACCACACACAACTAACAAAACATAAAAAACACGCACCCGAAATACATTGCCATACATTACAGACATTACGCATATAGGTTGAACTACTCCTTTACGTCGATTGTGGATTATGAGAAATTCATTTCTGTATCAAGGTCAAAAGTGCGAGATGCATTGAAAGAGATTGCTCATAGGTTCAAGTCGTGATATTTTTTCGCACTGATACAGAAGCAACTCTGCCTTCAGTAAGTAATTTGTGGGCTTATATTCATGGGAGGAGTTTTCATGGTGTCAACATGCCTGGCTGCATTGACAACGGTACGGAAACAGAAACACGTGAATTAAAGGCACAGAAAGTCAATAGTTTTACTATGAAAGCCAAAAAGCGAATCAATTATGACTTTACAATGAGCCACAAAAACGTCCGAATAGCACGGTAAAATGTTAATAGGCATACCCAGAATTTTAAATCGCATCTTAAAGAAATATCTTAAAAACTGGAGGAGTGTTAGATAAGCAGACACAAAAACCACATCACTAGTTACAAAATAAAATATATTGTTTGGCTAATTCAATCAATATTAAAAATGAAATAGCGATACATAGTTTTATTTATTGGCGTTGAATTTATATATCATATTTAAATATAAACATATGCCTTCTTGCTACGATGTTTTTTTTTTTTATATGACCTTTCCGGCTGTTAGTGTAAGACGAGAAATGAACCGCATTTTGCCTTACTACCTTCCTCAAAAATACTGTTCAATGATGCTTTGTTATTTGTATGTGAGCCGGAAGATGGCAGTAGTGCTGCACAAAAACAAGACATGTCTCCCAACAACACTTGTAAATGAAGATTTTTGCATTCAAAGGGGTCTCAGCGATGTCATGAACGAAAGATAGTTCCAGGGACTTCAGTCATGGTATGTATTACAAGTAGGACCAAAAACGAAATGCAACACTCTTTCTAATCATATGCATACATACAGCATGATTGTGAATTCATTGTTTCATTATAAATACAGATATTTAAAAAGATCCCGGTTGGTGTTTCCAGTCCGGGAAAAGTATGGAAAATATACTCGAACAGAAAATGCTGTGGAGGGCCCTTCCCCAGCTCGGTTGACTTCTAGGGTGGCCTCAAGATACTATTGGTAGGTAAAACATTAATCATAAAATTCACTAGTGTACTTTACTGATTTTTTTCAAACTGTTTTTATGGTAAGGTAGAGTAATGTGCTTAAGCGGTAGATCATTTCTACATTTCTGTTAAACCAACACTATTTTTTTCAACAAAAAAGAATCTAAAGTGAATGACTGCTTTTAAGGATTTATACCAGAAGCTGAGTCTGCAAAACAGTTGATTACAGCTTTTAACCACTATGCAAAGTTTTTTTTTGTTGTCTTTCGACTCCGAATCTAATTTTGAAAATTGTGATAAATTGTAAAAGTGTCTCACCAAATCGAAAATGTTGATAAGATTAGAAGTAGGAAATATGGTTCTATAAGGGTGGGCAGTGGTGATGTTACTAGCCTCTCAGCCTGGAAAGAGCAATGTTGTACCTGTTTGCATTTTACGTTTTACGTACTCTTGAATTCCCTAACAGTACTTATTTTGTCCAGCATGTGTTTCTGTAGTTTTCCTCATGCAATATATGACTCATGTACAGTGTACCGTGAAAAGAGTCACCACCAAGTTTCTGAGTTCAGGTTGTGTGATTTTAATGGTTAGCCATTGAGAGCTGCGGCATTCAGGGTGAAGGCAGTGTGAATTTCTCACAGTGACTGTCAGTGGGTGATAAATAGGTTCAGAATAAAGGCTCATTCAATATTCGGCCTCTCCTTATAGCGCATAAAGCAACGGTCAGGTGTGCCAATTGCATATGTGAATCTGTGTGAAAATATGTGAAAGAGGTGCACTGTTGTCAAAATACCGACATGGAGAAAGTTAAAGAAGAAAGTGGTGTAAAGGGTATAACGAGTGATGGAGACACTCCGAAGGCCACTAACGGTTATACAGACCCTACTTATGTTTAATTCATGGTCTGCTTAAAATGTTTACATGACTTTGTATGTGTTTTGTGTGTGTGTGTGTCTGTATGTATATATACTAGCAGCCCGCCCCAGCGTTGCCCGGGGCAGAAGGGGGCTGGGGGCAGTATTTCAAGCTTGCGTGCACCCATGGCTCCCGCCCGTCCCTCGGCCCGCCCCTCCTTGCGCACCCGCGGCTCTTGGATGGTTCTCTTACCGCGGCTCTTGGATGGTTAATTTACCTTACTCGCCGCTCCTCCTCGCGCTGCTGATTTTACCGCTCCACTGCTCCTCCGCTTCTCGCTGGTCATTACCGCTTGTCCACCGCTCGCCGCTCCTCCCCGCCTGTCCGCAGCTCCTCCCCGCGATCATGTCCTCCGCTGTTCCTGTTGCTCCTGAACGCTGCTCCTCCCCGTGCTCCCGATGTCATGACGCAGACGTCATGGCCAGCGCTTCTTTTAGGGGACTACTTTGTTTTTAAAGTTAATTTTTTAAATGCTCGTTTTTTAAAAATGTTATGTAGCCTATGTCCATCTACACACCTGACAATTTCAAGGATGTATCGGGTGTGTGGATTGGCGCTGTGGTTCCCGAGTTTACCTGGCTCAAAGGGTTGTGTTCTCTCTTTATAATAGTAGTATAGATAGATACACCTTGATCTCAAGATGCTGCTGCATTTTTATTTATTTATTTATTTATTTATTTATTTAAATATTTATATACGTTATATAGCACTAGATAGATCAGAAGGTGTCAGAGTGCTTTACATGGTTAGGAGCAAATCCAGTGAAACAGGAATGCAATAAAAATATGAGGAGAGATACAGTAGATAATAGTACACAACACAGCACAATAAGAAACAAGCAAATAGCCTACTATGACATTGGGTTCAGCCCTGAGCACCAGATAATAGACCAAGAACGTAGTCTAAGATATAAAGTATTTATTGAGGAGGAGTTGTTTCAGGTCTCTCTTGAAACCATGGAAGGAAGTGTTGCATTGCAGATCGCTAGGTAGAGAGTTCCATGTGCTCGCAGCATTTCCAGAAAAAGAGCGAGACTTGGTAGAGGATTTTTTTAGGTTGGGATGTAGGAGCAAAAGTGTGTTGTAGATTCTCAATGATCTAGAAGTCCCTGCTTTCGTAAGCTTGTTTTCTAGGTGGTTTGGGGAATATGAGTGGAGAGCTTTGTGGATGATACAGGCATTTTTATAAATACTAGGCTGCCATGTAGTAAAACTATCCAAAGTCTAAAGGTAATTGATGAAGTTTTCTATTGCTGAGGAGTTCATTAAACACACAACCAAATGGCATACATTTTGTTTTAGATAGGTTAATATTTAGCCTTTTACGACTGTATTTTTGGAGTTAAGTTGTATTAAATTGATAATTTAAATTACTGTGCTGTAATTTCTCACATAGTGTTGTTTTGCATTCTAGGTAACGGTAATTATGGGATGCAAAGCTACTGAGGATTACATGTTTTCCAATATAGATACCCTATGAAAGGAGAAATCACTTTAGAAACCTGTGTTAGAACACCACTTTTTGCATATTATCCATTAATTGTAGGCCTTTTGAATGGCATATTCCTCCAGGTTACACCTGGAGAGTTTGGTCCTGCACTTGCTTGTGGTAATCTTGCTTGCGGCTAACATCAAAATTACCAATTTGGATGGACACTCCTATTAAGATCCAAACACTTGGTACTAAGAAGATACTTTGGACCTTATAGTAAAAGTGGCATAAGGTTATTGTGCGCAGCAGGGATAGGTACAGACTATGTGTCTGAAGAAAGCAAACATTCTGGGTAGATTATGAATGTGATGAAGAGACGATCAAATGTATGCCTTTTACTGGAGTTGAAGCTCTTAAATTAGCTGCACTGTGACAAACCTACCCCACAGAGAAGTCAACAGTTTATTTGGTAGGATGAGAGGCAATATATAGAAAACAGACACTTGCGTACATACAAACACATGGAAACAAGCAATTACAGAAAAATGAATTTAAGATGTCTTTATTCGTTGTTGTGTTTCACAAGATATAACCAGCCAACGCGTTTCCCCCAAACAAGGCATCTTCAGGGCAGTGTAGTATTTTTAGAAGGCGTAACGAACAGCGCGTTTATCCAAGAGGCACATTTGAGACGGATCCTAGTGCATGTATTTAAAGCTCATGCTAGAGCGAGGTTCGATAGATATCGGGAATGCAGAGTTCCTTCAAAAAAGACTAGAAAAAGTATGGCTGATGCTCAAAGAATCTATCCAAACTGGGTTCAGTTGTACCGGAGTGGTAATTGCCATTGATTGGATAGAAGTTTCATAAGACCTCAAAACGGCATTAACCGCATGTAGAAACCCGGGGCCGTGTCCGTTGGCGACGTCCTGAGGCCAGCACGGTAGAAGCCAAAGGACATGGTATCCTTCCAAATTAGCTCTATTATTTTTGTGATCTACAAGCAGCAGATCATTTGAGGTGGGCAATATGATATACCTTTGTGACTAGTTTGGTGGTGCAGTCATCTATGTCCTGGCTGCTTCCAATCCTTTTCTTCAAGTCAACAGTTTACTTCAATTATAATTTGTTAATGCAGATTTTAAACTTGCTAATGGGAATTGTATGTTTTTGATCATTCAAGGACTATTTAAGTCTCAAATGGGGACACAAGCTTAACAGGATCTCCTTACCCACGTCTAAAATCCCCCCACTGCACCTGTTTCCTTAGACTGTCCATCCTCTGTGTTGCTTCACATCTAGCAGAATTTAAATCCGAAATACGATCATTTAGGAAGACTGAGAAGTGCTTTTATATTTTTCCTCAATTATCATTGAAGTATTTTTTTTGAAGGGGTGATGCTAGCTGCTGCTATAGTTCAAGTTTAAAAATAATATTTTGGTGCCAAAATGGTGGTCGGATTCTTCAGAAAAAGTGTTCTTGGTGGTGTATTTTTTGTCTTTGCATCTATAAATTCCTTTCCTAGATCCCTTTTTGTAGAACTCCATGTAAGAATATGCATTAGTTTCAACATCAGGCTATCAAATGGGAACATAACCTCTAGAAGCTACTTAATAGAGCTCCGGAAGAATCAGAGATGATTGAAGGAGACGATGGTGGTGAAGATGAAACTGCCCTGAGGAATTCAAGCCTTACCGGTTACAGCGTGCATTCAGCATTAGTAGCAAACTCTCTCTGACACTGCGAAAAGGGAGATTTCATGGTTACCCCAAAGCATCCAATCAGTATACATTTATGGAAGTCATTTCACGTGACACTGTCAAAAAAGTAAAAAGCACGCTCACGTCTATGCTCCGTAAAGAAGCACTGCATCACTGTAACCATAAATAGGTTAAACTATACAAGGGGAGATTGGCCAAAGTGTTGACACATCACCTCTTCTCACTTTCTATGGCGAAATGAGAAAGGTGTCTGGAATTTGTGGTGAATGTTTGACTGAATTGGAACGTTTCTTGCAGGCCCTATCTCTTAACTGTTGACAAGCCACTGCTACATTATAAAATGCTAGGATTGGTTGCTGACCCACTGAAGTAGAGCTTTGTGAAAACCGTCTACCTCACAACACATCTGTGAAGTAGTAGGCACGCTACAGATTGTTGTGCAGATATACTAACTTTTGTCCCAATTCAGCACATCAACCAATGTTGCTTCACTGTGTTGCATCGAAGAAAAAGAGATAAACAGCACCATATATAATGAGATATGGTGTTGTTTTTCTCTCCTGTACTGGTGCACTTTTGACTGACTTACGCCAACACACACAACCTTGCATCTAGTGCAGTAGGGTATGCTTTCAGTAAAAGTTAGCTATTGCACTTGATATGTAGCCTTCCAGTACAAAAAATATACTTGTCACACTTTGTATGTGTGCTATACAGTGCACAACACATGGAAAGTAAGAAAAATGTGTAGAGTTTTAAAACTTGCTCCAGCAAGGCACCTGCCTCAAAGAAGCATGCATTTTTGGTGCAAGTCATTGTCTACCAATGTTAGTGGGAGGGGATTTGCATCAAAACTCACGAGTGGCTGTTTGGGAAAGTCCATGTACCTCTCTTGGAACCCTCTCTTGATGCAAAGTAGCGCAAAGTAGTGCATAGTACTACTTTGTGTTAGTTTAGGCAACTTTCCAATGCAAATCATGATTTACGTTAAAAAGGGAGGCAATATGACCGCTGACTGACCTCAGTGAGAGATGCTGCTGGGTCACTCTCTCTCCCGAGGTTTCTAGGATGTGCGGTTAAATGGAGAGTTATGCCACCATATGCAAGTCTGTTGGTTTACCTGCTCGATTGCTGCAGCCGGAAGAGGCTTTGGGAGGCAGCCCTTGTCATCCAGTCAATAAGCCGATACCTGTGGCGAGCCAGTGTGATACAGAATTGCTGAAAGTGCCGTAAGTGCTGTCGTAGCCGCGGACAGATAATGGCCCCCAAATCCACGAAGGCAGTGAAGGAGGCAAAGGAAGCGAAAGAAGTGGCCAAGGGCTCCGGGCTGGAGGCTCCGAGTGCTTTGAGTCCCTTGAGCGATCACAATATGGCGGCTGCTCTCCCCCAGCGGGGTCCAACTCAGGCCCGGCATGGCACCCTCGTCACGAAAAATGATGAAAGTGGGCATAAGCGGAGCATTGTCGGCACTGCCAGAGGGACTCGGCTACCCACTGCAGCTGGTGTGGAGAGCTCTTTGCGGCAGCCTACCATCATGGCGGCGTTCCGGGCAGCCTCGTCTTCAGCTCCTGTAGGCAGAGGGAGTCAGGATGTCACTAATCAGAAGGGAGCCGGTATTGCGGGTGCTGGAGAGGCCGCGGTCAGCAGGACAAACCAAGCTGAGGAGACAGGTACGGAGTCAGGACTGGGGTACTCCAGTCAGGCACAGGTACAGGACTCTACAATGGGGGTTCAATATAATTAGGAGTCATTACTGCGGGTTTCCCCTGAGATGTTGGGAGATCCGGGGGAAATAATCAGCAAGGACAAAAGCCTCAAGGGAAGTGGGGATCAGTATCCCAGCTCTACTCTAATAGGCAATAGCGGTATAGAGGCCACTGAGGAAACTTTGGAAACTGGGGATAAGAATAAATGAGATAATCAACATCCCTCAGCAGTAGCCAATACCTTACAGCTGGTAATTCATGAGGACTGCGCAATAAATCATACAGTAATGCCGCTATGGTCCGAAACTGTCCCGGGCTCCTTGGAAGGGGACAATTTTTATTCGCTCAATGATGACTCTGCCTCTGACTCACCTGTACTGAATTAGTTTAACACCTCTGGTGAGACGGATACAGATACAGGGGAGTCCTCCATCACGCAAAGAGCACCTCGAAGTAAATCCACGGCTGGGAGACGAAGGTCAAAGTCTAAAATCAGTCCAGCGAAATCTGACCTGGCAACTGCCCGTAAACTCGAATGGGATTACTCAGCCAACAGTATGTCATTTGAAAGTGAAAGGTAGTTGGTTGTACAAGCAAGACCCGATGACACAGAATCCCCCGCTCCACCGATTCCTACAATGGAATTACTATACTCTACTCTTAAGCAAATGCAGGGGGAGGCTTGACTGGAAAGCCGGAGATTGCTGCAAGCCACAAATAAATTGCAGGGGGCTATGCGTAAGGTAAACAAGCTGTGCTCTGAGACGGCAGCAAGGTATACCCAGATGGAGGAAAGAATGGTCGGTTTAGAGGAGGATGTTGCCAAGCTACAAGTCTTTAAGGAATCACAAGAAAAACAATCGCTAGATATATGTTGGAAGTTGAAAGACTTTGAAAACAGGCAGCGCAGAAGTAATGTACGGCTATTAGGCCTCGCCAAAAATGTTGAAGGGGAAAATATAATGGCCTTTGTTGTATCTTTACTAAGGGGCGCCTTTCCGGATCTTGCCCAATGGAACCGGGACATGGAGGTGCAGCGGGCACACCGCATCCCAATGTTTCAGAAGAAAGCCACTGCCGCCAGACAAGGAGAACGACCCAGAGTGATTTTGATATACATAGGAAATTTTCTCTTAAGACAGGCCATAATTGACAAAGCAAGGCCAGATTCCAAACGGCACGCTTTCTTTGCCCGCCCTGATTTCTGCCATGCCACGGTCGAGTGGAGGTGGAGATTACGTCAATTGATAACACCATTTCAAGGGATGGGATGCAAGGCATTTCTGCTATTCCCTGCTCGGCTGAAGGTCATCTCAAGAGGGAGGGTTCGGATGTTTTTTCAGAAATCAAGGCACATGAGTACCTCACAGAATTGAAGGATGGTACAGGGAACTCCGAAGACACTCAACCGTTTCCGTTGATAACTTCAGTGAAGTGCGCAGCAATCTGTGCTCGCGCACATCACCTCAAGTCCGACACCTGTGTAGAATCAGCAACTAGACCGCCAACCCTCCCACGGCCATCTTGGAATTTCACCGATGAATTAAAGATCGCCAAGTCATCGTCTGAAGGTTCTTTCTTTGGTCTGATTGGTGCAACTTGTTTTTGTGGTTTGAAACAGCACCCACAGTCTGTTTAGGGGTTCTGACAGTACTCCCCAACAAAGGAGGTCCTTCCAATCTGGGCTTAGTTGGAAACCTTTGGTGAAAAACTTTCGCCAATCGAGGAGCATGAACATCAGACCAACATTCCCAAGATTGTTCTTCAGGTCCGTAACCCTTCCAGTCTACCAAATAATGCAGCTGTCCTCAAATCTTCTTGGAATCTAGAATCTCTTTGACTTCGTATTCAATTCCTGATTCAAATTGAACCGGCTTAGGTGGTGCACCTTTTCGCAAATTTGGTGAAGTCTTTTTTAGCAAAGAAACGTGAAAAACAGGGTGAAATTTCCACTTCTCAAGTAGTTTTAAACGATAAGTGACTGGGTTTATTTTATTTCTCTATAGCATAAGGGCCTATAAATCTAGGTAGGAACTTCCTGTTCCCTTTTAATCTCAGATTCTTGGTACTTAGCCATACTTCGTCACCTTCTTGTAATTTGGGCCCTTCTCTCTCTTCCAGTCCTCATATCCCTTGTACCTCTTTTTTGCCAGATCTAGGTTTGTGATAGCAGTCTGATGAACCTTCTCTATATGGGTTACAAAATCCTTTACTGCCGGAACTGAGATTTCTGTATGGGTTAGCGTGGCATTTGGGTGTCTCCCATAATTTAGATAGAATGGAGAATAACCTGTAGACACATTTTTTAGCATTATTATGTGTGGATTCTGCTGCCCATAAGTAATCAGACCAATCACCATCCTGTTTCAAAAGAAATACCCTAAGATACTGTTCTAATTCCTGGTTTACCCTCTCGGTCTGGCCATCAGTCTCGGGGTGGTAGCTAGTGGAGTATCTGTCCTCAATTCCCAAACTAGTCAGAAAAGCCTTCCAAAATCGAGATAAGAATTGTGAACCTCGATCTGAGATAACAACTTGTGGAATGCCATGTAGCTTGACTATATGTGTACTGAAAAGGCTGGCTAACTGTTAGGCTGTGGGTACCCCTTTTAAGGCCATAAAATGTACCATTTTAGTGAAGGCATCCACTACAACCCAGATGGTATAATATCCTTGACTAGAGGGCAGGTCAACTATTAAGTCAGAAGTGATAGTGTGCCAGGGACCTGGGGGTGTGGGCAAAGGTTGTAGCAAACCCTTTGGAGCCTGTCGTTCCAACTTTCCTTGAGCGCAGACCTCAAATGCCTTGACATAATTCTCGATATCTACTCCCAATCGTGGCCACCAATAGTGTCTTTTGATTAGTTCCTCTGTTTTGGATTCACCCTTATGTCCAGCTAGGAGACTGTCATGACACTCATACATTGCTTGATGTTGTAATTCTTTAGTAGGCAAGTACAAGGTAGGGAAGTTGACCTTGAATCTCTCTGCCCGGTTCTTCTTGGACCCATCTTTGCATATCCTCCGGACTCATGATGTGGATAATCTGCTCCTTCACAGAGATGGGCTTGATAGCACAAACGATCTTTGAATCTTGTATGATAGTTTGACTTTCTTCTTGAGGCTTATTGACATTTGTTCCCAATCTGGACAAGGCATCCACCTTTCCATTCTGTGCCCCTGGCCGATAGGTAATTACAAAATCATATTCTGAAAAGTACAATGACCACCTGAGTTGTCTAGGTGTCTGGGTTCTTGCGGATTTCAAAAATTTTAAGTTCCGGTGATCAGTGAATACCGTTACTTGGTGCCTGGCTCCCATAAGATAATGTTGCCATTCTTTAAATGCATCTTTTATTGCCAGTAGCTCTCTTTCCGTAATCGTATAATTAACTTCTGCTGGCGTTAGTTTTCTTGATCTATAGGCCACCGGATGCAGTTGCCCAGTCTCCTTGTGTCGTTGAGATAGAACTCCACCAATAGCTTGGTCAGAAGCATCAGTTTCAACATAAAACGGTTCAGATGGATCTACGTGCAGAAGTACCGGGGCTGAGGTGAAGCTCTTCTTTAACAACCTAAAGGCTTCTTCCGCTTCCTCAGTCCATTTGAAACTGATTCCTTTTTTAGCAAGCTAGTAAGAGGTAGAATCTTCTGTGAAAATTCATTGATAAATCTCCTGTAAAAATTGGCGAAGCCAATGAAGCTCTGTACCACCTTCACACTAGTTGGAGACTTCCGTTCGACAACTGCTTGAATTTGTCTTTTGGCCATATTCATTCCCGTTGGCAAAAGTACGAATCCCAAAAATTCCACCTCAGAGACATTGAATGCACAACGAATAGTCGGTTTTCTCTGAGTTTTTGTAGAATGTTTCTCACTTGTTCTGAATGTTTGCTTTGTCGTCAGAGTAAATTAAAATGTTGTCAGTATATACAATTGCACATTGGTCAATATACTCTCTGAGGATATCATTAATAAAATGTTGGAAGGCCGTCGGGGCGTTACATAGACCATAGGGCATTACTTGGTATTCAAATAATCCAAATCTTGTTCTGAAGGCCGTTTTCCACTCATCGCCCTCCCTCATTCTGATCAAATGGTACGCCCCTCTTAAGTCCAATTTAGTATAGATTTGGGCTCCCTTAACTTGATCTAATAAGACCTAGATGAGGGGTAGTGGATATCTGTTTTTCTTTGTGATTTTGTTTATTGCACGATAATCTATGCAGGTTCTCAGATCCCCTTCCTTCTTCGGTACAAAGAACAAAGGCGAGGACACCGGTGATTGAGATGGCCATATAAAACCGTTTGCCAAATATCTATCCAAATATTCTTTTAAATGCTCATGCTCCTTTTCGGTTTAAAGCGGTACAAAAGGGGGTGGTGATGGACGGAGCATCTGAATCAATCAAACAGTCACACCCAGTCAAAAGATCTGGGTTTAATCCATCAGCGTTCTTTAGCCCACTCTGCCACCCCAGTTCAGACATGGCTATATGCAAATCAGTCTGACCCTGTGCCTCATGGGAACAGTCCAGCCCGAACTGCCAAGCCATGTCTTCCCTGGACTGGAAACAAGCTTCCGAGGACTGGTTTCTGGCATTCCAGCCATCTTCAGCCCAGCTTGCTTGAATCCAGTGGCAAAGTGAGCAAGGGACTCACGTCTGAGCATACCATGCCACACTTATGGCGGCCAAAAAAGGTACAAAAGGGGGTGGTGATGGACGGAGCATCTGAATCAATCAAACAGTCACACCCAGTCAAAAGATCTGGGTTTAATCCATCACCGTTATTTAGTCCACTCTGCCACCCCAGTTCAGACATGGCTATATGCAAATCAGTCTAATCCTGTGCCTCATGGGAACAGTCCAGCCCAAACTACCTTTTCGGTTAATGCATAGACTCTGCTGCAGGGTAAATTGACACCTGTTTCCAAATCAATTTTACAGTCAAATGCTCGATGGGGTGGCAATTGTTCAGCTTCCTTTTCATCAAAAACATCTGCAAAGTCTTGGTATTCAGATGGAATCTCTTGCGAATTTATTATACACACCGATGCCCCAACCGAACATAAGGAGTGAGCAGGGCTAATCTCACAACTTCTCTTGTTCTCTCCAAAACAGTTTTCTTTACAATAACCTGAGTTCATAGTTATTGTTCGCGTACTCCAATTAATGGTTGGGTTGTGTTCCGTTAACCATGGTAACCCTAAGATCAACTGGAACTGAGGTGCTTCGATCAAGTTGAATTGGATTGTCTCTTCATGGTCATCAATGGAAATCAGTTGAATTGGTTCGGTGTGGCTAACAATGGGTCCCGATGAAAGATTGGTACCGTCGACAGCCCGTACTGGTTCAGACTTATTCTTTTGGATTACTTGTAACCCAATTTTGGCTGCAAATTTTAAGTCACAAAAGTTTCCAGTAGCCCCGGAGTCTATCATTACCGAAACTTCCATTAAGGTGACTTGTTGGAATTTTATTACTACTGACACTGTTAAATGGGGAGAAGAGGATTGTAGGGTATTTGCCAACTGATGTTCCTTTGGAGTTGCGTCTTGATTTGCATCCACCTGTCCAACTCCTCCTACAAGTTGTGCTGCAAGTTTTCCTTCGGCTTAAATGATGTTTTGTGTTTCTTTGGGCAATTTCTTACAAAATGTTCGTTGGAGCCGCAATACATACACAGGTTTCCAGGCCTCCTCTTCTCTTTTTCTTCTTTCGTTAACCCCTGATAGTTCCAATTTGCATTTGTTCTGGAGTAGATTGGCCCTCTCCTGTTCGGTTATTCTCGACCCTTGCTCTGTCAAACCTTGGCACAACTGTTTTAAAATCTTTTCTCTTTTCACCTCTTCTCTCTCCTTGGCAAAAGTCGATCTCCAACACTAAGTCTACTAATTCAGAAATTTCAGTTGGACTGTTCGGTATTTGAGCCAGTACATCTTTGAGATCGTCACGCAGACCACAATAGAACACTGCTGATCTTTTACTCTCTGGCCAGTTGGTTTCAACTACCAGCTTGTTAAACTGGGAAAGGTAACCCACCAACTCACAATTACCTTGACGCAGTTCCAATAACTCATTGTCAACGGCCTGAGAGATTCTTTGCCTATTGAAAATTCGCAGAAACTCTTTCTTAAACTCGTCATAATTTTGCAAAATGGGGTCATCTCTGGAAATTAATGGCATGGCCCACGAGGCCGCGTCACCACTCAGGTATGACAAGGCAAATGCAACTCTAGACTGCGCATCCGGAAAAATGGAAGGACAGCACATAAAGTGGAGCGAGCATTGGGTCAAAAATATCTGTGCTTTCTGGGGGTCTCCACTAAAATGCTCAGGGGGGGCCAAAGGAATAACTGGGGACAAGGAATGGATTACTTGTGTTGTTAGTCTATTGGAACCTTCTGCTAGGGTACCCTCGTTCCCTTTTCCTTGACCTAATGGCTGCCCAACTCTCTGACCCAACTCTGCAGTTTCTTTCCTGGACTTTAGCACCTCTTGTCTAAGACTCTGATTATCTTCTCTAACAGCCACAAGTTCTTTTTGAATAGTGTCTAACAGTGTACCTAGAGTTTGTAAATGAATACCCTCCGCCATTCTGTTCGGGTGCAAGTATTCAACGTGGGCACTTCACTCTGTCAGAGTAGTAAGTGTGATGTTACCGTCAAGTCTTACACAGGAAAAGAGATGCTAGTTTCCAACTTCCTCCCGGAATGTCCCAGAACCAGTCTTTAAACCTGGCTCTAAGGAACTCCCCAGGGGGAAAGGGGAGTGGATAAAATATTAAAGAAAGTCAGAAGAGACTTCACTGGAACTGTTCTAAGGCTTCTCTTGTTCTGTCCGACCTGCAGACTTTTTTTCAGAGATAACCTTAAAGTATTTCAAGAGACAACGTTAGCATAAATCCTCTCTACACTATTTCCTACTCTCAACGTATCTATTCATACCTTTAGTTCCAGAGACTTCGCTTCTCTTCTACTTGGTATGCTCTCACTCGCTCTTCTCTTTCTTGAAAGGGAGAACTATTAAGAAATGACAATGTAACTCCTGTGTACTTCCCCTAACAGTTATTATCTCCTATTTTATTCTTTTCTTTAATTTCTCACCTTTCTATTATCGTAATCTCTCCTAATAAACTTCCTAGTTCGAACTTCTTTTTACTGGTTTTGTTCTCTCTCGCTCTCTCTCTCTTCTTATTTTAAATGCGACTACTATTGAAAATAAACAACATTAACTCTTGTGTCCTTTCACCTCCAGACTATGACTATCTTTTACTGATATTAGTTTCTCACCTTATGTCGTAATTGATCCTTTCTTGATGTTTTTCCTGTCCGCTGAACTGTACTATCTATCCTTATTCCTAAAATTATATAGCCTAACTAATTCCCTAACATCTTTTTAATTTCTAAACTAACAGTGTTTCATGTGTATTACTATTTATGTTTATCTATTCTATTCTTTTAACGTCACTTGGTTTTCTCCCTTTAACTCTTCAGGGATTCCTAGGACTTCTTTTCCAAAGTAAGTACTAATGTCTTTTAAGCATTCAGGTTTATTTTCTCAATACATAATATTCACAGTCAATTAATTTTCAAAAGATTTTCGACAATTCACTTATCTTCTTTCTTCTCTTCCTTTTCACTCAGGACGATAATGACTGCTCCTCCGAATTCAACACTCCTTCAGGAATTCTCCGCCATGCAGGTAAGTCGAACGAAATGCCAGAAACTATGGAGAGCATGCTCTTCATCAAAAGCGTCTATTCTGCAAACTTCTTCTTCTTTAAAGTGTCCCGAAAACGACACCTCAGGAACTCTGAAGACACTCGACCGTCTCCGTTGATAACTTCAGTGAAGTGCGCAGCAATCTGTGCTTGCGCGCTTCACCTCAAGTCCGACACCTGTGTAGAATCAACAAATAGACCGCCAACCCTCCGGCGGCCATCTTGGAATTTCGCCGATGAATTAAAGATCGCCAAGTCATCGTCAGAAGGTTCTTTCTTTGGTCCGATTGGTGCAACTTGTTTTTGTGGTTTGAAACAGCACCCACAGTCTGTTTAGGGGTTCTGACATAGAATCCCGCTACAAGATATGGATCCGCAGACAGCGACTCCCTGGAGACCGTATTGACTCAGGATGAGATTTACAACACAGTGAGAAATCTTCCCTCTTTTGGGGTACGGCTAGATGTGAGCTGACGGATACTATGTCTCAGGCGCAGGAGGATGAGGGGGCAGCCGAATTGTGGGCTGGGGCAGATATCGTAGTCTTTTTTTTTTAAAAGGAAGGGGAGCGAGGGAACCTGGGTCTTATCGTGCATTAACATTGATGAACAGGGATGTAAACATTTTTTCCAAAGCCATGGCGACCCGATAAAACTGTATTATCGAGAAAACAAATCACCGCTATGTATATGGGTTTATCGCAGGGAGGGGAACAACACTACATATTCAGCGGGTAAATACCTTATTTGATGCAACGGAGGTCTCAAGGGACCCTATGGCAGTGATGCCTTTGGATGCAGAGAAGGCATTCGACAGGTTCTCCTGGGACTACCTCTGGGAAGCTCTCAGATGGTTTGGCATTGGGAGGGGATTTATTAAAGCTATTGGGACCCTTTACAGAGCTCCAATGGCCAGGCTAAGAATAAATGGGGGATATACTGCACCATTCTTGATCAAACGCGGTACAAGGCAGGGTTGTCCCTGTTCTCCCCTCCTTTTTGCTATATATATTGACCCTCTCTTGCGATTGCTTGAGTCTAACAATAGAATTGAGCCTGTGATTACTCAAGGACTGAAAACAAAAATGTTGGCATATGCAGACGATATTGCCATTATTACCTCTTGCCCGTCAACTGCCCTAGCTGCAGTGGAGAAGGTTGCCCATGACTTTGGGAAGTTTGCCGGATATGCCCTAAACAGACAAATGACGCAGATTGTTAAGAACGGAAAGATGGACCTGCATGGTGCCTGGGTGACGGAAACAGCTGTTTATCTGGGCATAAGTATAACGTCTGAGCTGGGGAAGATAGTGGCAATGGCTATCGAGTGAGTTATTAGGAATGCCAAATCAGACTTTGATAGATTTAATAGCTTACACATGTCCTGGTGGGATGGTGTAATGTGGTAAAAATTATGTTTTTTTCCCAAAATACATTATCTGTTCCAGGCAATACCCTTAGAATTCGAGAAACATTGGTTTGTGGTAGTTGAGGGTATAGTCAACAGGTTTATCTGGGCTCATGGCAAAACTAGGAGGGCGTTTAGGCTTATGTCATTGTCCAGGGATAGAGGAGGCTTCGCTATCCCTTATTTTAAAGCTTATTATTTAGCTACGGCGCTCCAATACATGAGCAATCTAATGGGCAGGTGTATAGCGGACTCCCGGGATGAAGCTGGGTTACCAGATGAGTAAAAACTATAAGAGAACAACATTCAAGACTTTAATGACAGCTTATAAAATTTGGACCACGCTTAAAAACAACCTAAACAACACCACTGGGTTTGGGCTCCCAACAGCACAGCTTGCCACAAGCTAGTAATAAACAAAAGAAGATGCCTGTGCTGCTACCTAATTAGTCGCCCTATTTCTGGCTAAACCTGAGAAATAAAACAAATGTTTTTTTTATCAAAATGTATTGTTTTTTCCTTTTATTTTAATTTCAGTCATTTATTCATTTTTTGTTTGGAAAATTAAATTTAACCAAGTTCATATTTTAAGACCTTATGTACAACAAAAGACAGAGTAACATATATTCAAATATCAATTTACAATTAGACAATAAAAAATACATATTAATGTGATCTCATTCAAACAGTCAGTCAAACCACTTTCACACCACAATATAGACAAAATATATACAAAAACAGACAAAGAAGAAAACATGTGAATTATTTCCAAATTGTAATCTGATAAATTACAATAAAGCCATGAATAAAAACAGGCACAGGGAGATTAAACAGCTATACCCAGCTGTATAAAAACCCTATGCTTCCTGGAATTTTCTCAGATACAACTATGGCAGAATGGGCAAGGCGGGGTGTCCGGACAGTGGGGGTATTTAATTCGGCTGTAGGGAATGCGTCAGTTCAGTGATATCCAGGCCAAGTTTGGAATTGAGAGGACAAGCATCTTTAAATATCTGCCGGTGCAAAGTTATTTTTGTAGGAAGGTGGGCGGGACGAGTGGTTTTAGTAAAGTGAAAATCATAGACTCTATCAGAGAAGAGAAGGATTGTACTATGAAGAGAATGTATGCTGAACTGGCAGTATATAAACAGGGCGACAGGGAAAAACATGCGAGGAAATGGGTTAAACAACTGGGTATAGAACTGGAGGGCTTTATGGACTCATTGGATTTGGGACAGACAGTGGTATGCTCAGCGGGGCTGCAAGCTCAGCATTATAAGACATTTTCACTCTACTATACCCCGGCTAAGATTGCCCAATGAGGGGGGGAGGGAGTCAGATACCCCCAGTGTGATTCAACTGAGTCCAACTTAGCCCATATGTTTGCATCCTGCCCACATCTAGTGACCTTATTAAATCCCATTGAGAAATGTTTTAATCAAACTTTAGAAGTAAAAGCTGTACTAACTCCTGCGGTAATACTTTTATGGCTTGGTAACGATTGAGAGCGAGACAAGGATTATCGATTTTTATTTCTGGCTATGGAGGTGGTCCGGATATGCATAGCCTCATCCTGGCTGGACCCAGCAGTACCAACATTTCAGCAAATTGGCTCGCCAGGCTGTTGGCTATTTTCAAATTAGAAAGAGATATTTATGAGAGAAGGGCAAAAAACATAGATCGGCTGTCAGGCGTATATGAGCTCCTATTCTAAGATGGAAGGAGGCTCAGACAACTGGCTGTCCACGAATTACTAACTCTGGGATGTAATCTTTGCCCTGGTTGGGCTGATCGGCTCTGATACCTATATTGATTAACTTGATATTCACGCTTGCTCTGTTTAAGACGGAAGTGTTTCTTTTATATCTAGTTTGTTTAACCTCTTAAGTGCTGCGCCGGGGCGTTGGCCGACGGCAGCACTACCTCCCCAGTGCTGCGCACGACCATTGGACGTCCATTCAGCACTAGTTCCAATGGACAGCGCAGCACTGGGGAGGGATATTTGCGCCGCATCTAAGTTGTTAATCTAAAAATTTATTTTTTATGTTCTTCAATATCATTATGTATATAGCTCAAATGTTTTGTTAAAAATAATTGATTTAGTTGGTTTCTTGAATATCCCTCATGTATAAAAGATATGTAAAAGGTCTGCTTATTAGAGTGCTGTTATATAAAAATGCATAATAAAAATATTTAAAAAAGAAAAGCAAAAAAAGAAAAGTAAATCCCAACACATTTGCAGTGCACCATCAACAATGGTATAAGTGTTTAATGTACTAAGTGATATGTGATCATGGCAATGTTCCAATGTTCTCCATGGAGATAGCACACCCTGCTGCCATCTTCGTGGTGTCTTAGGTATGGATTCATTGTCACTGGCAATCGCAGTAACATTTATCAAATGGGAATAATACTCCATGGCATATTCGTCATCTTTTACAGAATTTACCACATTTGTCTTCCATGGCAAATGTGCTGAACCACTCTATCTCAATATATTCCCTTATTTATGCTCATTTAACGCCCAGAAGAGCTTGAGGGTCATTCAGAAAGTTAATAAAGTCCTTGTAAATGTGCTCATCCAGTAAGTTTCAAACGATTGCAACTTTACCTTGCAGATGCTACAATCCTTGTTTGAGGAGTACAATCTAAAGATGTATAGGTGAGGCAAAGAAGAGGTATTGCAACTGCAAAAGTGATGCCTCTGGATTTATAAACATATGGGCTGATATAATGTCTGATTGCTTGACCCTTGTGGGTTTGGACATGCAAAGTCAGTAGGGAAGGTTGTTCTATCTCCGAAGCCAGCCCATTGTTGTGCTTGCTACTGGACGAGTTGCATCAGGTGAGTGAAACACTTAACCCTGAGAATGACAAAGGTTCTGCAGCCAATAGCCCACTGCAACAAGAGACTATGTACTATGAAAAGTACAATTATGCATTTATACCATATCTGCAATAAAACATAGAATGGGTTTCTCAATTTATAAGAGATGGATCACCAAGAAAGTGTCTGAACTTGAAGATGAAAAACTGCAGCATCTTGGACAAAGAAGAACTTGTGTGCCCTCTGCATTGAACTCTACAGAACACAGTGGTTGGATCAGCAACATCCCACAACTATAATCCGAATTGTTAAAATAACCATTCTCTGTTCCTGCTACTGGTATAAAAAAAAATCTGATTATAAGTAGAAATGGCTTCTGCACTGGGTGGGTGTTTAGGAATTCAAAGGCGTTCATCAAGTGCACAGTTGCAGAAACCTTACAATGGGTATTAGCCAACTGTGGCAATGCATGTTACTGGACTTCATGGATAAGGAAACAAGGAGATCATAACCCATTCATATATAGTCATGGGGAAATGCAACAGTGACCAGAACCTAGCCAATTGGCAATAAAATATCTATCATGCTCTGCAGCAAGTGTATCTTTGGGCATGCCGCTCGTGGGGCAAATGTCACTGCCAGAATTAACAGTCTGTCTCCTCAAAATATGGAGATATTCATCAGAATAAATAAAAAATTAATTCCAACATGCTATAATCCTAGAGAAATCATAACAAACGAAGGAGTATGTATAGTTAGGCATAATACCACATTGTTCAGAAGCAGCATATGAATACTAAGAAGAACTTTGCACAGTCAAAGTCAAAGAAGTTTATTTGTACTGGTACTCAACCGAGGACCACAAATATATATCAACATGTTACATAATTAAAAAGAATTTCAATTTCTCAATACAAAGATAAAAACAGTTTCAAGAATTTATACAAATTATAGCAGATGAATTCATTCGGGGGTTGTTTGCACAGACTTATAAGGTCTCTCACCGTCAAGATTCTACTGGAACGATATATGGGCTCTAGAAATCTTGTACGGGCTAACATTACGTTCTGGTTTGGGCATACAGATAGTACATGCTCCAGAGTCTGATCGCCGCCTGCGCACAAAGTACATAAAGGAGATCCTCCCGGAAGCCATCTTGAAGTATATGAGAGTACGGGAAGGATGCCCAGTCGAAGCATAGCAATTGTTCTCCTTGCACCATGGGTCAAGGTTAAACCGATGTAAGACCGACATTGTTTATATTCTAATAGGTCAACAAAAGGTTTATAGGTGGGTAGTTTATTGCAATACCTAGAGTCCATCTCGTAGCTTAATTTTGGGGTGAAGCATTTTAAAAACAGTTT
This sequence comes from Lissotriton vulgaris, assembly GCF_964263255.1. NCBI lineage: Eukaryota > Metazoa > Chordata > Amphibia > Caudata > Salamandridae > Lissotriton > Lissotriton vulgaris. Next base: position 792,016,451 of record NC_141698.1, read on the forward strand.
TAATTGTGCTGGTGACCAAGTAAGCAACACTTCAGTTCCAATATTTGCAATTCGAAATGCTTCGGTCACATTCGCTTGGAAAACTTGCTTTTTAGTATCAGTCCCAAAGGTTTCTTTTTTCAGCAGAGACCTTAATGTATTCTCTTTTGCGTGCAGTAGATAGTATGCCCACCTAATGATATTTGCAATTGCTACAGCATATGAGCTAGTGACAGATAATTCCAGTCTTAGTGCTTGGACTGGAACTGCGTCTGACAGTTTCAAAATTTTCCTCAATACCTTTCCCTCTTTGCGGTCCATGAAAACCCATTGTTTGATGGGTATATACTCCGTTGCGTAAGATAGTACAGGTGGTATTTTTGTTTTATAGACATTTATTAGAGAAGAAAAATGTCTGTTTCCTGTTGCGCTATAGAGTTTCTGAAGGGCCGCAGTGTGTATGTCTGTTTTCCTTTGTAAGTTATTTATCTGCTTTACATTAGTAAGATTTTTAGAGAGGGTCCTGCCAAGGTAGGGATAATCCGACACCTCTTCTATTTTAACTCCTCCTAAGTTCCAGGAATATCGTGCGCTTTGTTTCCTCCCAGAGAAAGCTAGCACTTTTGTTTTTTTGATGTTTGGAACTAAGAAGTTCTCTTTGGAGTAGTTGTACAGCAGATCCAGAGATGTTTGTAAGCCAAAGGGGGTGAGGTCCAACAACACGATATCATCCGCATATAGCAATGCATTTATTTTTTGATTTGCTATTGTCGGAGGTAGGTTGGAACCCGATTGCAGAAAATGACACAAGTCGTTTAAGTAGAGGGAAAATAGGATTGGGGCTAAAAGGCACCCTTGCTTTAGTCCATTTTCGGTTTTGATTTTTTCTGTATAGCCTTTTACTCCTCCCATTTGAACTTGGCACCACGTGTCGGTGTGTAGGCTTACAATAGATTGTAGCAGCTGTTCCTGTATACCAAGCTTCTTCAGTTTCCTCCACAACGTTGGACGATCTACGCGATCAAACGCTGTAGAGTAGTCTATGAAGGCGGCATAGACAACCTGGCTTTTTTGGGATACGTATTTGTCAAGAATGACCTGGATAACAGCGATGTTGTCTGTTACCGCGTGATTGGGTCTAAATCCTGCTTGGAACATCGGGATCAGGCCTGATGAAAAAGCCCATTCTTTCAGACGGTGTAAAATTTCTGCAGCGAATACTTTGCCCACAGCATCTATGAGTGCTATTTGGCGATAATTACAAGCGTTGGTTTTGCTTCCCTTTTTGTGGATGGGGATGATGATACTTCCCTGCCAAGACTTTGGAACCTGGCCAGAATCTAAAATATAGTTAAAGAGGGGATATAGCAGTCGACTCCATTCCTTCGGGGCAATTTGCAGTGCTTTGATTGGAATCTGGTCAGGGCCAGAAGCACCCGTGGTTCTTGCCTTGCGTATGTTTAGTTCGACTGATAATGCTGTTGTTTTGTATATTGGACTTTTATCTTTTCCTTTGTTATTATCCTCGTTACTTTCTGGTAGGACAGTTGGGTTTGACTTATAAAGATCTGACAGAAAAACTGCCCAGTCGTTTGGAGGGACCGGAATTGGCTGTAAGTTCTTTTTTGATCCAGTGAGTTTTCCTATTAAATACCAATATTTGCGTTGGTTGTTATTTTTCGCTGCGATCTGGATGTCAACCCAATTGCTATCCTGTAGAGTTTTTTTATTTCTTTGGTTCTCGCGTCTCAGTTGATTTTTTAGTTTATTTATTTCCTTTTTTAAGTATGGTGTAGGACTCATATATTGAGCGCGTATATATTTATTTAATTGTTTCTTTACTTCAGAGTTCTTAGAAGTGCGCTTTTTGTTATCATCATTCTTCTTTCCAGTTCCAACTGCGTCCTTTGTTGTCATATTTAAAATTAGATTTCTAAAATCTTTTATGATGTATTCAAAGTTTTCAACTGGATTTTCAGAAGATGTTTTCGTTAAGATTTGGGAATAATCAATCTGAGATGTAATTTTATCAATGGTCGAGGAATTCCAGTAAATACGTCTTTTTTCTCTGCTTATCACTATATTGCTTTTGTGATAAATGATGTGACAGGCTGCAGAGGATTTAGGAAGCCAATCTGTTGTCAAAAGCATTAGAGCGTGATCGCTTTCCTGGCCAAACTGGCTAAGCAAGTGTGTAACAGAGTCAAGCGAGTCCGCGCTGCTGATTATGTAGTCAATAATGGATGGAGTCCCATTGCCTCGCCTAGTGTAGTTTGCAGGAATATCCCCTTCCATATTACCGTTCACTATCACTCCGTTCAGTCTTGTCAATGTTGACAGTAATAGATTTCCTCTTTTATCACTAAGTATACCCTCTGGGAATTGCGGAGTTGTAATTTCCCTGCCTTCTTCAATCTGTTGTTTTGCCCAAATATTGATTGCTGTGTTCGAGATTTTACTGTTAAAATCACCAACAATTAAAAAGGATGAATGAGGATGATTTTCGGTTATGAGCTCAATTTTTTCCATGATGTTAAGGAATATTATGTCATGTTTTTTACCCGGGGGAGCGTAGACGTTGAAGAGTAGAGTTGTATTGGGGTGGGCCGTGCTGTGTTTCATAGTGGAGATCTTGATGCACTGTAAATTTTTTAGGTTAGTTTCTACTAATTCCTGTGCCCAAAGAAATTCTTCACTCAGTAAAATGGCCAAACCACCTTTAGCATGACCTCTACAAGAATTTATAGCCGGGATTTCATACACAAAATAATTTTTGCAAGTGATAGATTCGACTGCCCACGTTTCTTGTAGAAACAGGATATCCGGATGATTTCCCATGGCAGTGGACAGTTTGTTCTTTATGCCACCTGCGATATTCCAGGAGGTTATTTTTGTGCCAATGCTAAACAGAATGTTGATGAGTAGTTTTGGTTTTGTTACTGTTCAGAGTTTCTGACACCCAAGCCCAGGATTTTATATTATTGTCATTGTCTGATTTTTTTGGAGCTTGGTACCATACTGCTCGTTGTCCTTTATTCACCAGAATTTTTAATTTTTCTTGCCCTGTAGTAAGTTGATCGGAATATATCGTTACTTGATCTGCTGTCGCCTCAGGATTTCTTTGGAATTGCTTCCCTTGTGAGTTGGAGATAGCGTAAATTTGAGCATTGTACCCCGTTATTTCTTTACAGACCGTTTGTTCCTTTTTTTCCACTACATCATAGCCGTGTTTGTGTAGTGTCTCTTTTTCTTTAAGTATAATCTCCGGTAGAACAGACGACCAGAAAATTACCTTTGTTAGTTTAACATTGTCTTTGCAGGGAAAGGAGACTAGATCTAGTTCGTTGCTATTCAATGAGTGTAATGGCTCGATATGTCGTAATAAATGTATTAACCTTCCTCTATTGAGCGGAGCCGGGTCACTTGGAAAGAGTTCCTCAAATTGTAAAATTTTGGAGGAAGGTTCTTTATATCTGTGATTATACCTATTTATAGCGTCCCTACTTTTTTTGTTATTAGTTTGATCAAATTCCTCTGGGTGTTTGATGGGGACATATTCTTTAGCTCTTGGATCCAGTTGTGGTGTTATTTCTGCGAAGTTTTTGCTGAAGGCTGACTTTTCTGCGTTTGCGGATGCTGTTAAGTTATCCTCTTGGTCCTCTTCTAGATTCTGCTTAATAACTGGTTTTTGAAATTTTAATTTGTAAGATTTCTTTTTCTGAATCCTTCTTAATGGTTTTTTCCTCCTTCTTTCCCTTCCTTCTGGGTTATTTTCCGGTTTCATTTTGGATATCCTTTCTCCTTTTTCTTGATTTTTTATATTGTAAGTTTCCTGAATTTCGAGTATTGTATCTTTAACGGGAGTGATTATTTCGCTTCTTTTTGAAAATATTGGATAGTGCTTAGTTTTTTGTTGATGTTTTTCTTTGAAAAGTTTTTTTAGGGAATATACAACTGAGTCATTTGAGTTATCCAGATTTTGTTTTTGTTGTATTTTAATCTCGGAAGTCTGAGTACCAAAGTCGCGTGTTCTGTTCTTCTGATCTTTATTGTGATCTTTAGATAAGTCTTTTTGATCGTGATTGGTTGACTCTGGGTTTTTATTTTCCCTTGGTATGAGGAGATCTTTTTTCTTTTTCTCATCTACTAGATGTTTTAAAATCCCTATTTGAACATCCAATGTCTGATCGGAATTTTCTAAGATGTTTCCCAAGAAGGAGAGGACTGATTCCAGAATCTCTTGCAACGAAAACAAGGCTTTAGATATGGGTGGAGTTGTATTAATATTGTTATTGTTTGTGTTATTATTGAAGAGATCCATAGAAAGCTCAGGTAAAGTAATGGGAGGAGATATTTTTTCTTGCGTGTTATGGCTTGTTGTATGCTCCAAATTTTGTGAGCCTTCGTTTGTTTTAGTAACTTTTAAGTCTCCGAATAACATTGAAGTCCCTCTGTTTTTTAGAGGTGTTGAGGTTATTAGGGTAGACAGGTCTCGTTCGAGGTTTTTTAGATCTTTTGGGGTATATAGTGATTTGTTACTTAAGTCGGTGTCCAGTTGGCCCATTTGCAATTGTGCATTAGGCAACTTAGGAGTGCTTTCAGTTTCCTTAGTAATTTCAGAAACGTTGAGAGAGTTTTCTTGGGCTGTGGTATTCAGAGTTTGCGTAACTTTAGCAGTTAGTGAAGTGAAGTATGAACTGATTGCCGGTGTTTGAATTAAACGGCCAGGTTTTATGGCTTTGTCAGTGGATTTACGTATAGCATTTTCAGTCCCCATTCTTTTCATAAAGATTGTACGGGAGCGTAGTTTTTTGAAGCCCATTTGTTGATCTTATTGTTGTTTTTATGTAGGTTATCACGAGAGAACGTTTATTATTTCTAATGATAGTTGTAGGCAATTTGGGATTGCTCTTATTTCTTACCTTAGAGCGGTGAGTTACTGTGCAGGAGGGCAAGATTAAAGAGGGGTGGCCCGTCCCGTCCTCAGGCGTCCCCGGACGGCCACAGACGGCCCGCCCTTTGGCCGGGCTTCGCCTCGCGCTTCTCCTCGCGCGCGTCCCGCGTTGCGTGTGATGTGGTCCGCTTTATGGGAAGGTTGGTACATGGGGGCGTTACCGCCGGGGGAATAGGCACCAGGTGTTGGAAGCAAAGGCTTCTGGGCCTGGCAGTCCCCCGGTGCAGGTAGCCAATGTAGATGGGGTCAAGCGCTTGCTGGGAGCCGACAGCCTCCGTCGATCACAGGAGAGCTCCCACCAGCAGCGCGACCTCGCTGGAAACAAAATGCTGGGGAAAAGCCTTCACCAAATGCGCTCCTCGCCTCAGATGCTGCAGACGCTCCCTCGCAGGCAGTGGTGCGTTTGTGTGAGTGGCACCCGCGGAGCGGGTGTCACGAAAAGTTATTGGCGGCAGGTAGGGGGCGTCACCGCCGGGGGAAGAGGCACCAGGTGTTGGAAGCAAAGGCTTCTGGGCCTCGCAGTCCCCCGGTGCAGGTAGCCAATGTAGATGGGGTCAAGCGCTTGCTGGGAGCCGACAGCCTCCGTCGAACTTTGCACAGTGATAACAACACAATGACTCCTGTAAAAAATATGTTTACTCATTTTTAAACATTTGTGCTCACTGTGCAAGACACAGAAAGACGGCGATCAAGGATGAAGTCATCTTGTCCTCCATCTCAGCTACAAATATTGCAATGAGCAACGACATCTGCAATGGTTGATTCCATCTTCATATGCGGTACTCAACTTTAAATTCCATCCTAGGCGGGCACAGAAAACTGAGAGAACTGCATGCTTTTGAGCATGGGTACCACAAAAAAGGAAAGCCTTACCAATCTGGGTTGGTAATTTGAGATAATTAATGAAAGAAATATGATCAACATGGCACGTATTGGAGGCTTATCTAAAGTTCTTTTGAAATGTTTTGTGATCATCTAAGGCTCATGTTCCTACTAGTCTGGGAGTGGTGCAGTCTGTCTTCTTTTTGTTTCTTCTGAGAGCTCCCCATGTATCTTTATTTTCAAACCTCTGCCTTCTCATTTTAAAGGACTGATTTATTTCTGCACATCCAGTACAGATCAAAGAAGTGGACTCCTCTCTTGAGCAGCAATGCAAAATGAATAATGTGGCTAAGTAAACTTTCTTTTTTTATAGTTTATGTGACCAACTACGGTACCTGCTTCAACCTTTCTGGATGTGGTACTTGAGTGACCTTCAGTTAAATGTATGGTATGTATTAAATGCTCAATAGGTAGTCTCTTTGGTTCTTCTGACACCTTACCAGTTACATTCATTTGGAAGTCTCATCATTCTTATTTAAATGATCTTTTGCAAAACAAATGAGCTGCATGGCTCTTTCTGCATTTCAACCCTGCTCCTACTCCAATTCCAGGATACAGCTGCACCATTTCCTATGCAGTAACATGTATCCTTATTGAAAATAAAGTTGAGCTGTGAGTGCTCTTCCTATCTTATACCTTTGCTCAGGTATCTGTAATTTGGGAGTTAGTGGGATAATAAAGATTTTTTACATCTATGTTATCTTTCATCTTCCTGCCATGGCCAACGTGTTGAGCCTCTCTGTCTCAACATCTTGCCTTATTCCCCCACCCATCTATTGTTTTATGTGCCAGCCTTCTTTCCCAGAAGAGTCAGACTTTTTGTTCTGTAACCTTTTTCCACAGTCACCAGATCTCATGCTTTGTGGAGTGTATATGATGTAAGCAATGCTTAACTTGTCCATGAGAGGAAAAATGATGCAAAGCAAAGTCCCCCACACCATCCCCGGTCCTGCCCATGGGTAATGCAGGAGCTGTTACTTGTTAATAGGGATAAGCTAAGGCTAGGCAGTTTATACTTTATTTTTCTATGCCTCACAGAAAATCTGGTTAACTTGGCAAACTTTTTTGTGCTGCATGAAGGTTGAAACCTCCTGCCTTGTTCGTGGCTATAATATAAATCCGGTCCATTCATATGTTACATAACATTGTTAAATTGCACCATTTCGACTAGTTCTGTGTTTGAAAAATGTATCAAATTTGACTTTACTGAAGAGCACAGTCATATTCAGAAGTACTGATGCTGCACGTCTTTGTTTTGAATTTTCCACTTTGTCTTCTTTCGTGCAATTGCAGAATCATTCTACTAGTTCACCTGTCGACAGAAACCATAGTCCCTGTGGAGTCTTCTCTTTTTGCAACTTTAAAGGTGGTCAGTTAGAGCATTGTGCCAATTAGCCAACTAAGGCCCTTCCCCAGAACCTTCCTTGTCTAGTTAGAGTCCTACCATTAGCCGAGAGGATCTTCTACATGTCTGCTTAGGTTTCTTACTGCATCAAAATCTGGTCAATGCTCATGTACACCGGTACAAGTGTTATTTGAACTAGGAAGCAGATGTACTTTGAGCAAGTTGAGAGGATGCAGCAACAGCTTCTCAAAGGTATTAGCAGAGTTGTCCATGATCACTGCTCAGGTGAGAAGGTTTGGTTCATGAATGGTGGTCTCAGAAAATGTGGCGTCCTGGCTATGCATGTTTATTGGCGACATTAGAGGACATGACAATTGCTAACAGTACTCATCAGATGCAGGGGTGTAACTCACGTCCCTGCAGCACAGCGGGGAGCTACACTCAGAAGTGGCTCAACCCTTCAGGGGGGCCCGTTCAGCCAAGGGTCAATGAATATCTGTGAAATATGGGAGACTCAGTGGCCCTTAATCCCAATCAAATCATTTTGCACTACGCCACTGATCAGGTGATTGGGGTTGCATGCATTACAGCACTGATTGGAGATATTTTATGACAGAGGGATGTATTATGGCTCTAGTAGTAAGTCACAAATGGATGCAATCTTGGGACATGGAAATATTTGGATTTACAACACTTGTTGCAAAGAGAGGCACATATTTTCGGTGGCCTGGGATAGGAGGTGATATAAGGTGTTGGAATGGAAGAGGAAACCTCTTTTGTGGTGGGCAACTGTGGTTAGGTAAATCTTCCCAGCTTTTTCTCCAAAAGCTACAGTTTAAAAAATAGTACCTCAAAGCAAAGTGCTAATGCATAATATAAAAGAAGAAACCATTTTGCATCAAATATTTTTTTAACTAAGTCCCACTACAAAATGAGGCCACAGCACCACTCATGAAACACACTCAATTCCCTAAACCCAGGAAAATAAACACTAATAATACTATTTATCGCAACCTCACCACCCCCAAAAAACACACCACCCCTTCTAGCAATGCCCACTAGAACAATAAAGGCAAACCTTTATTGGTATTTCAAATTACACTAAATATATTTCAATAGCTGAAAGTATTTTGTTTCAAGTATGAAAGTCTAGCAGCTATAGTCTTTTATTTTCTAACAGTTCACGAAGCAGCACTTAAATGGCTGTGGATAGAGTAGAGCTGTGGCTGAAGTACAGTGGCCACTGTGGTCTCTTGTTGGCTAGTGGAGGTGTGTTGGTCCTAGATGGGTTTGGAGATACCACATCCTCCTCGTTCACCTTTACCAGCCAATAGATGTGCTGCAATTCCATCTATCTTCTCACAACACAGATGTGCAACTGTCTTCCGATGGGCTCAGCACCTTAATGTGACTTAAGCCTCTGGACTTCAAAAGCAGCTAATGATAGGGTTGCTAAGGAGAGAAGAAAAAAAGGTGTTTATATGTCAGAACCTGGGTTGTAAAGAAATACAAGAATGTGGGTTCTGACTAGAATTATGGGATTCTGTGGATGTGGTGTGTTACGTACAAGCATGCATTTGGTACACTTGCTATAATCCATCACCCTCATAATTAAAAAAAGTTTCTAGATCAGGCAGATCAACACAACATATTGTGACAAGCAGTGGCAGACCCCAAAGCAAAGGTTAAGTGGTCACTTTTAAGTTGGGAATTGCTGTATTGAAGTTATAAACTGATACTAATTGTTAGAAATGGTATTCCTATTTGGCTGAGGTATGCACCAGGGCTAGGCAGGAACCACCACCCTAGTCAGGGTAAGCTAGATGCAAACTAAAAGATAATGTGTGCTCCACCTCTGGCAGCTTGGCACAGAGCAGTCAGGCCTATCCAAAGAGGCAATGTGTAAAGTTCTTGGGCAACACAAACACACAATAACACAATGAGTATACCACAAAAAGACTCCACATGGGTTTAGAAAAATTGAGAATATTTATCTGAGCAAAATAAGACCAAACAACAAAAATGCAATCAGTAGAAGTCAAGACATTATTTTTTAAAGATTCAATGGGACAACAGTGCTTAGAAATCACAAGAGGTAAAAAGGATACTTGAGGTCGCTATGGACAGGTCCAAATCCAAAGTTCAGGCTTTCCATGATGGAGAGCAGGCCGGCTACAGGACCCATGCAGGGACAGCTTAAAAAAGTACCATGGATGGAGCAAAACGTAAATGCTGAGGGCACGATGCGCCAATCTTTTCCACGCAGTCTGGACGCTAGGTCGCCGTCGAGCTTCATTGAGGTGAAGGCAATATGTCATCATCGATCCACACAGAGCGTTGTCATCAGGTTGAGCAGGCTGTGGAAACACTGTCATTGAAAAGCCTCTGCTTCAGCGTCAAAGGGTGATGCATCAGTTCCGACCAGTGCAAAGGTGACGATGTACCAGTTTTTTAGCAAAACAGATACAGAACCACTTATGAGGCCCAGAACATGGAGAGGGCACCTCAAGCAAAAGTAGGACTAATAGAAGGCAATGTCCAGTTGCACCAGCAGAATGAAAGGAGGTCTTTTGTGTCCCTGAGACTTCAGAAAACAGAAGGCAAGTCAGCAAGCCTGTGGAGATCACTTGGAGGGAAGGCAGAGTCAAGCTCACCTTCAGCAGAGTCAGGGAGCAGCAAGGGAACAAGTAGAAAAACAATCTTTCCAGAAAACCAATCTAGTTGAGTCCTTTAGGCAGCACAGCAGTCCTTCTGACAGAGGTTCAGTTCAAGATCCAGATGTGTCTGATTTTAGGGGGTCAGGGACCCAGTACTTTTTCCCAAAAGTGCCTTTAATGAAGGGGGTAAGTTCAAAGCAGCTCTCTGATGTGCACAATGATCCCTTTCAACCCAGGCCTGCCCTCAAGGCTATCTGTGGGAGGTAAATCATTGCTTTATGTGTGGACAGGACACTATCTATTTAAGTGTGTAAGCCCCTCCCATTTCTCCCTGGCAAGGAATACCCATCAGAACGCAGATGAGTGCCCAGAATTCAGATGAGCCTTCCTGCGGTTGTGGCTGTCACCCACACCAGACATGTACTGGAGACAAGCTGTCAGGCACATAGAGCAGTAAGGTATGTGCAGAGAAATGTCCATTTTCTAAAAATTGCATTTCTAAAACAAAACTGTAAAATCCAACTTCAACAGTAAGGAGGACTTACCTTTACCATTCCAAAGATATGAAACATGAAAAATCGACTCCGCTATGATCACATTACAGCTTAAAAGTGTAGTATTGAATTTCCAATGCTAGCCTATGGCCTCACAGTAGTGAAACATGAAATAGAGTGTTTATCACTACCAGGAAATGCCAAACATAAAAGTACATGCCCTACTTTTTACTTACATGGTACCTTACCCTTAGAGGTACTTAGGGCTTACCTTAGGGGTGACCTATATGCAATAAAAGGGGAGTTTAAGGCCTGGCAAGTAGTTTTAAATACCAAGTGGAAGTGGCAGTAAACAGCACATACATGACCTGCAATGGCAGGCTTGAAACTGGTTTTAAAGGCTACTTCTGTGAGTGGGTGGGACTATTAGTACTGCAGCTCACTAGTAAAAGTAACAAATGAGCATTTACAGTAAAGGACCTGGGTTTTTGGTATACCACTTTAAAAGAGACTTACCAGTACTGTGGTTCCGTGGTTCCGAATTGGGTTCGATAGTTCCGAAACCCGATTTATAAAGATCGTCGGAAATGGACGATTTTGGTCTCTACGGACCGCAAATGGCGAGTATAACGTGTCTGAGTGTTTTCGTATGAATCGATATAGGAGAACACTCTGCATTTGAGGATTTAGTCTGAACCCTCGGGTTCCATTTTGTATGTGGCAGCCATCTTGTGTGGTTGCCCTAACATAGGCCCGATGATTGTGGCCGAACGAGTCCTTGACACGTACGCCTTAGCTGACTTCTGGTTGACCTGGCCGAACTGACTCCTCGCCTGGGGCGAATCCCGCTGAGCCAGTTCCCTTTTCAGCAGCTGGCCTGATAAAGATCAAAGAGCAGGACGTGTCTGACTTTATGGCACACCGTTCCCACTCCTCTATCTCCTTTCCATCTGTTTCTGCCTTTCCTTTATGACATGTTCATCGATCTGGGTTGAAGGTTTTATGATGGGTTTGTCCGGCCTGATCGAACAGGAAACCAAGCATGTGTGCGATCGTTTTGGTGGGCTGGACAACGGAAAGTGGGATTAACTTTGACTGTCGTCATTCGCTACTTTTTGAAATGCTACTTGTTCATTGGTCAGTTTGTATGCACCAAATGTAAATTGTGATATTGCCAGAGGCGTAATTTTCGGCATAAAAGACCGAGTTCTATTCATTGAAGTGGTGCGGTCTCTGTCGAACTACCCGTGTGTACTTCGTAGACCTCTGTCCCTGGTTGCAACCAATAAACTTTGGTCTTTGACGTCATCAAGAAGTATCCCGTGTCTCTGTTTGCAAAGACAGGGGAATCCGGGGTCTTTGGGTGTTGCCCTGACACCGCTGGGTTATTGTAATAGTATCGGTTCCGAAAAACCCAGTACCTCAGTACATGAAATACGACAATCAGGTATACACCAATGTCATCATGTTTAGGGGAAAAGCACATCAATTTAGCACTGGTTAGCAGTGGTAAAGTGCTCAGAGTCCTAAGGCCAACAAAATGAATCGGTACAAAAGGGGGTGGTGATGGACGGATCAAACACTCACACCCAGTCAAAAGATCTGGGTTTAATCCATCACCGTTCTTTAGCCCACTCTGCCACCCCAGTTCAGACATGGCTATATGCAAATCCGTCTGACCCTGTGCCTCATGGGAACAGTCCAGCCCAAACTGTCAAGCCATGTCTTCTCTGGACCGGAAACAAGCTTCCGAGGACCGGTTTCTGGCATTCCAGCCGTCTTCAGCCCGGCTTGCTTGAATCCGGTGGCAAACTGAGCAAGGGACTCACGTCTGAGCATACCCTGCCACACTTATGGTGGCCAAAAGCGGTACAAAGGGGGTGGTGATGGACGGAGCATCTGAATCAATCAAACATTCACACCCAGTCAAAAGATCTGGGTTTAATCCATCACTGTTCTGCCAAGCCATGTCTTCCCTGGACCTCGGAAGCTTGTGGGCTTGGGGTGGCACAGTTGGCTAAAGAACCGTGATGGATTAAACCCAGATATTTTGACTGGGTGTGATGTTTGATTGATTCAGATGCTCCGTCCATCACCACCCCCTTTTGTACAACAAAAAGAATCAGCAAAAATTAAAGGCAAAAGGCAAAATGTTTGGGGAAAGACCGCCCTAAGGATGACAGTTCTAACACAAATGATGAGGTGAAACTTTTCTTCTGACAACATTATGTCCCGTTTACTGCCACAGATGTTCTGCGTTATGAGCTAGGTTGATTGAAGCTAAAAGTGTTGGTGTCATGGAAAGCTTCAGAAGAACCTTAGGAAAAGGGAGTTATAGAAATGCGGTATGTGATAGAAGATGGGATGGGTAGGTGGTATATGCACCAGCCAGAGAAAAGACAGAGACACACCCATGGTAAGGTAACAAAAGGTTGTAGATTAGGTTCATGGTCAAGGAGTAAATGACTGGGGTTCAAATTCAAAAATGATAGTAGTTCTTGTGGTCAATGTACAATTCAGATAAGTGGAGGCAAAAAAAATATCTTGACTTTTTTGCCTCTATTTTTGTTATATTTTCATAGATATATGATAGCCAAAACGTTAATACTTCTACATTTTGGCAATCTTATATAACACTTAGTCATCCTCAGTATCCCTGGAAGATGCATGTCATGAAAAGGCTGGCTTGGCTGTCCTCTTCGGTACCAACTATCCAATCCACCAAAATGAGCTCACTCTGCAAGATCTACAGTGGAATTTCTACAATAAAATATACATGAGCATAAACATATAACTATTGTCTGAAGTCCAGCAGTGGATTATATACCTCAAGCTTTGTTGTGGCAAGGACTATCAGAATGTTGATTTTTGCTGCTTATTAGCATTTATTTTAAAGTTTGCCTGCTAATCAAGTAAAACGTCAATAGCAGAAGTGAATTTATACCTGTACAGTTAAATTGTACATTCATTAAAATTAAAATTATGAATTATGGTTTGGCCCACCAGCCATTTACTGTCCCTCGTAACCTCTTAGAGGTCCCAATGATATTCTTAAAAAAAGGCACTTATTAGTAGTGTCGGTATCAACCACAGTAGGCATATGTGAAAATGTAATACCTAAAATAATATTTTTTTCCCCTAAAGTATCACTTTGAAAGTTTTATTTATAACAATAAAAAATCAAAACAGCCAAAAAAGATGAAAACAATAACAATTCAAAAGTTGGAGGAAAACAGTTAAAAACAAGGAAACAGGGAAAATGAAGAGTGAAAGAAAGTGGATTTTTTTGGGGGTCGAAAGCCGTTTTCCTGATAAGGAAAAGCAAAAGGAAAAAAAATGCAAAGAAGAAAAAAATAAAACACAAAAACAAGGGCAGGGAAAAGGAAAAAGAAGTCCTTTAGGATTAACACTAAGGGAATCTAAAGGGGAGTTCAAAAAAACAAATAGAAAGAAAATGGGCAACAGTGCTTTATATTGCATTTCATTGCAATATTTATATAGCACACACTACCCCAATGTGAGGCACTGGAGCACTTGTCTACATAGATAGCACGCTTTACCATGCAGCATGTGTGGTTGTAAGGTGTTGTCTTTGTTTTGTTCCAATTTGGAAAGTGTTTCCCTGGTGTGCGTGATGACCACAGAGGTGCAGTTATGGTGTTATGGAACACAGCGCTTAGAACTGAGATGGATGATGAAGTTCAAGGGATCGGTGCACAGTTTATGTTTTTCAGTAAGCTGCCAGCTTTGAGCTGCTGTACAGGTCCCTTCCACTTAGCTGGTTACTACACTAGGTTGTCATTGCAGTGATATCTTGTTTAAAGTTTAAATTTATGGTCTTGAGGAGGCATAGGTTGGAGGACGACATGGATCTTTTACTATCATCCCATATCTGATTGCTATTGTGAGATGTCAAAAGCAGTCATAGTATGCAGCTAGTTGGAACTCACAGTGCTGGACAAAATTAAAGTCAGTGACATAGGGCAGATCTCTTCATTTATTAAGTGATTGTTCAGTTGGTGATGGGTGATTTATTGCTGTGGACTCGTACAGTACTGTGTGATGGACATGACCCATAGCGGTTTTGTCTTATGTGAGTGTGAGAGAGTCAAGTAGTATAAGAAAATTACTATGCAATGTATATGAACTAGACTAACCCAACTGCTAAGTGTAATGGAATTAGTATTAGTATGAGGCATGCGCGTTATCTATTGTATTGTATTGTAACTGCATTTAAATAACACTTACTGCCTCTGGAGAGGTATTGTAGCATTCTACACCAGGCAGCAGCTCCAGAACCCAGGGTTAGTGCGTGTTTTTTGAGGGTTATTATTGGTTATTGGATTTAGTCTTGCACTGTTAATAAAAGCATGGTGTGCACTTATTCTAGTTTTTATGTGAGAGATAAAATTATAAGGATTTAGATGTAATGCTTAGTGGAAGAGAAAGATATGTGAGTTGGTGCATTGGTTGCCTGAATAATTGATGAGTTTCCAGTGATTAGGTATTGTTAGGTTGCTAGGGTAAGTCTTTTAAAGGTGAGGTTATGATCTTTGAAAGAAAGTGTGGGGAATTTATAGACATGCAATAATAGGGATTATAACAAACATGCGTGTGACTGTGATCGGAAAGAAGAAGGATGCTGGCATGCAGATGATGGAAAGGATGGATAGAGTTGTTCAAAAGAAAAAGGAGAGGCAACAATCAGGCGTTTTAAGTCACAGCTTTCATGTAGAATTTTTTAGGAATATTGTAGAGGCTTCTTAAGATAGCATGAAAAATCTGTTGAAATAAATTGCAATATTTGCATCCCTTGCAAAGTTATTGTAGGGCATGAGAACACCAGTGCACACATACACACACCACCATCACCCATGGTTACTACAGTAAAAATAATATGGTTTTACTTTTCCATAAAACCTGATGGAACAAAGACAAAACAGGAATGCACTCTAAATGTTTGTGCTAGAGATTTGCCTCCACTTTCCCACTGATGGTCAGGGTTGGATGGAGGAGTGTAGTGTAGTTCCTATATTCCCAATAGGCTCTGCACATTGGAATACCATAAACAGCAGTGTAGACGTAGGACTGAGGTCATCTAGGTCTCTACTGACTATGTTAGACTTAATTAGTTTTGCCAGCTATCTCAGAGGTCACTAGAAACTTTCTCGAAAGAATAGGGAGGGGTTAACTTCCCTGATTTAGACAAGAAGGGATTAGCTTTTGACAACCATATAAAATGACAACTTTGCTCCCCCAGAATAAGGAGTATATCTCCAGAGTCGTGTGAAAACAATAGACAGCTATTTCACTCAGTCAATCGTTCATGCTTAGTTCCACCAGAGTGCAGAGAAATAGAGAGACGGGCGTTTTCAATAAAAGGTGTTATTTTATTGAGCAGTCTTCCTTCTCATGCAAGAGAAATGAATTTCCACAATTGCAATACTTATCATGAAGTAAAGTGCGTACAGTAAAAGGAGTATTATGAAATAATACTGTAAAAGCATTGATATGGTTTCTTAGCCATATGATACTTTAAAACTGATAAAATATTTACATACATAAAAACATTGACTAACAAACTCAACTGGTGCTTCTAAGATACGCCTACCCCGGTGTACCTGACCTAAGCCTAATACGTGGGAAGGAGTAAGTAAGTTGCAGTTTTGAGTTAGGTTGGGTTTTTGCCAAGATTCTGAATCAAGAATTCTCTCTAAGGTTTGAATCAGCTCCGTACCTTGGTTATAGAATGAAGGAGGTCTTGTATCTCATTTCTCAGGACTTGATCTCCCAGTAACCCGCAAGGGTGACTGGAAACACCGGAGCTGGATTTCTCGCCGTGCGAAAAGGCAGCTTCTTTCCCGGTGTGTCAAAGGTGAGGGACGGCTTCCTTCGGCTCTCGCATCAGCTGGGCTTCGGATAATTTGATAGCCGCTCTGCTCCACATCACTGTGTGTTGCTTAAGGCAAGTGTTGGTATATTTATACCTGGAAGGTGCCGTGTTTGACGTAAGGTTGGACATAAGACGTTAATAAAAGATGTCACTAAGAACTGGCTGTTCCTTTAGTGCTCGCAGGAGTTCTATGACAAATCAAAACAAAGACATGGGGAATTCCCAGGTTGCTGGAGGTTTGGTGTGTCAAAAGAACTTGTTGTGCTCTCTAGGAATCTAAGGAAGTAGCCTTGCCGTATTTGGGCTGCGTGGGCTATGACTAAATATGGGTAAGATTCTTATGCCTTCATAAGGACATGATTTATCATAACCACATAAGGGCATGAATCAGGAATATTTAATTAGGGTCCTAGATACATTCACAACAGGAAACAGAGTCTGTTTTAGTGAATTTGTATAAAGTAATGCTTCTCAGCTCATGTAGCACCGGGGCTGTCTCCAATCTGGAGAAACAAAAACACAGACACAATGAAGTGTGAGATCAAGCAGTTGGCTTTGCGATCTCTATTATTCATAGACAAACCTCTCAGTTACATTGTAGGATGTCGGCGGATTTTCTTGCCAATGTAATATTTGTATAAAACTACAGCACAGCATCCATTTGTTACAATAAGGGGTGGGAGTAACTCACCTAATTCTGTGTAGCATAATCACACAGACTTATCTAAGAATTCTGTGAGGTTACACGTGAATTACATGAGAAGAGTAATTCTGCATCTAGAGCTATTTCTTAGAGCAAAGAGGCCCCCTCTTTGGACACAAGGTTGAACTTTGAGCTCTGAAATAACACTAATGCAACAGAACACTATTAGTGAGCATGAGCAGCTGCTCACACTCGCTAATTGTTCTCTTGGGATAGGATTTCCCCCAATTTACTACTGTGATTTAACGCTATTGTCATAGAGGAAAATGCTCCCTTGCGCCAAAAAGAGACATGAGGTTGCATTTTGCGCTAAGATAGAGCATAAAATGCAGCATAACACGAAGAGCAAGCTCAAGCAGGTGTTAAATATACTGTTGCTGTTGGAGATTTCGTCCAAATTACTCTTTATCCTGCAAGAAGGAGTAATCACATAATTTTTGGTAATTCTACATCAGAAAGTAACACAGAATTACCAAAATTACTCTGAGTACTTTGGCATAATCAACATTCTGCCAGGCCTAGACACAATCAGTTTTTGCTCAATGAACTAGGGCTGTCATAATTTCACAATACTTCCCTTGATACTACATGGTCTGTGCTTTCACAATCAGGAGAATCAAAATGTCTCACAACATAGCAATGCTAATAGAACACACGCTGCATCCAAGCCACATTGCATATCCTGTTAGCCATACTAAAGTATACAAAAAAGTGATGGATGGAATGCTTGAATTAATCTCAGCCACTGGTAATCACTCAGCAGTGCACACTAATCAATTTTTATTTTGCACATTACGCCACCTCAGTTTGGAGCCAACCATATGCAAATCAGTCTTGGCCCTGTTCCAATGGGAACAGTCTAGCCCAAACTGCCAGGCCTGGTCATCCTTGAACTGGAATACCAGCAACCCAGGACCAGTTTTACTCTAGTTAGGGCTCATCAACAATGTATAACTTGATTCCAGTTACAAAATGTGCAAGTGACCCATATCTGGACATACCTGTCCCACTTAGGGTGACACACTAAAGCATATCAAAGGTGATGGATGGAATGCTTGAATTATTCTCTGGTAATCACTTGGCACTGCATTCCAATCCATTGTTATTTTGCACACCATGACACTTCAGTTGGTCCCAGCCATATGCAAATCAGTCTTGACCCTGATGCAATGGAAACAGTCCAGCCCGAACTGCCAGGCAGGCCCTCCCTGAACCGGATCTTTGATAGTCATGTAACTTCACAAGTGTCAGCGCGAGCGAGTGAGAGCAGCAATAATGAGATACAGCACATTGCACCATATAAACTTTATGTCTCATTATTTAGAAGGACAACTGGTAGTAGCAGATACTTTATTGTTCAGTTAATAAAAACTTACAATATGACACTCACACGTAATCATACGACACGTTATAACTAATTATCATTTTAAAAGAACCGGTTTAAAATACAGTTTGTAATATATTCAAAACTGCAAGGTAAAACTGATTTTTACCAGCACCTATCTTCAGTTAGAACTTTTTATAAAATCTTATTGCACTTAATATGCCAATTGCACCTTAAATGCTCTATTTACACCGTTGTGGATTAATCCAAAATTCAATTTGTGCAAAACAAAGTGCAACTTGTCTAACAGGGATGCTCTCTAGTTCTAATACCAAATAATCATCACAGATGAAAAACATATAAAGAGTACATGCACACATTTACAAAAATCTGATTGAAAAAAGCCTTCTTACATGTATTCCTGTTTAAAATTCACTCAAAATGTGAGTGCTTTCACTGAAATCGTTACCAAATCTTGCCTATATTCAAATACCATTGATTACTTAACCTGGGGCCTGATTGAGTCTCTCAAATGCTGGCCAACACCCATGACAGACAACTTGCTGGCGCTCGTAGGGCATCAATCAGTCCTTCGTTAATTTGTGCCACTGTTAAGAGAAAGATTAAAGTCAGATATCCAAGGAGAATACTTTAAGAGAAAAGTTTGAGTGCATAAACTTGTTTTTATTCCTACCTCATTGAACAGTGAGAGCCATCTAAGCCATTTCATGTTAAGAACACATGTTTCTCGATGCTGCCAATGTCGTATTCCCAAGTTTTTAATGTCATAGTGTCATAAGATATTGTTAGGGTCCTTGTTGTATGTGCCTGTACGTTGTGATACTGTCAGTTTTGGCAGTATCCCGTCTCTGTAAGCTTCTGCATGTTGCCAGTAATCTAATACTCATTATAAATCTTCTGTGGTCCAGCACAACATTTCAATGTACCAAATATTCAATTCCCCACAGTTCATCTCCATAGATTCGTCCTTAGAAATGTCTTTATTCATACATTTTTATCTTATTTTGGATAAAATATTTTTTTCTTCTTTAATACAAATGAAGCCAACGCTTTTCTTCATGAATACATCTTGGGGTGCTGCTCATTCAAACAATCTGATTTGATGTTTTGTTTGTTTGGTATCCTTTGCATACAGTAAAGTCAATCTCGACATCCATTGCAACGGTAATTAACTTTCTGACTGTGGATCTTAGGAAGAGTTCAACAGAAAACAGTGAACGGACTGTCATTACTGTCCTTTATGTGGATTCCACTGACACAGTGAGTATGGTAACTGACACAGTGAGTATGGTTACTGACACAGTCAGTATGGTAACTGACACAGTCAGTATGGTAACTGACACAGTCAGTATGGTAACTGACACAGTGAGTATGGTAACTGACACAGTGAGTATGGTAACTGACATAGTGAGTATGGTAACTGACACAGTGAGTATGATAACTGACACAGTCAGTATGGTAACTGACACAGTGAGTATGGTAACTGACATAGTGAGTATGGTAACTGACACAGTGAGTATGGTAACTGACTCCGTGAGTATGGTAACTGACACAGTCAGAATGGTAACTAGCACAGTCAGTATGGTAACTGACACAGTCAGTATGGTAACTGACTCAGTGAGTATGATAACTGCCTCAGTGAGTATGATAACTGCCTCAGTGAGTATGGTAAGTGACACAGTGAGTATGGTAACTAACTCAGTGAATATGGTAACTGACACAGTAAGCATGGTAACTGACACAGTGAGTATGGTAACTGACACAGTGAGTATGGTAGCTCATACAACATCTATAGTCCCACTGGTCGTCACTTTGTAGCTTGAACTGCACGTGTTGGCCGTGGTTTACTATTGTGGATATAAAAATGAGTACCATGGAACTGGGTAATAATATCTACTGTCCTTGATGCTGCTGCTGTCCATCCCCTGCCCTCCTATCTTTACACCACCTACCTGCATACAACACTCTTTTTAGGTCTCGCCTCTCAATGCGCATGCGCATTGAGCGGAGCGAGACTATAGGGGTTTAAACAGACTTTAACTAACTGGCGATTTGATGCTGTGCCCGTGCGGTTTTAGGTCAATGCGCAAGCGCATTGACCTAAAATGCGCGTGCACAGCATCAAATCGTCAGCCATCTGTTGCCCAGCTTGGTGCCGCTCCACCCCCTGCGGCATCAAAGGCTTTCACGGCCGGCCGGCCGTGCTTTCAGTCTCACGGCCAGCCGGCCGTGTCTCCTTTTCTTTTAACTTGTTTCTTGTTTTTTTTATGCCCCTGTTGTGCCGTCCGTCCGCCCTCCGTCACTGGTAATCTCCCAATCTCCTGCCCACAACGAATGGATAACCAAAATGTATAAAACCGCCTCATGAGAAATTCATAAGGTCCTAGACGGACTGAAAGTTTGCTGCAGACTTGGTAAAACCCAGGAGTTTTGATGAAAGAATGACATCGGAGTGAATGTATCTATTATACGGCCTCTGCTCTCCCCCTCTTTTCCCCTCCCAGCCCCCACCTATGTCATCCTGTCACCCCTTCCCATGCGTCTGCTGCCTCCATGCCCCTCACTTCATTTGAATCCTGGACACGGCAGACACACAGAGATGAGGTTACGTTCCAGTTACTCAGTCTGTTTCTGCTTATTCAGTTTCTTGCCTTCCGTTCTGTTATTGCGCCGTCCGTCTGCCCTCCGTCACTGGTAATCTCCCCATCTCCTGCCCACAACGAATGGATAACCAAAATGTATAAAACCGCCTCATGAGAAATTCGTAAGGTCCTAGACGGACTGAGAGTTTGCTGCAGACTTGGTAAAACCAAGGAGTTTTGATGAAAGAATGACATCGGAGTGAATGTATCTATTATACGGCCTCTGCTCTCTCCCCCTCTTTTCCCCTCCCAGCCCCCACCTATGTCATCCTGTCACCCATTCCCATGCGTCTGCTGCCTCCATGCTCCTCACTTCATTTGAATCCTGGACACAGCAGACACACAGAGATGAGGTTACGTTCTAGTTACTCAGTCTGTTTCTGCTTATTCAGTTTCTTGCCTTCCGTTCTGTCATTGCTCAGACTGCCCACACTTTTCGGGATTCTTCCCGGTACCTTGCGTTCTTAATGTTCGGTGTGTGATCTAAATACTAACCCAAGGTTGGCTCAGGTGACACGCATGGGGCCATTTGGTGAATATTTTATTTCACAGAACTCCCTCAATGAGCTGCTTCCGACATCCATCATTCAACATCCACCCATGCATCGTTTCACCCAAGCATTCACCCACCCATTCACACTTTCATCCATCTACGTGTGTTGCCGGAACATAGACCATGGAGGAACAATCCCCCCCCCCCCGCCCCATAGCCACTGTGCTTGGTATCTGCTTCAGCGTCAAACGTTCAAAACAATACCTTTATTACATGTATTTGCTCTTTTCATAGCTGCAGGACTTGGTTCGGATGCGGTTTTATTAACTGAATGTTTTTCTCGACTCATGTCACTCTCCCACTGTGGATAAAGTGCAGAGAGTCGGCCCGGGAACCTGCACAGCTCGTTAACAGAAGGGTTTCACTTCGGGGTGACATTCCATTAGTTCAGCAAACTTAACGTCACATCTAGAGAGGTGCAGCGTCGCCAGCTCTGCAAAGCGCCTCTTATTATAAATTGTATCTGAAATTA
This sequence comes from Lissotriton vulgaris, assembly GCF_964263255.1. NCBI lineage: Eukaryota > Metazoa > Chordata > Amphibia > Caudata > Salamandridae > Lissotriton > Lissotriton vulgaris. Next base: position 792,038,370 of record NC_141698.1, read on the forward strand.
TCCAGTTTCTATAAATCCACTCATTCACACTTTCATCCATCTCCGTGTGCTGCCACTCCTACCCACCCACCCTCGCATGCAGGCACGCCCATCCAACCATATATTCATCCAAGAATACACCTATCAACTTTAAAAGTATCCATGCATCCATTCACCCACCCATTCACACTTGCATCCATCCATGTGTGCAGCTACCCCTACCCACCAACCCACCAACCCACTGCTGCATGCAGGCACGCCCACCCAACCATAAACTTATCCATGCATCCACCGCATTAATACTATGTGCATGTCCTCATACAACTGTCGTTTGTCACCATATGTATGAATGTGTGTGTGTGTGTGCATACTATTGCCTTTGACTAAAATAAGCTGGTCCCATTGGCTTTTCAATGCTTGTTTTATATAACACATTTGTCTTAATGCTCTCAGAAGAGCATAGATTCAGTTTAGAATGAGATACAGCCTCGTCATTCATATTCTTTGCCATCACGAATTTAATAAAACCTTCATGAACAATAGAAAGACGAATTCAGCAATATTCACTCGTTTAAAGTTCCTTAAGGGTTCACCCTGAACCAAGGAGTAGAAACAGCACAACTCACTTCGGAGTGCGCTCCGTGCTGCAAAGCCCACGGCCCCCCCTCCCCTCTGACGAACTTTAAGAAATCCAGGAATGCTGCTGATTTCATCTCAGTCGTTAAGAGCCCGCAGCGTCTCAGAACCAGCTTGCTTTTTTTTTTAGTCATGCCATAAGTATGCGCTATATCCACATCCACATCCACCACCACATCCACATCCACCACCACTTCCACCACCACTTCCACCAACACATCCACCACCACCACATCCACCGCATCCACCACCACCACATCCACCAACGCCACCACATCCACCACCACCACATCCACCATCACCTCCAAATCCACCTCCACATGCACCACCACATCCACCACCACATCCACCACCACATCCACCATCACATCCACCACCACATCCACCACCACATCCACATCCACCGCCACATCCACCGCCACATCCACAGCCACATCCACCACCACATCCACCACACCCACCACCACCACATCCACCACACCCACCACCACATCCACCACCACTTTCACCACATCCACCACCACCACATCCACCACCACCACATCCACCACCTCTACCACATCCACCACCACATCCACCACCTCCAGAACCACCACATCCAGAACCACCACATCCACCCCCACATCCACCACCATCACCACCACATCCACCATCACCACCACCACCACATCCACCACCACCATATCCCCCAGATCCACCACCACCACATCTATATGTGTGTGTGTGTGTGTGGCTCTGTGTGTGTGTAGGTGCAAATGCAATGTTCTTGGATTTTCGTCACAATAAAATACACTGAACATAATCTTCACAAAAGTTATTTACAAACGTTTAAGCTATTGCCATTATAAATTACAATAACTTTTATTTAAGTATTAATTATTTACAAAATTAAAAGCCATTGTTATTTGTAATATCAATACATCTAAGTCACGTAAATACAACACACATTGCATTACAAATGCTATAGGCGTCACATTTGCTAAAGTTAAAACTATTGACATTGTAACTGACAAAGCTAATAATTTTGCTATTTTCAAAACCAACACATAAATTAAAAAAGTGTCATTTACAATACCAATCGCTCAAACTTTCCTAATGCGCGACCTATTGCATTTCCAATGCTTGTTTGTAAATAGGCTTGTGCTTTATTAGTCACTCGCATATATAACATCTTCAATTAGTGCATAAAAAGAATGCCATTTAGAGCTTAATAAATATATAAAATACTGGGTTGGTAATGCTTGAATGTTGTATAAACATGCTGTCTGTCTGACAACTTTGCCTTCTGTTTTCATTTCTCTTTCTGCATTCACCCTAAGCATTTCAATTCTCAGGTAGCTCTTCCATTTAAAAAAAGAAAATCTTTTTCTTACCATTTTGACATTGACATTGGCGTTAAACAGCCTACAAAGCATATTGCACAATATGAACATGACATAACTTATTACCGTACAATGCAGCAATCTGAACAACCGAGGATTATAAACAAATGCAAGGCTAGTTAGCCGCTTTTTTGTTTGAGGGTGCATAAGTGAGTGCACCCAGACAAAGGTGATGTTTACATGTGCCATCTATACAATATAACAGAACTATTTCGGGTTTGCTTAATTGGAATACGATGGTCAGACAGGGGTCCCGGTCAGTAGCAGAGGTTGTAATGTAATTGGGGAACAGCAAGTAATGCGCTTTAAGGGTGGTTTTACATCAGTTTGAAGAACCTCCTGTAGGTTCTCCAGGAGAGTGTACCAACTATCGGGGATGGGGCATTTGCATAGACTTCTTGTTTCCTCCATTGCCTCTCAGTCCTAGCAGGCGAAATCGATAGAGTCTCTCTATTTCAAAGCAAAAGAAAAAGACCTAGCCCCTCAGCACCATGGTTCAATAAGCTCTCTATAATGAAAGTAAAAACCTTAGAATCTTGGAGAAACAGTAGAGACAATCTTCATCCACCACCAATCTCTCTCATTTACGTTCGGCAAGATCCAAATACCACAAGCACATCGTCCATGAAAAAGCATCACATTTCATGTCCCTCCTTGACTCAGCCAAAAGCAGACCCCAAAAACTTTTTGATCTTATCAAAAACCCAAACTGCTCTCCCGAAACCATCATGCCTGAGGATTCTTCAAAGAAAGCAGCAGAATTCATTATATTCTTTGATGAAAAGGTAAAATCACTAGTTGATCAGGCCACCCACCCCATTGAAGAGCAAAAATCCTTAGTCACTTGGCAGAACTTTGACACCATCTCAGAGTATGACCTCCTCAAATGCATCCTTGAAAACAAACCCTCCATCCATTCCTCTGTCCCCATCCCTAGTGGCATTGCATTGATTTTGACACCAATACTCTCTCTTACTGGACCAGGCTAGTTAACCTCTTCCTCAGTCAAGGCTCCCTCCCTGCTGCCATCAAAATAGGACAGGTTACCCCTTGTAAAAAAAAAACCTCCGCAGATTAAAATGACCTCAACAACTTTCGCCCCATCACCAACTTCCCTTTTCTTTCTAAAATCACAGAAAAATGTGTTACGAAACAACTTTCCCTACATATTATGGACAATAATATCCTTGGTGTGTTCCAGTCTGGCTTCATTCAAAATTGCACCACTGAAACAGCCCAGCTGCAAGTGATTGATGATGCACTGCATATACTCAATTTGAGGGAATCGTGCCTTCTGATTCTTCTTGACCTCTCTGCAGCCTTTGACACTGTTAATCACAACACCCTTCTTACCACTCTTCAACAGAGAATGGGCATGGAAGGCACACTGCTTAAATGGTTTGCCTCATTCCTCTTGGACAGATCCCAAATGATCAAGATAGCGAAAAGTCTTTCGTCTCCATTGGTGGTAGGTCAAGGCGTCCCTCAAGGTTCTATCCTTGCACCCTCTTTGTTTAATGTCTATCTTGAACCATTTGAGAACCTCCTAAGTAAATCTGGGATCCACTACCATCTCTATGCGGATGACACTCAAATCTGTGTGAAGGTGTCTTTCGCACATGATCTCCCACTACTCAACTCTACTCTCAACTCTATTCACAACTGGATGTTAGTTCTAAGCATGGGCGAATTTTGCGGATCTCGCGTTCGCGGATTTTGCGGATTTGCGAACTCGCAATCCGCAAAATCCGCAAATTCTCGTGAATTTGCGGATTTTTTTTTTTTTATGTTCGCACGGGTTTCTGCAAGTTCGCGAGGGTTTTGTACAATTTCGCAAATTGCGAAATTGTACAAAACGCGTGCGAACTTGCAGCAACCCGTGCGAACACAATAATATGAAGAGAAAGAAGCTCCTGGTCACAGGAACAGCACGGGGATTGCGCTCATGAAAGTCAAGGATGCAAAGGCCTCTACCCAGCATCACAGCTGACTTTCCACGGTAGATTTGGGAAGAGGCACACCTGTCCAGCCTCGAAGACGCTCATGATTGTTTTTGGGCTAATGAATGAGTCACTGAATTTGAGCATCAACTAGTTCGAGCGACCATGTGTGTGTTACTATGCAATCGCCCCGAAGGGCGCAGGGGTCCCTTGAGTGTGCTGTAGAGTGTAGAAGTCACAGGAAGGGCATGGTAAATATTTTAGGATGGCGCCGGCAAGCTGCCAGCGCCATCCTAAAATAGTTACTAAGTTAGCTTCAACAGGAAGCTCTAATAGATAAAATCGAGCACCTGCTTTATTTTATCTATTAGAGCTTCCTGTTGAAGCTAACTTAGTAACTATTTTAGGATGGCGCTGGCAGCTTGCCGGCGCCATCCTAAAATAGTTACAACAGGCCAGGCTTCAAGTTTTGAACTTTTGCCCCGGAAAAATCCGCCGCTCGCGGATTTGCGAATTCTCTGTAAATTCGCGGGAGTTCGCGGATTGCGAATTTACCGAAAATCCGCAAAATCCGCGAGCGTAACGGATTTTCCGCCCATGCTTAGTTAGTTCAACAACTCATTCTCAATCCCACCAAAACTAAATTCCTCCTCCTATCTACCTCTCCCCTCCTCTGGTTCAATCCTGGATGGATCGGCTGAATTTACTCAACAATAAACCCATCATTGTCTACAGTGCTAAATCCCTAGGTGTCACACTTGACAAAAGACTCAACCAAATCCCCCACATCAACTCCATTGCTAAGAACGCATGTTACCAGCTGCGCCTTCTGTGGGGGATCTGTTGGTTCTTCCCGGAGAAAGACCTAAAACCATTGGTCCAATCGCTAGTTCTCTATAGACTGTATTACTGCAATTCTCTTCTGACTGGCTTACCCAAATCTCACCTCTCCCTCCTCAAATCCATCCTCCATTCAGCAGCTTGCTTTATTTCAGGGTCCAAATGAAGTAACCACATCACTCCTATCCTGTCCTCTCTTCGATGGCTTCCCATCGAGGCAAGATCTATTTACAAAACTGCCTGCATCACCCATAAAGCCTTGCACACTTCCTATGGCGAATAAACTGAAAATGTCAGGAGGTTCGAGACTTTCTCGGAATGAGCAAAAGTTTCTGCTTGAGCCTCCTCCTTCAAAAGGGAGAGTTTGATGGCTCAATCGTTCTCAGGTAATGCGGTGAAAATCTGGAACTTGCTTCGCCATTGCTCCGTGCCACCACCTCCACCTGGATTTTCAAAGCGGACCTTAAATCTCTGCTCTTCCAAAGACACTTTCAGAACTAATACCCTCATTCTCAGATCCTCTAGGAATTTAGTTAATCATTGTAAATGTGTAATATTTTCTTGTTTATTCCCCACCCTTGATTGCTGTGATTGATATTGTGTTATTGCCTATATGGTTTTACCCGACCTCTTCTAGTCTCCTGTTTATTTTTTTAACATTCTGTTTTGTACCACTTCTCTCATGTAACGTAACTTGTTCTATTGTACAGCGCTCTGACACCTTCTGGTAAAGTCCACGCTATATAAAAATGCATTAAATAAATAAATAAATAAAATGTAAGGCATTACTTTCTGCCTGTGCCCAGGCAACCATCGACAGCTCCCAGGTGCTTGGCTAGGCAAAGGGCCAGGTCTATGAAAAGTGCCACAGCTTTATTTATCTTGGTACAGCGCATTAGACCCAGCAGATAAACCTACCAGGTGCATAATGTGCAATGGCCAATGCACTGCGTCAAGTGTGCCAAAACATCCAGCCAGTAATGTATAAGCAGCGGACAGGTCGAAAACGTGCAAGAAATCTGCATTTTAAGCAAGGCCCGGGGGCAGGCAGCATCTGTGCGGTGAAGTTAGTGATTGATTTTGTGGGGGGTTAAATAAGCTCTGTGCAGTATGCAACATTATATTAATTTGAAATGAGCATTGCATGACATCAGGGTAGGGTAAGCTAATATTGCCTGCCACTCTCTATCAGTGCAAAGATGGCCCAAGTCGGTGCCCCAGTGTTGGCACAGCGCAGTAATGGGAATAGCTGCGTGAGTGCGGAGGGAGCCACTGTGTCAGGTAATGACCCCTTCCACTTACATGTAGGCACTGGATTGTGAGGTGTAGTGGCAGTTCCTGCTGCATGTCCCCCAACGCATCCCCAGTGACCCTATAAAGAAAGCATGCAATAGGAACATTTGTGGTTAAAGATCAGCCTCCAAGACAAGCTCTTCCATTGGTATGAGGCCCCATCCTATTAGAGATCACCTACATTGTGGATCCCTGCCACATGCAGGGCTCCACAATGCTTGGGACCCATTTCTCTTAGGAAGGTCACCACATCACCCCACGGCATGCCAAGTAGTGGTAGCTCAGTGTAAGGCATCGCTGATCGGGTAAGTAAGAGGCTCCTACAAAAACAATGGCAGGCAATCTGAATCAGGGTCAATCATGGCAGTGGTGACTTAGATAGTGGGTGAAAGATGTAAAGCCCATGTTCCAGGTCCCACTGCGTGGGAGAACAGTTGCAGTATTCTCTAATTGGCAACCAGCGAACCAGTGCACCACCCATTGCAGTTGTGAGGCCAGACAGTAATGCTCAAAGTTTGGCACACCCAATCCACCACATTTTGCTGGGAGGTAGAGCTTAGCAAGGGCTTTCCTACAGCATGTAGTGTTCCAGAAGAAATCACCTGTTTAACACTGTAGTGAGCGGATAAAGGGTTTATTGAGGCATATGCAGGGGCGGTTTATCCGCTAAGGTGGAGGAGCGGCGCCCCACTGATTTTTCGCAGTGTATAAAAAAGAAAAAGAAAATGATAATAACCGGACGTTATTATCATTTTATTTGTTCCTGCTGCAGCGTTTTGGTGGGGGAGGGGAATCTGCTCTACTGACAGAGCAGGGGAGGAATGGTTTGCACTTCCTAAGTGCACATGAATGTTTGGCCGGCCGTCTCCGGCCGACCAAACATTAATGCACACTTAGCATGTTTTCCACCCAGACTAGATTACAGCCTGGGTGGAGAACATGCCCAGGCTCCCATTCCCTGGCTGAGTGCTGAACTACAGCGTTCAAACCAGTCACAATGCTGCATTGCAGCATTGTGATTGGCTATGGGAAGCCAGGGATCCCGGGTGTTTCCTGCTTCCAGTTTGCACAGGAGAAGCCAGGAAGAGGATTGGCGGAGATGATGGCTGGCCAGCCGGCTGGCAGGTAAGTGAATTTCTTTGTTAACCCCCCTCTCACCCACCCCCCCCGGCATGCCCCATTTCTGCTTCCTGGAAGCAGCTGTCACAGTGAAAATGGGCAGGTTGGCAAAATAATACAGTAGGTGTGAAAACATAATCAAAGACAATGGCAAGGTCTGCCAGAACATTATTTGTGCCCACAGGGCAGACCCAGCACAGACCACTTTACCATCCATGAGGTATGCTTGGGTATGGTAAATATGAATACCCAGGTTCCCAAGCGAGGTTGACTGCCAGTCTAAACAAATGCTTATGATATGTAGTGCAGGGCAAAGTGTGGCAGTAGTGAATGAGAAAAGGCAGGATATCGCCAAGTTTACCCTAAGGCCCTATACCTCAGCAAATCAAGCAAGCAGGTGCTCTATTGTGGGCAGGACTGCATAGACATTGTTAAGGTAAAGTAGCACGTTGTCCGTGTAAAGCAAGACAGAGTGTGTACCCTCACTGAGATGTATGCACCATGATAGCCCCTTGCTGTCCTTGCACATGAAGAATGTGGGCCAAAGGCTCCGTCTCCTGGGAAAATTGAAGCGGGGTCCGTGTGCAGCCCTGAGATGTACCCCTCTAGATCAATATTGGCTACCTATATTATTACGTATAATAGTTTGACCAGTTAGATGAAGTGAGCCCCAGGTCTATATCATAGGAGTACTTTGAATAGATAGGTCTATTCCAGGAGTCAAAAACCTTCTGTAGGTTCAGTACCTGGCAACCAGACTTAGGGGTTATTGCAGTACCCAATTTTCTTTTCATAATTTCAGGGAGGGGCCGTTTCTGATCTGGGTGGACCAGCTGTGGGACCAGGGAGGGGAGGGGGGCAGCCTGTCGACCAGGCTCTTCGCTAATATTTTATAATCTGAGTTTAGGCCTGTTGGATTCCATCTCTATTGCATCCCTTCTTGGCTTGGTGTTAGAAAAGGGGGTTTCTAGTTGGCAGAGGTAGGTACCTTTGTCCAAATAGCGATCCTTGCTTCATGTCAGGGTAAGGGGAATACACACTTTAGATAACCCCTGCTCACAACCTTGGTAGCTTGGCAAGAGCAGACAGGCTTATCCCAAAGGCAATGTGTAAAATATTTGTACCAACACTCACAGTAACACAGTGAAAACACTACAAATAGACACCACTCCAGTTTAAATAAAATATGTTTATCTAAACATAACAAGACAAAAATGACAAAAATCCAACATACACAGTTAAAATATGACTTTCAAAAGGTTTCAAGAACTTGTACCATAGAAAACTATGGATGTATGACTTTTACACAAAGTTCCTGTAGTTGCGTAAAAATTCACAAGGCCAAACAGCCGCAGAGTCAGAAACAAAGAGATGCGTCAATGCCTGAGTCCTTGGGGAGGCGATGTGACATTTCCGCTGCACGCAGAGGAAGGGTTGCGTCGAATCCGGTCTGTATGGGGAGTGATGCGCCAATTCTTCGTGACGGTTCCGGTCCGCAGGTGATGAGTCGAGAAAACTTGCCACGCAGGTGCGATGTGTGGCAATCCAGCAAGCAGCAGTGATCTATGCGGCGGCGTCGGGCGGCACTGTGTTGGTTATCTTCAACTGCGATTCTTCGATTTTTGCAGCAGCGACAGGCGCTGCATCGGTTTTTGCTGTGGCACGGTGATGCCTGGAAATTCTTCTTGCGCCGTGGAGATGCATCAGAAAAACAGCCTTAAAAAGAACGAAGATTCGATTTTTACAGTTCTTCATGTTTCTTCTTCCTTCCAGCTCCGAAACAGAAGCAACAGCCTCCATAGGTCCAAAACTGGCCCAGGCACCTCTTGGCAAGTCAGAACAGACCGCAACAGAGTTCAGGGGAGCTGGGGGTGAAGTTTTTGTGTCCCTCAGACTTCAGAACAGGAGGCCAGCAAACACAGGCCCTTGGAGATCTCATTCAAGCAGGGGACACAGCACACAGCAAAGTCCTTCTCTTTAATTTGGCAGAAACAGCAACTGCAGGCCAACCCCACACAGCACACAGCAAAGGGGCAGTTCTTCTCCTCAGTCTCTCCAGCTCTTCTCCTTGACAAAGGATCCTCCTGAATTCTAGGGATGATCTAAAGTTCTGGAGTCTGGACCACCTATGGACCCCTTTGTTTATACATCAATATCCTTTGTTCTCTGGTGGCAGAGAAGCCCTGTGCACAATCAAAACCAGTTCTGTCCTCTCTGGTGTAGCTTTCTGGAAGGAGGTGGAGGCAGCATTGTGGAAAGCAGACCAGACACATTTAGGTGAAAGGAAATCCCCTCCCCCTACTCTAAATGCAGCCCAGGACTATTACTCATCCAGCCCCTCTGGAGCCACTGCACCTCCCCAACCCTTGTCACTCCAAAGCCACACAGTCAATACACATCCTAGCAGAGGCACATTGGATGGCTAAGCAAGAAAATACCTGCTTTCTAAAAGTGGTATTTTCAAACACAGAATGTAAAAATCACCCTTACTCAAAGATGCATTTTAACATTCTGAGTTCAGGCATACTAAACTTTATTTTCCTACCTTGTTCCCAGGAGTAGTTATGCTTATAAGATGTTATAAGCAAGCTCCCCATTCTATCCTTTGAGAACTTATAGCCTTGCAATAGTAAAGAACACAATTGGCACTATTTTGCTATCAGAACATGCCACACACACCAGGGCATGTCATACCTTTCACATACACTGCTCCCTGCCCACAAGTTACCTTAGGGGTGACTAGCATGTAGGAAAAGGGAAGGTTAGGGCCTGGCAAGTGGTTGCACTTGCCAGGTTGACATGCCGTTAAAAACTGTGCGCAGACACTGCAGTGGCAGGCCTGAGATACCTTTTCAGAGCTACTCATGTGGGTGGCACAATTGGTCCTACAGGCATGCTAGTAGCTTCTGACTTACAAGCCCTGGCGCACACAGTGCACATTACTAGGGGCTTACCAGTAAATCAAACATGCAAATCATGGGTAACCAATCACAATAACAATTTACACAGAGGCATATGCACTTTAGCCCTGATCAGCAGTGGTAAAGTGCCCACAGTCCTACAGCCAACAACAGCAGGTGATGAAAAATTAGGAGAAAGAAGCAAAAAGTTTGGGGATAACCCTGTAAAAAGGGCCATTTCCAACACTTGGGTAATAAGATGAGCAATCTCCATCATACATTGTTAATAACTGTGGTGCTAGCAAGGAGGCATAAGCTTTATAGAATTCGGATGGTAGCCTGTCGGGCCCGGGAGTTTTGACTGTGGCGAATGAGTGTATGGCTTCCATAATCTTAAAGATTATAATGTCCTGATTACGTTTTTCCATTTGCTCAAGCGGAATCTGAGGGAGGACAAAGTTAGCCAGAAAGGACCCAATCTCCCCCGTCCTCACCATGGCCACTAGGCTATATAATGTGGCATAGTGATGCATAAATATGGCATGTATCTCCCTTTGTGTGTGCATTAGGACCCCGTGTCAGAACGAATGGACAATATAGACTGTTGCAGTAGCTCCTGGTGCAGCAACCACGGCATCAGCGCTTCCGGTTTGTCCGCCTCAGCATGCATTTTAGGGCGGTGAGCTGAATATATTTGGCAACACAACCTCTCCAATAGTGCAGCGTGATCGCACTGAGCCTTGCTTAGTCATGTATGGCCTGCCTCTGAGTATTGGGCCTGACCCTAAAGTCTAAGCAGCAGATGTTGCGCACAGGAGATCTTGCCGTCAACCTTGCAGCACATGTTCAGTGTGTTGCCCAGGTAGTGTCCTATAATGTCCACCTTGACTGGGTCCTATTCTTTCAGCATGGAGGTAGCGATATCGGTGTTTATATCAAAATACTCTGTGATACTACTGCTGATGGAGACCCTAAGTAGGTGGTCCTCTAGTGCCAATGCCTGTAATTGTCACTTTGATATTGGGGGCATACTCCAAGCATAATTGCAAATACTATGGGTTGTGATACGAGTGCATCCTGCCGAGGTAATCTATGTCCATGATCACGGGGTACTATGTCCGAAGTGCTGACAAACCGATCTTTTTGGACATGTAAACTATGGGCATGTGAATAGAATGAGTCTCAAGGAGCTCTTCCATTGATGTGGTGGCTGACACTACTAGTGTCAAACTCAGTGTGTCTGCAGAAATAATCTATACTAAACCAGCAGGAATGGCAGGGAGAATCTATCAAAGCACACCAGGACACTCCTGGGGACATCTCTGGCTGTCTCTCAAGGCCGATGTAATCATGAAACTGATTTCATGTCAAAAGTAATGTTACGTGCATAAAGTGGCACTAGATCAGCATCCTTTAGCTATTTACTTATTTGGTGAATCTGCCCTACAGTAAAGGCAGATGTGATTACACTGTCAGTGTTGGCATTTTGCATGTGCATGGGGAGTTGGAAAGGAAGCAAGAGTGTGTGAATGACTCAGCAGCAGCAGTGGACTTTGTATTCATCATTGCAAAGCCGGTAATGACGGTACTGTGTACAGCGTGCTTCACCACAAAACACGTTTTGGACAAGGCCACTGCAATTATGCTGCTAGGGAGAACTAAATTATGCGGCAGGGTAGACTTAATTATGCAGCAGGGAAAGGCGAATTATGCAACACAATGCAGCAATTCTTTGATAGTATCATTTGATATTTTTGTCATTTTTTCACATGGTAATACTGCCTGGGTAAAGATTTCAACTCATTACTACCAGTTTAGCAGTCCGATTCATAAATAAGCAACTGAAAGATGCTAAAAATTGCAGATTATGCATCATATGATGGAATATTTAGCAAATGCAGCAAATTTTTAATCAGGCAAATAAAGCCGCTGCCGCTGAGTCGCATAATTCCAGTGGCCATGACTTTAGATAAGAATGAAGTGGTTGCTTTGCCGATCACCTTATATTTTGATTTAAAATGTTTGCGTTTCCCAAGATTGAATGGTTATTTTTTAGAACAATATTTTTTTTAAATATATTCTTACATTTTATCAAATGTAATAATCAGCAGGATAGTATATATCCTGTAACAGTGTATAATGTCTATGTGCTCTCTTGACAAGAACCGGATGGGTTGCACTATTTCTCTAGCATCATTGATGATGTAATGTGAAATTATTCAGCACATAGCATGACAGTCCAAGTTATTTCTTGGCGTAAGGCCCGTACTATACCGTGAACCCTGTGGTCCGGAGTCAGGCACCCTGGCCGCTGCACCACACCTCTTCCACAAGGGAGAGTGGATTTATGAGATTTGAGGTGCACTATGTTTTCCGAAAAACTATGCATTTGCCACATAATCCACCATCTGCTGCACGGTCTGCAGATTTGAACAAAACATTTTTTCCCGTTCAAAAGAATCAAAACCTACTAAATATGCAGCCATACACGCTTCTGCGCAGATGAAACCCGTTTGTAAAGGTTGACTGTTGCGTATTGTTCTACTTGGAAGTTAAACTGGTACTGATAATGTAAAACATTTGCCCATACAGTGACAACCTGCGTAAAAATAACAAAATAAGGGAGCAATACTACCACACAATGTCTTGCATAAATTTGCCTTTTCATGCAGTAAAAGTGTGTCAACCCTGACGCATAATTTGTCGGATAACTCTAGTGGCAAAGAATATGGCAAACCAAGAAAATGAGCTGACAATCCTCGATTTAAAATAGGCCTGGTGTAAAGACTACGCCATCCTGCTAGCAAGAGTGTCTGGAAAACTCAAATAGCTTTACAATGCAAAAAAGTATAACTTGGTCAGAGACCTCCAACAGATAAAATCATTATGTACCTACTCTAAGCATCAATGTCCTAAAACAGAAGATACTACTGTGACAACTTGTGAACAACATTTTCACAGATTGAGCAGTCAACTTCACCAGAGTCTATATGCTGCGGGTTTGGTAATAATCCACTGACTCATATTTTGCGTTTATGTACAACAAATAAAGAAATCCGAAAAAAGGACAGTCTTGTCATGGACACATACATATACAACCAATTCTTTTGAGAGTCATAAGGCACGCCCTAACATGCAATCCTGCACTAGCAGAGTCCATTCATGGTGACTGCACCACAATTACACAAACGTGAGATAATGTGTGTGTGTATACATGAGGTAACCCTGCCAATATGCGTCTGTTTAGCTGAAATACTAGGGGGAGGTGCCACAGGCTAAGCGCTGTTATTGTGTGTGTGGGGCTAGTCACAGTATGATTGATTATGTTGCCTGGTGACTTGGCAATCAAGAAGCAGAAGCATACCCAGCGGGGGCTACATGTGCACAGAGTGAGCGCATGCTCATTTAAAGCCATTAGCTCTTGGCAGTGTCAGGGCTGGGACTATAAAAGCCATGCTCCAGTCACACCCGCATGCTAGGAAATCAGGACTCCATGGAGCACACGTCGGAAGAGCGTCAGTGTTTAGTGTTCGTCAGGGCATGCAGCACAGTATCTTCAAGGCAGAGCTCCTTGTAAAAGTCAGCGCTCCTGCATATCCTGAATCCAGTCGCGAGACTCCGACTAAGGAAAACAAGCATCTGCAATGCAATAGGTCTCGCATTATTAAAGTGTGAGCTACTGGCATTGCTAATAATAATAATGCAACACCAATAGCTCAAACATTCAGTAATGCGAGACCTATTGCATTGCAAATGCTTGTTCTAAAACTGCTAGTAAACTTGTCAGTATGTCAGAACCAATCTTTTCTAAAGTGTTCTAAGAAGACTGTGGGGCATATTACCAAGGGCATTATCGCCGCTTTAGCGGGAATTTTTCCCGCTAAAGCGGCGATAATTGTATCGCCCTATTACCTAGCTGTCGCTAACACCAGTTAGCGACAGCTAGTAGGAGATAGCGGGCATTTAGGTGCCCACTTTGCATGTCAGCGATAATTATCGCTAATGACATGCAAAGTGGGCGTGCCAAGATGTTAGTGACTGGAAACAGTCACTAACATCTCTATCTCCTATTACCAACTTTTGGAAATAATCTCGCTAAGCTCGATTATCTCCAAAAGCTAACGCCTGCCCAGAGCTGTTCTTAGCCATGTTATCCAATGGTTGGTGGATAACATGGCTAAGAGCATTTGCCCGGTAATGCATGAATATCGCTGACTTTACAGCGATATTCATGCATTTCGGCTGATTTTTATCGCTTAAGAGATAAACCTTGATAATAGCAAGGCTCCTAAGCGATAAAAATCGGCGGAGCTCAGCGATATTAATATTGCCGCTAAACCAACATAGCGATAATCATCACTAGTTGTTGGTAATATGCCCCTAAATCCTTCGTCGCGTTCCATGAAAGCCAATAAATTAAACCAGTTCTATTAGATCAAAGCATAGCGTTGAGGAAGCAAAAGCCAAAGGGGGCGTCATCGCGGTAAACAAGCACTGAATATGTATTGACAGTGATCTTTCTCCACCACATATAACATTTTGTCAGCAACAGATCTAAATATCAAGAGGACATGATACTAGACCATGCTGAATTTTTATTATATGATTGTAATCTTGTATAGATACCATCTCCTGGGCTACTTGTAACTCACAAAATTTCCTGTTTTCATCACGCTTATGCTACTGCATAGCTTTCGCTCATGATTGTTGGTTCTAGCAAAAAAGTCTCATGGACTTTCATGCGTCGGCTGACCAAAAAAGAAACAAGCAGTCATGCACACTTAGGGAGTGCAAACCACTCCTGCCACTGCTGTGACCAGCCCCGTCAACAAGCCACTTACTTCAAAAGGAAAAATAAAAATATAATAACAATACATTATTATTTTATTTTTCCTTTTGAGCAGTGGAGTGATGCTCCTCCGCCTTAGTGGAGGAGCCGCCACTGATTAGCAGGCACACGCAGCATTAGGTACAATGTGGTTTCAGAAAGCGTGGCCTCTCATCTCCTGAGAAGCATTGCTTAAATGACACGATTTCCACCAGGAGAGGTGATGTGGCAGCTTGTTCACCTTCCCCTCTCTCCTCGAGGTGCAGGCCCCTGAGAACCCTGCAGATAGATAGGATTGTTTATCAGCTCAAGCTGCCTGCAGAGGAAGGGCTCTGAGGAGTAGTTGTGTGATGAAAATGTTATCAACCCTGACTGATACAAGCACAGTCTGACAAAATCTATAATTCTCCACAGACTGCACACACATCGAAAAATAAATATTAATTCAGTTTGTAGGCAATCCCAAAGACACAAGTTGCAATACCTGCCTACATCACATGACCCACAAATGAGTGAATGGCGCATGTCAGATATTTAGAGGCCTCCATATAACTCCCCACCACCCGAGCAAAGGCACTAGCCTCAGAAATGATAAACATGGATAGAAAAGACACAAACTGAAATTTCGCAAGGCGGTTAAAATGAAAAAGAAACTACTTGGTGGAAATTGTTAAGAGTCACAGAGAGAGCTTTGCTGCGCTGTGTGGTCCTGGGCAAATTAGCACAATTTGACAAGTTGTAACCGAAGCACACTGAGGCAGACCAACACATATGTGGATCTAGGTGGGACTCTCTTGGTAAAATGTGTCTCCAGCTCAGATGTTTACTTTTGAAATTAGGTTACTGAGAAAGCTTTTAACATGACATTTTTTAGGAGGATTGGTGTCACTACAACGCATGCTTTTACATCGCATGCCTGTACAACGCGGTTTTTACCACGCAGTCCATTACAACGCATAATGCTTTTAGGCGCTGGATAGTGAATTATTTAATTTACTATTCCAACTCCAGTCCCCGTGGATAGCAGGGAAGGTGTTGGATAGTAAATTAAATATATTCCCTATCCTAGAGCGCCCCCCAGCGCAATGCGTTGTAATGGAATGCGTTGTAATGGTTGCGATGTAATGGTAGTGCTTTGTAAAAAATGCGTTGTAAGTGATGTTCCCCTTTTTGGGAACATAAGGTTCTGTAAACATTTTTATTTATAAAGAACGGGTGACCTTTGTTATTCATAAATGCTAGTGATGTGCTTGAAACATCACATTCATTTAAAATAGTATGTTCACTCCTTACCTAAAACAGATCTGCTGTTAACCAGTGCCACGAGAAGAGCAGTATCCAGGTAGGTTGGGTGATCAGCACTTCACTTCTATTGTTGCCCTTTGTGAGGATTAGCAGCCCCAGCTTTCCGCAGACATCAGTGTCGGTATGTGACCACCCCGTCCCAGCCAGACATAGAGATCAGCACTTAATTTGATGGCCTGAAGCTGCTCCAGCAGCAGTCCCGCCTCCTCTGTAAGGGGATCAGCAGCGGGGTATGTCATCACACATGGGGAAGTACAGATATAGACCAGCAATGCATTGCCTTATTTAATAATTACCGGCGCCGGCCTCTACCTTGAATTTATCCGTAGGGTTGCTATAATACTGACCTGGTGGCAATTTGTGTGGTGGCAGTCTGGGTCTTATGTGTACACCTCGCCGAACAGGACACAACAGCCCACCCGCGCTCCAGTGGCGGATTGACGGCCAACTACGGCGGTGTTCCATGCCTCCACGTAGTTCCTGGGCTTCCTGTTCCTCTGCTCCTCCCTCCTTCCTCGAGGCTGATGGCGGAAACATTGTTTCAGCTTTCTGACAGAGCCTGCTGAGTTGCTCCGAGCGGGTCCCGAAATCCCGTACTGATGTGCGCTGATTGCGGTGTGCCGATTGCAGTTTTGCCAGAATGTGAGTCACGGCTACCGGCTACTGGCTCCTGCTGCCATTTCGTGCATTCCCCGCTTATCGTTTGAGGAGATCGGAGGTGATTGATCTCGGACAGCGTTTAGGTTACTCAGCGATAACGCTTCCCGTCGTGTTAATTCACAGCTGCATCCTTCTGCACTTCTCAATTTTCGTTATCTCTGCTAGTCCGCCCCGCCGCCGCAGCCTTCTGGACATTAGGTAGCGGCCGCAGTGTGGGTAGGACTACATGTTCCAGCATTCCCGGTGATCTCGGTTTTACCATCTGGAGGTCCCGGGGCTGTTTCGAAATTCATTGACTCTCGCCTTTGCGGGGTGTACGGGTCAGATAACGATATCTCTGGCTTCTACTGAGCTCATACCCTGTAGTGGATTCGTGATGGGAAAGCAATTAACAGCTCGGGCAAAGGCGAGAATACGTCACCAACAAGTTAAAGAAGGGGCAGAAGTAGCTAAACGGGCTGGCATGACAGCGGATAAAGAATACTCCTCTGTAGAAGACTCTGTGAGTTCTGGCGAGGGAGAGGACGAATCCCCCGATGTTATGTCTACCTCAGTCTTTCAGCCTAATATTGGTGACCGTGGCAATAATGTGGCACAGGAGGTGTTAGAAGTGCCTGTGATGGATACAGATAAGTTAGTGGCTACAGCGGCAAAATATAGTTGGGTATCCCAGTCAAAATGGCTTACAGGCATCTAAAGAGGTGAAAACACCTAGGGCTTCTAAAGTCTCTAAACAATTCCCTTTATTTGAGAGAAAAACCACGATACCTGCGCCTAACAACACTGTTCTCCCAGCTACAGGACTGATTTCCAGTTCTTGCGTAGAGATACCAGTTGCTTTAGTCACCACACCCCCCCTGAAAAATTTGAGATACTTGGGTTCAGCGTTAAGCTCTGCTGATATAATTGACATAACAGCAGCTAATTCCTTATTTACCAACAAAAGAATTTCTTCAGCTGTCGGTAAAGGAACCTTTGTCCCAGTCTCCTCTGCAGTGGTACAATCCAACTTAACTCCCGTTGGTGTCACTAATGTACAAAGCTTGACTCTGGAGATGGATACTGATACAACCGGTGACTTTCAGATATCGGTAAAAGACATGTTAAACTTGATTCTTGGTGAGGTGAGAGAGATGAAGCAATTTCAAAAGGCGGAACTGGCTGTCATTAACCAACCTCTGGACAAAATCGAAGATTCAATCACCTTTTTTCCCACCCGCCTGCAAGAGGCTGAGACCAGGATCTCGAGCTTGGAGGATAATATGTCTGAAGTGAAGAAGGATGTCTCAGGTATCTCAAAATCTTCAAGAGATTTTGAATCTAAACTTGATGAGATGGAAAATTATAATAGAAGGTCAAACCTTAGAATAGTGGGTGTGCCAGAAAATATTGAGGGATCGGATATGAGGCAATGGATTACCTCTTTCTTTCTTCATAAGGTCATCCCTGAGTTCAAAGGAGACTTAACAATCACCCGGGCATACCAAGTTCCAGCTCGTCAGTTCTCCATCTTGGTGAACTTTTCTGATGTCGGTGTAAAGAAGCAATCCTTTCCAAAGCTTTTAAACAAAGAAAATTTGCTGCCAACCCCACTACTAAATGCCGGATTTTTGGGGATATGTCCGCTGTCGCTGCTAGACGAAGAAAGGAATTTGTTAAGATCCTTCAGTTATTCAAAGATAAAGGTGCACAAGCCACGATTGCGCAGCAATCAAAGTTAAAAGTATTGGTAAAGGGTAAATTCTATATGTTTACTGATGTAGATGAAGCACGGGAGCTACTTGGTCAGATCTCACAGGGCTAATATGACTTGATAATTTGACTTTTTCTTATCTGCTATAATTATCAGCGGTGGGTCGCCTGGTCTCTTTGGTTTGTGTTTATTTAAAACTTACTGTTAGACGGGGGGAGACTAGGAACAGGGGTGCCATGGGGTTAAGGGGTGCAATAACAAGCACCTCCATGTTAGGGGTTAGTACCTTGTGGCCAGCGTGGTGGGGAGGAGAGAGTGTAGAGCAGGGCCACGGGGCTGGGTGTAGGATATTGTGGGGGGGGTCACTGGTGTTGTTGGGGAAAAAAGGGGAAAAAATGAAGTGTTTTTGGGTAGTGGTGGAAATCTATCTGGACAGAAAAGGGGCATGATGAAGGTTGTAAATTTCCATATTATGTTGCACAAAGTGTTTGTTCGAAATGTCTATTAGGGGGCTGAAAATAATTTCTTTTAATGTGAACGGGTTAAATAACAGGAAAAAAATGCGAGCTATTGAGTCTTGGGTTAAAACAGAGAGTCCAGCAGTTGTAATGTTGCAAGAAACTCATATCCCAGCCGCAAAAATTGACGCTTTCTCTATGTTTGAATTGTGGGCCTCATATCGCGTGTTTTCATGCTCTTTAGAATCTCAACGGGGAGTTGCTCTTTTTTTAAATCGGAATCTGTATCCGGATATTATTCAGTTTGAAGAGGGTGGTGCAGGTGGGTGGTGCTGGGTCACATGTTTAGTGAAAAATAGGCATAGCCCGATTACCTTTGTTTCTTTCTATGCCCCAGTTGATGATCGCCCCCAAATTTATGAGGATTTGTTTCAATCATTGCTTACGGTTAGAGGGGATATAGTTATTGGGGGAGATTTTAATTTCCTCTAAAAAACAACTTAAACCCAAATCACGAAGATCTATTATTCATAACATAATAGTACTTGATCTTTGCTACCCATGGCGCTTACAAAATCCACAAAAAAAAGATTTTACTTGTTGGTCCGGCAGGCATAAATCTTCTTCACGTATAGATTTTATTTGGCCTCCAGGCAATTAAAATTTTCTTATCAAAGCTTTTTTTATAATGGGTTTTCAGACCATGCGATGTGGGCTATTGAATTTGTGGTTGGAGAAGATACCAGAGTTCCTAAAAGATGGTTATTTAATAAGGCATATTTACAGGATGCTAACTGGATTACTCTATTAAAACTGGAGATTTCAGAGTTTATAATACGTAATTCTGGCACAGCCCCTCTTCAAATTATCTGGGGCTCACTGAAAGCGTTTATTCGTGGCATTATAATAAGTAAGGGTGCAGCGGAATGGCTTGTTATTAAGCAAGCTAGAAATTTACTTTATCAAAAAATACATACCTTAACTTTGTACGGCAATATGATCTCTCTAGCGTCATTCAAAGTAAATTAAACGAAGCAAAACGTGAACTTAGTGCAAATTTTTTTACACAGAGCGAAGAGCAGTTCCGAAGACATTCTCAGAAAATTTACGAGGAGAGTAACTTTACCGGTAAACTTTAAGCTTGGCAGGTGAAAGAACAAGCCGCTGCAAATCAGATCAGCTCGGTAAAATGCCCTACTACACACATAGAGACATTGCAGTCCGCAGCAATTGGTACTATAATGCTTTCCCATTATCAACCGATATATAGTAAACATCAAAATATATAATATTTAAAGCTCTCTAATTTTTTAGGTAGATATGAATTGCCTCTTCTTTCACAAATGGATCAGGAAGCAATGATGAGCCCATTTTCTAAGGCTGAATTAGAACTGGTGGTCAAGAACCTACCAATCGGTAAGGCTTGTGGCCCCGATGGCCTTCCAGCTGAATTTATTAAGGTTTTCTTTAGCTCTTATTCTGATTTATTACTTCAATTAGTTAATTCTATGTTGGATGGCGGGCAGGTTCCAGACTCTTTTGGTGTTGGCACAGTTGTTAGCTTTCTGAAGAAGGGTAAAGATCCTAAAGATCATAATTCTTATAGACCCATCACGTTATTGAACACTGACTATGAGATTACTACTAAATTACTATCAACGCGTTTTAACACCATCGCGTCGGATCTTATCCATCCCGATCAAAATGGCTTTATTGCTGGCCGCCAGCTAATTACCAATACTCACTTTTTGATTGAGGCATTAGATTATTTTGAGATTAAAAAGATTCCTGCTTTAATTTTATTGTTGGATGCAGAAAAAGCTTTTGATTTGGTGGTTTGGACAACATTATTTGTTATTTTAGCACACTTTGCAATTCCTTCACAAATTATTAGTTTAATTCGAAATTTATATACTGGTGCTAAAGCCAATATAATTATTAATTCTGTTATGGTAGGTACAGTGTTGGTTCAGCGAGGCACCAGGCAAGGTTGCCCTTGTCTCCTATTCTTTTTGCTTTTTTTATTGAGCCGTTAGCTACAGCAATTCGTAATTCCGTAAATATTGCTCCCCTGATTACCTCAATGGCCAAAATTAAACTGTACGCTGATGATATTATGTTATTAATTAAACCGGATATTCAATCTCAGACTTTTGTTTTACAGCTTTTTGAAGAATTCGAAGCCTTAGGCGGCTATCGGATTAATAAAAAAAAGACCGAAATATTAGTCTGTTGAGGCGCTGATTTAGATTTACACTCAGATTTAGCTGGCTGTATTAATTCAAGACCTAAGAGGTATTTAGTTTTTTTTTCTCTGTTTCAGTCTCCGATCTGAATCAACTTAATTTTGAACCCCTTCTTCGGAAGGTTCACTCAATGTTCGTCAGATGGAATCCGTTGCCACTTTCTATTTTGGGACGTGTGGCCCTGATTAAAATGTCCGTACTTCCACTTTTTAATTTTCTATTTTCAACTATCCCATGTTTCTTGCCTGGTGCTTTTTTTTCAAAAGTAGAATCTTTGTTTTCAGGGTTTATATGGGCTAAAAAAAACCTCCTTGTTTAGCAATAATGACACTTTATGCAGATACTGAACAGGGAGGTCTTTCGTTACCTAATATTAAAGACTATTATAGTGCATATTTTGCTCAATATTTAGACCGATTCAAAACTGATATACATAGTCCAAATTTATTTATTAACTTTTTTTTAATCAAACTTGCTGTGAGGCTCAAATTCCCTCTCCATTGCAAGTCCCTAAATCTCCGAACTCGTCCGATATAAGATCATGAATTGTTCTTTAAACGAGGGGACGCTATTCTTAAAAGATATTCTCTCCCGCAGTTTAACTCTAATACTCCCTTAATGTATGTTTTTATTCATACTGGGATTAAAATCGGATCAGATATCGTTATGCATTGGGATCGTGCTGGGTTTAATACCCTGCGGTACAAAAGGGGGTGGTGATGGACGGAGCATTCTGAATCAATCAAACACTCACACCCAGTCAAAAGATCTGGGTTTAATCCATCACCGTTCTTTAGCCCACACAGCCACCCCAGTTCAGACATGGCTATATGCAAATTGTGCCTCATGGGAACCGTCCAGCCCCCTCATGGGAACAGTCCACCCCCTTTTGTACCGGCTTTAATACCCTAGCAGATTTTTTAAGGGAGTAAGCATGGCTAACTCCAGGGGAGATGCACCATTTAATTCAGGGGAACTTTTTGTTAATGGGCACTTATATTTCGATGTATAAGATGTTGGAACAACTGGACCCTAGGCTTATCTGTACCACTAATCAGTTATGGGATGATTTGTTTTTGACTGTTCGGACAAGGAAGCCAGGGGAATGGAAATGCTGTTTAGCTCATCATATTGAGCAGGATTTGAATTTGAAAGCCATTAAAAAATGGCAGGAACAAGAGAACCATGCTCTCCCCGTTAACATTTGGAAAAGTTTAAATAAACTGAATTTCAGTGTGCTGCGTGATTCTAACTGGAGAAGAATGTTATTTTTTTGCAAATGGCTTTTATACCATACCCCAGCTGTCATTGCAAGAATTTAGGCCAATACTTCTGCCAACTGTTTTAGATGTCAGCAATTTACCCCAGCCAATTGGTCCCACATTATAGTTCAATGTTCTAAAATTGTGCCCTTCTGGAATGAGATTGTTCTATTTCTACAAACTTACTGTGAGATTCAGGTCACTTATAATGTTAAACTAATGCTGTATGGTTATGATTCCGACCTTGAACTAGCAGATCAGATGGTTAAATTGTTGTTTATTGCAAGGGCAGTGGCTAGGTCCTTGATATTACAGAATTCGAAATCAATACAGGTCCCTCTGTTCTATGCATGGCTCCAAAAAATGAAGAATGTTAGAAAGAGTTAATTATTATATGCACAACTAATTGGAGGGACGAGGAAGTTTGATAACATTTGGAGATCTTATTTTGAGTAATTATGGATTAATGTATTAATGTTAAAAAATAGTACCCTTTCTTCTCTGTGAATGTATTCTTCGATAACTCTATTTGTGACTGTTAAATAGTTTTGTGTCTGTTCTTGATTTTCTCTTTTTTTTTATCCCAAGAACTTCAATAAAAAACTTTAGTTAAAAAAAAACAACAGCCAACCTGCAAATGTACCCAGAGATGTCAGTGTCAGGGTACCAAAAGCTAAAGGCTGTTGACAGTCAGGTGGTAATCTCACAAAATATCGGCTGCCGGCACTGGAACAGATGTGTGACTTAAACACCATTAATCACACCCTGTTATCAGAGTTGCGGCCAGAGAGACAACAGCGAGGGAGAGCCATGTGATACGGCTCTGCTCCAATTGTCGCCGGTCACAAGAACACCCTGCAGTGCGTCGTGCTACCTGCTCAGGCTGAAGAGCAATGTGTCTCAGCAGACACAGACAACAACTACAGTTTGCTTGGGCCTTATTAACGGTGACACACAGGTGCCCTGAAAAACAACAACGGCTGTCAGATCTAAGTGCAGCTGCATAGGCGCACTTGTACTTTGTTTATTTGAGTGGTGCTCCCAACCCCGAGATGCTTGGCTCACGTTTAAAAATTGTTTTTATTTAAAGGGACGATCCATGCTGGCTATCCTGCTGGCGGAAACAATAAACTAGCTAAAGCAGCCAATCATGCTGCAGATAGTAAGTGCCTGTTACAGCCAGAAAGGGGGGGGTGAAGCTCTGCTGCCCCTGCCCTCCAACCTACATATGGGAGACTTTGAGCCATTGCCTCACCACCCCCGTCTCCTGGTAGGACACACATTTTATGCCCGTGTCCCTGGCTTCACCTTCCAATGTGAGCTCTGCCAAGTGCTATGAGAAGGCAGCGCATTGAAGAAGAGCTTGTGAGGAGCAGCGCTAGCTACAACAGGCACCACAAAGCTCTGAACAACATGCCAAAAACCAGGGGTCACATGGCGCACCATACACGAGCCAGCAAATCACTCAGTTCCAACCATCCCAAGGGGGATGGTCCAGCGGTTCTCAAGGGTAACCAGTGGCACACGCGCACCACAGAGGAGCGGGAGTAGGGGGCACGACAGCGAGGCAAACGCGCACTGCTGCGCATTCTAGACACAGACAGGAATGGGCAAGGCAAAG
Source organism: Lissotriton vulgaris (assembly GCF_964263255.1). Lineage (NCBI taxonomy): Eukaryota > Metazoa > Chordata > Amphibia > Caudata > Salamandridae > Lissotriton > Lissotriton vulgaris. Next base: position 792,062,532 of record NC_141698.1, read on the forward strand.
GCGGGACATGCTGCTGCCCTTGCTCAATTGCGTGCTGTATTTTTTCAAAAATGCACGCAAAAGCCAATGACAGCCGGCTAAAGCAAACCCACACGCACAAGTGTGTTGGTAGCTTTCTAAAGCCCTTGCAAGAGGTCTTGTGCTGCGCGAACAATGCTGCGCACTGCAACCCTAGGCGCAAGACCTAAAAAAGGACAACAGTAAGTTGCATACTGCCAGGGGTATTTCGCGACGGAGGCCTGGTCTCAGTCAGAGCCAAGATAGCGCCTCAACCCAAGACATCACGTCTTAAATTCCAGTAACTCCAGTATTCAAGGCATGACCTAGTGCCGGTTATGGCAGTCCATGTACAACGCAACCGGATTCTGAGCAACACATATGCTTTCTGATGCAATGTAAACCCAAGCAAATGATATACACAGAATGCATGCATGGACTAATAAAGACTGCATAACAAAGGTTGCATAACTCTACTGGTGCTTCTAACACCACATACGTGAATTAATGCTAGAAATACTTGTTCACAAAGTCTAACACTAGAAAGACTTGGGGGCATATTAACAAGAAACTGTGGAGTGCAGTGTTATGCCAAAATTGGTAATGCCACATTTGGATAGTTTCAAAACACAGAGATGTGCAGTATTTCCTTGAATGCAGCACGCCATTGCTTTACCCCTAGCGCTGGCACTAAAATAGCTGCCTAGCTAGGGTGCCTGTGCTGCAGGGGTGTTAGTTTATGTGCATAAGGGAGAACTTTCTGCATATAAACAATCTTTAGAGACGATTTGCTGTATCCATGTGTGCTGCAGATATAAATAAGAATTTCAGAAGGTGGGGATGCACACCAGTTTTTTAAAAAGTTCCTATGTCTTATTTCGCCATATTTCAAAACAGAATACGTGCTTTTTGGTAAAGTGCCATGCCCGAACGCCACCAAGTATATAACATTATCAGAATTGGTGCGGGATTCGCCCCAACCAAATGCACTGCTATAATTGCCCTATAGGCTGTCACGTCTTCCATCACATTTATCCATATAATCCAGTGTAATCCTTCTTTTCAACGCTGTCATCCAATCTCATTTTAATCCAATTCATCGTCATCGAAATATTCAAGAGCATTATCCCGTGTATTTTCAACACCATAGGGCAATCATAGCAGTGCATTGGTTAGGGCGAATAGTGTTGCATGAATAGTGACATTATTTACAAGGCAGCGTTAAGCCATGTTAAGTGGCTTAACGCCGCCTTGTGAATAAGGTGAAGGAGTTAGCGCCACTAGAACTTCGGAAAAAGTGATGTTCTGGTGACGTTAACTCCTTGTAAATATGTCCATGCTAGCTTAATAATCTCATGCATTAACGCCTCTAGGTATATCGACACAGCATCCTTGCAGAATCAAAGACCAGATGCAAAGGGTATGGTCAAGAACCGTTGCACATGCTGCAATTAGACATTTCATTGTGTGAGGTGATTGAGCCAGTGAAGAAACTGGTGACACAGGACTACATACCATATAAGCAACCAGCAGCTATCCAAGGTTATATGTCGATTTGGATGCGTGGGAGCTTGAGCTTGGGTACTACTTTTAATGCTCCATTCGGGATGTGAACTGCTACCGGAAACTGTGGGAAATCCTTTGAGGGCTTCCAAAGGGTCATTACAACCTAACACCCAAACTTACAGATTTCATCCTTTGGAAATCATAATGGCTTCTTTTCAGGTCAATGAACCTTTGCCACCATTTTGGAATGGAGCTGGAACAAGAATACAAATCATGCATATATCATCAACTGCCAGAACCTTAATGTTCATTCAATGGTGGGATGTTGATAGAGTTTTCAAAACCTTTATTTATCCTAAAGGATTAGTTTGCTTTTGTCATCTTTATTCAGATTAGTTCAATTTACAGAAATATCAAATAAAACATTGATTAGTGACAGCATAAGTCAATACAGAGTGTTCCACAAAGGAAAATGTCACTAAACTACTTAAGAGCCTAATCTACCCTAAGGCAGAACCCATAAAGGTTTACTCTTCAGAAAAGAGCAAAATATAACTTTCCGTAAAGAGTCATTCTGGAAACTCAGCCAGGTTCCCAACAGTCACAGAAGCAACAGTCAATGTGTCAGTAAAGAGGAAAATGGTTGTTGTAGTAGCATTGATCGGGAAAGAGTTTAGACATGGTCAAGAATTAAGTCACCTTTAGCAATAGCCTTTGGTAACAAAGTACTAGAATAGGAAGCGACTCTCAGCAGAGTCATAAGGGGTCTCCCCCAAGCAAGTCTCAGACGAATGAATCAAGTCTCTCCTCACTAGTTAGGAACACTCATTATTATAAAATCACTCAATAATGTAACTAAACTTAGTAACTGTTAATGGTTCTCCAATGGAAACTGCTCATCCGATGGTGTCGTGAACTTCCGATGCTTCTTCTAAATCCTTAAGTGAACATCCACGCTGGTATGTAGTAAAACAATTTAGCATATACTTCTAACATGGTGGAAAGCTCGATGAGAACCTTCTTACCTAAGCTAAAAGATGTGCTGTATGTCGATTGTGAATACAAAAGCGAGTTTGTGGTTCTACGATTTCGGATTTCGTCCCGTATCTAGCCGCCATTTTGTGTCCTGTCGCCATTTTGTGTTGCCCTCACTCAGGCAGCACGGCAAACGATGTGCTTTTGCTTTTCCAGCTGCTACGTGTCCTTTCACTTAAAAAGTAACTCCATTGTCCTTGTTCATGAAACCCGATGTCAGGGTCTGGCTGAGTTCGTTAATCCATGTCTGGTTCGATTGATCCCTGTCTCGACCGACTATTTGCCCTCTCCTATTCTTTTCCTTATACTATCTTATCTGACTGGCCTTAGCTATTCTCTCCGTGTATGCTCCTATTACACAACCATCCTTTGAGACACCCAAATACGTCCTGCCACCTGCAAGAGGGGATTGTGGACGCCATCACTGATTAATTTGTTGGGAGGGGTATCACACGGGGTCTGAGAGAGGGGCGGATTTGAGACACCTGATAGCTTGTTTTTCAACATTTCTCATTGGTTTGTTTTGTATATACAAAGAGTGGGATATTGCAAATGTGTTTCCTATAAAAGACTGTGCGGCACGGATTGAAGTGGCAGTCTCCTTAGAATCCACCCTGTGTGTAACTTCTGGGACAACTGTGCTTAGCTGCAGCTAATAAACCTGGCTTCCACGATCAACGGAGTGTCTTGTGTCTCTGTTAGTTGCAAGGCATGTGAACTCGGGGATTTAGACGTGCCCTGCGCCGCCTGGCCCATAAGGCCCGGTTCTCCAACTGGCGCCCAACGTGGAGCGGTTCCAGTGTTAGCTGTTCTGCCCGAGGGTCGGGAGAAGCACCGCAAGAAAATTCTGGAGGATTCGCGAGCCATATCAAGCGACCCCTGTATGTCGAAGTGGACCAAAAGTCTTTTACAGCGTGGCTACTCCTTTCCGACGGCTGCTGATGACTGCTGCCCTGACTACCGCCCTGCCTTGGACCCTCTGGTGATGATTGGTATTGCGAGACGTTAGACGGAACTCTGTTGGCGTGAGAAGACCATTTAGTTAAGTATTTGTGGGTAGCGCCCACTTCTTTGTTTTGTTTTTGATTTTTTTTTGTTATTCATCTGTTGCAATAGTCGAAGCGAGGGGTGAGTACTTTTGGACTGTGTTCTTTGCTTTCACTCCTTGAAGTTAGTAAACGGATCAGTGTGCTAAAGATGCCTGGTCTGAGCGGATTTAGGAAATTTTGTTGATTTTGCTGTACTAGGGATTCCCGGCTTGAGGATTCATGTCCGATTCCTCCGGTTGGACTCCCACTTATGAGCTCTATTCTAAACATGGTGTTGGTCCCATTGCCTTTAATGAGGCATGGATCCGATACACGAAGAAAGATGGTGTCTTGCGGTGGCCACAAAATGGTAGCTTTGAGCCTGACATGTTAGATAATTTGGAAGCAATTCTGTTTAAAAGAAAAGCCCGGCCGGCAATGTTTGACTCTTTCCGCCTTTGGCGTAAGGAAGCCAAACAGAGAGAAATTAAACGAGCAAAAAGAGATAGGAAAATGAAAGATATGACGGTCATACAATTTAAAGACGATGAGACTGATTGTGTGATTGAGGTCTCGGATAGACAGCATCGGATGGCAATTGATAGGTGCTATCCTGTGTTACCTCCACAATGCAAAAAGATCTTGATGAAGAGCCCTTAATGTCCCATTTGTTGAAATTACCTCCGCCTTATGCGCCAGGTGCTAATGCACCTGTATTATTGCCACCTGTGCAGCAACCTGTTGTTTAGCCAGGAGCTCCGGCTCCCGCACAATTACCTCTTCCAGTATTACTGCCTGCACCTCCTTTGCCACAAGCTTCTGTATCTCAGTCTCCTTTGCCTTTTGTGTCTCTTGCTACGAGTAGCCCTTCTCTTCCTTTGCTTAATACCGTGTCTCCAGTTTTACTCCCTACTTCTTCTCCAATTCGTAATCGGTTAGTTGATACTGTCTCTGGTCTTTTCTTGGTCATGATTTGAGTACTGAAGGTGGACAGTGATTATTTGTGGATAAATTTGTCTTTAATCTGCTTCCTGAATTATCCTATAAGTTGAAAGATTCGGAAAGTTCTGTTTCTTCATCTGCCCAAATATTAGCTACTGCTCAATATTATGAGAATAGGGACAAAAAAGAAAAAGATAAGGCTGAGAAGAAGACTAAGGATTTAAAGACGAAAGTTCTTCTTCAGCAGGCTTATCCTCCTCGTTCTGGCCAGCGTCAGTTTCAGCAACCTATTCAGTCTCAGAGGTTACTTTCCTTGGTCCTAATCAGTGCGCCTATTGTAAAGAGGAAGGCCATTTTAAGAATAGTTGTCCGGTTTTATTGCAGCGTAATGGTGGATTTCAAGGGCCGCGAGGCTGTGGTGGTTTTCAATCAGCACCTAGGGGTAGAGGGCGAGGTGCGTTGCCTCAGGGGCAGCGTCCCTTTCCCCCTCAGAATTCTTTGAATTATTTTGATCAGCAGAATACTCAGTCTGCGCAATATTACAATGACGATTATTGTGTTGAAGGTGCAGTTCAGGATTGTCATTCTAGTTAGGACAGCCATGGACAAAGTAAGGGAGTCATATCAGTTCCTGTGGATCAGAATGGGCCTTATGTTGAGGTAGTTGCTTTGGGTGTTGCAGAGCCATTTCTTTAGGATACTGGTGCAATGAGAAGTTCTATGATCCATTCAAAACTCCCTGGGGCACTTTTGTCTGGCTTAACGAATGTTTCTGTAGGATTTTCTGGCGCCCCAGTTGCTAACCCAGTTTCTTGTCCTTTGCCTCTTTCGATTGGTCCTTACGATCTGGAAGCTCCACTTATTTTAACGACTGGTTGCGGAGAGAATTTGTTTCCCCCTCTGGTGTGCGTCTTACTTTGGGTGAGAAATTGGTTTCTCCTATATATCTATCGAAGGATAGTTTTCCACCTGAGTTGCATTCTCTTCCTGCTACACTTTGGGCTACAGGTCCGAACGATGTTGGTTTGTTGCAGATTCCTCCTTATGTAGTTACCACTAAGCCTGATGTTAAGTTGCCACGTATTTCACAGTACAAGATTTCTAATGATGGTGAACGAGCTTTGATGGCTATTATCCATGATCTGGTTCAGAAGGGTGTGGTCGAAGAAACGAGAGGCAATGTTTGTAATAGTCCTGTTCTCCCCGTTCTTAAATGCAGCGATCCTTCTCAACCACCTATGTATCGCTTTGTGATCTTCAGGAGGTCAACAAGATTGTTGTCCCCTAGTTTCCTGTTGTTACAGATAACACTGCTTTACTTATTATGATACCCACCTCGGTGGCATGGTTTTCTGTTATCGATCTGAAGAATGCTTTCTTTAGTATTCCTATTGCTGAGGAAAGTAGAGATATTTTTGGCTTCTCTCTTGGAGGCCAAAGTTTTCGGTTTAAGCGTGCTCCTCAAGGTTATTGTGAGAGTCCCTCCATTTATAGTCAGGCTTTGAAATCTCAGCTTGATGCGTTCATTTTGCCTCCAGGTGCTACTTTGATCCAATACATTGACGATTTGCTGATTGCTGCTGATTTGGAGGATGTTGTAAAGATCTGACGGTTTCTTTGTTGCGTCATTTGTCTAATCTACATCATAAAGTGTCCCCTTCTAAGTTGCAATATTGCCACCAAGAGGTTACCTATTTAGGTCATCTCTTGTCGAAGGAGGGAAGACAATTGACCCCAGAACGAATTCAAGCGATCGCACAAATGTCTGAGTCAACCACAGAGAGAGAGGTACGTGGCCTTCTGGGCATTACCTCATATTGTAGGCAATGGATTCCGAATTTTTCTTTGTTAGCTAAACCTTTGCTGGCGCTTACGTTGAAGGATATGCCACAACCTCTCCCTTGGACCGATGAATGCCAAAAGAGTGTTTCTGATTTACGTAATGCTTTGTTTTCTGCACCTGTGCTAGGTACTCCGGATTACAGTAAGCCTTTTACACTCTATGTGCATGAAAAGAAGGTTGTGCGTTGTCAGTTTTAACGCAACAATTTGGAGACAAACAACGGCCATATGCCTATTTTTCGGCTACGTTGGATCCAGTAGCCAAGGCATTGCCTAGTTGTCTCAGAGCTACAGCAGCGGCAGAAATTTCTATTCGTCAGTCTGCTGGATTGGTATTGGACAACACCCTTGTTGTTATGGTACCACATACAGTGGATACTCCTTTGAATAGGACTAAAACACAACATCTCACGAGTGCTCGCTTGTCTGGATATGAGCTGACACTTTTGGCCAGCCATATACATATCAAGCGATGCAATACTCTGAACCCAGCAACATTGTTGCCCATACCGGATGAGAAAGGCATTCAAGAACAGCATGATTGTTTTCTCCGAACAGAGGAGGAAACGAAAGGCAGAATAGATCTAAAAGATACACCACTTGTGGATCCGGACGGGATCCTATGGGTAGATGGATCTTGCTTCAAGCTTCCAAATGGTGAGACAACTGCAGCTTATGCTGTTACTACTTTGCATACGGTAGTAGAGACAGTGCATATTGCACAGAATTCAGCCCAAGCAGCTGAATTAATTGCTTTGACAAGAGCATGTGTCTTGGCAAAAGGAAGGAGAGTGAACGTCTACACTGATAGCCAATATGCTTTCGGTTTGGCTCATAGTTTCGGTCGCTTGTGGAAGAAAAGAGGATTCTTTACTTCCCATGGGACTAAAATACAGCATCGTCAGTTGGTGACTGATCTTCTCGATTCACTTGCTTTGCCTACACAAATAGCAATAATCAAGTGTAGCGCGCACAAAATGATTATTGATGATGTGGGTCGTGGGAATGCTTTTGTGGAGGAAGTAGCAAAAGAGACAGCGAGAAATGTTACGAGTCGTATGTATGTTGCGGGCCCTGCAAGATGGGTCAGAGAAGGAGGAATGTGTGAGGACACAATAGAAAGTGTGAGAATGATTCAAGAAGAGGCAACTGAGAAAGAGCTGAGTAAGTGGAGAGAGAGTACGGGAATGTTGGACGCGACTGGGTGTTGGACAGAATTGTCAGAGCATCAACGATGGCTGTTACCAGACGCTTATGTACTACCTGTAGTTACTATGCCGCATGGTCCAGCCCATATTAGTGCAAAGGGCATATGTAAAATATTGGCTCCAGTATGGCAGAATGAAGGAATTCCTAAATGTGCAGAAAACGTGGGAAAGCATTGCATTGTTTGTTTAATGCATAATCCTGGAAAGGGAACCCCAACTCCGGCAGGTCATTTTGCTCCCCCTACGTATCCTTTTGAGGTATTGCAAATCGATTACATTCATATGGATTGTTGTAATAACCTCAAGTATGTCCTGGTGGTGGTCTGTGCCTTTTCCAGAAGGATAGAGGCCTACCCCCTAATGGACAATACTGCTTTGTCTACTGCCAAAGTCCTTTTGAAGGAGTTTTTCCCGACGTTTGGTTTGCCGCGCATTGTCTGGTCTGACAATGGGAGTGAATTTGTAGGCCAAATTATGCAGAAAGTATGTGCAGGTCTTGTTATTAAACAGAAATTCCATGCGGCAAACCCCCCTAAGTCAGCAGGATTGGTAGAGTGTTATAATGGTACTCTCAAGCTCAAATTGGCAAAGATTCAGGCGAGCACAGGTCTCGCCTGGCCTGATGCCCTACCATTAGCACTTCTGTCTACGAGAACTACTGTGCATTCTCGTTTAAGTCTGAGTCAGTATGAAGTCATTTTTGGGCGCCCAGCAAATGTCTGGGGAGTCTCTCGACCTAAAAAGTATTCCGATATTCCATACCCAATGCTGATTGACTATTTGCATGACCTCACCACTAAATTACGTGTTCTTCATCAACAGGTTCAAAACGCTTTGCCAGAGGCCTCCGCAGACCCTGGTCATTCCATCCAACCTGCCGACTGGGTCTGCGTGAAAAACTTTCAGCGGAAAAAGAGTTTGGAACCTCGTTGGGGCCCACCGCATCAAGTGCTATTGACTACACGGACGGCAGTGAAGGTTGTTGGGAAAATGAACTGGGTCAAGTCAAGTCAAGTCAAGTCAAAACAAGCTTTATTCGATTACGTTTAAAATCATAAAAGCTACAAACAACATATATTTAAAAATTGATTACAATTGGATAAAATTCATTACAATTTGCTAAAATCATGTGGGTTAAAAAACATTACAATTCAGTAAAATTCATGAAGGTTAAGCAAGCCGGGAATTATAATAATAAAATCACCCTTCCAGTTGTCTCGGGGATAGCATCCTGGACCTAGTACGCATGGCGGCGACCAGGAAGCTAGCAACCCCGAGAATTGTCCTGGTGCTGCCTAATAACTGTAAGTAAAGTAGAGCAGGCCGTACCTGGACAAAGCCTGCATCTCTTAGAATGGGTGCCAAGAACCTCAACCTACTCGCTTTGTAGTGACTACAAAACATGATGAAATGCATGAGGGTTTGGTCGGAGAAATTGTCACAGCTACACGGGGTAGATTCATCAGGAACACCCCACACGGGAAGATCGCCCAGGGAATATTGAATTAAATTGAACCTAAATCTGATAAGCAGGTGACGATGGTAAGGTCTGCTCACAATTTTTAGATAGGGTTCAATTTGGGGCGTGGTTAGGAGTAGGAAGTTGGCTCTGACTCTTGGTTTTGTTAATTCTTTCTCCTCCCGTGTTTGGACTGCCCTCCTCATGAAGTTTTCTTTGATCCATTTCAGATCTCCCTTGAGTATAGTATTTGGGTGGCTATATAGGTTTGGTCTGCCGAGTCTGCCCATCTCCCCCTTTATGTATTCGAGCCATGGGATTTTTGAGGCGTTGTCCAAGGTCATGCAGTCCCTGAGGATTTTGTGATTCAGAGCAATGTCCTTGTTCAGCCAAGTTTTGGTCCAACACATTAGGGGCGCTAGTTTGAGCGAGTCAGTAAGATAACCCAGCCCTAGTTCGGTATGTATTGAAAGGACAGGTGTGGATTGTGGAACACCCAACAAGGACCTAAGGAAATGATTTTCTGCTGTTTGTAGTTTGCCACAGTTTGCGTGGCCCCACAATGGGGCTCCGTATGAGGCTATAGATAGGCATTTGGTTTTGTAGACCTTCAATAATGCCTCCATCGGTCGAGACCCAAGACGCTTGGCAAAACTCAAAAGTGCAGAGGTGGATCTGGTAACAGCTAGGGATTTCGCGTCCACCTGTGGGGACCATGAACCCTTCTCTTCAAATATCAGTCCCAGGTAGGTGAACACTTGTACTCTCGAGATCCCCTCTCCACAACAACTGAAAGATTTCAACTTTTTTGGCCTTGGGCGCTTCCCTGCCAGCATGATGTGAGATTTTTTGTTATTGACCAGCAGGTCGAGCGAGGACATAAAGTGACCAAATGCATTGAGGAGCCTCTGTAACCCCACCCCTGTGCGGGCTAAAAGCACCGCATCGTCCGCATAGAGGAGTACGGGAACTGCAAACCCCCCCACATATGGAATATCAAGTGTAGTCCCCTCCAGGGCTTTATCAAGTGAATTGATGTAGATGGTAAACAGGAGTGGGGCTAGGATACAGCCTTGCCTAACACCCCGTCCGGATCTGAATGGTCTGGTGGTTTTACCATCACGGGTAGTTCTGATGTTAGCTGAGAGATCTGCATGGAGTGCGGCCAGGAAGTCTACTAGAGGAGGGTCAATCCCGATACCAGCCAATATGGTCCATAGCTTGGCCCTATTGACCAAGTCAAAGGCCGAAGAAAGGTCCATAAAGGCCAGATATAGGTGACCCTCCTTGGCCATGGTGTATTTACTAATCAGCATGTGGAGGTTCAAGCACTGCTCTATTGTACCTCTTTTCTCCCTGAAACCATATTGCAGTTCAGAGAGCACCCCCTTCTCCTTAATGATATCGTCTAATCTATGTAGAATGACTCTGCCAAGGATCTTTACGGCAGAGTCGATTAACGAGATCGGCCTGTAACATGCTGGGTCCGATCGGGAACCCTTCTTAAATATAGGGATGATGGTTGAGGTGGACCAGCTTTTTGGGAACCCCACAATGACAGTTGAGTTAAAAACGTTTGTGAGGATGTTGGCCCAGAATGGTGGCTGCGAGCTATATAGGTCTGCAGGGACCCCGTCTGGGCCCGGTGCCTTGTGTTTAGTCATTTCTTCAATTGCCCTAGTAACCTCAGATTCAGTAAAAGACAAGAGAGGGGGTTCGGTAGGAGGTTGATGGGAATGGGGTGTAGTTAAAAGGTCTGCGCTATTATAAATTTTACTGAAGTGATTCACCCAGTCATCCTCCGGAATCACGCAATCCAGCACAGTGTTGTTAGTGGAGGCAAAATACGGATGATTTAAGATTGTCCAAAATTGGGAACTATCTCTCAGTACACTGACCGATGTTAAGCTGTCCCATGCCTCGCTTTTTATAGTTTTTTTGCGTATCTCAATAGCCTGCCTATATTCTTTTCTAAGCCGACCCACCAACTCCCTATCTCTGGGCTGATGTTTAAGAGCCTTGAGTAGAGCATTATGTTTTTGGGAGCACTCCCTATCGAACCATCTAGGGCTAGTAGGAGCCATTTGGTTTTTAGTGCACGTCAGGTCATGGCTAATTTGTGTACATATGGCGGTAAAAGAGGTGATGATGGCCAATCCCTCGCTTGTACTCTCCATGCAGGTTATAATGTCAGCTTGTCTATTTTGTACAAGCTGATCCATGAAGTTCTCCGGGACAACTTTTGCCCAGTTTAATCTGCGGCCCTGCTCCCTAGGGATGAGGGCGTCTCCACCGTCCCCCAGGCGCTCAACCTGGGTCACTGTGTTATCGCCCATATCCAATGTCAGGACAACAGGGTTGTGATCGCTAAAAGGAGAGGTACACACATCATAGGCTACCGCCATGCTTATTAGGCCGGGCGTAATGAAGATGTAATCAATAATTGTACTGGCATCCCTGCCTACAAAGGTAGGTGCCCTCACTTCACCCCATGACCCTTCAGCCTCATATAAATTTAAATTGGCAAGTAGGTTTTCTAAGTCCGCCCCATGGCCGGTGTGCTCAAAGTGAGTACTGACAGCTCCCAAAGGACCCAGTACCTCCATGGACAAACAACCCCATCCACATGGATGGACGTTAAAATCACCCAATAACAAAATATCGAATGAAGCGCGTTGCTTTGACTTGTATGCAGATAAAAACAGAAAAAGGGACTTCAAGTGAGGACAGGTACTATCCTTTGTGGGGGCATTATAAAAATTTATTATGAGAATTAGCGGGGAGTTTGGCCTGACCCACTCGATGCAGAGGATGTTATCGGAGGTACAATCAATCTTAGTGGTAACCCCTGCCAGTTTTAAAGAGAAGAGAATGAACAACCCTCCTTTGTGCCTACCTCCCTCCCCTGGGGTTGCCTTGACTGAAAAGCTCTGGAACCCATCCAGGAAAAAGTTGTCTCTGGTATCCCACGTTTCTTGGAAACCCAATATCTCGTATTGGGACACAAATTTTAGCCATCTAGCATCCATGACTTTCTTCCCTAACCCAGCGATGTTCCAGCTTACTACTGATATGTGACAATTCTTATGGACAGTGGTAGCCTCCGTGAGTGGGGGCACGTTTAATGGTTGTCAATCGTTGGAGTCCAGAGGGGAGTCCAAAGAAAGGGGAGAGAACCTGTTAGTGAGTAAGATCCCTGCACCCTGGCTGCCAGTGTGGTATGCTGGGGTGGGTGGGGCTACTATGGGATTGGGACTCACCCGCAGTAAGGCCTGCTGGGTTTGATAAGATGTATGTGGGGGGGCCCTTGTCCAGCCAGCTGTATCTGGGTATGGAATGGGAAGGTGAGGGGGTCTTGTCTGGGGGTGTATGGGAGGGGGATAAAAGTACCCTAGTGGGAGTGGTCTGATACCGTCCCCGACTAGCTCCGAACCATCCCATAAGAGAGTGTCTGCCAGGTTACCTCTGTCAAAATTAACAATAACACAATCCCCGGGAATACATTTGGCCCTCCTTCCCACCCAATCTACCCTCCTCGCAGCTATAATGTGTTTGCCCACATCCACGCTCCCGCTGCTGAACTGTGAGCACCATTTTCTAGTTCTGTTTAAGAGCTCAGGTTCAGTTTCAATCTGTTGTGGTTTGAGACTCGGGATCCCAGTCAAGATAACAACTAGGCGGGCGGAGTCCGGTGGAAGATGCACTACCCGAGACAGTCTTTTACGAGGGTCATTGGGTTTATGCCCCTGTGTAGAGGAAGTTGTTGCCACACTTGCTGCCCCATCCGTCACACTGGCGGCTGTTTGAGCCCCCCTCGATGATGTAGTCTTGTCTTCATGTGATATATGCATGGCGGCAGGGTTAATGTTAGATGGTTGTATGTGCGGCCCAACTGGCACAGTGGCAGTGACATTAGTTGTTAGTGGTGTTCTCCCATGTTGGTCGGGTATGAGATTGTTATTGAAATGCGTATCACAGTGAACATAGCGCTCATGTAGGAATTTGTCGATCTTGTCGCACTTGCTCATGATGTTATTCACGCATGTTTTGAGGGTGTCCACGATATCTTTCGCTATATTAACAAGCAACGGTTCCACCCGGGATTCAAATAAGCCCTCGATTACCTCGATCAGGTGTGCGTGGGCGACCCCTGAGATCGATTTGTCCGCATCGCCCGGGACACCTTTACGGGTTGACCTGCCTCTTTTGTGTTTGGCTTTAGCTGGTATATTATTAGCCTGGTCATGATATACAGCTTCACTACTGGATTGAGGAGGAGCGGAAGGGATTATAGTTGCAGGAGGAATGTTAGGAGCCCTTACAACAATACTGGGTTCTAGTGGAATATAAGCGGCTTGCTCGGGAGCAACTGTGTTGTTTAGGACCCCCGGCTCTATGATGGGCTGGTCTAGTCCCAGTTCTTTTTCCGCGTTTGCTATTTCGTTGTTCAGAGCACCCACCGCAGATGTGAGATAAGATATTATTGAGTCTGCTTTCCTGGGTACCTTGGCATTCTTACCTTCGCCCGTGTTCACAGTCAGCTTGCGTTTCCCCATTGTAAGGGGCAGAGTCACTGGCCCTGCCCTGCCTCCTCCTGCCAACGACTGTCCTGCCCTTGTCCCGGGCTTCTCCCGGGCGCTTCCCGCGCGCTCCCGCGTCGCTGGGGTTAGTGCTGCACTATATGCGCCGCCTGGCGCCAAGTCGCGATGTGCGGCTTCCGGCCGCTCGGGATGCTGGGGATTGAAGTCCTTGCTTCCCCGCTCCCTGTTCTCCGGTGCGAGGTCCGCGGCGGCGCTCGATGGCAGAGAGCGCCGCTGCTGCAGTCAGGCTGGCTGGTGGCGATGGTCCGTCCAAACGGGACCCCTGGTGAGTGGCTTGAGTCCCCCCTGGGTCCATAGCGTGCACTGTAGGAGGGTACCGTTGCCTTTGCCTTTTGATCAGTGGATTCGTGAGGGCATAGGCGATAAGGAAAGTGAAAAAGTGCCTAGATTTGTACCGTTTAGTAGTGCACGACTGGACCACACGAATTCTGAGAAAGAAGACGACGACGTGTTACAGGAGGCCGTCCCAACACATCTGCGGTTGAACACGGTGGATCCAGAAGCCTTGTTTAAGGACCAGACGATCCCTAATAAGACTTGATATAATTTATGATCGAGAATGACCAAAGACAATTGAATTGTCCCTTTTTTGCGATTTTTCTGATTATACCTTTTTGTTTTGAAAGACATTTTAATGTGTTTTCTTCCACTATCTATCAAGTTGCAGGGTCACGGTGGGAGTCTTAAGCTGTGACCTGAGTAGTGACCTAGGGTCTGCAGGACTTGCAGTGTCATAGGACGGCTAACAATCACAGCTAAGTGATCTAGGAAGATTATCGTGAGCAACGCTTTAGAGTAATGGATATTAAAGTGGAAATTAATGATCAGACTGTAAATATGAAAGATAGACTTAAGAAACGAATGGTTAGTCCATGTGGAATAACCCTATGTATTCTGATATGTTTATGTACCTTTTTAGCGTGTGGAAGTTGGGTTGTTTATGTTATACAGCCATCATCTGTCCCTACATCTGTCTTTTTATCTTTTCCTACTACTGCCTCCCCACATCAGTTTTATACACTCTCAGAACATGAACAGATTAGGAGGACCAAATACTTCAACAATTCGTTTATTCAGTTATTGCATCAACACCAACTAGTGATGAATACTACTGATTGTTGGGTTTGTGGACTCATGCCTCATAATACAGAGAGAGGCATGCCGTATTTAGTTTTTCCATTCTCCTATGAAGGTTCCGCCTGGGCTTATTTGGCTATGTTCTCTAACCTTTATCAAAACAAGCTACAATATCCTCCTGGTAGTCCATATGGTGGTGGAGCAGACTTTAGTCACAGTACTTTGATTAAGGGAATATTGACTATGGCTAAGATTGCTCAGATTAGTAAGATTCGCATAGATGAGAAGAGAGCATATGATGGATGGAATGTAACCCGATATGTTACTAGCCTCACAGAAAAAGCTAAACGAAGGAGCTCTCCGCCAATTTGGACTGTACCTCATCGAGGTAATTTCTGTTTACAAATTAATGGCCAGAATGTTAAAAATCAGCAGGAGAAGAGTATCTGTTCCCATACTTATGTCTATACACCTCAGATTCCCTCACCGCTAGTGCCATCACAAGGCACATATTTTGTCTGTCACGATAGAGCTTATACATGGCTTCCCATTTATTTCTCAGGAACATGTTATGTGGCTTTTCTTCTTCCCCTAACGTATACTGCTCCTTCAGGTCATTTCAGGAAAAGACATTGTAGGGGAGTTTTTGATCAGAAAGACACAGCAGGACAGGAGGCAGCTGACTTCATTAAGGGGTTGCTTCCTTTCTGGGGCCCAATGGCCAATAGCAGAGACATCAGACACTTAGCTCGTGTTGTTGAGGCTACCATAAATGAAACTTCTGGAGCCTTGAGTAATGTGACAGCCGAACCTCAGGCGGATCGTCTTATGACGTTACAAAATAGAATAGTTTTAGATATTATCCTTGCAGATCGTGGTGGAGTCTGTAAATTGATTGGGTCTAGTTGCTGTGTTTACATTCCTGATAATGCCCCTACAGTATACCAAGCTATCTCCAAGTTACATACCATCTCCGAGTCTATACATCAGGACACGGGAGAATGGTCCGTGATGGGATGGTTTTGGGGACTACTGTCCACATGGGGATGGAAGATACTAACTCTCCTTAGAATGATCTTGGCTATCATCTTCTCTTGTTGTCTTTGTGTGCAGTGTGGACCTGCAATATGTGGTCTTTGTGCCACCATGTGTGTCCCGAAGCCTGCGTCACGAAAAAGAGAGAATATTAGAATGAGGCTACAGCAACAGCTCGATGACCTCATGGCCATTGACATCGACTCAGATTGACTTGAGACCCTGGTGTATTGCCTGAGTAATGGCAAAAGTAAATTGTAAAATTGTAAATGTAAATTGATACTTGTATAGCGCACTACTCACCCGCAAGGGTCTCAAGGCGCTTGTACGAATACCACTGTGGAACCCATCCTGGCTTTCCCTGTGACGTGTCCACTCCTGGGCACCCCCAAGGTGGAGGCCAGGCATCCTTAGCATTGTGGGGGCCGTTGTGGAGATTAAGCAAGCTATTGCCCAGAGTTGCAGAGTGGGACTCCATGATTGGAATAGGCACAGAGGCGAGAATGATCAGGTCCGTGGAATTTGAGCCCAAGACCTGCCGAGGCGGGGAATTGAACCCAGGTCCCGGGCTACACCTCTGCATCAGGGTCTGCCGCTCTAACCATTGAGCCACACTTCTCCACAAAAGGAGGGTCTGAGGTTCTATGATTTCGGATTTCGTCCCGTATCTAGCCGCCATTTTATGTCCTGTAGCCATTTTGTGTTAACCTCACTCAGGCAGCACTGCGAACGATGTGCTTTTGATTTTCCAGCTGCTACGTGTCCTTTCAGTTAAAAAGTAACTCAATTGTCCTTGTTCATGAAACCCGATGTCAGGGTCTGGCTGAGTTCGTTAATCCATGGCTGGTTCAATTGATCCCTGTCTCGACCGACTATTTGCCCTCTCCTATTCTTTTCCTTATACTATCTTATCTGACTGGCCTTCGCTATTCTCTACTTGTATGCTCCTATTACACAACCATCCTTTGAGACACCCAAATACGTCCTGCCACCTACAAGAGGGGTTTGTGGACGGCATCACTGATTAATTTGTTGGGAGGGGTAGTACACGGGGTCTGAGAGAGGCGCGTATTTGAGACACCCGATAGCTTGTTTTTCAACTTTTCTCATTGGTTTGTTTTGTATGTGCAAAGAGTGGGATATTGTAAATGTGTTTCTTATAAAAGACTGTGTGCCACGGATTGAAGTGGCAGTCTCCTTAGAATCCACCCTCTGTGTAACTTCTGGGACTACTGTGCTTAGCTGCAGCTAATAAACCTGGCTTCCACGCTCAACAGAGTGTCTCGTGTCTCTGTTAGTTGCAAGGCAGGTGAACTCAGGGATTTAGGCGTGCCCTGCGCCGCCCGGCCCATAAGGCCCGGTTCTCCAAGTCGAATATGCGGAGACAAAACTAGCTACAATGTTCTGGTGAGGCATACATCAAATATATCTAAATCATTATTTATTCTAACAGTCACAGCATGTTTCTTTGTTCAGTTTAAAGGAGCAAATGTGGCTTGATGAAGCTAAGGAAACAAGCTTGAAGTCAACACATTCTTAAATAAGATACTGGTGCTAGGTAACATTTTCTAAATGAAAGTCTATTTTGTACATTCATTGTTCCAAAGAAGTGGGTCAGACATATCACAATGTGTCAATATCTCAGTAGAGGATTTTCTATTAAGGAACAGCTTGATACATACTGCTTATATTAGGCAACTATTCCCAAAAACATTCTGATTTCTTTCTGTGTTTGAGGAACATTTATCTGCAAGATGGCTCCCACTCTCTCTGGTGACACCTTTCAGACTCCTTTCATGATGATGTGCCCCAGAATATTGAACTTCTTTTTGACAGTACTGCAGTTTACCTGGGGACACTTTGTGTCCATTTTCTGCCAGGTGATTTAAAAGTGTAATGGTGTTGTACTTTCAAGCATCACATGTATCTGATGCTACTAACAGATCATCTATGTATTGGACAAGGGTAGACTCACAAGGGATTTTCAAAGTCTCAAGATTTATTTCTAGGATCTGGTTAAGGATAGACAGACTCTCTGTATATCCTTGAGGAAACCAACACCACGTGGTTGTCCGCTGTTGGAAGACAAATGAGAATAAATATTATCTATCTTCTCTCAAGGGCACTTGTTGGACTTGGCCCATTTTGCAGGGTCATCCCAGAATTTATTTGCACTCCTCCTGTATTGTTTCTAACCTGTTGTTGGTGGTTTTATGACTCTGGGCACTTTATCACTGCTGATCAGTGCTAAAATGCATGCACTCTCTCTTGTAAACTTGGTAAGATTGGTCTACACATGTTTGGCATATTCAATTTACCTATAAGTCCCTTATATAGTGGTATCCCATATACCCAGGGCCTGCAACTTAAATGTTACTGGTGGGTTTGCGTTACAAAGGAAGGGGGTCCCAGACAAAAAACAAAATAAATGCAAACTTATAACATTTGAAAGATTCAAAGCACAAAGCTAGTAACTGCAAAAAAGTTTTATTCAGATTTGCATGGTTACCTTCTACTGGTTAGAGTTCATATCATAATTAATTAAACATATGACAAATTTGTGATAGATGTACGTGCCCACATTCACAACAGGGAGGGGGGAAGTGAAGGAAGTGTGAAGGACAAGGTGGGATCAAAGGATAGTCCGATTAATTCAGTGACAAGTTTCAATCACTATTCGGAAAATTAGTGCATGTGGTCCCTTTAACCAAAAGGCCACAACAAAAGGCTCTTAAAGAGTCCAACATATAACTGATGCACAGAACCAAACTCCGCTTCAGCCGATAGGGTCTTGTTTGGGGCAGGAGATGGGTCGTAGTTGTGTAGTCTAGTCAACGTTTCGGCCCGAACTATATGTAGGAAGGTAGTCCTTACGAGGCGGGTCTTCTTCAGGACAAGGGGTTGTGGGTGGGCAACCTCCTACGGGTTCTGAGATTCCTCAGAGCTTCTGATGAATAGACCAAGATCCTTAGTGGTTGTTCATCCCGACACCGCCACTTTGTTCAGGTTTGTCAGACGAATGCGTCAATCGTATTACTTTACCCAGGGCCCCTGGGGTCAGTTCAAAAGCTTGCACCACCCACCTAAGTAGCTTTTCAAATCTCTGTAGGGCCTCTGGAGAGCCTGTGCACGTAGTTTACTGCCACAGTGACATGGCATATAAAGTGGTTGCCACGTCTGCAACGCCTCTTTTGCTACATTTCAGTCACCTCTAAGGTAGGCCCTAGCTAGTCCTATGAGCAGGGTGCAGTGTAGGTAAAAGGTAGGACATGTGCCTTCACGGTGTGGCATGTCCTGGTAGTGACAAACAGCCTATTTGGTTTCTCACTTCTGTGAGGCTGCCCAGTCTTGGGTTGCATGGGGGATTCCCTGATATGTGCTTCAGTGGCAATTCCTGACATTAGAGGGGTAGCATGACCATGTTTGGTATGTTTGGAATAGTAGTGAAAAATCCTGTTTATTGGCGAAGGCAGATTTATTATTACTATTTAAGAAATGCCACTTTTAGAAGTGGGCATTTCTGTGTGCTTTGGGCCTCTGCTGGTTGGTGAATTCACTGTCTGGTTTTGGTGTGACTGGGGCAGGGGATGAGAATTCTCTTCAGACAGACCCTGGGGGGTTTGAGGTGCAACCTGCTGGGCTGAATAAACCTGGGCTGCATATAGAGTGGTGGGAGGAGATTTGCCTTGCACCTGAATAGGCTTGGTCTGTCCTGAACAATGCTGTCTCCACCTCCTGCCAGGAAACTACACCAGTGAGGACAGAACTGGTTTGGACTGGACTCAGAGCCCTCTGCCAGAAGAGAAGAAAGACAACACAGAAAATCTACTAGCCACCGACAGCATGACAGCAATCCAACTGTCCAATTCCAGCGTGAAACACTATGACGTATGACTCACTGCGTGCAGCAGCCCACCCTCCTTTACAATTTTCTTCAGTTTCACACACAACCTTCAAATATCATCTTTAATCAACTTCTTGTTTGATCTTTTTAGTGGAAATTAAGTATCACAACCACTCAAAAATATTCTATACTTGCAAGTGACTTCTGTACCAGCAAAAATTCACACAAATCACTGCAGCTTCACCCGTTTGCGCAGTAAGGCTTCACTACATCAATCAAGATTAATCGAAGTTGACAGCTTGTTTCTATTGTTACCATGTAAGTGATTGAACCTCACACTCGCCATCTCATTCACATGCTAACAAGTTTAAAACATTTGTAATTATCCCGGGATCTTTCAACTTCAACGAGCCTGACACTCAACTCCTCCTTTTCAACAACTCGATGTCTCTATCTCCCTCTCATACACTTGAAAAGAAAAACACTCTAAGCCACAGTACTCTCTACCACAAAATTATCACCATATTAATACTCACATCTTAAATACTGCAACAGCCAATACTGCAATGCCTTCGAATTCTGCCACGCCACGTCGTCTGGATCTAGACACTGGAAATTGGAATCCGGGAATATTTTAATATAGCTTGGTTGCTATCTTATTTGGGGTGTACACCATAACTCTGCTACCAGAAACTGTGGGAAATCCTTTGAGGACTTCAAAAGGGTCTTTAAGACCTAACAGTTTACAGTTTCAATCTTTATTTCGACCATTTGGTCATAAAAGATACACAATACAAAGAAGGAAAAACACATATTCAAACAACTTTACATTTAAAATATGGATACGCAGAAAGAGTTCAGTACAGGGATAAACAACTTTATAGTGAATTTAAAAAAAAGTTCAGTCACTACCCAACATTCTTTAAAAAACGGTTTCGTGTAAACCACACATTGGTAAAAAATTTAGAAAGTGCAAAAACAGTTGGGCCAGTAACATCAGTTTTTAAAACCCTGTACATTGGTGCGTATTCCCTGCCACCCATGTTCCTTATCAACGGAAGCAGCCAATACTTTCTAGCTGCCCTATAGGCCGGGCAAAAAAAGACCACATGCAGGTCGTTCTCCTCCCTATCCTCACACACAGGGCAATACTTGCTGGGGGCAGCCGGCGACCATCGACTAGTAAAAGACCGGAGGGGTAGTGTGCCATACCGCCACTGGAGATACAGTCTTCTTGCCAGTAAGGGAAAAATAGGGTCCAGAACCTTTTCAAACTTATAAGTGTCCTTGCTTTGCAGGAACACGGCTGACAAAGACCCGTCTGGTTGGGCAGCTATAGCCCCTGCCAATTTATATTGGTGGTATAAATTCGACAGAGACTTCTTAGAAATATTGGGTGCTGCCGTGGCCGGGTCTGTCCATAGATCAGGAAGCCCCAAATCCATGCAGATGGCTTGGATATTTTTAACCCAGGGGACACTAAGCACCTTGGGGTGTTTCAGTATTTCGACCAATTCTGCCCTGTAATCCGTGAGATCGTTACTACTCCATAGCCTGCGCCAGAAGGCTATGGGTCTCAGGCCTATCTCATCCGCTAGAGGCCGTAATCCTAAATCAAGCCTCAGTGGAAGAAGCGGAGTGCTCGGGGGGAGAGCAGCCACCCTTCTTATAAACTTGTTTTCTGTTACAGAAAGGCTATGACAAGGCATGTGCCCCCACAGTTCAGCCCCATACATAATTGCTCCCCTCGCCTGGGCCTTATATATCTGAACTAAGGCGCCCAACGGCCGGTACGTCGAGCCGGTCATAATTCGTGCAATGCCCCCAGTAGTTTGCACGAGTTTGAGATTTGCCCTGCTCTGGTGGGATCCCCAAGTCATAGTTTCATTGAGGGTTACACCCAGGTATTCGAAGGTGGCCACTCTCTCGAGCCGCGCAGTTCCCAGTAACGGACTCTGGCGCAATTTGTGACTCGGGTTTAAAACCATATATTTGGTTTTAGTGGCGTTAATTTCTAACCCTCTATCCAGGCAGAATGCGGAAAAGGAGTCAAGTATCCTTTGAATACCCATAGGGGTTTTAGAAAGCAGCAGGGTGTCGTCCGCAAACATGATTGCGGGCACCCTGCGGCCATTTAGTTTAGGGGCGTCGGTATGCTCAGTGGCGTTGAGATGGGCGATTACCCCGTTGACAAAGAGGCAAAACAGGGTCGGCGCCAGCACACAGCCCTGTCTTACCCCTCGGTCAACGGGGAACCTATCAGTAAGCTCCCCAGACCTCCCGCACCTCACTCGGGCATAGTTCCCATGATGCAGCCTCTGTAAGATAGACAGGATGTCCGGGGGGACGCCCATCTCAGCCAGGACGCTCCATAATTTCCCCCTGGGGACCAGGTCGAAAGCGGCCCGTAAGTCCACAAAAATTGTGTACAAACTGCCGCCATCGAACTTTGCTGTCTTCCAGTATATCAGATTTAGTCTAAAAACCTGGTCCACTGTGGATACCCCCTTCCTAAACCCCGCCTGATAGGGACTAAGGGCATCCACCTCCTCTATCCAGTCCTGAAGCCTATTCAGCAAGACCCTGCCGAACAGCTTCTGTGGTACAGCGATCAGGCTGATTGGCCTGTAGTTGGCTGGGAGAAGAGGGGAGCCCTTTTTAAAGATAGGGACCACCTCTGCCCCCAGCCAAGTACCAGGGATTTCCATCCCACCGAGAACACTGTTAAAAAGGGCCGTGAGATAGGGTGCCCAGACAGTGGGCTCCTGTTTAAACAGGTCCCCCGGTAAGCTATCCAGACCTGGCGCCTTTGCGGAAGCCAGGCCCGAGATAGCGGCAATGACCTCCCCCAACGTTATTGCCTCCCCTTGGTGGCCCGGCCCCTCCACCTCGATAGATTCAGGGGCTTCACCTGGTTCAGAGCTATAGAGCGATTGGAAATGGTCCTTCCAAACCCCAGGTGCTATATTTGGCTCCAATGCCGATTGTAGATTCCCTGACCCCCCATTCACTATCCTCCAAAATAACCGTTGGTTTTGGAGTGCTAGGGCCTTTGTGAGATCTTCCCACTGATTTTCTTCCCATTCTATTTTGGCCTGCTCCAGTATTCTTTTATGGACTTGCCTGCTATGTTTCAGGTGTTCTCCTCCCACCCCCTCCTTTACTACTTTGAGCAGTTCTAATTTAGCCCGTCTACAAGTTTGATTATACCAGCGTGCTTTACCTCGGGGCCTCTCTCTGGTCTTACGTGCGCTACTAGTAAAATGTAGTGCCGCAATTTTTGTGAGATCCTCATGGGCATTGAATACTCTGGTCTGGGAGTCTATATTATTATTCCTCATGTCTTCACTCCCCACAGCTTCCAAAATGGGGACAATCTCAGCATACAGCAGGGGAAGTTTGTCCTTGGTTGCAACCATATTTTCCCACCTAATTCTTCTCCTGCTGTTATCTAGGAGGAGCGCGGGTTTATTCCCTTCCACTATAGTCCCCGAAACTGTGGGGCCTGGATGCACCAGATCAAGCTCCAGGGCATTATGATCGCTCTCACTCCTTTCCATCACCCTAAAGTCCCGGATTGTGGCCCACCTCGTTAATTGGACCATAACATAGTCCAACCGAGACTCTCTCCCCCGTCTGTTGTAGGTAGTTTTGCTTGGAATATCGGATCCCAACCGCCCATTACAGGCTCTAATTCCAAACCTTAGGGTAAGGGCAGTAATTTGTAATGCTAGAGGGGACCAAGCTTTCGCAGGCGGTGCTTCCACCGCAGGAACTGACCACCTTGCGTCTTCTTCCACTGTAAGCCCTTCCAGAAGGCCGGGTAATGGCTCAAATTGAGAATTAAAATCCCCACCCACCACATAATATGAATCATTCGACAGTTCAGATAAAAAGCTCGAAAGTTCATCAATGGTTGGTGATTCCTTTGCCCTTCCCATCGGCCTGGAATACAGGTTAACCAGCACAAGTTTCACATTATTTGGCCAGAGTAATGAGACCACAAGTATGTCTTTAGAATTAAATGGTAAACGGGTGGCCACACAGCCCAAATGAGAAGCTACCCAGGTCGTAAGCCCGCCAGACGGACGACCCTTACCTTCCCACTGTGCTGGAATGTAGAATGATGCAAAGCCTTGGTGACCATAGTCCTCACGTGCCCATGTTTCCTTGAACATACAAATGTCCCCCATTTTAATGTAATTTTCCCAATCTGGCTCCCCCAGTTTGTTGGCCAGTCCCGCAATGTTCCAACAAATTAGCTTCAAATGGTCAGGCGCCACAGTGGGTAGGCCACAGGGATTGGGGGGATGAAATCCGAGTACCCCTTCCAACTGGGGGACTGGGACAGGGACAGCAATACAAGAAGATGGCTCAGACTGGCTGAGCAAGCCATTGGCCAGTACCAGAGAGTCCCGTACACTTCCCTCCGATATATCCTCATCAACCACAGGTCGGTGGCAAGGGCTACAGATGTCACTTTCGGGAACCCCTTGATTATCCGAAATGCCTATAACTATACCAGTTGTTACAATAGAGGGTGACTGTGGTCTACCAGCCCCCTTATCCCCGGTATCTGGCTTATGAGCAATAAGTCAATCAACCCCATCCAGGGCACTCAAGCAATTGAAACGATTGAAATGAGAATACGGTGTCTCTGGCACTTGGGAGTACTGGTGTTGTCTATGGTCCTTGCGACTGCGTCTATGGTCCACCCTTGTCCAATCCTCATACAGTTGATCCCTATGCATACGAATAGGGGGGAAGAAAAAAGAAACTGGCAGGGTCTGGATAGTAGAATCCAAGGATCTGTTGACGCCTTCACAAATATGCAGCACCGTACCCTGGTCTTTAAAGGTTACCAGGACGCAGTCCCCTGTTATTGATTTCCTGGTCTTCCCTAGCCACGGGACCCTTCTCACCATAATAATCTCATTATTTAAATAGGGAGGTAATGGTCGGTTCCAATTGAGCCATTTGATAACCTTTTTCTTGAGGGCTAAGTAATCTTCTTTTTCCCCTGATCGTAGGTGGGGGGCACCTGCTAGGACCACTGTGAGACTATTGGCTTCCGGCGGGAGATCTGGTCTCCTAGGTCTTGGGGGGGGCCCAACCGGGGAGCGTGTGGTACCATTGCCAGATTCCTGGCCTCTTTCCTTGCGCTCTATCTGTGGTCTTTGGGGAATATGATCTAATGCTTGCGGTGGCCCATTAGCTTGGTTACTGTGCTGCGGCTGGAATTTAATAGCCATAAGTGGCTGCAAGGGGGGGGCAGAAGGCACACCCTGGGGTAGAACTTTGTTAGCTGAGTTTAAAACTCCTGTTTCCAAATGGTCCCCTGCCGGGAGTTGAGGTCCCACTTGCTTACTTACTATGGTGTTCAGAGTAGTAAGAGATGCTTCTAGTGAAGTGAGCCTACTCTCCACTTTTTCTAGGCTAGCACTAATGGGCTGCAGGATAGAGCGGAATAGGGTTTCAATACTCTCTAAGGATAAGGGTGAGGGATTTTTAGCTGAAGGATTAACCTCTAGGTTCATGCCGGTAGCCTCTAAAGTAGGGCGTGGAACCTTTGTAAATAAGACAGTGGGGACTTTCTCACCCACCTTCCCTGGCAAGAGTGGGTTGGCATGTTTCTTGCCAAAATCGAGGTGAGACAACTTGGATTTTCCCCCACCCCCTAATGATTTCCTAGTTCGTTTGCTGGGCGGAGGCCCATGCACCTCAACAACAACAGTAGGTTTTAACTTCTTCTTAACCATTTGCGGGGGAGAGGGTTGGTCTAGAAGGCTGACTGAGGTAACAGGTTGAGTATCAGCTACTAGGACCGGTTGGGTTCCAGACGCCGCTCCTGAGGGACAGGGGATTTCCCTTAATAGAAGAGGAAAGTCCTCAAGGGTCAATGGGTTTGAGGTATCAAGAAGCGTAGCTTCGTCTTGGGAAATTGGGTAGGGGACGATATCTGTCAGAGATCTATTTTTCATAGATTCAATGGAGCGCCTGCGCTCCGCCCTACGTTTCTCTAATGAGATCTCTTTGGCCACCTCTCCCTTAGAAGGTTTAAAATAATTATCCAGCGTCCCAGTACTAGAAGCCCCCTCCCTTAATGTGGTTTCGCACGGGGGTGGCGAAGGCATAACCAGAATCAAAGTTGTTACAAAATTTCAGGGAGTTGGCCCAGCCCGGCCTCCTTTGGCCCCTGACGGCCACAGACGGTCCCGCCCTTGTCCCGGGCTTCTCCCGGCGCACTCCCGCATGCTCCTGCTAAGCGGGGACAGTGGGCCAATGTATACCCAATAGGCACTTGCCGATTGGTAGACGCACAGGGGGGTGTGGCCAGCGGGGAGAGCAGCCCAGGTGTGTTAGATGGGCGCGCAGGGGCTCCTGGTCACTGGAGTCCCTGCCTGCGTGCTCGCAGCCCCGCCGGCTTGCTCACCTGCCCGCGCCTCCTGTCCTCAGCTTACACAGAGTCTCCTGCCTCCTGTGTGCGAGGCGCTGCGGGACCCGCGAAGCGGGTTCCGCGAGGTCAAAGGTGGAGAAGGGCTCGGGATTCCACAAAAGTCCTCTGGCAGTGCAGGTCTCCTTCCCGCGGTCGATCTCAAGCAGGCAGCAAAAGAGGTAAGGGTTCCGTTGTAATCAGGGTTCTCCCGCTATTTCAGGACTGAGGGCGGGGGGCGTGGCCAGCGGGGAGAGCAGCCCAGGTGTGTTAGATGGGCGCGCAGGGGCTCCTGGTCACTGGAGTCCCTGCCTGCGTGCTCGCAGCCCCGCCGGCTTGCTCACCTGCCCGCGCCTCCTGTCCTCAGCTTACACAGAGTCTCCTGCCTCCTGTGTGCGAGGCGCTGCGGGACCCGCGAAGCGGGTTCCGCGAGGTCAAAGGTGGAGAAGGGCTCGGGATTCCACAAAAGTCCTCTGGCAGTGCAGGTCTCCTTCCCGCGGTCGATCTCAAGCAGGCAGCAAAAGAGGTAAGGGTTCCGTTGTAATCAGGGTTCTCCCGCTATTTCAGGACTGAGGGCGGGGGGCGTGGCCAGCGGGGAGAGCAGCCCAGGTGTGTTAGATGGGCGCGCAGGGGCTCCTGGTCACTGGAGTCCCTGCCTGCGTGCTCGCAGCCCCGCCGGCTTGCTCACCTGCCCGCGCCTCCTGTCCTCAGCTTACACAGAGTCTCCTGCCTCCTGTGTGCGAGGCGCTGCGGGACCCACGAAGCGGGTTCCGCGAGGTCAAAGGTGGAGAAGGGCTCGGGATTCCACAAAAGTCCTCTGGCAGTGCAGGTCTCCTTCCCGCGGTCGATCTCAAGCAGGCAGCAAAAGAGGTAAGGGTAAGACCTAACACCCCAATGCACAGATTTAGTCCATTGGAAATCCTGATAGCTTCCTTTCAGGTCAATAGACCTTTGCCACCATTTCAGAATGGAGCCTGAACAAGAATACAAATCATGCATATATATCATCAACTGCCAGATCCTTAATGTTTAGTTAATTATGAGAGGTTGATAGAGTTTTCAAAACCTGTATTTATCTTAAAGGATTAGTTAGGTTTTTATCTTCTTTATTCAGATTAGTTCAGTTTACAGAAATATCAAATAAAAGATTGATTAGTGACAGCATAAATCAATACAGAGTGTTCCATAAAGGAAAATGTCACTAAACTAGCTAAGAGCCTAATTTCAGAGAAGAGCAAAATAGAACTTTCCATAAAGAGTTGTTCTGGAAACTCAGCAGAGTTCCCTAGAGTCGCAGTAGCAACTGTCAATATGTAAAGAATGAAATAATTGTTCTAGTAGGATTGGTCAGAAGAGAGTTTGGATAAGAATTAAGTCACATTTAACAATAGCTGTGTGTAACAAAGAACTAGAATAGAAAGCGACTCTCAGCAGACACATAAGGCGACTCCTCCAAGTGAGTCTTGGAGAAAGAATAAAATGCGTCTCTCCCCACAAGCTTGGGACACTTATTGATATAAAATCACCCAATAATGTAACTTCGTAATTGTTAATAGGTCTCCTCCAATGTAAACCGCTCATCCGATGGTGTCGTCAACTTCTGATACTTCTTCGCCCGATTCCCACAGAGAACATCCATGCGTGTATGTAGAAAAACAATGTTATATTTACTTCTCATGAGAACCTTCTTTCCTAAGCTAAAAGATGCACTCTATGTCCGTTGTGAATACAAATGTGAGTCAGATATGCTGAGACAAAACTAGCAATATTGTTCTGGTGAAGCATACATCAAATATATGTAAATCATTACTTATTCTAACAATCAAAGCAAGGTTCTTTATTCAGTATAAATGAGATAATGTGGCATATTGAAGCTAATGAAACATAAGCTTGAAGTTAACACATTCTTAAGTAAGATGCTGGTGCTAGGCAAAATGTTCTAAATACACATCTATTAAGCTGTGGGCTAGAGTGGAAAAAAAAGCTTTTTGGGCCCACTGAAGGTGCACATGTAAGAATTATGTAATCTATTTATTTTTGCCTTGTAGAGTACATTGCATCCTTGACACCCACCTGACAGTCACATGCAAGGGTGATGGCTACCCAAGAACCTCAAACGAGAATGACCAGTAAAGCAACAGACCAGGTCTCATTTATTATTTTATCCCATTCTCGTCATTGTGACCTGGGCCGGCAGTAATGCGGTCCGTGCTACTTTAGAGGGTATGGTGAGACATTCCATGAGCATCGCTCCAGCTAGGTCATAAATAGAGGTTAGTGCAACTGATCGGGACTGTGTTCTGACAAGTCTTGACCGCTGCTTGTGAATTAGGTATTTGGGGGACTAAACCAATAACTATGGCATACTTCTTAAGAACTCATTACACGAAATAGTGGACAGAATAGCTGGCTTCTTGCTGGTAGAATGACTACTTTGGAAAGAAGATTGTTATTGTCAATGAGCATGTTGCAGCAACCTTACTGGCACAAGATGAGCTCCAGTCATTGATGGACCACAGAGATAGCATATGCCACATCAGTAAGGCAGCGGATCACTGAACTTTAGCTCACCCATAAAGAATTGAGGATACATTTTGAGTGCAAAAGGATGATAATTGTAGCAAATTAGGGACATATATCTCGCTTCATCTCTAAACATTCCCTCTGGAGTATTTTTTATGCAGTTTTGTTCTACAGAGCCTTGCTGCCAGATCATGGCACCTGTACGGTCAAACATGTGTGTTGCTCTGTGTTGCTCTGTCCATGTGACAGCCTGCTCTTCATTTTAGCATCTTCACACTCTTGGTATGTGTTCCATGTGATCCATATACAGGAGATTGGTGTTATTAGTTTTTCAACATGTGATCTACATGATTAGATCATGTTGCTAAACAATATGGTAGAAGTGTTGGACTCTAATGAGTGACTGGCATCCACCTAAATTGTGGCTGACACAAATATTGGTTGCAGCTGAATATGACTTTTTGCCTGCACCCCAGTGGGGAGATAGTCTGTTGGTTCTCCTTGGTACATCCATGTAATATGTTATTATGTGCATGAGTTGGTTTTGGCATATATGAGAATAGATACAAATTTTGGAGTCACACCTAGGCCTGTAAAGTTCCTATGGTTGTAGGGGATCCACAGGGTTTAGTGATAGAATGGTAATGCTGTCTCTCCTGTCCCTGCATTTCCTACTGTGCTGCTTCCCAGATGCATTATTCCCTCTTGGTGACGCCAAGTGATGGGTAGTGAGTTTATTCATACCAAACATATGTCTGGAAGAAGGAGTTTGCTGATAAAAGCGTAACGATCTGGGTGCATTGACTTATAATGCTTTATGTCCATCAACTCAGGGTGCAACACTTTGTCACTTTTGCATCTACCAAGCAACCAAACAGTTTGCATCACCCATAAAATCTGCGCCGACACTGAGGCCCTCTCATCAGTGCCGCTGTTGGCACTGGATTAGTCTCAGTCTCTGTCTGACCTGCAACCCTTGCAGAGACCAAGAACACTCCCAAGACATTGAATGAAAACACAGACATGGGTGGACTGGCTATCATTTCAATTGCGACAGAACATGTATGCTCTCTTAATGCAAGGTACATCACGTGACATTTTTCACAATTACTGTGCATATTTACTTAATATCAATAGATGGATAACGCTGTTCAGAAAAGAATAACAAAGTTGGGGCATCCTATGCATCGCAAGTGAAACATGTGCTGCCTCAACTAGTGTGTCTGCCCACACCATTCTCCCAGAGTAAACCTTGACTGTTCTGAAAGCAACAACTTAAAAAGAAGGCACATGGCAAGACATTGAGGTCACCTAAGTATCTGGTGCCTATGTTTCCAAGGAGGCAGTGATTGGTTACAAGGATTGCCTAACTGCCTAACTGCCCTGAGTCACACTGACCTAGAAGAAGCAGCTCAAAAACACCCTCATTTGGAGTGTGAATCTTTGGCATATGCGCCCCCATCTTTCCTAAATTTCATGTGCTTTCCCTTAATCAGTCCATTGCCAACCACACTTTTCTACGTTTTAACAACTATTCTTTCTGCATCTGTATGATTCATGTGTTCAAGAAAGAAGCAAAGCTAAAAAATAATGATTCATTTTTAAATAAACTGTGTAATAACGCCAATTTCTTTCTAGACAAAATGTCAAGGTTTATGTTGCCTTTTCTACATGATGTGCTCTTACTTGAATTATTTTCATACTAAACTTCTGCATCCCTAATCTCCTCACTAATCTGATTTTCAGTTAGGAGTTAAAGTAGACCTGAATATATTTAGTTAAAGTAGGTTTTCTTATGTAAGCAAAACGAAATGCACTTAAGCATACGGACATTGTTTCCAGCCATCATTTTCTGCACATAAAACCCGACGTGAAACACTGCCCGAGGCAAGCAAAGAGGTGAATGGATAAATAGGAAGCAGACTCACTGGAGACCTGTAAATGCCTTGTTGTATAAATGACAGAGGAACAGTAGAACAGTTTCTTTTAATAATTAATCATAAAAACAAAAACAAAACATGCAGGGTGGAGTATTTTCCCATATCTCAGAGCCTGGAGCAAGAAGTGTACCTGATGCCAAACGCCAAGAGTTCTGCCAATCTTAAGACTTAGTTTGATAATTGTTTTGATTGGCCTGTGTGTAGAGTGTGACAACCTTTTACTGCTTACTGGAAAATGATTCCTTCCCCTTTGTTTGTTTTCTCTCTTTGACCATGATTGTGAATTCCTGTCCTTTGGCATTTAAAGTGCCTGTATAAAGAGCAATGAATCATGAACACGTTTCCGCTGGCGCACGCCTATCAGAAGAGACAACCAAAAAACAAGCAGCAAAAGTGAGCTGCCAAATTGACATTTTGTAATGTGGAAACTTCGTTTCTGTAATTTAAAAAGACTATGTTCCACATGAAGACCTTTCACCAACTGGTTGGAAATGTAAATTACTGCTTAATGCAGAGCAATAATAAATTCAAATGTGTAGGTTAATTCCTACTTTGTTATTAGTAGACCTGCAATTCTTATCAATAAAAAATAGTTCACGAGAAAACACATTATAACAATAGTGGCAGTAATTAACAAGCATTTGCAATGCAATAGGTCTCGCATTAGGAAAGTTTGAGCTATTGGTATTGTAAATGACACATTTTTTATTTATGTTTTGTTTTTGAAAATAGCGAAATTATAGCTTTGTCATTTATAAAGCCAATAGTTTTAACTTTCGCAAATATGACACCTATAGCATTTGTAATGCAATATGTGTTGTATGTACGTGACTTGCATGTATTGATATTACAAATAACAATGGCTTTTAATTTTTTTAAATAATTAATACTTAAATAAAAGTCATAGTAATTTATAATGGCAATAGCTTAAACTTTAGTAAATAACTTTTGTGAAGATTATGTTAAGTGTATTTTATTGTGACGAAAATCCAAGAACAGAAGTGAAATATTAACATCTTTTTGTTACATTTGTAATAAAGCTTGAAACATTGAGAGAAAATATTTGAACCAGTTGTTGAATGGTTGCACAGATTGATGCTGTGGTGGCGCTGAGTGATGTTGTGATGGCGAACAAGTGATGCAGTGGCGTTCAGTGATGCTGTGGTAGCGCATAGTGCTGTTGTGGTGCCCCTGAGTGATGCTGTGGTGGTGCTGAGTGATGCTGTATGCTATGCTATGTTTTGTTTTGCTATCCTATGTTTTCTTTTGTTATTCTATGCTTTGTTTTGCTATCCTATGTTGTGTTTTGTTATGCTATGTTTTGCTATGCTATGCTATGTTTTGCTATGTTTTGCTATGTTTTGCTATGCTATGTTATGCTTTGCTATGTTTTGATATGATATGCTATGTTTTGCTATGATAGGCTATGTTTTGTTTTGCTATGCTATGTTTTGTTTTGTTTGGCTATGCTATGTTTTGTTGTGTTTGGCTACGCTTTATTATGTTTTGTGCTTTGTTTTGTTATGCGATGTTTTGTTATGTTATGCTATGTTTTGTTATGCTATGCTTTGTTGTGTTTTGCTATGTTTTGTTATGTTTTGTTTTGTTATGCTTTGTTTTGTTATGCTTTGTTTTGTTATGCTTTGTTTTGTTATGCTTTGTTTTGTTATGCTTTGTTTTGTTATGCTATGTTTTGTTATGCTATGTTTTGCTATCCTATGCTTGTTTTTGTTATGCTATGCTATGCTGTGTTTTGTTATGCTATGCTATGCTGTATTTTGTTATGCTATGCTGTGTTTTGTTATGCTATGCTGGTGAGGGTGGGTGTGTGAGGGGATGTGAGGGTGAAGGGATGTGAGGGTGAAGGGAAGTGAGGGTGAGGGGGGTGAGGGGGTGTGAGGGTGAAGGGATGTGAGGGTTAGGGGGGTGTGAGGGTGAGGGGTGTGAGGGTGTGGGGGTGTGAGGGGTTGTGAGTGTGTGCGAGGGTGTGTGAGGGTGAGGGGTATGGGGGTGTGAGGGTGTGTGTGTGATGGTGTGTGAGGGAGGGTGAGGGGATGTGAGGGTGAGGGTGTGTGAGGGTGAGGGTGTGTGAGGGTTAGGGTGGGTGAGGGGGTGTGAGGGTGTGTGAGGGTGAGGGGATGTGAGAGTGAGCAGGTGTGAGGGTGAGGGTGTGTGGGGGTGAGGGTGAGGGGGTGTGAGGGTGTGTGGAGGTAGGGGTGTGAGGGGGTGTGAGGGTGAGGGGGTGAGAGGGGGAGGGGGTGTGAGGGTGAGGGTGGGTGAGAGTGAGGGGGTTTGAGATTGAGGGGGTGTGGGGGTGAGGGTTGTTGTGAGGGGTTGTGGGGGTGAGGGGGGGTGAGGGTGAGGGTGAGTCGCGTACTTGTGCTGGTTTTCTTCTGGGATTAAGCCTCTCTTCATTAATATGCTGCCTGTGAGCCTGCTTTCAGCCTTGCCTAACGGGAGGGGCCTTGCTGTGTCTGAAGGTGACAATGGTAGTTCTTGAACCCTCAGGAACTCTGTGGGTTCCGACGTCAACATAATTCAGCACTCGGACCTTTCACCTCACAGACCCCACGCCAGACGCATGCTTTTTTAAACGACTCCAGCTAGATGCCCGCCTAGTTCAGTGCCTTAATGCAGGACGAGTTTGTCTTATGTTCGAAATAGACCCTCTCTTGTGCAGAATAACCGCTCACGCTTCTTTAACAAGTGGGGGTTGGTGTGATTCCTTCCTGTAATCACGGGCTGTCATTGAAAATTGGGTTACTCCCATACAGACAGACCTCGGCAAAGATAACAAGAACCAGCCACTGAAGTGTCTACATTCTGAAACAGCCCACTTCTCACTTGGTATATAGCTACAGCAGAGAAAGCATCGTTAACAAGCTCTTGGAATTTCTGTGGGGAGGGGGGGGGAAATGGGAGACAAAGTACGGCCGGCCGTGGGCAGCAACAGCAGGGGGGACTAATTAGGGGGAGGAGAAATGCCTGAGCAAACGGCAAGCTCGTGCACGGGCACATAAAAACAATGGCCTTGGGTAGTTTAGCTGAGACCAAACGAAAGGATGTACGCAACGCCTTCTCCTAAATGCCCCTGACCGTACATATCACACTCAAAGGGCAGCAAAGCGAAATCAGAACACACGTATTGAAACTGCTCTGGAGTTTTGCCACCACAACAACATCAGCAAAAACAAGCGCAGGGTAGTCACAAGACTATATTTTATTGGCTTTGCCCGCATTTTTATGTTAAAAGCAGTAAAAAAAAACATTCAATAACTTAATGAGCATTCGAAATCACCGCCGCAGCCCTGCTCCGTGTAAACCGGAAGTCAGGCACTTTTGGCCGAGACGGGGGCGGGGCCTGCAATCCAGCAGGAAGTTCCGCCCGCCGCCGCCGAGGAAGCAGTGAAGCCGGCCGACTCCGACCAGCGCTGCAGAGGAGACACGAAACACGCCGAAAGAGCCCGGTGAGTGGGAGGGGAGGGGAGGGCCAGGGCTAATGTGAAGGCCTGTGTGTATGCGTGTGTGCGTGCGTGTGTGTGTGTGCATGTGTGTGCGCATGCGTGACTGTGTGTGATTGAGAGAATGCGAGGCAGGGGATAGTGTGCCTGCGTGTGCATGCGCGCGCCTGTGTGTGTGTGCGTGCATGCAGAGGGGTGGGGGCTGCCTGTGTCTGTGTGTGAGCGAGGGCTTGCGCCTGTGTGTGTGCGTGCGTGCATGCAGAGGGGTGGGGGCTGCCTGTGTCTGTGTGAGAGCCAGGGCTTGCACCGCGCATGCGCAGGTATCAGACGCGCGCTCCCGCGAGGAAAAACGCTCGTAACAGATTGGTGTCCTCATTCCCAACTCATTCCCCATACGGGCTGCAAAAGGTCTGAAGCAGACACTCTCAATGCTCACGCATTGAGAGTAAGGTCTGCTCGACCTAAAAAGTATGCTGATATACTTCTGGGGTATTATGAACCCGAAATGCAAAGCCGATACGAAATGGCCAAGCTTAGCGATTCCGAAAGAAACCATAGGGTGGCAGTGTTGCACTCGATCAGTATTACATTAAATTTTTGCTTAACCACAAAGAGGCTTGCAGTTCAGATGTAGAATACTTGCAACCCACCGCCTGAAACACTATTAAACACTAACTGCCTAAGCAGGTCTCGTATGCGTAGCCACCTCCTACCCCGTCTGTAAAACAGGCCAGCTTCTTCCGAGGCTACCACACGCCCTTTCGCGCTTTACTAATCAGCTGCCTCGCAAGCCTACTCATACTGCGCATTCTCTCAACACAGCCCGCACCCAAGGCCGGCGCCAGGCCCTGTGGCACCTAGCAGGTTTCTAGAACGTATGCACGAGCACTCTTAGCCGTTCCGGTGCGGGGTCACGTTTCGGCTGTGTCGCAGTTCCCGACTTCTACATTGCATGCCCAAATACTTATTATAGCGATTCCTGTGAGAAGTTTACGGGTCGCACGGTCATCGGTATTTCAAAGAGGGGCGGCTCGATAAAAACTGAGAAACGCTGTACAGTGAGAACTGTGAAACGCTGTTGCTTCTTTCCTTCTCTGGGTCTAACCAAGAAATCCCTGACCCCTAAGCCCGTCAGAGCCACACGCGCGCCTTGTACCGTGAACTCTCCCTGGCAGGAGCCGACTTGGAAGAAACATCAGTGTTAAGTATTAACTTTTAAAGGCCAAACAATCTGCGCACCCATCTTATGTCAGCAGACGGTATTAGTCCGAGTTTGTCACGCGCGCCCAGGGGAACAGAACCCCAAGCAGCACGTGAGCAGAAGAAGGCAACTCTCAGGCTCAACAGTGTATTCACAATGTTAGTTAAAGTGTCTATAAAGCAACATCCTGCGGGCTATTTTCTTCCATTAAAATGTTGCACCGCAACACTTCATGCCTCAAAAGAGTAATCAGCACTCCTGACTGGCCATCTGTTATTGCATATGCTCAGTGCCTAATCTTCTACTTTATATTTTCTTTGGCCTTTCCATAAGCGAGTTCAGGCCGCGGTCAAAGTACGTTCCTAAGATTTTGATTTTTAAACACGTCCCATACCTTGAGGGCGCGTGACCAGCCTGATGTGGAGTCACCGCGGCAGCCCTGCTCCGTGTAAACCGGAAGTCAGGCACTTTTGGCCAAGACGGGGGCGGGGCCTGCAATCCAGCAGGAAGTTCCGCCCGCCGCCACCGAGGAAGCAGTGAAAAGCCGGCCGACTCCGACCAGCGCTGCAGAGGAGACACGAAACACGCCGAAAGAGCCCGGTGAGTGGGAGGGGAGGGGAGGGGAGGGCCAGGGCTAATGTGAAGGCCTGTGTGTATGCGTGTGTGCGTGCGTGTGTGTGTGTGCATGTGTGTGCGCATGCGTGACTGTGTGTGATTGAGAGAATGCGAGGCAGGGGATAGTGTGCCTGCGTGTGCATGCGCGCGCCTGTGTGTGTGTGCGTGCATGCAGAGGGCTGGGGGCTGCCTGTGTCTGTGTGTGAGCGAGGGCTTGCGCCTGTGTGTGTGCGTGCGTGCATGCAGAGGGGTGGGGGCTGCCTGTGTCTGTGTGAGAGCCAGGGCTTGCACCGCGCATGCGCAGGTATCAGACGCGCGCTCCCGAGAGGAAAAACGCTCGTAACAGATTGGTGTCCTCATTCCCAACTCATTCCCCATACGGGCTGCAAAAGGTCTGAAGCAGACACTCTCAATGCTCACGCATTGAGAGTAAGGTCTGCTCGACCTAAAAATGTATGTGATGTGAAAGTACAAGAGGCACAGTAATGCAGAGTGATAAAAATGTACAATTAAAACATTGTTGCATGTGTTTTGTTAGAGGGGCCTGGAGTATATAATACTCGATTGCATTTTCACCACATCTGAAGATTATTGGAAGGTGTCGAGGTTTCAACCTAATTGTATAATTTAGGATGGGGTCGTCATTAGGACATGGATTGCAGGGCGACCTAAAAAAACAACACCATTCTATATAGGAAGGAAACACACCAGAAGATGGGTTACATTCCACCTGTCTGTCTGCATAGTCCTCAGTCAAAGAACAGATTTAGAATTGGAGAAAAGGAAGGGCTGCAGACAGCTAACTAGACCCACATGTAGTAGTGGCCCATTCATACAAAGAACAGGTGCGAGTTTCACAAAGAACAAAACAGTTGTGGCCAAGATCACAATAGACCTTAATCTTTAAAAACTGTGTGCAACCAGCAGTAAATACACATTGATTGAGTCACCAACAGTTTGTCTGCCATAACAAAGTGGAAACTCATTTATTTGAGACAAGAACAATTCCAATCTTTCAACAAATGAGCTGGAGACAACAAATCGATATAGCAAGTCTCTTCTTGACAACCATTCGAAGTAAATGGGGCAAAGACATGCTGACGCTGGAAGCCTGATAGATAAAAAGGTCATTTCAAGATGGCCGTCATGAAAATAATGGAAAATCTAGCTACAATTTTCAATTAAACTCCAAAGGAATACTTCTGAGAATAAACATCGACCAAGAATTATAAGTAACATTATTAGACTGGTTTGAGTTTTTAAGTCAGCCAATTCATAATAGGAGGCATACTAGGAGCAGTTACACAAACAAATGACAGCTTCAACCCTACAGATCAATACCAACTGTATTTCAGACAACATCATACTGTCAAAATCCAGAACATCGACTTTTCTAATGAGCCACCGAGTTCATAGGCTATCCAAAAAACGATGGGTTGCAAAACGATAAAGAAATGGCCGATGAAGAAAGAGCAGGGTTTAGTGATCCTTGCCATGGGGAAATGGTGAATACCTCTAGGAGATCAATAGTTCAGGAGATCAATAGTCAGAAGAAATATGGGAATGTTGTTTCTCACAAACATCCACCTTATCTATGTTTAGGTTTTTATTGTTGACCATTCAATTATTTAAAATCATTACAGTAAAATAAATAAATAAATATATATATAAAAAAAACGAAGCTGAAATTGAAGCCCAGCCCCCCTTTCTTGCCCACCCCTGCCACCCCCCTCCCCCGTCGTACTGCGAGTCTTTAGAGGCCTGTTTCCGACAGTCATATCCTGTGTTGCAAATCCTTTTGCCATCAAGTCCGGGCACTTAAATGTGCTTTGGCAATGGTTCAGTCGGGCTGGCTCTTCATTGACCATAAATTGTTACTGAAGCATCTTGTTTGCCTGTTATCAGTCTCTGTGTTTTACTTGCTTATGGTAAAGCGCTTGCGTCTAAGGCCAGTCTAATATGGTGGGTAAATTTTGCTGCTCTTGCGAGGAAGTGGGTTATTGTTTCCAAGAAGCACCAATCTGATGCCTCCCTGCATGTTCTGCTGTCAAGGTCTCTTAAGATGGGGTGGAGCATCCTATGTCGTTTACTGGTTAGTTTGGGGCAGCAACATAGTATGTGGAGACTGGATTCCTTTCGCTAGTGGCATAGGTGGCAAGAGGTAGCACCATCTGCGCGTGCCCATTCTGGATTGAAGTCCGCAGTTCTTAGGGCCACTAGTCTCATAAAAAGGATTTTCCTGCGGGCCTGGGCCCCCAGTGCTTCACATAGGTACGGTTGAGCTTTCCCCATAATGTAAGATTCATTCAATGCCTTGGTGAGGGTGTTACGGCGAAGTGCGATTAGATCCAGTTCGTACGATATGGAGCAGACCTGTCGTCTCATGATGTTTGACCAGGTCTTGTGTGGGATGTCTGTTAGGTGCAGGCTTTGTGGTTCAATGTTGAGGGTCTCTATTGCTGTGCCCAGCTTGATGTACCATGGGGAGTCCTCTTCTCTAAAGACTGTTACCAAGTGATGTTTAAGAGAGTCATGGGGTGTTTTCAGGACTCTGATATAATATTTAATTAGGTCCACCTGGAGGGCCAGTTCGGGTCTGCTGAGCCCTAATTCAAGCCGTAGCCTGATGTACCTTGCATACCTGGGTGTTTGCAGCACGATTTTATGGGCTTTGACCTGCGCTGCTGATATGAATTTGTCTAAATCTCCTGGAAATGCCAGATGACCATAGTTGATGGCCGGGATTAGTTTTGCCTTGAGGACCTTCAGCATGGGCTCCGCTGTGGGGCTGGTCAAGCGTTGGCTTAGGCGTCTCATTGATAGGATTACACTCTTGGTTTTGTCAATTAGATGTTTGGTATGAGTTGCCGATGTTGCCCTCTCATGTAGCCAAACCCCAAGATAATTATAGGCTGTGGTGGTGTCAATTTGGAGATCTCCCAAGGACCATCATGCATGTTTTTTGTGAGGATATCTGCCGAATACCATTATTTTTGTTTTGCTCTGGTTAACAGTCAAGTGATTTTTCTCATTGTACTTTGCCAGCTCTTTTAGTGCTCTTTCGAGGCCCACCCTTGTGCGATCCATCACTACAGTGTTGTCTGCGTATTGAAGAATTGCCAGTCTTGCCTTACCCAGTTTGGGTGGAAATAGACTTGCCTCTTTCAAAGCTCCCTCCATATTGGCAGTATAGAGATTGAATAATAGGGGGGCCAGAACGCAGCCCTGCTTCAGTCAGTTGTTGGTTTCCACTCTTGCAGATAACTCTGTGGGGCTTATCTTGACTTGTACCCAGGTCCCCTCATAAAGGGATATAATGGCTTTCAGTAGCTTTGATGGAACTCCCCAGCCTCACAGTTTTCCCCAGAGTTTGCCTCTATCCATTCTATCAAAAGCTTTGCTGTAGTCGATAAAGCAGCAAAACAGTGGCAGATGCCTGTCTTTCACTGCTCGTTTTGAGAGATAGGCCAGGGCCATGATGTTATCTGTGGTTGCACTGTTAGCCCTGAAGCCGGTCTGATAGAATGGTAGTATTTCGTTGTTATTAGCCCAGTCCTCTAATTCTCTCAATAGTAATTTGGCATAGGCTTTGGCTTCAACATCCAACACAGCCACTAACCTGTAGTTGGCGGGGTTGGAGTGGCCATCTTTGTTATGAATAGGAAAAAGAATTCAAACTTTCCATGTTTGTGGGATTGTTGCCGTTGAGTAAACAAAATTGTATAGAGGGGTGAGGATTGAGGTGAAGATTGGTTGAACTGTTTTGAAGGCCAGGGCTGGAATAGCATTAGGGCCTGGCACCCCATCATTCCTCATATTCTTTATCTCCCTTGTTATTTCAGTTTATGTGAAGCCTTTGCCCTCAGACGTCGTTGTGCCTACTTCATCTGTGTGCTCGGGGAGAGTGTCTATGTCGGTACTTATTTCCCAGGTGTTCTTAAGGGGAGCTTGCTCTGAAGTTGGTGTTTCTTTGGTATAGAAGCCACTTACATACACTTCCCATTCATTGCTTGCAATGTTATTCACCTTGCCTCTGGGCTGAGAGCTCAGCTGGTTTATATACCTCCATAATTTGGCGTTGTTCTTTTCCTTTAGCAAGGCAAATACTGAAAGCCATTTTTGTTCCATTTCTTTCCTCTTGTGCTCACCTACTTCCCTCCTGTAGGCGGCTCTCAGTGCGCTTATGGAGGCCCCCTCTTCCAATGAGCCTCTGTTTTTCCTTTTTCTTAGTGCCTTCATTAGAGCACCTTTACGTTGGCTCAAGCTCCTCTGTATCTGTGGGTTCTTTAAGAGAGGGGCCTTCTGGGAAGGTCTTTTTTTGCCTTGTTCTTTGCCCAGCTTCCGCCACAGGTCATCTGTTAATGCTTTCCAGTGCCCAATCGTCTCTTGGTTGGTCTCCCACTGTCCACGAGCTTCCCACGCTGCTGCCCACTCCTGCATTTTCCCTTCTAGTTTGATTGACCATTTTATTCTTTTAATGGCTCTGAAATGTTCCTCCCCTGTGATTTCTCCCATCATTTTCTGGAGGTCTGCTGATTCCCTTCCTAGGTAGAAAGTTGCACATAGAGGCCTGTGGTCGCTTTCTCCTCTGTCATCGACCTGAAATTCTTTCAGCTTATCAGCCATTTTCTCGTTGATTAAAATATAGTCGATGGTGGATATGTTTCGAAATGATGGTTTTGGGCACCACGAGGGTGAGTGTAATTTCATCATAAGGTGAGTTGATATATGTTTGACATTTTTGAGAAGACAGAGCAGTGGGCCTGCCTTATGCCCTTTCTTTGGTATACTAGAGGCACCTTCCAGACTTCTCAAATTAAAATCTCCTGCAACCATTACGTGGTAATGTTCATATTTAAGTATTATATCTTCCAGCATGTTGGTAAATGATTCAATGCTGGCAGCGGTCATTGCCGGGTTGATGTAACAGGTAATGAGCAGCAAGTTGAGCGGCAGGTAGCCTTCCTTTAACCCAGCAATTGTCATTACTTGCAGGTCTGGGGAAGTTACTCTTATTTCTGTGATTCTGAGTTCATGCGCATGGCTTATGAAGATTGAGAGACCCCCAGAGGGACGTCCAAAGATGTATTTTTTGATGCATTTAGCCGATGTTCATGGTAGCCCTCTATGGGTGTTAACGTCATTGACCAGGTTTCTTGGCAACATATAATATCCCCTTTAGGGAGGTAATCCTGTACTTCCTTGATCCCCGCTTTTTTGTTTAACCCTGCTATGTTCCACGATATAAGGGTTAGTTCTTGGGGGGAGTCAGGGTTTTGGCCTTTATGTTGATCTACGCACACCAACGTTGCCCTTCCTTCGTTAATGAGTACTTGATTTTGGCTAGGGTTGCTAATGCCAGTGGGCCTCGCTTGTGGCCTGTTTAGTTTGACCAATTAGCACTCGGCGTAGATTGTCGCTTTGAAGGACAGAAATATTAATTGGTGTATTAAGGCGTTCGTTGATGTGTTCCCCTTGTTTTCTGTTGTGACTGGTGCCTTTCAGAATTGATGGCGCTCCCGGCCCCCCTTTTTGAGGTTTAAGCACAGAGGGGTAGTTAGGTTGTCTGAGTTCTGATGCATCTATTCCCCAAATTGCTAGTAGATGCGTTTCTCCAAGAACAGCCCGTCGGAGTGATTGATCGTTAAAGCCCAGTAGAGTTGAATCACCATGGCTGTCACCTGGTGACTTTTTGACCTTTACCCACTCTATGTTTTCCAAAGTTATCTGGCATAAGGAATTGACGTGGCCAAAAAGTCAGAGAATGTTAGTTCTATTTAGGATGTCGTGGGGGCCTCCCATGTGGTACCTAGGGGTTAGCACCACCTCGTAAAAATGGGTGTTTCCACTAACTTTTTTGTTTGTGTGGCCCCCCCCCCCCATTGCACTGGCTGCATTATCTCAAACTGTGGGGAAGGTTAATCATTGATTGCCAATGTTGTTCGACTTCCGCCCTGTTATTGTTTCCCAACCGGCTTGCTATGTGTTTTTGCTTCGTCGGTCGAGATATGGTTTGCTCCATAGGGCCTTTGTGAACCTCTTGTTCCAAAAGGTCTCTGGGCCTTATTCGTGTGGAGGCGTCCTTCTTGCTCCTTCCAACCCTGTTTGGTAATGCCTGTGCGGCTGTTGATGGTAGCCCTGCTGGGTATAATAGTTGTGCCTGTGCCACCTGGTTCCCCTGATCCTCGTGGTCCATGTCTGACTGCGACACGCCATCTCTTTCATTTCTTCATCCTTTTTTCTTTTTCTGCCGGTG
Source organism: Lissotriton vulgaris (assembly GCF_964263255.1). Lineage (NCBI taxonomy): Eukaryota > Metazoa > Chordata > Amphibia > Caudata > Salamandridae > Lissotriton > Lissotriton vulgaris. Next base: position 792,104,535 of record NC_141698.1, read on the forward strand.
AGCGTACATTCTTAGGCTTCTGTTTAAAATTAAAAATCGAGTAGGGTGGCAGTGAGTTGCTTTTCTCATTAGTTCTATGGCTATTCAGCATTGCCGGCAGAATGGATCTACTTTTCAGTTTTGCTCTCTTCAGCTGTTTCTTCAACTTTTTCTTCGCCCTCCGTGTGAGAGGAGCTTTTGTTCTAGTTCCTTTTTCCCCTTCGGTGGTCACTTTCTGACCTTCGACTGCCTTTATGGCTGGGTTTGCCGAAATTTCCTTAGCCTCACTCTTTGTTAGGGGAGCCGCGGACTCCAGATTATTGAACTCGTTTTCTCTGGCTTTTATTTCCAAGTCTCGCATTTGGCTGTATTCTCCATTGGTCGCCACTTTGTAATTACCCTTTATCATTGGTTCGATCAATGTTTGTGTCTTTGGTGATTCTCCTCTGCTTTTAGTTAGGGCCCTATATCCTCCAATATTACCGGCAGTTCTGCCCACTTCTCTATTATATCGGCACATGAACTTGTACGAGCTGTCATGGCCTGGTTGTGTTCTTCCAACTTGCGGCCCTGGTTCCCTAAGCATTGGGCTATTATTTGAAGTAGGTCAACTTGGACCTCCATTTTAGTTGCTTGCCATATCAGGGCCTTGGCTATTGACTATTGCGCTTCTCTGATGGTTATCAAACGGGGGGTGTCACCTTGTTCAACTTGATCTTTCTGGCCTGTTGGTGGGAGCATTCCTGCTCGGTCTGTGGCCTGATTGTTTGCCACGACCCCTCTCCCAACGAGGTTGGGAGTAAGGTCCAAAGTCCTTTTAATTGTTTGCTCTAGTTTTTGTAAAAAGTAATCGGTGAGGTCTCCTGTCTCTAGCGAATCAAGTTGTTGGCGCCCAGCTGTAGGGGCCATTATGCTTGTTCCTTAAAAAGGTTTCAGGCTAGTGCAGGGCGGGTCTTTGACCTCGATAACTTCTGGCTTGGTAGGTGTTTCCTCCTCCTGGTGCCAGTGGATCATGGCTTTCATCTATAGTGAACTCTGTGTCGCTGCAGTGGGCTTCCTTAAGATCCCTTCCATTGCTGTATGCTCTCTAGGTCTACTGCGGTATCCCACCCTGTGAAGGGCCTCCCTGTCCCCGTGCTTCCTGCACTTGGACCCAATCCTGGTCCCCTTCTGCAGGCCACAGATGTCTTCCTCCGCCGGAAGAGGGATTTTTGCGCTGATGAGTGGTTTGATCGGCCCATGTTCATGCCACGATGATTGGGGATTGCACGCAGTAGTCTCAGCGTGCTCTTCTATCCCCCCCACAGCCATACCCGGGGGTGGTGAAATGCCTGGCCTCTGGAAGTATTGGGTGATGAGCCCTTGATGGAGGGGTTGTAGTAGGGGACTCACTGAGTGACACTCCTGTCTTGGGTGCCGAGCAGCGCTTCTTGTGACCCTTGTTGTATGATGTTTGTGGGTGTCTTCGTCAGAGTCCAACCTCTTTGATTTGATCGAATTTCCCTTGAACATTTTCCCGCCGTGTCAATAGGAGGGTGTTTAGGATATTGGCAGAGAGGCTCCCTTAGCTTCAGCTTTTAGCATGTTCCTGCGTGGTCTCTTCTCTTCTCAGAGCAGAACTTGAACCTTGGACCTTGCCCCACCACTCTGAGCCTCTGACCACAAGCAGAGCCTTAGTCCTTAGTCCATCCTCCTGCGGCCGTTCACTGTCTCCTGTTCTCACTGCCTGTGCGTTTGTCCCTTTGTGCTCGCTCCTGCTCACAGCACTTCACACTCAAAAGGGAGAGGGGTGGTTGGAGTTGGTAAATTGGATTGGCTTCTGCAATGTTAATTCCACATACTTTCCCTGCTCTCTCTTGCCTGCCGTTCACTACTCGACTTATTCTCTTTATTCGTTGTGTTTGTTGGCACAGGTCTCTGTTCCAATGATTTCTGTTTTTTGGCGAGGTGTCTGGCGAAGTTCTGGCAAAGTTCAGGCTCTGCTCTCCTTCTTCCACCTTCCACCTTCTACCTTTATTTCCTGCTAGTTTCTGTCTAATTGTGTGAAGCCCAATCTACAGGGTCCTTTGCTTCCTTCGCGTCATCTGCGTGATAATTTTTGGAGTGGTGAAAACCTTTTTTTTTTAGCTTTTGACCGCTGATGCTGGGGTTATTGCCTCATGACAGTTTTTATTTTTTACAGAAAGTAAAGGTAAGGCAGGCTGTGTTAGGTTGGTCAGGCAGGACTGATGGGTGATAAGTGTTTATTTGTTGAATTTATTGCTTGGTTTAGCTTGACTGTCAATCACTGCTGTAATCATGAGAGGGCAAACCGTGCGGATGAACTGCAGGAGGGCACAGCAGTTAAAAAATTAAAAGACCAGAGTCCGGCTCCCCTCACATCCCCCCAAAACCAGCACCAGCACCAGCACCAGCATCTCACTGTTTCAGTTCTCCTGTGTGCCTCTGCTGCTGGCAGCTAGTTGCTTGCTGCTGACTTATGGACGCCTTCCCTATGTAGCTCCTGGTAGCTCCTGATGACTCTGCTCCTTTCTGCGCCTTGGCTGGTGTTTTCCACCCCCGCTGCCGCCTTCCTGTTGCCGCAGATCTCTTTTTGGCCTTATGTGGTGCGGTTCAAAGCAGGAGCTGCAGTCCTGGACTGAATACCGCGGGAACCGGACTGCGCGGCTCGCATTTCCATGGCAGCGGCGGTAGCACACTGCAGAGCGGGAGGGCAGGTGGCGCTGGCGAGCGGTACTGGGTACTCTGGCTTGGGTTCGGCTCAGCACGTTCTCACCGCTCTGGGCTCTGTGCTCAGCACTCCGCTCTCTGTCTTCCAAGCACACTCTCACCTTATCTATGAATTACAGACATAAACTATTACATTTCAAATTCTTACAGAGATTATATCAAACCTTTGATAAACTGCACATGACACATGCCTCCATAGCACACACATCCAGTCAATCACATAACCCAGGCAGACTTCATGCATCTAACCTGGCAATGTTCTCATTGAACAGTTGAGTTCACCATTGTTCCTACGCAGTTCAATTTATATATGTGTCCTTTGGCTGATATGGTTCGTCATTTGAGATTTCTATGATCTCATATGCAGACGGTACGCTCTGGGTTTATACCCTCTCTCATAAGCAGGATCCCTGATCCATGGCCTTAGTCCCCTGTTTAGAGACTGTGGCCAACTGGATGAACAATTCTGCCCTGAAAGTGAACTGGGGTCAGAAGGAACATATGATTCTTAGGACCTCCCCAAACCCTCAGGAAGACCTGGGATGGCCAAGTTTCCTAGGATCTCCTCCTTCTCTCAAGCCAGCCATAAAATTTCTAGGCTTCTGGTTAGACCAATCACTGACCATGGAAACCCAGGCTACAGAACTAGCTGCAACATGTTACAGCATCATCAGGACTCTCAGGAAAATTATTTACGTTCTCCCTCTTTCCTCTAAAAGAATGGTGGTCCAGACATTGATATTAGCTCTATATACAAAATCCTGTGGTCTATTACAATAGTTAGAAAGTGTGGAGACCCACTACTGACTAGTTTGCAAAATAACAAGATGAGATTTAGAACTGAGCCAGTGACTATGCCCCACAGACCTAACTGTGGGCATTTCCCTTTTCAGGACAAAATCCTGCACTTTCCATAGGCGACATGCTTCATCATATGGGCCTCTCCTCCCAGAGGAAAAACCTAGTTCCCCTGGGGGCTACAACCCTCTCTCTGAGAGAGAGGAGCTCAGGGATGTTTTGTATGTTTAACACGATATCCTAAATTCACATGTGAAGACATAATAGTGTGAGTGAGGGCGCAGCGCAAAAGAAAACAAAACTGTGAGGATAGTGAAGTTAAAACTAGCTCAAGAGCAAAAAACAAGGGAGACTTTTAATGGGAATTGTTCTTTGCTAGGATTAAAACTACAGTGCACCAGCGGTATGGATTTAAATTGTGATGGTGGAGTGAGAAAAATTGGTCAATTTATTTCAGCCAAATACCTTATGGGTAGGTGTGGCTTTCATCAGGACCTAAGGTGCTGCTGCTAAGTGAATGTGAGTGTATCAACACAAAAAAGGATACAAAGACAGAAGACTTCTTAATGTCCTATATATTCATAAGGAAAATTACCTACAATCAAAAGAAATATCAGGACATGGTTAAGTCAGTGATTGTAGGTGTGCCAAAACAACTAGTTCAGTTCAGAAAATCAAAATGGAACACTTACCCAGAATTACTGGGTAAGTAATCACACCTCTCCCTGGTGACAGCTCAGGAAGGGAGCACCGCTCTGAAAAAACGGTGTTAAACAATTTTTTAGAAATGTATGTCTTTTCATAATAGGCGGTGTATGGCAAACATGTCAATAGCCCTGAAAAGCATGTATTCAAGGAGCCAATCAAAAAAGGGAGACTGTAGACGGTTGATGGACAGGAACAGTTAACTGTTGTCTGGTATACTAAAAGTACAGCAAAAAGACTCAGAGTCATGGATGGAATCTTAGACTACTAAGTCATGAATTAAGACTTGCAACCATTATCATGTGATCAAGGTGAGTTTGTCTATATAATTACCCAAAAACGTGTCAGTAAATCATTAACACAACACGATATTCCAGCGCTCAGAATGTAACCCATCTGGCAACCTAGAAATAATTTCTATGTGTTGAAAGAGACACCTATCTCTTGGCGAAAACGTGTAAATCTATGAACCTCCACATAGTGTCATTAAACACCCTAGAAAAAGGCATCATAGCAAACATTAAAAAGGCTAACCTGCCCAGGCGGTCGAGCACAGAGACACGAGAACAGTCTTACCTAACGTCGGTATGCCGGCGTAGCTTGAGCCTGTGACCTGGAGGTAATTAAATCCCGGAAAAGGCCTTCTTTTATGCCCCGACACGTGCCAAATGATCACATCAGATTGGGCCGTGGCGATCGCGCATGTGCGAAAAAGGATCACTATATTCACAGGTGCGCACGATGTAATCTAATAGGTCGACGCACCTGCTCCGTTATGCCGGGTGATGCTTAATAGAAAAGACGTAGAATAGGTCTGGAAAGCCGGCCTGTTCTAGTGAAGAGAGAAAACAGACTCAGTCCCACCTCATAGATAACAAGACTCAAAGAGGTCTTAAGCAATCCCGTTATAGTAAGAGTAGTCTCAAGGTACATCTCTATAAAATCGGGCCAAATTTACCTTGATGACACAAGTTCTAGCCCATTTTACTGGAAGGTCTGGTGTGGTAAAGATCTTTAAAAAAATTGATAGTAACAATAGAAAATTTGAGGATGTCTGTCAAAGATACAGATATATATATATATATAAAACAATGCTCATCCTGGCGCAAGCCTGCGCCACCAATTAGTTAAATCAATCGGTCTCAGAAGAAGAACGAAGAGCTGAACCCAGATTCGGTGCTAAACAACAAGGTGTTTATTTATGCATGTTGCTGAGCCTGTCCGCCATTACGCGTTTCAACTGTCTCCACAGTCTTGATCACATGGTAAGGTCACATTACCAACATTGGATTTAAATAATTAACACAAACGGCGGACTCAACATTACCGCCTCCCACTAAGCATTCATTAGGCTTTTCAACATGGAAACAGAAAGAAGACTACGAATGAGTATCCACAGTCTATATATTCAAAAAGATTAAACTCTCAGTGAGTATTTACATTTGCTCATAAGTATTTTAAAAAAATGTGCAAAGTATACCTATGGTATAAGACATATATACATATTTACATATTTACATTAAATAAATAAATATATGTTATAATCACTAAAAACATTTAGTTGATGTTAATAGTTAAAATCTCAAATTGTTTCCAAAGGAAAAGCCTGCAAGACTATATTTACCCCCTGTGGGGTTATAATAAAGTGCTTAGTGCAAATTCACATTCTGTGGACAATGTAAACATTATGCAACATTAAAATCCAATGTAAATGGTATAGAGCAGCAATCATAGCATAGTGCAAATAATTCGAAAAAGTGAAAGTGCTATTTTTTAGTGCAAAATTCATACAATTAAAAACATTCATTGTTGTCCCAAGAAAACATTAATTACAAAAAACTATAGTAGGAGCCCCTACTAAAGCAATTGAATCCTGAAATTGAATTGTATACTATGTATAAAATAAACCAACAGTAATAGACCGGGGGACCTGCATTAATAGAGAATAAATCATCATACTTAGTGTAAAAAATTAATAACTCTCGATGGTTCCCTAAGTACAGTCTATTGATGGTTTAGTGTTTCTGTTTATAAAGATGTTATTATAAACAGGTATACAAATCCTCGCTGGCATTGAGCCCTCCTGGAGTGCGGCTGTCTAATTCAAGGATATAACGCGTCTCCAGGACCCTAAGAAGTGCATCCCTATTTCCACCCCTTTTCAGGGGCAAGACACTGTCGATGACATAATATGTCAGATGTTTTGGGTCACTATCATGGGTGCTCTCAAAATGGCGAGCTACGGGATACGATTGGTCCTTGGTATTGATTGCTCTTATGTGCTGCAATATCCACCTGTGAGCTGGTAGGCGGGTGCTACCCACATACCGGAGCTCACAGGGGCACTGCAGCACATAGACCGCAAACTCAGTCTTGCAGGTCAGTTGTTTTTTAATGAACTGAGGTTCAGTTTTGAAAGGAGTCATATATTGTTTTCTACTACAACCATATTTACAAGCCTTACAGACTGAGCATTTTTTAAAACCTTTGCTTAGTGCCATAAAGGTTTTGGATGATGGTTGATCCAAATGATTTTTGACCAGTCTGTCGGCCATTGAAATGGATTTTCTGAAGGAAAATTCAGGTTTTCTGCCAACTAGTTCCCCAATAACCGGATCCCTGGTTACCAGGTTCCAATTGCGGCTGAAAATCTTGAGAATTTCCATGTGTTGTCTATTGTAGGTAACTATGACTCTAGATGACTCAGATTTAGTCTTAGTGCAGGAAATAGCTATCTTTGTTCTAGGAACTAGTGCCTGTGCTCTCGTCATATTGATAGAGCGAGCCATGGCCTTGTCCACTGTCTTCAATGAGTATCCCCTAGCAAGGAAGCGAGATTTACTAGCCTCCTGAGCCTTCAAACACTCTTCATCTGAGCTACAAATTCTCCTAATGCGCAGCATTTCCCCGAAAGGGATGCTGCGTATTAGATGTGGGGGATGTTGGCTTGCTGCATGGAGGACAGTGTTGCCAGCAGTAGGCTTTCTGTATAATCTAGTTGCTATTGTTTCAGATTCTATGTAAACTTCCAAATCTAGAAAACATACAGAGGATGTGCTTATGTTAGATGTAAATTCTAGATTTAAATCATTATAATTCAACTGATTGACAAAAAGTTCAGCCTCATTTTGAGTACCCTGCCAGATTAAAAACAGGTCATCAATGTATCGAAGGTACAGGGGGACATGTTCTTCCATCATAATGCGATGTTTCCCCATGAGGACCTGTTCCTCCCACCAACCCATGTGCAAGCACGCTAGGCTGGGAGAGAAACAGGCCCCCATTGCAACCCCTCGGACCTGTTGGTAGACTTGATTGTTGAACAGGAAGTAGTTTTGCTCTAAACAGATTTTAATCATGGAAATAAGCATTGTGTTATGTGCAGAAAAATTAATTGAACGTCTATTAAGAAAATATTTCACCGCTGCTATACCATCATGATGTCGAATTGATGTATATAAAGATGAAACATCTAACGTCATTAATATGCACCCTGACTTCCATGACACATCATTAAGTTTCCTAATAAAATCTGAAGAGTCCTGCACATAAGAATTCAAAGTTTTTACACTGTCCTGCAAAAAGTAGTCTATGTAGGACGACATGTTTTCAGTTGAACTATTAATTGCAGAAATTATCGGACGCCCTGGTGGTTTTTCAATTTGTTTATGTCTTTTTGGAAGTAAGTAAAACGTTGCAATAACCGGGAATTCTTTTTTCAAAAATCCAAATTCATCTTTGGTAATTAAGTTAGAACTCCTCCAAGTAGTCAGTTTGGCATTTTGGTCCTGCCATGCCAATTTTATAGCTCCCAAGTTGCTCTTTTTATAACAGGATTGATACTTGAGTTGTGACTCAGCTTCCTCTGTATACATTTGCCGTGGCCAGAGAACCAAATTTCCGCCTTTATCCGCTTGGCGGACTAAAATGCTGCGGTCTGATTCCAGTTTTTTTATTAATGCGTAGTAACTCTGCTTCATTTTGTTTATCACTATGTGTTTTTTATTTGTGGCTGTATATAGTTTTTTTAGATCTTTTGTGATCAAATCCTGATAGACATCTATGTTGTCGTGAGTTGATATAGGAAGAAATACTGATTTTGGTTTGAAGGGGGTCACACATGTCGCAATATCTATTCTTGAAGTAACAAGAGGCAATTGTCTTTTATGTCCCCACTTCCTCCTGTAAAGCCCATATTTCTTCAAAATCGGTATGATCATCAACATTGAGGAGGGTTGGACTATTTGGAACAATTGGATTTTTCTTCCTTTCAGGTTGTTGTTGGAAGAATTTCTTAAGCTTTAACTTCCTAATGAATCTGAGCATCCATTCTAGTGTCTGCATATTTGAAATTACACGGAGGGCAGTATGATAAACCGAGGCCCAGAATCTTTTTGTCATTTTCGGAGAGTTCAAATGAGGTTAGATTCACTACTGCGCTGGTACTGATCCCTGTTTCTTTGTGTTCTTTTTGTTGCAACGCTTTTTCTGTTGTTGTGGCTGACTTTTGTTATCTGGTTTTCCAGGCCCTGCACTTGCGCCTTTCATTGCGCTTTCTGTTGTTCCTTGTGCGTTTGGCCCGCCAACTGGAAATCTGGGTCTCAAGGTTTCTCGACGATCCTGGCACATTACACTGACTTCTTGTGCCAGGGTCAACTTGGTAAACCCCAATTCCGTATTTCTCATTCCCTCGTTTTCCGATTCACTACCCAGTGAACTAGCATCTGATGAGGAGGGGACAATTGTAGTATGGACTGGCAAATATACAACTGCACGAAAGAGGGGGGAATCGAACTAAAACACTGAGACAATTAGAATCTAAGCTAATCATAAGATTCCGTACCAAACAGCCGGCAGGCCTGAATGGGGATGAAGAACTTTATGTACACTTATGACACCGGACAATGTATCAAGTGTACATGCCGTTTATGCTATAAAGACACGCTGTTAAGTTGAATAATAATAGGTTGAGTGATGGATGACTGCATCAAATGTGAGACCTAACTTGATAAAACTGTGCAACAAGAGCTGCGAAATTGGATCGCGCAATGTGGCTGTGATAAACAGTGGGGACGTAGGGCACTCAGCCCGTAATTGTCCAAGGACAAACAGTCCATAGTTACACACTATGATCCAGGATCATGTACACTGATTCACAATATTTTTGCTCGTGCTTAGCACGATAGCGAGCAGAAAGCAATGTTTTCCCATAACCTCAGGTCGTCAATGAATCGTAGCCAAAGGGACACTTTGGCCATATGATGGTCGTTTTCTTCTCTCCAAGCCACGCTCCTCTCCCACCACCCCATCATGAGATTAGCGTAGCTTGGAGAGAAGGAAACTCCCATCGCTGTTCCACAGCGCTGTTTGTAGATGGTCTTATTGAAAAGGAATACGTTGTTATGTAGACACATTGAGATCATTTCCATTATCATTTTGGAGTGTTCTCTTTGATTGATAGGTTGTTGATCCAAAAAATATTTGATTGCCTGTAGCCCAATGTTATGGCTGATTGATGTATACAAGGATACAACATCGATTGTGACAAGTAGATAGTTTGATTGCCATTCTGTGTTCATTAAGGTACGTAGGAAATCACCCGTGCCCTTGATGTAGGAGCTTAACGTAGGTACAATCGGGGCTATAAAATGATCCACATAGCTTGACACATTTTCGTAGAGACTACCACAGCTAGAAATTATGGGCCGTCCTGGTGGTTTGTTCAGGGTTTTATGCACTTTAGGTAGGAAGTAAATGGTTGGGGTGATTGGTCCTCAACCATTAGGAATTTCCTTTCCACTTTCTATATCAACCCTTTTTGTTGCCAACCATTTAGTGTCATTTCTAGATCACTTTTCATTTCGTCTGTGGGGTTTCTTGCGAGAATGGTGTAGCTGTCAGTGTTGTTCAGTTGACGCATTGCTTCTTCCACATAATACTCCTTCTCCATTACAACAATGTTTCCGCCTTTGTCTGCGGGTTTTATCTCGATTTTGATGTTGTTTTTGAGACTTTGTATTGCCATTCATTCACCTTTGGTTAGGTTTTCTTTGCTGTTTTTGTTGTAGTTTTTCGGCATATCTTCAATTTCACTCACCACCAGATCATAGAAGGTGTCTATCTTATTGCCTGGGTGGAGAATAGGGCAAAATTTGGATTTGTTTTTTAAGTCCGTGGCTTGGCGGTCATCTATTATTATTATTATTATTATATTTCTTATATAGCGCCAGAATCGACCCCCGAAGGGGTATCTCCGCGCTTGCCTTGGGTACCCGTCCTGGCTTTTCCCTGTGAGATAGCCCCTACAGGGCATCCCCAAGGTGAAAGCCAGGCATCCCGCCGCGGGGGGCCGTTGTGGAGATTAAGCAAGCTTAATGCCCAGAGTTGCAGAGTGTGAACCCATGATTAGGTCAGGCACCGAAGCGAGAATTATCGAGTCCATGGACATTTGAGCTCAAGACCCTGCCGCGTCGGGAATTGAACCCTGGCCCCGGATCTGACCTCTGCTTCCGGGTCTGCCTGCTCTAACCAGTGAGCCACACTTCTCCACGGTTATGCAGTCCATAGTTACACACTATGATCCAGGATCAGGTACACTGATTCACGATCTTTTTGCTCGTGCTTAGCACGATAGCGAGCAGAAAGCAATGTTTTCCCATAATCTCAGGGAACGCTTTCAGTGATGTAACATAACGTACACCCCGCCTGTAATCGCTGCCCCCAAAAACGCAACTCAATTCGAGCTAAACACATGGGACGACTACAAGTCCCAGCATGCACCAGATAATAAGAGTGATATGCACCAGTATAAATACAGGAACCAAAAAGGGACTACTCACAATTACTACCGTGACCAGGAACTACGGTTCGAAACGCGTAGGAGTGTGGCACGCTTTGAATAAATAACTGTGTGAAGATCCAAGAAGTGTGCAGCGTGTTCATTTTTTCGTATATATATATATATATATATATATATATATATATATATATTCACTGAAAAAAACATAGGTTTCACACACGTTATAGTTAGGAATTAGCATTTAAAAAACCTATGTTTTTTTCAGTGAATTTCTAAGGTTTTTAAATGCTAATTAATACTGTTGCAGTGATTCTGCTCCTACACACAACTGTGCATAAAGACTTACGACATCAGTGAATTACTATGTTCCAAACCCCACCTTAGTACCCAAACATCCTAACAGACTAGCAATCAGTGACTCAATGGTTCTTCCTCCTATAGCAAAAACACCAATTATTAATCAACCCACCACATGCGACTTAGGTTACCTCAGATAAGGTAGATAACAAGAGCACTCTTTCATTACATTCTTAATCCAGTCCAAACAAGCACTTAATAAACACACCGGCAACTTTGACATGTTTATTTCTAACAACGTAATCTCATGCCCAGTACCTTACATAATACAATCAAACATATTATCGGAAAGAAAGTTGTCAGCAATTTTACTATTCCATAAAATACAAAGGGAGAAAGCATCCTATAATGCAAAAGGGAAACAGATTTAAAATATGCCTAAATTTCACCCTCCCTACTTAGAAGGTTAGTTTATAACTACAGAAGATCTCACACGACTACATAGGCAGACCCATAACTCTGTTACTCAGCAGTAGGGGATCACATTAAGTTCTACACAAACTGTCAAGATACGAAAGTTCTCAAACTGTGTGTAATCATGCCTGCCCACTTCATTACTAAACGTGCAAGTATAAGAGATGCCACAGCTGCATATCTCTTATGGCTCGAACGTGCGAATGTCATTCCTAATAGCACACACAGCATCCAACATAACCTTGATGTTTCATGCTCTCACTATACACACTAAAGTAGCAAGGCAGTCTACAAATGTAGTAAATCAAATTATTCTCATATGAAGCAAAATACTCACCCTTCTCTAAACAATATTGCAAGTGCGTGTTGTGTGCAAAGCAGAGCAGGAAAACAAAAATGGAGTTTAAGCTTCTAATAAGCCCATTCTAACTTAACACGGTGTGAGTGCAAGGCTCAGCCCACAACACATTTCCATGACCAAAGCACATAATATGAACGTGGGCAAATTACGAACGCACAGTCCAAGCCTAAAAAGAGTCAAGTTTAATTTTGCAAAAAAAATTATTCGATCTTTAATAAAAAGCAATAACTGAATAATAAAGAATAGGTAGAAAAATCAAACAGTCTTATTCCACCAGCGTATAAGCACAGTATGTAGCAACAGCCTCCAACAGGAAGTCATTGTTCTCATCTGAAAACATTTCAGCCATCCAATTCAATAGTGAGAATGAACATATATGTTCCTCAATGACCGGAGCCTCTATCACCATCGGAGGAAAACTCGGGTCATCTTCAATGTAACTGTGTGCCAAGAAGTCATGCGCCGCTGCAAACACATTCCAACGTCCCATTATTCCATGTATCGCTGCTAAGGCCATAATCCCACGGCCAGAACAGAGCAAGTCATGAACCACTAAGGGGCTCATCAGCTGGTCATAATCCGCGTTGGGAGACACCGTACTGCAGAGACACAAATCCAGGGCCCAGTTCAAATCACAGCTCAGGCAATGGAACACAGGTTGAACGCATGTGAAAAAGGAGAATCGAAACGATAATGCATAAATTGCACTCAACGTTGCAAGAGGCAGCGCTCCATAGTAATTAAGCATTCGGTTGCGGACCAGCAACAACCAAGAGATATTGTCGTCGGCTACAAGATGTGCATCCATATTTAACTAAACAAATCAATACAAGCACACCTGCAACTAATGTGAGCATTAAGCACAATTCACCAAAGATGCTGGAAAAAATCGAATGAAAAAACACGGACAAGACACCAAATATAGTTTCTACAGAAGTCACAAGGCCAATGCTTATAACTTTAAAAAAGTAAGCGAACCCCCTACTCGAGGACGCATTAAAGATGGTCTAAATTAGCTCCCTAAAATTCCAGGGCACGTCTGTATTTAATGAAGCATACACTTCTGTGCGGGTGTTTGCTACATGAAGGACAAAGGTTTCTGTAGCAGATATAACAGCGACCTCTTTTTGAGACAATAGCACTCTTATACGACTCATGTGGTTGACTCTTCTTTCAAGGTCAGAATCAACGGCAAGATGGAAACATCCAGCTTCCCAAGCAGAGGAGTAAACACAACTTTTTTATAGCAAACCACATGCTCAGTTACTGTAATCATGTAAGCGATGCCTGTTAACATTGCACAATAAGCCACACAGCTGAATCGGATCTCCAATAAGTGACCACTTCTAACTATTCTCATAGCGCGCCCTGTGCTCTGATTTGACAGTGAGAGAGTGATCGCACCATAGTTTCTACTGATAATCATTCTCAGCATACCCTACGAATACGATACAACTGCGATCATTTTAACACCGGTCCTTGATAATATGCCCCGAATTTGGTAGCGAGCCCTGCATCGGGCATATTATCAACAACATAAAGCGATACATTATCGCCGCTTTTATCGGCAAGGAACTGCCGATAAAGCGGCGATAATGGGCTTGATAATAGGCCCTTGTAAATTCCCATAGCAGCCCAGGTTCTGGTGTTAACCTGGGCTGCTATGGGAATTCACAAGGGCATATTATCAAGGCCATTATCGCTGCTTTATCTGCAGTTTCCTGCCGATAAAACCGGCGATAATGTATCGCCTTATGTTGTTGATAATATGGCCCGAAATTCATTTTATTAATTTAATTCTTTACTTACCTACAATCATCCGGATTACCTTGTTTATCACCCCCAACCCTGCCCCTCCACCGCCCCGCCTGTCCCACCGCAACTCGCTCCATGGGCCGCATCTGGGCTTGATAATACGCCGGAGTTAATTCCCATACAAGCCAATGTTAACACTGGAACATGGGCTTCTATGGGAATTAACAAGGGCGTTTTATCAAGACAATTTTCGCAGTTTTATCGGCAGTTTCCTGCCCATAAAACGTTGATAATTTTAACACCGGTCCTTGATAATATGCCCGTCAGTGCCATATTATCAGTAAAGGGCGATACATTATCGCCACTTTTATCGGCAGGACACTGCTTCATAATAGGCCCTTGTAAATTCCCATAGAAGCCCAGGTTCTAGTGTTAACCTGGGCTTCTATGGCAATTCACAAGGATATATTATCAAGACCATTATCACCACTTTACCAGTAGTTTCCTGCCGATAAAAGCGGCGATAATGTATCGCCCTTTATTAATAATATGGTCCATAATCCCTTGATGTACAGAGACGCACAAACTGATATTAAACACAATAAAATAACAGCATGCATTATAGCAAAACACATTTACTACTATAAAACGTTTAACAACGGACAAATATAGGGGCATATTATCAAGACAGGCGATAACATTATCGCCGCTTTATCTGCAGTTTTCTACCCATAAAGCGGCAATCATATTATCGCCTGTCTTGATATACCCATAATTCCTTAATGTACAAAGATGCACCGCACACACTCCCATACAACTTATCAACTCACCTTTCAAATTGATTTGTAGATTAAGAAGAATACCACTCACACAGTGGATATTCTTGTACAGAATCTCTCTAGTTCCGTGTTTGCAGCAGAACCGTCAAATGGAACATTTTCCCTCTCATTTTACACATACATACATATAAATAACCATTTAAAATCCTGCACACATTAATTCAAAACAAAACACACATTTCTATTGATTTAACATTTAACATTCCAAACCTTTCCAACTGACATAACTTTCCACCCTATCCCCAACAGATCATTGAAAAGTCAACTGGCAACAGAGGTCAAAAGTTCTGCTCCTCAACACATTTAGACTATGCATAAGCACTTACTTATAAGTACCAATAAAGCAAAAACGTCTCATTCCAAGCAACAAATATATAAACACATAAACTGTAAAAGATGTATTTTTCATTCATTTTTCTTGCTAATGTACACTTATGGAACAACTTTCAAAATTCGCACTGTACGTGCACAATAAATATACCGTAAAATAAATAGCATACATGGCTCATTTTTTGCAATCACCGGACACCCCATCCACCAAGCCTCAAATATAACGTGCAAGACCGTAGGTAGAGCCCCAAATCCACCACGGTACCAGCCGGCTCCCTGCATCATTCCGGAGCCGGCATTGCTATTCCTCACAGAGAGCAGCTTACATGCTTACATTCTAATTTTAAACATGATTTCAACAGTTTGTTATACATTTTATAAAATAATATAGTACTGCACACTAAAGCAGAAAAGTCAGCACAATTATGATAGAATACAAAATAGAAAAAAATATATATACTTCTACACTCAACAAACTCGTAACTAGAGTACACAGTTTAATTTAAAAAACACCCTACCACAACTAGTTTTTCAAACGCATTGTACAATAAAATGCGTCACAAAATAGGTTACATACATGGTGACTCATAGAAAAAAGAAGGCCACTCTTACGCTGCCAGGAAAACACAACAAAATTACAAGGCCCAAACTTCCATTGTAGTGATTTCTTAGTTGCAGGTCTAGTTGTCAGATTGACACACACACTCCCTCATGGCTGGTATACACCCACACCACACCCATTCAGTGCATCCGTCACTACACACGTGACCCTATCAATAGAAAAGACGGAGCGCACTTGTTGTATGTCATTTTAGAGTTGTTCCCAAAGCACCGAACAAAGGGCCCACTACCACATGCGTGGCCTCTTTGGTCACTGAGATAGTGGTGCCCGAAGCACTGAGCGGGTGAAGAACCTGCCATGATGATGATGATGGGAGCACGAGTATGTCGTGAGCCATAGAGGTATCAAGACTCAGCAACATCTATGAGACTTCTTTGTTGAAGATCGTGACTACATCATGAAGAAACTCGTTTCCACAAAAGGTGAGCAGTGACACTTGAGTACGCATCAGAAGGAGTCAATGGGTTGTAGCTGACTACATACAAAAATGCGACTTAAACCACGAATACCTTTTATCTATTTCCTCCCGAAAGTACATAAGAACGCTACGTTACCACCAGGGTGTCCGATAGTCTCATCTAGTGGAGGACTATTTCAAAATACATTTTTTTTTGTGGACTTATTTTTATCCAAATATGTAGTTAATCTGAGATCGTACTGCAAAGACAGCTCAGACTTTCTTCGCAGAGTACATGATGTACAGTGGGAGGATGGGTACCTAATGATTGGGTTATACGTCTGCTCCCTGTACACGCGCATTGATCAAGTCAAGGGAGTAGCAGCATGTATGTATTTTCTGAGAAGCAGGCATATTGATTGTTGGGAACAAAAGGAAATACTGGAATCCATGATGATTTTCTTCTTGCAACAGAATATCTTTCTCTTTGAGAAATCTGTGTACAGGCAACAGTCCAGCACGGCAATGGGTACATGTTTGCCCCCAGCCTAGCAAACTTATTCCTAGGCTGGTGGTAGAACAAATTGTGTGGACGAATGGGTTTGAGATGTACACTGATCCCATACTTGTATGGATCAGGTACATTGATGACTTATTCCTTATTTGAAATGGTTCGGAATCCCTGGCTAGGGAATTCATTGCTAAATTGGGGATCAATGATCTGAATCTACAATTTACACATACGATAAGTCCCTGTGATTGTGAGTTTTTAGACATAGTGGTAGAGGTAGTATAAGGAAAGATAACCACCCGTTTGTTTCGTAAGGAGACTGCGGGAAACACAGTGCTGCATGTATGCAGCCAGTCATCACCCTATTCCTCCAACAAAAAGCATACCCTATGGAGAACTCTTAAGGGCCAGTCGAAATTCTAGCACAAATGAAAAATTCCAAAATGAACCGCAAAACATAATAACCCAATTCAGAGAGAGGGGGTATAAGGAAGATGCACTTAAACAGGCAAGTGAAAAAGTCAAAGGTATGACCCAGCAATTGACAACTCCGCCAAAGACAATAGAGGAAGTGCACCGGGCAAGTCAGTGGCACCAAGGATGATCACCCAGTTAAGTAGAGGATCATGGGCACTGCACAATATAATATAAAAGCACTGGAATTTATTGAAAGCAGACCCCATCATAGGAAAACAAGTAGGTACAGGGCCACAGGGGACTTACAAAAGAGCGAGATCATTACATGATCACTTAGTCCATAGTTACCCAGCAGATGACACAAGCACACAATGGCTGAGGGCACCCAATGGGTTTACCACATGTGGAACATGCAAGGCATGTCGGAATGGAAAAAATTGTAAAGAATATGTGGCAGGTACAGGGAAGTTAAAACCATTACGCAGATGATTAATTGTGATAGTGAGTACATTGTCTACGTATTGGAGTGCCCATGTGGCCTCCGTTTCGTAGGCAGCACTAAGCTTTCCCTGGAATTAAGAATTTTGCAGCACCTATGAGCCATTAATAACAAGGACTATATTTATCCTATGCGCGTCACTAAGCGGAATATCATGGCAGTAACCACAGCAGATTAAGATTTTTCGGAATTAACAAAATCCCGAAACATCTACGGAGAGGCGATCAGGAAAAACAATTGAGAATTTTGGAGTCAAGACACATAATTGAGTTAGACTCCAAATCCCCAAAGGGGTTGAAAGGTGGGGAAAAGTTAGCCACACACATAGGTCAGTAACATGCTTCAGTACATGCAGTATCTCGTAATTAGATTTTAATGTAGCGGACACAAGGGATAGACAGAATTATGGTGATCACTAAATGTAATGGGGATGTGGAAGGGCAATGGACTATACCTAGTGATTGGATTCCAAGTTTGGAGTCGAGAGATGGCACTAACCACAATTGTGGAGCCGTACTCTACCACTCAGCTGAGTAGTATCGCAGGGGAGTCATGTGCACATTCTTTCCCACTTTACACAAATACACTTAGATGTCTTAAACATGCACTCATTCACTTTATAATTAATCCTATTTCACATGCAGTGTGAACACAGCCTTATAGCCACATACGGACTGCAGCAGAAATGCGCAAAGGAAATCCGGTCACGGTGCATCATAACTGAAAGGTTGCCCAACCTATCTCCATAATTAATTTAAGAAAAATATGTGGAGGTGTATCGTGTTTGATAAATATGTGACTCTGAGTTTCCTCTGTATTAAAAACCTGATGCCTGCAAATTGTAGATGTCCACAAAAGAAGGGCACTAATAAAGCACCAAATTACGAATAGAAGAAACCAAAGGGCCGAGGTGGACACAGCAGCGATAAGCAGTAACTCTTTCATGGCAATAGACAATTGGGAGAATCACAACGGACACTACGTGTGGGAAACTGTTAGTTTTATTTAATTAATCAATTGTTTATATTACAAATAACTGATGGTAAAAATGAACTGAGTATAGTACAAATTATCAAATGTGGATAGGCACAAAATGTTAGTACTCCGATATGTTTAGTGATGTATACCATTATCATTGCAAAGATTTTCTCAATGTCTATGAACTGTAAGGGCTATTTCTAAGGGCGGTGGAAGTACGGGAAGTGACTTGACAAAGGCAAACGCCAAAACGGGTCGTTCTTGAAAGTTTTGGTGCACAATAAATCCATTGTACAGTTTCCTGGTGTGCCGCTTCTTCATTTTTCCAGTGGGGAGAGGATTAAGTAAAATACAATATATATTTATCTCTCAAGAAAGTGTTCAAATGGATGCCCAGTTCTTATGGAGTAAACTAATGACATTTATGTGCATGCTCTGAATGATAAAGCACTCAATTACTGCTTAAGCAGTTAGATGACTTTGAGGTGGACTGAGCAAGCCAAACTACAGTAGCACCCACGGAATCTTATCGTGCAGACCTACAGCATATGTCTGTAATTTGTGAGCCTACAATTGTCCCTGCATGAACAGAGAAGTTGTTACTGTGTGTATATCATAGCATGATCATATCAAGCAAAAGGGAAGGGTAACTGGATAAAGGAACCACGAATACAATTAAATACGAAAAAACTCTATTTCATTTAATAAATGTTCATATTAAAACAAAATGTACATCAATGTCAATATTCCATAAAATTCAATAAAAAACAAGAAATAACAGATTGTACAGAATTGACCAAAAATAATCATATATTAAAAAGACCATAAAGTGGCAATCAATGCCAGGAAAGCATTGATTGCCACTTTATGGTCGAAGACATCCTGCACCTAATGGTACTTTTATCTTCCAAGATACGAACTTTGATCCTGCGTGTGGACATACCCACATATTGAAGAGAACAGAGGCAAGTGATCAAATATATCAGATTGTCACTATTACAATTGATGTGAGACTTGAGGACCCACGGCCTCGATGTTCCAATGTCAATTTCGGTGGTAGCAGACGTGTAGGAACATGCCGCACATGAACCACATGGAAAATGGCCTTGTATCGGAGATAAGCCTCAAAGGGTACTCTGTGATTCCTTACTATTGTTGCATGGCCGAGTGTGAACCAAGCGATCTTTGAGATTACTACTACCCTTGAATGCAAATAAGGGGTGTGGTAATGAAACATTGCCAATGTTTAGAATTTTCCAGCTGGATAAAATGCTCTTTTTGACTTTGTTAGCAAAAATGCAAAAGGTGTGGACACGTCAATCTGTTGGTTGCTTCTTTTGGAGTATTTGGTTCGAGTAAGACTGCCCGATTGTTATTGGAGGCCCACTTTAGAGATTTCTTCACTAGTCTTTTGGGATACTGCCTGTCCTGTAGTTGGTTTGACAGGTTACGGGCATGTTACTGATACTTCATAGTGGATGAACAGTTCCTTCTTATGCGTAAAAATTGACCAAACGGTAGTATATCACGTAAAGATTGAGGGCGAAAACTACCGTACATCAAGAGTGAATTCTTCGCCATTGGTTTTCTGAACAGTTCAGTGCTGAGCGCTCCCTCATACGGTGAGATCAAGATGTCCAAAAAGGGCAGATGAGCCTTACTGTATTCACAGGTAAAGTTCAAAAATGCATTACAGTTGTTAAGCCAGGTCTTAAACTCCTTGATGGTCGCCGATGTTCCTCGCCAGACAACAAAAACATTGTCAATATACCTTTTCCCTATGCATATATTGTCCGTAAATGGGTTGTTGATATTGAAGATGTTCTCCTGTTCAAACACGTAAACATAAAGATTGGCCAGGCTGGGAGCAAAAATGCTCCCCATTGAAGTGCCAGACACTTGCAGGAACAATTTCTCCTCAAACTTAAAGACGGTCTCTTTCATAGCCAATCTGGCACATTTGATGATAAAAGATACTGGTGTGATGGAATCTGGAGGGTCTAAATGGCAGAAAGAGTTTCATCCTGTGGAATGCACGTATAAAGTGACTCCACGTCGAAAGAGACAAGGTTGTCTGTCTCGATATGAAAAGTGAGATCATCAAACAGTGTCAGAACATCTTTCGTGACTTTCAAGTAAGTAAGCATTTGGACTACAAAGGGCCATAAAAAGTGATCCGAAAAGGAGGACAAAGGTTCAAGTAACGAATCCAATCCAGAAATGATTGGGCCACCGGGAGGAGGTCTTTGGCTCCTATCACTTTAGGAAGAGTGTAAAAGTAAGGAACTAAAGGATATGTCTTAACCAAATACAAGGCTTCATGGGTGGTAATCCAGTTGTTAGTGTGTGCTTTTTCTACAAGAATCTTAATCTCTTGCTGCAACCTCTTGGTAGGGTCCTGAAAAGGAAAATGCCCACAGTTAGGTCTGTGGGGCATAGTCACTGGTTCAGTTCTAAATCTCATCTTCTTATTTTGCAAACTAGTCAGGAGTGGGTCTCCACACTTTCTAACTATCATAATAGACCCCAGGATTTCGTACAGTTTATAGTTCTAGTGTTGGGGAATAAATCCTGTGAGGTCTCAAAACTTTCCCTAAGACCCTTCGGCTTTGAACCGCATACATTTTTGTAATTGATTTTATCTCACTTAGACTATAGAAAGTTTTAGGAGAACCAAAATCTGAGGTAAGGAAACCGCAGGTTGTATAGAGTTTGACTGCTTGGCTGCTCTATATTATTCCCATACCAAAGGGGATGATGGATGGAGCGTTTGAGCAAATAAAACACTCACCCCCAGTCAACTGATCTGGTTTGAAACCATCACCATTCTTTAGCTCACTCCACCACCCCAGTTCAGACATGGCCATATGCAAATAAGTCTGACCCTGTGCCTCATGGGAACAGTTCAGCCGGAACTGCCAAGCCATGTCTTCCCTGGAGCGGAAACAAGCATACTGGGACCGGTTTCAGATTCATAATCCTCATCAGCCAGGCTATCTTGAATCCAGTTGTAAAGTGCCCCCCTGCCCTCAGCACAGCGGGGGAATCGGCCTCGCAGTGAAGGGGTTAATTGCAGGTCACTGCCAAAACACAGTTCGGAACTGTTTATACCTTTAAAAGATAAGCAACCAAGGTAGCGTTTATTACTGAGACATGCCTAAGAGAAGATTCACTGCAAGATGTTGCAGTGTCTCTCCCACAAGTTTATGTGATCGCAAGGTGCGATCGTGAAGAGAAAAGGGGCAGTGGTAGCCATAATCTTTAAAGACAGGCTAAAAGCAGAATTCACATCCATAAAGATTCCTGGGAGTGAAAATCTGTTCTCACTCAAGCTTTCTTCCACATTTACCTTTTCATGTATATTGACATATTGCTCCCCAGGCCCAGCCACCAAATTCACCCAAGCATTATTGGAGTTAGTAGCAGAGCATAGCCTATAGATAGCCAATGTCACACTACCGGAAGATCTAAAATTACACTTTGAAAACAACAGCTGTGAAAGTGTTTAGAATATAATTCAACAGCTGGCAGTCATCCAGATGATTCAACTTGTGAGACACCCTACCCATAGATTGGGCCATCTATTGGATCCCATCTTTTCTATTATTAGTGGTATGACAACAGACGTTCCCATCCTAATATATTGGTCGGACCACACTAGAAGGGGATATTGTAGATAGGTAAAGCAATTTTGAGAGAGCGCCATGTTATTTTTGAAATTGTAGGGGTGCATTATAATCTTGAGTAGTCAGCACCCACATATTTAGAGGACCTTTTCTAATGTTGTTTAGAAATGTAACAGTAGACCGGGATCAGTGCAATATGAGGTGGAGTGTTTATTAATCATAAATTAATGTAGTGCCTTAATTAGAAAATGTGTTGCTGCATAACGTGGAAATATAATCAAATGTGAAATGTTGTGTTAACAATGATGTGCTTTAATGAAATAATACATGTGTTTATTAATGAGTGGATTAACATAGAGTTAAATGAGAAAATATTGATTGCAGAATTAACGTATAAATGATGAAATGTAATGTCATGTCGTGTTAAAAATGCATTTAAAAGTGCAAAGGCCTGGGACATGTTGAAGCCAGTAGAGGCCCAACTATATTTTTCCTTGGTTAGCCTTAGTCGGAAAGAAATGATTTCTCTTGCCTGGGAAAGGCTGTCCTCAGCAAATATTAAAATTGTAATTTTGAATGTTACAAGGATGGTCTCACATATTCCAGCTTGCAGAGGCAAGGCCACAAGGCTCGTTAGGTAGAAAATGCCATTGTTTGGAAGTCGGGATAGTAGGCGCGAGCGCAGAGATGCTGCCAAAGAATTTGGGAGTGCAACATTCAGAGGAGAAGGTGCCTGGGACCCAAGGACACTCCAACGGACGCTGGATGGAGAGGTGCCATAGTGGAAAACTCAGTGGAGTTACACCTGCCAGTGGGACGTGTCTGAAGGCTTTGCGACTGTTTTTGGGGTTTTGTATTAGGGACAGCGCCCGAGGGTGGAGAGTCAGTCTGGAGCAGAGAACAGAGAGTAGACAAAAGTCTAGTAGTTAGGAAGTGGGCTTGGGAAAGGCAAGATGTAGATCGTTGTGAACTTGAGGCAGAGTAAGGTGTAGCAAGGAGCATCTTAGAACGAGCTCAGTATTTGAAGTCACCTGTTGGAAGTGAATGTACTTCTTAGGAAGTCTTTACAGCTGGCACCTTTTTCTCTCACTTGGGAGGTATGTTAAGTAGGAATGTCACCTTAGAGGTAGAGTAGGGACAGCCTAACGGAAATTCTTTCCTTTTTGTAAATGCAGTCCAGATTTTCGACATTGTCAGTAATGGTATGTTTAATATTGCTTGAATTAACCTTGGTTTTTATTCTGAGTCGTTTGAGACTCTTGCGTAGAATTACCTTTGTATTAGTGCCAGTCTATTTCCTGAATCTCTAGCTGAGATGTTTTATATTCAATTATTATTGGCTTTGTAATAAATCTTCAAAACTTCAGTTCGTAGTCAGTGGTCCTTTTAGTCTAATTGAATTTGGATCGCAAATTTGATTGAGATATGAATCAGAAAATTTTTCCTTTACGCTTCTAGGACAGGGAAAAAAGATCTAGTCGACCAGACCTGGGATTCTAGAGATTGGTAAAGAAAATCTAGATGAGAATCCCAGCTTCCCCAACTTTGAGGACTGGCTCCACAGCTCTCTGAATGCTCTGGCCTCCATTAAATTAAAGGGGTACAGGCCCCCAAGAGGACGCACCTCTTGGTTCTCATCTAAACTCAATGATTTAATAAAAGAACCTAAAAAACTAGAAAGAGCTTAGAGGAAAATGAATGATGGGCCCAGTAAGGCATCATACAAGATAGCCATGAAAAGATACCAATACGCGATAAGAGAAGCAAGAGTCTCTTATTTCAGTGCTAAAATAAACAATATTCTTCTCTTCTACCCAAAGATGCTACTCTTTACATATTCTCTGCTGCAGCAAACACTGGAATAATAACAAACTGCTGACCTTCCCATCCATCAACAATGAGGCCATTGAGGAAATTATTAGAACAATCAAATCTCTCTGCTCAACCCAGCCCCATCTCATATATTTAGGAAAGGAGGAAACATGATCCTGTCTAGATTGATGGACATTTTTAACTAATCACTGGAAAGCGGTACTGTTCCCTCTGCATAGAAACACTCCAGGGTAAGACCTCTTCTGAATAAGCCTTCGGCAGATCACATTTAAGGTTAAGAAATACAAACCTATGCCCATCATTCCAGGGGTTAGCAGGGCTCTGGAGGAGTATGTTAATAACCACCTATCTCCTTTTTTGGAGGCACATGTCATCCTACACCTGATCTAAATGGTTTTAGGGCTGGAAACAGCACCGAAACTGCTCTAGGAGCTGCCAAAGAAGACCTACAAGCAATTTGAAACCAAGGTGGCTCAGCAGCCTTTATTCTGTTGGATTGGACCGCAGCCTTTGACACAGTATCACACCCTATCTAAATTGAAAGGGTGGAAGAAGTAAAAATTGTGGGAGACGCTCTTAAATGGATCACCATATTTCTTGAAAACAGGGGTTTTTAGGTACCTGAGCAATCTTTATTCTCGACAACCTACTCCTTAAAGTGTGGGGTACCACAAGGCTATATGTGCTTCCACTGGCGGAGATAGTGCAAGCACATGGTCTTGCATTGGTCTCCTAAGCAGATGACACACAGATAGTCATCTCACTCACCTCGGACACTAACAAAAGCTCCAATCAATTAAACGCCTGCTTGAAACAGGTAACAAACTGGAGGTCCACCAGCTGCTTGAAACTGAACGGGCAAAAAACAGAAGTTATAGTTGTAGGTAACAACACCTTTAGCTGGATGGGACTCAGCTGGCCTAATTGCCTCAGTTCACTTCCCTCCCCTTTCGCCGCTGTCAAGACCCTTTGGTTTTGGATTGATGAAAAGCTTTCCATGGAGGTTCAGCCAAGAAACTTGGTGCTATTTTATTTTATATTTCTGCTTTTTGGACTTTTATATTTTATATAGGTGCTATTTGGACTTCTAGGAATCCTGAGAAAATTGTTGAGTTGGACCTCTGCACCACTGTGTAGAGTGGTTGTGCAGGGACTGGATAACTGACGCCTGGACTACGGCAACTCCCTCTATCTAGGCAACCCCAAGCATGTGAGGAGGCAGTTTCAAGTAGTCCAGAATGCTGCCACTCAGGTTCTCCACAAACTTCCTAAGCACCAGTCAGTGGCGCCAGAGTTAGCTGTCTTGCACTGGTTACCCGTTCAGAAGATAATCCATTTCAAAACACTCTTTCTTGTCCATTGTGCCATTCACAGGAAGGGCCCTCAGCTAATTCAGCCTCTGGTGACTCCATATGTTCCAAGAAGACCACTATGCTCCAGGGGTAATAAATTACTGCAGGTGCTTACGTTCAAGAGAGCAAGATGCGGAGCTAGTTCCTTTTCCTATCTTGCTCCCAAGCTCTGGAACGTTCTTACAGTATATATTAGACTGGACGCATTACAACTAAGCTTCAAAAAGCAGTTGAAAACCTTCCTATTCTAGTTCTGCATTGGGCATGCAAGCTGTCCTGTTGGTTAATGTTTGTTATCGGCACTGGGATGCCCATTGGGTAGCCAATCGCTCTTTAAATACCGAAGAACAGAATAGAATAGAAATACTAGCCAGACCAGAGATATATGAGTTCCATTTCAATCATACTTGACACAAATGGACTACTCGGAGTTGTGATATGATAAATGTTTCATCTGTTAATGTTAGCTATGTTCCTTGAAGATGGCGTAAGCTGTATTGAAAACATTGTGGGTATTAACTTAGTTTCATGTAGCAGCTGCACCTCCTGGTGTTACTTGCTATAACACTTAGATATGTCCTGTCTTTTTTATTTTATTTTTTTTCTGTATTGTGTTATTAGTATATTAAGTTGAAAAATACATTTAAAAAGTGACTTTCCATCTTGGTATGTCAGAGTGTTGTGTAGGTCCCACTTATCCATAGGATCTGCAGGGTTCTTGGTCAACATAAACTTTGGGTGAGGTGCCTAGAATTATTCCAGGCACCCCCGCAGGATATGTTGTCCTAGAGACCAGTTACACTGCAGTGCCGCCATAAGCCCCCTAACCCTACCAGGGATTGAATGGTTTCTGGTAACCACTGAACAGGACAACACTGACCCCTCAGGGATGTGGTACCAGATCAGAACATTTTGCTGTGCCACTCATGCTTTCTTGTGCTCTGAGAAACATACAGAGAATACGCAGGTGTATTCTTTCATTATACTTATTTAACCAACATTATTCTTGTATAGAATACATGTGCTGTGATAATCAATAGACAGAAGCAAATGAAAGTGCTTACAAGCACCAAAAGAGTGATTAGTAGATATAGTTCAACCATGGTGCTAAAGCTGTGTATATATGCAGGCATATAAACAAGCCAGTAATCAGTGGTACTCCTACTATGCAAACCCTACTTAAGTGTGCCTAGAGCGTGTGTAGCTGTGAGGCCAAGAATCCCCCAAGGGATAATTCCACACCATTTCCTGGTGGGAGAGAATGTAGGAGTAGTCTTGGCCACTAATTGGACACCCCCTCACCCTTGATGTCAGACCTCTACATGGTAAAGTTTCAGCATGCAGGAACCCTCAGTGTCAACTGAAGTGCCTCCTCTACTTATCTTTTTTGGATGCTCAATATTTATAATAGAAAACATCCTTGTGATGTACGTATAGATTAGCAATGTTATGGAAATGTAGATAGCCCTGTCGCACTGTGAATGAAGATAGAATGACATTTGTACATTGTGCGTAAAAAGACCTTGTATATGGTGTTCGAGGCATTGTGATAATCTTATGTGAAGCTAGATGTGTAAACAGAAGTCATTTCGGAGAAACTAGTCCAACATTGTCACGCATGCATATATTTTCAAAAGGCCACAACAGAAATGTTATTGTCCAAAATTAGGACAATGTAAAAAAATGTGCAGCTTTGTTACTTGGGCCTAACAAGTGTACATAACACCCACTCCTCATACTAAGGGTCAATATATATATATTACCTACTGGCAGTCGCCAGTAGGTAGTTATAGCTAAAACCTAGTTTCCATAGGAAATCCGCAACATTCTATTTGGAATAACATTGGTGCCAGTGGACGAATCTTCGCGAATTTCTGCAAGAAAATGGACTGCTCCGCTCCGCTCCTTCCCTGAAAGTTTGGGGGTGATTTGTGAAGTGGGGGCCAAGAAAAAAAGGAAATCCCAAAAAATGTTTTCCCCATGCAATTTTCCATAGGACCTTTAGCACCTGAAATGGCCGACGATCAGTGGAAGGTTCCATAAGGAGGTTAGAGTTGGATCTTCTTGGGTTGGTAAGAGAGATCGTACTACATAATCTTTTACACTTTTCGCTTTTTTGAAGGCATGTAGTGGTGTGTTCTTTTGGTTCACATCGTCTGCAATCAATTCCCAATGTTGGTTCACAATACGCTTTATTCTATTGCTTCTAGTTGAGAATGTTGTCACACAAACAATTCTATCTTGTTGTTGATCAGTTCTGTCTCTAGGAGTTAGCTGGTTTGATGATAACCTCATTATTTCGAGCAAGAGATTGAAGTGCAGCCCTCTCATTTCTGCTTATGTTGTACTTTGTATAGGACTTTTATTGCAGTGTTTTTTGCACATCTCTCCATACCACAGCTTCGTATGCCAGGATCTTATGTGACATAGCAGTGGATGGAGGAACAAAGGTGGCCATTTCAGGTGTGGACAATGTAAGGCCTGCAACACTACTATACAAACCAAGGAATTCGAACACAACCAACGGAAAGTCCAGCTCATATCTCATAGCAACTGTAACACCTCCAATATAATCTACGCGATAATATGTCCATGCAATCTGATATATATTGGGAAAACTCAGCAGAGGGCTAAAATGAGAATCCTCCAACATATGAGTTGGATTAGATGCGAGGTGCATGGTGCACCAATGTTGACCATTTCAAATCAGCTGCGCATCCCCCTGAGATCCTCAAATGGGTTGTGCTAGAGAAGGCAATCTTAGGACCCAGAGGGGGCAATGTCATCAGTATTCTCAACACACAAGAGCTAAAGTGGATGCTTTTCTTTGATTCCATTCAAAATGGCCTAAATGAACATGACAGCTCTTTTTCACAATTAGCGACTTTGCCCTAATTCCACTCTAGGGTAATTCTGCTCGGGACACTAGTCAGTAGGTCTGCCTTATCCACACCATCATGATAGGTACGCCATATTAATATATGTACACATGTCTCCTAATATGCTGCCTGAAGGTATCCCATGACTGGTAAATAATGCTCACGATCTTGTATATTCATTGTGAATGGTTTGATTAACAAGTCGCATTTTGATTCATGATGAAATGTTCCTTGTTCGGCAGTGGTCTTTACCGTCATGCGACAGGTACACCACAATGTTCAGACAATATATAGCACCAATCAGTTACTCCAATGGTCTATTGGAGTGATTGATTGTTCGCATTTTGATTCATGATAAATTGTTCCTTGCTTTGCAGTGGTCTTTACCGTCATGCGACAGCTACACCACAATGTTCAGACAATATACAGTACCAACCGATCACTCCCATGGTCAATCTCCCCAAAATTCGTTTGTTGGTCGAGATTAACCCAGAATGTAATACAATAGCAGTTCATCACTCGGTTGAAATTCAATGATACCTTTGAACTTTCTGATCAATATACAATGTTTTGAACTTCTCCGATGTGTATTCATCTGCCCTTCGCCCCCGAGTAACTCTTTCCCCATCGGCAATCTTTTTACGATATGTACACGCTTGGTGGTGATCACGTGACTAGGTTGCCATAGTTACCGCCCCAGCAGGAAACTCAGATCGCCATTTCCAGACGCAAGCTGATGAGAAGCACCGATTCAATCTGCCTTCGGTGAGTTGCGTAATGAGACGACCTATATGGCATTCTAGCACTCACACTCAGGTTTACAAGACGGTGTCTTATTTATTTCTCTTCAGATGGTGCCTGTATTGCCGTGTTTCTTTCTTTAAATTACAAACGGACCGGGATTGATTCAGCCATAAGTCTGCCTTCGGGTAAGCCCGTTTTCTCCTTAAACCCGACGTCACGATTTCGCTATTGTTCCTTGATTTCGAGTCATTAAATCCCACCTTTCCTCCTCAGACTCCGTATCCCGACCTTGTGCCCTGACTCGTTTCCACCGTGATTGCCCATCCTTAATGTGAGTCAATGTCTCCTTCACATGTATTAATTACTAGATTCATATTTGTCACTCATATCTAATCAGTATTGTAACTAATGATATGCCCGTTCCTTTAATCTTAGACCTGAGGGCCTTTCAGCATCGGCATATCATGTAAGTGTTTTTCTAGTCAGTTTATGTTAAATGATACAACTTAATGATAGCTATTATCCTCCAATATTTTCTAAATTTCCTTTATCATAGGATCCGATGTTAACATGATATGAAGTATCCCACCTTTCCAACTTTCAATTTGAAGACGAGCATCAATTAAATTGGTATGCTTTGTCCATAATAGTGTGCTATATAGTTGCTCATACTGTGACTCCATGCACGAGGTAAATTTAAATTCAATTATTGATATGTATTAAATAGGTTGCCTGCCCCTACCCTGTCCTGATGAAGACCCCGAAGCAAGGGTACAACTAATTCCTGCAACATTTAGAGGGTCGAAACTTCGACAACTGTCCTATATTTTTCAGCTTCACCCCATCATTTAACCATTTAATGTGTTATGTGAAGTATGATACCAATTAAGTGATGTATTGAACCCATGGTCTTCTGTTGGTTTATATCTAAATTTACATACAAGTGCGGTTGCACCATTTGGTTGTTTTTATTGTCACTATTCACTATTCACACTATCCTCATTTCATCACTCCCCCTTCCCCTTGGGGCACTTTACAGTCTTTGAATGTTTATTTAAAGACATGATATTTAATATATACCTACATTGAGAATAAATACAGTGTAGCTCTATCGAATGCTTCTCTATTTCTATTATTTTGTGTGAATTGATTGATAATTGCTGGGACCCCCTTTTTCTCAGTACAGATATTTTTGAAAAGGCATTGTGTGGTATACTGCTCTCTTCTCTGTCTAGTCCTATCTCTGTGTTCTGTACTCTGCTGCTCAGCCGGTGTAAGTGATGTTACAGAATGTTCCCTGTGTGTATGTTTGAATGGATTTGTCGATTTCTGTATGTGGGCTGAGCAGCAAGAATGCTGCTCCTGGTGCGGCTGATTTTCCTGATACTACTTTCAATACTACAACAAAAATCTCATCCTCAAATGCTCCTGTCCTGATTGAACTAAACAATAAATCTACCATTTAGCTAAAACTACATCTTAGTCTACCTCCTTTCTTTGGATTCCACACGGGCGACGAGTGGAAAAGGACTCACTTGGGACAAAAAGGACCTTAATGTAATTAAAAGAGGAGTTATCATTACTACTAAGTGAAGAAGAGACAGTAAGTGTAATTTTAAAAGAGCCTATTTGAAGCCTTTCAGTTTTCTCAGAGAATCAAAGTGTATGTCGCAAACATTTATCAAAGGCCATAACCTCTCTAAATGTGCGGGCAGGTGGAAACAGTACTTGTGTGCCACAAATGATTATGGAATTAACCGTTACCAGATAAGCGAAGCCCAGTTCCATTCCAAAGCAACCTTGATAATTCAGCATAAAATAGCTCCCATTCGAGAGCAGATTGAAGACCGGATGAATCATGGCAGCTAGAGAACCCTTCAGATAACAGTACAATTTTGCAACTGAAGCATTGCATGCCCCGTGAAGTGAAAAGGACCTGCCTAAAGCATCCACATAGTTGGAACTACTAAGGAAAACTTCCATGCCCTCATTCCTGCATCTAAACCTGAAAGGTAATTTCCAGTGTTCATGTGCATACCCTTCCCCTAGCACTTCATATCTGTCTACTTGTTGGTATTGTAGACAATATTGGAATTGGAAAGTCGTGACTTGTAGGGTGATGCAACCATGGAATATCCAGTCTGTGGATGGTGTGTCAGCCATGGTGAAAGGTAATTGTCTAATTTTTCAATGTGCAAAATGGTATATTTCACATCTCTTCTTGCCATTAATATCTGTCTCTCAGTTAGTTCGTATGCAGAAAAAAGATTTGTGCTGTTGATATAACTCCATAGTGCGTGGCCTGAACGTAATGTTTGCAACGTCCAGCTTAATAATACACTGGACCATAGTTGTGATTGTCCATGTTGTAAAATTAACATATCTTGCTGGATTATGTTAATTACAGAAGATAGTATGTTACCCAGTGAATACATTCTGGATGTTAACGTGGTCATAACATTGTCAACCACAGCCAAAGCCTTTTCTAAATCAAACCTATTAATCTCGCACAGTCTGTCAGCAGCTTCCTGTTGAGAAACTTTCCACTGCTCATTGTATATTGCATACAAGAAGCATTTTTGACATGGATTGCGGAGACCTAACAAGAAATCCCTGAGATCTATGTCATCAGAAAGAAGGGACAAGTGTTGAAGTTTTTAGCCAATGAAGGCACAACTTCCCAACACTATATGATGTCACATCCCTGAGTGTTCTGATTGTACATATCGCAGATCAGGCCTATTGATCCTAAACCCTTCGGTGTTGCCCAGGAATTGCGATTCTCCTATTTACATGCCTAGAGAATCTAGATTTCATTAAAGACACGGAGGCTTGCATTATGCAATGACTTTTAATTGCAGATCCAAGCCAGTCGCATCACAATACAAAGGTTCCAATAAGAACACTGAGAAAAACTAAGACATAAGACATAGCAACCATCTGCCTCTTTTAAATCAGGCAAAAAGAAGATCCAGTAGAAAGCAGAGAATTCGAAATGAAATCCAAACAAAGTTGAAGAAAGGCAACCAGCCAGAGAACATCCAACGTAGCTCAAGTAGAAGGGTTACCTGAAAAGAAAGGAGACAATGAAAACTGTATCCAAGGTAACAAAGTAGTAACAAAAACATAATAAGAAAAGCAAATTGAACAGCTGTAAAATACATGACAGAGCAAATTTATTAGGAATAACATGTCAATAAAAAAGGCATGAGTAATCATGTAAAAGTGAGACACCCAAAACTAAACAGGGAATGGGATGGGTGGGATAATGTGAGCCTCCGTGTCTTTAATGAAATCTAGATTCTCTAGGCATGTTAATAGGAGAATCGCAATTTCATTACAAGAACGGAGGTTACATTATGCATGTTGGTAGCCTTGTAAAACTACATTAGACATGTGTTCAATCGGTTTACAATAATGTCTTGCGAAAGTACTAGCATTAGACCAGTCGGCAGCTTTAAGGATATCATCCAACTTACCTCCGGACCAAAGTGACTTACTTGCCATAGCACCTCTGAGAGAATGAGCTTGAAATTTGGGTATATCAATACCTGCTAGAGTCATTGCTGACTTAACCCATCTAGCAACAGAAGTGGAGGAAATAGCCTTATGAGGTTTAACGAAGGAAATGAGAAGCTGGTTCTCATTCAACGGTCATAAGTTAGACATTGTCAGATCATAAGCTTTCATACATTCAACTACACAAAGTTTCGGACAAGGGTCGAAACGAGGATAAAATATTGAGTCAGACATGGTCTTGGTTCTTCTATAGAACTCGAATTTGACTCCAAACAAATTATAGGATCTGTTAGAGATCCCCAGAGCTTTAACGTCAGAAACTCTACGACAAGAGATAAGGCAAAGAAGAGTGGCGAGTTTAATAGATAGAAATGTTCTATTCAGAAGCAAATTATCCGACCAGGAAGTGAAAAGGTCTAGAATCAAATTAAATATCCCAGAGTGTATCATATTTAGGTCTCAGGGGTCTTTTGAGACGAATACTCTTCATAACTCTACAAACAATGACGTTTTTACCGACCGTTTTGCCATTAACAAGAACATGATCCACAGAGATAGCAGATCTATAACAATTGATCGATCTATAACTCAAACCTTTGTCAAAAAGTTCAGCCAGAAAGTTCACTACATCAACGATAGGTGCCTGTATGGGATCCAAATCCCTCTCCAGGCACCAACGAAACCAAGATTTCCCGATATTATTGTATCTGTAGTGAGTTCCCGGCGCCCATGACTCTCTGAGGAGAGTAGAAGCTGATGATGAAAGTCCTGAGACTTCGTTGGATCTCCTGACACTCTCCAAGCAAGAAGGTTCAAACTCCCAGATAGGGTCATGAGGTGAGGATCTCCGTTTACGTCTGTAAGAAAATCTTCCAGAGAAGGTATCAGAAAGGGAGGTTCGTAAGTTAGCTCCAGAACAGTGGGGAACCACGCTTGTGACGGCCAGAAGGGAGTTATCAGGACTAGAGAGCATCGGTCTTGCCTCACTTGCTGTAAGACTCTCTGGATCATTGCAAATGGGGGAAAGGCATATGCATTGATCCCTGACCAGGTTTGGAGAAATGCATTCACTGCTAGAGCACCGGAATCCGGCATTATTATTATTATTATTATTAAATTTATAGAGCGTGCAGCTACCCGAAGGTTTCCCGGCATCCAGCTGAAGTAATGCTCTAGTCGAGAGGTGAGACGGTTTGCAAAGAGGTCTATTTCCAATGGACCCCAGCAAGAATTTAGTGAGTCGAAGACAGCGACGTTGAGTTTCCAATTGCTGAAATCCGAAAGGAACCTGGAATTCCAATCGGCAGAAACGTTCGATTTCCCTGGGTAGTATTCCGCTTTGAGGGCAATTTTGTGTTCTAAGCAGAACATCCAGAGTCTCCTTGCTAGGTCGGAAAGGTCAGCAGATTTCGTGCCTCCCAACCGATTGATGTAGGTCACTGCAGAAACATTGTCCATCTTCAGGACAACCGACCTCTCTTGTATTGAGTGCTTGAAACTCATAAGGGCACACAGGCCAGCAGTAAGTTTGAGGAAATTTATGTGGTGAGATGACTCCTCCCGAGACCATACGCCACCCGTATTCCGGTCTAGGAAGCATGCACCCCAACCATGAAGGGAAGCGTCCGATTCCAACACAAAATCCGCTCTGAACCAAAAATTGCTTTCCCATTCCAAGCCTCCAGGTTTTCAAACCACCAGTTCAGTTCTGCTTTGGCCTCTAAATCTAGGGTGATTCGGTCTTCGTACCAGAGACCGGACATCAAGGCCCTTCCTTTTATCCTTTGCAAGGCCCGATAATTCAGAGGGCCTGGAAAGATCGCCTGGATGGAGGAAGATAAGAGACCTAGTAGTCTTGCCAGCTCCCTTAAAGGGATATCCTCTTGTCTCAAGACATGTCAAATCTCTTTCCTGATCTTTGAGATCTTTGAAGGAGGTAAGAGAAGAAGACACCTGGAAGTGTCCAGAGTTAAACCCAGAAACTCCAGGGATTTTGAGGGGGTTAGAATGGACTTTTCTTTGTTGATAATGAATCCTAGACTTTCTAGCAGATTGATAACTGTTTCCAGGTCTAGGAGAATTTGATTGAGGTCCTGAGACATTATCAAGATGCCGTTGAGGTAAATAATAAGACGGACGCCTCGTTCCCTCAGGAAGGAGGCTACTGCTCTCATTACCTTGGTAAAACACCAAGGCGCTGAAGAAAGCCCGAAGGGAAGAGCCTGAAACTGATAAAGATTATTTTTCCATAGAAATTGTAGGAATGGTTGATGCATGACCGCCATGGGAATCGTGAAGTAGGTGTCCTTCAAATTTAGTTTGACTAACCAGTCTTCTTTTTGGATAAAATCTCTCATGAGGTGTATTCCTTCCATTTTTAAATGCCTTTAAACAAGAAATTTGTTGATGCCCTTAAGATTTATGACCGGTCTCCAACCTTTTCCCTTTTTCTCCACGAGGAACAAAGTGCTTACGAAGGTTAGAAAATCCAAAGGAACTTCTATAATTGCCCCTTTCTGGAGCATAGAGGAGATCTCTTCCTCTACTATTTTCTCTTTTTCTATTGAAACAGGAATATCCCTTGGTAAAGAAGCTTGAAACGGAGTTTGAACAAAATCTATCATAAAGCCTTTCACTGTGGACAGAACCCAAGGATCTTGTGTTATTTCCTCCCATCTTTTCGAAAAAAGCTTGAGTCTGCCTCCCACCTTCAGGGGGATAGAAGGAGAAAGTAAATGAGCAGGACTTGCTTGGAGGATTTGACGAGAATGATCTTGCTCCTCTGGCTCGGTTTCCTCTTCCACGATTGAAGGTGTTGTTGTAATTATATTGTTGAAAGCCTCTTTCGAAGGGGCGTGATCTCTGGTAGGGCCTCTGGTTAAACCGGCCGGATGAAAGGCTCCTTCTTCCGGCCCTCCCAAAAACATTATTGTTAAACACTCTCTTGATGTTCTGCTGGGCCTTATCAAGCGCTGTGAAAGTGGAAACGTACTTTCCAAGCGACTTTATAAGCTCTTCACCAAAAAGGAGGCCTTTCAGGTTCAAGGATGGCTCCTTCTCTGCCATATCGGAGAGTTTAGGATCGAGCTTGTAAAGAATCAGCCTACGCCTTTCGGCTTTAATGCTGGCATTTGCGTTGCTTGCAAGAATGAGGGCTCTTTGACTCATCCCCTAATTTAATCTGTATTGAGGTGGGTACCTTTAAGGTGGCACTCTTCTGCGGAGTCAAGAATTCTAGTAAGTGGTCCGAGGACATCCAATAGGCGATCTTGGCACCCTTTAAAAGATTTTTCTAGGCCTTTTCTAGGATCCCGTCCAAGTCTGAATAGGTACTTGATCAATTCCGGATCCAGATTAGGAGCATAACATGCTTTTTCATCAATTTAGGGTCTTGAACAACCAGCCCTTAAAATATTCCTCGTCTCCCTTTCAAGAGGTAAACGTATCCATTTTTTATTACATTTTGAGACATGCTCCTGCGGAGACCATTGCGAAGAACGGGGGTGTTTAGGATTTAGGGGGGAGAACAACTCCTCTCCCAGGGGATTTAGAATACTGTCCTTCGCGGAAGAAGAGGGTTCATCCTCCACATCAAATATTCCTACATCCCCATCATCCAGATCCAGAACAGACTCGTCTGGATCGTCAGAAACATCATCATCATCATCTGAGTCCTCTGGGTAGCGTTGAGCACTTTGAGGTAGTGAGCCGCTAAGGGCATCCAAGATATTTGAGCCGCGAAGGGCACCCAATTGTTGCATGTCACCAGGGACAACTCTTTTACTTGAGGTGCGAAGACCTTCCAAATATTTTGTGGTGCTAAGACCACCAATATTATCAGAGGTGCTAGGACCTCCTGTGCTCGCTTGGGTCTCGGTAGTGGTATGGTTAGTCTTCTTTATGCGTTTTGCTCCCACAGGTAAGTTATCGCGAATAATCACATCAGACACATCTTCCTGAGAGGGAAGGGGTCTTTTATAGGGCGCGAATTGTGCAAAGGTCTCCCGCATACAAGATTTCATCTCTTTTTGGATTAGAAGTCGAAAGTCTTCTTTATCAAAATTAGGAAGCTTAGCATTGTTTAAATCCGACTCAGAGTCAGATAAATTCTCCATCTTTGCCCTCTTTTTTTTTTTGGTAGAAGGAATCCAAATTATTCACCCTATTTATACACAGGGTATTCAATATACTGGGTTTATAAGGCTAAAAAAGGTAATGTTCTCTATTTTGGGACTGTTTGTACTCGAGGGGTTAATAGCGTCTGATCCACAGAACTATCGCTAAAAAAGCCCGAGCAGCTGATTTTCAACTGTCGGGGTTAATAGAGGAAAGTCCCTTAGCTAGACACGCACGAAGCGTGTCATCTGCCAAGGATCTTTCCTCTAATGAGGGGACGAGTGTCGTCAACGCTGGAAGCGCCTCTCCGTGAAATTGTTAAAAGTGCGGCCGGTAAAGACATGCGGGTGAAATTAGTGCAGAAGAATGGGCCGTAG
The DNA here is from genome assembly GCF_964263255.1 of Lissotriton vulgaris. Taxonomy (NCBI): domain Eukaryota; kingdom Metazoa; phylum Chordata; class Amphibia; order Caudata; family Salamandridae; genus Lissotriton; species Lissotriton vulgaris. The sequence goes on from NC_141698.1 coordinate 792,141,472, forward strand.
GACAAACACTGACATGCGGGCTGAGCGTCAGACTGACATGAGGGCTAAGCGTCATGATCGGTAAGACGCTCCTTCACGGTGAGAGAGAAGAGACGTTTGTAACGCGCTGGGCTTTTCATATAGCTCGGCGCATTACTAAACTCTAAAGCATTCCGATTGTGCTTAAAAAGCGGTGTGATTATTCTTAAGCATCCACCTCCTTAGCAAGCGAGGAGTTACAACAAAGCGCTCGCGGGGGGAAGTGTCGCTACGGACACTCAAGTGTACAAAATTGTCACGCGCAAAGGACCTGAAAAGGAAAGGGAATGAAGGAGAGATGGGATCTCCATAAATTGCAGATCAGGGGAGGGGAGGGGGGGAGGAAGTGGGGGTAAGACCACATATAATAAATACCTCAAAATAATACACAGTAAGATAAAGAGGTGTGGATAAAGCCACCTCGACATATAATCTCCCCAATATCATACCCATGTTAAAGTAAAATGACAACATAGAAGAGAGAAAGAAGCAAGCTACTTATCTGCTTGGAGCCGCATCTAAAAGAGGCAGATGGTTGCTATGTCTTATGTCTTAGTTTATCTCAGTGTTCTTATTGGAACCTTTGTATTGTGATGCGACTGGCTTGGATCTGCAATTAAAAGCCATTGCATAATGTATCCTCCGTTCTTGTAATGAATTCTAGATTGACACCTATTTGTGTCTACAGCCAAACCAACCATCCTTTCCAATTGGGGATTGATAAATTGTAAGAACCATTTCGTATCATGGTATCTAGTGCATCCTTAATGTATTGTGTGAAATGTAGCGAGTTCTCAAAGCGTGAGTGTTGGACTTGCCACTTCTGGCAGGTTCACCCCTAAACTTTTTGCTTTTAAATGTGACCTGGTGTTAGGTATTTTTAGCTTCTGCGCACTTTACCACTGTGTCCCAGTGTAAAGTGCATGCGCAATCTGAGTGCGTGTGGTGCGATTGGCCTGCCCTTCCATAGTAATGCATAGGTGAGATGAGTGTCCATGGTAGTTCCTGATGTGAGAGGAGTGCAGGGGCGAGTTTGGTATGTATGAACTTGTGAGATTAAATGCTGCGTGATGATGTGTGCAGATTTAATATGGCTAGTGTAGAAGTGCCACTTCTAGAAGTTGGCATATCTGTGTGCAGTGAATGTGGATTGCCGGTCTGGCTTGTGAATGACAGGAGCTGGCAGGTGTGCTTGGCTCCAGAGTCAGGATGGGTCTGCCCGGTGGTCAATGGGGAGATCTGCATGGAGATGTGAGGGAGGAGTTGCACCTGGGACCTGAATAGGGCTGTGCCTTTCCTCCACAATGCTGGCTCCGCCCCCTGTGGTGCGTCTGATGTCCCTAGGCTGCCCTGTGAATAGGGAGAGGGGCTGAGCACAACAAAGTGCTCCAAAACCAGTTGCATCTGGTTTTCCCTTCACCCTGTGCTAGGAGACAAAGGGAAATGTCTGCATAAGAAGGGTCTGTGAATCCTTTGGTTGTTGTTCTCTCTGATCCTAAGTTGAGGGGGGCCTGCTGCTGCTCGGCACCAGGAGTAACCGCCACTGGGTGCTGCCTCCCTGCTGGAGGGTTCTCTGAGCTGGTCCCTGGGCCCAGCCTTTCCCCCCTGCCCTGTGAAAGACTTTACTGGACTTTTGTCTGCAGCGCCTGGGAAGCGCTTTATTCCTACTTCCATAAGGAACACCCTGTTGTGCTGCCAGGAGGAGCAGCGCTTCTGTTTTCAACTGCAGCTTGGAGCTGCAAGCCCTTTCCAGAAGGAGTCCCCGGGTGGGGATCCCCCTGCCTTGGTGGCCTTTAGGAGCGGGTGCCAACCCCGCAACTCCACTTATTTACGGCGCAGGAGCCCACCCCGCATTGCCAGCCGCATTCGGGGGAAACAGGATTCCCCCGCATATTTGCCATTTTTAATGTCCCTAGCGGCTGTCCACCCCACCAGGGACCGTGTGCCATTTTTATTTTTTTATTTATATATATCCCTAGCTGGTGCCCACCCGGCCAGGGACTTCGTATTTGAACTGGAGCCTACCCCGAATTGTGCAGAAGAAATCACCACCGGCCCGGAAAACCCAGGGATACCCCCGCAACATCACCACCACTGCTGTTCTGAGATTGGACCCAGCGCCGCGCTGGGATTGGAGGAGCCCAAGCAAAACATGAAGCGGACGGGAGCCCACCCCGCACTCCTGTAGAGAGAGGAAGGCCGGCAGAGATAAGGCGAGGAGCCTTGCGGGCTCTATTTCTGCTTCCCCCGGCGGGGAGGAAGCTGTGCCCAGGCTTGCAGACACCCCCGGATGCAGTTCGGAGGGGGCGCGAGGCACATTGCCGGAGCCTGCCCTCACCGCTGGAAAAGTGAGGAAGAAGCGGGTGTCTCCCATCGGGGCTCCGGAGAGTGAGGGAGAGCCCCGCGGGACCAGCTGAGGAAGAGGAGAGACAGGAGAGCCCCAACGGAGTCCTGAGAGCTCTCCCGACCCGGCCTGCAGCCCCTGCCGCACGCCTGCATAGAGGAGATGGCACTGGGACTAGAGAGCAGCCTGGTGAGTGAAAACAGGCTGGGGAGAGCTCTGGGCATGTTCGTGGTGCCTGATTGAGGCACAGAGTCCCGACCTATGTTCTGAGCAGCCCCTGCCTGCTAGGGGGGCTGCTCCAACGGTGGGCAAAGTTTGGATTCTCCTTTTCTTTTGAGCCCCAGAGCGGGACTCCCACACTGGGGGTCATTGTTGGACAGAGTCCCCGAATGAGGCTCAGGGGCCCTGTAGGGCAAGGCTTCATTCTTTGATACCCAGCTGCCCAAACAGACAGAGGGCAGCTGCAACGTTTTTGGGGTCCAATTGTTTTTAGGGCACAGTGGTGCCCGCGCTAATTTATTTCGGGGGCATTTGCTGATCAAGGAGCCCCAGTGGGGGTTCAGGAGGCACGCTGGTGCCAATGCTCCATCTCCCAGCTGCCCCGAAACTAGTCGGCAGCTGCCACGTTTAGGCCCTAAACTCGTGCGCATTCTTCTTTGGCTGCCTGTGCAGCCTGCCCTGACACTGCTGGACAAAGGGCGTTTGAGCCCCACGGAAGGCCAGTTGGCTTGGGGTCAGTATCTAATGTGATTCTGCGCAAGGTGATTGGTGATTTGGGTTTGTGATGATGATTGCCTAATGTGATTTATGCGTAATGTGTAATGCCTTTATGCCTGTGATACCTCTAACTGTGTTTTTATGCTTAGGAGGTTGTTTTGCCTAGTATAGTTAATGCTAGTGAGTTCATGTTTCCCTGCGTGATCTATGCCTAAGGTGATTAGGATTCTGTAGTGTGTTCCTACCTTTTACCAGTGGTTACTGATTGTGTTCCACAAATGTTATTTTGGGCTACAAGTATTATTTTGTGCTATTTCTACTAAGTGCTGATTCTGACAGTGGCCCACGTGGCACTGTCCTGTGTAAGTAATACCCTGTAAATACTGCCCAGTGCCAGTTGGCACAGTTTATCTGTGTGATTATGATCTAATGTGTTTATGGTAATACAAAGGATATTTTTATATATAACCTTGTGTGGAGTTCCTTTTGTGGTGTGCCTAGTGTGTTGCTGCTATATGTGTGTGTTGCGCAAACGCTTTACAAATTGCCTCCGGGAATACGAGGTGTGTTCAAATCCTTCCTCTTGGCTATTGCAAGGCAGGAAGTTTGTTGCACTGTTTTATTCAGGAAATTTGATGTGGTACAAGGCATGCTCTGAATAAGGCTTCTGTTCCCTGAACCTGTCAATCTTTTGTCATCCAGAAGGATGTTGTGTCTATGGTGTCTTTCCAAAAGTCAAAACCCTCTACAGACAGCTGGGAAAGAAAGGAAGCAAAGTATATCAGTGTGGTGTTTTTTAACATATTTTTCTTTGCAGGTGTAGGTGCAAGCCTATAGTAGTAAGAGGCAGGGTCTGATGTGTCAAAACCAGAAAACTAAGTAAACGTTTGTTCAAATGTTTTTGAGCTATGTTTAGGTGGTGTTGGATAGTCTTCAGTCAGTCCGTCAAAAGATCTTTACTCAGCTTAATGACAGCCATAAAAGAACAACTAAAACATTATTTAACAATGGTCTACATGATAAAATTTCAACCGACCTAATTAAAACCCAGGAATTCATTTTCCAGCAATATTCTGGAGTCGGACTGCAGAGGAGATATACTTATAGACCATAAGACAAGTGAATTCATTGTTTAAAAGAAGAAGATGGCATAATGCAGGATGACACTTTCTAATGTTTAAAAATCTTAGTAATGGTTTTAAAATGGTGCATCTCGGATTAAGATATAATTTGCAAAAGAACATAAAGTGCAAAGTGCTCTGTGCAGAGGTTGAGTTACATGGACACAAGTCTAATTTGGCATCACAATAAACATCACATGGGTACGAAACCAAAAGATGAGCAATACCCATCCTAAACCTAGATAAAACATTTGTACTTGATTAAAATAGAAAGAGAGATAGGATTCAATTTGTGGGAAGTTAATTAACAATGAATGCTCAACAACCAAGAATGAAAGAAGGTCGCTTTTAAGCTTAGCCTTAGAAATTGAGGATATCTTTCCAGGACTATTAAAACAATCCTGCAATCCCAATTTTTCCAATTGATCTCGCACAAAAGAGAGCCAAAGAAATAAATTTTTGTATGGTCCAATTTCAAGCAATCTAAAATAATGTCACGATTCAGTGCTGGTTCCTCTTTTACCCAAAATGCTGTACCAAAGCATCAAAGGTGCTGATTGAATAGGAAAGGATAATGGTGTTACACCTAATTTGTTATGACACATAGTGGCAGGGGTACTTTTAGTTAGGATCATCACACGTTTTAGCATTATATGTTCAGATCTCTGGAGGCCCAATGTGTTAGTACATCCCCAGACTCCGGCGCCATATAAAGTGACTGCACAAGTTTGTGCTTTGTAAATGTCAATAATTACTTTTATGGGGCGAGAGACACATTTTTTTGTGAATCTATAAATGGCCTCCATATTTTTATTGAATCCCACAATCCTAGCATTAACTAGGTGGGACCAAGAATTTTTTTCATTAAAAAGGATACCTAAATATGAAAAGGTTGTAACCTGACATAACATTTCATTCTTTATATAAAAGGTTTTCATTTTAGATGGAGCTTTTCCTGCTACCATGGCATGTGATTTTGCACATTTGTTTTTAACCCGAGATCGCTCATGAAATCTTTAAAACTGGTTAAAAGCCTTTGTAGTCCCGACCCAGTTCTCAACATTAGAACACAATCGTCCGCATATAGTAGGGCTGGTAGAGCAGCTGATTGTTCTAAGTCTGCAAGCTAATTGTACACAGTTTCAATGTCCCAATCATGTTATGTTATGTTATATTAATTTCTAAAGTGCACAGCTACTCCAAAGAGTGTCCCAGTACTGGCAAAGGGGAAATGGGTAGGTTTAACTGTTAAAAAGGCAAGTTTTGAGTAGGGGTGGGCGGACATCTCCGTTCAGTCCACGGAATGTGCGGAATATTGCCTGTTCCGCGAAGAAGGCGGAGCAGGCAAATCTCCTCACACTGGCGGCAGATCGGAGTTGGCCTCCCATCCGCGCTATTAAAATGTTTAAAAACATCTATTTAAAAGGCTGTTCCACACCTGGGGGATTGATGTTGAGAATGCTCACCCGCCCATAGAGGACAGGTTGAAGCGGGGGCATGCCAGTAGGCTGGCCTCTGCTGACCGAAGTGCCCTCCTAGGGATGTAGTTGGTTAGACGGTCCTTGATGTATCTTGGGGTTTGGCCATACTAGGTTTTATGTGTGATGCAGAGACCTTTGAACTTGATTATCTGCCTGACCTGGAGCCAATGTAAGTCGCGTAGTAGAGGCGTGGCATGTGCCCATCTCAGCTTTTTAAAAATGAGTCTGGCTGTGTCATTTATGATAACCTGTAGTTCTGGCCAGTAGTTGTTGTGGGATGCCAGCATACAAAGAGTTGCCATAGTCCAGACGCGACAGTATCATGGCTGAGACCGCCCCTCTAAGAGTGACAAAGGTGAGGAGTGGGGACAGATTTCGCAGCTGTCTCAGCAGTCCAACGCAGGTTCCTACAACTGCTGACACCTGTTGTGCCATGGATAGTTTGGCATCGATTTTGATGCCCAAGCTTTTCACGGCCACAGCTGGTTCTGGAAAAGGCCCAAGTTATTTTGGCCAGAAGAGGTCGTTCCTTGGGTTGGAGGCTGTGGTGACTGGCTATACCTCTGTTTTATCGGGGTTTACCTTTAGAGAGTTCTCCACCATCCAGTTAACACTAAATTTTAGAATGTTTACATCTTTAGGTGAGCTGATGGTGAATTGTCAATTTGGACAATAATTTGGGTATCGTCGGCGTAGTTATAAATCCGACACTCCATCTGATTCAGTGCGGAGATCAGGGGCTGAAATATATCAAGATAAGCGTTGAAAAGAAGGGGCGATAGTGCTGAGCCCTGAGGTACTCCACATGAAAGGGTGGCCAGATCGGACACCAGGTCAGCTAACTGGACTGTCTGGGAACTGACTTTGAGACAGGAGGTGAGCCAGGCAAAAGCCGTTCCCTGGATTCCCAGATCCGTAATCCGCGACAGTAGTTGGTCATGATTGACCGTATCAAATGCCGTGGATAGGTCTAACAATACCAGGGCACATGGCATTTTATTATCGGCCCTGAGTCTCAGATCTTCCAGAACGGAAAGCTAATTCCGTGCTATGGTGGGCCCTGAAGCCGGCCTGATTAGATTCTAGATGATTGTCTTCAAGATGGCAGGAGAGGGATTGTAGAGCGTGCTGTTCAAGTATTTTGGCCAGAAAAGGCAGCTGTGAGATTGGCCTAAAAGTTTTCAGATTCATGGTGTTTGAGCCCGTTTTTTTTAAGAGCGGGATAACACGGGCCTCCTTGAAACTAACCGGGACAAACTCTGATTCCAGGGACTGATTAAGGAGAGAGAGCACATCATCCTCAATTCCCGTAAAAGGAAATCTTAGGTGGACAGGGATCTGCTAGTGAGCCTGATTTCACCCGGCCAGTGAGCGTGGTCAGGGACTCCTTAGTGAGTAGTGGCAGGGATGTTAGGGGATTAGCGAATGTCGGGGGTGGGACGGTAGGGCCTGTTAGACAGGGAAGCATCGGAGTGCGATGAATTTCTGTCAAAAGGTCTTTTATTTTCCCCAAGAAGAAGGAGTGGAATTTATGACAGTCTTCCTGGCTAAAGGAGGGTTTTTGCCCCTTGTCCTTTCTTAATTCATTCAGGACCCTGAAGGTTTCTTTCTGGGGATTGACGGCTGCAGCAATCTTAGTCTCGTAGAATTCATCCTTCTGCAATATAATGGCCTTCTTGTAAGAGGCCAACATTGATACATAGGTTGTCTAGGCTCTGGGCTCGTAAGCTTTGTGCCAATCTCTCTTGTACTGGCAAAGTGCTTGTTTCCTTTCCCTAAGTGCCTCGTTGAACCAAAGTGCCCCTTTCCCTTTGTTCATGATTCTGACCCTGCGGGCTGGTGCCACAACATCTATGGCGTCCTTGAGCCTTCGTGAAAGGTTGGCACTATCAGCTTCTAAATTTCCCTTCAATGTCGGTAATGGGTCAGAGTGGAGTAGGGTGGCTACTAAATCATCTGCATTCATCTTGTTCTAGCTCCGGAGTACTTTCCACTCCGGACGAGTATTTGCCGCTCCCTTGGGAGGGGAGAGTCGGCCCTGGATTAGATGATGGTCCGACCAGGAGCAAGGGGAGATGACAATGGGGCTGGACAGCGGGTGAGACGACCAAACCAGATCTAGTGTGTGGCCCTTCTCATGCGTTGGACCCACTACCATTTGGCATAGTTCTAGAGAGGTTAGGACCTCTTCCAGCTGCTTTGCCTGGCTGTTTTTCAGGGTGTTCTCCCAGTGGAAATTAAAATCCCCCATCACCACCACTCCTTGATAGCGAGAGCGGAGATTGTGGACTAATTCCAGGAAGGGTTCCATGAACCCAGGCGGCATGCGTGGTGGGCGGTAGACACTTAGTATTACAAAACAGTCTGTTGGGGAACAAAACTTAACCCCCAGCACATCAGCACCCTCAATGCTTTCTGCACAGAGGGTTTCTGTCTTAAGTGAGTTGTAGAGGATGGAACCCCCCCTTTCGAGCTACTAGATCTGTTTTGGTGGATGTCCAGGTTGTCCTCTTGGAGGAGCGCAAAGACACATGTGCATGCTAGGAATTTGTAATGGCCAATGGCCTTCATGCTTTGCACATTTGACGCCTATCTGGATATTTTGTAATAAAGACTGTTACTGCTGTTGTCTGCTTTGTTGCTGCCCTTTCTAAATGAAAAGTGTTTATGTATGGGTATATGTTCATGTGACACATGCTCATTATGCCACTTCCACATTGGCAATTACTTGGTTTATTTTTTCATAGGTTGCCAGAGGTGCCAGGCACATTTGTTGTTTTTGACTCTGAGACTTGAGGGTGCAATGATGGTTGTTTGTGATGATCTACTCTTATCCCAATCGTTCTATGTTCATGTTTGCTAACTTGTAGACATGTCTTATTAGGATGCAATACCACAACAGAGGTGGATTCTATCCCCAAGATTACTTGCGGGGTGCCAAGGGTCCCTCATATATGTGGGATCTTTCTTGATGTGTGAACAGCAGTGTTGATGTGTAGTCATTCATCTTGTGTAGGCCTGTGTTCATGGTCACATGGGTACATTTGAATGTGTGCACTTGAGGAGTCATACTGTGTGATTGGTCTGTCATTGTCAGTAGGGTTGAGGTGTATGTGCCCCTGCACATGCCAACTACACACATGTATGATCCAGGTAATGAGTGCCTGTTTGTTTACATTGTCAGACATGTGCACATGGAGGAGTTGTAGGTTGAGCACTGTGCAGTGTGTTGGTGTGTCCTTCCACTCCTAGGGGACAGCTACTTGTTGTCGCTGTCAGTTGTGAGTATGCAGAGTGTGTCACTGCAAAGTCTGTGTTGTGTTTTGTTGATCAGCAATAGGCCTTGTTTAAGTTTGTGCTCACTGACATTATTTGTGAGTTTTCTCTTGCATTGCTGTCACTTGCCACATTTATGGGACAAGTATAGTATGTGGTATGAAGAGTCATACCATCCCCTAAGGCACAGCTTTCCAAACTCTTCATGTTGGGGACACACTTTTTAAAGATGCATCATTTTGGGACACAGTAAGGCAGTGTAGCGAGCCCGAAACACCTAAGGGGAGTTCAGAGGGTTCTCTCTCTCTCACTCTCTCTCTCTCTCTCTCTCTCTCTCTCTCTCTCTCTCTCTCTCTCTCTCTATCTATCTCTCTCTCCCTCCCTCTGCCTGTCTCCCTCCCTCTGCCTGTCTCTCTCCCTCTGCCTGTCTCTCTCCCTCTCTCCCGCTGCCTGTCTCTCTCCCTCTGCCTGTCTCCCTCCCTCCCTCTGCCTGTCTCCCTCCCTCTGCCTTTCTCCCTCCCTCTGCCCAACCCTCTCCCTCTCTCCCTCCCTGTCTCTCTCCCTCTGCCTGTCTCTCTCCCTCTCTCCCTCCCTCTGCCTGTCTCCCTCTGCCTCTCTCCCTCCCTCTGCCTGTTCCCTCCCTCTGCCTGTGTCTCTCCCTCTGCCTGTCTCTCTCCCTCTCTCCCTCCCTGTCTCTCTCCCTCTGCCTGTTTCCCTCCCTTGGCCCGTGTCTCTCCCTCTGCCTGTCTCTCTCCCTCTCTCCCTCCCTGTCTCTATCCCTCTGCCTGTCTCCCTCCCTCCCTTTGCCTGTCTCCCTCCCTCTGCCTGTCTCCCTCTCTCTCTCCCTCTCTCTCTCTCTCCCTCTGCTGGTCTCTCTTCCTCTCTCCCTCCCAATGCCCATCTCCCTCCCTCTCTCCCTCCCTCTGCCTGTCTCCCTCCCTCTCTCTCTTCCTCTGCCTGTCTCTCTCCCTCTGCCTGTCTCCCTCTCTCCCTCCCTCTCTCTCTCCCTCTGCCGGTCTCTTTCCCTCTCTCCCTCCCTCTGCCTGTCTCCCTCCCTCTGCCTGCCTCTCTCCCTCTCTCTCTCCCTCACTCTGCCTGTCTCCCTCCCTCTGCCTGTCTCTCTCTCTCCCTGTCTCCCTCTCTCCCTATGCCTGTCTCTCTCCCTCTGCCTGTCTCTCCCGCTGCCTGTCTCTCTCCCTCTGCCTGTGTCCCTCTCTCCCTCCATCTGCCTGTCTCTCTCCCTCCCTCTGCCTGTCTCCCTCCCTCTGCCTGTCTCCCTCCCTCTGCCTGTCTTCCTCTCTCCCTCCCTCCCTCTGCCTGTCTCTCTCCCTCTGCCTGTCTCTCTCCCTCCCTCTGCCTGTCACACCTCCCTCTACGTGCCTCCCTCTGTCACCTCAACCAAGCTTACAGGGCACACACACAGTTACACCCGAGTACTTCGCAGGTCTTTAAAAGACGATTTACTTCTTAATGAGGCTTTGTTGTGAATCGCTGGCCCCCATAGAACAGAGTGTCTCGGAGTCCGCGCTGCGGCAGACTCCGAGACACTCTTTCAAAGGAATGCCTCTTAATTAGCAGTAAGTGCCCTTAATACCGGTGGTGTCATCCCGCGACATACCCACCACTTGCAGGTGACACAGAACTGTGTCGGGACACACAGTTTGGAAAGCTCTGCCCTAAGGCGCTTCTAATACCTACACATTGTGCGTTACTCCTCTATGTATTTTTGTGCACTATACACTCCTCACCTGTCCAATACTGATGTACACACCACTCAAGTCTCTTGTCTTCCATCGGTGCTTTGCCAGTGCGTGACCCTCCCCACACTTCATAGTGTGACACTATACTGTGGGAGAATGATCTGTGTACAGGACCAATGTGCCAATCGGATAGTTTCACAATAAGTTATGTTGTATCTTCTTCTACTTAATTGCAGTCATGGTTGCTCATGTGCAGTGCATATGTTTGGCCAACACAATCCTCTAGTCATGTTGTATTCATCTGTGTTTTTCTAAATTGTGCAGCTGTGGGTGATGGCTACGGTGTATGTGTGTTTGCTGAGGTACTGCAACCCTTTCTGAGTGTGATGTGATCTGTGTGCTGTGATGGTTTGTGTTGTGGGAGTTCATGGTGGAGCACTCCGAAACGTGTGATACTGGTTTTGTTGTTGTTCACACACTGCTTACTGTGCATGCACTGCTGTGAGTGTATGTTGTCTTTCACTTGCCTGGTGTGCATCCCCCTGATGTCCAGATGAGTTGACTATGTGATGTATTGGTAGGTGCATGTGTTGAGTTTTTGTTGTTGATGGATGCAGTGTTTGGCCTGTGGTGGCTCTTTCTACTGACAGGTGCATGTGTGTGTGATGTTCTAATTGCATAACATTGTGTGAGAGTAGTTTGTACTTTAAAATATATTCTGCTGTGTGTTGGATTTGTAGTGTGCATTTATGAGAATATCACATACTGCACTGTGTCTTTTTGTTCATGAGCTTCTTTTGAGTGCACAAGTGTGTTATGTCCTCCTGTATTTGACCTGTCACATGTCAGGATTGTGCATGTGCATGCTTGTGGTACGCATTGACACAATGATCACTTGATAGCTGGTGTGGTGTTTATGCCTGTGTTAGATGATTTATCCCATTGATCCCAGTTAGTGTTCATGATTGGTATTTGATGATGAAATTCTTGTTTGGGTTGGGGTATGGTGTCTGTGCATTTTGCAAGAGTGCAAATGTTATGTATTCCTGTTCTGTCTGGGGTCACATTGCCTAGCCAATATTTGCCTGCACATGGTTGAGCTTGGTGGACCTCTTTGGATGTTGTTTGTGAGATTTGTGTTTGGCTATTGGTTTTTGGTCAGCATTGGTTCAGACATCCCTGAGCGTGAGTCTGAATTTTGTAGATATACACCAGGGTGTGTCTTTAAGTGTCTGGGAAATCACAGGACCTTCATGTGTGTTTCTCACTGGCGTTGAGTGTTGCAGGTGTGAGATGGTAGATGAGGTGTTTGTGTGAAGGTCCTACTTGGGTTTGACAGTCAGGGTGTGTGATAATGAGCCATGTGTGTTGTGCTGGTGGCATACACATGTCACGGTAGTTGACACAGATGTGGGACTGGTTACTGTATGGGTTCTGACACTTCATATCATTCCTGTGCCTATGCATAGCTTGCCTTGCTGTATCCCAGAGATATTGCACAGATGTCACTTAGGTTTAATTATAATGACTGTGCCATCGTTGTCTGATTTGATGGCCTAAGGGTTGTGTGATCTGTTATTCCTCTTGCATGTTATGTACAAATGCTATGTGGCTTGCTCCATGGTTTTCCAGCACTGTGCAATCCACTTTGGGCTAGTCCATTTATTGTCATACATTGCTGCTGACCTATGGTATGTGTATGTGGCAGAGTGTTAGTGTGGGATCTTTCTGAGAGACTTGGCATGCAGTGTGAACATTTCAGTGGTTGTTAATATGCAGTGTGAGTCTTCAGTATTTGTTTTACTCAGCTAGATTTACATGAGTGGTAGGCAGGTGTGCGGAGGAGGGTTGTACAGCCATTGACCTTCTATGCAGGTTGTTCATCTTCACCCCAACCTTCCCAGCCAATATACTTTGCCATTTGATATGTGAGGTGCAAGGTCGAGCCACACCTGGCTGTTAAATGGTGCATTGAGGGGGGGCACAAGAGGGGCACTCAGGATGTGCAGGACTGGATGTGGGAAGTGTCCTGTGGCCAACTGATGCAGCCCACCATGTGGGTAGGGTGAAGGTGAGACCCTGGAAAGCTGCCCAGACTGTACATGCCTGGTGCAGGCCCTGCCTACTACATTGTGCGCAGGTTTTCCCGCATCTTCACCGCTGCGGTGACTTGACCAAGAAATTGCAGTGATTTCGCGGTTAATGGTTGACCCGGATGTGAAGTTGTGGATTTCTAGCAGACAGGACATGTGTGAGTACACTAGGAGATATGTTGCTGTTCCCACCAGAGTGTCTGATGTACCCAGGAACCGTATTTCAGCACAGGAGTTGTGTGTTGTGGTTGTATGCGGAAATGTGTTTTTACATACATGCGGGGTTGACCGCGGCAACGTCTTATTTGGTGGTAGTGGATGAGGTACAGTCGCGAAAGGGCTTGAAGAGCTGGATCCATAGCAGTCAGAAATGCTTTGAGGTGACCGGGATTCTAGTTACGCTCTACACAGTAGTGCTTCCGCCGTATCCGGGTGGCTGGTTTCTTTGCTGCGTTGTGATGGGCTGTTTGAGGCATCGTGATTTGTCCGGCGGTTGGGACGTCATTCCGTACGGCAGTGTTTCTCTATTGGCTCCCTCCACCACCTTTGTGGAAGGAAATTGCAGGTGGATCCCGAAACTCCACAGCGGAAGGGAAATGGGGAATCTTTGCTCATTGTAATATGGCCGACGCGAGTACTTCAGCTGGAGTGCGGAAAAGGGCATTTTCCGCCACCCCCAGCACCCCTTGTAGGAGAGTAGGGTCTGCAATCCTATGATCACCCAGATTTTTTGCTTTTGTTTCACTGGTTTACGACTTTCTCTGGCCGTGGGCCTGCCAATCAGACCCCCAGCCTGGCTGTTCTCTTTCTAAATTACGATATGTACCCTAGGTGCATCTACCAATTGGTACTGGGCCACCTTATCAGACCCCGTAACGCAGGGCATAGGTGTACCCAGGGCCGCCAGGGGCTGCAGCATGTATTATGCCACCCCTGGCTGGCCTCCTAAATTTGACACAACTGGCTGCATGACAGCTGGGGCGAAGTCGTGTAATCACACTTTGCTTTAGATATAGTAGCTCTATATCTAACCATACAATGGACACTCGAGTTCCTATCAGTCACTCCTATGGCAGGCCTTGACAATCCTGAAGGCAGAGTGCATGGGCTCGTGTGAACTAGGCTCTGGCCCGAGCCGAGCCCGGTTGCAGCTTGCGGAACCAAGATCCAATGGCTGTTCCATGGTAACGCGTACCACATCGGTAACTTCGGTGTCGCGTTATCAAGACATGTCGAGTAAGGTGTCATACGAATCGGGATGCTGCCCTCTCACCAACTCTGGTGACGAGGTTAGCATTCCGCCCTTCTAGAGGGACACGACATGTACGTAACTGTGAACCCCGGTTAAAGTTAACTAAAGCCTCAGCTCCACAAAATGGATGCTGCCACCACAGACACGAGTCTGACCTCCTGCTGCTGGGAGTCCTTCCAGCGAGGAAAGCTTGGACAAAGGGTTTCCTGTCAAGGGCGGTGTTCGCACCGTCCCAGACAGGGTTTGTGTATTCTGGGTAGGTAGGGCTTTTGCGAGAAGGTGACTGCGGAGTGGCACCCCGGTGCTCACTACGCATCTGCCGGTCAGAACCAGTTCCAGGGGCGGCAGCCCTGGCCTGGGGAAAGTCCGGCAGGGGAGAGGGGTGTAACTACCCCCCTTCCTGGTCCCACCCTTAGGGCAGGACCTAGTCATGTACCCACCCCTTTCTTTAGAATAAAGGCCGGAGCGGGGACCCTTCCAAATTAGATCATCTTTGAATCAAGAACTACTTTCTACGAAAGGACATTCAAGACTCTTCTTAAGATTTCTCCCTTGTGACTAAGGAGTAGTCACCCTGCATCAGCGGGCACCATCTAAGAACTCTGCGGTTTGCTGTAAGTCCTTCCTCAAGGAATCCGACGGCCCAGTTCGACGAGAACCGGCTTCCCTGGCACCTCTGACCTCTACCCACGTCATCAGCTCAGCTGTGATCTGTGGGTGCGACGAGACCTCGAGGGACCGGCCATCATCAGAACCTGCACGCTCTTAACCAGCACGACCTTCGAAGCAATTCCCTGGTGAGTGCTCTGGGGTCCGAGAAGCCCCGACCCTGAGCCGCTCCAGCACCGAAGTGCAGTCTCCCAGCATCTCCACGATCTGCGTGGGGCCCTTCTGCTCGCTGCTCAGCACGTTGTCTGGTCACTAGCCGCTGGCTTGTGCCCTTCTGTGACGACATCCGACAATCAACACTGCTGGTCTGGTTGCTCCAGACTGGCCCTTGCTTCCATCTTTGCGAGAAGCACCCCGGACCCTCCTGGTCCACTCAAGACGCCATCTTAGGCCCACCACGTGGCCCTGAGATCTGCCAAGGCTTGTTGCCCCATCCTGGGCCCAGCGACGCCGACAGCATCATCCTTCGTGGGACAGCTCGCACCTCCGCCGTGGTCACCGACAACGCCTCCTGGTCCGTGAGACTGCAGAGCCTAGCGTCGCCCACTCACCTGGTCGAGGTGACGGCCAACTGGTGCCATCCTGGTACCCTCTGACTACTGGCTAGTAGTACGAACTTGGTCCCCTCTGCTTTCAGGTATCAACAATCTCTGATCCAGGCTTGGATCTCTACGAACTATTCATCACTGGTCGCCGGCCAGCAACTCCTTTTCTTCCGGCTCCTGGCTCGTCAGCGAAGACCCCGACGCCTGTAAGACTTGTGCAGCCGCAGCCCTCGTGGCTAGGTAACTCGGCATTTCGGTGCCTGCATAGCCTCTTTACTCTAGGGTCCCGAGTCCCTCGCTTCCGACTTGCCTTATCGGGTCCGCCCGAGACCTTAAACTTTCCGTGTCCTCGGACACTTGTTTTAATTGTGCACTTGAAGTATTTTCCAAAAGAGATTTGGTTTGTGCTTAGTACCCTGTCCTCATAAAGAGTCCAGGGCTGTTGTGAATCCTAATAAATATCCTGTTTATTTTCATAACACTTGTGTGGTGTCCTTTCACTGGGTGTTCAATGGGTACATGTGTGGTAAACAGCTGGCTTAACACGCCCTCTCGAGTCTTTAGCCTTAGACTGCTCGTATCCACGCTACTAGGATAGCTGGTCTATAGGTTGACTTACAACCAAACACCATAAGGGTCGTTGGAACGATACATAGCGGTCGCTAGAATAGCGAACGTTGCATATCGGGCCAACTTCTCACATTGGTGAGCAGCGGTTGGGATTTGAGCTTGCTGTTGTTTTACCACACGTATCCTAAGAATATCTTGTTGAAAGATCACACAAGTACTGTTAGTACATATAACTAAAGCTTAGAATACTCTGAGTTCTACTGAACCAGCTGTTGTAGCTCCTCAAGGCTTAGCACACCTTGGCTGCAACTCTTAGCAAGGGAACAGTAGGTAAACACGTAGTGTAGGTAGGTGCATCACTTACACCACACTAGAAACAGTATGTCGGACAAAGGAGGAAACTCTGAGTCTCCCCTTGTGTCAGTTGACCCTCCACAGGTCATCCCTTCAAGATATACTGTGCTGAGCTTCAAGGAGTTAAGACAGGTGTGTCACTCCCGGAAGATCAAGCAGGGGTCTAACCCCACCACGTCCTTTCTGATTGGTCTCTTGGAGACTTATGATGCCAGAAAAGCTGAGACCCGTCTTAGCTCTTCTAATCCAGAAGGAGACATGCCTCCCCTTGAGGGAACCAGAGACGATCCTGACCTCACCCACCTCGCAACTGAGAACGAAGATGTGGAGGATGATGAGGATGAGGATCCCTCTGGGGATGAGGCAGATAAGGGACAGGTAGAAGTCGTTAGACTAAGCAGGTCCAACTTAAGCAAACATGATAGTGGTACTGGGGGACCCCCAGCGCTACTGTCAGGTCCGCTTAACATTGGGAATGGACGAGCCCGATCTCTATCGAGAGACTCTGGCAGATCCCTTCAAACCAATGGCTCTCACAACTCTTCGCAAAGAGGGATGACGTCCCCTCAGCGGAGAGTGTACGAAGCTAAGGAAAGGGCAGCTAATCTGAGGATCGAAAGGGAAGAACTTGCCCTGGCCAAAGAAAGGCTTGCCTTTGCGAGAGAGCAACAGTTAAGTGGGGTGGTCCCCACTGGTGGCAGCAATGTACCTAGCAATAGGGAAAAGAGTTTCGATACGAAACACCTCGGTAAGATAGTGCCCCCCTTTAAACAAGGGGACGACATCCACAAATGGATTACTGCTTTGGAGAGGGCCTGCACTGTGCAAGGTGTTCCCCAGAGTCAGTGGGCAGCTATCTTGTGGCTCTCCTTTGAAGGTAAAGGAAGAGACAAGCTCCTCACCACAAGGGTGGAGGATGCGAACGATTACCAAGTCTTGAAAAATACACTCGTTGAAGGGTTCGGCCTAACCACTGAGCAGTACAGGGTGCTGTTCAGGGATACCCAGAAAACGCAGTCTCAAGATTGGTCTGACTTTGTCGATTGTGCCACTAAGGCTTTTGAGGGCTGGTTGCTGGGCAGTAAGGGTACTGATTACAAAGGATTGTATAATTTGATGATGAGAGAACAAATTTTAAACAATTGTCAGAACCAGTTGTTGCATCAGCATCTTGTCGACTCGGATCTGACCTCTCCCCAAGAATTGGGAAAGAAGGCAGACAGATGGGTTCGTACGAGAGTTAAACAGAACCAGGGCCAGAATCAAGGTGGTCAGAAGAAAGCAGACCAGAAGGGTAAAGATTCTAAGGGGGAACAAAACGACCAGAAGTCTTCGACAGGTCCCCAACAACCCAAAGAGGGTGGGGGTCAGGCTCCCCAAAAGAAGAAAGAAGGCCAATCCAAAAGATGGTGCCAGTACTGTAAAAGTAAATCTCACTGGTTTAGTGAGTGCACCAAGAAAGGAGGAGGCCAGACTCCGGCCACTGCAGCCCCTAAGGCTCCTGTGCCCCCTAGTACAGTCAGCAGTGGTAGTGCGCCTCCCAAGGTTTAGTAGGGTTAACCCTGGGTTCTGAGGGGCGTGACAACTTAGTTGGCACACTCACTCAGGCTGTCCTTGTCAGTACAGGGGACGCGGACGTGTCCCCTGACATAAGTCCCAATACCTTGGGCAAATACAGACAGACGCCTTTCATAAATGGAAAGATGGCTCAGGCCTATAGGGACACTTGTGCCAGCGTCACCATGGTGACGCCTAACTTTGTGGACCCTGGACAGATCATGCCAGGTACAGAATTCCTGGTGACCAATGCAAGCAATGTCACTACCAATCACAGTATGGCAATTGTAGCTTTCTCCTGGGGAGGGGTAACTGGCCAAAAGAAGGTTGTAGTTAGTCCAGACCTCCCAGTGGATTGTTTGTTGGGCAATGATTTGGAGTCATCACAATGGTCAGAAGTGGAGCACCGGACTCACATGGAAATGTTAGGTTTGCCAGCACATGTGTTCGCTGTGACCAGGTCACAGGTCAGGAAATGCCCCACTGAACAGGTGCTGGATCCTGGAACAACGGACAAGACACCGCCCAAGAAAAAGAGCAGTAGGGTTAAGGCTGCGCCTTCCCCCTTGCCCCAGGTCGTGGATCAAGTCTCAGAGGAGGCTGACCTACAGGAATTGAGGGAAACTGAGCCTAGGGAGTTCGAACTTGATCAAGTTGAATTCTTGGGTTCAGGGGGACCCTCAAGGGAAGACCTGGGGAAGGACCAGTTAGACTGCCCTTCTCTTGAACCCCTCAGACAGCAGGCTGCTGCTGAGGCTGCTGGGAACGCCACAGGTACCCACAAGGTATACTGGGAAGATGGACTCCTGTACACTGAGTCAAGAGACCCCAAGCCTGGCATGACCAGGAGGCTGGTTGTACCCTTGTCTCAGCGTGGTTTCCTACTTACCTTGGCCCACGAGATTCCCTTAGCAGGCCACTTAGGCCAGACGAAAACGTGGGACAGGCTTGTCTCACACTTTCACTGGCCTCATATGAACGAAGATACCAAGGAGTTTTGCCGCTCCTGTGTCACTTGCCAAGCCAGTGGTAAGTCAGGTGGCACGACAAAGGCCCCCCTTATACCAATGCCTGTGGTGGGGGTGCCCTTTGAACGGGTGGGGATCGACATAGTCGGTCCCATGGAACCACCAACAGCATCAGGGCACAAGTTTATACTGGTGGTAGTGGATCATGCCACCAGGTATCCTGAAGCTATTCTCCTTAGGACCACTACAGCACCTGTTGTGGCAAGAGCCCTAGTTGGAGTATTCTCCAGAGTGGGCTTCCCTAAGGAGGTCGTCTCCGACAGAGGTGCAAACTTTATGTCGAGCTACTTAACTGCTATGTGGGAGGAATGTGGTGTCAACTGCAAGTTCACTACACCCTATCATCCACAATGCAATGGGCTTGTTGAGAGATTCAACAGGACCCTTAAAGGGATGATTCATGGACTACCTGAAAAGCTTCGGCGTAGATGGGACGTCCTGATCCCCTGCCTCTTGTTCGCCTACAGAGAAGTCCCACAGAAGGGGGTTGGCTACAGCCCTTTTGAACTTTTGTACGGGCATCCTGTAAGAGGACCCCTGTGTTTGGTGAAGGAAGGATGGGAGAGACCTCTCAAAAAGCCTGCAGCCAACATAGTGGACTATGTGCTGGGCCTCCGCTCGCGGATGGCTGAATACATGGAGAAGGCATCTGAAAACCTTAAGGCCAGCCAAGAACTCCAGAAAGCTTGGCATGACCAAAAGGCTGTCTTGACTGTTTACCAGCCCGGACAGAAGGTGTGGGTGTTGGAGCCAGTGGCCCCAGCAGCACTCAAGGACAAATGGTCCGGGCCCTACACCATCCTGGAGAAAAAGGGAGAGGTCACCTACCTGGTCGACCTGGGAACTCCCCGGAGCCCCCACAGGGTGCTTCATGTCAACAGGCTCAAGGCATATGTCGACAGGAAGGACATGAGTTTGCTCATGGCCCTAGATGAGGGACAGGAAGAGGAGAGTGACCCTCTCCCAGACCTGCTCACTCAGAATCCTGACGATGGATCGGTAGATGGTGTTGTCTTTTGTGGCAGCCTCTCCGAACGTCAACAGAGCGACTGTAAACAGGTTCTTCAGTCGTTCAGACATATGTTTTCTCTAACACCCAGCCAGACCGATTGGTGCACCCATGAGGTTGACACTGGTGACAGCTTGCCCGTTAAGAGTAAAATCTACCGGCAGCCTGATCACGTTAGAGACTGCATCAAGAGTGAAGTGCAGAAAATGTTGGAGCTGGGAGTCATTGAACCCTCGGACAGCCCTTGGGCTAGTCCCGTAGTTCTAGTGCCGAAACCTCACACCCAGGGTGGTAAGAGAGAGATGAGGTTTTGCGTAGACTACAGGGGTCTCAATGCAGTCACTAAGACTGACGCCCACCCAATACCGAGGGCAGACGAGCTTATCGATAGATTGGCCTCGGCCAACTACTTAAGTACGTTTGACCTGACAGCTGGGTATTGGCAAATCAGGTTAGCTGAGGACGCCAAGCCTAAAACCGCATTTTCAACCCCTGGTGGGCATTATCAGTTCGTGGTGATTATCTTTGGTCTGAAAAATGCACCTGCCACCTTCCAAAGGTTGGTGAATCAAGTCCTTACTGGGCTGGATGACTTCTGTGCGGCGTATCTTGACGATATTGCTGTCTTTAGCTCCACCTGGGAGGATCACCTGGTCCACCTGCGGAAAGCGTTAGAGGCTCTGCAAGCAGCAGGCCTCACTATCAAGGCCACCAAGTGCCAGATAGGGCAGACACAGGTTGTATACCTGGGCCACCTTGTAGGTGGAGGCCAGGTTCAGCCACTGGAGAGCAAGATACAGTCAATCAGGGACTGGGCTCCTCCAACCACCCAGACTCAGGTTCGAGCTTTCTTGGGCCTGACTGGATACTACCGGAAGTTTGTCAGGAACTATGGTTCCATCGTGACACCATTAAACGAACTGACAAGCAAGAAAATGCCAAAAAAGGTTCAGTGGACAGCGAGCTGTCAAAAAGCATTCGATGACCTAAAGCAGGCCATGTGCACGGCGCCTATCCTCAAGAGTCCGGACTACTCCAAACCATTCATTGTCCAAACAGATGCTTCTGAGTTGGGTGTGGGAGCTGTTCTTTCTCAACTGAATTTTGATGGTCAAGACCAGCCCATTGCTTTTATAAGCAGAAGGCTGACCCCTAGAGAGAAGAATTGGTCAGCTATTGAGAGGGAGGCCTTTGCTGTGGTTTGGGCCCTGAAGAAGCTGAGGCCATACTTGTTTGGCACTCACTTCAAGATTCAGACCGACCATAAGCCCCTCTTGTGGCTAAATCAGATGAAGGGTGAAAACCCCAAACTGCTAAGGTGGTCCATTTCCCTACAGGGGATGGACTTTACAGTGGAACATAGACCTGGTACTGATCATGGCAATGCCGATGGGCTCTCCAGATATTTCCACTTAGAACAAGAAGACTCACCTGGTCAAGGTTAGCTTATTGTTCCGACGTTTGGGGGGGGGGTCATGTAGGAGAGTAGGGTCTGCAATCCTATGATCACCCAGATTTTTTGCTTTTGTTTCACTGGTTTACGACTTTCTCTGGCTGTGGGCCTGCCAATCAGACCCCCAGCCTGGCTGTTCTCTTTCTAAATTACGATATGTACCCTAGGTGCATCTACCAATTGGTACTGGGCCACCTTATCAGACCCCGTAACGCAGGGCATAGGTGTACCCAGGGCCGCCAGGGGCTGCAGCATGTATTATGCCACCCCTGGCTGGCCTCCTAAATTTGACACAACTGGCTGCATGACAGCTGGGGCGAAGTCGTGTAATCACACTTTGCTTTAGATATAGTAGCTCTATATCTAACCATACAATGGACACTCGAGTTCCTATCAGTCACTCCTATGGCAGGCCTTGACAATCCTGAAGGCAGAGTGCATGGGCTCGTGTGAACTAGGCTCTGGCCCGAGCCGAGCCCGGTTGCAGCTTGCGGAACCAAGATCCAATGGCTGTTCCATGGTAACGCGTACCACATCGGTAACTTCGGTGTCGCGTTATCAAGACATGTCGAGTAAGGTGTCATACGAATCGGGATGCTGCCCTCTCACCAACTCTGGCGACGAGGTTAGCATTCCGCCCTTCTAGAGGGACACGACATGTACGTAACTGTGAACCCCGGTTAAAGTTAACTAAAGCCTCAGCTCCACAAAATGGATGCTGCCACCACAGACACGAGTCTGACCTCCTGCTGCTGGGAGTCCTTCCAGCGAGGAGAGCTTGGACAAAGGGTTTCCTGTCAAGGGCGGTGTTCGCACCGTCCCAGACAGGGTTTGTGTATTCTGGGTAGGTAGGGCTTTTGCGAGAAGGTGACTGCGGAGTGGCACCCCGGTGCTCACTACGCATCTGCCGGTCAGAACCAGTTCCAGGGGCGCCAGCCCTGGCCTGGGGAAAGTCCGGCAGGGGAGAGGGGTGTAACTACCCCCCTTCCTGGTCCCACCCTTAGGGCAGGACCTAGTCATGTACCCACCCCTTTCTTTAGAATAAAGGCCGGAGCGGGGACCCTTCCAAATTAGATCATCTTTGAATCAAGAACTACTTTCTACGAAAGGACATTCAAGACTCTTCTTAAGATTTCTCCCTTGTGACTAAGGAGTAGTCACCCTGCATCAGCGGGCACCATCTAAGAACTCTGCGGTTTGCTGTAAGTCCTTCCTCAAGGAATCCGACGGCCCAGCTCGACGAGAACCGGCTTCCCTGGCACCTCTGACCTCTACCCACGTCATCATCTCAGCTGTGATCTGTGGGTGCGACGAGACCTCGAGGGACCGGCCATCATCAGAACCTGCACGCTCTTAACCAGCACGACCTTCGAAGCAATTCCCTGGTGAGTGCTCTGGGGTCCGAGAAGCCCCGACCCTGAGCCGCTCCAGCACCGAAGTGCAGTCTCCCAGCATCTCCACGATCTGCGTGGGGCCCTTCTGCTCGCTGCTCAGCACGTTGTCTGGTCACTAGCCGCTGGCTTGTGCCCTTCTGTGACGACATCCGACAATCAACACTGCTGGTCTGGTTGCTCCAGACTGGCCCTTGCTTCCATCTTTGCGAGAAGCACCCCGGACCCTCCTGGTCCACTCAAGACGCCATCTTAGGCCCACCACGTGGCCCTGAGATCTGCCAAGGCTTGTTGCCCCATCCTGGGCCCAGCGACGCCGACAGCATCATCCTTCGTGGGACAGCTCGCACCTCCGCCGTGGTCGCCGACAACGCCTCCTGGTCCGTGAGACTGCAGAGCCTAGCGTCGCCCACTCACCTGGTCGAGGTGACGGCCAACCGGTGCCATCCTGGTACCCTCTGACTACTGGCTAGTAGTACGAACTTGGTCCCCTCTGCTTTCAGGTATCAACAATCTCTGATCCAGGCTTGGATCTCTACGAACTATTCATCACTGGTCGCCGGCCAGCAACTCCTTTTCTTCCGGCTCCTGGCTCGTCAGCGAAGACCCCGACGCCTGTAAGACTTGTGCAGCCGCAGCCCTCGTGGCTAGGTAACTCGGCATTTCGGTGCCTGCATAGCCTCTTTACTCTAGGGTCCCGGGTCCCTCGCTTCCGACTTGCCTTATCGGGTCCGCCCGAGACCTTAAACTTTCCGTGTCCTCGGACACTTGTTTTAATTGTGCACTTTAAGTATTTTCCAAAAGAGATTTGGTTTGTGCTTAGTACCCTGTCCTCATAAAGAGTCCAGGGCTGTTGTGAATCTTAATAAATATCCTGTTTATTTTCATAACACTTGTGTGGTGTCCTTTCACTGGGTGTTCAAGGGGTACATGTGTGGTAAACAGCTGGCTTAACACGCCCTCTCGAGTCTTTAGCCTTAGACTGCTCGTATCCACGCTACTAGGATAGCTGGTCTATAGGTTGACTTACAACCAAACACCATAAGGGTCGTTGGAACGATACATAGCGGTCGCTAGAATAGCGAACGTTGCATATCGGGCCAACTTCTCACACCCCTGATGTGCCAAATTCCACCATCCCAATGAGCCCCTTAGTTACTAGAGAAAAAGTGAAAATAAATAGTAGTAAGTCCAGCACCACATATGACCAACTACTGGTAATGCAACACCCTCTCATTAAAAATAATGGAGGTAGGGAATTAAAATGAAACCCTACTCGAATTAAAGGTAAATTAAATTATTTTAAATAGTTAAAAATCTAAATTATTATAATTTAATATTGAAAATTATAAAAAATAGTACATCATTATTTTTATAATTATAACATATTTGAATAACCTATTTTGAATTTAGCAATGAATGTAACTTAAAAAAATATATAGTTAAATTAATTTCAATTACTTATATACATTCTTTTTCATAATTATTAATGCATATTAAATCTGCATATTACACCTAAGCCTCAAACTTTTTTTTAATGTTAGTCAATGCCTTTCCTACTATCTCCGGTCTGTTTCATTCTGTTCTAATGACACTTTCAATATATTATTTTTTCATCTGTATAATAGATCATGTCTACCTAACTTAACAACTCTAAATCAGTTAAACTAGGTGAATGAAAGCAAACTGCCTTACCACCACATGCTAAGTCCAAAGTAGTTGAAGCTCCAGAACATTTGTTGGGAAAAAGTCTGGATGAAATACATATTCAAGAACTGATTATTTAGCCTCCTTCAGATATATGTGTCATATGATTTCCAAACATAAGATCAGGAAGATTAATACTTCTTACCATGCTCTGAAAACACCAGGTTACGCTGACTAAATATTGCTTTATGTCGCTAACTGTAATACTATTATTTCAATTAAATATTAATATTATTGATTGTTATACTTCTGTTTCCAGCTACACATTAAACATTAATACGTCAAATAGTTTTCCTCCTCATATTCATTGTACTCCAGACATGACTAAGGATGCAGGTATTGCTGGCATAATAACACCTTCAAATATCTTGGCATTACTTTTTCAATCTTCGTTAAAAAAATAGCCACATTAAATTGCAATTTAATTCTATTAAAAGTAAAGTAAGCAATTGAAATACAGTCTTTATTGTATCTGAATAAGATTGAAGTAGTTAAACTGTTGCTAACTCCTAAAGTTTTAAATCCGTTATAAATGTTGCTCCTTCCTTTAAAATGCATTTGGAATTAGAACCCCTCCCCCCCCCCCAAGAATTCCTTAAGCCAAACGTAAAACTTGTCAGAAACATTGAGGATTAAGGTTACCTGACTTTCATAAATATAATACGGCATTTCAAATTAAACACAGATCTTAATGGTTCTAAAATATGGATTCTATGATCTCTAGTACATGGTTACTAATTGAACATAATATGGGTACACCCTCTCACTTTTTAGCAATACTGCAAATGTCCAATGCACAAATTGGGAAGATTCCCCATCATTAAGGTAATCAAATCTACACTGTTAGAAATTGAATCCTTATTTAATACTCATCGTCATTGCTCCATAAGTATCTATTTGTAGCATAATTCCCATTTAAAATTACAAATAATATAACATTTACTTTTTTTCTTACATGATGCTTGTCAAGGCAATATGTGTGTATCTTTTGGAGTATTACAGAAAAAATATAAACCACATGTCAATCACTTGATAATTTTCTCAATGCTCTACCTGTTGCAACTTAGTCTCCACAGCGCCAAGAAACCGCACGGTGAATGTAGCGCTATATAAATATTTTAAATTCAAATTCTAATTCAGAATTATACATCTCATGTATAATATTGTTTGTCATGATACTTCTAAAGAATTTAAAACACATTTTTTTTAATAAAACATCTACAAATACACAATTCATTTGTAATTGTTGGAATAATGAATTTACCTATCTTTTTCTTCAGAAAGTAGAGAATATATGGCTGAACAATTTAATTGATTGGATACCTGTATTAATATATCAAACAAAATGTGTATGTTATTTAATTGTTTCTATGATCCTTCCAGACTTCACATAGCTAATATAATTGAAAGTCAGAGATGCTGGCATTGCAAAGTTAATATAGGTTCCTTAAATCATTTGATATATGAATATACTATTATATTTGATCTTGGATTTGAATTTGGGAAACTACTTCAAAGATTCTTAACATTTCGAAACATCTGTCTGAGAATATGCTTATTGGCAAGTCATCTATACTATGAATGAATGAAAATGAATTTGTACAGCGCGATTGCTGCCCTGGGGCGTCCAAGCGCTAACGGAACCAGAAGGAGGTGTAGTAAGGATGACAGAACTGGGAGGAGGGGAAGGGGGCTGAGTTGATTACGGGGATTTAAACAGATGTGTTTTAAGTTACTTGCGGAAGGAGGTGAGGTTAGGGTTAGATCTCAGGTGAAGGGGAAGGGAGTTCCAGATTTTTGAGGCGTTGAAGGTGAACATTCTTCCGCCTGCTCTAGTCCTTTTAATTCTGGGGACTGTTGCCATGAAAGCCTGACTAGAGCGTAGGTCTCTGCCTGGATGGTATTGGCTAACTAGGCTACGCATGATTTTGGGGCCCGAGTCCCAAAAGGCCTGGTGGGCAATACACATTGCTTTGAAGGTGACTCTTTTTCGTACTGGCAGCCAGTGAAGGCTGGTCAGTGCCTCCCTGACTGGGGATCTGCGGGGAATTTGCAGTAAGGTACGGGCCGCACAGTTCTGTACCAGTTGTAGTTTATTCAATGTGTACTCTGGGGCTCCCAGATAAAGGGCGTTATTCGAGTCCAGGCGCGACTGTATTATGCCCTGTATGGCTGTTTGTTTTGCCTCCATTGGGAGCAAGGGAAGAACCTTCTTCAGTGTCCGGAGAAGTCCAAAGCAGGTGGCAGAAAGCTTTGTGGCCTGAGTGTTAAGAGACAGATTCCTGTCCAGCCATACCCCCAGGCTTTTGATGTTATCTTTCGGAACCGGGGGGGAGCCTAGACAGGTGGGCCATAATGACTTGAAGAGAGTCGGGTCGGCCGGGCCCAAGAGCATAAGCTCCGTTTTGTCCCCGTTCAGCTTTAGTGATGACAGGGTCATCCAGGACTTCACCTCCTCCAGACATTTGGTTAGACCCCCTGACGGAGAATGTTGGGCTTCCTGCGCTAAGGAGACCACCAGCTGTGTGTCGTCCGCATAGGATATGATCTTAACTCCATACGGACGAACTACCTCAGCCAGTGGCCTCATATAGATATTAAAAAGCGCAGGGCTAAGAGAGGAGCCCTGGGGGACTCCACACTTCAGGGGTATGCTGGAGGAGACTGCTTGTCCGTCAAACACCTGGAACGACCTATTACTTAGGAAAGATTTTAGCCAGAGCCAGGCTTTGTCCACGATGCCGACGTTTGATATACGGTTCAGTAAGGTGTTATGACTGACCGTGTCAAACGCCGCGCTAAGATCAAGGAAGACCACTGCCACTGATCCTCCTTGATCAAGGATTTTCCTGGACTCCTCAACGACCATAAGGAGGGCGGGCTCTGTTCCGTGCTTAGGCCTGAACCCTGTCTGGGTAGGGTCTAACAGCTGATTGTTTTCCAGATAGGTGACCAGTTGGAGATTGATGTACTTCTCCGCAATTTTGCTCACCCAGGGGAGTAGTGAGATCGGACGGTAGTTAGCAAAGTCCGAGGGATCTAGATGTGGCTTTTTTATTAGTGCTCGAACCATTGCCCGTTTCCAGGCAGGAGGAACAATGGCAGAGTCAATGGATGCATTCAAGAGATTCTTGATGATGGGTAGAACCGTCTGAGATGCAAGTAACATTGTCTCTGAGGGGGCCGGGTCGGTTGGTGAACCGGATTTCACTTTCCGAGCCATAGATTCAACCACTTCCAGGTCCATGCTGGGGAAGTGATCAAGTGTGGGTGAGGAGGCTAGCTCAAGGTCTGACCCCCTGTTATTGTCCTGAGCTGTCGGAGTGGCAGTACTCCTTCCTATCAGTATCAACCTTCCTATCAATACTACAGATGAAATAATTTGATTTCCTAATTTCTTTGCTAATAAATCCATTACACTTTATCAACACATACTTAATGGTCATGGATTATCTTTCCTAGGAAAGGCTCTAATTGATCTTTCAGCTGTACTTTTAACCCTCCTATTTTTCATCAATTGTTTTGGAAACCTCTAGATGTAAATATTGCAGGTGTACCTAGTGAGCGGTATTATAATTGGTATTTATTTTCTGTGTTATGTCAAGGAACCTCACCAACTATTATATTGTTGTATTATTAGGTTACTGTCTTCCCTTAGTTATGTCTTAATTTTATGTGGAGATAATTCTTGTATGTGTTCTTTATTGTTTATTATAATAGCATTATTTTGAACTTTAAAAAAACACCTTTGTCCCAAACTCCCCATGTCCTGCCTGAGACCTCTTTTTGTCCAAACGTTTTCATAAACATCTGAGAGCTGGGTGGTCAATCAATAAACCCATATGATAAAGCCAGCCAGCCCGTTCCCTCCTTCTTCCTCCTACACCACATCAGCAGACAAAAACCTCTCTGCCACCACAGAGAACAACACTTAAAGAGTACTGCGGCCTAACCACAGTAAGGTGATTCCTCGTGCAACACAAATACCAATGAGTGCCCTTGCTCCTGATGCTCCATTCACTTGTTAAGGTGGAGAAATATGCCAGAGAATAGCCCCTTCAATGTACTAAAACAATTAATAGCTGGCACAGTGCCATTAAATGGAACCCTGCCCTGTTTTTCCAGAAATGGATTTCTGTTGCATCTCCACCAATGCATCTTAATCTTGACCTAATGCGCCCTCTGCCATTCATGAACTCTTACATACATGACACAGTCACAGCTTTTCAACCATTACCGGCCTCCATGACATGCAACACCATTATATGTAGCACTCCAGAATTAAAATACAGGTAACGTTCTGCTAATCACATAATTTCTGACTAGCAGCCCCCGCCGCTTCTCCAATATTGGTAGGTAAGAACAGCCATGTCAACGCCTTTCAACTATTCCGGCATTACTCAATTACTGGAGCATGCATAGTTGCACTGCCCCATAATCCCTACTTGCTGGAATAAAACAGGGAAGGGAAATGGGCAGCTACCCAGGCAAATATGAAGAGAGTGAATGCCTGTGTACATACGTTGCACTAGTTCTAGAATTGTGTTTGATACAGTGCTATTAATATGCTTGTTTTTTCTCTGCATGTACATACTTTGCATAGCATTTCTTTCAGGAGACTCTGCCACCAGTGAAGAAAAGGTAGAGCAAATAACATGTGGAAAAATAATTAAACATATTTCCTTATGCGTAAAGAACATGTTCCTGATATATTTCTTGGATGTGTGGAGTCTTTTATCTGAAAATATATTTTTTTCGAAACAACAAATATAACACAAAAGTCCAGATTTTCATCTGAAGGTTCAGAAGCAATTAGTTCAGTTTGCAAATAATCTAATCACATTCTGTGGAAGTCGTGGGAAAAAATTCTAACTTTCTCAAATTTATAGGTATTGATGAACCTACATTTGTGGAAAATGGCAAGCTTTTCACGGACCCATTTTTTGGGATAAGGTGGGAACATGGATGTTATCAGGGGATAAAGGGGGTTGCCATTGGACACCTGATAAACATCCACTAAAACATTTTTGGTAAATTCACACATCTTCCATGTGGCTTCCAATTTCCACACTTAGGGGCTCATTATGATGGCGGAAGGCCTGACACCACCAACCGTGTGGTGGCGGGCCCTCCGCCATCTGACCGCCACATTACAAAGGCCGGGGGAATCATTCTGCAAGCGTGGAGGGTGCCAAGACCGCCCGCCACGTTTCCGCCACAGGCAATCATTACGATTGCCTGGTAGAGCAGACAGTACCTGCAAAATGGTGGCGGTGCCTAGCAGGCATCGTCCGCCAGATAACAATGCTGGACATGCTGGCGGTGATTGGATTCTGGGGCCCGTTGCGGGCCCCCTCTGTGCTGGGGGGTGCACTAGGGGGTACCCATGGTACCCACCAAAATTTTCCAGCGTGTGGTGCCTGCCACATAGTGCAGCCAGCAGCACCGTCCGCAATATTAAAGCCCTGGGATGCGCCCGCAATACTGGCGGCAGCATCGTAATTTGGTTGGGGGGACCACCTCATGACTGGTGGGCGGTCCCTACCACTTCAACCATGGCGGGCAGACTCAGGTCCGCCCACCATCATAATGACCCCCCTTAGTTTTCGTACCACAAAGTACCTCAGGTAAATTTGCAAAAAGTTGTAAAAATCACACTTCCACATTTTCTGGGGTTGGGAAAGAAGGCATTATTCCTTCAAATTGCAAATAAAAGAACAGTCATTTGTGCAAAAGCACATATCACCATTACATAGTACTATGGGCCGTCTGTTCTGAGAGCACTATGAGATTTCTAAGCATATTTATTGAGATTTTAGTAAATCCACAAATAGGATGAAATATACCTACTTCCCTGGAAGATATCTACACCTTATGTACTTCCACAATATTGTCTGGTTCATTTTCAATCAAGCCCTGGTAGTTTTCATAAATGAATCTTCATTATACATTTTTGTGATATGATGACTGTTGCACTGAGCCTCAGTTAGTGGCATGACATACATTGCTCTGTTTTGCAACCATCCCTAGCTTACTAGACAAAAGCAAACATACTTTACTTTACTCTAAACGCTGAAACGGTTTTTTGTGCTTGGAAATGGCCCATTATTGTCGATAATTGCGCATTGACTCCATGACCGGTATCTACAAGGCAGTCAAACCTAGTACTATGCCTGCATATTGAGTTTTCCTCAGCCAAACCATAAGACTGCCAATTTGTATTGTTTTTTATTTTTATACACCAGGATTAATTTAGTTCACTAATCACACATCTCTGGCAAGTTAGCAAATACCAGCCTTAAAGGTCACTTCTGCACTCAAGGGGGTAGCTAGATTTCCGAAAAATGCTATTGTACTTGTATTGGCCAGCATCCTGGCAATTCTGTTAATGTTATCACTGAGACATTTGGGCTCCTAAAGCCTTTCATCATTACTTTGACCCATTAATATAAAAGTGGCCAAATGAAAAACTTGGAGGATTTTAAAATGACACACCATCTGCAATAGATAGCTTGGAAATGTATTCAGGGTACTTCTATTAAGCATTCTTCTCATGCCATTTTTCACATGCAGTTCCATCAGAAATTCTTTCTTGCCATGCATCTCTTTTTTATGCTAAGGATAATTATGCTCATGACTGCTATAAAATATGGGATTTCAAACATACTGTGTAACTGTGATACAAGAGAGCCTTTTGTTTACTGCATTGCCTGGCTTTAGTCAGATTTGTGTTGACAGTAAATATATTACAATATGGCAGATACTTGCCAATTCTGTTGTTCTTCTAGTTGGTTTTGTTTATGCGGTCACCACAATTTACAGAAAAACAGGCTGGTTGTAAAAATCTGTGCATGGCCGAATGCTCTTTAATTAAGCTAATCAAACGCCACTTTAGATCTCCTTACTGTAGATATTAAATCTTGTTAAGGATAACACCACAAACCACATTATAGTTAGTGAAATGGAGTGAATAATTCATTTAGAGAAAAGGGAGGAGGGCTCCAATAGTAAATACAAATATTAGCAGTGTCTGTGCAAGCACAGTGCTTTACTCCCGACTATGATCATTTTGTGTATTGAAAATGCATCAGGTGTGCGCATTAAAATTCACAACGTCTGCCCAGGGATAGAAATCCTCACAAAAATTCAACAAAATAAAATTTGATGAATAAATATAATTTTTGCAAATAATAACGATAACACTGAGTATATCCATCCGGTTTCAAAGTGTCAGGTTTTTCACTAACATTGTGCACATGATCCCGTGGAAGCAATGTTCTTTTCAGTCTTGCACAATCCCCACTAGTGGCCAGCTATACTAGAACAGGAGAGCCCGTGGTAGAAGCACAGAAATGGAACTGGAATAAGAGAGAAAATAGAGCCCCTGGACTCCACACTCTCCCTCTTCTTTTCTGAGGTAAAGTAAGACTGCAGGTTGTACTGATCTCTGAAAGACAAATAAGCACCTTGACTAACTTTTCACTGGAACACTTAGCTTAACTGTATTTGTGAAATGATATCCTATCACAGGATTCTGGGAATTACTTAAAGTTAAACATAGAGGGAAATAGGCATCTGGATAGATAGTTTTAAATATGCTGCATCATTATACACACTTTTGTGGAAGAGGAATAAAGTTTCTAATATACTCCTGTAAACTAAAAACATTAGAACGTCATTAACATCCTGGGATTTCCATTGCTTAAGAAGATATATGCAACACATGTATGCATTAACATTTGTATCCATATCGCTGGCCGAACTCAAAAATCAGACTCCCGTACTTCCTCTCCGAAACAACAGAGATCAGCTGCTAAGTGCCCCAAGCATCCTCCCTCAACCCCACGCTCTTCAACATCTAGAGGGCCCCACTCGCAACCATTGTCAAAAAACATGGACTCAGCATAGTATCCTACGCCACTCAACTCCTCCTCTCACTCACCAAGGAGCCTGACATCACCAGACACAGCTTCCAGGAAGGAATTAAGGACATCGCATCATGGACGTACAGCAGCTGCCTGAAGCTCAACTCGGAGAAGACAGAAGTCCTCATCCTTGGATCCACCCTCTCTGCTTGGGACAACACCTGGTAGCCCCACCCTCAGCAACCCGCCCACACTCACAGACCTTGCCTGCAACCTCTGCATCATACTCGACTCTCCCTTACCATGAACCGACAGATCAACGCTGTATCTTCTACATGTTTAAACACCCTCTGCATATTCCGCAAGACTTTCAAATGGATCTCCCCGAATCCAGAAAAACCATCACCCACGCACTCATAACCAGCAGACTGGACAACCGGAATGCCCTCTACATCGGAATCAACAAATCCCTACTCCACAAACTCCAGACCGTCCAGAATGCCGCAGCCAGACTCATACTCAGCATCCCATGGAACTTGTGGCCTACTGGTTCCTTCCGGTTGCTACATAAAATGAGGTAAGAGTGTATGGGAGACGGGTGTTAAAGAGACAGAAGCTTTTTTTCAAACTTAGTGGTATTATGACACAATGTAACTAATGATATACTAATTTCTAACTCAGGACTATGTGATAAACTGTTGTGCAGTATTTAAATTTTAAAAAGCTAAAGCTAAATATAGGTTTGGACTCCCATTTTCCCCCTGCAATTTCTCTGCAGTAATCGCGAAGACAACACAAACATTCATAGACAGGAATCTTGTTTTGAAATAGAGGGAAAGGGTTAACAGATACTAACAATTCACAAGTGGACATAGAGTAGTATAAAATGAAAGACATGGTTTCAGCTGCTGGCTTTCACATTATCACAAAGTGCAAAGTTGTAGAGGTTGCCATATAATAGTTGCTTTGTATGAGAATGGTGTACCATTCTTGTGCTTAGTTTTTACAAAACCTAATAGTGTCAAACCTATCCACAAAGAGCTAAAACAACAATACAATCCATGAACTCTATTCACTGGTATGTACATAACATTGTAATCATTTGAAAAAAAGCACATTAAAATAAAGATGCATATGAATATTTGATGTAAAAAATAGAGTATCACAGGCATATGAAAAACAATATATGAGATAAACTGTGACTGGCAGTGTGTGTGGTTTTACATATTTTAGGATTGGTGACATATATAGTGTGTGTTACTTGTAGAGTATGGCTTTAAGATGTTAGTAACAAATGTTTTGGGAAGTAAGAGGGAAATGTATATGTACCAGTTGGACCTGGTCCTTTTTGCAGGGTCATCCCTAAACTTTTTGTCTTTCTCCTAGCCTTCTTTCTGACATGGTGTTAGTGGTTTTAGGACTCTGGGCACTTTACCACTGCTGTCCAGTGTAAAGTGTGTGCGCTCTCTGTGTTAAATCTGGTAAGATTGGTCTACACCTTTTGGCCTATTTAATTTACTTGTCAGTCTCTTGTAAAGTGGTATGTCAGATACCCAGGGCTGGTAAATTAAATGCTTCTGGTGGGCTTACAGCGCTGATTATGCCACCCACCAAAGTAGCCTTTCAAACCTATCTCAGGCCTCTGCCATTGCAGGGCCTGTGCATGCAATGTTACTGCCTCTGTGACGTGGCACCTAAAGCGTGTGCCATGTCGGTGACCCCCCTTTTACTACCTGTCAGTCAACCCTAAGGTAGTCCCTAGCTAGCCCTATGGGCAGGGTGCATTGAAGGTAAAAGGTAGGACATGTACCTTACATGTTTGACGTGTCCTGGTAGTGACAAACAGCCATTTTGGATTCTTACTATTGTGGGGCTGCCCTCCCATAGGAATGCATTGGGATTCCCTGAAAAGTGTTTCAGTGGTAATTCCTGATATGAGAGGTGCAGCATGGTCACGTTTGTTATGTTTGGAATAGTGATAATAAATGCTACGCAACGGTGTGCACAGATTTATTATAACTAGTTTAGAAATGCCACTTTTAGAAGTTGGCATTTCTGTGTGCTATGTTTCTGCCTGCCTGATGTGAATTAAATGTCTGGCTTTTGAGTGCCAGGGGCTGGTGAGGTGTGTGTGGCCCCAGGAGGGGCAGGGTGAGTCAGCGCTAGGCTGAATGGGACATCTACATTTTGGGTAGTGAGAAGGGAAGTCCCTGGTCCCTGAATAGGATGGTGCCTGCACTAATGAATTCTGGCTCCGCCCCCCTGTGGTGTGTCTGATGACGAGCCCCGACCTCACAATAGGGAAGAGGAACCTGGTAAACAGAGTGCTCCAGAACCAGTTCTAACCGGTTTCCCTAAACTCTGTTGCAGGGCAGACTAAAGAAAAGCTAGTATAAGTACTGGGGCTGTGACCCCATGAAGGTGTGCTGCCTGGGACCTGCATGGACTGGAAGGACTGCTGGGACCAGAAGGAACCGCTGTGGGAGCCAGCTGATGTCTCCTGGGGCGTCCCTACATGCTCGCTTGACTGTGCTCAGCTCTGCCCTGTTGTGAGGTGTGAATTGACTTGGCATAGGCTTCTCCTGTGTGGAACCCAAGAAGGGCTGGACTGTACTCCTTCCTGGTTATTTAAAAGGAAGTGTGTGGAGTGCTCAAGGGTGCTCCCTTGTCAGTTCTGCGAACCTCTGTGCAAAGAGCATGTGAAAAGCGCTATATTTTCATTATTGGAGCCCCAGGGAAGGGGACTCCAATCCTGCAAAAAAAGGAAGAAGCGGTTGTGTTCTGCAGCGCTGTGCTGTTAAGAATTAGAGAATCCCAATGCGGGGATTGCCCCGCATTGCCGGCTTCCGGCGGAAGCGCACCCCGCATGAATGATTTTACATTGGAGAGCGGTAGCCCATCCGGCTCTCATGATATTGCTAACAAGCGGGTACCCACCCTGCAACTGTGCTTAATCGTAAGGTAGGAGCCCACCCCACGCTTCCGTGAGGGAGAGTTGCAGCCGCCACAACCGCAGAAGGAACCAGAAGTCAGGCATCCTGAGTTCCTGACTGTGGGCTGGGCAACCAGCAACAGAGATGGAGACTCCTGGGCTCCTCATGCAGCTGACGAGACGCCCACCCCACGCTAGGATGTGCGTGGAGACAGGAAGTCACTTCAGACCACCTGTGGGGCTCCTGTATCGGTGAAAGCCCCACATCTGAAGAAGGAGCCAGGCGGGAGCCTACCCCATGCTGGCAAACAGCCAGAAGATGACAGAAACTTCGCTCCATAGGTGGGGGCTCCCCGTGAACTGAGGAGATCCCCGCATGTGTGGAGAATCTGCCGGCTGCAGTCACAGGCCCCGCGTAGCTGAAGGGTGACAGAGTCGGCACCAGGGGAGATCAGAGGTGTCCTGATCTGCCCCTGTGAGTGGGGTTGTGTTGTGTATCTGGGTGGTGTGATCGAGGCACATTGTTGGTGCTTCCCACCTGGGGGGCTCTCCCGAGGCACAGAGGGTGCCAGTGCTTGTTTGTTGCCTCCAGCTGTCCCGCATGACAGTGGGCAGCTGTAACATTTTGAGGCATTTGTTTTGCGAAGTCCCGGAGTGTGACTTCACAAGGGCACAGTGGTGCCGATTGGGCTACATTTATTGGGAGAGCTCCAGAGCAGGGCCCCCGAGCCCTTCGCCATTTTTCCAGTTCCCACATGTTTGCTTGCACAGTTGCACCGCAATTAACGGGCAGCTGCTACGTTTAGGCCCAGTGCATTGCGCACTTTGCATAATTGCTGCATTGGCAGCTGAGCCCTGACTTTGCTGGACATAGGGCATTTGAGCCCTCTGAGAAGGCCAGTTGGCATGGGGTGGTCAGTTTCTAAAGGTGATGCCTAATGCAAATGTCATGCTATGATGTATAGGCCTAATGAGATGGTATAATGCATTTATGCATATGATGATCTATGCCTAATGTGATTTATGCCCCATGATTAGTGCCTAATGTGTTTGGGCTGCGATGTCCTAGTGCATAAGGGGTTTATGCTCAGGAGGGTATCTTATGGTTATGAGGCTTATTGCGTAATGTGTTTATGCGTATCAGGTTTGGGCCTAATGTGTTTTATGCCTGACGTAATAATCCTGAAGTCATTATGGTATCAATAGTTACTGGTTGTGTTTTATATTTGCATTTACTTACCTGTTCTGACCGTGACCCGATAGGCCTGGTCTAGTATATAATCCCCTGTGAAAATTGCCTGTGCCAGTTGGCATACTGTGCATGTGTGATTATTTTTCTAATGTGTTTATGACAATACAAAGGCTATTTTTCGATTCCCTTTATTTACAGATTAGCGGGACTAGTATGGGCAGCGTTTTTGCCCCTAGTCTCGCTAA
Source organism: Lissotriton vulgaris (assembly GCF_964263255.1). Classification (NCBI taxonomy): domain Eukaryota; kingdom Metazoa; phylum Chordata; class Amphibia; order Caudata; family Salamandridae; genus Lissotriton; species Lissotriton vulgaris. Next base: position 792,177,991 of record NC_141698.1, read on the forward strand.
TCTGTACGTGCACCAATTCGAACAACAGCACGTGCTCGCAGACACCAACCCCCATCTATCGTGTCTGCGAGCGTGGAAACGCTACATCGATGACATTCTTGTGGTGTGGCGCGGGAATGAAACCCAACTCAAAGAATTCCATGAGTGGCTGAATCAGAAAAATCGTTATCTTAAATTCACCATGGAATTCGATGCATGTAGATTGGCCTTCTTAGATCTAATGATCATTGGCACAGTCGATGGGCACAAGTCGGAGCTCTATCAGAAACCTACGGCCCGAAACTCTTTGTTGAATTACCATAGCTGCCACCCAAAGTCCCTTCGGGACAATTTGCCTTATGGGCAATTTTTGCGCATACACAGAAACTGCACAGATAAAGAATCTTTTGAAACTCATGCTAAAAATCTAACAAGAGACCTCCTGGACAAAGATTACCCGAAACAACTGGTAAACCGATCCAAAAAAAGAGCAATAAACAACAATAGAGCAAGCCTACTGGAAATAATGCCTCCCAAACAAAAGACAGAACGAATGACCTGTGTGACGACATTTGGTACACTATCAAACCAAATCACTAGCATCGTCAAGAAACACTGTGGCATACTTAACACGGGAAAAGACAAACTGCCCGTTCCCCTATTTGCCTTCAAAAGGGGACAAAATCTAAAGGACAAATTGGTCCATACAAGACCTAAGATTGAAATCGCTAAAACAAGAGGCACTCTGTGGAATATGCCTGCTGTAATCGGACACCATCTTTGTGGACAGTGTGCAGCATGCCCCCAGACTCGCAAATCGACTACGCTTAACATTGGGACAGAACATCCGTGGGAACAGCGTAGGTTTACGAACTGTAATAGTTCCAACCTCATATACTTAATTAGCTGTCCCTGCGAGAAAAAATATGTGGGGATGACCACGAGAAAAGTGAAGACCAGGATCTCAGAGCATAAGAGCTCAATACGCTGCAACAAACAGACAACAAGAATGACCAAACATTTCCTAGAGGCCCAACATGCTCCCACCGACTTACAATGGACAGTGCTAGAACAACCAATAATCCCTAAGCACATAACAGACATTAGCACTTTCTTACATCGAAGAGAACAAAGATGGGTGCACAAACTTCAAACTGATGTAACAGGTCTGAATGAGGACATCCCATGGATGTCGCTATAGGTTACTGTCCATTAAATACGGGGAAGCAAGCCTTGCATCTTTGAGCCATAACGTTGCAGAGATACCAATATGTTTCTATTTCTCCACCTCCAACTATGACCACTGATATCCATTCACAAAAATCATGGCAATGGAGAATATATGACAATGTAAATAGAACTCATATAAGTTAGCAATTGGTTTTTGAATCAGAATATAGGTCCACTGGTCTTCTTAAACATCTTAATATAACCCATTGGCGAGTATAGTAGATTAAGCAACAATGATATTCTTTGTGCCGAGTTTCAGCATATATCGCTGTTTTCAAAAAACTATTATAAGTTCATGTAACAGGTATTCTCTATTGCATATCGGGCATTACATGTCAAAGTACACCAATGCACTAAAACGGCTACAGACAACATTGGGCGAGAGGTTACAAATAAACAAACTACACTACCCATCAACTGTGTAGTTTTTGGGCACACATGACAAGGAACGTCACGTGGTACCTCCTGGCTCGAAAAGTACTGTTGCTGTTCCGTGTAATAGGCACTCTTTTTTCTAAAAATCTATTATTAGATTGGGCGTTTTATGATTTAATCCACCAACGCTATATATTGCCAATAAAAACGGCCTCTGGTAACCACGGGCGAGAGACTGAAAGTAAATAAACTACACTTCCCAGTATTCTTGTAGTTTTCCGGCACACGTGACAAGGCGCCTCACGTGGGTCTTCGCCGGCCAATCAGAAGGGGTTTAAATGCTCCGCTTCCGGCCCGTCCGGTACCTCCCACTGTCAGCCTAGAGGAAGGCGAGGAGTACCGACGGACAGGTAAGCGGGTGGGGGCCACAGGACTAACGCAACGAAATGGGCTACATTGACCCTTCCGTTTACAAAAGGATTTTAGACTTGAGAGGGAGAACCTTTTTGAATGTTAAATTTGTTCGATCCTTCCACTCAGCCCGTATACCCGATAGACACATATGGGTACTTGGTTTCCTACAACGAAGCCACGGAGCATAAACACCTAATTTAAGCACGAAATCTGTTTGCACTTGGAATACTTAAAGGCTAAATTGCATATACCATCTACTTTCCCCTGCATCGGGCTGTAATCTAAAACAGCGGCAGAACTAACAGGCTGGGAAAAGTGTGTGTGTTTCCGATGGAGTTCGAGCGAGCTCTTCCTCTTTCATTATTTTTTTCTTTTCACATTCAATAGAGCGGTGCTCCATTTGTACCTGAGCTGTAGCCGGGTGAGGTGGAGAGTTCATTCCCCAGACTGTGGGTGAGTGTATGTAATCTTTTCCATTCCAGGACTTTCCTTACCTGGCCTCTTGGTTGATTGCTTGACAACCATTGACCAATATTATTTGGCAGTAAAATTAACATCACGAGAGAATCTCTGTGTATTTGTAACTATCGTCATTAACTGTGTGTATTTTATTTGTGTGTATGTTTGTTTGTCCTTTGGTGACCAAATGGATCATTTCAACCGGCGATTTCAGGTGATATGATTTTCGTACACTTTCCTCACTTTTATCAGCAGTAGCACTTGATCGTAAAGGTCCTGATGAAGCAGATGGGTATCTTGCAAGCAAAAAAAACTGCAGAAACATGTCGACCTAGATAAGACCTGAGTAGTTATTTGTTAACACTACTTTGCACTGTTTTTTAACCTTGGGTGTGGGTAGGATCCTAATAAAATTCTTCTTTCCACTCCCACAACCCAATATTAACTTCACTCTATCACATGCTACAGAGAGCACTTTTTGCACTGCTAATTATTTTTGCCCCCTGATACCAACACATAATTTTCATCTATACATCACCATTTCCTTCATATACGATTAGGACACAATCTACCTAATCCATAGTGGATTTGATTCCACTTCCTTCGGGTGAAGGATCCCAAATGATGTAGGGCGGTACAGGATGGGTATCTGATGGGAACACATTTTTTCACCATGAATACCTTGGATTCAGGGATTGTGTCCTGTCGATAACACACAGTTGCCTAGATAGCTACATTATGTTTTTTCTGACCCGTTGTTATACTTGGTTTTTTCAGTGTTTGTAGGGACTATAACAATGCTAGGTCAATAAACATTTCCCTCACACGCCCCCTTATTGTATTAATATTTTTCAATATAACCTTGTTTGGAGTTTCTTTTGTGGTGTGCCTAGTTTGTTGCTGCTGTGTGTGTGTGTGTGTGTGGCGCAAACACTTTACACATTGCCTCTGGGATAAGCCTGACTGCTTGTGCCAAGCTACCAAGGGGCTGAGCAGGGGTTATCATCAGTGCGTAACTCCCTTGCCCTGACTAGAGTGGTGGTTTCTGCCTGGCTTTGGCGCAAGCCTTAGCCAACCAGAAATCCCATTTCTAACAGTACCTCTTTATTCCATTGGGTACTTTATAGAAAATCATCAGTATAGTACTGTTGAAAAATACTATGAGCAATTTATTAAAAATGACAATGTTTTAAATGTCTAAGCATCATGTGCTCTCACAGAAATATTTAATAACATGTTCACCTCTGATATTTTTCCTGCTCTATGGAAGGATGCGTCAATCCTTCCACTGATAAAAAAATCTAACCTGGATGCATCAGGCCCAAGCAATTATCGTCCTATTGCCAAGCTGCCACTTCCAGCTAAGATAGTGGAGAAAATCACAAATAAACAGTTAGCTCACTTCATCCAAGAAAATGATTTACCTGATTCCTCCCCAGGCTTTCGCCCAGAGTACAGTAAGATACTGCCTTGTTCAAGGCCACCGAGAAGATTAGGCCTGTGATGGATAGAGGGGGTGCCGCTGTACTGATCCTCCTTGATTTGTTGGCAGCTTTTGATACTGTTGACCATAATTTACTGTAACTGCGTTTAGAAAAATTAGGGGTTTAGAGTTTGGCACTGTCCTTGCTATCGTCTTTTCTGAAGGAAAGAAAACAAACAGTGATCCTGGATCAGTTTAAATTGACCCCTTATGTTCTACCTTGTGCAGTTCCACAGGGTTTGTCGCTAAGCCCATCCCTGTTTAACATCTATGTGTCGGAACTGGCTTCTCGGATCCAGCATTTTGGCTTCAATTTAACATCATATGCCGAAGACACACAGATTGTGGTAGCTGCGTACAAAGATCAAGCCTCCCCTGAATTGCAGTTTCAAAACTGCATGTTAGAAATTAACAGATAGATGGACAAGCATTGTCTTAAACTTAATTCAGAGAAAACCGAAATAGTGATCTTTGATCATCTCCAACTGTGATGGGACGGCCTTTGGTGGCCTGTCGAGATGAGAGAATTGCCAAACCCAGCCACTTTTTTTTTATTAAGAAACTGAAGAAGGCTATATCCCCATCGATTCCAGGAGGACAGTTGTGACGGCACTGGTGCTAACAAATGTAGACTATTGCAACAGACTTTATCTAAAGATGCAGAAACAACATTAAAAAGAAAACTGCAAATGGTACAAAATGCAACCACAAGACTCCTATTAAATCTGCCTAAGTACGAGTCAGTCTCTAAAGAAATCCGGAGACTTCACTGGCTTCCTGTGGCACATTGAATCAAGTTCAAAATGCTATGTTTAGCCAATAAGGCCTTAAATAATACGGGACCAGTGTGTCTGAAAAACATTTTCTCCAGGTTTCGTCCTGGCAAACAGTTATGATCTACTGGCGCCAGGCTTATGATGGTTCAGAGGATTTGCACCTCTAGTTGGGGCGGCCGAAGCATTGGTCATGGCACGGCTAAACTTTGGAAAATGCTTCCAATGGATATCAGAGCTGCAAGCTCACTTGCCATATTTAGAAATGGTGTTAAAAACATGGTTATTCCAGAAGTAGGTTCTTGACATTTTTGGGCTTACTGTAGTTTTAGTGCCAAGACACCTTAGGCATTCATGTGCTTAATAAGTTATACTAACATAAATAAACATTAGCATAACAAAAGGATCTATGTTATTTGCATTCCGGAAGCTGTAATACTTGTAATCACATTATAAAAGAATAGTAGTGTAGTCAGAAATAAAAGATAAGAAAATGTGCTGTACCTGTATGTCAAATATAAAGTACTTATACTTGTTAGGTATATATAGCGAAGTGTTTGTCAATGTGGTTTGTAACTGATAAGACACTTTTGCACATTCTTAGATGGTGAGATATGGTTTTTGTGCTTGCAGATAGTTATATGTACGTTGAAACTCTTGAGTTTACTTAAACATGCAGAGAACCCTATATTTTTGGAAAGATTGCCTGAAGGTGTATATCTGTCATGAAATTGTACATATGCCTACATGATGATCTATTTTCTTTAAGGCTGTTGAAAATGTCATGTGTATGGTGAGGGTAGTGCATTTCTTTAAACATGGTCTGTTTCAAATTGAGGAGGGTTAGTATTGCAGAGCGTCTACATAGATTCACTAGTGATAGATTCACTTGACCTATAACTTTTCTTTGAGAAATGCTGAATACATATGTAAAACACACAAACAATATTTGAGAATTGATGTAGGTTGTGTGCTTTGAAAAAGTGACAATTGTTGTTTTCAGTTTTAGAAAATTACTGATGCTTATGCAATTTGAGTAACAGAGTAATGTATGCTCCTACAGAGCCATGTCTCCAATTATATATCAAGTGTGATATCTAGACTTCACTCACACATAACTCAGTAGAAAAGGATAAATACACTAAAACAAGTAGTTTGATGCTGACAGAAGGGCTTAAACAATTGCTCACATATTGTGACAACTGTTAAATATATACCATCAATGGAGATACTTTCACAGTCACCCAGGCACTACTCACATACTCATCCAATCACACATACTCAAGCAGATATTGAATCACTCACACACTACCCACACACTTATCCAATCACCCAGGCACTACATATCCACTCTTCCAATCATGCAGGCACTACCTATATCCTCATTGAACCACGCAGCCACCATCATGCATTCATTCAAACACCCAAGCACAACCCAGGCACTCATCCGAACACCCACACATGACTCATGCACTCCTCCAGTAACACACCAAGTATGCAAACTATACATTCCATTTCATTCTCTCTTAGAGAGCCAGAGAGGAGAGAAACAGAGGCAGTGAAGTATCTACAAACTAATATGCAGATGCAATGACAGCTCGACATATTGACTGAGACACTCATTTGGATACGGGTAAACAACTCTCTTGTCATGTTTCAGACCTGCTAAAGGTGAGACAGTGCATTTTGTTTTACAGCTAGCCAATCTGTCTGATCTAAAACTTCTATAGAAGGTATGAAGTAGTCTTCAACCATGTATAGGTTATCACTGGGGTACTCTGCAGCTGGACTATGTTAGAGGTTGATATGTGTTTAAAAGTTCACACATGTAGTCTAAAGATTTACTGAGCTATATGCTCTCATATTAACTAAGGGGCCTATTATCATGGTGGGCGGATTGCCACCGCCCATCCCGCAGTGGCGATCTGCCCGCAAAAACACCCCACCAGATGGCCTTTTACCCTGCCAAATTAGCATGGTGGGGGGTATCGCGATGGACGGAAAAACCATCTGCCGCTTTTCCGCCGGTAGGCAATTGTTATGATTGCCTGCTGGGTGGAAAAGGCCTATAATATGGTAGCAGTGCCTTGCAATCACCGCCATATATATAATGATGTGGGCGGTGTTTTGCCTTTCCATGGCGGAACTCCGCCATGAAAAGGCATGCAGGAATCGCTTTAGGGGCCCGTTTTGAGCCCCCAGCGGGGGTGGGAGGTTGGACGGCGGCACTTACATTGGCATACACAAGGTGGCAGGCACCGCACGGTGCCTGTCAAGTTGTGCATGCCAATGCACCACATGCATTTCCTACATTGTGGGGGTGCTGCTCACAGCACCTCCCACCACAATTTTGGATATGTGGGATGCGATCGCCAGGGTGGCGGTTGCATCCTAATTGGCGGTGCTAGATCGCTGCACCACTGGCGGCTGGTGCCGGCACCACTAGGGTGGCGGGCAGATTGGAGTCAGCCTGCCATCCTAATGGACCCTTAAGTGTTCACATAGTTAAAAAATGTAATCTCTTACTATGAAATTAACTGGTAAATGTACTTCTCATTTCCATTTTCAGACATCAATATATATTTAAGTACAAAGAGTTTTAATGCCAGTAAATACTCAGAGAAGAGAGAATCAGCAGCAAACACACCATCTCCTCAGAACTAAGAACAACAAGCATTTACAATGCAACAGTTTTGCCTTTAGAAAAGTTAGAGCTATTGGCATTGTAAATGACATTTTTTTTATTTATGTGTTCGTTTTGAAAACCGATAAATAAATGGCATTGTCATTTACAATGCCAATAGCTTAATCTCTCGCAAATGCCACACCCACACACACCCACACCCACAGAGAGCCCCCCCACACAGAGCCCCTCCACACAGAGCCCCCTCACACACACAGGGCCCCCCTCACACACACCCACAGAGCCCCCCACACACACACACCCACACAGAGCCCCCCCACACACACACTGCGAGCCCTCACACACACTGCAAGCCCCCCAACACACCCAGACTGAGCCCTCCACACACCCACACAGAGCCCCCCCACACACCCACACAGAGCCCCGCCACACACCCACAGAGGCCCCCCACACACCCACACAGAGCCCCTCCACACACCCACACAGAGCCCCCCCCACACACCCACACAGAGCCCCCCCACACACCCACACAGAGCCCTCCACACACCCACACAGAGCCCTCCACACAGAGCCCCCTACACACCCACACCGAGCCCCCCACACACCCACACAGAGCCCCCCACACACCCACACAGAGCCCTCCACACACCCACACAGAGCCCTCCACACACTGCGAGCCCCCCTGTGCAAGTTATACACTGTTGTTAGAGATGAACCGACCGCATAGGTAACCAACAGGTGTAAAAAGGACTTCAAAGGTGACTAGGGAAGGCGACTTCTGTAAACGGAATTATGTTCATTCTCTACTCTGTGAAATATGAAACGCCGTTAAGGGTCACCCATCAGCCCCTACTTTAGACTTTGGCAGGTGAAATAAATCTGGTCATATAAAAACAGTTCCAGTCGAGTATATTACGGGAAATACCTCTCTCGTTGCTTTTTTAAAGATAAAAATAATCTGAACTGTTATTGGATAAAGAAAACAAAGCATACTGCAAAAAAACAGTGTAGATAATTTAAGTACGCTCTCTGCCTTGACTGGTGCAGTTATGTTGCCCCTCTATTTCTGACATCTGAGGCATTAATAAATAAGTGGTCGATAGGCACGTGGCCTTTGATGAAGACGGTATACAAGGGAGCAGGGAAAAAAGCGGTGTCTGTGTCGGTGAACTGAGGATGTAATTAGTACTAAAGTAGCCACACGTTGAGTGTGATAGTTCTGGTGCTTTAGCCAAGAGCAAATTGCATTCGGGGACACGTGGTTTGACTGTCAACTTTGAACGTTTTGGGTCAAAAATCCCAACACGTCAAGTACTGTTGACTGGACAGCCATCACTGATTGGAGGTGTCACACAGGACATGGTGCCACTTGGCACCAATGCTCTTCTGACACCCTAAAAATGAGGACTTCTATTTTGAATGTGTTATACCGTCCAAATACTGGGGAACTAATAGGAGAAAAATACAATCCCTTTCGGCAATCTGACATCAACCACGCACAACCTCTTAATACATTGCACAATGACATATTGTAATTTTTTTTTCCCCAAAGGCATATTAAATCAGATTATGCATCGTCTAGCACAGACTCTTCATCTATAGTAGGCATGGGCGGAAAATCCGTTTCGCTCGCGGATTTTGCGGATTTTCGGGAAATTCGCAATCCGCGAGATTCGCGAATCTCCCGCAAAATCCGCAAATCCGCGAGCAGCGGATTTTGCTCGCACTGCTCGCACTGTTCGCGTGAGTTCGCGGCTTCCCAGTACAACTTCACGCCCCGCGAATAAGTGCTAAATTGCAGAAATACGATCTTAGCAAAACTGAAACTACTTACCAGGATCAAAAGTTCAGGCTCATCATTAGTAGCCATTTCCTGTAGTGCTTCCTGAGGGGCCCCTCCAGAGTTCAGTTGCCAGTTGCAACTATTATGTGACCCTGCTCTGAACCTCAGAATAGTTACACATATGCCACAAAGGTCCTGAATTACAGCTAAGGGAGACAAGCAGGAGCCAGGCTGGAAGTTAAAATCCATTAATCAGCCCCTAATTCATTATTGTCAGTTGGGGCAGGGCAGGTGTTGTAACTAATTTTGCAACAATGAAAGCACTTAGCAAGTGCAAAAGATCACTAATCAGGGCGCACTAAGGAAGCAGGTGCCAGCAAAAAAATATTCTGTGACACATTAATCAGCCCCAAATTAATTCAGGTCACTTGAGGCAGGGAAGGTGTGCTTTGCTTTGCCGAAAATAATGTACACTGGACAACCAGAGGGTGTGGTGATGAAACAGAGGGTGGCATGGGTGGGCCAGAGGGTGGCATGAGTAGTCAGAGAGTGGCAGTGGTGACAGAGAGTGGCAGTGATGAAGAAGAGTGTCCCAAACAGGCTGGACACGTAGAAACAACAAGTTCGCAAAACTTGCGACCCGACAGGTAAGTTCGCAAATTGCGAAATTGTAAAAACCCTCGCGAACTGGCAGAAACACGGGCGAACACAAAAAAAAAAAATCCGCAAATTCGCGGGAATTCGCGGATTTTGCGGATGCGAGTTCGCAAATCCGCAAAATTCGCGAACGCGAGATTCGCAAAATTCGCCCATGCTTAATCTATAGGTCTTATAAAAGTGAATTTCCCTCGCATCACGAAGCAAGCTGACTTCTACCAGGACGCGACTGTTTCAAGCAAAAGACGGCAATTACAATTCATGACATTAACAGGCAGGAGCAATTCTTTTGTCAGTTTCGGTAGTAGTAGACCGCCCAGACAAATCTACACGTGCGCCGCGGACAGATATTATGAATGAAACTAAGACACTTTTCACCAAGTTGGGTCTCCGGTTCTTACCTCCGTAGTCAGCCATGTTTTCGGTACCGCTCCTTCGCGTGAACGCTGGTTCGCAGACGAGACCACAGCTGCACCAGTATTAACAAGCACCTACGGGCACACGGACAGCGGGAGGGGGGCGGGAACGGACAGCGGGAGGGGGGGCGGGATAAAATCGTGACCTGCTAAAGATAACGGAAAGGAGGGGAGCAGGCTATTCGGTGATTTGTCCCGTGCCTGAACCTGCCTGCTCCTCTTGACTGAAATATTAACAAAGAAAGGAACGGACAGCAGGAGGGAGGGCGGGAAAGGAACGGACAGCGGGAAGGAGGGCGGGAAAGGCACGGACAGCGGGAGGGGGGCGGGAAAGGCACGGACAGTGGAAGGGGGGGCAGGAAAAGCATGGACAGCGGGAGGGGGGGCGGGAACGGCACACGGTCAGCGGGAGGGGGGGCTGGAACGGGCACTCACCTGGACTTCTTCCGGCGGCGGTCAGCCTGGAACGAACAAAACAAACCTATAAAAAAAAAAAAACAACCCGCCCACCGCCGAGATGACGCGCCAGAGGGGCGGAGAGGGAAGAAATTGCGGGAACGCCCACGAATCTGGTCCGGCCATGAAGGGCAGATCTCTGTTCCAATGGCTAGCCTCCATTTATGGATTCCCGAGCCACTCTACTGTTCTCATTAGGTTTTTGCCTGCGCGAAAAAGCTGCGCAGCGCGCAGCTTTCGCCAGGCAATACCTAAAAAGGGCAAAATGTAGAAAAGTTTGTAAAAGCAAAATGAACTGCTGGTAACAGGACAAAGACATTTCTCAAATGTGTATGTTCACAACTGGATACAGTGGAAAAACAAGTATAGAAAAAGAACATATTATACCAACTATCATAGGGAAAAATAAATTGTTGAAAAAAGGAGAGGCTTTAACCAGAAGGCAGAGGCAGTTCAAGTATATCAGAGTGAAAAGCCATTTCTTGGGTTTGGTTCTCCACAACATCGGGAAAATTCTGTCCAGGTTTTGATGTTGCCTCAAGTGATGTAGTTGGCCCTCCAAGCTTTCTTACATGCATTGCTCTTTTTAGCTCATTTTTGTGGTAGGTCCTCAAATGATACATCATAGAAGTTGTCCCGGAGCTGTCCTTCTTGCTCCTGACAAAACTCGGTTGCAACAAAGCACTTAACAAGCTTTGCTACTGTTTTAGACTTTTTTTGGAATGGAATTTTCTTAGACACCCACTGCCTGTAAATGTGCGAAGCTGGGCTCAGGACCCCCTCTCCCGCCGGCTTAGTCTATTCTTTCTTGGCACTACAATCCACTCTCTTGCACTAGAATGGGTCTGATTAACTCTCTGAATGCCCTCCGGCCCACACAGAATTATTCTAATTTAAAGGGGAGATTTGGTGATTTCTAACATTCCCATGTGCAAATTGTTTTATTTCATTTGCACATGGGAATGTTAGAAATCACCAAATCTCCCCTTTAAATTGCAAAATGTGAACACTGCCAGGCTGCCAGAATGTGCAAAAATTGGGACTCAACTAATAACTAAGGCACTTAGCCACAATTGTGATTTAAAAGCTATATATGTATGCTTTATTTGTATTAACACTGAACCTAGTGTAAATGTCATTATTACAAATGGTGTTGGTTGGAACTTTTTCTATAACCAACTACATGTCCCATAATGCACTAAGTAACCACAATCACTTAAATATGGAAAGTGAAGTAGGACAATTGTGTATGCCGCCGTGAAAAGGAACCAGTGGGTTCGAAACGCGTAGGCTTGTACTTTTTGCACTGAATAAATCCAATCCTAATAACTAACGGAGTGCTGGAATACTTTTTTTGTGAGGAATCTAAATACGGAACCCTGTCCTGGTTCCGACTCCAGCATCAACCTGCCAAGTGCTCCCTCTGCGACAGGACAGCTAGTGTTGAATATATATATATATATATATATATATATATATATATATATATATATATATATATATATATATATATATATATATATATATATATATATATATATATATATATATATATATATATATATCTATATATATATTACCTGCCAGTAGGTAGTTATAGTTAGGATTGTTTTCTATAGGAAATCTGCAACATTCTTTTGGGAATAACTTTGGCGCCGGTTGAGGTATCTGCCTGTAATTTTCCTTAAATTTGCCTCACTGCGCTCCGCTCCTTCCCTGAAAGTTTGGGGGGGATTCATCAAGTGGGGGCCGAGATAAAAGGGGGTCCCAAAACGTGTTTTCCCCATGTTAATTTCCATAGGGCGGTTGGACTCACTTTTAGCCCGAACAGCTGAATGGATTTCCACAAAACTTGGCAAAATTGTAGGGACTGGTAGCCCGATGTGCCTTTGTTATCTCTCAAGATATGTGCTCCAGTGGATTTTGAGTAATTTAGGTTAAAGAAAATATATGTCTGGGCGGAGCCTAACCACACATCTGATCTGATTGGCTGTCAGCACTTCATCCAAGAAGTGTTGGCAGCCATCTTGGGACCAATATACATGATAGCACCTCATTAAAAAGCATTGTAGTTGATAGAGAGTTTTAGGACTTTAGTTACATTATAAATCATTTGTTGATGGTACCATACTCATTTTAGGAATTGTGGTGTGTTCTAAGGTGATTTTATCATGTGAAAAAGCCTTCTGCTGTGATATCATGAATCATGTTTGAAAGAAAACTAATATCTCATGATTTTCCCTCAGTGGTTTGGAAAGGGATCTATAAGCTAAACTGAAAGCATATTTTCTGTAAATTCACATTATCTTTCTCAGTCATGTGAGAATGAAGTCTGACATTCTCAGTAAAACATGTACATCCAACAAGGACAGAGACTGTCAGTTGATTCCTTTGTGTTCTACTGCAGCCTCCTAGAGTGTTCTAAAGAACAACTAGAGCGCTAACAGTCCTACTTATTACAAAGGTATAGCACACCTGAAGCCATCGTGATGGGAATAAAGTGGTAACTCTTAAAACATTTAATTTAAAAAGGAACAACATGAGGGGGTATATTATGCCATAGAAAGTATTATTAGTGCTGCAGAAAGAAAAATGAGGGCACATTTTGAGTGACTTCTCAAATCCTCTTCTATTTCATTAAAAAAGTCTGAGATGCAGTCTCCCAAGATGGCCACCAGAGACAAAAGAGCCCAAATGTAGCCCAAATATCACCCAGATGTAGCCGAAGTATAGCCCAATGACAGAATGTCCCAGAGTGTTCTAAAGAACAACTAGAGCGCTAACAGTCCTACTTATTACAAAGGTATGGCACACCTGAAGCCATCTTGATTGGAATAAAGTGGTAACTCTTAAAACATTTAATTTAAAAAGGAACAAAATGAGGGGGTATATTTTGCCATAGAAAGTTTGATTAGTGCTGCAGAAAGAAAAATTAGGGCACATTTTGAGTGACTTCTCAAATCCTCTTCTATTTCATTAAAAAAATTCTGACATGCAGACTGAAACATGCACTTTGAATACCAGCAGCAGACTTCCCTGGTGAGCAGTAGCTTTACTACAGTGATCTAATGAGCAACTAGTGTGCTAACATTCAGAATGTATGGCAAATGTGTGACATATCTGAATGCCTTCTTGATGGAACCAAAGTAAACAAGCATTGAAAATGCAATAGATCTCGCCATCGTTTAAGTTAAAGCCATTCTGTTTGTAATGAGGTGGCTTTTAGATTTGCTTTTATTAGTGTTTTTTAAACTTTCATGTAAATAACATGCATCTGTATGCATATATGTATATGTATGCATGCATTTATATTTGTATTTATATAGATATACAGATTATATATGTTTATATATGTATGTATGTATATATATATATATATATATATATATATATATATATATATATATATATATATATATATATATATATATACATACACATACATATATAAATGCATATGCATATATATAAGTGTATATGTGTGCGTGTAGAGAGAGGTAGAGAGGTAGAGGTGTAGAGGTAGAGAGGTAGAGGTAGAGAGGTAGCGGTAGAGAGGCAGAGACTAGTAGAGAGAGAAGTAGAGAGAGGTAGAGAGGTAGAGAGTAGAGAGTGAGTAATAGAGAGTAGAGAGAGAGTAGTAGAGAGCAGTAGAGAGAGTAGCAGAGAGTGAGTAGTAGAGAGTAGTAGAGTGAATAGTAGAGTGAGTAGTAGAGAGTAGTAGAGAGTGAGTAGTAGAGAGTAGTAGAGAGTAAGTAGTAGAGTGAGTAGTAGAGAGCAGTAGAGAGTGAGTAGTAGAGAGTAGTAAAGAGTGAGTAGTAGAGAGTAGTAGAGAGTCAGAAGTAGAGAGTGAGTAGTAGAGAGTAGTAGAGAGTGAGTAGCAGAGAGAGAGAATAGTAGAGAGTAGTAGAGTGAGTAGTAGAGTGAGTAGTAGAGACTAGTAGAGAGAGTAGTAGGGAGTAGTAGAGAGTGAGTAGTAGAGTGAGTAGTAGAGAGTGAGTAGTAGAGAGAGAGAGTAGTAGAGAGTGAGTAGTAGAGAGTAGTAGAGAGTGAGTAGTAGAGAGTAGTAGAGTGTGAGTAGTAAAGAGTGAGTAGTAGAGAGAGAGTAGTAGAGAGTGAGTAGTAGAGAGTAGTAGATAGTGAGTAGTAGGGAGTAAGTAGTAGAGAGAGAGTAGTAGAGTAGTAGAGAATGAGTAGTAGAGAGTGAGTATTTGAGAGTAGTGGAGTAGGAGAGAGTAAGTAGTAGAGAGTAGTGGAGAATATTCCAAAGTTTGGCACAGCACCACTTGCACAATAAGTCCAATCAAATCATATCACTTAGAGTCCCTATTGAAGCGCTGAACCTTGGTGTATATTCAAATGCTTTTATTTTCCTTAAGTTTATGTACAACAGCCAGCCGAAAAGTTTCGTTCTGTACAACAGAACTTCTGCAGGGCGTTCTTATTTCCTTCAAGTTATGTCGGTATCCTGTTGTCATATAACTAGATATTTCTTCCAAATGTTAGACGAGACGTAAGTACATTCTTATTCAAAGTGACTAGGTATCAATTTTACCCACACAATTTGGGCAGACTTGAGTAATTTATAGCATCCTCAAAGTCAGTATTTCAAAAATTCCAAAGTATAAGACATGATAATCCAAATCCAAATGTTTCTCATGAAAAGTAATTTTCAATCGTTCGGAATATCGGTGTTTGGGCAGATATGACCCAGGGACCCCCGGTATGCAAGGGGAATTAGTCCCCCCTCTGCAAACGCGCCAGTGGCCTGCGTTGCAGAGAGGTGTAAAAAGGGGCATAGCCTCATTACACCTCTGTGCAATGCAGCCCCCTGGCGCATGCTGGAGGTTCCAGGTGGGCTAGTTGGCCCCCAGGGACCCCTAGTATGCAAGGGGAATTAGTTCCCCCTCTTCAAACATGCACGGGGGCTGCTTTGCAGAGAGGTGTAAAAAAGGGTGTGGCTTCATTACACCTCTCTGCAATGCAGCCCCCTGGCGCATACTGGAGGCTCCTGGTGGGCTAGTTGGCCCCCAGGGACCCCCAGTATGCAAGGGGAATTAGATCCCCCTCTGCAAACGCGGCAGGGGGCTGCGTTGCAGAGAGGTGTAACAAGGGGCATAGCCTCATTACACCTCTGCAATGCAGCCCCCTGGCGCATATTGGAGGTTCCAGGTGGGCTAGTTGGCCCCCAGGGGCCCCCAGTATGCAAGGGGAATTAGTTCCCCCTCTTCAAACATGCACGGGGGCTGCGTTACAGAGAGGTGTAAAAAGGGGCATGGCTTCATTACACCTCTCTGCAATACAGTCCCCTGGCGCATACTGGAGATTCCTGGTGGGCTTTCAGGTCTTATATAGTTAGGAATTAGCATTAAAAAAAACTTTGAAATTCACTGAAAAAAACATAGGTTTCAAACCAGTTATAGTTAAGAATTAGCATTTAAAAAACCTATTAAATTCACTGAAAAAAACATAGGTTTGACACCAGTTATAGTTAGCTGGAAACTTTACTTACATAAAACCATTGAAATTCCCACGTTATAGTTAGTTGGACTCACTATAACTTGCGCGCCTGCAATGCACTGCTGATGACGTCACATATTACATCACTCATGACATGGTCAGTGACATCACTCATATAGATATATATATATATATTCAAAATAGGATATCCACAATTCCCCAAGGAAATCATATGGCACTCAAGGAAGGAAAATTATAATTAGGCTTCTTTATTTTGAGCTCACATCAACGCGTTTCGGGATATATCTATATATTACCTGCTGGTGTTTGCAGATAGGTAGTTATAGTTAGGACCATGTTTCCATTGGAATAGCATTTTTTTTACTTGCATACAACTTTAACACTTTTTGATGAGTCTTCATGAAATAAAGATTTTTAAGGTGTTCTGGCAATTCTTGTTGCACATGGAAAGTTTTGGGGGGATTTGTGAAGTGAGTACTGAGAAAAATGGGGTTGAAAAAAGGGTTTATGTGCAATAGCAATCCCACAGGAACCTGTGAACCTGTGAACTCGACTACTGTCTGAACCACTGCATGGAATTACACCAAATGTGGCATAAAGGTAGGTGTTATTACGCAGATTGCGCTTTTTGTTATTTGGTGGAAATCCGATAAGTAGTTCTTGAGAAATTTAAGTTGAAATTGAAGGTGATATTTCTGGCCTTGGATATTTCGCAATTTTGCTGCCATTCGTGAATGCACATTCCTATGAGAATGCTGTCATTGGCTGGATGAACACTGAACAGAAAGTTGCTGCCACCATTATATCGATGGGAAACTGTTTCTGAGGCTGAAATTTTCTGTGAAAACTAACATAAGGAGCCAGGGTGGAAGTACTCAGATCACATGTTTGAGAAATGGAGGTGTTACTGACACAAGTTATGTGTCCAAAATTGATATTTTTAATCATGTACGATATTCACGTCGATTACGGGACTGCCAGTGCGGCCATCCATGTACTGTTGCAGGGAAATTGTGATTATCACAATGTCTCTGTGAAAATTGGTAGAAATATAAAACAAAAAGTATCTATATCTATATACACACCCGCACTGGTCACAGTCACAGACTCATGTACCTACTCACATACCCACTCAGACACTAATACACCCACTCACAGACTCACTCAGAGACCCATGTTTCTATTAATATAAGCATTCAGAGGCTCATGCACCCACTCACAGATGCACTGAGACTCATGCACCCACTCACATACATAGTTAGAGATTTATACACCTATTCACAGACCCATTCAGATACTTATCCACCCACTCACTGACCCACCCGTACACTCATGTACCCACTCATAGACCCATTGAGGAATGTATAGTTCCACTCACGCACCCACTGAGAGATTGATGTACCCACTCACAGACCCACTCAGAGACGTTTGCACACAGTCACAGACCCACTCAGACACTCATGCACCAACTCACAGACCCACTTAAAGACTTATTCTTCAACTCAAACACCAACTGATAGACATATCCTCTCCAGCACTTATGCACACACTCATAGATCCAGCCACAGACTCATGTACCCATTCACATACCTGGTCAGACACTCATACTCCCATTCACATACCCAGTCAGAGACTTATACACCCACTCACAAACTCACTCAAAGACTCATGCACCCATCCA
This sequence comes from Lissotriton vulgaris, assembly GCF_964263255.1. Classification (NCBI taxonomy): domain Eukaryota; kingdom Metazoa; phylum Chordata; class Amphibia; order Caudata; family Salamandridae; genus Lissotriton; species Lissotriton vulgaris. The sequence continues at coordinate 792,195,819 of NC_141698.1, forward strand.
TATATCTACTCAGAGACTTATGCACCCACTTATAGACCTACTGAATGACTTATGCGCCAACTCACATATCCACTCAAAGACACATGCACCACTCGCAAACCCACACAAAAAACTCATGCAATCAGTCGTATACCCATTAAGAGACTTATTCACCAACTCACATACTCACTCAGAGACTTATGCTCCTAGTCACAGACCCACTCAGGCACTCATAAACCAACTGAGACAGTTACTCGAGAGTTATACAAATAGTCAGAGACCCAGTGAAAGACTCATACACCCACTCACAGACCACTCAAACACATATGCACCCACTCATGTATCTAGACACAAACTGTTATATCAACTCACATACCTACTCAGAGAGTCATGCACCTACTCACATTCCAACTCAGATGCTCATACACTCACTCACATACCCACTCAAACACTTTTGTACCCAGTCGGAGACTCACTGAGAAACTCATCTACCTACTCACATATGCATTCAGAGACTCATATATCTACTAACAGAACTACTTAAAAAGCATCTGCCCACTCACATACCCATTTAAAGACTCATACATCTACTCACATACCAACTCAGACACTCCTACACCCAATGAATTACCCGCTCAGACACTGTTGCACCGACTTCTTAAAATTAATTGGAGATTCATGTGCCTATTCATATACCCACTTAAAGACCTATACACCCAATGAGAGTTTCAACTAGAGGTTTATGCACCTATTTACATATCTATCTACTCAGAAACTCATGCACCCACTCGTCTATCTATATAGAACCATACAATCACTAGTATACCCACTCAGACAGTGATGCACCCACTTACATACTCACTCAGAGACGTATGCACCCAGTTACAGACACACTCAGAGACTATTACAGCCACTCACAGATGCACTGAAACACTCATGCACACATTCACACTCCCACTCACAGACTTATGCACCCACTGACAGACACTGTTAAATACTCAAACACTCACTCACAGACCCACTCAGACTCTTATGCACCCAGTCATAGATCCAGAAACATACTCATGTACTCAGTGACATACCAACTCAGTCACTTATACACCCATTCACATACCCACACAGACACTCATACACCCACTCAGTTACCTATTCAAACACTCTTGCACCCACTCATAGACTCTTTCAAAGACTCATGAGTCTACTCACATACCCACTCACAGATGTATATACCCAGTCACAGACCCACTCAGAGATTAATGCACCTACTCACCTAATACAGTGAATTATTAGTACATACTATTATAGACATATTGAGAGACTGATAATTGTTTGTTTGGGGTTATTTAGATAGTGATTTATCTAATGTGATGGTTAGAACGATTTATATAGTTAAACGTTTTGAATGTGGTGATGGCTATTGAATTCCTGCTTTTCTTCTGCATTTTCGTGGCATATCCTTGAACGGCAAGGGTACCAACATCATTGTAACTCCCCAGCAAAAACAGAAAATAGGTTTTTGGGATGGTTTTTATAGAAAGTCACCAGACAATCATGACTTTAGAGAATACAGTAATAAACCCCTAGTGTGTAATACTGTAATAAGTGTGCATATATGTGTTTTACTTTTTACAAAAAGGAGCGATCGTTGCTGTTAACAACGTCGTTGCGACGCACAGAATAACTGCAAGAACAGAAAATAGGTTTAAAAGATGGCTTATAAAGACACTTACTACAAAAACATGAGTTTAAATATGTTTTTTTTAAAAAACATGGTCTCTGAGGAATGCAAAAATTGTTTTATTAACATCTTTTTGGGCTTTGTCAATCTGTGGTCAGAACTGATTTGGCTACTTCCATTTCTGTCTTTGGCATATATTAGAGTACACCAAGACACTGTGACGGAAAGGGGACGTCAGGTCTGCAAAGGTATCCTTCATTAGGATTTCCAGCCCTATGCCAGTCAGTGTTCCTGGGTAATTTCTACCACAGTGCACAATTGTGATGCGAAGAGCTCGGCAATCCACAATGGTTTTATCCAAAGCCAGCAACTTATGAAACTTTAAAACCTCTCTGGCCAACCAAGTAATCTCCACATTTGGCAAACTCAATTCCCCTTCTGTATCTCTCCTTTGTACAGCCTCTCTAGCCCAATAGACATAGCTGTGGCCAAGAATCTACACTCTAAGCATGTTGGAGTAAATGAGCAATAGCAGTCAGGACAAGGTTGGAAATGAATAAGGCAGATTTGCAATTGAAAAGCAGTTAAAAAGGAGTTTTCTTTTTTTTTAAACATATATTTTATTGGATGCAGTCATCATGTAGGTGTATAAAATCAGGTAGTGTGTTGGAAGCATTAGCAAGAAGTCCTATTATTGGCTGCTGTTTAAACCACACCTGCTGCACCTCATTTGGAAGTAGCATGGTCCTTCTTGAATGTGCTGTGAACGTGTGGCCTACTGGTTCCACCAGGTTGCTACATAAAATGAGGTAAGAGTGTATGGGGGTCGGGTGTTAAAGAGACAGAAGCTTTTTTTTAACTTAGTGGTATTATGACACAATGTAACTAATGATATACTAATTTCTAACTCTGGACTATGTAATAAACTGTTGTGCAGTATTTAAATTTTAAAAAGCTAAAGCTAAATGTAGGTTTGGACTCCCATTTTTCCCCCGCAATTTCTCTGCAGAGATCGCGAAGACAACACACACATTCATAGACAGGAATCTTGTTGTGAAAGAGAGGGAAAGGGTTAACAGATACTAACAATTCACAAGTGGACATAGAGTAGTATAAAATGAAAGACATGGTTTCAGCTGCTGGCTTTCACATTATCACAAAGTGCAAAGTTGTAGAGGTTGCCATATAATGGTTGCTTTGTATGAGAGTTTTTGTACCATTCTTGTGCTTATTTTTTACAAAACCTAATAGTGTCAAAACTATCCAAAAAGAGCTAAAACAACAATACAATCCATGAACTCCATTCACTGGTATGTACATAACATTTTAATCATTTGAAAAAAGCACATTAAAATAAAGATGCATATGAATATTTGATTAAAAAAAGAGTATCACAGACATATGAAAAACAATATATGAGATGAACTGTAACTGGCAGTGTGTGTGGTTTCACATATTTTAGGATTGGTGACATATATAGTGTGTGTTACTTGTAGAGTATGTCTTTAAGATGTTAGTAACAAATGTTTTGGGAAGTAAGAGGAAAATGTATCTGTACCAGTTGGACTTGGTCCTTTTTGCAGGGTCATCCCTAAACTTGTTGCCTTTCTACTAGCCTTCTTTCTGACATGGTGTTAGTGGTTTTAGGACTCTGGGCACTTTAGCACTGCTGTCCAGTGTAAAGTGTGTGCGCTCTCTGTGTTAAATATGGTAAGATTGGTCTACACCTTTTGGCCTATTTAATTTACCTGTCAGTCCCTTGTAAAGCGGTGTGTCAGATACCCAGGGCTGGTAAATTAAATGCTGCTGGTGGGCTTGCAGCGCTGATTGTGCCACCCACCAAAGTAGCCTTTCAAACCTATCTCAGGCCTCTGCCATTGCTGGGCCTGTGCACGTAATGTTACTGCCTCTGTGACGTGGCACCTAAAGCGTGTGCCATGTAGGCGACACCCCTTTCACTACCTGTCAGTCACCCCTTAGGTAGTCCCTAGCTAGCCCTATGGGCAGGGTGCATTGTAGGTAAAAGGTAGGACATGTACCTTAAGTGTGTGATGTGTCCTGGTAGTGACAAGCAGCCATTTTGGTTTCTTACTATTGTGGGGCTGCCCTCCCATAGGAATTCATTGGGATTCCCTGATAAGCGTTTCAGTGGTAATTCCTGATATGAGAGGTGCAGCGTGGTCACGTTTGTTATGTTTGGAATAGTGATAATAAATGCTACGCAATGGTGTGCACAGATTTATTATAAATATTTTAGAAATGCCACTTTCAGAAGTTGGCATTTCTGTGTGCTATGTGTCTGCCTGCCTGATGTGAATTAAATGTTTGGCTTTTGAGTGCCAGGGGCTGGTGAGGTGTGTGGCCCCAGGAGGGGCAGGGTGAGTAAGCGCTAGGCTGAATGGGACATCTACATTTTGGGTATTGAGAAGGGAAGTCCCTGGTCCCTGAATAGGATGGTGCCTGCCCTAGTCAATCTGGCTCCGCCCCCCTGTGGTGTGTCTGATGACGAGCCCCGACCTCACAATAGGGAAGAGGAGCCTGGTAAACAGAGTGCTCCAGAACCAGTTCTAACTGGTTTCCCTAAACCCTGTTGCAGGGCAGACTAAAGAAACGGTAGTATAAGTACTGGGGCTGTGACCCCATGAAGGTGTGCTGCCTGGGACCTGCATGGACTGGAAGGACTACTGGGACAAGGAGGAAACACTGTGGGAGCCAGCTGATGTCTCCTGTGGCGTCCCTACATGCTCTCTTAAATGTGCTCAGCTCTGCCCTGGTGTGAGGGGGGAATTGACTGGGCATAGGTTTCTCCTGTGTGGAACCCAAGAAGGGCTGGACTGTACTCCTTCCTGGTTATTTAAAAGGAAGTGTGTGGAGTGCTCAGGGGTGCTCCCTCGTCAGTTCTGCGAACCTCTGTGCAAAGAGCATGTGAAAAGCGCTATATTTTCATTACTTGAGGCCCAGGGAAGGGGACTCCAATCCTGCAAAAAAAAGGAAGAAGCGGTTGTGTTCTGCAACGCTGTGCTATGTGAAGATTTAGAGAATCCCAATGCAGGGATTCCCCCGCATTGCCGGCTTCTTGCGGAAGCTCACTCCGCGTGAATGATTTTACATTGGAGAGCGGGAGCCCATCCCGCTCTCATGATATTGCTAACAAGCGGGTGCCCACCCCGCAACTGTGCCTAATCGTAAGGCAGGAGCCCACCCCACGCTGCCGTGAGAGAGAGTTGCAGCCGCCACAACCGCAGAAGGAACCAGAAGTCAGGCATCCTAAGTGCCTGACTGTGGGCTGGGCAACCAGCAACAGAGATGGAGACTCCTGGGCTCCTCATGCAGCTGAAGAGAGGCCGGCTGGAAGACCCAGGCTGGAACCAACCCCATGCTGGGATGTGCGTGGAGACAGGACGACGCAGGCTGGAGCCCGACCCACGCTGGGATGTGCGTGGAGACGGAAAGCCACTTCAGACCACCAGTGGGGCTCACGTGTCGGTGAGAACCCCACATCTGAAGAAGGAGCCAGGCGGGAGCCTACCCCATGCTGGCAAACAGCCAGAAGATGACAGAGACTTCGCTCCATAGGTGGAGGCTCTCCGTGAACTGAGGAGATCCCCACATGTGTGGAGAATCTGCCGGCTGCAGGCACGGGCCCCGCGTAGCTGAAGGGTGACAGAGGCTGCACCAGGGAAGATCAGAGGTGTCCTGATCAGCCCCAGTGAGTGGGGTTGTGTTGTGCATCTGGGTGATGTGATCGAGGCACATTGTCGGTGCCTCCCCCCTGGGGGGGCTCTCCCAAGGCACAGAGGGTGTCAGTGCTTGTTTGTAGCCTCCAGCTGTCCCACATGACAGTGGGCAGCTGTAACATTTTGAGGTATTTGTTTTGCGAAGTCCCGGAGTGTGACTTCACAAGGGCACAGTCGTGCCGATTGGGCTACATTTATTGGGAGAGCCCCAGAGCAGGGCCCCGAGCCCTGCGCCATTTTTCCAGTTCCCACATGTTTGCCTGCACAGTTGCATTGCAATTAACGGGCAGATGCTATGTTTAGGCCCAGTGCATTGCGCACTTTGCATAATTGCTACATTGGCAGCTGAGCCCTGACTTTGCTGGACATAGGGCATTTGAGCCCTCTGAGAAGGCCAGTTGGCATGGGGGGGGCAGTTTCTAAAGGTGATGCCTAATGCAAATGTCATGCTGTGATGTATAGGCCTAATGAGATGGTATAATGCATTTATGCATATGATGATCTATGCCTAATGTGATTTATGCCCCATGATTAGTGCGTAATGTGTTTGGGCTGCGATGTCCTAGTGCGTAAGGGGTTTATGCTTAGGAGGGTATCTTATGGTTATGCTGCTTATTGCGTTATGTGTTTATGCGTAGGAGGTTTGGGCCTAATGTGTTTTATGCCTGACGTAATAATGCTGAATTCATTATGGTATCAATAGTTACTGGTTGTGTTTTATATTTGCATTTACTTACCTGTTCTGACCGTGACCCGATAGGCCTGGTCTTGTATATAATACACTGTGAATATTGCCTGAGCCAGTTGGCACACTGTACATGTGTGATTATGTTTCTAATGTGTTTATGACAATACAAAGGCTATTTTTTTATATAACCTTGTGTGGAGTTTCTTTTGTGGTGTGCCTACTTTGTTGCTGTTGTGTGTGTGTGTTGCGCAAACACTTTACACATTGCCTCTGAGATAAGCCTGACTGCTTGTGCCAAGCTACCAAAGGGGTGGGCAGGGGTTATCTTCAGTGCGTAACTCCCTTGCCCTGACTAAAGTGGTGGTTTCTGCTTGGCTTTGGCGCAAGCCTTAGCCAACCAGAAATCCCATTTCAAACAGTACCTCTTTATTCCATTGGGTAATTTATAGAAAAACATCAGTATAGTACTGTTGAAAGTTACAATGAGCAATTTATTAAAAATGATAATGTTTTAAATGTCTAAGCATCATGTGCTCTCACAGAAATATATAATTAATAACATGTTCACCTCTGATATTTTTGCTGCTCTATGGAACAATGCGTCAATCCTTCCACTGATAAAAAAATCTAACCTGGACGCATCCGGCCCGAGCAATTATCGTCCTATTGCCAAGCTGCCACTTCCAGCTAAGATAGTGGAGAAAATCACAAATAAACAGTTAGCTCACTTTATCCAAGAAAATGATTTACCTGATTCCTCCCCAGGCTTTCGCCCAGAGTACAGTAAGATACTGCCTTGTTCAAGGCCACCGAGAAGATTAGGCCTGTGATGGATAGAGGGGGTGCCACTGCCCTGATCCTCCTTGATTTGTTGGCAGCTTTTGATACTGTTGACCATAATTTACTGTAACTGCGTTTGGAAAAATTAGGGGTTTAGAGTTGGCACTGTCCTTGCTATCGTCTTTTCTGATGGAAAGAAGACAAACAGTGATCCTGGATCAGTTTAAATTGACCCCTTATGTTCTACCTTGTGGGGTTCCACAGGGCTTGTCGCTAAGCCCATCCCTGTTTAACATCTATGTGTCGGAACTGGCTTCTCGGATCCAGCATTTTGGCTTCAACTTAACATCATATGCCGAAGACACACAGATTGTGGTAGCTGCGTACAAAGATCAAGCCTCCACTGAATTGCAGTTTCAAAACTTCATGTTGGAAATTAACAGATAGATGGACAAGCATTGTCTTAAACTTAATTCGGAGAAAACCGAAATAGTGTTCTTTGATATTCTCCAACTGAGATGGGACGGCCTTTGGTAGCCTGTCGAGATGGGAGAATTGCCAAACCCAGTAGAAAAGGCAAAAAATCTCAGTGTACTGATTGACAACTAAACTAACTTTCTCTCATTAAACCAATGCTACTGTTTCTGCCACCTTTTTTTTATTAAGAAACTGAAGAAGGCTATATCCCCTTCGATTCATGGAGGACGGCTGTGACGGCACTGGTGCTAACAAATGTAGACTATTGCAACAGTCTTTATCTGAAGATGCAGAAACAACATTAAAAAGAAAACTGCAAATGGTACAAAATGCAGCCGCAAGACTCCTATTAAATCTGCCTAAGTACGAGTCAGTCTCTAAAGAAATCCGGAGACTTCACTGGCTTCCTGTGGCACATTGTATCAAGTTCAAAATGCTATGTTTAGCCTACAAGGCCTGAAATATTACGGGACCAGTGTTTCGGAAAAACATTTTCTCCAGGTTTCATCCTGGCAAACAGTTATGATCTACTGGCGCCAGGCTTATGATGGTTCAGAGGATTTGCACCTCTAGTTGGGGAGGCAGAAGCATTGGTCATGGCACGGCTAAACTATGGAAAATGCTTCCAATGGATATCAGAGCTGCAAGCTCACTTGCAATATTTAGAAATGGTGTAATAAACATGGTTATTCCAGAAGTAGGTTCTTGACATTTTTGGGCTTACTTTAGTTTTAGTGCCAAGACACCTTAGGCATTCATGTGCTTAATAAGTTATACTAACATAAATAAACATTAGCATAACAAAAGGATCTATGTTATTTGCATTCCGGAAGCTGTAATACTTTTAATCACATTATAAAAGAATAGTAGTGTAGTCAGAAATAAAAGATAAGAAAATGTGCTGTACCTGTATATCAAATATAAAGTACTTATACTTGTTAGGTATATATAGCAAAGTGTTTGTCAATGTGGTTTGTAACTGATATGACACTTTTGCACATTCGTAGATGGTGAGATATAGTTTTTGTGCTTGTAGATAGTTATATGTACGTTGAAACTCTTGAGTTTACTTAAACATGCAAAGAACCCTATATTTTTGGAAAGATGCCTGAAGGTGTATATCTATTTTCAGAGAACAAGGAAGACCCAATGGGTGCCTAGGGACCTTGGGCAAACAATTATTATGAAAAACAGTGGTCCATAGGATTGAGTTTTCACAAAGACAAATAGAAATATAGACTCAAATCAGTACTATATTGACAAGATTTTCAGTACCCAGCCGGGCCTGAATTTTTATTTTCAAATATAGGTAAATTTAAAAGACAGGACAGGTTACATAATCGGAATGAGTGACTCATTCCGATTATGTAACCTGTCCATTGTGTTTATAATGTTACATGAATTGGTTGTCTGAACTTGCAGTGCTAATATGTTATTGATGCAAGGGACAATTGGCTCCGCAGCTCTTTTTGCCTGATATTCTTCACCTTGTTTTTCCTTGCTCTCTTCCTACTCTTGAATTTTTTCTTGAGTGTACTTTTGGATAGGTACAGGCTTGTACCCTATTAACTGCTATATTAGACCTTCTTGATGGTCTTTAAAATTTACCTATATTTGAAAATAAAAATTCAGGCCCGGCTGGGTACTGAAAATCTTGTCAATATAGTACTGATTTGAGTCTATATTTCTATTTGTCTTTGTGAAAACTCAATCCTATGGACCACTGTTTTTCATAATGAAGGTGTATATCTGTCATGAAATTGCACATATGCCTACATGATGATCTATTTTCTTTACGGCTGTTGAAAATGTCATGTGTATGGTGAGGGTAGTGCATTTCTTTAAACATGGTCTGTTTCAAATTGAGGAGGGTTAGTATTGCAGAGCGTCTAGAAAGAGTTCATGTGATAGATTCACTTGACCTATAACTTTTCTTTGAGAAATGCTGAATACATATGTAAAACACACAAACAATATTTGAGAATTGGTGTAGGTTTTGTGCTTTGAAAAAGTGACAATTGTTGTTTTCAGTTTTAGAAAATTACTGACGCATATGCAATTTGGGTAACAGAGTAATGTATGCTCCTACAGAGCCATGTCTCCAATTATATATCAAGTGTGATATCTAGACTTCACTCACACTCAAAAGGATAAATACACTAAAACAGGTAGTTTGATGCTGACAGAAGGACTTAAACAATTGCTCATATATTGAGACAACTGTTATATATATACCAACAATGGAGATACTTTCACAGTCACCCAGTCACTACTCACATACTCATCCAATCACACAGCCACTACTCAAGCAGATATTGAATCACTTACGCACTACCCACACACTTATCCAATCACCCAGGCACTACATATCCACTCTTCCAATAATGCAGGCACTACCTATATCCTCATTGAACCACGCAGCCACCATCATGCATTCATGCAGTGGAGAAGTGTGGCTCAGGGGTTAGAGGCGGCAGACCCGGAAGCTGAGATCGGTCCTGGACCAGAGTTGAATTCCCTGCCTCGGCGGGTCTTGGCTAAAAATTCCACGGACTCGATAATTCTCGCTCCGGTGCCTTCTCGACTCACGGGTTCACACTCTGCGACTCTGGGCAATAGCTTGCTTAATCTCCACAACGGCCCCTCGTGGCGGGATGCCTGACTTTCACCTTGTGGATACCCGCTGGGGCTATCACACAGGGGAATATCAGGACGGGTTCCCTAAGCAAGCGCCGGGACACCCACTGCGGGTAGCTGTGCGCTATATAAGCTCAACTACATTTACATTTACATTTACATTCATTCAAACACCCAGGCACAACCCAGGCACTCATCCGAACACCCACACATGACTCATGCACTCCTCCAGTAACACACCAAGTATGCAAACTATACATTCCATTTCATTCTCTCTTAGAGAGCCAGAGAGGAGAGAAACAGAGGCTATGAATTATCTACAAACTAATTTCCAGATGCAATGACAGCTCGACATATTGACTGAGACACTCATTTGGATAAGGGTAAACAATTCTTTTGTCATGTTTCAGGCCTGCTAAAGGTGAGACAGAGCATTTTGCTTTACAGCTAGCCAAACTGTCTGATCTAAAACTTCTATAGAAGGCATGAAGTAGTCTTCAACCATGTATAGGTTATGACTGGGGTACTCTGCAGCTGGACTACGTTAGACGTTGATATGTGTTTAAAAGATCACACATGTAGTCTAAAGATTTACTGAGCTATGAAAAGGCTTGCAGGAATCGCTTTGGGGCCCGTTTCGGGCCCCCAGCAGGGGTGGGAGGTTGGAGGGCTGCACTTACATTGGCATACACAAGGTGGCAGGCACCGCACGGAGCCTGTCAAGTTGTGCATGCCAATGCACGACATGCATTTCCTACATTGTGGCGGGTGCTGCTCACAGCACCTCCCCCCACAATGTTGGATATGTGGGATGCACTCGCCATGGCGGCGGTTGCATCCTAATTGGCGGTGCTGGATCGCTGCACCACTGGTGGCCGGTGCCGGCACCACTAGGGTGGCGGGCAGACTGGAGTCAGCCTGCCATCCTGATGGACCCTTAAGTGTTCACATAGTTAAAAAATTTAATCTCTTACTATGAAATTAACTGGTAAATGTACTTCTCATTTCCATTTTCAGACATCAATATATATTTAAGTACAAAGAGTTTTAATGCCAGTAAATACTCAGAGAAGAGAGAATCAGCAGCAAACACACCATCTCCTCAGAACTAAGAACAAAAAGGGCACAATGTAGAAAAGTTGGTAAAATAAAAAGAACTGCTGGTAACAGGACAAAAACATTTCTCAAATGTGTATGTGCACAACTGGAAACAGTGGAAAAACAAGTATAGAAAAAAGAACATATTATACCAACTATCATGGGGAAAAATAAATTGTTGAAAAAAGGAGAGGCTTTAACCAGAAGGCAGAGGCAGTTCAAGTATATCAGAGTGAGAAGCCATTTCTTGGGTTTGGTTCTCCACAACATCGGGAAAATTCTGTCCAGGTTTTGATGTTGCCTCAAGTGATGTAGTTGGCCCTCCAAGCTTTCTTACATGCATTGCTCTTTTTAGCTAATTTTTGTGGTAGGTCCTCAAATGATACATCATAGAAGTTGTTCAGGAGCTGTCCTTCTTGCTCCTGACAAAACTCGGTTGCAACGAGAGCACTTAACAAGCTTTGCTACTGTTTTTGACTCTTCAAACAGCATTGCAAAATACTGACAAGCAATGCTGGTTTTCTCTGAGGGAGGGTTATCTTCTTCTGAATCTTCTCCATGCATTATCTCCACATTTTCTTCTGTCTCCTGAAGGACCTGGTTCTCTTCTCCTTCTTCTTAAGCGATTCTCCAACAGTGGACTAGGAAAAAACACTCTCTCCCTTTGTGGAAACCACAACCACCCTCTCTGGATGCTTCTGAAAAGTGAAGAACCTTTATTAACCAATCACTGTTTTTCCTGGTCACACGATGTTAGCAACAACTGGCATCTTTGCGATTATAGGTAATGGTAACAAAAAGCAATTTCCATTGACATAAACAAATATATTAATTTTGAGAATGTGTCCAAAGTTTGTATTGCATCAAAATATAACTATATATTTCCTTTTTAGACTTGTTGAAAAGCACACAACCTACACAATTATCGGAGACATTGCAAATGCCGGTGGTGCCATAGAAACAGAAAATGTTGTAAAAATATTATGTACATACAAACTTTAAAATAATTCAAAATATGATGTTATTGTATTCCTTATTTTAAACAGTGTTTAAATTACTTTCAATTTACTTTTTTAAAATTTCTACCTATGCACTCATGCAATCACTCAGGCACTACCAATGCACTCATCCAATCACCCAGGCACTACACATGCACTAATCCGAATCACTGACAGAATATCGAGAGTCAGAATATCGACCTACAGAAATATCAAGGCAAGAATATCAACATCCTATCTTCATTATAGTAAGCAAAACAATATTTTAAAAAAAATATCAGTCAAAAAAATCGTTGTTAAACATATCGTTTTTTTAAGTTACAAAAATAATGTAAAAAAAATAAATAATACATAGAATCAAAATAAACATAGTTGAAAATATTTTCAAATGTTTAAAAATGATAACTAATATATAATGTAAAATAAATTAAACATATACATATAATATATAATATACACTTAATAATATTTTTTAATAATTATTTTGATAACGTATAAATTGTTTAAAAATATCTTATAAATTAAAAATACATCTATACACATAAAACAATAATATAAATAAAAATTAAATAAATATATATAACACATTAAAAAAATTACAATTATTTTTGATCTTTTTCAAATTAATTATATACTACATCAACTAAAAACATACAAAAAATATTAGACAGCGGAGGGAATAAAATTACTATTCCAACTCCAAACAGTGAAACAGTAGGAAAAATGTTGGATAGCGTAAGGGTAAAAATTACTATTCCCACTCCAGTGAGTGCAACAGTAGGGAATGTGTTGGATAGTGTAGGGGTAAAAATTACTATTCCCACTTGAGTGAGTGCAACAGTAGGGAAAGTGTTGGATATCGTAGGGGTTAAAATTACTATTCCCACTCCAGTGAGTGCAACAGTAGGGAAAGTGTTAGATAGTGTAGGGGTTAACATCACTTTTCCCACTCCAGTGAGTGCAACAGTAGGGAAAGTGTTGGATAGCATAGGGGTAAAAATTACTATTCCCACTCCATTGAGTGCAACAGTAGGGTAAGAGTTGGATAGCGTAGGGGTTAAAATTACTATTCCCACTCCAATGAGTGCGACAGTAGGGAAAGTGTTGGATAGCTTAGGGGTAAAAATTACTTTCCCCCCTCCAGTGAGTGCAACAGTAGGGAAAGTGTTGGATAGCATAGGGGTTAAAATTACTATTCCCACTCCAGTGAGTGCAACAGTAGGGAAAATGTTGGATAGCGTAGGTGTTAAAATTACTATTCCCACTCCAGTGATTGCAACAGTAGGGAAAGTGTTGGATAGCGTAGAGGTAAAAATTAAGTTTCCCACTCCAGTGAGTGCAATAGTAAATAAATTGTTGGATAGCATAGGGGTAAAAATTTCTTTTCCCACTCTAGTGAGTGCAACAGTAGAGAAAGTGATGGATAAAGTTAGGGTTAAAATTACTATTCCAACTCCAGTGAGTGTAACAATGTGGAAAATGTAGGATAGTGGGGTTAAATTAACATATTTGTTAATAGTTTTTTGGGGGGTAAACTAAATAACATATTAATAATTAATTAACAAAAAAATAATAATAAATACCAATACAATTACAATAATATTTACTTAAATAACATTAAATTACATCCCACCCTATTCCCCTATAAACGCACAACCCACTACACATGAAAAATAACACAATTAATGTAATTATCAATTCATCAATTAATAAAAATGAATTACGAATAAAGAATTAACTAACAATATATTAATAATCAATACCAATTAAGAAGAATTAATAATTATGTAATTATAATAAATTACTTCCCACCCTATTCCCCTATATACCCACAACCCACTACACACACAAAATAACACAATTAATGTAATTATAATTCAATAAATTAATAAACATTAATTACCTATTAATAATTAATTGGCAATAATGTAATAATCGATACCAATTAATAAAAATGAAAATGCACTAAATTATAATAAATTACTTTCCACACTATTCCCCTATAAACCCACAACCTGCCACACATAAAAAATAACACATTTAATGTAATGATCAATGAATCAATTAATACAAATTAATTACCAATTAATAATTAATTAACAATAAATTAATTAACAATCACAGTAAATAAAAATAATAAGGAATTAATTATAGTAATATAATTATAAATTAATCAATTAATAAAAATTAATTACCAATTAATAATAATTTAATAAGAAATTAGAAATAAATAACAATCAATAAATATATGAATTAATTAATTATAATTAAATTACTTCCCACCCTATCCTCCTATAAACCAACAACCCGATCTGATACTAAAGCGCAATATTTACTTTAAAAAAAAATCCTAATTTCTAAACATTTAATACATATATGTAGAAATAATTAAAAGACATTACAAAAAATGTTAAACACATACATATAAAATGCATACACATAACATTAATATAAACATCGATATTATTAACAACGGTATTTCTGCAAATGATATTACTGACTTCGATATTACTTACTTCGATAAGAAAAAAAACAATATTACTTACCTTAAGGTCAATATTCTGGTCACCAATATTCTTGACATCGATATTCTGTCCCTACGATATTTAAAACTCGATATTAGAGTAGGTTGATAATATAAAATCAAAATATGTCTGAATACCCACTCATCCAATCCCCCAGGCAGTACACATGCACTCATTTAATCACCCAGGCACTACACATGTACTCATTCAATCATGCATGCATTACCATGCACTCATCCAATCACACAGACACTGCACATGCACTGATCCAATCACACATGCACTACCCATGCACAGATCAATTCATCCAGGCACTATACATGCACTGATCCAATCCCCCAGGCAGTATACATGCACTCATCCAATCACCCTGGCACTCCACATGCAGTCCCCGAATAACTCAGGCACTACCCATGCACTCATCCACTTACTGAGGTACTACCAATGAACTTATCCAATCACCCAGGCACTACACATTCAATCATGCAATTACCCAGGCACTACCAATGCACTCATCCAATCACCCCGGCACTACTCATGCACTCGTCCAATCACCCAGCCACTACCTATGCACTCATGCAATAACCCGGGCACTATCCATGCACTCATCCAATCACCCAAGCAGTACACGTGCACTCATCCAATCACCCAGGCGATACACATGCACTCATCCAATCAAGCATGCTACCCATGTATTCATCCAACCACCCTGACACTACACATGCACTGATCCAATCACACAGGCAGTACATATGCACTCATCCAATCACGCCCCAGTACCCATGCACACATCCATTCACCCAGGCACAACCCATGCACTCATCCAATCACCCAGCCTCTACCTATGCACTCAAGCAATCACCCAGTGACCTAGTTCTAGGACACCCCCGCGCCGCATGGCCACCAGCTGCTGCGTGTGCCTCCCCGCCTGACTGCCTCGCTGCCTCCCCGTGTGCCGCCGCGTGACCACGCCCCCTGCCTTCGAGCAGCGTGGTCCGTGCTCGCCTGACCTGCAGGCTCCTGGGCGCCGCTTCTCACCCTGTGCCCCTGTTGTCATTGCTGTATTTGATTTGTATTTTTTCTTTCTGTATTGCCTGTTTTCCTGTTTATTAGTTTCCCTTCGTCTTCCCTCCCCGCTCCCCGCTTCCCGCCACCGCCGCTAACCCCGCCCCTTTTTTCCTTCTGTACCCTCCCCGCTCCCGCCTCCCAGCTGCTCCGCCCCCCCCCCGCGCACTTCGCCATATATGGCGACCGTGCGAAGGCGCGCCAAAGGTAAGCCCGTCTACGCCCGTCCACGCCTGGACCACGCCCAGTGCCGGTTCCCCTGGCCCTCGAGGACCCCTGCCCACCCGTCTGACGTACACCGCCACCACCCTCATCGCACTCAACACCGGCCGAATCCCAGGATGCTACCGAGCCACCCCACGACGCTCCCACGGACCCTTCAGCTGCCACGCCTGCAAGTTCACCTGCATCCGGACCTGCCCAGCACTAGCACCTGCCAAGCCGAACACCAGCAGCAACCACCTCAAGTGCATCCTGCTCAACACCCGCTCCATCCACAGACACGCCATTGAACTCTGGAACCTCCTCGACACCACAGCCCCTGACGTTGCCTTCCTCACGGAGACCTGGATGAACGCCTCTTCAGCGCCCGACATCGCCATCACCATCCCAGAGGGCTACAGAGGGCTACAGAGGGCTACAAGATCACCCGGAGGGACCGCACCGCCAATCAGATGGGAAGAGGCATCGCCATCATCCACAGGAACACCATCCGTATCACGACCAGCACCGACGACACCCTAACCACCACCGAACACCTGCACTTCCAGATCCACACCGACCCGAAGACCACCCTCAGAGGCACCCTGATCTACCGACCCCCGGGACCACGCACTCAATTCAGCGAGGACATCGCCGACTTCGTCAGCCCGCATGCCCTCCCCTCCGCTGACTACATCCTCCTGGGGGACCTCAACTTCCACCTGGAGAACAACAACGACCGCAACACCAGCACCCTACTCGACAACCTCGCCAACCTTGGACTCAAGCAGCTGGTGTCCACCCCCACCCACCTCGCCGGACACACACTCGATGCCGTCTTCTCATCCAGCACAGACATCGCCTTCAGCCACACCACAGAACTTCACTGGACGGACCACAGCTGTGTCCACTTCACCTTCAAAAGAACGACGATCCAACACCACCAGCAACAGGTTGCCCGTAGAAGCTGGAACAAGATCACAGCCGACCAGCTCGCCGCCTCCCTGAGCCAGCACCCTCCTGCCAGCTCAGCGAACCCCAGCCAGGCCGCCGACAACCTCTCGAAGTGGATCAGCAACTGCGCGGATGAACTCGCCCCTCTGAGGACCCCGCCCAGCAGACCCGGCAGCAAGAAAGCCCCATGGTTCACCGACGAACTCAAGAGCTCCAAGAAGAACTGCCGAGCCCTCGAGAAAGTCTGGAGAAGGGAACCAACACCGGACAACATGACCACCCTCAAGCTCGCCACCCGGAAGCACCACCAACTGATCCGCGCCGCCAAGAAAACTGCATTCAAGGACCGGCTGGACAACAACGCACACAACTGCAAGGAACTCTTCAACATCGTGAAAGAGCTCTCCAACCCCAGCGCAGGAAACAACGACATCACCCCATCGCAAGACCTCTGCAACTCCCTCGCCTCCTACTTCCACAACAAGATTGCGGACATACACAACAGCTTCAGCATTCAACAGACGCACGCCACGACCGCAGCAACGCCGCCACCACCACCCTCCGCGCCTGGACTCCGATCAGCACCGAAGACACCGTCCGCATGATAAACTCCGCCCACTCCGAGTCTTCGACCGACCCCTGCCCTCACCACGTCTTCAACAAGGCCGACGCTGTAATCGCACCCCACCTGCGGGACATTATCAACACCTCCTTCGACACCGCCACCTTCCCTGAGAGCTGGAAGCACGCCGAACTCAGCGCTCTACTCAAGAAACCCACAGCGGACCCCACCGAACTCAAGAATTACCGCCCCATCTCGCTCCTCCCGTTTCCAGCCAAAGTCATTGAGAAGACTGTCAACAAACAGCTGTCCGCCTTCCTCGAGACGAATGGATCCCTCGACCCCTCACAGTCTGGTTTCCGAGCCAACCACAGCACCGAGACCGCCCTCATCGCTGCCACCGACGACATCCGAGCCCTGATGGACAACGGAGATACAGCGGCCCTCATCCTCCTAGACCTCTCCGCGGCATTCGACACTGTCTGCCACCGCAACCTAGTGCAGCGCCTCAGCAACGTCGGAATCCAGGAGAAGGCACTGGAATGGATCATCTCCTTCCTCGACGGAAGAACACAGAGAGTCCGCCTACCACCGTACAAGTCAGAGGCCTCCGAAGTCATCTGCGGCGTCCCTCAAGGATCCTCGCTGAGCCCCACCCTCTTCAACGTCTACATGAGCCCCCTCGCGGCCATCGCACGCCAACACAACCTCAACATAATCTCCTACGCCGACGACACCCAGCTGATCCTCTCCCTGACCAACGACCCCGCCCCCACCAGAGCCAATCTGCACGGAGGGATGAAAGATGTAGCCGAGTGGATGACGACCAGCCGCCTGAAACTGAACTCAGACAAGATGGAGGTCCTCATCCTGGGCTCCTCGCCCTCCACCTGGGACGACTCCTGGTGGCCCCCCGCCCTGGGCACCGCACCCAAACCGACGGACCACGCACGCAACCTGGGTTTCATCCTGGACTCCTCCCTCTCCATGACCAGGCAAGTCAACGCCGTCTCCTCGTCGTGCTTCAACATCCTACGCATGCTACGGAAGATCTTCTGGTGGATCCCCACCAAGACCAGGAAGACCGTCACCCAGGCCCTCGTCACCAGCCGACTGGACTACGGCAACGCCCTCTACGCCAGGGACCACCGCCAAGCTCCAGAAGAGACTCCAGCGGATCCAGAACGCCTCAGCCAGACTCATCCTCGACATCCCACGAAACAGCCACATCTCCGGACATCTGAGAGACCTGCATTGGCTCCCCATCAACAAAAGAATCACCTTCCGTCTCCTCACCCACGCACACAAAGCCCTACACGATCAAGGCCCGAGCTACCCCAACAACCGAATCAACTTCTACGCTCCCAATCGCCACCTCCGATCAGCCAGCCACGCCCTCGCCGCCGTCCCCCGCATCCGAAGAGCGACAACAGGAGGAAGGTCCTTCTCCTACCTGGCCGCCAAGACCTGGAACTCCCTCCCTCCCGACCTGCGCCTGACCCAAGACCACCTCTCCTTCAGGACGAAGCTGAAGACCTGGCTGTTCGAGCAGTAACGGCACCCCCCCCCCCCCCCAAGCGCCTTGAGACCCTACGGGTAAGTAGTGCGCTCTATAAATGTCTTTGTTTAAATGATTGATTGACCCAGGCATTACACATGCACTCATTCAATCACCCAGGCACTACACGTGCACTCATCCAATCACCCAAGCACTACTCATGCACTCATGTAGTCACCCTGGCACTACACATGTAGTCATCTAAACATGCATGCACCACACATGAACTCATCCAATCACCCAAACACTACACCTGCACTAATACACTCACACATGCACTACCAATGCGCTGATCCATTCATCCAGGCACTACACATGCACTGATCCAATCACCCAGGCAGTACACATGCACTGATCCAATCACCCAGGCAGGACACATGCACTCATCCAAACACTCAGGCACTACCCATGTACTCATACAATCAGCCATGCACTACCCATACACTCTTGCAATCACCCATACAGTACAGTTACATGCATTCAATCATCCATTTAGTAGTAATATATTGGTTGGTTTTATTTTGTGTTTTTTATGATTGTTATTTTTTAAACTTTTTTGTCTTTCTGATGCACAGGCAACAACAGATTGCAAAATAGAATATGCATTTAGTAAAAGGTGCAGAAAAATAAAGTTCATAACAAAATTAACATGTGTAGTTTTTTTAATGCAGCACGCATCGCTGAAATAACCTGTTCTCCTGCAGATAGTATAACACCTCACTCCATAAAGTGCATTGCTGCATGTTGAAATTCTGGAGCCATTTTCTTTGTTGCAATGAAACAAACAAAGAAAATACATAAAAAACGTGCATTTTACGAAACCAGATCGAAAAATACTAGTCAAATTAGCCCACTATTAAACATCAACTACACATTTCTGATATATCTCTATTAGAATATGTTTAAAATCACGCAGCTACGTGGTTGACAATGACATAGTAAATGCTGGCGGCACCATGGAAACAGAAAATTTTGTAAAAATATTATTTACAAAACAATAAAAATTAAAAAAAATATAATAATATGATCTTATTTTAATCCTTTCTATAAACAGCATTTACATTTCTTTCATTTCACTATAAAACTGTATTTATATATGCTAATGAAATTTACAAAGTAAAAAACACATTCGTTGCCACCCAAATCAATTTTTCATCAGCAATCCTTCACACATTAGCCTGAAGCTTGGAATGCGCACCATGATTCAATATTATACAATTAAGTGAAAAAAGTTGTTCAGAATTGTCAAACAGTCCTATAGACATATATAGTTAAACAAGATTTTTAAAACATCAAAATGTTCTTGCACATAACTAACATGGGTCAATTCTTTGCTATGTTAGAAAAATATAGGAAATGACTTTCAAAAAGGGAAAGGAGACATGGACGATATGCTTAGGAAATAGCATTGAAAAAAAACCATAGACAAAATCACTGAAAAAACAAATGTTTTAGGGACGTTATAGTTAGGATAAAGATTTTTTTAAAAAGGTAAAAATTCACTTAAAAAGCAAAGGTTACAGGGATGTTATAGTTAGCAAATAGTATTTAAACAAACCTTAGAAATTCCCTGAAAAAACAAAGTTCATAAGGATGTTGTAGTTAGGAAAACTAATTTTTTTTAACCTAGAAATTCACAGAAAAATACAAAGGTTACAGGGATGTTATAGTTAGGCACAGGTTGCACTCATACAAAACCACTGAAATTCAGCAGTCATAGTTAGCGGACGTAACTATAACTTGTGTCCCCGCAATGACCTGCTTATGATCTCACATATCACTTTACTTATGACGAGGTCAGTGACATCACTGATGACATCACTGATGAGTTTCAGTGGTTTTGTTTGAATAAAACCTGCATATATTTATATTTATATTTATATATATATATATATATATATATATATATATATCTATATATATATATATATATATATATAGATATATATATATATATATATATATATATATATATATATATATATATATATATATATATATATACATATATATATAACCTACTGTCGGTCGCCAGTAGGTATATATAGTTAGGACCTAGTTACCATAGGAAATTTCGAGCATTCTATTTGGAATAACTTTGACGCCGATTGTGGGATCTGCCTGTAATTTTCCTTAAATTTGCCTCGCTGCGCTCCGCTCCTTCTCTGAAAGTTTCAGGGGGATTCGTCAAGCGGGGGCCAAGAGAAAAGGGGGGTCCCAAAACGTGTTTTCCCCATGTTAATTTCCATAGGGACATTCTGACAAGGCTACAGCTCGAACGGCTGAACGGAATTATACCAGATTTGGCAAAATGGTAGGGACTGGTATGCAGCAGTGCCTTTTGTATGTTTGGTGTAAATCCCTCCAGTAGTTCTTAAGAAAACTGAATTTGAAATTTTTCAAATGGCATTTTCTATGGGACATTTAGACACGGCTACAGCCCGAACGGCTGAATGGAATTACACCAAACTTGGCAAAATGGTAGGTACAGGTATGCAGTAGTGCCTTTTCTATATTTAGTGAAAATCCCTTCAGTAGTTGTTGAGAAAATGAATTTGAGCAAATTATATATCTATATGCGCTCAACATTCTATTGGGAATAACTTTGGCGCCGATTGAGGAATCTGTGTGTAATGTTCCAGAATTTCGGCCAGCTCCGCTCCGCTCCTTCAATGAAACTTTCGGGGGGATTCGTCAAGCGGGGCCCGAAAGGGGGGGTCCCAAAACGTGTTTTCCCCATGTTTATTTCTATAGGGACCTCTAGACATGGCTACAGCCCGAACGGCTAAATGGAATTACACCAAACTTGGCAAACTGTTAGGGCCTGGTATGCAGATGTGCCTTTGCTATGTTTGGGGAAAATCCCTCCAGTAGTTCCTGAGAAAATTGAATTTGAAATTTTTCAAATGGCATTTTCTATGGGACCTTTAGACACGGGAATTACACCAAACTTGGCAAAATGGTAGGGACAGGTATGCAGTAGTGCCTTTTCTATATTTGGTGAAAATTCCTCCAGTAGTTGTTGAGAACATTGAATTTGATCAAATTATATATCTATATGTGCTCACAGTACGTGCACCGTACGCGTACGGTACGCGTACCGTACGTGCGCGTACCCTTACGTGCGCGAGCGAGTTTCTGATTGGATTGCAGTCGACTGTCAACATTCCAAACTGTCCAAACCAGGAAGTGTTGGCCACCATCGTGTTTTTCAGGAGAACTGAGGCACAAGAGAGCCCAAAACAAGAGTGGAAAACACAAAAAGGGGGCAGGGTAGAGACTCCCCAACCCTCTAGCCCTTCTCAGGGGGTCCCAAAAGGACCCCCAAGGGCAAAACAAAAAAAACAAAAAAAAAGTTGCGGGGTATGTGCACCGTACGAGTAGGGTACGCGTACCGTGCGCGTACCCAGCGATTTAAAAAAAATAAAAAAAAATTTGCACTTGGTGGTCCTTCTGGGACCCCCTGAGAAGGGCTAGGGGGTCAGGGGGTCTCAACCCTGCCCCCTTTTCACGTTTTCCACTCTTGTTTTGTGCTCTCTTGTGCCTCACTTCTCCTGAGAAACAAGATGCCTGCTCAGGTGGTCCCAGAAGGATAATAACATATATAAACGTTATCCGCTAATAGAATTAGCATTTACAAAACCTTTGAAATTTATTGAAAAAAAATATAGGTTTCACGCCTGATATAGTTAGGAATTTGCATTTAAAAAACCTTGCAAATTCACTGAAAAAAACATAGGTTTCAAGCCTTATATAGTTAGGAATTAGCATTTAAAAAACCTTGCAAATTCACTTAAAAAACCATAGGTTTCAGGACTTATATAGTTAGGAATTAGCATTTAAAAAACCTTGCAAATTCACTTAAAAAACCATAGGTTTCAGGCCTTATATAGTTAGGATTTAGCATTTTAAAAACCTTGCAAATTCACTTAAAAAACCATAGGTTTCAGGCCTTATATAGTTAGGAATTAGCATTTTAAAAACCATTGAAATTGCTCCTATATAGTTCGTTGTACTAACTATATTTCGCGTACCCGCAATCCACTGCTGATGATGTCACATATTACATCATTCATGACATGGTCAGTGACATCACTGATGACATCACTGATGACATCGCAAATGACATCACTGATGACATCACTGATGACATCTCATTTGACATCACTGATCACATCACTGATGATATCATTCATGTGATAATACGATGCACCTCCTCACACTCTAATATAACCTTTGATACACCCAGTGTTAAATACAGACTACCATTCTTGAAACCATTGACACACCAATACCAGTTACTACATACGCACTCACTGATTCCTAGGTCTACACACACATTTACTCATTCAGCCATAGAATCACTTATACATACAGTCACTCATCACTACAATACTATCATATGCACTCATACACCTATACAGACACTCACACACTGCCACTCATCCATGGAGTTACTCACACACCTAGTCAGTCGTGCAAAGAATCAATCACACTTCCATTTCCTCAACTATACAGTTATACACACAACACCTTACTTATTCAAACATATTCTAACACATACTTACTCTCTTATACAATCACTAATACAAGTGCACAATGATCCATATAGCCACTCGCACATTCACTGGCTCTCATGTATAGTCATTTATATATGTCAACTCTCACATGCACTGTGTTTTACATATGTACTCACTTGCACATGTAGCACTGAGATATCCATTCACTCACCAACACACCCACGCACACAGTCAACCGCCCATATAGCTGTTTCCACATGCACTCTTGAACTCATACACCTAGTGAATCAACTGCTCACACATCTATGCACAGAGTCACACACCTCCCAGCCACGCACACACACACTCAGTCTCCCATTCAAATACTTGGGCAACCAATCAATAACCCATATAGCCACTCATATAGCTACTGATCAACAAATGCAGCAGCTTACACAACAACAGACATACTGATGCACACATTCAGACAGTTTAGTCACTAACCCATGCATTTAGTAAGACACATTTAATCACTCACTCATACATTCAGTCACGCACCTACTAAATCCTTCTTCCAGACACTTATACATCCACTCATTCTTCAATAGGTAAAACATATTTAAACTTTACAGAAACACATAGTCACTGGATGATGTCATCAGTGATGTCAAACGAGATGTCATCAGTGATGTCATCAGTGATGTCATTTGAGATGTCATCAGTGATGTCACTGACCATGTCATGAATGATGTAATATGTGACATCATCCGCAGTGGATTGCGGGTGCGCGAAATATAGTTAGTACAACTAACTATATAGGAGCAATTTCAATGGTTTTTTAAATGCTAATTCCTAACTATATAAGGCCTGAAACCTATGGTTTTTTTAAGTGAATATATATATATATATATATAACAACTATATAAGCAACTAGACAACACTGTCATCAACCTAACTGACGTAGTTCTAACCAAGGCTGAACAACAACTTTTGTCATTGGGCTTGAACTTTTGTCCTGGAGAGAATTTTGACTATGCACGCACCAGAATTGATGTTTTCTGTTTTATACGAAAACTCAAACTTATGAAACACTATGCATTAAAAGCAGACAAAAATCAAAATCATGTGTCTGATAATAGTGTGCAAGAAAGTGGGGAAACTCCATTCTTACAGGCCGCAGATGTTGGGGGGGTAGTAACTATGCACGATCTTCTAGAGGAAGAGGAGCCCAACAGTCAAACTCTTGACCCTATTGATATATCTACCCAAGACAGATTGCGAAAAATTGACTTTGTCCAACAGGGGGCGGGCTTGAGTCCTTTTAGAAATAAATCTAAATTTGCACCCCTAATGCCAAAAGACTGCATTGACACCTACCATGATATGGCCGTAAGAGATCTTAAACAGCTAAATATTAGCACTAAAAAGAACAAATATCATCGAGGTGCTATGTTTAGGAGAATTGCATATAACAAATTGTAATATCGTGATAAAAAAGTCCGATAAAGGAGGCAACCTTGTGTTATGGCCTAAAAAACAGTACATAGAGGAAGCTGAAAAACAACTGGGCAACACACAATGTTACCAAAAAACCACCTCCAAAGAATATGACAATGCTAGACTATTGGTACAAAAAATGATAGCTCAATGGAGAAGGGAAGGTTTGCTTTCCAATGAGGAGAGTAAATTTCTGCATAAAGAACATCCGGTCTTGCCTGTTTTGTATCTTATTCCTAAGATACATAAACAGGTAATACCTGTACCTGGCAGACCTATCATTTCCGCCATTAATAGTGCTAGCGAGAATATTGGTCAATACATCAACCATTTCTTACAGGATTTGGTCAAATTGCTCCCTAGTTATGTAAAAGATACTGGTGATTTCCTTACAAAAATCAAACATGTGAATTGGTCTGATGATCTATGTCTAATGACCTTAGACATAGAATCCTTATATACCAGCATTAATCATACGCATGGACTAGCTGCAGTTAAACATTTCTTAGCCACTAGACCCATTGAAATGTATGCGCACAACAAGGTGATTGTAGAGCTCATTAATTGCTGCCTACATAACAATTTTTTCCTGTTTAATAACATCTTATATAAACAGAGTAGGGGAGTTGCTATGGGGGCCTGCTTTTCCCCCAGCTATGCGTGTTTACACATAGGCTGGTGGGAGGAGCAGGTCCTTAAGCACAAATATATGCAGGTTGTAGATCAACATGTGTTGTTGTATCTTCGATACATCGACGATGTTTTCATCATTTGGCGCGGAGATACTGCATCCGCACAATGTTTCGTCGACAGCATCAACAGGAATGATCTTAACCTGACTTTCACTTCCCATATTCACACTTCGGAAATAGAATTTTTGGATGTGAAGTTAAGAATTGTTAACAACTCTATACAGAGCACCTTACACAGGAAGAGCACGGCGGGCAATATTACATTGCATGCAAATAGCTCACATCCGAAACACCTCATCGCTAGCATACCATACGGAGAAGTCTTACGACTTAAATGTATTTGCAGCGATGAGGATGACTTCAAACAGTGTGTTGATAATATGCGCACAAGACTCAGTGTAAGAGGCTACAGTAACAAAATCATTAGTACAGCCATTAAAAGAGCAGAAGAACGCCCTAGAAGCAGCCTGTTCAAAGATGATTCAGACCAAACCACCACTGAAAACACCATCTGTGACAATCCCAGATTAATCCTGACCTACTCACATCAGGAAAGGAAAATCAGGTCAATTATCCACAAACATTGGCCGATTGTCCTTACTGACAGTACTCTGGGCGAGAGACTATCTATTCCCCCTGCTGTAACTTTTAGAAAGGGAAGATCCATGGGCAATGATCTGGATAAAAGTTCACCAGAAACCAGAAAACCGACAATATGGCTTCAACCCACGAAGGGGTTTAAAAAATGTTCCACTTGTCGGGCTTGTAAATTTGGCTGCAACAAATCTACATATGAGACCCCCTTCAATACATCCCCTGTGTCCATCAAGGGGAATTTCAACTGTAAAACGGACTTTGCTGTCTACATCCTGACATGCACCTGTGGTTTAAATTATGTGGGAAGCACAAAGCTACAGGTGCATGTCAGGATCCTTCAACATCTGAGGGCCATTCTCCATAATGATGTTACCTATCCGGTGGCCAGGCATTTTGCCAAATGCCACAACAAAGACATCAATTGTCTTTCTTATTTTGTTATCGCCGCAGTTCCAAAATCTAAACGCGGCGGAAACAGAGAGAGAAAGCTAAGACAGCTGGAGACCAAGTTTATATTGGAACTAGACAGCAAGTGGCCTAGGGGCCTCAACAATTCGGAGGACATGTACACATATCTATAGAAGAACATAGTGCCCACAAGTTTTGGCATGAGATGCAGCTACCTTTACACTGAATTTTATTTTGCCCAATTACAATCTATGTTCATTCCCTCTGCCATGTCAGCTCCCATGAATCCCTCCTGTCCTCAGAATAGCCTATACTTACTCTTGACAAAACATAACTTATGGTACCTAACTTCATTCCAGATGTAAGATATACACTGGCTAATACTGTTTGCAATAATGAATTTTACAATACTGTATGTTTATGTATGCATAGTAATGTATGACTATAGAAATTTTAATCGACCAGTTTAGTGAGCATTTATTACACGCCGAACACATTTTTTATCATTTTTTCTTTTTGCACTATTATCACAGGAAGCACTTTATGTCGAAATTTGTTGGAAATCTGTCATGGTTTAATAGTATTCGCATTATTCTGATTTTGAACACATGATCACAGGCTGTAATGTACATATGGCACATACTAGTTGTGTAAGCAAATATATGTAAATAACATTTTTTAGGAGACTGTATAAATGACCCATAGCGGGTAAAAACTTTATAAATGGATTTAACCTGTCATTTAAAGCCTGATGCCATATATCAGTGGTCCTCACATTTGCACATTACAAAACCACTATGCCATAATAATTGCTCAAACCTGCATTTAAGCAGTTAGTAAAACATTACTTTTAATCAAAAATATATATTTTTGTAAATTAACCTGGAAAAGACGTAGATCCATGTGATAGTCTTTTTATCATGTTTAGTAATCATGTGACCTACTGACCATGCAGTGCAGGGGGGTGTGTACATTTGGTGTTAAAAACGTATAAAACTTCATACGGTCGCGATAATTGCTGAATGTGATCAAGGGCTCTTGAAGCCCGAAACGCGTCGTTGCAGGCTGGAAAAGAAACGCAAATAAAATCTGCATCTTGCCTGACTCGCTGTGGTGGTTTGAGTTCCTTCCTCGCCGCACGCCGGAAGTGGTGGAAATTGTTTGGTGCATATATATATATATATATATATATATATATATATATATATATATATATATATATATATATATGTACAAAAAATCCAGCTCCCATAAAGAAGAACTCCATAGAAGAAGGCACAGGCACAAAGTGGGTTCAGGATTCGGCATCGGTTTATTGCATCATGTCGCCCTCAATCCCAGGTACAGGAACAGGAAACGTTTCAGCCTACACAGAGGCCTTTCTCAATCAGTGATGTCACTGACCATGTCATGAATGATGTAATATGTGACATCATCAGCAGTGGATTGCGGGTGCGCGATATATAGTTAGCGCATCTAACTATATATGGAATTTCAATGGTTTTATGCGAGTAAAATAAGGTTTTGAAAATGCTATTCCCTAACTATATATGGTTTATAACCTATGGTTTTTTCAGTGAATTTTTAAGGTTTTGTAAATGCTAATTCCTAACTATATATTCTCTATAACCTATGGTTTTTTCATTGAATTTCAATGGTTTTTTGAAAGCTAATATCTGTAGCTGTAAAATCTATTCTTTTTTAAATCTTTAAATATATTTTACATGTTTTTAATACATTTTTTTAAAAAATATTTTTTTGTTCCGATCCCAGTTCGCGAACCGGTCAGCTTTCCGTTAGCTCATTTTAAAGCCGCTCCTAGTCCGCGAACCGGTAAACGTTCTTTCAGCGTAACTGTTACGTTAGAATGACGTTTTGCGTTGTCGCGTAATACGTCATCGGACGCGCCAAGTTAGCGGACCCGGAAGCGGACCGGAAAGCGGCGCAAAGCGCGAAACGTAAACACAGCAGGTCATGTGACTCGGTAATAACACTTTTCATTGGTTCATTTCACTTTTGGTTTCCTAATGATGTAATACTAGGTCATGTGATCTAAAATTAACACTTTTCATTGGTTTAGAACTTTGGCTTTTCCCAAATGATGAAAACCCCTCCTTCTTTCCTCACTCTGACTTTCATCTTGGTGAGAGAAAGACCTTTGTACAATCCAGAGAAATGGCTTCTGTTGTTGCTTCTGGTAGTGTTCCCCCACCACCACCTCCACCTCCTCATGGAAAGAAAGGACCACCTACTCAACCAATCTTTCAAGAAGAGGAAGATCAGGAAGAGGAGGAAGAGCCTGAATATTTGCCAGAGGAGCCCAGGAGGTACAACAGGAAGGAAAATTTCATTTGGCAATTTTTTAAATTTCCACCAGGGCAAAAGAAAGTGAACGCCAGGTATGTCTTTTGCCGTATCTGTGATGATCGTCTTTCAAGAGGGACGGACAAAAAATATAGTTATGGGAATTTTACTATGCACAGGCACATGAGCAGGTGGCACCCAAATAACTATAGTGCTGCTCAGCTTCGGGACGAACAACAGAATTCCCCAGCAATAGCCAGAAGATCGGTCGTGCCAGAAGTTTCGGGACCAGAAGCAAGGGAGTTGATCCCGAATATTCAAATGGACATGGGGGAAGTGAAACAAGTTTGTGTGAGGTGCAATCAAATATTATGCTACCGCGAAAGTAGCATAACTCTTATAACAAGAGCAATCAAAAATCATGTATGTCCAAAACGCCCCCAAAAATAAATTCTTCTTTTTTTTGTTGCTCCTGTTGAGCCCTCTTCGATGAATCATTTTTGTTTCCCCCCTCCCCCCAAAAAATAAAAAAAAATACAAAATGTTCAGAAAAAAACAAAAAAATATAAAAAATGATCAGAAAACTAATAAAAAAAATTTAAAACAACAAAAACAAAAAAAAAGTTCTTTTCAGAACTACCTCCCCATTATTAAAAAAAATTGGTAGAATTCTTTGAACTCTGCCAAGCTCTATTTCTATTAGTTCGCTCCCAGTTCGCACTCCGGTACGCGAACTTTGAGCGAACCAAAAATTTTTTTTAAAAAAAAGAACAGTAAGTATAAGGAAAGGAAACAGACAGTTATGTTACAAAAAAGACAGCTATAGGGAGTAAAGAAAAGATACTGTTACCCGCAATTCACTTCTGATCATGTCATATATTACATAATTTTTGACATGGTCAGTGGCATCATCAGCAGTGGATTGCGAGTAACAGTTTTTTTTGTTTACTTCCTATAGCTGTCTTTCTTGTAACATAAATGTCTTTTCCTATCCTTATACTTACTGTTCTTGTTTTAAAAATTTTTGGAAATCATTCAGAAACAGTAACATTAATAGAGACAGAATTAGTGAATAATAATGAAGAAGTATGAGAAGAGAGGGAGTGAGAAAAATACTGGAAGGAGTAGAAAAATTAAGTAATAGAGAAAGGAATGAGAGAAGTAGCAAACACAGGAAAGTAAAGATTAAAGAAATGAAGCAGTAGAACTAATAGATGTTAAATGTGATAGATTAAATGATTGATTGAGGGTGACGATAAGGTGTGTCCTCTCTAAAAGTTTGTTTAAGGTGAACCGTACTCTGGGTTGCATATCAAATTTATGCTTGTTGAAGAATACAGAGGAGATAATAGATGTGAAGACCTACCATTGTAGTAAAACATGCCCACTTATTACATCATTCATAACATAGTCAGTGACATCATCAGCAGTGGAATGCGGGTTAAAAAAGTAGAAAACATTTACCTTATAATTCTTGTTAACTTTTAAAGAAAATTTTTCATACATTCAATCTGTAAAAGAGAGAACAAACATTTCCAAAAATATTAAAACATGTATTTAAAAATTAGAAAAAAGAAGGGAAAAGGTTCAAGAAGAAACAGTTTTTAAACAACTTTGACACTTACAGAAACCTCTACTTCTCTACGACCCGTACACAATCCTAAAGATATTTATTTTAAACAAACAGTATCTTCATGCTGATGAAATGAGGCCTATTTTGAAACATGATGCTTCTTTTGCATTGCTTATGTCTCACAATAGTGATGCAATAGCAGCACAAAAGAGATGTAAAGCCATCATAAAATTGTGTCTAACATTTTAAATGATTGTTTTAGGATGCAAATAAGATGTGTGCTTTCAAGAGCTTTCTTTGAGGTGAGGCCTATTTCTTTTTTTTTAAAAAAACAGTACCCAGAAGTACAGCACTGTAAGCATTAAAATTGACACTTACAGAAGACTCAGTTTCTCCATATCTACCTCACATTTCTAAATGTATATCATAAGTACAAAAAGCAGAACATTAATTATACATGTTAAATGGTTTATTTTTGCTGTTCTCAGAATGTATCAAATTTCACTTAAATCAGTGACTTGAAGGTATTCATCATGTAACAGCGGGGAAAAAAAAACACAATCAAAATGATTGTGTTTAAAAAACCCATACAACCTAAGAAATCTGAATTCAAAACTCCTTAAAATTAACTTACTTTCAATAACGTCGAAGGATCTCCTATGAACAGCATCCACTCTGTTGTGCTATAAATATTTTCAGCCCGCCACTTTCTGAAAGAAAACCTCCATCATTTCGAAAAATATGTTACATACAAGAAAAGACTTCTCACATTCTATCACATGTTTCCACTAGGCCAAATCATGTTGCAGCGATTCGCAACTCTTGTAATTCTTCCAATCAAATCCCGTCATTTTCTATTTTCGCATCTTTCAAAAAGAAAACATTTGAGATTATTTTCACAATCCTGGACTACTAATATCTTACTCTTCTTTGTCACTCATGTTCTCCTTTTCCTATGACACTGATACTGCTTACTATGAAGCAGACTTACTTGCATCAGGTTTATATAGTTGGATTTTAAAATTGACATTATAATTAAAAGTTTTGGACCAATATTCTAGACAGCATTGCAGACTTACATTCCCTCTACTTGATGAACAATTTCCAATTCCTCACAGGAAATCCCAAAATTCTTTCTTTAAAATTTTGGTTTTAAAAACACCAGGTAAGAATTTTTAAGGTCAAACGGCAATTTTTTTTTTAAAGTTACAACAGAATCATTGCAGAATGACCAGCCGTTTCGAGACTTTAAGTAAGCTGTATAATGTCCTGATGTTGTTGAAGGACCATCGTGATAGATAATTGCTACAGTTACAAAAGTCCTCCCTGATATTGACAGCTGAGAAGCCACAATTTTTTTTATTAAAGTTGACAATTTTGATCCATCAGGCCTACATCGTTGGATCATTAAAATGACATACTGGCCATATCTACGTATAAATAATGTTGACATCATATCACATTTACATTGGCTACACTCCATGTTGTGATCCGCTGCATTTACTAGCTTATTAAAGGACACTGATTTACTGTCTGGCAAAGTTAAATATATAAATCTTTCTGAGTCTACACTAGTAGTACTTGATACCATACAGTTCTCGCAGTCATGCTGCCATTGATAAGAAAGCCCAAACAGGTGATCTACATCTACACCCTCATCTTGCAATACATCAAGCATATACATTAAAAACTCCTGACAATCTTGCTGATTATTTTCAGAGAAGTCTGTTTGACCTGAACATTCATCTAACAGATAACGAACTTCAGACACACTTTCTACTTTTGTTCGATCAGTGCTACATTTCTCGAAAACAGAATTCAACAAACAGCATAAAATTTGTTCTGAATTCAACAGAATCTGTTCTGTTAAACTCTCTAGTGAAAAGAGAACATTAACCACTACATTTGCATAGCAGTTGACACCAGAACTGTTTTCAAATTGAAAACCGACAACATCTTCAACAGAATCCACTTTCTTTCTGCTAACAATTTTCGGTTCATTGACTTTTAGTCTTTTTGCAACAACCTCCCTACTATTACTGATATTTCTACGTTTCCGGCCTACCACACGTTTCTCAAACAAAGGATATTGAGGCAAATGTGGCGCATACTCTCTTCTTAACCTATTGTATTCCTTAACACAATCTAGATCCGCACAAATGTTTGTGACATCACAGTCAATCAAGTACAATCCCGATAAAGTTCTAACTCGTGACAATGCCACATATGCCATACCCTCCTTGAACACAGAACTGCCAATATTCACCAATGCACTGTCTACACTTAAACCTTGCGATTTATGGATTGTCACCGCATATGCCAAGCAAACAGGAAACTGTTTACGGCGAACATATAAGTCTTTAACAAGCAAAAACCTAGCAGAACAACGACCAATTAGCTGTACTTCCTCAATGCCATCAAATTTAATTTTTAAAAATTCTATTCCATCTCTATTTCTGTATTTCTCAAAATCAACAACATTACCCATTGATCCATTTACCAGACCTCTTTCTACATGTAAATTCCTTCTCAAAATGATTCGGCAATTTAAGCACACATTCAGAGTCTTTTCAAAACCCGCAGTTTTAGATATAGTCTTCTCTAATTAATCCAATTTTGATTTCAAATTGTCTGACAAAATAATTGTTGATCCCATATGCTCTATTTTGTCGATAGCTTCAAGTTTCACAATCTCTTGCTTTTCTAAATTCAACATTTTGTTGTTGAAGATGGCACATTCTGCAAGAGTTGGCATCAAACATATCCCGGATTTCTTCTCAGTAATTTTCTGAAAAATATTCTCAGGCACAATCTCTTGTTTGGGATATAAATTTGACAGTAATCGTGCATTTAAAGCTTCTTTCCCATGCTCGGTCACTTTTCCAATTCTAATATCTTGTAGAATATTCTTGTAATCTTCATCCTTTGCCTGACGCATATTTTCATGCAGTTCAGCATAATTGAAGTTTAACCATATATTGACGTTGCCAAAGCTCCCTAGGCACTTCCTGGTATCTTCATGCGTGAGTATTTTGAACACAGGTTGACCTTTTACTGGTGTCAGCTGCAGAAGATCTCCGAAAACAATGATGTGTTTGCCACCAAATAACACATCATATTCAGTTGTAAGTACTTCTTGCATTCTCAAATGCACAAAGGCAAGCATGACATTGGAAACCATGCTTACTTCGTCAATGATAAGTAGTTTCATTTTCCTCAAGACTCTTGAAACTTCACAGCAAGCATCCCCAGATAACTTGTGGTATTGTAATTTGTTGTCATGCTCCACTGGCAGCATCAGTAGACGATGCAAAGTAATACCTTTAATGTCATGTGCTGCCAGTCCAGTAGGAGCGGTGACAACACAAGACAGCGATGACTCAGTCCTTTCCTGCAAATAACAAGAAATTGCTTTAATGAGGAAACTTTTTCCAGTTCCCGCTTCTCCACTCACGTACAGTCGGACAGGCTTCAACGATGTACATGAGCACTCTTTCTTCTCATGACTTAATCCGTGCTCAATTTCCTTGGTAACTTCATCATATATTTTCCTCTGCTCAACGTTGAGTTGTTTTTCCAAGTCTTCTAAGTTAACTGAATCCTCCTGAGCATGTGCCATGGCTCTTTCCACTTCATTCATAGCAGTGGCAGCTTCATTTTCGATAATAGGTCCTCCAAGTGGATCTTGACTCAATGAAACAGACATCTGACTGTCCTGAGAACTGTCTCTGGCAATCTCGGCTGCAATCGTTGCTTCCTGCTCAATTTCCAAAGTTAGCATTTCTTGATATTTAGGAAAAGCAGGACATTCTATGGTCTCCTTAGCAGCAGTGAAAGAGTCTTCGTAACAGAGGAAATCTCCAAGCAGTTCCTCTTCTGCACGCCAAGGCTTGAAAAGTTGCAAAAGTGCTAAATAGAAAAACTCCTTTTTTCTGGAGATTCACCACTCAATTTTCGATGGTTTACTAATTGGCATTTTCTTTGCTTGACCAGGCATCCCTCACTTCCAATTACAGCATACACTCCTTTCTCAATATCTTCTTTGATGTTCCTCTTGAATATATAATTTTGGAGAACCTCATATAGACAAACATTCTCAAGGTGACTGCTTCGATTTGGATAATATGTATCCAACATGTTGGTCTTCAAAATGTCGGTACTGTTTGGTT
This sequence comes from Lissotriton vulgaris, assembly GCF_964263255.1. Lineage (NCBI taxonomy): Eukaryota > Metazoa > Chordata > Amphibia > Caudata > Salamandridae > Lissotriton > Lissotriton vulgaris. The sequence goes on from NC_141698.1 coordinate 792,230,495, forward strand.
CCTTTTCTGCCAAATACTCAATTTCCCGGACAGGTTTTAGAACTCGATTTCGCGTTGCAGCAAGACCAAGACTCGCCCAAACGATACTCCTGGATTTGGCATAGAGACTTGCTGAAGACAATCGATCAGAACATTCGTAAGCTCCGATTTCTCGATGCGACAACATCTTCAGACTGAAACTGTACAACTTCTTGCTGAGGCTCTTTTCATGGGAAATGTCCTCCCACATATCCTTCAGTTCTGTCTTTTCTTTTTTGGTGATGTAAGATGTCACATACCGAGCCACAGCCATACAGTTGTCAGCCACAAACTGTATATCCATGTTAGCATTCCACATGGACAAAATCACTGGGTTGTAGTCATTGATGTACTTGGACTCTTTGTTCCTTTTCAAATTGTATGTATACTTGGGTGATTTCCTCATCACATTATGTCGCAGCGAAGACATCAAACTGTTCACTCTTCCTTTAGAAATCACCGGTCGTGGAAAGTTGAAACGACATTTGGTGTAGAACTTGTCCTTGTTTCTGAATTTACGACGACAGTACTTTCCACAACGATGGCTTTGGAAACGTAGAACTTGTTCTCTTAGGCTTTTCTTCTCCGTTGCGTTTGGAACAGCACACGTAGAATACTGTTCTATGAAATTCATCACTAAGTCATCCGGATCTGTTCCAAATTTAGGTGCATCCTTGATCCACAACAACATATGTATATGAGGGGCACCTCTTGCTTGGTACTCCTTTCTCCAGAAGAAATCCAACACCTCTCCAAGAGGTGGATTCTTCTTATTTGTGATGAAAGACATCATAGCTTCAAATCTATGATTGAAGTACCTGCATACATTCACTGGATCCAAAGAACACAGTTCTCCAGGTGTCTTGAATTCAATGTTTTCAATATTTCCATTTGCCTCTCGTAGAAATTCAAGTAAGTCTTCCCAGCCATACTCGGCACAGCTCAGAGTGAGGAACCATGTCGGAGTTCCTAAGTTCCTCAGCATACATTTTAAATCACCATGACGACGGTACCAGTACTCATTAGTACCACGCTGACACGCCATGAGATTAATTAAGTGAGAATCCAAAATACTGTCTTGGACATTGATTTTATGCATAAAATCACTTGCCGAGATGTTTCGCATCTGTATACCACTTTTTAAAATGTGGTTCACTGCATATGACAGTCCTGACAGATCGCTTTCAAACAGGAGATAAAACAAATAGGGAATGCATTGACGAAACCTAGGATCTTCTGCATACAATCGTAAAGTCCGGTATTCAGACGCAGGAATTTGATGAGGTCGCTCATCATATCTTCCTCCTTGACCTGTGGGAAATAGCTGTGGGAAACACCGAGCTTCCAAACTTTCCTCCCAAACACTAATGGGACTCCCTTTGGCTTGTTTCATTTGAAACAACTCAATAGCATTCCCCATGACTTCCTTGGAATGCAAAGGATGAACACTATAATGTTCATATATTTCTTCACTATTAGACACCTCTACTTTCTCAATTTGGCCAGCACACAAAACGCTATCCTCTTCATCACTTACTTCCTCTTCTGCAACATATACATTCTTATAGTACTTATTATTTTTCTTCAAATACAAAGTTGCATTTTTCACTTTCCTAACATCCACTAAATCTTGCCATATTTTCTTATTCTTTGTCGGAACCCCATTAACCAAGATAACCAGAGGTTCCTCTTCCACTTTCTCAACTCCAATTGTGTTAATGTTTTTGTTCAAATCTAGAGGCAAATAAACAACTCTTCCCTTTAATCCTCTCTGTAAATCTGTTGGAGGCAACTTCCCTGTCTTTGGCTCCATTCTTACAATAGCCTGAAAGGGATGGATACTTTGAATCAAAATAGATTCATAAGTATTTAAATCCTTCAATTCTGAAGGAATCTCAACCAATTCCAGATTATTATGAACTGCCCTAGCAGGCATCTGGTTTTGATTTAATTTATTACAACAATAAGTACACACACGTTGGTCCACTCCCAAATCAAAACAATTTTCTAACATCAAGTATGTGGCAAAATCCTTCCATTCACTATTATTTTCCCTTTCAGTTTTTGCATATAAATCCACTAACTTAGTCTGATTCTTATAATAAGTGCGTCGACAACATACACAAGTGAAATTAGGCCTCTCACTTGATTTCATCTGAAACGTGGCAATTTCCTTCTGAAAATTATCTGAACTAGAAACCTGTATATTATCTTCAACATAACCCTCTACTTCTGGGTCAATTTGAACATTCTCATCTCTACTACCAAAGTAACAAAACTCAATTTCTTCACAAATATTCTTCACATCTATTTCAGAACCATGCAAAAGAGCAGCACATAATTGTTTAAGCATAATTGCTGGACTCTTAGCATAATACAACATTCTCACTAATTTTCTCACTTTATTATGATGCACTGCTAGCATCCTGAAATGATGAAAAACACTCTGGCATACTCTCCTGGAAAGACAAGCCAGTGAATGACCACGCAAACCTGTCATTTGTCTCACTCTGCAAGGATCTAAATCTTGCAACAACTTTATTTTCTGCTTCAAACTTTTCTTATTAAATGTCTGTATAAAATCACAAAGCAAATTGATGGAAACCTGTCGCACACTGCAAATAGAACTACACTTCCAAATGTACACAGGACCCTTAGGACGTCTTCCTAAAACCTCATCACTTAGCGCCTCTTCTGTTTCTGTTGTCACAAGTTGTTCTTTTTCAACGGGACAACCATCCTTCACTTCATAAGCTCGACCACTGGTGTCAACTGCAAACACCAAATCATTATCCTGAAAATAACTCTCCTCATTAAAAAATGCCTCACAACTTGAACTATGCATCCATTCTCCGGAAAAAACTTCACAAAAGTTAGTATGATTTACTACTCTCTTCCATCTACTTTTTGTTTTGAAATCAGAAATTACCTTGCTTAGTTTCCTAATTCTATTGATTACCAAAATAAACAACTTTCGCTTAATTTCAAAAGCATGATCAATAATTTTCTCTACATTTTTCTTCTTCTTATAAAATGCCGCTTTCTGTTGGCCTTTTTTTTTTTAATATTTTTCAATAAATTACCTATTATCCTGTTACGGAACATTCGATTTCGAATGTCCCTAAACTGTTGTTTCCTTCTACTATCATGCACAGAGTTATCTCTTCCTCTACCAGTAACATTTTTGATGGGTCTCTCCTTTCCATTTAAATTGCTTTTCTTTTTGTGGACTGAAACATTTTTTGGAGAAATACTTTTTTTACTACAAATATTTCTTAAGAATGATTTCGTGCTCTTACCGGACCTTTCTTGGTGTTTTGAAAAGTATTTGGGGAAGAGGACTGCTGCAATAAAACATCATCCTGCTGTCTTTGACGTTTTCTAGCCTTTCTAATTCTATTTTTTGTAGGCATTTTCCAAACTATGAAAGAATCTGCAGTTGAATCTGTGGAAAAATATAATAAAAAATGTTATTAACCACTATTACCAAACAGTAAATGAATAACAGTCATCTAAAACTTAATGCCCTACTAATTATTTAACATAGCAAAACTTTTGCACCAGCACTGCATCACAAAAATGACACTCAATGGTACAAAACAGGCATAGAACAATCATAAATCACTCCCTAATATTTTAAATGATTAATTCAGGATGACAATAAGATGTGGCATATCTAAAGGTTTGTTTAGGCCCAGATCTTTGGACTGGGGTGAATGTGTGTCATTGATCCACATTCGGTCCATCACCTGCTTTGTTTATTTGAGGTGAGGCCAACACATGGTTGCAGATAAGATTTTCACTGAAAAAAACCAAGGAGAAAATACATGTGAAGGCCTACCAATGAAGTAAGTCATTATTTGAAAACCATTACATTTCTGGATATGTACTGCTAGTGCTTCATAAGTTGTTTTGGGTCATATTTATAAGGCATTTGAGTGTCTATTATGCTATTTTACGTTCTTCATGGTGCAAATTTCTTGTAAATACGCTCCCACCTGCGGTTGGCAAATTTAGATTTTGATTATGGGAGTTACATAGGCATGTTAATAATTTCCCAAAAATGGTGTATGACCCCAAACAACCTATGAAGCTCTAGTAGTACATATTCAGAAATTTAATTGATTTCAAAATTCGTTTTTAAACACAGCATATAAATCAATTGTATACCTGCATTCATGAAGAAATGACTGAAAATGTCCTTGAGACACATGAAAGTGTTTTCTGGAATGCCCTAGCACCATTTTTGGGACACTATTAACATGGCTAGGTAACTCCCATAATCAAAATCTAAATTTGCCAAGCGCAAGTGGGAGCGTATTTACAAGACACTTGCCCCATGAGGAACGCTTTCCATTTAAAAAGGTAAACATAACATCAAAGACACTAAAATGCCTTCTAAATATGACCCCAAACAACCTATGAAGCTCTAACAGTACATATCCAGAAATGTAATTGATTTCAAAAATCGTTTTTAAACCCAGCATATAAATCAATTGTATACCTGTATTCAAGAGGAAATAACTGAAAATGTCCTTGAGACACATGAAAGCGTTTTCTTGAATGCCCTAGCACCATTGTTTGAACATTATTAACATGGCTATATAACTCCCATAATCAAAATCTAAATTTGCCAAGCGCAAGTGGGAGCGTATTTACAAGACACTTGCAAACACAACAAGTGATGGACAGAATGTGGATCAATGTCACACACTCACCCCAGTCCAAGGATCTGGCCCTAAATCCATCGTTATTTTCCACTCCACACCACCCTGGGTCACATTCGGTCCATCACCTGTTTTGTTTACAAGACACTTGCCCCATGAGGAACACTTTCCATTTAAAAAGGGAAAAATAACATCAAAGACACTCAAATGCCTTATAAATATGACCCCAAACAACCTATGAAGCTCTAGTAGTACATATTCAGAAATGTAATTGATTTCAAAATTCGTTTTTAAACACAGCATATAAATCAATTGTATACCTGTATTCAAGAGGAAAGGACTGAAAATGTCCTAGAGACACAGGAAAGCGTTTTCTTGAATGCCCTACCACCATTGTTTGGACATTATTAACATGGCTATGTAACTCCCATAATCAAAATCTAAATTTGCAAAGCACAAGTGGGAGCGTATTTACAAGACACTTGCCCCATGAGGAACACTTTCCATTTAAAAAGGAAAACATAACATCAAAGACACTCAAATGCCTTATAAATATGGCCCAAAACAACCTATGAAGCTCTAGCAGTACATATCCAGAAATGTAATTGATTTCTAAAATCATTTTTAAAAACAACATATCTGTTTCAGCTTACATAAGAGACCATGGAATGGGCTCCATGTACCACAATAACTTGTGTTACTGCATGCCAGAATGCTACACCGAATATGCAATTACAATTTCTCAAAGAAACTAATTCTATTTGTATATCACTAGAGACAAAACCACATTTTAAAAACACAGCTTTCTTCATCATTTTCTCCTTAAATCATACTATTCTCTATCTAAATTAAATAAATCTTTTCTCACCTTTATTTTTTGAGTTTTGAAAACAGTCTCAGAAATACACCAAATTGTCTTCAGCAGAAGAAAAAGGATGCACTCCAGAGGCTGCAGCTATTGAAAGCACAGAAATACAGATATTCATTTCACATATCTCTCATATTAGCCAATCATAACTCTTCCCTCACTTTTTTCAAATCAAAACCCTTCCCCCCTCTGCCCTCTCTGCCTTTTTTCCATAGCAACCACCTCCTGGAAGACCTCTCATGTTTGCAAATTCACACAACAATGTTTCAATTGAACTCTGAACTCTCAGTGCACCTGCGTATCCAGTGCAATCTTTCATTAAATGTTTCTTCCTTGACCATTCAAATTACATCTTTCAAAGAACACATCCATGCACCCTAACTTTCTGTTTTCAGAAATGGAAATGCACCAATCACTGCTAATGATTCATTAGCATTGGAAATCCACAGTTTTTTTTCTTTACAAACTCCTACTGTTTCAACTGCCCTTTCATTACCACACTTCATCTGACGGCAGAACAACCTTCTCCCACCATGTTTAAGGTCTGGATTGTTGGACATAGTTACATCCACTGGGCTCAAAGGTATGCTGAGAACAGAAATTTACCTAATCTTAATTTACAGGATGTGGAAATTAAGTGGTTGGGCCAAAGAGGATTAAAATGTCACCAATTGATACCATTGGTGAAAACCTTTATGCATTTGCCAAAACCTGACCTGTTAATAGTGCACTGTGGAGGTAATGATTTGGGCACTTTGACAGGGGTAGGTCTGGAAATGCTTTTAAAGGACACCTTTGAGCAATTAATGGCACTTTTTCCTCAAACTGCCTTGGTATATTCCAATATATGCCAAAGACAGAAATGGAGGTGGTCCAACCAATTTTCTCCACAAATTGAGAAAGCGAGGAAGCATGTAAACAAATCTGTTTCAGCTTTCATGAGAGGCCATGGAATGGGCTCTCTGTACAACAATAACTTGCGTTACTACATGCAAGATATCTACAGAGGAGATGGAGTTCACTTCTCAGATGAGGGCAACAGAATTTTCATTCTGAATTTAAGACTGTGCATTGGTACCTACTTATAAGTACCTAAATGTACCATAAACCCAAAAGCTCTTCTCAGAGCTACCCTTCATCTGATCACACACTTTTATTATTTTTTTTCTAACTTTTTTCTGTAATTTTCAACAAACTACGCTCAAAGAGCGCTATCCGGTACGCGAACTGGAAGCTAACCGCGCAAAATTTAAAAAAAAAAGTTTTTTCTTCGCACATATAGTCCTCCTCAGCCACCCTCAGAAAACGTAGGGGGGCAAAATATTTGTACCATGCCCCCTTCTACCCATTCAGAACATTATTTACCCTCCATTTTATACCTTGATTCGACCGAAACACAAAATGGTGGACTCCCGTTACGCTCCTAGTTCGCGGACCGGACCGCTTTCCGGGAAGCGGTCCAAAAAAAAGGTGGGAAAGTAATTTACAGAAAAACGACTAGAGACACTCTCACCAAATATAAATTAGCTCATACTACATAACAATCCCTTTCATTCTCACAAATTTGATTGAAATTTCATTTAGCCATATAGCCTGTAGACCTCTCCAAGTACCGTGAGGTAAATTACTTCACAAAACACATCTGAAGTGTTGGAATTGACAACCAATGAAAATTTTACTTTCATTTTCTACTTTTATTACCTGACATTTGATTGGTTATATACTTGAATATATATAAAGGAAGAGAAGAAAACACAGCCATTTTGACTACTACTTCTTGTTGTACATCACATTTCAATAGCTTCCAAAAACTTCAACTTCTTTGTGAAGGTAAGTTATAATTTTTTTAAATGAAATATATTGTGCACTATAACTTAATATAGTAGACTTTTTCTGCTAGATATACACTATCCCTCTGTAGTAGTAATGTATTTAGATAGACTTCTCTGTTATAGTTATGAATGGAGTTAGGCTTGTCTTGGTTAAATCACATACACTTTTTTATAGTCCTATTTCCACTCTGATACTATACACTGCCAAAAGATAAATTCACTGATAAAAACTGCCTATCTAAAATTAATCCCAACAGTGCCCTATCTCTACTAATATATATTTTTTTAATCCAAATTTCAGGCAAAATGGAAGGCGAAAACCAAGTTTCTTTTGAAATGGACCTGCAAGAGAGCAGCCAAGAATTGATTGAACAAATTGACATGGAATTTATGGATGAAAGCTTGGATAATGAACTGCTGCAATGTGTCCAAGAAGTAGATGCCCTCCTTGCAAATGAGGACATTTTACAACCTCACAGATTGCAAACAATATTTCAAGAAAATAATGACATTTCAGACACTGAAATGTTAGAAAGTTTAATAAATTATGAAAAACAATCAAAATAAAAAAAAACTTTAAAAATAAAGAAAACAAAAAAAAAAAAAAAAAACAACAAACAATTAACATACAGTCTTTGAAAAGTGTATCATTCTATTATCCTTATAGTACGCTGCCCAGAAAGCTTTCCGGTTCGCGTACTAGGCGCTCATCGCGCAAAAAAAAAAAAAAAAAAATTTTGACCCTGCTGGGCCCTTTTAAAACCTCCACATAAAACCTAGGGGGTCAACGAGGATCTACTATGCCCCCTTATGGTAATTTCCCCCTTTGTTTTGGCCTCCTCTTGTCTCTCGATCCTACCGAGAGACAAGATGGCGGCCGCTCCGGATATATATCTTACTTTGAACGTTAATTTCTCAAAATACACTGAAGCACATATATTGAGACCTAGCAAAGGCACATCGGGCTAACAGTCCCTACAATTTTGCCAAGTTTCGTGTAAATCCATTCAGCCGTTCGAGCTAAAAGTGAGTCCAACCGCCCTATGGAAATTAACATGGGAAAAACGTGTTTTGGGACCCCCCTTTTATCTCAGCCCCCCCTTGCCGAACACCCCCCAAATTTTCAGGGGCTGCTCAGAAACAAAATGTGCCATTTTCCTGAAAATTTCAGCCGATTCCGTCCACAAACGCCAAAGTTATTAGACATAGAATTTTCAGAAATCCCACAGGGAAAAAATCCTAACTATATATACCTACTGGCGACCGCCAGTAGGTAATATATATATATATATATATATATATATATATATATATATATATATATATATATTTATATATATATATATATACTGCTCCCAACATCCCCAGGCACACAACCTGAAAAGGAACGCAGCACTCGCGAGGGTGGTTTCCACTTCGATTTTAATAGGGAAACTCTCAGCACATCAAGACGCGTTTCAGCATAGGCTTTCTTCAGTTGTTGTACAGAAACACGCGGTGGCCATTAGTATTATATACACAATGAGCATGGGACAAATCATCGACAACGACATAGGACTAGTATGCATTCATGAGCAAAGTATACCGCCATATTGGAACATGCAAATTAAAGTGACAATCGATATTCAAAGTCAAATTACGCTATGTATGCATGTCTACAATCACTGCCTATAAATTGCAAAAGAAGATAACATATTAAATTAAATAGGTATCTTCAGAAATACCGCCCTGAATGGGCTATTGCAATGCACCACGTCCTAGGTAATGCCTCAATGTTAAAATCATGCCCTGTATGGGCCAAACCAATTTTTTCTCCAAGATTATAAATGCGATTACGATCTCAGATGCAGTATAACTTTCAATACTCCTCTCAGGAAAATCCAATTCATATTCTATATACATACATATAATACAGTGGTTTCTACATATCATACAATACATGGAGGATTAAATGAAGGAACATGTATTATCCCAAATGTACAGCCAGTTCTGTTGGGATAAGACATGTTCCTTCATTTAATCCTCCATGTATTGTAAGTTATACTGCATCTGAGATCGTAATTGCATTTATAATCATGGAAAAAAAATTGGTTTGGCCCATAAAGGGCAGGATTTTAACATTGAGGCATTACCTAGGACGTGGTGCATTGCAATAGCCCATTCAGGGAGGTATTTCTGAAGACACCTATTTAATTTAATATGTCATCTTCTTTTGCCATTTATAGGCAGTGATTGTAGACATGCATACATAGCGTAATTTGACTTTGAATATCGATTGTCACTTTAATTTGCATCTTCCAATATGGCGTTATACTTTGCTCATGAATGCATACTAGTCCTATGTCGTTGTCAATGATTTGTCCCATGCTCATTGTGTATATAATACTAATGGCCGCCGCGCGTTTCTGTACAACAACTGACAAAAGCCTAGGCTGAAACGCGTCTTGATGTGCTGAGGGTTTCCCTATTAAAATCGAAGTGGAAACCACCCCCGCGAGTGCTGCGTTCCTTTTCAGGTTGTGTGCCTGTGGATGTTGGGAGCAGTATATATTTAACGGGTACACCCCCGTTACGTGTGCATCCGCTCTGGAGTGCGGTAGGCTGGTGTTTTGGAGCGACGCAATATATATATATATATGTATTCCATATGCAAAGCACCCAACAATTGAAGGCCCTCTCACAAGGTGTTATTTCTTTATTGCAGCAAGGCAGCATCAACCAGAAGTACGGTAAGTACAGCAGAATCTTCGCCAAAGTTCCCGACACGTTTCAGGCTCATCCCGCCTTTTCTCAAGGGATGGCAATAGGGAGAGGCAGCTCGCAGGTGCCTTGGTCGCGGAGATGCTGCCTTGGGTGGGGTAGTGTATTAAAATGTAGGCAGGAACTATAAATAAAGATTATAAATATTAGTTATAGAAATGTATGAAAACACTGATTAATGGAATAAAATAAATGAATACTCTGGTATGAATTAGAATACTTGAGGAATAATAGAGAGTATCTCTGGCACGGGATGCAGTAAAAATAGGGGTTTAGGATGATGAAGAGTATTATAAAAAAAGTTAGAAAAAAAGGCAGTTAATAGAATAATAAGTCGGGAAACGAAAAGGGGAATGAATGTAAATACTCATATTAAAAAAGAGTAGCCTATAGAAAAGGTTTTACAAGAGAAACGAGTTTAAATAAAGCATTTTGGAAATTATTAGAAAGTTAAAAAGTATGGAAAGAGGCACGTTTACATAAACACGTGACATACTAAAACAGTGGAAATGAGAACACCTGTCAACTGAAAAACGTGAGTTCAAAGAGGGAGGAGCAATACATTGATCCCATAGAGTGTTAACTAACCAAAAAGTATATAAACCACACCCGTGGGATGATTAGTTTTGTTTCGGAGAATCAATACGGGTGAATAAACTACGAGGAGGGTAATGATACGGGGCTGCGGAAGCATCTTGAGAATATCTTTCATCTCCTCATAGGGAACATATTGTTCATGTATATTTGAAAATACATAAAACATTATGTCCCCTCCAGAGGAGTTGGATGACTTACGACGGAGTAAGGAAAGAATATCGAAGAGAGGTCAATTCTGTGAAAGGGTATATGTTTGATATTTTTAAAAAGAAAGCAAAAATATTTAAATTAATATAGAATGTAGTATGTTTGGTTTAAATGGAATATAATAACGAGTTGACAAAAGAACCATTACAAGAAACATAGGTGAATTAAGGAATTACTTCGTGCAAGGTAATGATTTGGAGCAATGGTATCATCTTGAATTTATCTTTCATTTCCACAGAGGGAAAATATTGTTAATGTATAATTTAATTTACATTTAACTTTATGATCCCTCAAGTGGAGTTGGATGACTTTCAACAGAGGATTTGAAAGAATAATAAATAATATTTTTTTTAATGCAAGTATAATATAAGGATTGAAAAATGTACTATAAATACACAATCGAAGCAAAAAGTAAATACTTTGGAATACAGGAGAATACTCATTATCTTCTAGAGTGAAAATGGTACAGAGCAGGTACATCTGAGGCAGCACATGAGAGGGGTAATGAGCATCAACAATCCATGGTACAGAACAGAGCAGGTACATCTGAGGCAGCACATGAGAGGGGCTAAGTGCATCAACAGTCCATGGTACAGAGCAGGTACATCTGAGGCAGCACATGAGAGGGGCAACGAGCATCAACAGTCCATGGTACAGAACAGAGCAGGTACATCTGAGGTAGCACATGAGAGGGGTTACGAGCACCAACAGGCCATGGCACAGAACAGGTACATCTGAGGCAGCACAAGGACGTGTGGCATGCACACCGTCCCATGGACAATAATAATGCAAGGGTGGTTACAATGGACATTCCTGACATCAATTGCAATCACATTACAGTGATGTGAACTGCAGCTCACAGCACAGAATCAGGTGGACTGTGTGACTTCGTTGCTTCGGACACAGTTGCAGGATCTGATACAGGAATGGGAGATCCAGGCCCAGTACTAGTGACTGACACATGAGCCATAGACCCAGACCTACTGGCAGCACCAGATACAGGAGTGTGAGACACAGCCACAGATCGACTGACTGACACATGAGCCATAGACCCAGACCCACTGGCAGCACCAGATACAGGAGTGTGAGACACAAACACAGATCTAGTGACTGACACATGAGCCATAGACCCAGACCCACTGGCAGCACCAGATACAGGCGTGTGAGACACAGCCACAGCTGTAGTGACTGACACATGAGCCATAGACCCAGACACACTGGCAGCACCAGATACAGGAGTGTGAGACACAGCCACAGATCTAGTGACTGACACATGAGCCATAGACCTAGACCCACTGGCAGCACCAGATACAGGAGTGTGAGACACAGCCACAGCTGTAGTGACTGACACATGAGCCATAGACCCAGACACACTGGCAGCACCAGATACAGGAGTGTGGGACACAGCCACAGATCTAGTGACTGACACATGAGCCATAGACCCAGACCCACTGGCAGCACCAGATACAGGAGTGTGAGACACAGCCACATCTGTAGTGACTGACACATGAGCCATAGACCCAGACACACTGGCAGCACCAGATACAGGAGTGTGAGACACAGCCACAGATCTAGTGACTGACACATGAGCCATAGACCCGGACACACTGGCAGCACCAGATGCAGGATCTAGTGACTGACACATGAGCCATAGACCCAGACACACTGCCAGGACATGTCCCTGTAAAGTGACCAACAAATACCATGCCAGCATCTGAGACATGAGAGTGGCGGACACACACAGTGGCAGTACCTGAAACAGGAGAGGGCACAACTGACACAGTCCCACTATCTGACCCATGAAAGTGAACTGCAGCTGACCCACAAGGACCACTGAAATGATGAGCCACAGGGCTGTATGGTCCAGGAGGCAGGGTTGCTCTGGGAGCTGGGGACCGCTGTACTGGAGCGACATACGGGTGGTCAGGTGTCACCCGTGTGTGTTTCTGTTTCTTAGGGATATGTAAGTGCACCCTGGACATCACTGGACTGGCAATTGGTGCGGGCTCATCTGAAACATCACTCTTCAAAGGTGGATCATGTGCTGGTGGGGGTCTGCTCAGCTTCAGAAAGACCACGACTCACCACCACCCGCAACAGGTTCCCCGTAGGAGCTAGAACAAGATCACCACCAACCAGCTCACCACATCACTGAACCAGAACCCTCCTGCCAGATCAACGGACCCCAACCAAGCAGCCCTCAACCTCGCACAGTGGATCACCAACTGCGTCGACGACCTCGCACCACTGAAAACCCATCCCAACAGGCCCGGAAACAAGAAAGCCCTGTGGTTCAACGACAACCTCAAGAACTCCAAGAAGAACTGCTGCACCCTCGAGAAAGCCTGGCGAAAGAACCCATCCACAGACAACATGACCACCCTCAAGTACGCCACCCGCAAACACCACCAGCTGATCCACACCACCAAGAAGACAGCATTCATGGAGCGGCTAGACAACAACGCACACAACAGCAAGGAGCTCTTCAGGATGGTCAAAGAGCTCTCCAACCCCAGCGCCAGAAACAACGACGTCACTCCCTCACAAGACCTCTGCGACTCACTCGCCACGTTCTTCCACAGCAAGATCGCAGACATACAAAACCGCTTCGACGAACAGACCACGCACCCCACCACAGAACCGACACCCCCCACCACCACCCTCCGCGACTGGGCCCCTTTCAACACCGAAGACATCATCCACACGATGGACACCATCCACTCCGGATCACCAACCGACCCATGCCCTCACCACGTCTTCAACAAGACCGACTCCGTCATCGCACCCCAACTCCGAGACATAATCAACTGCTCCTTCAACACCGCCATCTTCCCGGAGAGCTGGAAACATGCCGAACTCAGCGCCCTCCTGAAGAAACCATCAGCAGACCCCACCGACCTCAAGAACTACCGCCCCATCTCGCTTCTCCCGTTTCCTGCCACAGTCATCGAGAAGACCGTCAACAGACAGCTGTCCGCCTTCCTCGAGACAAACGGATCCCTCGACCACTCACAGTCCGGCTTCCAAGCCAACCACAGCACCGAGACCGCCCTCATCGCAGCCACCGACGACATCCGAACCCAGCTCGACAACAGGGAAACAGCGGCCCTCATCCTCCTGGACCTCTCCGCAGCGTTCAATACTGTCTGCCACCGCACCCTAGTACAACGCCTCAGCAACGTCGGAATCCAAGAGAAGGCACTGGAATGGATAATCTCATTCCTCGCCGGACTAACCCAGAGAGTCCGCCTCCCCCGTTCAGATCTGAGGCCACCAAAGTCATCTGCGGCGTACCACAAGGATCATCACTCAGCCCCACCCTCTTCAACGTGTACATGAGCCCCCTCGCAGCCATCGCACGCCAACACAGCCTCAACATCATCTCCTACGCCAACGACACCCAGCTGATCCTTTCCCTCACCAACGACCCTGCCACCGCCAGAACCAACCTGCACGAAGGGATGAAAGAAGTAGCCGAGTGGATGAAGAACAGCCGCCTGAAACTGAACTCAGACAAGATTGAAGTCCTCATCCTTGGATCATCACCATCTGCCTGGGACGACTCCCGGTGGCCCCCGGCCCTAGGCAGCGCACCCAAACCAACGGACCACGCACGCAACCTGGGCTTCATCCTGGACTCCTCCCTGTCAATGACCAGACAAGTCAACGCCGTCTCGTCTTCATGTTTCAACATCCTACGCATGCTCCGAAAGATCTTCCGATGAATCCCCACCGAAACCAGGAAGACGGTCACCCAGGCACTTGTCACCAGCCGACTGGACTACGGAAACACCCTCTACACCGGAACCACAGCCAGACTGCAGAAAAGACTCCAATGTATCCAGAACGCCTCCGCACGACTCATCCTTGACATCCCCCGCCACGGCCACATCTCCGGACACCTGAGAGACCTGCACTGGCTCCCCGTCAGCAAAAGAATCACGTTCCGCCTCCTCACCCACGCACACAAAGCCCTCCACGACCGAGGCCCCAACCACCTCAACAACCGCCTGACCTTCTACACGCCAACCCACCAACTACAGTCGACCAGCCACACCCTCGCAGTTGTTCCACGCATCCAAAGAGCGACCATGGGAGGAAGATCCTTCTCCTACCTGGCAGCCAAGACCTGGAACTCACTCCCCATCCACCTCTGGCGTACCCAAGACCACCTCTCCTTCAGGAAGCAACTCAAGACCTGGCTGTACGAGCAGTAGCGGACCCCCACCCCCCAAAGCGCCTTGAGACCCTCCGGGTGAGTAGCGCGCTATACAAATTGTTTGATTGATTGATTGATTGATTGCTCTCTGGGGACGTGCTGGGCCCTGTTTGACGTTTGCTGTGGCCCTGTCTTCTGCCCCCTGCATCATGTGTAATGGGGGATGCAACCACAGTGTACTCCTTCCTCTGCTTCACCGTGGTGTGGATGGGAGTAGAGGTATGGGGGGACTCCACCGCTGACACATGTGGTTTACGTTCCTTCACCAACACCAGCTTCAGGGGACGCAGGGGTGATGTATGCCTGTCCTTGGTGGATGTTGTGTCCATGGGAGAACCCTTGGCCCTGGAAGGTGTCTGCTCCCTGGGAGGTATCTTGGCCATGGGAGACGCCTTGGCCTGAGGAGGTGTCCTGTCTTTGGAATGTGCCTTATCTGTGGGCGGTGCTCTGTCCATGTGAGTTGTCTTGTCCTTTGTAGTGTCCCTGTCCTTGGTGGTGTCCCTGTCCTTGGTGGTGTCCCTGTCCTTGGGAGTGTCCCTGTCCTTGGGAGGTGCCCTGTCCTTGGGAGTGTCCCTGTCCTTGGTAGTGTCCCTGTCCTTGGGAGGTGCCCTGTCCTTGGGAGTGTCCCTGTCCTTGGTAGTGTCCCTGTCCTTGGTAGTGTCCCTGTCCTTGGGAGGTGCCCTGTCCTTGGGAGTGTCCCTGTCCTTGGGAGGTGCCCTGTCCTTGGGAGTGTCCCTGTCCTTGGGAGGTGCCCTGTCCTTAGGAGTGTCCCTGTCCTTGGTAGTGTCCCTGTCCTTGGTAGGTACCCTGTCCTTGGTAGTGTCCCTGTCCTTGGGAGGTGCCCTGTCCTTGGGAGTGTCCCTGTCCTTGGGAGGTGCCCTGCCCTTGGGAGTGTCCCTGTCCTTTGGAGGTGCCCTGTCCTTGGGAGTGTCCCTGTCCTTGGGAGGTGCCCTGTCCTTGGGAGGTGCCCTGTCCTTGGGTGGTGCCCTTTCCTTGGGAGGTGCCCTTTCCTTGGGAGTACTTTTTGAGGGGGATGCCTGTGTGCCATGTGAATCCCTGTCCCCCAACACCCCTTTAAGATCCTGTGTGTCAACTCCAGGGTAGCTGGTGTCGTGTTCTGTGAAAGATTTCCCTCTGCCAGGGGATGGTGTATGTTGCCTCCGTGCCCTGCCTTGCTGCCTGTGCATGCTTCTAGTGCAATAACCAGAAAATGAGGCCTGTTCTGAAATGTCACTCTCCCCTGAGACATCAAGTGGTGTGGATGGGGGAACTGAAGTAGAACCTTGTCTATGGGACTGTTCAATGGCTGCAGACACTGTTGGATAATGACTGTACTGTTCTGTGGAGACCTGCAACATCGCAATGCATCCCCTCCATGAATGCCACCACCTGACCCCAACTTCCTATCGTGGTCCAGGAATGCATTAATCATGTTTGTCTGCCCTACACACAGCTGTCGCAGCAGATCAACCGCCTCAGCACTAAGGGCAGTCTGTGTCACAGGGGCAGAAGCAGCAGTGCCTGCAACGAAGGCCACTCTGCTCCCCTACTCCGGCGAGCACGAGCAGTACTTGTTGCAGTTGTTGGCAGTGTTGGCCCTGTCTGCTGTGTACCTACTGAAGGTGTAGATTGTACACTCCCTGTCTCCAACAACAGTGCAGACTCACCACCACTGTCTGAAGATGAGGACGATGGGCTCTCCACATGTGAGTCCTCAGGGACAGTTCTGTCCCGCTCCCCGGGGCTGCTCTCTTCAGTCTCAGTCTGCGTGAGTGTGATTTCTGATCCGGATGCATTTTCACCACTAAGCCCGTCGTTTGTGGGTCAGTGCCCTCGTCCAAAGCTGTAAAAGAGAGAAAAGAGGTGCAAATGACAAAATACAAACTTCCTTGACTGCTGACCAACATGTAGCACCCATCCTGCACAATAACCGCCCCTACCAGACATCCTCATGTCATAGAACCGGGGGTACCTGTGAAACATGTACATCAAACAAACTGGGCAAGTGCATGCAGACCACCACACATGTGATGCCATGGGACCCCAGACCTCAATTGCATGTCAGTGGACCCTGCACTACAATGCTACTGATATGTCCACCTGGCTGACATGGATGCCAACGCTCACTCCGCTAATGACACCAACACGCAATTGCAGCACAACAGATACACCACGGATGTCACTACTGTGTCCGAGCAGCAATACATGCATGCACTCACAAGTCACAAACCCATTCTGTGTGCTTACCACTAGTATGCTGCTGCTCCCCTCATAACCTGGCGGCAGGTCAGGATGTGTCACAGCTATGATATGGAGCATTAGAGGGGTGATGGTACGTCGTGCAAGCCGGCCTGATCTTGGAATCAGCCCCAGTGTCATCTCCGCCACTTTCTTGCTGAGCCTGGAGATGTCGTCCCACCGCTTGTGGCAGTGTGTGTGTCGCCTATTGTACACCCCCACTGCCCGTACATCATGTGCTATGGTCCTCCACACGGCCTTGCGAAGGTGCAGCTTGACCTACCATGATGGGAGACAAGAGGGGGCTAGTCAGTGGACAGTTGGCCATTCACACAGATAGGAGCAACACGTATCTTTCAGCAGCCATGCACAGTACACATATGTGAAGGTTCCACAGCACACAGCCAAGATTGCAGAAGCCAGGAGTCATTGACCACCTCATGCACACCAACATGTCCCCCACTGCACTTACCACCTGTCCAGGGGCACCGCAGAGCCGTTCATAGTGGCGGACCTCCAGCTCCGCAGCGGTGAAGGGTCGAGACCGGATCTCTCCAACTCTCGGCATGGCAAGCTCCAGGACTGTGGCACAACCGCAGCAGTTGTTGGAGTGCAGCAGCAGGAAGAGGTGATGTGTCCAGGCATCAGTGGCTGGAAGCAGTGGATGTGTGCTGCTGAAATTCACACATTTATAGGGCCCTGAGCTGATATCAGTGGCACACGTCTGCAGCAATTGATGTTCACGGGATGCCTCATTCAAAATGAACCAATGACTGGCCCTGCTGTGGCGGTGCACGGCTTCCTCTATTTTTGAAATCGCTTATGTGTTCTGCGTTACCTGTTTCCATTGGCTACATGTGCGCGCTACCGTGATGGTGCATCATTTGAAATTCATCACTCACTGGTGGTGCACGCATCACGCGGGGCAGGCTAACACATACATTTGAATGTGCAAGTGGAAATGGCAGTTGGTACCCCCCTTTCAGTCACATTGCAGCACCCACTGCAGACTGCCTGGTGCGGGTGGTCACCCACCGCCGGGTGCGGGCGGTGGGTGGCCACCCTGTGTCTTGCTGTTACACTGGCATGGATGGCCATGGCCGATCACCCATCGCCTGGTGCGGCCAGTCACCCACCGCTGGGTGCGGGTGGTGGGTGGCCGCCCTGTGTCTTGCTGTTACCCTGGCATGGATGGCCATGACCGGTCACCCACCACCTGGTGCGGCCGGCCACCCACTGCCTGCACCCGGCGGTGGGTGACCGCCTGCACCCGGTGGTGGGTGACCGCTCGCACCCGGCGGTGGGTGACCGGCCATGGCCATCCATGCCAGGGTAACATCAAAACAAAGAAAATGCCAAATGCCGGGCGGTGGTTGATCACCTCCCGCACCCGGCGGTGGGTGACCGCCCGCACCTGGCGGTGGGTGACCGCCCACACCAGGCGGTCTGCTGTGGGTGCTGCAATGTGACTGAAAGGGGGGGTACCAACTGCCATTTCCACTTGCACATTCAAATGTATGTGTTAGCCTGCCCCGCCCCGCGGAATGCATGCTCCGCCATTGCGATGCCAGTGAGTGATGAATTTCAAATGATGCACCAGCACGGTAGCGCGCAAATGCGGTTGGCGGTGTGTGACCGTGATGGACCTTGAGCATGCAGCCAATGGTACGCAGAATTGCAGTATCAATGTCACGTTCGCGGCGATTGCCACTTCCGGCCATCCCGCAAATACACTCACAGAACGCCGGAATACTCACTTCCGGGCGGAAGTTGAGTCCCGGTCTAGTCCCGGGCAGCAACCTGGGAGCACAGAAGCACTTCCAGGGGAATCGCATAAACATCGCGTTTCCCGCCGGCTCTGCGCTTCGAATTCCTTCCTGGATGCTCCTGTGAGGCGGACTTCGTTTGCCGTTGCTGAGACTTGCAAGTTACCTGCAGAGTCAAGCCGCGCTGGAGCGCTGTTCTGCTGTCACATCTGCTGCACGCGCAGGAGCGCTTGCTGAGACTCGTCTGTTACTTACAGAGTCACGCCGCGCTGGAGCGCTGTTCTGCTGTCACGTCTGCGCTGCTCAGGAGCGCTTGCTTGTTTTTCCTCCTGGGTTATCCAGGGACGTACCTGTTTTTGTTTTCATTAACCCTTGCCGAGCAGGAGCGCCTTGAAGGGGGTTAATGGACCTTTGCACAGGAGTGCTTGTTTTGGTTTTGTTTCTTTAAAACTTCAGTTTCCCACCGCACAGAAGCGCTGCTTTGGAAACAGCTCTGCTAACAGGAGCACTGTATATAGCTTGTGTTACTAATTAGGGATGCCACAGGTTGAATGACTAAGCTCTATTCCCTGCTACACGCGCAGGAGCGCTTTGCTTACCAGTTTTGACTTAGTTCATTTGCACCTGCGCAGGAGCGCTTCTTTTGGTTTGGGCTTGGGTGAAACGGGCAGGAGCGCCTCACCCTGGCTATCCTTATCTGGAGCTGAGCCTGTCTGGGGACCTCTATTCCCAGAAGCATTGGTGAGTTCTTAGAGGGATACTAGGTCTGTGTGTGCCTTTGTGGGATGGTTCTTTTCTGATCTGGCTCCTTCTCTGATCTGGCTCTTTATTGGTTTCCAGTTGACACCGGGACGCCCCGCCAGCTCCACGCTATCATTTAGCCTCTACACCCTGGCTCCCTTCCCTGCGTCCATCTCATCCCTGCTGGGTCTTACCTTCCACGAGGGTCAGGTGGGTACAGGGACGGGTGCTCTTGTCGTCTCTGCGGAATTGCGTCACAAGCAAAGGTAAGTCTTGTGGGGCACCTGACAATCAAGGATCATGTTCTGTAATGGTGGTATACACACTGCATGTCTCCGCACACATGTAATGATTGTAGGTGTACATGTGTGTCAGGCCATGCCCGGAAAACGACAATACTCTTTATGTCATGTAAATGGCCCCTGTCCACATGTCACATTAATGTCCATTTGTTGCACGTGTGATCAAACTAATGACCTTTACAGTGCTTTACAAAGCACAGTGATGTGAGCCCAAGTTGCGTCAGATGTGCATGGCAATGTGGTGACATATTGGTTTTGAGGTCACACGTTTGTAATTGTACACATCTACACAGTCCATTAAGGCTGTGTAACAACATTTTGAAGCAGTCGTGAGTGTGTTTTTTGTGTGTGCAAGTAGCAATGATGGGAGTATACATGCTTGCTGTGTATGTGTCTGTGTGTCGTCTGTTGTATGTCCATGCCTGTCATGTGAGGATGCACAGCATTGTTGGTGGGGTCATGAGTGCATGAAGACAAGGAGGGTGTGTTCCATGTTCGTGTTGTGAGTGCACATCCATGTGTGTCTTTGGGGATGCTTGTCCACACATGGGCCCTCAGTCATGTGATGTTGGCTGTACTTTCAACATGTGTGCACGTAGCATTGGACATGTTTGCACACAGGATATTGTTTGTGGGTGAACAGTGTTTGTGTAGTCATCTGTAGTGCCTTGTAATTCTGTCACTTCACACATACAATCAGTGTCTGCAACATGTATAATTTGTAAAAAAAAAAAATAATAATAATAATTTGTATTGTGTTGGTCAACATGTGATGTGATAGTGTGGCCCAGCTGTGCGGTGTTGTACAATTGACATCTGCTACCATCTACTCCCACACAGTAGGGCTCCAAATGTGCATTGCCCATACACTGTGCTGGAGGACATGGTTGAAGAGGAGGTGATCCGCAAAATCCGGCTTTACTGACCGACATTGCAGGACCTTGTAGCACAATTGGCTCCTCATCTGCAGCCATGTCCTGGAGCAATTACACCCACAGCAAAGGTGATGGCGGCACTTCACTTCTTTGAAACAGGCACATTCCAGTACACAGTTGGTCATGCTGTAGTGTAGGTCCTATTTTCCCAGTAGGCTCTGCGCATTGGAATAACATAAACAGCAGTGTAGACGTAGGACTGAGGTCATCTAGGTCTCTACTGACTATGTTAGACTTAATTTAGGTTTGCCAGGTAGCTCAGAGGTCACTAGAAACTTTCTCGAATAAATAGGGAGGGGTTACCTTCCCTGATTTAGACAAGAAGGGATTCAGCTTCTGACAACCGCATAAACATGACAACTTTGCTCCCTCAGAATAAAGAGTGTATCTCTAGAGTCGTGTGAAAACAATAGACGGCTATTTCACTCAGTCAGTCGTGCATACTTAGTTTCACCAGAGTGCAGAGAAATAGAGAGACTGGCGTTTTCAATAAAAAGGTGTTATTTTATTGAGCAGTCTTCTTTCTCATGCAAGAGAAATGAATTGCCACAATTGCAATACTCATTATGAAGTAAAGTGCGTACAGTAAAAGTAGTATTACGAAATAATACTGTAAAAGCATAGATATGGTTTCCTAGCCATATGACACTTAAAATAGATAAAATATATATACATACATAAAACCATTGACTACCGTACTCAACTGGTGCTTCTAACTACTCCTACCCCTATATACCTGACCGAAGCCTAATACTTGGGAAGGAGTAAGTAAGTAGCAGTTTAAGTTAAGTTGGTTAAGATTGTTTTTGCCAAGGATCTGACTCAAGAATTCTCTTTAAGGGTTTAGTCAGCTCCGTACCTTCGTAATAGAATGTGGGAGGTCTGGTATCTCTTTCTTCAGGACTCAATCTCCCAGCAACCCGCAAGGGTGACTCGGGAACACCGGAGCTGGATTTTCTCGGCGTGAGAAAAAGTAGCTTCTCCAGCGCGTCAAAGGGGAGGGGCGGCTTCCGTGGGATCTCGCATCAGCTGGGCTCTCGGGCAAGTAGATAGCCGCTCTGCTCCAAACCACCGTGTGTTTGCTTAAGGCAACCGTTGGTATTTTATACCTGAAAGGTGCCGGGTTTGACGTAAGGTTGGACATAAGATGTCACTAAGAACTAACAGTTCTTGCTGGACTCCAGGAGTTCTTGTTCAAATCAAAACAAAAGCAGGGGGGAATTTCCCGGGCTGCTGGAGGCTTGGTTTGTTTAAAGAACACGTTGTGCTTTCTAGGAGTCGATGGGAGTAGCCGTGCTGTGCTTTGGACTGCATGGGCTATTACTGAATACGGATATGATTCTTATGCCTTTGTAAGGATATTATTGATTATAACCACACAAGGGCATAAATCGGGAATATCGAATTAGGGTCCTAGATAGAAATACAACACCCACTCCACAGATTAATGTCCACCATCACTAAAAAACTAAGCAATAATAAAAATGTAACAATGCATGTGTGTTTTCCAACCCACCCCAAAATACATATTTCGCATTTGAAATGGTATATGGTAAATACACGAAAATGAGTATTGGTACTGTACGCTTTTCAAGCAGTGTCATCATTCATTAAAATGCATATATATATTAGCTGAATGATTTGCGAAAATTTACACATGAAATGGCTCCGAATACAGAAAAGAAGGTCGAGACCATTCCATCACATATTTATACAAAATGCTGTATGTGCTAGAGGCTGAGGTAAAATATTGTCTCTAGTGTCCTAAAAATAGAAGCTCTGTTCTCTAAGAATAGTTCTACTTTAAGCAGAGTACCATGTGCCAAAAAATAGTAAATATTTTGGAAATGGAAAAAATAATTCCGTTTTCAGGGGAAAAAATAGTTCAACATTTTTTCAGTAGCTTTGTTTATCAAAACTGAAGGCCGAATTCAGAGTTCAGGGAACGCTGTGTGATCATTGTTTTTTAAGAATTATTCTCGTTGACTGGAGAGAACAACATATCAGACAGACTTGCAAAAAAATGGTCTACAACATCAGGTGAAAGTTCGACCAAGTTCGAAAATGCTGTGACTGTGCAGTTTGGAGCGTCATTGCTATCATCGATGTTTGGATCAGCAATGCTCACAGAGGGTTATACCTGTATGGTGCTGCTTTCCTCTAGTACTTCACCACCACCTACTCGTAATGGTGATGTCTCAACGAATGCCGTCATCAGAATAGGTAGCCGCTGGGAACAACACGATGCATGATTCGTTACCGGACCTAGCAAAGTATCGATATCCTTTGGTACTGCTGATGGTAGTGTAAGACAGATGTCTAACACGCATTCTTCTCCGCATAGCAGACATCGAAGCACAGGTAAGATGCAATCCTGCCAGATTGGTCTGAATGAAAGAAACCAGGCTGTAGTTAGATCTCATAGCCGGGCCAATCCGAGGACCTTAGTGATACGGTCTCGGTATAACTGTTTCAAAGGGTGCTAACAGTCCCGAAAAAACTGTCTTAAATACATGTGCGATGCCACTGGTATCAGACATGTTTAAGATTTGGCTTAACATTTCTGCGAAATGCGTGGGGCACTTTGTCGATAAAAGAGAATGTATCTCTGCCGATGTCCTTGCCATTTGCAGATCATACGTTTTTTTGGATGATGTTAGAGGCACAAAGCTAGATTCATCATTGTCCCGTTTTGCGAGTCCTTAATAGCGATTATTAAGGAATCGCTATTAAGGACTTGCAATACGGGATTCATGTAAGAATCGCTAAATAAATTGCGATTCCTACACATTCCTTATTTGCGATTAGCAAATTGCTAATCGCAAATAAGGAATAACTCCCCATTCATTCCTACGGGCCTATAGGCCCATAGGAATGAATGGGGAGTTATTCCTTATTTGCGATTAGCAATTTGCTAATCGCAAATAAGAATGCGATTTCAAGGGTGCCAGGGGTGTCCAAATGACACCCTGTAGCACCCCTGAAATGAAAATGTAGACTGATGTTGCGCACACACATGTCCAAAGGACATGTGTGTGTGTAACATACAACTGAGAAAAAGCACAAAAGTGCATTTTTCTCAGTTTTCGCTATTTACCACGAAGTCAGACTTCGCGGTAAATAGCGGCAAAAAATTTCGCAATTTTTAAATGCTTCTTGAATTACATTTAAGGAATCTCTAATTGAGATTCCTTAAATGCAATTATTCGCAAATATGCGATTTCAAAAAATGCGATTTTTGCATTTGGGATGATGAATCCCAAATGCAAAAATAGCGCTTGCAAAGGGCCAGATTCTCAGAATCTGGCCCTTTGCGAGCCGTTTTCGGCTTGATGAATCTGGACCACAGTTGTCTGTAAAAGAATAGACTTCATTCTGCTTAAAGTATCAATTTGAATAGAAGAGATATTCCAGAAGGCCATAACTCAGCCCCCGTATCTGGATTGCTGTGTGGATACAATACTTGCATACAGCAAACGACCCTGGAAGTTACGGTTACGAGATAAGCTTTCCCGGGCACCATCCCACAACAGCTGTGGTCACTTATTAAAATGTAACTCCCGTTACTAAGTTGTTTGAAAAATGGTTCTATCTGTATCGCTTATTGATTTTTTACATTTGTTACCACTAAGGAATACATCTTTTTTCCCTTCACTATAACATCTGTGTGTATAGGGTAAATCCCATGTTGATTTGATGTATCCTTTACCCAACCTTTCATACTGGCCTGCTGGTATATATTCTTGGCAATTTTTAAACTGGAAAGTTGTTATCGGAATTGTAATTGTTCCATGTATTATCCATTCAATGACAGGTCTCTCCGACATTGTCAGTGGTAATCTCTCAAGGTTTTCAATGCTCAGAATCATATAATCTGCTCCTTTTTGTGCCAAACTGATTTGTTTATCAGTAAGGTTAAAGATAGAAAATAATGATGTTACGTTGATTAGACGCCATAGCACGTAGCCTGAATGTAGGTTTTGCAATGTCCAGCCAAGCTGTACAATAGAACGCAATTGGGACTGACCATGTTGTAACATTAGTAAGTCTTGCTCTATTATATCAAAGGCAGTACACAATACTGTCCAGTGAATATATTCTGGAAGACAGAGTCGTTAACCCATTGTCCACAACAGAAAGTGATTTTTCCAAATTTATACGATCACTTTCTCGTATTTTTTCTGCTGTCTCAATTTGCATTACTTTCCAAGTTTCGGTGTATGCAGCGTATATACCGCCCACTGTGAAACGTTTTTGATGCTGTTTGCGATGTCCCATTATGAAATCTCGCAAGTCAGCACCTTCTTTAAGTAAAGTCAAGTGTTGCTTAATTTCAGCCAGTGTGGATTTCTGTAGCCACTCAAGGCATAGTTTCCCTACACTGTATGTTGTAACTATCCCTGGATGTTGTCTCTGGGAGTATCTTGGGTCTGGCCTGGTCATTTTGAACCCCTGTGTTTTGTTCAGGAATCTATCTTGACAGTTATTTGTGTCTGTAGGCCAGATCAACCACTTTTTCCAATCAGGATGTGTTCTTTTTTGATGTAAAATATGGGATACGTCTATCTCCACATCTGTAGTGCTATCACTATAAATTATGGGTTTCGGAATAGACAGTGTATTTAAGTCTTTTATCTTAGCTAAGCCAAGACAAGTAGTTTGTTGAATTGTGTCATTCAAAAATATCATTTGTTCTGGGATCATGCAGGCCCTAAATAATGCTTCTAGGCCTTGTACTTGCCAATCTTTGGTACCCCAGATCGTTTTTATTTCAATGTTGTTTTTCCAAAATTTGAAACCAAATGTAGACATTTTGTCATAAAATTTTTCAGAATGAATCAATTTAGTATTTGTCAACATTGTTTTCATTCCTTTCCTAGTAAACATTTTAAAATAAAACGTTTCTGGATCACTGTTGTTAAACCTTGAGAAGTACTGGAATTTCTCATAAAATGTTTTCGAGCTGCCTTTTGGCGGTGTTGGACAGTGTTCCCATTAGTTATAAGATAAAACATTTCTAGGCTGTGCAGTTTTATGCAAATAGTGATCACTAAAATGATTATAACAGTACACCTCTTCATAATTCAATGAACCCTGTAAGTAATCATGTTCAGTAAATTTGGCTGACATTACTAAATCTGACATCATATTATTAATGTTTTCAAAGTCCCAATCATCAGAGAAAGTACTTGGTGTGACAAAGTCACTTAATGAAACCTTGAACCTTGTGGATATTTCAAGACTTCAACCGGGCCAAAAATGTCATAATCAGTTCTGTCCCATGCTACCCCACCGGGTATTGGATTGGCTGAGATGTTTACTGATGACAGTTCTCTTTTCTCGATGTGGGAGGATGTGTGAGGCTTTAGGACCAAGTTGATATTCTGACTTGCTGTGTCCATTGTACTATATTTTCCATCAATGAATTTTCCCAAACATAGAACCATGATGAGCCAAAGAAGGAGAGTAAGTACACATAACACAATCCAAAATTCAATCCATGGTGAAATCAGATATGTTTCTTTTAGTTGGAGAGAAAGTTCAATTACTTTGTCTTTGAAAGTTTTTGTTGCAGGCGTTTCTTCATGCTCACCTGGATCTTCTGAAAAGTCGTCGAAGTTGATGAAGTAGCCAGATGCAGTTCTGTCAATTGTTGGAATTATTTCCGGATTTTCATTTGCTTTTGCATTTTTTTTTGTTTCATTAGAATAGTCAGAGGCTACATCATTGTAGATTGGTGTTTCTTGACAAACTGTTGCAATTTGGGTTTCAAGAGGCACAAGTTCCATGGCATTATTGCATAGTCCTTTTTTATTCACTGCAGGTTTATCAAATGCGATTAGTCTCTCAGTATGAGCCTCTTGGATAGTAGCAAATTTCGGTATTCTGCTATTTCTTGGGAGTCCACTGGGCCTACTACTTATTATTGGCCACATGATTGTTATTTTACCAGGTCGATGGATACAACTCGGTTCTCCTTTTTACCAGCAAGGGGCGGTAGTACAACTGATCTCATTCAGCTGACAGCAAAGACAGGCACTGCTTTTCTGTAAGAAGGCCCAAATTCCTTCTTCACCGCGATCTTCTCTCTGACCAGATCCCCAATCTTTGGAATCCAGACAGGTCTTGCTGGGACAGGTGGTTTTTCTTCAGTGGTTTACGGCTGTTGTTTCAACTTTATGTTACTCAGGCTTTTTCTTGTTTCATTTAAATCCTGTAAAACAGCCAAACGGTCTTTGATATCAAAGGATTTTTCTTCTACCACTGAAGTGTGACAATCAAGATCCTGAATGTGCATTCTAGTACCGAACAATAGTTCGTATGGAGTGAGACCTTTTAGAGAATTTCTTGGCAGATTATTAAGACTACGTTGGACACTTGTTAAATGTTTGACCCACCCATCACCCGAAACTAATACCCTCGCCGTTATAGATTGCTTTATGTCCTGGTTTTTTCTTTCCACTACCGCATTTCCCTCAGGATGGAAGGGAGAAGAGTACCGCAATGCGATGCCCATGCTGTTCATGGCCTCTTTGTAAGCTCGAGAGCTAAACGCAGGACCCTGATCAGAATGTAGCATGCCAATTGCGTATATGCCGATAAAGACTCGCATATCTTTTATAACAGTTCTGGCATCAGCCGAGTGCTGCTGGTCTACATTTTTAAGTTAATTTTGTCTTAATAATTATGGGGACGCATTTCTCTGGTTGGATTTCTGCATTATAGATAGCCTGAAGCTCTCTAACAAAGATGTCCGGGCAAAAGTCTGGTCCGGTTCACAACTGCGATCTCTGTTGTAGTCTGGACAATCCATTGCAAATTTGTAAATTTGCACGCTCATTCCCGGCCACCAGTACTCTGATTGTAATTCTATTAAAGATTTCAAGATCTGTTGGTGCCTCGGAACCAGTCCCATGTGTGCGCTTTCAATTAAGACAACTCTCCGGTTCGTGTTTGGAATTACTCTATCCCCCACTCCAGGGATTTGAGCAAAAGGAACGGAGTTTGCATCAATTATGTATGTATTACTGAGTGGATAGTTGAGAGGTAATGCTGCATAATTGCCTTTTAATGAGGCTTTTACCGTCAGCAAGGTTTCCCCATCTATGTATTTTTCTGAACGCTTTTCAGTGGCTACGGAAGCCGGTTGAACCGCTTCTGCTGTGGCTGTGTTAGCCAATGAATTCCCTGCAACGTGAACGCCATCACGTTGATGACTCGGTGCGTGTATCACGTGAGTCTTCTGTAGTTCTTTCTTTAAAAGAACTACTTGTTCCCAAAGCGTTTTATACTTTATTGTGGCACCTGTGTCATCTTTATAACCGTTTTTACTCCATGTCTGCATGTCACTGTTGTAAGACTTGACGCAGAAATGCGAATCGCACACTATTAGTGTCGGGAATTCACGATCTGCAAACACAACAGGTGATGGACCGAATGTGGATCAATGTCACACACTCAACCCAGTCCAAGGATCTGGGCCCAAATCCATCGTTTTTTTGCCCACCCTCGGTTAGACAATGGGGATATGCAAATCAGCTCTGACCCTGTGCCCCATGGGAACAGTCCAGTCCGAACTACAAAAGCCATGTCCTTCCCAGGACAGAATCAAGCATCCGAGGACCGGACCGGTTTTCAAGGTAACACCTCTCATCAACCCGGCTAGCTTGACTCCAGTGGTGTGGAGTGCCTGGGACCCACGTCTGGGCATCCCCAGCGCACTTAGGGCGTAATATGCAAACACAACAGGTGATGGACCGAATGTGGATCAATGTCACACACTGGTGTGGAGTGCAGTCCAAAGATCTGGTTTTTTTTGCACTCCACACCACCCTGGGTTAGACAATGGCGATATGCAAATCAGCTCTGACCCTGTGCCCCATGGGAACAGTCCAGTCCGAACTACAAAAGCCATGTCCTTCCCAGAACTGAATCAAGCATCCGAGGACCGGACCGGTTTCGAGGTAACACCTCTCATCAACCCGGCTAGCTTGACTCCAGTGGTGTGGAGTGCCTGGGACCCACTTCTGAGCATCCCCAGCGCACTTATGGCGAATTTGCAAACAAAACAGGTGATGGACCGAATGTGGATCAATGTCACACATTCGGGCCCAGATCTTTGGACTGGGGTGAATGTGTGACATTGATCCACATTCGGTCCATCACCTGTTTTGTTTGCAAATTCGCCATAAGTGCGCTGGGGATGCTCAGATGTGGGTCCCAGGCACTCCACACCACTGGAGTCAAGCTAGCCGGGCTGATGAGAGGTGTTACCTCGAATCGGTCCGGTCCTCGGATGCTTGATTCCGTTCTGGGAAGGACATGGCTTTTGTAGTTCGGACTGGACTGTTCCCATGGGGCACAGGGTCAGAGCTGATTTGCATATCGCCATTGTCTAACCCAGGGTGGTGTGGAGTACAAAAAAACGATGGATTTGGGCCCAGATCTTTGGACTGGGGTGAATGTGTGGCATTGATCCACATTCGGTCCATCACCTGTTTTGTTTGCAAATTCGCCATAAGTGCGCTGGGGATGCTCAGACGTGGGTCCCAGGCACTCCACACCACTGGAGTCAAGCTAGCCGGGCTGATGAGAGGTGTTACCTCGAAACCGGTCCGGTCCTCGGATGCTTGATTCCGTTCTGGAAAGGACATGGCTTTTGTAGTTCGGACTGGACTGTTCCCATGGGGCACAGGGTCAGAGCTGATTTGCATATCGCCATTGTCTAGCCCAGGGTGGTGTGGAGTGCAAAAAAACGATGGATTTGGGCCCAGATCTTTGGACTGGGGTGAATGTGTGACATTGATCCACATTCGGTCCATCACCTGTTTTGTTTGCAAATTCGCCATAAGTGCGCTGGGGATGCTCAGACGTGGGTCCCAGGCACTCCACACCACTGGAGTCAAGCTAGCCGGGCTGATGAGAGGTGTTACCTCGAAACCGGTCCGGTCCTCGGATGCTTGATTCCGTTCTGGGAAGGACATGGCTTTTGTAGTTCGGACTGGACTGTTCCCATGGGGCACAGGGTCAGAGCTGATTTGCATATCGCAATTGTCTAACCCAGGGTGGTGTGGAGTGCAAAAAAACGATGGATTTGGGCCCAGATCTTTGGACTGGAGTGAATGTGTGACATTGATCTACATTCGGTCCATCACCTGTTTTGTTTGCAAATTCGCCTTAAGTGCGCTGGGGATGCTCAGACGTGGGTCCCAGGCACTCCACACCACTGGAGTCAAGCTAGCCGGGCTGATGAGAGGTGTTACCTCGAAACCGGTCCGGTCCTCGGATGCTTGATTCCGTTCTAGGAAGGACATGGCTTTTGTAGTTCGGACTGGACTGTTCCCATGGGGCACAGGGTCAGAGCTGATTTGCATATCGCCATTGTCTAACCCAGGGTGGTGTGGAGTGCAAAAAAACGATGGATTTGGGCCCAGATCTTTGGACTGGGGTGAATGTGTGACATTGATCCACATTCGGTCCATCACCTGTTTTGTTTGCAAATTCGCCATAAGTGCGCTGGGGATGCTCAGACGTGGGTCCCAGGCACTCCACACCACTGGAGTCAAGCTAGCCGGGCTGATGAGAGGTGTTACCTCGAAACCGGTCCGGTCCTCGGATGCTTGATTCCGTTCTGGGAAGGACATGGCTTTTGTAGTTCGGACTGGACTGTTCCCATGGGGCACAGGGTCAGAGCTGATTTGCATATCGCCATTGTCTAACCCAGGGTGGTGTGGAGTGCAAAAAAACGATGGATTTGGGCCCAGATCTTTGGACTGGGGTGAATGTGTGACATTGATCCACATTCGGTCCATCACCTGTTTTGTTTGCAAATTCGCCATAAGTGCGCTGGGGATGCTCAGACGTGGGTCCCAGGCACTCCACACCACTGGAGTCAAGCTAGCCGGGCTGATGAGAGGTGTTACCTCGAAACCGGTCCGGTCCTCGGATGCTTGATTCCGTTCTGGGAAGGACATGGCTTTTGTAGTTCGGACTGGACTGTTCCCATGGGGCACAGGGTCAGAGCTGATTTGCATATCGCCATTGTCTAACCCAGGGTGGTGTGGAGTGCAAAAAAACGATGGATTTGGGCCCAGATCTTTGGACTGGGGTGAATGTGTGACATTGATCCACATTCGGTCCATCACCTGTTTTGTTTGCAAATTCGCCATAAGTGCGCTGGGGATGCTCAGACGTGAGGTCCCAGGCACTCCACACCACTGGAGTCAAGCTAGCCGGGCTGATGAGAGGTGTTACCTCGAAACCGGTCGGGTCCTCGGATGCTTGATTCCGTTCTGGGAAGGACATGGCTTTTGTAGTTCGGACTGGACTGGTCCCATGGGGCACAGGGTCAGAGCTGATTTGCATATCGCCATTGTCTAACCCAGGGTGGTGTGGAGTGCAAAAAAACGATGGATTTGGGCCCAGATCTTTGGACTGGGGTGAATGTGTGACATTGATCCATATTCGGTCCATCACCTGTTTTGTTTGCAAATTCGCCATAAGTGCGCTGGGGATGCTCAGACGTGGGTCCCAGGCACTCCACACCACTGGAGTCAAGCTAGCCGGGCTGATGAGAGGTGTTACCTCGAAACCGGTCCGGTCCTCGGATGCTTGATTCCGTTCTGGGAAGGACATGGCTTTTGTAGTTCGGACTGGACTGTTCCCATGGGGCACAGGGTCAGAGCTGATTTGCATATCGCCATTGTCTAACCCAGGGTGGTGTGGAGTGCAAAAAAACGATGGATTTGGGCCTAGATCTTTGGACTGGGGTGAATGTGTGAATTGATCCACATTCGGTCCATCACCTGTTTTGTTTGGGAATTCACGATCGGCATTTTCAAGCGCCATCTTTAAAGATTTTATTTCAGCTCGCTGAGCTGAACAGTTTCTGAGTTATTCAGTTTTGGTAATCATCGGTTTGAATTTACCAGAGCGCCAGCGACCTTTAACAATCGCGCACGCTGCATTGTAGGATTTTTCCTCTGTATCGTAGTGTTGTGCAAATCTGTCCATGTAGATTATACATGTGTACTGTTCGAGAGGCAGAATTTCGATTGGCAGAAGATATTCTTGTTCGTATTCTAGATCATCTAATTTTTTCAGTTTTGGGTCAAAATAGTATTTCACGTCTTCTGTAGCAAGAGAATTTTCCAATTGTACCCATTTTGGATCTAATGCCACTGTATTCAGATTGCGTGGACTTGTTAATGCTTCAAGGGCTGATTCTGATGTAAAAACAGTTATTCTCTTGCCTTGGACAGGGCTCTTTCTTTTGCTACAGCAGTTTGAACCGCTGTCAGAATTTTTTCTGTAGAGCTGAATTTCATTTCAGCTTGAGTGTACAAATGTGATTTGTAAGCTATAGGTACCGTTTCGCCCTCATTAGAGGTTAGGTATGTGAATCCGCATCTTCCTGTGATGACTCTGATACAAGATTGCGTGTGTTTTCGCGTGTTTGCAATTTTGTTTTGGTTAACATGTCTGTTTGTAGTGATCTTAAAATTTCTGTGTGTTTCTGAGACCAATTTATTGGTTTGAAATCAGGTCTTATTAATTCATAGAGAGGTATAACCCTCTCTGCATAATTTAGAATGTATGTTCTTCCGAAATTCAGGAAACCTAGTATTGATTGTAAATTCTTCAGCATTTTTGGTGCTTGGAGTACAGCACATTTCTCTAAGAAATTGTCAGCTAGGCTCTTGCCTTCACTTGATAATTCATATCCTAAAAACAGGACAGTTAGATGGGCAATTCGTGACTTTTTAAAGTTGAATTTGTAACCCTCTGAAGCGAACCCAAGTATTATGGTGTTCATTCTTTTTAAGTGAGTCTCCAGGTCATCATCTGTGAGATAGATGCCATGGACATAGGATAATGCCTCATCGTCGAATATTTGTAGTAACTCTGTTACCCTTGCTGAGAATAATCCTGGGCTATTCTTGAATCCCTGTGGGAGTCGACAGAAGTGTTTTTGAGAAAGCGGTCAAATATCTGCTTTCAGGTGCAATGTTTTGACAAAAGAATCCATTAGAGATATCTAATGTCGTTTTATATTTTTTGCGCACAATGCTATTCATTAGTGCTGCACTGTGTGAGTTTTATACTACAAATGTTTTACAACAGGAGTTAAGGTGTCTGTAGTCCAAAACTAGATGATATGAATCGTCTGGCTTGGAGACAGGAAACAAAGGATTGTTCATTTGGGAGGTGCATGTTTCAATCACCCCTTGATATTCAAGTTGATCTAAAATCTCCTTGACTTGCTTTTTAGCTTCTTGTTTAACTGGGTTGGCTGATTTTTTAACTGGATTTTGTGGTGAGGCGAATCCTCATCCCATCCTACATGATTTTTATATAATTCATGAGCTTGGGCTACTGCCCATTTTCTGGCAAGTGTATATTTTTTATGAATTGGTATATGATTAGAGAAGGCAGGCATAATTATTTCTTCGCCATGAGGGCACTCCCTGACAAACTCTGGTGGCCAGTCTTTTTCAGCTAACAGGATGTCATAGCCTTTCGAAAGGTTATCCCAAAAGAGACCCCTTACTTTCCTCATCTTGTCCCTCTCTATACGCAATGTTATTTCTTATATTTTATGAGGTTTGCTAACCCTGGTATCTGCAGTTTCCACCTGAATGTATTCATTCGTGTCCACTGTCTCCAGATGATTCATCAGGATCTTGCGAGCTATGGTCACTTCTGCTGCGCTGGCTAGCATTGTCTGGGCCCACTCTCCGTTTTTCAGTTCTGTCCTCAGAATCCTCGGCATGTTTAATCTTAATACTTGCTACCTTTTTTTCTGGGATATTGTGATTTATTACTTTGATGAGCAGGTTCTTTCTCTTTGGACTTGACGTGCTCTTCTCTGTGTTCTGACTGTCCTCTTCTTTCCGATTTCTTTGAGGAAGATCGAGAAAGATTGAGTGAGAGGGATCGAGAGGGACGTGTATCAATATCTTGATATCTATGAGGTTTTCTCAATTTATCCATATCTCTAAGGTTGTATCTTTTCTCAGAGGGCTCCCTTTGGGGAGACTTGTTTCCTCGGTCTGGAGATTTTTTTCTTCGTTGAGGAGACCTTCCTCTGGACTGGAATCGTTTTTCCCTGGGAGTGGACTGTTTATTACCATCCCAACTCCTTTTTGGAGTATTCAGATTATTTTTAATAAAGGTTTTTTCAGGATTTTCAGTTAGTTGGGGTTTTACCGGTTTCCCACCCAAACTATCTCTTCCTAGTTCTTCATAGGATTTTTCTATGATTCTGGCAATTTCAAATGGTTGGTCTGCTACATCTGTTTCCTTCAATTTCTGGCGGATCTTTATATCGTCCCTTTCCAATTAAACTAAATCTCTATATGCCTTTGTCAATTATTTTAGTTTAACTAGGAGTTCTTCGCTTGACATTGTTTCAATGTCTGGGTGTGTTGCGTAGCTGCCTAGAACCCGCCACGTTGCTCCTGGTCTACCTAGTGGACCGTGCCTGATGATGTGATTTTGATGTTTTAGGGCGCCATTAAACTAGAGCAGATGCTCTTGGTAATTTAGTGGGATTTCAACGTCCTCGAAAGGAGTGTATATATCCGGAGGTTCCTCTATTTTGTAATAGTGGAATTCTTTTGTTGTAGCGTGTGCTGCTAGAAAATGTATCCATGAATAGAATACCTCTGTCTGCCGATATTAATGGGCCTCTACCACGAATATGACTGCACCACCACGTGATGTCAGTCCATTTTCTATAAGTTTAAGATTTATAGTTCTCCTTACGTTGACCGGAATGAGTATAGCATTCGGGTCATTGTCTTGGATGTTTGTGTCATCCTCTATGAGTTGAGCTGCTATTCTAGCTCTCTCTGCTTCATCGTCACTTTCCACCATTTTTACTGACAGAAAGCTCTTTGTTGCAGATCAAGTTTCAAGGAAACAAAGATTAGGTGCACAATATTTTGGAACACTGTATCCTTCAGCGTTGACTAAACCAAAAACGAATACATAGGATTCTCATCCTACTAAGTTCTGGCGGATATTAACCTTTCACCCACTCCAGACGTCTTTTGGAGTTTTTACGGAAAAAGGGTTCTGTGTGAAAAAGCACGACTGAGTTACTCTAGTGTCTTGCGTTAGATTATCGCCTTACCAAACGTTGGGTGCCATGTAGTGTAGTTCCTATATTCCCAATAGGCTCTGCGCATTGGAATAATATAAACAGCAGTGTAGACGTAGGACTGAGGTCGACTAGGTCTCTACTGACTATATTAGACTTAATTAGTTTTGCCAGCTAGCTCGGAGGTCACTAGAAACTTTCTTGAACGTTCAGGAAAGAGTTAACTCTCCGGATTTAGACAAGAAGGGATTAACTTCTGACAACCATACAAACATGACAACTTTGCTCCCTCAGAATAGAGTGTATCTCTAGAGTCGTGTGAAAACAATAGGCAGCTATTTCACTCAGTCAATCGTGCATACTTAGTTTCACCAGAGTGCAGAGAAAAGGAGAGACGGGCGTTTTCAAGAAAAGGTGTTATTTTATTGAGCAGTCTTCTTTCTCATGGAAGAGAAATGAATTGTCACAATTGCAATACTTATCATGAAGTAAAGTGCGTACAGTAAAAGTAGTATTATGAAGTAATACTGTAAAAGCATAGATATGGTTTCTTAGCCATATGATACTTTAAAATAGATAAAATATATACATACATAACACCATTGACTAACATACTCAACTGGTGCTTCTAACTACGCCTATCCCGATGTACCTGACCGAAGCCTAATACTTGGGAAGGAGTAAGTAAGTAGCATTTTAAGTTAAGTTGGTTAAGATTGTTTTTTGCCAAGGATCTGAATCAAGAATTCTCTTAAGGGTTTATTCAGCTCCGTACGTTGGTAATAGAATGTGGGTGGTCTGGTATCTCTTTCTTCAGGACTCGATCTCCCAGCAACCCGCAAGGGTGACTCGGGAACACCGGAGCTGGATTTTCTCGGCGTGAGAAAAAGTAGCTTCTCCAGCGCGTCAAAGGGGAGGAGCGGCTTCCGTGGGCTCTCGCATCAGCTGGGCTCTCGGGCAAGTAGATAGCCGCTCTGCTCCAAACCACCGTGTGTTTGCTTAAGGCAACTGTTGGTATTTTATACCTGAAAGGTGCCGGGTTTGACGTAAGGTTTGGACATAAGACGTCACTAAGAACTAACAGTTCTTTCTGGACTCCAAGGGTTCTTGTTCAAATCAAAACAAAAGCAAGGGGAATTTCCCGGGCTACTGGAGGCTTGGATTGTTTAAAGAACGCGTTGTGCTTTCTAGGAGTCGATGGGAGTAGCCGTGCTGTGCTTTGGACTGCATGGGCTATTACTGAATATGGATATGATTCTTATGCCTTTATAAGGATATTATTAATTTTAACCGCATAAGGGCATGAATCAGGAATATCGAATTAGGGTCCTAGATAGAAATACAACAGGAGGTTATGTTTCTTTAGCATGAGCAATAATTACACACAAGCACTCTATTCGGCCTGGCAAATCAATTGTGCCTAGGTACGGACAAAATTCTATAGGACACCAAGACAATAGAGTTTGCAAATATGGTTATATTATCAATCATATATCGTATATTGTGATGTACAAATTAACAAGTCACAGAATCACAGAGGACCGTGGAGGGACATATACAATAATAAAAGTGGAAAAACACATATGCAAAAACAGGGGTACATAGAATTGTGGACGTAAACACCCTTGACATATACACAGATACAATGGTTACATAAATGATTCTTTTTTAGGGAATCCCAAGGGGACAGATGACTGTACAAGCAGGTGTCCTTTTTAGATTAGAAATGGAAATAGCTTGGCAGGTTAAAGGAATACCAGCGTTTATCATGGATGTTTCAACCCATTATGTGTGTAATTCACAAACATCACCTCAGGTCTTCATCAGGACTGGGCCAAGAAAACAGCCTGTGTGTTAGAAAATATGTGTTGGTGTCAAAATGCGAAACATTAATTAAACAAGGAGTTGCACTGTTACTCCATGAGTGTCTCACCTGTGATAATGGTGAGAAGAAGCCTCTACAATATGTATCTATATCCAACAATTAATATGGTTTCGAGAGGTAAACCCAGGACCTAAAACATTCTGGCCTGAATGTGGAAAGAAAAAAGAAGAGGGAGGGGATCAATCAATCCCAGGTGGATTAACAATATAATTACAAGTGCTCAGTCCAGCAAGGGCTCTTACCTGAGGTGCCTGGGAAATAATCTACGAGGATAGTAAACTAAATGAGTTCATGAATTAGTTCTTGAATTAGTTCTTAGTAGGTATTTATTCCTCTGAGATACGGGTAGGATTCTCTGTGGGAAAAATTATTGCATAATCATTGTAATGACCTTAACACCACACATCGATAAGGCGTTGGCCAGAATAAAACCACCAGTGCTGAAAAATGTGGGAGCAATAGTAATAAAAATAATCACTATTTTAGTAAAGCTATTCAGCAAAAACATCAATGAAGGAGGCTCACCGAGCAGGGTGCATCAGAAAAATACGGGCATGATTGTTGAATATTCAAAAAATTATAACAATCACTAAATTGTTAACATAAGAACAGGGCCAGTGCTAGGCATGGGCTGTGTGAGCAGCTGCACAGGGCCTTGCAATCAGCTAAAAAACAGGGGGCCCTGCTTCACTGTTAAAGGCCACACTTTCACAGTTAGCCCACCTGCTCATCTAGGGCCCCCTGCCCCACACAATCGCATTACAAATGCAAGATGTCTTGACCTTGCTGGTCAGGGCGTGGTGGCATTCCTGCAGGTGCAGGGGTGGGAGGAAGGAACAAACAGATTGGGGCCTCTGTTAAGTACCGGTCATTCAAGGCATTTTGTTGCTAGGTGACAGAAGACCCCTTTGTTTCCAGGACCATCCAGACACAGGTAAGGGGAGGTGGGTGAGGGGTGGAGGGAGCAGCCAGATCAACTGGCTTTTGTTAACCTTTGCATCACCCCAGGGCCAGACTGACTACCGGGCGTTTTGGAATTCTGCGGAGCTGGGGGCTGATTTCACTACGGTGGGGGCTGATTTTGTTCATAGAGACCTGCGTGTCCTTCGAAATAATTAAAGCAAAACAAATTTTGTTCAGTACACGCAGGTCCCCATCAACGAAATCAGCCACCAGCTCAGCAGCATTCCAAAATGCCCGGTAGCCAGTCCGGCCCTGCATCACCCATGTGAATCTGCATTTCAAATGTATGTAGAACTGTTGGTGGTAGGGCAGTGTTTTGCTAAAGGCCTCGTTACTGCTTCAAGGCCCAGAAGAGGGGCCCCCCTTCCCTGGGCCTCAAAGCACTGGCTCAAGTTTCAAGGTCCAGTTGTTGGGGGCCCCCTTCCCTGGACCTTGTAGCCATTACTCCCTCTTTCCCCTCTTTTCGTTTATTTGTTCCTCAGTGTAATTGATCCAAAAATGAAAAACAATTTTGCTGGAAATGTCTTTGGTAGACATTTTTCTGTTCCAAAGTGCAGCCTCAGGATGGAGAGAAATAAAAGTAACTAGATAAAACAAGACAGAGTGGGTCGCAAAGTGGCCAGGTAGATTTTATCCACACCCAAAACACATTAGAGCCACTTTCCAGAGGTTGCTAGTGAAGCACTACTTTTGTTATCTCGTCTTTCTTTGAACAACATTATTTCCCCTGGTAGGGAAGTGCACCATTCCTGGATGTACTGCAATACCTGGTTGATGGGTGGATTGGAAAATAAAAGGCGTACCCGTGGCTCTGTGTTCACTTATGCATTCTTTTTAAACCATACTGCTTACGGTTTTTAAAGCTATAAGTAATGGACATTGAAACAGGTCCGTTCTGTGCCCTGTAGTCATGTCCTTAACTTTTCAGGATAAAACACTCACTGATTTCTGAATAATAAGTACAAAAGCGTTATAGTAACCATGTTGTTCCTTTTAACATCTAACATGCGTTACTTAATCTTGCATTCCCTTGAGTGTTTGCTTTTTCCAGGATTTTTTTTTTTTTTAAGGCAGTGTATTACTATTGTCTAGTGCGTAATTTAAACTGAGTCGCACCCAGGTGTTTATAGCGGGGCACAATTGGGTTGTATTTGAAGCCAGTGTGAGTTTCTCTCAGTAGGATGTGGCACCATCATCAGAGCTGACAAATTTGGGACTGGGGAACCAGGATCAGCCCACTTGACTACTCTTCTGAGGGAGCACATCCCCTTGCTAGACCTTAGAAGGCACCGCAAGACTTTAGAAGCCCTGGTGTCTTAGCACCAGCAGGTGAACCCTAGTGGTGGCAAGTGTGTCGGTTAACCTTGAAGACCTGTCCACCACAATCCATACTGAAGTTCACCTTCAGTCTTGCGAGCAGGCCTATGAAGCAGCACTCCCTAGAGCAACAGTGAGAGCCCAGGACCCTTGAACAGAAAGGCTCTAGGGTGTGCGACCGGTGAGATTTCTCTGAGCTCTGAATTCGGGTGGGGACGTCATGATTGCAAGTATAATATGTTTTTTTTAAAAGCATTTGTTGCCTCCTTCCTAGCTTCCAGCAATTTTCATGAACAATAAAAATGTCAAGATAACTCCATAAATTGATGTTCTTCCTAGAAGGAGATGGAGTTTGTCAGGTGGAAATTTTGACTCGTGAAAAGGTAGCGCAGAGGGTTAATGTGCCTGCTGCAAATGACATATACCATGCAGGTCACGAAGAGCACATAATGTAAATAGGTCAGTGCGTTACTGATTTTGTCAGCGAAATCCTTTTGTTACTTGCAGTTTATACGTCAAAATCCTAACACAGCACTGTGAGATATTAACTGTCATCTTAGAGTTGCATGCAAACTGCAAGGTATAAATTAGAGCATTATGTTTTCCCCCAGTCTTTGATTAACCTAATGTTGCAAAAAGTGTTCTTTTAGATAGAAATCAATTCTGGTAATTAAACAGAACCCCCAACCATGTTATTACGTTCTAAATTCAGAGTTTGCATTTCTCCAGACCAGTCACTACTATTATATACTGCCTACTAGTACGATTGTCATGTGACTCCTACTTATTGTAGTCCTTTGTCATATGTAAAATTTCCTATACAGTGATTTACACAGGTATGATTGCTTGTTTCTGTGTAATGTGTGTGATATAAAGTGCTCTGACACCCTACACTGGTATGAGCGGCGCTGTAAATCAATTTAAATACATCTGAGAGAGAGTATAGTTATGGAGATTTGAGGGGCACTGCTAAAGAGTGGAAGTGAGGGAATCTGTGGCAGAGGTGGTCATAGGGGGCACCAACAAACATTATTGCACAGGACTCAACCAGCGCTAAAGCCAGTCACTACTACTTCCTACAGTTCTAACACCAAATCGAATACGTTGATTTGAAAAACCCTTGAATCTGCAGCATACCTTCAAGTCAATGTATGATTTAGTAGTGTTCTCTGTTGTTCTATTTTTGATTTATGTACAATCTTTATTTGTTTGCAATGGTGTCTTGTATTTTGTATTATTTGTGTTGTGTTTTTGCACTTAACACAATTCTGGCGAGTAAAGAGCTCACACAGAAAAAAGATTGTCCTAGGAGTCTTAGTATGTGCGTGTGGAATACTGAGGAGAGGATTTATGTGAAAACAAATTACTAAGTATTATTGTCATCGTAAGGTGGCACAATAATGGCATGGAAAGATAACAGAGCCTTTTGAAATTTGAGATTATATCCATGGGGTGAGGGGTTCTCTCTTGTTTAATTTTACATTTTGAATGATCCCGCTCCTTATTACCTCAACAGCATCTCTCCCCTTTATGAGACAGAACTGGAATGTTTATCATGCACTCATCCGGAAACCATCAGTTAACTTGGAGTAACAAATATGCATCTTTGTGAAACCTGCACCTATCTTTTTCATCCAATGTGACAAATGTAATCTATTTAATACAGTTTTAAAATAGAATTATTTCACTTGCATATTTCTTTTTGTCCATGTTACTGATATCCACATTAGGTCTCTTCAGTGATGCCAAATTAGATCAATAGTCCTGCAATGTCACTTTCTGTGATGTCACTTCTTATGATGTTACATGCAAATTAGAGGGGCCTCACATCTTGACTTTTGCCCGGGTCCCCAGAAGTTCTAGGACTGGCCCTGTGTAAGAAGCTCAACGGACTGGGAGTGAGCGAATTGCCTCTCCTACAACGACGGAGCAAGTGGAAGCTGCCAGGCAAAGGAGACACGTGGTACATAAAGGAATGTGCAGCATCCATGTGCACGTCTCAAGCGTCAAATACAAGGCAGGTGTCAATTGTCATGGAAAACCACGTGCCCGCTTCAAAAACAGCTCAAGCTCACGAGCATTAGCTTGATGCCTATGTCAATAGTGAACAGGGCCGGCGATAGGCATGGGTAGCGTGGGCAGCTGCCCAGGGCTCTGCGTCTGCTGGCAGCCGTGGGGCCTCACACCTTTAAGGACTCCAGATTTTCAAGGTCCAGGGGGCCCCCTAAGAGTTAACATTTTTTCTTTTTTTATCAATATCCCATGCAGGCCTGTCTCTGTGGGCCTAATGGCTGAATCTGCATGTTGATGACAATGATTAGAAAGTGAATTAAAGTGCCCTTGCCTGTGAAGTGCGCCCTGCCCCTGTATGAATGAAAGGCAGAATATCCTGCTGGGCGCAGAGCAAAAGATAGAATGGTGGTGCATCACAATGGAAACTCCTCACCTAGGATAAGTGGAAAGGGAGCAGAGAGTGAATAACAGGGGTAAGACAATCG
Source organism: Lissotriton vulgaris (assembly GCF_964263255.1). Classification (NCBI taxonomy): domain Eukaryota; kingdom Metazoa; phylum Chordata; class Amphibia; order Caudata; family Salamandridae; genus Lissotriton; species Lissotriton vulgaris. The sequence continues at coordinate 792,272,412 of NC_141698.1, forward strand.
GAATAAAGTGGGGGGAGCAGATTAGTGTGAGTATGGCAGTGAGAGAAGAGGCGCAAGCAGAGGAGCAGAATCAGCACGCAAAACTGGATGGAGCAGGGTTTAAAGTCTGCTGGGTCACTCAAGTCTTAGACCCGGTAGTAAATTAATACGGACATTGAAAGGGGACCCTATATTCATGTCCTTAACTTTTCCTAAAAAATCATTGATCTTGTGTTTGCACAACTAATAAATGTTCTGAAAAGCAGGTGATGAGACGGGCGCCCTCTCCATTTTTGCAGTCACCATCAGAGTGAAAACACAAATCTTAACTGTGCAGCAGAACGACCCTCTGCTGCCTTTAATGCACCTTCAACAAGCGTTGTTATAGCTCTTTCACAGTCTCATCATGTCAGAACTAGAGCACTTTCCATATTACATACAAGGAAGCTGTAGATGTTGCTTATTCATCATATGCAAATGATAATCACTGACAAAGCCAATAGTACTGGCTTGTTATAGGTGTCATTTTACTTGTTGTAATATTTATCTGGAAGCAATGACAGAAGCAGCAAAATACCATTCGGGCAGCGCACTATGCTAAGTACAGATTTATATAGCTTACATGTTTTTAAGCCATGCCCTTAATTACATTAGCCATGCCCCTTTGAAAGACCCCTCCTAGTTTTTTGATCCCACTTAAAGCCCTGCTGTCAGGTCAGTATGTTGGCCGTTTTTTTGGCTAGTAGTTGACCTGCTTTATGGTCAGGTGAGCCGTTTTTTACTGTTGATTTTCATGATATTAATGCAAACATGGATGGATCCCAACCGAAACCAGGAAGACGGTCACCCAGGCACTCGTCATGCACTCGTCACCAACCGACTGGACTACGGAAACCCCCTCTACACCGGAACCACAGCCAAGCTACAGAAAAGACTCCAACGCATCCAGAACGCCTCCACCCGACTCATCCTGGACATCCCCCGACGCAGCCACATCTCCGGCAACCTGAAGGGCCTGCACTGGCTCCCCGTCAGCAACAGGATCACGTTCAGGCTCCTCACCCATGCACACAAGTCTCTCCACGACCTGGGCCCCAAGTACCTCAATGACCGCTTGACCTTCTACACGCCCACCCACCAGCTACGTTCTACAAGCCTCGCCCTGGCCGCCGTACCACGCATCCGAAGAGCCACCGCCGGAGGTAGATCCTTCTCCTACCTGGCGGCCAAGACATGGAACTCCCTCCCCATCCACCTTCGGCTGACCCAGGACCATCTCGCCTTCAGGAGACAACTCAAGACCTGGCTGTTCGAGCAATAGCGGACCCCTTCTCCCAAGCGCCTTGAGACCCTGCCGGGTGAGTAGTGCGCTATACAAATGTTATGATTGATTGATTGATTGATTGATTGATTGATTGATTGATTGATTGATTGAACATTGCCTGCAGAAAACTCAAATCAGTGCGGTCTTCCATACCTTACAAAACACTTATACAGCAGGTCTTTACATGTTTAAAACTGCCCTAGTTTGCAAACATGAGACACTTTTCTAGCTAACTCACTCACTAATGAATGCCCCTTTTATTTTGGTACTGGGGCCTATTTTCTTTCCCAGCCTGATGCTGCATGTTAGGCAGGTTTTTAAGTACACAGATTGCCAGCCACACACTTCCTTAAATCCTCTACTTTTGAGGGAACAAACCATAAGAAACTTCCTGGTTCGTACGGGTATATCACTCTAACCCTTTTATTGTTTATTTATTTTTTGTCTTTTTTTTAGTTTAGATGTATGAAAGGGACACCTTATCGTTTTGTACACCTTATATACAATTATTTACAATTCACAAATATTTACAACACAAACACATACACATAACTAGTTGTATTATACAAAGTTGTTTGCTTTGATATATATACACTCAAATATTCATACTGCGAAGACAAAATCATCCGTAATTACATAAAGACCAGAGTCAAAAGTATGAACTTGATGACAATCATAAATCAATGAACTACAGTTAAATGTAGGCAGTTCAAAAAAGAAGAAATAGACTTTAAATTAATTCATTCAGTCTATTCGACCAATAAATGGCTAATCTTTTTAGTGTGTGGCTGGCAATCTGTGTACTTAAAAGTTATATTTATGGTCCAGCTAGCCCCACGTCCCAGGACCTGACTCCCCCATTCTTCGCATGTTAGGCAGGGCCACTGGAATAATGGGATTGATGGGCATCTGCGATTTCTGCATAATTATGCATTTGACGCATTTGCCACATAATCCATCATCTGCTGCATAATCTACAGATTTTAAAAACAAAATGGCTTTCTATCTCAAACAGTTCAAAAGTTACTGAAAATGCAGCGACACGTCTTGCAGCATGTGGGAAGGCCCTTTGAAAAGCTGGAATAGTCAACTTTCTGTTTCCCACTGCTAAATGTGGGTGTTAAATTGGTACTAATGGGGTGCAACTGGTTCCCAAACAGTGTTACTAAGTTTAAAAATGAAGTAATACTATTTCAAAATGTGCCAGATTATGCCGCATAATTTGCCTTTTCTTGCCACACAATTTACTTACCTTGCCACATAATTTAGCCCTCTCCTGCCACATAATTCCAGTGGTCCTGATGTTAGGGTAATCCAATGCAGTGATTTTGTTCCTGTTTATATTTCACATGCTTTAATTAATCTTGCTTTCCTCAAGAGTGCTAGTATTTTCTGCATGTGTGTTTCTGTATTTCATTTCACAGCATATTACTCTTGGATGATGCACCCTTTGTACCGAGTCGCGTCTAGGTGTTTATAACAGGCTACAGTTGAGCACTTTGGAGTTGAGGATGCAGGCAGTACAACTTTCACACTATGCCTGTCTGTGGGTCAAAAAGGTGTTCAGATTACAGGATCATTCAAAATATGACCTCTCTGTAGAGTACATAGAGCACTGGTCCTGCATTCCAGTTGTGATTCTATGCAAATGTGTGTGAAAGAGCTACTTATTGGTCAAAACAACAAGGTGAAAGGGAAATAAGTTATTGTTGTTAATTTTAACTATAAAAAACCCAAAAAGGCCCGATCCGATTCCGCGTTGTCTCTACTTAGGGCCCTCACATGTGCCTATTCTGCCCGGGGCCTCACTTATCCTAGGACCGGCCCTGATAGTGAAATACGGGGTTTGGAGTGGAAGTAGGACCTTAGGTATAGAAGCTGATATGCAGCTAGCTTTAGAAATCAGATCTGATCAAGTAGCTATATGAGTAGATCAAATGCTCAGCAATATATAATTACATAGTGAGGTTCCATGACGATTCGAAACCCGTGTTTTTGACATCGTTGTAAACCCATAATTTCGGTACCATTGAACCGTAAATGATCCACATAGTATATCCTGGTGTTTTCGCCATGCTTAGAGCAAGAGCACTCTTGTTACAAGCGCATTTCCGGTACATCGATGGCATCCATTTTAGAATACGGCATCCATCTTGCATTCTTGCCCTCACATAGTCAATGAACAAACAGTGACCTCCGATCAATTCATTTCGCTAAAGGACACGTAGGCTTTAGCCGGCGATTCACCTTGTTAATGACACGTGCACTTTAGTTCAGAAACGCTGTGGCCGCATGACTCGGCAGAAGCTGCCTCCTCTGCCTGAGGCCAGTCCTGCTATACTGGTTCTCGTGCTCGTTGGCCTGATCATGATTAGGCGGCCGAAGACGGTAGCCTTGCCCATTTACGACCCACAAACATCTCTTATCCTGCTTTTCTATCTTCTACACCTGGCTCTGCTCCTTTCCTTCTGGGCCTTTATTAGGGGGAGGTAACGAAATTTACGATGAGGCGGTCCGACTCCTGAATGAGAAGATGACATGGGATTTTGATCGAACAGTGGGAACCCCTCATTCGTAATGTTTGACATCAGAAATTCATTGACGGTTCCTGTTTAACGCCAAAATATTTATTGTTTAGGATACAAAGTTTAAGAAATGTACGAGTATGTGAAGAATGTTGCCTACAGCTAAAAAGTGTGTATTTAAGGAGCAACCCGCTTAGTACAAATCGAACAGGCTCCTAGAATCTGCCCGTGTGTAGTTTCTGTGACTTCTGTATCCCTGCAGTAATAAACCTTTGGTCTCTGACGCCACCATCGAGAAGCCCGTGTTTCTGTTTATTTGTGCACCGAGACAGGTAGAACTCAGGGGTCTTCGGGTGTTGTCCCTGACACCTCTGGACCGTATTTTAGTCCAGAACTCCAATTGGCGCCCAACGTGGGGCTATGTCATTCGGTACCGGTCCAAAAGCCTGAAGATTTCGAGAAGCTTTGTGTGAAGATTCCAGAGGGAGGCGCCCCACTTCATCGATCCCGGTATATCGCAAAAGTGGCCCGACGTTCTCTTCCACGAGGGTTCCCGTTCAGACGGCTGCAGAGGTCCGCTGCCTTGACTGTCGCCCTGTCTTGGACCCGAGGTGCAGACCTTAGTACGGCGAGACGTAGACGGGTTTCTCCTTGGTGACGTCTTCAGTGCCTCAGTTAAGTATTAAGTGGTTGCTAGTTGTGTTTGGTTTGGTTTTGTAGATTATCACTGGTTGTTCTTGTTACGATAATCTTTGGTTTTGGTTTGGGTATCGATACATTTGTTCATTTAGTAGGCCTAAGTTCTAAGTTCGATTGCGCTTCTTTGTCTGTGTTTGTTCTGTGTTCCGGTTTTTCAAAATGGTAAGTCGGAAAAACTGTATGTTTTCATGTTTTGGTTGCAACAGGGATTCCCGGTTGGAGGACTCGTGTCCGGTTCCTCCGATTGGAACTCCTATTTATGAACTCTACTGCAAACATGGTGTGGGTCCTATATCTTATAATGAGGTGTGGGTCCGTTACACGGAAAAGGATGGTGTCCTTAGTTGGCCACTACATGGTAGTTTTGAACCTGAAATCCTTGATAATTTGGAAATAAAACAGTTTAAGAAGAAAGCCCGGCCGGCAATGTTTGATTCTTTCCGTTGTTGGCGAAAAGAATCCAAACAAAGAGAGATTAAAAAATTGAAGAGAGAGCAAAAAGAGCAAGAGTTGACCTTAATACAGTCTGCTAAACAGCTGCAACTCAATGAAACTGAGAAAGCGATAGAGATAGCTGATAGAGAACGTAATTTAGCGATTGACAAGTGCTACCCTGCCTTGCCATCGAGTGCTGCTAAGCCAGTAGAGGACCCTGAAAAGGATCCCCTATTGTCTTACTTGTTGAGGTCACCCCCACCGTATGCACAGGGTGCTACGGCTCCACCTTTGCCAAATGTTTTGTTACCGGCTGTTGGACAGCCTGGGATGCCTGCTCCTGCTCCCTTGAATCTAGCTCCTGCACTCCCTGTGGTTAACAATGTTCTTCCGGCACCCCCTCTTCCAGGGTTGCCCGCTCCTCTGCCTATGCCTGCTCCGCTTATACCTGTTATTTCGCAAATTACTTTGCCTGCTACCCCTACTCTTGCTGTTTCATCTGTTCCAACTACTACTCTACTCAAAACTTCTGCAAGCTATATGACTCCGCTGTCTGTTCGTCGGAAAATCACTGAATCTATCACTAATATTCTATCTCCTTTTTACAAAACTCTGATTAAGACTCCTGCCTCTGAATCTACTCAGAGACGTAGTCAGCTTCCTAGTGTTGAAGAACGAGGAATATTAGATTCTACAGCCCTTAGGTGGATTTCGAAAGTTGGAAGGTATGATGTACGAGATGTATTAGATACATTTATGCAATGGAACGAACCGACACAGCGTTATGTGTTCGATGTAATGTGTTCCCTTTTGCGTGAGGATTGGGAGGAGGACGACTCTGAATCAGTTCCGGATGAATTAATCCATGTTCAACAAAAATTTGCCGCAGGTATGATAGTAGGCCAGGGTGTAAAAGAAGCGATGGAACTGATCTTAGGCTATAGGTTCGATCCGTCTCTCCGCTCACCAAGGGACTTAGAGAAACGTTGCACAAAACAAGGTCGTCAATATCCGATGAGGGAGGTTCCGCCAATATGGCGCGAAGCCATTCAAGCTGATGCGGTCAATGGTATTGTAGCCGCTCCAGCACAGTTCCAGAGAGTGTGGATACACATTCCGTGGAAACGAGCTGAAGTGTTAGCAGTAAAACAGGCTTTGCCAGACCCGCGTAAAAATCCAGCTGGGTATTATAAAGAGCTGACTCAGACGGTTCAAGCTTGTGTTATGAACTTAGCAGACATCGACATGCCATTTGGCAATGTAGTGCCGCAACCTATTTGGGCTAAAATTCGTAACGAAAATCATCCAGTTGCTCTAGGTGGTGATTGGCCAGCTATAGTAGCGGCAGATGGTCAACAAATTGGTGGTTCTAAGCCCGAACCCCTGATTGCTAATTTACCTGGCAGGATAATTGATTTAATGAAAACTTTGATGCCAGCATTGCGCGTTAATTGGGACAAACTGTCCGCATGCAAGCAGAAGAAAGACGAAAGCGTCTCCGACTTCTTCACTAGATTTGAAGAAACTTTCGTAGATCACAGTGGTCAGGATATGAGCACGGAGGGAGGCCAGAGATTATTTGTTGATAAATTTGTGCACAATTTGTTACCAGAGCTTAGTAATAAATTAAAGGATTCTGAAAGTGCGTGGGCTGTCTCTACGACTGCGCAAATACTTGCAACTGCTCAGTACTATGAAAATAGGGACAAAGAAAAGAAAGAAAAGTCAGAAAAGAAAACAAAAGATTTAAAAACTAAAGTCCTTTTGCAACAGGCATATCCACCTCGCACGAATCAGACAAACTCACAGCAAGGGCCATATCAGAGGGCCGATTACGGTTCCCAAAGACCGCAGTACCAATGGAATCAGTGTGCTTACTGCAAAAAGGAAGGTCATTACAAGAATGAGTGTCCAGTCCTAGCACAAAATAATGGTGTTCCAGCTCAGAGAGGTCGTGGTGGTTTTACGCAAACCCCTAGAGGCCGAGGTCGAGGTACTATGCCTCCGCAGACTAATGATCGTCCTTCTAATTATTTCGATCAGCGAAATGGACCATCTGTACAGCCTGGTAGATCTCAACAGTACTATGTTGAAGACTACTGTGAGGGTAGCGAGGAAATTCAACAAAATGAGTACTAGGACAGCCATGGACAAAGAGAGGGAGTAGTATCAGTTCCAGTAGATCAGAGTGGGCCTTATGTCGCAGTAGCTACATCAGGTGTGGTCGAACCGTTTCTGTTGGATACTGGTGCAGCAAAAAGTTCTATCATGCATGCGAAACTCCCTGGCGCACCTTTGTCTGGCTTAACAAACGTTTCAGTAGGTTTTTCAGGCGCCCCTGTTCACAACCCTGTTTCTGGTCCTTTGTCTATTTCTGTTGGGCCCCGTCAATTAAAAGCACCCCTGATTTTGACGACCGGTTGCAATGAAAATCTGCTTGGTTTAGATCTGTTAAAACGCCTGTATGCGACACTGTACTGTTCTCCGTCAGGAGTACAGCTTACGTTGGGTAAGAGAGTCATCTCCCCGATGTACTTGTCAATGGATGCGCTCCCACTGGAGCTGCGTTCTCTCCCTGATACTCTTTGGGCGACTGGTCCTAATGATGTAGGTATTTTGGAAATACCTCCTTATGTAGTAAGTTTGAAAGCAAATGTTAAATTCCCACGAATCCCACAATATAGGATCTCTAGCGAAGGCGAATGTGCGCTTTTATTGATAGTGCAAGATTTGATCCAGAAAGACGTAATAGAAGAAACTCGAGGGAATGTCTGTAACAGTCCTGTTCTGCCGATTCTAAAACGCACTGATCCTTCAAAACCTCCAGTCTACAGATTTGTAATTGACCTTAGAGAGGTTAACAAAATTGTGATTCCGCAGTTTCCAGTGGCTCCAGACATTACTGCATTGTTGACGCTGATTCCTGCTACGGCCACATGGTTTTCAGTGATTGACTTGAAAAATGCCTTTTTCAGCATTCCGATAGCCGAGGAAAGCAGAGATATTTTCGGCTTCTCTCCAGGAGGTCAAAGTTTCAGGTTTAAGCTCGCTGCGCAAGGCTATTGCGAAAGCCCATCCATTTACAGTCAGGCATTAAAAAGTCAGTTAGATTCTTTTGTACTTCCTCCTGGTTCTGCTTTGGTGCAATATGTGGATGACCTTCTAGTGGCTGCTGATGACAAGGAAATTTGCAAAACAGCTACAATTTCCCTACTGCATCATTTGTCGGATTTACATCACAAGGTGCCACCTTCCAAACTGCAATATTGTTGCCAAGAAGTGACCTACTTAGGTCATCTCTTGTCAAAGGAGGGAAGAAGGTTGACCCCGGAGAGAATAAAAGCAATTATTCAGATGAATGTTCCTAGCACACAGAGAGAAGTACGTGCGTTTTTAGGTATTACTTCATACTGCAGGCAATGGATCCCAAATTTTTCTCTCTTGGCAAAACCATTGGTGGCCCTGACTGGAAAAGGTGTTCCGAGTCCGGTGCCATGGTCTGACGAATGTCAGCAGAGTTTCTTTGAGTTACGAAATGCACTGTGTTCAGCTCCTGTGTTGGGTACACCTGACTACAGTAAGCCGTTTACACTCTATGTTCACGAGAGAGAAGGTTGTGCGTTGAGTGTTTTGACGCAGCGATTTGGTGATAAACAACGTCCTTGTGCGTATTTTTCATCAACATTAGACCCGGTAGTCAGAGCGTTGCCGAGTTGCTTAAGAGCTACAGCAGCAGCTGCAGTGTCCATTCGACAATCTGCTGGTTTGGTCATGAACAATATGCTGGTGGTCATGGTTCCACATGCCGTGGATACACTCATGAACCGAACGAAAACTCAGCACCTCACCAGTGCTAGATTATCAGGCTATGAGCTGACACTGCTAGCGAGTCACATTCAGATTAAAAGATGCAATGTACTGAATCCAGCAACATTGTTGCCGACTAGCCAGGAGTCGAGTGATTCTGAACCCCATGACTGTTGTTTTAGAACCGAGGAGGAGACAAAAGGACGGATTGATCTTAAGGACACTCCGTTACCAGACCCAGATGGCACGTTATATGTTGACGGGTCTTGTTTTAAATTGGAGAATGGTGATGTAACAGCTGCCTACGCAGTAACGACTTTGAGTACGATTGTGGAGACTGCAAGATTGAGTCAGAATTCTGCCCAAGCTGCAGAATTAATTGCATTGATTAGAGCGTGTGTTTTAGCAAAGGGAAAGAGAGTGAATGTGTTCACAGATAGTCAGTATGCGTTCGGCGTAGCGCATAGTTTTGGTCGACTGTGGAAGGAAAGAGGTTTTATTACGTCCCATGGGACTAAGATCCAGCATGGTCAGCTAGTCAATGACTTGTTGGAATCTCTAACCTTACCGACTGAAGTTGCGATTGTGAAGTGCAGTGCTCATCGAGCGGTTACGGATGATGTCGGTCGTGGAAATGCTTTTGCTGATGAGATAGCTAAACAGACAGCTAGGAATACGATGAGTGGGATGTATGTTGCAACATCTGCGAGATGGGTTGCTGAATCGGGAATGTGTGAGGACACAGTGGAAAGTGTGAAAGCAATTCAGGAAGAGGCGACTGAAGAGGAAAAGATTGCATGGAAAGAGAAAACGGGTAAATTGGACTCGAGTGGATGTTGGATTGACTTGTCGGAGCATCAGCGTTGGATGTTGCCTGATGCGTATGTGCTTGCGGTGGTAACGATGGCGCACGGGGCAGCGCACATCAGTTCTAAAGGGATTTGTAAGATTTTGGCCCCAGTCTGGAAGAATGATGGAATCAGTAAGTGTGCAGAAAGAGTGGTTAGGAACTGCATGGTATGCCTGATGCATAATCCTGGTAAGGGAACCCCCACACCCACTGGACATTTCGCTCCTCCTTCTTGTCCCTTCGAAGTGATTCAGTTGGATTTCATCCACATGGACCGATGTAATAACCTTAAATATGTCCTAGTGGTAGTCTGTGCTTTTTCGAGGTGGATTGAAGCATATCCGTTAAAAGATAACACTGCCTTGTCCACTGCTAAAATCCTCCTAAAAGAATACTTCCCCAGGTATGGAATGCCACGGATCGTATGGTCAGACAATGGGAGTGAGTTTGTAGGGAAAGATATGCAGAGTGTGTGTGCAGGCTTAGGGATTAAGCAGAAGTTTCATAGTGCGAACCACCCCCAGTCAGCAGGTATAGTTGAAGGGTACAATGGTACTCTTAAACTGAAACTTGCTAAGATCCAAGCTTCCACGGGTTTGTCCTGGCCAGATGCACTACCGCTGGCCTTGTTATCCACTAGAGCGACTGTGCACTCTCGAGTAGGGCTTAGCCCATATGAGATTGTGTTCGGTCGCCCTGCAAATGTCTGGGGGGTACCGAGACCACGAGAATTTAAGCAGCTAGAGTATCCAATGCTAATTGATTACCTTTTTGACTTGACTGCTAAATTGAGTCTCATTCACCAACAGGTTTTCGATGCATTGCCAAAGCCTCCGGAAAGTCCAGGTCACCAGCTGAAACCCGGCGATTTCATCGTCATCCGAAATTTCGGACGGACCAGGAATCTCCAACGGAAGTTTGTGGGCCCTTTTCAAGTGCTCTTGGCGACAAGGACTGCTGTACGTGTGGCTGGCCGGAAAAATTGGGTCCATGCTACTCACACTAAGCGTGTACCCCTTCCACTCCCTTATGACAACTGGGTTAGACAAGGAATTGGTGCCTCTGATACAGAACCTGTTCCTAGATATGTTCCTTTCAGTGATGCAGAACTGACAACTGATTCACCGAACTCTGACTTCCCCCCTGAAACTGCTTCTGTGATCACTGACCAGAACACTGCATCGAACGAACATTTGTCATCTGCGAATTCGAACATTGTTGCTCCTGCCAAAAACAAACTATTCCCGGATCAAACAACGCCAGGAAAACTGAGATACAACCTTCGTTCTCATTCTAAGGACAAATAAAGCAGGAAACTGCATTTTTCATGTTTGATCTATTACATTACCTCCAGCCAGGAAGTTTGCTGAATATTTTGTATTTCTCTGTTCATTTCTTTTGTTTCTGTTACCTTGCCGTCTGGGTCGCCGTAGGGTCGTGGCTTTGTGCCTAGTTGAATCTGCGGGGGCCAGACACAAGGTCGGTCTTTCTGTTAGTTCTGGGAACTCCCAGGGCTGATAGAGGCATTTTCAACTACGTACATATCATCAGTGGTCACGAGCGGTTGTAGAAGATGGAGCTTCCTGGGCTGCGCCGAGAGAATGTAATTTATGCTCGCAGAAATAGATTATACAAAATTTTACATAGCAAATGCTTTCTGATGCAATGTGCAATTACATTTTTGATTGTTTTAACAACGTTGGTGGGTGGAATTGCCTTTGGTATTCATTTAATCTTTGCACCGATCACGACTACAGTACCTCCCCATGTTCCTGTTTTTCCTACTGTTGCTTCTCTTCATTCCTTTCATCCGTTTCCTGAACATGAGCAAGCTCGACGCTCAGAATTCATAAATAACACTTTTGTACAGCTCTTGCACCAACACCAACTGGTAGTTAACACAACAGACTGCTGGGTGTGCGGTTTGATACCACACACTATGGATAAAGGCATTCCCTACCTGGTCTTGCCTTTTAGCTATAATGGATCATGTCGGGCCTTTCAGACTGTATTTGTCTATGCCCTCGAGACCTATCCCCCGCGTCCTCCACGTTCCACCAAGTATAACTCCGCTAATAAAGCCTTGCTAAAGGGAATAACTGACATGATTAAAGACGTCAATAACACCCCATTTATTCCTAAAGATGAGCTACGAGTTTATTTGAGTTGGAATGCTACGGAGTATAGCATTAGTTTGGGTGAAAACAAGCGTAAGAGCTCCACTCCAGTTTGGGTCGTACCTCACCGAGGTCAATTCTGCTTGCAAGGTAATAGGAGAAATCCAAGAGCTCGACTAGGGAAGAGTGACTGTGTTGAAACTTACGTGTATCCATCAAACTCTTCCCCTGCCTTCCTAACTGCTAAGGGTACCTACTTCATCTGTCGAGACAGGGCATATACATGGTTGCCTGCTGACTTTTCAGGTTCATGCTATATTGCTCGACTGTTGCCTCCGACATACACAGCTGCCCCGAATTATCACAAAACCAGAGTAGTAAGAGGTGTTTTCAGCAAGGAAGACACAGCTGGTCAGGAAGCCGGAGACTTCTTCAAAGGTTTCCTTCCGTTCTGGGGGCCTATGGCCAATAGTAGAAATCTACGTCAGCTAACACGGGTAGTTGAATCTACTATTACAGAAACTGCTGGTGCCCTTAGTAACTTAACAGCTGAGCTCCAGGCGGATCGTCTCATGACATTACATGGTTCTTGATGTAATACTTGCAGATCGAGGTGGGGTATGCAGAATGATCCAATCGAGCTGCTGTGTTTATATCCCCAATAATGCTCCGACAGTGTACGAAGCGATCTCTAAGCTACACAAAATTTCCGACTCTATTCACGTAGACCAGGGAAATTGGTCGTTAATGGAATGGCTTTGGAATATATCATCAGCGTGGGGATGGAAGGTTCTGATGGTCATTGGTATTGTCTTAGTGTTCCTGTTCTCGTGCTGTCTTGTTATCCAGTGTGGTCCTGCCTTGTGTAGCCTCTGTGCTGCAACCTGTTTTAGGAAACCACCTGTGTTGGGAGACAAGGTGCGAGAAAGAATAATGCTACAGCAACATATTACTGATCTGATGAACATCGAGATAGACTCTGACATAGAGTGAGAAATTGCCTATGTAAGGGCAAAAAGAGGGTCTGAGGTTCCGTGACGATTCGAAACCCGTGTTTTTGACATCGTCGTAAACCCATAATTTCGTTACCATTGAACCGTAAATGATCCACATAGTATATCCTGGTGTTTTCGCCAAGCTTAGAGCAAGAGCACTCTTGTTACAAGCACATTTCCGGTACATCGATGGCATCCATTTTAGAATACGGCATCCATCTTGTATTCTTGCCCTCACATAGTCAATGAACAAACAGTGACCTCCGATCAATTCATTTCGCTAAAGGACACGTAGGCTTTAGCCGGCGATTCACCTTGTTAATGACACGTGCACTTTAGTTCAGAAACGCTGTGGCCGCATGACTCGGCAGAAGCTGCCTCCTCTGCCTGAGGCCAGTCCTGCTATACTGGTTCTCGTGCTCGTTGGCCTGATCATGATTAGGCGGCCAAAGACGGTAGCCTTGCCCATTTACGACCCACAAACATTTCTTATCCTGCTTTTCTATCTTCTACACCTGGCTCTGCTCCTTTCTTTCTGGGCCTTTATTAGGGGGAGGTAACAAAATTTACGATGAGGCGGTCCGACTCCTGAATGAGAAGATGACATGGGATTTTGATCGAACAGTGGGAACCCCTCATTCGTAATGTTTGACATCAGAAATTTGTTGATGGTTCCTGTTTAACGCCAAAATATTTATTGTTTAGGATACAAAGTTTAAGAAATGTACGAGTATGTGAAGAATGTTGCCTACAGCTAAAAAGTGTGTATTTAAGGAGCAACCCGCTTAGTACAAATCGAACAGGCTCCTAGAATCTGCCCGTGTGTAGTTTCTGTGACTTCTGTATCCCTGCAGTAATAAACCTTTGGTCTCTGACCACCATCGAGAAGCCTGTGTTTCTGTTTATTTGTGCACCGAGACAGGTAGAACTCAGGGGTCTTCGGGTGTTGTCCCTGACACCTCTGGACCGTATTTTAGTCCAGAACTCCAATAGTTAGATACCGGAAAATAAAAATAGTGTTTTTGTAACAGTAGTTGCCCACACGTGTACCATTTCTGCAATTGAACATCCAATAAGCATAACAGTGTCTGTTAAAACCTGTACTGTTCAGAACCTATGTCAAGAAAAATGTTAATGGTATAATCATAGGTTTAAATCAAATACGTAAATCAAATGCTCAGCAATGCATAGTTACATAGTTAAATACACAAAAATGTAAATAGTGTTGTCAGGACAATAGTTGACCCATGTGTACCATGTCTACAGCTGTACATCCAATAGGTATAACAGTGTGTGTGTGTCAACACCTGTACTATCGCATTTGTTATATCTCATAATGCGCTTAAATGTACTGATGATATACCTGATAATAATAATAATAGGGAGTTTTGTAGAGCACATGGTGACGCCAGACGGCGTGTCCCCGCGCTGTGATGCTAGCGCTTGCAGAAGAGGTGCTAGGTGGACCACTACTGGGCGTAAAGAAATGTTTTTAGCTTAGCTCTGAAAATGGGCTCTGAGGGTTCCAGGCGTAACGCCACGGGGAGTTTATTCCAGCTGGATGCCGCCAGGTACCTGAAGGACCTGCCACCCATCCTAGCTTTAGACACCTTGGGAATGGACAGGCGTCCCGTGCCAGATGATCTAAGGGAACGCAAAGGCTCGTATTGTGTCAAGAGATCTTGTAGGGGGAGAGGTGCCCTCCCGTTGATAATCCGGTGACATGTACAGAGTGCTTTGAATTCCACCCTGCTTCTCACCGGGAGCCAGTGTAGTGTTCGGAGCGCGGTTTTAGATGCTGATCTTCTGGGCAGTCTAAGAACCAGCCGGGTTGCGGCGTTTTGTAAAACCTGCAGGCGGTTTAAGTTCTTCTCGAGAGTCCCCAGGTAGAGCAGGTTGCCGTATTCCATTTTGGACGGAACTAGTGCGTGCACGAGTGTTTGGCGGGCTTTAATGGGCAGGAGCTCCAGGACCTTCCTAAGGGTCTTGAGGGTCCCAAAACAGGAGCCAACCACATGGTTGACTTGGGGTCCGAAGGTAAGGTTGGAGTCGAACCAAACACCGAGGTTCCTCGCCTCCTGGCAGGGGATAGGTGTGGGCCCTAGGCAGGGTGGCCACCACGCTGACGTCCAGGCCGCACGGTCTCCCCCTACCACCAGCACCTCAGTCTTGCCTCCGTTGAGCTTGAGACAGTTGGCAGACATCCAGGCAGCTAGATCTTGCATGCATGCTCTGAAGATGTCTGCCGCAAGACCGGGCGCTCGCGATAGGGAGATGACCAGCTGCGTGTCGTCAGCGTACGACACCATGCGCAAGCCGTGACTCTCCACTATGGTGGCAACCGGGGCGACATATAGATTAGAAAGGGTTGGGCTCAGGGACGAGCCCTGCGGAACCCCCTGGTCTAGAGCAACTCGCTCGGAGTAGCAGTCACCTAGCCTCACTTGGAAACCACGGCCAGATAGAAACGACTGGATCCATTTTAGGGCTGCACCTCCTACCCCTCCTTTGTTCAGACACTGTAGCAAGATGGAATGAGCTACAGTGTCGAACGCAGCGCTAAGATCAAGTAGGATCAGGGCCATTGTTTGGCCCTTGTCGACGCCCTGCCTGATGGTTTCGGATGTCATGAGAAGCGCCGACTCCGTTGAGTGTCGAGGCCGGAATCCAAACTGGGTGGGATGTAGAAGATTTGAATTCTGCACAAATTGCATTAACTGCAAATTAGCCACCTTTTCCGCCACTTTAGAGAAGTAGGGTAGGAGGGAGATGGGACGCAAATTCTCCAGCTTTTCGAAGCTGATGTTTGGCTTTTTGCGGAGGGGGAGCACCACAGTTTGTTTCCATTCCACAGGCATACTGCTGGATTTAAAGGAAACATCCAGCAGATGCCTAATGTATGGTTTTAGTATCGTCAAGCTGTCCCCCAACCGTTTAGGAGATGCTGGGTCCCGTGGGGAGCCTGACTTTACTGACTTGCAAATTTTGATCAGGTCTTCTACTGGTGGGGTGGAGAAGTTAAGCAACATATTTTGTCCATCAGCCTCTCTAACTGGTGTTTCAGTCTCCCCCCCAGCCACGGGTTGGGTGGGGAAGGCAGAGTAGATTTTAGACACTTTATCGCCGAAATAGTCTGCGATGCGATTGCATGCAGCAACTGAGCGATCCTCTGGCCCTGACGAGGACTTGGGGACAGCCAGGGATTTATAGACACAGAATAATTCCTTCGCTGAATTTTCTGCACCCATAATCCTGTCAGCATAATGGGCCGTTTTTGCTCTCCTAATTAGATTGTGATATGCCCGTCTATTAGCGAGATATTTTTCTCTTGCTTGGCTGTCATAGGCTGTCCTCCACTGCCTTTCTGCTCGCTTACAGTTCTTCTTGGCACTCCGTAGTTCCTCGTTGAACCAGGGTGCCGTTCTCTGTTTGCGACCGCCCACCTTCAGCCGGCCCAGAGGGGCCGTCTGGTCCAGAGCCGCCGTGATGCGGGCGTTAAGCAATTTATTTGCTGAGTCCGCATTGTCACCTCCAGGGGGGCCCTCTGCCATAAGAGCTTCATTGAAGTCTGGCAGGGAGAACCTGGCCCAGTTACACCTGGGGTAGTTAAGGGGAGTGGCGTCTGTCACCTTGTGTTTTGGGAGGGAAATTTCAAATGGTACCAGGAAATGGTCGGTCCAGGGGAGAGGCACAGGGGGAGCTGTTGTGACTTCCTCCCAGTTCGCGAACACTGGGTCGAGCAGGTGATCATGCTGATGTGTTGGGAGCTGGCCCTTTAGCTCTAGTTGTAGGGCCAGAAGTTCTTGACGAAACTCCATTGCTCCTTTGTCCATCTGATCCTCTAGATGCATATTTAAGTCTCCTAGTAATAGGAACTTATCTCTCCTCAGCGCCATCTCAGTGACACACTCTATCAAGTTGCTTTTAAACCTTGCCAGGGGGCCTGGAGGACGGTAGATTAAATAACCCTTCACCGTGGTGCCCCCATTGATTTTTATGGTGAAAACACCCGCCACGCAGTCTGCCATGTGAACTTGTTCCAGTTGGCAGGCCAGCTCCTGTTTAAATGCAATGGCTATACCTCCTCCTCTGCCATCAGGTCTGCCCAACCTCATCATCAGGTATTCTTCTGGTAATGCCTGAATGATGTCAGGGTCGGATTGACCATCCAGCCACGTTTCCGTGAGGAATACCAGGTCCAGTTGTCTATCCATTAGTAAGTCATGGATGTCGAATTTATGACGTCGTAGTGATCTCACATTAAGTAAGCCACAGGACAGGGTAGAGCAGCCCCGGGTGTCAGCTATTGACGTTGTACATCGAAATTGACAGTGTCTGCAGCCTGTTTCCTCCCCTATGTGTATAGTGTGAAGGCCGGGATTGTATGTGGTGGTGGATAGGTTTACAAGCTCGTTCCGACTCCATCTTATGTGGTGAGCAGGGCCAGGGGTGGTGGCCCTTGGCCGTGTCCGGTCCCGGACGGGCGCAGACGGGCTTGGCTTTGGCGCGGCTTCGGCGCGCGTCGGGCGAGCCCGCTGCGCCCGTCCGCTGCGCTCCCTAGAGCCGGATGACATTTTATGCAGGCAGGGGCGGGCGGGGCGGAGCACTAGAGTGCTCACCCAGCTCGTCCCCCTCACTGTGAGGCGGGAACGCGGGGTTCGCGCCCTGCTAATTGCAAAGTACAAGTTTAAAACACACAGTGGGACAATGTAAAATACACGCAATCTGTATTTCAACAATTAGCAGCAGTTTTTTAAAAAGGTAAAAACAGTCCCGGCTTCCGCCTCAGGACAGCACTCCTACCATGCTAGCGATCAGCGCGATTGAAGGAATCAGGGGTTTTTTTTGCAGGCAGGGGCGGGCCGGGCGGAGCACTAGAGTGCTCGCCCAGCTCGTCCCCCTCACTCAAGAGGGCGGGTCCGGTGAGGCGGGAACGCGGGGTTCGCGCCCTGCTAAGTGCAAAGTACAAGTTTAAAACACACAGTGGGACAATGTAAAATACACGCAATCTGTATTTCAACAATTAGCAGCAGTTTTAAAAAAAAGTAAAAACAGTCCCGGCTTCCGCCTCAGGACAGCACTCCTACCGCGCTAGCGATCAGCGCGATTGAAGGAATCAGGGTTTTTTTATGCAGGCAGGGGCGGGCGGGGCGGAGCACTAGAGTGCTCGCCCAGCTCGTCCCCCTCACTCAAGATGGCGGGTCCGGTGAGGCGGGAACGCGGTGTTCGCTCCCTGCTAAGTGCAAAGTACAAGTTTAAAACACAGTGGGACAATGTAAAATACACGCAATCTGTATTTCAACAATTAGCAGCAGTTTTTTAAAAAGGTAAAAACAGTCCCGGCTTCCGCCTCAGGACAGCACTCCTACCGTGCTAGCGATCAGCACGATTGAAGGAATCAGGGGTTTTTTTTGCAGGCAGGGGCGGGCCGGGCGGAGCACTAGAGTGCTCGCCCAGCTCGTCCCCCTCACTCAAGATGGCGGGTCCGGTGAGGCGGGAACGCGGGGTTCGCGCCCTGCTAAGTGCAAAGTACAAGTTTAAAACACACAGTGGGACAATGTAAAATACACGCAATCTGTATTTCAACAATTAGCAGCAGTTTTTAAAAAAAGTAAAAACAGTCCCGGCTTCCGCCTCAGGACAGCACTCCTACCGCGCTAGCGATCAGCGCGATTGAAGGAATCAGGGTTTTTTTATGCAGGCAGGGGCGGGCGGGGCGGAGCACTAGAGTGCTCGCCCAGCTCGTCCCCCTCACTCAAGATGGCGGGTCCGGTGAGGCGGGAACGCGGTGTTCGCTCCCTGCTAAGTGCAAAGTACAAGTTTAAAACACAGTGGGACAATGTAAAATACACGCAATCTGTATTTCAACAATTAGCAGCAGTTTTTTAAAAAGGTAAAAACAGTCCCGGCTTCCGCCTCAGGACAGCACTCCTACCGCGCTAGCGATCAGCGCGATTGAAGGAATCAGGGGTTTTTTATGCAGGCAGGGGCGGGCGGGGCGGAGCACTAGAGTGCTCGCCCAGCTCGTCCCCTCACTCAAGATGGCGGGTCCGGTGAGGCGGGAACGCGGGGTTCGCGCCCTGCTAAGTGCAAAGTACAAGTTTAAAACACACAGTGGGACAATGTAAAATACATGCAATCTGTATTTCAACAATTAGCAGCAGTTTTTTAAAAAGGTAAAAACAGTCCCGGCTTCCGCCTCAGGACAGCACTCCTACCGCGCTAGCGATCAGCGCGATTGAAGGAATCAGGGGTTTTTTATGCAGGCAGGGGCGGGCGGGGCGGAGCACTAGAGTGCTTGCCCAGCTCGTCCCCCTCAATCAAGATGGCGGGTCCGGTGAGGCGGGAACGCGGGGTTCGCGCCGTGCTAAGTGCAAAGTACAAGTTTAAAACACACAGTGGGACAATGTAAAATACACGCAATCTGTATTTCAACAATTAGCAGCAGTTTTTTAAAAAGGTAAAAACAGTCCCGGCTTCCGCCTCAGGACAGCACTCCTATCGTGCTAGCGATCAGCGCGATTGAAGGAATCAGGGGTTTTTTATGCAGGCAGGGGCGGGCGGGGCGGAGCACTAGAGTGCTCGCCCAGCTCGTCCCCCTCACTCAAGATGGCGGGTCCGGTGAGGCAGGAACGCGGGGTTCGCGCCCTGCTAAGTGCAAAGTACAAGTTTAAAACACACAGTGGGACAATGTAAAATAGACGCAATCTGTATTTCAACAATTAGCAGCAGTTTTTTAAAAAGGTAAAAACAGTCCCGGCTTCCGCCTCAGGACAGCACTCCTACCGCGCTAGCGATAAACATATGTGTGAGGGCTTAATATCTGATGTCACTTCTTGTGTTGTCTCTTCCAGTGAGGTCACTTCCTGTGATGTCACGTGCAATTTCATGCGTCGTGACATCATGCACTGTAACAGTCAACAAAGGGAGAGACAGGGTTCAAGGGCACTCTCAGTCCCCAATTAGTAGATACATCAACAAAGGAAGAGTGTCCGACAGTGTGGCGTAAAAATAGAGATAGCACGTAAAAATATATACAGCCAGCTGTAGTTGTTCAAAAAGCTGGCCTAGCTTTCAAGAAAAAAATTCATGTTTTTTTCAAGAAACCCTCACTCACCCTAGTGGTGACATGCTTCATCATCGGGTCCACTGGGGAGATCGAGTACCTCCCCAGTGTGCTACGACGCCAGGAGACTGCGGAGCAGGTTTTGTGAGAGTGAAGAGTGAAAAACAAAGGGTGTGATTAAAAATGTCAGAGGTTGTCCCAAAAAAATCATTTATTTGCTGGTCAACTTGACATATTAAAATTAAGAACTATGTGCAGGGAAACTAACCAAACAAAATATAGGTGTTTCCCTGTTAGGGGAAGGTCAACATGTTTCTGCCCTTTAAGTGTTTGAATTTACAGGGCTTTCGTCAGGACCAGTAAGCGAGTGTTGCCTCAACAGGTATAGGCACGCTAAGGCCTACCCTGCCGTAGGCGGTGAAAGTTAAAAAGTTGTTCTATGTGTAAAAATTGGTGCATGAGATACAAACCAAAAGGCTAGGGGATTTTCCTCTATTGCGAGGAGCCCAGAAGTTTGTATTCAATGTGAGCCACGCCCCATAGATTCAGGGGGGGGGGTGGGAGCGACAATGGCACACCGCCCGCAACGCTCAGCACCCTCTCGGCACCTAGCTGTCCCCCGCTGGATCTCAGCTAGGTGCCGAGAGGGTGCTGAGCGTTGCGGGCGGTGTGCCATTGTCGCTCCCACCCCCCCCCTGAATCTATGGGGCGTGGCTCACATTGAATACAAACTTCTGGGCTCCTCGCAATAGAGGAAAATCCCCTAGCCTTTTGGTTTGTATCTCATGCACCAATTTTTACACATAGAACAACTTTTTAACTTTCACCGCCTACGGCAGGGTAGGCCTTAGCGTGCCTATACCTGTTGAGGCAACATTCGCTTACTGGTCCTGACGAAAGCCCTGTAAATTCAAACACTTAAAGGGCAGAAACATGTTGACCTTCCCCTAACAGGGAAACACCTATATTTTGTTTGGTTAGTTTCCCTGCACATAGTTCTTAATTTTAATATGTCAAGTTGACCAGCAAATAAATGATTTTTTTGGGACAACCTCTGACATTTTTAATCACACCCTTTGTTTTTCACTCTTCACTCTCACAAAACCTGCTCCGCAGTCTCCTGGCGTCGTAGCACACTGGGGAGGTACTCGATCTCCCCAGTGGACCCGATGATGAAGCATGTCACCACTAGGGTGAGTGAGGGTTTCTTGAAAAAAACATGAATTTTTTCTTGAAAGCTAGGCCAGCTTTTTGAACAACTACAGCTGGCTGTATATATTTTTACGTGCTATCTCTATTTTTACGCCACACTGTCGGACACTCTTCCTTTGTTGATGTATCATGCACTGTAAGACATCATGCACTGTGATGGCACACATCATGATTTCACTTGCATACTGCATAACCTGGTTAGCCAGAACTACAAGTCCCAGAATGCAACACAAGTACTGAACATAGGGAACGAGGGATGCATTCTTTGGATGGCATGGCGACTTGGCTCCCCTTCGAATCAGAGATACAGTTGAGTGAGTCAGGGAGAGCCGAAATCTGTATACGAGGGAGGCACGTAAAAGTTGGTCACGGTGAACAATACAAGCACACCAGGATACGGAAATCTAAACATGCTTCCCAGTTAGAGCAAACATTATCTCCCGCGCTAAAACTTTTTGGACTAGACCATTATTCCTCGAGGGGGTGAACGATTTTTTTCTCCAGTATTTGCGAGATATCTTGTACTTTAAACGTGTTCATTTGAAGCTACGAATTTGAGTGCTACGTGTTTTATTCTTAACTCGCGCTGCACGAACCCCTGTTTAACTTTGCTAGAGTAATAGATGCAATATTTTAGTACTCCCCCCTTTTCACTTAGGAAATGAGTTGAGCAGCTCCTGTTCGGTCTTTCACTGCAGTAGCTCGTAATCTGCTGCTCCTTTCATTCGTTCGCTGTTGTTGCTTCGATATTCTGAATCAGTGTTGCTCCCTGCTGTGGATATGGAGATGCCCCAGAATGCCCAGGTGAGCTCAAGCCCCTTGCAGGGGCTCAGCTGCTGGCTTCCCCCTTTTGGCTGCGCAACGGTGAGGTGAAGGGACACTCTTTGTGTTCGCGAGAAATGGGTTGCAACTCGAAACGTGGCATAAACCTATGAGTTTAAAGGGGTGCGTAAAGTTGCAACTAAAGCGAGGTTTCCGCAGCATAGTGTGCATATCGTTGTATATGAATGCCCCGACCTTGTACGCATATTATGGTCCCATTACCAATCTTTTTGTATTTATTATTTGTCATTTTAATATGCGCAAGCGTTCTTGGTGAGTGGGGTGAAACTTTTAACTTATACCTTCTGACAAAAATGTTCACAATATTTTCGATTTATAATCCGGTGATTTGCTTAGTTGCATTCCGATCTGATTTGCAAGGGAGGTAAACGGGGTAAGCTGGGTTTCCCGCCACTCCTGTTAGGAAGTGTTGAAGCCGGTGAAGTGGCCGAGCACGTGTGCTGCAGAGAGCGCTCCAGGGGCTGCATTTTTTTCACTGTTGAACTCGCGCTGTTTGCAGACCGATTTTTAAAAGTTCGTCAGTTGGGAGTTTTGGTGATCCATGGATGTGTCATTATCACAATATGAGAAGAACTGACAATAAGAGGGTAAAACATGCCTTTGAACCAACAGTGATTTTATGCGGTAGGTGGCAAAGCAAACAAGTCTACCCTTTGCGAGCACGCGTTTTTGTTATGGTCTGGCGTGACGGTCGCCAGACAATTATGTGTGCATTGCTAGAGAGGGGCGTTTGCTCCGCCCTCATGTTGAAAGTCAGCAGTACATGATTGGGCAGAAGTGTGTGCCACAAAAAAGTACTTGCTCTTCAAACAACGGTGACCATTTTATTTATCCATCTGCCCCAGGTTGCGTTTTTATGGGCACGCATATGACATTGTAATGCTATTGAAGTGTCTCAGATCACTAGATAATTTATGTTGGCTATCTTTGGCAGCACACAGATGGGAGGAGGCACTCATTAATAGAATGTATGTCTGTCTTGACTGCATTTACCACATGACCTTTTAACCTACACCAGCATTATTCAGTTCTTTACTTTAACACAAATATTTAAACCCATGCTGTTTACTTGTCATATTCCCCTTTAATATTCGTTTAAAGCCATACCTGTTGGCATAGCCAGTGCTTGTTTATTTTTTTCAAATCTCTGCAATATGCAGACACTACATTGAACACAAATTGAAAACAATATGAATAATATAACAGTAGAGGAGTGGCCCAACATTCCAGTCCACACATGAGCCAGTAAAATACTGACACTCCCAGTACATGATAGCCATTGGAGGCAATATGCTGACCTATTGCCCCTTCGTGTATACTGTGCACAGAAGCAAAATGTAAACCACGCTAAAGTAGACTACTGAGAGAGAGAGAGAGCAAGACAATTTTCTTATTCTTAAGTAATATGTAAACTAACATTTTATTTGAATCCAAACCAGTCATAATACCTTATGTGGTGATGTGCAAATGATAAATATTAGCTGAAACCCCATTCCCACACACTATCATTTATATGCTATGCAGTTTTGTCAGCAACACTACATGTCAGTGGTAAAGTTTGTGGCCATTTCAATGGCATTTGTCTGTCTGTATATGATCTTGTGTTCCCACATCATGCTTTCGTAATATATTTTTTAAAAGTGAATTTTTAAATATGAACGGAGAAACAATGCCTACCCCCGTTTGATGACCATGCTGTTAGTGAACGTAAGAGGTAAGTAAGGAGTCATGTGTATTCTATATGTGGACTAGATTTTTTACTATACATGGAGCAAAAGTTTGGTCTATTAAATTAAATAAGAGTTTTTGGGAGACATGCTGCACCCCTATATTTGAAGGTGCTCTGGAGAGCCGGGTCCATGCCAGATTTATAACATAACTACATTTATCTAAAGGGGGATATGCTGTCAATCTGGCATGGATTCGCCACTCCAGGACTGCCTTTGGAGAACCCAGGCTTAACCGCATCGCTGCTGCGGTGATTTTTCCCCTACGCGGCTTTTTTCGAAAAGCTGCGTTAGATGACGAGCTCAGCTCGTCATCCGCACACGCCCCCCGTGGCTGTCGAGCTGAGCTCTTCATCAGCATCGAAGTGGTTAAGGAATACTTGAGTCTCCTTGCCTATTCTGTCACTGGCCTTTTTTTTAAAGCTCCTCCGTGTGTACCTGTGCACTGCTGTCCAATTGTAGCTGTGGTGTACTTGCTATCATCCTACATATGTGGAACTGCAAACCAGTACCTTATTTTATTTGGTGCCAAAAGGTGACTTAAAAGGTCACATCAGCTTTAGATAACACAAGGCGATATTCATTGTTTTCAGTGTTTTAATGACATTGTGAAGGATTTAATTATTACTGTATTGATGTGGATGTATGACGTTACAACGCATACTTTAACAACGCATACCATTACAACGCAATTTTTAAAACGCAGGATCCTTTACAACGAATGCCTTTACAACGCATGACATTACATAGCAGATGCTATTACAACGCATGCCATTACAACGTAAGTATAGGTAAGTATATAATAATAATAAAAAAATTAATTAATAAATATTTACATTTTATTTATTCATTTTTTAAATGAATTTGTAAATATATATATATATATATATATATATATATATATATATATAATTTTAAAAATACCCCTGTACCCCATAACCCAAACCTAGCCCTGAACCCTAAAAATACCCCTGAACCCCATAACCAAAACCTAGCCCTGAACCCTAAAAATACCCCTGTACCCCATAACCCAAACCTAGCCCTGAACCCTAAAAATACCCCTGTACCACATAACCCAAAACTATATCTGAACCCTTAAAATACCCAATCACCCCAAAACATATACCTCAGTACCCCAAAACATATACTTTTTTATGTAAGGGTATCAACCCAGGCAGACTTACAGTACAAGAGGCTGGCTATTTAAGAAAAACATATAATATAAACATTAGTAATAAAAATAGTGCAATGGACTGAAATGATATCAAAAAGGTAATTTTAATTCTGATATAAAAATGAATAAATACACATAACTTTGTACAAGGTTATGTGTATTCATTTTTATATCAGAATTAAAGTTATTTACTATGTTAGTGTGGTAACATTGTAGATACTGATCTCATATGACTGTTTATCCCAAATCAACAAGTAATTACAGCAACAGATTAACTACTACAGTTTTAGGATCCTTGATTGTTTAACAAGTCCTAATATTGCTGATCAATTAGCAATTAAACAAAATCCCTTGCTGGCCTTTTTTCTAATCCATCTTGGGGCATTTTTGCTGATTTCCAGGCATTCTTTCAACAGAACTGGCAAGGGTCAGGGCCTGTCTTATACAGAAAAAAGTTTTAGAATAGATGGTGGGATGTAGGATTAATGAAATGTCCCTTGCTTCCCCCCCTGCACACAAGCCAAAATTGGGACTAGTTACCTGCAATGGTCAGGCTCCTTGTGTAGAACTCCATGTTCTTCTCCTTCTGACTCAAAATGTTACAGCCTCTTTCTTGGGTAGCCGAGCCACAGCAGCCCAATCATTGGATATGGGTACCACTTCTACCACACACTACACTGCGGTGCATAAACTGCGTGCCCTGCACCCTGAGATTACAACAATGTGTGCTTTGCAACATGCCTTAAAGTTAAAAAATAAAATAAAAGCGCTATGATGCGGCCAGCGTTTATCGCGTCATATCTTTTCTAATCCTGTTAAAGTTACGAAATCACCGCCGGGGCGAGAGGGTCCGATGGTGGAATTCAGGGACTATCCTCGCCAAAGAAATGTCACTGTTTTGTGGAACATACACAGACTTTTTTAATACAGAGTTCACAACCAGCATATTTAGGAAAGTGGTAAAGCCAGAATGAATGGCAAGTCTTCTAGTGTCATGGTTAAAAGATTTCCCACTGTACCACATCACTATCTTAACTAAAAAGACAAAAGGTATAACAAGATTGTGAGGCCAACAAGGGTGTGCAATTTAATAAAGTATCTACTTGTCCATGGGACAGGTTGCTTCATAGATCTACTTGTCCTGTAAAAAAATCCACTTGTCCCTTTGGTGCCACGTAGTGCAGCGACAAATTATGGCAGCAAACCCATTCTATAAAAGCTCTGATATTGGCCTTTCTGATTATACCAGGACTCGTATTGTAGTAGGGTTTGAATTCCAGGTTAGCTATTCTGCCACCTTTCTGCAGATCTACATACTGGGGCTGGAGGTAGCATTGAGCAATTGTTCCAGGGTTGGAATGCCCTTTTGAGTCTTCGCAAACTTACTAAATTGCATGTTTTAGGTGTTTTTGTCAGCTCTCGTCTCATACTGAGAATGATTGGAAATTTACTCTGGATAAGGGAAGAAGCAAAATTTCTTCCAGGGTTGGTGGAAAAAGTGGTTGGAGAGAAAGAAAACTTGTAAAACCTCAACTGATTTTTGCATGAGCCAGTTCTACACTTCCATATTTCCTTGTGCTTAAAAGAAGTTCACAAATTATTTCTAGCAGTACGATTTCCTGATCTATTTCTGTAAATGCTTGTGAATTCATGAAAGCCATAATTCTGCATTAATGCAATGACCTACCCTGTGAGTGCAAGTTTGTGACTTGCTTTGAGAATTGGGCCCCTAAAGAAGTTCTGGAGTTCACCAAGACATTTTGTTTTCTTAAAATTGTATCTACCCATCAACTGGTTTGCACTCTTTCACAAGGAGCATATCAGCACAAAAAGTAGTTCCATTGAGTGAATGTACTGTTGCAATGTGTGCTTTTTGAGAACCAAATATATTTAGTTTTTTTGCTAGTGTTCGTTATAATGGTGAGGGCCTGGCATATTCCTCAAAGTTTTACAAAAACCATATCAAAACAAGACATGCATTGACAAAACCAAAGGGCTGAACACCAATATCAGATGTATTGGCTTTGCCAGTGCTTGTTTATGTTCATGTTTCCCATTATCTTGTTGAAACTGGTTGCACTTATTGATCAAATCAGTGACATCACTGATGTCATTGATTTGTTTTGATTATGTCCATGTGCTTCCTTATCTCCTGTAATGTGTTTTTTGATGTACAATACGGCTGCAATGGTGATCTGCAGGCCAGAAATGCCAAGTTTCGTTCTAGCTTTTAATGTTGCACCTTTGCCAATCTTGTGAAATACGCTGGCAACTCCAGTTCAAGCAAATGAGGTTCAAATTGTGTTATGCACAGCAATCATTCAGCTTATTATGCAATTAAATGCAAGTGATATGCCTCAGTCTGTTGAATTGTCCCATCCTATTTTAACATTTTAATAGATCTTGTTATAGAGAGTAGTGACTTCTTGGCGAAGGAATTTCCATACTCGGCTAATACAACTTAAAAGAAAATGAATCACCCCAACAATTGATTATGTTGCCTTGCCTGTAGGCACTTCAATGCATCGCCTTAATAACATTGTTGCCCAAAGTAAGTTAGTTTGCGTTAAAAATCACAAATTTTAGACTCTGCACTAAACACCCCACAAGTGCACACTTTGTAATGCAAGGATGACTCTTGTTCTGCTCATCTCAACCTCCTTTTTAGTTTAGACCGCTTTAGGTGTCTCCCATCAGAACACTTGTCATCAACACATCAAAAAGAGTAATAAATATGAATAGAGCGAAGTCTTACTTTATGGCTTTCTTCAGCCTTTGGCTGTCATGTGTTTTTCATGGTTTTCCATTGCTTAGAACTGCTGTGTACCTAGGCATTGTCATTTTGAGGATGGCAGCACTGCCGCATTCGAGTGCTTGTTTCCATGTGATGTAGATTTTGGGGATGGGAATCAAACCACTGATGCAATCTAATTTGTAGCTTTAAATTGAGATCTGGTTTGTATTTTGCATTTATTTTTGCACGACATTATAATTGATGATTTATGGCTTTTGATCTTTGGATGTCTAAGCCTGTAATAAAATGGTTACAGTCCCATTCACTATTGGCATTTATGCTCGTTTGTTTGAGTTTGCTGTCACCAGAGCCTTGGATTTACAGAATCATTCTTCACAAAGTAAAACTGTTCAGGCAGACAGGCTTTCTTAAGGAGCAGTGAAAATATTGTCATCTTCTGAGAAATATCCACTATGCAATAGTTGCTGCGTTTCCCCGAAGTTCACTACTCAAGACACACGAAAACTTCAATTTCTGTCCTGATTTGAAAACTCTTATTTGAGGGTTCAGTCTAACTCCGCTAATTCAATCTGTTCAGCAAAAGGTCACTTTAACATCATTGTTACAATAATCATTGTAATTAAGGTAAAACACCCACATGCATGTGTTCCACTAATGTATAAACAAAAAAAATGTGATTTAGGTGTTAGTGTTCGTGCTTTTCGTTGCCAATACTGTGACTTGTGAGAAGTTTGATAAATGACTTAATAGTGAAAATGTTCAAATATTTGACAACGTAATTCAGTCCTGTGGTACTATCTGTAACCCACCCACCTACCTATCATACCCATCATGTCCACCTATTCTATGAAACCAACTATACCTACCATATCTAACTTTATAATTCTAAGGGCCTGATTTAGAGTTTGGCAAACGGGTTACTCCGTCACTAACGTGATGAATATCCCGTCCGCAGTATTGCAAGTACATTATATCCAATGGCATCCGACTTGTTTGTTTTGAAGTAACCTGTCCGCTGAACTCTAGATCACGCCCTTTATATATTATACCTACAAAATCTGCCTACTGTTCTTACCTTCAATACCTACTTTAACTAGCCTATTGTATCTTCGTGCATAAGCTAACATACCTATCGTTCTACCACGCCGATCTCCCGTACCAAACGTTTTAAGGCCTACCATAATTAATTACTTTACCTAACCTCACACAGTTAGCCTGCCTAACCTAGCTACCTACCATTCTTAACCTACAAAAAGTGACTGCTACCCCTATTAGACTTATCTAAAATACCTACTTAGATGCCATACCTAGCATAATATAACTTCCTACTATATTAGTACTTGTATGTTTATTATTTGATTCAATATTTACCATTTAAAATGATAAAAAGACATCTGATAGATCATGAGTGATTTAGTTATCAGAGTTTACCTACCTATCATGCCTAACCTACCTCCTCCTCTGTAATATAGATGTCTTACACCTTCCGAAGATGGTGGTTTGATGAAAAGGGGACATGTTGGGGCAAATGGGTTCTCTGTTAAAAGCTTAAGGTACTGAAACCTGTTACAGAAAGCACTTGTACCTAATTTGGGCGGCCTCTATTTATGAGAGAGTGCTGATTTCAGCTGGTGAAGGGCTTTACACTATAATTGTAGTTGCTTCTTTAAAACAAGCATTTACAATGCAATGGTCTCGGCATCATTAAAGGAAGAGCTATTGGCATTGCTCATGACATTTCTTTTTTTTTCTTTAAATCATAAACAAATGACATTGTCATTTACATTGCCAATACACAGCGCTCTGCACTCAACAGCACACAGCGCTCTGCACTCAACAGCACACAGCGCTCTGCACTCAACAGCACACACCGCTCTGCACCTGCACTTACTGCTCTGCACACTCACTCTGCATTCTGCGCTCACTCCTCTGCGCTCGCAACTCTGCATTCTGCGCTCACTCCTCTGCGCTCGCAACTCTGCATTCTGCGCTCACTCCTCTGCGCTCGCAACTCTGCATTCTGCGCTCACAACTCTGCGCTCGCAACTCTGCATTCTGCGCTCACAACTCTGCGCTCGCAACTCTGCATTCTGCGCTCACAACTCTGCGCTCGCAACTCTGCACTCTGCGCTCACAACTCTGTGCTCACAACTCTGCGCTGTGCTCACAACTCTGTGCTCACAACTCTGCGCTCACAACTCTGCGCTCACAACTCTGCGCTCACAACTCTGCGCTCACAACTCTGCATTCTGCGCTCACTCCTCTGCGCTCGCAACTCTGCATTCTGCGCTCACAACTCTGCGCTCGCAACTCTGCATTCTGCGCTCACAACTCTGCGCTCGCAACTCTGCATTCTGCGCTCACAACTCTGCGCTCGCAACTCTGCATTCTGCGCTCACAACTCTGCGCTCGCAACTCTGCATTCTGAGCTCACAACTCTGCGCTCGCAACTCTGCATTCTGAGCTCACAACTCTGCGCTCGCAACTCTGCATTCTGAGCTCACAACTCTGCGCTCACAACTCTGCATTCTGCGCTCACAACTCTGCGCTCACAACTCTGCGCTCACAACTCTGCGCTCACAACTCTGCGCTCACAACTCTGCGCTCACAACTCTGCGCTCACAACTCTGCGCTCACAACTCTGCGCTCACAACTCTGCATTCTGCACTCACTACTCTGCACTCTGCACTCACTACTCTGCACTCTGCACTCACTACTTTGCACTCACTACTCTGCACTCACTACTTTGCACTCACTACTTTGCACTCACTACTCTTCACTCACTACTCACTACTCTTCACTTTGCACTCACTACTTTGCATTCACTACTCTGCACTCACTACTCACTACTCTTCACTTTGCACTCACTACTTTGCACTCACTACTCTGCACTCACTACTCACTACTCTTCACTTTGCACTCACTACTTTGCACTCACTACTCTGCACTCACTACTCACTACTCTTCACTTTGCACTCACTACTTTGCACTCACTACTTTGCACTCACTACTCTGCACTCACTACTCTGCACTCACTACTCTGCACTCACTACTCTGCACTCACTACTCTGCACTCACTACTCTGCACTCACTACTCTGCACTCACTACTCTGCACTCACTACTCTGCACTCACTACTCTGCACTCACTACTCTGCACTCACTACTCTGCACTCACTACTCTGCACTCACTACTCTGCACTCACTACTCTGCACTCTGCACTCACTACTCTGCACTCTGCACTCACTACTCTGCACTCTGCACTCACTACTCTGCACTCTGCACTCACTACTCTGCACTCTGCACTCACTACTCTGCACTCTGCACTCACTACTCTGCACTCTGCACTCACTACTCTGCACTCTGCACTCACTACTCTGCACTCTGCACTCACTACTCTGCACTCTGCACTCACTACTCTGCACTCTGCACTCACTACTCTGCACTCTGCACTCACTACTCTGCACTCACTACACTCTGCACTCACTACTCTGCACTCTGCACTCACTACTCTGCACTCTGCACTCACTACTCTGCACTCTGCACTCACTACTCTGCACTCTGCACTCACTACTCTGCACTCTGCACTCACTACTCTGCACTCTGCACTCACTACTCTGCACTCTGCACTCACTACTCTGCACTCTGCACTCACTACTCTGCACTCTGCACTCACTACTCTGCACTCTGCACTCACTACTCTGCACTCACTACTCTGCACTCTGCACTCACTACTCTGCACTCTGCACTCACTACTCTGCACTCACTACTCTGCACTCACTACTCTGCACTCACTACTCTGCACTCACTACTCTGCACTCACTACTCTGCACTCACTACTCTGCACTCACTACTCTGCACTCTGCACTCACTACTCTGCACTCTGCACTCACTACTCTGCACTCTGCAATCTCTACTCTGCACTCTCTACTCTGCACTCTCTACTCTGCACTCTCTACTCTGCACTCTCTACTCTGCACTCTCTACTCTGCACTCTGCACTCTGCACTCTGCACTCACTACTCTGCACTCTGCACTCACTACTCTGCACTCTGCACTCACTACTCTGCACTCTGCACTCACTACTCTGCACTCTGCACTCACTACTCTGCACTCTGCACTCACTACTCTGCACTCTGCACTCACTACTCTGCACTCACTACTCTGCACTCTGCACTCACTACTCTGCACTCTGCATTCACTACTCTGCACTCACTACTCTGCACTCACTACTCTGCACTCACTACTCTGCACTCACTACTCTGCACTCTGCACTCACTACTCTGCACTCTGCACTCACTACTCTGCACTCTGCACTCACTACTCTGCACTCTGCACTCACTACTCTGCACTCTGCACTCACTACTCTGCACTCACTACTCTGCACTCTGCACTCACTACTCTGCACTCTGCACTCACTACTCTGCACTCACTACTCTGCACTCACTACTCTGCACTCACTACTCTGCATTCACTACTCTGCACTCACTACTCTGCACTCACTACTCTGCACTCTGCACTCACTACTCTGCACTCTGCACTCACTACTCTGCACTCACTACTCTGCACTCTGCACTCACTACTCTGCACTCTGCACTCTCTACTCTGCACTCTCTACTCTGCACTCTCTACTCTGCACTCTCTACTCTGCACTCTCTACTCTGCACTCTCTACTCTGCACTCTCTACTCTGCACTCTCTACTCTGCACTCTCTACTCTGCACTCTCTACTCTGCACTCTCTACTCTGCACTCTCTACTCTGCACTCTCTACTCTGCACTCTGCACTCTGCACTCACTACTCTGCACTCACTACTCTGCACTCACTACTCTGCACTCACTACTCTGCACTCACTACTCTGCACTCACTACTCTGCACTCACTACTCTGCACTCACTACTCTGCACTCACTACTCTGCACTCACTACTCTGCACTCACTACTCTGCACTCACTACTCTGCACTCACTACTCTGCACTCACTACTCTGCACTCACTACTCTGCACTCACTACTCTGCACTCACTACTCTGCACTCTGCACTCACTACTCTGCACTCTGCACTCTCTACTCTGCACTCTCTACTCTGCACTCTCTACTCTGCACTCTCTACTCTGCACTCTCTACTCTGCACTCTCTACTCTGCACTCTCTACTCTGCACTCTCTACTCTGCACTCTCTACTCTGCACTCTCTACTCTGCACTCTCTACTCTGCACTCTCTACTCTGCACTCTCTACTCTGCACTCTGCACTCTGCACTCACTACTCTGCACTCACTACTCTGCACTCTGCACTCACTACTCTGCACTCTGCACTCACTACTCTGCACTCTGCACTCACTACTCTGCACTCTGCACTCACTACTCTGCACTCTGCACTCACTACTCTGCACTCTGCACTCACTACTCTGCACTCTGCACTCACTACTCTGCACTCTGCACTCACTACTCTGCACTCTGCACTCACTACTCTGCACTCACTACTCTGCACTCACTACTCTGCATTCACTACTCTGCACTCACTACTCTGCACTCACTACTCTGCACTCTGCACTCACTACTCTGCACTCTGCACTCACTACTCTGCACTCTGCACTCTCTACTCTGCACTCTCTACTCTGCACTCTCTACTCTGCACTCTCTACTCTGCACTCTCTACTCTGCACTCTCTACTCTGCACTCTCTACTCTGCACTCTCTACTCTGCACTCTCTACTCTGCACTCACTACTCTGCACTCACTACTCTGCACTCACTACTCTGCTACTCTGCACTCACTACTCTGCACTCACTACTCTGCACTCACTACTCTGCACTCACTACTCTGCACTCACTACTCTGCACTCTCTACTCTGCACTCTCTACTCTGCACTCTCTACTCTGCACTCTCTACTCTGCACTCTCTACTCTGCACTCTCTACTCTGCACTCTCTACTCTGCACTCTCTACTCTGCACTCTCTACTCTGCACTCTCTACTCTGCACTCTCTACTCTGCACTCACTACTCTGCACTCACTACTCTGCACTCACTACTCTGCTACTCTGCACTCACTACTCTGCACTCACTACTCTGCACTCACTACTCTGCACTCACTACTCTGCACTCACTACTCTGCACTCACTACTCTGCACTCACTACTCTGCACTCTGCACTCACTATTCTGCACTCTGCACTCACTATTCTGCACTCACTACTCTGCACTCACTACTCTGCACTCACTACTCTGCACTCACTACTCTGCACTCACTATTCTGCACTCTGCACTCACTATTCCGCACTCTGCACTCACTACTCTGCACTCACTGCTCTGCACCCTGCAATCACTACTCTGCACTCACTACTCTGCACTCACTACTCTGCACTCACTACTCTGAACTCACTACTCTGCACTCACTACTCTGCACTCACTACTTTGCACTCACTACTTTGCACTCACTACTTTGCACTCACTACTTTGCACTCTGCACTCTGCACTCTGCACTCTGCACTCACTACTCTGCACTCTGCACTCTGCACTCTGCACTCACTACTCTGCACTCTGCACTCACTACTCTGCACTCTGCACTCACTACTCTGCACTCTGCACTCACTACTCTGCACTCTGCACTCACTACTCTGCACTCTGCACTCACTACTCTGCACTCTGCACTCTGCACTCACTACTCTGCACTCTGCACTCTGCACTCACTACTCCGCACTCTGCACTCACTACTCTGCACTCACTACTCTGCACTCTGCACTCACTACTCTGCACTCACTACTCTGCACTCTGCACTCACTACTCTGCACTCACTACTCTGCACTCACTACTCTGCACTCACTACTCTGCACTCTGCACTCTGCACTCTGCACTCTGCACTCACTACTCTGCACTCTGCACTCACTACTCCGCACTCTGCACTCACTACTCCGCACTCTGCACTCACTACTCTGCACTCACTACTCTGCACTCACTACTCTGCACTCACTACTCTGCACTCACTACTCTGCACTCACTACTCTGCACTCTGCACTCACTACTCTGCACTCCGCACTCTGCACTCACTACTCCGCACTCTGCACTCACTACTCTGCACTCTGCACTCACTACTCTGCACTCACTACTCTGCACTCACTACTCTGCACTCACTACTCTGCACTCACTACTCTGCACTCACTACTCTGCACTCACTACTCTGCACTCACTACTCTGCACTCACTACTCTGCACTCACTACTCTGCACTCACTACTCTGCACTCACTACTCTGCACTCACTACTCTGCACTCACTACTCTGCACTCACTACTCTGCACTCACTACTCTGCACTCACTACTCTGCACTCACTACTCTGCACTTTGCACTCACTACTCTGCACTCACTACTCTGCACTCACTACTCTGCACTCACTACTCTGCACTCACTACTCTGCACTCACTACTCTGCACTCACTACTCTGCACTCACTACTCTGCACTCACTACTCTGCACTCACTACTCTGCACTCACTACTCTGCACTCACTACTCGGCACTCACTACTCGGCACTCACTACTCTGCACTCACTACTCTGCACTCACTACTCTGCACTCACTACTCTGCACTCACTACTCTGCACTCACTACTCTGCACTCACTACTCTGCACTCACTACTCTGCACTCACTACTCTGCACTCACTACTCTGCACTCACTACTCTGCACTCACTACTCTGCACTCACTACTCTGCACTCACTACTCTGCACTCACTACTCTGCACTCACTACTCTGCACTCTGCACTCACTACTCTGCACTCTGCACTCACTACTCTGCACTCTGCACTCACTACTCTGCACTCTGCACTCACTACTCTGCACTCTGCACTCACTACTCTGCACTCTGCACTCACTACTCTGCACTCTGCACTCACTACTCTGCACTCTGCACTCACTACTCTGCACTCACTACTCTGCACTCACTACTCTGCACCCACTACTCTGCACTCTGCACTCACTACTCTGCACTCACTACTTTGCACTCACTACTTTGCACTCACTACTCTGCACTCACTACTCTGCACTCACTACTCTGCACTCACTACTCTGCACTCACTACTCTGCACTCACTACTCTGCACTCACTACTCTGCACTCACTACTCTGCACTCACTACTCTGCACTCACTACTCTGCACTCTGCACTCACTACTCTGCACTCTGCACTCACTACTCTGCACTCTGCACTCACTACTCTGCACTCTGCACTCACTACTCTGCACTCTGCACTCACTACTCTGCACTCTGCACTCACTACTCTGCACTCTGCACTCACTACTCTGCACCCTGCACTCACTACTCTGCACTCACTACTCTGCACTCACTACTCTGCACTCACTACTCTGCACTCACTACTCTGCACTCACTACTCTGCACTCACTACTCTGCACTCACTACTCTGCACTCACTACTCTGCACTCACTACTTTGCACTCTGCACTCACTACTTTGCACTCTGCACTCTGCACTCACTACTCTGCACTCTGCACTCACTACTCTGCACTCTGCACTCACTACTCTGCACTCTGCACTCACTACTCTGCACTCTGCACTCACTACTCTGCACTCTGCACTCACTACTCTGCACTCTGCACTCACTACTCTGCGCTCACTACTCTGCACCCTGCACTCACTACTCTGCACTCACTACTCTGCACTCACTACTCTGCACTCACTACTCTGCACTCACTACTCTGCACTCACTACTTTGCACTCACTACTTTGCACTCTGCACTCACTACTCTGCACTCTGCACTCACTACTCTGCACTCTGCACTCACTACTCTGCACTCACTACTCTGCACTCTGCACTCACTACTCTGCACTCTGCACTCACTACTCTGCACTCTGCACTCACTACTCTGCACTCTGCACTCACTACTCTGCACTCTGCACTCACTACTCTGCACTCACTACTCTGCACTCTGCACTCACTACTCTGCACTCTGCACTCACTACTCTGCACTCACTACTCTGCACCCTGCACTCACTACTCTGCACTCACTACTCTGCACTCACTACTCTGCACTCACTACTCTGCACTCACTACTCTGCACTCACTACTCTGCACTCACTACTCTGCACTCACTACTCTGCACTCTGCACTCACTACTCTGCACTCTGCACTCACTACTCTGCACTCTGCACTCACTACTCTGCACTCACTACTCTGCACTCACTACTCTGCACTCACTACTCTGCACTCACTACTCTGCACCCTGCACTCACTACTCTGCACTCTGCACTCTGCACTCACTACTCTGCACCCTGCACTCACTACTCTGCACTCTGCACTCACTACTCTGCACTCACTACTCTGCACTCACTACTCTGCACTCACTACTCTGCACTCTGCACTCACTACTCTGCACTCACTACTCTGCACTCACTACTCTGCACTCACTACTTTGCACTCTGCACTCACTACTCTGCACCCACTACTCTGCACCCACTAATCTGCACTCTGCACTCACTACTCTGCACTCACTACTCTGCACTCACTACTCTGCACTCACTACTCTGCACTCACTACTCTGCACTCACTACTCTGCACTCTGCACTCACTACTCTGCACTCTGCACTCACTACTTTGCACTCTGCACTCACTACTTTGCACTCTGCACTCACTACTTTGCACTCTGCACTCACTACTTTGCACTCTGCACTCACTACTTTGCACTCTGCACTCACTACTTTGCACTCTGCACTCACTACTTTGCACTCTGCACTCACTACTTTGCACTCGGCACTCACTACTCTGCACTCTGCACTCACTACTCTGCACTCACTACTCTGCACTCACTACTCTGCACTCACTACTCTGCACTCACTACTCTGCACCCTGCACTCACTACTCTGCACTCACTACTCTGCACTCACTACTCTGCACTCACTACTCTGCACTCACTACTCTGCACTCACTACTCTGCACTCACTACTCTGCACTCACTACTCTGCACTCACTACTCTGCACTCACTACTCTGCACTCTCTGCACTCACTACTCTGCACTCACTACTCTGCACTCTGCACTCACTACTCTGCACTCTGCACTCACTACTCTGCACTCTCTGCACTCACTACTCTGCACTCTCTGCACTCACTACTCTGCACTCACTACTCTGCACTCACTACTCTGCACTCTGCACTCACTACTCTGCACTCTGCACTCACTACTCTGCACTCACTACTCTGCACTCACTACTCTGCACTCACTACTCTGCACTCACTACTCTGCACTCACTACTCTGCACTCACTACTCTGCATTCACTACTCTGCATTCACTACTCTGCATTCACTACTCTGCTCTGCACTCACTACTCTGCACTCACTACTCTGCACTCACTACTCTGCACTCACTACTCTGCACTCACTACTCTGCACTCACTACTCTGCACTCTGCACTCACTACTCTGCACTCTGCACTCACTACTCTGCACTCTGCACTCACTACTCTGCACTCACTACTCTGCACTCACTACTCTGCACTCACTACTTTGCACTCTGCACTCACTACTCTGCACTCTCTGCACTCACTACTCTGCACTCACTACTCTGCACTCACTACTCTGCACTCACTACTTTGCACTCACTACTCTGCACTCACTACTTTGCACTCTGCACTCACTACTCTGCACTCTCTGCACTCACTACTCTGCACTCACTACTCTGCACTCACTACTCTGCACTCACTAATCTGCACTCACTACTCTGCACTCACTACTCTGCACTCACTACTCTGCACTCACTACTCTGCACTCACTACTCTGCACTCACTACTCTGCACTCACTACTCTGCACTCACTACTCTGCACTCACTACTCTGCACTCACTACTCTGCACTCACTACTCTGCACTCACTACTCTGCACTCACTACTCTGCACTCACTACTCTGCACTCACTACTCTGCACTCACTACTCTGCACTCACTACTCTGCACTCACTACTCTGCACTCACTACTCTGCACTCACTACTCTGCACCCACTACTCTGCACTCACTACTCTGCACTCACTACTCTGCACTCTGCACTCACTACTCTGCACTCACTACTCTGCACTCACTCACTACTCTGCACTCACTACTCTGCACTCACTACTCTGCACTCACTACTCTGCACTCACTACTCTGCACTCACTACTCTGCACTCACTACTCTGCACTCACTACTCTGCACTCACTACTCTGCACTCACTACTCTGCACTCTGCACTCACTACTCTGCACTCACTACTCTGCACTCACTACACTGCACTCACTACACTGCACTCACTACTCTGCACTCACTACTCTGCACTCACTACTCTGCACTCACTACTCTGCACTCACTACTTTGCACTCTGCACTCACTACTTTGCACTCTGCACTCACTACTTTGCACTCTGCACTCACTACTCTGCACTCACTACTCTGCACTCACTACTCTGCACTCACTACTCTGCACTCACTACTCTGCACTCACTACTCTGCACTCACTACTCTGCACTCACTACTCTGCACTCACTACTCTGCACTCACTACTCTGCACTCACTACTCTGCACTCTGCACTCACTACTCTGCACTCTGCACTCACTACTCTGCACTCTGCACTCACTAATCTGCATCCATTTCTGTAGATAAACATCCATTTCCCTACTAGTAATACTCCAAAAGCAAGCCACCCTCAGAAACCCTTTGTTCTTGTTTTTCCTGTGGGCCCAAATTTGCACTCTGCACTCACTACTTTGCACTCTGCACTCACTACTCTGCACTCACTACTCTGCACTCACTACTCTGCACTCACTACTCTGCACTCACTACTCTGCACTCACTACTCTGCACTCACTACTCTGCACTCACTACTCTGCACTCACTACTCTGCACTCACTACTCTGCACTCACTACTCTGCACTCACTACTCTGCACTCACTACTCTGCACTCACTACTCTGCACTCACTACTCTGCACTCACTACTCTGCACTCACTACTCTGCACTCTGCACTCACTACTCTGCACTCTGCACTCTACTCTGCACTCTGCACTCACTACTCTGCACTCACTACTCTGCACTCACTACTCTGCACTCACTACTCTGCACTCACTACTCTGCACTCACTACTCTGCACTCTGCACTCACTACTCTGCACTCTGCACTCACTACTCTGCACTCACTACTCTGCACTCACTACTCTGCATTCACTACTCTGCACTCACTACTCTGCACTCACTACTCTGCACTCTGCACTCACTACTCTGCACTCTGCACTCACTACTCTGCACTCTGCACTCTCTACTCTGCACTCTCTACTCTGCACTCTCTACTCTGCACTCTCTACTCTGCACTCTCTACTCTGCACTCTCTACTCTGCACTCTCTACTCTGCACTCACTACTCTGCACTCACTACTCTGCACTCACTACTCTGCACTCACTACTCTGCACTCACTACTCTGCACTCACTACTCTGCACTCACTACTCTGCACTCACTACTCTGCACTCACTATTCTGCACTCTGCACTCACTATTCTGCACTCTGCACTCACTATTCTGCACTCTGCACTCACTACTCTGCACTCACTACTCTGCACTCACTACTCTGCACTCACTACTCTGCACTCACTATTCTGCACTCTGCACTCACTATTCTGCACTCTGCACTCACTACTCTGCACTCACTGCTCTGCACCCTGCAATCACTACTCTGCACTCACTACTCTGCACTCACTACTCTGCACTCACTACTCTGAACTCACTACTCTGAACTCACTACTCTGAACTCACTACTCTGCACTCACTACTCTGCACTCACTACTTTGCACTCACTACTTTGCACTCACTACTTTGCACTCTGCACTCTGCACTCTGCACTCACTACTCTGCACTCTGCACTCACTACTCTGCACTCTGCACTCACTACTCTGCACTCTGCACTCACTACTCTGCACTCTGCACTCACTACTCTGCACTCTGCACTCACTACTCTGCACTCTGCACTCACTACTCTGCACTCTGCACTCTGCACTCACTACTCTGCACTCTGCACTCTGCACTCACTACTCCGCACTCTGCACTCACTACTCTGCACTCACTACTCTGCACTCTGCACTCACTACTCTGCACTCACTACTCTGCACTCTGCACTCACTACTCTGCACTCACTACTCTGCACTCACTACTTTGCACTCACTACTTTGCACTCACTACTTTGCACTCTGCACTCTGCACTCTGCACTCACTACTCTGCACTCTGCACTCTGCACTCACTACTCTGCACTCTGCACTCTGCACTCACTACTCTGCACTCTGCACTCACTACTCTGCACTCTGCACTCACTACTCTGCACTCTGCACTCACTACTCACTACTCTGCACTCACTACTCTGCACTCTGCACTCTGCACTCACTACTCCGCACTCTGCACTCACTACTCCGCACTCTGCACTCACTACTCCGCACTCTGCACTCACTACTCTGCACTCACTACTCTGCACTCACTACTCTGCACTCACTACTCTGCACTCACTACTCTGCACTCACTACTCTGCACTCACTACTCTGCACTCACTACTCTGCACTCACTACTCTGCACTCTGCACTCACTACTCTGCACTCCGCACTCTGCACTCACTACTCCGCACTCTGCACTCACTACTCTGCACTCTGCACTCACTACTCTGCACTCACTACTCTGCACTCACTACTCTGCACTCACTACTCTGCACTCACTACTCTGCACTCACTACTCTGCACTCACTACTCTGCACTCACTACTCTGCACTCACTACTCTGCACTCACTACTCTGCACTCACTACTCTGCACTCACTACTCTGCACTTTGCACTCACTACTCTGCACTCACTACTCTGCACTCACTACTCTGCACTCACTACTCTGCACTCACTACTCTGCACTCACTACTCTGCACTCACTACTCTGCACTCACTACTCTGCACTCACTACTCTGCACTCACTACTCTGCACTCACTACTCTGCACTCACTACTCTGCACTCACTACTCGGCACTCACTACTCTGCACTCACTACTCTGCACTCACTACTCTGCACTCACTACTCTGCACTCACTACTCTGCACTCACTACTCTGCACTCACTACTCTGCACTCACTACTCTGCACTCACTACTCTGCACTCACTACTCTGCACTCACTACTCTGCACTCACTACTCTGCACTCACTACTCTGCACTCACTACTCTGCACTCACTACTCTGCACTCACTACTCTGCACTCACTACTCTGCACTCACTACTCTGCACTCACTACTCTGCACTCACTACTCTGCACTCTGCACTCACTACTCTGCACTCTGCACTCACTACTCTGCACTCTGCACTCACTACTCTGCACTCTGCACTCACTACTCTGCACTCTGCACTCACTACTCTGCACTCTGCACTCACTACTCTGCACTCTGCACTCACTACTCTGCACTCTGCACTCACTACTCTGCACTCTGCACTCACTACTCTGCACTCTGCACTCACTACTCTGCACTCTGCACTCACTACTCTGCACTCACTACTCTGCACCCACTACTCTGCACTCTGCACTCACTACTCTGCACTCACTACTTT
Source organism: Lissotriton vulgaris (assembly GCF_964263255.1). NCBI lineage: Eukaryota > Metazoa > Chordata > Amphibia > Caudata > Salamandridae > Lissotriton > Lissotriton vulgaris. The sequence continues at coordinate 792,314,491 of NC_141698.1, forward strand.
GCACTCACTACTTTGCACTCACTACTCTGCACTCACTACTCTGCACTCACTACTCTGCACTCACTACTCTGCACTCACTACTCTGCACTCACTACTCTGCACTCACTACTCTGCACTCACTACTCTGCACTCACTACTCTGCACTCACTACTCTGCACTCACTACTCTGCACTCTGCACTCACTACTCTGCACTCTGCACTCACTACTCTGCACTCTGCACTCACTACTCTGCACTCTGCACTCACTACTCTGCACTCTGCACTCACTACTCTGCACTCTGCACTCACTACTCTGCACTCACTACTCTGCACCCTGCACTCACTACTCTGCACTCACTACTCTGCACTCACTACTCTGCACTCACTACTCTGCACTCACTACTCTGCACTCACTACTCTGCACTCACTACTCTGCACTCACTACTTTGCACTCTGCACTCACTACTTTGCACTCACTACTCTGCACTCACTACTCTGCACTCACTACTTTGCACTCTGCACTCACTACTTTGCACTCTGCACTCTGCACTCACTACTCTGCACTCTGCACTCACTACTCTGCACTCTGCACTCACTACTCTGCGCTCACTACTCTGCACCCTGCACTCACTACTCTGCACTCACTACTCTGCACTCACTACTCTGCACTCACTTCTTTGCACTCACTACTTTGCACTCTGCACTCACTACTCTGCACTCTGCACTCACTACTCTGCACTCTGCACTCACTACTCTGCACTCTGCACTCACTACTCTGCACTCACTACTCTGCACTCTGCACTCACTACTCTGCACTCTGCACTCACTACTCTGCACTCTGCACTCACTACTCTGCACTCTGCACTCACTACTCTGCACTCACTACTCTGCACCCTGCACTCACTACTCTGCACTCACTACTCTGCACTCACTACTCTGCACTCACTACTCTGCACTCACTACTCTGCACTCACTACTCTGCACTCACTACTCTGCACTCTGCACTCACTACTCTGCACTCTGCACTCACTACTCTGCACTCTGCACTCACTACTCTGCACTCACTACTCTGCACTCTGCACTCACTACTCTGCACTCACTACTCTGCACCCTGCACTCACTACTCTGCACTCTGCACTCACTACTCTGCACTCACTACTCTGCACTCACTACTCTGCACTCTGCACTCACTACTCTGCACTCACTACTCTGCACTCACTACTCTGCACTCACTACTCTGCACTCACTACTCTGCACTCACTACTTTGCACTCTGCACTCACTACTCTGCACCCACTACTCTGCACCCACTACTCTGCACTCTGCACTCACTACTCTGCACTCACTACTCTGCACTCACTACTCTGCACTCACTACTCTGCACTCACTACTCTGCACTCACTACTCTGCACTCTGCACTCACTACTCTGCACTCTGCACTCACTACTTTGCACTCTGCACTCACTACTTTGCACTCTGCACTCACTACTTTGCACTCTGCACTCACTACTTTGCACTCTGCACTCACTACTTTGCACTCTGCATTCACTACTTTGCACTCTGCACTCACTACTTTGCACTCTGCACTCACTACTTTGCACTCGGCACTCACTACTCTGCACTCTGCACTCACTACTCTGCACTCACTACTCTGCACTCACTACTCTGCACTCACTACTCTGCACCCTGCACTCACTACTCTGCACTCACTACTCTGCACTCACTACTCTGCACTCACTACTCTGCACTCACTACTCTGCACTCACTACTCTGCACTCACTACTCTGCACTCACTACTCTGCACTCACTACTCTGCACTCACTACTCTGCACTCACTACTCTGCACTCACTACTCTGCACTCTGCACTCACTACTCTGCACTCTCTGCACTCACTACTCTGCACTCACTACTCTGCACTCTGCACTCACTACTCTGCACTCTGCACTCACTACTCTGCACTCTCTGCACTCACTACTCTGCACTCTCTGCACTCACTACTCTGCACTCACTACTCTGCACTCACTACTCTGCACTCTGCACTCACTACTCTGCACTCTGCACTCACTACTCTGCACTCACTACTCTGCACTCACTACTCTGCACTCACTACTCTGCACTCACTACTCTGCACTCACTACTCTGCATTCACTACTCTGCATTCACTACTCTGCATTCACTACTCTGCACTCACTACTCTGCACTCACTACTCTGCACTCACTACTCTGCACTCACTACTCTGCACTCTGCACTCACTACTCTGCACTCTGCACTCACTACTCTGCACTCTGCACTCACTACTCTGCACTCTGCACTCACTACTCTGCACTCTGCACTCACTACTCTGCACTCACTACTCTGCACTCACTACTCTGCACTCACTACTTTGCACTCTGCACTCACTACTCTGCACTCTCTGCACTCACTACTCTGCACTCACTACTCTGCACTCACTACTCTGCACTCACTACTCTGCACTCACTACTCTGCACTCACTACTTTGCACTCACTACTCTGCACTCACTACTTTGCACTCTGCACTCACTACTCTGCACTCTCTGCACTCACTACTCTGCACTCACTACTCTGCACTCACTAATCTGCACTCACTACTCTGCACTCACTACTCTGCACTCACTACTCTGCACTCACTACTCTGCACTCACTACTCTGCACTCACTACTCTGCACTCACTACTCTGCACTCACTACTCTGCACTCACTACTCTGCACTCACTACTCTGCACTCACTACTCTGCACTCACTACTCTGCACTCACTACTCTGCACTCACTACTCTGCACTCACTACTCTGCACTCACTACTCTGCACTCTGCACTCACTACTCTGCACTCACTACTCTGCACTCACTACTCTGCACCCACTACTCTGCACTCACTACTCTGCACTCACTACTCTGCACTCTGCACTCACTACTCTGCACTCACTACTCTGCACTCTGCACTCACTACTCTGCACTCACTACTCTGCACTCACTACTCTGCACTCACTACTCTGCACTCACTACTCTGCACTCACTACTCTGCACTCACTACTCTGCACTCACTACTCTGCACTCACTACTCTGCACTCACTACTCTGCACTCACTACTCTGCACTCTGCACTCACTACTCTGCACTCACTACACTGCACTCACTACACTGCACTCACTACTCTGCACTCACTACTCTGCACTCACTACTCTGCACTCACTACTTTGCACTCTGCACTCACTACTTTGCACTCTGCACTCACTACTTTGCACTCTGCACTCACTACTCTGCACTCACTACTCTGCACTCACTACTCTGCACTCACTACTCTGCACTCACTACTCTGCACTCACTACTCTGCACTCACTACTCTGCACTCACTACTCTGCACTCACTACTCTGCACTCACTACTCTGCACTCACTACTCTGCACTCTGCACTCACTACTCTGCACTCTGCACTCACTAATCTGCATCCATTTCTGTAGATAAACATCCATTTCCCTACTAGTAATACTCCAAAAGCAAGCCACCCTCAGAAACCCTTTGTTCTTGTTTTTCCTGTGGGCCCAAATTTGCACTCTGCACTCACTACTTTGCACTCTGCACTCACTACTCTGCACTCACTACTCTGCACTCACTACTCTGCACTCACTACTCTGCACTCACTACTCTGCACTCACTACTCTGCACTCACTACTCTGCACTCACTACTCTGCACTCACTACTCTGCACTCACTACTCTGCACTCACTACTCTGCACTCACTACTCTGCACTCACTACTCTGCACTCACTACTCTGCACTCACTACTCTGCACTCACTACTCTGCACTCACTACTCTGCACTCACTACTCTGCACTCACTACTCTGCACTCACTACTCTGCACTCTGCACTCACTACTCTGCACTCTGCACTCACTACTCTGCACTCACTACTCTGCACTCACTACTCTGCACTCACTACTCTGCACTCACTACTCTGCACTCACTACTCTGCACTCACTACTCTGCACTCACTACTCTGCACTCACTACTCTGCACTCTGCACTCACTACTCTACACTCACTACTCTGCACTCACTACTCTGCACTCACTACTCTGCACTCTGCACTCACTACTCTGCATCCATTTCTGTAGATAAACATCCATTTCCCTACTAGTAATACTCCAAAAGCAAGCCACCCTCAGAAACCCTTTGTTCTTGTTTTTCCTGTGGGCCCAAATTTGCACTCTGCACTCACTACTTTGCACTCTGCACTCACTACTCTGCACTCACTACTCTGCACTCACTACTCTGCACTCACTACTCTGCACTCACTACTCTGCACTCACTACTCTGCACTCACTACTCTGCACTCACTACTCTGCACTCTGCACTCACTACTCTGCACTCTCTACTCTGCACTCTCTACTCTGCACTCACTACTCTGCACCCACTACTCTGCACTCTGCACTCCCTACTCTGCACTCCCTACTCTGCACTCACTACTCTGCACTCACTACTTTGCACTCACTACTTTGCACTCACTACTTTGCACTCACTACTTTGCACTCTGCACTCTGCACTCACTACTCTGCACTCACTACTCTGCACTCACTACTCTGCACTCACTACTCTGCACTCACTACTCTGCACTCACTACTCTGCACTCACTACTCTGCACTCACTACTCTGCACTCACTACTCTGCACTCTGCACTCACTACTCTGCACTCACTACTCTGCACTCACTACTCTGCACTCACTACTCTGCACTCACTACTCTGCACTCACTACTCTGCACTCACTACTCTGCACTCACTACTCTGCACTCTGCACTCACTACTCTGCACTCTGCACTCACTACTCTGCACTCTGCACTCACTACTCTGCACTCACTACTCTGCACTCACTACTCTGCACTCACTACTCTGCACTCACTACTCTGCACTCTGCACTCACTACTCTGCACTCACTACTCTGCACTCACTACTCTGCACTCACTACTCTGCACTCACTACTCTGCACTCACTACTCTGCACTCACTACTCTGCACTCACTACTCTGCACTCACTACTCTGCACTCACTACTTTGCACTCACTACTCTGCACTCACTACTCTGCACTCACTACTTTGCACTCTGCACTCACTACTTTGCACTCTGCACTCACAACTCTGCGCTCACAACTCTGCGCTCACAACTCTGCGCTCACAACTCTGCGCTCACAACTCTGCGCTCACAACTCTGCGCTCACAACTCTGCGCTCACAACTCTGCGCTCACAACTCTGCGCTCACAACTCTGCGCTCACAACTCTGCGCTCACAACTCTGCGCTCACAACTCTGCGCTCACAACTCTGCGCTCACAACTCTGCGCTCACAACTCTGCATTCTGCACTCACTACTCTGCACTCTGCACTCACTACTCTGCACTCTGCACTCACTACTCTGCACTCTGCACTCACTACTTTGCACTCACTACTCTGCACTCACTACTTTGCACTCACTACTTTGCACTCACTACTCTTCACTCACTACTCACTACTCTTCACTTTGCACTCACTACTTTGCATTCACTACTCTGCACTCACTACTCTGCACTCACTACTCTGCACTCACTACTCTGCACTCACTACTCTGCACTCTGCACTCACTACTCTGCACTCTGCACTCACTACTCTGCACTCACTACTCTGCACTCACTACTCTGCACTCACTACTCTGCACTCACTACTCTGCACTCACTACTCTGCACTCACTACTCTGCACTCACTACTCTGCACTCACTACTCTGCACTCACTACTCTGCACTCACTACTCTGCACTCACTACTCTGCACTCACTACTCTGCACTCTGCACTCACTACTCTACACTCACTACTCTGCACTCACTACTCTGCACTCACTACTCTGCACTCTGCACTCACTACTCCACAGGGATCTATCCTAAGCCCTCTCCTCTTTAATATATATCTCATTCCCCTCCTGAATCTGATAGAATCATTCGGCATACCTGTCACCTCGTATGCCGATGACACACAACTCATTGTACCCCTGGACAAACTATCCACCAAAGCTGAACTCAACCTGAAACTCTGCTTGACCGAAGTATTCTCCTGGATGACAAATAACCACTTGAAATGTAATTCAAGTAAAACGGAGATCCTCCCTATTGGCACCAATAATACCTTCTGTCCAGCACTTTGGTGGCCTGATGACTCTGCTGCTCCCCCCCAGACAGTGTCATCAGCTAGGAACCTTGGTGTAATCTTCGACTCCGAACTTTCCTTCGATCAGCATGCCAGAACCGTCGCTGGCAAATGCTTTGGAACCATTAGATCCTTGAGGAAATTCTTTGACTTTCTTCCCATCGATGCCAGAAAGACGGTGGCAGTCGCACTTATTATCTCGCGACTGGATTATTGCAACGGCTTGCTCGCAGGAGCTAAGAAGAGCACCATCCTTAAACTGCAGAGCGTACTTCACACAGCCGCCCGTCTAGTCCTAGGTCTCCCCCGCAGGTCCTCTATTTCTGCAGCTCTCCGTTCGCTTCACTGGCTCCCTCTCCACAAAAGGATCCTTTTCAAAATCCTGATCCTGGCTTTTCGTGCCTACAATGAGACAGGCCCCAAATACCTTACAAAACGTTTTCCCCACTACTTGCCCAGCCGTCACCTTCGTTCAAGTGATGACAATCTTATCATTCCTCCTAAATACAACCTGAAAACGAAAGGTGCAAAAACCGTTAGTTTCCTTGCTACCAAAGCTTGGAACAAACTCCCCAAAACCCTCAGACATCAAACCCAGGAAAAACCCTTTAGAAAGCTCCTGAAAACATGGATTTTCAAACTCTCGGATGAACATTCTAAGGCTTCCATCTAATTCCCTTCCATCTAAACTCCTCCTGGACCAGCTTTCTCTCACCCACTAGCGCCAAGATGCTCCCTCCGGAGCGAACGCCGCGCTCTACAAATACCCCACAAAATATCTACAAATACCCCACAAATACTCTGCACTCACTACTCACTACTCTTCACTTTGCACTCACTACTTTGCACTCACTACTCTGCACTCACTACTCACTACTCTTCACTTTGCACTCACTACTTTGCACTCACTACTCTGCACTCACTACTCACTACTCTTCACTTTGCACTCACTACTTTGCACTCACTACTCTGCACTCACTACTCTGCACTCACTACTCTGCACTCACTACTCTGCACTCACTACTCTGCACTCACTACTCTGCACTCACTACTCTGCACTCACTACTCTGCACTCACTACTCTGCACTCACTACTCTGCACTCACTACTCTGCACTCACTACTCTGCACTCACTACTCTGCACTCACTACTCTGCACTCACTACTCTGCACTCTGCACTCACTACTCTGCACTCTGCACTCACTACTCTGCACTCTGCACTCACTACTCTGCACTCTGCACTCACTACTCTGCACTCTGCACTCACTACTCTGCACTCTGCACTCACTACTCTGCACTCTGCACTCACTACTCTGCACTCTGCACTCACTACTCTGCACTCACTACACTCTGCACTCACTACTCTGCACTCTGCACTCACTACTCTGCACTCTGCACTCACTACTCTGCACTCTGCACTCACTACTCTGCACTCTGCACTCACTACTCTGCACTCTGCACTCACTACTCTGCACTCTGCACTCACTACTCTGCACTCTGCACTCTGCACTCACTACTCTGCACTCACTACTCTGCACTCTGCACTCACTACTCTGCACTCTGCACTCACTACTCTGCACTCACTACTCTGCACTCTGCACTCACTACTCTGCACTCACTACTCTGCACTCTGCACTCACTACTCTGCATTCACTACTCTGCATTCACTACTCTGCATTCACTACTCTGCACTCACTACTCTGCACTCACTACTCTGCACTCTGCACTCACTACTCTGCACTCTGCACTCACTACTCTGCACTCACTACTCTGCACCCTGCACTCTCTACTCTGCACTCTCTACTCTGCACTCTCTACTCTGCACTCTCTACTCTGCACTCTACTCTGCACTCTGCACTCTGCACTCACTACTCTGCACTCTGCACTCACTACTCTGCACTCTGCACTCACTACTCTGCACTCTGCACTCACTACTCTGCACTCACTACTCTGCACTCTGCACTCACTACTCTGCACTCACTACTCTGCACTCTGCATTCACTACTCTGCATTCACTACTCTGCATTCACTACTCTGCATTCACTACTCTGCATTCACTACTCTGCATTCACTACTCTGCATTCACTACTCTGCACTCACTACTCTGCACTCACTACTCTGCACTCTGCACTCACTACTCTGCACTCTGCACTCACTACTCTGCACTCTGCACTCACTACTCTGCACTCTGCACTCACTACTCTGCACTCTGCACTCACTACTCTGCACTCTCTACTCTGCACTCACTACTCTGCACTCACTACTCTGCACTCACTACTCTGCACTCACTACTCTGCACTCACTACTCTGCATTCACTACTCTGCACTCACTACTCTGCACTCACTACTCTGCACTCTGCACTCACTACTCTGCACTCTGCACTCACTACTCTGCACTCTGCACTCTCTACTCTGCACTCTCTACTCTGCACTCTCTACTCTGCACTCTCTACTCTGCACTCTCTACTCTGCACTCTCTACTCTGCACTCTCTACTCTGCACTCTGCACTCTGCACTCACTACTCTGCACTCACTACTCTGCACTCACTACTCTGCACTCACTACTCTGCACTCACTACTCTGCACTCACTACTCTGCACTCACTACTCTGCACTCACTACTCTGCACTCACTACTCTGCACTCACTACTCTGCACTCACTACTCTGCACTCACTACTCTGCACTCACTACTCTGCACTCACTACTCTGCACTCACTACTCTGCACTCACTACTCTGCACTCTGCACTCACTACTCTGCACTCTGCACTCTCTACTCTGCACTCTGCACTCTCTACTCTGCACTCTCTACTCTGCACTCTCTACTCTGCACTCTCTACTCTGCACTCTCTACTCTGCACTCTCTACTCTGCACTCTCTACTCTGCACTCTCTACTCTGCACTCTGCACTCTGCACTCACTACTCTGCACTCTGCACTCACTACTCTGCACTCTGCACTCACTACTCTGCACTCTGCACTCACTACTCTGCACTCTGCACTCACTACTCTGCACTCTGCACTCACTACTCTGCACTCACTACTCTGCACTCTGCACTCACTACTCTGCACTCTGCACTCACTACTCTGCACTCTGCACTCACTACTCTGCACTCACTACTCTGCACTCTGCACTCACTACTCTGCACTCTGCACTCACTACTCTGCACTCTGCACTCACTACTCTGCACTCACTACTCTGCATTCACTACTCTGCACTCACTACTCTGCACTCACTACTCTGCACTCACTACTCTGCACTCACTACTCTGCACTCTGCACTCACTACTCTGCACTCACTACTCTGCACTCACTACTCTGCACTCTGCACTCACTACTCTGCACTCTGCACTCACTACTCTGCACTCTGCACTCTCTACTCTGCACTCTCTACTCTGCACTCACTACTCTGCACTCACTACTCTGCACTCACTACTCTGCACTCACTACTCTGCACTCACTACTCTGCACTCACTACTCTGCACTCACTACTCTGCACTCACTACTCTGCACTCACTACTCTGCACTCACTACTCTGCACTCACTACTCTGCACTCACTACTCTGCACTCACTATTCTGCACTCTGCACTCACTATTCTGCACTCTGCACTCACTATTCTGCACTCACTATTCTGCACTCACTACTCTGCACTCACTACTCTGCACTCACTACTCTGCACTCACTACTCTGCACTCACTACTCTGCACTCACTATTCTGCACTCTGCACTCACTATTCTGCACTCTGCACTCACTATTCTGCACTCTGCACTCACTACTCTGCACTCACTGCTCTGCACCCTGCAATCACTACTCTGCACTCACTACTCTGCACTCACTACTCTGCACTCACTACTCTGCACTCACTACTCTGCACTCACTACTCTGAACTCACTACTCTGCACTCACTACTTTGCACTCACTACTTTGCACTCACTACTTTGCACTCACTACTTTGCACTCACTACTTTGCACTCTGCACTCTGCACTCTGCACTCACTACTCTGCACTCTGCACTCTGCACTCTGCACTCACTACTCTGCACTCTGCACTCTGCACTCACTACTCTGCACTCTGCACTCACTACTCTGCACTCTGCACTCACTACTCTGCACTCTGCACTCACTACTCTGCACTCTGCACTCACTACTCTGCACTCTGCACTCACTACTCTGCACTCTGCACTCTGCACTCACTACTCTGCACTCTGCACTCTGCACTCACTACTCCGCACTCTGCACTCACTACTCTGCACTCACTACTCTGCACTCTGCACTCACTACTCTGCACTCACTACTCTGCACTCACTACTCTGCACTCACTACTCTGCACTCTGCACTCTGCACTCTGCACTCACTACTCCGCACTCTGCAATCACTACTCTGCACTCACTACTCTGCACTCTGCACTCACTACTCTGCACTCACTACTCTGCACTCACTACTTTGCACTCACTACTTTGCACTCACTACTTTGCACTCTGCACTCTGCACTCTGCACTCACTACTCTGCACTCTGCACTCTGCACTCACTACTCTGCACTCTGCACTCTGCACTCACTACTCTGCACTCTGCACTCTGCACTCACTACTCTGCACTCTGCACTCACTACTCTGCACTCTGCACTCACTACTCTGCACTCACTACTCTGCACTCTGCACTCTGCACTCACTACTCTGCACTCTGCACTCACTACTCCGCACTCTGCACTCACTACTCTGCACTCACTACTCTGCACTCACTACTCTGCACTCACTACTCTGCACTCTGCACTCACTACTCTGCACTCCGCACTCTGCACTCACTACTCCGCACTCTGCACTCACTACTCTGCACTCTGCACTCACTACTCTGCACTCACTACTCTGCACTCACTACTCTGCACTCACTACTCTGCACTCACTACTCTGCACTCACTACTCTGCACTCACTACTCTGCACTCACTACTCTGCACTCACTACTCTGCACTCACTACTCTGCACTCACTACTCTGCACTCACTACTCTGCACTCACTACTCTGCACTCACTACTCTGCACTCACTACTCTGCACTCACTACTCTGCACTCACTACTCTGCACTCACTACTCTGCACTTTGCACTCACTACTCTGCACTCACTACTCTGCACTCACTACTCTGCACTCACTACTCTGCACTCACTACTCTGCACTCACTACTCTGCACTCACTACTCTGCACTCACTACTCTGCACTCACTACTCTGCACTCACTACTCTGCACTCACTACTCTGCACTCACTACTCTGCACTCTGCACTCACTACTCTGCACTCACTACTCTGCACTCTGCACTCACTACTCTGCACTCTGCACTCACTACTCTGCACTCTGCACTCACTACTCTGCACTCACTACTCTGCACCCACTACTCTGCACTCTGCACTCACTACTCTGCACTCACTACTTTGCACTCACTACTTTGCACTCACTACTTTGCACTCACTACTTTGCACTCACTACTTTGCACTCACTACTTTGCACTCACTACTTTGCACTCACTACTTTGCACTCACTACTTTGCACTCACTACTCTGCACTCACTACTCTGCACTCACTACTCTGCACTCACTACTCTGCACTCACTACTCTGCACTCACTACTCTGCACTCACTACTCTGCACTCACTACTCTGCACTCACTACTCTGCACTCCCTACTCTGCACTCACTACTCTGCACTCTGCACTCACTACTTTGCACTCTGCACTCACTACTTTGCACTCTGCACTCACTACTCTGCACTCTGCACTCACTACTCTGCACTCTGCACTCACTACTCTGCACTCTGCACTCACTACTCTGCACTCTGCACTCACTACTCTGCACTCTGCACTCACTACTCTGCACTCTGCACTCACTACTCTGCACTCTGCACTCACTACTCTGCACTCACTACTCTGCACTCACTACTCTGCACTCACTACTCTGCACTCACTACTCTGCACTCACTACTCTGCACTCACTACTCTGCACTCACTACTCTGCACTCTGCACTCACTACTCTGCACTCTGCACTCACTACTCTGCACTCTGCACTCACTACTCTGCACTCTGCACTCACTACTCTGCACTCTGCACTCACTACTCTGCACTCTGCACTCACTACTCTGCACTCTGCACTCACTACTCTGCACTCTGCACTCACTACTCTGCACTCTGCACTCTGCACTCACTACTCTGCACTCTGCACTCTGCACTCACTACTCCGCACTCTGCACTCACTACTCTGCACTCACTACTCTGCACTCTGCACTCACTACTCTGCACTCACTACTCTGCACTCACTACTCTGCACTCACTACTCTGCACTCACTACTCTGCACTCACTACTCTGCACTCACTACTCTGCACTCACTACTCTGCACTCACTACTCTGCACTCCCTACTCTGCACTCACTACTCTGCACTCTGCACTCACTACTTTGCACTCTGCACTCACTACTTTGCACTCTGCACTCACTACTCTGCACTCTGCACTCACTACTCTGCACTCTGCACTCACTACTCTGCACTCTGCACTCACTACTCTGCACTCTGCACTCACTACTCTGCACTCTGCACTCACTACTCTGCACTCTGCACTCACTACTCTGCACTCTGCACTCACTACTCTGCACTCACTACTCTGCACTCACTACTCTGCACTCACTACTCTGCACTCACTACTCTGCACTCACTACTCTGCACTCACTACTCTGCACTCACTACTCTGCACTCTGCACTCACTACTCTGCACTCTGCACTCACTACTCTGCACTCTGCACTCACTACTCTGCACTCTGCACTCACTACTCTGCACTCTGCACTCACTACTCTGCACTCTGCACTCACTACTCTGCACTCTGCACTCACTACTCTGCACTCTGCACTCACTACTCTGCGCTCACTACTCTGCACCCTGCACTCACTACTCTGCACTCACTACTCTGCACTCACTACTCTGCACTCACTACTCTGCACTCACTACTTTGCACTCACTACTTTGCACTCTGCACTCACTACTTTGCACTCTGCACTCACTACTCTGCACTCTGCACTCACTACTCTGCACTCTGCACTCACTACTCTGCACTCACTACTCTGCATGCACTCACTACTCTGCACTCTGCACTCACTACTCTGCACTCTGCACTCACTACTCTGCACTCTGCACTCACTACTCTGCACTCTGCACTCACTACTCTGCACTCTGCACTCACTACTCTGCACTCACTACTCTGCACCCTGCACTCACTACTCTGCACTCACTACTCTGCACTCACTACTCTGCACTCACTACTCTGCACTCACTACTCTGCACTCACTACTCTGCACTCTGCACTCACTACTCTGCACTCTGCACTCACTACTCTGCACTCTGCACTCACTACTCTGCACTCTGCACTCACTACTCTGCACTCTGCACTCACTACTCTGCACTCTGCACTCACTACTCTGCACTCACTACTCTGCACTCTGCACTCACTACTCTGCACTCACTACTCTGCACTCTGCACTCACTACTCTGCACTCACTACTCTGCACCCTGCACTCACTACTCTGCACTCTGCACTCACTACTCTGCACTCACTACTCTGCACTCACTACTCTGCACTCACTACTCTGCACTCTGCACTCACTACTCTGCACTCACTACTCTGCACTCACTACTCTGCACTCACTACTTTGCACTCTGCACTCACTACTCTGCACCCACTACTCTGCACCCACTACTCTGCACTCTGCACTCACTACTCTGCACTCACTACTCTGCACTCACTACTCTGCACTCACTACTCTGCACTCACTATTCTGCACTCACTACTCTGCACTCACTACTCTGCACTCTGCACTCACTACTCTGCACTCTGCACTCACTACTCTGCACTCTGCACTCACTACTTTGCACTCTGCACTCACTACTTTGCACTCTGCACTCACTACTTTGCACTCTGCACTCACTACTTTGCACTCTGCATTCACTACTTTGCACTCTGCACTCACTACTTTGCACTCTGCACTCACTACTTTGCACTCGGCACTCACTACTCTGCACTCTGCACTCACTACTCTGCACTCACTACTCTGCACTCACTACTCTGCACTCACTACTCTGCACCCTGCACTCACTACTCTGCACTCACTACTCTGCACTCACTACTCTGCACTCACTACTCTGCACTCACTACTCTGCACTCACTACTCTGCACTCACTACTCTGCACTCACTACTCTGCACTCACTACTCTGCACTCTGCACTCACTACTCTGCACTCTCTGCACTCACTACTCTGCACTCACTACTCTGCACTCTGCACTCACTACTCTGCACTCTGCACTCACTACTCTGCACTCTGCACTCACTACTCTGCACTCTCTGCACTCACTACTCTGCACTCTGCACTCACTACTCTGCACTCTCTGCACTCACTACTCTGCACTCACTACTCTGCATTCACTACTCTGCACTCACTACTCTGCACTCTGCACTCACTACTCTGCACTCACTACTCTGCACTCACTACTCTGCACTCACTACTCTGCATTCACTACTCTGCATTCACTACTCTGCACTCACTACTCTGCACTCACTACTCTGCACTCACTACTCTGCACTCACTACTCTGCACTCACTACTCTGCACTCACTACTCTGCACTCACTACTCTGCACTCACTACTCTGCACTCTGCACTCACTACTCTGCACTCTGCACTCACTACTCTGCACTCTGCACTCACTACTCTGCACTCACTACTCTGCACTCACTACTCTGCACTCACTACTTTGCACTCACTACTCTGCACTCACTACTTTGCACTCTGCACTCACTACTCTGCACTCTGCACTCACTACTCTGCACTCTCTGCACTCACTACTCTGCACTCACTACTCTGCACTCACTACTCTGCACTCACTACTCTGCACTCACTACTCTGCACTCACTACTCTGCACTCACTACTCTGCACTCACTACTCTGCACTCACTACTCTGCACTCACTACTCTGCACTCACTACTCTGCACTCACTACTCTGCACTCACTACTCTGCACTCACTACTCTGCACTCACTACTCTGCACTCACTACTCTGCACTCACTACTCTGCACTCTGCACTCACTACTCTGCACTCTGCACTCACTACTCTGCACTCACTACTCTGCACTCACTACTCTGCACTCACTACTCTGCACTCACTACTCTGCACTCACTACTCTGCACTCACTACTCTGCACTCACTACTCTGCACTCACTACTCTGCACTCACTACTCTGCACTCACTACTCTGCACTCACTACTCTGCACTCTGCACTCACTACTCTGCACTCACTACTCTGCACTCACTACTCTGCACTCACTACTCTGCACTCACTACTCTGCACTCACTACTCTGCACTCACTACTCTGCACTCACTACTCTGCACTCACTACTCTGCACTCACTACTTTGCACTCTGCACTCACTACTTTGCACTCTGCACTCACTACTTTGCACTCTGCACTCACTACTTTGCACTCTGCACTCACTACTCTGCACTCACTACTCTGCACTCACTACTCTGCACTCACTACTCTGCACTCACTACTCTGCACTCACTACTCTGCACTCACTACTCTGCACTCACTACTCTGCACTCACTACTCTGCACTCTGCACTCACTACTCTGCACTCTGCACTCACTAATCTGCATCCATTTCTGTAGATAAACATCCATTTCCCTACTAGTAATACTCCAAAAGCAAGCCACCCTCAGAAACCCTTTGTTCTTGTTTTTCCTGTGGGCCCAAATTTGCACTCTGCACTCACTACTTTGCACTCTGCACTCACTACTCTGCACTCACTACTCTGCACTCACTACTCTGCACTCACTACTCTGCACTCACTACTCTGCACTCACTACTCTGCACTCACTACTCTGCACTCACTACTCTGCACTCACTACTCTGCACTCACTACTCTGCACTCACTACTCTGCACTCACTACTCTGCACTCACTACTCTGCACTCACTACTCTGCACTCACTACTCTGCACTCACTACTCTGCACTCACTACTCTGCACTCACTACTCTGCACTCACTACTCTGCACTCACTACTCTGCACTCACTACTCTGCACTCACTACTCTGCACTCACTACTCTGCACTCACTACTCTGCACTCACTACTCTGCACTCACTACTCTGCACTCTGCACTCTGCACTCACTACTCTACACTCACTACTCTGCACTCACTACTCTGCACTCTGCACACACTACTCTGCATCCATTTCTGTAGATAAACATCCATTTCCCTACTAGTAATACTCCAAAAGCAAGCCACCCTCAGAAACCCTTTGTTCTTGTTTTTCCTGTGGGCCCAAATTTGCACTCTGCACTCACTACTTTGCACTCTGCACTCACTACTCTGCACTCTGCACTCACTACTCTGCACTCACTACTCTGCACTCACTACTCTGCACTCACTACTCTGCACTCACTACTCTGCACTCACTACTCTGCACTCTGCACTCACTACTCTGCACTCTCTACTCTGCACTCACTACTCTGCACCCACTACTCTGCACTCTGCACTCACTACTCTGCACTCCCTACTCTGCACTCACTACTCTGCACTCACTACTTTGCACTCACTACTTTGCACTCACTACTTTGCACTCTGCACTCTGCACTCACTACTCTGCACTCACTACTCTGCACTCACTACTCTGCACTCACTACTCTGCACTCACTACTCTGCACTCACTACTTTGCACTCACTACTTTGCACTCACTACTCTGCACTCACTACTCTGCACTCACTACTCTGCACTCACTACTCTGCACTCACTACTCTGCACTCACTACTTTGCACTCTGCACTCACTACTCTGCACTCACTACTCTGCACTCACTACTCTGCACTCACTACTCTGCACTCACTACTCTGCACTCACTACTCTGCACTCTGCACTCACTACTCTGCACTCTGCACTCACTACTCTGCATTCATTTCTGTAGATAAACATCCATTTCCCTACTAGTAATACTCCAAAAGCAAGCCACCCTCAGAAACCCTTTGTTCTTGTTTTTCCTGTGGGCCCAAATTTGCACTCTGCACTCACTACTCTGCACTCTGCACTCACTACTCTGCACTCTGCACTCACTACTCTGCACTCACTACTCTGCACTCACTACTCTGCACTCTGCACTCACTACTCTGCACTCTGCACTCACTACTCTGCACTCACTACTCTGCACTCACTACTCTGCACTCACTACTCTGCACTCACTACTCTGCACTCACTACTCTGCACTCACTACTCTGCACTCTGCACTCACTACTCTGCACTCTGCACTCACTACTCTGCACTCACTACTCTGCACTCTGCACTCACTACTCTGCACTCACTACTCTGCACTCTGCACTCACTACTCTGCACTCTGCACTCACTACTCTGCACTCTGCACTCACTACTCTGCACTCTGCACTCACTACTCTGCACTCTGCACTCACTACTCTGCACTCTGCACTCACTACTCTGCACTCTGCACTCACTACTCTGCACTCACTACTCTGCACTCACTACTCTGCACTCACTACTCTGCACTCACTACTCTGCACTCACTACTCTGCACTCACTACTCTGCACTCACTACTCTGCACTCACTACTCTGCACTCACTACTCTGCACTCACTACTCTGCACTCACTACTCTGCACTCACTACTCTGCACTCACTACTCTGCACTCACTACTCTGCACTCACTACTCTGCACTCTGCACTCTGCACTCTGCACTCTGCACTCTGCACTCACTACTCTGCACTCTGCACTCACTACTCTGCACTCACTACTCTGCACTCTGCACTCACTACTCTGCACTCTGCACTCACTACTCTGCACTCTGCACTCACTACTCTGCACTCTGCACTCACTACTCTGCACTCTGCACTCACTACTCTGCACTCTGCACTCACTACTCTGCACTCACTACTCTGCACTCACTACTCTGCACTCACTACTCTGCACTCACTACTCTGCACTCACTACTCTGCACTCACTACTCTGCACTCACTACTCTGCACTCACTACTCTGCACTCACTACTCTGCACTCACTACTCTGCACTCACTACTCTGCACTCTGCACTCACTACTCTGCACTCTGCACTCACTACTCTGCACTCTGCACTCACTACTCTGCACTCTGCACTCACTACTCTGCACTCTGCACTCACTACTCTGCACTCTGCACTCACTACTCTGCACTCACTACTCTGCACTCACTACTCTGCACTCACTACTCTGCACTCACTACTCTGCACTCACTACTCTGCACTCTGCACTCACTACTCTGCACTCTGCACTCTGCACTCACTACTCTGCACTCACTACTCTGCACTCACTACTCTGCACTCACTACTCTGCACTCACTACTCTGCACTCACTACTCTGCACTCACTACTCTGCACTCACTACTAGGCACTCACTACTAGGCACTCACTACTAGGCACTCACTACTAGGCACTCACTATTCTGCACTCTGCACTCACTACTCTGCACTCACTACTCTGCACTCACTACTCTGCACTCTGCACTCACTACTCTGCACTCACTACTCTGCACTCTGCACTCACTACTCTGCACTCACTACTCTGCACTCTGCACTCACTACTCTGCACTCTGCACTCACTACTCTGCACTCTGCACTCACTACTCTGCACTCTGCACTCACTACTCTGCACTCTGCACTCACTACTCTGCACTCACTACTCTGCACTCACTACTCTGCACTCACTACTCTGCACTCACTACTCTGCACTCACTACTCTGCACTCACTACTAGGCACTCACTACTAGGCACTCGCTACTAGGCACTCACTACTAGGCACTCACTACTAGGCACTCACTACTAGGCACTCACTACTCTGCACTCTGCACTCACTACTCTGCACTCACTACTCTGCACTCTGCACTCACTACTCTGCACTCTGCACTCACTACTCTGCACTCTGCACTCACTACTCTGCACTCTGCACTCACTACTCTGCACTCTGCACTCACTACTCTGCACTCACTACTCTGCACTCACTACTCTGCACTCACTACTCTGCACTCACTACTCTGCACTCACTACTCTGCACTCACTACTCTGCACTCACTACTAGGCACTCACTACTAGGCACTCGCTACTAGGCACTCACTACTAGGCACTCACTACTAGGCACTCACTACTAGGCACTCACTACTAGGCACTCCCTATTCTGCACTCTGCACTCACTATTCTGCACTCACTACTCTGCACCCTGCACTCACTACTCTGCACCCTGCACTCACTACTCTGCACCCTGCACTCTCTACTCTGCACTCACTACTCTGCACTCTCTACTCTGCACTCTCTACTCTGCACTCACTACTCTGCACTCACTACTCTGCACTCTCTACTCTGCACTCACTACTCTGCACTCACTACTAGGCACTCACTACTAGGCACTCACTACTAGGCACTCACTACTAGGCACTCACTACTAGGCACTCACTACTAGCCACTCACTACTAGGCACTCACTACTAGGCACTCACTACTAGGCACTCACTACTAGGCACTCACTACTAGGCACTCACTACTAGGCACTCACTACTAGGCACTCACTACTAGGCACTCACTACTAGGCACTCACTACTAGGCACTCACTACTAGGCACTCACTACTAGGCACTCACTACTAGGCACTCACTACTAGGCACTCACTACTAGGCACTCACTACTAGGCACTCACTATTCTGCACTCTGCACTCACTACTCTGCACTCACTACTCTGCACTCACTACTCTGCACTCACTACTCTGCACTCTGCACTCACTACTCTGCACTCACTACTCTGCACTCTGCACTCACTACTCTGCACTCTGCAGTCACTACTCTGCACTCACTACTCTGCACTCACTACTCTGCACTCACTACTCTGCACTCACTACTCTGCACTCACTACTAGGCACTCACTACTAGGCACTCACTACTAGGCACTCGCTACTAGGCACTCGCTACTAGGCACTCGCTACTAGGCACTCGCTACTAGGCACTCACTACTAGGCACTCACTACTAGGCACTCACTACTAGGCACTCACTATTCTGCACTCTGCACTCACTATTCTGCACTCACTACTCTGCACTCTGCACTCACTACTCTGCACTCACTACTCTGCACTCACTACTCTGCACTCACTACTCTGCACTCACTACTCTGCACTCACTACTCTGCACTCACTACTCTGCACTCTGCACTCACTACTCTGCACTCTGCACTCACTACTCTGCACTCTGCACTCACTACTCTGCACTCTGCACTCACTACTCTGCACTCTGCACTCACTACTCTGCACTCTGCACTCACTACTCTGCACTCTGCACTCACTACTCTGCACTCACTACTCTGCACTCACTACTCTGCACTCACTACTCTGCACTCACTACTCTGCACTCACTACTCTGCACTCACTACCTACTCTGCACTCACTACCTACTCTGCACTCACTACTCTGCACTCTGCACTCACTACTCTGCACTCTGCACTCACTACTCTGCACTCTGCACTCACTACTCTGCACTCTGCACTCACTACTCTGCACTCTGCACTCACTACTCTGCACCCTGCACTCACTACTCTGCACCCTGCACTCACTACTCTGCACCCTGCACTCACTACTCTGCACCCTGCACTCACTACTCTGCACTCACTACTCTGCACTCACTACTCTGCACTAACTACTCTGCACTAACTACTCTGCACTAACTACTCTGCACTCACTACTCTGCACTCACTACTCTGCACTCACTACTCTGCACTCACTACTCTGCACTCACTACTCTGCACTCACTACTCTGCACTCACTACTCTGCACTCACTACTCTGCACTCACTACTCTGCACTCACTACTCTGCACTCACTACTAGGCACTCACTATTCTGCACTCACTATTCGGCACTTACTATTCTGCCCTCTGCACTCACTACTCTGCACTCTGCACTCACTACTCTGCACTCACTACTCTGCACTCACTACTCTGCACTCTGCACTCACTACTCTGCACTCTGCACTCACTACTCTGCACTCTGCACTCACTACTCTGCACTCTGCACTCACTACTCTGCACTCACTACTCTGCACTCACTACTCTGCACTCACTACTCTGCACTCACTACTCTGCACTCACTACTCTGCACTCACTACACTCACTACTCTGCACTCACTACTCTGCACTCACTACTCTGCACTCACTACTCTGCACTCGCTACTCTGCACTCTGCACTCACTACTCTGCACTCACTACTCTGCACTCTGCACTCACTACTCTGCACTCTGCACTCACTACTCTGCACTCTGCACTCACTACTCTGCACTCTGCACTCACTACTCTGCACTCTGCACTCACTACTCTCCACTCTGCACTCACTACTCTCCACTCTGCACTCACTACTCTGCACTCACTACTCTGCACTCACTACTCTGCACTCACTACTCTGCACTCACTACCCTGCACTCACTACTCTGCACTCACTACTCTGCACTCACTACTCTGCACTCACTACTCTGCACTCACTACTCTGCACTCACTACTCTGCACTCACTACTCTGCACTCTGCACTCACTACTCTGCACTCTGCACTCACTACTCTGCACTCACTACCCTGCACTCACTACTCTACACACTCACTACTCTGCACACTCACTACTCTGCACACTCACTACTCTGCACTCTCACTCTGCACTCACTACTTCGCACTCTGCGCACTCTGCACTCACACTCACCTTCTGCCTCACAGAGGGATGAAGTGAGCGCCGTTCTACTGGGCAGACCTGGGGTCGGGCGGGAGGGTCACCAGGGGCGCGCACGGCTTATAGAGCTATACCAATTGTTAGACGGACCGGGAGGGTCGGCCGAGATTACGGGGAGAGGTCTCCAGGGAGAGCCGTCTCCAACGACTGTACAGATAAGTAACTTCCCCCCCACAGACAGACACCACACAAGATTGAAGGTTAACGAGACTTTATATGCAATTCTTAGGTTACGTTGGTATGATACAAGGAGGTCTGGACTCAGGGGTCCCCTCGATTCGAGTCTGTGGTTGAGGAAAGGGGTAGCGGGACAGTCTTAGTTACCGGTGAGTTCAAAATAGCTCTCAATCCTCGAGCTCGGCGTTCTTGATGATCGGGCCGTGGAGGAGCCAAGCAGGTCCCGAGATGGATGAAGGAAGGACGACGGTCCGCGGCGGAGCCTGCAGGTCCCGGTGAAAGATGACGGTTACAACGGTCCGCGGCCACGCCAGCAGATCCGGACGACGATGAAGAATGAAGGTTACGACGGTTGTGGCAGCGCCAACAGGCAGGACGATGGTGCACAGGACAGAGCTACGGCAGCGCCAGTAGTCTGTCCAGGATGAGTTCCTCTTTGCGTCTCTCGACTCCAAGATACAACTGCCTTCCTGCTCTGGAGCTGCCCCAGTTATAGGGCTGGCGTGCTTTGATGTCCGGACCCTCGCACTTGGAGGTCGGGAGGTCCGGGATGAGGGAGTCCAGACACCCAGCAGGGGGGTGGGGCCAGCGCCCGGGGAGGCGATGGGCGAGCGGCACTTGGTGGGGGAGAGCCATCGACACCTCCTTCTCCCATTGACTTGCCAAGTAGCCCGCTCACCTCCTGGGTGGATGGTGGTGCCGGGATGTCTGAGGCCTGGCCAGGCCCAGGGTTGAGGTCGGCCGGGGGCCAGGCGGCCACGTGGTGAAGTGTCCAAGATGGCGGCCCGGGCTGGGCGCGTGGGCCGGCAGTGGATCGGGCCCACGAGGTCGACATGCTCGAGGGCAGGGGTCCCTGAGGGGACGGAGGACGTGCAATGGTGGTGTGGGGTGCTTGTGTGACCGGGCTCGGGCCTGGTCGAGCCGGGGGAGAGCGGCCCTTCGTGTGGCCTGTCCAACATGCGTCCCCCCCAGCTGAAGGCGGGGAGAGTCACCCATCCTCTTGGGGACTCTCTTCGTCGAGGCGGAAAAATCGGGACAGGCCATCCGCGTTGGCGTGGTCGGACCCAGGCCGGTGTTCGACTGTGAAGTCCATACCCTGCAAGGATATGGACCAGCGTAGCAACTTGGGGTTTTCCCCCCGCATGTGCATCAGCCACTGCAGGGGTCGGTGGTCGGTCTGCACCCGAAAGTGGGTGCCGAAAAGGTAGGGCCGGAGCTTCTTGAGGGCCCATACCACAGCGAAGGCTTCCCTCTCTATGGTGCTCCAGCGTTGTTCCCGTGGTAGGAGTCTCCGGCTGATGAAGGCCACCGGTTGATCAAGGCCCTCGGTGTTCACTTGGGACAGGACCACCCCAATGCCCTGGTCGGAGGCGTCCGTCTGGACGACGAACTCCCGGCTGTAGTCTGGGGCCTGGAGCACAGGAGCGGAACACATGGCGGCCTTCAATTGTTCGAATGCCGCTTGACACTCTGGGGTCCAGTTCACCTTCTTGGGCTGATTTTTTGACGTGAGTTCGGTGAGGGGGCCCACTATGGTACCATAGTCTTTCACGAACCTTCGGTAATAGCCCGTGAGGCCCAGGAAGGCTCGTACCTCGGTTTGGGTGATAGGGGGCTGCCAGTCCTGGATGGCGGCAATTTTCAGTTGTAGAGGGGCCACTAGGCCGCTTCCCACCTGGTGTCCGAGGTAGGTCACAGACCCTTGTCCAATTTGACACTTGCTGGCCTTGATCGTGAGGCCAGCTCGCTGAAGGGCTTGCAGCACTGCTCGGAGGTGGTGGAGGTGCTCGGTCCAATGGTGGCTGTACACAGCGATGTCGTCTAGGTAGGCGGCGCTGAACCCTTCGAGCCCCGCCAGGACCTGATTGACGAGCCGTTGGAAAGTCGCTGGGGCATTCTTCATACCGAAGGGCATGACCGTAAAATGGTAATGGCCATCGGGGGTGGAGAAGGCAGAACGTTCTTGTGCTCGGGGTGTGAGGCCGATCTGCCAATAACCTGCTGTCAGGTCGAAGATGCTAAGGTAGTGGGCAGCTCCCATTCGGTCGACCAGTTCATCTGCCCGGGGGATGGGATGTGCGTCCGTTCTGGTGACTTCATTCAGGCCCCGGTAGTCGACGCAGAACCGGAGTTCTGGTGTGGTTCCGGGGGCGGCTGCTTTGGGGACCAGTACGACCGGGCTGGCCCATGGACTGTCTGAGGGCTCGATGACCCCGAGCGTGAGCATCTTAGCCACTTCCGCCTGGATGCAGGCCCGTACCCGATCAGGTACGCGGTAGGCCCGGTGGCGGATAGGAGGGCTGTCTCCGGTGTCTACATCGTGCACACACCAGGAAGTGACACCTGGGGTGAGGGAGAACAGACTGGCGAACCGTGACAGGAGGGCTTGGCACTCTTGGCGTTGTTCTCTGGTGAGGGTCTCCGAGAGTCGGACCCCATCTACGGAGCCGTCTTGCTCCTGGGTCCGCAGGAGGTCAGGGAGAGGCTCGGAGTCGTCTTCAACCCCATTGTCCGTGGCCATCAATAGGCTGAGTTCTGTTCGTGCAAAGTGGGGTTTCAGTCTGTTGGTGTGGAGGACTCGGAGGGGGTTCCGGGAGGACTCCATATCGATCAGATAGGTGGCAGGACCCTTGCGCTCGATCACCTTGAAGGGTCCCGTCCATTTGTCTTGGAGAGCGCATGGCTCCGTGGGGGACATGACCCATACCTGTTGTCCCGGTTCGAATTCAATGGATGAGGCGTTCTGGTCATACCATTTTTTCATGTCCTCTTGACTGGCCTCTAGGTTGGCTTTTGCTAGGTCTCTGAACCGCCGGGACTGGTTGCGGAGGGTGAGGAGGTACCGGAAGACATCTGGAGGGTTCTTGGTCGGAGGCATCTCCCAGCCTTCTTTGATCAGGCTGAGCGGCCCCCGCACTGGGTGCCCATAGAGCAGTTCGAATGGGCTGAAGCCTAGGGACTTCTGTGGGACCTCTCGGTAGGCGAAGAGGAGGCACGGCAGCAGCACATCCCACTGGCGACGGAGGGGCTCTTCCAATCCCCCGATCATTCCTTTCAGCGTGCGGTTGAACCGCTCAACAAGTCCGTTCCCTTGGGGGTGATAGGGGGTCGTGAAGCGGTAGGTGACCCCACACTGTTGCCAGAGAGATTTCATGTATTTAGAGATAAAGTTCGTGCCTCTGTCGCTGACGACTTCTCGGGGGAACCCCACACGGGAGAAGATCCCCATCAGGGCCCGGCCGACCACTGGGGCTGTCACGGTCCGGAGAGGAACAGCCTCAGGGTAGCGGGTGGCGTGGTCCACTAGCACCAGAATGAAGCGATGTCCTTGTTTTGTACGCGGGTCCAGGGGTCCCACAATGTCTATTCCGACCCTCTCAAATGGGGTCGTGACTACTGGAAAAGGTTGCAAGGGGGCTTTTAGTTTGCGGCCGCTCTTCCCACTGGCTTGGCACGTGGGGCAAGATCGGCAATGCTGGTGCACATCGTTCCTCATTTTGGGCCAGAAGAAGTGGGTCACTAGGCGACTGTAAGTTTTATCTTGTCCTAGGTGCCCTGCTAGGGGGACATCGTGGGCCAGGTTTAACAGGAAGTCTCTAAAGCAGAGGGGCACTACTAGTACTCGGTTGGCCCCCAGCTCGGCGATTCGTTGCTCGCTGTATAACAGATCATTGTCCCAGTAGACCCAATGAGTTCCGGAGGTGTCCCCTGCGCTTTGGGCGAGCGCTTGTTGGCGGAGTCCCTCAAGGGAGGGACAGGTCTTCTGTTCCTGGCGAAATTGTTCTTGTGTGGGTCCCCCCTCTTGGGCCCACTGGTCAAGGTTAGCGAGGTCGGAAGGTTGAGCCGGTTCGAGGGGGGTGTCATGGTCGGGGGTTTCGGCTGGGGCGACCGGAGGCGGTGGCGCCGGCCATTCTGGTTCTTCCGGGTGATGGTTGGCACGGGCGGCCATGGACCGGGTGGTGACGCACGCCCAGTCCGGGACGCCCAACATCCCCAAGTGTTCTTTTCGCTCCACAGCGGCCCACGGGGAGCTCTCCAGGTCATTCCCGAGGAGGCAGTCCACGGGGGCGTCGTCTCGGACCGTCACCTTCAACATGCCGGAGACCCCTCCCCACTCAAAAGGGACGCAGGCCATCCGACACAGACTTTCCGAGTTGTCGGCTGAGCGTACAGGGCAGAGAATGTTCGGTAGATATTGTTCTGGGGTCACCAGGTGACAGCGGACGGCTGTCACACTGGCCCCGGTGTCCCGAAGGGCTTCGGCCCGTTGTCCATTGATGCTCACCCATTGGCTGTACTTCTGGGTGTTAGCGGGTAGGGGGACCCGCGGGACCATGTCTCTTCCCCCTAAGCACGCGAGAGTCATGGCGGCTGGCTCCCACTCTGGATACTCTTGCTCGTCTGTTTCTTGTTCCTCGGAGATCTGTTCTTCCCCTAGTGCTGCGGCGGCCACATGGCGGGGTTTTGGACTCTGATACTGCGGGCAGCTTGGGTCGTTTGCATAGTGGCCGACTCGTTGGCATCGGTGACACGTGACGTTTGCTCTGTACCCCGGTCGCGCCGGGGTGCTGCCCCGGTTGGCCGGGGGGGTGGTGCTGGTAACGGGGGCGGCCGGAGTGTTGTCTCTTCCCCGCCCTTGGCCTCCTCCTCCTCTGGGTCGGTGGTGACCATTGTTGTTCCTGTTTTGCTCGTAGGACCCATTCCGGCCCACTCTGGTGATCTCCCACCGGTCAGCTTCGGCTGCGAGCTGCCGGGGATCGGTTAACTTGCTGTCGAGGAGGTGTTGGCGTAGTTCAATGAAGCAATTGTTGGACAGATGCTCCCATACCATCAGATTGAACAGTTGCTCGTAGGTCGTGACGTTGTTCCCTTTGATCCAGCCTTCGAAAGCTCGGCTAAAGTACGTTACATAGTCCACCCAAGTTGTACCCGGGATGCGTGTGCAGTCTCGGAACCTCTGACGGTACATCTCGGGCGTGAGGCCATAGCGGGTGAGAAGGGCCGCTTTCATATGGTCGTAGGAGGTCATCTGGTGGTCTGGGAGCTGTAACAGGGTATCGCGGCCCTCATTGAGGAATCTGCCCCATAGGCCGGCTCCCCAATCGTTTCTATCGATCCGGTGCGCAGTCATAGCGATTTCATAGGCCTTAAACCATTGCTGGATGTCGTTCTCTCGAAAATATTCTCGGACAACATCCTTGGGGATGTGTACTTTTTTCTCCGTGGTCCCGGGGGTGTGTGGTCTCTCGGGCACCCCCAACTCTTTATTCTGCTTGCGCAGGTTGATCTCGGCTAGGTTCCGTTCGTGCTCGTACGCTAGTTTCTTTTCCTCGAGCTCCCTTTGTCTCTGTTTCTCCTCTCTTTCTTCTCGGAGACGTAGGTGCTCTAAGTTTATTTTTTGTTCGGCCAACTTGAGTTCTACGTCCATCTTGAGTCGGGCCATTTCCAGCTCGTGTAGTCGGGTTTTTTCTCTTTCTTGGATCTCGTCTGGCGAGAGACCGGTTCTTTGCCCTTCAGGGGCCGTGTTGCTTTTTTTCGCGGTGCTTTGCTCAGGAGCTTCGGTATCCCCGGTCTCTGCCCAAGATTCTAGGGCATGCTTAAAATCGTCCTTGGTGCTTAGTCCGGTGGTAGCGATACCTAGTTCAATGCAGAACTGCTTTAGTTCACGATGGCTGTACTCCTCTAGTTTTTCCATTTGGAACTTCTCAGTTGATCCGCTCTCTTTAGTTGTCATTGTGGTTCGTTGTGGGGTGAGCTACTCTCTGTACGTATGCGGTGATTCGGATCGCGCCGCTGGCCACCAATGTTAGACGGACCGGGAGGGTCGGCCGAGATTACGGGGAGAGGTCTCCAGGGAGAGCCGTCTCCAACGACTGTACAGATAAGTAACTTCCCCCCCACAGACAGACACCACACAAGATTGAAGGTTAACGAGACTTTATATGCAATTCTTAGGTTACGTTGGTATGATACAAGGAGGTCTGGACTCAGGGGTCCCCTCGATTCGAGTCTGTGGTTGAGGAAAGGGGTAGCGGGACAGTCTTAGTTACCGGTGAGTTCAAAATAGCTCTCAATCCTCGAGCTCGGCGTTCTTGATGATCGGGCCGTGGAGGAGCCAAGCAGGTCCCGAGATGGATGAAGGAAGGACGACGGTCCGCGGCGGAGCCTGCAGGTCCCGGTGAAAGATGACGGTTACAACGGTCCGTGGCCACGCCAGCAGATCCGGACGACGATGAAGAATGAAGGTTACGACGGTTGTGGCAGCGCCAACAGGCAGGACGATGGTGCACAGGACAGAGCTACGGCAGCGCCAGTAGTCCGTCCAGGATGAGTTCCTCTTTGCGTCTCTCGACTCCAAGATACAACTGCCTTCCTGCTCTGGAGCTGCCCCAGTTATAGGGCTGGCGTGCTTTGATGTCCGGACCCTCGCACTTGGAGGTCGGGAGGTCCGGGATGAGGGAGTCCAGACACCCAGCAGGGGGGTGGAGCCAGCGCCCGGGGAGGCGATGGGCGAGCGGCACTTGGTGGGGGAGAGCCATCGACACCTCCTTCTCCCATTGACTTGCCAAGTAGCCCGCTCACCTCCTGGGTGGATGGTGGTGCCGGGATGTCTGAGGCCTGGCCAGGCCCAGGGTTGAGGTCGGCCGGGGGCCAGGCGGCCACGTGGTGAAGTGTCCAAGATGGCGGCCCGGGCTGGGCGCGTGGGCCGGCAGTGGATCGGGCCCACGAGGTCGACATGCTCGAGGGCAGGGGTCCCTGAGGGGACGGAGGACGTGCAATGGTGGTGTGGGGTGCTTGTGTGACCGGGCTCGGGCCTGGTCGAGCCGGGGGAGAGCGGCCCTTCGTGTGGCCTGTCCAACACCGATCAACACAATATTCTCCGGAGTGCCATCCATCTACCGCAGTAGCAGAAATTAGTTTGAAAGCATTGTCGAAGAATGCCAAAAAGCGCCTCATTTAGAAGCGATGAACAGAATTCAATTTTTAGAGCTCCCATGATGTGAAAACAATTTACAATGTACTGTGAACAAACTATTTACGAAGATAAAATATTAGTGAGATAGGTAGTAATCCTTATGCATATTGCCAGATAAGTAGGTGCACCAATGGTCCTCTACACTGGAAAGTCATTTTGAGGATGTAAACACTTCTCAGAAGACAATCTCCTTGACTACAGCGGACCTGCAACAGTGTGCAAAATGTCATGACATTTTGTGTTTACGTACTCTGCTGTATAGATATTTATTGCCCTAATTTTTTTTCAGTATTAGAGGATATCTTTGAAAATACAAGCCTATTATGAAAGTGGATAGAAATGATTATGATCATCGTGGCTAACACAAAGGTGCAGTGAGGAAAGTGAGTGGCAGATATCGCCACCTCATGGTAACTGAGTATAGTGGGTCCAGTGGTAGCTTGCACAGCCACGTTCTTTCACTCCGTGTCCAGACTTTGACACTGTGGAATGGGGTTCAAGTCCCAGCGTCGGCTCTCCCAGAGATTACAAAAAAACATGCTGATCGAAAGAAATAAAATTAAACAATACCGATTGGCGTGACGAGGATAAATCCATGTGCAGTGCACTGCCCCCTTGCCTTGTAGACACCGCAGCCCAAGAAAACATGATTGACGGAGCAAAACGGTGGTCTAATTGTCCATAGCCAAAGTATATAACAAGCTGAGGATCAACGGGCATGAAAACAGCGTGGTGGGCGCGCACGTGAAGCAGCGTGGGCGTGCACATCAGCTGAAGGATCGCCGGAGAAGACACGAATCTGCCTGCTGCCATGACTGACCAACTGCAGAGGGAAAGAGCCCGGTGAGTGTGGGTAGAGGGGGGGGCGGCAGAGAGGGAGTGGGCAGAGAGGGATGGGGTGTGTGTGTGTGCGTGTGTGCGTGTGTCTGTTTCTGTGTGTGTCTGTGTGTGCACGGCCATGCCTGCCTGTGTGTGTGCGCGGCCATGCCTGCCTGTGTGTGTGCGCGTTCACGGACCCTGGTCGGCGTGTTCACAGCTCAAGGTCCCTTCAGAGCGAACTCCATAACAATAGGTCTCGATGCCGAGACCTAAATAGGGCAAAATATTGACTTTGTAGGTGCTTGTTTAAAAACGGCCCTTTTCGCCCAAATGTTGCGTTCATTCTGTGGTCACACCATGAGGCTCTGAAAGCACCACTTTCCAACATTTATTTGTGCAGACCAGTGTTGTGCTTTATATATTTATAGTTTGAGTTATCATAGGCTTGGTCATGAGGAGCATTTTGGCATTGTGAGAATTAAGCAGGCAATCAAAAGCGTGTAATGGTGGCCAGGAATGGATATTGGTATTGTGCGAGCGGTGGGAGGCTTCATGCAATTTCCTGGTGTGGTTTAAACCTTTAGGACTCCCAGACCTCCTTTTTGTGAGAAAATTACTCCAAAGAGCCAGTGGCTTTCGATATTACATGTCCAACGGGTTCTCAGTCTAAGAACGTTATAACGCTGAGGCAAACATGTTCACTTTGGCTTGTATTGGGGGGAGGGGGTGTGGTTGATTAGGCTTACACCTATTCGTTCCTGAGAATGTTAAATGAAATGTTTATAGTTGAGGGTTTATCTACCACATTGCTTAGTGATAATAGAGTACAACGGAGTTCTCTATGTAGGCAGAATGTGGTTGGTGCACAGGACCACATCGCTATGTAATACCCATGGGAACAACATCATTGAGAGCTTCAATAGAGTATTGAAAAATGCTGTTCAGTTGGCTATGACTAGTGCTGTTAATAAACTGTCTATGACTGCGTATGGATTAGGAGAACTGCATGCAGCGAGGTTACTGGGTTATCTCCATTTGGGATTGTGAATACACTCTCCCAGAATTAAATGGAATCATGAGTACAAAGTGTATGCCAAATTCATCACTACCATAAGCAGTACTATGATGAGCAACACAAAACAGTAACGGCCTCACTAAATGTAGGTCAGCGGGTTTATGTAAATAAAACATATTAACAGGAAGATACGATTTTTAGGCCCAACGAAACAACTGCAGTTATGCTCAATTATGTTCCTTTGGGTGACTCTAGGTCTGGAACCCAAACTGTATTACTTTTTGAGCAGGGACAGCTCATGAAAAATGGGTCCTCAGAAAAGCCTACAAAGTCAAAGGTGGACTGTCGATGAGCGAGTGGGTGATTGTTGGGGATCACAGTAAATGTTCCCTGGGGTAACTTTTTGGAGTAAAACTTGAGATTTACCAGGGCGAGTGTTCATTGGTCGACAAGAGTGTTAATGGAGAGAGGATTGTAGAGGAGATGATCGAGAAACCGGTCCTGAGATATTGAATACAGGTCAGAGTGCAGCAGTGTGTAGAGGTCTGATGAGTTTGGAAACTTGGTTGGTCTGGCAAGAGGAAAATA
Organism: Lissotriton vulgaris; assembly: GCF_964263255.1. Taxonomy (NCBI): domain Eukaryota; kingdom Metazoa; phylum Chordata; class Amphibia; order Caudata; family Salamandridae; genus Lissotriton; species Lissotriton vulgaris. The sequence goes on from NC_141698.1 coordinate 792,346,029, forward strand.
ATCCTTCCTAAATGGATGAAGATATTGAGTGTGAGAAGAGATGGGACTCGTGTGTGTGTATGTATATATATATATATATATATATATATATATATATATTCGTATATACTCGGATACTTTAGTATATACTTTAGTGTATACTTGTATGTGTATGTACTTTGTGGGCTCTGAAGATCAGCCCTAGGACATGTTTTCTTCCACTTAGGGACTTTTTTCCAGTTCCACTGCCTCTATTTAACTGTCTTAATAGAAAAGGACCAGTAGAGGTCAGTAAAATACTAGAATTGCTTTCTGCTGAGGGACTTTCTTTGTTTTTCCTCATTTTTCTGGCAACTGCCTCTATTTAACTTTCTTGATAGAAAACGACCAGCAGAGGTCAGTAAAATACCAGAATCACTATAGCATTCTCTAGATTCCAGTCCATACAAATGGTCTTCCACAAGCACCTGTAGACAATATTTTTTTCAAATCTTGTATTTTCAGTGATATGACAACTGAAGGCCCTGATTTTATATTAAAAATGGGCAATCTTTCTCTCCATGTGTTCCCATACCTGGCGTGTAACGAAGTTTGCTGCTTTCTTTCCCTCTAGGTTAAAAAACAGTAGATATTTCAGCCCCCAGGCTAATGTCCTGCAAAGCTAAATACATATAAGTTCCCAAAGGCGAGTCCGGTTGCATTGCAAATGCTTGTTTAATATGCAACCAATGTTATTATTATTATTTTGGTTTTTGTATAGCGCGTAGTCACCCTTGAGTATCCCAGCGCTGAAACCTCGAACTCCTAACAGGAAACATGTGGAGCGGATCAGGGAAAAAGGAGGGTTTTGAGGGATTTTCTAAATCGAAAGAGGTTTGGCTCGGCTCTGAGGTTTGAGGGGAGAGCGTTCCATTTTCTGGCCGTGTTCACCGAGAATCTGCGGCCGCCTATGCGGGATTTCTTCACCCTGGGGACAACAATCAGGTTTCCTTGTTCGGACCGAAGCGCTCTCGAAGGTCTGTATGGAGTGATCCAGGTGCTCAGAATGGGGGGACCCGAATTGTTCAGGACCTTGTGTGCCAAACAGAGGGCTTTAAAAGCGACTCTTTCCCTTACGGGGAGCCAATGAAGTTTTTTCAAGGCAGGTTTGGCCGAAGTTCTTGCTGGGGTGTTTGTGAGCAGGCGGGCTGCGGCATTTTGAGTTTTTTGTAGTGTTTGCAAGGTGGCCTCCGGCGACCCGAGGTAAATTGCGTTACTGTAATCCAGCCTTGCTAGCACTAAGCCTTGAATTAATAGAAGGCGGGACTGGAATGGGAGTAGGGGGAGGACTTTCCTACATGATCTCAGGAGCCCATAGCAGATGCCGGCTGTTTTCCTGGCCTGTGTCCGGAAGGTGAGATCTGTCTCTAGCCACACTCCCAGACTCTTGACCTCTGTCTTAGGGGAGGGGGGGTCACCCATACATGCGGGCCAGATGTTAGGCGGGAGACTCGGGGTTTTGTGTCCGAGAAGCAAGATCTCTGTCTTTGACCCGTTCAACTTTAGGTCGGAGTCGCCCATCCATTGATGGACAGTGGACAGGCAGTCATGCAGGTTGGAAGGCTGTATCTTGGGGTGGGAGAGGGTCACCACCAATTGAGTGTCGTCAGCGTAGCTGACGATCGTGACTCCAAAAGGGGCGACCAGCTCCTCCAGAGGGGCCATATATACGTTAAAAAGTGTGGGGCTTAATGAGGAGCCCTGGGGTACTCCACATCGGAGGGGGATTGCGGGAGACCGACTTTCTCCTTCCCAGACTTGAAAGGAGCGTCGGGAGAGAAAGGATGTGAGCCATCTCAGCGCACTGTCTTGTACGCCAGTGCTCTCTAGGCGTTGGACTAGGACCTGATGGTTGACAGTGTCGAATGCTGCGCTGAGGTCCAGGAGGACCACTGCCACTGATCCTCCTGTATCCATGATTTCCCTCGCTTTTTCTACGGCCGCCAGGAGGGCGGTGTCTGTGCCCTGACCTGGTCTAAAACCAGTTTGGGAGTTCTTTAGGCGGTGGTTTGCTTCCAAGAAGTGGGACAATTTTTTGTTTGCGAGCTTCTCCGCGACCTTACCTAACCAGGGGAGGAGCGAGATGGGTCGGTAGTTAGATAGGTCCGTGGGGTCTAATGACGGCTTCTTCAGCAGACCTTTAACAACGGCCTCCTTCCAGCTTTGTGGGACTATTCCTTGGGAAAAGGAGATGTTGATGAGGGCCGTGAGTCTGGCTGTGATGGTTCGTGATATGTTTTTCATGAACCGTACGGGAACTGAATCACTGGGGGCTCCGCTTTTCGTGGCTGCTAGAGTGGTTGCCACTTCTTCTTCTGAAACTGGTCCGAATGCGGTTAAACAAGGGGATACCGGTTTGTCCATGGGGTTTCCAGACGTAGGGGTGCAGTCCTTAGCGATTCCCGGGGTGGTCTGATTAGTGGCAGGTAGAGAGGAGAGGATTTTCTTGATTTTACTATCAAAGAAATTAGCCAGGTTAACACATTTCTCCTCGGCTGCTTTGGGGTCCAGGGGTGTCTGCGGGGGTGCTGGGACATGGAGAAGTTCCTTAAGTATGGAGAAAGTCTCTTTTGCAGAGCACGAAGAATTTTGTATTCTTACCTCAAAGAAAGAGCTTTTCGCGCTGAGGAGGGCTTGTTTATACGCCTTCATGGCAGATTGATAGGTGTTTTTGTCTGTCGCTGTTTTATTTTTCCTCCATGTTCGTTCCGTCTTTTTACACTCTTTTCTAAGAATATTCAAGGCTGGGGTATACCAGGGAGCATGATTAATCCTCTTTACATGTTTCAGTGAGGGTGTTAATGGAATAAGGCTGTCTAGGGGGTTGGTGAGCCAGCTGTTAAATTCCCTATCAGCGATGTTAGGGTCAGCTGCAAGGGGGCCATCGGAATCCCTGAGCTTCGCTTCCCATTTTTCTGGATTTAACTTGTGCCAGCGTCGGGTTAGAATCCTGGTTTTCTGTTTGGGGACACAGGCGGGTTGATAGGACCAGTGCATAGGGACCAGAAAGTGGTCAGTCCATGGGAGGGGGGAGGGGTCTTGGGTTTGGAGATTCCTGATATTGGTGAAGACTGGGTCTAGGAGATGACCTTTCTCGTGGGTGGGTTTTGCGTTCAGGATCTGGAGGTCAGCTGACGCGAGGTCTGCTAGAAGATTCGCGGCGGTGTGATCTGCCGGATCTAGGAAGTGAAGGTTCAAGTCTCCTAGCAGAAGAAAGTTAGGTGTCGATATTGTTTTTAAAAGGATGTGATCCATCAGAGTGTTTGAGAAATCACCTATTGAGCCTGGTGGTCTGTAAACCAGAAGACCCGATAGTGAAGTGGTAGGCGAGATCTGAAGGGTGAAATTACAATTTTCACAATCCTTGACCGTACCGTCGGTGATCCTGCAGCTAAAATGATCTTTATAGAGAATGGCGAGCCCGCCACCTCTTCCCACTGGTCTGTTAAGACAGCAGATTTGGTAGCCTGGGGGGGTTGCATTGACCAAATCTGAGCCGTTGTTGGAGGTCAGCCATGTTTCGGTCAGAAATAGGGCATCTAGCGAGAGGGTTAGGGTGAGGAGATTTACCTCATGTGAGTGCTTTACTAGTGATCTGCAATTCAGAAGGCCCAGTTGAAGCGTGCTGCTAGGTTTCGTAGTTTCAGGGGTATTGCAGAGGGGACATCCTGTGAACGGGGTGTCAACCTTCAGGATGAAGTCACACTGTGGGTTTTTCTTTGTATTCCAGAGACGGAGGGTGTCTGGGGGGTAGGATAGAAGGGGCTGTGCATCGGGCATAGTGACAGGTCCTAGGGCCGTCTGGGCCCGGACGGGCCCAGACGGGCTTGCCTTTGGCGCGCCTTCGGCGCGCTGACGGCGCGCCCGCTGCGCCCGTCCGCTGCGCGTCCGGTAATTGCACATTTTTGAGGAGTGGAAAATGGGCGGGTGGGCGTGGCCTCAAAGTGGGCGTGGCCTCTCTCCCTCTCCGAGAATGGCGGCAGAAATGTTTGTTGCTGTTTTTAAAGTTGCAGCGAAGGGGTCGCTGTTTCGGCGCTTCTTGGCCCGCTCCAGTGGTGGTAGACGGGTGAGTGCTGGTTAAAATTACAGAGAGTTAAGCGTGACACAGAAATGCAATAATAAGTTTTAAAAAAGTGCTTTCTAGTCTCCCGGCTTCCGCCTCAGGAGTTTTGAGATTCTGGTGAGGGGCGCTGGCGGCAGCGTTTATATACCGTGGGCGGCGGGTGGGCGTGGCCTCAAAGTGGGCGTGGCCTCTCTCCCTCGCCGAGAATGGCGGCAGAAATGTTTGTTGCTGTTTTTAAAGTTGCAGCGAAGGGGTCGCTGTTTCGGCGCTTCTTGGCCCGCTCCAGTGGTGGTAGACGGGTGAGTGCTGGTTAAAATTACAGAGAGTTAAGCGTGACACAGAAATGCAATAATAAGTTTTAAAAAAGTGCTTTCTAGTCTCCCGGCTTCCGCCTCAGGAGTTTTGAGATTCTGGTGAGGGGCGCTGGCGGCAGCGTTTATATACCGTGGGCGGCGGGTGGGCGTGGCCTCAAAGTGGGCGTGGCCTCTCTCCCTCGCCGAGAATGGCGGCAGAAATGTTTGTTGCTGTTTTTAAAGTTGCAGCGAAGGGGTCGCTGTTTCGGCGCTTCTTGGCCCGCTCCAGTGGTGGTAGACGGGTGAGTGCTGGTTAAAATTACAGAGAGTTAAGCGTGACACAGAAATGCAATAATAAGTTTTAAAAAAGTGCTTTCTAGTCTCCCGGCTTCCGCCTCAGGAGTTTTGAGATTCTGGTGAGGGGCGCTGGCGGCAGCGTTTATATACCGTGGGCGGCGGGTGGGCGTGGCCTCAAAGTGGGCGTGGCCTCTCTCCCTCGCCGAGAATGGCGGCAGAAATGTTTGTTGCTGTTTTTAAAGTTGCAGCGAAGGGGTCGCTGTTTCGGCGCTTCTTGGCCCGCTCCAGTGGTGGTAGACGGGTGAGTGCTGGTTAAAATTACAGAGAGTTAAGCGTGACACAGAAATGCAATAATAAGTTTTAAAAAAGTGCTTTCTAGTCTCCCGGCTTCCGCCTCAGGAGTTTTGAGATTCTGGTGAGGGGCGCTGGCGGCAGCGTTTATATACCGTGGGCGGCGGGTGGGCGTGGCCTCAAAGTGGGCGTGGCCTCTCTCCCTCGCCGAGAATGGCGGCAGAAATGTTTGTTGCTGTTTTTAAAGTTGCAGCGAAGGGGTCGCTGTTTCGGCGCTTCTTGGCCCGCTCCAGTGGTGGTAGACGGGTGAGTGCTGGTTAAAATTACAGAGAGTTAAGCGTGACACAGAAATGCAATAATAAGTTTTAAAAAAGTGCTTTCTAGTCTCCCGGCTTCCGCCTCAGGAGTTTTGAGATTCTGGTGAGGGGCGCTGGCGGCAGCGTTTATATACCGTGGGCGGCGGGTGGGCGTGGCCTCAAAGTGGGCGTGGCCTCTCTCCCTCGCCGAGAATGGCGGCAGAAATGTTTGTTGCTGTTTTTAAAGTTGCAGCGAAGGGGTCGCTGTTTCGGCGCTTCTTGGCCCGCTCCAGTGGTGGTAGACGGGTGAGTGCTGGTTAAAATTACAGAGAGTTAAGCGTGACACAGAAATGCAATAATAAGTTTTAAAAAAGTGCTTTCTAGTCTCCCGGCTTCCGCCTCAGGAGTTTTGAGATTCTGGTGAGGGGCGCTGGCGGCAGCGTTTATATACCGTGGGCGGCGGGTGGGCGTGGCCTCAAAGTGGGCGTGGCCTCTCTCCCTCGCCGAGAATGGCGGCAGAAATGTTTGTTGCTGTTTTTAAAGTTGCAGCGAAGGGGTCGCTGTTTCGGCGCTTCTTGGCCCGCTCCAGTGGTGGTAGACGGGTGAGTGCTGGTTAAAATTACAGAGAGTTAAGCGTGACACAGAAATGCAATAATAAGTTTTTAAAAAAGTGCTTTCTAGTCTCCCGGCTTCCGCCTCAGGAGTTTTGAGCTACTTTAAGAGTTTTGTTACATGCCTATTGCGCAGAAGTTAAAAAATCAAGCGCTCTGCCTCATATTGAACACCTTGAAGGCTGTGAATGACGTTGTTAGGGAGACTTAAATAAACCGCATTAGAATAGTCAAATCTTGAAGTGACGATTGCCATAGTGCATCCTTAGAGAGTAAAAAGCTATCTTCTTTGTCATCTTTAACAGGTATATACAATATGAGATGATGACTCTGATCTGATGTTTCATTGATCGGCAGCCATCTGTGGTGACCCCAAGACTTTTAGACGCGGATTTTGGTGTAGGAGGAGTTCCCATTTTCATATGCTAGTGGAGCTTATGCTTTATTTACGTCAGTAGAGATGTGCCAGGTTGTATGCCAAATACACTTGAAGTAAGAAGGCTTTAGGTATGCTCCTTATTTCAGAAACATATCATTTGTATTCTACTATACCTGCATTGCTCTGTTGGTATAGCATTGGCGCCTAGGGTTGTGCAGCTACTATCCAGGGGCCAGTGGCCTCTTGTTGCTTTGGTCGCCTTTCAGTGGAAGCTTAACCTTTCCTTTTACTTGTACTGAAGTTGATATTGGCTGTCTCTTTGGTCTTCTATGGTTCCCGCCCATGCACCCTTGGCATCCGTTTTTATTTTCTGATGGATATAGGAGCTCATGTGGATCTGGAACAGAAGCAATTGATTTGATGAGTCACCATACTCCCCAGGGACTACGTGTAAATACCTCTGTCGAGCCTGTGCGTAGTGCACGGCACCCTCTATGTTCCTGATTGAGATGGAGGCTATCAGACCAATTGAGCAAAGTGTGCAGGATTACCATAGGACATAGACTACTTCTGTAAGTTTAGGCTATGTGCAGGCCTCTAGACGATTGCACAGATACAAGACTTAAAATCGTAGTGCCTAGAAGAAATTGAGGGGATACAGTTACAGCCTTCAGGAACTTCTTCCAATTATCTGAAACGGATGGCAGTCAGCTAATTGGAAATGCAGCATGCTCTGACGAGTGATTATCAGAGACTTGTCTTGCATCTCTCTGTACAGTTGAAACATGCCTTGCATTGAGAATTGTGTTCCATCGAGGTCCACTTCTAAAAGGGTAAACAAGACCATTAGTCTTTGTTCCCGGTCTGCCCCACTTCCAATTGAATTTGTTCTGTTGCCCAATGATTAGGAAGATCGCATTTTCAATGGATATAAGCCATTTGGATGAGGGCGCAGCACAGGCCACTGACAATTTGGTACTAGTATGAAAAAGGACGATTTCATGAAGCAGGTGTGCATCACTGTTAGACCTGGCACCATTGGCATGGGTCTCCCTTCCATTTTTGCTATTGCCTCATGTGTTTTTGCTGGTGTTAGATGCTTTGGGCACTGTGCCAATGCTATTCAGTGCCACAGTGCAAGTGCTCCCTATTGTAAATTGATGTATGGATTAGGGATTCCATGTTTGGCTATTTTGGTTTACTTGTAAGACCCTAGTCTAGTGCACTGTGTGTGCCAGGGCGTGAAAACCAAATGCTGCTGGTGGGCCTGCAGCACTGGTTGTGCCACCCACAGAAGCAGTCTTGTAAAATGTTTCTAAGGTCTGCCATTGCAGAGCCTGTGTGCGGTCTGGTACGGTGATGCTGACTGGGCAAGTGCACCCACTTCCAAGTCCCTAAACCTTCCCTTTTCTTCATATCAGTCACCCCTATGGTAGGCCCAAGGGCAGGGTGCATTGTAAGTATAAGGTAGGACAAGCCCTGATGTGTGTGGCATGCCTTAATAGTGAATTACAGCCATTTTCGTTTTTCACTATTGCAAGGCTACCTTTTCTCCATAGGCTAGAATGGGCTGTTAGAATTGTTACATTTTATAATCCTTACAGGCTCAGAGAGTATGGTATAAATTCGAGTTTAGTATGCCTGAACTCAGAATAATAAAATACATCTTTCAGTAAAGTTTATTTTAATATTCTGTATTTGCAAATACCACTTTTAGAAAGTAGGTATTTGCTTGTCTAACCATTCAAGCCTGCCTCTGCTAGTTTGTGTATTCCTATGTCTGGTTTCTGTGAGTGACGGGGCTGGGGAATTCCAGGAGACAGGCTGAGTCACCCAGTGGTGAATAGAGAGATCTACATCTAGATGGGAGGGAGGAGTGCACCTGAACTCTGAATAGGGCTGTGCCTGCCTTCCACAATGCTGGCTCCACCCCCTGGGGAGCGGCTGATGCTTCTGCCCTGCACTGTGAAAGGAGAAGTCTGGTAAACAAAGTGCTGAGGAACTGGTTTGGACTAGGCATAGGTCCCTCTCCCCTCAGAGAACTGAGGATGTTGGGGTATAAATATTGGGACCCTGCTCCCAAGAAATTAGATCACTTTTGGACTACAAAAAGAAACCTTTACTGAGGAGCGGAACGTGAAGAAACTGAGGAGAGACTATTCCCAAGCTGATGTGCTGCTTGGGGGATTGGCCTGCAGTGGTTGCTTTACTGCCAAAGGAAGGAGAAAGGAACTTTGTGTACTTTGCTTTCAACTTGTGAAGGATCTCCAAGGGCTTGGAAAAGAGCTTGCCTCCTGCTGAAGTCTCAGGGAGAACAGACGTCACCCCCCAGCTCCCCAGAGTTCTTTTGAAAGTGCCTGCTGCTGTTTTGGACCTTCTAAGGAACTGCGTGTCTCAAGGATCTGGAAGCGCGACTCAACGAGAAGAAGCGTGTCGCTGTCTCTGTGCCTGCCGTTGCGACTCCGCAGAAAGGAGGGTGTCGCCGCTGGAACTGTCGCACTGCACCGCATCAGAGAGAAGTGTGCCGCAACGAAGAGGAAGTGTTTTGCCGTCGCTGCTGCTGCCGCCATCGCAACTCCGGAGAAGGAGGGTGTCGCCCCTGGAACTGTCGCACTGCACTGCATCGATCAAGAGCACCTCGCATCCCCGAGAAGCGTGCCGCCGTCGGAGCTGCTGCCGTTGCATGTCTTGAATGTCGCCGCTGTAGTTGTCGCATCGAGTGGAAGCTTCACGCATCGTGGAAGATGAGCGTCGCCGCTGGAGCTGCTGCCGTCGCATCTTGGATGTCGCCGCTGGAGTCCACGCATCAGACCGAGAACTTCTCGCATCTCCGAGAAGTGTGCCGCATCTGGAAGACCTTCACTTCTTTATTTCTTTGTATCTGAACTTTGCCGCATTTCCCATCGCTGCGACATTGCTTGTCGTGGAAGTGCAACGCAAGTTAAGGTACGTAGAGTGCCGCATTTAAGAACTGAACTGAACTAAGCTTAATCTACCATCTTAAAGTAATCATAGTGTGTATTTTTGTCGTTTATGGTCTTGTGGTAACTCTATATAAAGTCTACTTATTTTTTATATAAAACCTGTGTGGTTTCCATTTGTGGTGTTGTCACTGGGTTACTGTATGTGGTCACAACTGCTTAACTTACACCGCCTCTGAAATAAGCCTTGACTGCTCGCGCCACGCAACCTAGAGGGTGAGCAGGGGTTATTTTAGGTGTGTAGTCCCCTTGTCCTGACTAGAGGAGAGGGTCCCTACTTGTCACAAGTACCTACCTGTGCCAACTAGAGACCCCCAAATCTAACAAACACAAACATGTATTTAACAATAGGTAAATCACCATACAAAGAATAAACACCTCACTATACTCGTTTATTCACCTATCCCTTAGTCTACCCCCGCCCCTTGCTACCACCCCTACAAACTCTCCTAAATAAACTGCTTGTCACTTTAACTAGTCCTTACACCCAGAACTTAACTTACTTCGACACTATAAACTTTTAACTTCCTGTCTTCTGCAAGGGTTAAGTTAATCCCACTCCTCCCTCCCCCAACACAAATGTTCATTCACCCACTGCAACAAGCAATAAAACTGTTTCAAAACATCCCGGCAAGCCGCCACTCAAACACCCTAAGTAAGGAGTTTTTCGGCCCCACCTCTGCTTTTAGCGTATGCACCTCGCCACATTTGTACCCCAGAATCTCTGCTTATCGCTACTTCATTAATTAAAGCTCCATTCCCAGGATGGATGAATGTACCCCATCAGGGCTAATAAGCTGCGATTCTTCGTATTGCAATTTGTGGTGCATCACTCTACAACCCCCTCCCCCCCAATCTCTGCAAAGCTTTCTCAATCCTCTATTCACTTTAGACCATGCCTTGTCTATGACTATCTGCCCTATGCCATTCCCTACTGGGAATTAACTCCGTTCAGAATATGAACGACCTCCACAGCCCCCCTTAATTTCCTTCATGTCCGCCTTCATGAATACCAACCTTTTGTTCTCACCATATCGTTCTCTCCAAGATGGATGGCTAACACATCTGGCAAGCCTTTACTGTCCAAGAACTTGTTCAGCAACTCCTGTCGCAACATACCACCTTTCCAGTGCCACTTAGTCCCTTTCCCGGTGCTTCAAAGTCCAACTGAGTCCCATTAAGTCTTATTATCCAGTTTCTCTGCCCTTTATACGAATACATGCCCCCCACATGATCATATTCTGCGGCGGTCCTGGAACAGAACCACATAAACAGCAGCAAGAAATTTATATTGGAATAAACAAAAAATGCTTAATCCACAATCGCTGTTTCCTTCCTGCATATATCTCTTGAAGCACTCCGAAGACACCCCCCCGCCCCCAAACAATATCCCATCTTTGGTCTGCATCGCCTGTTGGTAACGCTGCACTAATGCCTTCCGTAGTACTGCCAATAGCTGAAAAGCTGTCGCAACAAACCCGCTCCTGTGGCAAAACACCTTCCCTGCAATGTCCCTCCCCTTTTTCTTAACCCCCCCCCCACCCACCTTCTAGAACGTACCTACTCCCTAGTTCGCCGACCATGACTATGTAGCCCAAAAGTAACTTTTCCAAACACCCGGTGGGTTACATTGGCAGTTTTAGCACAGATGGACATGATATGTGTAGTATCCGGGCTGTAGGCTGAACCAGGGTTGTTAAAGAGACACGTGAGGCTGAATTACTGTGGTGGTCAGTAACATACTGCCACACCCAGGCTCCCCCGGGCTATTTATTAGTATCCTGCACGTCGTGCTGGCGTACGCTCAGCCAACCCACAGGCAACACGTTCTTGGGGGCGTTTACCAGGACCACCCCTATGACTAGAGAAGACGTGGACTCTTCCATTCTCCAGAACACTACATTCCTCCTTTACCAGGAAGGACATGTGAAATAAACATAAGCGTGAGTCCAACTGCAAGAAAAAACAATGCATGAACAAACAGTTCAAGAACAAACTCTTCTGGGGCGGGTGCCAACAGAACAGTCTTATTTGGTGGCTTCTGTACCGTCTGCCCACAGGGCTGCGACTCGAACCAGCGTCGCTGACCTAGCCTCAGCATACATAGTCCTTGAATTTCTGGGATGGCTTCGGACACGGCCTCGGGTTGTATCTGCTCTGGCTGTCCCGCTGCATGGGCATTGGGGAGGTTTCCCCTGGGCTGCTGTTGGCAGACGAACACTCAGCTCCTTGGGGATCTTGATCTCGCATTGGCACCATCTGTCGACTGAAGTTTCGATCTTCTGTGGCACATTGACTGGGACCGGACTCCTCGTGGTTGGTGCCGGGTGGTTCGCTGGGAGAGGCTCTCTGAGGCATTTTGGGCACTGGGCCATCGTAGTCATCGCAAGTAGGGATTTTTTTGAAGAACGATACATTGCGGGTTACAGTTTCAGGTCCTCTCTGGGCGGTAACAATGGTGCCTTTTACTGCGTGACCAGCCAAGGGTGAAGTTCGAAAGGCAAATGGAATTTCCCGCCTGGATAGCGATCTCGTACCAGCACTCCATCGCCGACCGCAGTTGGACTCTCTTTAGCACGTCGCTTCGCTGACGTTGCTTTATTTTGGTCACGTCGGCGGTCGGACTGGTTCGGTGGGTTGGGTGTTTCTGTCCACCTTGGGTGATGTGGTATGGAGTCAGTGATGGCCTCTGAGATATGCCCGTGGTGCAATGAGGTGTAAGTCAGTATTCGCGGAGAAACTGGTATACGGCTTGTTCCAGGTTAACTCCATCTGCCAGGGCAATTTGTATGGTTTTGTGTAGAGTGCCCATCAGTCGCTCAACTTCGCCATTGGCATGCGGCCATCTCGGCGTGATCCTTCGATGTTTCACTCTGTGGGATGCCAGGCAGTCTGTCAGCTCAGCACTGGTGAACGGTGGACCGTAGTCGGTCCGGATCTCATCGAACAGTCCATGAGTTGCCATCAGTTTCTCGAGTTTCGGGATTATTTCCGCTGCTGACGTCGATGTGAAGAACTCCACCTCGGGATATCGTGAGAAATCGTCTACCACCACGAACATGTATTTTCCGCCAGGCAGGCTGCCAAAGTCGGCACTCACCCTCTCCCACGGGGAACTCTGAGCAGGTTCAGTGATGACGGGTGTTGGTTGGTCGGGCAGACTTGTTGCAAGGCACACCGGACAGTGGCGAACGACATCTTCTATTTGTTGGTGCAGGCCTGGGAATCAGACTTTCCTGCAAAGCCTGTTTTTCGACTTCACCATCCCCTGGTGGGTGCTGTGTGCCAGAAGAGCTGCTTGTCTAGTCAAACTCTCCGGCAGTACCAGACGAGGGCCTCGCAGTAGGCAGCCTTCGGGGGAAACGGATAGTTCGTGCCGGACTTGGCGAAGAGCCTTCAAGGTCGCTTGGGCTGTCTCTGTTCTCCGGTGTGACGGGTTCTGCAGAAGTCTCCAGTCATCGGAGTTGACCGCTTGGATGGTGATTTGGAGACAGTCATGGTCTTGAGTGGCAGCAACAACTTCCTGTAAGGACATCGGCAGGGGCCGGGACCGTTCCACCACTAATCTCACATAGTCCTCGGTGGCGGCCGCATCGGCTGCTTCTGGGACCGTGGCAGGCCGGGAGTTTCGTGATGAGAAGTCAGCAGGGTTCCTTCCAGGTGCCAGGTCGGTACTCCACCGTGAGTTGGAATTCTTGAAGTTGTAGGATCCATTTTTCGATCCGTGGAGGGGGGCGAGATGACTAGCCTTGGAACAGTGGAACCAGCGGCTTGTGGTCTGTGATGACGGTGAATGGGTGGCCGCACAGATATATGTGAAAGTGGCGGCACCCCCACATGATCGTATTAGCCTCCTTTTAGATTTGCGAATACCGCTGCTCGGTGGGCGTGAGGGTCCGGCTGGCGTAGGCGACTGGTGTCCACTCACCACAGTCTTGATGCTGCGCAAGGACCGCACCGAGGCCCGTGGGGCTAGCGTCGACAACTAGTTGGGAGTCGTGTCGCGGGTCAAAGTAGACTAGTGTGGTGTCTGCGGACAGCGCTGCCTTGGTCTGCTTGAACGCCGTTTCTTGCTCAACACCCCAGACCCAGGGGGTGGTGGTTTTGGTGAGGTCATGCAGCGGGCCGGTCAGGTCAGATGGGTTCCTGATGAAGCGTCCGCAGTATGTGACCATGCCCAAGAAGCTGCAGACTCCGGTCACTGATGTAGGGGCTGGCGCATCCTGGACGTCTTTTATTTCATCTGGTCCGGTCTGATGCCTTGGTCCGAGAAACGGTACCCAAAGAAGCTGATGTCCCGCCGTAAGAACTTGCACTTTTCAAGGTGCAGGGTCAGGCCACAGTCACGAAGGCGGGCAAACACGGCTGTCATGCGGACGATGTGCTCTTCTAGGGACGGAGTGTGGACCAGGATATCGTCGCTTACATTGAGCACTCCTTCTAGCCCCTGCAGGACGGTCTTGATGAGGTTCTGGAACACCTCGGCTGTGCTCGAGATTCCAAAGTTGAGGCGTGTGTAGCGCCAGAGGCCGGCATGTGTGGAGAAGGTGGTAATTGAGCGAGAGTCCGGGTGTAGAGGGATCTGGTGATTTCCAGAGCGGGGGTCCATCTTCAAGAACCACTTGGACCCTGCGAGTTCTCCGATGATGTCATAGACCGTGGGTGCAAGTGGCGCTCTTGTTTGATGGCGGGGTTAGGGACTCGCATGTCCACGCAGATGCAGACTGCGTCAGGCTGCTTCGGCTTCCTCGCGACTACGATGGGGGACACCCATGGGGTGGGACTGTGCACACGCTCGATGATTCCAGCCGCTTTCAGTAGACGGAGCTCCGCTTCGACCTTGGGGCGGAGGTGGAAGGCGATCCTCCTATGCCTGAGGGCAATCGGGGCTACAGATTTGTCTATGTGAAGCTTGACAGCTGGTCCTTTGAGGCATCCGATCCCATCGAAGAGGGGCGTGAACTCAGAAAGCAGGCGTTCCAAGCCGTGGGCCATCACGGTGAACGCGAAGTGGATGAGGCGTATATCCTGTGCTCTGAAGCAGCTGAGCAGGAATCCAGCTCCCTCTTGCGAGACGTAGACTTTGGTCCGCTGACTGATTTGGTTGTGGGAAATGTCCGCCTGGAAGACACCACAGATCCGTAGCGGTGTGTGTGTGCCGAATGCTTACACTTTGACATTGGTGTGCTGGAGGGCTGGCAGGTTGGGCAGGAGCTTGTAGATGCTGGCAGCCATGAGGTTGATGGTTGCGCCAGTGTGCAGTGAGGCGACCGGGTGGTTTTGTACTTTGATGGTGCACATGGGAGCAGCTTTCGGGGAACGCGAGAGAGCATGTGCACCACATGCACAGTGGCGGCTTCGTCTTCGTCCATGTCGCCGCTTGAGGAGTCATCCGCGAGCGGCTTGAGGGCTTGCACGTGGCGAGGAGTGCCTTGAGGTTGTCGCAGTGGTTTCGAGCGGCAGACTTTGGAGAAATGATTGAGTTTTCTGCATGCGCTGCAGGGTTTTCCTTGGGCCGTGCAGGCACCATCATGTGGGAGTGGGCCGCCACACCATCCGCAGAGGAGAGGTTTTGGGCTCTGTCTTGAGCTGTGGGTCGGAGGTCGTCTGGTCCGTTGACAAGCGTCGGGTTTCTGTGCGGACATCGCAGACTGGTTCTTCCTTGACGACTGCCGAAGCTTTGGTCTCCATATGGTCAGCTCTGGCCTTGGACAGCTCTTTGGATCGTCCGAGAGTGAGGATGTCCCTCATCGGCATACTGGTTTCCTCTAGGACATGCTCCCTTAGTTTCGTGGAGTCACAGCCTTGAATGAATTGCGCCTGGACTTTGTCGTCTTCGTCAGGGAGGGTGCAGGTGCTGGCTAGTTCCTTCAGGCGGGCGTAAAATACGTCCACAGATTCATCCGGAAGCTGTTTCGCCTGGCGAAGAAGGAAGCGTTCATAGTCCGGGCTAGAGAAAGGCTCGAAGTACGTGGTGATGGCGTCGCGAATGGACGCGTAATTTCTCGGGGGTCCAGCCTCTCGAACGGTCTTTGCAATCTTGTGGATCTCTGCGCCACCCAGGTGGAGAAGCATTGGTCTCCGTCGCGGGGCAGGGATGTCAGCTGCATCAAAGAATGTCTCTAACCTCTCCACCCATGCCTTCCATCGCGCAGCTTGAGACGGTGGCTATTCGGTGATGACGAACGGCTCCAGAGGCAGGATAGATGACACGGCTGTAAGTTGAGGAGCGGCGGCGGGAGAACACTGGCGTGCGCAACCACAGGGTGCAGAGGGATGCAGTTACTCAAAGCGTGGTGCACAGTGACGAGATCCCGGGAATGAGTCAGGACGAATAAGGCAGGGCCAAATGAGTTAGGATCGGCCACAGGGGTCAAGCAGGGTGGGCCGCAGGCATCAGGTGGTGGGCCACATGCTGAGGCGGCAGGCAAAAAGGCCAGGGCAGGCAGCCTTTGAGGTTCTCTGGAGAGGCCGGCCAGGGGTGAGCACGAACCCAGAGGTCTTCAGCCACACTGTGGGGGGTGTTGAAAACAGCTGCAGTAGGGGGTTCTAAACTGCACTGGCAGCACAGCCTGTGGTGAGATGCAGAGGCTCCTGATCACGTGGGCAGAGAACAGTGTCAACAGCCCAAACGGAGCTCGTACGTGAGGTACTGCAGCTGGTGTCAGGGCAGGGTTGCAGAGGGCCTGTGCGCGGGGCAGCAGGGCCGAGGCCCACTCCTTAACCGGTCCGCAGCGGCGATCTTCAGGGCGCCTGTCGGCGTTTCGAGCGCAGCGGGCACATGCTTCTGAGGCACCTCGCATGTGCTTGCGGTGCCGGCGCTCCACGCAGCGGACAGGGCAGAGCTGCGGAGCCTAGGCGCGGGAGCAGAATGCCGGCAGACGGCGGGCCGCCAGGACACAGGCGCTGTGGGAGCAAGCCACCATGGCCGGAGCAGCGGCCAGGCTTCAGTGGCAGAGCGCGGCAGGGGCGCTTCTACCGGATGGCGTACACAAGCACGGTGAGTCGGTGGGGAGGCGGGCAGCAGGCAGCCGCACCACTCTCGTCGCCAGTGTAGTATCCTGGCTGTAGGCCCAACCAGGGTTATTAAGGAGACACGTGAGGCTGCATTACTGTGGTGGTCATTAACGTACTTCCACGCCCAGGCTCCCCCAGGCTATTTATTAGTATCCTGCACGACGCGCTGGCGTACGCTCAGCCGACCCACAGGCAACACCTTCTTAGGGGCGGTTACCAGGACCACCCCTATCACTAGAGGAGACATGGACTCTTCCAGTCTCCAGAACACTACTATATGGAATAATTTCAGAAAGACCCTACACCACAGGAAAAGCTGCCCACACAGTAAGACCTGCTTTTAAAAGATGTGCCAAACATTGCTGGCCTACGGAGAGCGCTTAGTCCAGTGCTGCAGGCCCCACAAACTATGTACTCTCATTCACTTGCCTGTCTACCCTGATTGTCACACATTATCGCAGTCCATCTGTCACACATTATCGCAGTCCATCTTAGCAACTCTTTGACACTTTCTTCCCGCCCTTCCTCATAAGAGAGCGGTGTGGTTGATCTTAAGGCAGCTACCAATGCAGAAACTGGGCCAGAATCTCTCTTCTGGTAACAATTAAAACATTTAAAATAAAAATAAAGACATCCCGAGCTAACCAATTTCAGCATATCACAAAACCTACGTTGCGCGTCTATCCCTCACACGTATTTACTGGCCACATTCCTAGGCACTGTAACCGATAGCACACCTGCATCTTGGTGCTCATCACACATGACATCAGCTCAAAACTAAGACCTGTACTCTCCCACGCATACACCGTACTTTGTGCAGCATGCGACCTGTGTGGGCAAGCACTTCAGCGCCCCACCTAGGGGTAGGAAGTGGTATAGAAATGCTACAGTAGCACGGTACAATACTTTATGTACTCCAAAAAGCCCTTGTAATAGGCCCCTGGAATAGGTGACATTGAAACGTTTCAATGGAATTTATTGTATTAAAACAATAAATCCAGAATTCTGTTGGTTACCTGTTTTACCATAATGTGTTAGAATGCCACTCTGTGGGTCTGTATACATCGTCCAGTTTGCCCATGAATGCATTTTACTTCAAACATTTCTTGGAATAAAAATCTGTGTACAATCAGTTCGCTCCAATGTTTCTCTACGGATTGATCTGGTAATACACGTTTTATGTGGGCTGATTAGCATGAACACAACATTAGTCCTCAATGTGCTCAGATTTATACTCTACGGCCGAAAAAGTCCAAAATCTTTAACTATGCACTGTGCCGGTGCAGTTACCGAGATTCAGCATTTACACCAGTAAAACCCAATTCTAGACGTCAGACGCTTTTTTCCTGTACATGGATTATTACTGTAGTCGTTTTGAACTAGCAAACCCAGATTACTCTTTGCCGAAAATGTGCACAGTTCCACAGTTGGAGCTAGCCTGATTAACCTCGAAGGAGAACGCATGCCAGCTAAATCCGTATTCACGCTTTGTGTAATGGCCTCTGCAGTGTTTCGCCATAGTGCGATTTTCTTCGTAGCGCAATGCGAGAAAGGTTAAATCGGAGCACCGCAGTGTAACATTTTAATAACTTAATGGGGGAATATATGCGAGGAACTGTGAGGCTCATTACAATGAATAATATTTGCTTTCAGTAGCTGCTGCATTAACTCTTGTCCTGCAGGGCTGAAACTGCTGTGATTACCACATGCCCAACGTGTTCCCTCTCCGATTTCCATGACTAGTGCACCTGCACCCGAGGAGCCCGCTTCACGGGGCAGCAATTACTGATTAAGAACAAGGGCAAAACCTACTCTTCCCCCCTACATTCCAGGGCACTGACGGGCTTCCATTAAAACAACATTTTTGTAAATTGAATAGACTGCTTCTCGGGTTTCACTAGTTTTTGGCTCGCGCCGCAGGAGC
Source organism: Lissotriton vulgaris (assembly GCF_964263255.1). Lineage (NCBI taxonomy): Eukaryota > Metazoa > Chordata > Amphibia > Caudata > Salamandridae > Lissotriton > Lissotriton vulgaris. Next base: position 792,364,199 of record NC_141698.1, read on the forward strand.
CTTAAGAAGCTCATTAAGTTGTTCAGAAGTTCCCTCAGACTAAATTGCCCATTCTTGCAACAGTTTAAATCGATGGATTCATGCGGGGTTCCGTAGGACACCAAAGCGGTGGACTGTGGGCATCCAGACGGGGAAGAATCGCTCTACTTCTCCGCTGTTATTTGCTGGGACCGATGCAGGAGCAGATCAAATGGTGTACTGTAGTTTCCGAGAGTTTTATTTTATTCGGTGTTTCGCACAAACAGTAGTGACTTGGGGCCAGATATAGGAAGCTTTTTTTCCCGTTTGTGACGGCAAAAAAGCATTTTTTTAAATGTACAAATGCTCAATTTGCGATTTGGTAGCCTATTACCTAATCGCAATTTTTTTTTGAGATTCGGTTTTGGGAAGGGGCGTGTTTAGTGCGTCCCTTCCTAATGGAGACTGGCAGTGGTATATGTGAATGTTTTGGGACTGAAATGCAGTTGCAAAACATTTACATTTTACCACCAATTCCAAATGGGTGAATGCCCCTCCCCTTTGTGAATGCTGGTAAAAATATTTTTTTAAATCTGGTTGCGTTCCCGCGGCCTATTCTTAAAAATGTAAAGAAAACTTTTCATTTTTAAATTCATCCCTTTTTCCTATAAGGAAAATGGGCTACATTCCCCCCCAAAATGCTTCATTTAAAAGCAGTTACAGACAGTGGTTTGCTGACCCCAGCAGGCCACCATCCACGTGGTTTTTGCAATTCCCAATGGGTCCCAAACCAAGACCTACCTTATAAATATTGAGGAAATTCTGTTTGCGACCCACTGGGAATAGCTAAATGTTTTAATCACACATTTTTACATCGCTGTTTACAACTGTCAAATAGTGAGTTGCAAAAAGTTGCTATTTGGTAATCGCAAACCCAAAGCTACGTACTTCTGGGCCATAGTACTTGATTACCTCCTAGTGCAGTTAGAAACTACCTTGTGTCATACAACAATGTTCTTGCACTAGTTGCACTGTTCGCTGCCATTTTATGTTGTCTTTATAAAAATAAACTTAAATATTGGTTTCATTTTGGACAGTAAGCATAAATTGGATATCTAAGTTTCCTCTGTGATTTTGTGGGAGTTATTTTCTAATTATAATTTATGTGCATATTATGAGAGATTGTTACTGGTTGAGGAGGGCGAAACCCTATTCAGGCAGCAATCGCAATCCTTGTCAGAGTGTTCAAAATTGAGGCCTGTAGTTGGGAGAGTTATGCACCCTGTCCAAGTAAGGACCACAAGCCTAGTCAGGGTAAATCCCAACACATTCCTAAATTATTTTGTGCTCATCCTCTGGTTGCTTGGCACAGAGCAGTCAGAATTCACTTAGAAGGGTGTGTGTAAAGTATGTGTGCAATAACTCGTACAGTTACCCAGTGAAAATATCACAAAAAGACTCCACAACAAATTAGAAAGATGTATAATATTTATTTGAGTAAATAAGACTAAAATGACAAAAATCCATTCTGTAGACATAAATGTAGTAAAGCGCTTTGAAGCAACTAGTGCTAAAAAGGTTACTTTAGGTTTGTGCTAGACCAGGGCAAAGTCAAAGTTCGGACCGACTGCGATGAAGCGCTGTCCGTCTACAGGACCCAGCAGGCCCCAGTGGACAAAGTGCCATTCCTTGTCGCTAGCAACGAGATGCATGGATCTCAGTTACACGCAGTGAAGGCAAAGGATCAATTCAGAAGACTGGTGCTGGAGTCTAGAGGCATTGAGCGATGTGCTGGCTTCTGCCACACATTCGAGGGGATGAGTTTATCTCACCAAGCTGCGGCGGCGGTAAGCTGTCCGATTCATCGATCTCTGGAAGCAAAACGCTGGTTCTGAAGTTATGTGCCAATTTTACTCCCACAACTGGATTGATGCGCCGGTTCTGCCACACACAGACAGAGGATGCATCAATCCATGTTGCAATTACCTGGAACACCTCCAAGGAGTCCGGCACAGGAGCAGAGTTATTAGACTTTGATTAGCCTGAGTCTCAAGCAACCGAAGGCGAGCCAACAAGCTCTTGTGGAGTTGGTGTAAATCGGTGCTTTGAGTGTGGACAGGACACTACCTATTGGAAGTGTGTCAGCCCCACCCATTCCTCCCTGCCGAGGAGGACCCATCAGAATGCAGATGAATGCTCCTAATGCAAATGAGCCTCAACTTCCTGTGTTTGTGGCTGTCTAGAGGGAATACACAAAGTATGGCTTTCACCTAACCCAGATGAGTATTGGAGATTAGCTTTAAGGCACAAAGAGATAAGAGCAGAGACATGGCCACTTTCTAAAAGTGGTATTTCTAAAACCGTAATCAATTTAACTTCACCAGTAAAACGGCCTTATCAAGACCGTTCCTAACATATGAAAAATGAAAATGCTACTCCTCTCTGATCAGGTTTTGCAGTTTAAAGGTGTATTAAAGAATTCCAAATGCTAGTCTGTGAGGGGAAGGCCTCACAGTAGTGAAAAACGAAATAGGCTGTTTGTCATTACCAGGGCATGTAAAACATAAACGTGCATGTCCTACCCTTTACTTGCATAGCGCCCTGCCCTTTGAGTTACTAAGGGCCTTCCATAGGGGTGACCTATATGTAATATAAGAAGAGTTTACAGGTGGGAAGTAGTTTTAAATGCCAAGTCGATGTGGCATTAAACTGCACACACCGGCCCTGCAATGGCAGGCCTGAGACAGGTTTGAAATGCTACTTGTGTGGGTGGCGCAATCAGTGCTGCAGGCCCACTAATAGAATTTAATTTACAGACCCTGAGAATATGGTACACCTCATTTCAAGGGACTTCCAGGTAAATTAATTGTACCAAATGGGTGTAAGTCAATAATAACATGCTTAAGGGAGAGAGCACATGCAGCTTAGCAGTTGTTAAGCTCCCGCTCGGCCCTTTCTTCATTAAGATCCCCTCTCCGGGCTCTCTACCCAGGTAGACCGGCCTAGTCAAGGATTGGGCGTACGAGACTGGTAGAAGTCGCCTATATGTTCTGGGTAACCGCAGCTGCACCGTGCGATCGCTTGCAGCTGCCACTTTTTTCAGACTGTTAGGGGTATTTGCTTCACTCTGGTGGCCATTGTGGGGTGAGCCCAGGGCGGGCCTGCCACATTTATCTTGGTGGCTGTGCCACAGGTCTGTGAGCAGCTGTATCTTCCTGCTAGAGGATGCAGGAGGCAAGTTGTTCTTCCTCATATCCCCAGACCTGACCTAGTAGGCCCATCAGTTATTATTTACATGCATTTGTTTACCAAGTAATATGGTGTTTACCTAATTTACTGCATGCCTTTATTTACAAAGTAATATGTGTTTGGTGCCACTTACTAGTATTTGTCTGCAGTGCACTATACGTAGCATTATGACCAAGGCTGCACCAGAGTAGTTACTGTGATATTTTAACAATTATGATGTGTTGTTTTTATGGTGCATTGTCAGAATAACAAGTCCTATTTCAGGACTTGCCGTGTATGTATAGTGATGATGTGATTCTGAGGTATGCACCATATAGGTCTTGGCTTTAGTGCACTAGCTATGATGTTATGTCAACTGTTTCCTAACATGTGCAATCTGAGTATTTGCCTTATTGCACTACCTATGCTGTTATGACCATTGCCTAGTGGCAAAGTGATTTATGATCTAGGTGTTGTCATAAGAAGCACTTAGTGGCGCAGTTATTTATGTGACTGTGCTCTAATGTGGTTTATGTACAATAAAAATATATTATATAACCTTGTGTGGAGTCTTTTTGTTGTGTACCTGGTGTGTTACGCAAACGCTTTACACATTGATTCTGGGATAAGCCTGACTGCTCTACCAAGATACCAAGGGGGTGAACAGGGGTTATCTTGTGTGTGCAGCTTACCATGACTAGAGTGGTGGGCTCTGTCAGGCTTAGGTCCATACCCTAGCCAACCAGAAACCCCATTTCTAACACTCCATGTATGCACACGATAGGCATGGCAGAAGGATGTCCTACTTCCCTCTTTAGGGCTCTGACAAGCCCATGATCATGCAGGCCATGTTGAACATTTCAATATGACCATTAGTTTGAGGGTGGGAAGGTGTGGAGAATTTGGGCTACTCCACACTCCTCCCACATGAACTTCATGTAGGCGGATGTGAAGTTGGTACCAAGTTGAGACAAAACCTTTTTGTGGAACACCACATGGGTAAAAATCCCCATCAGTGACTTGGCCGCTGCAGGCGCAGTCACTGACCTCGGAGATGCGGCCTCTGGGGTACCTGTTCACATGGTCCACCAAGCATAGGATGAGCCTTTTGCCATGGGCTGTCTTGGGGTCCAGAGGCCCAACCATGTCTTAACACCCATTCAAAGGTAGTGCCATTGACCGGGAATGGCTACTAGAGAAGCCTTGCGCTATCCTCCTGACTTGCAGCTGGCCTGGTGAGTCTGGCATGACACACAGAACACATGTGACTCCATCCTCATCCGGGGCAGTAAAAATGGGTGACCAGCCTTTCAAAGGTCTTGTCCTGTGCTAGATGACCTGCAAGGGGAACATAATGAACCAGCTCCAATAGGAAGGCCATGTAGTACTGGAGGACCAGCAACACACGTGTTGCTCCACGCTCAGGAAACTTAGGCTTGCTATACAGGAAACCGTTCACCCAGTAGATCAAGTTATCACCAGAGGTTTTGCCTGGGCCTGCAGCTGTAGGCCCTCCAGAGTAGGGGGACTCCATCTGCACCTTGCAGAACTCTTCCCTGGTGGGACCCTTTTTCTTATGCCAGTTGGTCAGTTCAGGTAGTTTCCCCAGGGTTGCAATGTTCTCCCTGTAGGCTGGGCAGTGCCGCCCTCAGGCTCAGCCTTCTCCCGGGCTGTGGGAGTTTCAGAATCCGGTTTCCCTTGCCCCTCCTGTTTTTGTCAGGCACCTGGGCAAATTCTTCCAGGCTCAAGGTCCGTCTGACGACCTTCTCGCGGGGCCATAGACCGTATGGTCAGGCACACTCACTTAGGCTACCCTAACATCTCCAAGTACAACCTGAGCTCCACCTCCTTCCAGATGGTATGCTCTAGGTCATTGCCTAGCCGACAATCCACAGGCATTGATGGAGTCACAGCCACCCTCAAGAACCGGACACCCTCAATCCCACTCAAAGTGAACCAGAGCCATTGGGTAGTGACTCTCATGGTTGTCTGCTGCAATAACCGGGTGGAATACATTAGCTCCGAGGTCACCACAAGACATCTGACTGTTGTCATGCTGGCTCCAGTGTCGCTCCAAAAGCTTTCCATTCTGTAAGTAGGCGAAAAAGTATTCTTTTTTGGAAAGTTTCATAGAGATTTCAGGTGTGTGGAATTTAATAAAATATCTACTTGTCCATGGAGCACGTTGCTTCATAAATATACTTGTCTTGTAACGAAATCCACTTGCCCCTTTGTTGCCATCTAGTGCAGCGACAAATAATGGTAGCAATCTCATATAACCGCTTCTCTGATTATGCCAGGGCTCATACCATAGTGGTGTTTGAATACTTACAATTCCCTTATGTTGCCACATTTCCACAGATCTACATACTGGGGCTGAAGGTAGTGGTAAGCAATAGTTCCAGTGTCAGAATGCTCTTTTGAGTCTGTGCACACCTACTAACTTGGATGTCCAAGGTTTCTCACAACTGTTCTGTAATCTATTCCCATACTGACAAATGTTGGAAACTTACTCCTGACAATGGCAGACGAAAACCTTCTTCCAGAGTTGGGGAAAAAAGTGGTTGGAGGGAAAGTGAACTTGCAAACTACACATGCATATTTACTCATGCTAAAATGCAATTCACAAATATTTTCTAGGAATACTCTTTTCTGCAAATATTTGCATCAAATCAGCGAGCATTCTGGGAGCATTATACACAGCCTCATATTACTAAACTTTGAAAACGTGTGCACACTTTTTTATACTGAAACCACCCTCGGTAGTGCAGTGGGAGCTTACAACAATTAGAGTGCTCGCCCTAATAAAAAAAAGGCTTTTAATTACTGAACCATAAGTACAACTTTGAACAGCATTAGCACATGGGCAACAGTATTACCCTAACTGCAGACAGTCACTTTCCCTGGTCCATAATGTGGTACTGCAAAGTGGCAAAGTGGCAGCCAAAAGGTTTGTGTTGCAAGGGGTTGAGCCTACTTGTCCCAAGGACAAAATACACATGAAAACTTGTTGCCCTTGACCCCAAACAATATGTCCCCGTTGGGCTATAGGAATTCCACATCCCTCAGAATTGATAAACAGCACCAAAGTTATTAGCAAAACAACCAAGGCATTTCGCAAGGAAAAGCTGACCTAACTATGGGGAATTAAATATATATATATTTTTTAAATGTATGGTTTCGGCGTGGGTAGTGGCAAAGGGCGGTAAGGGTCATTTTAGGGTTTAGTGGTGGGTAATGGTAAAGCTAATTTTAGGGTGTTAAAGTTAATTTTACGGTTTAGGGATAGATAGGGGAATTTTTAGGGCTTAGGAGTGGGTAGTGGTAGAGGATGGAAAGGGTCTTTATAGGGTTTTTGGGTGGGGAGGGTCATTTAGCATTTAGAGGTGGGTAGTGGTATAGGGCGGTAAGAATATTTTTAGAGTCATTGGGAAGGTAGTGGAAAGCAAGATTAAGATTTTTTTTTAAAGAGAAGAGGATAGAGGTATCACCCCCAAAAATGAAAAGAAATTGAATTAACATTAAACCACTTACCTTATGATACTTGCCATGCATGGTAAAGACATGCATGTATCGTCATACATGCATTGGGCTAGTGTTAACATAGTGGGTTTATATAACTTTTCTTATTTTTGGGGTGTGATTTATTAAAGGATACATTTGCTCATCAGTTACTGATTGTGCAGATCTTCAGTGCTTTTTGTAATCATTATAAAAGACTCCTGAATTTGGCGGCGAGGCAGATCTTTTTTTATCTCTACTAGGGATGCTGCTCGAATCTGTTGTTTTGCTGCACATTTTGGATTGAAGTTACTTTTCTGACCTTTTTATTGCTGCATTTATTTCCATTGTTGAGCGCCTTTATGGCAAATTAATTCCTATAACCTATGGTTGATTTATTGAACTGATTATATTATGCCTTCAGTATTGTGCTGTAAGATTTCTAATAAACTTTCATGGTTTTCACTAAATTACTGATCTCGAATTCTCTTTGCGAGTGAACACGTTCCTCTCATTGACTGTATTTGTACAATATTGTTTGAATCAGTACCTTTTTACCACATCTATTCGTAAGGTCAACATCATCCTGACCCCTCAATCTGGGAGCAATTGTATACATAGATCATGTAAGTGATAGCGTCAGCATGCCCACAGTATCTTGCTCTAGTTTTTAGATGAATTTCTACCAATCCTCCCCCTGTACTGTTGAAAACTACACTTTCCGCCGTGGCAGCTCCCATCAGTTCGTGGCTTGACTGATGTAATGCGATACCTGGGTATCACTAAATATTGAATCAACCGAATTTAGGTTGTCCAAAACTAAGTTTCAAGGGCTGTTTCACTGTGTCCGCACCATACTTATGCGAAACCACTATTGCAGAAGCGTGAAGCTTCCAGTTGGATAGAGGTTTACTTTAAACGCATTATGTATTGTACATAAATTCCTTTTTGGCTATGGCCCGAACTTTTTTCAACTCTAGCGGAGTGAATATTTTTACCCTGCGTAAACTTCTGACTACTTCTAAGAATATGTTCAGTATCCTTCGATTCAGGAAGGCCATTTGTGGTTTGAAAGCCTTTACTGTAGTTGCCCCTAGACTTTGAAATAAGTTGCCTTCTGACTTTAAGGAAATTACTTATTATATTCCTCTCAGGAAAAGACTAAAAGCCTATCTTATCTCTCTTGCAGGTAATTTACTAGTTTCTCAGTTCTTGGCCATCTCTTCAGTGCCATGAAACCTTTGGAAATAAACGCATGCTGTAAATCTTTCTAACATAATAGAACATATATGTTGGAGATCTTTCTCTGCTTGCAGTTTCACAGACTGAGTGTGGCCAACGTATGTGCTCATTCACACTTGGGCCCTCATTACGAGTTTGAGCGGACTGCCGCAGACAGGTCCTCTGTGGCTGTCAACCCGGCATCCAGGCCATCGGTCAGACCTCTGGATTACATAACCCCTGCACGTGCCCATTCTGTGGGTACCCAACAGCGACTCCCCGGCCTCTCCCTTCCCTGAATGCCCGCATGCCATTCTTAAAAAATAAAACACATACTGGTTATGCAATTTTCCATTTGCGAACTGTACCCATAAATCATACATGTCATATACAATCCATGACACCATCTTGTGAGAACAGGGTCAGTCTTTTGTGTACTCCTCAGTTCGTAAATGGCACTGTACAAAACCAGTTCCTTGTCAGTCCATTGGTGTTCCAGTGGTTGGTCGCCCACGCCTTCTGCGTGTCATGGAGGGGAGCTTTTCTCTCTGGAGTTAGGTCCCCAGCTCGCTACCATTTGCGCCCTGCCGTCCGGCCGGGTCTGGGCCGCGAGTGCCGTCTCCTCCTGCTACTCCCCTCCTTGGTGCGGCCATGTCACCCTGCCGTGCGGCATTCAAAAGTGAGTGGCCCTCCTCCTACACACCCCCCGCCGGTGTGTTTCCTTAGCCAACCATTGTAAGATTCCCGCCACGCCCCAGGGAGGCTCACGTCTTTCTGTGGCTCCCGCCCGCCCCTGGTTCGTGGCTTCTCGTGTTTTTTTTAATTTATTTATTTATTTATCTACAACCTGCGAGCGCCATTGCTCCCCACAGGTTGTCCCAGAAGACTCTCATCCCTCTGTCGGAGAGATGCACCCCATCCTGCCCGTAGAGTTCCGGGCGACCCGGGTGAATGAGGCCGTGCCTGATTGATTCCAGGCCGTAGGTTGAGCAGAACTTGGGCATTGCGATGTTCAATTTCCTCCTCGCTTTGTCGACCGCCTTGTTGGAGTCAGCGTCTCTCCAATGCCTCCCGCTGACCATTTCTGACCACACGACCGTCGTGGGACCAAACCATGTTGCTGTCTTGATGAGGTCTCTCTGGATGGCCTTCCCCACCGCTTTGCGCCCAAGCCGCGTTAGGTCGTTGCTGCCGAGGTGAACGCTCAGGACGTCCGGATGCCCCGCCGAGTCTGCGAGGAGGCTGTCCAATGTTGGCAGCAGTTGCTCCCATCTCATCCCCGGTTGCCCCATCCAGCGGATATACGTCGCCTTGGGTTTATTCGCCGTCTTGTGCCCTGACTGCTGCCACCACGACTCCATTCTGGACACGAAGGAAAGTCCCACCACCCAAACTAGCTGCGGGCATCCCCCTGCTGAAAGAAAAGATTCAGGTAATGTGGCCTGCTGCGCACCGGGTTTGTTGTCTGCGGTGCGCGGGCATGTAGGAGGGGGTGGCCCCCTGGCACCCTGCCGTGCGGCATCCCAAAGTGACTGCCCCCCCCCCCCTCTCCTGTGTTTTTTTTTTTTTTTTTTTACCAGATGTGGCGTATGTATGACTTGTGGGCCCTGATCACCATCTGCCCAAGGCCTGGCTCCTGTCCTCTGGCATGCCATGCTGCGATGCTGAGGTGTCCGCGCCGATCCTGAAAGAGTGGGGGGGGGGGCAAAAGACGCCAGGTGCAGCCCAGCTTTCCAGAGGCCCTCGCGCATCGCTGCCGTGAATTGGAACCTGCTCGGGTTTCTGCCATCCTGATGCTTGAAGAGGGGGGGTCCTCGCCTGCTGGACTGGCCTCCATGTACTTGAATAGCCAACATACTGCACAAAACCCGGCCTCTGGGATGCAGTGCAGACGTATCGTCACCCCTTTTCCAGCCTTGTCTGTCTTTGATTGCCTCAAGGTTATCTCTCCGGCCCTTACCAATGGTTTGATATCTATGGCCTGCAGGCATCGCTGCGCTGGGTCAGTTTTGTTGGATGCAACTATCTTGCTGATGCGGAATGCGCCAAAGAAGGCCGTGGTGAATGCCGCCCTAAATAGCAGGAGCTCATACCTGTCTGTAGTGCTTCCCAATAACGCGCCCAGCAGCTCCTCAGATCCAGAAGTAGCAAGGCAGTGATGGGACAGCCTTCAAAACCATTTGGGAAGTAAAGCTATCTGCAAACCTGATACCTGTCCCTGCAATCAGTCTTTCGCAAGGCTACCTAAATCAAAATTGAAAATTCACAGCATTGTAGATGAGATACCAGAGCATGTGTGAGAGGAGGCAACACACCACCGTTTTGACATAACCACAGTCTGCACTTGTTAATGTACTCTTACCAGCCAAATCAATTCCTTTGTATGGAGGAAGATCCCGTACTTATGTCAAATGAAAGCATTTATAAAGCTCTGGAGTGGAGGTTGGTAAGTAAAGATGTAACACGCTGAGACTTAGGAGTATGAGAGAGCAATTCCGTACTGCAGCTACAGCATGGACCCACCAATTATGGTCCCAGGTGACAGGATGCACACTCTTGGCCTGGGTGCTAGGTAGCCCACTGAGCAATTCGCCCTGACATTGCCTCACCTCTACAATTAAGGTAACGATATTCGATCCACACAGCGACTTTATTCAAGGTATTGAGTAGGGCAAAACCGAAGCGTTCAGCTCGGTCATCAAGAGACACGGGTATGGGTGTCCATACTATACTGTTGGCAGTCTGCGCAAATCTCCTGAAAAAAGGTTTAGAGCGGCCTCATATACATACAGAAAGGCTGATGAGAAAGCAAGAGCCCTACAGAAGCCTCTGTCCCTCACTGTGTCCAATCCCGTGTCAGCGGACTAATGCTATGGTGCTGACACAATGCTTTCAGCACAATTATGGCATTCCCAGCATGCCGCTTAAACCATAACTTTCAGAGTTCGGCCACCAAAGGGACTTAAACCATTAAACTTTCTTCTTTTTCCCCATTGCTGCAAGGGTTACAGGCTAACTCACGCACTGAGCTCTTTTGGCCGCTATTTTCTGGAGATCCCAGAGTTTAAAAAGGAAAACTTCGGGAGATCACGCTTTTTCCTGTGGTTGCAGCAGTCCCGTGGAAGTCCTTGCCCTCTGTGTCAAAAGTAGAACCTTCCCAACGGCTTTAAATACCTTTTTTTTTTTTTTTTTTTTTTTTTTTTTTTTTCTTTTTGCATCTTTATTTGGTTTTGCGGCTTCTATTTCTCATTAGACATTTGATTTTTCCTATTTACAGCGTTAAGACTACTTCTTGGGGAAAGTTGTGTTCTGTAAATGTCTAACCCGGCCAAAACATTGGCTCTGACTAGCACAGATTAAAATTTACCAACACAACTGTACATATGGTGCCTGGAAATAGCAGGCGACTTTCAGAGTTTATTTGGTCACCTTACATTTGCCGATTGCAAATGAGATCTAACTTGAGCCCATGCTGAATGCCGTGTGTTTACGACCAAACAGTGAACTGCGGATACAGACTGTGCCAAATGCTGTACCTTAATTTATGCCTTCTAGCCACATAATTTAATCTACACTTTGCTTTAAAGCACAATAGTGACGGCAATCTTCTAAAATTCTTCTGCTTGGATCAAGTCCCCTTGAAAGACTGGGGAGGAAATAGGGAGCTACAAATGAGGAGATTAGAGTCTAGATTCATCATAGATCTCCGAACTAAAACTCCACCGGGGTTGAACATTGGGGGGAGTTGGCCGTGCACTTGGGCCAATAGACCAGCAGTAAAGTTTTTTCATTTCTTTCTTCAGCAGGCCTCATCCCATAGCCTATAATGATCCACAATTATATGATAATGCTCTTCCGTGCAAAAAGTTGACATCTGAATATGATAGATATATGTAATTCAATCTGATCTCAGTTGATAAAATAAGTAATGTGGATGCACAGATTTATGTACCACTAGCACAATTATGTTTGGTTAAGAATTGCCCATCCAGGGCTTAATAACAATTTTTTCGTTTGTCCAAAATGGCCAGAACTAATCGAAGTTTTAGGTAACTTCAAGATGGCAACCGTGAAACTTAAAAACAGTCCGTCCTTTGTGTTAATTAATTAGAGGATGTAATTCAATTTGATCAGCAATGTGGATGCACTTATTTAAGTATTATCAGAACACTCGTGTTTGGTTAAGAATTGCCCATTCAGGGCTTAATAATAATAATTTTTCGTTTGTCCAAATTGGCCGGAATTAATCGAAGTTTTTGGTAACTTCAAGATGGCCACCGCAAAACTTACAAACTGTCCGTCCTTTGTGTCAATTAACTAGAGGAAGTGACATCAACATGTAACTTTATTTAAAAATGTAAGCTGACATTGAGTGAGTAACAGCAGACAAAGGCGCTATGCTGAAACGCGTCCTGTTTTTGATTTAAATAAATCTAACGAATTGGTGTAATCTGAATCACTGAGTGCCGTCCATTCTTTTACCGGAGTGACAGAAGTTGTTAGCAGAATCCATACTAATATAATAAAGAGAGAGCCCAAACCTTTGAGGCGGGTAATCTCAGGAACCACAGCACCAATCACAATACCCAATACAGCATTGGAAAGGGCTGTTGCAGCAGAAGGACATAGGCTATGCAGACGCCCACCATGTACATTTAAAAGGTAAAAGAACCGTGCCAGCAAAGTAGTCTCTTTGTGGGCGTGTCTGTGTTGTGCTGTGGGCGTGTGCTGGGGGTGTGACAAACGCTGGGGGCGTGTGGTACGTTCCGCCCTTCATGCCATGTCTCATATTGAATATACCCTGTACCCCAAACCCCAAACCTACCCCTGAACCCTAAAAATTCCCCTGTACCCCAAAACCCAAACCTAGCCCTCAACCCTAAAAATAACCCTGTACCCCTAAACCCAAACCTACCCCTGAACTCTAAAAATACCCCTGTACCCCAAAACCCAAACCAAGCCCTGTACCCTTAAAATATCCCTGTACCCCAAAACCCAAACCTAGCCCTGAACCCTAAAACTACCCCTGTACCCCATAACCCAAAACTATATCTGAACCCTTAAAATAACCAAACACCCCAAAACATATACCTCAGTACCCAAAACATATACCCCTATAACCATACTTACCTTATCCAAACATAAAAAACATGCTTTTACCATTCATGCATTTACAACAAATTTCGTTATAAATGTATGCGTGGTAAAAGCATATAAAATGTAATGCCATGCGTTATAATGGCATTGCGGAGTCCTGGTACTTTCGTAATGCAAGTATGCGGAGTGATGGTATGCGGAAAGAAAGTTGCAGAATAATGGCTGTTTATCCTCCCCCGGTAAGTACATTGGTGGCACGGCGGTCCACATCTCCAGCAACATACTCATATTTTTTCACCACCCATTTGAAAAATGCACAGGTCTCTCTCATTGATGGCCAGCACCGACATACACTTTTAGACACACCTCCCGCCACAAGTTCTAGAATTGCGAACTTTAGAGCTGGGGAGCTACGTTCGAATCTTGGCATCAGCTCAACATCCTGTGATTCCAGGCAAATCGCTTTGTCTCCCCGTGCCTACCACAAATGAATTTGTTCTTCTGTAATGTAAATTGTGCTCATGTCATGTTGTCGAGTTTGCGCTATATAATATTGCAAGGAAAAATAAAGTAGGGAAACTAGAGTTCACACACTACTGAACGTGCACTCTTAAGTGCATCAGCAGTGCACTGTGAATCGGAGCATTTCACAGGCCTGTCACAGATAAGAAATGCTATCAAAATGAAATCCTACAAAACAATATACTACTGGCCGGCAGCAATTCATACCAGGACAACGTCGGGACGGGCTGCTAAAATATATATATATATAATCTTGTAAAAGGAAAATAAAATAATGCTGGCACAACAAGTTGGTCCACGTCCGTGATTCCGCGCTTAAGCTGTGTTTTTGTTGCGAGGTGCTGCAGAGATATATATATATATATGTATAGATCTTGAGATGATACTTTTATTATGTATTTGAGAAACGTCAATGTAGTGAGAAGCTGTCATGACCACTAACGCACTATTTCTTTCTAAAATAGATCTTCAGTGACGTTGCCGACATTTTCAATGCTCCGAGTGATGACGAAGAGTTCCTCGGTTTTGGAGACCACGTTCCCATGGAAACGTCTTCCTCCGAGGAGAGCTGTGATAGCTTGAATTCATTGGAGTCGTCAAAGGTGAAAGCATTTCTTTTTATACACTTGTGCACTATCTGTGTTTGCGGACCCTATCTATGAATCAAATGTTTGAAATGTTTCCTCCTCGAATGCTTTACTTGATGAAAATCACAGCTGTAAAATAGGATATGGGGTTTCCAAACCAGAAATTGTTTCCGTTAGACTCATTCTTTTTTGTTTCCTTGTTTCTAAGAGGAGCAATGAGAACATTTAGTACCTGAATGCTCTTTGATGCCGATTATGTTTACTTTATGTGTAAATAGGCTAAACATGCTTAAAAATTTGCATCTAATGATTTCTCAAAGACCAACGCGTTCTAAATTATTCACAGCAAGTTACATTAACTACAAGATGATATAATGTGCTTTAATGAGTTGGTGTAGGGTTTGCATTGTAAATTTTTTTTTGCTATTTATGTTAAGAGCGGACCCAACCATTATTGGATTGCATGAGGATTGATACGACTCGCATACATTGTTGAATACCCATGTAGATAACTTAGCACAGTATGACATTGGGTGAAAAGTTAGGCCCGTTTTACACATTTTTTAGATCAAATAGATTAGTATTTGACCTCTTGCAGATAAGTTTAACCTGTAATACTGAGATAGCTGACCATTCCCTCAGAGGAACTTGTATGACTTTAGTCCGTCTGGTCGCCGGATGTAACCTAACTTTGATTATAACTGTGGTATCTCACCTTTGGTAACGCTAGGTTCCCCATGCTTCCAAATATTGACGAGTTCCACAGGGGCGTCTCCAGGATTAGACCTCACCAACCTGTTTTCAGCTGCAGAAGATTGAGCCGTACTAAATGGCAAGGGTGGGAGTGGGCAGCTCATGGTGTGATTTGCCTTGAGAGTTTGTGAACAGCCACTAAATTGTGTATTTGTGGCATTCAAAAACTCTGTTCCGACCCTTTCCCAACCTGGAAATAGTTTCAGATTTACTCCAGCAAAGGAACGGGATAGCTGCCCTTCCACGTAACACCCCCGAACTTCATGGGGATGTATTGAAAGGGTTTTCTCCACGTTGAGGAGCTATCCTGTGTACAATTTGGCATTAGGGAAACAGCAACTCAGAAAAATGCAACATGACAAATCAAGTATTGGACTTCGAAACCTGCAACTGGTCAAGATTCGCAGGTGTTGTGGGAAGATCTGTGATTTACCCAAACTTGGTAATCTGCACACTTGCATAGGAGTCCATGCATGGGTCTCAATTTAAGAAATTTCTTCGAGTGTCTGGTCTTTAAATATTGTGGTTTAGCTACTCAAAGCTGTTCTGCATTGGTATCAAATGCATAGGGAAAACCTATTTGGGTGCTTGATGAACTTCCAAGCCGTAAACAGCACTGAGAGTTAGGGCAATCGAATTGGGCAAGAGGGCTCTAAATAACAATCTAATCTAATAATCTAAATAAAGATTACTTCTTTTGATGATGTTGATAATATAAGAAAGTAAATTCCACGGAGTTCATATCACTGGTGCAACATACTGAAGGAGTATAAATAGTCTGTATTTGCAGAAAAACTCTGTCACTGAAAATTGCAATTTAATTGTGTTTCAGATTTTCTTTTTCTTACCTCTGTACAATTTCATGTTTTAGCGCTTCAAATGTCACACGAGCAAAGAATCCTGTTTAGACGAGCAGGAAGAGGTGACGAGCGCGCCTAAAAGGAGGAGCTTTGGTCTTCGTGTAGCTTTCCAGTTCCCATCCAAGAAACCCAAGAATAATGCATTGGAGAAGAAGACCCCAGAGTTGGCCAACGTTGGGCCAAATATGCACGGCAGGAAAAAGAGAGTACCTCTTGCAAATGTAAAAGATGCAAAGCAGATGAACAAAAGAACTGAGGATTCTGCATCTGATTCGGAAAATGAGCTCAGCAATGAAAAGGAGAACTCTAATGCACTGACAAAAAGAGCCATGAACATAAAGGAAAATAAAGCCATGGTAAGGAGACCGCCTTGGATGGATTGGCTTGAAATTCAAAGTTATTACTTTGCTCCTGGGATATGCTTTCAGATTCTGTGAGATGCATGTGGGACTGTGCTGGTTAACACATTTATACCCAATAGTTCCAAACGTGATGACGCTTGTTGACAAAGCCAAGGTTATGGTTATTGATTTTTGTTCAAATTTTTCACTTTAGTTTTTAGCTATGTAGTTGGAGATACATTTGTAAAATACTGGTTTGTGAACTACTTTGTGTAATTACTTTAAAAAATATATATTTGTGTATTATTTATGAGGACGTCAAAGGTTTATAGAACGACCATACATCATGGCACCTAACACAGCAGCGCTCCGTTGTACTTCAAATGTGTTGAACTTTGTAGAGGTGTAGGTTTCCTCCAAATGATTACACTGAGGCAGGAATGAGGGAAAGTTATGTTTATTTAATTACATTAAGGTAATAGGGAAGAGTGCCGGGTAACAGGTGTTTTATCGCTCCGAGCCGGGCTCTGACTAGCACGATACAGCGTTCGTGCATGCGCACAGCCACGTTTTCCACCGGCGCGTGTTACGTCACACGCAAGCCGTTGGCATCTATAACGCTAACACCACATTTCTCCCCTTTTTAAACAAAGAAATTTAACAGTACCGTGTTCCTGGATGTCTCACTCTTATCTTTGAGGTGTGATGGTCTGATCACCATTCTCCCCACGCGTGTGCGTCTTACTGGAGTGGTGACTCCCTGGAGGACCTCAGGAGTGGAGCTTTCCACCTTTTCTCTCTTGGCTGTATCCCGATCTCCTGGATATCGACTCTTCTTTTGCTGGGGTTACCTTCACTCTTGTCTCCATCCGGTCTTCACTTTCTATGCCCTCATCTCCACCTCCCAGACTACCATCTTCTGCCTCTCTTTCCTCGATACTTCCTTCTTGTCTTTGCCCAGATGTCCAGTTGTCTTTCTCCTCCGGCCATTTCACAATCTTGTTTATCTTGGCCATGCGATCTTGAGACCACACCTTTCCGTCACTGAGGAGGGCTGCTCTACTGTACACCTCTTCCACTTGTAAGGGTGGGCTGTACTTGCTTTCACCTTTCTTCTTCAGTACTGCTTGTTTTACTCTCACCAATTCCCCTTTTTCCACTGTTGACCCCTTCACTCTTTTTCTTTGATTGTAGTGGTCTGTGTACACTCGCTGGGCTTTCTCCAAGTTGTGCTGGACCACAGCAGGTGACCATTTACTGGTGACTGTTTTTTCTCGCCAAACTACATTGTCCTTCGTGAACGGGTGCCTGCCTCTGAGAATCTGAAACGGGCTGTACCCTGTCGCAGTGGGAGTAATTCTATACGCCCACAGCATTCTTTGAATTTCGGCCTCCCAGTCTTTTCCTTGCATGATGGTGCTTGGATCGACCCCATCAGAACTCTGTTAAACCTTTCCACTTGTCCATTGCTGGCAGGATGGTACACCGAGGTGTGTTTTGACTTGATTCCATTTCTTTCGGTGTATCTGTGCCACTTATCGGATGTGAATTGCGGGCCATTGTCTGTCACTATGGTCCTCGGGATGCATTCCCTAAGGAACACCGATGTGAGGAATTTTATGACAATCTCAGAGTCCATTTCCTCTTGCACATGCACTTCTGGCCATTTAGAATACTTGTCCACCAGTACACACAAGTACTTGGCCGTGTCTTGTCCATCTAGTATCGGCCCGAGGATGTCGACAGCGAGGTCTTCCCAGGGATCACGAGGCTGTTCGAAGCTGCCTAACGCCGGTCTCAACGGTTTGAGTAACTTGTCTGACTCCTGGCATTGGCTGCAGTCTCCAACGTGTCTTTCAATCATGTTGTCCATTCCTGGCCACCAGTACATCTGCTTCACCCTCTACTTGGTCTTTACAATGCCTAGGTGACCTTCATGCAGCTGGTTGAGTAATGTAGGGATAAGCTCTTCTGGGGGTACTACCTTATCCCCGCGATACAGAAATGTTCCCGAGTCACTCAGGGATAACTCCTCTCTCACTTCGTACATTTTCCTGGTTGCCTCCTTCAGCCTCTTCTTTTCCAGCCACCCATCAACTAGGTACCTCTTGATCTCCTCCAAGGTCTCATCTCGCCTGTATGCATGTGCCCATTCCTGCATGCTGATCGCTTTCTCCATGTCTTCCATTACTGCAACCATTTCTTCACTCTCCTCTGCAGGTGTGGGTGCATCTTCCATGGCTGAGGCTCTGCTGAGATAGTCCGCCACCTTGTTGCGTGTCCCCGGGATGTACTCTACATCTTACGTGTACTCCAATAATTTGAGAGTCATCTTGGCAATCCGTGGGGTGGACGTGGCATGTCCACTTGAGGTCAGTACCTTGACTAAGGGCTTGTGGTCAGTTTGTAGGCGAAACCTCGTGCCCCACAGGATCTGCGGGAACTTTCCCATTGCCCACACAACAGCCAGCATTTCTTTCTCTATTACGCTAAACTTCTGCTCAGTTTGCGACAGCGCCCTTGATGCAAAACTGAGTGTCTCAACCGCGTTGTTGTTTCTCGGTTGGGCAAGAACTGCGCCCAGACCTTTTTCGCTTGCGTCCGTGGTGAGGATGGTGGCTCCTGCCGGGTCATGTCTTTGCAATGGCACGGCCTGGCTGATGTTCCCCTTCAGTTCCTCGAACTCCTTCTGGGCCACATCATCCCACTGGAAAGTTGCTTTGTCTCTTATCAGTTGCCGCAATCTGTGCGTTTTCGTGGCAAAATGTTGGACAAATTTGCTGTACTCAGCCATTCCCAAGAATGACCGTACTTCATCTTTGTTGTTGGGGGCTCTGGCTTCGCAGATTGCTCTGACATTGTCTTTCTTGGGCGTGATCCCTTGTCCGCTTATTTCGTGTCCCAGGTAGGTCACGGATGTCATTCCAAATCTGCACCTCTCCCTTTCTGCTGTGAGTCCCCTTTCCTGTAGGACGCTCAGCACCTTGTCCAGTTTGGTGTCGTGGTCTTCACGATCCATCCCCATTATCAATATGTCATCTTGGAAGTACTGGATGCCTTTGACATCTTTGAACAGGCGATGCATAAGCTTTTGGAATACTGCTGCGGCCGATGCCAGACCAAAGGGCATCCTGCGGAACTGATAACAGCCATAGGGGGTGATGAAAGATGGAAGCTTCCTGCTGGACGGGTGTAGGTCGATCTGGTGGTATGCCGACGTGAGGTCAACCGTGGAGAACCACTTCACGCCCCTGGTTCCCGCCAACATTTCCTCTATCCTAGGAAGGGGAAACTTCTCCACCACTAAGCATTTATTCAGTTTGCGAAGGTCCACACTGAGGCGGACCTTGCCATTGGGCTTCCTGACGACGACCAAGGGGGCCAGCCATTCTGAGCTGTCGATCGGTTCAATGATCCCTTGCTCTTCCAGTCGAGACAGTTCCTGCTGGACCGATTCCCTCACCGCAATGGGCACATTGCGGACCTTGTGAGACACCGGCTGGGAGTTTTCTCTGAGTACGATTTTATGCATGAACTTCTCCAGTTTGCCCACCTTGCCTCCAAAGACGTTGGGAAAGTTTCTTCTCACCCTTTCCAGGTCTGGCTATTGTTCAGACTGTTAGCAGCACCTGCTCCTTGCCTCCTGGGTCTAGTTTGATCCCCAAGTCTCCCTGGTCCCTCCATCCTAGCACGGAGGGGCCCTTCTCAGCTACGTATAGCTTGCATGTGGCTGTTCTCCCTCGGAATTCGAACTTCAGGCTCCGGTATCCTACTATGGGAATCTGGTTTCTAGTATAAAACACCGGCCTGATGTCTGGCGGGTTTAGCTGTGGGCCTAGGCTCGGTTTAAATTCTTCTTCCCACACAGATCTCTGCACAATGGTGTACGGGGATCCAGAGTCAATTGCAATCCTGATTTTCACACCTCCTTATAAGCATGTCTGCTCTCGGTTTGTCAGATCGCTGGGTGTCGATGCCTAGTACTTGCTCCTCGATGCATAACACTCTGTCGTCCTCATCCGGTTCTTCCTCGGCGCCTTCGTCCTGCGCTATGTATTTCACCAACGTTTTCTTTTCTTTCTTCCGACACACTTTCTCATAGTGGCCTATCAGGCCGCAGAACATGCACTTCGCACGAAAAGCAGGGCAGCGTTTGTCATGGGCTGCGTGGTTTGCACTTCCGCACCTGTAGCATGTCGATTTGTTGGAAGAGGACCGTTTTCCCACTTGACTTGGTCTTCCCGCCCATTTACTGGTTCCGCGGTTGTCTTCCGGCGCCATTTTGAATCTGCTCGACTGTTCCGCGTCGTCAATTTTGTTAACCATGACTCTTTGCGCACTCTCCTTCTTTGCAGCTTCCGCACATCTCTTGGAGAGCTCAGACTTTTTTACCATAGCGATCACTTCTTTAAGTGTTGCCTCGCCATGAGCCCATAGCTTATCCTGCACGTTCTTGTTGGTGGTGTGCATCACTATCTGGTCCTTGATAAATTCTTCTTCCTGCGCCCCGTACTTGCACGTGACTGCTAGTCTCCTCAGGGCTGCCACGTAATCGTCCACTGACTCTCCATCGCCTTGTCTCCTCTGCTGAAAGTTGAATCTGTCTATAGACACGCAGACAGCTGGGCGATAATGGGCATCTAGGTTGTCTAGGGCTTGTTTGAAGACATCTGTGCCTGCTGCCTGTGGCGGTGTCGTCGCAATGTTTGTGAAAACCCTTATTCCTTCTGGGCCCAGGTTGTGCAGCAATATCCGTCTCCGTCTTGCGGGGGTGAATTCGTCAGTTGATTCATCCTCCAGGGCTTCTAAGTAGTTCCTGAAGTACTCCCTCCAGTCCTCCCACTTCATTTGTGGTTCCCCTGGTCTGGGCAGAAACGGGATCGGTGTCGTGAGGGACGACGCTTGATTGCTCATCTTGACCTGTCTCTCTGGCCATTCTTCTTGATTCCTGGGGCTGCCAGGTGTGCTATTGCTTCCTCCCTGGCTTCTTGGGCTGCCAGGTGCGTTGGCGCCTTCTGCCTGCGACGTGGTGGGGCTGGGTTCGCTTCCTCCCGCTCCCTCGTGGACACCCTTTTCAGCCAGGGCCCTTGGTGGGGTGGTGGCGTGCTCCTACCGTGCTTCTGCGCAGGTAGCCTCACTTCTTGGCTCTCCGGCTGCGAGTGCACTTGGTCTTTCTCTGCGCCTCTGCCACGCTCTTCCCTTCGGTTTT
This sequence comes from Lissotriton vulgaris, assembly GCF_964263255.1. Taxonomy (NCBI): domain Eukaryota; kingdom Metazoa; phylum Chordata; class Amphibia; order Caudata; family Salamandridae; genus Lissotriton; species Lissotriton vulgaris. Next base: position 792,385,476 of record NC_141698.1, read on the forward strand.
GTAGCGCCTCCACGCTTCTTTCCTCCTTCTGCAGGTGGATGGTTTAGTGCATTTCACTTGCATATAGCGATACTCTATCCTCCAACAAATTCGGTCAAAGGAAGCCATGCACCTGTGCATCCCTTTTAACTCAATTTCTCAAAGGCTTAGTTGGCAAGGTGCAAAAATGAGGGGAAAGGGGCAACCCTGGCAAGAGCAATGTTTTATAGGGAAGGAGGGAGAGAGCACCCCGTTTATTCCCACTGTGGCCCGAAGAGCATTGTCAAAGGGCCATTGCCCAACCCACAAACCTAGGGCCTGCCAAAGAAAGGGCCAGTGAATAGAATCAAATGCTTTTTTGTAATCGAGGAGTAGTAACTCTGTTGGACCTTGCAGGTCATATATGTTGGCCAATGCCACTTGGAGCATATGTAAGCAGTGTCATGTACTCCTGCCCGGCATAAACCCATTCTGGTCCTTGTGAATCAATGTCTGGATAACCAGGGCCAACACTTTGGCCAGCAGCTTAACCTCCATGTTAAGAAGAGAAATGAGCCTTTAGGAGGCCCAGTCCTCCAGGGGTTTATTCTGCTTGTAAATCACTGATTTAGTAGTGCAGCGGAGGTCCTTAGGCAAGCGACCCATAGTTCATATCTCCATAAAGGAGGTGAGGTATCGGGAGTGCTGAGAACTAATTAAAAATTCTCTTGGAAAGTTAATGGGACCAGAGGTCTTTCCATTTGGAAAGGCCATCCCCATCACCCGGATCTCCTCCACTGTCAGGGGAGTATCAAGTCTTTCACTGTCTGCCTCAGAAAGGGACTGCAGCAAAATGTTGCCCGTAATAGGATATAATCATGCAAATTGAAGAGGAGTCCTTTCTTTATAAACTTCATAATAGTTGACAAAACCGGTCACAGTCAATAGAACCTGGAGACCTGCAGAAAGCAAACTCTTTCCTCTTTTTGTGCTAGAAGTACAGGAGCCTACCGGCTTTATTGCCATGCTCATACATTCAGTACCTGGACCTGCTCCAGGGCAGCTTAGCCATATCTAAAAGTTTTTGTTGAAGGGTCTCCCGAAGAGCTTCCAAAGGCCCTTGGGACATCCTCTGTCTGTCCCAGGACTGCCGGAGGATGTAATGAAATGATCCGAGCCTCCAAGTCTACTTTCTCGTTCACTACCTTGCACTATAGAGAAGGCCTTACCCCAATCCACTGTCTTAAAAGCCTTCCTAAAGGCACACCGGAAAGGATATACATGGGGAATCAGCTCAAAATACTCCCATCGGTCACCAAGGGGATCCAAGAAGGTTTCCTCTTGTAGTCACCAGAGGCTTAGTCGCAAAAAAAACCCCTGTGGCCTGATCTGGGCCATGGAAAGTAATTTCCACCGTTGTGTGGTCTGAGATACCTATGGGGAGACTATGGGCACCTGATATGACAGCCAGCCCATTGGTACAACTAAATAGTGAATTCTAGAGCTACAGGTATGAGTAATGTGTTATCTGCCGCTTGCTGGTATGCCAGGCCCACCACATATCCACCAGACACAAAGCGGTGGTCCATTTAATCAACACCTCAGATCTTGTAGTCCTAGCGCGGAAGTCCGTGCCCTGGGACATGTCCATCAATGTATTAAAATCGCCTCACGCTACTGACATTCCGATCGGTTTTTGAAGTAGGATAGTCAACCATGCACGGAGTATACTAATAGCCAGAGAAGAGGGGGCATACACGCTACACAGGGTCCAAGGAAACCCCTCCAAACTCCCTTCTAGAATCAAAAATGACTCCGGCAGTCTCTGGAGCCAAAGAGACTCCAGGGTGATCCACCAGAGTAAATTTGTTCTGTCCCAATAAGGAGCATTTAGTGCCCATGAGATGGGTTTCCTGCATAAAAAGGACCTCTGAGGAGTGTCGCTTAACATAAGCAAGGACCGCCCCTGCTTAATCTTGTCAAAAGTCTGTGTACATTCCGGGTCATTATTTTGAAGCGACCGAAAACTCTGTCCTGAAACTATTTTTGAAACCTCGTCAAGTCATTACTTCTTGGTGCCAAAGCTAACCTAAACAAAAAACTCCCCCTTCCTTTCACCCTATACTTCCTACCCTTGAAGCATGTCACCCAAATTGCAGCATGCAGCCTATTACAAAAAACTACAACACTTAACTATGTTTTTGAAAGGAGCGCTGGCCCCCGTACCCAGTTAACCCCCCCCCCCCCAACCCCCCGCCCCCCAAACACATCCTTTAAAGAGTGGGACGGCTCTTGGTCTACAGAATGACTGTTAGGCGATGATCCTCTGTTGCCTGGCCAGGGGAGGCTACCTGATCGCCCTCTTTAGTTTTTACACTCTAGCATGCTCCTCACCCGCCAGAGCAGAGCAGCGTTCCACTCGCCCCCACCTTCTGCGAGACCGCCTTTGCGCTGATACAGATTTAACCAAGGACCCAGCCAGTGTCTCTCCAATTCCTTCTGCCTATGCTCCACTGCCCAGCTGAAATGGAGGTGTCTGCTCCACCAATTCCTAGACCGAGTCGGGGTAATAAAAAACTAAGCCTTTCACCTCCAAGTAGGTTTAGTGACTGCGTGAGGAAAGTCGCCACCCGGATAACTTCAAACTGTTTATAGCTTAATGGAGATAAGGCAGAGATGTTGCTGTTTGTAAGGTTCCAGGCCTATTGGTCGGTTGACTGGTGGCCTTCCGAGTTAGGCTCTGCCCCTCATCCTAGTAAGGCAGTTGGACATCTCGGCATCCTGGTTGAGCAGAATCTTTTTATGAGAGAAGAGATTGTCAACTTGTGGCGCATGTTTCAGTATTATGTGCATGCTTAAAGTGTTTCAGTAGCTTCTGTTAAGTTCAAGGAGAACTTTTATTCAAAGGCTTATTGTGAGCCGCCTTGATTTTGGGAATGCCTTGTTAGCTGCAAATGAGTCGCTCCCTTTCAAACTGCAATTAGTTCAAAACACTGCTGCACGATTGATTTGTAAGCTCCCTTCTGGTTCTCCCTCTGAGCTCACACTGACATTTCTCCACTAGCTCCCGGTGAGAGAACAGTTGCTGTTCAAGCTTCTTTTGTCTTGTTCACAAATCTCTGGCTTGCTAGGGTGCACTCTATCTACGAGAAAAACTTCTTCCTTACTTGCCTAATAGGAGCCTTGGGTCTAAGGATCAATTGTAGCTATGTCCCCGCTGCATCTGTACTGCGAAGGATGGCAGTAGGTTAAGTTTCAGGACATGTTCCGACTCGATTATGTCCGAGCACCTTAGGCCCCCCTCTCTATCTGTCTTAGACGCTGGGAGTAATTCGGAGATCCGCAATGCTCCGCAAAAAGCTAAGGCATAGGCCACCCGGAATAATTGCGTCTCATATGGGGAAAAACAAACGAGCGGCAGTGTCTCCAAGATTTTAACCAACTTCCCTACGTCTATAGGCCTTCTGGAATCTTTTTCCCCTGGTGACAAGCGCTCCCAACCTCTCATTGCTCTTCTTACCCTCTGATCCTTTGTCGGGTCCGAAACTCCCTGTAGCCCTGCATAGAATGCCAATGCCGACAACTGTCTTTTCATGAATGCCACTGATTTCCCCTTCTCTTTTTGTTGTACTATGAAACCTAACACGCTCTGAGGCACAAAGGCGTCCACTAGGCCCGCTCCCCTTAAGTATGCTGTATAACAATTCCAGGACTTTTGATACATACTCTTAGTCTTGGGGGCCAAGGATGCAGATACCAACTCGGCAGCCGTGGGGCACCAAACTTCCATAGCTCCGCTGGGAAGGCTGTCATTGTCGTCTCTGCTTGCGGCCAATGCGCCCGGAATTCTGTCAACTTGAAACGAGACAATGCTTCAGCCGCTCTGTTCTCTACACCTGGAACATGTCTAGCAGTGAAATGGACATTGTGGCTCAGGCACTGCAATACTAACTCTTTCAACAGCCTGAGCACCCAAGTGCAGGTTGCTCTCTGGTTATTAATCACCATGACTACTGACATGCTGTCCGACCAGAATATAATACGCCTGTTTGCAAGCATATCCCCCCACAAGTGCAAAGCTACTACTATGGGGAACAACTCTAGAAAAGAAATGTTATGGGTCAGACCTCGCTCTATCCATTCGTCTGGCCAGTGCTGCATGCACCATTTGGGGCCCAAAATCGCCCCAAAGCCAATACTCCCTGCAGCATCAGTGAATAGCTCAAGGTCAGCGTTTGAGGTGCTGGCTAAGCCTGGGCGTAGTTCGCGTAGCCGCACTCCGCGGAGCTACGCGAAGATGCACTTGCACTCCGCGAACTACGCATAACTCCGCGAACATGCGTAGTAGCTTGCTTGACCCGTTCGCGAGCCGTTTTTCGTCTTCGGGAGCGCCGTGGAACTCTGGAACCTGCTCAACACCACATCTCAGACGTCGCCTTCCTCACGGAAACCTCGATGAATGCCTCCTCAGCGCCCGACATCGCCGTCGCCATCCCGGACGGATACAAGATCACCCGGAGAGACCGCGTCAACCAGACAGGAGGAGGCATCGCCATCGTCCACAAGAACACCATCCGCATCACGACCAACTCAGACGACACCCTCACAGCCGCCGAACATCTTAACTTCCAGATACACACTGACCCCAAGACCACACTCAAAGGCACCCTCATCTACAGACCCCCAGGACCTCGCACACAATTCAGCGAAGATATCGCAGACTTTATCAGCCCGCACGCCCTCGCCTCCGCTGACTACATCCTCCTGGGGGACCTCAACTTCCACCTGGAGAACAACAACGACAACAACAGCACCAACCTGCTGGACAACCTCGCCAACCACGGGCTCAAGCAACTGGGGAACACCCCCACCCACTACGTCGGACACACGCTTGACCCAGTCTTCTCCTCCAGCAAGTACATCTCCTTCAGCCACTCCACCGGACTCCACTGGACAGACCACAGCTGCGTCCACTTCAGCTTCATAAAGACCACGACTCACCACCACCCGCAACAGGTTCCCAGCAGGAGCTGGAACAAGATCACCACCGACCAGCTCACCACTTCACTCAGCCAGAACCCTCCCGCCAGCTCAACGGACCCCAACCAAACAGCCAACAACCTCACACAGTGGATCACCAACTGCGCTGACGACCTTGCACTTCTGAAAAACCATCCCAGCAGGCCCGGCAGCAAGAAAGCCTCCTCGTTCAACGACTACCTCAAGAACTCCAAGAACTGCCATACCCTCGAGAAAGCCTGGCGAAAAAACCTAACTACAGACAACATGACCGCCCTCAAGCACGCCACCCGCTAACACCACCAGCTGATCCACACCACCAAGAAGACAGCATTCAAGGAACGTCTCGACAACAATGCACACAACAGCAAGGAACTCTTCAGCATCGTCAAAGAGCTCTCCAACCCCAGCGCCGGAAACAACGACATCACTCCCTCGCATGACCACCCTCCGCGACTGGACCCCGGTCAGCACCGAAGACACCATCCACACGATGAACACTATCCACTCCGGATCACCAACAGACCCATGCCCCCACCACGTCTTCAGCAAGGCCGACTCAGTCATCGCACCCCAACTCCGGGACATCATCAACTGCTCCTTCAGCACCACCACCTTCCCGGAGAGCTGGAAGCATGCCAAACTCGGAGCCCTCCTGAAGAAACCATCAGCGGACCCCGCCAACCTCAAGAACTACCGCCCCATCTCGCTCCTCCCCTTTCCTGTCAAAGTCATCGAGAAGACCGTCAACAGACAGCTTGCTGCCTTCCTCGAGACGAACGGATCCCTCGACCACTCCCAGTCCAGCATCCGCGCCCACCACAGCACCGAGACTGCCCTCATAGCAGCCACTGACGACATCCGAGCCCTGCTCGACAACGGGGAAACAGCGGCCCTCATCCTCCTGGACCTCTCCGCAGCATTCGATACGGTCTGCCACCGCACCCTAGTGCAGCGCCTCAGCAACATCGGAATCCAAGAGAAGGCACTGGAGTGGATCATCTCGTTCCTCACCGGAAGAACCCAGAGAGTCCATCTCCCCCGTACAGATCCAAGGCCACCGAAGTCATCTGCGGCGTACCACAAGGATCATCACTCAGTCCCACCCTCTTCAACGTCTACATGAGCCCCCTCGCAGCCATCGTACGCCAACACAACCTCAACATCATCTCCTACGCCGACGACACCCAGCTGATCCTCTCCCTTACCAATGACCCAGCCACCGCTAGAACCAACCTACACGAAGGGATGAAAGACGTAGCCGAGTGGATGAGGAACAGCCACCTGAAACTGAACTCAGACAAGACGGAACGGAAGTCCTCATCCTTGGATCATCACCCTCCGCCTGGGACGACTCCTGGTGGCCCCCTGCCCTGGGCAGCGCACCGAAACCAACGGACCACGCACGCAACCTGGGCTTCATCCTGGTCTCCTCCCTCTCAATGACCAGACAAGTCAACGCCGTCTCATCATCATGCTTCAACATCCTACCCATGCTCTGAAAGATCTTCCGATGGCTCCCCACCGAAACCAAGGAAGATGGTCACACAGGCACTCGTTACCAGCCTACTGGACTTCGGAACACCCTCTATACGGGAACCACAGCCAAACTCCAGAAAAGACTCCAACGCATCCAGAACGCCTCCGCACGACTCATCTTGGACATCCCCCGACACAGCCACATCTCCGGACACCTGAGAGACCTTCACTGGCTCCCCGTCAGCAAGAGAATCACGTTCCAACTCCTCAACCACGCACACAAGGCCCTCAACGACCTGGGCCCCAGGTACCTCAACAACCGCCTGACCTTCTACACTCCCACCCGCCAGCTATGATCGACCAGCCATGCCCTCGCCGCCGTGCCACGCATCCGAAGATCCACCATGGGAGGAAGATCCTTCTCCTACCTGGCAGCCAAGACTTGGAACTCCCTCCCCATCCACCTCCACCTGACCCAAGACCACCTCTGCTTCAGTAAGCAACTCAAGACATGGCTGTTTGAGCAGTAGCGGACCCCCCTCCCCCAAGCGCCTTGAGACCCTCTGGGTGAGTAGCGCGCTATAAAAATATCCTGATTGATTGCCTGCATGCTCGGGATGTGTAGCGCGCGAAGTTACCCATGAGGTTTGTCCCGCCCGCGTCCCCTTATTTCCGGTCACTACTAACGTGTTCTCGAGTTATTCTGTGCCAGATTGCAGTTTCTGCGTGTTCGGCAACTCGATCTTACCGACAAGCATCTTCGCGCACGCGAAAATGCTATTGAGCGCGCGAGAACTACGCTACGCAGCAGTTTGCGGAGTATTCGACAACTTCGCGTTCTCCGCGGAGCGCGGAGTTGCCGAAACTCCGCAAACTCCGCCAACGGAGCGTAGTTCTTCGCCCAGGGTTAGTGCTGGCTGCCCGCCACAACACCGTGCCATTGAAATCTTGCAAAAAACATTTCCAAATCAGTAGGTCCTCCCTCACCTCGGCTGAAAGCCTCACCCTGTGGTGTTTTGCCCGCAGCCCGGACATTGCCCTCGCTATACTCCTGGAGAAAGCCCTGCCCATTGGTATGACCCGCAGGGCAAAGTTCAGTTGACCCAATAGAACTTGTAACTGGTGTAAGGTTACCTTCCTTGCTCCTAGGCAGCTATCAATTGCGGCCTTGAAGGCATCTACTTTAGTCTTTGGCAACCTGCACACACCTGTTGTAGTATCAATTTCAATGCCCAAAAAGGTCAAACATGTAGTCGGGCCTTCGGTTTTTTCCGCCGCCAATGGCACCCCCAGCGCCCCAGCCAAATGCTGGAAGCCCAGAAGGGCCTTCCTGCAAGACTGGGAACCCTCGGGACCCATGAATAAAAAATCATCCAAGTAGTGCACTACTGCATGCGATTTGTCCGAGGTCAGGAACTTCTCCACCGCCCATTCCAAGAACCTCGCAAACGTCTCAAACTGCACAGGCAATAGAACACCCCATAGGCATGCATAAGTCTACGAAGTAGTTACCATCAAAAGTGAAACCCAAGAACCTGGTATCTTCTGGGTGAACAGGCAGTAACCTAAAAGCCGACTCAATATCAGCTTTAGCCATTAATGCTCCTTCCCCCAGTGCCTGCAATTTTTCAATGGCCGTGTCAAACTTGGTATACCGCACCGTGCACAGGTCTGGGTCTAGCTTATCATTGACAGACAACCCTGGGGGGCTTGATAGATTATGAATCAGACGGAATTTACCTTCCTCTTTTTTCGGAACTAATCCCAACGGCGAGCAAACCAGATTATGGGTAGGTGGATCTTTGAAAGGGCCCCCGACCCGTCCCAAGGATACTTCCTTCATAATTTTGTCTCGCGCTGCCTCCATATTTCGCAACACTGAGCTTTGATTACGGGGCGGGACATTGGAAGGGGGGGCCGAAGACTGGATACGGAAGCCAAACGTAAAACCATGAAGCAGGAATTGAGACTCCTCGAGGTTGTCATACCTACTGAGGAGGTGTGTCAGGACATGCCGTTTAATGGGAGTTGGTAGCCTTGTCGGAAGTTTTAGGCTTTCCCTTTGGGGTGACCTGGCTGGACTGTTCCTTGGGATTACCAGTTTTCTTAAAACATCTGATTTCAGGATGAGAGGTTCCACCGCAATACGAACATCAGTGTTTGAACCTGCACGAGACCCCCCTGGTACACTCATTTCTGTTAAACTGCCAGCAGGCCTGTTTTTTCTCGCCAACGCCTTTGTCACTCCGAAAGGACTGACTCTGAGCGGGGGGAGCAGAGTTAGACGTTGAGGGGGAGGAATAAAACACTGTGTGCCATAGATTGATCTCCCGCTGGTCCCATGATATACCTGGGTGGACTGCTTTCATCTGTCTAAACATTTTATCATACTTTAACCACCCCTGGCCTGGAAACTCAGCTGCCGCCCCATGAATCAGGAATATATAGCTCATCATTTGAGGGCCCAGCACAGGATACTTTTCCAATATAACTGCGGCATATATAGCAAATCCCGTGATCCAATTTTTCATGGACCACTCCACCCACGACTTCTTTTGATTATATTCACCCTCTTTCCCACTTTTGGGTTTTCCTGCCGCTACCCCTGCATTAAGGAGGTCGAATACCTCCACATATTCACCTCTGAGTATCTTTTCCTTCATATCTGCTGGCACGTGCCAGGTGATCCCTGTGGATGGCGATAGGGTCATTGAGGATGAACCAAACATTAACGGGCTAAATGCTAACAGTGGGTGACCTGTTGGTTGCCCCCCAGCCACCCCTTGTATCTGGCTATTAGGAGACCCAGTCACATCAACAACGGTGCTAGCCATTGGGCCCTGCTTTGGACACCCTAAATTCGAGTAAGCATTCATCATTAAGGGGGCCCCATTTGTCGGGTAGGACATGGCAGGAAGCATCGAGCTTATGGGGCCGTTACCTATTTCTTGCCCATGCGACCCATATAATTGCATCCCTGGTAACTGCGCGACCCCTCCGGGTTGCACCCACACTTGAGACACTCCGCTACCCGGTTGCGCCACAACTGGTGGTAACATACCCTGCGAACAGGACCCCCCCACAGGAGTGACGGGGAGCCCTCCTATTTGCGTGGGCCTAGCCACCACGTGCTGCCCCTCAGTATCGTCTTTGTCTTTATCTGCGCCTGAATTAGAGTCAATTGTCTCTAGCACCTCCTCCTCACCTGGTGATGCTGGTTGGGGGTCTGCCGGCCTTTTGTCGCACCTTTAAGCTTTTCTGGGGTACGCTTCGCTCTCTTGCCTCTCCCCCTTTCTTCCTGCGAATTCGCATCTGCTCTAGCCTCTTCTCTCATGTTCTTTAGTACCCAATCCACGCCTTTTTCCCTTGTGAACTCCAGCAGCTCCGTAAAAGCGAGGTATTCATCATTTTTGGCTGCGGGTTCTTTGCCCTTCGGTGCCCTCTTCGGCGGCATCCTGCACTTAAAGAAAACAAACGTTAAAAACCTTTAACTGATATTACATGCATTTAGGCAAGCCGTGCGCGGCTTGAGCTTGTTCCCGGGGAATCAGGTTGTGCTAAATGCGCCAGCGCTCCCCCCCCCTGGATATGAAGACAACAAGGGGGCGACCTCAAAAGCATTTAAAATTACCGCTGGACCCCGATCCCCGAGCCCCACCCCATTCCATCTCGGAATTAATGCAATTCCGTTCATTCCTTCAACAAAAACGTATGAACCAAGAGATACGAATGCATAACGTTTAAACTCAACCATACAACACACTGCACGGCCCGCTAACCTAGATCACGAGTTGGATTGACCCTCGCTGTTCACTCCTACGCGATGGTCCCGCGATGTCTTCTCTAGGCGACGTCCGACTCCTGGGCGGTCAGCGGACAAAGAGGGGGCCTCTAAGATGGTCGCGGGCTTTTATGCCTCGCGCCCTACGACTACTTCCGGGGCGTTCCGCCGCCCCCCGTTCCAATTGGTCCTTGCACCATATCCACTTCCGGGTCGACTGACTCGGAAGTGAACCTACTCTGGGTCGGCCCTTTGGCTGCCACTAACGACGCCATTCCCCAAGGGGGGTGGCGCCTTGCAATTGACTTATTAACCTTTGTTATTATAGCTTTTAATGTAATCCGCTGAAATAACTTTTAAAAATGTAGGTTCCCATTAGGATAGTATTGCAGGCAATTACAAGATCATACATCAAACCTATGAAAACTTCATCCAAACTGTTTTAATGTTTGCTCTAGCTTTCTTCTTCATTAAAAACAAGTGGATAAATATCTTGATGGTTGATGTACGAGATGGGACCCTTGTTAGGGCAGTAGGTTCAACAAGGGATCGTGGACAAACATGACCATCTTATATTTTTAAAGGAACTTAAAATCAAGCCTGAGTGGAGTTCGCAGTGCTTTGCTACTCGGAACTCCGCGATTATCCCGATTTTTATTTGCGGAGTTCTGCAAGTGGCGGAGTGCAGTGCAAACTGCCGTTTGCGCTGATCTTCTGTCGCTCTAGTAGAAATTCTACTGTTGACGAGCACGAGCAGGTAAACTCAGCAGCACTACACGGAATGGAGTTTTCTGTGTTCCGCGTAGTGTAGAAAACTCCGCAAACTCTGAATGGAGCGGATTTCACTGCCGAGGCCTACTTAAAGTGCAATCAGCTCTTCGGAGCCACAGTTCTCCACCTGATATACACGCCAGTGGCAACATTATCTATGAGAATACTGATCACATATTCAAATCGCTGAATGTTTAGCCTGTGAATTTCAGCCTTGTCTTTACAGCTAGTTGGTAAGGTTCCGTCTACATCTTTTTTGCAGATGAGGTCACTGATACATGAAAGAGTTTGGCAGATAAACTGTTTTCGCTCCCTTTTCTGCCCAAATGTGACTTTATGGTTTAGTGAATGAGTTTATTACAACTTACCAATAAGTGTGTGTCCATTGAAACAGAAGACCATGGGTTCTGATCAGCTGATTAACATTAGAACGATGAGCATCTTTTTTTGAAACATTTATTTTCTTTCAGATGCAACAGCATTTAAGAGGCAGAGTCCTTGTGGCAAATCAGACATTTTTAGAACTTCTTAAAGCAAAAATTAAGTGAACCCACTTTGTCAAATGTTGCCCAGTATGATCAATAGCAGAACACTATCGGGTAGAAACCAACAAGAACTCCTCTTTCTCTTGCAGTTTTGGGGCATGATATGCGGGTGGGGTCGCAAACCAGTTGGTGACTTGTTTTGCACTAGTGAGTTTACAACGCCCCCCTTTCATTTTGCACTGCAACTGATGTACTAATTAGTTACTTAAACCATTTCCTATAAATAGGGATGTACCAAACCCTGCCTCATTAATATTTTAGATTGGAGATCTTTTGTGACTCCCTGAGACTGGCTGAAAATACAGGGATGGAGGTCTGCAATGGGCAGCAAACCCTCATACATTCGTATATATTCTCTGCATGTTTACATTTTAATAGTCCCTGGCCTTTGAAGGGGCATGTGCTGCTTTCAAAAGAAAAACAAAAAGTTAGCTTGCAGTGCTGGGGAGTACAAATTGGACCCCGGACCTCTGTTTCACATAATGGAGACTGTCCACCCGAGGTTAGCTTCCATTTTGTAAAGTGTTATCACCCTTTATTTGGTCTCGTTAACTCATCAATGGCTTGCAATCACAATTATTGATGCCTTGCATTTCAACTCCCAAATGAGAAGAAAGTACCTTTTTTACTTCCCAATTGAAGACAGGTTGCAAGGAATACTTTGTGAGTCGGAAATAAATGTGTAATGTACAAAGAGTACTTAGTATAATACAGCACACTATTTTGCCATATCAGAGCACTTGGTTTTTCAAATTGAAGTCTTCGGGTTGATTGGAGGTATCTAAAGGCTGTCTTAACCCCTTCACTGCTGGCCCGTTTCCGCCCCTGTGCGGTAAACAAATGAACAGGGGCGGGCCATGACGAACCCCAGCCGTCATCAGCACACGAGCACCGTAGTGCATGACGGCTGGGGTTCGTCATCAGCATGCAAGGGGTTAAAGAAGTTCAACCTGGTCGATAACCTGATCAAAAGGATAGTGGTTCTCTACCATAATCCCACTGCCAAAGTTAGAGCTGGAGGTATAGTCTCCCCTGCTTTGAATCTAAACCAGGGGACTGGACAAGGCTTCCCCCTCTCACCCCCACCCCTTTTTCTCCTGGCTTTGGAGCCGTTTTTTTCCCAACACATTAGGGTAAGTACAGACCTTATGGGTGTCTCCTTTGGAGATTCAAATGTATAACTTGCAGCTGATGCAGACAATGTATTGTCACTGAAGAGGCATGCACCGCAATCCCAGCACTGAGAATACCATACACCTGGATACTCCCTTAACAAGGACAAATCCGAGGTAAAACTAATCAGCCTGTATGGTGATAAAAGTATCCTAGGCTCATCAGGTCTAACCTGGCACAAGAACTCGATCAAATACCTAGGTCTCGAGTTTACAAATGAACTATTAACCACTCTCCATACTAACGAAAAGATCTTATCCAAAAAAATAGAATCCCCTCTAGATGAGTGGTCTCCCAAATTCCAATCTTGGTGGGGTAACGCAGAAACCCTGAAGATGATGATAACCCCACTGGTCAATTATCGGATTAGCATGCTACCCATATTCCTATCTGATGATTTTTAAAAAAAAAAATTGACAAATCCTTCAGTAAATTCCTATGGCAGGGCAAAAAGCCCAGAATCTCTATGAGAAAACTCATGCTGTCCAAAGCTAATGGGGGCATCTCCCTACGCATTTTCAGAAACTATCAAACCGCCTTCTTTTGCAAGCAGGGTGCAAATTGGTTTATGGACAATCCACCATATGTACCACCCTGGGTGGCGACCGAGAAGTCCTTCATACAGAATATTCCTCTAGCGGCAATAGCTACGATGCACATATCCCATTTACCACACTCAAGCAACATCATACAGAACACCAAAAGAGCCATCCTACTCCTGGACTCCCTTACGGAGGTGAAATTAAAACCATTTTACTTATCTTCCTTATGGTACAACCACACACTCAAAAGTGACGGTTCACCATTCTTCTGGGCAGACTGGTCCCGCAAGGGCATTAATTTAATACAAGACATCTATGAAAACACTTCACCTATACCGTTCTCAACCCTGCAAAATCAATTCAATCTTACTAACCTAGATTTCTATAAATCCCTTCAGCTTAAGGTAGGGCTTACCAAATTGAATCTAGCAGGGACTAACCCCTCTATCACCATCCTCCTATCTCACCCATCCAAAGTAGGACACCTGGTCTCATGAGTGTATAAAATTCTCTAACCAAAACAAAACCCTCTCTCGTAACCAACGGAAGTGGGAAGCCGATTCTATCAAGCCAAATATTACTTTCAACTGGCCCGTCATCAACAAGTCTACCTTTTCACATAAAACTTTGCTTACCCTTTCACAAACTAAATTAATGTTAATTAATCGGACTTATTGGATGCCCGCTAGACTCTTCAAGGTAGGCCTTACAAAAGATCCCAAATGGCAGTGGTTATAATCTTGATCCAGGTATCTGTTAACCACCATCCTTCCTGAATGAGTGTGGAGACCCAGAGATCCACCCACTGGAAGGATTGGACAAAGTTATTTGAGTCGTACCTGATCGCAATGGGGAGTGAAAAATTCTAAGCATTGCGAAAACATCTACTAATGCATAATTTGGGAGTTCATGGGCGAAAAGTATTTGAGACTCTACCTGAACCCGAAGAGGACTTACTCAGTTGTGTGAGTTTGGGGATCTCAATGACTCCCTCATAAGAGACCACTCGTCCGATGTACAAACAGCAGAGTTTAAGAATAATTACTCACAAAAACCCCACTCTTAGATGTGCCATTTCCATTGCACAGTCGATTGAACATACGGCAAAGTGTGTTAAAGAAATGAAAGCCAAAGAAGAAATAGTGGCTTCCGTACAAATAGAAGCTGCTGACAGTGAAGTACTTAAAGTATCTAGCAAGGTGGGTGCTAAAGAAGCACCATCCTTAAATCTACTGAAGTGAGTCAAGGTTTAAAGTGTTTTTTAGATGTGGCAGCAGCAACCATCTGGCCAACAGCCCCTCAAGTACAGCACCTAGCATTCTGTGTAAAAAGTGTAATAGGAGAGGACACCTAGCCAGATTGTGTAGAGGGGGGTGAATAATACTGTCAATGTAGTCAATTCTAATGAAGAACCACAGGCTAAATTTGTGTTCCAAGTAAAAGACACTGAATCGAAGGGTAATCCCAATTACCCTAAGTGTGTAATACTCTTTGACAACAAACCATTAGAAGTATATGCTGATTCCTGTTCCCCGTTCACACTGATAAATCTAAAGGACTTTGAGAGTTTGCTGGGTCGCAACAAGGCCACCTTAAATCCTCCGGATATTTCTCTGGAAGGATACACCAGAGACCCTATTTCTCTCGTGGGAATGGTAAACAGCCACATTGACTTTAAAGGCAGATCCACGGTTGGCAAGCTGTACATAGTTTGGAGTGGAGCGAACCTGCTGGGATGGCAACACCAGAAAGAATTGGGTATCATTCTGGACCCCAACGACAAGAACCAATTCATCCTAATTGACCTTCCTAACAACAACAAATCCCTGCAGGAAGCCTTTCCGTGTCTGTTCACGTATAAACTAGGTAAATTGCGAGATTTCCAACATAAAATTAAGGTTAGACAAGGTGCCAAGCCTGTGGTCCACAAGACACGGCAGTACCACTACGTCTGAGAGAAACCCTTTAAATGGAATTGGATAAGCTGTGCGAAATGGGCGTCATCCAACCAATAGAGGCTTCTGAATGGCTAGCTCCATTAGTTTGTTCTGGCGTCCAAGGCCAATGAACAAGGCTTTTGACTTTGTGTGGACCTCCGCTGACTCAATGAAAACATCTGGGTAGAGATATTTTCTCTCCCCAACATAAAATGTAAATTGATACTTGTATAGCGCACTACTCACCCGCAAGGGTCTCAAGGCGCTTGTACGAATACCGCTGTGGAACCCATCCTGGCTTTCCCTGTGAGGTGTCCACTCCTGGGCCCCCCCCCCAGGTGGAGGCCCGGCATCCTTAGTGTTGTGGGGGCCGTTGTGGAGATTAAGCAAGCTATTGCCCAGAGTTGCAGAGTGGGAGTCCATGATTGGAATAGGCACCGAGGTGAGAATTATCAGGTCCGTGGAATTTTTGAGCCCAAGACCCGCCGAGGCGGGGAATTGAACCCTGGTCCCTGGCTAGACCTCTGCATCAGGGTCTGCCGCGCTAACCATTGAGCCACACTTCTCCACAACGAGATGCTAAGTACCATGCGCAAAGCATGTTATTTTTCAGTAATTGACCGATCTATGTCTTATCAGGTATAACTTCATTCTGATGACAGCATTTACTTCACCTTTTCGGGCTTACATGTTTGTAAGAATGCCGTTCGGCCTTGCCTCAGCGGCTTCCATTTTTCAAAAAATCATGCAGCACATTTTTAAAGGTTGCAAACAACACCCTCTGCTTCCAAGACGACATACTAATGTACGGAGCAACAGAAGAGGAGCATGATGCTACCCTTTACTCAGTGTGCCATAAAGTCTCGCAAGCAGGGTTAACGGTTAAGCTAGAAAAATGTAAGATCAAGGTCACGTCAGTTGACTATCTGGGGCATACTATTTCCAAAGATGGTTTTATTTCCCAAGCACAGCTTAATCCAAGCAGTCAAGGATGCTCCGTATCCATCAAGCAAAGAGGAACTTAAATCTTTTCTTGGACTAGTAGAATATATGTCCAAGTTCGTGAGGAACTTTGCCTATCTATGTGATGGTTTATTTCATCTCCTTAAGAAAAACACAGTATTTGGATGGGAAGAAAAACACAACGATATGGTCAGTGATAAAACAACACATTCTGGAATCGCCAGCTCTAAGTACATTTGACCACAAAAAGAAAACTGTTAACTACGGACGCCTCTGGTAAAGGGTTAGGAGCCATGCTTTCTCAAAAAAACAATGGTGAAGAAACAATCATAGCATTTTCATCCTGTTCCCTCAGCACCGCAGAACGGAACTAATCAGTCATTGAGAGGGAGGCATTGGCATGCTTTTGGGCAGTACACCATTTTAAGTTTTTCTTGTAGGGTATAACATTTGTAATACACACTGACCACAAGCCGTTAACTTTCATGTTTTCATCCAAACATACCCAAAATGTCTCCCCACGGATAAACAAATGGGTCCAGGGCCTCAAACTTCTGCTTTAAAGTAGAGTATCTACCAGGCCCCAATAATGTGGTAGTGGACTATCTATCCAGGGCACCCCTCATGGATAACGACAGCGAGGAACCAATAGATGTCCCATTTTTTCGATGCATCTTCCCTCACTAACAGAAGAAGGGTGAAACGAGAACATGAAGAAAGATAAAGTCATGGACGTACTCAAAGACTTCACCATCAATGGTTGGCCTAAAAAACTTTCTGAAGTACCAGACATTGCCAGAGAGTACATGAAGTTAGACTTGAACTAATACTCATGTCTGGACGGATACATCGGGGTAACAGTCATTCCACCCGAGGGCTTGAGGAGTAAAATAATCGATTTGGCCCATGAGGGACATCTGGGCCGGAGTCTCACAAAAAACAAAGTTAGAAGTTGCTTATGGTTTCCTAAAATGGATTCTATGATTGAACTCAAGGTCAAAGAATGCTCCAGTTGTGCTAAAAGCGACAAAAGCAAAATCCTTCACAAAGCCCCCCCTCTTCCCTGTCGATATGCCCATGGTACCGTGGACCAAACTTGCCAGAGACATAATTGGACCAATGGAGGCCCTAGGTCCCCCAAAAAAATCAATGTTTGTGCTCGTCGACTACACATCACACTGGGTAAATTTCAAGTTAACGTCATCCACCACAACGAACAATCTTATCAATTTCCTAATGAACATTTTTATCTATGAAGGCATTCCAGCAAACCTCGTAACGGACAATGGGGTGCAATTTGTGTCTGAGACAATGAGAGAATTTCTGGATGAACAAAACATGAAACATGATAAGACTGCACTCTATTGTCCTAAAGCAAACGGTATGGTAGAGAGGGTGAATCGCCTAGTGAAGGTACACATTCAACTCGCTATCAACAATGGGTTCAACATTGAAGATTCCCTTAGAGAGTGCATATGGGAATACCACACCACTCCCAACAGTGTCACTGGGAGTTTCTCCCTTTGTATTCTTGAGAGAAAGGGAACCTAGCACCAAAATGAACCCTAGGTGGTTGGTGGGAGGAAAAAGTGTTTAGCTAAATCTTGACCAGAGAAATGAGAGTTCAATTACATCAACAAAAATACAAGTTGTGGTATCACAAAAACACATGGGGTCAAAAATCTTAATTTTAAGGCAGATACGCCTGTAGTTGTCAAAAAACCCACTCATTTGCAACCCGGGTCGAGCAAGTACTTTGCTCCCCTACAAGTGGACTATTAAGAAAAAAATGTAGTCTGCTTAGAGAACGGACAGACATGGAGTCATGAAAGACTTGTGGACATCTCATAATGTTGACTTTACTTATGTTGCGTTCCCCCATATAAAGGAGATGTGTTATAATCATGATACGAGTACCCTACTGGTACTTTCCACCCCCCTCATCCCCTGCCCCATAGAACCTTCCAAGGGAGTTCAGGTTAGATTGTTGGTGTTTTCACTGTGATGTTGAGGAGAGCGGATGATCGGATTAAAGGTCACTCTTATCTGCTCTGGGGTGTTCTTTTTTTTCTTTTGAACTTCAACACTAGTGTTGCGGCAAACACAAGGGATCCCTCACACATATGATGTTTGAGTGCCCCCTGCTCCATGACTATTGGGTTAATGTGTTTGAATTCATCACACATACCCTAAAAATCGTCCTCACGATAGACTTCTCATAAACTGGACCCCTTGGACCCCCAAATCAAGAACGACTATGATCGGTTCCTCCTGGACCTAATGCTTACTCTAGCCTGCAAACTAATATTAAACAGCTGGAAAAACTGCAAAGCAGTTTCTTTTTCTAAATGGCGGGAGTGGCTAACTTTTCTTAGACGTGCTGACAACCTTGCTCTTCAATCCTCCTTGTGGAGATGCTCACGATGCTCGATCTGGAACGCCCTAGACAAAAGCGCCTTTACCTATAAACCACCATGATCATCACAATGGTAAACTCACCTCACCCTCAATTCTCTAAGTTCACTCTGTAGATGACTCGCCTATACTACTTCAGCCACCCACTCTACCACATGCGTCTGTATCCCTCCTCACTCTTATGAGATATTGCCATTTTATTCACCCTATGCATTATATTATGACGTAGATGTCAAGATTAATAACTCTACTTGACTTTTATTATGCCGATTTCTAATACCCATGCCTATCTAATGGTCAATGTATAAGAAGTATGTATGGCCTTGTAGTTCACTACACATGATATGTTATGACCTAATATGAAACCCTGCAATATTCATCTCCATATGCCTATGTATTTTCAATATATACAGTACTGTTCTATTCCTAATGTAGAATGATTGCGATACTTGCATCTGCATGCCTACGTATTATCCTCTAAACAATGTACCATTAAACCCTTGATGTAGAGCATTTACTGTATCAACTTGGGCACAGACTCCTCCACCTCCCCCTTGCGTTACTTTCCTTTCCTACTGTGGATTAGTTTAGTTCACCAATGTATCTCTGCTGTAAAATGTAATAAAATATTTTGAACACAAGAAGTCTTTAGGCCCCTGGACTAGTTTCATACATTTGCTCCTAGTTCTGGAAACATTGACCACGAAAAGAGAAAAACAAAGGTGTGTAGCGATTAGCTTAATTTGATGCAGTTCTCCTGGTTTGATGTTTGTTCATCTGTTGGTGGAAAAAATGGGCGTCTAGTGTTTTACTGCCAACTATCTCACAGTACCGCTTTCTTTCTAAAACCAATATGGCAGAACCTATATTCCCCCTGTGCAGGCCTCCTTATGCTTACTTAGAGGTGTGGATATAATAATTGATAAACCATGCTTGTGGTTACTTAGAACTGGTTCTGGTGCAGCCCCTCTCCATGGGAATTGGTGCTTTGCTGGCTAACAGGACAATGAACGGTGAAGATCCAGTTGTGAAGTACATCTGCTTGTTCCGGGGTATGTTTTCTTTGAAGATAATTACGTTCCTGGGCACTGCCGAGGTGGCCATCCTACTAGGCAGAAAAACATCCCCATACACCCAAGCATTATATCCACAGTCTGGGAGCAATGCGCATTTCACCACATGGGAACCATCGACAGTCTGGTGACAAGGAGCACTGGTAGTAAAGCACATTCGGCCCAGGTAGAAAAATGTCCGCTTTCTAAAATTGCCATTTTTAAAATAGTAATATAAAATCTGTCTTGACCATTAAGTTGGAAATTACATTATGGTTAAAATGAGACATTTAATTATTTTCGAGCTATTTCGAAACTGACATTTTGAACCATAAGGTTTTATAATGTAACCCAGTGCTTTTTTTATGACAGAGCCAGCCTTACCACAGTGAAAAACAACGAAGGATTTTTGAGTGCCAGGACACGTAAACATGTAAAAATTATGTACAGATGTCTTACTTTTAACATACCATGACACCTTGTACTGTGGGCATGTAGAACCTACCTTATTGATGACTTAAAAGCATGCAAAGGGAAGTATTAGGCTGGCAAAAGATTTGTTCTGCCAGGCCGAATTTGCAATTTTGCTACTGCTTACGCAGGCTGCAGTGACCGGTCTGGAGACATGCTTTGCATTGCCATTTTAGTGGTGGCACATCATGTGTTGCAATTCACTAGTGACACTTAATTTACAGGCCCTCAGGGCACTTTTGTACTATGTGCCAGGAACTTATAGGCAGGTTAAACATGCCAAACTGTAGTTATAGCCAATTTCAATGTGTTTTAGGGGTCAGAGCACATGCACTCGGGCCTGGTTTTTTCTATTGTAGCTGAGCTCTCCCTACCTGACCGGGTCACCCCCCAGCCCCTACCCTCACAAACCCTGTGCAATTCTCTTAACTCTTTTTTTTCTGACAAAATTTCCGCTATTAAAAACAATATTCCCTCCACCACTCTGTCCCATGATTCTGTCCTCCCTATCTCGAATCCCCATTCTTTCTCTAAATTTCCCCCTATCTCCCTAGATATCTTTCTTTCACTACTCCAGACGGTGAGCTCCGGCTCGCCCAATGATTGCTGTCCCACGTCCATTCTAAGAGCTGCCTTCGTGGCCTGCCCCGGCCCCCCTCTTGATCTCTTAAACCAATCTCTTCTGTCTGGCGTTGTCCCTAATGCTTTCAAAAGCGCTGTGGTGGTCCCCATTTTAAAAAAGCCGGGTCTTGACCCTACTGCGCTGGCTAACTATCGCCCCATCTCCCTCCTCCCTTATTTGGGAAAGGTTTTAGAGACTTATGTCACCCGCTGCCTCAGTGCCTTCGTCGAGGAAACTCACTTCCTCGACGATCGTCAGGCTGGGTTCAGACCTGCTCATTCCACTGAGGCAGTTGTGGTGGCAGTTATGGACACGCTGAAACAGGGAGCTGACAGGAATCTGGCACAGGCCCTTGTACTGTTAGACCTCTCTGCCGCTTTCGACACGGTCGACCATGGTATTTTGGTCGACCGTGTCAGAAATGCTGGCATTTCGGGCTTGGCCCTGTCATGGGTGATATCTTTTCTCCACTCCCGCTCTCAATCCGTCCGTCTTTCCTCTTTTTCTGCCCCTCTATCCTCTCTTTCTTGTGGTGTTCCCCAGGGTTCTGCTTTGTCCCCGCTTCTGTTTAATCTTTATATGCAGCCCCTTCTTGTCTCTCTTCGGCAGTTTTCACTTACTGCTTTCAACTACGCAGATGATCTGCAGCTTATTTTTCCTCTCAATTCCTTCCCCTCTTCCTGTTCTAATTTTCAAAATGCCATGCTCTTTATCTATGAGTGGATGAACCTGAGCCAACTTAAGCTCAACCCAAGCAAAACGGAGCTGGTGGTGACCGGTGGCTCTCTAACTCCCTGGTCTCCCAACTTTTGGCCTACAGCTCTGGGTTCCCCTCCCTGTCCAGTTAATACTGTGAAGAGCTTGGGGGTCACCATCTCTAGTGACCTCTCAATGCGGCCACACATTAACACCGTCACTTCGGCTTGTTTCTTTCATCTTCGCCGAATTGGGAAGATTCGCAGGTTTCTATCCCAAGAGGCCCTTATTCTTGTTATCCTTGCCCTCATTACCTCACGTCTAGATTATGCCAACTGTCTATACGTGGGGGTCCCTGCCTGCCATCTGTCCCGACTCCAACTGGTCCAGAATCAGGCAGCCAGATTAATTTTTCAGCAACCTAAACATCAGCACGTCACCCCTTTGCTGAAAACTTTACACTGGCTCCCAGTTGTACAGCGGTGTGTTTTTAAAATGGCCTGCACCATCTTCAAATCCTTGTTTACCTGTGCCCCTGCCTTTATCTCTTCCTGTTTGCACGCCTATGTCCCTTCCCGTCACCTTAGATCTTCGACTCATAACCGTCTGATCACCCCCAGGTTCAATCGTAAGAAACATGGGGGAGCCGGTTTCTCTTTTCTTGCTCCTGTTACCTGGAACTCCCTTCCTCTTGCCATCCGTCTGTCCACTGATTATCGTTGCTTCCGCAATTCTCTGAAAACCTACCTGTTCCGTCTGGCGCACGGCTAGCGGCCTTGTTCCTGAATGTTCTTCTCCCACCTGGTCTAGAGCGCCAAGAAACCAATTGGTGTACGTGCGCGGTTATGTTATGTTATGTTATTTGTACACTTCTATAGCGCACGGCCACTCCACTGGAGTATCCCGGCGCTTTGACGAAGACTCCCAACCGAAGATGGGGAAAAAAAAAAAAAAAAACATAACACCAAAAGAGCATACAGACATAAAAACAGCCCCAAAGATTACGGGAAGAGCCAAGTCTTAAGGGCCTTGCGGAAAGACAGAAGACTGGAAGTCTGTCTTAAAGAGATTGGAAGATCATTCCATGCATGAGGGGCTAAGTGCCGAAAAGACCGTCCTCCTACTCTTGCCCGTTTGATAGTGGGAACACTCATTTTTGATAAGGACGAGGATCTAAGAGATCTGAGAGGGGTATACCAAGACAGTCGCTTGGAGATATATTTGGGGCCTATGCCATGCAGGGCCTTGAAAGTCGTGGTCAGTGTTTTAAATAAAATCCTTTTTGCAACTGGTAGCCAATGCAATGTGGCAAGAAGATCCGTAGCTCTGGCTTTCCTTGGAAGGCCAAAAATGGCTCGGGCTGCAGAATTCTGGGCGATTTGCAAACGCCTGACCAGATATTTAGGAAGTCCCAAAAACAGAATGTTTGCATAATCCAGCCTGGAACAAATCAGTGCCTGGACAATAATTTGTCTGTGCTGTACCAAATCTTTTTTAATATTAATAATAATAATAATAGCAGTGCACCAGTGTGCAGCGTCCAAAAACCAGCAACCCATACCAAAAACAATGGGGTGACCATTCAAAACAAACATTAGTAAATGCATTAGATTTCACCTATTTGATTAACCCCTTCCATGTTGATGACTGCTGGGGGCCATCATGAACCCGCCCACTCTTAAAAACAGCCGCACAGGCGCAGAATTGCGGCTGCGCCCAAGGGGTTAATACGCTTTGTTTATTTGTAAGTTGTAGCTTGCTGAGTAGGTGTTCAATGTAACTTACAGAAAGTCTGTTATGACGTGTATGTACAAAAAGGCAAGACATTGTGCTGTTACTAGTGGTATAGTGTGGTTAAGTAATTAGTAAAGCTTTGAGAAATGAAAGAGGGAAATAATAGAATTAATTGATATAATTGCAATGTTATTTCTTTAGAGGAGTTCTGACAATGTTTGTGCCCGGTACCACTGCACCTGCTGCACCGTTTAAATTGTGACTGTTGTCTGCAAGTTAACTACACTTTTTCAGGTTTAGCCTGCAAAGCGCAGGCGCTTTGCAGGCTAAACCTAAAAAGGCATTTTTCCTACGCAAGCCTTTAAAACTCTGATCCTGTGCTGCCTTCTCCCGCTTGCAAGAAAGCAGCAGTGCTGGGGGAATGAGGGCGAGAAGTTTGCCATCTAACTCTTTGAGGTGTTCTGAATATTCACGTCTCACAGGCTGTGAAGGAATGCTGAGAAGATGGTATTTTTTCAGCTGGAGAATTGTGAAGCCCTAATCTTAATCCCTCATAGTGAGTGACATTTCATGGTTCCATTTCCGCCAGGCCTCCGCATCTACTAAGTATTTGAACATTATATTGTTTGAAGAACAGGAATACTTGGCTGAGGGCGGTTTCCTTATCCTCTGGGATGATATGTTGGTAGACATTCTGAGATGCTGCAGTGTAGCCTTATCAATGTTACAGAACATATTTTGGGGAATTCCACTTCAAAGGTCTTTGAGGGATTAGATGGACATTCATACAGTTTAAACCACTGCTGTTCATTGCTCTAGTTCCCAATTATAATTTGGCAATGGCCTTTTTAATTAGCCGCTGATCCTAAGAAGCACAAAGTGATGCAGTTCACCTGCTTTGAAGCTGTGCAACTGTATCGTACTGTCAGGCCAAAACCTGGCACGAAAGTAATGTTATACCAAGACCAGTTTGCCTTCTTGTGCTAAACAGCTTCTGAAATTGTTCAAGGTTTTTCTAACATGTAAGAAGACTTCTTGCATTCCCACTTGAGGTAACCAAACACGGTCTTGTCCAATTTCATTAAAAAAAAAAAGTTATCTTTATACTTCATTAAAGGATTTACTTATGTTTTAGAGTTAGCTGCCTTCTCTGCCAGAAGCCGGTGATTGATCAGGAGTTGTCCAAATCTCCAGTATGCGGTTCTAGTGCAAGACCGTCTCAAACACGGCCTCATGTTTTACATGTCTATAGAGTATGGCTCAGTACTGTGATGAGGGTGTTGTGCCCTTCGCGGTCACAATGCAGCATTCAATCAATCAAAACACTTGTATAGCGCGCTACTCACCCGGAAGGGTCTCAAGGCGCTTGGGGGTAAGGGGGGCTGCTACTGCTCGAACAGCCAGGTCTTGAGCTGTCTCCTGAAGGTGAGGTGGTCCTGGGTCAGCCGAAGGTGGATGGGGAGGGAGCTCCATGTCTTGGCCGCCAGGTAGGAGAAGGATCTGCCTCCGGCGGTGGCTCTTCGGATGCGTGGTACGGCGGCGAGGGCGAGTCTGGCGGACCATAGCTGTCAGGTGGGCGTGTGGAAGGTCAGGCGTCGTTGAGGTACTTGGGGCCTAGGTTGTGGAGAGACTTGTGTGCGTGGGTGAGGAGCCTTAAGGTGATCCTCTTGTTGACGGGTAGCCAGTGCAGGTTCTTCAGGTGTCTGGAGATGTGGCTGCGTCGAGGGATGTCCAGGATGAGTCGGGCTGAGGCGTTCTGGATGCGTTGTAGTCTTTTCTGTAGCTTGGCTGTGGTTCCGGCGTAGAGGGTGTTTCCGTAGTCCAGCCGGCTGGTGACGAGGGCCTGGGTGACTGTCTTCCTGGTTTCGATCGGGATCCAGCGGAAGATCTTGCGGAG
Source organism: Lissotriton vulgaris (assembly GCF_964263255.1). Taxonomy (NCBI): domain Eukaryota; kingdom Metazoa; phylum Chordata; class Amphibia; order Caudata; family Salamandridae; genus Lissotriton; species Lissotriton vulgaris. The sequence goes on from NC_141698.1 coordinate 792,410,531, forward strand.
CATGCGGAGGGTGTGGAAGCAAGAAGAGGAGACAGCGTTGACTTGTCTAGTCATCGAGAGGGAGGAGTCCAGGATGAAGCCCAGGTTGCGTGTGTGGTCTGTCTGCTTGGGGGTGGTGCCCAGGGCTGGGGGCCACCAGGAGTCGTCACAGGCGGATGGTGATGGTCCAAGGATGAGGACTTCCGTCTTGTCTGAGTTCAGTATCAAGCGGCTGTCATCGGCTAATCTGCAAATGTTACACCCCCCCCGCCCTTCCTATCCTTCTGTTTGTCCTTCTTCCTTCCACGAGGTCATGCTCTCTCGTACACACCTTGATTTGGGAGGCAGAAGTCCCTGCCTTGCTGAGCAAAGTATTAGTAGAGGTGGTATCCCTGAAAGAAAGGTAAATGCTTATATTCCCGTTACTTCTTGATTTCCCAGAAGGATGGAGGCTTGAGACCCATATTGGATCTCTGCATTCTGAATTTGTTCATTGGGTTGGCATGAGGCAGTTATTGCTGTTCCTGAATTTGGGAGATTGATGGCATCTCTGGTCCTTCAGGATGCCTTTTTTTATCTTACAATTCTCCCTAGCCACAGACCCGACTTGAGGTTTGTTGTGTTGTCTGTGGGATAGAGCGGGTGCTTTGGTGCTGTGTACTTTGTATTGGTAGGTGATATATCTGTGGCAGTTGGTTCAATGATATGGAATCTTTGTGGTAGCAGTCCCACTTGCAAGCTCCCTCAGCTTGAGTGTGCACACTTTCAGCTACATCTTGCTAGAGGACCATGCATGTGAACTTCACATTGAAGTGACGAGAATATCCACAAAGGTCCAGAACAGCAAGGGTCCTCCATATTGTGCCATACATTTTCCTCTGAAGAATTCCTTGGGGAAAGCCTTCAGATTTAGCTGCTCTTTAGCTTTGCTGCATGCAATTTCCCCACCTTTGCCAAAAGTCTTGCAGAAGGTGTGGGAGACTAGAGCACCAATGCAATAGCTAATAACTTATTGTGTATATTGCACTTTTCTAACCAGCAGGTAAGTTTTCTGTTTAAACACCTTCAAATTGGGCATCATATTGTATTGTAATTGCCTTTATATATTTCTTACTTTCTCTGACTAGGTGTCAAAGTGCTTTTTCAGCAAGTAGCATGCTACTCCGGAACCCCAAAAACGATTAGTGGTGAATTAGTATAGTGAAATATGAGATTAATTTGAGCAGTCGCTATGTTAGTCTGTTATTTGGATTGGGAAGGATAGAAGAGGAAAAGGTTTGCATTTATAAAGCACTTGCAACCCCTGATGAGGTGTTGAAGCACTTTTCAGCGAGTAGCACGCTACTCTGGAACCACACAAGTATTAGTGGTGAATTAGTCTAGGGAAAATGTAATTTAATTTGAGCAGTGGACATTTTAGTCTGTTATTTGGATTGAAAAGGATAGTGGAGGTATGGAGAAGGGAAGGGTTTACATTTATATAGCTATTGCTCCCCTGATGAGGTGTTGTGGCACTTTTCAGCGAGTAGCAGGCTTCTTTGGATCACAAAAAGGATTAGTGGTGAATTAGTGTAGGGAAATATGAAATTAATTTGATTTGGGCAGTGGACATGTTTGTTTGTTATCTGGACTGTAAAAGGAATAGTAAAGTGGAGGTATAAAATTAAATAATGGGTACATCTTAGTTCATCCAAAAGTTTCTTGTTCTTTTTTCACTTGGTCAATGAAGTGCATTTGCAAGCTCACTTTAAAAGTTTTTAAATCTTAACAACAATTGCAATAAATAGTTTGTAATATCGATCTTCAAAAAAATTAGTTGCTCGGGCATTCTTTTTTACTGAATCGTGGTTTTTGAGACACGTCTGTGCATTGTACATCTGTTGTGTAGAAAACAAGTTTTGTTATTGGGTTGAGGTTTTCTGTAGCACAAAGTTATCCATCACAGGTCCAGGAGTACCTTTTCACATGGCATTTTTTCAGGAGATCCACGTAAACATTTACATACAATGAATCTAAATAACCTGTTTTCCCTAGTCGTTTGGAGTACTTTACATCGGATCTGGCTATCCAAGCCCTATATTAAATACCCCTGGTGCAGCACAATTTACGCATCAGCATACCAATTAATTGGCAATTGCCACTGACACAGTTTCAGAGAATGTCTTCTTGTCTGACAAAAGTGTGACAATAAGCGGTTAAAAGTGTTGGGGACCAGCACACCAACCCGCTTCAAACTCTTTGAGTTGTGTGAGGATGAGTCTCTACTTCTAAGCAGCTCAGATTGCATCTCCCCTCTCCATGTGTATTCCTTGCATTAGCCATGAGCGAGAGGAATCTATATGTAGGTCTTCTAATGTTCACCAATGTGTGTTCCAGTTTAATGAGCATGTGAGGCAAGAGGATCACTGAATGCACAAGCTCACAGGCAGGTAGGTACACTGGCTGCCTCCATATCATAATTACCTAAAATCGGGTTAGAAACTGGAAACTGAGATGTTATTTTTAAGCACCATGCTCTGCTTTTTCTTTTATGAATGTCTTGGTTGTGTAAACATTGTACTGAAATTCTCACAGTGACATTAATGTACTTTTTTTCCCTCTCTCTAGCTTGCTCAGTTGTTAGCAGAATTAAATTCAATACCTGGACTCTTTCCGGCGAAGACACAGACTCCTACTCCCTCTGTAAGTCATGTTTTTAAATACGTTTAAAAAACTAAACATTTCTTAAGACCCCTCTTTGCCTAGATTATAGTGGCTGCTTTGTAATCCTGTTTAGAGGCAGAAGAAAACCCCAAGGCGGTCGTTTACTGAGGGTGAGATTGAACGGCGCACAAACCCAACCAGGACCGCGCGGCCACCTGAAAACTTTGCCATGGAAAACTTTACTGCATCTGCAGCTAAATTTGCTGAACATCTTCACAAATGTGGGAACAAATCCCTACTGAAAAGAACACTGAGTGAGGTAATATAAATAATCCCGGATTTTTGGTACAATGACAAGAGTATACTTGTTTCTGTCCTAAGATTCTGTTCCATACTCCTAATGGGTACTCTAACCTTTCTCCCCTGTACAGAGTTGTGTGATTCTTTTATGAATTTCCTTTTTGGGAAATGATGCCCTGTAATTGTTGAATAGCGCAGGTGGCCCTACTGAGCCTTGGGGAGCCTACCATGTGATGTTTTAGCGAATGGATAAAGTTTGACTCGATCGGTGGTGTGCAGCAAGCGGGTAAATAAAGATAGCATTGCGTGACTGATGGTAGCTTAATCAGCTGGACTTGTAGAGGAACACTCAATGTCCAGTGCAGCCCAGAAGTATAAAACTCAAGGCAAAGTGTAAGCCCTGGTCTCGCATCTAGAGTAGATCTTTTCTGGTACCTTGTATTTTTGACTCTGCCCCATGGGACCTGAATCCTGCCACAAAGTTACCGAGAATGCCATTTTTGTTGCAAGTGTGACCAAAGCAGGATAAATAAACCAAAGATTTGTTGAAAATGTTGTCAGTGTTCACTGGAGGTTTCTCCAGGAGAGTGTTGACTGTGCTTTAGGAATAAATCCACTAGAGAAGGTTTAATTAACTTGCTGATGTGTGCCATCTTTCTGGTGAGACACTGGTTAACTACCTCAGCAATGCATATCTGTTTTCTGAAGTAAATAACATTTTTAATGACCTTAATGGCTGGTGCAAACTTGAAAAAGTGAGGGTCGGTTAGAACAAGCGGGTGTTGTCCAGGTGGAGCACCTGAGGCAAAGGGTGGTGGAAGGAATGTTTTGTTTTGAGCTTCGATTCTGTTGAAAATGAATAAGATGTGGTCACAGATCTCCCGAGCCCACTGGGAAGCTTGAAGTTTGAATATTGGGCCACTAAAATGACTGATGCAGTTAGGTTTCTAAAAAAGTACACATCTGGCTCCCCCATTTCTTTTTCTTCTCCTTTGCACCTTCACATTTAGTTGCTGAGTTTCTGATGGTTGAACTTACCCTTTCATACAGTACAAAGCTGGGTTAGGCCATAGTGTAATTTATATCACTCTTTGCATAAGGCAACCTTACCAGATCTTAAAGAGCTTACTCTGGTTGCCAGTAACAACTGTACTGATGTGGTTCCTCCTTGGTAGACTCGCAAGGGCGTCCTGCAGCTTCTGGCTTCTTTCTGTGCATGGGATCCACATGTGACTTTTTCCCCAAAGGTGGAGGCATATGTCCTCTTTTCTTTAGTTTTGTTTTTAAAGAGAACATTTGTAAAAATCTTTGTTGCTTCCTGGGCAGACAATCAGATCAAGGGTGGGGCTTCAACTACAGGCAGTCTCCTTGTGGTGCTAAATGTAGAAATTACAAACATGTGTCCGGTAAGGTACAGTACAGACATTGATTCTGCTGTCAAATTGCAGTAGCCTCAAATCATCATTGCTGACTGCTCTTTTGAAAATGCGCCGTCTACACAGTGTCTACTCTTGTACCTACAGACACCAAGCCAATGGAAAGCCATAACATGGCTGTTATCTCCTCACTACCGCGATCCAATAAATCAACATTTGGTACTCTCTTCCTGTTGGGATTTTTTTGTGCGAGGGATCTTGACCAGAAATGCCACTTTTTGTACAATTCCATCGAGACAAAAACTTAACTTTTTCTGCAATTTCTCCCAAAAGCTAGAAGTTATACCTTACACCAATAGATTAGATGTACACTGCTTATGGGAACATTCGTTTTTAGGTCTCGTCCACTAGGTCACTTATTTATGCCACGGGTCAGCGCTGATGCCACCGCTTTTGCCCCTTGTCTCGATGCCAGCCATAACGTGTCTCAGCCTCCTCCATGCCCATGGGGTCCAGGCCCTGGGGTCAGGCCCACTCTACTACTCACTCCCTGCAGAGGTGTAGACCGGGCTCCCAGAGATCAAGACCTGAGGGGTGTTATTGGCCCACTTTGGTTCTGTCCCACACCACAGTGACTCTGCTACCACCAGGGCAAACCCGCACGTATGTGCGCTGACCTACCCCACCCCTCGTCCAGTCAAAGATGTATTAGGCATGACCCCCCCCTTGCGGGCACTTTGATGTGGTATTAACCTCTCAAGGCACGTCGTCCGTGCAGCACCCCCTGCCTCCTCCATCTATCTTGCAGGATTTACTCAGCCTTGTTGCGCTTCCCCAGTGACGCAGGGCATGTACACTCTGGACGAAGGGGCCTCCCCTCCCGATCCTCTCTTCCGTTGCTCTCTCAGTGATGGGTCCCACACCTAACGCCCGCACCTTTGTTCGCTGCTCCCAGTAGCGGCTGCGTTTCTCTGCTGCTCTCAGCCCCCTGGCACTGGCAACACCCCTGCTTCGGACTGTCCTGACACCTCGAGCCCCACTGCACCATCTCGATGTCTCATCTCCTATTGAGTCTTGACGTTCAGCACGGGACTACGTACAGCTCTCCCCGCTCAGTACAGCAGACCCATGCTCAGCCCAGATTGCATTTCTGCACGACTACTCTGGAGACGTCACCGCCATCTTGTGTCTCCCAGGGTCAAAGGCCTCCAGCACGGCTCCACCGCTCGATCTGGTAGGTCTGTGGATGGAGTTTGATACTGGTTACACTGGGGCTGTGGTCATTGGTTTCTTGGGGTTTGGAGCGAAGTACAGTAGCAGATTGGTGACTGATATTAGGCAGGGGCTTCGGAGCCTTTCCTGTCGGCTGCTGGCCACGCCCCCTGCGAACATACCATGTTTGAAAACCCAGATTGTTCCTAAATATCTCATAAACATAACCCTTTAGCCCTGACCCTCTTTCCTCCTTCACAACTCATAATCTAGCAATAACAAAAGGGGTCTAACTAAATATTAAGCTCCTTCTTATGTATCTAGATGAAGATGTCCTTTTCAACAGCCATTATTTTCCCACTTAGCTGGCTAAGTGAGCTAAACACTTGCTGTTGACGTGAATGCTGATTATCTGGTTCCACGTTCATATCCAAACTAGGCCAACTCTGCCTTCCATCTTTCATAGGCACATGTATACCATTAAACTGGGTAATAGTAACACTGTTCTACTTATAAGATTTGGAAACAGCAGAAGTATGATATGAAGCATACTTTCTAAAAAAAAAAACATAAACTAGTATTATTTTATTTAACTACAATTGTGCTGTATGCTCCGTAAAGCCAGTAACTCAATCATTGGAATGATTTGGACTAGATAATGGGAGATTTACATTTAAATCGCATGCAAGCCCAGCCCAGCCTCTCGCATTCCCAGGCTCTCCCGCCCCCATCAGGCTTCCCCTCCCCTAGCAGCACTCCTCCCACACCAGCACCTCCCCCCTCCCACACCAGTCTGCCTCCCTCGCTCGCATTCCCGCCCCCCCCCCCACCATTTGCCAGCATACACTCTCCAAGTGCTTCGCACACTGCCATCTGTTCCCCAGCTCCAGCACCTCCCCTCTCTCTCCTGGCACACAGCCTTACTTGAAGGGGCTTCGGTTACTCCCCTGCTTCGTACCATCCCCTCTGTCTCCAAATGCACCTCTTTCACCGACTCCTTTCTCTCCTCCTCTCTCCACCCGCCCCCCATCCCCCCATCCCACCCCTTCAAACCACCTCACCCTCCTCTAATTCCATTACCCGACTGGCCTCTGTCACCGCTCCCCCTCCCCCTTGCCTTCTCTCTCTTTGTTCTCTAATCACTCTCCCTTAACCACTCCCTTCTTTCATCCATCCTTCTTGCCTCTCGCCCCCTCCCCCCCGCCAGCCTCCTTCCGCCGCCCTCCCCCCTCCCCGGGGACGCCTTGCTCTTGTTCTGGGTGTAGTCATTTGCTTCTACGCAGTTTGCTTCAACAAGCTTGGCAGAGCGTCAGCGCAGCCTGCTCTTCAACGATGATTTATGTGGGTTGTGAGAAAGTATTGAATCAACAAAACTATATAAGTAATTTAGTTCCCCGATTTGTGATAGCTAATTGACCATGCAGGGCATGCTACAAAACTATCTCCAAGTGCAGCTTTTTACTTCCTTTGCCGCAGCACAGTTTATTTCCCGGAAGTGAATCCCTTTTCCGCAATGACTTTTTCCACAAGTGCGGTGACTATACTAATGCCGCCGGTTTTCGATGCACCAGGGCAGCGGCATCACTTGGGCGTCCGGCTGGTGTTCGTGGTGGCTCCGTGGCGGCTGCAGCCTGCTGGTGTAATCTGATGCGGCTGAGTAACATCTAGTTGCAAGCTGATCAGGGCAGACACCGCTGCTCAGCAGAGCTCGTTCATCATTTTAATCAGGGTTAAAACAAGCACTGGCGTTACCAATAGGTTTCTCATTTGGAAAGTTTGAGCTATTGGTTTTGTAAATGACATTTTATATTTATATATCGTTATTGGCATTGTCAATAACAATATATAAATATAAAATGTCATTTACAAAACCAATAGCTCCAACTTTCCTACTGCGAGACCTATTGGCAACGCCAGTGCTTGTTAAAATGTTCTTATGCTCTTCGAATGTGTATGTTTTCAAATGAACAGCGCTAAAAACTAAATATCCTGCCATCGCTTACTTACAGGCAAACATTAACACAATTCCTTGTCGAAGCCAAATCTTTAAAGTACAGCCTAAACTTCACTCTTTCAGGACACGATGCTTTTTAACCTTTGATAAATCGAACAAGGTTTTGACTAATTTAGTTATATAAAAACATCCATTTTCCATCACATTTTTACTTTGCAAACATTGTTGACGTTATGTTTCATATCGATCAATAATCATGAGTAAGGTAGAACAAAAAAAAAATGTTGGATGGCCAAGATATTGAAAAAGATACAACACAGACGGTCGGAGGGCACCGAGCCCCGGCCGTGGAAAGGGTTGACTGATCTCAAAGATTTGTATCCGAAGGACCATATTCTGTTTAAAGTAGATTACTTGTTCAGCTCTTTTAGCAATAGGACTAATGCAATTACATTAAAGCGGTCTGTTGTGAATCTGAAAGTACTCCCGATAGCATATTTGTCTTCTCTTTAATATGTGCTTTTCCCCTTAGATGTTGCTCTTTAATAGTGATTTATTTTATCAGCAGTTAATTCGAAACTAAAACTTACTGTTGACTCTCATATGTAAGTGTCCTTAATAAACCTATATTGATTCTTCATTCAAAGGGAAAACTCTTTCTCTCTATATTCCGCTCTTCAGTTTTGTTTGATGCTGATGTTTTACAGGAGGAGCGGGAGTATCCTCAGAGGCGGAGGTCGTCTTCCTCCAAATGCACTGCTTTTCGTTCCGTGGAAGATATTACGGAGGAGGACTTGGAAAATGTTGCAATCACGGTCAAGGATAAAGTATATGATAAAGTTTTAGTAAGTATTTTATTCTCCAACTCTAGGCATGTTATGGGAGTGGTTTATAGTCTGTGTATTTTTTAAGGAAGTCAAACCCTGCAAGCACTGGAATGCGAAACGCATGGATTGCTCCTCATGACTTTCATTTCATGTAATGACGTTTTGCGCTTAGGATAGTGTGCCGCCCGACTGGGTATTTTGCTGCCTCTTTCTGTTATTGCATCCAAATACAGTTCATCAACTGACATTACAACTTAAAGTCAGGACTATTGGCTTTATCAATGGTTGTTAGTTGCATAAGCTAAAGAAGTAACAACAATGAATTTGTTTTATGTAATATTGAAAGCTCTTCACTTCTGAAAATGACGTGACTGTGAAATAACACGTCTCTCTGAAGTTACATCAAAGCCAGTGAAGGTTAGTACTGCTGTAGAGTTCACATTTCTTTCTACTCCTAGAGTAAGGGCAAACATGGAGAGGCTGATAAGGATCTGTCTCAGCACCTCCTTTTTAGAACTGCTGGTGCTGTGCCCCTTTTGAAGTGTTACACAGATTTGTTTCCTCAATTTTACTTCTGTTTTTTAGAGTCTGCGTACTAAGGCACTGCTGTCCAGTTCCCAGTGTATGTGCTCTGACCCTTAAAACAGGGGGTAATTGGCTAGTCCATGTTAGGCATATATACCTCTCCTTTAAGACCATAGCATGGAAAGTTAAATGTCACCTCTGGACTGCAGCACTTGTCATCCCTAGTGTGACAGGAAATATGGCTACAGGCCTACTCGTGTAGCCGACTGCTGCAATTTAAGCCTGCAGACTGACCTTTCAAAATACCCCTTTTAACGTGGGGAAACCTTTCTCTTACATTGTAATGTCTTTTCTGTCGGTTTTGTAGTCTACAAGGTAGGGTGCATGTGTTTTTTAAAGTGATAAATGTAGAATATGTGGAAAGTTAAAGTTACCATGTTCCTCCAGTGACAAGCCCCAAAAAGCTATTTTCACCTTGGAAGACTGTCTCTCCCATGAGAAGAATAGAGTACAGATTAAAATATTAATTCTCCTATTTTTTGTTAAACCACTATTTTTAATATTTGTTAAAAGCCCAATTCAGTGGTAAAGTTGATTTTTTTAAAATACATATTGGTAAAAACACCTTTTAGAAAGCTACCTTTTCCCTGCCAGAATCTCCCTGAGGCTAATTTGCTTTTGCTCTCTAGCAGCTAATCAGCCAGTGCTTGCCCCATATCTGAAGTGAAACCTACTGCCAGAGGAAGGGCAATGGCCTTGGTGTGGGAAGGTGCTATCCCTCCCCTTGCAGGAAGACCAGTTAAGTTGGACCCGTGAACTTAATTCACTTGTATATGATCTGTCCTCTCATAACTAAACGTCCCCTAGTTAGAGTGGCTCCAAAGCCAGTGGCATGGACTTAACCCCAAAACCAATTGTGAGTGACCACAGAGGAGGGGACTGCACCTTTCCCTGGCCACACCTCTGGTTGGGCACGCTGGCTTTGCACAATGGAGAAAGGGGTTCTCTATCTTGAATTTTAAGGTGCACTGTGTAATTGTTTGCAGTTGGGCAAACAGGATCTGCTGAAAAAGTGGGACGAGTTGCTCTGGAATGGAAACTCTGTCCCATTGGGTAGCAAGAAGCCATGACTCACTCCACCCATTAGCTACTGATAACCATAAATGTGGCACCTCAAGGCACTCTCCTCTGAACACTCTCTGGAGCTGTGGAAGAACAAAAGTAGGACTGCACCTACTGTTTGAGACCTGTATGGAGATCTGAAAGGCTGGACCTGCTCTCATTTGTAGCCAGGAAAAATAATTTGACTCTGAGGGTCAGCTGGCTCACCTCCAGTGTGGCTACAGCTACACAACAAGCTGCAAATTACCTTTTCTCTGAAGTGCCCAGTAGCAACTTTACCTAGACTGTACCCTCCTGGTGGCCTCTGCTGGAGCATTCAACTCCGCCCGACACCCCACACGCTGTTCCTGAGGTCCTGGGACCCTAGGCTGTGTCTAGCTGGTCTTCTCCACAATCTTTGAAAAGCTGGGACATAGAAAAAGTTTGGATTTTTCCAACCTTCGAAGCTCCTACGACCCAAGTCAGTCTGCCCAAGGCACAACCTTGCTGGACAAGAAAATAAAAATGGTCCTGCTCGGAGACATTTGTAGCTCAAAAAGCCTGGACAGTGCACTCTTGTTCATGCCTATCTTACTTCAGTGTCACCTTCCAGATACAGCCTTGCCTCTCTGGAGGATTCTGAGCTCCAAAAATAGAGACTAAGTTTGTCAAAGAAATCTTCCCGGTGTATAAAGTATCTGACTTTCAAGGGACTTGTTGGTGTAAAATTTTAAATCTTCCCATTTTGAGATTTTCACACCAAAACTTGTGGCTTCTGCATGACTACTGGCAACAGCTATTCAGCTTAGAGAGAAAGTCCATGGATACAATCTGCAACCTTACCCTGCTGGAGGATTTAGACTTCCATTTGAAAGGCATAGTGAGAACGTAAAATCTTTCACCGGGACACACCTGTTTGGTGTATCTGACCCACATTTTGTCAGGGTCAGCCTGGAATAAGCTTAGGTTCGGACACAGACTAACAGTACCTTCTATTGACTTCACTATTTCTTTGTGCCTTTTCTCTCAAAATCTTTTAAAATTCATATCTCCGTGTCTTCGTATTGGATTTTTGTTGTATTCTATATTTGTATAAGTTATAGTAGGGTTTTTGTGTTGTATTTTTGATGTAACTGTCTTCAGTTCAAATAAAGTTTGTTGTCATATATTGAACGTATACAGAGTAAGGATAAATATGCAAAAAGAAAAATACACAACAAAATAAGTGAAATAGTCATTCAAAAGGAGATAACCAACAAACATAACCAGCAATAATAGAATATACAACAATTATTGACATATGATGAGCTAAAGGATGATAGAAATCATAATAATAAAAATTATATAAAGCAGCAAAGGGAACTCATGGAGGTTTAGTGACTTCTTGTTGAAAGGGGGTCAAAGGCAAGGAGCGGAGAGCAGATGTATCAAAAAATGAGGTAACTGGGTCCCACGACTGTTTGCGTTTTGGGGCCAAAGCTAGTGGATAGACAAATGTTGTGTCCAGCCTATGATTGTAAAATATAGCGTACCACCACACCTGATATGAAGTTTAGTGAGATCCTTCCAATTCTTAGTTATATGTTGAAAAGCTGCTGCAATGAGTAGGTCTATTATTTTTATGTTGAAGGTGCAATGATCCCAAATGGGGGAGATACTACCTAGAAAGATGTGAGAGATGGAAAGGGTGCTTGGTGGGAAAAATATTATTGATTTGAGACCAAACCTTGACCCAAAAAGTGTGAACCGGTGTACAAACAAAAAGCAGGTGTAACAAATCCGCGTGTGGGGCAGAGCTGGTCCAACATGTATGTGTAAGGTCGGAGTATCGTTTGCTAAGAGTAAGTGGGGAAAGTAAGAGTCGATTGTAAATAAAAAATTAAGTTTGAATAGTGTTTGCAGCCCTGGATGATTTCCGTATATTTACCCACACCTTGTCCCAAACCGAAATAGGCCATGAGGTACCCATGTCCACTTCCCTTGCTTCTTCAACTTTGGTCTTTGTACGTGGTGATGCTGGCGCGTGTATCAAAGCGGAAATCTTGGACGCCCTAGATCCTCTAGTCAGTAGAGTGCGCAATTAAATGTTATAGGAGATTCCTTAGGAAACGTGGATGGCAACGCGATGTGCGAATCATATGCCGACTGTAGTGCTTGTGTTAATTTGAGATACTTAAAACGAAAAGAAGAAGGGAGATGAAAAGTTGCAGCGGCTTCTGCAAAAGGAATAATGTGAGATTGCTGGAATAAATGATGTACCCATATGAGACCCCGACTTCAAGACTTCCAAAAAAATGATTTATTGTTTATTAAAATTGATGGGTTATGCCATATAGGTTGGTCTAAAAAAGTAGAAAATAAAGGGGATGGTAAAATCCTAGAAGTGTATTTGAGAATCGGAGTTGACATAGATTGCGGTGGACGAGAAAAAGAAAGGTACTCTAGGAAAGACAAAGGAGAAATATATGCCAGTTCCAGCGATGTCCACAAGGGAGAGAATGTGGAAGAATACTCAAACCATCTGGATGCTTGGTTTAATATAAAGGATTTATGATACAGGGAGAAATTTGGAAAATTTACCCCTCCCTCTGCCTTCGGACATGATAATTTAGATAAAGACATGCAAGCCTTTTTACGCCCCCACAGGAAAGAAGATAAGATAGAATTAATTTTCTTGAAATGTTATAAAGGAATAGAGAACGGAATGTTAGAAATTGTGAATAAAATCAAGGGGGAAAGCATAATTTTGATGGTGTCCAATCTGCCTCACCAAGATAAATATAAAGGGTGCCACTTTGTGGTAAGGTCAGTCAACTTTTTTAGACATTCTTCCATACAACGAGAGACCGTACCTGAGAGAGTAGGAGTAAAGTGAAGACCCAAATATTTGATACATTTAGGGTTCCATGTGAACCCCGAAGTAGTGAAATCTGATTTATAAGTAAATTTAGTCAAGGGTAGAATCTCGCATTTATCTTCATTTAATTTGTAACCAGATACAGAGGCAAATTAATTAACTTCAGTCAAAAAGGCAGGTAAAGAAGTCGCGGGCTCAGATAAAAATAATAGAACATCATCGGCATATGCCGCCATTTTAATTGTGGACTGCTGAAACTTAAAGCCCTGTATGGCATTAGTTAGGCGGATTCGCAATAGGAAGGGTTCTAAAGCTAGATTGAATAAGCAAGGCAAAAGGACATCCCTGACGAACCCCTCTACCAAGGGAAAAATAAGAAGAGACACCACAATTTGCCGCGATAGCAGCTCTGGGGTGAGAGTATAAAAGAGAAATGAGGGTGGAAATTCGTGGGCCAAAGTCGAACCACTGCAACGTTTGGAAAAGATATGGCCACTCGACTCAATCAAAAGCCTTTTCCACATCCAACGCTATTGCAGCGAGAGAGTGAGAAGAATGTGAAGTCTTAGAGAGAATATCGAAGAATAATCTGGTGTTGTCTGAAAGCAGTCTACCCTTGACGAAACCAGATTGTTCCTTCCCCAATAAATCTGGCAAAAAGGATTCTAAACGGAGAGCTAAAGCTTTAAAAAAAATCTTGTAGTCAATGTTGACTAAGGAAATGGCCGATAGTTTTTACAGTAGACTGTGGGTCTTTGCCTGGTTTGGGAAGAATACATATGAGGGCGTCGGAGAATGATCCTGAGGAAGAACCGGAATCTAGGAAAGAGGAAAGAAGTGTACGTAATTTTGGGATAAGTAATGTCGAGAAACGGAGAAAAAATTCTACTGTAAATCGTTCTGGACCTGGGGCTTTATTTTTTTTAGAGATTTCAAAGCACAAAGAAGTTCTTTTTGAGTTAGATCAGATTCTAATGAAGAGAGGTCAGGAGGGGTATCGAAAGGAGACTCCATGTCAGAAAAGAACTGGCAAATGTCCTGGGTCGTAGAAGTCGACTCGGATCAATACAATGTTTTGTAGAATTGAAGAAATGCCGTCAAGATGTCATCATCTTTATGACACAGTGTAGAATCTTGACCATATATACTTTCTCTATTAGTCCTATTTTTCTTGACTTTCAAATAGTTTGCCGGCCTTGTTTTGACCCCCATAAAATTTAGCACTAGAGCGCAGTAGGAAATTGGAAGCATTATTTGTAGTATCCTTATTAAATTGTAGTTTAGTGGTTATGAGCTCATGCAAACATTCCTTAGACTTAGAAGCAAAGTAAGAACGTTCCAATTTCTTAATCTTAGAGAAAAGGTCTTTAGTGATTTGTTCTGCCGCCTTACGCTTGCGGGAGACGTAACTAATATTAAAATCCCTAGCGGATGCCTTAAAGGCATCCCACACAACGGGAAAGGATACCTCGTTGGAAGCGATTCGTAAGAAAAAGTCGTGAAAGAAGGCAGTGAAGGAGGAAACAAAACCAGAATCAAGAAGGAAGTTATTGAAGCGCCATTTCCTAGTGAGGGAGGGCTTCTGCAAAATGTCAAGGTGTATGGAAACTGGCACTTGATCAGAAATCAAAATAGACCCAATGTCAGAAGCAATCAATGATTGTGAGAGATGATGTGAAATAAAAAAGTAATCTAATCTAGATTGAGTCTGGTGAGCCGAAGAAAAAAAAGAATACTCTCTTAGAGTGGGTTTGCACAGTCTCCAAGCATCGATGAATTTAAATTGATGAATGAGTTGCGTAAGACTTATGGGGAGAGTAAGTGCTGGTAGAGTGCCTATCTAAAAAAAGAGTCAAAAACTTCATTACAGTCTCCTGCCAAAATAAAATTGTCCTCGTAATGTTGGGTAATGTGAGGGGATAGTGAAGTCCAAAAAGATGCGTCTCCTGTAGTAGGGGCGTAAATATTTAGAAGGGAGACTGGAGTATTATCTACAATAAATTTGACTAAGACCCATCTGCCTAGTTGATCTGCTGAGTTAGCAACTATCTTGACTGAAAGGTATTTATGAAATAAAATGAGAACTCCATTATGCTTGCCATCACCTGGGGAAAAGAAGACCTCCCCAACTCAACTCTTTTTAGTTAAGCAGATTCTTTGGAAGAGAGGTGTGATTCCTGAATACAAGCAGTCCGTTTTAAGCTTGGCTGGATGTGTTCAGATCAAGCTTAGCTAGATGCCCTGAATCTGCTTTCCTCTTTTTTGCATCAGAGAAGGCAGAGAGTTAAACTGGGCAAATTTGTGTCATCTTCCCAGGCGTTGCAATGTGGGGTCCCGCAGGGCTCCGCGTTGAGCCCTCTTTTGTTTAACATCTACGTGACCCCACTTGCTGAAATTATACGATGTTTTGGGTATCAGATTCTGTCGTATGCCGACGATACCCAGATTATCGTCTCTACCACAGGGTCAATAAAAGATTCTGCCGTTAAATTTAGAGCCTGCATGGAAGCAGTTGCGCATTGGATGATCCGCAACTATTTGAAGCTGAATGGAGAAAAGACGGAAGTCTTGGTCTTTGGAGGGGATTACGATCTCTGGTCTGGGGACTGGTGTCCCACTTCCTTGGGGGACTGTCCCCAGCCAACCCGTTTGGCCAGGAATCTTGGAGTTCTTATAGATCCTGACCTCTCTTTCGACCTCCAAGTCAAGAAAACAGTGTCCACATGCTGTGCCATCATTCGGACGCTAAAAAAGATTGCCCCTTATCTATCGCCTGATGCCCGTAGGCAATCAACGGTTGCCCTGGTGGGGTCCAGACTTGACTATTGTAATGAGTTGTATGCAGGCATTAACAAGAAATCCCTTCAGCGTCTCCAGGTGGTCCAGAATGCTGCAGCCAGGATGGTCCTAAACCTACCTAGGCGTTCTTCAGCAACAAAGGCCAGAAAAGATCTTCATTGGTTGCCGATTCAGGCCAGGATCTCATTTAAACTCCTATGTCTGGCTCACAGGGAAGTCCATGGCTCGGGCCCTGGAGGGATTAGGTCCCTAATTAGCCTCTATACCCCTAACAGAACGCTCCGCTCAGCCTCCAGAAATCTACTCACTGTCCCCAGATTCAGGAGGACGAAATGGGGAGGAAGAGCCTTCTCCACCTTGGCACCTAAGCTATGGAACTCGCTCCCCGTTGAACTTTCTAGCCAACCATCTTTGGCGATCTTCCGTAAACTTCTGAAGACTTGGCTCTTCTCCCAGGTTTACTAAATTTTGTGGCATCTGCCTTTGTTTCCCCATGTTAGTATGTTGCCTGCGCCTTGATGCCCTTGTGGTTAAGTCTGCGCAATACAAGACATCCTTCATTCATTCATTGTTCATAAATGTCCCTGTAAAAATGTGGCATAACAAAGCTACATTAATAAACACATCTAAATAAAATTAAGTGCAAAATAAAGTATTCATTGGTTATGACCATACTCATTATTACAATCATTAATATTCAAACATTTGTCACCCAAAATTGCATATTTAGAAATAGCTGTAACATCATTGCTATAAAAGGAAAAATACGCTTTCAGAACCGTTGCTGACCACAAAAGTAGACACTGCTTCAGCCATTGACCTTGCTTTATATCTGCTGAGCCCTGGAAAATGAAGGCTGCGTAACTTGATGGACCTGTCCTTTGAAGCTTTACATTGTGTGCATTGTGTTTTTCCCTGATCTGTACATTTGTTGCGCTACAGGCTGCTATAATTGTAATGTACTTATATTACACTTATAGTTAAAGTGCATTGCATTTTCTATATATAATTATCCTTCCCAATTGGAATTTGATACTCATTTGGATTTCTTAGTAAGGGATGAAATGCTGAGTTCACCATGCCAGGATTCATACCTGAAACCTACAGCTCGCACCCGTCCGCACTGATTGTTTAACTCCGTGAGCCTGTTTTACTGTAGAGATCCTATTTGTCATTGTGGGCAGCTTCAGTTTTTCATACTCTTAACATTTTTGTTGCAGGGAAGCACATGCCATCAGTGCCGTCAAAAGACAATTGATACAAAGACGGTCTGCCGTAATGAAGGTTGTGGTGGTGTGAGAGGACAGTTTTGTGGCCCCTGTCTTCGTAATCGCTATGGAGAAGATGTCCGAACAGCCCTTCTGGATCCTGTAGGTTCATTGTATGCTTTTGGCTAGTTTTCTTAAGTGTGCTCCTGATGCTTTTTATTGACACCTCTGTTTTTTTTGTCCTTCACACCGTGCAGGATTGGATCTGCCCTTCTTGTCGTGGCATCTGCAATTGCAGTTACTGCCGTAAGCGGGATGGCTGGTGTGCCACAGGAATGCTTATCCATTTGGCAAAATTTTATGGTTATGATAATGTCAAAGAGTATCTTGAAAGGTAAGATCTCTAGCAACACTACTGTTTACAAAACTGAGAAGATGCACGCGGCGAAATTGTCGGCGTGACTGTTTATACAAGGTTTAATTACTTTGTTAGGATTTACAAATTGATTTGTAATTCTAGTGTATGTATAGAGGTTAATTTGCACTTGCATTACAAGAATTGTGTGCAAACAATGTCTTTATTTCAAATTCCACTCATAAATTGTCATGTTTCATTAAATTATCAGGAAATTCCCAAAACCTGGCTCACTGAAAGATCTCTAATGCGTTTCAGATATTTTGAGCACATATGAAACTCACCAAATCCTACCATGAGACCAACATTTAGAAACCGACATTGGCTGCCTTCTATTTTTCTATTGCAGCTTCCCTTCACTTTGCCCAGCCGCTTTCCAGCCGACACTCGGCGGCGGTGGGCGCCATCTTTGGTGAGGCTGGGAGAGCGCTCTAGTCGCGCCGTCCTCCCGCCCTCCTGGAATATTTAACAGAGCCTCACATCGAGCTCGGTGCCTAACGGAGCTCTCCCTAGTGAGGGTAACTGGGGCTGCGAGCTGCGTGTTGCTTTAACGTGATGACATTCTTGATACTTGTAACGAATACTCATTGCACTTTAGAGCGATTTTACATTTGCTGTGATTTTATTATTGGGGGCTTATTTTAGTGTTAACGGGAATTTTAATGCAGGCACACTGACACTCTGACCATTTTTTGACTTCCCTTCACTTTGCCCAGCCGCTTTCCAGCCGACACTCGGCGGCGGTGGGCGCCCTCTTTGGTGAGGCGGGGAGAGCGCTCTTGTCGCGCCGTCCTCCCACTCTCCTTTCTCCCTATATAATGTGTAGGCCGGCCAGACGGCGCAGCGGGCTGGCGCAGGGGGCGCGCCGAAGCCGCGCCTAAGCCAAGCCCGTCTGCGCCCGTCCGCGCCAGGATCGCGTCGGGCGCAGGGCACGCCGGCCAACATCCACTTACCATCAGATACGACAGTAAGGAATTACTGGCACTACGATCTAAAGTCGGTGAACCGTGTAAGGGATGTCCCCCTATTGACCTTCCCTGGGGCCCCTTTTCATGTTTACACTGTAAATGGATGTCCCCTAAGATACCTACAGAGACGCATAATATTTCTGCCCCCTCAAGGCACAGCTCTAATAACTTTAAGGGAGGACTTATTAATGCCCGGTCCTTGTCCTGCCATTGCCAAGACATACACGATTTAATAACGTGTCACGACCTGGACGCCCTTTTTATAACCGAAACATGGCTCAACGACTCTTCCAATCCTGACTTGGCTACTGCCCTCCCTCCGGATTTTACTATCTTCAGGCGGGACAGGCCAATTGGGCGAGGAGGTGGGGTTGCATTCATTATTAAAAAGTCCTTCTTATGCCATACATTTGATCTAGGAGAAAATTACAAAAAACAATTTGATGGACAGAATGTAGATCAATGTCTTACATTCACCCCAGTACAAGGATCTGGGCCTAAATCCATCGTTTTTTGCACTCCACACTACCCTGGGTTAGATAATGGCTTTATGCAAATCAGCTCTGACCCTGTGCCCCATGGGAACAGTCCAGTCCGAACTACACAGCCATATCTTTCCCAGACCGGAATCAAGCATCCGAGGACCGGACCGGTTTCGAGGTAACACCTCTCATCAGCCCGGCTAGCTTGACTCCAGTGGTGTGGAGGCTCTGGGACCCACGTCTGGGCTACCCCAGTACACTCAGGGAGAAAATTACAAAAAACAATTACAAAAAACAATTTGATGGACAGAATGTAGATCAATGTCTTACATTCACCCCAGTACAAGGAACTGGGCCTAAATCCATCGTTTTTTGCACTCCACACCACCCTGGGTTAGATAATGGCTTTATGCAAATCAGCTCTGACCCTGTGCCCCATGGGAACAGTCCAGTCCGAACTACACAGCCATATCTTTCCCAGACCGGAATCAAGCATCCGAGGACCGGACCGGTTTCGAGGTAACACCTCATCAGCCCGGCTAGCTTGACTCCAGTGGTGTGGAGGCTCTGGGACCCACGTCTGGGCTACCCCAGTACACTCAGGGAGAAAATTACAAAAAACAATGTTGTTTATACATTTGATCTAGGCCACCTTAAAGAAAGTGAGAGCATCGGCTTCTCGATTAAAATTAACGCCTACACCTCTTTCTCGGGAGGACTAATCGATCGCCCTCCAGGCAATGCCACCCCGTTTCTAGACTCCCTAGATGAAGCTCTTGGGTCACTTATGTTACATTACCCCAACTTCACCCTATTAGGAGACATGAACATGCAACTCGAATCGTGCGTTGACCCTCACGCCACCTGTTTCCAACACACTCTTAATATCGTTGGACTGGCTCAACTAGTTACCGCACCCACCCATCTAGCTGGCCATACTCTTGACAGTATTTGCTCCAACTTAACCACTATGATTACGTCCCGCCCCCCCCCCCATCCCACAAATTTGGACTGACCATAGTTTCATTCCCTTTAACATCGAGAAACAAGCTCATGCCTCACTCATAACTAAGCGTCCTCAACCTTCCTTCCGATAAATTGGAGAAAGGTGACCGACCGTATTAAGCTGGACTCCCAACCACTGGCACAGGCCCCTAAATTGATAGGAGATGTATCGGTCGATTCTCGCAACTTTCACGTCTGGATGGATCAAATTATCTCGGAAAAGTCTGATCCAAAAGGGGACCGCGTGAAATGTCCTAAAAGGAAACTAAATGCACCATGGTACACCCAGGCCCTAACTGAGAGTCATCTACTATGTAGAATAAAAGAAAGGAAGTGGAGGAAAACATATGACGAGGCTTCAAGAGCCCTCTATGTTCAGCAGAGGAAATTATACCTTTCTAGTATAAAGGCGGCTAAAAAGGAGTACTATACAAAGGCCATCAATGAAGCCCACCAGAAGCAAAAAACAGTCTTCTCCATAGTTAAATCCTTCACCCACCCTAAAGCTCTTCTGCCCGAAATTCCTCCCTCTGAAACTCAGTGTAACCAAATTGCAGATTTCTTTGTGGAAAAAATTGCCAATATTCAAAAGGACTTTCTGCCTCCCTTGATTATTCCTCATCAGGTAGCTGACAACCATCCTTCCCTTTGCAGCTTCCAACCTGTCTCCCTCCTGCAGACCCACAAGGCAATTTTGGCCTGCAAATCAGGAGCACCAACCGACTCCTGTCCTCCTCGCATTCTGCACCATCTAATCGAGGTAGTAAACCCTAACATCAACGCGATCATTAACGCATCCCTTGATTCAGGAGTAGTGCCTAATGAATGGAAAAAGGCTATCGTGAAACCCCTGATGAAGAAGCAGGATAAATCTCTAACAGATCTTATCAACATGCGCCCCATCTCACTCTTGCCTGTTCTAGGAAAAATCACTGAACAGATAGTACATTGGGAGCTAAAAACATTTGTGGAGAATCATAACATACTGCATCCCCAGCAATCTGGGTTTCGCCCCAATCATTCCACCGAAACGGCTCTGATAGAACTCTCTGATTCCATCAAGTTCCTGCAGGATGAGGGAAGGCAAGCCGTCCTCATCCTGCTTGACCTAACAGCAGCGTTCGACACTATCTCTCATGCCATCCTGATTGATAGAATGCGAGAGATTGGCGTGACAGACACTGCTTTGGCATGGGTAAAATCTTTCTTGTCCAATAGGTCCCAATCTGTGTCCTTGGGTCCCTACCTATCCAGCGAAAAACCCATTACATCAGGTGTACCGCAGGGGTCCATATTAAGCCCACTTCTTTTTAACATCTATATGGCACCCCTCCTCGCTGTGATAGAGTCCCATGGGATCCTTGTCATGTCATATGCTGACGACACCCAACTTGTCGTCTCCATTGACAAAAACTGCATGGATACAGAGCTGCGATTTCGGAATTGTCTCACCGAGGTATTCCATTGGCTGAATAAAAACCACTTGAGATGCAACAGTGGGAAAACCGAAATCATACCATTGGGTAAAAATGTATCCTTCTGCCCGAAAGATTGGTGGCCCAAAGACTCAGAGGCCCCGCCTAGTGCGGTGTCTTCTGCGCGCAACCTGGGCGTGCAATTTGATGCATCCCTTTCCTTTGACGATCACGTCAGGATTACGGCTGGTTGCTGCTTTGGACTAATTAAATCTCTAAAG
The DNA here is from genome assembly GCF_964263255.1 of Lissotriton vulgaris. Lineage (NCBI taxonomy): Eukaryota > Metazoa > Chordata > Amphibia > Caudata > Salamandridae > Lissotriton > Lissotriton vulgaris. Next base: position 792,431,878 of record NC_141698.1, read on the forward strand.
AAATTCTTTGACTTCCTCCCCATCACCGCTAGGAAATCGGTCGTGGTAGCACTAATACTCTCCCGACTCGATTACTGCAATGGATTAATGGCAGGAGTGAAAAAGTCCACCCTTAAGAAGTTGCAAAGTATACAGCACGCGGCTGCAAGATTAGTGTTGAAACTTCCCAGAAAATCTTCGGCCTCAGCAGCATTGAACTCCCTCCACTGGTTGCCACTTCATAAGAGAATTCTTTTTAAACTTTTACTTAGTGTTCAAATCCCTGAAAAATACAGGTCCTCATTACCTTGTCAATCGCTTCACTCATTACACCCCCGTACGATGTCTGAGATCCTCAGGGACCAACCTCACGAAGATCCCGAGGTTCAAGTACAAAACCAGGGGTGGAAAAACCTTCGCAGTCCTGGCAGCAAGGGCTTGGAACAACTTGCATGTAAATCTCAGACTGATCGAGACTGAGAGTCTCTTCAGGAAACAACTGAAGACATGGGTATATCAGCAATCGGATACCTATGTATGGGCAGCTATTTAGATCTTTCACCAACTATCTCCCACACGCATGCTCAGCGCCAAGATGCTCCTTCCGGAGCGAAAGTTTGCGCTTTACAAATACCCACAAATATCAAATATCCTCTCCAGCCCTTTGATCACTTAGGCAAGTTGGCCTATTTGGCTCCAACAACAACACCTCAGTTGTATCCAGTATTTAAAGTGATAAGACTTGGACTGTATGGCCAGTCCATTGTGCCACATACTATTTCCTTTTTTTTTTTTAACCAATACTATCCACATCTAATGTAATGATGTATAACTTTACTTACGTCAGTCCTGGTGAGATATTTTAGTCAACACCATCCATTCTTTGCAAAAGAGATACGCTAACCTTTAATTCCAGCATCATACTCCTTTCAGCTGCTACACCCTGGAAAATACCATATTATAGTATGTACCTCTTTATGCAAAATAATTTGCTCATGAACTGTCTCATTTTTCAGGGTGTAATTATATCCGCCATCAAACTTAGTGCAGACCGTTGGCCATTAAGGCAGTGTCTCTGTGAATTGCTGTGATGCTCTGTAACCCTTGGCAAAGTGATGCTAAATTGACTGCTTTATTACACGCTGAGCTTCTCCTATGATAATCCCACAACGCGGCAAATAAGCCTTTGGTTTGTCACTACACTGTTTGTCTCACTGAGGAAGCCACCATTAGTACATTTAACTTCCAAGCTATCAAGGAAAGATTGAATTGATTCTGATGCAAGCTGCAACTATGAGAAGATTGACTACACTACGTTCCTTCCTGCAGAAACCTAAGATTTCACCGTAGTTAATGTCAATTACCACTGGAAATTCCTCCAAGTCAATCATGTGTTAGCCCTGAAAGTGGCACTGTAGCCAGAGCTGCTAAACCATATCTGAAAGAGGCCATTAGTTATAGATTCCTTACCCTAGAATTACCTCCAGGCGTCCGACTGGATCTGGACAATTTTTCTTAAGCAGTACCCCTGCGTGTTGGTATGTGGCGTCAGTCGACTCCGCTTCCGGCAGATGACGTCGCAGTGCCTACTTAGACACCACCCCTGCATGCACACGTCAGTTTTCTTTTTCCCTGCCACCTAGCGCAGATCTGGAGAGAGCTTGCCCCTTAGTCACTTTTTGAAGAAACTTTTTTTTTTACTTTTATCGACGTCTTTTTTTTTTTTTCTTTGAGTCTTCAACTCCTGGTGAGCAAGGGATGACCCATTGTTAGACCGGCTACAAGTATTCCGACTCCTATCACAAGCTGATGTCCATGACTGACCCGCACCTCATGTGCCTCTGATGCCTGGAGCTCGACCACGACCCGAAGTCGTGCTCCAACTGTCTGGCCATGAATCTGAAGTCTTAGCGAGAGCAGTCCCAAAAGCTTTTGGTGGCCGGTTAGTTGGCTCCTCATCGCTCCCGTTCTCATTCGATCAGAAGGTCTCAAGATCGGTTGTGGAACCACCACACCTCGCCCAAGTCTTTGCACTCTCCAGGTAAGTCGAAGCACAAGAAGAAGGCGAAGAAGCACCGTCGCTCTTCGCCTTCTCCCCTAATGCTACCTAATGCCAATTTATTTCAAGCAACTCCATAAATCTTTTACTTAATGGACGGGTCTTTCTGAGTCAGGAGTGGTTTTACCAGATTTTATTCCACAGGGACTGAAGCTGCACCTCAGTAATGCAGTTAGGTAGGTGGCGGCGGTCGCTGGGATGACTTTGTGGTGCCTACTTAGACGCTGACCTTGCACATCAGTTCTGACACGACTTTTCACGCCAGATGTGCAGAGCCATGAAAGACACGGACCCCTGGTGTGCCACACTAGGGCCCTGTAAGGGAGTCCATATCCCTAGAAGTCCGTTCGCAGAGCGGGGAGGATGGGTGGGGCGGTAAGGAATGCCAGTAGAATAGATTGCTTCCTTTGCTGCGGTCATCAGGTGTGCTGCTGAGGTCCTGATTTATGGCTTCCTTCTATTGAGTTTAAATTAAATGTGCTTACTCAAGTACTTCATCCTGGGCCATCTACTTCGCAGCCCTTAATGTCTCTCAGTGAAGCCCTAACTGACACCATTATGGGCACTTGATCTAAGCATTGCTCTTGGCCACTAGTGAGCAGGCATGTAGCCAGAAGCCATAGACCGGTGCCTGGAGACCTTGATTTACTCCTAATGCAGATGGTTTTGTAGTCCAAACATCCACCAGCAGGGTGAATTCTAATTCGTTCCTTACGCCCCTATTGAAAGGAAGTAAAGAAAGATTGAGATGTTTGGGAAATGTTTGTTCTCTTTGACCAGCCTAGCATTGAGGTCAGTCAATGCAAGTTGCCTGCTGGTCCATCATACACATGCTCTCTGGAACATGGCCATCAAGATTTATTTATTTATTTATTTATATAAAGGTTTATATGGCGCGAACTTGACCCTAGAGGGTATCGGAGCGCTTTACATTAATGATTGTTGCATTAAAAATTGCATCCGTTACAAGAGCATAGTAAGATACAGTACACAAAAACAATGTTGCGAGAATTCGTAGGAGAGAGAGGAGGAAGGAGTCCTAGCAGGGAGACGAGGAAGATGTGTGCCCAAAGTCCTGCTGGGTAGGTAATGGTCGAGGGTAAAACCAGGGCCAATCTCCTCAATAGCTGTCTAGCAGCTCCACTGGGGGACACTCACCAATACAACACTCAACGTCGCAACATCCAGTCTCCAGCATTGACCATGAGACCCACTGTGCTGCATTGCGAGGAGACACCAGCACAATCGGCTTCTGGCTCTCTGCTAAGAGACATACGACGTCTGTCAAAGTCAAGTCCAGACACTCATTTACGTTTAGAACTATGCATTATAGATTAGCAGAGTCCGAGACCTCTAGATCAAATTCAAATGTAACAAAGTTGACATCGAGAAGCTTCCCTAGATATCAGAATAGTGCAAACTTCTCCTGAGAGATCTCCAGGTCCACATAAGGTGACCTCTGAGCCTGTCCATCGGTCTCCACTTGGGCTTCAAAGTGTTAAAGAATGGCGAGTGCCACATTATAGTCTGAACTCTGACTTCTCCTATACCTACTTTCCCCTCGGAGTCTCAGGGGACTCCACTGCCAAAACCAAGGTCTCCATGGAGGCAAAAATCATCATCCACATAGAGATCAAGATCACTTCTCAAACATACACCGTCTAGCTCTCGCCACTCTCATTAATCTGGATCTCGCAGAAGACCTAGATCTCCCTCGTGGTCCACCGCCACTTCTCACTGCTTAGTGCGAGATTCCTCTCCAACTCTGTCGCAGTCACCTTCAGCAAGAATCCCACCTGTTGATGACCGCATCACCTTCAAGGATGTGCTCATCAGAGGTGCAGCAAAATTAATATTGACATGCCTGCTCCTTCTCATCTGAAGCAGTGATATTTGAAACACTGCACCACAGAGCGACAATCTGACAAATGCTTCCGCTTGTTCCTGATCTTTTGGCGACACCTATGCAGATTTTACCTAGCTCGCATGTGTTGGTGCTTCACCTTCACTTATCATGAAGAAATGCAAAGCACATAACCACGATTTCCCCCCTCCCCCTTTCCTCCGGTCTAACTCACCACCTGACTGTGATCATAGCTGCGGCTAGAAAGGCGCATCAAGGGACTTCATAATTTACTGTCTACTGATAAAGATGGTATACACACGAACTCGCTGGCTAAAAAGATATGCAACACCTCCACATCTTTCATGAAAGTAACCAGTGCATTCGCACTATTAAGTAGGTACGACAGGACTCTATGGGACTCGCTGTCCAGATTTACTGAGAACTTGCCAAAGTACGACTGGCAAGATTTTCAAGAGATCCTTTAAGAGGGTGGTTTGGTAGCAAACCCACTGATGTGTCTGATCTCTCGGTCCATGGATTCACCCATGGCGCTCCTCGTGGCTAGAACTTGTAGGTCTTAATCCAAATTTGGAATACTGAACCTACCATTCACCGGAAATTCATTATTCGGTACACACACACACGGATGATGGAATGGCAAAGGTGAAGTCTGAGCTAGATACACTCAAGGCAGTGGGGATTGAGAAGCGCAAAGACTTCAGTCGCAAGTTCTGCCCCTATGATAGTCGTCCTTACCAGCAGAGGGTTCAAACCCCTCACTGGACAATTCAACGGCAACAACAAGCCAGGTCACACTATCATCTGGGCTAACTGGCTCGAAGAAGGGCAGTTCCTCATTCGCCAAAATAGCAGCAACTCAATAAGAGGTTGCTTCCTCCTTCTCCATTCCCTTCTCTGGTGAGGGGGGGGGGTTGTGGGTATTGCCATACAACTGGACGAGTGACAAATGGGTGTTGAATATTGTTCAAAATTGCTACTCATCAGGTTTAAGTCTCCTCCTGCTGTTCCACCGCGGAGAGCCTCTAGCCATCAAAAAGGTTCCAGTCTCTCAAGAAGGGCTAGGAATATACTCCCACTATTTTCTGGTGCAGAAAAAGGGTGCCAGTCGGGAATGCCAACCCATCCTAGAACTGATACTTCTAAACAAGATCATTCGCAAAGAAAAGGTCAGGATGCTTTTCTCTTCACCAGATATACCCCCAACACAATCAAGGTTGTGACTCAACGATTTACAGGATGCCTACTTCCACATCCGGATTTCCAGGAAACACTGGAAGTTCCTTAGTTTAAAAGTGGTATCTAGGCACCACCAATACAAGGTACTGCCCTTTAGACTCTAGTCAACACCCCGTAAATTCTGCTCATGGCGGTGGTACCTGCTTACCTGCGGAGGAGGAAAATCTTTATCTACCCGTAGATTGGCCATTCAAAAGTTCCTCTCATCGCCTCACTCAGGAACATCTTCAGGTCTGCTTATAAGCACTGCAGCAGTTGGGCCTACAACTCAACTTAAAACTCCATTCTCATCTCAACTCAGGCGATGTTTTACCTGGGGGAAATCCTGGATACTGAAAATGCAAGAGTGGATCTTTCGGAGGAGAGATTATACTCCATCAACAACTAATGTCTGACTTTCCTCCACACTCCTTTGGCCAGACAAGTAGCCTCTCTCCTGGGGTCCATAGCATTGTGCATCTACATTGTTCCCAATGCCACACTACACGTGTCCTCTCTGGCACACACTGGAAGACCAGTGGTCGTAGTTCTCTGACCTATGGTAAGACTGAGTGACCCTCTCTGGCAGCTAAGGAATCGCTCTGGTGGTGGAAGTTCAATGCCTTCTGTTGTGCACAGAGAAGTTGTACCATATCAGCATGCTGAAAGTGAGGCCAGTCCATCTCGGTCTCAAGGCCTTTTACCCATCCTTTCAGGCACGCACCCTTGTGATGCAGATAGGCAATAATAACACAATTAACTATTTAAACAAGCAGGGAGGAAACAGATCACAGGGCCTGTCTCTGGAAGCTCAAGCCATATGTATGGGGCTGCTTGCCAGAGGTCTGACCATCTCTGCAATCCATCCTCTTTGTGCACTAAACGTGCAAGTACACTCCCTCAGTCACAACTTTGCCAAAGCTAATGACTGGATCCTAAACCACAAAGTCGCTCAAGACATTTTGCAACCACTGGGAGCTCCACAAATCGACTTGTTTGTGGACGAAGTAAACATAAAATGCTGTGTTTTCTCATCCAGGTTTCCCCAACCAGGATCCAAAGGGAATGCTCTAAAGATCTGATATAGACTACTAGCTGCAGATTCCGGAACGTAGAATTATCCCCAGGCGTGAGACTGGATCCGGAAACATTTTTACCACAGCATCCCTGCGCGCCGGGGGGACGGCATCACGCCACTCCGCCCAGGCGTTGTCCATGCAAGTGACGTCAGCAAGGTCACATAAGTCCCACCCCAGCGCGCCTATGTCAGTTTTTTCATTTTCCGCATGCAAAGCAGATCCAGATCGTGCTTCAGGCCTGTTCAAGCCTCTCACTTTCGCATGTTGCATGTGTGTGGGAACAGTGTGCGAATGCTTTCAGGCTTTGACGTGCTAGTCTTGTGCACGCCAGATGTCGGCGATGGATCCTCACCCCATCTGCATGTGGTGTTTGGGGGAACACCACAACTCCACTGATTGTGAGGCATGCCAGCAGATGAAACCGAAGTCCTGGCGGGACGCCGGATGAAACTTCTCTCAGCTCGCATGTCCAGGTCGACGTCTTCTCCATGCCCGGCCCCTGTGGAGGGTTTTTGGAACCATTGCCTCCGTCTTTGACATAGTCTTTCTCCCAGGCCGCAAGAGCATCGCTCACCTGTCGGTAAGTGTCGCAGCTTGTCCCCAAGGGCTGGTTTCCGGCCTGTCGGGGGCGTGGACTCTCTGGGCCCCCCCCCCCCCTCCTATCTGCCGTTTCCTGGACTGGGGCATCTAGAGCCCACATGGAGACATATGCGGTGACTTTGCAGGTCTCTCTGGCTTCTCCTCCTCCCCCTCCTGGTACGTCAGCAGATCCCATGCAGTGTGCGGGGCCCTCCGCGGCATCGTCGGTGGTGCCGACTGCTTCGGATCCAGGTTCGGAGGATGTGGTGCCGTTGGGGTCCGGCCCTTTGGGGGTCCCTCCTTCGGACCACGGTGCCTCTGCTTCACTGCAAACTCCTGCTGTAGTCCCTATAGTGTGGCGGGAGGTCTCAGGGCTTGGGCTGCATCCCCAATTGCCCTCTGGACAGGCGGCGGCCTTGTCCGGGGCCGAGGTGGCGCCGCTTTGGCGGCTGCTGGTCCTGGCAGCGCCACAGGGGCTGGTCGGTGGGGCGATTCTCGTTCCGTCACAGGACGAGGTTGCGGGGGATCCCTCATCTCTCTCCGCGTCCCTCTCAGCCCTCCGCGCAGGCGGCTGCTTCCTCGGAGGTCGAGTCGGCGCCTTTCTGGCGCGTTCCCTCGCCGCCCAAGCTCCGGTCTCCTGCGCCGCGCGCTGTGATGGAGGTCGTTTCGGCATCTCCTCTGGCGCCAGACGATGACGGTGTCCTGCCTCAGATTGCGGACTCTACGGCGCCAGGCCGACCCCGGGTCAGGGACACGTCTTCGGACGCCTCCTCTTCTCCAGATGTTTGGCGCTTGCTGGTTTCATCCTCGCTGGAGACGGACTGCCACGTTGTGGCTTTTTCCCCGACGTAGTCTAAGGATAACTCCTCGGCATCATCGAGGCCGCGGTCTTTGCCTGAGGCGCCCCCGGTCCCCCAGTCCTTGGTCCCTCTTCTCGGACCTGGCCCTTCCTTCCTCCAGTTGTCTTGGAGGTCTTGGAGGCCTTGGCTTGCAGCTGTCGCCTACTGAGGAGCTGCTTTCCCCCCGCAGGGGCCCTACTGAGACGGTCTTTGCTCGTTCTGTTTCTGTGGGAATTTTGCGCATGGGTTATCCAGCTGCCCATTTCTCTGCGGATCATCTTCTGGAGGTTCTCCATCAGGGCTCTGGTGGTAGGGAGCTGCTGCAGAATGCCTTTCCCTCCCTGCCACCGCTGTTGTCTCCCCGTCCCGTTAGGCCTGTTGGCTGGACTCCCGGGGCGAAATATATTCGCCTCAACCAGTGTCTCTGCGGGTCCTTAACAATCTGTGTGTTTCGGGATGTGTTCTTCCGTTGGGGAGGTGCACCCAAGTTATGGGTTCTGTGTGCTTCAAGTGCATTAGAGTCCTCCTTGTTGGGACTGTGATTCTGATGTCTGCTGGCTGGCCCTTCTGGACTGTGTGTTCTTGCTTTGGGTTTTTTAACCCATTCTGGCCCTGAAACTAGGCCTTCGGTTCTTTCTTCTTGGCTGCTTGACAAGCCTTCTGTGGGTTTTGCCGCAGGTCTTTTCTTTTGTCCTCTGCTGCAGAAGTTTTTTCCTAAGAGCGCTCCCATGTCTTGGGACGTAACATGCCCTATGTGGGGTTGTCGTAGCTGTTACATAGCTCTGTCACATGCTGGGTAGCTATGGTCGCATTCGGGCTTCTCCGGGAGCGCTGCGCTGTTTGCCACGTCTGGTCTGGTCTGCTTCTTGGCGCTTAGTGGGGACGGTCATCCTTGCCTTGTCCGCTTCTTCCTGTGGGCCCTGCCTTCAGTTCTACCTCTCCACCCTGGGGGATGAGTTGGTTCTTCAGTTCCTTGTCCCTCTTCGGGCAAAGTCTGTCCCTGCGGAGCATTGGACGGTTCTTCCTGGGTGGCCTCTGGCTACCCTTTCTGTTTCCGCCTGCTTTATTGCTGACGGCGCCGTTCTGTCTGGTCTATTGCCTTCTGGCTGTGATAGGCTCGGCTGCCCTCTTCACTGGGTGTGTTCCCGGTGGAGGGGCTTGCCTTTGCTCTACCTCTTCTCCCTGGAGTCTCTAGGTTGCTCTTCTTCCTCGTTGGTCCTCTCCCTTGCCTGGGCGTTGGGTGGAGGTGCTGCTGCCTTGTATGGACGTGGGGTGCTTTGGCCTCCTTTTGCCTTGCCCTTGTTTCCTCTGCTGCGTGAGGACAGGCTACCTCTTCTCTTGTTTTCCCGCATCCCCTTTTGGGTCGGTGGTCTTCTGATTGTAGGGGTTCCCCTTGCCTGAGGGGGGACAGGGCTCCTCGTCCTGTCTTTGGAACTCGTCCCCTGTGGATCCCTCTGTTATGTCCAGGCTGGTGGGGTCCTCTCGCAGACTCTCCTTTCCCTTGGGTATGGCTAGGGTATCTATTCTATGTTAAGGAATTTGCGGCTAGTAGTCTCTTTCAGATGTAGGAGTTACTTACCTTTTGGTAATTATGTATCTGTTGGAGACGATTCTAGCCGCAGATTCCTTCAAAGCCCGCCCTTCCTCCCAGTTCTGCGAGGACCTTTGGCTTGGTCTTCTGCACTCTCATCCCTGTGGGTGGCTATGTCTTCTGTGAGTGCATTCTTTGTCTTTTTCTAACAGGATGTTTGTCCTGTTTATTGTTCCTTTTCCTCCCCTTTTGGCACATTGGAGGATAGGTTTATAGGTACTTCTGTGCCTTTATGCTCTGGTTGCTCCAGGTTGGGGCCTACCTTCCACCCCGCCCCCACCCCTCTCTCCCCTTTATTACTAGGGTTCTGGGCCCTTTGCTGTCCTATAGGTTGGGGTCTTTTGGCTGTGCCTCTGCCCTTTGACCCTTATGGGGATTGTCACATTCTGTGATGGGGCTGTCTTGGGGTTTCATTCCTGGTTTGTCCCGGGCTGGTTCCCCTTCATTGTTATTGGTTGGGGTTGTAGTCCTGCTACATGTTATCACGACATTGTTTACATATGTTCTTTGTCCCCAAGGAGGGCTACCTCCGTACTGGAAGGGTTTCTGCTCAGGGCTGCGCTCTGTTGTTATTCTTTTCCCTGCCTTTGGGTAATGCTGGCACTGCTCTTTATGGTGTGGTTCCTCACCATTCCTTTTTCCAATTTTTCTGCTGTTTCGCACACTGTTCCTATACTATACAGTTTTTTTCTGATGGCTCCGCGTTGTGGCACAGATAAGTTATCCAAAGAAAACTGACGTAGGCGCGCCGGGATAGGACTTTTGTGACCTCCCTGACGTCACGTGCCCGGACAATGCCTGGGCGGAGTCGGGTGATGCCGTCCCCCCGGCGCGCAGGGATGCTGTGGCAAAAATTGTTCTGGATCCAGTCTCGTGCCTGGGGATAATTCTACATTAAGGAGCCTGCGACTAGAATAGTCTCTACCAGATACATCGTTACCGAAGGTAAGTAACTCGTACATCAGTTGGTCAGAGACATTACTGTACGTTTTTCCTCCCTTACCTCTCATTCCAGTGGTCAACACATTTTACAAAGCCAGAACCAGGATGATTCTGATCCGCTCTGAAGTTGCCTCATCAGTGGTGGTGACCGGACCTTCTTCACTTGTCGGAGAACAAACATGAGGTTGCCAATGCAGACTGTATTGCCTCTACGAGATGGGAGGAAAAATCTTCCATCCCTACCTTTCCTCTTTGAGCTTGACAGCATGGCTCCTGCATTCCTGCAATATGAATGCCTAGGACTTTACAAAGACTGTATGGACATCTTGAAAGAATCTAGGAGGCCGTCTACCAGGAATGTGTACGTTTTCAAATGGAAGTGTTTCTACTTCTGGTGTGTGCACAATGGTCATCATCCAATTCTAGGTCGAGAGCAGGTGATCTTGCCTTACTTATTACACGTAGCCAAATCTGGTCTGCAGAGAATATACATAAAGGTACATCTTTCGGCCAGTACTGCCTTTCAGGAATTCACCCACACAAGTTTCCTTTTTTCAAATGCCTGTAGTCAACGACTTCCTATAGGTTTTAAATAAGGTTTACCCAACCTGTAAGGTCACCCTCTGCTTTGTGAGAGCTTAATGTGGTTCTCCCCAAATTAATGGACCCTCCTTTTGAACCCATACACAAAGCGTCTTTACAACACCTTACCTGGATGATCGCTTTCTTAGTGGCTATCGATTCAGCATGCAGAGTCTGCGAGATCCAGGCTCTTTTTTTTATAACCTACTTTATTAATTGCCAAAATAGCATTGCAATGTGATACATATAATACAAATGGCATTTTATCTTTTGATATAGTACAAAGTGGTATGCTGAACAAGTAATTCAATTGTAGTTGTTCCGGGTTATATATCCGCCACTGCGGCTATATGGTGGTTTTTGTGTATTCTGGAAATGCAATATGTCTCTTAGAGTAGTTTCACATAGTATGCTTCAACATTAAAAACATAACTTTTATAACTTATATAACATCCCCGCCTCCCTCCTGGTCTGCCTTTGCTTGTATGTTTAGTTGCCTATTAGTATCTATATATCATTATTTGCTCTTCGCTGCTTGAGCACAATGGTGTTGTGACTAGGGCATGTGAAGATCTCTGGCGTACAGTCCTAGAATATTTAGGTCTGCTCTTGTGTGGTGTTTGTTGTGTGGGTATAAAGTCCAGCTGTTTAAAGTCTTCCATCATGATATCCCAATCCATAGAAATAGGGTGTTTCCGCATACCCCTTTCATCTTCTTTTCTAATTGCCGTACTTTTGGCACTGCCCCATTGTAGCACATCTTCCTGCCATATAGTAAATAATGGACTTCCAGGTGAATTCCATCTCGTGGTGATTGTTCTTACGGCCAGTATAAGGGCAATGTCCAGGAACCTGAACTGAACCTTCTGGACTGCAGTGCATTTGCGGAGAACCATAAGGCACTCCAGGATATTTCCCTGGACAGTTAGGTGTGTAACCTCTCGCAGTGACTGCCGCATTCCAGATCCAGGCTCCTTGTGCGGAGGAATCTTATCTGCTTTTCCATTCAAACGTGGTGGTGATGAGAACACATCCTAGATTTTTGCCTAAGGTCTGATTTCCATATCAATCAGACCATTACTCTTCCGACGTTTTTCCCCCAACCCTTCCTAATCCCTAAAAAGGGCTTTACGCTCCTTCGATCCTTAAAGGGTTCTTAAGGTGTTAATTGATGAGACTAAGGAGATCAGACATTCTGACCACTGATTTATTAATTATGGTCCAATGCGCATTTGTTTAGCTTCTTACTAGTAATCAATCTCTAAGTGGATAGTCTCTTGCATCTCTCTCACTTACCAGTTAGCCAACAAAAGCCTCCCTTGTTAACCTAGAGCCTGCTCTACAAGTGGTTAGGCAGCTGCTGCTGCGTTGCTCAGAAATGTGCCCATCAGAGATTTGCAAGACTGCAACATGGCGATTGGTGCATACCTTCGCTCGCCATTATTGCCTGGACTCAGACACTAAAGCAGATGCCCAAGTAGGGCATGCTTCACTTAGAAATCTGTTTGGTTATTTGTATTAGTGGCAACAAACTGTCTTGTATTAGTCCGCAGAGTTATGGGATGGGTTTGCTATTCTATTCAATGGTTGTGATTATTGATCAGTATACCCTGGAAGTTAAGGGTAAGTTACTTACCTGTAATCCTGGTTCTCTTCCAGGGGAATACTCCTCAGTAATAAGAAACCCTCCCGCCTCCCTTGAAAATTACTTAATACAGCAGATGGGATATGGTTTATCACCTGAATGATTATTCTGGTCTTCATAAAAATGTTCTGGCCTAACTATCACTTGAGGCATGATGGGATACTGGACTGAAGGTCTTAAAGTCAAAGTGCCAGTTTTTCTCTGTATGCTTTCCCAATGCAGCCTATGCGCTAACAATGGCTTTCATTCCTTTGCCTTTTTCTTTTCAAGTAAAGGCTATATTTACACTTGCCAGTGTGCATGTTCTCTATGTTAGACATGGTGAAGGTATGTGGTGTATTTTAAATGAACATTTCAATGAAATTTCAAAATGTTTTTGCTTCGATTCATGCAGGCTAAATGTGGGGATAGATGTGTGGTTTTTTTACGGGACTCTACTTTTTAAGGTCAAACCATACATATGTATTGTATTTGAGTTACGGGGTTCCGCACATGGGCGGAACTATTCAATTCTCGTATATTTCCCTGGAAGAGATCTAGGATTACAGGTAAGTAACTTATCCTTATTCTGGTCCTGTGTTATGTAGACCTTTGTGTGTGTGCGTGAGCACGAGAAGTTTGAATTGGCTGCACTTGTGAATGGGGAGCAAGTGAATCATCTTGAGGTGGGTTGTGATGTGGGTGCGGTGTGGGAATTAGTTTGAAGTCTTGCAGTGGTGTTCTGGATGGTCTGCCTAGGAGTTGCTTTGGGATTCCAGCGTAGAGTGTGTTGCCATAGTCCAGTCTGCTATTGATGAGTTCTTGTGCTGTTTCATCGGGTGTTCCATTTGAAGATTTTTCGCAGCATGCAGAGGACGTGCAGTAGGAGGTGCACACTGACTTCAGCTGTCATTTTGAGCTTGTCGTCTAGGATTATTCCTAGGATTATTCCTAGATTTCTTGCATAATTTGGGGGGGGGGGGGGGGTTGGTCCTAGCACAAACTGCCACCAGGTGGAGTCCCATGGGGAGTTCTGTTGCTGAAGATCAGTACTTCTGTCTAATTGGAGTTGAGCTGCAGGCAGTTGGTTAGCATCCAATCTGCTATATTGTCCTTCATGGATAAGACTTTTGATGGATCCCACCTTTTTTATTTATTTTTTATTTACTATAAAGCGATTCTGCCCTTGAGGTCTTCAAAGAAACCCAGGCCACTCCACCCTTTTTTTGGTCTTTAGGGCCTTGCCAGACAGTTCCTTCATCAGTTTTGGTCCTTCGGGGCATGCTGCAGATGTTTGGTGAATAGAACCTCCTTTCCACCTACCAGACAGTCCCCTCAACCCTTTCAGGGATGTGGATGAGGCATCATTGTGCAGGCCACCAGGAGCTTCAATCTTCCCAGTTACCCTCCGCTGTGGCATCAGCCTCCAGACGCTTTAGTTTGCTCTTAGTAGCCCACTGAGAGTCCGGATTTGACATTTTTTTCCCAAGGTGGCAGTTCACATCCGACAGATGGGCCCTCAGATGGACCAGCAGGGCAATGCCTTTTACGTTTCTTTCCGAACCACCACAGCTTCTGCCCACAGTAGAGCTTCTCTCAGAGGAGCATCTATCCGTTTTACTTCAAGAGGTACGAGCCCCACTGTCCAAAGATCCCATCATGAGTGTGTCAGCCTTGGAAATAGTGACCCGTTGTGACTCCAACTAGTTCTTCATGCCGAAGAAGGATGAAGACAATCGTCCCATCTTAGATCTTCACCCTCTGAATTCCATCCTGTGGTAGGACAAATTAAAAATGCTCACACTTGCCCAAGTTCTGTGCACCGTGGACCTAGGTAACTGGATAGTAGCTTGGAAATGCAGAACGCATACTTTCATGTACCAGGCCAACAGATGTTAGCTGCCCCTCTGCGTAATACTTGGCGAGGACTCTCAACCTCTCCAACTAATAATCAATTTTCCTACAGTCCTATTTTATTGTTTTATCAATTTGAAATGGTTGTAATTATTTATGCAGTTAATAAATTCAATAAAATAAATTGTGTGGTATACAAAGATATCACTATAATGCTAAAACACCCATTTATTTTTCAGTTTACAGAAGAAAATGACAGAAAACTGAAGTAGACGGCTGCCACGTTTTATATTTTTTACACTGGAGGAAATTTTTCGGAGAACAGTTCGAGTTTTTGGGGTTTATTTGCCTTACCCATTAGCAGCTTTTAGTGGTAAATTTGGGTAATGGTAGTGGATAATGAGGTAAATCCATTAGTGGTAAATTTTCATGCTAGAGCTTTCTGTGGGTCCTCATTTTATGTCTTGTAGACATGCAACCCTCTGCTATTTTCATACATAATGATAGGATTGTTTTAGTAACTTAAATACATAACTTCTGATATGTGTTTTGGTTTTGTGACTGCTTTTATTTTTTTATTCAACAATTGCATTTTAATTTGATCTCTGAAACTTGGTGTTATAATGATTCTGCAAGACTAGCACACAAGTGTCTTTTTTTTTTTTTAAACTTGGTGTTATAATGATTCTGCAAGACTAGCACACAAGTGTCTCTTTTTTTTTAAAATTATAAATGAAAACATTTTGCACGCCCCAAAGAATTTTGGTCAGGGCTGTCCAGCGTTGGTCCAGGTCAATGTCAGATTTTCAAACTAACTTCTAACTCTATGAAATAGTTCGATTTAGAGTTGTTGTATGTTCATTTCTCTCTAATGGTTATTCGGACAGTCTCGTCTGCCATTGATCTAGCCCTTGCACATAAGTTGAATACCCCTGACATACACACAGAATCCTTTGTGAGCGCAAATTAAAGATCCTGAATCAGACTCTGGATGTGCCGACATACATTCTCATATTGAACATAATACTCAGGAAATTCACCTCTATGGTAGATTTTCTGCAGTTTTAGGAATGTTCCTGTTTCAAGTGGATTTGCAGTTTCAAAGGTTTTGAACAATCACAAAGGCGTAGCTCTGTAGCTAGCCGCAGATATTAATGCCAAAATAAAGTGACCAGTTATCTTCCGGCAGGAGGTATGCTACGCCTGGGTTGGGTAACAAGATAGATATCAATAGGTTTCATAGATTTTCACTTTATGGCAATGGGATTTTGATGGTGGGTGTAATTTCCACAGCACCATTAGAAGCTGAATGCTGTTTCAAGTATACATTTGCATACTGTACAATGTGCCCCCATGCAAATAAACAGCAAAGATTGGAGATTTGTCACACACCTTTATTTTGATGCACCTTCTCATTTTCTATTTTAAAATTGCACATTTTTGGGTGATTTTTCATTGTTTACATTCATTGAAATTCGATCAACGTGATTGCTTCATGACTTGTGTGTAATAAGCTCATTCAATGTAGTAAATATGTAATTACAGCAGATGTAAGGTTGCCAAAAAATGTAAAACCTTATTTCTAATGACATTACATGTTGCACTGTTCATATCTTACAATCAACATCGTGTTGACTGAGACTTTAAATAAAACAGTCTATTTTTTAATCTTTCAGAAAAATTGAGATTGCTCTCAGAAATGAAAATATACATTCTATACAAACACCTGTATTGTGGCATGCATAATGTACAAGCGTAAGCTTTATATTTTCCAGGTATTGAGAAGTTTAATTAATTATAAAGTTGCTATGATAGAGTTGATTTATGAAAACAAAATCATAGCTTGGTCTTTGAAAAGACATTAAGAAGCCAACTGCATTTGAATACAAAACATGTTTAACTCGCACTAATTAAGAGAATGAGAGAGAACATTCATAGGTTTCAGCAAATCCCTAGCCGATTCCTCCTATTAAAATGTTTGGAAAGCAAATGGGGGCTTAAAAAGGTTTGACGTAGAAATGTCTGTGCTGTCCCGAAGTGCTATACTGCCAAAAGTAGGGCAACACCTGCAAGCACCCACTTTGCTGGCTTTTCTTTGCTCCTTAGGTTGAAAGTCCAAACGTATGTTTGCCCTCTGTTTTTTGTTTTGTATATGGGGCACTTGTACATGTTTTTCGTCTCTTGTTTGTCCACTGGAATGGCTCTGACGTAGATGACCGGCATTGCTGGGGTGAGATCCTTCAGACGTGCTTCAGCAATGACACCAGACTGGATATCCCACCTTGCTCCTGAAACACAAATATGCAACATTGTGTCATTTAAAATGCTTCTTTACTCTTGACATTCAGATGGACAGTTTATAAGGGTTACTTATTTTTTGCAATAAAATGTTGGTTGATATTTGCTGGTATGGTTTTTTTTGGTTCGTGCCTTGTTTTTAAATTATAAAGAAAGTAGTTTAACATTTAAACAGCATCAGAGATGGCGCTGAGGATATTCTTAGTGGTACAAGCTGAATTATTGTAACATGCTTTATTCTTTACTTTAGCCTTAGACCCTAGTTCTGATTGATCTGTAACTTTTAGTTAGAATAATACCCCAAATCAATTTCTTCTACCTGTTTAAACTATCTTGCACCTGTGATGAGTGTCCTTCCACCTTCGCATGGTCTAAAGGTACTTTAATGGCTTCAACAGTAAACTTACTAAACGAGCATTGGTAAATCCAATAGGTCTGGCATTTCTTGTTTTCTCATGGTTTTTTCAAAACATTGTTTGTGAATGAGACGCCAGGTTCTCATTAAAAAATAAATTAAAGTAATATTTTGCTACAGGCACAACATTGTGTTGCTCTTGAAATAAAAACTAATTACCATAGTAATGGCCCTGGCACTTGAGGCCACTACTTTGTGTGGGGATGTTTATCTTGTGAAAGGGTGACCTGCTGTAACGTGTAGTGAAGTCAGCCAATGGCTGAAGTGGGCTGTTACACTGTCCCTAATGCTGGAGTGGTTGGAAGAAAACTGTGCATGACACCATTGATTAATGGATGCAGTCTGGCTGAAATACTTATAAGTAACTATGTCCTACACAATATTTTAGTGAAATCAAAATGTCTTTGCTAACACAGACCTAAAAAAAAAGTCAATCTGTCGGACATTGGCTGCAAGCCTTTTGTCATTGAGAAAGAAGGAAGGAAAGTGACAAAGAAGGACAGAAAAAGGCACACAAAAATGGTAGGCAAGAAAGATTGGAAAATAGAAGGGAACGGAAAGGGAGAAAAGGGAAAAGAGAAAGAAGGAAAGAAAGAATAAAAAAGAAAGGAAAGAAGGTGAGAGAGAGGCCAAGAAAGAGGGGGGGGGGGATTTGAAAAGGAAAGTGAAGAAAACAGAGCGAAAGAAGGAAAGGAAAGAAGGCAAGAATAGAAGGATAGAGGAAAAAAAGGCAAGAATGAAATTTAAAAAGAAATTAGTCAACAAAGAAGGAAAGAAAAGAGAAAAAAAGCAACTTAATACTGAACAGTTCCAGATGGACACAATCTGGCATGCTGTTAAATAGCAGCAAGGGCCCTTACACACCAAGGCTTTATAATCAGACAGCTCCTAGTTGGGTTGGTGCTGAAATGCCCACGGAAGTGTGTGGGGGGGCGGGGGGGGGTTCTTTGTGCTAGGGTTCTTTTGTGTGTGTGTGTGTGTTTGTGTGTGTGGTGGTGGTGGTGGTGGTAGTAGTAGTAGTAGTATCATCATCAGTATCGTCAAAAAGTGAAGTAAAATATCTAAAAGAACCCAAAGCATGCTTTAATAACAGTGTTCTTTTGGCATGATTAAAACATGTTTATGTATGCTCCAATTAAGTATATGGTGATGTTTTAAATGAAGGTTAACATATTTCATGCCTTTATTACATGGCAATTCATCAGGACCGGTGTTCTAATTACTTGTGTGGGGTCAGAAGCGAGTATGTTTGTAGTACTATACCTTAAATAATTCACACTAGTATATGGTATATCTTCAGGAAAAAATTACTGAAGAGATAATCATAAAACGGGACAATAAGTATTGTAATACCATATTGCGCATTGCGAACAGGAGCATGCAAGTAGACATCACCACCTGACGCAGTAGTTGTGGTAAGAGCAACCACGTACAGGCAAGACAAACCCGTATTGCACAGCATAGGCCCTGAGATAGAGCGGACAGAAAATGGAGGGAAATGCCTCGGTCCCCACCATAGGGATTTACCAGGTAAGAGTGGAGAAAGTGCTCCAACCATAGTGGCAGCACGGAATGCTCACTGGCATGCCAACCGCAGTAATGGAGAACAAAGCGGAGGAGAAAGGCTGTGAAAATTACATGGCAGAGACTGAGAAAATGAAGGGGCCTGGCAAACATGGGGCCTGTCCTGCGGGAAAGAAAGTAAATACAGGGAATGGTGAGCTTATCTACCGGTCAACCTACATCTCGTTCTGCCAGTTTCAAAGTGGCCTGGCCAGCAGTTGATTGGATTTTAAAAAGGAAGCCCCGTGCAATATAATCAAGGCAGGGCAGGTGAGGAAGAGAATAAACTTGTGAGACGTTACATCGTCTAGCAAAGAGTGGGGCGAGTGCCATTTTGTGAGTAGTACGGCATGAGAATAAATGCCAGTGTGCACGTAGAAGTGAGAGAGGCCACAGTGAGTCCGGGCCACCCAAAGAGCATCTCAAAAGCGTGCGCCACCTTGTGAGTGGCATAACATGGGGATTAATAATAGTAAACCAGGACCAGAAGGACTAATCCCCCAAGGAATGGAAAGTAAGTGGTAGTGGAAGACCTGCCACATCTCTATGTGAAAAACACTATAGCCTAGAAGGTCAAAGATGAGGTAGGCAAGCAAAGAGGGTGAGTGGTTAAAACATTTACCTAGTGCAATATTTCTCGGGCTTAGGCTGGCATGCTGAGAAATAAAATTATACACAAAAGACGGAGTTAGCAGGCAAATGAATGATGAAAGGGTGTGCATTCATGAGACATGGCGAAGTAGTCAAAGGCCCCCCCCCCCACGGTCAGGTGTGTAGACAAATGGAAAATCCATTTTTGTTCCTTGAGGAATGGAGTGTTCTTCTGTATCTGTGTGTGGGTTTCCAAGACTGTCCAGTGTAGGTTATCAGGGGTATGTTGTGCATCCAGGCAGTGGGCACTCATTCTGGTTGTGATCGTTCTACAATGTATCCCAATCTGATGTTCCGTAACCCTGGTCTTGACTGCCCTGGTAGTCATACCAATGTAATTTTTGTGACCGGGGCATGTAATCATATAGATGCTATTTTTAGTGTTGCTGTTCGTATGTGATGTTTGGGTCCAGGTGTAAGTGGAATCCAAATGGAGCTCTCTAGAATGTTTTGTCAGAGTACAGACACTACACGACCCAAATGGGTAATGACAAGCCACTGAATGGAGACCCCAAAGTTGTTGTTGGGTCACTGTGGTGTTAGTCTTGGGTCTAGTGTGTACAATGGTGTCCTTGAGGTGGTTTGTGTGCTTAAAGGCAAAGAATGGAGGAGCAACTGATGGGGACCCAGTATCTAGTATGGACTAGTGTCTCTTGATAGTTTTTTGTATCTGGTTAGCGTGAGGAGTGAATGGTGTGAAGCAAGTTAAGACCTAATTTTTCGTATTTATATGTGGTTCTAACAGTGCATCTGTTAAGTTTTGGCCCTTTTTTCAAGCCATCTTGATCAAGTGAGGAGGATATTTGTGTGCTACCAAATTAGCAGTCAAGGCGCATGCTTCCTGGTTATGTTCATGAACAAAGCTGCAGTTCCGATGTAGTCACAAATTGCCCAAAGGATAAATAGTCTCAAGTGTTTGGGATCGTGGCTGTCATATATGAGCAGGCTATTACAGTCAGTGGGTTTCTCATTCCATCTTCGAGGGAAGCCAACAGATCAAGGAAAGGTAGCCTCTGCTGAGAAATTTGTATTGAATTTTAGGAACTGAATCAGGGTGTTGATCCATTCACAGAATGGGTCACAAATGTCCACATCACCCTGCCAAAGGATGAGTGCGTCATCGATATATCAACACCAAATAATGATATTGGAAGAAAAAGGGTTATCATCGAGTAGGATGTTTTTTCTTAGGAAATTGGCCATGTACAAGCATGCCAGACTGCGGGTGAATGTGCTTCCCATCAGAGTCCCCTGGGTCTGGTTGTACAACTGGTCTTGAATTGAAAAAGGTTTTCTTTGAGCGTGAGAATAGTGCACTCGAGTATGAAATTCACTGGGGTCTGAGCGGTTCAATTCTCAGATAAAAGGGTATTCTCTGACATCCAGAGTGGCATCTTGGGGGCTGTTCCTATAAAGTGCCTCAACATCTAAGGTCACTAGTAGGTCGATGGGGGTGGTGTCATGGATCTCTTCAAGGAGATTCAGTACTTATGTCGCATCTTTTAGAAATGATGGAGCCCTAGTGACCAGTGGTTGTAAGAAATGGTCGCAAAATTGCAACAAGGGCTCAGGTAGCAACCCAATTCCAGATACAATGGGTCTACATGGTGGAGGGTTGATGCCCATGTGTACTTTGGGCAGGACGTAAAAGTTTGGGACCTTGGGGTTTGTAGTTTCAGGAATTCTGCCTCTTTTGTTGATCCACTCTTGTGCCTGAACCGAGGTGACCAAAGATGTTTTGTGTGTGCTGAGTCTTTTGTTGGGGTCTTGGGCAATGGGAGTGTGATAGTTCAGATTGGCCAATTGTCATTGGCATCCTCTGTCATAGTCAACAGTTGCCATTATCCTATGAAACATCCCTAATATAATTCCCATTCATCAAGCCATTCTGGAAAACTGCAGTTTTGGGCCTATCCTCTAGAAAGTCATTTCAGGGAAATTTGGGCTATGATTTCGATGCCTTAGTCGCACCACCTTTTTCAACTTTTCTTGTAACATGCCTGTTGTCATACAAGGGCTCTGCGGTGAGGCCTAATGTTCCAGTTGGAATAACACTGGGGGTATCTCTCCGACCTTGTCCATATCTCGAAGGGAACTGTAATAAGCCTGCAGTGGTGGCTGATGAACCGCGATTGGGTCAGTGGCAAACCTCTCCTTTCCCTGCCTAGAACAGACAGATGCATCATTCCTGGGCTGGGGCGGCCATCTAGGCGAGGTGGGGGCTTGGGGGACTATGGACTCAGGCAGAGTCTGGGTGTAACAAATTGGGTTGTTGGTTGACTGAAGTGTAAGCCCTTGTGAAGCAGCAACCACAATCCTTGTCAGGGTAAGGCACAAGCAAACCTCAAATTAACATGTGCTCTCCCCCTTGGCACAGAGCAGTCAGATTTAACTACAAAAAGAATTTGTGCAACACTTGAAACAGTGAAAACACACCACAAATCGAGCCCACAACAGATTTAGAAAAAGTAATTTTTAATAAGTAAAACAGGACCAAAACGACAAAAATCCAATTAGAAAGGGAGCTATTATATTTTAAAGTTGTTAGTGAAAATTGCTCAAAAAAGCACAACGGCCAACCAGTAATATCTAGTTGCACCTGACCAGGACAAAATCGCAAGTTCAGGCAACTGCGATATAGCTGGGCTAACTGCAAGGACCCAGTTAGGCTGCTGAACAGAGTACCTTAAATCCTGGTTGCAGAGCGTTGCGTGGATCCGCGCCTAAGATCTGAAGCACAGCCGGGGTGATGCATTAATTCCGAAATATGCCAAGGCTGTGGTGCAAGGTCCTGTAGCATGGTCGTTGAGAATGTGAAGTCTGGCATCTGGGATGCACAGCAGATGATGAGTAGGTTCAGCGTAGTTGTGATGTGGAGTCCGGCTTCGTCATCATGACTTGACATGCGAGGGCCTGGGCTGTGGATGCGACAGACCGTTGGGGCTCGGCATTCATTCTTAGAACTGCAGAGGTGATGCGTCCAGTCCACGCTGCAGCGACGATGCCCTCCGTCAAGGAGATGAGCTTATTCTGTTCAGGGATGCATCACTTAGGAGAGAAGATGGGTCAGTTTGGCTGGCAAGCACCTTTAGGCCCACTTCCAAAGGTCCTGGACTGGGGCGGTGCCACTTAGCAGAGCTGGCTTGCAGATGTCAGAGTCTAGGTACAAGGTTGTTGGAAGCTTGGTATGTCTCTGAGGCTTCACATCAGGAGGCCAGCCATCTAGCCCTGGAGTCACTCTAGGTTCAAGAGATGCAGATCCATTTTTTCTCCCCCCAGGCAACAGGTCCGCACAGCAAAGCAGGAGTCTAGTAGAGTGGTAGTCCTTCACCAGCACAGCAATCCTTCCTGGCAGGGCATCCAGAGGCCCAGACGTGTACTGAAATGGTGGTCTGAGGTACTTCTTTTATATACAGTTGTGCCTTTGTAGTGGGTTGAAGCCTTTCAGAAGCATAGATTCTCTACCCTGCCTCTAGACTAACTGCTGCGGGTATGCAGCACTTAGAGTGGGGACAGGACATGCCAGCGATGGCCCACTCAGTCACACCTAAGCTCCAATTGTGTGTGATTGTCCACAAGAAAAAGAGAAAGCCATCTATATCCCATCATGTCACCAGAGACGGGCTGCAGGCACCTAATAGCTAAGAAATGTAAATTTCAGAAAATCACATTTTCAGAATTGTTCTTTAAAATCTGACCATTAGAAGTTAGGATTTTAGATTGTGATTCCAGAGACACTAAACTTGAAGGGGTTTTCTCTTCCCATTTGGAAGTTACACTGATAAAATGTAATAAGGCCACTTTAATGTTATCCTATGGTAGTGATAGGCCTTGCAGAGGGGAAAAACAAATGTTAAGAGTTTTTCACTATCAGGACACGCAAAAGTACAAGTCCTGCTTTTTAAATACAGTGCACCCTGCCCTCTGGGATGACATGCATTAAAAAGGAAGGATTGGGTCTGGCAAATGTTTGTTTTGTCAGGTCGAAATGACAGTTTAATCTGCGCACACATGTTCTGCAGTGGCAGACAGACCGGTTTAAAAGGCTACTTGAGTGGGTAGCATAATTGGTACTGCAGGTCCACTAGTAGCATTTAATTTGTAGGTCCTGGGTCCAGGTAGTGCACTGTACTAAGAACTAGAAGTACTTTAAATATGTAAATTGGGTATTGTTGGACCTGCCCTTTTTTTACAGGGTTATCCCAAAACAATTTGCCTTCCTCTGATTTTCTTTAGTAGGCTTTGGGCACTTTATCAGTGCTAAAAGTGCATCTGCTCTCTTTGCCTACTTCAGCGGCTGAATTAGTTAGAAGTACTGGACCTCTGACACTGTATACTCAGAACACTTCTGGAATGAATACATTCTGCCAGGAAGCAGAGGTGGATTATGGTCAGGAAGGACTGCTACTTTGCTGTTTCCTTTGATGTGTGGGCCGGCTGTTTCTGTCCTGGAAGTAAAGGGACTGGATTTTACCTTCTATATCCTGCTTTTCAAAGTTTCTCCAAGGGCTCTAGTTGAGCTTGCCTCCTGCTGGAAGTCTCGGGCCATCAAAGACTTTACCTACAGCATCTTCGCTTTTCTGCTGAGAGCCCTACTCTGCCAAGGGGTGCCAATTCCAGTTACTGGGTCCTAAGGCATGAGTTTGATGTGGTAAACAAGAAGAAACCAGCACATCTACTTTGAGTGTGACTTCGGAGCCAGAGCTGCTTTCAACACGGAGCTGTGGACCCAGTTGAGCGCAACAAGTGCGATTTTCTACTGAGGCACTGCTGCTGCTAAGCCTCCGAAGTTCTGCCTCAGCATGTCTTGAGAACTACTTCACCGAAGTCTGTGACACCTGACTCCACTACAGCATCTGTGGTCCTGAGGTGTGACCACGAAGGCGACGCCACGTGGCTTGACTTGATGCTTCATCGAAACTACACTTCCAGGTGAATCCCCCCCGCCCCCCCCCTCCCCCCAATGCTGCATCACATCTCTGTGCCTTGACACGGCCCAGGCGTCACTGACTCAATTACTCTGCACCACCTCTAGGAACTGATACTTCCCTTGCTTCAGTGACGCCTCACCTCCGTTGGACAACATACCGCCCGAGCATGGACGTGCCAACGACCTCCATCGACAGTAAGGAACTGCCGCCGCTCCGGCTTCAGCAACGACTCACCTTACCGGTGCTTCGCTGCGTCTTTGTTTTGTCATAATTTCCAAAGGACTGTAACCAGGGTCGGTATGACTCCATAACCAGCCTGTGCTCTGTTGCGGTTTGCCCCGAACCTTTGGATTCGACTTTGTCAAGCACGTCTTTCTAGTTCCCATCGTAGCTATTGTGTTTCTAAGCACTATAACTGCATTTAATCTTTTGAAATATATATATCCTGAAGTTTGTATGATGGATTTTTGTCGTTTTGGTCTTGTTTGATTCACATAAATATTGGCTACTTTTCTAAACTTGTGTGGAGTACTTTTGAGGTGTTTTCACTGTGTTACTGTGTGTGTACAAATACTTTAAACATTGTCTCTGGGGATAACCCTGACTGTTCTGTGCCAAGCTACCAAGGGGGCTGAGCATGGGTTAGTCCTAGTGTGTAACTGACATACCCTGACTAGAGTGAGGGTCCCTACTGTGACAGGGTGCATACCACTGCCAACTAGATACCCCATTTCTAACGGGTATGAGCCAATATTACTATGGTTAGAGGAGGGAGCACAGGTGCTTTAGCACTGGTAACCTATTCAGAATCCTAAGGCCAGCAAAAACAAGGTCAGAAAAATGGAGGAGGAAGGCAGTTTGGGGCGACCACCCTAAGGTTGTCAGGTTTAAGACTAAGCTTCACATCAACCTGTTTGAGCTCTGCGATTGGCATAGAAAGCCTTTTTTCCAGTGATCAAGGGACTGCTAGTGCAGGTGTTCACGGACACCACCACCACGTGTTACTGCAGCAGTAGGGTCAAGGTCCCTTTGTGAAGAGGCCCTGCACCTCTGGAAAGTCAGGGTATTTCCCTGATGGTTTAACACCTAGTGAGCTCTAAATGCCATGACAGATAAACTCAGCCGTCGATGCCAAGCACAACACGGATGGCATCTCCACCCCGAGGTGGTGCAAAGTCTCTTGCAAGAGTGGAGAGAGCCTTCAATAGATTTGTTCGCCAACCCAGAGAACGCTCAATGTCAGCAGTTTTGCGTACCGGCGTTTCCAAGGTGGTTCTCTCTGACACACTTTTGGCCTCTGACCTTCTGCAACACCTTTCCACCAATAGCACTCCAGTCCATAGTTCTCAAGAAGATCAACCGGGCTCAAATCATTTTTGTAGCTCTGGATAGAGCACAGAGAGTTTGGTATTCCTCTGATCGGTCCTCCGATCAGGCCCCTTTGGGAGGATCTTCAGTGACGGCAGAAGGAGAGGGTCTGCACCTGAACCTACACACACTCAGCCTTCATATGTGGAGCTTGAGTGGTGACATTTTTACTTTTCTCATGAAGTCTGTGATGTTAGTCTGGCAGACAGGCGTCGCTCCAACAAAACGGTGTACGCCTGCTGTTGGGACAAATTTGTGGCATTATGTGAATCAAGGAACCTTGATCCCCTTTCTGCTCCTTGATCCCAGGTTCTAATGACTAGGTCACTGAAAGGACTGCAACATGTCTCCCCCTCCCCCCAAGCCATTCAGTATGCCTCATTGGGATCTTAACCTAGTCCTTATCGTCCTCCTGTGCAATCCCTTTGAGCCATTACACAACGGCCCACTTGGCTTACTGACTATTAAAATGGCATTTCTAGTGGCCAAAACATCAGCCACAGGGTGAGTAAACTGCTGGTCCTCTGTACAACCTCCTTTTACCCAGGCAAGCTGGTACAGCCCATCCCTCCTTTCTTCTGAAGGTTGTGACACCCTTTCATGTAGGCCAAACCATCACCATGCCTACCTTCTTTGCTCCTCCTCACACTTCCAAAGAAGAGGAGAGACCCCTTTATCTGGACCCAAAAAGAGCATTGTCATTCTACATTGATTGTACAAGAGTTCTGGGTGAAAAATCAACTCATTGTGTGATATATTGTAGGTAAGAAAGGAAAGGCAATCTAAAAACGGTCCATCTCATGATGGATAGTGCTCTGCATTAAGACCTACTATGTACTGGCCAAAAAGCAACCCCCTGAGGGCTTGCATGCTCATTCTACCATAGCCAAGGCTGCGACCAATGCATTAGTTCTTGGAGTCCCTGTCCTGGACAGCTGTCAGGCAGCAACATGGGCGTCCTTGGACACATCCACCTAGCACTACTGGAGGGTAAGGTCTGTCATGACAGGCAGTCTGCTTGTTCAGCCCTGTAGGACTTTCTGGTCTAACCTGTCCGCAGACCCACCTCCCGCGTGGTATTACTTGGGTAACTATTATGAAGTAAGGAATCTTTGGCTAGAGTGTATCATATGAACAAGTTACATTTGATAACGCCTTATCTGGTAGAGACTATCTACCTGCAGATTCCCTTCTCGATCCTCCCTGCCAACAGTCATAACGGTTACCTTTCTGAGGGCCTTAGTAATGCACACCAGTATGTCCGCATTCCTTGTGGCTCCACACTTCAGGAGTGGAAAGTTGCAAAAAGAAACTGGCTATTGCTTTAAAAATGTCTTATGCCTCTGCCCACTTGGGTTTGTGGGTCAGTCCTGTAGTGAATGCAAAATGCCTGAGGAAGAGGCACAACCATTTGTGCTCTCTGATAGAATTGTCTCGACCTTGACCAGCACCACACCCCAAATCCTTCAGACAGTACTTTTGGCAGCCCATCGGACTCGGACACATTGCCTTTGCCTCAAGAAAGGGCACCACATTTTATAAATGGATTAATACAACAACCCACATAATGATGGTAACTACCTAGTACCTCACTGTACTGATGATAACTGGGAAAGGAACGGCATGATGGCCTTGGGGTAGGCGCTTCTCCAGATTATGACTTGGTCTCACCCCCTGGACCTGCCAATGAGGAAAATGCCTTATTTTCTGTAGTGATGCAGGTGGTCGCAGAAGCACTCTACCACTAACCTTGGATGTGAAAACAAATCTCCTAAGGTTCTACAGACAGACACACACACCCACACCCACACACACTGACACACACACCGATACACATACACACACACACACACCAATACACATGCACACACACACACACATACACACACACAGACATACACACTCACAGACACCCTCCCCTATGTTCTGGGCTACCGGTAAATAGGCAGATATTTCAGTGTCTTCACCACTGTGCCCAACACTAGAAAGATTGGTGGTTCGAGCATCCACCAGCATTATAAATCTGAATGCTTTCTTCACGACTCCACTGGACCCTGAATCCAAGTGCATCATATTTTTAGCAAGAGCATGTCCTCATCCACAAGCATTGCCCTGTCAACGGCACTTGCTAGCTACTCCTGTATGCCTGGGGACTTCATTGCCTGGATTTTGCCTACCTTTCCATGAGCGCTTGTACCGTTTTTTTCACAAAAGTCTTTCAAGACAGCCAAGATGCTGCAACATTCGTCAATAGATATAGGTTATATACTACAGCCTTCCTGGGTCCAGACAATAGGCACAGGTACTCCAGATGACATGCCTGGTTGAGGTGTATGGGCGTCTCTAGAGACCTCTAATCTCATGGAAAAGCACTTCAACTGCCCCCATCTTTTCAGTAAAAAAAAAAATATTCAGCCCCTGAGCAATTAAAAGCAAGCCACAGCTTGCTCTTTGGACCGGTCTGCTCCAACGTGATGATTCCACAAACTGTTTACCCTCATCTATGGCAGGAGCTACCAATATTTCCAGCTTAAGCAACCTGCCCATGCGTGCAGAGCCCTATAGCCATTTCGTGACCAAGACTGGTTCACACAAAGGATGGACAGCAGGGGCAGCTGCAGCCTAGTCCTCCACCCTTCCAGCTTCTGCAAACCGCTTTAGTATGTCCTTCCAAACACAGCCACCTCGTCAGTGGCAGAATTTGGCATTTTCTCCCAGGAAGGCAAGCAATCAGTTTAGACAAGTGGGCCCTTCAAATAGTCCATCAGGGCTATGCCCTACCTCTTACTTCCACTCTGTCACTCCTTCCACCATCCTCATGTCAGCTGATGGACCACCATCTGTCTGTTTTACAGCAGGGCCTGTGGGCCCTTCTGACCAAAGGAGCCATAGAGAGCTTCCGAGATTCAGAAATATACTAGTTTCTACTCCTGCTATTTTCTGGTAACAAAGAACAATGGGGGCCTCCATCCTATTCTAGACCTGCACACACTCAGTGCCTTCCTGTGACAGGAGAAATCCAAGATGCTCACTAAGGGTGAGCGCAAAATCCGTTCCGCTCGCGGATTTTCAGTAAATCCGCGAACTCCCGCAAATTTACTGAAAATCCGCGAGATCTGCGAGCGGTGGATTTGGGGGGCAAAAGTTCAAGCCTGTTGAACTTTTAACTATTTTAGGATGGCGCCGGCAAGCTGCCAGCACCATCCTAAAAAAGTTACTAAGTTAGCACCTGCTTTATTTTATCTATTAGTGCTTCCTGATGAAGCTAATTTAGTAACTATTTTAGGATGGCGCTGGCAGCTTGCCGGCGCCATCCTAAAATAGTTGCAGCCCAAAAATGTGAGTTTTGTCGAGGTTGGGCAGGTGTGCGTTCTCCCCATATCTATTGTCGAAAATTAGCTATGATGCTTGATGGAGGCCTTTGCATTATTGACTTTCACGAGCTCAATCCCTGTGCAGTTCCTGTGACCACGAGCTTCTCTGATCCGTGCCTGTCCTTTTATGCACACAAGAGGCATGTGAACTCTCATATAAGGCTCGCCCGTTTGGCCCCTCCCCACACACTGGTGGTGTGCACCGTCTTCGCACCCTTTAACCACTTGATGGACAGCTCACTCGAGGGACCCCGGCGCTCTTTGGTGTGATGGCAAAGTTAATCAGCCCCCCAAAAATGTGAGTTTTGTCGAGGCTGGGCAGGTGTGTGTTCTCCCCATATCTATCGTCGATAATAGCTATGATGCTTGATGGAGGCCTTTGCATTATTGACTTTCATGAGCTCAATCCCTGTGCAGTTCCTGTGACCACGAGCTTCTCTGATCCGTGCCTGTCCTTTTATGCACACAAGAGGCATGCGAACTCGCATATAAGCCTCGCCCGTTTGGCCCTGCCCCTCACACTAGCGATGTGCACCGTTTTCCCGCCTGGGCTTTACCCACACAATCCGCAAATTTGCGGATTTTGCGGATCGCAAATTCGCGAATTCGCAAAATTCGCCCATGCTTAATGCTCACCCAGTAATCAATCTGGCAACCATAGAAATGCAGAAAGGTAACACTATTGAGTGCCCAGAGCAGAGCCCTGCTGGGCAACAGTTCGAATGAAAAGGAGGATGTCAAACAGGGAGGCAGACAGATGGTCAATAGATCGCTCTGTACAATATTTACAAAATGTTTGCCATCTGCAGGCGTATACTGATTTAGTGGAGGTCTGCCTGGCCGCCAGAATACCTTTGCATACTTCAGGAAGCAGGTCAAATGCAATCAACTCTTCGGAGATGAACAGATCTAACCAACGCTCTCCCCACTGCTGAAAGAGTCCTTGTGCCACCTCCTGATGAAGACGCCATTTGTGACCTGCCAGGCACCGATGGCTGAGTTGGTCCGCCCTGGCATTCAGGGAACCGGCCAGGTGTTGAATCACGAGGGGAATGCCCTGTTGTTCCAGCCAGGTCCAGAGACACAGGGCCTACTAACAGAGCGTCCATGACCCCACCTGCTTTGTTTGTTGCAGTACCACATAGCGGTGGTGTCTGTGATCCAGCCTTCCCTAGAGATGGCAAGGCGGCTTTCAGCTCCAAACGGATAGTTCTGCCAGGGATCAGAGTACTCTGATTGCAACCTCTCCCAGATCGCCGTCCCATTCCAGGAATGACGCATCACTACAGTGATATCTAGTTGGAGAGGGGTCTGCCTGTGACCCTTTCTCGGTTTGTCAGCCACCATAGCAGATTTCACACAGTTCCTTCAGCGATCTGGACCAGGTCTGTGAGATTCCCCCGATGCTTCACCCACTGGAACTTCAATTCCCACTGCACAGCCCGCATATGCCATCTGACCTGATTCACTAGCAGGAGGCCATGAGGCCCAGCAGCCTCACCGAAATCCAGAATAGAGGCTGAAACCTCTGTATCATAGCCTGAATATCCTGGACTCTCCATTAGGGAGGATAGGCCAGAAACTGCATCATGTCCAGAACAGCTCAGGTGAAAGGGAGCGTCTGGGAAGGAGTCAGATGTGACTTTGGCACTTTGCTAGTGAACCCCAGTGAGTGCAGGAGGTTCGCTGTAGTCTGGAGGTGGGAAACGACTCCCTGAGATGACCCCCCCACCCCCCTAAAACAGCTGGTCGCCGAGGTAGGAGAAGACTGGTACCCCTGATCTCCGCAGATGAGCTGAAAATACCCATGGGGCACTGGTGAGGCCGAAAGGGAGCATGGTAAACTGAAAGTGCTCATGGCCTACCGTTAACCGCAGGTAGCGGTGATGGGCAGGCAGGACGGGAATATGCAAATAAGCATCCTGAAAGTCCAATGCTGCCATCCAGTCTCCTGGGTCCAGGGCAGAAAGAGCTTGAGCAAGAGTAAGCATCTTGAACTTCTATTTCTTGAGGAAGTAGTTGAGGGTTCTGAGGTTGAGGATAGAATGAAGTGTTGTGTAGTTTCTACCAATTCATAGGACCTGCGCATTGTTCGGACAACATAAACTAAAGGCTTGGTGTCAAGACTGATTCCGGACCCCCCGTAGGATATGTTGGCCTATAGAACAGCTACCGCACAGTGCCACCGTAAGCCCCCCCTAACCTTACAAGGGAGCAAATGCTTTCAGTCAACCACTGAACATGACCACCATGACCCCTCATGAATCATGGAAACAGTGCAGTACCTTTTGCTCAGTCACTCATGCTTAGTTATTCTCAGAGAAATATACAGATAATACACAATCGCATGTTTTAAATAATATTTATTGAACCAATGTTAATCTCACATAAAATATGTGTGTTGCAATGATTAGGAGACAGAAGCAGTTAAATGTGATTACAAGCTCCAAAAGTGTAAATAGTGGATCTAGTTCTCCCATGGTGCTAAATAATTGCATAAAAAGGCAGTTAAACAAGGCAGTAATCTAGCGTACTCCTACTAAGTGAACCCTACTCTAAGTGTACCTAGAGTGTGTGTATTTGTAGAGCCAAGAATCCCCCCAAGGGACGATCCAACCCCTTTACCTGATGGCATAGAGGGGAAGGACCCTGTCTAGGTCATGAACTTGACAACCCTCGCGAGATGTCAGACCGCTGAGTGATGATTTCTCAGCATGCAGCTGTGTCAGTGGAAGGACCTCCTCTACTAATTTATTGTGATGCTCATTTTGTAAATTAGAAAGCAGCCTTGCGAGGTACGCATAGATTAGTGATGTTATGGATATATAGATAGCCCTGTCTCCCCGTGGAAGAAGATAGTGATGCCATTTATACGTAGTGTGACCAGAGACCTTGTACAAGATGTTTGAGGTGTTGTGATAATATTGTGCGAAGCCAGATGTAAAAACAAGTTTATTTTCTGAGAAACTAATCCAACATTTTCATGCGTGCAAATGTATGCAAAGGTCACAGCTGGAAATGTTATTTGTGAGTACAATGTAAGTAATTAACTGCTTCGATTCATGGGTTGAACTCAGGATATAACACCCACTCCTCATACTAAGGGTCGATATCTAGACAGCAAGCTGACCATTTTTATAATGTTTTTTTAAAAACGACTCTTTAAAAGCATCTAAAAGCGGGCTTCCCAATAAAATATGTAAAAAAGGTTTTCATAATCATATTATTTGAGATCCCAAGCACCCAGAAAGCCATGGTGCCTGGAGAAATAAAAAGCTGTTTTGGTACGTTTAGTTTAAAAAGAGACCATATTCTTCCCACACGGAAAAAAGGTGAATTGTTTGTGTTCCGAGTGGTAGACGCAACATTGATCAACATTGCAGCCTGGAGATCAAACATCTCTTTGCTTTTAGTTTGGTTAGGGAGTCGAATTATATGTTTGAAACATTTATCAAAGGCCATATCGGTACCTCCCTAATTGTGTAGGCAAGTGGAAACATTACTTGTGTACAAGTGACCATGGAATCAACCGTCATGAGGTAAGCAATGCCTGGTTCCATGCCGCAACAATCATGATCACATTCAGCATCAAATCGCTCCCATTCGAGAGCAAACTGAATACAGGCTGAATCACGGCACCTGGGGAACCCTTCAGATAACAAAACACGTTCGCCATTGAAGCATTACATGTCCGTGGAGAGAAATGTCCTTGCAAACCAAGGAACCACCTAAGGTGTCCTCATATTCGGAGCCACTAAGAAAAACTGGGGCCCCATTCCTGCATCTAAATCTGAATGGGAATTCCCAATACCCGTGTACATATGCTTCCCCTAGCACTTAAAATCTGCCTATCTGCGGGTACCGGAGACAATATTGGAATTGAAAGGTCATGACAGTTAGGGTGATGTAACCATGGATTATCCAGTCAGTGGATAGTGTCTCAACCACGGGGAATGGTAATTGGTCTAATTTTTTTAATGTGCAACATGGTATATTTTGCATCTCTAGGAGCCATTGTCATCTGTCTTTCTGTTTGATTGTATGCTGAAAACAGATTTGTACTGTTGATGTAATGCTTTGGCACGTGGCCAGACCATAACGATTGTAACGTCCAGCTCAATAGTACTATTGACCATAATTGTCATTATTGTAATATAGATATGTCTTGTTGTATTATGTCAATTGCGGAAGACACCATGTTGGCCAATGAATACATTCTGGCTCATACTGTTGTCAACTACAGCCAATGTCTTTTCTAAATTAACCCGATCAATCTCTCAACAGCTTCCTGTTGAGAAATCTTCGACAGCTTGTTTTCTATTCCATATAAAAAGTGCTTTTGAAGTGGTTCCGGGGACCTAGTAAAAGATCCCTGAGATGCATTTCATCAGACAGAAGGGACCAGAGTTGCTTCACCTGGGAGGCTATGAGGTTTTTAGCCAAAGGCATAACTTCCCAACACTATATGATGTCAACACTCTGAGTGTTCTAATTATACGTATCGTTGATCAGGCCTATTGATCCTAAAGCCTTCGGTGTTGCCTAGGATTCTAGACTGACAACAGTTTGTGTCCACAGGCCAAACTAACCAACCCTTCCAATTGGGTTGTGATGAAATAAAGAACCATTACGTATCATGGTATCAAGTGTATCCTCACTAAAGTGTGTAAAGTGTTGCCAATTCTTGAAACGTGAGGATGTGGTAATGTGTTCAAATCTTTGCTATAACCAGCCATGAAGTTTGTTGCACTGTCTTGTTCAGGAACATCATTTAATGTGGTATGAGGCATGCTCTAAATAAGCTCTCATCCCCTGAACCTGCCAATCTTTTGTCCCCCCAGATGGACTTTGTGTCTATTATGTCTTTCCAAAAGTCAAAACCCTGAATAGATAATTGGGAAAAAAGGAAGCAGAGTATATCAGCTTGTTGTTTGTTAGCATTTTATTCTTTGCAGGTGTAGGTGCAAGCCTATAGTAACATGAGGCTTGGTCTGATGTTTCAAAATCTGAAAAATAAGCAAACTTTTGTGCGAAAGTTTTTAAACTAACTTTTGGCAGTGTTGGGCAGTGTTCCTATTGTGTGTAAGTATAAACAGCGGCTGGGATACTTGCTTTATGTAAACAATAGCAACCATAATGCTGGTAGGAAGACAAGTCTCACAAATTACTAGAACCATCATACAATTCATCATTTGAAAATGCAGCTGGTAGCTGTAAATCTGAAAGCAAATTATGCAGAGTTTCAAATCATCAGAGAAAGTACTAGAGGTAATGATGTCATTTAAAGACAGTTTGAACAAATAAGGAATTTTTGAAAGTTCAGTAGAACAATATACATCATACAATACCCTGTCCCACACAATTCCTTCCAGAACTGAAACCACTGTAATGTTCGCAAGGGACAAGTTTCTGAGTTCACTCTGTGATGATGCATGTGGCTTATAAACCAAGTTCACAAGTTGCACTGCACATCGTTCTGGGAGAAAGTGTCCATTTAGAAGTAGGAAAAAGACAGTTACTGTACCAATCCAAAGTGCCAGGGAAGTAGTCCAATTGTATAATCCATATGTATTCAGGGAACAATGAAGTAAGTCCTTTTCAACCAAAGATAGAAAGCATAATGTTGAAGCTTAAAAGGGAGAGGTGGCGTCGGCAGATCAGGTTTACTTGGATCTGATGAGAAGTCCTCCTAATGCACAAAGTAGCCAGACACTATTTGGTATATTTTTGGCAGTTCAGCAGGTGTTGTAGAACTGGTAGATGAGTCTATCTCTGGCATGTTGACCGACGTAAATTGTTTGAATTTAAATTTCTGTACTTATTGACTTTACAGTTGTTGTTTCAACCAGAAGAATCATCATTGTATTGCCGTGCACAATTTCTCTTTGGAAAGTGGAGTCTTCCGTTATTAAAGCTTCCATCTGGACTTCCTGGACGGTAGTGAGGAGTTCTTCGGCTTCGCGGGAGCCCACATGGCCTGCGGATGAAAATCGGCCACATGGTGTGGTTTGACCTGATTAATTGAGACAAACCTTTTGTCTCAGCGGCTGGCAAGAGGCAGAAGGACAGTTCTTGTTCTATTGACAGCTAGCATTGGTACAGGCACTCTGTGATATGGCCCAAATCCTTTCTTTTCTATTATTTTCTCTCTGACCAGGTCCCCAATCTCCAAGACCCAGGCAGGTCTTATTGTTACTGTTTTTACTTCCCCAATGGTGGTGCGTTTTACTTGGACATTGCTTTGTAAGGCTCAGTATTCTTTAAGGTCCTGTAAAACATCCAAACGATCCATGAGGTCAAATGGTGTTTTTGCCGCCACTGTTCTGAAATGATCAAGGTTGGGTACCCACATTCTTACCCCAAACAAGAGCTCATAAGGTGTATGACCCCCTAGGGATTTTCTAGGCATGTTAAGTGCCCATTGGACTCCATGTAGGTGATTGACCCAACTATTGCCTGAGCCTAATACCCTTGTTTTTAAGGAGTGCTTTAAGTCACGGTTTTCCTACTACTTAATTTCTCTCAGGATCATAGGGGGAGGAGTACCGCAAGGCCACACCCAAACTTCCCATGTCTTCTTTGTAAGACCAAGAGCTAAACGCCGGGCCCTGGTCAGAATATAGTGTGCCAGTTGCATATGTGCCAATAAAGACTCGCAAATCCTTTAGAACAGTTTGAGCATCAGCCGAACATTGGGGCCAAACCCACAGCAATCTAGAGGATGAATCTACTGCCACCAAGAGTTACTTGTATGCCCCGTCTGAGTTTAGGGGCCTCAGTTATCCAAATATACACACGAAGGAGGTTTGTCTGAGATCAGCAAAGGTGTTTGTGGTGTACGTGCTACAGTGGAGAGCTTCATCTGCTGGCAGATGTTGTATTTGGGGACAAAGTCCTTGGACTGCTTAGTACGACCTGGACACCAATAGCGTTGCTTTAGTAGTAAAACTGAAGAAGTGATCCCTGCATGGGCTGAACCCAGACCCTCGTGTGCAGCTAGTATCAATCCCAATCTGTGATCAGTGTTTGGTATTTGGTATTCCTCTATCCCCCACACCTGGAATTTGAGCATACAGAATATTTTGTGCATCTAACTTGTAGGACTACTTGAGTGAAAAGCCTTTCGGGAGGGTCGAGCTGTTGCGTGTGGCATTATCAGCTATCATAGTTGCTATATCTACCTCGTACTAGAATGAGTTATTGCAGCAATGCAGTACAAACTGTTACCTTGGTGGCTTCATCTGCTATTGAATTCCCTTCAATGTGAACGCCAACACATTAATGGTTGAATGTATGACTAACCATGATAGCCTGTGGCAGGCCTTCTATCAGCTTTGCCACTTGTCCCCAGAGCATCTTGCGCTTTACTGTGTAACCTTAGGAATCCCTAAATCCATTTTGGCCCCAATAATGTAAATATTAGTTAGAGGACTGGACACAGTAAAATGATTCGCCAGTACAAGTTAAGGATCTGTATTTTGTAGTGCCAGTATTGGGGCTTTCAGTTCAACCAGTTGTGCCGTACAGTCTCCTAGAGACTTTGTGTGTGTTTTCCTCGGAAAAACTTTCTGTCCTGCATGCGCCCCTTTACAGTTCTGCATTCTGCAGAATACTGCTGTTTCGTTCCTTCGTCTGTCTGGGAAGATCAATTGGTATACATGATACCTTCATATCGATCTAGAGGCATTATTTCATTCAGCAGAGGATATTCTTGTTGGTACTGCAGGAATGCTTGTGTTAGTAATCTAGAATCAAGACTGTAATCTACATCGTTTGCAGTGAGAGGGTTAGCTCTTAAATCCATCGTGGATGTAATGCTTTAGCATTCGGGATGCTTTTATTTGTAATGGCCTCTAGGGTCGGTACCAGGATCACGACAATTATGCGCTTCCATTGTGCAAGTGCTCTCTCTTACCACAGCAATCTGTACTGCTGTGAGTATTTTTTCAGTCGTGCAAACCACATTTCAGCATCATGTACAAATGGGATTTATATGCTATAGGGACAATATCGCCTTCATTGAAAGTGATGTAGTTGTATCTGGTTGGTCCAGTGACTACGCAGCTCACTAGGTTAGTCGTGTTGACACGTGTGTCTAAATGTCTGGAAGCTGTCATGTCAGCTTGAACGGAACATAGGATATCAGTATGTTCCTGTGTCCAGTGTGCACTGAAAAATCAGGGCAAATTAAGTTGTAGAAAGGTTTTACCCTTTCTGCGTAATCCAAAATGTATGTCCTGACAAAATTCAAGACTCCTATGATGGATTGTAGTCTTTTAAGAGTCGTTGGCGGTTGGAGCAGTGCATATTTTTCAAAAAAATTGTGCCGCCAGTCTTTTTCCTTCATTTGACAATCCGTACACTAAAAATAGGACCCTGAGGTGGGCAATTTTTAATTTTTTTAAATGAAATTTGTATGTCTAGTGGATGAACCCAAGAATTATTTGGTTTACCCTAGACAACTGTTCCATTAATTCATCAGATAGATGTCATATACATAGGACAATGGCTCCTCATCAAAATTTTGAAGTAACTCTGTTACCTTGGCTGAAAACAAACTGGGCTATTCTTCTACCCCTGGGTTAATCAACAAAATTGGCGTTAAGAACCTAGCGCAGAGAATGATGTCAAATTACTGCTTCCAGGTGCTATATTTTGGCAAAAATATCAATTTGAGATGTCTAGTGTTGTTTTGTATTTCTTAAACATAAGGTTATTCATTGTGTGCATTCTGTACTGCAAATGTGCTTGTGGAAGCATTTAAATGTCTGGAATATAAGACTAAACAATATGAATTATGTGGTTTCTTTACTGGAAAGGGATTATTCATAGTTGAGGTGCAATTCTCAGTTACACCTGGATACTCAAGTTGATCTAAGATCTCCCTGACTTGTTTCTTTGCCACTTGTTTAACTAGGTATTTTCTCTGGGTTTGAGGAAATTATTTTAATGGAATTTCGTGAAGAGGTGACTCATCATCCCAACCAATATGATAGCGGTAAAGTGCTGGAGCTAATGCCCACTCCTGCGTGTATGAATTATTTACTGATTCTGGTACGAGATTGGAAAAAGCAGGTAAAATAACTTCTTCTGCCATTGGGCATTCCTATACAAACTCATGTGGCTAATCCTTTCTGGCAAAAAGAATGTCATAACCACAGGGCAGGTTCTCCCAAAAGAGACCTTTTACTTTCCAAGGTATGTTCCCCTCCATCTAGAGCGTTATTTCATATGAATGATGTGTGACACTTACCCTTGTACCAAGTGTTTCTACCTTGATATTCTCACTCAGCACTGCTACCCCCAGAAAGTTCATCAGGTTCTGGCGAAATATGTTGACTTCTGCTGCGCTGTCTGGCATTGTCACTGCCCCTTCCCCATTCAGAAGCATAGTCCTCAGTAGCCTGGGCATTACTAATTTTAATCCCGGCAACCACCTTCTTTTTAAATTAAGTATTTTGCTTGTCTTCCTGTTTAATAATGTAGTTCGAAGTGTGATGAGTCTCGCTATTTTGGCTTGACTCACTATTCTGATCTGTACTCTGACCGCCCGTCTCTCTCCGAACGCTTTTCGAATGTCACCTGAAAGGAACGAGATCAACTTGTTTCAGTATCCTGATATCTATCAGGCTTTCTAATATTGCCATGGTTTTGCAAATTGTATTTTCGGTCGGTGAGTTCCTGGGAAGAGACCCACCCTGTCACTGTGTTTTGTTTATTTTATTTTGTTTATTATCCCATTTCTTCTGTAAAGAATTGGGTGCTTGCATAGAGTTATCTTTTTCAGAACTATTCTTAACTTGGTTTGGATCCCAGATTAGCTCTGCACAGTGAGGCATATGTATATTTGATAATCTTGGGCAATTTGTGCTCCTGCTGTGCAGGAGTGTAGTCCCTTAGGCGTTGGCGTATAGCCACTGCTGCTGCCTCCCCTTTTATGGTACTCAACATAATTACTGATACCTGGGTAACATTGCCCATCAGTTTCATCTCTAGAACCAAGGCAGGCTCTGCCCCGTTCTCATTCTGAATCTGTTTCAGTACATCTGGTATAACTGCTTTTGAAGGGGTACCATGTGTTCTGGTATTTATGGCAGTGAAAAATTGTATCCCAGGTGGTACAGTCTTCTAACTGGGAAGCTATCCCGATTAGCAAGAAAATTGTCAGTATTCTGTGTTTTTCCTGTGGGCCCATATGTGGAAATCTGCTTCAAGCTGTGCAACTTTTGTGCTATCTAGAACGGGATTTGCTTCCAGCTGGTGGCAATTTTTTCCATAATGGCATTTAGTGTTTGTGGGCTAATACCTGTGGTAGCCATGTATCGTTGTGTAGCCTGAGCAGCCCGCGCAGGTTGGACTGTCAATGTTCTCTTTACGTATTATGTTAGATTTCTGTAACTTTTTACTAAATCTCCGTAAAGTTTACGCATTCCTGCAGATGTTAAAGCACCAACGTCTGGATGCGGTGTGTATGAAGTGAAGACCTGCCAGGTCGCTCCTTCTCTGCTGATCGGACCGAATCTCACATGTTCTGTGGTAGGGCACCTTTAAACCACTTAATGTGCTCTTGGTATTTTAACGTGACTTCTAAGTTCATGTTTGGGCAATACTCATCAGGTGGTTCATCTTCAATATAGTCATGAAATAACTGTGTGGGTGCTTTTGCCGGCGGGAGTTTAACCCAAGAATAGAACACCTCAGTTCTGAATGCTTCGTGTGCCTCAACCACAATAGAAACATCTACACCTGTTGCTGGGAGGCCATGTTGTAATAATTTCATGGTAACTGCTTGTCTGCAATTTTCTGAAATATTTGGTCCAACTATCTGTTCTTCAATGTCATCACCTAGTTGTTCAGTCACTATTACAGCAGTAGTATTTAGCCAAATGTATATAGTTTGCACAATGTGGGAACTTGTAATCCTCCAAGCTTTATTAACCTACGGCTAATACACAGGGCAAACCTACTCAGCTGAGGCGGATTTGTTTCACTTCCCACTACGGACGTCTCCTGTAAAAATGTGAGTAGGGGTTCTCTGAGAAAGCATGACTGAACTACTCAGAATAAGTCTAGTCAAAGTTGGCGGTCACGTTGTGTAGTTCTACCAATCCATAGGACCTGCTCATTGTTTGGACAACAAAGTAAGGGCTTGGTATCAAGACTGATTCCGGACACCCCCGCAGGATATGTGGCCTATGGACCAGCTACCTCACAGTGCCACCGTAAGCACCCATAACCTTACCAGGGAGCAAATGGTTTCTGGCAACTACTGAACATGACAAGTCTTACCCCTCAGGGATCATTGGAACAGTACAGTACCTTTCGCTCAGTCACTCATGCTTACTTATTCTCAGACAAATATACAGAGAATACACAGTGGGACGTTTTCAATAATATTTATTGAACCAATGTTGTTCTTGCATAAAATAAGTGTGCTGCAATGATTAGGAGACAGAATCAGATGCATCTGATTACAAGCACCAAAAGCGTAAATAGTAGATATAGTTCTACCATGGTGCTAAACAATTTTATATATGCAGGCATATAAACAGGACAGTAATCTAGCATTCTCGTACTAAGTGAACCCTACTCTAAGTGTACCTAAAATATATGTAGGTTTAGAGCCAAGAATCCCCCCAAGGGATGATCCAACCCCATTACCTGATGAGATAAAGCGAAGGATCCCGTCTTGGTCATGAACTGGACATCGCTCACAAGATGTCTTTCCGCTGCGTGGTGATTTCTCAAAATGCAAGTACCCTCATATCTCCTCTACTAATCTATCGGGATGCTCATCTTTAATAGAAAGCAGCCTTACGAGGTACGCATAGACTAGTGATGTGATGGATATATAGAAAGCCCTGTTGCCCCGAGGATGTAGTGTTGACATTTGTACGTAGTGTGAAATAAGACCTTGTACATGATGTTCACGACGTTGTGCTAATGTTGTGAGTAGCCTGATGTACAAACAAGTTCAGTTTCAGAAAAACAAATCCAACATTGTTGTGCATGCAAATGTGTGCCAAAGGTCGCAGCTGGAAATGTTATTCGTGAGGACAATGTAAGAAATGAGGGGCTTCGCTACATGGGCCTAACTCGGAAATATAACCGAATATAACTGAAAGTAGAGGGAACAGCAACCACAGCCTACTTCTGGCACCAGAACACTCTCTGTGGCCCCCTTGACCAAGAGAGTCCTGACCGTTTCTCGAAGGAAAGTAAGGTGATCCTCCCTCAGCCGAGGAGGCATGGAGGGAGGGGTAATTTTGAAGGAGAGGGAGTAGCCCCTTCAGACTATCTGTAGAACCAACCTGTCCCGGGTGATATCCCGCTGTGGTAGAGGTGATGGCATATCTTGCCAACAACTGGATGCCCATGATCTGGGAGGATCAGACTAGGAGGACTTTGAGTTTGAGGGGGAAGGAGTGCTTTGTGACCTAACCTAACTTCCAGCCACCTGACCTACGAGCGAGCTGTGCAGAGGCTGCAGAACTTGCACGATCCTCTGGCTAGGATAGGGCAGGCGCTGCTGGCCTAACTTCCAGCCACCTGACCTACGAGTGAGGCGTGCAGAGGCTGCAGAACTTGCACGATCCTCTGGCTAGGATAGGGCAGGTGCTGCTGGAAGCCCATTGTAGCCACAAAAGGAGTGACAGGCGGATGCAGACATAGGCCCAAGGAATTGGCTGTAGCCCACAACTCCTTGAAGCACTCTAGCGCCGTGTTTGCCCTATCTCTGAAGAGACGAGAACCATCAAAGGTCATGTCCATCAGATTGGCTTGGACATCCCAGAGAAACTTGATGTTTTCAACCAGGCGTGGTGTCTAATGGCAACCGTTGAGGAAATCACCCTTCCCTGTGAGTCTGTCGTGACAAGGCCACAGTGTATAGTAAACTTTGCTGCATCCCTCCCATCAGCAGCAACTTGGGAGAGGACAGCCCGGGCCTCCTCCGGGACTTGTGGCAACACTTGCGGAATAGTCTCCCACAGGGATAGGCGTAAATGCCCAAGGGGCATGCAGTGTTTACGGAGTGCAATTTTAGACTGTTGGAAGAACATTTTTTCTTTCCGAACCTATCCAGACTCTTGGCATCCCTTCCGGGGGTGCGGAAGGGAGCATGCCTCTGAATGTAGAGGCTTGGACCACCAAGTTCTCAGGGTTGGGTGACAGGTGAGGAAAGCTGGGTCGCCCGGTGCAGGGGGCCATGGTTATATTTACAAAAACCCCTGCACTGTGTTTGGACCCGGTCTCCAGAAGAACACCATTAAAGGCCTAATTAAAAAGCAGCAAGGGTTCTGCAGTGGAGACATCAGGCTGCAGGACCTCTGTCAAGACATTGGTCTTGACTGCCACAGTAGGAAGCTGCAGGTACAGGACCTACACAGCCCTATGTACCACCATGGCAAAGGATGCTCCCTCCTCCGTAGTCAGGCTAGAAGGAAAAATCATGCCAGACTCTAAAGAGGTATCCAAGTCACTGGCCACTGAACAAAGTCCCCTCTCAATCTTCATCCAATCTTAGTCCAATAAGGTGGTGCTGGCGATTCTGGAAATCTCAGGGTCGGACTCCGCATCTAGGAAGGTCAAGGAGATGTGAATGGTGCGGATCCATGATGACTCATGGGCGCTGTGGGCGGAGCTGCTGTCAAGGAAACCAATGAGACTCCTTCTGCTGAGCCTGTGGGCCCAAAGACAGGCCGGCAGGGTTAGGCCACCCAAAAATGGTGCGCATGGTGTCCTAAAACTCTTAATTGGGTGGGGGGTCACACCCGGTTCCGGAAAGGGAGGGAAACATGGAGCCAATGCAGGCACATGTTCCGCAGAACTAGGCCTTGAATTCTAAAACTCCTCCGTTGCATCGTGTGACAGACTGGGTGAATTTGAAGCACGCCTCCCCTTGTGCTTCTTGTGGTGCTTCTTACCTGAAACCCTTTGAGGACTTTGAATGGGAGGATGTAGACTTGGAGCCCCCAGAGCGGTGCTCGGGCCTTTTTCGACAGGGAATGAGACCTCCAAGGAAACCTCAGAGGCTAGCTTTAGAGACTGCTCCCTCAAAGTTTTAGTAGCCAACGCCCAGCAGTTTGAACACGTCTTTGGGTCATGGTCACACTTCAGGCACCAAAGACACATGAGATGGGGATCTGTGACCGGGCACTGCACGATTTGAATTGTGAAGCCTTTTTAGACATGATGTATTCCAATACACCTAAAAAGGTCAACAAAAAGTCGAAAAATGTCTGTCAAAAAATGACGGGGCAGCTCTTTTCAACAGATCTGCACTGGCTGGAGTGGAAAGAAAAGAACAGGTATCAGCGCGCTGGAGTGGCGCCTCTATAGATCACAATTTCACAATGGAGGCCACGCTGACAATGTCACGCGGAGTCGACCGACGCCACCTATCGGCTCGTAGAGGGTACTGCTCAAGAAAAGTCTACTGCATCCAGTCTGACACTTGGGAGGTTCACAGGTAAGGAATCTGCGGCTAGATGTCTGTATCAGATTGCATAATGTCAGCAGTTTCAAGTACTGGAGTTCCCAAGATGGCTCTCTGAGCCACACTGCCTAGAGTGGGGCTTGAGACTCAAGTATGCCGTTCTGCCGTTACATTGCCTGCCCCAAGTTTTATAAGATAATCAGGAATGACAGGTTCTAAGTCCTCCTAGTGGCACTGGATTGGGCAAGGAAAGTGTGGGCATGAGCATTTGTCCTCTCATAAGGCTACCTCTTCGGCAGGATCTACTGTCACAGCAGGAGGGCAGGGTCCTGCAACCAGATCTCTGCAATTTTTTCAATGCTTGGAGATTGAGCAGTGACAGTTGACTGCATTCAACCTCCCACTGAAGTCATTGATGTCACGTTGTCAGTCAGACATCCTGGCATGAAATCAGTATCCCCGACATGCTTGTGGCTTGGTGCAATACTCAGCAGATTGACCCACTTAAGGCCAGGCTGTACTTGGTATTGCTTTTTTTTTTTTAATTTTCTCTAGCCCCTTATGGGCTTGCTTTTGGCAACGTTAAGTCTTATGTTTCTGCTTTTGTGTTTTGCAGTTGTCGTATCAGACCTCCCAATTTAAATGACCCGTTGTGATGTGTTTTTTGAATGGTTTACCTTGAACACTTTACGTCATGCCCCAGTGGGACCACAATTTAGCTCTCACATTTCTAATGTGTGCTCCCTTAAAACTGCTGCAAAGTTGTACACTCTAATGACAGTCTTCCTTAACTACATAGGAGTGACACGAGAGAGCTGCAAGCCCTCTCTGTCAACCCACCTTATATGGCATTCCTTCTGGGCAAACTGGGTTTG
Organism: Lissotriton vulgaris; assembly: GCF_964263255.1. NCBI lineage: Eukaryota > Metazoa > Chordata > Amphibia > Caudata > Salamandridae > Lissotriton > Lissotriton vulgaris. The sequence continues at coordinate 792,476,000 of NC_141698.1, forward strand.
AGGGCGTAAGCCTAATTTCTTTAGAGAGTGGTCCTTCATTTCATGTCTGGCAAATATCGCCCTCACTGCACTCTTAGCTCGTCCTCACCCCTCCAACAAGGAGGAAGAGAGACTTCATCAGCCGGATGCTAAAAGAGCCCTCAGCTCTTTGTTGGATTTGGTAGAGAGAAAGAGGGCAGGGCATTATGGAAAAATACCATCTCTTCCTGTATTATTCTCTTCATAAAAATCTGCTATGTGCTGACTAAGAAGCAGCCTCCAGAAAGTTTGCTGGCTCAGTCCACCATAGCCCAAGCTGCTACCACTGCATTGGCACGTTGTTCTGGACATCTGTCAGGCTATGTGGGTGTCACTTCATATCTTCATGAAGTACAACAGTCTGAATGCCCATGCCCGTAGAGAAAAGCACTTTGCCCGTGCACTACTGCATGGCTTTTTGGTCTGAGCCAGTTCACGGGACCCACCACCCAGGAGGTCCTGTTCTGGTATTTAATCCATAGGTGAGGAATCTTTAGAAATATCAATCAGAAAAACAAGTTACTTACCTTTGATAAGGCACTTTCTAGTGGATGCTCTATCCCCCAGATTCTTCACAGACCCTCCCACCTCCTATTCTGTGAACTGGACTCTTTTCCAATCTAGAAATGTCCTAAATCCAGAGACCTGCACAGTGGTCCAAACCTATCCGATGTTGAACTCTGAAACTAGGGACATGGACGGCCTAGAAAACAACTGTCAGTGTGCGTAGGTGGCGCTATTATGCAACCCTGCACACTGCTTTTGGAGTGGAGCCACAAAAACAAACTGTTGACATGCAGGTGTGTTGCTGTAAAGTTTCCGAATCCAGTCTGATGCCTGGGGAATATTTGAAAGGTGAGGAATCTGCAGTTAGATGGAGTATCATCCAGAAAGATCGTTACCATAGGAAAGTAATTTTGTCTTGTAAATGGTGATTTCTATTTGCCACAAAAAATAGACTGGAAAATAACTTATTTGAAGTCTATCAAAAAAATAAGTGTGACCATACAAAGCATGTTTTCTTTAACCTAATTTATGTAGAGTGGGTCCATTAGAAGGGGCTCAATTGATGTTATGTAACTGCTCCTTGCTTTAGAATAGATCAGCTTGCCATGAAATAGTATGGAACCTTTTAGTTCACCCAAAACATGATAATCACATTGAATCTTTACCTTCTATAAACAATCCACATATGTAGGCACCTTCCCTTGGTGGGTGGCCATAATCTTCCTTTGTCTTCTTGGTCACATCCACAGTTAGGCACATTTTATCTAAAGGCCATTGGTTCTTCCGTGCCATGCTCTGCATAATGGCTAAGACAAAATATAAGTCATTTTTAAATGCATTGATTTTTATGCTTATAAAGACTGATTTGTAGACAATTCCCTTTAAGTAAATTATATAACATGCATGCACTCAATACATTTAATGTAGGCATTGCTAGATATGATGCCACTGCTAATCATATTTTCCCCTTGGAAGTGATGCATTACACTTGGAGGTAGTCAGATTACAGAGTTACATCAGGCTAAAGGGTACCAAAGTCTAATTTATTGCACACCAGTACCCTTTATTGGCCTTTAGAACTGTAAATTAAGAAAACATTATATACTAACCGGTTAAGAAGGACTGAGGATTAAAGAAGCCTGGAAGCCACACTACTGCTGGAAGCACAAGATCCTGAGTCCAAATATCCAGTTCTCTGCAGCGCAGGAGAAGGTCAGTAATCCTGAGCAAAATAAAGTGTATCGTCAATTCAGATTTAAGCATAGGACACGAATATGTGAAAGAGTCTCTTTGTGTTTGAGTTTACAAACTCTAGAGCAATTTATTTGAGTTTGCATCAATATGCAAAGGAGAGTTAAAAGTGAGGCTGACTGGGAACCTGTTAGGTGCAGTACTGTAGCAAGAATGGAGAGTAGAAGATGAAGAGCTTTCTGAAAAAAAGGAGTTTTAAGAATCTATTAATCTTGTTGAAGGTGTTGTAGGTGGTTAAAGAAGAGCATGGTATTTTAAGACCTTGATCAGACTGATTGAAAGGCAGACATACAAGCATGATGAGACAGAAGTGAAGGAGACTTACTGCATCTAGCTAGAATTATGGTGGGATAATATGAAGATTATGCAAGTGGGTATTTTATAGTTTGAGATGATGTCAGGGACATTGTGGAGAAGAGGTCAATCAATGGGTTATTGTTAGCAGTGAGAGCTTTAGAGATAAATGTCTAGTGATAGAAGAAGTACTGTGCTGGATGGATGTGAGGTAAGCAATGCAGGAAGCTGGGCATCCGGTAAGAGGGTTCTGCGGTCAAGCCAAAACATTACAAAGATATGGTTAATAATTGTAGCCATTTCCATTAGTTTATCAGCACCTTATTTCACAACATAACTATTACATTGCTTTTAGCAGATTATATCTTATACACATATCCTGAACTTTAAACATGAAAGCAAATAGAGAATACCATACTCATTAAACTTTGAAGACTGAACATTACTGATTGATTTGTGTATTGAACACTTTCGACCCTGTAGAGCATTTTGTGCAAACGTAAAATATTGAAATAACTAGTATAAAAAACCACAAAAATAAAATGAAAATGAATCACTTAGATTGTTTAAGAAAATGCCTCTTTAGCATTATCCCTAACCGCTATTCTTTTGGACTGATGCTGCTGTTGTTTTTGATTGTACAGACTCTACTAAACGGGCCCCAGTGCATGTGCTCTAACCCCTAAAACTTGCAGAAATTAACTAAACTGCTAATTGGCATATTTAACTTACATATAAATCTCTAGTATATGGTACAAAGTGTATCGGGGGTTTATAAGGTAAATGTCACTAATGGAGTACAGTACCCATTTGCCACAACTCTACAGTGACATTGTAAACATGACTGCAGGCCTACCTCTGCAGCAGGTCTTTGTAGTTTTAAAGCAAATTCAGCCTGCCACAATAACCCTTTTTGGCAGCCCTAAACCCTCTTAAAAAAATAAGATACCCCTAACCCAAAGAGGCAGGTAGCATGGTATTTAGACCTCCACCCCAGTCTCGATTGTGCCAGGAGGCACCGACGGATAGAGCGGGGTCTCACCGGTATCGAGCTGGCGCCGAGTGAGGTGAGGTAAAACCACTGAAGAGCATAGATGCAGCATAGCTTCTTTGCTCATCGGGGTTTCGAGAAATTATACAGAAACTGTATGTAATCTGTCTTATACCCACTTTTGATTAGTTTATGCAGTGACATTATTTGACATGGTCCTGAAGAATGCCAGGGTTCTTATATCCATTGATGGCAGAAACATGTTGACCGAGCCTATGTTACAACAGTGATTAACTCTAACTGTTCAGAAACTTTTTGCACTTTTTTGTCATTTTCACTGTTTTAGTAGGGCAACTGCATGGATTTACAAATAGGTTGTGTTGTATATTAATGAACACATAATCCAGGGAGTCTACCCATTTTTAACTCACTTTACTTACATGCACTGCACTCTTTGAGATAATGAATCATGTCTAAAGTACATTACACATATCTTCAGTTGAGTTTTTTCCTTCAGACAGAATCATCAGAAGGATACGGTGTATCACACATTGGTTTTCTCTGATTCATAAGAGAGCCAGGGTGGACACTGTTTGGTTCCCAGATGATGACACTGGGCACGATATTGTGTAATGATGGGATACCTCAATATCCTTGCATGATTCTTAGTTATAGCCTTTCCCTTCTCTCACACATAAGCGGGGATATTAATAGCACATCCCCCCTTTTTTTCGTTGAGATATACATTGGTCGTAGAGTATATCGACGATAGTCTTCAGGATTCCGTTTTGTATATTAGTAGCATGGTATTTAAACATAGGACTTGTAAAATGTTTAACATTAAACGTCTTTAAAGTGACTCAGCCTCAAAAGCTATTTTCACTGCAGTGGGGTCAGCTATTCAATAGGAAAGCATTGGGATACAATATTACATTCAATAATGTTTCCACTGCCTAGGAAACAGCTATAAAGTTACTTCTTGAACTTTTTTGAATATTTATTACCAACCCAATTCACTGGTAGTTCAGGCGGGGCAGGAGGTGTGGGGGCTGCAGACTGCAGCCGTGGCCGGTCTGGTGCGCCAAAGCCATTGGAAGTAAGTGGAAGGAGCAGGAGATTGCAGCCTTAGCTGGTTTGGTGTGCCAGAGCCATTGCTGCTGCCTTTGGTGTGGCCGTTATCGGGCCAGCCGTGGTACAGAGCGAGGATCTGAGGCGCTGACACAGCCCCTGGAGCTTGATTCCTGCTCCTGACAGCTTCCCTTTGAAGTGGTGCTCTTTGTCTGCGGGCCTCCATTGATGCCACACCCGTCTCCCAAGCTACACCCAGCCACTCTCCCTTCCTCCTAGAGTATTGCTGGCTCTAGGGCCCCCAGCGGGTTAAAAGGCATGAATATAAGAGGCAAGAGTCAGGGCTAGGCTGTAAGCCCACTGCGAGGTGCATGGCACTATATGGGGGGAGGACGCAGGCTTAGGTATAAGCATCCCGCCCCCATGGGTAGGGCGTGCTAGGCCCAACAGCAGGACCCCTTTGGTGCCCTGAAGAGTCTGCAAGCCGGTGCACCTTGCACCCGGGGCAAGGTTGGTTGGAGGGAGAGGGGGGGAGAGAGGTGGGAGAGAGGGGGAGGAGAGGGGAGGGGAGTCTCGTCTCCTGTTATTCTTTCCTCCTGCATACACAATACTACCCCGCGCCCATGCCTCTTTCAGCTCCATTCGCAGACTATGAAAGTGAGGCTGTACCCAATAGGACAAGAGGATGTGAGTATTGCAGGAGAAGACAGCAAAGAGAGGCAGGCAAACGAGCAGCATTTACTGCATTGAGAGCTGATCCTGTTCCCTTGAAATTTTTTTCACCATTTATTACCCAGCCAGGGTTCTACACCAATTGGAGTCTTTAACTGGACTGGATACATTTTGGGATTGTTTATCACCTGCAGCAGTGGCTAGGAGTCACTACTAATCATAGAGGCTTCTTGATGGACTTCCCTGACTTTGGTTATTTAATTTGGCGCCTTTTGTGTCATTTCAATGGAGAGGTGGAGGTGTATTTGTATCCTCTTGGTGGTCAGGGCAGAAAGGTTAGAGTGTTTGCGTGGCACCAACAGGGCTGTGTTCCTTCCAAGAGGGGTGTACATTTAAGCATATAAAAAACAAAACCCAAGGTCTCGGATAATAAGCGGATAGGGGCACTTACAAAGTTGAATTCAGGAATGAAAGTAATCTAATTTTGTAGGAGTTGGAGTGCAGAGTCTTGTAATAAGCTTAGCTTTATATTAGTACTAATTTTCAATTTGGCAATAATGCCAGGAGCAAGGCTGAGGTTATATTAAATAGTCCTAATACCACCAGCAAAAGGAAGAACTGTGGAAGCATTTGATGAAACACAACTTTAGCAAAGGCCTCCTTTGAGTGTGGTGGGTATACAGAACAGGCAGCACCTAGTACAGAGCCTCCCCCAGCTTTCAAAAATCTGACCTCAGCAATTTTCCAAGACGTAATCCCATAGTCTGCATCTATAAAGGAATTTGTAGGGAAAAAGTTTAGCAAGAAAGTTAACAGGGGGATCAGACCTGCATCCAAGGCATCTAATGGAAATGGGTGCAAGGATTTTATAATCCTCACCAGTGATATGGAGGATAGTTCCTTTGTTTCTTAACATGGTGAAGATTCACTGTATGTCTAAGAACCACAATTATCATCCTCACCAGTAATTTGGCAGGCAAATATGTCCACCCCCCAAATAGCTAAGCGAAAATATGTGAATCCACTTGGGAAACAGGAGTCAGAAGTATGAGGAAGAACTGCATCAATTAAAGGTTTGAAGGGACTAAAACAGGAAATAACCTAATTGCTCTGAAAATCTCATCCTATCGGATCGATCAAATGAGTTATTTATGCCAAGTTTAGATATTTATGCAGCACATGGTCGGTTTCTTGTTGATGTATTATTATTGATGGAGAAAACCATGGATTGTGGAAGCAATAGTGGCGAATAATTGTGAATCGAAAAACAAACTTGGTATCTCAACTGTATTTCAATAGAACTGAGGGCTATTAATGAATGTATGTAGTCACTAGTGCGGCCAGTAGGGTCTGAGAATCAAATAAATATCAAAGAGACATTTTTTAAATGGTGCAAGAGCAAGTGATATCCGAGATATTTTTGTCTAATGTCCCGATGATTTTGAAGAAATAATAATAGTAATGATTTTTTTCGTAGAAGAAAGGACATAGAGAGAAAGAGGACACAAACGTTTGCCAAAAGGGTGAGAGATTCCAAGAAATCCCCTAAGAAGCATAGAGAAATGCAAACAAATAGTAAAAGGGTGGCAAAGCCTCAAGTTAGTAATCTGCACATAAAAGGAAAATATTCAGTCATTAGCAATAAGATCAAAGGCTCTGGGAAATGTTCTGCTTGGGAACAACCCCATAATAGAGGGAAGTCTGAAAAGCTATATCAAGAGATGAAGCATATGGGAAATTCAAGGCTCAGAGTTAAAGGATGACCTGATTGTGTTGATCAACAATTGAGCAATGGCAGATTCATTAATAAAGCTATTAGTAGACAAAATTGCATAATACCATTAACCGACTCAAGTGGGACAGGGGAACCTGACAAGGAAGGTCAGAGGAGGTTAGATGGGGGTTAATAATCTAAGAACTAATAACCCTAGGTGGGTCACAGGTATTAGCAACACTAAAACTAACAACCTTATTTATGCTGAGGGAATGCAACCCCTTGCAGACCTATTCGTAATGTAATTTGATGTCAGACAAGGGAAAAGATGCAGCAAGATGAGGCCGGGGAATAGTCAAAGTTACTTGAGGTCTTCCCTACATGTATAGCCCTAACTGATATATTCTCTAGTGATATCAAGCAAGTGGGATTTCTAAATGGAGGAATCTGGGAAGGAAATTACAGTTGTCATTCTTCTCTAGACTAATAAAGAAAATCATAGAAGATGCAAGGGACGAGTTAGCCTTGAAAAGTATTCAACTTGTACCACCCCCAAAAGAAGATGTCAAACAAATGGTCATTACTAAATTATCATGCAGGTCTAGATGTCAGACAGGTAAACTTGATTCTTGAAGATCATGGGATCAATGGATGAAAGGTAACAATAGGATATAAGAGATATTCTCCGCATGACTATAGTAACGAATAGCTATAATAGATTTCTCTCAATCAATCTGGCGGAGTAAATCTACAAGAATTCTCTAGGTTAAGTGATATATATTATGATAAGACAGCTTCTGACAGCCTATCTCTATTAGCATGAAATGTGTATGAGCTAAGGCACATCTAAGAATTTGAAAAAATGAAAATAATTTTGTCAGCATAGAAGAATCTGTGTTTCCTGGAGACTTAGCTGTCGGGCGAAAAATTGCATTCCCCGGCTTTCCCCCAGATCTTCTCAGAAGCTTCACCAAGTGGTTCTGGAGCAACTCAGGAGGATTAATCACCTTGATCTCAACACGTATTGCTAAGGGGGATTCAGGTGCCAACGAAAAGTATGGACTCCATGCTGCTAAAATAGATCTGCTTAATATTAGTGAAGTAGCACATGTATGGTTATAGTAAATGTTTACAATAATCATAGGGAATACAAGTATAATTTAGTCCAATTTAGATTATTGGAGGAAGCTATAGGTCAAATTGAAGTGTTACATCCATTGAGTCTGATACTAGTTCTGGGAGATTTTAACTTGAGATTGCAACCAGATCAGGAAAAGGCTAGTTTGGGAATTCATTGGAGGCTTTTAAGATACCTTTGGCTACCTTTCCATGGTGCTGAAACTCTTAAGTCATAGCCCAAATTACAGGGTTTCTTACAGAGTTGTCGTTTTGTCTGCCTCTATTGCCCGCTACTCTTCAGATGTACCAGCATGGCGGATGTATAAGCATGGCCATAAAAAGGGGCCAATAGATTATATTTTCATCCAAACGTGACATTTCTCCCTGGATAAGTGATCATTTCCTATTAACAGCCAAACTGCCTTTAGAAAGAGCAATCAGGGATGCGATTATGCCATTAGATACACAATTCCTCAAACACCTTACAATGAGGATAGGTGCTCAACAAGTTCAGGCACTAGTGGATTTACAAAATAATATTAATCCATGCTGCCATTTATCTCAAGGGCGGAACCACTAAATATATATGTAAATATGATAGAAACATGAATCGCCTGTCTAGTTATAGAGTGGTGGAAGAAATCTAAAACACTAAAGTCTTGCACCTATAGAGGGTGGAAAAGTAATAGATAGCTTGATATGGAATGTTAGTTGATGAAGCGGAAGTTATGGAGGGCCCTGAAACCTATTAATATTAGCTTGTTATGTAGTGGACTGCTAAGACAGTATAAAGATAAGGTATAATAAGGCAATTTATTACAAGGAAAACTGGGAGGAAATTATGCCAGCTATTGTAGGGAAAGATGTTAAGAAATTCTGGAACCTGGTACATTTTGGTAGCCATAGAACTGGGGATGATGTTGATATGGTGCCATAGGATATATGGATAGAGTTCATAACTATACTTTATAAGGGAAAGGGTGGCCTTGCTCCTCAGAATTTTAGCCCTGCAGCCCTTGATACCTTGGCCCTTTTCTCAGTCATCAGTAAAATATATAGCTAGAATCGGGCTCATTCAAGGGCCTGATGATCTGCGTCAACAGTAATAAAATCTGATCAGGATTTGTGTGCAAAGTTCCTCTTGGAGGCATATAAATCATTTACAACTGCATGTGTATTCCCCGTGAATTGGAAAGGGGCTGTTATTAGATCAATACATAAAAAGTGTGACCATAAGGTCCCACACAATTCTAGACCTATTAACCTTATGGATGTGGGGGCTAAGATTTATGGGAAGATTCTTTGAACTGTCTTAAAGTATGGATTGACAACGGGAATTTAATCCCAATAGAACAAAGGGGCTTTAAAGAAGGGCATTCCACCACTGATAATTGTTTTAGTCTCTGGGCTATTGCCCGCAAATCATTTGAAGTAGGGGGAGCCATTTATGTCTGTTTTGTGGATTTTAGATTAGTACTTGACTTAGCAAATCGTGAAATCTTATAGACCACATTGAAAACTATGGGAATTCCATAAGACGTACTGAAAATCTTAAGAGAACTTCATACTAAAAGTTGGAAGAGAATAATGGCGGATAAAGGGGAGGGCTCCCAAGAATAAAAAGGAAAACGGTTTGCGGGAGAGATATGTGCTGGCCCCAACACTCTTTGCATTGTAGTTAGCAGATCTGCCCAAAAATGTTCACCAAAAATGAGAGGCTCCCACATTCCCTACCTCTTTTATGTAGATCTGATAATCTTAGATAGCAGTTCATGGATAGTAGTTCAATCGCCTTAAAAGGAAATTGGAGGAATTTAGGTATTATTGTGAAACACATGATTTTGTAATACATTTTGACAATACTAAAATGATGGTGTAGAAACTCCAAAAATAAGAAACTTGGAAGCAGGTAAATTGGAAGTTTCTTTATTCTGGTCATCCGCTCTCCTCAACCAACAGACCTCAACATTCTAACCTGAGCTCTAGTGAAACATTCTAGCAGGTTACAAAGGAAGGGGGGGCAGGCGAGAACTAAGTGGTATAGCACGTCTGGGTATGCCAGCAGAGGAAAGGGGAACCAAAAGCAGCTTAATCATTGGACAGAAGGGGGAAAAAAAACCCAAAAAAAACCCATGTGGTTCACAGTTAATTCCACTTCAAAAGATGCCAAAAAGCTCTTTTATTTGGATTACCTGATCTACATAAGTCAAGCTTTGAGACCTGCAATATTGATGCCTGCCAGTCAGAAAAAGAGGGTGGTAATGAGTCCTTCCATTTTTTGCAAATTTCTCTCCTGGCCAGAAGGATAGAGTAAAAAAGATGATGTTTGGAAGGGCCCATAACTCCCTCCATAACTCCAAAGATCACCAATGCAGGATTTATCATGATCTGGTGTAGTGTAGTTCCTATTTTCCCAATAGGCCCTGCGCATTGGAATAACATAAACAGTAGTATCGACGTAGAAGTGCGGATCTTCCAGGCCTCTACTGACTATGCTAAACTTAATTGGGTTTGTTACCAACTAGCTCAGAGGTCACTGGAAACGTTCTTGACTGAAATAGGAAGTGATCAGCTTCGCTGGCACAGACAAGAAGGGATTCAGTTTTCCAACAACCGTGCAACATGACAACTTTGCTCCTCAGATCAAGAGTCAATCTCTAGGGTCGTGTGAAACAATAGACAGTTATTTTACTCAGTCAGTGGTTGTGCAGTTTACTTTCACAATATGTAGAGAATAGAGAGACGGGCGTTGTCAATAAAGGGTAACATTTATTGAACAGTCTTTCTTCTCGTACAAGAGAAATGAATTGCCACAGTTGCAAGACTTGTTATTATAAAAAGTACGTACATTAAGATAAGTATTGCAAAATAATACTCTAAAAGCATTGATATGGTTTCTTAGCCATACAATGGTTTAAAAGGAATAAAACATATATACATTCATATATACATTAGGCTAAAATACTCAACTGGTGCTTCTAACTACACCTACCCCAGTGTACCTGACCTAAGCCTAATACTTGGGAGGGGAGTAAGTAAGTAGCTTTAGTTTAAGTTGGTTTTGCCAAGGTTTGCTTCAAGAATTCTCTCTCAAGGGTTTAGTCAACACCATACCTCTGGAATAGGATGATGGAGGTCTGGTATCTCCCTCAGGACTCGATATCCCAGTCACCCGCAAGGGTAGACCAGAAACGCCGGAGCTGGATTTCTCTGAAGCGCGTCGAGGAGGAGGAGGAGGGGCAGCGTCCGCGGGCAGCTTGCATCTGCTGGGCTCTTGCAGGGTACGGCTGTTCAGCTCCTAAGTTCACCACACCATCGTTCGCTAGTTAGCAGCGATAGCAGTAGCGATAGCAGCTATGGTATCATCAGCATGACAGCTTCTTCAGCAGCAGCGAGATAGCTGGCAGCATCAGCTTCACCAACAGCAACGAGACAGCGTTTGCTTAAGGCAACGTTGGTAATATTTATACCTGAAAGGTGCCTTGTTTGACGTAAGTTTTTGGACATAAGACGTCAATAAAGATGTCACTAGGAAGTGATCGTCTATCAGTGCTCATTAGAGTTCTATTGCTAATCAAAACACAGCAAGCGGGGATTTCCAGGTTTGCTGAGTTTTTATCTTGTTGAAGAACTCTGAGTGTTAATCTAGGAATATCAGATAGTAACTTCTGCTCTGTCATTGCACTAATTGGTTGCAAAGGAAGTGGCAGAGAAAGCTATTCTGGAATGTGGCTCTGTTCGTGTGAGGCCAGAGACGAGTTTCTGAATATTGCACTTGAACGGTTATGCCAATATAGGGAATAAATGGATTTATAGCTGAATAGGGGCATAAGGTCACAGTATCGATCAGGGTCCTAGATTAGCATGCTACACCCACTCCACGAATTCATGTCCATCAAATTACTAAAACTAGAGCAATAAGATGCATGTGTAACATTGCCCACCCCAAAATACATATATGCATTTGAAATAGGCGTATTTGTAATACGTGAAAATTTAGGTACTGTACATTTTTGAAGCATAGAAATCATTCAAAATTTATAGCATATGAAATCAATGACCGATTATGCAAAAAGAATTACACATGAAATATCTCTGAAACAGAAGAAGGGCGAGATAATTTCATCACATATAAATGATTGCAATAAAATGTGCTAGAGGCTGTTGTAAAGTTATTATGTCTCTAGATGTATGTAGAAATAGAAGTTGAAGCTTCTGTTCTTTATGAATAGTTTTACTTTAAGCAAAGAATTTTTCGTGCCAAAAAAGGGTGAATATTAAAAGTGTTCAATTCAAAAGAATAATTGCTTGAACGGGAAAAATAGAGTTCCAACGCTTTTAGCAGTTTTTGTTGTTCAAAACTGAAGGCCGAATTCAGAGTTTATGGGAACGCTGTGTGTCGGAATGCTTCTCTAAAGTTATTGTTTCTGTTCGGGTGAGAACATCATATCGGACAGGCTCTCAAAAAATTGGTCTACAAAATCAGGTGACAGTTCGACCAAATTCGATAGTGCTGTAACTTGGCAGGTGTGAGAATGATTGCTGTCATCAAAGTCGGGATCAGCAATGCTCACAGATGGTCGTACCTGGGTGATGTTGCTTTTGTCACTCGCTCCCATGTTACCACCTAGTCGTAGCACAGGAGTCTCAACGAATGCCGTCATCAGGATTGGTAGCCGCTGGGGACAACACAATGCATGAGCCGTTATCGGACTCAGCAAAGTATCGATATCCATTGGTACTGCTGATGGAAGTGAAAGACAGATGTCCAACACGCACTCATCTCCGCATAGCATACATCGAAGTACAGGTAAGATGCAGGATTGCCATATTGGTCTGAATGAAAGGAACCAGGTCATGTTTAGATCTCTCAGCCTGGCCAATCCAAGGACTCTAGTTATTCTGTCCCGGTAGCGCATTGCTAGGATTGTCTCTTCCATTCCCATTGGAGTCATGTCTGAGCTGTGGCTTGCCATAATGAAGCAGGAGGGTCAAAAATAAAATCCCTGCTACAAGTCCCAAAAATAGGGGTATGCCGCCAAAAACAGAGTGGACAAAATTTGGAATGATTCCCAGAATTGCTTGAAATGGTGTTAGCAGTCCCGTAAAAATCGTCTTAAATATGCCTGGGATGCCTGTGGCACTAGACATGTTAAGGAGTTGGCTAAGCATTTCTACGAAATGCACGGGGCAATTTGTTGATAAAAGGTCATGAACCTCCGTAGCTGTCCTTGCAACTAGAAGATCATACGTCTCTTTTGATGACGTTATGGGCACGGTTGTCTGTAAAAGCACAGATTTCATTTTGCTTAAAGTATCAATTCGTATAGAAGAGAAATGCAGACAAGGCCAGATGGGAGTCTCTATGTCTCCAGGCCCGCTCGGGAACATGGCTTGCCTACAGCATTTGACCGTGGATGTTACGCTTACTAGATAACTTCTCCCTGGAACAAGGCCACAACATCTGTGATCCGTTCTAAGAATGTAACTCCCATTCGAAAGTTGCATAAAGAAGGGCTGTATCTGAGTTGCAGGTGTGACAAGCTGGTGGCATGAAAGGTTGTTAGAATTACCTTCACAGGCTCCATGTAAATTAATACCCTGACACAAAAGTATACCGCTTAGTGAACGTTTACAGTTTTCCCCACTAAGAAATACATTTTTGTCGCTGTCACTATAGCATGAATGTGTGTATGGTAATTTCCATGCTGATTTTACCTAACCTTTACCCAATCGTTCATACTGGCCAGTAGGTATGTATTCAAGGCACTTTTTAAATCGGAAAGTTGTTATCGGAATAGTGATAATTCCGTGTATTATCCATTCAATGACAGGACTTTCTGACATTGTCAATGGTAATCTCTCAAGTTTTTCGATGCTCAGGATTGTATAGTCTGCTCCTTTCTGTGCCAAACTGATTTGTTTATCAGTAAGGTTAAAAATGGAAAATAATGACGTGTTGATTAAACGCCAAGGCACATAGCCTGAACGAAGATTTTGCAGCGTCCAGCCTAATTGTACAATAGAACGTAATTGCGACTGGCCATGCTGTAACATTAGCAAGTCTCTGTCTATTATGTCAAAGGCAGAAGATACAATATTGTCCAACGAATATATTCTGGAGGACAGAGTCATTAACCCATTGTCCACTACAGAAAGTGATTTATCCAAATTAATACGATCAATTTCTCGTATTTTTTCTGCTGTTTCAATTTGTGTAACTTTCCAAGCCTCGTTGTACGCAGCATAGATGCTGGCCGCTATGAAACGTTTTTGACGCTGTTTGCGTGGTCCAAGAATGAAATCGCGCAAATCAGCACCATCTTTTAGTAAAGACAAGTGTTGCTTAATTTCAGCCAGTGTGGATGTTCCTAGCCATTCGAGGCAGAGTTTCCCTACACTGTATGTTGTTACTATCCCTGGATGTTGTCTCTGGGAGTATCTAGGGTCTTGTCTGGTCATTTTTAACCCCTGTGTTTTGTTCAGGAATCTATCTTGACAGTTGTTTGTGTCAGTAGGCCAGATTAACCACTTTTTTCAATCAGGATGTGTTCTGTTAAAATGTAAAATTTTAGTTACGTCTATCTCAATATCTGTTGTTGCATTATCAGGTATTGGCTTCGGAATAGACGGTTTATTACGGTCTTTGATCTTAGCTAGGCCAAGACAAGATGTTTGGTGAATTGTGTCATTTAAAAACATCATTTGTTCTGGTAACATGCAGGTTCTGAATAGTGCTTCAAGACCTTGTACCTGCCAATCTTTTGCACCCCAAATGTTTTTTGTTTCAATGTTATCTTTCCAATAATCAAAACCAAATGTCATAATTTTTTCATAAAATGTTTCTGAATATATTAATTTAGTGTTTGTCAGCATTGTTTTTCATTCCTGTTTTATCTAACAGTTTGTAATAAAACGTTTCTGCATCACTGGTGTTAAACCCTGAGAAGTACTTGAATTTCTCAAAAAATGTTTTAGAACTGCTTTTAGGTGGTGTAGCACAATGTTCCCATTGATTATACTTAAAAACATTTCTAGGCTGTGCAGATTTATGCAAATAATGATCGCCATAATGTGTAAAACAGAATAACTGTTCATAACTAGACGAACCTTGTAAATAATCATGTTCTGTGAATCTAGCTGACATTACTAAATCAGACATCATATCATTAATACTGTTAAAGTCCCAATCATCAGAGAATGTACTAGGTTTTACAAAGTCACTTAAGGAAACCTTCAGTTGATGAGGATACTTCAGGATCTCGACCGGACCATAGATCTCATAGTCCGTTTTCTCCCATACTACCCCACCAGGTATTGGAATTGCTGTGACATTTACTGTTGACAGTTCTCTTTTCTTCACGTGGGATGATCTGTGTGGTTTGAGGACTAGGTTGATGTTCTGACTTGCTGTGTCCATTGTACTGTATTTTCCCTCAATGAATTTTCCCAAACAAAGTACCATGATGAGCCAAAGCAGGAGGAAAAATACACCTAGACCGAACCAGAACTCTAACCAAGGGGAAATAAGGTAGATTTCCATCAGTTGATGAAAGAGTTCTGTTGCTTTTTCTTTAAAAGTCTTCTTAGTTTCTGGCATCACTTCGGGGTCACTTTGATCCTCTGAAAAGTTGTCGAAGTCGATGAAATAACCAGAGGCAGTTCTGTCAATTGTTGGGATTGTTCTTTCAATCTGTCTCTAGGTAGCATTTTCTGATGCCACATTATTGTAGACTGGTGTTTCTTGATGAACTGTTTCAATCTGTGTCTCAAGAGGCACGAGTTCCATGGCATTTTTGCATAGTCCTTCTCTGTGCACTGCTGGCTGATCGAATGTGATTAGTCTTTCAGTTTGAACCTCTTGGATTGTTGCAAGTTTGGGTATTCTGTTGTTTCTTGGGAGTCCACTGGGCCTACTGTTGATTATAGGCCACATGCTTGTGGTTTTACCAGGTCTATAGATACAACTCTGTTCTCCTTTTTACCAGCAAGGGGCGGTAGTACTACTGATCTTGTTCCGGTGACTGCCAAGACAGGTACTGCTTTTCTGTAAGAAGGCCCAAATTCCTTCTTCACCGCGATTTTTTCTCTGACTAGATCCCCAATCTTTGGAATCCAGACAGGCCTTGCTGGGGCTGTTGCTTGTGGTGCCTCGTCAGTGGTATCTGGCTGTTGCTTTAACTTAATGTTGCTTAAGGATTTTCTTGTTTCATTCAGTTCCTGTAAAACAGCCAAACGATCTTTGATGTCAAAGTCTGTTTTCTTATCTTGTACCACTGATACCTGACTATCTAAGTCCTGAATTCTCATTCTAATTCCGAACAATAGTTCGTATGGGCTGAAAACTTTTAGAGAATTTCTTGGCAAATTGTTAAGACTGGTCTGGACACTTATTAAATGTTTGACCCACCCAGCGCCTGAACCTAATACCTTCGCTGTTATAGATCGCTTTATGTCTCGGTTTTTTCTTTCTACCACACTATTCCCTTCGGGATGCGACGGACAAGAATACCGCAACCCAATTCCCATAAGCTCGAGAGCTAAAAGCAGGACCCTGGTCAGAATAGAACGTGGTAATTGCGTATGTGCCGATAAAGACTCGCAGATCTTTTATAACCGTTCTAGAGTCAGCCGAGTGCTGGAGGCCACATTTTTTAAGTGTGTTTAGCCTTAACGAATAATAGGACGCAGGATGGGATGTAGACAGCGTTACGCTGTTCCTGATCGGTAGCCGGTAGCATGGTTCACTACTGCGATCCCTGTTGCAGTTTTCACAGTTGTTTGCATATATTTGGTGTTGTACACTCATTCCTGGCCACCAGTATACTGATTGTAATTCAGTCAGGGATTCCTTGATCTTTCTGTGCCTAGGACCCAAACCCATGTGTGAGTCTGCTATTAAAAATATTCTCCTGTTCGTGTTTGGAATTACCCTATCCCCCACTCCAGGGATTCGAGCAAAAGGAACGGAGTTTGCATCGATTACGTATGCATAATTGAGTGGATAGTTCACGGGTAGTGCTGCACAGTCGCCTTTTACGGTTGTTTTTACTGCCAGCATGGTTTCCCCGTCTATGTATTTTTCTGTATGCTTTATTGTGGCTACGGAAGCCGGTTTAGTTGCTTCCGCTGTGGCTGTATTAGCCAATGAATTCCCTGCAACGTGAACGCCATCACGTTGAAGACTCTGTGCGTGTATCACGTGAGTCTTTTGTAGTTCTTTTTGTAAAAGAGCTACCTGTTTCCAGAGCAATTTATGCTTTATTGTGGCACCTGTGTCATCTTTGTAATCGTTTTCAATCCAACTCTGCAGTTTATTATTGTAAGAGTTGACGCATAAATGAGAATCGCACACGATAAGTGTCGGGAATTCACATTCTGCATTTTCGAGCGCCATCTTTAAAGATCTGATTTCAGCTCTCTGAGCCGAACAGTTTCTTACTGATTCAGTTTTTGTTACTTTCGGTCTGAATTTACCGCACAGCCAACGACCTTTAACAATCGCACAGGCTGCATCGTAGGATTTGCTCTCTACGTTGAAATGCTGTACAAATCTATCTGTATAGATTATGCAGGCGTACTGTGGGAGAGGCAGAATTTCGATTGGCAGAGGATATTCTTCATATTCACAACAAAATATACCCGGGGGTCAAAAAAAAGTTAGTCAAACAGAGTGGATCACAACACCAATACTACACAAAAGACACCAGTGAGCACATCATCCATGTTAGTGAATGCAGGCCAAGTAGAGGCTCAAGAGCATATGGAGAAATAGTTCCCATCAGAAGCCACACTGTACCGCCCTCTTTTTCATCATTTGGGTTCTCCTTACCCAGGAGACAGAACGGCCGGTCAGATGTTACCGTGACCGATAGATGTGATAAGGGGTGGTGTATTGAGTACAAAGATTGAAGTGGCTACTGAGAAAGCAGTGTTAAGGTGGTAGGAGTCTTAAAGTGAGGGGAAGTAGAATAAAATTAGGTGAATCGGGTGGACAAACAAAATTTATTAGTGTCTCCCAATCCCTAAAGTTTAAAAAGCAAGTGTAAGTGCGGGTTTTAAATAATCACCGTACTTAATAGTGGTCAACATGTTTCTGCATTATATCGAACATAGTTTCAAAATGCATTCTTCAGGACCTTATATAAAACACTGCTGCTTGTAGTGATGAAAAATTAAGAACAATATCACCTGAGCTTCAGGTACATACTCAACCGTATACTGTTGCATCGCACGGTATTCGATCCACACAGAGAGACAAACAAACAGATAAAGAACATGAAGATGTCATATTCCCATGAATTATATACTGTAATGGGTACACATTCACATGTATAAGGACAAACATTTCCGATTTGTAGACTCACCCATATATGATGGTTGAGAGGCTTCACCCCACCTGGCTACAGCGCAGGTATGAGGAGCACCGCTCTAAAAACAATTCACAAGTAACTTTTAGAGCTGAAAATTAGAATTAAAACAAATTCACAGGGAGGCAGATTACTTAATTCTTCCTTCAGAATCTACGTTAGTATTGTGCGGGACACCCCGCCTGTACTATACTCCATCGGTCCCACGAGGACGCGGAGGCCAGACTAAGTTGAAAGGAATGGCGTCATAATGGAAAACGGAATCGCTTTAAGAGAGGGGCATGTCAGCGCGTTAGTCCGCTGATCGAGTAGACAAACCCCAGTAATAGTAGCGCGATCGCTTTTAGGGCAGCGCGTTTGTGTTGTTAATTACCAGCGCGATGAATATCAGGCAGCCAGGCAGCCAGCGTGCGCATTGCAGGCGAGCGCTCGCCTACCTGTCCGTCGGTGTCTCCTGGCAGTCCACTGTACTGTCTGGGGGGGCACCAGCGCTTCTCAAAGAGGACTGTTTTGTACCTTCTTGTTCAGCACGGCAGATTAACAGTCACGTGATGTGATTTAATCACGTGATGCCGGGCATGCTGGGACATGTAGTCCCAAACAGGAGTTGATGAATAGGGTGCTGGCAACAAGGCACATTAGTCTATGAGCAAGTTGCGCATACAGGCAGAGGCAACATATTGGATCAAGGAGCTCATGGCTCCAGGAATATTACCAATACGATAATGATGTTGTAGGGGTACTGAGAGGTGGATCAGAGAAACTAGCGAAAACCCGTGCAGTTGGTTACATTAGGGCTCATAGTGTCGATAAGATTACATTATTTAGAGGGACATCCAAGGAATTGGCTCATTTAGTCCCTCTTTATCACTGTTCAGGCGGTAAACCCACTTTTGTTCGATTTTGAACAGGAAGCGGCTGATGTCAGTACAAGAGAGAGGTATTTGTGGTTGTTCCAGGACGGTCCAACAAAAATCGTCAGGGCCATGTCCCTTCTCCGAAAAGTGTGCGGTGAGACGAGTAGCCTGTTTTCTGCACCGCACAGTACTTTTATGTTCTTGTATCCTCGTCCTGATTTTTCGGGTCGTCATGCCAACGTATCGCAAAGGGCAGTACCTAATCACCAAACATCCTACAATTCCGTACTTCTACTGTCTTCCCAAAGTGCATAAACCCCAGAGGCCGCCACCCGGCAGGCCGATTATTTCGGGTATCGGCTCGGTCCTTGAACCTCTATCAACCTTTGTTGATCATTTTTTGAACCCTATGGTCAAGGCTATGCCCACGTTTTTGCAGGACACGAAAGATGTCCTAAGACTACTGCCTACAATACAATACGACATCGAAACTGATATCCTTGTATCATTTGACGTAGAGTCTTTATATACGTCAATCCCACAAACCGAGACGCTGGAGGTAGTAGGTGCTCTATTGGAACAGAGTAATCCCCAATCCATCACGCCAACGAGCTTCATTATGCATCTAGCTGAAATTGCGATGAAAGAGAACTACTTTCGCTTTGAGGACACGATTTACCTGCAAACATCCGGGACCAGTATGGGCAGTGTTTTCGCGCCGAGCCTGGCGAATCTTTACGTCCATAACTTTGAACAGCAGGAAGTCCTAACGTCCGCCAACCCATATTTATCATCATTATATATATGGAAACGATATATTGATGACATTCTGGTAGTATGGCGAGGCACAGAAGAAGATCTAGTGCTATTTCATGGTTGGTTGAATAGCAAGAATGCTTACCTGAAATTTACCATTGAATACAGTAGAACATCTTTAGCCTTCCTGGACCTGAGGTTACATGCAACCAACAATGGTATTGAATCGGAACTCTATCGGAAGCCGATGGCTAGAAATGCACTATTGAGGTACGACAGCTGCCATCCGCGAGCCCTGAGGGACAATTTGCCTTTTGGCCAATTTCTTAGGGTACAAAGAAACTGCTCCAGCAAAGAAGCCTTCAAAATCCACTCGAAGAACCTGGAAACCCAACTGAGTGAAAAAAACTATCCGAAAAAGATCATTCACCAGTCAAAAAAGAGGGCGTCTAACAATAACAGGGAGTCCCTATTGGAGATACAGCCACCAAAAGATAAGACCAATCGCATTGCTTTTGTCAACACATTTAATACTCGCTCGAATCAAGTGCAGAAAATCATAAAGAAGCATTGGTCGATCCTGAAGACTGGCAATGACGACATCGCTCTACCCATTTTTGCCTTCAAAAGAGGACAAAATTTAAAAGATCAGCTGGTCCATACACGCCCACGCAATAAAGAATCAAGGCAAGTGGGGACGTTTTGGGACTTACCTCCAGTCTTTGGACACCACCCCTGTGGGGCCTGCACTGTCTGTCCCCAAACCCGTAAATCCACGAGGTCGACATCGGGACGAATCGCCCTTGGACACAAAAAAGATTTACAAACTGCAACAGCAGTAACCTCATATACCTGATAACGTGCCCATGCCCTTTGCGATACGTTGGCATGACGACCCGAAAAATCAGGACGAGGATACAAGAACATAAAAGTACTGTGTGGTGCAGAAAACAGGCTACTCGTCTCACCGCACACTTTTTGGAGAAGGGACATGGCCCTGACGATTTTTGTTGGACCGTCCTGGAACAACCACAAATACCTCTCTCTTGTACTGACATCAGCCGCTTCCTGTTCAAAATCGAACAAAAGTGGGTTTACCGCCTGAACAGTGATAAAGAGGGACTAAATGAGCCAATTCCTTGGATGTCCCTCTAAATAATGTAATCTTATCGACACTATGAGCCCTAATGTAACCAACTGCACGGGTTTTCGCTAGTTTCTCTGATCCACCTCTCAGTACCCCTACAACATCATTATCGTATTGGTAATATTCCTGGAGCCATGAGCTCCTTGATCCAATATGTTGCCTCTGCCTGTATGCGCAACTTGCTCATAGACTAATGTGCCTTGTTGCCAGCACCCTATTCATCAACTCCTGTTTGGGACTACATGTCCCAGCATGCCCGGCATCACGTGATTAAATCACATCACGTGACTGTTAATCTGCCGTGCTGAACAAGAAGGTACAAAACAGTCCTCTTTGAGAAGCGCCGGTGCCCCCCCAGACAGTACAGTGGACTGCCAGGAGACACCGACGGACAGGTAGGCGAGCGCTCGCCTGCAATGCGCACGCTGGCTGCCTGGCTGCCTGATACTCATCGCGCTGGTAATTAACAACACAAACGCGCTGCCCTAAAAGCGATCGCGCTACTATTACTGGGGTTTGTCTACTCGATCAGCGGACTAACGCGCTGACATGCCCCTCTCTTAAAGCGATTCCGTTTTCCATTATGACGCCATTCCTTTCAACTTAGTCTGGCCTCCGCGTCCTCGTGGGACCGATGGAGTATAGTACAGGCGGGGTGTCCCGCACAATACTAACGTAGATTCTGAAGGAAGAATTAAGTAATCTGCCTCCCTGTGAATTTGTTTTAATTCTAATTTTCAGCTCTAAAAGTTACTTGTGAATTGTTTTTAGAGCGGTGCTCCTCATACCTGCGCTGTAGCCAGGTGGGGTGAAGCCTCTCAACCATCATATATGGGTGAGTCTACAAATCGGAAATGTTTGTCCTTATACATGTGAATGTGTACCCATTACAGTATATAATTCATGGGAATATGACATCTTCATGTTCTTTATCTGTTTGTATGTCTCTCTGTGTGGATCGAATACCGTGCGATGCAACAGTATACGGTTGAGTATGTACCTGAAGCTCAGGTGATATTGTTCTTAATTTTTCATCACTACAAGCAGCAGTGTTTTTATATAAGGTCCTGAAGAATGCATTTTGAAACTATGTTCGATATAATGCAGAAACATGTTGACCACTATTAAGTACGGTGATTATTTAAAACCCGCACTTACACTTGCTTTTTAAACTTTAGGGATTGGGAGACACTAATAAATTTTGTTTGTCCACCCGATTCACCTAATTTTATTCTACTTCCCCTCACTTTAACACTCCTACCACCTTAACACTGCTTTCTCAGTAGCCACTTCAATCTTTGTACTCAATACACCACCCCTTATCACATCTATCGGTCACGGTAACATCTGACCGGCCGTTCTGTCTCCTTGGTAAGGAGAACCCAAATGATGAAAAAGAGGGCGGTACAGTGTGGCTTCTGATGGGAACTATTTCTCCATATGCTCTTGAGCCTCTACTTGGCCTGCATTCACTAACATGGATGATGTCCTCACTGGTGTCTTTTGTGTAGTATTGGTGTTGTGATCCACTCTGTTTGACTAACTTTTTTTTGACCCCCGGGTATATTTTGTTGTGAATATATTGTATTTTGGGGCATGTACCTGGTTGGTCGGTAAACTCGCCCTTAGACCCTCCTCCCATTGTTTGTTGTGTGCGAGAGGATATTCTTCTTCACATTCTAAATCATTCAGTTCTTCGAATTGCGGGGCAAAATAGTATTTCACATCTTCCGCTCCTAGAGAATCTACACACTGTATCCATTTCGGATCCAGTGACACTGTAGGCAGGTTTACTGGGCTGAATAGCGCCTCGAAGGCGGATTCCGCTGTGAGGATATTAATCCGTTTACCATGTGCTAATTCTCCTTCATTTGCTAATGCAATTTGCACTGCTTTCACAGTTCTTTCTGTGTGACTGAATGTTTTTTCTACTTGTGTGTACAAGTGAGATTTAATTGAAATTGGTACCTTTTCTCCCTCATTAAAGGTCAGGTACGTGAATCCGCATCCTCCTGGGATGACTCAGATTACAAGATCGCGTGTGTTGTCACGTGTATCTAATTTTGTTTTAGCTAACATGTCTGTTTGCAGTGATCTCAAAATTTCTGTGTGTTTTTGAGTCCAGGTGATTTGTTTAAAATCAGGTTTAATTAGTTCGTAGAGAGGTTTAACCCTCTCTGCGTAATTTAGAATGTAAGTTCTTCCGAAATTCAGAAAACCTAGAATGGATTGTAAATTCTTCAGCGTTTTTGGAGCTTGGAGTACAGCGCACTTCTCTAAGAAGTTGTCCGCTAGGCTTTTTCCTTCACTTGATAATTCGTATCCCAAAAATAATACTGTCAGATGGGCAATTCAAGACTTTTTAAAGTTGAATTTGTAACCCTCTGCTGAGAACCCAAGTATAATGGTGTTCACTCTTTTCAAGTGAGTATCCAAGTCGTCGTCTGTGAGATAGATATCATCTACGTAAGATAATGCCTCATCATCATATATTTGTAGTAACTCTGTTACCCTAGCTGAGAATAGTCCTGGGCTGTTCTTGAACCCCTGTGGGAGTCGACAGAAATTTTTCTGCGACCCAAATGCTGAGAAAGCGGTCAAGTATCTGCTTTCTGGTGCAATATTTTGACAAAAGAAACCATTAGATATGTCTAATGTCATTTTATATTTTTTCCTAACTATGTTATTCATTAGGGCTGCACTATGCGAGTTTTGCACTGCAAATGTTTTGCAACATGCATTAAGGTGTCTGTAATCCAAAACTAGACGATATGAATTGTCTGGCTTGGAGACAGGAAACAAAGGATTGTTCATTTGAGAGGTGCATGTTTCAATCACCCCCTGGTATTCAAGTTGATCTAAGATCTCCCTGACTTGTTTTTTAGCTTCTTGCTTAATGGGATACTGCCGTAAGTCCGAGGTAGCTATTGCCCTACACCTCGCACAGGCTACCGGTTGGTCTTTGGAGAATTTTGTGAGCCTTTGTGGTGAGTAATAAGCTCTATGCAAAGAGAAAAAATGGTTTCTTCGGAGCCATGCTGGTTTAACAATATCCCACAATAGCTTAAAAGAATTAAGCCAAAGGCTTCCCACATCATGGTCTGTAAAGGAGCTCCCCCACAGTTTATCGGCTAGTTGAAATTCGCCGTCAATCTCCTCTAAAATTGAGTGGTACCAAAATGATATCTCCTTTTTGACCGGGATTTTATTGAGAAGTTGAGACTCCAGATGGTACAACCCCCTAGTGGGAATCTAGACTTGATGGTGGCCTGTGCTTGAGCCCAGCTGGCTATCTGTAGGTATTTAAATCTCGAAAGTTTAGGGCCAATTCTAGCGCTCAGGGATTCCCATTGTATCAATAATCCCTCAACAAACAGATTGCACCAAACTTCCAACCCAGCCTCTCTCAGGGGCAAAGCAAGGCTATCCTCGAGCCAGCTCTGGCCCCCAGGATAATCCCACAAAGGAGCCTTACTTGAGAAGAAACCTAATTTTATGGAGCTACTAACCTTGGCCGATGTTCTAGCCATACCCTGCAGGATCTTTATTTTTTTATTTTTTTTTTATTTGGGATCTCCAAATTGGAACATAAACCCCTCCTGTGCTAAACTTGCCCCACTAAGCATGGCCCTAAACATGCAGCCAATCCCGATGTTGGTGGGCGTTTTCAGTAGCATGCGGGAATGGGTGAGTTGAAACACTCATGCATACAATTGAAGTTCCTCCCTTTTCTCTTGGGCGCCTTAGTTTTTTCCAGACAATTCTAGATATGCGCTGAGCCCAGATAAATGAATTAATGTCACTTTGTAATTTAACAAAAAATAAGGGTTCAAAATATAGAGGAATAGTATTAAACAAAAAAGTGATCTTTGGTAAAATGGACATCTTTATAAGGTTTACCCTTCCCAAGACAGACAATGGCAGCGACGACCATGATCTCATAAGTTTACCGCAATCTTTGGCTATAACGGAGAAGTTTTTGTCTATACCCAGGTAATGCATTCTTAAACTAGGCTGGACCTCTATGACTAACTCCTTATGGTTCCAGGTCATAATCTCAGTTTTTGAGGCATTAACCTCATGTGCAGAGATTTCTCCAAAGTTCTGGGCCAATTTGATGACAGAAGGAAGGGCTGTTCTTAGTTCTGAAGAGAAGACCAGAATTTTTGTGTACAGGGCCACCCTCTTCTCCCATCCCCCATACCTAAAAGGCTTGATGTTAATGTCATCCCTCAGCCAATATGCAAAGGTTTCAATATATAGGCCAAACAGGAGAGCGGAGAGAGGGCAACCCTGACGTGTTCCCCTTGTGGTGTTAAATGGGTCAGTCAGTGATCCATTCACCAGAAGACAGGCTGAATGATTCTGATATAGCAATCTCACTGCTCAGCGAAATCCAACTCCTAAGTTGAACTTACCCAAGACCCCCAACAGGTATGACCAGTTCACCCTGTTGTAGGCCTTGGTAACGTCGAGCGTGAACAGCCAAGGGTAAGCAAGCAGAGGATGCACTATCGATAGCCCCTACATTCTAACCTGAGCTTTAGTAGAATGTTCTAACTGGGTAGAAAGGAAGGGGGGGGGGCTGGGAAGAACCAAGTGGGTGAATATTTTGAGTGAGGGAGAGATGGGTGGAGGGGAAAGTGGGAGGCTTACACTGTAATATTTAAACAGATGGTCTTTGGCAAAGAGAATGTGGGAAAGGGATGGTTTATTGGGAAGACCCCAGTTGAGGAAGTATTACAATATAAGTATCTGGGGATGATTTTTCCTAAATCTCTCTCCCAGAGTATGCACAGATATGCTGAAATCTAAAGCCTGTTTGACTATTAGTGAATGGAAAAAATTTAAAAGTGAATATGTTGGCCCATCTCTACACCCAGTCTGCACTGCTTTTAGGGCTACGGTTCTCCCACAATTTGTAGATGGGGCAGAAGCAATGGGGTTGAGTGGGTATTGGGGCAGGGCAAAGATGGAGGGGCTGTGTATAAAGAATTTATTATCCCTACCAAAATGAGCAATGGCCCTGGCAATAAGGATGGAAACGGGACTAGAATGATGGTCAATGATAACTTTGGTTGGCCTCTGAGATGCTGGAACAAATAATGCTATCTAAAGAGGCAAAAGTAGACTCCATATGCAAAAATGAAATAATGAAAAGTGAATTAGGTTGGGCAAGAGAGGTTAAAATATTGCTAGTCGATAGGGTGGTAATATAACACAAAATAACGATTGCAGTGCTGCTTACTCTAGCACCCTATGAAAGAATGAATTAAAGATGAAGGTTGGGAGAGAAAAATGTTTGGATAACTTAAGGAAAAAGGCATCCATAGTTGATATCTGTGTAGTCTGGGAATCCAATATTTCTTTTTTTTTCTGTATTGCCTTATCAAGCAATGTGCAGTGCAATTCTAAAGTTCAGAATTGGTGTGCATCTGTGATAATCTCACCCGGCTGAAATAATATCTCTTAAGCATTCTGAAGACTTTTGTATCTGTGGGCTAAATATGCATTTAGCGCTTCTATATTCTGTACTGGACTGTTTTTTCTTATAGAAGGTTTAGATCAGCAGCAAGAGTATTTTTCATTTGCATGCACTCCATGGATGTAGTTTGCATATTGACAAGATTTTTACTGGCTTTAAAAGATTAAGGGGCAGATTTACAAGGAACTGACGGATCAGCATAGATGTGTCAGTTTCCTTGCGTCAGCGCCAAAATTGACTTGCACCACTATGGATGGACTGTATTTACAATACAGCGCTCCATGGCGTAAGGATTAACAGATGCATCAAAAAGTCTGATGCATCTGTTGGTGCAAACGTTAAGCATTGCTGGAGTTGCTCATGAAACTCCAGCAATGCGCCACAATTGATGGGTGTGTCCCTTTCAAACAGCCCTGCATCATTCCTTACGCCTGGTCTGAGCAGGCATAGGGATTTTGATGCAGTGAAGGCATAGAACAGCGGTCTTCAATCTGTGGGGCGCGACCCCCAGGGGGGTCGTGGAGTCCTGGGAAGGGGGTCGCAGATTCTGCAGTTCCTGGCGTCGGGCTGATCGAGGGTGCTCACGGCCTAATTCACACCGAGGTGTGAAAACCATCAAAGCCTCATTAACAAGTAAAGGTCTTTCAAAGACCTGCGAAGTACTCTGGTCTGTCTTTGTGTGTGTCCAAGCTGTTTGAGCCAGGCACACATACACGAGCTGGGGGGGTGGGGGTTTTCTGGGGGAGAAGGCTGTAGCCCTTTGAGTTCAATAGACTTAGATGTGGGTTTATTTTTCTTTTTAACGTTTGTTTTATATAGCGCTAGTTTAACCCATAGGTATCAGAGCGCTTTACAAACACACAGTAAACAGCAGAAGGACATTACAATCATTGGTTCAAGTCCCACGAGGCCTCATACCTGATGCCTGCATGGTGAGATGTTTATACAGCCTGTCGCCCCCCCCCCCCCCAAGCAGGGAGGTGCAGAGATGCCCTCCCATGAGAGAGGAAGAAGGAAGACAACGATGCCCTCCCATGATAGAGGAAGAAGAAGGAAGACGACGCAGAGAGATACTGACCCCCCATGAGAGAGGCACAGACAAGGTGGGTGAATGAATGATGGGTGGATGCATGGATGGACGAAAGGGTGGACGGATGAAGGATGTATGGATGGATGAAAGGGTAGATGGCTGTATGGATGGACGGATGGAAGGATGAAAGGGTGGACTGATGTGTGAAAAGGTGGGTGGATGAATGATGAGTGTAAAGATGAAAGGGTGGATGAAGGATGGATGGATGTGTGAAAAGGTGGGTGGATGGAGGATGGATGGATGGATGAAAGGGTGGATGGATGAAGGATGTATGTATGGATGGAAGGATGAAAGGGTGGGTGTATGGATGTATGGATGGAAGGAAAAAAGGATGAAGGATGGATGGATGGAAGGATGAAAGGATGGATGGATGTGTGAAAAAGTGGGTGGATGAATGATGAGTGGATGTATGTAAAGATGAAAGGGTGGATGGATGGATGAAGGATGGATGGATGTGTGAAAAGTTGGGTGGATGGATGAAAGGGTGGATGGAAGGATGAGAGGGTAGATGGATGAGGGATGGATGTATGGATGGATAAAAGGTTGCATGGATGAATAATGGATGGATTTGTGAAAAGGTGGGTGGATGAGTGATGGGTGAATGGATGGATGAAAGGGTGGATGGATGAAGGATGGATGGAAGGATGGAAGGATGAAAGTGTGGATGGATGGATGAAGGATGGATGTATGGATGAAAAGGTGGATGGATGTATGGATGGAAGGATGAAAAGGTGGATGGATGAAGGATAGATGTATGGATGGATGGATAAAAGGTTGAACGGATGAATGATGGATGGATGGATGTGTGAAAAGGTGGATGGATGGATGGATGTTGGGTGGATAGGTAAAGGATGGATGGATGGATGGATGGAAGGATGAAAGGATGGATGGATGAAGGATTGATGTATGGATGGAAGGATGAAAGGGTGGGTGGATGGATGAAGGATGGATTGATGTGTGGAAGTGTGGGTGGATGAATGATGGATGGATGGATGTGTTGAGGTCTAACAGGCACATTTATGGTTGTCGATAGTTGTTTATGATGAGGAGTACCAGTTTCTAGAATTTTTTGTCGGAAGGGGGTCCTTAAGCCTAAAAAGGTTTTACAAGGGGGTCTCGGCATCAAAAAGTTTGAAGACCTCTGGCATAGAGTGACGCAGTGAAATCTTGTAGACTTCACTGAATCAGTTCTACATGGCTTTTTGTGTGGGAACGCCCACCCTGCATACATTATACCTGACACAGGTATAATGTGACACAGGGCTTTACAAAGTGACATATCTCCCTAGATGCGTCACATTGTAAATGGGCCGCAACATTTACGCTGCGGCTGTGTCACATAAGTGACGCAACTGCGGTGTAAAAGTCACACAAGGGGCTTGTAAATCTGCCTCTGTGTGTAGATTTTGCAATGCTTAATATTTTTATTTTTAAGAGTGTTGTAGTATTTTGTTTTATGGATTTGATATTTATAGTTTAAGAGACAGTGTCCCAAATAATCTTATTTATGAACTGAACTGAACAATTGACTGGTAAAGCCAAATTTGTAATAAATACTATAGGAAAGGTACTTTTAGAAAGGTACACCAGGTGGTAAATACTGTTACAAAGTCCCTTCCCATGGCTATGGTGGACTTTGAGTGGGGAGAGGTTATTGGCCCTAAGGAGATAGCTATGTCTCCTGCTTCCCAGTGGAGTGTCTGTTGAGAAATGACCTGGCACTTCAGCCTGGGCAGAGGTTGGAGAGAAGGACTTGTGCAGCAATGCTGAATCTTTCTGAATGGGTGTGCCACTCCACTAGAGCACAAAAGGCATTGGAGGAGATTAAACTGACCCTGGAGTCTGGAAGAATGGCACAAGTCCCTAGTAATGAGAAAATGCACCTTCCAAGAGTCCTCAGGCCTGGAGAGAGCCTAACCCTGAGGGGGAGGAGCCTTGTGCCTGAAGAAGAGGATGTTCCCTTGAATGACTTGCCAAGGCTGGCAGAGAATCGGGGAGCACGTGGGCCGTCAAAAGAATTTAGGCCAAGGACAAAAGACTTGCCCTACTTTTGAAGGCCTGTGGCAGCTAGATGCAGGACATGAACAAGGTATTGTCATTAATACCTATAAGGTATACTTGGAGGATGGAGACCTGTATAGTGAAACAAGGGACCCCCAAACTAGGGGCAGCCAGGAGAGTTATTGTCCTCCAACTGTACAGAGAATTCCTTGTTAACTTGGCCCATGTCATCCTCTTAGCTGGTCATCTGGGGCAAACCAAAACCTGGAAGAGGTTGGTCATTCACATTTACTGGCCCAGATTTTTGAGAAAGTGAAGGAATTCTGTCGCTCCTGAAGCATCTGGCAAGATGGGGGGAAATCAGAGGCTCCCCTGATACAACTTTCTGTGCTCGGGACTCCCTTTGAGATGATGGGGATTGATACTGTCCGTCCCCTAGACCCACACACTGCATCTGGGAACAGGTTCATCTTAGCGGTGGCGGACCTTGCCACCAGGTACCCAAAAGCAATGTGAACAGTGACTGCTTCTTCTGTGGCAAGGTACCTGCTCAGAATTTTCACCAGAGTAGGGTTCCCTAAAGAATCTCAGACATGGGACTTATTTTATGTCTGACTATCTGAAAGCAATGTGGGTTGAGTGTGGGGTTCCCTACAAGTTCACCACCCTACCTCGCCTCCCCATGAAAATGGTCTGGTTGAAAGGTTCACCAAGACCATGAAAGGGATGATTATGGGTTTACCTGAGAAACTCAGGAGATGCAATGTTCTCCTACAAAGCCTGTTTGCAAGCAGGGAGGTGCATCAGAAAGGAGTGGGCTTCAGTCCTTATGAGCCACTCTTTAATCACTCTGTAAGAGGGAGCGGAGAGACCCATCAAGGAACCTCAACGAGATATTGTGGACTATGTACTAGGCCTTTATACAAAGATGGCATAGTACATGAAAAAGGCAAATAAGAATTTGATGCCAGCCAGGAGCTTGAGATACAATGCTATGAAGGCAAGTTCTCAGTGGTAGACCACCAGCTAGGACAGTTGGCGTGGGTTTTAGAGCATGTAGCTCCCAGGGACCTCCATGACAAGTGCACTGGGCCCTATCCCAATTTGGAAAAGAAAGAGGAATTCACCAACCTGTTGGATTTCGATTACCCTATGAGATTTTGTTGGGCTACCTAAGTCAACAGTCTGAGACTCCATAACAAAGCAGACTTAACTATGCTCATGGCGACATATGGTGAGGAAGAAAAGGGAAGTGAACCTCTCCATGACCTACTGTCCAGCAAAGTAAGATTGTTATAGGCTCTGGTCTGTTTTCATTGACCCCAGGTCTGACAACTTGATGTATCCGTGATGATGTGGACGCAGGTGACAGCTTGCCAGTCAAAATAAATTGTGTAGGTTGTTAGATCAGGTCAAAGCTAGTATCAAAGCTGAGGTTGCTAAGATGCTTGATTTGGGGGTGTTTGATCCCTCTAGTAGTCCATTGACCTGCCCAGTGGTCCTAGTTCCAGAACCAAATCCTCAGAGGGTAAACCTGAAACGATGTTCTGTCACCAGGACTGATGCTAACCCCATACCCAGAGCTGCGGAGCATATAGACAGGTTGGGGGCTGTCAAGTACATAAGTACATGTGACCTGACTTCAGGTTACTAGTACATAGCCCTCTCCGAAAGAGCCAAGAAGTCAGCCTTTTCAACTCCTGAGGGACACTTTCAGTTCAAAGTGATACCATTTGGGTTGCGAAATGCTTTATAAAGTTTCACCTGGGAGGAGCACTTGCTCCACCTATGGGAATACTTCAGGCCCCGCATCCGGCATAACTGACTATCAAATGTATATAAACAAACAATGGTTCGACAAATGTCCAACAGGATCCCAAAATGTGAGAGCGTATAGTAAATTCACGCTAAGGAGCTAAATACATAGGGAATTTATATAATATTCATTTATTTGTAAATTTAGTTTTTCGTAGACAAAATTTCAGGTGCTCACATAAGTGACAGTGTGCAGGACGTGACATAAGTGACCAAAGTGAAACAAGACATCACATAACAACAAGATATATCCACATAAATATATACAATAAAACAGGGGAATTTCCTTGTATGAGTCGACGACGTTTGGATCTATATGAATCTAGATCATCATCAGGACGGAAGGAGCTTCCTGAAACTATAACAAGGTAAATAATATTAAAGGTCCCTACATACCACGTTATGGCTAAGTGGTTTTTGTGCTCCCAGTGGCATGGAAAAATTCATGCACAGTAGTATACGCTAATTCCAGGGGTTTTCAAAACACCCGTGTATTACGCGCTTGGATAAACAATTTATTTCCATATACATGACAAGGATTTTATAATGGCGCAGCATTTAGGATAATTGCTGTTTAGACAAAACAGGGGAAAGAACCAAATCACTTACTCCGAGTTTATTCCTGACTTGTAATCATATTAAGTAAGGAACTTCATGAGTATTTTTCATTAACTGTCGGAATTCTGTAATTATAAACTAACTGACTATCAAGGCAAATAATTGCCAGGTAGGACAAAACTCAGTTGTGTACTTGGACCATGTACAGCCTCTCCAGACCACAATCTAGACCTTTCTGGCCTGGGATGACTCCTAAGAAACAAACCCAGGTAAAAGCCTTTTTAGATCTGACTGGGTACTTATAGGAGGCCATTGTGATAAGATTGACTGAACTCACTTTCAAGAAGGAGCCCAGAAAAGGTGTCTGGACTGAGCAGTGTCAAAAGGCATTTGACACCCAAAAGCTATGTGCTCAGTACCTGTCCTAAAGGCACCTGATTTTAATAAAGTTTGTTGTGGAGACAGATGCTTCTAAACATGGGATTGGGGCAGTGTTGCACAGGTAAATGAAGATCAACCCGTTGCCTTCATTAGTAGGTGACTCCTCAGAGAGCAGCATTGGAGTGCCATTGAGAGGGAAGCCTTTGCTGTGGTTTTGTCCCATAAAAGGCTTATACCCAACCTTTACAGATGTCTCAGGTGGCTCATGCAAATGAGAGGAGAGAACCCCGTTGAGGTGATCGATCTTCCTACAGGGTATGAACTTAACAGTAGAACGCAAACTTGGGACTGACCATGCCAATGCAGATGGCCTTTCCAAGTTCTTCCATTTAGATGAGGCTGTAGGTTAGTTGCTTTTCACTTTTCATCTTGATGGGGGCAAGCTAAGGAAAGGCCCCTTTTTGCATGATCACCCCCAAAGTTTTGGACTGATGCGTTTTGTTTTTTAAATTCGAGAGTGCGCTGTGATCTGTAACCAGACCTCAGTGCCAGTGTTCTGACCCTCGAAAGTGCATGTTTAATTGGCTTATAGCAAATTGGCTTAAGTTAACTTACTTGTAAGTCCCTAGTATATTGTGCCAGGGATACCTAGAACCTGTAAGTTAAAGTGATCTATCAGGGGCTGAAGCACTTATCGTGCCATACTGAGTGTGACAGAGCAGATTGTGTCTCCGAGCCTGCCACTGCCAACTGCTGCTTTAAACTAATGACAAGCGCCAGATCCCTCTTTTTAATACATATTCCACCCCTAAGTTAGGTCTATTGAGTCCCTAGGCAGGATGCTGCACATTATAAGGTAGGGCATGTCTTTTCCAGTGTCCTCACAGTAAAAACCTCCAAATTGTTTTTTGTGAAAAGGCTAGTGGCCCCATTGGCAAGTACAGGGTTACACACTGGCAACGCAGCTGTGCTAACGTCTGAATGGCACAACTAAAGTTGGTACTATCAAAAGAATTGTTGCATTAAAGCCGGCTTTATGCAGAAGCCAAATTTAATGTACCTTTAGAATAAAGGCAATTTTAGAAAGTTGCCACTCTGTTGTCCAAGTTTTCCAGTGCCCATTAGAAGATGTTGACCACAATACATCCTTCTGCCTTCCTGGGGACATGTGTGAATGATCCCCAGGAAAGAACACAATAGAGCCTGTCTGTTGAAAGAGGTGTTCACCTCTCCCTGGTGTGAGCCCAAAAGGCAAACTTCCAAGGGGAAGCCGCCTTTGAATGGCAAATGGTCGGCACACACGAAAGGGGCTGTTCTTTTGTTCTGGTAGACATGTTGTCGGGGACAAAGAAGGGATAGCAGTTGCCAAATAGTTTTTTCCTGTTGGTGTGTGGCCCTCAGGAAGCCAAGCCTCTAGGGTGGGCTTCCAAGCTCCTCACACTGAGGGGTCTTGCCATCTTGGGAGTCGGCCAAATGTTGAACTCTGGGATAGCTAGATGCTACACTTTGCAGGAAGACATCATCAAGCAGCAGAGGACCTTGTATCCCATTGGCGAGTAGTCACCTATCAACAGGGGGCAAGTTGAGAGCAAAAAATTGGCACCCCTAGCACCCAGACCTCAGATCACATCTGTGCTGGAGAGGACAGAAGGAGGACATTTACCAAGGGGTGGCCCCTGGAAGACCCCTGCCAACTGGATCCGCATTGTGTATCCTTTGCATCAGGGCCACTACATTGAAGCCTATGCTGATTTGCCCATGGTCGCACACTGCTTTGACTCAAAGGTAACTGTCCTGCTGAGCCTTACTGGTCCCTGTGACTTGCTCTCTGCCGGAGTTGGTCACTCAAAGTGGGCTGTAGTACCCAAACACAACTTTATAAAAAGTTTTTACAAAGTTTCCAAAGTACCGCTAACCACAGTAGTGTCAAATGCTTGTTTATATTTCAAGTGAAAAGCAGTGATTTGTATTTTGCTTAGTAATTTATATTTCAGGTGGATCTTGTTCATTTTGGTGTTTAAGAATTCATAAAAAGAAAATCTATTTTTAAGAATTGTTGCCAGATTTATTTTGTGTTGCGTTGGATTCTTGTTCAATTGTCTAAGTACTTCTAAGTGTTTTGCACGTGTTCCTTTGTTAAAGCATGACTGAC
Organism: Lissotriton vulgaris; assembly: GCF_964263255.1. Taxonomy (NCBI): domain Eukaryota; kingdom Metazoa; phylum Chordata; class Amphibia; order Caudata; family Salamandridae; genus Lissotriton; species Lissotriton vulgaris. The sequence goes on from NC_141698.1 coordinate 792,510,246, forward strand.
TGATGCCACAGTTACCCAGGGTTGAGCAAAGTTTTTACAAATGAGCCTGAAAGCGCATTGTCAGTTTATTACACATTGAGGCCACACAACCACACCGTATAATAAACCGCATTTCCTTTCAAGTCAGAATCTTTAAATAGCACAGAAAAATGAATTAATATAATATGTTATATGGGCTGAAAAGAGTGAAAACAGAACATTAAACTTACAGGCACTTGAAATGTGCTGATTCGCAGTGGGCAATCAACGTTATACATGTAGGCCGCAGAAGAACCCTTACAAAAGTTTTAGCTAGCTAAAGAAGAAACTCAATATTGCTGAAATCTGCACAATGTGATTTAGAAGCCTGACTTTAGATAATGCTTAAAGATGTTGTCATAACTGTAGAATTCTTCATTTAAACTTTTTGAGGCATCGGACGGCCGGGGGCCGTCCGATCTGCGCGCGCGTTGCATTCGGCCGCACCCCGACAGAATGTCCGCCGCAGCGAAGCGGTTAACAGAATGTATTACTTTACTGTGCAACATTTTATTCTTGAATGTCATGCTTTTCTTACTTACTTTTTTCCCTATAATATTTGAATTAAAGCTTGCACAGTTAAACAATAATGAACTGTTTTTTTTATATAAAAGAATGTATTACCTAATAGTAATGTTGTTCTTTAGTTAGTGGTTCATTGTTTTCACAGATTAACAAGTAGAGATACAGAAGGTCAATGACTACGAGAAGCCCAAGGGAACTATGCCTGATGTTTCCAGACTCTAACCTCACAAGATTGTAGCTAACAACATGTTAAAAAGTTTAATCCACATATACTTCCATGGGAACGGTGGAGCTGAACTTGCTTACCGAAGATCCCTGTCCTCTTATTGGCTCGTGTAGAAAGAAGCCAGCAACAATGTTATTGATACATTTTTTTGACTTTTATATTGATACATGTTCCTAGGTGGCTAGGGCATCTTCCCTTCCATGATTTATGCTTGAATTATTGACCCAGACCTTTTTGACAATGGTAGTTACTGCTGCTATGGTTTCCCTCTTTTACCTGATGAACTTGGATTCAACAGATTCTTACTGCAACTGCCTGCTGATCCAAGACTCGGCTCAGTCTATTGTAATAGTCTTGATGGGTAATTCCGCTATTTAACTTGATTTTTAAGCTTCATGCTCCTTTGATTTCACTCCTTCCTATTTGATATTTTAATTCTTTCAAATACACTAAAACTCTGGTTCTATGGATTAGGGAATCTATTTCCTTTATGGAACACCCTTATGATGATGACTTGCTCTAATCAATATTCTTTTTGAGGAGATTTCTGTGATATTATTTGATTGATGGACCAACTAGAAAAAAGACCAAAAATACAAATCTTTACTGTTCTCTCAATGATAAAAATACAAATTTTGAAACAGCAATACAACTCTCATCATTGACTGAATTTAGACTGTTATTTGATATATCTAACTTGCTCCTTGACTCCTAATACACAATTCAAAGGTCCATTGCAGGAGAAGAAAGACTTGGGGCCCGATGTAGGTAATTAGTATTTACCGATTGGTAAATACCGAATTTTACCGATTCGGTATTTACAAATCGGTAAATGCTATGTAGGTATAGTTACCGAATAAATTAACGATTCGGCAATTACCAAATTGGTATTTACCGATTCGGTAATTGCCATTGATTCCTATGGGCCGAATCGGTAAATACCGACTCGGTAAAATTACTGAATTGACAAGGGGGACAGAGTGTCACTTTGACACCCTGTTGCACCCCTGATTCAGGCTTGTGTGCCATGTGACCCACATACATGCCCTGGCACACAAGCCTGTCCCCCTTGTCAATTCGGTAATTTTACTGAGTCGGTATTTACTGATTCGGTAATTGCCATTGGTTCCTAGGGGCATGTATGTGTGTCACATGGCACAGGTGTACATACACAGGAATTCGTTATTTACCAATCAAATAGTATTTGATGGTAAATAACGAATTCTAAAGGGCCTATGGCACTGTTTTCAGTGCCACCTACATGTAGATTTACTGATTTCGGTATTTAACCAAATTGGTAAATTTACCGAATCGGTACATTTCAGGCCCCCTACATGTCACAAACCAAATACCGGTCGGTAAGGGCTGAAATCGGCCGTTACCTACCGGTATTTGGTGAGCTACATCTGGCACTTAGCCGGGAAGGTGGGCTAAATTTGGACTTAAATGATACTTTGAAATTACATTGGAGCCCAGTACTGTGCTATCAGTTTTTGGGTAGCAGAGTAATAGTTTTAATTGTTTGGAGGAAGAAGTTAACATAATTCCCAAGTTTAGAATGAAATATCTGAATCCTGGAATTAAATGCCTGGAGCTTGAAGAGCCGACAAGGTGTGGTTTTCGAAGGCGATTGCTGTTTTGAAGGTATGGATATTAATAGGTTGATGTGACTTCTATTGTAATTATGATTGTATTTTGTTGTATTATGGGACTGAGAATAGATGACTGATGAAAATAGATCATTATTGTTTCATACTTTATGTGAAGAGAGAGAAAAATGTAGACTCCGCTGAGTCTAAGATCCTAGGATAATAAAAGATTAAGACAAGTGTAGAAGACACTTGAATGCATTCTTGTTTGCAGAAAATTGTGTGGTGTAGAGTGTGAGGTACCATCACCTACACAAATTGAGATAGAAATACTAATAAATTGTGGTTGACTAATATCGATTGATGCTGGCAGAATCTAATTGTGCAAACAGGGGAAGCATTGATTTTGGGTGATTTCATGCTGGTCGAGATTTCACTTGCGAATGAGAATTTTTTGTGTATGATAAAAGTGTGATCGTGGAAAACCCTTGATGTTTTGGTTGTTGAATTATTATATATTTTTCCTTTAAGAAAGCAAACAAGTGCAGATATATATTTTGTCTTGTTAAAAGTTTGTGATTTGTGGAAGTATGAGAGAAAATTGTAAAGGAGGGTGAACTGTTATAAGGAGCGAGATCAAGTGTCATAGTGGTCCATGCTGGGATTGGTCAGTTGGTGTGCATTTGTGCTGGGATTGGTTGGTGACACTAAGGTGGTACGCTGTGATAGGTCAGTGAGTTGTGAATACTGCCTTGAAATTCGAGATCAGGATTTTCATAAAAATAACAACTGAAGCAGGATTGGAGGAGAAAAATTGACGTTTGCAGATCAAAATCCCAAAATTGAACTCTGAGCTGGTTGTTTACTAGTTTTGTGAAAACGTGAACTTTTTAAAAGGATTAACTAGATTTGTGTGAGGAGATGTTACAGTTCTGTTATCAAAAGGTGAAGAGGCACCTCCTGAGGGTACACTTGCACATTTTATGTTAACCAAGGTGGGATTAGACACCTGTTTATGGCTATGTCAATGGTGTAAGATTACTGAGAAACAGGGTCCATTGACATTTCTAAAATATGGGAGTTTTAAAATAAGAACTATTGACAAATTAAGAGAAGAATTAGGTGAAATGAAACCACCATCTAGGTCTGTGCAATTGGAAGCCTTAAGCATGTGGGGAAAGAGCAGCACGGGACAAAGAGAGGGAGAGGTACCATTAAAGGTCTAAGAGAGCAACACGTAATTATGCAGATGCTAGATGAGATGAAGAAAAGTGTAGATGGAGGAAAGCTATAGTTGAAGGAACTAGGCTATATCCAGCAATTTCTAGTGAGATGCAGGAGAAAGGAAAGAAAAAGAATACAAAAGAATACAAAAGAAAAAGATAGGGAGACCAAAGAAGAAGAAAACAAGACAGTGATTCAGGGGATGATTTATTACAAAAGATGCTCGACCCCACCTTATGCAACTACAACTGGTAGTTCTGGAAGTAGTACTCCAGTAAGTAGTCCAGTAGTGACTGCTCCTGTAGAAAAAAGAGTGGTACAAATTGCGGAGACCACTTCAACTGTTACAGATTGCTCCACCACAAATTGCTCAAAGACAGATTGTTATACCATCTGTGGTAAATCCACCGGTCATACCTGTACCACTACAAGCCCCATATGTAGGAACTATACAGATGGTCACTCGACCAGTTGCTCCAGTGAGTAATAATTTGATTCCAGAAACACAAAGGAGCTGCAGGAAGGTTACCTATGACGGATGTGTCACTACTTGAAAAAATTCACAGATTGTAGTGCGCAGACCACCTCTAACCGCCCCAAGCACAAGGGGGGGGGAGTATTTGTATTATTACCACAATGTCCCAGGAAGAAAATATCCTGTTGGAAGAAGGCATCTTCCCACTCTGGTTTGAGGAAGCTGTTGTGTTAAAAAGACAAACGGCTCAATGAAAGTGATTAACCCAGATTCTGAGAAGGAGAGACTGCTAAACATCCCAAGATTAAAAACGGAGTTAGAAAAAATCATTAGGTGTTGCTTGAATTAGAATGCTTAAGCAATTATCAAGAAAAGGAATTGATTTTCGTATGAAAGAAATTACAAGACGATCAGCGACTACACATGAGAAATTGAGTGAATTGGCTCAGAAATATGATGTGCAGATTCCAAAAAGTTCTCATTACCAGTAGTGCTGTAGGGTACATTTAGATGACATTGCAGTCATAAACATGTGTCCTGCAGGAATGTGAATCCACAATATTGAATTAATAAAGTGAATTAATAAATGGAGTAATTTTAATCAATTGGAAACAAAATGAGCAAAGAAGTACGAGAAGAGAAACAGCCAGAATTAGCTAGAGAAAATAAAGAGGGAGAGGAAGAAGTAGTTTCAGCTTTTCCCCTTAGGGAAGAAAGAGGAGGAATGTATGTACACGTTCTTTAGAGAAGAGGTGATCTTACAGCATTTACAATTTTCCAAAATTGAGAGACAAATCTGGACAGTAGTGCACACAAGTTGGACAGTTTGTGAACATTTTGAAAGGTGTTTTGGAGTGATTTGGATACACTATTTGAGATTGTAGTGCCAAGTGATTTAAGTGCTGAATGTAAGACTGCTGAACAATCGCCACAAGATAAGCCACCTAGAAATTGCACCATCTTCCAAAGTTATGGAAAAGTCTGAATCAGTGATTACTTTCCTGAAAGACCGAATGCCACGAAAAGATTTAAATTAATCTAACTACACAGGAGCCCAAGGAAACAGTTCATGAGTATTATGAATGTTTGTTGCAGGTGCTTCAACAGTACAGAGGAAGAGAATATCCTGAAAAGAAGAACCTGGGGATTTTTGTTTCACAGCTTGTGTTAGTTGTATGACCAGAAATTAGTTTGCACATAACCTAGAGAGTAATCTGTTGGTAGAATAAGTCACTTGATGAGATCCTGCAATATTCAAAATATTGCAGTGATAAATAAGAAATCAAGCAAAAAAAGATTAAAGAGAAATTTATGCTAGCATAGACAAAGTTAGCGTAGAAAGAGTTTCAAAATACTTCTTTTGCTTGAAACCTTGGATGAATGCAATGTGTTGTTGTTCAACAGATGGGTATTCAGGGAAAATCTGGAGAATTTGGTGTTCCGCGGGTTAGAGGTACAGGGGTTCTCAGTGATCCAAATTCCGGAATAATAGTTTTGGCATTAAAAAAGATGACTCCTTGTCACATCTGTCACAAGGTGGGGCATTGGAAGCAGGAATGTAGATTGAGTCCAGATAATGCAAATGGTAATATGATGATGAAGAGAGGCGTTTAAATGCAAAATATGCCACTGCAACAGATGAAGAGACCAATGCATAAACAGGTCCCTACGATACAGGTTCCACAAACACAAATGATCCCACAAAATATAGGGAGCCCAAAATTCAACATAAATCGGATGCCAAAAGCACACCGAAAGTCTTTCCAGAATATGAATCCGAATAAGATTGAACAGTTAAAAAATGCAGGTAAGAATTGTTTTCAGCAATTTCCTGTTTTTGAGAGTGATGGTACAGGCTTAGACACTTTGCTATGATGGGGCCTGAGAGGGGAGGAAGATTTCATGTTTGGGGCAGTCTTGGAGGTTGACCAGAGTGGTCCTTATGTAGATGGTGAGGTGAATGGCCACTCGGTATCTTTTCTTGTAGATACTGGTGCTACCAGATCCAATGTTAGAACTGTGGAAGACCCAGACCTACCTCTCTCGGGAAGAAACACGCAAGTTGTAGAAATTTCAAATAGACAGATTACAGATTGAATATCAGAAGAGGTCCCTGTAAAAATAGGCACCTTTGAAGATAAACATTAATTTGTAATTTGTGACACGAGTCCGGTAAATCTGTGAGGAGGAGATTTCTTGTGTAAGCTAAATTGCAGTCTATTGTACATTGGATGGTGTTGAGCTGCAGATAAATGATGAAGATGTAGGATATAAAATGATTCAGCAAAATACAGCGGTAGGATTATTCCCTTTAATGGCAATTGAAGAATTGCCTGCTGATCTAATTAAGGGAGTGGAACCAGTTCAGATTTTTGTAAAAAAGAATGTGGTGTTCAAAGAACACCGCTGTATCACTTATCCCCAGAAACAATTGCAGGAATAATGCCCATAATAGAGGACGTTACAGAAAGGGATCCTGAGAGAATTAATTGCAGTTCCATTTCATTCTTGGATCATGGATTTACAGAAATCAAATGGAAAATATTGGATTGTACAGGACCTGAGGAAAATTAATGAGATTGTCGTCTCATGTTGTCCCATGGTACAGAAACCAGCAACAATATTGTTTCAGATTCCTTGTACTGTAGAATGGTTTACAGTCATTGATCTCCATCAGGCGTTTTTCTTGGCCCCAATACATGAACAGTTAGTGTTTTTGTGCCTTTGTATTTCAGCATTGAGTTTTAGCATGGGGCCAGAGTCCCACAAGGGAATGCAGAGTTTTTATCAATTTTGAACCAGATCTTGAAAAATAATCTGGGATCATTACAGAAGCCCTACAGATCAGTATTAGTGCAGTATATAAAGGATCTGCTTGTGGCATCAGAGACACAAGAAGCGTGTTAACAAGATACCATTGCTTTGTTAAATCATCTGGCTGAAAAGGGTCATAAAGTGTGTCCATGGAAATTACAGTACTGTCAGAAAGAAGTTCAATATCTGGGGCATGTAATTGAAAAAGGAGCTAGAAAGGTGTCACCAGATAGAGTGTAAGCAATTCTTCAAATGAATCCACCTCAAACATAAAAGGAAGATAGGATGTTTCTAGGAATCGTTGACTACTCTTAAAAGTGAATACCCAACTTTTCCTTGGTGACTAAGCCTTTACTGAGGCTGGCACACAGGTATTTCTCTGATCTGCTTCCATGAGACAAAAAATGTTTGAAAGCTTTCCTAGAGCTGAGAGAGAGTCTTTATTGTGCCCCAACACTAGAAATGCCAGACTACAGTAATGAGTTTTTTTCTTTTTTGCAGTGAGAGGGAGGGCTGCACTCTCAGTGCTGACTCAAAAACATGGAGATGCTCAGAAACCTGTTGCATATTTTTATACAACCTGTGACCCTTTTGCCCCAGGTCTGTTGCTGCAGTGAGCGCTAGTCTGGAAAAGAGTGAAACATGGTAATGGGATATCCGGTAATGGTCCCTCACTCTGTGGAACTTCTACTGACGAGAAGAAAACACAGCACATGGCTCATAACTGATGAACAAAATATGAACAGAGAATCTTGTCCTCAGAGAATATTGGGGTATATTATCAAGGGCCTGAATTCATGTGTTAGCAACCTTTTCCGGTTGCTAACGCATGAATTAATTATCGCCCTATTATCAAAGCGTCCCTAACTCCGGTTAGCGACGCATTTCATGCGTTATTCATCGCCCCCACGCTGGGCCGATGAATAACGCTAATGAGATGCAGGGTGGGCGTTCCCACGTCCAACCACATATAAAATGTGGTTGGAGGTGGGATTGCCTTATTCACAAGGCAGGCCTTGGGAGAAGGAGACCTACGATAAACGCATCTATCGCAGGTCTCCCAACGCCTGCTTTTAGTACATGTTAGGCATTGCTAACATGAGGGGGTGGATCATAAAGCTGAATCCACCCCCCCCATATTATCAAGGCACACATTAGCGCGTGAAAACAGCACTTGTTTTCACTCGCGAATGCGACCTATCAACGATTTCACATCGCCTGTTGGCTTTAGCGTTGATAATACGCTGCTAACGGACTTATTTGAAATCGGCGATAGATTTTTCCACGTTATCAACGCTGTGCGATATTTTTTGCACAGCGTTGATAATATGCCCCATTGTTATTAGGCGATGTAAGATACTGAGTCTTGCTATGTTGCTGCCAGTAAATTATGATGTTTGTGAAGAAGTTGAACATGATTGCCTAGAAGTCATGGATTTATGCATAACGCCTAGACCAGTTATAAAGGATGAAACATCGATTGAGCCAAATCATGTAATTTTTGTAGATGGCACATGTTTGAGAAATAATGAAGGTTCCCTAAGAGTAGCTTACGCTGTATGTAAAATAAATGATGTTGTTGAATCTTCATGGCTTCAAGAGGGTTACTTCAGCTCAAGTTGCTGAATTGATTGCCCTTATCGGAACATGATTAACTTCCCAGATGAGTCACCACATTTACAGATAGTCAGCATGGCTTTGGCATTGTCCATGGTTTTGGAAAGTTATGGTCACAAAGGGAGGTTATGACCTCTTCAGGATCCCCAATTAGGAACAGGGTGCTGGTGAGGATTTGTTGAATGCTCTCCAGTTGAAATTACAGTTGTTCAGTGTGCAGCTCTCAAAGTGGAAATGGTTCTATAGCCCAGGAAAATGGGTACGCAGATTCAGTAGCATGATATTGTTCTTTGTTGGCCTGCATACTTAATAGAACTTTCACATGCGAGTCTGAGGAGGAGACTCACTTTTCCATGTTGATGAAAGTGACCGATACCTGGGACAAATTAAAGCGAGCACAGGAACATTTCTCAGAGGCAGAACAGCAGAGTTGGAATAGAGCAGGTTGTGCAAAGAATGCCAATGACATTTGGATGTCAGCTGATGAAAGACCAGTGTTGCCTGATCGTTTCTTTCCAAAAACGTGATACGTACATGGTTACACACACTTAGGCAGGGACACAATGACCAGATTGTTTGCCAAAGTTGGTATAACCCCAGATTCAAGATTTTAGTAGAAAAGGTGTGCCGCAGCTGCGTGACCGATCAACAAATGAATTCAGGAAAAAACACATGTTATATTAAGTCAAATAGGGCTATCAGGTGGTCCCTTCAACTGGATGCAGATGGACTTTATCAAGATGCCTGTTTGCAATGCACTGAGATTTGCCTTAGTCATAGTATGTGTCTTTTTGAGATGGGTGGAAGCCTATCCGACTAGAAGAAAATTGATACCCAGGTATGGCATAGCGGTCTCTTTGGAGTCAGATAAGGGGACCCATTTTAACAATGAGGTCCTGAAAATGATTTTCACAGCATTACAAATTGAACAACGATTACACTGCAGATATTGACCTCAAGCCTCTGGAATTGAGAAGAAAATGAATGGGACTATCAAATCTTGTTTGGCAAAGGTTTATGCATCAACCTTGCTGAAATGGTCAGATACTTTACCATTGGTGCTGATGAGTAACCAAAGTATTCCTGATAAAAAGGCAGGTCTTTCTCTTCATGAAGTGTTGATGAGACGACCAATGAGATTACCTGCTGTACCTGCAAATGCACTGTTTAACATCTCAGATAATAGGATACTCGATTGCTGCAAGGGTTTGGCTGATGTAGTACGTTCCGTTTCTTACCAGGTTGCAGGTGCCACTAAAGATCCATATCAAGAACAGTACCACAACCTCAATCCTGGTGACTGGGTTGTGATCAAGAAGCCCATTTGGAAAAATTGTTTGGAGCCAAGGTGGAAAGGCCCCTTCTAGGCCATTTTGATGAACAATACTGCTGGTAAGTGTGGGGGAGTTCCAAACTGGGTGCACGTGTCGAACTCCAAGAAGGTGAGAAATCCAGAAGACAAAATCTTGCTCTTTCACCCTTAACCAAGAAGATTGGTGACTGCACCACCACAAGCGGAGAGAACATGTGGAGCTGTGGTATTGATATCTCACCAGCAGCAAAGTAAAGAAAGGGGTGAAGAACTACAACAAATTGCACCATTCCAAGTACCTGTTGTTGCACCACATGGCACTAAAGCCTCTAATAAAGTAGAAGCAGATACTGATTTTTAATATGAAGCAGAGACTGATTCTTAACATGAAACTGTGACTGAAACAACAAAACAGCAAGTAGATCCTGGTGAAGGCACAAGCACTAGATAAACAAGTGTCAACCATGTAGTTGAATTGCTATAAAATCATAATCAAAGAAGACTGAAACAGAGTTTGTCAATTGGTCGGATCCCAGTTACAATACAGGAAGAAACAGAGACATGTGACGAAAGCGACTCAGGAGGAAATCAACAAAAGATCAAAAAGACTAAATGTACCTTGTCAGAAGAATACAACAGTGTACTTATTAATTGAATGAAACTTTAAATGTCACCATCAATCTGTACGATGTGAGAGCTGAACTGTTTGTACCTTCATGATACTATAAAAATAAGCTGTGCTAGGGAAAATATATTTGCAAAGAGACTGCAATAAAAGAAAAGTAGACTAATAAAAAGCTTGACATTCATTTATTCTTATTTTTTAAAATCTTTTTATTTTACAGATCAACCTAAGCCCGTGTCTGTGCTAGAACAGTAGGAGTACAATTTTTTAGAGAACACAGAGAAGGGTTAAGGGTTTAATTTAGCTTGCTGAGAACAAATCATTTAAAAAAAAAAAAGAGAAAAATGTGCATCTCGAATTTAACTGCTTGCCTTCAATCTGCTTCTGAGGAGGACATGTGTTGCCTAAGAAATAATGTAAATATACTACGTGTGCAATCTTCATAACAACATTTATTATGATCACCATAGTATTCGTAGTGTTACACCTTACACCTGAGACAGATTATAGAAATGCAAAAACTACATAGCCTCTTTTGTTGCATAACATAGGGAAGATTACTCAACAAACCTTTATTGTAGATTAGTACAGGAATACACACGTGCTATGGGAGCTAAAGACTGCTATGTCTGTGCTTATCTATCGTCATGAGCATCAGAAGAAGTCAGGCATTATCACATACAGTTATATGGAATTCATGTAGCATGTTACTTACACTTCTATATAGACAAGAACATTTTGCATATTTCTATTCTAACTATGACTTAATAGTTTATAGAGCGTCGTTGATAGAAAGCATGAATTTACAGTCCCAAAGAAAAGAAATGGACACAGCCTGGTACTATTGTATGCCACACTAGTCTATAGACTGTGTTAAAGCTTATCAAAGTAATTTAACTTGTTTGATGCGCCCATTAGAAAAAGTTTTCATTATTGCTTTAGAAGCTAGAAAAAGTAACATAAAATATAGCAAATACAGACATAGTGATGTTTTGAAAAATGTTTGGAAGAAAGAAGATTAATTTAGAATTAAAATGGTTTATCCAAATTGAGATTAGACAGTCAACACAAAGGGAAAGTTTGTTCCTAAAGAAGAAGGGCACTCAAACGAAACAGACATGTGGGAATCAGTAGTTGCGAACATACATTCCAACTAATGGTAGAAACATGAATGGGAGCGTGTCTTTAGGAGTACTTTTTCCTAAAATGTATCATGCGACTAGTATAGATGCATTAACTATTGACTCTCACAAAAACAGGAGCCAAGGGGGAAACAGAGACAGGCCGCCCCCCACTCAAAAGTCTCTATTACAATAGTGGCTCGCTCCTCATTAGCTCAAAGGCTAAACAAGTGGAGAAAAAGTTAGTTTATGCGATAGAGAAATTATTTAGCTTCTATCCATAGTTTTACACTCCGTTGTAATGGTCAATCTGGCAATGTTGCCAGCATGTGTGTGTGTATGTCAGTGTCACCACTATGCTACATGTGTATCCTCCCTTCCAAGTGTGAAAAAAAGGGGGAGGGGAGATTGACAGTGTCTCACGGAAGCAACACCAAGGGGAGGATTGTATCAGACTGGTACTCGCCTGATTCCTCACTTCTCATCATCGACTACTGTCAACCTTTTAAAGAAAATGGGAGAAAAACCAACATAAAGAAAGTGCATATAGGTCCAACAACCCTGTGGTGTTGTGAGTGCTAGAAACCCAATGTGATATTTTTGTGCCCAATTGCGTGAAAAAACAACAAAATACCACGCTAAAAAGAGTGCAACTAACTGGCAACTCACGATTTTATTCTGTGCTGCTAGTTCACTCTGATTAAAAGTCAACCGACATGTTTCATCACTTTGTTTTTAGTGATTTCTTCAGGGTTTAGTTAATGGGTCAGCGTTTAGCATGCACCTTTCACAAGTCTTCCCTTATTGTACCTGTAGTTCATGGTGGGACACAACAGACAGACACACACAGATTCAAAGTTTCAGCAGGTAACACTGCGCCCAGTGCTCACTTACATATGACAAATTTCAGCTGTATCAATTTACCAGGTGGCCTGCCGTGATGAGCCTACCCGGCCCCCGTGAAAGACTGCGTCACGAGTGCGGTCCCTGTCTACGTACTGGGATGCTTTAAACCGCCAGGTGGTCGGTATCTGTTGTAAAAAAAGTAGTAAGCCAATGAAAAGTACTGTGCCTCTTTGGGCTCGTGTCCGTTGACTCACGAGCGCTCGAGACCCAGTGCATTCCCTTTGTCCCTCTAGTTACTTCCCCCGCTCCCGTTAGTTTGGCTAGCGCAACTCCTTACCGCTTCGGTGTGCTGATCTCGTCTCTGGCTCACCCCTCGTGTACTGCGGAGGTGCCGGCCGGCTGTTTACCAAGCCCGTTTCCGGGTCACGTGGGTAGACGTGACGTGCTGCGTCACGTATCTGCTTTCGGCGCCATCTTGGAGCGGGAATTTGTCAATAAGGGGGAAATGTATTCAATGGATTGCAATGTACTATGTGCCTAATTTAAAGCGAGAAGGTTTGCTCCACCCTCGCGATAAGTTACACATTAATCTACTTTTATATACCATCCGTTTTTTGTATAATGAAATATGTTGAAAAAGCGGAAAAAATGGGAGGAAACAATTTTTAAATACAGCCATTGGCTATGTTAAAGGGGGGCTCTCTAATGAAAACATTCTGGTTAAAAATGATATTCCTACGCGGAATACTGTGATTCCCAGATGTAGGGGGTACTGATATTCCGATGTTGATTCATGTGTCCCCTAAAGTTGTTATGCATTATGGTGGTGTACAGGTGTTTGTATTCCCTGTATATCTTACACCGTTTTTGCTAAGTGGGTACTACAGCTCTTGGGGTTATGCAGTTGTGATGATATGGGAACGTGCTCTAGGTCGTTGAGATCTTGTTCCATTCAATGACGTCGTTAAGGCCTTGATCAGCTGTTAGCTCTTCATAAATCCAGCGTGCCTCTTTCTTCGCAAGTCTGTTATTCATACTGTGTACCTCCCCATGTACTCTCTCCAACACAGTCCAGCGCAGATCTCTAGGTTTGTGTTTCAAACTGGTAAAGTGTTGTACTAGTTTGGTTGAGAGTTTTGCTGCCTTTAGGGTGCTGAGATGTTCTTGGATCCTCACCTTGATTTTTCTGGTGGACAGGTTAGTCTGTATATCACGTTTGTTTCCCCGTGCGGGGAATGCACCGTCTGCCCACTGACAGTGAAAACAAACTCCATCACCAGGACTAACGGAAGAACTTGGCATCTAAACAGTTTTAGTAACTGTAACACGTGCAACGTGATATACAGACTAACCTGTCCTTGTGGCCTATATTACATCGGGCTAACCACCAGAAAAATCAAGGTGAGGATCCAAGAACATCTCAGCACCCTAAAGGCAGCAAAACTCTCAACCAAACTAGTACAACACTTTACCAGTTTGAAACACAAACCTAGAGATCTGCGCTGGACTGTGTTGGAGAGAGTACATGGGAAGGTACACAGTATGAATAACAGACTTGCGAAGAAAGAGGCACGCTGGATTTATGAAGAGCTAACAGCTGATCAAGGCCTTAACGACGTCATTGAATGGAACAAGGTCTCAACGACCTAGAGCACGTTCCCATATCATCACAACTGCATAACCCCAAGAGCTGTAGTACCCACTTAGCAAAAACGGTGTAAGATATACAGGGAATACAAACACCTGTACACCACCATAATGCATAACAACTTTAGGGGACACATGAATCAACATCGGAATATCAGTACCCCCTACATCTGGGAATCACAGTATTCCGCGTAGGAATATCATTTTTAACCAGAATGTTTTCATTAGAGAGCCCCCCTTTAACATAGCCAATGGCTGTATTTAAAAATTGTTTCCTCCCATTTTTTCCGCTTTTTCAACATATTTCATTATACAAAAAACGGATGGTATATAAAAGTAGATTAATGTGTAACTTATCGCGAGGGTGGAGCAAACCTTCTCGCTTTAAATTAGGCACATAGTACATTGCAATCCATTGAATACATTTCCCCCTTATTGACAAATTCCCGCTCCAAGATGGCGCCGAAAGCAGATACGTGACGCAGCACGTCACGTCTACCCACGTGACCCGGAAACGGGCTTGGTAAACAGCCGGCCGGCACCTCCGCAGTACACGAGGGGTGAGCCAGAGACGAGATCAGCACACCGAAGCGGTAAGGAGTTGCGCTAGCCAAACTAACGGGAGCGGGGGAAGTAACTAGAGGGACAAAGGGAATGCACTGGGTCTCGAGCGCTCGTGAGTCAACGGACACGAGCCCAAAGAGGCACAGTACTTTTCATTGGCTTACTACTTTTTTTTACAACAGATACCGACCACCTGGCGGTTTAAAGCATCCCAGTACGTAGACAGGGACCGCACTCGTGACGCAGTCTTTCACGGGGGCCGGGTAGGCTCATCACGGCAGGCCACCTGGTAAATTGATACAGCTGAAATTTGTCATATGTAAGTGAGCACTGGGCGCAGTGTTACCTGCTGAAACTTTTAATCTGTGTGTGTCTGTCTGTTGTGTCCCACCATGAACTACAGGTACAATAAGGGAAGACTTGTGAAAGGTGCATGCTAAACGCTGACCCATTAACTAAACCCTGAAGAAATCACTAAAAACAAAGTGATGAAACATGTCGGTTGACTTTTAATCAGAGTGAACTAGCAGCACAGAATAAAATCGTGAGTTGCCAGTTAGTTGCACTCTTTTTAGCGTGGTATTTTGTTGTTTTTTCACGCAATTGGGCACAAAAATATCACATTGGGTTTCTAGCACTCACAACACCACAGGGTTGTTGGACCTATATGCACTTTCTTTATGTTGGTTTTTCTCCCATTTTCTTTAAAAGGTTGACAGTAGTCGATGATGAGAAGTGAGGAATCAGGCGAGTACCAGTCTGATACAATCCTCCCCTTGGTGTTGCTTCCGTGAGACACTGTCAATCTCCCCTCCCCCTTTTTTTCACACTTGGAAGGGAGGATACACATGTAGCATAGTGGTGACACTGACATACACACACACATGCTGGCAACATTGCCAGATTGACCATTACAACGGAGTGTAAAACTATGGATAGAAGCTAAATAATTTCTCTATCGCATAAACTAACTTTTTCTCCACTTGTTTAGCCTTTGAGCTAATGAGGAGCGGGCCACTATTGTAATAGAGCATTAACTATTGAACCAGCACACAGATACACCCATAGAACAGAGATGGGAGCTAAATTAGAAAGAGATATTTTTGAAGCTATCATTCCACCTGTAGGAGTCATTTTCAATGACAATAAGATTAGAAAACTGTCAACAAGCTGGCAACAAACACAATAGGAGCTTTCGCTAGTTGTAAACACTGAGCTGATTGCTATATGTTACATGGTTTTGCAGGATCGATTAGTGTTAGACATTCCACTTGCAGAAAAAAGGCAGAGTCTGCAAAATTCTTACTTTAACCCATTTCTGCTCTTATATACCTGATGAGATTAAGAACATAGAGGAATTTGCAAAGAACATCTCAGATTTAAAACCTGAATTAGAAGAACTGGAAACACCTAGGGCCTGATGCAGGTGCCCTAATACAGGTCGGAAACGGCCGAATTCGGCCGTTTCCGACCGGTATTACGGTTTTTAGATGTAGGGCATGCATTTACATAATCGGTATTTTACCGATTCTGTATTTACCGATTCGGTAAAATTACCGAATCGGTAAATACAGACTTGGTAAAATACCGATTTTGTAAATGCAGATGTAGCTGGCACATGTCAGAGTGCCACAGGGCTTTAAGAATTGGTATTTTACCACCCAATTCAATTGGGTGGTAAAATACCGAATACAGGTGTGCATGCACATTTGTGCATGCACACCTGTACAATGTGACACACAGACATGCCCTTAGGGCATGTCTGTGTGTCACATGGCACACAAGTCCGGAATTGGGGTGCAAGAGGGTGTCAAAGTGACACCCCCTGCACCCTTGCAAAAATTGGTATTTACCGAATCGGTAAATACCAATTCGGTAATGACCATTGATTCCTATGGGCTGCAATGCCCATAGGAATCAAAAGGCTTTACCGATTCGGTATTTACAGAATCGGTAAATACCGAATCTTAACGATTCGGTATTTACCGAATCTGAAATACCTACATTTCCCCCCTTCTAATTTACCACTTCTTAAATACCGAATCGGTATGATTCGGTATTTTAGAAGTGGTAAATTAGAATTACCTACATCGGGCCCCTAGTGTTTTAGAACACTTTGGAAAAGGAGTACACACAATTGGAACTTGAGGAGGTATTTTAAAGGCTGTACGTATACCAGTGCCAGCAGTTGGGCTACAATTGTTATGCTTATTTGCTTTGGTCAAAGGCTGTAGAGATTTGAATAGAGTTTGACATTAAACAATCATGAATGATGATCATTGAAATTTCAAAGTTTCAAAAGAAAGAGAAAGGATTCAACTGATCATGAGAGTGACATTTGAACAGAACTCACATGTGAAACAAAACTAGTGTGATGGTTTATAAACCATTGGATGGGGGACTAATAGAGTCTAAAAATAGAACAGAAAGAATAAATAATGTATTATGTTAAATGGGATGAAAAGAGTGCACACCTAATGTTAAACTTCCCTAAAGTCCTTTCAGGACTGCCTCAAAGCAGTGTGTCACTGAATGGGTGAAAACTGTCTCAAATTAAATTCCAAGAAAACTAATTTTATTTTTTTGGGGCACAGTAACGAACCCTGACCCTCTGAGTTGGTGGCCATCTGAGATGGGGACACACTCCATCCCTTCAACCTGTTAGGAATATGGGAATCAAGTTTGACTCAACCCTAATATTTGAACCGCAGGTCAAATTAGTTTCAGCAAGCTGCTTTGCCACTTTGTAATCTCTGAGACGTAATGTTACACTTGTTACCTGTGACTACCCATAAGACTGTTGTCCATGTAACCACTAAATTGGACTATGCTAACAATCTTTACCTGGGTCTGCCAGCATATCTTTTACAATGGCTGCGGATCAAACAGAATGCTGTCCACGCCTTATTCTTAAGACCCTGATTCGACAATCAGTGTCTGTACATATGTGCCAGCTTCTCTGGCTCCCGGTGAACAGCCACAACAAATTAAAGGCGATAATTTTCACCTGTAGAGTCTTGGAGAACGAGGGACCCCAGTACTTAAGATGCCGGCTCAGGCCCTACTTTCAGAGCAGATCCATCAGGTCCATCTCTAAGAGGCACCTGCAGATACCTAGGATCCATAGGGACAGACTAGGTGGAAGGTCTGTCACATTTTTGATGGCTAAGCTGTGGAATGTGCTTCCTCTCAAGGTTTTACTGGCTCCTTCTGAAAGTATCTTTAGGAAATGCCTAAAGACCTACCTGTTCAATGCTTAGTCTCTTCCCATCAGACATGTCAGTCCTGCTGCTAGCGACAGGACACTCCCTCGGGAGCAGCTGTGAGCTCTGTAAATGCCTTTGTATTTTAAACTAACATGTACTTGAAATGTGCTGATTCCCAATAGGCAATCAATGGTGTACGTGTAGGCGGCAGAAGAACTCTAACAGCAGTTTTTGCTGCGTAAAGAAGAAACTCGACATTGCTGAAATATGCACAATTTGATTTAGAAGCCTGACCTTAGATAATGTTTAGAGATGTTGTCATAACTATAGAATTAATTTCAGAGATTGTATTACTTTACTGTGCAACATTTTATTCTTGAATGTCATTAACTTCCTACTTACTTACTTTTTTCCTACAATATTTTAATAGAAGCTTGCACAGTTAAACAATAATGAACTGTTGTTTAATTTAAAAGAATGTATTACCAAATAGGAATTTTGTTCTTTAGTTAGTGGTTTATTGTTTTTGCAGTGAAACAAGTAGAGATATAGAAGGTCAATGAGTATGAGAAGCCCATGGGAACTATGCTTGATGTTTCCAGACTATACCCTCGCAAGACTGTCTGTAGCTGATATTCTAAAATGTTTAACACATGTATTTCAGTGGAAACGGAGGAGCTGAACTTGCTCTCTGACGATCCCAGTCC
This sequence comes from Lissotriton vulgaris, assembly GCF_964263255.1. Lineage (NCBI taxonomy): Eukaryota > Metazoa > Chordata > Amphibia > Caudata > Salamandridae > Lissotriton > Lissotriton vulgaris. The sequence continues at coordinate 792,528,762 of NC_141698.1, forward strand.
TCTTTTTGGCCTGTGGAGGAAGAAGCCAGCAACAATGTTTTCAATACTTTTCCTTGACTTTTATATTACTGTGTGTTCACAGGTAGCTAGATCTCTTTCTCTTCTATGCTTTTTGCTTGGATGATTGACTCAGACCTTTTTGGCAATGATAGCTACTGCTGCTAGTGTTTCTGTCCTTTACCTGACTCTCGTGGATTCAATAGATTGTTACTGCAATGCCTGCTTTTCTAAGACTCGGCTCAGTCTTATGAAATACTCCTAATGGGTATTTCTGCTATTTAACTTGATTTTGAAGCTTTGTGCTGCTTTGATTTCACTATTTTCCGGTTGATTTTCAAACTCTATGAGTTCCAAATAGACTCAGACTATATCCTGATTCTGTAGATTAGGGTATTTATTTCCATTATTGAACATTCTTAAATAAATTTGATTTTCATGATGACCTGCTCTAACCACTATATATTTTTATGAGATTTCTATAATATTATTTGAATGATGGACTACCTGATGAAAGACCCAAAATAAATAAAGATCTTTACTAATCTCTTAACGAGAAAAATAAAACTTTAAAGTGACAATACAACTCTCACAATTGACTGAACTTAAACTGTTATTTAAAGTATCTAACTTGCTCCATCTCTCCTAATACACAATTCAAAGGTCCATCACAGGAGAAGAAAGACGTAGGGGCAGATTTATGGAGGGCTTGCGCCACGTTTACGCCGCCGTTGCGTGACGCAACGGCACGGAAACGTGGCGCATCCCTGCGCCCTATTTACAACGTGACGCATCTAGGAGATGCGTCACGTTGTACAGCACTGCGCCATGAGGAGGCGTTCCTGCGCCATGAGGAGGCGTTCCTGCGCAGGGGGGGCGTTCCTGCGCAGGAACGCCTCCTGAAAGTGGCTGAGTGAAATCTATGAGATTTCACTCAGTCACTTTCAGGGCAATGCTGCGTCAAAACCCTGCGCCTGCTTGAAGCAGGCGTAAGGCTTGAGGCAGCATTGAAAGAATAGGCCCCCCCAGAGCATTGCTGGAGCTGCGTCGCGCTTGCGACGCAACTCCAGCAATGCGCCACATTTCCGGCACAGATGCGTCACGCATCTGTGCCGTTTTTGCACCATGGTGCGCCGCATTATAAATGCGGCGCACCTTGGGTGGCGGAGCTGTGGCGCACTGTGGCGCATGTTAACTGGTGCATCCCTGGGGATGCGCCAGTTAACATAAATCTGCCCCTTAGTTCTGGAAGGTGGGCTCAAATTGGACTTAAATAACCCTTTGAAATTACTTTGGGGCCCAGTACTACACTACCACAAGGATGAACTGTCTGGGGATTTGCCACTCATTGCATTGGGCAGAAATTCAAATTTTTCTTAAATGTTTTGTTTTACTATTCATACAATTCATGTTTACAACATAGGCACTGCTCTCCAAGATTGTGAACCCCAATGAGACACATAATAAAGTTCAGCAGAGCTACTTCTTAATGTAACAAGTTGCTTTTAGAATCAGTTTAGTGTGACCACCGTGTAAACCCAATCGCCGTAATCCTTCACAAATTCTCCAAACAAAGTAAGTGGATGAATACTGATTTATTTAGAGCGTCTACAGCACACCGCTTATTTCCCGATGCCTAGGCAGCCACTACTCCCCTTTCAAAAAGCCAAATTTCATGCTTATGGTGCATTCTAGAATGATGCTGTAGCTGCGCTGATGATGGATGAGAACGTATTTGCAGGCTGCAAGCAGGAAAAGGCTGACCTATAGGGCAGTCAGGCAGAGCCCAATGGGCTGGTCTGAGAAACCAGTGAGTTGGCTCTTTTTTGGGGTTGTTTGTGGGCCTGTCTTATGATCTTCTGTTGTTACTGTTAATTTCCACAACACTAAAGCAAACACTACCTATAGCAAGCACAATTCCATGTAGTCTTCCATACATCTCAAAAACTTATACACAGAATCTTTACAAATTAAAAACACGCCCAATTTGGAAACATGGGCTACTTTTGTAGATATCTAATTTATTAATGGGGGCCACTTTTATTTTGGCTCCTGAGCCTAGTTCCTGTCCGACCCTGACTAAAGTTTACACAACTACAACACCAACTCTGAAGATACACTTCAAAATAATTAAAGAACAACGCATTTTATCGAGTAGGGGGTGGCCATTTGGGATTGTTTTCTGCAGAGCACAACAATGCATAGCTTTGCACAAACCATTGTACTCCAGGGAGTGGCAGAGTTAATAAAATGGCTTTCTGGTGCTTTCCGCCAAGACAGCATCAAATATTATGAACAGTATTTCGAATTGAATCTTCTGAGTTTTTGCATTGTTTATTTCTTATCTACAGCATTGAGACACACTTCATATCACTGTGTTCGAATATCAGAAGGCCTAGCAAATGACGTGACTCTATTTTTCCTTTAATCTATTCGTATGCTGCAGCAAGATTAGCATTTAGTTGCATAGTTGACCTTCTCTTTGCCACATTATTTAGTTAACACACTTTGGTTTTCCAGTACCACATATTTCCAGTGCCCCGGATTGTAAGTGACAAATGTAGATCGTCACCATGAAAAACTTTGACTATGTCCAATGTACCCTACAGGTCTCCTACAGAAAGGGAGCTCATAGTATAGAGATCTCTACTTGGAGTTCATAATTATTTATATGGTAAGCCACAACATCACCTCACTGGAGCTGAAGTGTTTGTTCTTTCTAGATCTGGCAAAGCAGATGCTTGCAAAGCAGCAAAAGCTTCCTTTTAATTAATCAGGTCCTTAGTGTGAAAGCATACAGATGATGATGCGATGAGTGGTCAATAACAGTGCAACTCAATGACACTTACCACTGGGCTAATCCTCCAGTTGATGGATAAGAGAGTTTGGTCCAGCCCTCTGGTACGTTATCGTAAAACAGAGCTGACTGTTGGGACTCCATGTCCGGAGAGATTGTTAGCTCCCCCTGCAGTGTAAAAACAGCATGGTATGATTTGGATCTTTTGAAATCTAGACTTACAATTGTCATAGAATTGAACAAGAGTCCTTGTCCTACAACTAAGCAAAGCATCACTTTAAGCTTTACAAGTGTAAATCAACAGAAAGAAAATAAATGTAATCCTGCCTTTAGACCAAGGTTCAGTTCCTTCAGTGATCTGCGTATCTCTCGAATTAAAGTATTCATCCTTTCGCACTCCTGGAAGCAGACAAGAATGTAAGGGCTCCTTTCTGTCGTCTTCTGCATTATTTCCATTATGCTAAATTCTTCAGGCAGTTTCTCCAGAATATCATCCAGCACGTTTTTTACCTAGATACATGTACAAATAATGCATTAGTCCAATTTTAGATAGTTTTATGGTTGAACTAATTTACTTGGCAGTAACACACATCCGCCCACTCTAGATACTTTGGACAGTTTCACATCATAAATCTTTCAGAAAGCATGCAGCTTTTCATTTGCTAGCCAATTTCTGGGAACCTTAAGGCACTCTGGCATACAATGTTCTGCACATATTTATTTTATAGCTTACATTGCCTCTACGAATCCCTTCCTCGTTTCCTGAGACAGGAAAACTAGAGTTTGAAAGCTGAGACTGCAAGCTCCACCCACCCACTCCACGTGCTATAAAGCGGCTGCCACTCCTAAGGTCCTTCTTTTCTTTCCCAGTCTGTTGGTTGCAGGGAAGACCTGTGTGAGGCTGCCCTTAGGCATAGGCCTCATCCTCCGTGTGATCCCGCTTTTCCTGACTTGCAGCTGATTCAGGGTACATCATAGGATTCTGCTGTGGGAAATGTGCGACTCGACCCTATCTTGTTGCGCATGTGCAGATGGGCCGGTTTGGCCTAGTATTCTGACATGTAGGAAGGAAAAGTGCAATGTGCGACAAACTGCACTGCACCTTGTGGATGTATGTTTTATCTGCTGGGCTCCCATGGAAAGTGGTTCCGACTTGCCTTTTGTGAGTAACCAATGTTTAGTTTTGTTTGCTCCTCCTCCTTGGTTGCTGTAGAGCCAGTGACAAGGATTTGATGGCTCTTGGCCTGATTGGATGGCTGCAACGTCTGCATGCATAAGCATCTGTGCAGTCTACCTAAACATTGCTCATGCAAACTTAAAGAACGGAGCTCTGAGTAATGGTCTCCAGAGGATAGTTCACCGGTGCAATTTCCCCATTATTACCAAAGCTTTCCAGTGTATGGAGCAGCAGTATGGACTGCCACACCGTTTGCATGCTTGTACACCACCAAGGATATGGCAAACCATACCCTGGACATTGCAACATTGCTCGTGCCACATCATGTTGCTGTGCAGTTGTGAGGACTGGGGTTGGTATTTCATCCAATATGTGGCGAGTCTCAATGGCTTACCACACATAGACCCAATGCCCCCAATGTGTGAAAAGCCAAAGTGACTCACGATATACTGGATCTTACTCGTAAATTGCAACATCTCCATGCTTGGGAATCAACAAATCCATCTGAACTTTGTGATGTGGTGGGCTACTGCAATAGTTGAGGTATGAGCACTGGTCCACTAAAGCTATTCACCTTCTAAATCAGTCCAGTGTGTAATCGGCCAGTGCGGCAAGTCACGTAGTGCAGCATGTTGCATATTGCACCTGATGAGCATAGGCCATTATAGCGTGCCACATTTTAGGCAACACACGTAACCACATTTTAGGCAACACACGTAACCACATTTTAGGCAACACACGTAACCACATTCCTTTATCAATGGGCATCTCCATAGGGATGTATAATCCAGCCATTTCAAAGTGAATGCCATTACCATGCATGCCTTTACAATGCACATGCCTTTACCAAACATGCCTTTACGATGAATTTAGTTATAAAAGCATGAATGGTAAGGGCGTATGCGAGGTAAAGGTTGTACAAGCCATTATATGTATTTTAAAGGTAAGTGTAAACGCTTTACATATTTATAAAGAGTTTATAATTTCCTGTAAAATACTTCAATTTTGGTGATAACAGCATGCTTGGTAAAGACATATGCATGCTGAAAAAATGTACAGTTGGCACAAACAGTTGTTTTGTGCATTTGTATATATATATATTTTATGTATATGTATATAGATGCATATATATTTATATACACAAATACGTGTGTGTGTGTGTGTATATATATGTGTTAAATACACACATATATATTCTTAAAACCCCACACAATCTCAACCCACACCCACCCCCAAACCCATCCTAAATCCTAAAATTACCCTTACCACCCCAAAACCCTTTCCCACCCTAAACCCTAAAATTACCCTTGCTGCCCCAATACACATACCTATCCTAAACCCTAAAATTACCCTTCCTATCCCATAAACCATACCCACCCTAACCCTATAATTACCCTTTCCATGTCAAACCCTGTAAACCTCAAACCATAAAATTAACTTGTCACTCAAAAACCCAAACACACCCTAAACCATGAAATTACCGTACCCACCCACGCCCTAAAAATGCCCTTACCACCGCAAAATTCGTACTCACACTAAACGTTGAAATTACGCTTAGCACCCCAAAACGCATACCCACACTAAAATTACCATTGCCACCCCAAAACCCATACCCTGACAAACTCTAAAAATGCCCTTACCACCCAAAACCCATGCTCAACCTAAACCTTAAAATTACATTTGCCACCCCAAAACATATACCCACCCTAAAACCCATACCCACCCTAAACCTTAAAATCACCCTTGCCACCCAAAAATCCATTTCCACTGTAAACCCTAAAAATTACCCTTGCCACCCAAAAACCCATATCAACCCTAAACCCTAAAATTACCCTTACTACCCCAAAAACCATACCCACCCTAACCCTATGATTACCCTTTCCATCCCAAAACCCATTACCCCTAAACCACAAACTTACCCTTGTCACCCAAAAAATCATACCCAGCCTAAAGCCTAAAATTACCCTGCCCACCACAAAAACGTGTACCCAGTCTTAACCCTAAAAATGCCCTTACCACCCCAAAACCCATACCCACCCTAAACCCATCCTTGCCACCCAAACCCCCATACCCATCATAAACCCTTAAAATGCCCACCCTAAACCCTTTATAAAAACGTCCCTAATATATATATATATACACTTTATGTATATATATATATATGTATGTTATGTATATATATATACACACTCACACAAACACACAGGCAAATACATGAATGCTTAATACTTACCTAATACTTAACATTTAACGTGCATATGCCTTTACCATTCATGCCATACGTGGTAAAGGCATATTAGATGTAAAATCCTGCATGGTAATGGTTATGCATGGTAACAGTCATATTGTAATGGCTGTTTCCCCTCCAGAGTCCACCTGAAACTAAGCTGTCATTTTCAGGTGACTTTATTGACCTAAGAATGTTATAGGCCTGAAACCTTTATTTTGAACACACTAGGGATATCTGTGATACTTTTTAGAACGCGATGCTTGGCATCGATGTGGCCTCAATATGATTACTGTATGCTATGAACAGTTTGGGTATATTACCTGCAGGCCTGCTGCCAATGTCAACACAAATATATTTCGGAGCGTTTTGTTTGTCAATAAACTAGAACATGGGCATTACAATCATACTCCAAAACAGTGGTTCTGAGCCTTTGGTCCTGGGACCCCTGGGGGTCAAGGAAGCCTACTCCAGGGATCCGGGACTGCTTCGAAAATTAAATGAAATGAAATGAATGAAAAAGAATTTCTAAAGCGCATGGCTGCCCTTGAGCGTCCCAGCGCTACGTGTACACACAGACAGACCTCCTCTGAACCGCATCCAGAGATGTTAGTCATTCTGGGGGAAAAGGAACGTTTTCAGAGATTTTCGGAATCTGGTCAAGTTAGGTTCTTTCCTCATTGATGTTGGGAGGGAGTTCCATAGCTGACCCGCATTTATTGAGAAGCGGCGTCCTCCGGCCCTTGCTCTTTTTGCTCTCGGGATAGCTACCAAGTTTTCCTCGCCAGAGAGGAGCGTTCGTGATGATTTGTAAGGGCGGATCAGATCTCTGAGGATCTGAGGGCCTGTGCCTTGGAGGACTCTGAACACTGTACAGAGCGCTTTGAATTTCACTCTCGCTCTTATGGGCAGCCAATGGAGTGCTTTCAAGGCCGGTTTCGCTGACTTTCTTCTGGGTGTATTCGTCAGCAGTCTTGCGGCTGCATTCTGTGCCCTCTGGAGCACGTCCAGGGTGTATTCCGGTGCAGCCAGGAAAAGGGCGTTGTTATAATCCAGTCTTGACAAAATAAGGCCCTGTACCAGCAATTTCCTGGAGTCTAATGGGAGTAAGGGCATAACTTTCCGTATTGAGCGGAGCAGCCCATAGCAACACCCTGCGGTTTTTTTCGCCTGAGTGTGCATCGACAGCTCCGGTTCAAGCCAGACGCCAAGACTTTTTATGGATCCCTTCGGGGTCGGAGGATCTCCTAAGCAGGCCGGCCACATACATTTGGGGAGGGAGGTGCAGAGATTTCCCAGCAACATCACCTCGGTTTTGGAGGCATTAAGCTTGAGTCTTGAGTCGGCCATCCATGCCATGATGTTGGTAAGGCAGGCGGCAAACTTCTCACCATGGTTTTCTGCGAGCGAGAGCGAAACAATCAATTGGGTGTCATCCGCGTACGTTGCGAGTTTCACTCCAAAGGGTGCGACCTCCCCCTCCAGTGGGGCCATGTAGATGTTAAAAAGCGTAGGGCTCAGTGATGAGCCCTGCGGGACACCACACTGAAGGGGGGTGGGCACTGATCTATTGTTGCCCTCGCACACTTGATATGTTCGATCACTCAAGAATGACGTTAGCCAGGTGAGCGCCAGGCCTCTTACTCCCAGCTCCTCCACCCGGTGGATCAAGATCTTGTGATCCACCGTGTCAAATGCCGCGCTCAGATCCAGGAGGACCAGGGCTGCTGATCCTCCTGAGTCTAAGATGCACCTGCCCTCTTCTACCATGGTGATCAGCGCCGAGTCAGTGCCCTGACCGGGCCGAAAGCCAGTCTGGGTGTGCCGTAACAGCTCGTTGGATTCCAAAAAGGACGAGAGTTGCCGGTTAACCCATTTCTCAGCGATCTTTCCCATCCCTGGCAGTAAGGAGATTGGCCGAAAGTTGGACAAATCGGCGGGGTCAAGGCCCGCTTTTTTTAGCAGGGCTTTTACTATAGCCTGCTTCCAACTGGGGGGGACCTTGGCGGCGGCAAAGGAAACTTTGAGTAGATCTACTGCCGGACCCGCTATGACATCCGTAAACTGCTTTAGGATGTACATAGGCATGGGATCCGTCGGAGAGCCACTTTTTTGCGCGGCCAGCTCTTTACAGAAAGCTTCCCTAGTGATCGGGGCAAACTTGTCTAGCACGACTCTATCAGTGGCCAGACAGCTCTCCCCTAAGGGCGGGCTCTGACGGGGCAAGGGGAGGCCGGCTATGATGTTTTGAATTTTCTGGTCAAAGTACTGGGCCAGAAGGTTACAGCGGTCCGTACTCCCCTCTGAGGGTTCTGGAGATACTGGAACTTTGAGCAGCTCTTTGAGAATTTTATAGGTTTCCCTTGAAGAACTGGCTGATGATTTTATCCTATTTTCAAGGTAGGCCGCTTTGGTGGCATTGCGTGCCACTTTATACGTTCTCATGGCTGCCCTGTACTCTTCTTTGGAGTTTCCTGCCCAGTTTTTCCGCCAGTCACGTTCTTTCTTTTTACAAATTTTTCTCAGAAGACCCAGCTCTGGGGTGAACCATAAGGATTTGGGGCCCCCCGTCTTCCTGTTGGCTATTTTCAGGGGAAGTACCGCATCTAAGGCTGTGCTGAGCCATTCGCAGAAAGCCTCATCTGCCTCTATAGGATCCCTATTAAGCACCGGGATGGTATGTGTCAGCTTGCGTGTAAGATCGCTGACCGGGAGTTTCGACCATACCCTTACTGGTACTTGTGCTGTGGCTATTAATGATAATAACAGATAGATCTATACTACTATAATAAAGCAGAAACTTTCAGGCTTTGAGGCGGGTAAAGTCGGGAACCACTGCGCCAATCTACACACCCGATACACCGTTGAAATCAGCAGGGTGTGTAGATGGTTATAGGCTACATAAATTAAAAAAATAAACGTTATTTAAAATTTTAGATTAAAAAAAAAAGTAGCCCCTCAAAAGTAGCGCCAGCCCGACGTGCGTGGTCACGTTAGGAGCAAGGGGAGGAGCGGCGTCCGAGGAGCAGCGAACATGGCGCGGGGGAGGAGCAGTGACGTCAGGAGCAGAGGACCAACGACGGAGGAGGAGCGGCGGACATGGCGCAGGGGAGGAGCGGTGGTGCGAGCGGACAGGCGGGAGCAGCACCGGCAGAGGTAAGGGCACTTATATCGGGGCAGGCGGGGGACGGGACAGGCCGGGCCGGGCCGGGCGGGGGATGGGACGGGCGGGCGGCGGTCGGGGAAGCCTGAGGACAAGAAAGAGGACGCAAACGGTGCACTACAAATGTCAGAAAAACGGTGCATTACAGGAGGAAAAGGAGGGAAAAGTGATGGGTAGCCAGAGGGGTTTTAAACTGCGTCCCTTGGGTGGAGTGGAGGGAAGGGGGTGGATAACGTGTGCACGAGGAAAAAGTGACGTGTGCAGGTTACAAAAGTGGGGCGGGCGGGGGCCCTGAAGCAAAGTAAATTACAGGAGTAAAAAGTGACGTCTGCAGGTTACAAAAGCAGGGCGGGAGGGGGCCCTGAAGCCTAATTGCTCCCGGGCAACGTCGGGATGGGCTGCTAGTATAGTATAAATTCAGAAGCAAAATGGACAATTGAAAATATTAAAATGTGTAGGAATCTGAACTGGAGGCTACCAATTAAACTAGTATCCTCAGATTTAATAGTGGAAGCAGTGCAGGTGCATCAAACAGAACAGTATGGATGATGACGAGTGGCCTCAATTGAATTTATGGAAGCTACAATCTTCTTATTAAAATCCAAATTTAGAAATGTTAAATATTTGTGTGTGAATTAAATAAAATATTAAATATTTTGTGTATTTGTTGGATGAATGTTTCTGTATTTTTGTGTGTATTGTTTTTGGGTTCGGATCATCAAAAAAGGTAAAGGACTGGGTTCTCGGCTTCCATTAACGACTCAGTGGGGGTCCCCAGATTCCAAAAAAGGATGCAGTGTGGGTCCCCAGGTTACATTACAGTAAAGGTTCATTGGGAATCCACTGAAGTAAAAAGGTTAAAACTCACTGCTTTAGAACAAACATATATGTAAAGACCAATCAATTACCTATGACGAGGGTATACCATGCAAATGCCAAGAATCACCATTTGGTGTAAGGGGCTAAAACCCATACCTGTGTAGTTTAACAATATTAGAGGCAGCATTTTCAGAAACTCAAGGGAGCCCACAAATCTGGCTAATATGTGCATATGCAGTGACCTTGATAAAATATGACGGGAGAGTCGATATGTCCATCCAGTAAGTAGAGCAGAACAGAACGAGCTGTGTTCATGCAAATATTAGGGCGGCTCCAAGCGTTAAATTAAATAAAGCAGTTCTTATGACTCGATCAAGCATATATCACTGCTGATTTGTACCCAAATCAGCACAGAAATGCTTCATAAATGTAGCTTTTTGAGTGAGAGGAAAAATTGATGTGTTGATAAGTCCAATACGGTAATTGATAACTGTAATTGTAGTATGACTGCCGCTGTCTGGTACAGTCTCAGTGCTGTATTTGGAGCTGACTTTTGTAGCTGTAGCTAAAACGTATTTCTTTAGGTGTGTGTTAGGACAAAAACGTCCTTTGCATGGAGATGGACATGCACCCCAGACATGTGTGCCAAACAGTATAGATGTCAGGATCCCTAATACTGATTTTTGTTGTAATGGGTGAACACGTAACATGTGTGCGCACCATGACATTGGCCTGTCTCACAGATTGCCATCTTTTTGGACAGGAAGGTGTGGCCAAAGCACTACCTTCATAGTGGTGAAAGGCTATTGTCATTAGCCAGGAGTTAAGCATCACCAATGCAACGGTAATAGCATACTGTGTAGTGATCAGTAGAAGTGAACAGGCACTTTCTGTACCTGAGTCACTGGACTGAGGTATACAGGCTCACTAACTTAAAGATCCGCTGCTGTGTGCTCAACTCACCTTTGATCTACATTGTTGTCATTTGTAGTGCTGCACAGTGCGTGTGTGACATAAATGTACTGGGTGTTATGTACGCCAATAAATGGTACAATAGAGGGATAATACCGTACTGTGCAGTACGTGTAGTAGTATGTGGTGGGTGTATGTGTGCCTGTGAATGGTACAATACATAAGGATGTAGTGCTGTGCATGTATGCTATATGCATGTAAGGGGTTTATGTGTGCCTGTGAAGTGCACAATCCATGGAAGACTCTGGGTTCCATTTAGGGAGAACCAGAGCTAAATGGAGAAACATGAGAGGGGAGGTAGAGGAATTTCCTCAGCCAGATTTGTGTATTACTGCATTCCTGTAAGCTAGGTGGAACACACAGGCTCTCCAGTACACTTCAAAGAGTGCTCTTTGATTCGCAGAGAGGTTACTGGGAAGTAGTCTGGGCAGATCTCAGGAAGGAGATGGGGTTGATAGGAGACTCATAAAGAGTAGGGCAGAGACCCTGGTGTAGCAATTTGCAATACATATCACTGTGGTTGACATCCAGGTGTGAACCTCTAGTCACTTCCATGGCCTGTGTAGTGAAGCTGTCATATTTGGAGCCACATCTGCCATGACAGCCTGCTTTCCAAAGGATGAGAGAACAGGAGAGGTACTTCAAAAAGAAGCAGAAACCAAACATAAACTTAAAACCTCAGACTCTAAATCACATTTGGTGTCTGGAAATGGACTATAGGAAGAGGAACTTAAGACTCAAATAATTGCGAACTGTCATGCAGCCAGTGGGGCTGTGTGAGGAGAAGAAGCTATGCCTATGAACAGGACTGGGGGGTCAAGGCCTGCTAGTCTCCCAGGTGGGTGAGGTAGCATGACCCGGGAAATCCAAGACCACTTGCCCTGAAGCACCAGTGCCTGCCTGCTTGCCAAGACCAGTGTGTCCTGTGAGGAAGAAGAGAGTGTCAGAGGGAGCAAGGTCCAATGGGGGAATCCTGGTGAGTGGATCCCCGAAGCAAGGTGTGAGGAGACAGCTGGTACACCAATTGGGTCGTTCACTGTGTGCAGTGTTAAGTTGGGGACCCCATATGTCAGGTGGGGCCGTCGTAAAGATTGCTGCCATGGCAATCGGGCTGTGTCCCATGTTTGGAAACAAGTTGGTGACACTGTATGCCAGATGGGGCCACTGTGAGGATTGCTCCTCTGCTGATCAGGCCATAGCCTGTGTTTATTAACAAGTCTGCAACCATAGATGCCAGATAGGACGGTTGTGAAGACTGTTGCTTTGCCGATCGGGCCGGAGCCAGTGCACAGAAGAGGAATGGCGACCCACTATGTGAGATGGGGCCACCAGGACCAAGCAAGAAGCATGGTCTGATCGAAATCATCAAAGGAGGGACGAGGCCGCTGTTGTAACCCTAGTGGGCCTGACCAGTACCAGGATTGTCACCCGGCCATCCTTGGGAGGAACCAATACCACTAGCTTGAGGGTAGCAGAACTCAGGGATCCACCTATGAAACACTAGAGCCCTGACCTCAGTGGATTGTGTGTATCGTTTGTGAATGTCATATTTTACCTTGTGGACAATTATAAATACTCCTTTCTTAATAAAAGCAAGTAATTGACTGGGCAATCACTTATTGCTGCTGCTGCCTGTATTACGAGTTGTGAGCCTGTATTCACCCCCTGTGTCCACCTCCCCCAGAGAAGGCTTGGAATGCTCGACCCATGCTACAACTCAGGAGTGAAAGACCTCAACCCCCACGGTTGGTCCCAGTACCCCCGTGCCCATTTGAATGGAGTTCTTCTGACAGTGTAGTTATCAGTTACATTTAGATTCGAATAGGACCAGTGTTTTCTATATAGCTTTGTTATAAACATCGAGGAAATGCTACTTAAGAGACAGTATGTCATTGTTCACATAAGGCTTACCTTCTCTTCTACTGACTGTCCTGTTCCTTCCCCAATAAAGGCATCTCTGGGCTGCATTTCCAATAGAGTTCTGAAAAGATTCTCTGAAGTCACTGTCAGGAACTCAATCTCTGCATTGGGATGAAGTCCATACAGCATTGGACTTTCCTCTAGAAGCATTTCATCTACATATTTGTGGTAACCCGTATAATCCATGTTAGACGGGGCAGGAAATCCTGGGGCCAGCATAAGGTCATTTTCAAACTTGAACGACAAAGAAAGGAGGCAAGGGTAGGTTACAAAAGTTTCCAAGTACTCTTAAAATACCAGTCATTATCCAACACAAAGTCCATATAGCATTGGACATTCCACTGGAAGCATTGCATCTAAAATACCAGTCCTTGTGCAACACAATTAGAAAGTACACTACCGTCATTAAATACTAATAGTTATTTATTGCTACCATTTCGGAAGAGACAGTGGAGAGTTACAAAGAAGTTTGGCCTTCCTGCTCAGTTCGTCGTCTTGCTGCAAACGGTCTTTGATTTGGCAATATTCTACATGAATGTTGCAGGAATTATATTTTGAAAACATATTGAAATAAATAAATGACCAAAGAGGCTAAATCAGGAACCCGGATGTATGTGACCACGACCCAAATCTGACCTTTCCTTCCTTACGCTCTTTAGACTGTGTTAATTGGAACGCCTCGAACGTTTTGAATTACCTCACATACATGATGTACCCGAGCAACACATAGATCAGCTTGTTCACTCTGATTGATATATGTGGAGGACATTTTTTTTTTTTTTTTACAAGTAGCAACATTCAGAAATAAAGAATTATCTGGATTTGGTTTGGGGAAAATAGCCTTGAAACTCGATATTCTGCAACATTTATGTTACTGGCCTATACACAATTTGCAGTGATGAAATGCTCAGTTTTCGAGGGCTCCGTGAAACTGCAAGTTTTTTTCATGAAAATCCATGAACATTTAATTGAATTTCCTTTCAGAACAAAATGTGGAGAGCGCATGAGGCTGGTTGGAGCATTAACTGCCTCTCAACAAGACGGTAAACAGCCGTCACCCCGCATCCGTAACATCGCATGCTGTTACAACGGGGTCGTAACAACGACAATGTTGTGACAACGCATACCATTACCCCGCAAGTCATTACAACTACTTGCGGGGCGAGACGGTGTTGGATTTAAAACCCAACACCTTCCCTACAGTCCGCACAGACTGGAGTTGGAATAGTAAATTTTACTATTTCAACATCCAGCGCCCCCCTCCGCAAGTCGTTGTTACAACTTGGGGGGTAATGGAATGCGTTGTTACAACTTGGTCATTGTAACGACCGGGTTGTAACAACATGCGGGGTAATGGCATGGGGGGATGAGCGGCATATTCCACCAAGACATAATCTGTGCAAACCATTCTCCAGCTAGTATCTTGTTAGACTTTTGGTGTGTGAAATGTTATAAAAGATTTAAAGACATTTCCTGTAATTTGAAATACTGGAAATATGTAAGATTTGTTAAAATTCCATTCAGGCCTATATCTTCTATCTGTTTTACTGCACCACTCAAAGCGAAATGTAAAGGAGGGCACGGGAACAAATGCAAAGTGCTGCCGGTCTGTTCAAAGCTTATTCAAGCAATATAATTCTGCTATAGACTTCTAGCCACAGATTCCTCTCCTTTTGAATATTACCCAGGTGTCAGACTTAGGGTGACCAACTGGCATTGGTGCAAATTCAGGACGGTGAGTGTAAAAATTCAGGACAAAGGGTCAAAATTCAGGACACAAATTCAGGACAGGAGGTCAAAATTCAGGACAAAACTTCAGGAGAATTGGATAAGTTTTACAGACACATCAGAGGTCGCACAAAGGTATATAAGTAAGCCCAGCCATATCCAAACATATTCAACCATTTGCAAACCTATCCATCATGTATCCTTCCATCTATCCTTTCACTCATCCATCCCTTCATCCATCCTTTATCCATCCATCCACCCTTTCATCCTAGCCATCTGTACACTCATCCATCCACTCTTCTACCCATCCATCCATTCACTCATCCATCCAGCCATTTACCCTTTCACCCATCCAGCCATCCTTTCTCTTACTCATCCATCCACCCACTCACTCACTCATCCTTCCACCCATCCACCCTTTCAGTCATCCACCATCCTCCCTTTCTCTCTCCATCGTCCCTTTCACTTAGCAATCCTTCCTTCCATCCATCCATCCACCCACCCATCCATCTACTCATCCACTCATGAATCCATCCATTGACCCTATCACTCATCCATCCTTTCTCTCATCCATTTATCCTTTTACTCCTTCACTCATCTATTCATCCTTTAGTCCATCTACCCTCCCTTTCACTCACTCATCCATCCTTACATCCACCCTTTCACTCATCTGTCCATCCATTCACCCTTGCACTTATCAATTCATCAATCCATCCATCATTTCACTCATCCATCCACCCACCCACCCACTCACTCATCCACCTTTTAACTCATCCATCCTTTCACTCATCCATCCACCCTTTTACCCATCCAGCTACCCTTCCACCCATACATCCAGCTATTTACCTTTTCTCCCTTCCATCCTTCCACCACTCACTCATCAATCCATCCATCCTCTTTTATTATCCATCTATTCAATCTTTCATTCATCCATGCACCCTTTCACTAATTCATCCAGCCATCCACCCATCCCTTCACTTACTCACTCGCCCACCTTTTCATATTCATTTTGTGCTGAGCCTTTTTGAGCTGCAGAAGCCATTCCTGGACTGGGACAGAACCCACCCAGGGCAGAGACAGGATCCACCACAGGTGGGGGGGGGGGGGGGGGGGGGAGAGTGACTGGAGCCATCACTGGGGGAGGGGGATGGGAAGGAGGGGGACCAGGATCCACCAGGGTGGGCATGCAGTATCCTAGTATCATCTTGGTCTCTTCCAGGGTGGGGTAGGGCTCCTCACCCTCTCCTGGACAAGACAATGAGAAGTCAGTCTCTCTTTCCAAAATGTTACTTTGATGTACAGTACTTAAAGGAGATACTCCGAGAGAACTGATTTAACTGATTGTCCTCCTTACTTTGTTAATCAGTGTGGTGCGATTGTGCCATTTCTTTATTTTATTACATGAAAGACTGCATGTTTGAAGAATCGAGGTTTGTTTACAATTTAGTGACAGTTATTAAGCTCTGTGCTGTGATGAGAACCACTGCTGCCTCGGTGTAATCCAGACTGGTTGTAAGATGTTTGGGGCCCTGGGCAGAAAGGGAATGTCTCACACAAATTGCAGATACAAGACGCATTCAGGGCTGTTTGCATCTCAATAGATGCCCCCTGCTCCTGAAGCTGCAGCCCCTCTCTCTCAGCCACCTTCAAGCACCTCTTAACAGCTCATCAAGGGTTGGAGGTGTGAGGGGTGGGGGCTGCAGCTTCAAGAGCAGGGGCATCTATTCAGATGCAAACAGCCCTGAATGCGTCATGTCAAGAAGGGAGGTGAGTGGAAGCTGTGCCTGCTTTAGGGATGTGCGACCGTGCCCGGTTAAAATTACGGACAAATGGCGTCCGTTAAAGAATCCTTCACGGACAACGGACAGACGACCGAAATTACGGACTGTCCGTGAAATTTACGGACGGTTGGTCACCCTAGTCAGACTGGGTTCGGAAACGTTTCCGTATTACATGTGCGCGTCAGAAGTTGGCGCTGTGGGTCGCTGCACTGATGCCGTTCGCTCCAGAATTGACATGCAGGGCTTTTATAGGCATCATTGCTGCATGTCGACGTCAGCTCCTTTCAGAAAGAAATGCCACTAGATGCACATCCAGAGCTGCATCCCATCTCTCAGAGACCTTTACCCCAAAATATTTTTTCAGTGTTCAAGGGACTTCATCCCGACAGATGACATATTTTAAACCCTGTAGGGACTGTCCCAAAAAGAGGTCTAAGACGGATCCTCACCATGCATGCCTTTGGTGTCGGGACACAACTCCATGACCTGTGGAGGCTGTGCATCGATTAACTCGAAGGCCATCAGGGAAACACATGGCAACTGTTAGACCCGTCAGCCCAAGTTAAGGTTGTCTTCCGTCCAAAAGTTTTCATGTTAGACCAGTCACCCTCCCCCATACGTTTTTGCCTTCCTCCTCCATTTTTGTTTCTGATCTCGTTTTTGCTGGCCTTAGGACTCTGAGCACTTTACTACTGCTAACAAGTGCTCAAGTGCATGTGTTCACTCCTTAAAAAACTTGTTATATTGACTTGTACCAACTGGGCCATCTATTTTTAGGTGATCCCTTGGAGGACCCGATGGTCAGTGATTCTTTGGTTCAGGTACATTGTTTTACCAGTGGAGTGTCGGAGACTAGTAGATAAACAAGCGCTGTCCCCGAATGGGAGAGCGTCTCCAAATTGCAACTTGTTTAAATTTTCAATAATGTTCATACGAAGCACTTCAAGCTTTACGTCACTGTTTACATTAACCTGGGTTTTACACAGCAGTCTATTTACCATGTCCATCACTATCACCCTCCCAGTTCGGGCACATGATCAGGAACTTCCGGGTCAGACCCAGTGTAACATGGCGCTCCGGCTAACTAACTCATGACACGACGGAGGTGATCACGGGAATTATCCTTTTCACCCCAAGGCAGAGGTCTTCAATCTGTTGGGCCCGACCCCCAGGGGGGTCGTGGAGTCCTGGGAAGGGGGTCGCAGAACAGATTCTGTCAGTTTGCCTTAGTGGCGCCGGGCTGATTAAGGGTGCTCACGGCGGAAGCCTAATATACACCGAGGGATGAAAAAAATCAAAGACTCATTAACAAGTAAAATGTTTTTTAAAGACCTGTGAAGTACTTGGGCGTGGCTTTGTGTGTGTCCAGTGAAGCTGTTTCAGCGGGGCTCACATACACAAGGGGTTGGGAGGGGTGGGGTGGGGTGGCTGGGGGAGGAGGCTGTAGCCCTTTGAGTTCAAAGGGCGTTGCGCGCCTAGAGCTGTGGGTCCCGCCAGTAAAGCACGTGAAAGGTCCTCATTGGTTGAAGTCCCACGAGCCCTCATACCTGGTGCCTGGTGCCTGTGCGGGAGAAATATGCCTGATAGTGAACAGACTGTCTGCCACCCACCCCCCCGCCCCCAGCAGGGAGGCACAGAGATACCCTCCCATGAGAGAGGAAGAAGAAGGAAGACGACACAGAGATACTGACCAACCCCCATGAGAGAGACACAGAAAAGATGGGTGGATGAATGATGGATGGATGGATGAAAGGGTGGATGGATGAAGGATACATTTATGGATGAAAGGGTGGATGGACGGATGGAAGGATGAAAGGGTGGACGGAGGATGGATGGATTTAAGGATGAAAGGGCGGATGGATGAAGGATGGATGGGTGGATGAATGTATGGATGGATTGATGAAAAGGTAGATGGATGAAGGATGGATGTATGGATGGATAAAAGGTTGCATGGATAAATGATGGATGGATGGATGGATGTGTGAAAAGGTGGGTGGATGAATGATGGGTGAATGGATGGATAGATGAAAGGGTGGGTGGATGAAGGATGGCTGTCTGGATGGAAGGATGAAAGGGTGGATAGATGAAGGATTAATGTATGGATGGAAGGATGAAAGGGTGAACGGGTGAAGGATAGATGGATGGAAGGATGAAAGGGTGGATGGATGAAGGATGGATGTATGGATGGATAAAAGGTTGCATGTTTGAAGGATGGATGGATGTGTAAAAAGGTGGGTGGATGAATGCTGAATGGATGGATGGATGAAAGGGTGGATGAAGGATGGATGAACAAAAGGGTGGATGAATGAAGGATGTATGTATGGATGGATTGATGAAAAGGTAGATGGATGAAGGATGGATGGATGTATGGATGGATAAAAGGTTGCATGGATGAATGATGGATGGATGGATGTGTGAAAAGGTGGGTGGATGAATGATGGGTGAATGGATGGATAGATGAAAGGGTGGGTGGATGAAGGATGGCTGTATAGATGGAAGAATGAAAGGGTGGATGGATGAAGGATTAATGTATGGATGAAAGGATGAAAGGGTGAACGGGTGAAGGATAGATGGATGGAAGGATGAACGGGTGGATGGATGAAGGATGGATGTATGGATGGATAAAAGGTTGCATGTATGAAGGATGGATGGATGTGTGAAAAGGTGGGTGGATGAATGCTGAATGGATGGATGGATGAAAGGATGGATGAAGGGTGGATGGACAAAAGGGTGGATGAATGAAGGATGTATGTATGGATGGATTGATGAAAAGGTAGATGGATGAAGGATGGATGTATGGATGGATAGAAAATTGCATGGAAGAATGATGGATGATGGATGTGTGAAAAGGTGGGTGGATGAATGATGGGTGAATGGATGGATAGATGAAAGGGTGGGTGGATGAAGGATGGCTGTATGGATGGAAGGATGAAAGGGTGGATGGATGAAGGATTAATGTATGGATGGAACGATGAAAAGGTGAATAGGTGAAGGATAGATGGTTGGAAGGATGAAAGGGTGGATGGATGAAGGATGGATGGATGGATGTGTGAAAGTGTGGGTGGACGAATGATGGATGGATGTATGTGATGAGGTCTAACAGGCGCATTTATGGTTGTCGATAGTTGTTGATGATGATGAGGAGTACCAGTTTCTAGAAACTTTTGTCGGAAGGGGGTCCTTACGCCTAAAAAGGTTTTACAAGGGGGTCTCGGCATCAAAAAGTTTGAAGACCTCTGCCCTAAGGTAATACACTACTTATAAACGTAACTCACGATCGCTATACTTGTAGGTTTCCTGTGATTAAGTTACATTTATATTCACAGGTCTACAGTTTTCTTCACACGCCATACGAAAATAAGGTAGCGTCTGAAGTTTCGTACGTTTTGTTACTTTTGTTTTGCACGTTGGTACAGCACGATTTTCACACTCGTTGAACACTCATAATTTTTCATCTAATGAATCTTTTTTTAACAGTTTCTTAACTAAGCGGGATGACTTTTGTTCCGTCTCATTTGACCTGACGTGTATTCACCCAGGTTCATCCCGCATGTAAGGTACAATTTTGTAAGCCATCTTTTGCTTTGCAAAGCACTTTGTTGTTCACTCCAGCATCAACACTTTGTTCAGTCATTTTATGACTTCCATCGTTTCACTTCACTTCGCATCATTGCGGTTCATATCATGCATGATATCACTGAATATTATTCATCAGTCTTTCACTCACCATTGCACAACCTTACTTAACGCACTACTTCTGGTCTGGCCAATGCCAGACCAGAAGTAGTGCGAAGTATCATCTTAAGCAGACTTGACTACTGCAACGCACTACTTCTGGGGGCACCCATAACCTTGTTGGGCAAACTGCAGCGGGTGCAGAATTCTGCCGCCAAGCTGGCACTCTCTCGTCGGCGCTCTGATTCTTCCTCGATTCAGAAAAGGGGGTGGTGATGAACAGAGTGTCTGAATTAAGCAGACCACTCTTACCCAGTCCAAAGATCAGGGCTTGATCCATCACTGTTATTTATCTCACTGCACCATCCCAGCTCAGAACTTGGCTATATGCAAATCAGTCTGTCCCTGGCCCAGTGCATCATGGGAACAGGGCAGACTAAACTACCAAGCCAATTCTTCACCAGAAAGGAGACAAGGTACCGGGGACCGGTTTCTGGCATTTCAGCCGTCTTCGGCCCGGCTTGCTTGAAACCTGATGGTGCAGTGAGAAAGGGACTCATGTCTGAGTATACCCTGCCACAACTATAGTGGCCAAAAACGATTCAGAAAAGGGGGTGGTGATGAACAGAGTGTCTGAATTAAGCAGACCACTCTTACCCAGTCCAAATATCAGGGCTTGATCCATCACCGTTATTTATCTCACTGCACCATCCCAGCTCAGAACCTGGCTATATGCAAATCAGTCTGTCCCTGGCCCAGTGCATCAGGGGAACAGGGCAGACTAAACTACCAAGCCAATTCTTCACCAGAAAGGAGACAAGGTACCGGGGACCGGTTTCTGGCATTTCAGCCGTCTTCGGCCCGGCTTGCTTGAAACCTGATGGTGCAGTGAGAAAGGGACTCATGTCTGAGTATACCCTGCCACAACTATAGTGGCCAAAAACGATTCAGAAAAGGGGGTGGTGATGAACAGAGTGTCTGAATTAAGCAGACCACTCTTACCCAGTCCAAAGATCAGGGCTTGATCCATCACCATTATTTATCTCACTGCACCATCACAGCTCAGAACCTGGCTATATGCAAATCAGTCTGTCCCTGGCCCAGTGCATCATGGGAACAGGGCAGACTAAACTACTAAGCCAATTCTTCACAAGAAAGGAGACAAGCTAATGGGGACCGGTTTCTGGCATTTCAGCCGTCTTCGGCCCGGCTTGCTTGAAACCTGATGGTGCAGTGAGAAAGGGACTCATGTCTGAGTATACCCTGCCACAACTATAGTGGCCAAAAACGATTCAGAAAAGGGGGTGGTGATGAACAGAGTGTCTGAATTAGGCAGACCACTCTTACCCAGTCCAAAGATTAGGGCTTGATCCATCACTGTTATTTATCTCACTGCACCATCCCAGCTCAGAACTTGGCTATATGCAAATCAGTCTGTCCCTGGCCCAGTGCATCATGGGAACAGGGCAGACTAAACTACCAAGCCAATTCTTCACCAGAAAGGAGACAAGCTACCGGGGACCGGTTTCTGGCATTTCAGCCGTCTTCGGCCCGGCTTGCTTGAATCCTGATGGTGCAGTAAGAAAGGGACTCATGTCTGAGTATACCCTGCCACACCTATAGTGGCCAAAAACGATTCAGAAAAGGGGGTGTTGATGAACAGAGTGTCTGAATTAAGCAGACCACTCTTACCCAGTCCAAAGATCAGGGCTTGATCCATCACCATTATTTATCTCACTGCACCATCCCAGCTCAGAACCTGGCTATATGCAAATCAGTCTGTCCCTGGCCCAGTGCATCATGGGAACAGGGCAGACTAAACTACCAAGCCAATTCTTCACCAGAAAGGAGACAAGGTACCGGGGACCGGTTTCTGGCATTTCAGCCGTCTTCGGCCCGGCTTGCTTGAAACCTGATGGTGCAGTGAGAAAGGGACTCATGTCTGAGTATACCCTGCCACAACTATAGTGGCCAAAAACGATTCAGAAAAGGGGGTGGTGATGAACAGAGTGTCTGAATTAAGCAGACCACTCTTACCCAGTTCAAATATCAGGGCTTGATCCATCACCGTTATTTATCTCACTGCACCATCCCAGCTCAGAACCTGGCTATATGCAAATCAGTCTGTCCCTGGCCCAGTGCATCAGGGGAACAGGGCAGACTAAACTACCAAGCCAATTCTTCACCAGAAAGGAGACAAGGTACCGGGGACCAGTTTCTGGCATTTCAGCCGTCTTCGGCCCGGCTTGCTTGAAACCTGATGGTGCAGTGAGAAAGGGACTCATGTCTGAGTATACCCTGCCACAACTATAGTGGCCAAAAACGATTCAGAAAAGGGGGTGGTGATGAACAGAGTGTCTGAATTAAGCAGACCACTCTTACCCAGTCCAAAGATCAGGGCTTGATCCATCACCATTATTTATCTCACTGCACCATCCCAGCTCAGAACCTGGCTATATGCAAATCAGTCTGTCCCTGGCCCAGTGCATCATGGGAACAGGGCAGACTAAACTACCAAGCCAATTCTTCACCAGAAAGGAGACATGCTACCGGGGACCGGTTTCTGGCATTTCAGCCGTCTTCGGCCCGGCTTGCTTGAATCCTGATGGTGCAGTGAGAAAGGGACTCATGTCTGAGTATACCCTGCCACACCTATAGTGGCCAAAAACGATTCAGAAAAGGGGGTGGTGATGAACAGAGTGTCTGAATTAAGCAGACCACTCTTACCCAGTCCAAAGATCAGGGCTTGATCCATCACCATTATTTATCTCACTGCACCATCCCAGCTCAGAACCTGGCTATATGCAAATCAGTCTGTCCCTGGCCCAGTGCATCATGGGAACAGGGCAGACTAAACTACCAAGCCAATTCTTCACCAGAAAGGAGACAAGGTACCGGGGACCGGTTTCTGGCATTTCAGCCGTCTTCGGCCCGGCTTGCTTGAAACCTGATGGTGCAGTGAGAAAGGGACTCATGTCTGAGTATACCCTGCCACAACTATAGTGGCCAAAAACGATTCAGAAAAGGGGGTGGTGATGAACAGAGTGTCTGAATTAAGCAGACCACTCTTACCCAGTCCAAATATCAGGGCTTGATCCATCACCGTTATTTATCTCACTGCACCATCCCAGCTCAGAACCTGGCTATATGCAAATCAGTCTGTCCCTGGCCCAGTGCATCAGGGGAACAGGGCAGACTAAACTACCAAGCCAATTCTTCACCAGAAAGGAGACAAGGTACCGGGGACCGGTTTCTGGCATTTCAGCCGTCTTCGGCCCGGCTTGCTTGAAACCTGATGGTGCAGTGAGAAAGGGACTCATGTCTGAGTATACCCTGCCACAACTATAGTGGCCAAAAACGATTCAGAAAAGGGGGTGGTGATGAACAGAGTGTCTGAATTAAGCAGACCACTCTTACCCAGTCCAAAGATCAGGGCTTGATCCATCACCATTGTTTATCTCACTGCACCATCCCAGCTCAGAACCTGGCTATATGCAAATCAGTCTGTCCCTGGCCCAGTGCATCATGGGAACAGGGCAGACTAAACTACTAAGCCAATTCTTCACAAGAAAGGAGACAAGCTAATGGGGACCGGTTTCTGGCATTTCAGCCGTCTTCGGCCCGGCTTGCTTGAATCCTGATGGTGCAGTGAGAAAGGGACTCATGTCTGAGTATACCCTGCCACACCTATAGTGGCCAAAAACGATTCAGAAAAGGGGGGTGGTGATGAACAGAGTGTCTGAATTAAGCAGACCACTCTTACCCAGTCCAAAGATCAGGGCTTGATCCATCACCGTTATTTATCTCACTGCATAATCCCAGCTCAGAACCTAAGTATACCCTGCCACACCTATAGTGGCCAAAAACGATTCAGAAAAGGGGGTGGTGATGAATCGTTTTGTCCACCATAAGCATGGAAGGGTATACTCAGATGTGAGTCCCTTGCTCACTGTACCATCACCACCCCCTTTTCTGAATCGTTTTGTCCACCATAAGCGTGAAAGGGTATACTCAGATGTGAGTCCCTTGCTCACTGCACCATCAGGATTCAAGCAAGCCGGGCCGAAGACGGCTGAAATGCCAGAAACCGGTCCCTGGAAGCTTGTTTCCTTCCCAGTATAAGAATTGGCTTGGTAGTTTGGTCTGCCCTGTTCCCATGATGCACTGGGCCAGGGACAGACTAATTTGCATGTAGCCAGGTTCTGAGCTGGGATGGTGCAGTGAGCTAAAAATCGGTGATGGATCAAGCCCTGATCTTTGGACTGGGTAGAAGTGTTCTGCTTAATTCAGATACTCTGTCCATTACCACCCCCTTTTCTGAATCGTTTTGTCCACCATAAGCGTGGAAGGGTATACTCAGATGTGAGTCCCTTGCTCACTGCACCATCAGGATTCAAGCAAGCCGGGCCGAAGACGGCTGAAATGCCAGAAACCGGTCCCCGGAAGCTTGTTTCCTTCCCAGTATAAGAATTGGCTTGGTAGTTTGGTCTGCCCTGTTCCCATGATGCACTGGGCCAGGGACAGACTAATTTGCTTGTAGCCAGGTTCTGAGCTGGGATGGTGCAGTGAGCTAAAAAACGGTGATGGATCAAGCCCTGATCTTTGGACTGGGTAGGAGTGTTCTGCTTAATTCAGATACTCTGTCCATCACCACTCCCTTTTCTGAATTGTTTTGTCCACCAAAAGCGTGGAAGGGTATACTCAGATGTGAGTCCCTTGCTCACTGCACCATCAGGAATCAAGCAAGCCGGGCCGAAGACGGCTGAAATGCCAGAAACCGGTCCCCGGAAGCTTGTTTCCTTCCCAGTATAAGAATTGGCTTGGTAGTTTGGTCTGCCCTGTTCCCATGATGCACTGGGCCAGGGACAGACTAATTTGCATGTAGCCAGGTTCTGAGCTGGGATGGTGCAGTGAGCTAAAAATCAGTGTTGGATCAAGCCCTGATCTTTGGACTGGGTAGGAGTGTTCTGCTTAATTCAGATACTCTGTCCATCACCACCCCCTTTTCTGAATCGTTTTGTCCACCATAAGCGTGGAAGGGTATACTCAAATGTGAGTCCCTTGCTCACTGCACCATCAGGATTCAAGCAAGCCAGGCCGAAGACGGCTGAAATGCCAGAAACCGGTCCCCGAAAGCTTGTTTCCTTCCCAATATAAGAATTGGCTTGGTAGTTTGGTCTGCCCTGTTCCCATGATGCACTGGGCCAGGGACAGACTAATTTGCATGTAGCCAGGTTCTGAGCTGGGATGGTGCAGTGAGCTAAAAAACGGTGATGGATCAAGCCCTGATCTTTGGACTGGGTAGGAGTGTTCTGCTTAATTCAGATACTCTGTCCATCACCACCCCCTTTTCTGAATCATTTTGTCCACCATAAGCGTGGAAGGGTATACTCAGATGTGAGTCCCTTGCTCACTGCACCATCAGGATTCAAGCAAGCCGGGACGAAGACGGCTGAAATGCCAGAAACCGGTCCCCGGAAGCTTGTTTCCTTCCCAGTATAAGAATTGGCTTGGTAGTTTGGTCTGCCCTGTTCCCATGATGCACTGGGCCAGGGACAGACTAATTTGCATGTAGCCAGGTTCTGAGCTGGGATGGTGCAGTGAGCTAAAAAACGGTGATGGATCAAGCCCTGATCTTTGGACTGGGTAGGAGTGTTCTGCTTAATTCAGATACTCTGTCCATCACCACCCCCTTTTCTGAATCGTTTTGTCCACCATAAGCGTAGAGGGGTATACTCAGATGTGAGTCCCTTGCTCACTGCACCATCAGGATTCAAGAAAGCCGGGCCGAAGCCGGCTGAAATGCCAGAAACCGGTCCCTGGAAGCTTGTTTCCTTCCCAGTATAAGAATTGGCTTGGTAGTTTGGTCTGCCCTGTTCCCATGATGCACTGGGCCAGGGACAGACTAATTTGCATGTAGCCAGGTTCTGAGCTGGGATGGTGCAGTGAGCTAAAAAACGGTGATGGATCAAGCCCTGATCTTTGGACTGGGTAGGAGTGTTCTGCTTAATTCAGATACTCTGTCCATCACCACCCCCTTTTCTGAACTGATTCTTCCTCGGCAGCACTTACGGATCTTCATTGGTTGCCAGTCTCCCAACGTGTCGACTTTAAAGCCCTTTGCTTGGTCTTGCGGGCCCTCCATGGTCAGGGGCCGATCTCCCTGCAGGAATTGTTCTCCTGGTACATACTTACTAGATCCCTTTGTTCTGCCTCAGCCTACCTGGTGGTAGTTCCTAAGATCCTGAGGATGCGAATGGGTGGTCGTTCTTTCAGCTATACGGCATCAAGGCTGTGGAACGCGCTGCCATTGTCTCCTAGAAATATGGGTGACTTATCCTCTTTTAAAAAGGGACTAAAAACTCATCTTTTCCCAAGGACATTGTAATTACAGCTGCCACTATAATATTGTGCTCAGGCCATTGAGGATCACAGCGCCAGGATACCCGTGGGGTGACAGTTGCGCTCTATAAATGTGCCATACAATACAATACAATACTATTATCTCTGAAACCATCCAATTTCTAGCATTTTTTACTTGCTTATAACTAACATACTGTTCTTGGGTATCATCATGAAGATGCACCTTTATTCACTTTATTACCAACTGGTATTACCAAGCATATTTACTCTTTTCACGTTACCCACACCTACAGTAGAAATCAGATTATATTCACTACTTCACCTTGATTTTTTGGTGTGATTATGTGCAACTACACTTAAAAACCAGTATTATGCTGAATGCTTAATTCTATGATTTCAGAACAACCCCCTGACGAAGGGCATAGCCCGAAATGCATTGGGCAGAATTTAATATTATTGTGTAAACACAAGAATGTTACTGAAGAAAGTAGTATTTTATGAAGAAGAGAAGAAACCCAAAAATTGAGAATAAAAATCATTTAAAACTTTCAGAAGTACTTTGTGTGAACATTATTGAAAATGTAAACAAGAGTGCGACTTGGAGATTCTCCCCCATTCGAGGACAGTGCTTGTTTATCTATTATTTCATCCTCATACTTAGAACGATTTACCAACCAGCACCAACAAAAATATGGAATCACAGGAGTAAAGTACAACCACCAAGGAGTGGGAGGGCCCATTCTCCATTTGGATGAAAGCGTAGAAGGCTAGTGCCACTAGTCAAAGGAAGTCTGGTGTTGCCTTTGGCACTTAAATGAGTCCTTCTGTCTGGGGGAACTGGTCTTTGCAAATTATATCAGAACAGAGGTTCTGATGCCAGGGGTGCCCCTTAAATCCTAGATTTAGGGGTGTTGGTGCCAGTATCAATGGGCTGCTATCTCCAGCAGCCAATCTGCCTCTGAGGTGACCACATCTGGGTGTGTGTGCCACATTTCCTACCACTTCTAAAGATGGTAGAAATCTTCCTTGACTGTACAGACCAGGTAGCCTTCCCTATGGGGTGTGGCTAGCTCTCTGGAGGTGTACACCTCTTCCCCACCTGCCCCGGTACAAATGTAGCTGGGGGCAGAGGAAGGCTGTTTCCTCGTTTGGAAGGCAGCCTGGCTGCATATCACAAGCAGTGAAGGCTTTGAAGCTCACCGCCTTGATATGCCACATCACTAGCCATCCTGGCAGGGAGGGAGGTCTGACCTCCTTCCCGTCCAAGCCACAGTTTCTTACTCCTAGGTGAATTCACACCTTTTGGCAGGGGGTAAGACTCCTATCTTGCCAGCAGCAACTGGAGGCCGGCAGCCAGAGCACAGAAAAGGCTGGAGAAACATCTAAGGTAGCCACCTGGGTGCATTCTACATTGATCTCAACATGAGAATCATGTCAGCGGTGAAGAGGCACATTGTTTCATAACAAAAATGTCATTATGGTTGGTACCATAATGAGCAGGCGAACTAGAGTTTGCCCAGGTGCCAGCCCATGTTATCCTCTGGACCGCTGATCAATTATAGTAGCCCTTAATGGTAATGGCTACTATAGGGTCATATAAGCGTGCACTTATATTTCCTTACTTTTAATATAATGCACCCTGCCTCCTGGGCTCAGGAGGCCTTCTTTAGGGGTGACTGGCATGTATTAGAAATAGTGCATTGACCTTGCTACACATGGTGAGGGCACAGTCGAGTTTGAGCTGTTTGCACTGCACCTGCAGTCTGAAATGGCAGGACTGCTGCTAAATGTTTACTTGGGTCACTCGTGGTAGCACAAACAGTGCTGCAGGCCCTGGTGACCCTTTTAACTCCCAGGCCCTTGGTACCATATACTAGGGACTTATGAGTGAGTTAAATTCCTTTCCAATTGGGGTTGCCAATTCACATGTGTTAGACCTGGCATCATTGGTGTGAGTCTCCCTTCCATTTTTGACGGATTGCCTCCTCTGTTTTGATATGTTTATGCTGGTTATATGCTTTGGGAACTGTGCCACTGCTATTCAGTGCCACAGTGCAAGTGCTCCCTATGTTAAATTGCTGTATTAATTAGTGATTCCATGATTGGGTTATTTGATTTACCTGTCAGCCTCTAGTGCAGTGCACCATGGGTGCCCAGGGCTTGTAAATCAAATGCTGCTGGTGGGCTTGCAGAACTGGTTGTGCCACCCACAAAAGCAGCTTGTAACGTGTGTCACAGGCCTGCCATTGCAAGGCCTGTGTGCAGTCTAGCACTGCCATGTCGACTTGGCCAAGTGCACCCACTTGCCAGCCCCTAAACCTTCCCTTTGCTTCATGTTAGACACCCCTATGGTAGGCCCAAGGGCAGGGCGCATTGTAAGTATATGGTAGGACATGCTCTGATGTGTGTAGCATGTCCTAGTAGTGAACTACAGCCATTTTCATTTTTCACTATTGAAGGCTACCTGTTCTCCATAGGCTAGAATGGGCAGTTAGATTATTACATTCTTATAATCCTAACTGACTCAGGGAACATGGTAGAAATTCAAATTTAGTATGCCTGAACTCAGGATGATAAAATACATATTTTAGTAAAGTTGGTTTTAATTTTCTTTGTTTGAAAATACCACTTTTAGAAAGTAGCTATTTTCTTGTCTAACTGTCCAGGCCTCCCTCTGCTAGGTTGTGTATTCCTTGTCTGGGGTTGTGAGTAACAGGGCTGGGGGATTCCCATCAAGGTACCATCTTGCGCACCGCAACGGGCCCGCAGGCTGAGATTCTACGCATCATCTCCGCACCGGTAAGGATCACGACACATCCCCTACTCTGCGCAAGCATTGAGGCAGGACGCAACCTTTCCCCCGGATCACGGAACCAACACATCTCCCCTTTTGCGAGCCTTTTGTTCACTCTGTGTTACGCATCAAGGTACTTTGTTGAGAACTTTGATGCATTTATCATCAACTTGAACTAAGCAACTTTAATCACCTTTAAGTCAACTTTAAGTGTAGTATTGTGGATTTTTGTTGTTTGTGGTCTTGTGTTAAGTCTATATAAAGAATACTTATTTTTATAAAACCTGTGTTGTGTACATCTGTAGTGTTTTCACTGTATCACTGTGTATATTCACAAATGCTTAGCACACTGCTTCTGAGATAAGCCTGTCTGCTCGTGCCAAGCTACCAAGGGGGTGAACAGGTGTTATTTAGGAGTGTAATCCCCTTATCCTGACTTAGAAGTTAGGGTCCCTATTTGGACAACGGTGAATACCATTGCCATCTAGAGACCCCCCGATCTAACAACATGTATCAGTTTAGGGAGAGAGCACTTGCAGTGGGGCCTGGCTAGCAGGCTTCAGTGCATTGTCAGAGTTCATAACCAGCATCTAGTCCAGATTAGGACAGAGAGTGGGGGAACACCTGCAAAAAGGCTTTTATTCCTACACTTGTGTTAGGGGTGATTGAGCCCTCCAACAGTCTCTAATCCAGCCCTGTGGTACTTGTACCCAAGGCTGCCCCACCATGCACCACTGCATAACTTAGGTTCTGTGTAGACTGCCGGGGACTCAGTTCTGTCACTAAGGCTGACGCACACCCCACCCCCCCCAAGCTGATGAGCTCATAGACTGAGCACTGCCAATCTCCTCAGTACCTTTGTTCTTACATCAGTGCACAGGCAGATTGCTCTGACCGAGGGGGCAAATAAGACGTCTGCATTCTCGACCCCAGAGGGCATCTTCCTATGTAGGGTGATGCCTTTTGGCTGGACGAATCCCCCTGCCACCATTTAGAGGATGGTTAACAGGGTTCTAGCTGGGAAGGACCGCCTACCTGGATGACATTGCTGTCTTCAGCTCCAGCTGGGAGGAACACCAGTATCACCTCCAGGAGGTGCGTCAGGCAGGCATGACTATCAAGGTCAGTAATTGCCATATAGGGCAGGTATCCATAGTGTATCTGGGCCACATGGTGGGGTGCAAGGTGCAGCCCTTCCAGGCCAAGATTGAGACTATCCTAGCCTGGCAACGGCTTAAAACACAGACTGAAGTGAGGGCCTTCTTGGACATCACAGGATTCTATAGTAGATTTGTTGAGGGTTATGACACCATTATTTCCCCTTTAACAGAGCTGACTTCAATCAAGTAGCCTAGAAAGGAGACCTGGACAAAGGCATGTCTGATAACCTTTGACACCCTTAAGGAGGTCATGTGTACAGCATTTGTACTGAAGGCTTTCGACTTCTCAAAGGAGTTTATTGTTCAGACAGATGCTTCAGAGCATGGCATAGCGCCTGTTTTAGTACATTTAAAAGAGGTTGGGAGCAGACCATCTGGTAGCCTTCATTGACAGGAAGTTACTTCCCCTGGAACAGAGGCGGAGTGCGATTGAAAGGTAGGCCCTTGCTGTGGTCGGGGGACTGAAGAAGCTGAGACCATACCTGTATGGGACTCACTTTCTGTCTTTCAGCATAGTTAGTCCATTACCCGTAAAAACATGATCATTCTCTTAAGTAAATGTAATCAAAATATCTGTGGTGGAAACTGCTCCACTTTGTTAGTATTTCAGTGACCTTTTAAAATTTGGGCATTGAAGGTTGTGCATTATTTCCATCTGAGTTTTAAAGAATAAGTTACTTTTCAGACCTGGCATCCTTAGTGGGATTTTCCCTCTAAGTTTTTGTCTTCAACTTTCCTGTTTTGTTGACTTGGGGCCCGATTTAGATCTCAGAGAAAGGGTTACTCTGTCACAACGGTGACAGGTACCCCACCAGCTGAAGTATAAATCCCATAGGATATATTGGGCTTTATATTTCAGCGGATTGGATATTCGTAACCATTGTGACGGAGTAACCGATCCATTGAGCTCTAAATCAGGCCCTTAGTTTCTGCTACCTTTAGGACTCTGCACACTTTTTCTACTGATAACTGTTGATTAAGGGCTTGTGCGCTCTTCTTAAAACATGGTAGAATGTGTTTATTTCCAATTGGCATATTTAATTTACTTGTAAGCCCCTATTAAAGTGGCACTTCCTGCACCTATATCCTGTCAATTAAAAGCTCTATTGGGCCTGCAACACTGATTGTGCCACCCACTTAAATAGTCCTGTAAAAATGTTTTTTACTACTGCCAGGCCTACCTCTTTGATAGGATATTATTGGAGTTATCTTATTACATTTAATAAGCTGTAACTTCCAAATAGGAACACGTGACCAGTTTATGTTTGATGTCTTTGGAATTGAAATGAAAAATCCTCTGATCGTAAAGTAAGATTTTAAATTACAACTTTTTTAAATGCCACTATTAGAAAGTTAAATACACACAGATGATGGACGGAATGCAGAGCAAATGAAACATTCACCCTCAGTCAAGAGATCTGGCTTAAACACATCGTTTTTTTCCTCACCATGCTACCCCCATTTGGACCCAGCCATATGCAAATCAGTCTTGACCCTGTGCCTCATGGGAACAGTCCAGCCCAAACTGCCAAGCCAGGTCCTCCCAGGACCAGAAACAAGCATTCTAGGATGGTTTCAGGGCATTACCCCTCATCAACCAGGCTAGCTTGAAGCCAGTGACACAGTGAGCCGGGGACCCACATCTGGGCATACCAGGCGCACTTACAGCGTGTAAGCAAAAGACCTACAGATTATGGACGGAATGGAAAGCACATCAAACATTCACCCCAGTCAAGAGATCTGGATTAAAATCCATTGTTCTTTTGCTCACCATGCTACCCAAGTTTGGACCCAGCTGTATGCAAATCAGTCTTGACCCTGTGCCTCATAGGAAGTGGGACGGGTATGACCAGACCTGGGCCCTGTGCTCTCCATCCCACTGGAGTCAAGCTAGCCTGGCTGATGAGGGGTGAAACCCCGAATCTGGTCCTAGGATGTTTGTTTCCAGCCCAGGGAAGACCTGGTTTGGCAGTTCAGGCTGGATTGTTCCCATGGGGAACAGGGTCAAGACTGATTTTCATATCTGGGTCTGAACTGGAATGGCATGGGGAGCAAAACACTATGAATTTAGGCCCAGATCTCTGTACTGGAGTGAATGTATAACATTGTTCAGCATTCTGTCCATCAATTGTTCTTTTTACTATAGAAAGTCGGCATATTCCTGCCATAGCCATTTGGAGCCTGCAGCCGGTCTCTGGGTCAATTGATTTGGTGTAGCTGACAGTTGGCCTTTGTGTATTCCTCCTTGATAAATATTGGACCTTGGACATCAACTCTTCGATATACATCTGGACCCAAGGATACTCTGCCGGAAAGCAGGACTGCTGTGCTGTTGAAAGGAATGCCACTCTGCTGAACTGCTGCTCAGAGGGACTTCTGCCTTGCTGTGCTGACCTGCTACCAGCTGCCATCCTGCCGGGGTGAGAAGGGCTTGACCTTCACCTGCTGAACCCAGAACCACCAGAGTGACTCCAAGTGCTAGTTGGCTGGACTCCTGACTAGAGTTTGAGGGAGAGTAGGCTCCAACAACCTTAAACCCAGCACCTGGATCCTGCCATCTGTGTGTTCTACACTGCCAAGTGGTACCACCCCAGTCCTCTACCTTTGGGAGTGGGCCTAAAGGTGCTCTGCCAGCCTATCTATGGATTTAGCAGAACCGAACTAACACATCTCTTCTGCTGCACAATGTAATGTAAAGAAGAACTACAGCTCTGCCTCTTCTGCATGCATCTTCCAGGTGCAAGGTCTCTGCATCACCATTACAGCCCGCAGCCTCATCAGAACCACCAACTCTGGCCTTCGTACCCCTCATTGATGGCAGCCCTGATGAAGCCACGGGACTCTGCTTCACAGCTCCTTAAGACTGACGCATTTTCCCGACTTCACAATGTATCCTCGATGCCAGACTTCTCATTGTAAGTCCCTTGTCGATGGAATTCTCAATGATCATGCAGGACATGGCATCACAGCCCCACAGCTCCTCCGAACCAACGCATTGCTTTGGCTGTGTGACGCATCTTCGATGTGGAACCTCACAATCCTCTGAACTAGGATTTCTAGTACTCTTGTTCAGCAGCCCTAACTGGGTCCCTGTAGCCGGCACACAACCCATCGGGGTGGGAATGAACGTGTGACTTTGTCCCGGTCCAGTACATGCAGATAACCACAGTTGGTGCTTTGTGCTTTTTAGTACTATTTTCACTAAACTATTTTAAAAGGCCTATCTTTGGTACTACTGATTGGATTTATGTCATTTTTGGTCTAGTTTTCTTTATTCAAAAATCTATTTTTCTAGTTCAGTGTGGGATAATTTGTGTGTGGTGTTTTGATTTTATTATTGCTGAAAGTATTGCACAAATACTTTGCACATAGCCTCTAAGTTAAGCCTAATTGCTCTGTGCCAAGCTACACAAGGGCTGAGCACAGCTGAATTTGGGGTTTGCTAGTGTCTCACCCTGACAAGGATTGTGGTTGCTGCTTGAGTAGGATTTCAATTCCTTCAACCAGTAAACCAATATCTTACAGCAAACTTTATGTCACCAAGAACCAGACAATGCAAGGTCATGACTGCTCCAAGTCCAGGCTTGATCCAGGTCCTAATGGAACGTCTCTAAAGGCCAGTCTTCATCACACTCCAAGTCCTCCAGTAAGCATAAAAACCATTAGAGGTTGAAGCTGAGGTCTGCTCCTTATGCTATTCCCAGTGTCAGATAAAGCACGTGGGTGGCTGACTTTGGAACTGCACCAGCACCCAAACCCATGTCAGGCATTGGAACATCGATGCTGAACTCAGAAGGAGGCAGTCCTCTCTGACGCCCAATTGACACCAGTCTGAATTAAAACAAGGCATTCCCTCTTCAGCACTGACTCTGATAATGACTGTGACCAGGGTTATGACTTTGCTCAGCCCTATGTCATGGACAATTGGTATGACGATTTGCAGAAGGCTAGTGTGCTACCTACTTCTGCAAAGATCGCTCTTGTCTCTCCTGGCCCTGCCATGGAAGAATCTAACTACTACGCTATGGTCATCATAGGGCAGCTGAAGTACTTGACATACAGCTCCTCACCTTGGAGTTTAAACCAAACATGCCAACTGAGGTCCTACAACTGTGCCAGACTACTTCTGAGCCTCTCCTCCCTTTCAGTGAGGGCATGACTGATACCCTCCTAAGGGCTTTGGCCAAGGATTGTACTGGCCCTCCTGGTAACGGACATATTGCCAGGAACCTTTGCCCTTGTTCAGGTGACCCAGTCTTTTAGTTGATGCACCTTCCTCCAGAGAACATTGTGGTGCAGACTTCCACCAGCCAGACCAACTACAACAATTTGTATACCACTCTCTCTGAAAGGGAATCAAATGAAGTGGGGACCTTTGGTAAATGTCTCTTCTCATCAGCCAGTTTAGCACTGCGATTGATCAAAGCCTCCTGTTTTTTGGGCTGTTACACTCATTCCCTTTGGAAGTTGGTGGCACAAGTCCTCTGGTGTACCGAAAGACACCAGGGAGGACCGGAGCTCGCAGGTGATTCAGGAAGGATGTGATGCTGCCAAGTTCTCAATTCATTATGGCTTGGACACCAGTGACTCCAGAGAATGAGCCACAGGCACCACCGTGGACATTCGATCCAGTGCCGGCCTGCGATTGACTGGGTTCTCAAGTGACATCCAGTTCTCCCTTATGAACATGCCGTTTGATGGGACTTGCCTATCTGGGGAACAGTCTGATTCTGCCCTTGAATGCTTCAAGGAGAGTAGGGCTAACGCTCGCTGTCTGGGCATCTCTGCCCAGCCTTGCCAGCCACAACAATTCCACCATTAGTTTCATGGCTTTTGCCAAGGCATTCCTTACTGCCAGCCTGTCCCGCCCCAGCATGGAACCCAGCAGTTTTGTTGACAGGCCTAGGTGCCCACTGTTCCCGCGAACAAGGCCAATGTGCCGCTCAATCCTCCAACCCCCTAAGCAGAGATAACCTCCAAACCTCTTTTGAGTGCCCTTGCAGGGCCACAGCGATCTAGAAAGAGGCAGAATCCACTGATGCTATCTGGATTGACAAGAGATCACGCAGACCGGTGGATCCTGCGAGATGGTGCCGGGGTGTCAGAACTAGGATGTGATTGGTATTCCTTCTACTTTCTGGTGCTCAAGAAACATGGAGGTTGTCGGCCTATTGTACATTGGCACCCTCTCAAAGCCTACCTCCGGAAAGAGAAATTCATTATTCTCAGCCTAGTCCAGGTCTTGTCTGCTCTCGACCCTGGAGCCTAGATGGTGGTGTAGGACCTGCAGCACTCCTATTTCCACAGACCTGTCCTACTGGCTGATTCCACTACCTGTGGTTCGTGGTGGGATAGGATAATTTTCAGTTTGCTGTGCTCCCCTTTGGTCTCACAAACGATCCTCAAGTGTTCATGAAAGTGATGGAGATGGTGGCAGCATACTTCTGGTTGTCAGGGGTGCCAGTCTTCCCCTACCTTGCCGTCTGGCTGTTGAAGGCAGGCTCACACCAGGCAGTCTTCAACCACCTTCAGACTACGGAGAAACTACTGTCATCACTGTTGTTCTCTATCAACATGTCTAGGTCACAGCTCGCTCCTTCTCAGATGCTTCCCTTCATTCTGGACATGATCCGGTTTTGTGCCTTTCCCCAGGAAAAGGAGTACAGGACATTCAGGGTATTATCCCAATCTTCCAACCTTGGTCATGGATTTCAATGAGGTTCAATCAGAGGCACTGGGACTGATGTCCTCCTGCATCCTGTTGGTTGAACACGCCAGGTGGCATATGCAGGCCATGCAGTGGGACCTTAAGTCTCAGTAGACCCAACATTAAGAGGACCTCTCCGACCAAGTTCAGCTTTCGGATGTGACTGCAGTGGTTGTTACTTAACCACGACTGGGTCAGCAGCATATCTCTCTTCCTTCCTCACTCATCCCTGACAGGGGCAGCAGATGCTTCACTTCTGGGCTGGGGCAGCCACCTGAAAGAGGTGGAGATCAGAGGCCTCTGGTCTCTGGCAGAGTCCCATCGATGTGTCACTGAAAGCCTTACTGTGATCCTTTAAGAGGAGGCTGGTACAGGTGCTCATGAATAACACCACCGCCATGTGGTACAACAAAAAACATGGTAGGGTGGGTCACGGATCTTGTACCAAGAGGTCTTGCACCTTTGAAAATGTCTAAGCCACCAAGGACTTTTCCTGGTTATGAGCCCCTTTTAAGCTCACTGAATGCCTTGGTGGACAAACTCAGCCATTGAAGCCTACCAGATCATAAGTGGAAGATACACCCGGAGGTAGTGCAAGGACTCGTCCCCAAATGGGGTGAAGTTTGGCTTGATTTGATTGCCACTGTTGTGAACATGCAATGTCAGCACCTCTGGGCGGTAAAGTTTTCAAAGTGTCGATCGCTTGGAGACGCGTTCCAACGCAGCTGGAACTTGGAAATCGTGTAGGCCTTTATGCCAATAAGACTATTGCCCGAGCTCTCAAGAAAATCATTACTGATCATGCCCGAGTCATCTTACTGACTCCCGACTGGGCATGAGAGTATGTTATCCAGAACTCCTGGGTTTGAGCATCTGCCCTTTGTTAGAAATGGGGTTTGTGATTGATAGGTGTATGAACTAAGCCTGGGCGGAGTTACAGAGTTCCGCTATGCGGAAGACCGAGAAATGCAAAAAAACCTCTGCTACGCGGAGCTCCGCAAGCGTCGGAGTGCAGTAGATTAATCCGTTCCCAGTGATTATCAGCGCCTGGTGTTTGTCCACACTGTGCAAATATTGCAAATGGCACCATACACAGCGCAAGCGGGTGCTTCTTCCTTTCTGCTGCTCGAGTAGATTTTTGACATAAGCGGCAGTTCAATGCGAACGGACAGTTTCTGAACATGAGCGGTCACAAGCATACACGACCACTCGCAATGAGAAATCCGACCGCCTGCGTTGAGAAATCTCGCCGGGAGGTTATTTTCCATACTCGTGCTCACCAACTTGACGTTGACGATCGTGAATGAGGAATAGTCTTGCGGGTGGTGGATTTTCCTTGCTCACCAACTTAATGTTGACAAGCGCGAGCGAGGAATAAAACTCCGCTCCACTACGCAGAGCAGAGTTTTTCTGAACTCCACGAGCTCCACATAATGCAGGTTGCTGAAAACTCAGCAAACTCTGCAACTGGAGTGGAGTTCACCGCCCAGGCTTAGATTAGTATGAACTCTGTCCAGACACAAACCACCTCTCTAGTCAGTGTAAGCCAGTTACACACTAAAATACAACCTGTGCTCGCCCTCTGGTAGCTTGGCACAGAGCAGTCAGACTTATCTAAAGAGGCAATGGGTAATGTAATTGTGAAAATCACACACACACACAATATCTGGTTGTAGTAGACAGGGGAACATTCAAAATTCAGGCCAATGGAGTATATGCCAGGTACAGGACTCATGCAGATTCAGCTGAAAAAGTACTTTGGATGGAGAAAGCGTCAATGCCAAAGACCTGATGCGAGGAGTGGAGGAGACAATGCCCATCGTCGATCCCGTTGATGGAGGCGATAAATTGCATCTGATCCGCGCAATCAGTGAGACTTAGTTGACTAACCCCTTTGGAATGAAGGCAATGCATCATCATTTCGTTGTCCAGTCCATTGTCATCTAGCGGTGCAGTCCGTTGAGACAATGTCATTGAGCAGCAGCTGTAGTTTTGTCAAATGAAGATTCGTCAATTCTGCTGGATCAGCAAAGAACAGTCACTTCCAAGGGCCCAGGACTGGATTAGTACCACTTGGGAAGGCATGACTCACATATGGCAGAGTCCAGGTGCCATTGCAGGGCTGAAGGAAGTCTTTGATGGCCCTGAGCCATCAGAACAAGGGACAAGCCAGCAAACCCATGGAGTCGATCTGGGTTCAAATGAGATGGCTCCAGTCCTTTCCTCAGCAGGAGAGAGGGCAGCAAGAAGCAGGCAACAGGCAGCAAAGCAGAAAATCAGTTCTTCTAAAGCAGCAATCTCGCAGACTGGCAGTCCTTTTAGCATCACAGCAGTCCTTCTTCCTGGTAGAGTTCTTCATAAGTCCAGTAGTGTACTGACTTGGTAGGGTCAGAGACTCAGTCCTTATACCCAGTTGTGCCTTTGAAGTGGGGGTGACGTCAAAGAAGTGTATTTGAAATGCATAGACAACCTTTCTTCCCAACAATGGCTCCAGACTATCAGTAGCGAGCAATCAGCCATTTGTGTGGGGACAGTACAACACCTATTCAATTGCAAGTGCCAGCTCCTACCTTCTTTACTGCCTAGGAAGGGCCATGAGAATGCAGATGAGTGCTCTAACATGTCTAAACTTTCTGTGTTTGTGGCTGTCTAGAAGGGATGTATAAAGTGAAGCTGTCACCCACCCCAGATGTGTATTGGAGACAGGCTGCAGGCACACAGAGCAATAAGAGCAGAAAATGCCCACTTTCTAAAAGTGATATTTATAAAATAGTGATGTTACATCCATGTTTACTAGTAAAGAGGATTTATCATTACCATTCTAACAATATAAAACCTGACACCCCCAGGGCAGCACGGAAGCTGGTCTATACAGAAAGTAGATTAGCAATTTTGTCCAATTATTCATGTATCACGAATAACAACCAAATAGGGTGAACATATTTAATTTAAAAACTTTTATGCTGAAAATAAGAGCCTCATTATTTTATTTCTTTTATTTTTTTGCCATTTATAAAGCGCACTGTTACCTGAAGGTGTCCTGGTGCTAACTGAAATACTCCATAGGGGGGTGCACCGAACGGGATTACTGGGTAAACAACCAGGTCTAATAAAATTATTAGGACTACTCATAGATATATAGGACCCATCAGCATATTGTAAGCCTTATAAAGACATCAGCCCAGGTATTTCAAATGATGTCTTCAATACTGATAATGGATCTAGAACAAATACACTACACCACTTTTACAACTGGAATCTTTCTTATGACTTTGGCTCCAGGAACAAAAGATAAGAATATGGTAGCATAAAAGGCAGTCTTTGCTTGAATTTCAGGTTCCTGTTATTACATTCTGCCCATCCAGTTTTACTTTTTACATAGGCAGTGTAGTGATAAAATGTAACGTGAACTCATTTATGAAATATGATAGCCATAGTATATGTTTTTGCAGAAACAGATATTTGTCCTGCTTTGAAGTTTGTAATTTCCGTTTCCAATTTACTGCTGTCTGCTTTGCATCGCTGTAGCATTAAATTAAGATACTTGCCACTTTTTCGTACACGTAGTGTTGAGATAAGATCTGACCAACAATTTGAGCAGGTATTGTTTTGCGTAGCTTGTTTGAATAATCTGTCAAAAGTGACAGTTTTGCTATCTGGCAGATATGACAGCAGACTTTATTAGGGCTATAACGAAAACCATACAAGATTTAAAATTCATCCTGGGAACGGGACTGACAGAAGATCCACCACCCTTGCACACTGACCAGATCACCACGTGTGCAAGAAATCATATCGTAGAGTATGAAAAGATGTACACATATGCAATATAAGCATAGTATATCCGATTTCCATTGGCACTCACCAACAAAGTATCCCAGAGGACAGAAAAACAGTATAGTAAAAGAGTGTCCAAAATTTGAAAATAGAAGTAGTCAATGTTTTAGGTCTACCAGCAATATGCGAGTGACCAACGAAATATTTACTTACCTAATCAAGAATATATCAAGACTAAGTATGTTATCACAAGGTCTCCAAGTAACTAGTTATCCAATCCTGAAAATTATGTCATACCCCTAATTACTACTCCACACTGGGGAAGGTTTCCAATCATTCATTGTCTCAATT
Organism: Lissotriton vulgaris; assembly: GCF_964263255.1. Taxonomy (NCBI): domain Eukaryota; kingdom Metazoa; phylum Chordata; class Amphibia; order Caudata; family Salamandridae; genus Lissotriton; species Lissotriton vulgaris. The sequence goes on from NC_141698.1 coordinate 792,569,170, forward strand.
CAACAAAATTATTGTGTTGGGTAGTGTTAAGGTTATCTTTCTTTGTTTAAAACACCAGTTGTAATGAGGTTTTTGAAAGGGTTCACAGCATCTGTTTCCCCCTTCTCCTTTTTTAATGCTCCAATGAGAAATCAATCTTGTACCTACTTATTTGATGTGTACCCCATTCGAGCCTCCACAGCTGTTGCCTATAGCTCCTCACCATCAAAACGGCGTGTGAGCGATCTTCAGGCTCTATGTGTTCAACCACCATATAACACTGTCTTAACCAATAAGCTGGTTCTGCGAACTAGGGCAACCTTAAGTTTCTACTGGAAGTTGTGACACTGTTCCAAGTCAGTCATCACCATGCTGCCATTATATGCTCCACCTCACCCCTCTACGGAGAAAGACAGACTCCAATGAATAGACCCAAAAGAGTACACAGTTCATACATCGATGGAACCAAAGTCCACCGGGAGGACAATCAGCTCTTTGTAGGGTTTGCAGGAGTGAAAAAAAGCAAGGATGTACAGAAGCATAGCATCTCTCTCTGGATTGTGTTGCGCATAAAGATCTGCTATGCACTGGCTAAAAAGCAGCCTCCGGAAGGACTGTGTGTTCATTCTACCAGGGCAAAGCTGCCACTACTTCGCTAGCATGCAGAGTCCCTATCCTAGACATATGCCAGGTAGCTACATGGGTGTCCCACTGTACGTTCAGGCAAATCTGCAGAGAATGGCACTTTGCCCACTCTGTTCTGCAAGACATTCTGATTTGAGTCTATTCACAGCCCACCTTCAATTAGGTACTGCTTTGGTATCTATTCAAAAGGTGAGGAATCAGCGGCAGGAAGTCTATCACAAGAATAGGTTACTAATCTTGGGTAACACTCTCTCTGGTAGAGACTCTGTCTAGCCACAGATTCTGCACCAGCTGTCCCATCCTCACCATTCTGTGATTGAACTCTACCCAATTTTAAGATCCCAAGTCTAGGAATCTGCACATTGGTCTATCAGTTTGTTTTTGGAGCTACACCTCAGGGTGTGTAGATAGTCTCGAAAGAAACTAATGTCAGTGTGAAGAAGTGGCGTCTATATATAGGCCCTGCATGTTACTTTCAGGATGGAATGGTACCAGTGCGGAACCACATGTCACCACGTTTCTGCACGCAGAGGTACTATGGAAACGTTTTCAAATCCAGTCTGATGCCTGGGTCTCTACCACAAAGAGCTTTACAGACGGTACGAAATGTGAGAAATTGGGTTACTGGTTGAGGGGGATGAAACTCTTCTCAACCTGCAACCACAATCCTTGCCAGAGTGAGGCACAAGCAAACCCCAATTAACCTGTGCTCAACCATCTGGTAGCTTGGCACAGAGCACTCAGGCTTAACTTGGAGGCAATGCATAAAGCATTTATGCACCACATCAAACCGTAATAAAGTAAAAACTAAACACAAGAAAAATCCCAAAATTGAATAAATAAATCAAGACCAAAATGACCAAAATCCAATCGGTTGAACAGGAGATATGCAATTTTTAAGATTTGAGTGAAAATAGTGCCAAAAAGCTCAAACTTCAAATATCAAAACAAAACAATTGCCAATACTGAGCACCGATCATCGAGGTTAATTTTTCCTTTCACTATATGAATAAAACATATAAGTCCACTTAGAAATTATTCCATCTGTTTTTGTATTTTATTTCAAAAAATCATTTAGACCATATTTTATCAAAAACACTTCATAAACATGTATAACATAACTTTAAATCTCACATGGAAGAAAAAAGTCATATGTTCAAAAAACTAAACTCAAATGTGACACCCACAAACAATCAAAACTCTCAATCATCCAAGACATCCAACAATCTTTCATAGATACAACTCACTATCACTCATAACATCCACACAACACACCAGTGCTAATAAAAAGCTGCTGAACAAATATTACAATCCCTGCGCCAAACGGCGAATCCAAGTTATTTATAATAAAGATGTAGGAATAATTCTAAATGAACATTCTTCCAAACATCAAAGTCCTAAGTCGTTCCGTTATATAGTTAATCAACGTACATAATTTGTTTGACAGGGAAAAATAAACAGGGTCTCAAACTGCCACTTGTGGTTATCTAGCTGTGTGAGACTGAGAGAAAGTCACAAGTTGAGGCTGTGCTGTCCTCCATGCAGCATGGTTAATGGGACCATGTTAGTCCTGCTGAAAAGTTACCTTCTCAGTCCAGCGCAAAAAGTCTTGTTAACGGTACACAGTCAAAATATCGAGTAGGAAATATCGACCTACCATAATATCGAGTCTGAAATATCGAAGGAGCATAATATCGAAGGCAAGAATATCGTAGGACAGAATATCGACCCAAGGTAAGTAATATCGAAATACTTAATATCGATGTAAGTAATATCGAAGTTAGTAATATCGATAGCATATATATCGATGTTACTAATTTCGATGACACTAATATCGATATTTGTATTATTGTATAGTTTTTTATTATGTATGTGTTATATGTTTAATTTAAGTATTTCTAAGATCTCAGGGGATGGAGGTAGTGTCGTATGCCGACGACACGCAGATTATGGTATCCCTGACCCACTCTGTGAACGAAACCGCATCGAACTTTAGGGCCTGCATGCAACTTGTTGCAGAGTGGATGATTTCCAACTCCCTAAAGTTGAACGGGGATAAGACAGAGGTCCTGGTCTTTGGCAAAGACCAGGGCATGTGGTCAGGTGATTGGTGGCCTCCTTCTTTAGGTAGCTGCCCTATACCTACACAATCTGCCAGGAACCTTGGCGTCATCTTTGACACCCAGCTCTCCATGGAGCTTCAGGTCAACAGAACGGTGGCTACCTGTTGGGGTGTCATCAAGACCCTGAAAAGGATCGTTCACTATCTGTCCCCACAGGCACGGAAACAGGTGGTGATCGCCCTTGTTGGCTCAAGGCTTGATTACTGCAACTCACTGTACGCCGGGGCCAACAAGGGCCTGCTTCAGCGTTTGCAGGTTATACAAAACGCGGCAGCGCGGTTTGCTCTCGCTCTGCCTTGGTTGGCATCTATGACCTTAGCGAGGAAGAACCTCCACTAGCTCCCCATTCCCTCAAGGATTACTTTTAAACTCCTCTGCCTAACATATAAGGCTTTAACTGCAGGCTCGGCTGATGCCCTTGGATCGCTACTCATTAGATACGTTCCGAGCAGATGTCTACGTTCCAGTGAGCTTAATCAACTGGTAACTCCCAGAGCCAAGAAGGCTAGATGGGGGAGCAAAGCTTTTTCTATACTGGCACCTCAGATGTGGAATTCACTCCCCCTGGAAATTAAACTACTGCCTTCCCTCGACCTCTTTAGGAAGTCACTGAAAACTTGGCTTTTTATTAATGCATACCAGTAGGCTCTGTTTCTGTCTGCTAACAGCCTGTTATTTGACTTAGGCGCCTTGACGCCCACTAGGCATAGCTGCGCATTATAAATGATATTTCATTCATTCATTCATTTAAAATAATTACTATTATATGTGTATAAATTTTATATAATAATAAATAAATTTTATGTTTTTGTACCGGAGCGGGTTGTGGGTTTATAGGGGAATAGGGTGGGAAGTAATTTAATTATGGTAAATTGATTAGTAATTAGTAGGATTTATTCATAAATTATAATTAATTGGTAATTATGTGAAAATAATAGGAAAATAATTTTAAATAATTTATTAATTGATATATATGTTCTGTAGCGGGTTGTGGGTTTATAGGGGAATAGGGTGGGAAGTAATTTAATTATGGTAAGTTGATTAATAATTAGTAGGATTAATTAATTAATTATAATTAATTGCTAATTAATATTGATTAATTGGGAAAAAAATTAATTGATTAATTGATATATATTTTCTGTAGCGGGATGTGGGTTTATAGGGGAATGGGGTGGGGAGTAATTTAATAATAATTAATTAATTAATATATGTTTTTAAAAATTTATATTTAATTTATTGGGAAATATTAATATTAATTAGTTAATTAATTATTATAATTTTGTACACATTTTAAATTATTAATTAATTGGTAATTAAATAATATTAATTAGTTACATTAGAGTAATTTATTTATATATATATAATTTTTAGTTACTGTTAATTAATTAATTCGGGAAAAATAATTACAGCTAATGTGCTAATATATTTACTTTATTTGTTATTGTTAATTAATAATTAATTGCTAATTAAATAATATTAATAAAGTTTTTAGGGTTCAGGGTCAGTTTGGGGTTTTTGGGTAAAGGGGTATTTTTAGTGTTCAGGGTCAGTTTTGAGTTTTTGGGTAAAGGGTTTTTTTTAGGGTTCAGGGTCAGTTTTCAGTTCTTGGGTAAAGGGGTATTTTTTGGGTTCAGGGTCAGTTTTCAGTTCTTGGGTAAAGGGGTATTTTTTGGGTTCAGGGTCAGTTTTCAGTTTTTGGGTAAAGGGGTATTTTTAGTGTTCAGGGTCAGTTTTCAGTTTTTGGGTAAAGGGGTATTTTTAGTGTTCAGGGTCAGTTTTCAGTTCTTGGGTAAAGGGGTATTTTTAGGGTTCAGGGTCAGTTTTCAGTTCTTGGGTAAAGGGGTATTTTTAGAGTTCAGGGTCAGTTTTCAGTTTTTGGGTAAAGGGGTATTTTTAGGGTTTATGGTCAGTTTTCAGTTTTTGGGTAAAGGGTTATTTTTAGGGTTCAGGGTCAGTTTTCAGTTTTTGGGTAAAGGGGTATTTTTAAGGTTCAGGGTCAGTTTTCAGTTCTTGGGTAAAGGGGTATTTTTAGGGTTCAGGGTCAGTTTCAGTTCTTGGGTAAAGGAGTGTTTTTTGAGTTCAGGGTCAGTTTTCCCTACTGTTGCACTCTGGAGTAGGAATAGAAATTTTTACCCTTACGCTATCCAACGTTTTATTTAATTAATTGTTAAAATATCAAATGTTTATTTTATTTTTTATATTACTTACATTTTATTTATGTTATTGTTTTATGTTTGTAAATGTGTTAGTAAATTAGAATATATTTCATTAATTTATAAATTAGTAAAATAATTATTAATACTTATTGTTCAGTGCATATATATTACATATTTACTGTATATATTTAATTAATGCATTCTTAATATATATGTATTATTTATTACTTTTAAACATTATTAGATACTTTTAAATATGTTTATTTTATTTATTAGTCTTATAGACTTAATTTTACATTTATATATTAAAAAAAAAACGATATTTTTAACATCGATATTTTTTACATCGATATTATTTTTTCGATATTTTTGTACTTACCATGTTGTAGATAGGATGTCGATATTTTTGCCCTCGATATTGTTGACTCGATATTCTTGTAGGTCGATATTTCTGTGGTCAAAATTCTGTCAGTGAATCCTTGTTAACAGTGGAAAGGGCCACAGGGAGTGGAGAATCTTCACGGACAGTATCAATGTAGCTTGAAGAGTAGGCCTGGTATCGCAGATGGTCTTCACTGTAGTGCAATGTTCCTGTTGTCATCACAAGCGGGCTAGTTCTTCCAGGTAGTGCTCCCCACAAGCTGTAGAAGCTGTAGCACGAAGAGTTAGGTTGACAGAACTTCGCATTGGTGGGCTGTGTAAGTGACCAACGGGCCAGTTTGGGGTTGCGAAGAGCCCACAACTTTCAATTCAGCCTCTTTGAGGCCACACCAAGGGTCCAGAAGCTGAGTGGCACCACTTGGTGATCAGAAGTTGCTCCAGATGGACCTGGGTACTGGTGCAGGTGTCTGTGAGCCTGGTATGTCCATGTGGCTCTGAAAAACAGGCCAGCAGACTAGCCCTTGGAGTTACCCTGGAAGTCCTGGGTTCAGCTGCAGGTCCAATCCCTCTGACTCAGGAAGGAGGGCAGCAAGGCAGCAAGGCAGTAGATGAGAATAGCAGCAGTCTAGCAGAATGGCCATCCTTTCAGTAGCACAACAGTCCTTCTTCCTGACAGAGTTTCCACACATGCACAAGTGTACTGAAGAGTTGGTGACTGAGGTTTAATATTTATAACAGGCACCTCCTTTGAAGTGGAAGTAGCTTCTAGGAGTTTCCCTTTAATTTGCATTGGTTTCCTGGCCCCATACTAACTACAGGGATTATGCAGCCCTTTGTGTGGAGGAAGGATCAGCCCATTTAAGTGTAAGTAGGGTTGTACCCACCTCCACCCTCTAATCCTGCCAGTGATGGCAAACCTAAGTGCCCCATTGTGTTTGGCTGTCTAGGAGGAATACACAAAACCCAAATGCCAGCTACAACTAGTCATGTGACCAGAGATGTGCAAGCACTAAATGGCTTAGGTAGGAAAATGGCAACTTTCTAAAAATGGCATTTACTAAAATTGTAATTTATAATCTGACTTTACCATAGGAGAGGATTTTTCATTAAAATTCCAAAGACACCATACATAAACTGATTACCTACTCCTATTTGGAAAGTATTACTTATTAAATGTAATAAGATAACTCCAATGTATCCTATGGGATGGGCAAGCCTTGCAGTAGTACAAAATGACTAAGAGTTTTCACTACTAGGACATGTAAAACTAAAAAGTGCAAGTACAACTTTTGAAATACACTGCACCCTGCCCTCTGGGCTGTCCAGGGTATCTTCCTAGGAGTGACTTCTATGCACTAAAAACGAAGGTTTGGGCCTAGCTAAATGTTTATTTTACCAGGCTGACATAGCAGTTTTAAAACTGCACACACAACCTGCAATGGCAGATCAGAGACATTTTTACACTGCTTCTTAAGTGGGTGGCACAATTATCGCTGCAGACCCATTTAATTTGCAGGCCATGAGTACAGGTAGTGTCACTTTACTAGGGGCTTACATGTACATTAAATATGCCAATTGAGTATAAGCCAATTGTACCATGTTTTAAGGATAGGGCACAAGCACTTTAGCAACGGTTAGCAGTGGGTAAGTGCTCAGAGTCCTAAAGCCAGAAAAAACAAAGTCAGCAAAACAGAAGTGTTGAAGGCAAAAAGAGGGAAAACCACGTCAAGGATGCCACGTCTAACAAGTAACTTTTTCTTTAAAACTCAGATTAAAAAGATGCATAACCTTCTATACCCACACTTTTAAAAGGTCACTGAAATACCAATGATATGGTGCAGTTTCTACACATACATTTTGATTATATTTACTTAAGAGAATGATCATAGTTTCAAAGGTTAATGGACTAGATATGCTGAAAACAGTATTTTTCTGCTTATTCCGAGACGGCTGTCCCAGAAAGAACATAAAGGTAGTGTCACACGGTGTGTACATCAAAACTCCATTCTTGCCTCTAGAACTAGGACAGCTTCTCATTATATATTTATGAAAAGTACTGCCAATGGCCTCTTCCACTGAAAAGCAGCGCCAAACGTGTTCCACTGTGTCTGCATTAAGTGACTCGCATTTACTGGCTCAATTTCAGAAAATAATATTTGGTAACGAATATTTGTAAAACTACTTGAAATATACATATGATTTTTTCAGCATTTTAACCATCACTGGAGAGTCTTCATTACATCTGAAATTTGACTTCACAACTCAGAACACATAACAGAAAAGCTGCTTCCGCCAAATATTAGATTTTGTATGTGTTACACATACTTGTTTTTTTCAAAGTGCAGAATTACGTTTGAAATATCTGTCTCAAACTAGGCTGACCAGATTTTCAAAATGAAAAAAAGGGACGGCCTTCGAAATTAAAATAGAAATATGTTTTGACCCTGGCCTATTACTATCTCAATTGACACCTATTCCCCTTTATTACATCCCACGGTGCTGCCTGAGTGAGGCAGCACAGCAGGCGGCTTTTCAAACAACCTCATTCAGTGGTGTGTAGAGATAATTATTTAAAAGGCTCATTTTCGACTTTTGTTCCTGGTGTGGAGAGAGGGTCAAAGGAAACGGGGGCCTGCACCACACTTCAATTCATGTATACGCTCACCCAACCCTCTCTGAAAAATGTTTGAAGCTGGAACAGTACTGGAAAAAACGGGACTGTCTGGGCAAATCCGGGTTGTCAGGTAAGCATATTTCAGAGTTAAACTGGAATAGCAGTACTAGTCTCAAGATCCTTTGCCATCATTTTTTTTAAACATGCATTTTCTTTGGGTATTTATAAATTACCGAGTGCTGCATTCCAGCTCTCTACACACTTGGCAGATAAGTGTCACTGGGCAACATGCAGAAGTAACTCCTTGGAATTTCTGTAGGTTTGTTTTTCCAACAGAGTTGTGCCTTGTATTCTTTGTACATCGGTATCTTATTGGTGTTGGGGACTTAAAGATGTGATCTTTGCATGGGGGACACAGAGAATTGTGGCACCGTCTGGGAAATGAGCACTCTTCGCTTGGAATCAGGCCTCGTTTGTTTGTTATATTTCCTTGAATGATTGCAAATTAATAAATAAAACCACCCACCTGGTGATCACAGTGCAAGTTAGCATATCCTGTGGCGAGAAAGCTGTCCGGTTTCTTTCCCCAAACCTATTGGGCCAAAGGGGAGCAGCATAGACTACAAACACCCTCATTTGTGTGGAAACGGTCGCTTTATTGAAGCCAGGTGCACACCACAAAAAATACCCTTGGCCTTTGCTTCACAAAACTAAACCTCACTATAAATTTATTCACATACTTTCAATTATCCCCACATCCCTAACATTCCCACCCCCTATAAATCCTCTCCTTGCAACTGTTGAATTCCGTCTCTGTATTTAACTGTTGACCTTTAAACTCCTGTAACTTTTATCCTACTTCTATTAACATCCAACTATTTAAGTATCCTACATCTTAACTTACAATGTGTTGCTTCCTCCCATTCTAGCCTTCCTGCCCCCCTTTTCCTGGTTCACCTCTGTTCACAACCCTAATCTTAACCTGTAACCATGTCAAAAGTAGTTGCCAAACACCATTCAGAAAAGACCTTCTCCTTTCCTCCGACTTTTCTGAACAACCCATTTAGGCACTGTTATCTGCACTGTTATCGTACCTTCTGATGTTCAAAGTCCTAATGCCTACTTCACGTTTATAAGATAAAGTTCCCTCCCATAGCGAGACAAATGCACCATTCTCCCCTGAAAAATCGACCGCCTCACACTGCAACTCATAGCATTCCACCCGACCGAACCCTTTTTCTTTACAAAACACCTGCATATCTCTATTCATTTTACACCTTGCTTTGTCAATGGCGGCAGGCTTCGAGCCCCTCTCTACAGCCTCCTTGGAACAAATTCTGTCCACAGGATGAAGCATTCGGACCACTACTGTCTGATTTCAATTAAGTCCTCTTCATCTGCTTTAAATAGGCTAAACCTTTACAAACCACCAAGTCATTTCCCCTAAGTGTGCATGTGTGCCGCTTCAACAATTTGTTTAAACACCCTAGCAATTCTTGCCATCTCATCCCACCTTTGGTGTGCCATGTGATCGTAAACGTTCGTTGAGCCTGAAATTCAAACCTTGACCCCTCTGGAATTCATGCCTTTCAGATCTGTTTCACAAACAAGTGACCTATGATCCAGATGGACAATTCGGCCGCTTCCGTCCCGACCACAGCACCCGAAAAGAACAACATATATGGAAACCAACAATTGGCATCTTCATCAAACCCCTGCTTTCCCATCCGAACATACCTATGAAAGCATTTCGATGACCTTTGACCCAGCAGCAGGATCTCACTGCTCAAGCTAGGCCATTCCTACTGTCTTCTTCCATTGCAGGACCTCGCAATACCTGCATCTGTCCTGCTCTCTCCCACTTGCAGTTGTGCCACAACACTCTTCTACCTCCTTATAGTGCATGTTGAGGAATCACAGTCAGTTTTCTCCTGCTCCTGCTACCGGCCCACTCTGTTACCCTGCTCTGTCCATCTTCTCCTGAGGTGTGTTACGTTGTAGGCCAAATGGGGGGTGTTGTTAAACCTCACTCCAGCTTCATGTCACCCATTGCTTTCACCTGCGGTCACTAGACAGCAGGCATAAATAAACGGGTGGGGTTGCGTGTAGGCAGTCCCACACCAGAACAGTCCTACACAGAATGTCTTGGTCCCCAGTCAACATCCCATGGGCCAGAACACAAAAAAGGAGTAGGAGTGAGGGTTGCCATCTCTGCCCAGGTATGTTACTGCTGCATTGTCCTTGGGCTTTTCCTGTTGTGTCTCAGCACCACTTGCTGACCATTCTGTACATCCCTGCTGTTGTCTGCATCATCACGATTCTGCTGCTGTTGCTGACACCATAAAGTCCTAATTATTGGAAAAGTGATTGAAGGAGCATTCTGACCCAAGTATCGACATTATAATGGAGCATCAGAATTTTTTATTATAGTCATCAGGCTCCTGGTGAATCTATTGAGGCTTATGTTGCAACACTGCGCATACTCGACAACATTAACAAAATTATTCGGGACAAAGTGGCCATGCACATGATGTATGTCAAGGTGTAAGAAAGGTTGCTATGCCACAAAACACTTCCGTAACAAGGTCATTAGCACCATCAAAAGCTGTGAAAACTCAATTAAGGGTGTGAAAATGCTTAAGTAACCAGGGGAGCGTACAATAGAAGCCAAACTTGTTAAAACCAATATGGGACCTAGATGTGATTGGTGAATCCCAGAAGTAGAATTAGCACTACAAAGTCTAATGAAAACAGTGCTAGTGATTGCTATCGGTGTGGATCAAGTAGTAGCATAGCCTCCTACAAGAATTACCCTGCACCTGGAAAGAAGTGACGCAAGTGCGGGGAACAAGATCATTTCATGAAAGTGATCACCCTAATAAGGTCATCACTTTAAAGAAGATAACAATGAGGACTCTGAACATGAGACGTTCTTCTCGTCACCATCTTGTATAAGTGCATTGCTTTAGATTGGCCCAAAATAATCATTCAACGTAACTATCATGAAGTCACAGTCATAGTTAACTCTAGTTCTCGCAACCCCATAATGTCTAAGGAAGTATACAACAGTCTACCACACAATAATATGTTTAGCCCTAGCAATACACCAGATGTTTATGGGGGGCACAGAAATAAACTTGAAGCCATGTTTAAATCCAATCTAACTTTCAAAGGAAGATTAACTCCTGGCATGGTGTATTTTGTTTACCGGCGTGTCAACATATTAGGGGGGTCTGAGCGACAAAATGGACACATGATAAGGAATCCATGCAAGGCACCCTTATGTTTTTAGTGTAAATGATGTTTTGAATGAAAATGAAGCAGTTTTCTCAGAGACATTAGGAAAATGTCATCAGACCTAAGGAACATGCTATGCCAGTAAAGCAAAAGGTACACAATAATCTGCTCCTGGCAAGTAAGAATGTTGAGAAGGTTCTTGAATGTTGGCTGACAGAAGATATAATTAAGCCATTTTCAGTATCTTCCTGGTAATCATTGATAGTAGTGGCAAGGAAAGGGAGTGGTGATATCAGACTATGCATAGTCATAAGACAATTAAACAAGCAAGTAGTGATTGAAAACCAACCCATGCCGTACATACATGGGATGGGAGCTACCTTAGGCGATGCCAAGGTATTTTCTACACTGGATTTCACCAAAGCATATCACTAAGTCGAACTTCATAAAAATGCCTGTGAATTTACTTGTTTCGTTACACCCAGCGGAGCATACACATGTTTCCAATTACCCTTCAGCCTCAATTCAGCAACAGCAGTTTTTCAGAAAGAAATTAATAAACTTTTCCTTGGCATCAAGGGAGTTAGGGCCTTTCGAGATGATGTACCTGTGTTCACTAATGACAAGGAAAGTCACTTAGAGATTTTTACGAGAGGTCCTCAAATGCCTATAAGCAAGCAGTATTACTCTTAAAAAAAAAGAGCAGTGCAGATTCCTCAAGGACAAAGTGGAGTATTTGGTTCATGCGATTGGCGCAGATGGGGTTGTACCAAATCTGAGCTTAGTGCCAGCAATTTTCCAATCCCCGCAACCCACGAATAAAGAATAACTAGTGTCCTTCTTGGGATTATGTGAGTTCTACTCCAGGTATTTTTTTTTCCAGAGTTTCATATTGTGCGAGTTTAACTCGAAGGCATCAGAGCACTTTACATGAGCACCAGTTGCGTTACAGTTGGACACATTAATTTGTTAGGCACGGGGTGATTAGGTGATTTGCCCAGAATCACCGAATGATGAGAGTCTCTGCCAAGACTTGAATTTGGTTCCCCAGTTTCAAGGCCAACTGCTGATTAACCAAAAGGGATGCAGACTTCATAGGGAAGAAATAATGCACTGAGAGGATGTTTATCCTTAAATAGAAACCACAAAGAATGCCAACACTCAAGGCTTTTGATGAATTCTTACCATCAGTTGTGACTGTCGACGCATGTAATAAGCCAAACTGCACCAGATGGGGAACGCCTCATCACCTTTTCCTCTCACAAACTGAAGGATCCAGAAACTAATTACTCTGTGATTGAGAATGTACTGTTGGCATGCATGTGGACTGTTGCCAAGTTTAAGAGCTTTTTGTGGGGTAGATCTTTCTTGATCAACACTGATCACAAACCTCTAGTGAGTATACTATCATAGGGTAGGTCTGACAAGGTATCCCGTGTATCACTAAATTAGCATGTAAGTTACATGAATGCATGTTTGAAATTGAGCACATTTCTGATAACTTTACTGCCTGGGTTGACTTCGTAACGGAAATAGGAGCCAAACATGCAACAGAGACAAAAACCCAAAAAGGCAACAACATCGCCAGGATCACACACGGCAAAATAACAACTGCAGAGACAAAAAACATAAAGCGAGAAATAAAAAAGACCCTCAAAGAACTCCGAAAACACCCTAACATCGAGGACTCCCAAAAGAGCCTCCGCAAGCTAAAAGCACTACTAAAAAAGAAGATCTGGGAAAGAAAAAGGCAACTAAACGAGGACCTCTGGGCAAAAATCCTCCACAACTCCAAACAGAAGAACAGTTCCGGCTTCTGGAAGATCATCCATAGTCTCCAACAACCAGGTCACAAAGGCATTGACTCCAATATTTCCGAATCTGACTGGGCTACCCATCTAACAGCTCACTTTAACGCAGCGGACCCAACAACAGTCAAGCCAACAGGGGGAGACAGGTCAGACGCAGGGTATCAAAGCCCCGACAACCTGGGTACACTTCCCTATAAAGAGACCCAAGCCCGCAGGTCTAAACCAATCGAGGACCAAACCCCACCCGAGGCTAGAGGTCAATCACCCACACTGGACCCAACCGCGCTCCAAGAAATAAATTTATCCCAGGTCAAACCAGACAGGTTAAGGAAACTAATCCAGAAAGGCAAACTCGAGGGGGCCCCCGGTCCCAACGGGATACCGCCAATCCTACTCAAGCAAGACCCCGCTTTCTGGTGCAACACTCTGACACCAGTATTTCACGCAATAAGAGGAACGGCAAGTATACCAACATCCTGGAGAGGCTCAATAATAAGCCCGATCTACAAAAGGGACCCAGGAACGACCTGAGTAGCTATCATCTTATAGCCCTCATTGATACAGAGGCCAAATACTACGCAGGCCTCATTTTGGAGGAATTAACATCATGGGCATCAGAAAAAAAACATCATCGCAGCAACCCAAACTGGATTCCGCAGCGGCCAGGGCACCTCAACCAACATCATGGCGCTTACCCTTCTGGCTGACGCTGCAAAAACCTCTAAGGGTGCACTCTTCACGTGCTTCATTGACTACAGTGCCGCGTTCGACCATGTGGATCGGCAAAAACTCTGGCGGAAGTTGGACAGATGGGGAATCCCAGGCCCACTCTTACAACAACTGGTAATGCTATACACCGACACCTGGGTCAGGATCAAACTGGGTTCTGGCTCGCATCTCTCGAGACAAATTAAGACCAGTAAAGGCCTGAAACAGGGCTGTGTCCTAGCCCCCATGATGTTTAACCTTTTTCTCGCAGACCTCCCCGATGAACTGGAGACAGTTAAATCCCATGCCCCAAGACTAGGCAACATCACGCTTTCAAATCTCCTATATGCTGATGACCTAGTCCTCATCAGTCGGTCCCCCATCGGTCTTCAACACCTCCTCAATAAAACCAACGCATTTTCAAAAATCAACTCATTAACCATCAACTTAAACAAAACAAAAGTAATGACAATAAACTATCACAAAAAACGGAAACCCGCATGGTTCCTGAACGGACAGAGGTTAGACCAGGTAACCTCCTACAAATACCTAGGCGTCATAATAGACGGCAATGGTTCCTTCAAACAACAACTAGAGGCCATTCGCCGAAAGGGCACGACATTCCATCTATCGATAAAGCCTCTGCAGAAAGCACTCCCAGACCGGTCCCTGGGCCCTCTCCTACAGGTATTGAGAGCCCGCTTACAGCCCATGCTCACCAACGGCAGCGAGGCCATGAGAGGAAAAGACGCAATAACACTAGATAAAACCATCAGCCGAGCATACAGGGCAATATTTCATCTCCCCATCACCTCATCACCAGCACAAATTCGGCTCGAATTCGGCCTGCAGAAACAAGCGGTCGAGAGAAGAGGCGCATACCTAAAAAGCTGGCGGAAAATCAGATACGCGGACCATGGATCCTTAAACGCCCATCTATGGACGGAACTAACCATAAGAGACAACTCACCTGCAAGGACCTACTTAATGGACTCACTGAAGGTCTTAGGACTTGCAGACCTATGAGAGTCGGCAACTGACCCTGGTACCTTTAAAAAAGTGGTGTCAAAAGTCACTAAGATGGTTTCATCAATTGAGGACAAAGCCACCCTAGCTAAGAGAGCGCACGGCTGGGTGGTGCTGAATGGTTACAGTGCTCTAAAACCACAAGACTACCTAACGATGGGCCTCACACAGAAGACAAAAAACAAGTTTCTTAACATGCGCATGGGCAGAATTCCCATAGCTCCGCACCTGGCACCATGGACAAGGGAAAATCCCGCAAATCAATGCTGCCTCTGTCTCTCTGCAAAAGAAGGCCTTATACACATTATCTGCATTTGCACAAACCTCCAGGACATAAGGCGCTCCCAGCTTCGAGCTTTATGGAACCAGAAGGGCATAACGAGCTGCAGGCAGGCCGTGATGCTCTGTTTTAACCCTGATGAAACTCAGCTAAACTGCCGAATAACAAAATACTTTGATATAGTGGCCAAAAGACTGAACGAAAAAAACAGAGGGTATTCTCCAGTAGAAGTCAAATAATAACAAAACAAACACCCCTGGCTATCATGGCCATCGCAGAGGAAGCATTATGGCCACGAAAACGCCACAGACTCTTATGCAACTAAAGCAGAGACTTTTTACATTTGAACCACTGCACCTTACTTGTTTTAACGAAGATACTGACTTTTAAAAAACAATTGTACGTTTTATAATTGTGAGTTTTTATTAACTGTACAATAAACAAAAGTTTACTGTACCTTCTTAATTATCACTTATATCACTTTCCATATGATGTAATCTGCAGAGGATGAAGAATGTGAGGATGATGATGATGTGACAGTTGCATATGTACAGGGCACAGCATTTGATGAACGCTCCTTAGGAAAAGATGAGTGGATGGTTGCTGTTGCCAAAGACTCAGAGTTTCCAAAAGTGTTTGCACTAATTGTAAAGGGTTGGCCCAAAGAGTAGGGATTAGAAGTGAACCTCAGACTGAATTGGAGAGTAAAAGATGACCTATCGAAAATGATGTTATAATCAGGAATGATACTCTTGTTCCTCCCATTCAGCTCACATCATGCTACATTTTTCTAGTGCATGAAGCGCACTTGAGCATGATCGGTATCAAGAAAAAACAACAAAAAAAATTGTATTGGTGGCTGCAACATAGGTCCATTTTTGAGTTTAGTAGCCCCGAAGTAGGGCTCCCATCGGCGCATTGCAGTGCATGTGCTCCCCTGCTACACAGCTGCATCGCAGTGATGGGCAGCTGCAACACTGGGCAACTTTGTGTTTCGTAGCCCCAGAGGGGGGCTCCGTTCTGCGCATTGCCATGCCAGTGCTGGTTGATATTCAGCTGCAGCGCAGTTGCAGGCAGCTGAAACTTTTGGGGGGCATTTCTCCTATTAAGGAAGGGTTGAGTTGCACCCCTGCCCCCAGCGCATTGTGCACCGTGGTGGCCCTGACATTCTGGACAAAATGGCACTTGAGCCCTTGTGCAAGGCCAGTTGGCCTCAGGCTACTTTGGATGGTGGAAGGGCGCAAGGCCCTGAGGTGATGTATGCACCTTGTGGAAGTGTTACTAGACTGCACTGCTGAGTTAATGCATAATGTGTGTATGCTTATGTGTTTTAGGATGATGCATAATGTGTTTATGCCTACTGCTTATGCCCCATGTGATTTATGCAAAGTGTCTGTGCCAGTCATGACTGGTTGTTTTATATTTACTACTTGTGCTTTGTGATGGTTCTGACAGTGGCCCGATTGGCCCTGTCTTATATATAATCCCTGGTAGATATTGCCTAGTGCCAGTTGGCACAGAGTATATTGTGTGATTACTATTCTAATGTGTTTTGGATAATACAAAGGCTATTTATATATATAACCTTGTGTGGAGTTTCTTTTGTAGTGTGCCTACTGTGTTGCTACTGTGTGTGTGTGTTGCGCAAATGCTTTACACATTGCCTCTGGGATGAGCCTGACTGCTCGTGCCAAGCTACCAAGGGGGTGAGCAGGGGTTATCTTCAGCATGTAACTCCCTTGCCCTGACTCGAAGCAAGGGTCCCTATTTGGACTAAGGTACCTACATCAGCCAACTACAGACCCCCAGGTGTAACATTGGTTGTCAGTGGTGAGGATAGGACTTGGGTTTGTGCAGTATCACAGCGACAATTGGTTGCACTACAAACTCTGCATTTAGATAATCACAGGTTTGGGGATTATTTTTCCTCAGTTAATCTTTCTCCTGAGAAGTGTAATTTCTGAATTGTGTACTCTTGCTTCAGCTCAGACTCCTAGGAGTCTGGTGCTGCACTGGTGGGGGGTTGAGTGCCTTGTCACGATGGGACCTACATTTAATGTACATGATTTGTTGAACTACAGTCTAGCGGAGCTAGGGGGGTTCTGTAGGGAAAGAGGCTTAGCGGTGAGTGGGGAAATCACTCAGCTATCCCTTCAGAAAACCCGGCTACATTGGCAACAGGATAGCTGGAGATGGACTGACAGGGCCCAGGCCGCCCAACAAGAGGGTGGTGGGTCAAAGGGTTGCCCTAAGGAGTCTGTAGAGGAAGAAAATTACAGGACAGGGACGCCAGTAGGTAGTGAGGATCCCATAAATAGGGAGTCCCTTGATGGGTCCAGTGCCAGGGGCAGTGCCTCATCCCTTTCCCTGTCCTCTGAGGAGTGGGTGGATAAGAGGGAGCATCAACTGGCTTTAGAGAAATTCAAATTGAAGCATACCATGGGCCTTGCGCAGCTGGATGCAGGGCACAGGCAACCCCAAAGAAGCTTAGAGGAGAAAAGGGCAGTGTTGGCTCAGGAGTTGAGTCTCAAGGAGTTAGTCCTTGAAGAGAAGAAGCAGGAGGCGGAGAAGGCCTTCACCAGAGAAGAGCTAGCTTGGGAGGGTCAGTTATCCCCTGAGAGTAGTTCAAGTGTTCTGGATTCACCAGTGAGGGTGGGATCCAGTGGTGGCAGCAAGCGTGAGTCCAGTGCAGGGAGTCCCACACCCAGAGCCCAGAAGACGGTACCTAGTTCCCGGGAGGAAGGTGTCACACCTGAGGGGTATAGGTTAAGATTCAGGGGCAGTAGGAAACTGTCTCACTAGTCTTGGGGGAAGTTTATGGATGGATGTAGAAATGCACTGGAAAAATGGGTGATGGTTAGCGCTGCGAATGATTCTGAAGGGCTGTTCAATCTGATTGCCAGAGAGCACATGCTCAGTAAATGTTTTCCAGAGTTGCTCCAACACAGAAGGGGGGGCGGGGTTTCTGATCTCAGAGAGCTTGCACAGGAGGCAGACCTCTGGCTGTGGGCTGGAGGGTCTGAAGAGGCAGTAGGGAGTGATTCCAAAAGGAGTGGCTCAGGTATCTTCTGTTCCTGTGTGGGGGAAGAGGTTCAGTGTCGCCCAGCTAGGTCCCAGTGTTGTGGGATGGGTGTAGGGGCTCACACCCTGTCTCAGATGAGAAGGAGTGAGTGTGGGCTGTATCCCAAGGTGCCTGAAACCCAGTCTCAGGGCCTGGAGGGTTCCCTTAGAGAGCGCCAGGCTGGGGGCCTAGGCTGTACTCGTGGGTCATTTGAGGAGGACCTCCTAGTGTCAGGAGAACGTGAAGCGTCTGTAATCAGTGCTCCAGTGGTTCTGGTGTCTGGCAGTGCCGCTCCCAGTGGGAGGGCGCAGATGTCCAGATTGAGGGATGACAGGGGGTTGTGTTCCCCAGTGGGAGATGGGTCTCATAGAGGTGACCATGGTGACACCACTTCTGTCCTGGGGGGTCTTCAGGTGGACACGGGGTAGGAGCTCAGATCAAGACGGCCTGTCACACCACACAAGAGTCAATTGTTACCCTTGTGGGGTTGAGGCTGTGTGTGCCCCCAGAATTCCTGGCGTGCCAGGCAAAGGATCAACCGCAGGGTTTAGTCCGTGGGTTGGAAGGCCAGGTTCAGGCTCTGCCGGACCTGGAGGGAAGGACATCAGTACGTGGTGTCCTGACCGGGGGGATACTGTGGGAGTGCCCAGTAGACCACACTGTGATGAATGCTGTCATAAGGAAAGGCTAAAAGTAAGCAGTCCGCTACTATGGAATAACAGTCCTTTGGCTTTATCAGGATGATCACTTGCCCAGCGTTGCCTATAATAACACCTCTTGTAGGCGACAGCATTTTTAATACTGCAGATTAAACCCAACTTAAATTAATATATTTGCTGTCTGTATCCAATCAGAATAGCTTTCTTTGGTTGTGCCAAGGAGGATCCCTGAAGCATTGCCTTAAATTGTACACTCTGTTGCAGGGACATGGTCTGCTCAGAGTGATAAATAAATATATTGCTGGGTCATTGAACCCCATCTCTGCCTACCAAATATTGATAGAGTGATTTAGGTCCTGAACTAAG
Source organism: Lissotriton vulgaris (assembly GCF_964263255.1). Lineage (NCBI taxonomy): Eukaryota > Metazoa > Chordata > Amphibia > Caudata > Salamandridae > Lissotriton > Lissotriton vulgaris. The sequence goes on from NC_141698.1 coordinate 792,588,216, forward strand.
TGTTATTTGGGCTTCTCTACTCACTTCCTCCAATATTAAAAAAGCTGCCTCTTAAGGTAGTCAAACATTAATAATCGTTTTCACCTTGAGTTAAATCTAAGGTCATGTATCATCACTTAAGTATTAGATTCATCTTGTGTATTGGAAACTTGGATTGTATTACAATGTTGTCAACAAAAAGTAAAAGTCATATGTTAGAAATGGGGGTCTCTAGTTGGAAGAGGTAGGTACATTTGTCCAAAATAGGGACCCTTGCTTCTAGTCAGGGTAGGGGGGATATACTTCTGAAATAACCCCTGCTCATCCCCTTGGTAGCAGATAGGCTTATCTAAGAGGCGGTGTGTAATGCACTTGTGAACACATACAGTAATACAAATATGACTTTCAAATGGTAGAAATATTTCAGTTTAAAGCAAATTGCAGATGTGACACTTTTCACACAATGTACCTTGGATGCCACATTCACACAAACAAAAAGGGTCGCAGGGAAGGTGAGGCAACTGTTCCTTACACTCAGGGAAGTTGATGCATTGGTTCCTTGCTCCAGGGGAGGTGATGCATTGTTTCCTTACTGCTGCACAGGGGGGGGGGGATGCTTTAGTTCCTTACCGGAGAGGAGGTAATGCGTCGGTTTCCTACTGTGTGGAAAGGTGATGTGTCGGTTTCTTACTGCATCCCCCAATGATGCGACAGACTTGGTGTCTCGAAGAGATGCGATGATCCGGGACGATGCGTGGGTTCTTGTAGCCACACAGCAGGCCTTTAATCGGAATCAATGCAGTGATCTCGGACTTCAGAGATCAGTGCACTCAATGTGGTGTGCATCGATTTCTCGAGCAACTGGCAGGCACTGCTATGATTTCTTTGGTGATGCGTCAGAAACAGGTGCTGATGCATTGCAATTCTTGAAGTTGCTTTACTTTTCCAGCTCCCAGCGGCAAACAGCCTCCAGAGGTCCAAAACAACAGCAGGCACCTCTTACCAGGTCAGAACTCACAGCAAGGAAATTCAGGGGTGCTGGTGGTGAAGCATTTGTGTCCCTGAGACTTCTGAACAGGAGGCAAGCTCAGTTTCAAGCCCTTGGAGATGTTCCTCAAGCAGGCGACACAGCAAACAGCAAAGTCTTTTTCCCTTTCCTTGGCATAAAGTAGGCATGGCAGGCCACCCCCAAACAGCAAACAGCACAGGGGCAGTATCCCTCCTTAGCTTCTCCGGCTCTTCTCCTTGGCAAAGGTTCCTCTTGATTGCCAGAACTGATCTAAAAGTCGGGGTCCCTCTTTTTCTACAGTAAATCTCTTTGTTCTCTCCTGGCCTAGAGCTCTGAACCCAGTCCAAACCAGTTCTGGGGGGCACTTTGCAAGTGCACAACAACTTCCAATGTCAGTGAGAATCCTGGCTCCAGACACACCACACGGGGTGAAGCCATCACTGTGGAAGGCAGGCACAGCCCTAGCCCTATTCAGGTGCAGGTGCTACTCCTCCCTACACACCAAATGCAGACCAGGCCTATTCAGGCGAGAACTGACTCATCCAGACTCTCTGGGGCCACTGCACATCCCCAGCCCCTGTCACTCCAAAGCCAGACAGACAATACACATCCTAGCAGAGGCACACTGGATGGTTAAACAAGGAAATACCTCCTGTCTAAAAGTGGTATTTTCAAACACAGAATGTAAAAATCACCCTCACTAAAAGATGCATTTTAACATTCTGAGTTCAGTCATAGCAAACTTTATTTTCCTACCTTGTTCCCAAGGGTAGATAGGCTCATAATATGTTATAAGCAAACTCCCTATTCTATCCTATGGGATGGGGAGTTTGCAATAGTGAAAAACGGAATTGGCATTATTTCACCATTAGGACATTATGGGATGGTGAGTTAGCAATAGTGAAAAAATAAATTGGCAGTATTTCACTATCAGGACATTCCACACACATCAGGGCATGTCCCACATTTCACATACACTGCACCTTGCCCACAGGAGTACCTTGGGCCTACCTTAGGGGTGACTAACATGTAGGAAAAGGGAAGGGTAGGGCCTAGCAAGTGGGTGCACTTGCCAAGTTGACATGGTAGTACTCGACTACACACAAGGACTGCAATGGCAGGCCTGAGGTACATTTAAAGGCTGCTTATGTGGGCGGCACAACCAGTGCTGGAAGCCCACTAGCAGCGCTTGATTTACAGGCCATAGGCAGACACAGTGCACTGTACTAGGGACTGATTAGTAAATCAAATCAACCAATTATGGAAACACCAATCCATACATACAATTTACAGGGAGAACAGATGCACTTTAGCACTGATCAGCAGTGGTGAAGTGCCCAGAGTCATAAAACAAACAAAAACAGGTCAGAAACAGAAGCCCACAAAGCAAAAAGTATGTGGATAAACCTGCTGTAAAAGCCAGGTCTAACAGCATACCTTTGGAGTAGCCAGCCTCAAGCTGATTTGGAGGGAATCAACTCTGTAACTGGACGCCAGATTCAAAAGAACATTGACAACTGGCTTTAATGTACTAAAAGATGCTGTTTGTGTGTGTTAACACATGACAGCCAGACATGTTGGCTTTGGCAGAGCTTGTTAGTATGACTGGAGGTTTAAAAACAGACTAAACAACAAGTCGATCAAAAGAGCACCAGAGTCTGGAGGAGTTATAATCATCTTTGCAGTCGAAGCTGTGGCAGGTTTATAAGAGCTGTCTCCGTGTAATCTACTGCTCTGCCTCTCGTTTTTTTCTGTTTTGCAAAAGATCTTAAAACAATCGGTTGGTAGTTCACCAAGTAAAGTAACATATTTGCTCCCGAACAAAGTTTCAGCAATTGTGCAAGTTTATTATTTTGTAAGGCTGATCGTACTTGGATATTTTCTATTTTGACTTTGATTGACAGTGCTACTGTAATATATATTTTTGATTGGCTCCTCGTTCACTTCTTAGGGATCATGTAATTAACTTCATTTCCCATCACACATTTGTACTCACTTGCTGGTTGTACTCTATAAGCAATGGTACTGAGGAGCAAGGTGGAGTAGGTCCTAATGGACTTTATACCTGATTTTAGATGGCCCAACAGTCAGAGGAGACAAAGGAATAGTAAAGTAACAACGAAGAGTATGGAGCTTAATAGGAATGAGAGTGAAGCAAGGGAAGGGTAAAAGAAAGAAATAGGGAGTAGGAAATGAGTGAGAGGAAGGGAAGTAAAAAGGGAGATGCACAGAGAAATGGAGAGGGTCGAAAAGAACTGAAAAGGGAGAACATGATCATAAGACTCAGGTGAGAATGTGCCGAAAAATGGGGAAAAAAGGAGATAAGAAAAATAGGAATGTAGAGAAGCAGGTGTGAGGTAAAGAGGAGTAAAATGTAAAAACTTAGGACAAAAAGTGAAACACAAACGTGGTGCAGTAGGAAGGGAATCAGGAGAAGAGGAGAAGAGGAGAAAAGTGTCGAAAGGAAGTAAGAAGAATGAGATAGTAAATACATTTGAGAAAGAACTTGACTTGGGTAGAAGGAACAATGAGAAATATAAAAAATCACAAGGTTTTTTAATGTGGCACCATCTTTACCCGGGCTAAAGAATAAAATATTTCCAAACCTTGCATTCACTCTGACATCAATAATAACGGGCCACATATCTCTTGTAGCATGCTTTATCTTGCAATGATTTGACCAATGCCACAATTACAATGATAACGGATTGCACTCGATAGAGGTTCAGGGCTTTGCTGTGAATAAGCCAAAGATGTATTGCTATTTACCATTGTGGGATTCATGAACTCTTCTAAATAAGTCTTGCACAGTCTTCTGTCCCAATCATCGGTGATGTGCCCACCATACATGATCTCACCAAACAGGTAACACAAATCCTCCCAAGGAACCTGGAGACAAGACAAGGAAGCAATCAATGATTTTGTCTTCAGAGACCAACAATGCACATTTAGTCACATGTCCTTGTTTGACACAGCTGATCAAAATAGGCGCCTTCCCACATTTCACTTCCACTAGTACTGACATGTTTTGGCTTAATCTTTGCACACTAAACGCCCCAGCACTTACCAGACCCAACAAGCTGTTTGGGCACTTTTGATGAAAGACCCACAGAAAAGCACAAATTCAACTACATCCATTGTGCCAAGTCAGCAAGAATATCACATCGAAACAGAAACCACAAAGCATATTGGCTTTGCAATGCAATATGATATACACATTCACAAAAGCCATCCGAGGGTCATAGCTGTTCATTGCAATGAACAAGTAGTCTGACGAATGTTACCCCATTATGTCTGAAAGCAAAAACAACTTTTTAGTTTTGCTATCTATAACACAAGAGTACATCAATACCATAGCCTGTGTTTACATTGTAATTAACACTTTGGCCCAGGTTTGTTACCACTTTGCGCTATCACAAAGTTATGAAAAGTTACTCACAGCGGTGCAAAACAACACATTCGTAAACATTTTGTGCTAGAAAGTGTAATGTTGTTATTTAGTCCCCACAAAATACAAGAAGCGAGGGTAGAAGAACAGCTTCCTTTTATTCACTGAATCAACAACTGGGTTAAGCATAGAGCGCCGAGCGTCTGTCTCTCGCTAGCTCCGGTCGCTAATATCCGTTGGTTCCTTCGCGCGCTTCTAAACCTTCTCCTGCACATGCGCCCGTCTTACGCTCTACCTCCTGCGCAGCGCGTCATCGCGCTCGCCGCCGAAGGCTAGAGCGCAACACCACATATCTCCCCCTTTTCAAACCAAACAATAACAACTGCAAAAGTCTCACTTCAATAGTCACTCATGTCATAGTCTTTGAATCGGGGAGGCAGGGTGACTGCTCTCCCGGCACGGGTGCGCCTTACCAGGTCGGTTTCTTCCCCACTACCTCCACCGGGGTGACTCCTTGTGTCCATCTGGTTGCCGCTCTCCATGTCTCTGGCCGGGACTCCACTGCTGCCCGCATCTTCCAATGTCCGTGATTCTCCTTCCCCTTCATTGTTCTTTCCTTCAAGTCTTTCCTTCTGGTCATCTACACTTATTTCCATTTCTCCTTCTCCTCCAGGTTGCTGCTGCTCTTCAGCTTCCTCTACTTTGACCTCCGGCCATTTCATGATCCTGTTGACTCTTGCCATGTGGTCTTGGGACCACATTCTCCCATCGCAGAGTAAGGCCGCTCTGCCGTACACTTCTCGAACTTGCAAGGGTTTACTGTATTTGCTTTCGCCCTTCCTTTGGATAGTTGGAAGTTTGACTCTGACCCATTCCCCTTTTTCCAGAACAATGTCCTTGGTGTTGTGCCGCTTGTTGTAGTGTGCCGCATACACTTTTTGAGCCTTTTCTAGGTTGTGCTGCACCACCGCTGGTGACCATTTTTTTACTACCGGTTTTGGGGGCAGTCGAATTTTCCCAGCGCCGGTCTCAATGGCCTCAGAATTTTGTCAGCTCCTTGGCACTGGACGCATTCCCTCACTTGCCTTTCTATCTGGCTGTCCATTCCTGGCCACCAGTACATCTGTTTCACCCTGACTTTCGTCTTCACGATGCCTAGGTGACCCTCATGGAGTTCTTTCAACAGCACTGGGATTATGGCCTCCGGTGGTATCACTCTGTCACCTCGGTACATGAAAATTCCTGAGTCACTCAACGACAACTCTTCTCTAATCTCAAAATACTTCCTCAGATCCGCTTTGAGATTCCGTTTTTCTGGCCATCCGGAAATGAGGTGTTGTTTGACTTCCACTATCTCATGATCTTTTTCATACGCTTCAGCCCATTCTTGTTTGCTTATCGTCGTCTCCGTGTCGGCCATGTCCGCCACCATCTCGTCCGCCCCTGGTGGTGTCACAGGCCCTGCTTAAGTAGTCCGCTACCTTATTCTGTGTCCCAGGCAGGTACTCTACATCGTAGGTATAGTCCAACAGCTTAAGCGTCATCTTGGCGATGCGTGGCGTGGCTGTGTCGTGGCCGCAAGATGTAAGCACTTTGACCAACGGTTTGTGGTCCGTTTGTAGTTTGAATCGGGTGCCCCATATAAATTGCCTGAACTTTCCCATTGCCCACGTGACGGCCAACATTTCTTTTTCAATGACACTGTATTTCTGTTCGGTGGGGGACAATGCTCGTGACGCAAAGCTAATAGTCTCTACTGCACCAGTACTCCGTTCTTGAGCGAGTACTGCCCCTAGTCCTTTGTCACTGGCATCTGTTGTCAATATGGTATTGCCCGTGGGGTCATATCCATGTAAGGGTACCGCTTCACTGATATTCTTCAGTCCATCAAACTCGCTTTGTGCTTCTGCATCCCACACAAACGTTGATTTGTCTCTGATGAGCTGGCGCAGTTTATGCGTCTTGGTTGCAAAGTGTCTTACAAATTTGCTGTAGTATTCGGCCATTCCAAGGAATGACCGAACTTCCTCCTTGTTGATTGGGGCCCTGGCATCACAAATGGCTCTCACGTTCTGTCTTTTGGGTGATATGCCTTGGCTCCCGATCTCGTGGCCCAGGTATGTGACCGACGACGTGCCTATCTTGCATTTGCTCCATTCCGCCGTGAGGCCTTTTTCTTGAAGTACAGTCAGCACTTTGGTCAGTTTGCTGTCGTGATCTTCTTTGTCCGTTCCCATGATCAGGATGTCGTCCTGAAAATATTGGCCTCCCGGTAGATCTTTAAACAGACGATGCATACGTTTTTGGAACACTGCGGCCGCAGAGGCCAATCCAAAGGGCATGCGGCGAAACTGATAACACCCAAACGGTGTGATAAATGAGGTGTATTTTCTGCTCGATGGGTGCAGGTCGATCTGATGATACGCCGACGTGAGGTCGATGGTGGAAAACCATGACACTCCTTTCGTCCTTGCCAACATTTCCTCAATCCTCGGCAAGGGAAACTTCTCCACAATTAGGCACTTGTTGAGCTCCCGGAGGTCCACACATAAACGGACCTTGCCATTGGGTTTCCTGGCTACGACCAAGGGAGCCAACCATTCGGAGCTGTCGATCGGTTCGATGATCCCTTGGTCTTCTAGTCTTTGGAGCTCCAACTGGACCGCTTCTTTGATGGTGATGGAGATGTTCCTGACCTTGTGGGACACCGGGCGGGCACCCTCCTTGAGTATTATTTTATGTACGAACTTGTCTAATTTTCCTACGGTGCCTCCGAAGACTTTGGGGTAGGTTTGCTTGAGTTCGTCTTGACGGGGTGCTTGGTCCTCTTCTGTCAGTAAGATTTGCTCTTTGCCACCAGGATCCAACTTTATTCCCAGGTCGCCAGCATCTCTCCAGCCTAGTACAGAGGGCCCCTTCTCTGCTACGTACAGTTTGCAGGTGGCTGTTCTACCTCGGAATTCAAACTTCAGTGCGCGGAAACCCGCCATGGGAATAGTATTGCTGGTGTATGAAATGGGACGTATATCTGGTAGGTGTAGCATCGGCCCCAGGGTGGGGATAAAGTCTTTTTCCCACACTGATCGTTGTACTATGGTCCACGGGGACCCTGAGTCAATTGCCACGTGCACCTTTACTCCACCGATAATCATGTCCGTGCGCGGTTTGTCTGAGCGCTTGCCTGTCACCTCCAGCACTTGGTCGTCTATACACAAGACCAGGTCATCATCTTCCAGGCCGTCTTCCGTCAGGTCTTCCGACTGGTTTGGCCCGATGCACTTCACCATGGACTTTTTTTCCTTCTTCCGGCACACTTTTTCAAAATGGCCGACCAAACCACAGAAAGCGCATCTGGCGCGGAACGCCGGGCATCGTTTGTCTTGAGCCGAGTGGGCCATGCTTCCACACCTGTAGCATGAGAATTTGTTGTCTGTGGATTGTCTTTCTGGACCTGTCTGCTTCCCTGTCCACCTCGAATCCTGCTTTCTGTCACCAGTGGACCCCTTATGCTTGTAGGCCGCAGGGGCATCGTCGATCTTGTTGACCATCTGTTTTTGCGCGTTTTCTCTTTTGGCCGCGTCTGCGCAGCGCTTTGACAACTCCGCCTTTTTCACCATGGCTATGACATCTTTGAGCGATGCTTCCCCTTGTGCCCATAGCTTGTCCTGGACTGACTTGTTGGTAGTGTGCATGACTATTTGGTCCTTGATGTACTCGTCTTGGAGCTGTCCATACCTGCACGTGATCGCAAGGCGTCTCAGGGCGGCTACATAGTCGTCGATCGACTCTCCTTCCTCCTGTTTCCGTTGTTGGAAGTTGTACCGGTCAATGGATACGCACACCTCCGGTCTGTAGTGGTTGTCTAGAACTTCCAGAGCATTCTTGAAGACATCAACGTCTGTGTCGGGCCTTTCTTTAGGTACAATGTTCGCAAACACTCGCACGCCCTCTGGGCCTAGGTTGTGCAGTAACAGCCTTTTCTTTCGAGCACTGGGGAAGGGTTCACCATTCTCATCCTCCAAAGCTTCTACGTAGTTCTTGAAGTACTCCCTCCAGTCTTCCCACTTCATCAGGGGTTCACCTGGTCTGGGTAGGAAGGGAACGGGGGCTGTCAGTGATGTTGCCTGGTTGGCCATTCTGGGCTCTGTCCTGGGCCCTTCTGAGCGACTTTCCGGGCTGCCTGGTGCACTAGGGGATCCTTCTCCCCCTGAAGCGTCTCCACGGCCTCTGGGACTGCCTGGCGCACTATTGGCGGTTTCTTGCGTGGTGCTGAGGGTAGGTAGAACCTCTTCCACCCCCTCAGTGCCCCTTCTGCCGGCCAGGGTCCTTGCTTAGGGCTCCTCCGTGCTGATTTGTGCACCTTGACCTTCTTCTCCTTGCCTGTGGACAGGGTCCACTGGAGTACTGGTTGCCCTGGACGTACGCCACTGCCACGCTCTATGCAAAGGAGGCTACCAACGCTGGCCTGGTCGTCACTGACCTGCTCTTGTTCCCTGGTGCTCCGGTTGCTGCAGCTCAGTGAAGTTGCGTGGAGACTTTGGGGTGCTCCCAGTCCTCGTCGCCACTGTAATGTTGTTATTTAGTCCCCACAAAATACAAGAAGCGAGGGTAGAAGAACAGCTTCCTTTTATTCACTGAATCAACAACTGGGTTAAGCATAGAGCGCCGAGCGTCTGTCTCTCGCTAGCTCCGGTCGCTAATGTCCGTTGGTTCCTTCGCGCGCTTCTAAACCTTCTCCTGCCCATGCGCCCGTCTTATGCTCTACCTCCTGCGCAGTGCGTCATCGCGCTGGCCGCCGAAGGCTAGAGCGCAACACCACAGAAAGGTGCCCTTTTATCAGAGTATTACGTGTTTTGCTCACCTTTACTTCAATATATTATTACTGGGGCATTACAGAGCAAACGCCTATATGTTTGGATGCAAAGCCTTATCTACTGAGCATGCATTAGGCAAGCATGTGCACTTTTTTTCCCTTTATGATGACATATCTGCACCTTTATGGGTTAAACTCAAACACACATTCTTTGCTGATTTCTCCTTTGAGGAAATCATTCACTTCTAATTGGCATGCTTTACCCAAAAATCATATATTAAAGTATACACATTTTGTTGCTCGTAAATACCGCATTCACAAATACTCCCTCCCTCCCTATAATGATTCTTTTCTTTTATAATCGGTGAAAAATAAATAGCTAAAAATCACTGGGAAGTCTTTTGTTGGAAGGACTGGAAAGGGGGTGCGTGGTACTTAGATCAAGCAAAAGTTCCTACATAATACCTTTTGAGACGCCGCATGCTAATTTCCTAACAAATATTTTAATAACGTCATGTTATTGCATGCCTCCCTTTCAACTGTAATATCAGGGTCTTCAAATGAGCTTCCACTTAATGATATTTCACCATGAAATGTTCACTGTTTGATTTGAAATGGTAATGTACCAAAAACCACCATTATTTTTAGATCAATGCATCAACCAGCTGTTATTAGAATTAATCCCTAGTCGAACTCTTGTGGGAACACGATATTCAGCATGTGTTTGATGTGCTACTCTGGAACAAACTACTTAAATTGCTCAAAATTGTTTTTCATTCAAAATAAATTACTTCTTACTCCCGTTTGGAGGTTTGATATTTCTGTGTATAACCTATGTTGGTCTTGTAACAGTGAAGAAGGTATGTTTCTTCAAATGGTATCTTATTGTAAATATGTTAATGCATTCTGGAAAATAATATGGTCTGACTGTCATGCTCTGTCATTTTTAGCCTTTTGTTGTAACTTTACTTACAGTGTTATATTACGACACCTTCTTATTGCCATTCTCTTAGGCAAGTAACTTCGTATTAGAAGGGTTTCTCTAAATTATCCTTTCAGCCTTTGTGGAATAATATATGCGACAACCATAGACATGAAAGTGTTTCTGCGTTGGACACTAACAGGAAAATTAGAAATTAATAGTTGTGATGTGTGCATCTAACTTCTGCAGATTCCTCACCTTGTGAATAATCCCCCAGTCATCAGACTGAATAGGGAAACTCAAAAAGCAGTACTCTTGCGCACAGGTAGGTGGAGTTGTTCTGCTCTTCACAAACATCACTCCACTCCAGAAGTGACTAGCATGCTGCATATAGGCGCCACCCAGACGAGCTCACGTCAGTTTCTTTCTTGTCTTTGACAAATATTTTTTCACCAAATTCAATTTTTTGCCAGTCTGCAAGGGAAAGGTGTCACGGCCCAAAACGACAGTGTGTAAACCTTGTAGGTTCTGTGGCAAATAAATGTCTGTGACATAACCCAAAAGGGTTCAGTGACAGAATATCAACACCTAAAATATCCCCATACCACAATATCGAGTTCTGAACATCAATGTCAAAAATATTGACATGCTATATTTATAATGTTAAATACAAAAATATCGGCAACAAATATTAATAAAAAATATAGTTGTACAAAATATTATTTATATATATACACATATATATATATATATATATATATATATATATATATATATATATATATATATATATATATATATATATATATATATATATATATATATATATATATATATATATATATATATCCAAACAGTCCTGACCTCGGGATCCTCAGATACCAGCAACAGGTGCAGACCACAAACGAGCTTCAAACGATCATTTAGTGCATGAATCTTTATTTCAGAATGGCGTTCGTCAGCATCACGCGTTTCGGCTGCACACAGGCAGCCTTGATCATATATATATATATCCAACTTCAAACACAGCCCCATGGGGATGTATGACATTACAACGCATGCTTTTACCACGCATGCCGTTAGATCGCAGTTTTTACAATGCATACCATTACAACGCATAGAGCTTTGGGGTGCTGGATAGTGAATAGTTTACTTTACTATTCCAACTCCAGTCCCCGTGGATTGTAGGGAAGGTGTTGGATAGTAAATTAAATCTATTCCCTATCCTAGAGCGCCCCCCAGCGCAATGCGTTGTAATGGTTTGCGTTGTAATGGTTGCGTTGTAATGGTAGTGCGTTGTAAAAGTTTTGTTGTAAAGGTTGTTCACCGCCCCAAGGAGATCGCACTTCGCATAGCGGGTGCTGGTGCCAAGGACGGGCTTATCCTTGCATTACATGAGACAACAAGGTTCCTTTGATTAAAGGAAAACACCGCACTCCAACAAGGTCGTATTCCAAGGATTTATTTTGTGCAATGACTCACCAGTTACCACCACATTGGTGGTGGTAACTGGTGAATAATTGCACAAAATAAATCCTTGGAATACGACCTTGTTGGAGTGTGGTGTTTTTCTTTAATCAAAGGAACCTTATTGTCTTATATATTACCTACTGGCGGTCGCCAGTAGGTAGTTATAGTTAGGATTTTTTTCAATGCAAAATCTCAAAATTCTATTTGGAATAACTTTGGCGCCGGTTGACGAATCTGCCTGAAAATTTCCTCAAATTTGCCTCGTCGAGCTCCGATCCTTCCCTTAAAGTTTGGGGGGGATTCGTCAAGCGGGGTTCCAGATAAAAGGGGGGTCCCAAAACATGTTTTCCCCATGTTAATTTCCATAGGGCGGTCAAACTCACTTTTAGCCCGAACGGCTGAATGGATTTCCACCAAACTTGGCAAAATTGTAGGGACTGGTAGCCCGTTGTGCCTCTGCTATGTCTCAAGTTATGTGCTCCAGTGGATTTTGAGTAATTTAGGTTCAAAAAAAAATATATATATATGGCAGCGCCCCGGTATGCGCACCGGGGAGCGCACCGGGCGCGCCACGCGACTTGCGCACGGAAAGCTGATTGGCTCTCGGGTGTCTGTAAACATTCGAAACAGTCCGGAACGGCCGCCATCTTGTGTCTCGGTAGGATCGAGACACAGAAGGTGGCCAAAACAAAGGGGGAAATGACCATAAGGGGGCAGGGTAGACCCCTCCTGACCCCCTAGGTTTGATGTGGGGGCTATAAAAGGGCCCCGCACGGCAAATGTTTTTTTTTTTCGTTTTGCGCGGGGGGAGCGCCCGGTACGCGCACCAGGGAGCAGACTGGGGAGCGTACCGGGGAGCGTACCTTGGGGAAAAAAGAATGACAGACTTTTCAAAAATTGTATGTTTATTAATTGTTCTTTTTGTTGTTTTTTTATTAAGTACCAACATGTAGGTACCAAAGCAGAGTCTAAAATTTAATATACACCATCTCCTTTGTAGATATCTTGCATGTTGTTACAGAAGTTATTGTGGTATATGGAATTCATACCATAGTCTGTCAGGAAAGCAGCAACAACATGGAGGCAGGAGATGATAAAGAGATGTTAAATACACATTGGAGATAATATAGTGGGAGAAAGGAAGTAACTATGAGCAAACTTACTATGTAACACAAAAAAGTTGCACAGTATACTATAAGTCTCACTTAATATTATAAACATTTGGAACTACTTGGTGAATTACATATAAAAATGAATAATGTCTCGTACAATTTTTGATTATTAAATATACATTTATTTTTCTGATTCTTTTTCAAAATTTAATAAAACTTCTAACAATATATTGTCTGGAATGTCCTCATTTTCATTCTGTGATTCTATTGATTCCACACACTGAACTAATTGATGGTCCAGAGACTCATCCATAAAATCAAAGTTATCATTCTCAGCAATTTTTTCTTCAGGGTTGTTGTCCAAAACAATTTTGAAAGAAATATTCTGTTCTCCTTCCATTTTGTTGCTGTAAATTGCATAAAAAATAAATATATCAGTAGAGATAGGGCACTGTTGGGTTTAAGTTCAGACAGGTACTTGTGAGTTTTTAACAGTGAAGTTATCTTTGGGCTGTGTATGGTTTCAGGCAGGAAGTAGAACTATTAAAAAGTGCCTGTGATGAAGCCTAAGTAAATTCATAATTATACCAGAGAAGCCTAACTCAATCCATAATTATAACAGAGAAGCCTATCTCAATCTCTAACTCTTACAGAGGGACAGTATATAACTATCTGAAAACGTTTTCAAAAATTAATTTAAAGTGCATAACATAGTTCTCCTTTCTAATTAACAAATTACCTATTTCAAAGTAGTTGAAGTTTTCTGTCAAAGTTCTTTCCAAATGTACCTTAGGTAGTGTTAGTCAAAATGGCTGTGTTTCCCTCTCATTTTTCATATATATTCATGTACTTAACCAATCAAATGTCAGCACATAAAAGTACAAAATGTAAGTAACATTTTAATTGGTTGAAAATTCAAAGTTTCATATGTGTTTTTGTCATGTAATTTACCTCAGGATATTTAGACAGGGCTACAGCCCAAATGCCTCAATGGAATACCACCAAATTTGGATAAATGGTAGGGACTGCTATGTAGTAGGGCCTATTCTATATTTGGTGTAAGTGTCTCCAGTGGTGGGAGAGCTCCAGAGTGAAATATAAAAAAAAATGAATATACTTAAAAAAAATTATATTATATTAATATACAATATAGGATTCATTTTTAGAAAAACATTCCTTTCTAAGCTATAGACATTTGCTAATAAATAACCTTAGAAATTCACTAAAAAACACATAGGTATGAGGCCCTATATAACGTTAGGAATTAGCAGTTAAAAAACCTATGAAATTCACAGAAAAAACCATAGGTTTCACACCAGTTATAGTTAGGAATTAGCATTTAAAAAACCTATGAAATTCACTGAAAAAACAGAGGTTTCACACCAGTTATAGTTAGGAATTAGCATTTAAAAAACCTATTAAATTCACTGAAAAAACCATAGGTTTCACACCAGTTATAATTAGCAGGAAGTTTTACTCGCATAAAACCATTGAAATTCCCACGTTATAGTTAGTTGGACTCACTATAACTTGCGCGTGCAATGCACTGCTGATGACGTCATATATTACATCACTCATGACATGGTCAGTGACATCACTCATGACATCACTGATGACACCATCCTTGTGACAGACTGACAGACCTCCTTTCAGTGTAATGTAACCCTTGAAACACATATTCAAAAATAGAAACTAACATTTTCAAAAAAATTGAGATACCCATACCAGTTACAACAACCAATTCAGTAATTCCACCATCTATATACACATCCTCTCATTCAGCAACAGTTCAATATAGTCACTCATACATATACTCACTCATCATATGTAGTGATACACATATACCATCCTGTTACACACCGATAGTCATCCAAAAGTTACTCACACACATACTCAAGCATGCAAATAAACTATTGAACAGCCATTTATTTGCATATACAACTATACACACACTACCACATTGCTTCTAAGGAAACTTACATATACTAACTCTCTTAAACAATCACTTATAGAAACACATACTTATTTAAACAGGAACTCTTTCAATCTCTCACTCTCACATATAATCACTTATATACATCAATACTCACATATACTAGATTAAAACATATGCAGTTACTCATAAAGACACTATTGAGGCAGGCATTCACTCACTAACACACACATATACACACTCATCCACCCATACAGTCCTGCACATATGCTGTCTTCAAAACACATACAAACAGTGAGTCAGTCACCAACCCATGCAGCCACTTATACACAAAGTGAAGCACTGATACATATATTTAAATATTTAAAAATTACTCGCTAATATATGTATTCACTGAGATACACTTTATAAGCCAGTTAACCAATCAATATTTTATTAAAAAAACATCCATTTACACACTTATTTAAACATTTATTCTTCCATCGACCTTTACAAATACATATACAAAACATATTTATTTTTCAGAAAGACACACATTCACTGGATGGTGTCATCAGTGATGTCATGAGTGATGTCACTGACCATGTCATGAGTGATGTAATATGTGACGTCATCAGCAGTGCATTGCACGCGCAAGTTATAGTGAGTCCAACTAACTACAACGTGGGAATTTCAATGGTTTTATGCAAGTAAAACTTCCTGCTAACTATAACTGGTGTGAAACCTATGGTTTTTTCAGTGATTATATATATATATATATATATATATATATATTAAATTTAATATACATTTACCAAATATAACAAATAAACTTAATTAAAAAAAGTTAAACACAAATATAGCAATTAACATATATATATTTACTTTAAAACCATTAATAAACCATACATTTTAATTTATTTTGTCATTTTAAAATTATATAAAAATGTAACAAATAAATATATATATATATATATATATATATATACACATATACCAATAACAAAAAATCTATTAAAAACATTCTATTATGAATCAAAATATTAAACTATTTAAAAAGATTTAAACTTACATTTTCCACTCCAGTCAGTGCAACAGTAGGGAGAGTGTTGGATAGCGGAGTGGTAAAAATTACTATTCCCACTCCAGTGAGTGCAACAGTAGGGAAAGTTCTGGATAGAGGAGGGATAAAATGTACTATTCCCTCTCCAGTCAGTGCAACAGTTGGGAAAATGTTGGATAGCGGAGTGATACAATTTACTTTTCCAACTCCAGTCAGTGCAACAGTTGGGAAAGTGTTGGATAGCGGAGGGGTAGAATTAACAATTCCCTCTCCAGTCAGTGCACCAGTAGGTAAAGTGTTGAATAGCGGAGTGGTAACAATTACTATTACCCACAAACATGCCTGTTTTTCCTGCAGCCTTTCACCCCCCATATTGTTACAATGCGGTTGTTGCCATGACCGCGTTGTAACAACGCATACCATTACTCCACAAGTCATTGTTACGACTTGCGGAGGGGGGCGCTGGATGTTGGAAGAGTATAATTTACTATTCCAACTTCAGTCTGTGAGGACAGTAGGGAAGGTGTTGGATTTTAAATCCAACAACTTCTCCCCCCTCCGCAAGTCGTTGTTACAACTTGCGGGGTAATGGTATGTGTTGTTACAACGCGGTCGTGGTAACAACCACGTTGTATATACATGCGGGGTGAAAGTTTTGTGGTGAAGGTTGTTCACCTTACCACACTTGTGAGTGTAACAATAGGGAAAGTTTTGGATAGAAGAGGGATACAAATTAGTATTCCCACTCCAGTCAGTGCAACAGTAGGGAAAGTGTTGAATAGCTAAGGGATAAAATCTACTATTCCCACTCCAGTCAGTGCAACAATAGGGAAATTATTGGATAGTGGAGAGATAAAATTGACTATTCCCACTCCAGTCAGTGCAACCGTAGGGAAAGTGTGGAATTGCGGAGGGGTATAATTAGAATTCCCACTCCAGTCAGTTCAAAATTAAAAACAAACACAATATCAACAACAACAAAATATTTAAAACATACAATAAATAAAAAATAAAAAAAATGATAAAAATTGAAAATACAAATATATTTTTTATAAAACAAATATTGTAATGTTAAATACATATGACAAATACCTACAAATATTATATTAAATAAAATTAAAAAATATTTTTCAAACAAATTAATATTTTTAGTTAGAAAATATTTAGAAATAAAAACATTAATTATTACATACATTTAGTTTATTTACTACCTACCCTAATTATCAATTACATAAATTTAAAAAACAAATTAAAACACATACACATTATTTATCTTCCCACCTTTTAACCCTATAATCCTCACAACCAAGAGCTAAAATTCAACTGTAAAAAACTAATTACACAATTAAAATGTATTTTCAATTTAAAAACTAAGTAGCAGCCGTACATGGGATCGAGGACGGGCCCACTTGTGGAGTCCATACAGGACTTGATTGTGTGCTTTCCGCACTACACTTCCCAGAAGTCTCATTGGAGCCTCCCATCGACGGCTGAGTTATATTAAATTGGAGAAGTGTAACGGGTGCGCACACCGCTTTCGTTAAAGCCCCTGAAGAGAAGCAGATGGAGCTTCGAAACGCGTCGGGCAGATCCATTACGGAGCGGCGTCTACAAGCGGATCCCCGCCCTCACCTACACATATAAAAAGCTGCTGCTCGGGTGCTACTCAAAAGGTGGACAACCTAGAGCTTCAATATATATATATATATATATATATATTAAATTTAATATACATTTACCAAATATAACAAATAAACTTAATTAAAAAAAGTTAAACACAAATATAGCAATTAACATATATATATTTACTTTAAAACCATTAATAAACCATACATTTTAATTTATTTTGTCATTTTAAAATTATATAAAAATGTAACAAATAAATATATATATATATATATATATATATATACACATATACCAATAACAAAAAATCTATTAAAAACATTCTATTATGAATCAAAATATTAAACTATTTAAAAAGATTTAAACTTACATTTTCCACTCCAGTCAGTGCAACAGTAGGGAGAGTGTTGGATAGCGGAGTGGTAAAAATTACTATTCCCACTCCAGTGAGTGCAACAGTAGGGAAAGTTCTGGATAGAGGAGGGATAAAATGTACTATTCCCTCTCCAGTCAGTGCAACAGTTGGGAAAATGTTGGATAGCGGAGTGATACAATTTACTTTTCCAACTCCAGTCAGTGCAACAGTTGGGAAAGTGTTGGATAGCGGAGGGGTAGAATTAACAATTCCCTCTCCAGTCAGTGCACCAGTAGGTAAAGTGTTGAATAGCGGAGTGGTAACAATTACTATTACCCACAAACATGCCTGTTTTTCCTGCAGCCTTTCACCCCCCATATTGTTACAATGCGGTTGTTGCCATGACCGCGTTGTAACAACGCATACCATTACTCCACAAGTCATTGTTACGACTTGCGGAGGGGGGCGCTGGATGTTGGAAGAGTATAATTTACTATTCCAACTTCAGTCTGTGAGGACAGTAGGGAAGGTGTTGGATTTTAAATCCAACAACTTCTCCCCCCTCCGCAAGTCGTTGTTACAACTTGCGGGGTAATGGTATGTGTTGTTACAACGCGGTCGTGGTAACAACCACGTTGTATATACATGCGGGGTGAAAGTTTTGTGGTGAAGGTTGTTCACCTTACCACACTTGTGAGTGTAACAATAGGGAAAGTTTTGGATAGAAGAGGGATACAAATTAGTATTCCCACTCCAGTCAGTGCAACAGTAGGGAAAGTGTTGAATAGCTAAGGGATAAAATCTACTATTCCCACTCCAGTCAGTGCAACAATAGGGAAATTATTGGATAGTGGAGAGATAAAATTGACTATTCCCACTCCAGTCAGTGCAACCGTAGGGAAAGTGTGGAATTGCGGAGGGGTATAATTAGAATTCCCACTCCAGTCAGTTCAAAATTAAAAACAAACACAATATCAACAACAACAAAATATTTAAAACATACAATAAATAAAAAATAAAAAAAATGATAAAAATTGAAAATACAAATATATTTTTTATAAAACAAATATTGTAATGTTAAATACATATGACAAATACCTACAAATATTATATTAAATAAAATTAAAAAATATTTTTCAAACAAATTAATATTTTTAGTTAGAAAATATTTAGAAATAAAAACATTAATTATTACATACATTTAGTTTATTTACTACCTACCCTAATTATCAATTACATAAATTTAAAAAACAAATTAAAACACATACACATTATTTATCTTCCCACCTTTTAACCCTATAATCCTCACAACCAAGAGCTAAAATTCAACTGTAAAAAACTAATTACACAATTAAAATGTATTTTCAATTTAAAAACTAATAGTATTTAACAACTAATTATAAAGTAAGTAAAATTAATTTACTCCCCACACTTTACCCCATAAGGCTAAAATACACACACACACACTGAAAATTCAACATTTACCCTAATTAATTATCCATCAACTATTACTAATGATCAGCTAATTATAAATTAATTTAAAATAATTTACTTCCCACCCTTAACCCCTATGAACCCCACAACCCACACCTAAAATGTATTACATCATTTCCATATTTAATTTTCTATTAATTTATTATTAATTAACAACTAATTATGAATTAATTAAACATAAATGACTTCCCACACTTTACCCCTATAAACCCCACAACCCACAACTAGATTTACACAATTTCCATATTCAAATTTAAATAAATTAATATTAACTAATTATTAATTAATTACAAATAAATTATTTCTCACTCTTTATCTCTATAAAACCCAAATACCACACCTAAAATTAATTACACAATTTCCATATTTACTTTTCAATTAATTAATTAATATTAATTCATTAATAATGAATAAAAAAATAATTACTTCCCACCTTTACTCCCTATAAACCCCACAACCCGCACCTAAAAGAAATCACACAATTACAATAATTACCAATGCATTAATTAATATTAATTAACAGCCAATTAGATAATTAAAAGTACATTATCTTAAATATTAATAAATGAAAAACATTCGGAAATAAAAAACGCAAAATGTAATTAAAATTAAAACAAAATTGATAACTACTAAAAATGAAACACATATATTAAAAAACAAACAATACTTATACAAAAAAAGACACTAAATACATTCAAAATATATTCTAAAATACATAACATTAATTAAAATCGATATTTCAAAAAACTATATTTTTGCAAACGATACTACTGATATTTCTTACCTTGAAATCAATATTTTTGGCCACGATATTGTTGCTATCGATATTTCTGTGTCATGATATATACAACTCAATATTTTTGTTAGTCAATATTTCTAACTTGATATTTTGTCTAAATACCCCCTAAAAAGGTATTCCTGCAGAGCTTGTGATCAGAGCATGACTCCAGGGCCTGTGCCCAGATGAACCAGAAGACAACATGGGACCACAAGGTGAAGCTCCACATCACTATGGACAGGAATACTTCACACTATGACTGGTCGAAGTAAAAAACACAAGTCCCATTCCGAAGTCCTTACTGTGGCAGGTCCATGTCACGGCAGGAGTCTTCATGTAAGCCCAAAAGTAGCACAAGAGTAAAAACGGGAATTGGCCCTTTCCTGCCTCTCTCGAACTCCTGAGAGGTCTGTGCTTCCCTGTTTCAATCTTGAACTTGAAGAGCCAATTCCGAATTTGGTCCCAATGCAATCTGAATTTACAGGTCTGTTGAGGATGTTGCAGCAAATAGAGTCCTTTAGGGAGGCCCTGCTGCATATATTTGGCACGCTTCCAGCTCCCTCTGGTGCACCTTTGTGTTCTGCACCGGCTTTGACTGCAACTTCAGTGCCACTCCCAGCTCCGTTTCCTTTCACATCGATCCTGATGATGGTGCCAGGGGAGGTGCCATTATCCATAGTGGTCTCCGACTCCAAGGCAGCTCCATCTCAACCTCGATTGAGGCCACACTCCAACCCCATTGGAGCACAGCTTATAGCCAATCTGTCTGACACTGAAGCCTTGCATTTACCATGTGGCAGAGCTAATACTTTACATAGGTTCTTTGGCTCAGATTCTGACAATGGTCACAATATGATGATGAGAATTGGTATACTGAATTACAGGATATCAGTCATCCAGACACCTCCTCGGACACAGGACTGATCTCTCCTCAGGTCCTGCCACACAGAAGAGTGATTTTGTTTTTGCCACGGTCATGCAGTGGGCTGTGGAGGTCCCTGAACTGCAACTCCATACAAAGGAGATCATAACGAACGTTCTGATGGAGGTTCTTCAGGCTGGGGAATCAACTACTTAACATGTCTTGCAATTCAACAAGACCTTAACAGATACCCTGTTAGGCAATAGGGCAAAGCTGCGCTATGGGCCTCCAGTCAACAGGGAGGTAGCAAACCACCACAGACTGGCACTGGATGATCCTGTTTTCTTGACCCATCACCATATGCCAGAAAGTCTGGGAATGTATCCACCAGCAGAGTCAACCCCAAAGTAAGACCTTATTGTTGTTTCATTTGCTGCCCTAAGTATGACAGGTATGCCCAGACATAGGTTCTCTGCTTAATGTACAATTGGAAGAAAGCTACACCCAACTAAAGATCCCCAATCAGAGTAAAACCTATCTTGGGTTGCTTGTGTTCCAGTTCATGGAGGACCTAACCTGGCAGTTTGGGCTTCACTGTTCTTATTGGTGCAGGGTCAATATTTATTTCCTATGAATGGGTCTAAACTGAATTGGCATGTTGGGTGAAAAACCATGGACTGGAGTGCAGCCTGAGCAATTGTCAGTGGCTGAGATAATTTCAAGCATTCCATACATCACCTTGATTTTGTTGCCTCCCTAATTGTGATGGGTATGCCCAGAGATCGGTCCCATGTTCAGTGTGCCGCAGGAACCAAGAAATACTTGACCGAAGAGCCCAAATGAGAGTGAATTCCGGTCTTGGGTTGCTTGTGTTCTGATTCAGGAGTGACCTAGCAGTTCAGGCTAGACTGTTTCCTTTGGAGTCATGTTGTGAGGCAATGTGTGTTTGCAGGTTCAATCCCACTTTTTGACTATTAGGTACTAGAATAATGACACAGAGAACCTGAGGCCTGCTAACCAGACCTTAGTGTCAGTACTCTGACCCTTAAAAGTGCATATAAGTTATAAGTTACTTTTAAGTCCCTAGAATATGATACCAGGGGTACCAAGGGCCTGTAAGTTACACTGTCCCTCATGGGCTGCAGCACATACTGTGCCACTACAAATGTAACAAAGTAAAACATATCTCCCAATCTGCCACTGCAGACTGGTGCAGCAGTTCTAAACTGCTAACTCAACTTTGTCATTTAAAATAATGGCAAATTCCAGCCTTTCCTTTACAATATTATAAGTCATCCCTAGGATAGGCCCGTCGAGTCCAAAGCAGGGCATGTGTTTTTATATGTTTTTAGAGTAAAAACACTAAATTCTCATTTTTAATGTGGAAAGGCTGGTAAATCAGTGTGCAAGAACAGGGTTACACACTGACAACTGAGCTGTACTGACTTCTAAATGGGACTACTAAAGTTGGTGCTTCAAGGTATCAAAAGAATAACTGCATCAAACCTGGCTTGGGGCCACAGTCAACTTTAGTTTAACTTGTGAGTAAAGGGCAATTTTAGAAAGTTGCCACTCTGCTGCCCACGTTTTCTAGAGGCCAGTTAGGTTTCCCTGCCAAGAGTCAGCCTTCTGCCCTCTGGGGGGAAGGCTAAACCTCTCCCTGGCAGAATGCCAAACAGGGTGTGAGCTCAAAAGTTAGGCTTCAAACAGGTTGTTGCCTCTGAAAGACAAATGGTGGACACACACAAGACAGTCAGCTCTTTGGTTCTGGTAGACATGTTGGTATTGAGAAGGGCAAGAGTTGGCAAACTAGTTATCCCAGGGGTGTGTATCTGTCAGGTAGCCATGCCCCTAGGGTGGGCTACTAATTTCACACTCCCAGAGAATGGGTCTGCCATCTTGGGAGAGGGCAGAATATTGCACTCTGGGATAGATAGAGGCCACACTTTTCAGGAAGTCATCAGGTGGGAAGGGACCTGACAGTCCATTGACCAGTAGTCACTGCATCCCGAGGGCAAATTGTGAGCATAAAAGTGGCACCCAGACTTCAGATCATGTCTGCACTGGAGAGAGGATCGAAGAAGCACTACCCTGCTGTTCCCTGGATCTGGGAAAGTGAGGATATGCATAAAAGACTGGACTGCACCTGTTTATCTTTCTTCTACCAAAGACAGGACTGTGCTTGTGGTGCCCTGCTTGAGTAAAGTTGTCTGAAACACACAAAAGATAATGGGAGGAATGCTTGCAATTTGTCTAACCACTGGTGATCACTCAGGATAGAATCCCAACCCCTCGTTCTTTTGGTCACCATGTCACCTAATTTTGGTCCCAGCCATATGAAGATCAGTCTTGACCATGGGAACAGTCGACCCAGAACTGCCTGGCCAGGTCCTTCCTGAACTGGAAACAAGAATCCTGGGACCGGTTTTGGGGTTTCACCCCTCATCATCCAGGCTAGCTTGAATCCAGTGACACAGTGAGCATGGGACCCACGTCTGGGTATACCTATGCCACTAGGGTGGTACATGAAACGCACAAAAGGTGATGGGCGGAATGCTTGCAATTTGTCGAACCTCTGGCACCACTGTTCTTTTGCTCACCATGTCACCTCAGTTTGGATCCAGCCATATGCAAATCAGTCTTGACCCTGCTAATTATGGTAACAGTCCAGCACAAACTGCCAGGCCAGGTCTTCCCTGAACTGGAAACATGCATCCTGGTCCTAGTCAGAAGGGGTGAACACCAATTGCCAGTTGGCTGACTTCCTGTTACAGCTCCAGGGCCACAAAAGATGAAGAAGCCTGCCTTGGTGAGTTGATCGCTACATCGCTTGATTGCCACTGACCGCTAAAGCCTGGCATGGGAGATGGAGTCCTGACACTCAAAAGTTGCACCTGTGTTTGCTGGACCCAGGAGAGTTGTTGGAGTACAGTTTGGTTGCCCAAGACGGACACTAACCTCAGTTAAAGATAACACCTGGTTTCAATGTGACCTGAGGCCACTAGACCAGTGGCAACTGTATTTTGGCTTGACTTCATCTGGACTTCGAGGGACATCGACCTCTGAGGCCAAAGTCACCCCACTGCATTTGTGGACCAAGGGGTGGCTTTAGATTTTTTACTTTATTGAAACCTGACTGCTGGAAGTCACTGCTACCCAGAGTTGAGCTAAGGCTTTACAAACTTCCCTGACTTGACCCATGATGGTTTCGTGAGTTTACTATACTGCAAGGTCACAAAATCACACCATGTAATGTACTGATCTCCTTACAAGCATCAGGACTAATTAGCATATGGCTGGGTCCAAACTGAGGTGATCTGATGGAAAAATAACAATGAAATGGAGTGCTGCTCAGGTCAATTGCCAATGGCTGGGATTAATTCTAGCTTTCATCCATCACCTTGTTAGTTGGTAGCCACAATTGCTTGATTGCCACTTACCACTGAACCACAGTATGGAAGACCGAGGCCTGACAGTCAAAAGTTGCACTTGAGTCTGCTGAACCCAATATTGTTGTTGGGGTACAGCTCGGCCTCCCTAGAAGGACACTAGCTTCAGTTAAGATAACCACTGGTTTCACTGTGACCACTAGACCGGTGGCAATATCAGATCGGAGTACTCTCCGCCGCGCTGCGCGAGATTAAGGACACTGATTACTTTTATGAAGATTGGATATGGAGCAAAGTTGATCTCCCACTTACATCATACAGGAAGTGACACACATTGAGTTTTTCTACTGGTCAGTAAAATCCAAAGTTGTTTGATCGTGTTGGATACGCCTTACACCACATGTAGATTATTTGTATATGCCCTGATGAAGTCTGTGGTTAATACCAATAAACGAAACATGTGTTGGCAAAAACTGAAGCACAACCAAATATTACAAGATATGGAATAAAGACCAAGAATGAACACTTAAGACAACTAATGTGTGACTTAATTACTGTCATGCACTACATGATTGTGGCTTAGGAAATTGATTTTTTATTTAGTTATATGAATGTGGATGTATTTTCACATTGAGGGACAACGTAGGGTAGTCGTTGTATTAATTTTCCTTTGAGCACTATCTGAAGAATTTGTAGCTATAAGTACATCATCACATAACCGTGCACAGCTTATACCCTACTGCTCAATTTTGATGACGCAACTGGATTTTGGTTTGACTTTACCTGGACTTCGGGGGACATTGACCTCCGTGGCCAAAGCCACTCCACTGTGTTTGTGGCCCCAAGAAGACCAGATCAGCATCCATTTCCCTTGCATCAGGACCACTTATGGATGTCTATGACAATTTGCCCAAAGAGCCTGGAACTGGACTGGAGACTGCTTCGACTGCAAGGTAAATATCCTGCTAATCCATAATGGCCCTTGAGACATGCTCCCTTCTGGACTTCGTCACCCAAAACCGACGCAAGTACCCAAAAACAACTTTATAAAAGTTTTTAAAGTAACCAAAATAGTTGCCTATATTTATTTACATTTTGAGCGAAAAGTAGTGATTTACGATATTTCTAAGGGTGCCTGTTCAGGGCCGGACTGGCCATAGCGGGCACCGGGCAATCCCCTGGTGCGCCGCATGGGTGGGGGCCGGTTTAGGGCCCCTAGGGGTCGTTTTTTGTTACAGGGCCGTTTTTGCAAAATAGCTGCAAAATCGGCCCTGTATCAAAATCGTCTGAAGCCCGGCCCGGCAAAGAGCTCAGCGGCACCTCCAAACCCCCCGAGTGGGGTGGGGGGGCGGCCAAGCACTTTGCCAGGGCCGGTTGTGGTTCCCAGTCCGGCCCTGTGCCTGTTCTTCTACTGACAAATGCAGCTCAGTTCTAGACCTGCCTGCTTTTGTTCCCCTAAACAGATTGGCGCTGACCCCAGGAAAGGGGGGAAGGTTAGACTAAAGAGGCATCCCCCACCGACAAACTGGCACTTGATGTAAGAATGGCATCTTCAGAACCACTCCTCAGAACACTCCTGGACCTGTGAAAGATTTAGAAGATGGACTGTCCTGCTGTTTAATAATTAAAGACTGGACCTATCTGCCCTAAACTCTACAGAAGTGACTCCAGGGGTCAGCAGGCTGACCTCCTGTTTGCGCTACAGGGACACAACAAGCTTCCAGAGGCCTTCCCTGCAACTGACCAGAGCCACCTGGACTTGCCTGATCCCTGCTAGGGGCCAACGCTAGAATGAGTTCTGATCCCCAAGAGGTGTCTTCTTGGTTCTGGACACTTTGCTGACACCAGAGTGTACTCTTCCTGCTTAAAAACTGAGCTACAGGCTAAAATCCGGATGTAGGTGACTCTTTGCAACCTCGAGTGGGCTTCTAGCATTAGCAACAATCACTGTGTCTTCCGCCAACATGAAGTTCTAGTGCCGACCTGCTCGCCATGCCAAACAGTGACTAACCACGTCTCCTACCAACATGAAGACTTTGGGAAGGTAAACTCTTCATCGGGACAAGCCTGGTCACTGTATTCGAACAACGCTCCATCATGGTAAGCCTCAACTTGTGACTTTGACCTGGTCCAGCAAGACCAGATATTGGCGAGTGGCGCTTTTGTCACTATTTTTACCTGAAAATTTTAATTTCATAGATCTGGTTTTACTGATTGGTTTCTTGTTGTTTTGGAGTCAAATTATATACTAAACTTTACTCTATTTTTGTAAATTGATTTGGGATTTTTCTGGTGTTGTGTTTTCACTTTATTACAGTTTGAATGCTGCATAGATACTTTACACATTGCGTCCAAGTAAAGCCTGACTGCTTTTGACCCAAACTACCAGAGGCTGAAGCAGAGGTTTATTTAGGGACTTTGGTGGACCACAATGACGAATATTGTGCTTATTACTTGCATGGGGCTCTAACACCTCTTAACTCACAACCCAATTTCTTACAGTCTTATTTTAGTCATTATGCGCAAGATAGTACTTTTTGCTATGTTGCAGCCATTGAGTCAGAGACTGCAGCAGAAGGCAACCAACAGAAGGCAACTAGCGCTCCAATATTGTGGGCTTTCTAGGTATTATGATGATCATGATGAAAAAAAAAGTGGACCTCAATGTCCTATTTTGAGCTTCAAAGACATTATAGAGACCACTTTCTGCATAAAGGTTGCTTTGACACAAGGTGTCTATCCTTTGAAATCAGGCAGCATCGTAGTTATTATTGGGTACATCACAGGAAAGAGTGTGCACCCATGACTTGTGTCGGTATTGCTGGCAAAACGTGGGCATCGGTGACATTTGGTAGCCACCACTATCACAGAAGCAACATTAACAGCTCATGATTTAAATTCATAAGCATAGGAGGCAGGTTCTATCTTTGAGATCCTATAGAATATGTATCTACTTGATGAAAATGGGAACCTCATATTTTAGGACAAAAATAGTTTGCAAAAAATTAATAGTTGGTGCTTGGATGACAAACAGTTTCTTTACACGTTTCTTTGTGATAATTGAATTTGTTTAGCTAAACTAAACATCTTGCATTTGGGAAGAAATGTCAATCTGAAACTTGGGGACAAAGTTATTGAACGCCTTTAATATATTCAGCACTGATGTTTAACATATTCCTGGGAGCGCGTATTGCTGATGGTATTTACTTGGTGTCAGGCAGCACTTACTGCTACGGTTGTTATTTCATGATTCATATGGAGGTACTTCATTATCTCTATTAACAAATGCTGTTTGTATGTAAGTATGTGGTAGTTCTATAGCACAAATTTACCCATAAGGCAGTGAAGCGCTGTACAGGTTCAAATAGTAGCATAAGGTCAAGAAACGAGAGGTATCTGGTTTGTGGACTATTAATGTATTATAATGAGGTGCTCTGTAAAGAGGATAGACTTCTATAATTGTTATTCTTATATTATCACCAGTACTGCTGTGATAGGCCAGAGCCTGCAAGGTTAGTGTAACTTGAAGGATATGTATTTTGCTGTAACCTGTATAATCACTGTAATCTGTGCATCATCTCAGCTTTTTGAGATTGTGACATCTGTCAAAAAGAGGGATAACCCTGCCCTGTACTTATCTGATACTTTTTTATTTTTCTACCCTGCCACCTTCAAGTAGTTTCTCAGGGATAATACATGACTGCAAATCTATTTGGAAGGAGAAAGATATGAAATGAAAGAACATGTGAAGACAGAAATAAATAAAATAAAAAAGTAAGCCATCATTATGAAAATGGAAGAGGGGCATGTCACACTGCACGTTAGATTGGCTGAAATAACTATAAAAACATAAAGCTTTTTACTCCATTTCAGAATGTACGAATATGGAAAATGCTCCAGTTTGCCACTTTGCATTACCATGTAGAGAAAGAGACTTGTCTGGCGCACTATAATAATATTGGAATATTAAATAAATTGACAATTAAGAATAGTCTGCAAACACATGGCTTTTATACCTTAAAGTTTACCTTAAAGTTTATGTTGTAACATTTGTATTTTCATCATTTGTTTGAGAATAAATGATTCATCCAGCTTTTAATTGTATGGTTTACGGTTGGCCATACTCCTTGATTACTTCGATCTTATGAATAGCCACACAAAACGTTTTGGAAAACCTGTCGCCTCATGATCACAATTGAGCTGTGAAATTCACCATTAGCACCCATTCGGCAAAGTATTTCGTATGGGAATGGTTACTGCGGAAAAATGGCTCTGAATGTTTCACTTGCCTTTTGATCTCGAGTCTTTAGTGTAATTCATGTGTGTCTGATTCTCCTTACAGGAAGATTATTGAATTCAGGAACATGTGAAGGAATGCTGGATTCAGGAACTTGTAAAAAATCAACATTAAATGATGTACCACTAGCTAACATGGCAACACAAGGTTTAATTTTTTTGTTAGATTCGTGGTGCTTACGAGTGGCTTTGCCCTGAATAAGATGTGCACTCTTTTCCATCATATGTAAGTAATAACGTATTTGTGTTAAGCACCTTACAGCACAGTTTTTTTCTAAGCACTGTAAATAACAATTATCAATATGACTTCATTTTACGGTAACACAAAAAGATGGCCAGGCTGATGAGGGCTAATACCCCGAAACCGGTCCGTTGATGTTTGTTTTCTGGTCCAGAGAGGACCTGGCTTGTCAGTTCGGGCTGGACTGTTACCATGGTGAAAAGTGTCAAGACGGATTTGCACATAGCTGAGTTCAAACTGGAGTGGCATGGCGAGTAAAAAAACTATGGATTTAAATGGATTGAACCCAGATTTGTGACTGGATCGATTGAACCCAGATTTGTGACTTGGGACGAATGTTTGACAATGTTCAGCATCCTGTCCATCATCTTTTTGTGTTGCTTATTTTATGGTAGTCAATTGGAGAGTACATATATAATGGTGCCGATCACTCAACATTTTTACGACCTTTACAGGTTGACAAAATGTAAGAATAAACTTCTCTGCTATGATTCTGTAACGAATGAAGAAGAAAATTGCATTAATAAAGTCGGTGTTGTTAAACAGCTGACAAGATCTGATGGGCGACATTTGATGGGTCCCTACCCTGGAGTTCCTTAACCCCTTCCATGCGGCCACGATTCTGCGCTTGTGCGGCAACATCGCGAGTGGGCTGGTTTATGACGGCCCCCAGCCGCCATCAGCACACGAGCACCGTAGTGCATGACGGCTGGGGGCCGTCATCGGCTTGTAAGGAGTTAAAATAGACCATGGATGGTTTCCGATTTTTCCCGTGCCTTAAAACGTCAATGAATTAGATGTCAGAATGGTAGACATAATTACAATAGAGAAACAGATTCCTCGTAACCCTTTCGTCTTGTTGTTTCAGGTGTGCTTCACTGCACCACCTTCCCCACCTCCTGTGTGGCTTCTCCTAGCCTCTGTGCAGCTCGAAAAGAGAACTGGTGCTTCAGAAAGGTGGGCTTTTAGAAGTGACCTGCCTCCGTATTATCGGGTTGTGACAGTGGCCTGCCTCCACATTCTTTGACGGAATCTGCTGCGCCTTTCAGACCCAAAGAAAAGGTCAAAGTGTCAGATAGCTGCAAAAAAGGTACATTGAGAGGAAAATTTAGAGGAATAGGGAGCTGCGCAGAAGAGGAATATACCTCGAGTAGATCACAGGTGTAATCCGAAAGCAGTTACCTTCCCACTGTGTACTGTCCTTGAAAAAGTGCTCTCTGTTCAAACTGCACTTTGCTTTTACCAACGACAACAATGAAAACAAGGGCTATCCCACTGGAACAGAAAAAAAGCAAAGCTGAATCCTGTGGCATAATGCTTTCCTACCACTCTCAACCAACCACAAAGCTGGTCAGTCCTAACATATGGCTTAATTTGATTGTGCCGATTTTGGAAAAGGTGATGGACAGAGTTTCTGAATGATGCAGAATGCTCCTACCCAGTCAAGAGATCAGGGCTTGATCCATCACCGTTTTTTATCTCACTGCACCATCCCAACTCAGAACCTGGCTACATGCAAATTAGTCTGTTCCTGTCCCAGTGCATGATGGGAACAGGGCAAACCAAACTACCAAGCCAATTCTTATACTGGGAAGGAGACAAGCTTCCGGGGACCGGTTTCTGGCATTTCAGCCATCGTCGGCCCGGCTTGCTTGAATCCTGATGGTGCAATGAGCAAGGGACTCACGTCTGAGTATACCCTCCCACACTTAGTGTGGATAACATCGATTTTGGAAAAGGTGATGGACAGAGTTTCTGAATGATGCAGAATGCTCCTACCCAGTCAAGAGATTAGGGCTTGATCCATCACCGTTTTTTAGCTCACTGCACCATCCCAGCTCAGAACCTGGCTACATGCAAATTAGTCTGTTCCTGTCCCAGTGCATGATGGGAACAGGGCAAACCAAACACCAAGCCAATTCTTATACTGGGAAGGAGACAAGCTTCCGGGGACCGGTTTCTGGCATTTCAGCCATCGTCGGCCCAGCTTGCTTGAATCCTGATGGTGCAATGAGCAAGGGACTCACGTCTGAGTATACCCTCCCAACTTAGTGTGGATAAAATCGATTTTGGAAAAGGTGATGGACAGAGTTTCTGAATGATGCAGAATGCTCCTACCCAGTCAAGAGATCAGGGCTTGACCCATCACCGTTTAATTTGATTGTGCTCCACAATGTGATCGTTGTTCCGTCAAGTGTTTTGCATTTTAGTGTGCTGCTTAACTATTCTTCAGAGCGTAACTGCGAACTCAACATTCTTAACCTACATTCACTTCACTATGCCCTAACACTTACGTCACAGCTTTACAAAGTCTATTAAGAGTCAAAAGGGTTCCATCATGCTAACTCTTTGATTCAGACTCTAGAAGGAATAGGGGTGAGAGGGAAAGCGCTGGAGTGGTTAGAACATTTCCTTTCACACAGGTCATTCCAGGTTTTCTCCAAAAATTATATCTTCAATATTCTGAACTCCCCTTATGGAGTTCCCCAGGGGTCAATCTTGAGTCCCTTACTTTTTAATATTCATATCACCCCTTTGGCAAAAATAGCAGAAGAAATGGGCCTTACAATTTACTCCTAAGCGGATGATACACAACTAGGGTTCTCCCTGTCAACAACCGACAAAACTAACACCTCCTCTCTCCGCTCTGGGCTACAGAGAATGGCGAATTGGATGCACACCAAGAAACTAAAACAAAATGGGGAAAAAATTGAGCTCATTATCTTTGGAGAACAAAAGGAAATCTAAGGGCCAGCCCACAGGCCCACGGAAATAGGCCCAACCCCGGTAGCAGTACAATCTGCTCGCAACCTAGGGGTGATAATCGATGACAAACTGTCTATGCGTGTGCAAACAGCCAAAACAGCATCAACTTGCTTTGCCATTCTTAAGTGGCTAAGAAAAATCCTGTGGCAACTGCCTGAAGGGGCGCAAAAAAACATGATACAGACCTTGATTGGCTCGAGACTAGACTATGGGCATATCCTATCTAGGAGCCAATAAAGAGATCACGCGTCGACTACAGGTCGTACAAAATGCGGCGGCAAGGATACTTCTCCATCTCCCTGGGCGTACGAGTGCTTCTGAACATCTAACAAACCTCCACTGGTTCAAGATAAGCAATAGAGCTAAATTTAAAGCACTGTGTTACATGTTCAGGATAAACACAGGGGAAGCGCCTGCTTACTTATGTAGGCTGGTACATAAATACACACCCTCTCGAAACCTTCGATCACTGCATCAGGCAAAATTTGCTGTCCCTAGGTTTAAACGGGTATGATTTGGCGGACGCTCTTTCGCCTACCTGGCGCCGGTTCTGTGGAATTCGCTCCCACTGAAACTGCGTCTTGAACCAAGTTACATTAAATACCGGAAAGGCATTAAGGCATGGCTATTCAACCAATAAATTCCATTCCACCTGGTAAAATTCGGATCCAAGACGCCGGGAAACCCTCAGGGTAGCTGTTGCGCCATATAAATGTAATAAATAAATAAATAAATAAATAAATAACTCACACGACACTAGATGTTCCGCTCTGCTAAATAAAAAACTGTGTTTTTACAAACATATACAATAAGGACTGTTCAATGAGTCTTCATTGCGCTCTGAACACACGTCCGACCGTGTCTTCGGAAACTGGAGACAGGCAGTAGAAGTGTCCACAATCTGCATTGGTGAAGTAGGAACAGTAGCAATCAGGGGGTCTTCAATTATCCGTTCAGATGCAGTCTCAATATTGACATGAGTGCCTGACGAGTAATGAGCCACATGTCGGAAATAAGAGGACTCTCACGTAATGGACTTCTCTGGACGTTGGGCAGTCGCCACGTGTACTTTGCTAGTCACAAAATGAAATGACTGAGCATTGAAGGGCTCATCAGATTTCCGTTTTCTAGGCTGATGAACAAGCACCTGAAACACTGTAGTGAAGTAATGTCTTTTGCATGTCAGCTCTTATCTCCATAGGCCTTCATTTTCCTTTTACAATCCAAGTCCTTTATACAGGTTTCTTTCTCAGTACTTAATCTTCTGTTGGTCTGATAAACATCAAAGATGCAGGGTTTTCAACTTAGGCCAAGTGAGGGGTCAAACAATAAGCTCGCGGAGTAGAATTCAAGACAGTCTCAAGGTCAAGTTTTTTCAATACAGCACACTGAACTGAGCTGTCCTAAAAGTTCTCATGAAACATTCGACAAGGCTTATGGTCTGTGGTTTAAGAGATGTGCTCTTCTGATGCTTCAAATTAAGATCACTGAGAAAGATTTGAATTCTCGACTGTTGAAAGGTGGGCCGTTATCAGATTTCAAGATCGTAGGAACACCCCAAGTGGCAAAGATGGTGTCTAATCTCTCTATGACTATCTTTCCGGTTGATTAATGAGACATCTTCTATCAATGGAAAAAGTGGAGTATTTATCAAAAATTACCATCAGGTGATGGCCATTGTCAAGAGGACTGAAGAAATCAACCACAATTCTGCCCCATACATGCTCTGGCATCTCTGACATGTTTAAGGTGTATTTATTCGTTTTCGATGGAAAGCAGTTGCATAGATGACAGGCCTTCAATTCTCTTTCAACTCCCTCATTATGATGAAGAAACCAGACCCTGTCTTGGAGAGCTCATTTTGTGGCAATGATTCCACAATGTCCTGACTAACAGGCAGTTCATCTTTGACATTTTAATAATTTCTGGTATTTACCGTCACTGGTAAGAGGTTGAGTGTACTGGTACCAAGACTGATGTGTAATGTCTTTTAATTTTAACATGTCACTATCTTGACTTATGCCAGTGACAAGTTGTTCTAACGAAATGGCAGCTAGGGTGCTTGATTTTATAATGTAATTTATGTAGGCTTCAGCTGTCTTGGAAGGGGTACCATGGCACTGTAGAAGCACCTTTTAGAAGCAGACAGCTGTGTTTTGGTCTTTCCTGGGCGGTGCATGATTGTGTAGTTGTATTCTTGTAATCGTAGACCCCAACGTTTAATGCGATTAGGCATCTTGGCCTTTGGATTGCCAAAGATGGTCAACAATACTTGATGATCCGTCACAAGCATGTAAGACTTTCCATATATGAATACGTGGAAATGTTCACATAGCCTACACCACTACTAAACTTTCTCTCTCAGGTTGTGAATAAGCACATTCAGTTTGGTACAAACTTCTGTTTGCATATGCCACAATATGACTTCAAGCATTTGGGTGTCCTTTGTTCTGTGCAAGAATAGCCCCTAACCAGACAGGGCTGGCGTCAACAACAACCTCTGTATGAAGCTTTGGATCAATGTATTCCGCTTCAGTAGATCTCTCAATAGCTTGTTTAATTCTCTTGAAACTTTGGCCGCATTCTCATGACCAATGAATTTAATCATTCTTTTTTGTCAAGTCTCTCAAAGGAGGGAGGTTGGCACTCCCGGGAGATGCTACGGTGGAGTTCCACACCTCCACGTAGCACCTGAGATCCTTGCTCCTTGCTCCCCCCCCCCCCACGAGGACGATGGCGGCAGGTAGCTGGCGTCTTGGCAGCTCCAGTCTTTGCGATTAAGCCTAGCTCTCTTTTTGTTGGCGTTCTGAAGCAGCGTTTCTGAAGAAGCATTTCTGAAGTAGAGGCGATACTTCCACTTTGGCAAAGGCTGAGCCAGTAAAGTGCGGCGAAGTATCGTTTCAGGATCCTGAACTCATGCCCTGCCCTGAGCCTTACAGACCCACAGACCAGCGGACGCGGAGACGCGGACCTGCGGACCCATTCCCCGCCCGAAACGGGAGCCATGGTTTCCAGCACTTTGCTTTGCTATCTTCAACCACAGAATTAGCAGTGGCGGCGGGTGAGTCCCCTTCAATATGATATAATCAACTCACAGAACTAAAACGTGCGCAGCGGCTGAGGCAGGTTCAAGATACAGGTACGAGCGCTAGAGGTGGAAGCACTCTCCTGTTAAAGTCCTTTTCGCATTCACTCATTTGGAAATATCGCCTTAATTACTGTATCTTTGTCGCTTTGGTACCAGCAAGCTTTGAGCATTTTCTCCGGTGTTCAGGACTTCAATATCCAGAATCCTCTGCTTCTCCCATTGCTTTAGTGTTAAGACTGCTAAAGTGTTCAGGGGCTCACGGAATTCGCAGTAATTCGCAGTAATCTTCACTATTGTTGAACACAATATGGGCAAACTTTTGAACGCACGAAACAAGGCGAAGGCTCGTCGTAAGCAGGCCAAAGAAGCAGCAGACGCCGCTAAATTAGTGGATAAAGATGATTGTAAGGAAGAGGTCTCTATACATTCTTCTGAAAGCTCAAATGAGCTGGAGGGGTCCCTCACGGAACTACCTACCCAAACTAGCCCAGGACATAATTTTGGGCAAGTAGAGATAGGGAAAATGAATACTTGCTTGGAGGTGGCTCAGACTGGCCAATCCGTTCAAAATGGTCTGAATGAAGCAAAAAAGGTTGAGACGCCGAGTGTGCGTAAGGGTCCAAAGCAATTCCCTTTGTTAGAGAAAAAGCTAACCATGCTTTCCACTAGCAGCCTGCGGTACAAAAGGGGGTGGTGATGGACGGAGCATCTTAATCAATCAAACACTCAGACCCAGTCAAATGATCTGGGTTTAATCCATCACCGTTCTTTAGCCCACTCTGCCACCCCAGTTCAGACATGGCTATATGCAAATCAGTCTGACCCTGTGCCTCATGGGAACAGTCCAGCCCGAACTGCCAAGCCATGTCTTCCCTGGACCGGAAACAAGCTTCCGAGGACCGGTTTCTGGCTAGCAGCCTGGCTCAGCTTGCTGCTTTTTCGGTATTAAGTCATCTTCCAGAATGGGGAGTCCATTTAGATCGTAACTTAAGACCACTTCCCTCAGCCAAGTAACGTTCTATTTCTAGATCTTCCATTAATCTGGATATCGTAACAGGGTCATCTTCGCTTTCTGTCAAAGACAATAGGAGCTGCGTCTCTTTCAATTCCTGTATCGTGAGGTTACTAAGCCCTCTAGTTGTTTTTCTCTGGGGTGTTAATAACATTTTTTTTATGTTTCAGCCTCCTGGTAAATTTAAAAAGATCAATTTTGGTCATCACCCAATCTTGTCTTCTAGCTGGACAGAATCCAAAGCCCTTTTTAAGTACACAAATCATATCATTAGAAAGCTGATAGTCTAATACATTGATAACTTCAATATCACTTACTTCACCCTCATCTCTTAAGGTTGTTGCTTCCAGGACCTCAGACTCCTTTTTATCCTTGACCCTGAATTTTTCTTAGGGAACGAATAACTGTGTATTTCTTATGAGATGACCGTACCTACTGTAATGCTTTTGAATCAGCATCAATTATATGTAATGTTTAAGATGGTTTACATGTCGTAATGCCTATCAACAAATGTAACATGTTATAAGACAGTGATAATTTGGCATCTTTATATTAGAATGATGGATTTGCTTTTAAATAGCTGTTAAATGTTGTTGGCTATACTGTATAACTTTCATATGGAACCTTTTGTCTATATCTACTGTATCTAACACGTTCTGAATATGGTACAAGATGAATCGTATTTAATCAAAGATATCTGAACTCTCTACCTCCTAACTGGAATTTCCTGCATTCTTGCATGTATTCCCTAAATCTGATTTCTTGCGACTGGACAGCAGGACAGACTACTGGTGTCCCTCGCCATGCTTAATTCTAAAACCATATAAATGAAGAATAGATATCAACTTATCTCACTAATTAATAATCATGTGAAGAAATAGTTAGGGATGCTCCATCTTGTGTATGCGTGTAGTATAAATTTCTTTAATAATATGAAGTATCAACTTGAACGGGGTAACAGTTTACCCATAGCCCGTTACTGATATATAAACCGCAATATAGTCTCATATTAAAACAGAACATCCTTATATGCGTGGTTATACAGAGCCTAGACTCTACTAGAGTTCATTTCTACCTTCTACCATCTTAAGATGGCGACCTCATTTCATTCATATATACACCGTAACCAGTGAATAGAGACAGGTACGGTTACCATGTGGTGAATTAAATGTAATAATAGAACTTCCTTTAAGCGTGGTTATACAGAGCCTAGACTCCACTAGAGATTGTTTCTACCTTCTACCATCTTCTGATGGCGACCTTGATTTATTTATAAATATACCGTAACCAGTGAATTGAAATAGGTACGGTTACTATGAGGTAAATTAAATTTAATAATTGAGTGTAGATAA
Source organism: Lissotriton vulgaris (assembly GCF_964263255.1). Lineage (NCBI taxonomy): Eukaryota > Metazoa > Chordata > Amphibia > Caudata > Salamandridae > Lissotriton > Lissotriton vulgaris. Next base: position 792,625,143 of record NC_141698.1, read on the forward strand.
AATCTATACCACATTAAAATTACTAATTTTAACAATACGATCCTCATTACTGTTCGACTATGCATTATGATACGAGACATGGTCAAAATAGCCGTGAGCCCACTTTAGATTGATTCTGATTTTACCATCACAAGATGGCGACTCCTATTTACAGCGATGTACGCTACCAAGCTTATCGCGTTTAAATACTTCACTTTCGAACAATTTGTAAAATGTAAAGAAGAATTACATATATTAATGTATTTTCTCATCTCAGAATAGTTTTGAAATTATAGATACTTACAAGTGACAAGTGATTACTAGTACGAAACATTAACAACAGTGTAAACATTATCTATAAGCTTTCCTAAGATGGCGCCTCCCGCTGACACGGAGATACGCGATCCGAAGCACGAGATAACTCATACGAGGTGAGATCCCTAGAAGCTACAATACGGTAACATGTAACCGCGCCTATAACGTAAGGAATAGCATTTTAACTTGGGTTCTCGACTTTTTAGGTGACGGAAAGCGACACCTTGACACTACGGCCCATTACACTTGGGAAAATTCTGAAGGAAGTAGGTAAGAGAGACGAATGGCTTAACACCATCGAACATTTACTTAGTGGTACGAATAAAGATCATAAGTCGAGAACACCATTTAATTAGATATTATTGATCATGTCAATCTTTACAGATTTAAGTGCAATATGAACATGGGATTAATTTGAAAATTAGAATTGAGCATTGTGGAGGCATATAGGTATGAAGTCCTGCAGCATGGTCGCAACTTTTACTTTATACCAACCCACTAATTAGTGACTAGGCTTAATGGATATAGAACGAATCAAATAGGTGGAGGCTACCTATCCCACCTAATACTAGTATTACACCTTGGTGATTCCAGCTATAACTTGGTGGTAAGCAGAATACTATGATCTATATCTCTACTTTTGAGCACATTTGTGTTTTCGGGATGTATCCCTTTTGACTTTAGGTATAAATTTAACTCCTTAAATATTTAAGGCATAGTGAATGCAATAACTAGAATATAATGGTTATTATACTTTGTTTGGGTTGCAGCCCTGAGGAAGTCTTTGGTCGAACTTGACCAGACGAAACACGTGTTGGCTGCACTTGGTCTGAAGATCGTACTGAAGAATGTTTTCAATGAAGATGCAAATTGTAACATATCAAGAAAAAAACTATAAACTACCTCATTTGAAAAAGAATTTTGTGGACTTTGAGTTGCTCGGTGAAAATAATTGCCTTGTATGAGCTATTTTTATAGCACATAGATCTTGTCGTGGTAACCGACTTGTTTCATCTGGAGCACTACACTTACAATTCTGTATTGTGACATACCTTTACCTGCTGTGCGCTCAAACCCAAACAGTTACCATATTTTTCTAAGTGGGAACTTAGCGCAAACTTTTTTGCTCAGAGTGAGGAGATTTTTCGTAGGCAATCGCAAAAAAATGATGAAGAAAGTAATTTTACAGGGAAATTTTTAGCTTGGCAGGCTAGAGAACAAGCCGCCGCAAATTTGATCCATGGTTTAAAATGCCCAGAGACTCATATTGAGACATCATGGTCGGCTGAGATAGGGAAGATAATGCTTTCCCATTATAATAATATTTACAGTTGCAACAGAATATAAACCATCAAAAGTTAACCGATTTTTTCGAAAAATACGCATTGCCCACGCTCCCTCAAACAGAACAATTGATAATGGCGAGTCCATTTTCTATGGAAGAAATAGAGTTGGTGGAGAAAGACCTTCCAAATGGTAAGGCTTGTGGCCCTGACGGGCTGCACACCGAGTTTTTTAAGATTTTTTTAGTGCCTTCTCCGATCTTTTTTTGCAATTATTAAATTCTATGTTGGATGGTGCTCCAATTCCAGATTCCTTTCGGGAAGGAACCGTGGTGAGCTTTTTGAAGAAGGGGAAAGAAGCCAAAGATCCAAATTTGTACAGACCTATTACATTATTAAATTCCGATTACCAAGTTACTATCAACGCTTTTTAATTTTATATCAACAGATTTTATCCATCCTGATCAAAATGGTTTTTTGCAGGTCGACAACTGATAACTAATACACATTATTTGATTGAGGCCTTAGATTATTTTGAGACACGGGGGGTTCCAGCATTAATTTTGTTATTAGATGCTGAAAAAGATTTTGATTTGGTGGTTTGGGCGACACTTTTTATTATTTTGCAGTATTTTGGGATCCCAGAAAAAATAATACATTTTATTTCGGAATCTTTAGACGGGTGCCAAAGCCAATGTCATTATAAATACAGCCATGGTGGGATCAGTGTTAGTTAAGCGGGGCACGAGGCAAGGATGCCCACTATCACCTGTTCTTTTTGCATTTTTCATTGTACCATTAGCAGTTGCAATTCGGAATTGCATGAATATTCTTCCTCCCGTTTCTTCTTTGGCCAAGATTAAGCTATATGCGGATGATATCATGTTGCTAATTAAACCCAACATGCAATCTCAAGTACGGGCTCTTCAGTTTTTTGAAGAATTTGAGGCTTTGGGGGGATATCGGATCAATAAAAAGAAAACGGAAATTCTGGTATGTGGAGGTATAGACCCAGAACTCCATCCTGATATAGGCTGCTGTATTAAAAATAAACCTAAAAGATATCTTGGAGTTTTTTTTTCAGCTTCAGTCAAAGATCTATACATAGTCAATTTTGATCCCCTTCTTCAAAAAATGTGTACAATGCTCGCACAGTGGAATTCATTGCCATTGTCCATTCTTGGTCGGGTCGCGTTGATTAAAAATGTCCGTCCTTCCTTTATTTAATTTTTTGTTCTCCACCATCTCTTGTTTTTTGCCCGGCGCTTTTTTCCCTAAGTTAGAATCCCTGTTTTCAGCTTTTGTTTGGGCAAAAATGACACCTCGAATCGCAATGGGAACCCTCTATGAGGATTCGGATCAAGGAGGCCTTTTCCTACCAAACCTCAGGGATTACTATAATGCATATTTTGCACATTTGTCAAGATTTAAAAACCAAACTCACCGCCAGAATTTATTCATACATTTCTTTTTTGATTAAATTTGCTTTGAAATTCAGAAACCCTCCCGCTTCAGGTACTTAAATCACCCAAATTTGTTTGCTATAAGACATTGACCTGTTTTTTTAAGAAACGCTGCGCTATGCTTAAAAGATATTCTCTTCCCCTTTTTAATTTAACAATTCCTTTGATTAGTGCATTTCCATTCATAGGGATTAAAATAAGGCCGGAGATAGTTGAAAACTGGGTGCGGGCAGTGTTTATTAAAATAATGGATTTTTTAAGAAATGGATCGTGGATAACCCCAACAGAGATGGCAGGTCTAATTCACGGGAATTTTCTGTTGATTGGTTCCTATCATTTGAATCATAAAACTTTGGGGCAATTGGACCTCACACAGATTAGTCAGCCTACCCAATTGACTAATGACCTTTTTGTGGATGAATGGTTAAGGAAACCCGGGGAATGGAAACGCTGTCTAGCGCAGAGTAGGGAGATGGATTTAAGTCTAAAAGCAATTAGAAAATAGCAGGAACAAGAAGATCATGGGTTATCTTTGGATACTTGGAAGACCATTAATAAATTACACTTTAGTGTACTAAGAGGAACCAATTGGCGCAGAATGCTATTTTTCAGTAAATGGTTACTGTATTGTGCACCTGCGGTTATTGCTAAAATGTATACTAATAATTCATCTAATTGTTTTAGATGCTCACAATATGCTCTGGCCAATTGGTCCTATATAATAGTCCATTGTTCTAAAATGAAGGCATTCTGGGATGAAATTTTTGTTTTTCTTCAAACTTATTACAAGATTATGATTTCCTTGAATGTAAAATTAATGCTTTATGGTTTCGATCCGGATCTTAAGGTCTCAGGCTAGTTGGTTAAATTAGTGTTCATCGCAATGGCAGTGGCTAGATCTTTGCTATTGCAGAAGTGGCGGTCAGAGCAGATCCCATCTTTGCAGGAATGGATACAGAAAAGAAAGAAAGTTAGGAAAAGTGAAATAATTTATGCTCTGAGGATAGGGGGGGTAAGAAAATTTGAAAACATTTTGGGATCCTATTTTGATTAATTGTATATAAGATATCGTAGATGAAAGTGAACGATAATTGATGTTTGTATTTTCAGGCAGGCTATGTTATATGAAATGGTATATGATAAAATGTATTTGTGTATTATGATTTTATTGTTACTAAAGGACTTCAATAAAAAACTTAAAAAAAAAAATCTCTCAAAGGAGCACTCACATTGTCAAAGTCTTGTATGTATCTAGAACAGTAGCTGGCCATGTCAAGGAATGAACGTAATATGGAAACATATTGTGGGGGACAGACAGTTGACAACGCTTGCACTTTAACTAGATCGGGTATCATATCCCCAGAGAAAAGATATGACCAAAGAATTTTAACTTTGTCTCATGGAACTCACATTTATCTGCATTCAAATTCAAACCTGCATCTGCAGGTAAACAACACATTTGCATGAGAGATTTATTGGGCTCTTTTTGTGAAGCTCGAAAAACCAATATGTCATAAATCTAAGGAAATGCGATCATGACAGGCTGTATGCCATGAAAATGTCATCTTGAAACCTCTCTGCAGCTGATGACACACCAAAAAGTTGTCTTTTGTATTGGAACAGCTGAATACGTGTAGAAAAGGTTGTAATGTACCTGCAACTGTCCGTCAGTATCAAGTGGTTATATCCTTTGTTCAAACCAAGGCGAGAGAAGACCTTCGCACCATTCAATTGTGGATGTCAGTCATGTGCAAACCTGGATGTTGTCGTTCTTGTTCAATTGCCTTGTTCGTTTGACACATATCAACGCAAATGTGTACAGCTTCTTCCCTATGCTTTTTAGGCACTACCACTATGGAAGAAACACATTGGACCAGTGGAACGTTCAATGATGCCATGTTTGAGCAATGATTCAGCTTCTTTTTCAACAACTTCCTGTACATGAAATGCAACTAGTCTGTGTCTTTGAGCAATATGACGGACGTCCTCATTAATGTGTAATTGTACTTTCATAGTTTTGAGTTTTCCTAACCAATGTAACAACAAAAGGAACTGACTTACTATTTTGTGATGAGCATTCATGGTACGGTTCACTGATGTCAGTCTCATATCAGCAGCTGTGCTGAATCAGAGTAAACAAGCACTTGACGCCATACCTTGAAGTACATGAATGGGTGCTTGCACTTTTGTTTTCTTGTGCTTCATTGCTGCTTCAAATGAACCATGACTTTTTATTGGTGTTGATGCAACCCATGTATACACTTGAGTTTTTGATGGAGTAAGTCATGGCAATGGAGATAGTTGATTGTATTTCTCCTCTGGCATTATGTTAATCAACACATCACTTTCGATAATAAAAGGTATTAAGCAACCGTATAATTTTAGTGTAATCTTCTGAAAATGTTTGAATGACTTTGGTACTTTTTATGTAAACTTCTCTGTGACTTGTATTTTTCTTCACAAGGGGCCAGTCCAATATGTGCACATTTTTCTGAGGTAAACATCAATATTGCACAATCATCGTCTTCACTTTCAGTTGATGTTGAATACTGAAGAACTTTGTGATGATGATTTAGATGATGATCGACTTTGTTTGTTTTTGATTTGCCTCAATATGTGGGGTTGCTTGCACTTGTGGGCATGCGTTGAACGTCACTTCTGAAGCATTTAGGTGGCCATATTGTCATGGCGCCGTTACACACTTATTCTTTCCTGCACCTTGCAAACCTTTACATAATGGTTCTCCTTCCCACAGCCTTCGCAAACCTGTCCAATAGCAGAACATTTACTGTTGTGTAGAAATGAAAATCCATAAAAGAAACTCAACTTCTTTTTCAAATGAGACATCGCTTGGTGTCCCTCTGCCTTGTGTTTTGGCTTACTTTTCTTGTTCATGACTGACTCACTCTGGGCACCATTTGCCTCCATGTCAGTAGCTTGTCAACTGGCACACAGACTCACTTCCGGTCCCTGACACCGGTTAGCGCTCCATATTCACTGCTGCTGCTGTCCCGCCCACTCTGGGATAAAAGAGAGTGCGCCGAGCGGATGCGCGCAGCCAGAAATACCACTACAACATCATAGGAGACCGAATTGAAAGGTAGCTCTTGACTCTAACCCTGATTTTAAACTTGCGGTGAAACTTCAAAACTGTATTATTTTAACTGAAAGCAGCTTGCAAACTGCACATACCTGCCGACTTTCACCTGGTGTACCCCTGGTCCGTCACGGTGTGTGCCGATTGTACGGAGGGGCTCAATCACCAGCAAGACTCACTTCCGGCCCTGACACCGGTTAGCGCTCCATACTCACTGCTGCTGCGGTCCCGCCCACTCTGGGATAAAAGAGAGTGCGCCGAGTGGACACGCGCAGACAGAAATACCACTACAACATCATAGGAGACAGAATTGAAAGGTAGCTCTTGACTATAACCCCTGATTTTAAACTTACGGCTTAACTTCAAAACTGTATTATTTTAACTGAAAGCAACTTGCAAACTGCACATACCTGCCTACTTTCACCTGGTGTACCCCTGGTCCGTCACGGCTTGTGTCGATTGTACGGAGGGGCTCAATCACCAGCCAGACTCACTTCCGATCACTGACACCGGTTAGTGCTCCATACTCACTTCTGCTGCGGTCCCGCCCACTCTGGGATAAAAGAGAGTGCGCCGAGCGGACACGCGTGGTGGCACGCCGGCGGCATGCCGAAGGTGCGCCAAAGGCAAGCCTATTTGCGCCCGTCCGCGCCGACCATCGCCAATCGCCACTCTCCCTGGCAGTTTACACCGAGACCGCCCATTATGTCAACTCTTAAATATACCCCATCGGAGCTCCTCTCATTTAACACTTCTCCACATAATAAAACCAATCAAAACCAGAACCAGACCCCGCTATCCCATCCCAAACAGTTCAATTGCCTGTATGGCAACGCCCGTTCTCTCCCAAAACACTCCCTCGAAATATGGGCACTATTTGATCAAGAAAAGCCCGATCTTTTTTTCATCACGGAAACTTGGCTCCAAGAGACATCCGCCCCAGACATAGCCATTGTCCTTCCTGCTGACTACAACATCTCCAGACTAGATAGGACGAGCAAGAAGGGCGGGTGCACAGCAGTTGTCTATAAATCCTCTATGAAACTTCACATGATCGACTCACACATAGCAAGTTGGGGCGAACTCCTCATCTTTTCTCTAGACCTAAATAACAAAGAGTCTAGGAAAGGAGCTTTAGTCTACAGTACAGACCCCCTGGAAATAAAACAAATTTCGACGCACAACTATTAGATATCTTAGCTCCTCACGTCCTAGCCTGCAAGAACTTCCTCCTAATGAGGGACTTTAATCACCATGCTGAATTGCGTCAAGACCCACACACCATCGAGTTGATCACTAGTATCAATTCATTATGCTTGACTCTATTGGAGACCGGTCCTACACATAACGCTGGACATACCCTGGACATCATATTTACAAATACTCAGGAAATCCAGATCACCGAGCTCTATCCGGTTATATGGTCAGACCACTCTATAATCAAGTTTAATATTGCTGTAAACTCCACCCAACCATCCCATCGAAAGGAAGTGAAAATGAGCCGGCCTTGGAATAAAATTACCCTGGACTCATTCTCAAGTCATTTTTCCTCCCCCCAAATGACCCAACTTACCGACCCAAATCAGGCGGCCAGTGATCTTGATCTGGCAATTACTGCAGCCCTAGACTCCATTGCCCCCTAAACAGGCAACCAAAAGCCCCAATAAACGATCCCCCTGGTTTACGCCAAATTTAAAAATAGTTAAAAAGGCCACAAGAACAGCCGAGCGACAATGGCAAAAAACCAAAAATCTATCGGACAAACAAATATACAAAACTTTACGTAAAGACTATATGGACCAAATAGCATCTGCAAAGGAAGCCTATCTTGGAACCAGAATTAACCAAGCTGGAAACTCACATAAATAACTCTACTCAATAGTAAAAGAGATCACTAAACCTTCGTCATGTAACCCCCCAAGCACAGAGACCCAAGAGTAGGCAAATGTCCTTTCCAGCTACTTCAGAGATAAAATAAATGATATACACAAATGATTCCCCACACAAACCACACCCGCCACCGGCGAAAGGTCAATAACCTTATTACACAAAGAACAACAATTATCGCAAATTGTTCTACAAGAATTTCACACACTCTCAGAGGGAGGAGTAATGGCCACTATGAGTAAAACCAAATCAGGGTCCCTAGCAGATCCAGCGTCGGCCCATATCCTGACCAAAATAGCTCCGGCCATTATTACTGAAATACCTGCAACCCTGAATCTCTCACTAGCCCAATCCATTTTTCCAACAATATGGAAAGAGGCTATAATCAGACCAATTATAAAAAAGAATAACGCCGACCCTAAACAACTCCTAAACTGCCGCCCTATTTCCCTTTTTCCCCTCTTTGGGAAAATCATGGAATCACAATTAAACAAACAGTTAACCAAACACTTGGAAGATAACAAGCTACTGGATACTTCTCAGTCAGGTTTCAGAGCTTTCCATAGCACCGAGACAGCCTTACTTGAAGTAGTAGACAACATTCGTCTGACCATGGACGCCAGACAATCTGCCATCCTGGTTCTACTCGATCTGTCGGCAGCCTTCGACACCATCTCATACAGTATTCTGTTAGAGCGTCTGGTGGATTCAAAGCTACCTAACTGGCAGGAAATCAAGGGTTAAAACGGCACCTTTCACCTCAGCCAGTGTAGACAACGATAAGGGTGTCCCTCAGGGGTCAATACTAAGCCCCACCCTTTTTAACATTTATCTGTCCTCACTGGCTAAGGTGATCAGAGCTTACGGTTTCGATACAGTGTCTTACGCTGATGACACTCTGCTCCGAATCACCTAAGGCCCTCACCCCTCGAATACGAAGCTCAGATTCCAACAGTGCATGCTCTCCATAAAAAACTGTCCTGCCCCGAAAAATTCAGTAAGGAATTTGGGAGTCACCATTGATGACAAATTATCTATGTCCTCCCATGTAAACAAAGTAGTGCACGGAATAATGCGTAGCCTTAGAAAGGTTTTTAAATGGATACCCCAGTCGTCCCGCAAACCCGTAGTGCAGGGCTTAATTATAAGCTGACTGGACTATGGAAATGCAGTACTAGCGGATACCAAGGAAAGTTCCCTGACCAAACTTCAGACCCTCCAAAATACAGCAGCCAGATTGGTCTTAGACCTCCCACCTCGCACTCCATCTGCCTCATGCTTAAAGAAGCTGCACTGGCTCCCCATAAGGAAACGCATTAAATTCAAAATCGCCTGCTTAGTTCACAAATCCATAAATGGCCAGGGACCAACATACCTGGAAAAAAAACTTAAGAAGTACTGTCCATCTAGAACCCTCCGATCCTCAGACAAACACCTGCTAATAGTGCCAAAAGTAAGAACGGTCAAAAATGGGGACAGATGTTTTTCAAAGATGGGCCCTGCAACATGGAACACCTTACCATTATCTATCAGAGCCGATACAAACCATAAAACATTCCGTAAGAACCTGAAACATGGCTCTTTTAGACCTTTGGCAATCTCTCTATCATATCTCTCTCCTTAATTTCTGCAAGCGCTATGAGACCTATCGGTGATTTACGCGCTATATAAATTCAAAATACATACACACTCTTCAGCTCTGGCAGCCATGAGAGCTCGCTCCAGACAGAGTTTCTCTCAGCATTCATTGTCTGAATTAATCTAATAGGCATTCATCAATTATTCTGAGATGTATATCTTCCTCATCATTAAATTAATTGAACTTACCATGTTTGATTAGTATAGCCAATCTCTCAACAAATTCATCAATGGTTTCACCGACCTTTTGTCATTCTTGACTGAAAATGTACTTTTTCGTAATCCACATTCGGCATTGGATTGAATTTGAGATTCGAGGTTTCTTTGATTTGACGGTATGCAATATAGTCGACTTGCTACATTTTCTTTAAGACTTCTTTTACACCCTCACCAGCCAGATTCTTAGGCATTTGATAACCGTCTTGTTATCTGATTCATCTATTGCATCAATTAAATCTTCAAATGTCTCTATCTAGCAGGCATCTGTTGCCAATATTCAGCTTTTTGGTGGTATTGAATGTTGGTGGTGGTTTTAAGAAGGCAGCAGCATTGTAATCATTTATGAGATTGGCTGACACTGAGGGATGAGTTCTCTCTGACACTGTTGTCTGCTATCCAGGTGCTGTGCTGGCCTCTGGGTCATCTTGGACAGTCTGTGGAACCTTGACCTTCCTCTTGACCTCAATGTTAGCCCTTTCCTTTTCTGGAGACCTGTGAAGTTGTTCTGAGCGGACAACCATACATGTATTCAATTGTGTGTCTTTTGCTTTCATGTATGGACATTTCTGTAAGCACAAATCAGGGTGGTCACTCCAGCCAACGCTGTGGTATATTGACTCTCATTACTCAGTTCTGGTAAGCAAATGACTGCTTCTTGTATTTGACTTGCTTTTCCTTTCAGCGCCTCTTTGTGCTGCCTGACAACTGGTTGATCTGTGCCTTGCAGCGCTTCTGGTCGCTGCGTTATCTTGTAATTCTCTGTTGCCATTTGCTGCTCTTTCAAAACCTGGTTGCATCTGCTTTTGATGTTATCCCTTCATATTATGTATAGCTTTAAGTTGCGTAGTTGCACAGTACCTCTTTTTATGGCCTTACCAGCAGGTTCTTGGCAAACTATGTGAACATTTCTCAGCAGTTTTTCGTATGTTATCTTCAACTGATTTACACAGGGTGGAGTGGGGCTTAGACTCCACATACGCAAAACGTCAATTCAGCACTTCGACTGAGGCACAAGTGTCTTGCACCAGCTGTTTGCTGCACCAAAGCAAGCTCTCTGGCAGAGCACTGTTGATCTTCCGGTTACTGATCCCATATCTTGTCATCAATTGTAGCACCCTCCCCAGCCTGAGTATCTGCTAATTACTACGCCACACATGGAGCTTAGTATAACACGTCTTTATTCTTCTGCATGTAACCACAAACTCAACATTTGATTCTATTCTATTCTGAAGTTCTTGTATGGCTCATGGCTACCCAGAGCCTCCTGGCACTCCAACAGACATCGAGTGTTAGTAGCTGTAGGGGGTTAGTCGCTGAACAGCCAAGCCTTCATAGCTTTGTGGAAGGGAAGTTTGGGATCAAGTAGGTGCAGTTCCAGGGGTACTTAATTCCAGAGTTTAGGCACCTGGAAGATAGTGGAGCGAGACTGCTCCTTGTGACATATCGATCTACGGAACCTTCAGTAGGTGTGCTGAGGAGGATCAGATCGGCCTTTTAGCCAAATATGGGAAGGCTAAAGGTCTTAACAGTACAAGACCTTTTTATTGATTGCCCTATGCATGATGCATAGGGTCTTGAACTGAACACAGGCTTCCACCGGAAGCCAATGAAGGGGTCTGAGATCCCTAGAGGCAGACTGATGTGATGTTTAGGAATGTTCATCAGAAGTCATGCAGAAACATTTTGCACAGTCTGCAACCTTCTGACAATATAGCGGGATGAGCCAAGATACACGGCGTTCCCATGATCAAGATTGGATAGCACGAGGGCCTGGAGATCACTTTTCTGGCTGTGAAAGTGAGTTGCTTAAGAACCTTCCCCAACAGTCTCAGGGTGCCATAGCAACTGCAGCAAGTTTTTTGGCTTGATGGCTCATCATAATACTAGGGACCAGCCACATCCCAAGGCTCTTTATCAACCTTTTTAGGGTAGGCAACTTCATTAAGCAGTCTGGTAGGGGGCTCAGGACATTGCTGCAGAAGTTGTTGCCCAGCAGTATAACTTCGGTTTTGTCCTTTTTGAGTTTAATTTTACAGCTGCCATCCAGCTGGCTACATCCTGAAGGCAGGGAATCAGGGATAAGTGACTAGAGCTGGGGTAGAAGTAAATTGACATAACTAACTGGGTGTCATCAGTGTAAGAAACCGATGACAACCCTGATGAGTCCACAATCTTGGCAAACATTCTAAACCTGCATTCGGTTTACTACTCTGTAGCACTTACAACAGAGTTCTACAGAGTCCATGAGGAGCTAAAAGAGTTCTGTCATTGCTAACTTACAAAACATTACACATCTCTCATTGTGAGCCCAGATTCATTGCTAAATTTAAAACAACAGAATTTTTTATGCTTCATTGGCTTCCGGTGGAAGTCTGTGTTCAGTTCAGATCTCAGAATGCCGTTTAATAGTAACTGTTCTCTCATACAGGAGATTACCAATAGAACATGCATAACATCTAGTACGCTTGATTATTAGAGCTGGTTAAAATAGTATGCTAAATAAGTTAGCTCAAACTTGTATCGCTGGGTTAAAAAAGAATTGTCTACAATTGTAAAGCCATATAGAATGGATAAATGCTCTAACCCCGAGAGCAATTTTCAACTGCAGAAATTTCAAGATAGAAACTATATTGACCGATGAAACTCCAAATATGGTTGCTTTTTTGACAACCTATGTGCATACCTTTTTACTGCTTCAAAAATCACACCCCTCCCCCCAAACACATTCTAATCCTTTCTGTAGTTGCTTTAGACATTCTGGCCCACCGGTGAGCTAGTAAGGCAACCTGGCAGTACTAGATAGCTTAAGTATCTGGTTATGATTACCCACCTGTCCACCCCATTGGAAAATGTTGTTTTTCTGCTCAACAAGGAATATTGCACAGTTTCTGGTTATCTACATCCACAAGACCTATATATGAACACACACTTCATAGGCTAGTAACAGGTGTTAAAACCATTAAACTCACCCAGATAGTAAGAAGCCTAAAATTGTGTAAACAACCAGGTTACTGGATGTTTCCTAAAAACCACAAAGTTAGAGATAAATTTCATGTACAGAAGTAGCGAGATCAGCCTATTGACACCTGAAAGGCGAACAATCTGTTCCCTTCTGCTGAACTTTCCTGACCTTGGAGATTCAGAGAAAAAAGACAGAACGTAGATACCACTTGGCAGAATACCAAGAAAACTTGTGTTCAAAGAACAGCAGACCAAAATCTTCTAGGACCTCGAAACATAGACCAAGCTTTTGAAGAGGATACACATGTCTTTTGGAAGCCAATGACGTATCTTCATGTGACCTTAAATCCTCTCCATTTGCTGGAATTTGAGCAGTGCTGCAGCACAGTATACCAGTCAAAGGTGCCAAATAGTGCAGGCAGGGAGTAGTAAGTACAGTGATCCCTCTAATTTAACCAAGAGCCCTCCACTGCTTGAAGGATGGGGTATTGTGTGTTGTCTAGTACAAATCAAAAATCTATCAGAGGAGCTTTAGATGACAAAAATAAAATAAGGTGACCTAGGCTACCCGCGATTTATGAAGAGTACATCACAAAATAGAGCCTCACGATTTTTAATGGTCTTAAGAGCCAAAGGGTGTTGGCCAAGGGAGTCGGACCACCATCCTTTGATTCAGATACTATGTGAACCATCCATTATTGTCACATCGGTTTCATCTGAATTCAGCTTCAAAGAGTAGCTTAACATCCAGTCAGGCACAGTACTCCAGTCAGAATGAAAGATGGTGCATGCTGCACTGTTAATGCCATCCAGCCTAAGATCTATTAGGCTATCATCTGCATAACACAAGCAGGAAAAGAAGATACTCCTAATTGAGCTCAGTTATAGGAGCTACTTTGCATGATGTGTATTGTATGACACACAGCATTAAAGAACGGTGTCTAGGAGTATAATGACAGAGACCCCCACCTTGATCCAAGATAATTTCTAGTTCATTGTAGGCATCGACAAGTATCGCCTCCATTCAGTGAGATGCTCAGAACCCAGTTTATTCCTTTGTCAACAGAGTTAGCTACTGTCAACTTCTCACAGAAGGGTAGAAGTAAAACAGGGCAGTAGTTAATTAAAATGAAAGATGTCTTCAAAAGAGGGTGGTCAAATTTGCTGGAAGAGAGCCAAACAAAACTGAAGAATTCACTAATATGCAGTCTTAAGGAGCAGTGACATGCCTTGTGAGTTGAAAAAATAAGTTGCACAGGGACCATACGGGGGTCTAACTTGATGGTGTTCACAATTTTCACCATCTCTTCAAGGGAAAGAAGACTGAATTTAGTTAAAGTGTGGGCAGCAACTAGGGTTAGATTGCTTTAAGTAGTGGCTAAGATTGTTGACCAGAGGTCTGATAAATTGTCAGAATTGTATCTCAATTGGATAGCAAATTACATAGAGCTTGAGAGGGAATGATCTGATCCTGAGTGCTCAATGAATTTGACAATTCTCTGATGATTTGAAACATTTTTTAGGTTCAGTACTGTGGCTAAGCAGTCGAGAGGCATAGTGCTCCTATCATGCTTGTTTTATCTAAATCTAGAGAGCAGGTCTGCAATCAATGTTAGCCTTTGAAAAATAATTTGTGCTGTACTTCCTCTTGAGCAACTTACAGATTTCTTTAGCAGTGAACAAGGCTGTGGTGAACCACAAAGAAGATGGTCTCTTTTGCTGAGACATATGAGCTCTCCTCATGCTAGCTCATCTAGTGCCACTGTAATCCACAAATTAAAAATACCATTGTTTGTCTTGACATTCTCCCCTAAACTTAATGGAGAAGCTTCTAATATGGCCCCAAGATGGCACTTTTACCTCAGTCAGGTTACACATAGCCACAAGTAGACATGAGATGGGGTGGAAAGTCTCAATTTTCAAAGGCTATAATATGGGAGAGTGATCAGATCAGCAAACTGAAAGACACAAGATTGATTTCAAATTAATTTGAAATGAATGTCAGTTTTAAGATATGGCCACTGGCATGCGTGTGCTTGAACACTATTTGTTTGAGACTGAGCATAACATATATGTTAGGTTAAATTGAGTTGTAAAGCACACTAATCGCCCAAGGGCGTATCCAGACCCTTGGGCAGGTTTGCAGGTTTGTAGTCCCCAAAGTGCTTATACAAAGACAAGAGGAGTTCAGCTTCCTGCAGAACTCAAGAAGTGAGGAGGAGGATCTGGTGGGTTGGGGGACATTGTTCCATGTCTTAGGCACAATATAGGAAAATGAGCAAGCTCCAGTTTTGTTTTTTTGGATGCTGGGGATGTGTGCGATTGAGGCAGAGTGTAGGTGTCTGGTGGGTTGGTGAAAGTGTATGTGGCTGTTCAGGTGTTTTTGTCATGTGTTGTGTAAGGCTTTGTATGTTTTTGGGAGAAGTTTGAATTGGCTGCGCTTGTGAATGGGGAGCCAGTAAAGCTTCTTCAGGTGCAGTGTGATGTGGGTGTAGTGTGGGAAGTCGAGGAGTCATGCAGTGTTGTTATGGATGTTATGTAGTATGTGTAGGAGTTATTTGGAGATTGTGGCATAGAGAGGCTTGGTTTAGTCCAGACTGCGGGTTATGAGTGCTTGCGTGACGTTGTGTGCAAGGCAACCAATTGAAGATTTTCGCAGCATGCATATGATATGGAAGCAGAAGGTGCAAACTGCCTTGACTTGAGCCATCGTGTTGAACTTGTCATCTAAGATGATCCCTAGATGTCTTGTGTGGTCTGTAGGTGTGGGTTTATGTCCTGGCTCCGTTGGCCGCCAGGTGCAGTCCCATGGGGAGGTCTGGTTCCTGAAGAGCAGTGTTTTTGTCTAGAGGTGGGCGTTGATTTCTGCAAGTTTCCATTCATCTGGAAAGTGGTGGACATTATGAAGCTGTAAATGATGTGGGACAGGGTGGTGCTGATTTGTAAGTTTCCCAGGTTGTAGATGTGGTGCGGGCATGGGTCCTTTCAGGTCACTGAGTGTATGGTCATAATTGCTGCTCTATCATTTCGGGTGAGGGTTGTCCGTTCGGTCAGGTCGACGTCATGGCTGATGGTGGGTACATTAGCAACAATTTCTCTGGGGTGGGGTTGGTTTCCGAAGTTGCTGTACATTTTTGTGATTTTGCTGTGGAAGAAGTTGGATGGGATGTTGCAGAGTTGCTGGTAAAAATGTATCAGGGTGAGGTGAAATCCTTAATGATCTTCTTGCAGCTGTTGTAGCTTTCTTTAATGAGGTCCACAAGTGCTTTTGTCTTGGTGTCTTTCTTTGCTGGTGATATCGGCGGAGTGCAGCCTTGTTGGTAGTTCTGTTGGTGCTGTTGTGCCTGGCTCTCCATTTCCTCTCTTGCCGTTTACAGTGCCGTTTGGTGTCTAAGAGATCCAAGAGAAGGCCCTGGACTGGACCACCTCCTTCCTCTCTGGAAGAACACAGAGCGTCCGCCTTCCCCCCTTCTGCTCCGAAGCCACCGAGATCATCTGGGGCGTACCCCAGGGCTCATCCCTCAGCCCAACTCTGTTTAACAACTACATGGCACCGCTCGCCCACGTCGTCCTTCGGCACAACCTCAACATCATCTCCTATGCCGATGACACCCATCTTATCCTCTCACCCAGCTTATCCTCTCCCTCACCAAGGACCCCCACACCGCCAAAACTAACCTTCAAGAAGGAATGAAGGCTGTCGCTGAATGGACTGACTGAAGCTGAACTCAGACAAGATGGAGGTCCTTATCCTCGGATCCACCCCTAGGGCTGGGACGACTCCTGGTGGCCGACCGCACTGGGTACCGCCACAACACCCACCGACTATGCACCCAACTTAGGGCGCATCCTTGACTCCACCCTCACCATGACTAAACAGGTCAATGCCGTCTCCTCCTCCTACTTCAACACCCTCCGCATGCTCCGCAGGATCTACAAGTGGATCCCCACTGAAACAAGAAGGGTCACCCAGGCCCTCGTCAGCAGCAGGTTGGACTACGGAAACGCCCTTAAGGTGGGAGCCTCGGCCAAACTCCTGAGATGGGTCCAACACATCCAGAACGCCTCTGCACGCCTGATCCTCGACATCCCTCGCTGCAGCCACATCACACCCTACCTGAGAGACCTGCACTGGCTCCCGGTCAACAAGAGGATATCCTTCAAGCTCCTCACCCACGCACACAAGGCACTCCACAACACCGGACCAACATACTTCAACAGATGACTCAGCTTCTACACCCCCACCAGCCAGCTCTGCTCCACCGACCTCGCCCTCGCCACAGTCTCAGCTTCCGACAAGCGATTTCCGGCAGCAGACGATCTCACACCTCGCCACCAAGACCTGGAACAACCTCCCCATCCACCTACGGCAGCCCCAAGACCTGCTGACCTTCAGAAAACTCCTTAAGACCTGGCTTTTCAAGCAGTAGCAGCATTCCCCACCCCCGCGCCTTGAGACCCTCAAGGGTGAGTAGTGTGCTTTACAAATGATATGATTGATTGATTGATTGATTGACTGTGTATCATGTGGCTTGCTTGTATAATCTACTATGCTTGTTGGCTTTGATGGGTGTAAGAGAGGCTGCATAGTTCTTCATCCAGTTGTTCAAGTTGTTGGTGCCCTTGTCGAGGTTAATTGTGGAGTTAGGTTGATCCGTGCTGAGGTCACAAAGTCAGTCTGCATCTGTAATCTTACCCCAGTTGTGGGTTGAAAAGCTGAACCTGGTAGGGGTGTTGACTTGTGGTGTGTTGATGTCGAAGTGGAATATGGAGAGGTTGGTCCATATGAGCGGTGAGGTGGATCTGTATTTGATGCTATCATTTGTGGTGAAGATGGGGTTCAGCATGGTCCTGTGGTGTGTGCTGCTTCTGGGATGAGCTGGATGAGTCTGATGTCACTCAAGCTTTCGAGGAGTGTGGAGAATGAATCATTTTGGTCGGTCTTCCAGGTGAGTTTTGAGGTCCCTGAGGAGAATGTAGGCTCTGGAGTCGATGGTAAGCAGTGTGCAAAATTGGTGATGAGATTAGTTAAGGTGACTCATGGTCCGCATGGTCGGTAGGCAAGGGTTCCGTTCAAGATGCAGGTTTCTGAGTTTTGCAGCTTGAAGTGCAGGTGTTCCATGAATGATGTGGCGTTCTTCATGGATGTTGTGCATTTGATGGATTCCTTGTAGATGATAGGGAGTCCTCCTCCTGGCTTATGAAGGCAGTTCTGTCGAGCGTTCTTAAAACTGGCTGGGATTGCCATGGCAATGTTGGTAGTCGAAGAGGGGTTGAGCCAGATCTGTGCGATAAAGAGGATGTCATGTGTGTTGCTACTCAGCAGGTCCCATATTTCGGTTGTGTGTTTGCTGAGTGATCATGTGTTGAGAAGCATGCATGCGAGTGGGTGTTGACGAGCTAGTTTGCTGTGGCATGTGGTGTAGGGTGGGGTTGTAGGGGTTATTAGTGCTGGTGTGGAGTGTGTGTTGTGAGGGGGTGTTGTTAGTATTTGCGTGGGATATGTGGGTGTGTAGCTGCTGGAGAACCAACAGTGAGTGCAGGGGAAAGCTCCTGCTGTCGGTTGAGGTGCGGCACTGCCGCATTTGGGGTAACGGCGTCCCGGATCTAGCGACAAAGAGTGCTGTATAATATCGTTGGCCATTGATCAGACCTGGGTTTCTAGCACTACCCTTGATCCAGGTGCACAGGAATAGACAGGCTGACTTTTGGTGTGCCCTTGGCACGCCAGCATCGCACAGGCTGCGCGTCCGTGTTGCAGCTGCCATCCTGGGAGGAGGGAGGAGTGCTGGGTGCTGTGATGACATTTCCTGTACTGATGGGTTATGGGAAATAAAGTCCTCTTGCTTGGCTTGTTTTAAAGACTGTCTCGGTGGGAAAACCAGTAATGTCACTTCCTGTCCAGATCTATAATAACAAATTCAGTGATGTCACATCTTGTGTTGGTGAATGATGGGAGAGGCAGTGATGCCACTGCTTGTGCTGATCGGTGATGGGAAATATAGTCCTCTTGCTTAGCTTCTTTTAAAGCTTGTCTTGGCTGGAAAACCAGCAATGTCGTGTAGCCTCACAATATGTTGCTAGAGGTCAGGAAGGCTGGCTCATCCAGTCAGACATCAAAATTCTGTTAATGATAATCTTAGAAGAGCACAAAACAGTAAGAGAAGTGTTATTTGCAAGATTGGTTCTGAAGCTTGAGGCAAAACGACCAGGGGGCAATAGACCAGTAATCCAGAGAAGGTGGTATTAGAGTTATCATTGACGGAGAATCAATGCTTTCAGCAGTGAGATCTCAAACCAAACCATGATTCTTAAACATTAGCCACTTATTACTTATTAAAGCCAGGCTCCCATTACACTTAATAACATGATCCACATGTAGCTATCTTAATAAAATTAGAGGAAAGGGCCAGGTGGCTATCTGACAATGACAAGTTCCTACTCCAGGTTTCTGTTGCAAAGAAACTGCTCGGCTGGGGGTCTTCAATGAAATAAGAAATATGGTCCATGCGTTTATTCAGTTATCTAATATTGAACAAAGATGCTCTTAATAGACCTTTAGTATGACTATGAGATGGTCTTGTTTCATTAAGCCTCGTTTTGGGGCACGTCGCTTAAGAAAGGAAGCATGTAGCTTTCCCAGAATTGCTTAGGTGGGGTGGGGGAGGGGAGTGCTTGGGGTTTCAGTATCAAATAGAATTTCTCTTGAACAAATTATCCTCGTTCCAGAAAAAAGGCCAGCCGCCAAAGCCGAAGGCGTTTTTCCAGGTCACAACCAACCTTACCGTTTGCTCTCCTGAACACTGCCGAGTGCCAACGCACCAACCATGTTGTACGCGCAGTGGGCGATTTAAACAGCTAGCCGCTGTCTGATTGGTTGGAACAATAATAGACTCATGAAAGAGCACTTTTCTGTCTAGCACAAAAAACTAAAGCAAAATTCTTTCTACTTTCAGATTCTAAAAACAGTCAAAAGCAATATCATTCAGGCAGTTATTTATACTGTACCCTGTGAGTAACCTAAAAAAAAACCGCAACTGATTATTAGCTCAGGCATGCACGAAATCAACCTAAATAGCCTGTTACTTACAATGGAACCAGAATAATTTTTCTGCCATTTTCTCTCATACTGCTGGAGAGAATATATAGCTTTTCTAAGAGAATCTGAATCACTTTTTGCTATAGAATTAATGTAATTGACTTCTCTAATGGGGGCAAAATTACGTAAACCATGGGCGAGCCAACCCATGACAGTACTTAGAAAATTCTCAGTTGTCTCAGGTGAGAGGCCTATGTGTGTCCCATTGTGATCTCTAGCGTTCAGAGAAAATAGAGATTTGCATATTTGCAGGCACTTTGACAGTATTTACTCTATGTGGCATATTGTGCCTCATTTTGATACTTTAACATTTTATACAGGCTTTTCCCGGTAGTGGAGGCCATTTTTTTATTTCATCATGCTTGGCAGTCTGATGTTCCGATCACTTTAAGTGTGTGTCAACCAGTCTGTTCCCAATGAAAAAGTGGCTTCTAAAAAGGTGCTGTGTTCGTTTTTCTACTCGATACACATAGCTGAGGTACTTTTTATGTTCTATATTATAAGCTTCAGGCGCAGAAAGGATTTGGCAGGCACAGTTAGGCCCTTTTGCAAGTAGTTTAACATTTATGATCTATACGTCTGTTCTTGGTGAGGAGAAATGAGTAGTCCACATTGGACCCCACAGTCTTGGTCTTTGTAGGCTTGTAGTCACAAACCGAATTGCCCATCATGGAGTAATCGTTTTCCTCCACAAGCCATTGAACATACTGTTCAGGAACTGAAAAGGAGACGCGCATATTTGAATCATACTTCGCAGCTGAACAGGGTCAATCAAAAAGCCATCACAGCTAGCCATGAACAGGCACATGCATTAAAGTGTCTTAC
This sequence comes from Lissotriton vulgaris, assembly GCF_964263255.1. NCBI lineage: Eukaryota > Metazoa > Chordata > Amphibia > Caudata > Salamandridae > Lissotriton > Lissotriton vulgaris. Next base: position 792,645,909 of record NC_141698.1, read on the forward strand.
GGTTGCAAACGGGGGGGATTCGCAAAAATCGGCCGTTTGCGATCACAAAATTAGCTTTTGCGTGCATCAAGGGTCAAGGCCCTCGCAATTTGAGAATTCACAATTAATTGCGAGTTCTCAAATTGCGATTGCATTTAAGGAATCGCAAATTGAGATTCCTTAAATGCAATGCATTAAAGTAAAATAAATAGCGATTTCGCTAATAGCGGGCGCAAATTACCATGAAGTTGAACTTCATGGTGATTTGCAAACACTTTGAATAATGTGCATTTTTCAAAGTTCCATTTTGCACACACACATGCCCTTGGGGCATGTGTGTGTGCAAGATGTACTCATATGCAGATTTCAGGGGTGCAACAGGGTGTCCTTTTGACACACTTGCACCCTTGATATTGCATTCTCAATTTGCGATTCTCTAACTGAGAATCGTAAATTGAGAATGTCTTCCTATTCATTCCTATGGGCCTCTAGGCCCATAGGAATGGGGGCATAGGAATGGGAGGTATTCCTCAACTGCGACTCACAATTTGCGAGTCGCAATTAAAGAATGTTTAGAAATCGCTATTTTTTAAGCGATTTCTACATGCATAGGCTTTTGCGATTCCTTAATTTCGATTCCTTAAAAATCGCACTTAAGAAATCGCAAAAGCCTTCCTTGATGTATGTGTCTGTAAATATGTAAAATGTCTCAGGTGGTGCTCTAATCCAGGTCCAGTTAGCATTGTTAGTTGCCAAAATAGCATGCCAATTCATATGAGGTAAACAGGAACACATCAACAGTGAGTTGACTAGGGGCAGCCAACGAGCCACTGGTGCAATGAGACACAACAAGCATTGGCAAAGCCAATAGGTCTGTCCTATTTTAAGAGGCTGTTGGCTATTGAAAGGGCTGCATGTTGGATGGATGAAAGGTTGTTGTACATTGCAATTCATATTACAGGAGCCACCAACGTCTTGGTACTGAATGAGTGAACAACAAAAATAGAATTACCACAAGCCCTGTTAACTATTATGAGCAACATGAGATGGGAGAAATTTGAAAGACTAATAAAGGTATGTGGGTGCTGAAACTGGTAGACAAAATAGCAAGCCCAAAAGTTTTATATTCGATGAGAGCTGGATTTTCATTTATCATGATCTTTTCGTCATGCTTTTGAAAAGTAGGAAACTCAGAGTATTCTTTGGGCAAAGCAAGCGTATATGATGGGACAGAGTATACCGCTATGTAAACATGTCATAGGCTAAGCTTTATACAAGTAACACACACATGATTAGTTATGTAAGTGAATGTGGGCTTTTGTCTTCTAACCACAGTCAAAATGAGTGCATAAGATACAGGTGCTATGCTACTATTCTTCATTGGCTCGTACTAGAGACGGGAAAATAATGACACAGATAAGTAGAGTGCCCTTGAGAAAAAGGGAAAAGAGGAAAAACCATGACATGACAGTGACAAAAATAAGATTGTATAAATCAGAAAGCATGCGAAAATGGAGCTGGACAAACTGCTCACCCCCAACATTGAGAGCTCCAAACTCACAAACATTATTTGTGCAAAGACATCGAAATGCTATTTGTGTACAGGCCTCATAGTGTTAGATCGCAAGTTTCAAAATACCATGTGGACATAAGCAACAGAGGGTTAATTAGTAGGCCTTACAGTGCTGTTAATGTGCAAACATCACAATGCTGTTAAGGTGCAGCCCTCGCAGCTCTTTTCAAGCACATGTCATAATGAATTTATGAGACAGATTCAGGGAGTTGTTTATACATAACCTGGTCTCATATTCCTGGTTATGCGCAACTTGGGCGCAGGCTTCTCGGTGCTATTAATAATACGTTTATAGGTCAAGCCTAGCGTTGCAGCACATGTGCTGGTCGCTTAGTGAGGGATGCAGTATAGCATGGAAGCTTTGTGGGAGCTCCGCCCGTTCTCCGCTCATCATTTTCATTTACTTGTGTCTTAAATGCTGCCTTACGATTGGTTTTAAGCTTGTTAGTAACTCCTTATGACAGCTATGTCCTCATTTGTGTCCTCCCATGGCTACTGGCCCCTTTACTGCACAGTCTACTTTCTTCCCGTGCCCCCATCCCTCCCTCAGTCCCATGCCCGGCCCTTCCCTGGCTGGCTTATTTACACTGAATTGCTCTGTTTTTTAAATTTTATCTTTCTCTCCCCTCTTTGTGTGTCATGGTTATTTTATTTGTCTCTCCGCACCCCCCTCCAAGATCTCAGTTTATTTATTTATCTACTCTTGAATGTACTCTTGAATCGACTTCCAGAAGCTCTGAATCTGTTTTAGACACAAATACTGACCCATATTTAAATGTTTTACAAATAAGACTAACATGTTTCCTCTGTCACGAACCCTTATCGAATCAACAGAATTTGTCTACGTTGTGGTTGGTAAGTGTTAGGTAAGAGAGGCAGAGTGCTGTACGATCACAGAGGAACATCAACATGTATATTATTCAAATGTGTGATCTTATTTGGTATATCACCAACAATTTGCTGTACAGACTCTTTAGATAATTTAGAGATTTCAGAACAGAAAGTACTCACTTTTTGGTATACACTAATCCATTATTAATGTAGGTATTGGTATTTTATGTAGCACCAACACATTGCCTTCCAGGCATGTCAGTGCACTTACATAGACAGCCTGCAGCGATTGAAGAAAAGCTAGATACGCCACGTGGCACTGTTTGTGAGCTAGAAGACCCATTCTATTTATATATGTATTTATTTATTTATTGGTATTTTGTGTAGCACCTACAAGCTGCATATATAAACTTTAGAGCTTTTCGACTCACTGGTGGGTGGAAGAAAGAGCCCGGTTCATGCTAGCCTTTAAGGTAAAGAGACTTTTTTTTAATTCTTTGGAGATTAGTAGAAGTCTTGACCTTTGTTTAGCGACTGGTACGCAAGGGGGGTGGTCCTAGTGGAAGCATTCTATTACATAAACATCAACATTGCATAGCACCAACACTTCATCTTTCAGACACCTTAGAGTGCATTGCAATCCTGGAGTGCAAAAAGTTAGTCCATATTTAAGTCTGGCGAGAAAATTCTTTGGTTGTTTTGTAGTGTAGTTCCTATATTCCCAATAGGCTCTGCGCATTGGAATAACATATGCTATAGTTTAGACGTAGGACTGAGGTCGATTAGGTCTCTTTCGCATATATTAGACTTAATAGTGAGTGCCAGTTAGCTCAGAGGTCACTAGAAACTTTCTCGAATTCACAAGAAGGGATTAGGTATCAATCTCTAGAGTTGCGGAAACAATAGATAGCTATTTTACTCAGTCAATCGTGCATGCTTCGTTTCACCAGAGATGCTGAGAAAGTAGAGAGCCAGGAGTTTTCAATAAAAAGTATTTATTGAACAGTCTTCTTTCTCAAGCATAAGAAATTTACTGCTACAATCGTAATACTGGTTATAAAGTACAGGGTATATAATACGAAAAGTATTATAAAGTAGTACTATAAAAGCATGATATGGTTTCTAAGCCATAAGTTGCCTTAAAACACATAAAATACATACAGTGATAAAATAATGACTAAAAGTACTCAACTGATGCCTCTAAAATACGCCTACCCCGGTGTACCTAACCTAAGTCTAGTACAAGGCAGGAAGTAAGTGAGGAGTAGCTTAAGTTTAGTATTTCTCTGCCAAGAATCTATCCAAGAATACTCTAATGGTCTAATCAGCTCCGTACCTTGGTTTAGAATGAAGGAGGTCTTGTATCTCTCTCTCAGGACTCGATTTCCCAGAAACCCCCAAGGGTAGCCTGGAAACACTGGAGCTGGATTTCTCGGCAGGAGAAAAGACAGAGTCTCTCGGTGCGTCTGTTGGAGGGTCGGCTTCCTTCGGCACTTGCGGCTGCAGGGCGTCGGGCAAGTAGATAGTCAATCTGCTCCAAACCACTGTGTGTTTGTCTGGGCAAATGTAGGCATATTTATACTTTGAAGGTGCCGAGTTGGACGTATGATTGGACTTAATAACGTCATCAAAGACTCAGTTCTTCGAAAACGCCATGATTTCCTATATAAATTAGTATTCAGGCAAGGGAAAGTCCCTAGCTGCTGAAGGCGGGTTTTTCTAAGAAATCGTTGTTGATTCTCAGAACTTAGTGGAAGTAGCCATGCCGTATTTGGGCTGCATAGGCTCAGTCTAAATATGGTAATGATTTCTATGCCTATATAAGGATCGGGTAATTTATACCTATATAAGGGCATGAATCAGGAAAATTACACTAGGGTCCTAGATTAATTTACAACACCCACTCCACGATTTTAAGTTCAATAAAACTAAATGTATAAGCACTGAACATATCTAAAGCTAGTGTTTACAATCCCACCGAAAAATACAAAATACAAATTGCATTTGAAAAGGCTTGTTTACATGAAACTGGTATAAAGTGTATGGAAAAACAAGTCTCAACAGATATGAAGCATATTATGAGAGCATACATTCTAGCATAAGACAAAAAATTACATTCATGAAATGTCTCTTAAGTTTATAGAAAAGAAACCGAGACTATCCCATAGTATAATATTTAAACAGTTTTGTAATGCTGATTAGGCCAAATATTGTCACTAGGAAGTTTTCCGAAAGAAATCTTGTTCTATAAGAATAGTTCTACTTTAAGCAGATTACTCTGTGCCGAAAGTTCTATTTTGAAAAAGTTCAAATTGTTAGTTGGTTTGTTTTGAAAAAACGAAGGCCGAATTTCAGAACTCAGGGAATGCTGTGTGCATGAATCAAAAGTTATTCCCGGTGTCGGGAGAAAACATCAGATCGTCAAGGCTGGCAAAGAAACTGTCTACCTTAGGAGGCGAAAGTGGGGCCACTTCAGTTAGCAGGTCAAATGTGCACAGATGAGGATCATCGCCGTCAGCGTTTGAAGCATTAGCAATGTCCGCAGTAGGTGGTACCTGTGTGCCTGTAGTGTCACGTATCTCACCCTCAGTTAGACTTGCCGGTGAGACCTCAATGAATGCCATCATCAGAATTGGCAGCCGTTGGGGGCAACACGATACATTCGAGAGTTTTCTCTAAATTAATACAATCAATTTCTCGTACTCTTTCTGCAGTTTCCATTTGCGTTATTTTCCAAGCTTTGTTGTACACAGCGTATATACCGGCGTATATGAAACTTTTTTGACGTGGTTTGCTAGGCCCCATTAAGAAATCTCGCAAATCATTGCCTTCTTTAAGTAAAGATAAGTGTTGTTTGATTTCTGGAAGTGTACATTTCTGTAGCCATTCAAGGTATAGCTTTCCTACACTGTAAGTAGTTACTATCCCTGGATGTTGTCTCTGGGATTATCTTGGATCTGGCTTATTCATTTTGAACCCTTGTGTTTTCTTCAAGAAACTATTTTGACAGTTATTCGCGTCTTTGGGCCAGATTAACCATTTATTCCAATCAGGATTAGTTCAGTTTTGTTTCAAAATATATTTTACGTCTACCTCCTCATCCGCAGTATTTTTACTGCCCAGTGCGGGCTTTGGTATGGACGGTTTGTTTAAATCTTTTATCTTAGCCAGGCCAAGACAAGAAGTTTGTTGAACAGTGTCATTTAAAAACATTATTTGTTCTGGTATAATGCAGGCTCTGAACAGGGCTTCTAAACCTTGCACCTGCCAGTCTTTCGTGCCAAAGACAGTTTTTGTCTCAATGTTGTCTTTCCAAAAGTCAAAATCTAATGTAGACAGCTGAGCATAAAAGTTTGCAGAATACATTTGTTTAGTATTGGTCAACATTGTTTTCATTCCTGTCTTATTCACATTTTTTACATAAAACATTTCTGGATTTGTAACATTGAATCCTAAGAAGTACAGAAACTTTTCATAAAATATTTTTGAGCTACCCTTTGGCGGCGTTGGACAGTGTTCCCATTGATTATAAGTAAAAACATTCCTAGGGCTTGCAGATTTATGCAAATAATGGTGACCATAGGGATTAAGAGAATACATGTGTTCATAATCTGATGAACCTTCTAAGTATTCATGTTCTGTAAATGTAACTGACATTTCTAAGTCTGTCATAATGTTATTAACAGTTTCAAAGTCCCAATCATCAGAAAATGTGCCGAGTGATACAAAGTCACTCAAAGAAACCTTAAACTGGTGTGGAATCTTCAGCAGTTCCACCAGGTCATAGATGTCATAATCAGTTCTGTCCCATGCTATACCACCAGGTATAGGAACGGCTGTGATGTTCACTGATGAGAGGTCTCTTCGTTCACGATGAGATGATTTGTGAGGTTTCAGGAGCAAGTTGATTTTCTTACTTGTTGTGTCCATTGTACTGTATTTTCCATCTATCATTTTACCCAAGCTTAAAATCCGAATGAGGCAGAGCAGGAGGAAAAGTACACCTAACACAATCCAAAATTCAATCCACGGTGAAACCAGATATGTTTTTTCAAGTTGATCAAAGAGTTCTGTTATTTTTTCTTTGAAAGTTTTATTTGCTGGCTTATCTTCAGGTTCACTGGGATCCTCAGAAAATGTATAAAAGTTGATAAAATAGCCAGAGTCTGTTCTGTAAATTGTTGGAATTGCATCAGGATTGTTATTAATCTTTGGAGCTGCTTCTTCCTTTGTAATATTTGTATAGTCAGAAGCTACATCATTGTAGACAAGTGTTTCTTGACAAACTGTTATTTGGGTCTCAAAAGGCACAAGTTCCATGGCTTTGGTACATAGTCCTTCTTTTCTTACTGCAGGTTTATCAAAGGTGATAAGTCTTTCAGTTTGAACCTCTTGGATAGTAGCAAGATGTGGTCTTCTGCTACATCTTGGGAGTCCACTGGGCCTACTACGTATTATCGGCCACATGATGTGGTTTGACCAGGTCGATGGACACAACTCTGTTCTCCCTTTTACCAGCAAAGGGCGGTAGTACAACTGATCTTGTTCCTTGGATTGCCAAGACAGGTACTGCTTTTCTGTAAGAAGGCCCAAATTCCTTCATTACCGCAATCTTTTCCCTGACTAGATCCCCAATCTTTGGAATCCAGACAGGTCTTGCTGGGACAGGTGGTTTTTCTTCAGTGGTCGTTGGCGTCTGTATCGTGTTATTCAGACTTATTCTTGTTTCATTTAAGTCCTGTAAAACAGCCAAACGATCTTTGACATCAAAGTGTTTTTGTTCCACCACTGAAGTTTGACAATCAAGGTCTTCGATTATCATTCTAGTACCAAATAGTAATTCATATGGAGTGATTCCACTCAGAGAATTTCTCAGCAGACTGTTAAGACTACGTTGGACACTTTTTAGATGTTTGACCTACCCATCACTCGAATCTTATAGCTTAGCTGTTATGGATTGCTTTATGTCACAGTTTTTTCTTTCCACTACCGCATTACCCTCAGGCTGGAAGGGACTAGAATACCGCAATGCAACGCCCTAGCTAGCCATGGCCTCTTTGTAAGCTCGAGAGCTAAACGTAGGACCCTGGTCAGAATGTAGCATGCCGATTGCGTATGTGCAGATAAAGACTCGCAAAACCTTTACAACAGTTCTGGCGTCAGCCGAGCATAGTTTTCTGTCTGGCTTCTGTTGTTTGTGCATTTTACTGCACCTGGCACAGAGTTATCTCCTGTACCAATGAGGTGCTTTGATAGGAAAAGATGGAATTCCAGATGATGACACTGGCCACGAAGGACAGTTGATGGAAATCCATAAACCCTTTTTTTCTCATGAGATAACAAGATATATTTTTTCGAATTGTCAGGGATGGGATACCTGTGTCTATTTTGTGTCACAGTAGTTGTTTACCTCTATCTGCTTCATCATTTTAGTTCTTTGAGATGACCACCAGATTATATTTGTGTTATGTATAGTTGAATTTTGGGGATTGAATCTGTTCTAGTTGGTCCGTAAATATTGTCCCTTGGACCCTTGTTCGCTAATGGAAGGTTGTGTAGTATTACTGGTTTCCCACCCAAACTATCTCTTCCTAGTTCTTCATAAGGTTTTTCAATAATTCTAGCAAGCTCATATGGTTTATCTGTTATATCTGTTTCTTTTACCTTTTGGCGGATTGCCACTGATGCTGCTTCACCTTTAATGTTGGCTAATAGTATAGCCGAGACCTGTTTGAAATCTTTTAGTAATTTCATTCCAAGATTTAAGGTCGGTTCTGGTCCGTATTAATTTTGAATCTGTCTCAGAACGCATGGTATTACCGTCATGGACGGTACACCATGTGTTTTTGTGTAGATTGAAGCAAAGACTGTACCCCAAGTGTCACCGTCCTCCACATGTGGTGCTATCCCCATTGGTAAACAGATTGTCAGAATTATGTGTTTCTCATGAGGTATACTAACAGGGAATACTGCCTCTTTTTGAGTAATTTTCTGAGCTAACCAGAACGGAATTTGTTCCCTCTTTGCGGGCAATTTACCAATGACTGATTGTATAGTCTGTGGTGTGATTTTGTTTGTATTCCGCTGGTGAGGGGTGTGCTGTGGAATCTTTACAGCTGGTTGGACTGTTAAAGTCCGCATGACAAATTGAACCTATTGTCTGTGTATTTTAATTAACTGTTTCAGCTGAGCTAACAGCTCTGGACCTGTCATTCCATTAATGTCAGGATGTGGTGTGTAGCGGGCCAGTACCGACCATGTTGCTCCTGGTCTACCTAGTGGACCGAGCCTGGTAATGTGATTTTGATGTTGTAGGGTGCCTTTAAACCAGAGCTGATGCTCTTGGTAAGTTAATGGAATTTCAACATCCTCGAAAGGAATGTATTCCGCTGGAGGTTCCTCTATTTTGTAGTAGTGGAACTCGTGTGTTACTGGATTTGCTGTAGGAAACAGAACCCATGAATAGAATACCTCTGTCTGCCGATATTCATGTGCTTCTATTACAAAGATTACTTTACCACCTCTCGATGATACTCCATTTTCTATAAGTTTTATAGTTATGGTTTTCCTTATATTTGCCGGGATGATTATTGCATCCAGGTCATTTTGTTGGAGATTTTTTGTCATTTAAGACGGCTTGAGCTGCTGCTGCAGCTCTCTCTCTTTCTTCACCTCCAGCAAATACATCTCCTTTAGCCACTCCACCGGACTTCATTGGACTAACCACAGCTGCGTCCACTTCAGCTGCAGAAGAATCACGACCCACCACCACCGCAACAGGTTCCTCGCAGGAGCTGAAACAAGATCACCGCCAACCAGCTCACCACCTCCCTCAGCCAGAACCATCCCGCCAGCACAACGGACTCCAACAAAGCAGCCAACAACCTCACACAGTGGATCACCAACTGCGCAGACGACCTCGCACCACTGAAGACCCCTCCCAGCAGACCCGGCAGCAAGAAAGCCTCTTGGTTCACCGACGAACTTAAGAACTCCAAGAAGAACTGCCGCACCCTCGAGAAAGCCTGGCGCAACGACCAGAATACAGACAACATGACTGCCCTCAAGCACGCCACCCGCAAACACCACCAGCTGATCCGCACCACCAAGAAGACAGCATTCAAACAACGACTGAAAAACAACGCCCACAACAGCAAGGAACTCTTCAGCATCGTCAAAGAGCTCTCCAACCCCAGCGCCGGAAACAACGACATCACTCCCTCGCAAGACCTCTGCGACTCACTCGCCTCGTTCTTTCACAGCAAGATCGCCGACATACACAACAGCTCCAGCGCACAGACCACGCACCCAACCTCCGAACCAACGCCCCCCACCACCACCCTCTGCGCCTGGACCCTGGTCAGCACCGAAGACACCACCCGCACGATGAACACCATCCACTCAGGATCACCAACGAACCCCTGCCCCCACCACGTCTTCAACAAGGCCGACTCCATCATCGCACCCCAACTCCTGGACATCATCAACACCTCCTTCAACACCGCCACCTTCCCGGAGAGCTGGAAGCACGCCGAGCTCAGCGCCCTCCTGAAGAAACCAACAGCGGACTCCACCGACCTCAAGAACTTCCGCCCGATCTTGCTCCGCCCTTTTCCCGCCAAAGTCATCGAGAAGACCGTCAACAGACAGCTTGCTGCCTACCTCGAGACAAACGGATCCCTGGGCCACTCGCAGCCCAGTTTCCGAGCCAACCACAGCACCAAGACCGCACTCATCGCAGCCACTGAGGACATCAGATCCCTGCTCGACAACGGGTAAACAGCGGCCCTCATCCTCCTGGACCTCTCCGCAACGTTCAACACTGTCTGCCACTGCACCCTAGTGCAGCGCCTCAGCAACATCGGAATCCAAGACAAGGCACTGGAGTGGATCATATCGTTCCTCACCGGAAGAACTCAGAGAGTCCGCCTCCCCCCATTCAGATCCGAGGCCACCGAAGTCATCTGCGGCGTACCACAAGGACCATTACTCAGCCACACCCTCTTCTACGTCTACATGAGCCCCCTCGCAGCCATCGCATGCCAACACAACCTCAACTTCATCTCCTACGCCGACGACACCCAGCTGATCCTCTCCCTCACCAACGACCCCGCCACCGCCAGAACCAGCCTACACGAAGGGATGAAAGACGTTGACGAGTGTATGAAGAACAGCCGCCTGAAACTGAACTCAGACAAAACGGAAGTCCTCATCCTGGGATCATCGCACTCCGCCTGGGATGACTCCTGGTGGCCCCTGCCCTGGGCACCACTCCCAGACCAACGGACCACGCACGTAACCGGGGCTTCATCCTGGACTCCTCCCTTTCGATGACCAGACAAGTCAACGCCGTCTCATCATCGTGCTTCAACACCCTGCGCATGCTCCGAAAGATCTTCCGGTGGATCCCCACCGAAACCAGGAAGACGGTCACCCAGGCACTCGTCACCAGCCGACTGGACTACGGAAACACCCTCTACGCCGTAACCACAGCCAAACTTCAGAAAAGACTCCAACGCATCCAGAACGCCTCCGCACGACTCGTCCTGGACATCCCCCGACACAGCCACATCTCCGGCCACCTGAGAGACCTGCACTGGCTCCCCGTCAGCAAGAGGATCACGTACAGATTCCTCACCCACGCACACAAAGCTCTCCATGACCTGGGTCCCAAGTACCTCCACAACCGTCTGACCTTCTACACTCCCACCCGCCAGCTACGATCGACCAGCCTCACCCTCGCCACCGTTCCACGCATCCGCAGAGCCACCACCGGAGGAAGATCCTTCTCCTACCTGGCAGCCAAGCCAGGACCATCTCTCCTTCAGGAAGCAACTCAAGACCTGGCTTTTCGAGCAGTAACGGACCCCTCTCCCGCAGCGCCTTGGGACCCCTCCGGGTGAGTAGCGCGCTATATAAATGTTATGATTGATTGATTGATTCGTCACTCTCTGCCATTTTGTTGACTGAAAGTTTGCAGAGCAAGTTTCAAAGAAACAAAGATTAGGTGCACAATATTTTGGAACACTGTATCCTTCAACGTTGAACAAACCAAAAACTAATACATAGGATTTTCTTCCTACTCAGTTATGGCGGATATTATATTCTTTAACCCACTCCAGACGTCTATTGGAGTATTTTACGGGAAAAAGTGGTCTGTGTGAAAAGCACAACTGAGTTACTCTAGTATCTAGCATTAAATTATCGCTTCACCAAACGTTGGGCGCCATGTAGTATAGTTCCTATATTCCACATAGGTTCTGCGCATTGGAATAACATATACTATAGTTTAGACGTAGGACTGAGGTCGACTAAGTCTCTATCGCATATATTAGACTTAATAGTGAGTGCCAGCTAGCTCCGAGGTCACTAGAAACGTTCTCGAATTCACATGAAGGGATTCGTTTCTGACAACCGCATAACCATGACAACTTTTTTTCCCAAGAATAAGAAATCAATCTCTAGAGTCGTGGAAACAATAGATAGCTATTTTACTCAGTCAATCGTGCATGCTTCGTTTCACCAGAGATGCTGAGAAAATAGAGAGACAAGCGTTTTCAATAAAAAGTATTTATTGAACAGTCTTCTTTCTCAAGGATAAGAATTGTACTGCTACAATCGTAATACTGGTTATAAAGTACCGGGTATATAATACGAAAAGTATTGTAAAGTAGTACTGTAAAAGCATGATATGGTTTCTAAGCCATAAATTGCCTTAAAACATATAAAATACATACAGTGATAAAATAATGACTAAGGGCCAGATGTAGGTAGCCAAATACTGGTCGGTAACAGCCAAAATTCAGTAATTTCGGCCGTTACTGACCGGTATTTGGAAAATGAGATGTAGGAGTCAAAATACTACCGAATCGGCAAATACGAGTCGGTATTCTACTGACTCGGAATATTCCGAATCCTTATTTACCGAATTCTTAATTACTGAATCAGTACTTATGAAATAGCAAAAAATGACTTTCGAGATGTAGGAAGCCAAAAAAATACAGAATTTCATGAAATTCGGTATTTAAGAGTCGGTAAATACCATGGATTGAAAGCAGGTGGTAACCAGGTGCAGGCTATACAATAAGGTCCCAAAATGCAACATTGCAACCAGAATGACGGCATTCTACGTCATAGCAAGGCGGCTACGGCTACAGGCAGCAGGAGAGAGGGTATGGAGAAGGGAGGAGAAAGTCTACAGGCAGAGGATAACACTCTTCCAACTGACTGAGCCAGAGATACTGCAAAGGTACAGGCTACACCCCTAAACCATCCTGGACTTGATCAGGGACCTCCACCCAAACCTGGATCACCCAACACCAAGGGTGTACGCCATCCCACCCCATGTGCAGGTGCTGTGTAGCCTACACCTGCTTCCCTCTGGGAATTACCAGAGTGTGATTGCTGCAGTAGGTGGTGTGTCTCAGAGCTGCCTGTCCCGTGTCTTCAGGAAGTTTCTTGAGGCGATGATGCAGAGAATGCATCATTTTATTAGGTTCCCTACAACACACCTGAGGAACATGCAAAGACCAAAACAGATTTCTATCAACTGGCACATTTCCCTCAGGTGATAGAATGTATAGATGGCACCCACATCCCACTCTGCCCACCTGTGCCACAGAACACATTTACAGGAACCGGAAGTCAACGCACTCAAACAATGTGCAGGTGATATGCAACGCTGACAACATCATACCAGACATTGTGGCTAAATTCCAAGGGAGTACCCCTGACTCGTACATCTTCCAGAACAGTGGGATATACACACGTCTTGTTGCCGGCGATTTCGGGTATGGATACCTGCTAGGTAAATAACTGTGACACACCCTCATAGTCAATGCAGATGGATCAATCATGAGTATGTAACTAATGGCATTCTCTTTTACACCCAGGAGATAGTGCATATGCTCTGCGGGTCCTTTGTTCTCACCCCCTACTTGAATCCATCTACCAGGAGTGAGAGGCGATACAATGTGGGACACAGAGCAACACACAGCATTGTAGAACACACATTTGGACTACAAAAAAGCAGGTTCCGCTGCCTCCATAAGAGTGGAGGTGCACAGCAGTATACTCCAATCGTCTGCTGCAAAATAATAGCGACCTGTGCCATGCTGCACAATCTAGCCACCAAGAAGGCACAGAGGTTGTGATCACACATCATGAGGACATTGATGATGATACAGAACAGGCAGAGCCCTATGCAGCAGGAGCAGTGCCAGCAACAGATGGTAGACTGAGACGGGCAGAAATCACACACAGCTATTTCTAAGTAAGTAAGGAGACACATGCATGCTTAGTAATTGAAGTACGTAGTTTAATAGTCACTACAGCACTTTACTGGTACCACACCATGGTACTACATTGTCTGTATTCCACACTGGGTGGCCACAGTTGACCTCACCGTGACCTGTCCTGTGGGTTGAGGGCATCGTCAATGTTTGCACCCACGCACTACAGTGTGGGATGTCCGGGGATGGGTGTCAACGTGTGCAGTGGTGCCTGGGTCAGCAGGTTGGCGCCTGCTGCTCCTACGAATATCAGGAACAGGAGTGCTAGAGCCACTCCTGCTGGTGGAGTCTTCTGTGTCCCCGACACCTGTGTTTCCAGCACTATCTGTCTGGTGTGTTAGCAAAACATCCATGGCAGAGGTGACTCTCCCCATCCCCCTCGACAAATTGGTGCAGCAGTGCACAATGTCATCCTACATGGTGACAGAGTGCCGGCACAGCAGGGAGGTTGCAGTGGCAAGCCGGTTCATGGCTTTGGCTTGTTGCGGCATGCACTGACAATCCCTGTGCCTCTTGGAGTGGTCACTCTCTAGTTTGTCACAGAGGGCACACATGCACTGTGTCATTTCCCTCATGCCCTCTGCCATGGAGTGCATATTTTCTGTAATGGAGCCAATCCCCCTGTCAATGTTGGACATCCTGCTGTTTAATATGCGCACCTGTCTACGCACGGCAAAAATGCCCTTTGCCTGCTGGTGCTGGACCTTCACCATGGAGGCCTCAAGACCACAGAAGACCCCCTCTCCAACTTGGCCTTCGTCTCTCTCCCGTACCCTATGGCCTCGGACACCAGCACGTGCTGCTCAAGAGGAACTCTGCTGCCCAGCGTTGTAAGCCAGAGGTGGATTAGTTGGTGGGAGAGCCTCCACATCTTCCTCATCTGATGTTTCGAGGATCCTGAGCGGGGGCACATCATGCCTCCTTGGCCTTCCCAGCACAGATGACTCTGAGGTTGGTGTTGGGGAAAGTGCAGGTGCTTCAAAATTTTGTGACCCAAACAGCAGAGGTGACAGTGGCTGTGGTGTGGTGGTTTCCTCCAGTGTAGTGGCTGCCTGCGCTGTGGATGTTTTTTCAAGAACAGGACTAGGTCCTGATCTTTCGGGTGATTTCTCCCTCATCTCCATTGCCGGTGCCCTCTCCTCCCTTTCCTGTGCTGTACTGCGCGATGACTCTCCTGTGGGCAGATATGGACGATGGGTCAGTGGTGGTGTTCACCTGTGTGACATTATTAAATCACATTACTATGACACAATTGCCTAGTCCTCAACTGCTTATGGATGTAGTGTGTGGCATGTCATCCTGAATTCTATGTTGACTGCATTGATGTATGTTCCTATGACTACGTCTCCCATGATGCATTGGTGGTAAAAACTAGAACTAGTTCTGGAGTGTGATGCAGACACCCACATTGGGGAAAGGGTCAGGGAATAGTGTTGGGATTCATGTTCATTCATCTTACCTTGTTTTCTTGCAGCTCTGGCTGAGCTGTCAGCATCCCCGATCCAATGGATACTTTCTGGCTCCAGGGTGGATTCCACTAGCTGCTCCAGGTCTGTCAGTCTTGGTGCACGTCTCCTCCCTCCACCTGTGGCTGCGGCTTCTTTACTCTGTGTAGCAATTTTCTTTTTGGTAATGATCCGCAGATCATACCTCCTTTTTTTGAGGTCATCTATGTCCCTCTGTATGACCCCAATTGCATTAACTTTGGCCTGGATCTGCAGCCAAGTGTTCCGTTTTATAGACTCTGCAACATGCAGAGACTGCTTGCCAAAGAGCTGGGTGTGATTTTTGACCACCTCCTCCACCAGCACCTGCAGTTCTGCTGGGCTGAATTTGATCTTCCTCTTACGCTCAGCTTCATCCTTCTTGCCATCCTGGGACTCCATTATGCTGCTCAGCTATGATCAGGGCAGCCTGCTCCTCTGTGTTTCCTCCAGCTCTTCAAACAGTTTAGTTGCTGTGCATGTGCATGGGTGTGGCCACTTCCAGGTACTGAGGAGGGGTAGTTGCATCTGATTGGATGGTTCCTCTGTTGCTTTAGTGTGGGGTGTGGTGGGTGTTCCTAATTGGTTGACTGGCTCACATGGGTTATTTACATATTTTCCGATTAGGTATTTACCGAATCGGAAAATACTGAATCGGTAAATACCGATTCGGTATTTTCCGATTCGGTAAATACCGATTGGGAATTCCGATTGTTACTGAATCAGTAATTATTACTGATTTTTTAACTACATCCCATTTTCCGATTCTGAAATACCGAATCGGTATGATTCGGTATTTAAGAATCAGTAAACTGGGATTACCTATATCTGGCCCTTAAAGTACTCAACTGGTGCTGCTAAAATACGCCTACCCCGGTGTTCCATAACCTAAGTCTATTACAAGGGAAGAAGTAAGGAAAGACTAGCTTAAGTATAGTATTTCTCTGCCAAGAATCTATCCAAGAATTCCCTACGGGTCTAATCAGCTCCGTACCTTGGTTAGAATGAAGGAGGTCTTGTATCTCTCTCTCAGGACTCGATTTCCTAGCAACCCACACAGGTAGCCTGGAAACACTGGAGCTGGATTTCTCAGCAGGAGAAAATACAGAGTCTCTCAGAGCGTCTGCTGGAGGGTAGGCTTCCTTCGGCACTTGCGGCTGCAGGGCGTCGGGCAAGTAGATAGTCGATCTGCTCCAAACCACCGTGTGATTGTCTGGGCATATGTAGGCATATTTATACTTTAAAGGAGCCGAGTTTGATGTATGATTGGACTTAATAAAGTCATCGAAGACTCAGTTCTTCGAAAACTCCATGATTTCCTAGATAAATTAGTATTCAGGCAAGGGGGAAGTCCTTAGCTGCTGAAGGCGGGTTATTCTAAGAAATCGTTGGTGATTCTCGGAACTTAGTGGAAGTAGCCATGCCGTATTTGGGCTGGATAGGCTCAGTCTAATATGGTAATGATTTCTATGCCTATATAAGGATCGGGTAATTTATACCTATATAAGGGCATGAATCAGGAAAATTACACTAGGGTCCTAGATTCATTTACAACTGTTTCATTGGCCTCATGTTTTCCAAATGGTTGCTAATAATACATACCTATATATGTATATGCAAAGACTTCTAGTCAGCCCTTATCAGTCACTGGTCTGCATCCTTCACATGTTGTTTCTGACCAAAGCAGTATATAGCATGTGGCAATGGGTCAGGCCACTTCATACTCGGCTGCTAGCCGATCTCTGCTTTCTTTAAATTGTTTTGTTTATTTTGCAAACAATTGTTTATTTGTTTTACTTTCCTTTTTATAAGTATTTGCATGGCAACTTTAGGTTGTGGCATTGTTACCTTTTACATTTTTCCCATTTAATGTTTATTGCGTACGGCGTATGTTTGCAAAATAAAAATTACAAAAATACATTTGAGGCTTCCCAAGGCCGAAAATATTGGCTTAGCCAATGCTTCTCCTACCCACTATTTCTCTGTGTGCTGTCCTCTTTTCCCAACCCCTTATTCTGTCCTTGCTTGTTAGTTTTGAAAAAGCTATCACCCTTCTTGTATGCGTTAACATTTTTAAAGCACTGTACTTTTGGGCATGCCCTCGGGAGCTTCCAAACTGTGCTGCATTATGTAGATGTATAATGTAAATACACATATTAAAACCAGCCTGCAGCTCCTCCAATGAAAGATGGATCTACAGGAAGGACAGTAAACAGGGTGCCTGCTCTGCCTGCAGTGCATCCCTGCATACACCTTGGAACACGTGATTTATCTAAGGGACGCCACCACCAACAGCGTCTTCTGCGCTCCACTTTCAGTACGGAATATTGAACTAGTGTCATTTTTGTCTGTGTTTGTTGGACACCTGCCAACATTGCAGAAATGTAGAAGGACTGGTTACACCTTTTCCTCACAGGGCAGACTTGTTTCCCTAGCAGCACCACTGTCTGCACGATAAAAGGGCCTATCACGACAAAGGGGCATATCTGAAAAAACATCCCCGACATGATAACCAGGGCATGCAATTTGCTCCCTTGAATTCTTTTCAAGTGCTAATTCTAAACATGTGAAGGTCTTTCATGCATGGCTTATCAAAGGCAGAGACAACAAGATGATAATCAATATCATTTTTCCTGGTGCCAAAGAGCACATACTGTGAGTTGGCGTCTTCTTGTCAACAAGGGTGCCTCACTGTTTTACCTACACATATGCCTGAAGGGATCGATACACAAAACAAACTCAATAAGGTGTACACTCAAACTACCATCCTGCCCAGACGTCACCAGTGCTCCAGGAACACAACATACCTCCACACTGCCCGGGGTGCTCTGCAAGGACATGGGTGCTTTCACGAGCCAGGAGATAGGCCAGAAAAAGAAGAGAAGAGTTAAACACGTATTCCAAACTTGAGTATATTTCAGGCGTTCCCGTATTTATGTGTTTCCAGCCTCTGCATCCCTTCTGATGAGCACTTCAATGAAAGTCTGGGTTTTAGAGTACTGGATACAAAAAGGCTCACAGTTCAAGAGTCGTACCACATTTAGATCCTGAGGTTATGGTCTTTGCCCACTCTCTACTTACTAAGAACCACACTTCAAGTGTTGTTGCACATTTAGAGATCCTGAGGTGTAGGTCTTCATCCACTCTCTCCTTGCTAAGGTCCACACTTCAAGAGTCATTGCATACTTAGATGTTGAGAGGAGGTCTTCACCCACTCTCTCCTTGCTAAGGCCCACACTTCAATAGTTGTTGATTATTTAAATCCTGAGCTGTAGATCTTCACCCACCCTCTTCTTGCGCATCTTGCTCCCCTGGAGCCACACTCTTTGAATATTCTGCTGTCCGGAGTCAGAACGCAAATCGCCATAGAAGAAACAGGATGGCGGCACAGTACCTTCCACATTCTGTGCATAAGGTACCCTTACCTCATTTACATGTACTGTACCCATACGCATAAGTCCAGGAGTCATTGAGTTGTGCATGTTCAAGGAGAGTTCATATCATGTAGAAGATTAAATACCATTATGGAGCTATTCATTTTATTTCTTTTTGCACACAATATCCCCACCTGGTCACAACAGAGAAGGGTACAAAGGAAAACAAAACTACTCGCTTTTCATATCTTTTTGCTTGTACATAGGTGCCTCAAGTACCCATAGCTTTTTTTTTTAAGAACCAAAGAGACAGAACTGCAGTTTAGCACCTACCCACTTTTTTTCTACACCAAAAAGCCAAAATTATTCACAGTTCCATGCCACACAATTCAGCTCTACTTGTTTTTAATCCACATCACATAATTCCACACCAAATCAGATAATTCAAATCAACACAATTACACAACACACCACATAATTCCACACCACATCCAAACCAAAACACACAATTCCACATCATGCCACACAATTTAACAGCACACCACATAATTAACCACTTAACCACGGAGGCAATTCCGCCGCAGTGCAGCGGTTTAAAGGAGTGGGCGGGGTCGTGTCGGCAAACGGACATGCGCAGCACTACCGAGGTAGTGCTCGCGAAGGCCGTTGGCAGACGAACGCTTGGAAGGGGTTAAACTCCACTACATATCATTCCACAACACAAAATACCATTCCACATAATTACACTCCATAACACACAATCCCAATTCACATAATTCAAAAACACTCAATACCACGTAACTACAACCCACATATTTCCATAGCAAACCATGCTACACAAATCCACTTTACACCACACAATTCCAAAGCTAACAATGTCAATCCAACACACATCATTTCACTACAGACCACATACATCCACTCTACTCCAATCCCAAACACATGGGTGAAAGCTGTTGTCCTTTACAACGCCAAGAGCTCTAACTCAAGCAAATGAGAGACCTATTGCATTTCCAATGCTTGTATAATCTTTAGTTTATTCTTATATGTGTATGTACTTTGAGGGCTCTGGAGTACAGCCCTAGGACTTGTCTGCTTCCACTTAGGGACTTTTTATCTGTTCATCTGCCTCTATTTAACTGTCATGATAGAAAAGCGACTAGCAGAGGTCAGCAAAATACCAGAATTGCTTTCTTCTGAAGGACTTTCATTTATTTTTTTCTGGCAACTCCCTCTATTTAACTTTCTTGATAGAAAATGACCATCAGAGGTCAGTAAAATACCAGAATCACTTTAGCATTCTCTAGATTCCAGTCCATAGAAATTGTCTTCCACGAGCACCCATAGACCATAATATTTTTTCAAATCTTTTATTTTCAGAGATATGATGACCAAAGGCACTGATTTTATATTAAAAACAGAGGTTTGGACTATACCATTTCCCGCTGAAAGGCAATATTGTTCTCCATGTGTTCCCATACCTTGAGTGTCACGCAGTTTGGTGCTTACTTTCCCTCCATGTTAAAAAACAGTAGATATTTCAGTACCCAGGCTAATGTGCTGCATAGCTAAATACATATAAGGTCCCAAAGGCTAGACCGATTGTATTGCAAATGCTTGTTATATTCTCCTTATGCTTGCGCTTCCTCTTCTGTGTGTGCTCTTTCATGCTTGCTCAGTATGCCGTTCACTTTATGGTGGTAGGCACTGATGTGAGGCTGCTTTCAATGTAGTCGCTCTTCTGTTTGTACAATTTGCCTGCAGTGACAGCACTTGTCCACCAAGGGCTGCATTGTACACCTATTATTTAAAATATTCTCCCCCGTGGGGCATATCACAAGCCAGGCCCTCTCCAGTACAGTTCTGCATGGCATTTGCCACTATCTCGCTCTCTCTCTCTCTGTGCTATGGTCCCTCAGAGGCACCAGAATCGATGCACCGGACAAGAGAAGTTAAGTTGAGCCAACAGATGCGAGGGGTGCATGCTCAGAAAGTGATCATGGGTTCAGCTCATCCTTGCAGACTTGAGGCTAATGGTGGGGAGACAAGTGTTATGAATTTTCTTCTGCTGCCTAGTTATGCAGTTTATGTGCAGGAGCGAGAACCACCACCATCCTCGTCGCCGTTGTAGCATCGCCCTCTGGAGCCCAGATTCAGGTAGTACAAACAACACTCCACACATTCTGGCAGTGACCTCGGGTGCTCATCTGCCCCTATAACCCCTTGTCAGGACTCAGCCATAGGGGTAGCTGCTGTGTACTTTACACACAGATAGGGGTCAGGCTACTACCTAAACCCTCCAATCAAAGATAGGCATAGATGCACAGCAGACAGAGTTGAGAGTAGTTTGGTTGGATTCGAAAAGTGCTGTATGAATAGAGCTAAATACTAACCAAAATATTGTTTTCATCCGGGTCGTCAGATTCTAATATATCACTGCAGTGATTTCAACTCAGAAGGTTAGAGTGAGAAACACCTGCCCATTTTCCTTGTCACTGCAAAGGTCACATTTTCCTTGAAGGGTTATGGACTTTATCCTGGTGTGACCCAGCAAAACAAGTGGTGTCCTCTTGACAGAAGAATGCTGGTTAACCAGTGCAACAGCATGCACTGACTGGCAAACTGCCAAGAGAAGGAGGACACGAGCAGCCTGTCCTTCAATGCAGATTGAAAGCATTTTAGATTTGTGAGACTTGTGTGAACCTCCACAAAGCCAGAGGTTTTTAGGAAGGAAGGACGGATGGGTCCGAAGAACCACCTTATTGGGATGAACAGACAGGAAAGGAGTCTAAGAAGAAAGAGCCTGGAACTCATTCAAGTTCCTAGCAGAAGTGATGGATACCAGGAAAGCAGTCTTAAGAATCAAGAGTCATAAGGGACAGTTATGAAGTGGCTCAAAGGGAGCACACAATAAATAAGTCAGTACAAGGTTCAAGCCCGACCTAGGCATAATGAAGGAGATTGGAGGAAAACGATGGGTTAAGCCGTTTAGGAAACGGTTAACAACCGGGGACTTTAAAAGAGAAGGCTGTTCTGGCAACCGAAGGAAGGCAGAGATGGCTGAAAGATAGCTCATAATAGTGCCCAGAGCAGAGCCCTGCTGGGCTTAAGAGAGAAGGAACAAAAGTACTTCTGAGAGATGGTCAGAAAGGGGACCCACAGCCTTTGCTGTGCACCATGCCACAAATTTATTCAACCTGCAGGTGTA
This sequence comes from Lissotriton vulgaris, assembly GCF_964263255.1. NCBI lineage: Eukaryota > Metazoa > Chordata > Amphibia > Caudata > Salamandridae > Lissotriton > Lissotriton vulgaris. The sequence goes on from NC_141698.1 coordinate 792,667,649, forward strand.
TACCCTCTTTGTGGAGGGATGCCTGGCTGCCAAGATTACGTCACAGATTTCGGGAGGCAGTTCGAAAGACGTCAACTGCTGCTGCTCAATCTCCACGCAAGGAGGTGTAGACTGGACAGGTTTGGGTAGAGGACGTAGCGCGTGGACACGCCGGTGTGCGTAATCGCAGCGCTTAACAAATGTCCCAATAATAATAATAATAATAGAGGACCGTCTCCTGCTGCTGAGACAGAAGATCATCCCAAAGAGGCAGCCTGATCAGAGGATCGGTGGCCATGTTGAGCAGCTTGGGATACCAAACTCTCCGTGCCCAATCCGGGGCCACAAGAATGACTTGATCCCAGTCGCACCTGATCTTCTTCAGCACTCTGGGCAGAAGCTGTATAGACGGGAAGGCGCACGACAGACCGCAATGCCACTCGCAACAAAAAGCGTAGCCGAGCGCGTGCCGCTTTGGAAATTCCAACGCGCAGAATTGCTGACATTGCGTGTTCTCTTCCTTGGTGAATAGATCTAACCAAGGCTCTCCCCACTGTTGAAAGAGATCTTGCACCACCTCCGAGTGAAGACCCCATTTGTGATCCATCATGCACCTGCGGCTGAGTTTGTCCGCCTTGGTGTTCAGAGAACTTGCCAGGTGTTGAACCACCACAGAAATGCCTTGATGTTCCAGCCATGTCCAGAGGTGGGGGGCTTCCTGACAGAGGGTCCCCGACCCCACCCTGGCCTGTTTGTTGCAATACCACATGGTGGTGGTGTTATCCATGAACACCTGCACGACTCTTCCCCGGACAGAGGGAAGGAATGCCTTCAGTGCAAGACGAATTGCCCGGAGCTCCAGAAGGTTGATGTGAAGCCCAGTCTCCACCAGAGACCAGAGGCCTCTGATCTCCGCCTCTTCCATATGACCGTCCCATCCCAGAAGGGAGGCATCCGTCATCACAGTTTGGTCTGGTTGGGGAAGTGAGAGGGATCTGCCATTAACCCAATCCTGGTTCGTAAGCCACCACTGCAGTTGTCAAGCAGTGCCCTCCGAGATGTGGATGCAGTCGGACAGATTCCCCTGATGCTGCGCCCACTGGAACTTCAAGTCCCATTGCACAGCCCGCATATGCCATCTGGCATGATCTATCAGCAGGATGCATGAGGCCATGAGGCCCAGCAGCTTCAGAGTAATTCTGACGAAAACCCGGGACAGAAGCTGAAAGATCAGAATCATAGCCTGAATATTCCAGACTTGCTGTTTGGGAGGAAAGACCCGAAACTGCGTCGTGTCAAGAACCGCACCGATGAAGAGGAGCTTCTGAGAGGGAATCAGGTGCGATTTCAGCACATTGATGGAGAGCATATGCAGGAGGTCAGCCGTAGTCTGGAAGTGGGAGACGACTGCCTGGGGCGAGCCCGCCTTCAACAGCCAGTCATCGAGATAGGCGAAGACTGAAACCCCTGATCTGCACAGATGAGCAGCGACCACCACCATCACTTTCGTGAACACCCGAGGGGCGCTGGTAAGGCCAAAGGGAACACGGTAAACTGAAAATGCTCGTGGCCTACCGTGATCCACAGGAAACGCCGGTGGACAGGTAGGACGGGGATGTGAAAATAAACATCCTGCAAGTCCAACGCTACCATTCAGTCTTGAGGGTCGAGGCAGACAAGACCTGAGCAAGCGTCAACATTTTGAACTTCTGCCGAAGGAAGTGATTAACGTCCCTGAGATCCAAGATAGGACCTTGTCCTTCTTGGGAACCAGAAAGTAGTGGGATTAACAACCATGACCTACTTCTGGAAAAGGAAAGCGCTCAATGGCTCCCTTGGCCAAGAGAGACGTAACTTCCTGCTGGAGAAGGGCCAGATGATCCTCCGACATTCGGTGGTATCGCGGTGGTATGGCTGAAGGGGTAGTCTCAAAGGAGAGGCAGTATCTCCTTCAGACTATTTGCAAAACCCACCTGCCCGAAGTGATGGTGTACCAGTGGGGAAGGTGATGGTAAATCCTGCTGCCCACTGGCGTTTGATGGGCCTGAAAGGTTAAACTAGGAGGGTTTGGAGGCTGCTGCAGAGGGGGTGGTGGTGGACTGGCCTGCCCACTGGCCCCCGGAACCTTGACGGTTGTTTCTTCATCCCCGGCCACGCGAAGGCTGGGTAATTTGCTTCGGCCTGTGGCCCTGGGTGGGACGTTGTGGGGCACCCCTTCCGTAGCCACGAAAGTGGCGAAAAGCAGACTGCACCGGACGGGTGGAGAGGCCCAAGGACTTGGCCGCAGCCTGTATGTCCTTGAGGCGCTCTAGGGGGTTGTCTGCTTTGTCGCCAAAAAGGCGATGGCCATCAAAGGGCATGTCCATCAAGGTGTTCTGCATATCCCCCGAAAAGCCAGTTGACCTCATCCAGGCATAGCGGCAAAGCGCTACCGACGTTGAAATGGTCCTGCCCAGAGAGTGGGTGGTGTCCAGCCCACAACGTATTGTAAATTTTGCTGCATCTCTCCCGGCAGCAACAGCCTGGGAGAGCACTGCCCCAGACTTCTCTGGACACTGAGGCAGCACTTGCACCACAGTAACCCACATAGAGTGTGAATAACGGCCCAAGAGACATGCTGTGTTTACGGACCGCAGTCCTAAGCTGGCGGAAGAGAACATATTCTTGCCAAGATGGTCTAGCTTCTTGGATTCCCTTTCCAGTGGAGCAGAAGGGAAGGCACATTTGGAGGTCGAGGCTTGGACCACCAAGCTCTCCGACGTGGGGTGTTAGGAGATGAAAGTGGGGTCGCCCAGAGCCGGGCGTTGGCATCGGGCAATCATCCTGTCCATGGGAGCTCCTGTGTTGCTCTTGGACCACATGGCCAAAAGAACATCTGTGAGGTCCTTGTTAAATGGCAACAGGGGCTCTGAAGAGCTCACCGCCAGTTGAAGCACCTCAGTGGCGGTCAGGAGGTTAGTCCTGACCGCTACTGTAGGAAGCTGGAGGTTGAGGGCCTCGGCCGCCCTACGTAACACCACAGCATACGACGCTCCCTCCCCCATAGCCACGGTAGGAGGAGACAACATGCCAAGGTCAGGAGAAGTGTCAAGACCACTGGCATCCCCCAGGTCCTCTATCAAGTCCTGCTCAGTATCTAGCTGGTCACCTGACTCCTCCAAGTCCTCCTCACCCTCCTCTGGCTGCCAATCAGGCTGCAAATGGCCAGAGTGGAACACAGGGGAAAAGTACCCATCGGCGTCGGGCGACGCCGGTCTGGCTACGTGTCCATGCCGGGATGGAGGCCGGGGTCAACGCTGGCTGGGGAGCCCACGGCGGCGAGCGCTCTAGTTGTGCAGGAGGAAGTAGTGCAGATGGAGGTGTAATGAGGTCAACCGGCACCGATCCGGATCCAGGTGTGGATCCAAGGGGGGCCTGCGGTGCCGGGGCCGGAGCCAGCGAAGGCAAAGACCTAGGACCCCCAGCCGAGTCCATAGGGTCCGAAGGCATGCAGGTGGGGTTGGTCCACCCAAAGATGGCACGCATCGCCTCGTAAATTGTACGAAGCTGGGTGGGGTCGCTCTTGCATGTTTGATTATAGCGACCTGCTTGGTCGCGGAGTTGCCCTGCCGTTGTTATGCGGATTTTGTGTTTAGTAACTACCAAACATGCAAGAGCGGAGAAGGCCGCTTAGTTGGATTGTTTAAAAGACCGTTGTGATGGTGATGTGTTCTTCTCCTAACCCACTGGGGCAACACTACAACAAGATTGGAGGAAAATCGGCATCCACTTGGAATGAATACGTTTTTTAACTACAGAGACCAGCATGCCCTGGGGCATCCGCCCATGGGGGAGGGACTCTAAACAATTGAAATGAGCCTTCGGCATTTGACGTTTTTTCATTACTCACCTTTGGACCGTGAACAAGTGTACAGTGGTACTCGAAAGGCGTTGGGCTCTGATGAACAGTTGAAGGAGTTCACATCGTTGCTGCACGGCTGTCCGCTAATAGAGGCTGTTACAACTTCCCCGCGTGTGGCATCTCCTTTAGGAGCAACCTTTTACGATTGTATATATATATATATATATATATATATATATATATATATATATATATATATATATATATATATATATCCGAATTCCAACCGGAAAGTTTGTGCGACGCCTTTCGCACCAAACCCAGTGCGCAGACACAGGTGAATAAATCCACAGCCAGACTTATTAAGGATATTCTTCTTCCTTTATTGCATTTAAAGTGCAGAGGTGCAACACACTGCCAAACAGACGCGTTTCGGGCGTGAACGCCCTTGCTCACTGTCAGCGGGTAAGCGGTACACAATTCATTTAAATAATACATTGGTTAATTGCAACATCGCGCCAAAAGTTCCTCATACCGTTCAGTGAACTAAAAAGATTGGAGGAAAATCGGCATCCACTTGGAATGAATACGTTTTTTTAACTACAGAGACCAGCATGCCCTGGGGCATCCGCCCACGGGGGAGGGACTCTAAACAATTGAAATGAGCCTTCGGCATTTGACGTTTTTTCATTACTCACCTTTGGACCGTGAACAAGTGTACAGTGGTACTCGAAAGGCGTTGGGCTCTGATGAACAGTTGAAGGAGTTCACATCGTTGCTGCACGGCTGTCCGCTAATAGAGGCTGTTACAACTTCCCCGCGTGTGGCATCTCCTTTGGGAGCAACCTTTTACGATTGTATATATATATATATATATATATATATATATATATATATATATATATATATATATCCCATCACGAACGCCGCTTGCCTGCTGAACTGCTTGAGGCGGGTGCATCCTTCGTGCAAACGGCAATGCACGTATTCATATCACTCCCAAAAAGTGTCCCTCTTTAAAAGACACACGGAGCACACTGGGGATTTCAACAGCTTTTAATGCAACCAGCATGACGCGTTTCGTCTTGCGACTTCCTCAGGCGCTGTGTGCAAAGTTTAAAAGGTTCTCGTTGTCAAAGTTTTTAAAAGTCAGCCTAGCTCCTCCTCTTCTGGCATCAGCGAAGAGGGACTATTTTCATGGTCCTCCCCCTTCTCATTCACCCTGTTTTTGGCTGCCATCTTTCAGTGTGTTTTCGACGTTATTAATAATGCCACTAACCAAATTCGTGGCTAAGTTCCACTTTAGTAGTCTTCCATTGTTCTGGGTACAAACACACTGTCCAATTTGATGGTATGATTTTACCAGAGGTAAGTTGTGGAGCTTGTTGGTCCGCTTGATCCCTTTACGGCAGCCGCTGATTTGGAAACCCGTTTCAGTGTAGACGAGTGATATATATATATATATATATATATATACACACACACACAAATATATACATTTACACACACTCTAACATCTAAACTGACATACTTCTTTATAGGGGATCTCTGCCACTCCTCTTCATCTATTGGTCTTTTGTGTTATCACTAATATTCTCTTCCACTGACTAATGCACAGGGCAGATTTCAGCCCACTTCGGCCATTATCTAATTTCACAGTGAGTGATGGCATTCTGTTCTTTCAAGAGGAGCACATCCAAAGGATCTCCCTTCAGTGGCATGAATGGCAATGTGTCCTTTTGGATACCTCAAAAATATTTTTGCTTTTCCCAAGTTTTTTTATGTTGGCGAGAGACCGGCAGCTCCTGCAATAATGTTTTGCAAAAACGATCACAATTGGAAGCAAACATTGACAAAGCCAAAAGGCTGACCTATTGGCTTTACCTGTGCTTGTTCTATCATGGAAGGGCCTTCAAAATACATTTGGGGATATCAAACCCTGATACAAAGAACATGCTTTCTCGTCGTTTTCTTTAAACGACCCTGTTCCCTTGCTCTGTGTATAGATTGTTACAATCTGTGTAGACAGGTTTAACTTCTCTGCCAGCATAAAACCGATCAGTAGTTTAAACATATTATCCGACTCTTCTGGGGATTATGCTCTTGTACACCAGTTGACAGGATTTGCATATGAAATACAGTCAAGATTTAGAAATTAGGGAGAATTAATAGTTCTCCCGTAACCTCTGAAATGCTTGAGTGCTGCGCTCATTGTTACAGTAAGGTCAGAGGTAGATTTCTGAAGGTGGCAGTTAATGACTGTGGCACGTTCTATTCAGGGATTCGCGGAGATCGCCTTTCTGTGTGTCTGCGAAGCGTTTTTTAAACTACTTTGGCTACCCTTTCTGCTTCCACTTGGTTTGCAAAACATGCCAGTTTGTGATGATTCCTCTCCTCACAGGAACCTTTGTACCCTTCCAGGGCAGAGTAGGCCTCCAAGCAGTTCAAGTAAAAAGGTAATTATAGCCCTGGCTTGTTGCATGATGTGACAGAACAGAACAAGTAAAATAGCTGCAGCTATTCCAATGCACTTCATGCAAGTGTATTTGAATTTGAATAACTCGGCCTCTATTGCATCTTTCTCCTAAATTGGTCTGAATTGAATGCGAAAGAATGGCGTCAAAATTGAACATTCTCTGCACAAGCTTCTGTAAGGTTAAACTCATCTAAAAATAATTATGTTTCAAAGAACAAATCTTTTTCATGTACAGTTTTTTGTTCCATCATGGGGTGCAAAAGCTACGAATAGGCCTTTAAAAAAATGTTTTTTAGAGATTACCGACATTAATTAATATCTGGCCTGCACTGAACCCCGCACAAAGTCTCACATTTCAGGCAGCTCTTTGTCAGCCGTTTATCCGACACAAAAACATATGCCCATTATCAGAAGAGTACGGATGCTTGGAGTACCCCATTGTATTATCTGGCTATGCAATAAAGCTGTTTGTGTTATTTGGGGATCCAACAGTCTAGAGCGTCGAGTGTAAGTTATGATATTTTATGAGTTTTCACATTCTGCAGATGAGGTATTCATTGGCTGCTTCGTGTCAATTAATACATTACAACCATAAATGTAGTTCATCAAATACAAAAATAATTAGTCAGCAAACACAGAATATAGATGTAAGAAATTGAGCTATTTGTGCAGGGTGTGAGGCTACCACAAGTAATAGGTCCACAGCTGTCTTATTGCAGGGAACCATGTACTTCTTTGTAGAGCTTGAAAATTACAAGTAATCGAAGTATAACACGGCCAAGGCTTACTCAGGAGATGTGGGGTGGGTTAAAAATTTCCATTAGTTGGCAAACAACAACACTCAATAAATGAATGTCGTCAGTACTTTTTTTATTTAAAAACATGTAAAACCACAATTTCAACACACTACTTAATAAATATTTATTTACACAGACACACGTATATATATATATATATATATATATATATATATATATATATATATATATATATTTTTGCACAAAGTTGCCGGTAATCCTGGGCTCGAACTGCACAGCGGTCCCTTCCTCAAAACCGGCGTTTTTGAGAAAATAATTCCAAATTTCCTGTCTGCCCTCCAGGGCACAGAAAAAGGTCAGGACACTCCGAGATATTCAAAGGTGTTTATTTACCACAAAGTTTCAACAAAGCCGACGCGTTTCGCCGTTAGGCTTGCTCACGGTGAGCAAGCCTAACGGCGAAACGCGTCGGCTTTGTTGAAACTTTGTGGTAAATAAACACCTTTGAATATCTCGGAGTGTCCTGACCTTTTTCTGTGCCCTGGAGGGCAGACAGGAAATTTGGAATTATATATATATATATATATATATATATATATATTCCATATATAGTTAGTTGCACTAACTATATATCGCGGACCCGCAATCCACTGCAAATGATGTCACATATTACATCATTCATGACATGGTCAGTGACATCACTGATGACATCACTGATGACATCTCAAATGACATCACTGATGACATCACTGATGACATCTCAAATGACATCACTGATGACATCACTGACATCTCATTTGACATTATTGATCACATCACTGATGATATCATTTATGTGATAATACAATGAACATCTTCAGACTGTAATATAACCTTAGATACACTCAGTGTAAACAGACACTCACAGACTGTCACACATCCATGGAGTTACTCACACACCTAGTCAGTCATGCAAAGAATCAATCACACCTCCATTTCCTCAACTATACAGTTATACACACCTTACTTATTCAAACATATACTAACACATATTTACTCTCTTATACAATCCCTGATACAAGATCACAATGATCCATACAGCCACTCTCACATTAAGTGGCTCTTATGTTCAGTTATTTACATATGTCAATTCTCACATGGACTGTGTTTTACATATGTACTTACTTTGACATGTAGCACTGAGATATCCATTCACTAACCAATACACTCATGCACACAGTCAACTGTCCATACAGCTGTTTCTACATGCACTTTTGAACCCATACACCTAGGGAATTAACTGTTCACACATCTATGCACAGAGGCATACACCTCCCAGCCACCCACACACATACTCAGTCTCCCATACAAATACTTGGGCAACCATTCAATAACCCATATAGTTACTCATATAGCTACTGATTTACACATGCAGCAGTTTACAGAACAACATATATAATGATTGCCAAATTAAGACACTTTAGTCACTAACCCATGCACTCAGTGAGACACATTTAATCATTCTCTCATACAGTCAGTCATGCACCTACTAAATCCTTCATCCAGACACTTATACATCCACTCATTCTTCAATGTGTAAGACATATTTTAACTTTACAGAAATATACAGTCACTGGGTGTTGTCATCAGTGATGTCATCAGTGATGTCATTTGAGATGTCATCAGTGATGTCATCAGTGATGTCACTGACCATGTCATGAATGATGTAATATGTGACATCATTAGCAGTGGATTGTGGGTCCGCGATATATAGTTAGTGCAACTAACTATATATGGAATTTCAATGGTTTTGTGCAAATAAAATAAGGTTTTTTAAATGCTAATCCCTAACTATATATGGTCTATAACCTATGGTTTTTTCATTGAATTTTCAAGGTTTTGTAAATGCAAATTCCTAACTATATATGGTCTATAACCTATGTTTTTTTCTGTGAATTTCATTGGTTTTTTAAAAGCTAATATCTATAGCTGTAAAATATATTCTTTATTAAGTGACGTATCACGTAGCCCGTGAGACGCCTCATGATGAATCGCATAACCGTGACGTATCGTCTCTGCAGCGCAAACCAAACCCAAAACGTAAGCGCGCCAGAACACGCTTAAAGATATATATATATTTTTTTAACCTTAATTAGACAAAATCCACACGTGCACATATCACAAACGTTCAAAAAACACAATATGTCAGACTCCCGTTACGCTGCCGGTTAGCTGCCCGGTTAACGTACCAGGAAGCACCTTTACCGCGAAAAATCGCAATTTTTTTTTCTTTTGCCCCAAAGGGAACTTTAATAGCCCCCTCATCAATCCTAGGGGTTCAGGAGGGGTCTGCCTTACCCCTTTCATTCATTTACACCTTTTTTTTTTTCCACCTCTTGTCTCTCGATCCCACAGAGAGACAAGATGGCGGCCGCTCCAGACTGTTTACAATGATAACAGCCATTCAGCTTCTCCTCAGACTCCCGTTACACTGCCGGTTACCTGCCCGATTAGCTGCCCGGTTCGCGTACCAAGACGCGTCTCTACGGCGAAAAAATCAGATTTTTTTTTTTTTTTTTTTTGGCCCCGCATGGCTTTATCATATCCCCCTCATCAATCCTAGGGGGTCAGAAGGGGTCTACCTTGCCCTCTTTCCTTCATTTCCCCCTTTGTTTTGTCCTCCTCTTGTCTCTCGATTCTACCGAGAGACAAGATGGCGGCCGCTCCGGACTGTTTACAATGTTGACAGCCAATCAGCTACTCCTCAGACTCCCGTTACACTGCCGGTTAGCTTCCCGGTTAGCTGCCCGGTTAGCTGCCCGGTTCGCGTACCAAGACGCGTCTCTACCGCGAAAAAATCGGAAATTTTTTTTTTTTTGGGCCCCGCGTGGCTCTATAATATCCCCCTCATCAATCCTAGGGGGTCAGAAGGGGTCTACCTTGCCCCCTTTCCTTCATTTCCCCGTTTGTTTTGGCCTCCTCTTGTCTCTCGATCCTATCGCCAGTAGGTAATATATATATTACCTACTGGCTGTCGCCAGTAGGTATATATAGTTAGAATTTTTTCCCTATGGGACTTTTGAAAATTCTATGTCTAATAACTTTGGCGTTTGTGGACGGAATCGGCTGAAATTTTCAGGAAAATGGCACATTTTGTTTCTGAGCAGCCCCTGAAAATTTGGTGGGGTTTCGTCAAGGGGGGGCTGAGAAAAAAGGGGGGTCCCAAAACGCGTTTTTTGCATTGAGTTTTCCATAGGGCGGTTGGACTCACTTTTAGCTCGAACGGCTGAATGGATTTGCACGAAACTTGGCAAAATTGTAGGGACTGTTAGCCCGATGTGCCTTTGCTAGGTCTCAATATATGTGCTCCAGTAGTTTTTGAGAAATTAACGTTCAAACCAAGATATATATCTGTAACAGCGCTCTGGGCAGCGATCCGGTCCGCTTACTTTTCGCTTATCGGAACTTTGCGCGCAGAAAGCTGATTGGCTCTCCGGTGTCTGTCAACATTCTAAACAGTCCGGAGCGGACGCCATCTTGTCTCTCGGTAGGATCGAGAGAGAAGAAGAGGTGGAAAACGAAGGGGGAATTTAATGAAAGGGGGCAAGGTATCCCCCTCTTGACCCCCTAGGAATGTTGTTGGGGTTATTAAAGGGTCCCGTGGGGAAAATAAAAAAAAAAAAGATTTTTCACGGTAGAAGCGCGGCCGCGAACTGGTAGCGAAACGGGAATTCGCCATTTTGTGCTTCGTAAATTAAATTACTAGTTATAAGTGGGTGCGGGAGACGTATCCTAATCCCCTATGTTTCCTGAGGGTGGGTGAGGAGGCTGATATATGTTGATACATCTCTTCCAGCGGCTGTGCGTGAGCTTTTTTTTTTTTTTTGCTGCGTGACAGTCCGGAGCGGCCGCCATCTTGTCTCTCGGTAGGATCGAGAGAGAAGAAAAGGTGAAAAACTAAGGGGGAATTTAATGAAAGGGGGCAAGGTATCCCCCTCTTGACCCCCTAGGAATGTTGTTGGGGTTATTAAAGGGTCCCATGGGGAAAATAAAAAAAAAATGATTTTTCACGGTAGAAGCGCTTCACGGGCCGCGAACTGGGCCGCAAACTGGTAGTGAAACGGGAATTCGCCATTTTGTGCTTCGTTAATTAAAGTAGTAGGTATAAGGGGGTGCGGGAGACATATCCTAATCCCCTATGTTTCCTGAGGGTGGCTGAGGAGGCTGATATATGTTGATATATCTCTTCCAGCGGCTGCGCCATCTTGCCTTTTTTCGAATGCCACAATTTTGTCGTGCACGGCAGCCATTTTAAATGCCAGGCTGGTCCCAGGCTATCACCTACCCCTGCGGATGTAGTTTATGGCCCCAGCTGTAGAGAATTCAGACATGCCAATCCTCCTGATTCAGGCGTGTGAGTACTGATTTCAGTGCTAGTCTCCCGCCTCCCGATTTCTGCAAGCAAAAACCCGGGGGCATATTACGAACAACTAGCGATAATTTTTGTCTCTAACTTGTTTAGAGACAAAAATTATCGCCGCACATCGGCGATTTTTATCGCAGATAAACCTTGCTATTATCGCAGAAAAGTCAGCGATATTCATGTATTATCGACCTAATGCTCTTAGCCATGTTATCCACCTCCCATTGGATAACATGGCTAAGAACTGCTCAGGGCAGGTGTTAGATTTTGGAGATATTCGCGCTTAGCGCGAATATCTCCAAAAGTTGGTAATAGAAGGTAGCGATGTTAGGGACTGTTTCTAGTCGCTAACATCTTGGCACGCCACTTTGCATGTCATTAGTGATAAGTATCACTGACATGCAAAGCGGGGCCCAAGATGGTCGCTATCTCCTTTTAGCTGTCACTAACTGGTGTTAGCGACAGCTTGATAATAGGGAAATAATTTTATCTCCGCTTTCATGGCTTTTAAAGCCAAAAAAGCGGAGATAAACCCCCTTGATAATATGCCCCACGATTCCTTGGGGGTTTCAGCTGACAGGGCTTGGTATTGTGTTACATGGTAATTTTTCCAGGAAACGTCAGAGGGTCGATGCAGGGGTTCTAGAAGAGGTGATAAACCACTTAAGCCTCATGAACAAGCGCATGGTCTTTTAAAGATTTGTGAAGTACTCGGGGCGGCGGTGTGTGTGTGCCCTCTTTCAGGAGCGGGCGGGGGGGCACTGCCAGCAACTTGCCAGGTCAGGTAGTGTTCAACACGTGCATCACCCTTTCTCTGTCTGCTATTGCGCTCCATGCTTCGGAAAGGTAAGAAAAAGAACGTGCATTTGAGTTTGAAATGTCCGATCCTGCAGCAGCACACTTCCAAAGCCCACACATGACAATAACCCGATTCAAAGCCCCATTCACCCGTTTTTAAAAAAATAGATAACACTCCAACAAAGTAAGGTTATAAAACTTTATTAACTTTTAACGATAATGAACAGAACAAAAACTAAAAACATTTAAACATTATTAACACAAAAAGCAACAATGGTTAGAAGCTGTCTTTTGTGCGAATAGTCCCAAGGCAGCACAACGTGCAGAGTTCTGGACGGCACCCAGGTGATGTCGCCTGGGTGCCGCACTGGTTTAGGGATCCTACAATGCTGCTCCGAAAATTGGCGTGGGGCGTCCCGGGTGGGGCGGGGGGAGGCCTCGTCAGTAGCGGTCTGTTGTGCGAATAGTCCCAAGGCAGCACAACGTGCAGAGTTCTGGACGGCACCCAGGTGATGTCGCCTGGGTGCCGCACTGGTTTAGGGATCCTACAATGCAGCACAGAAAAACAGCGTGGGGCGTCCCGGGTGGTGCGGGGGGAGGCCTCGTCAGTAGCGGTCTGTGTCCAGTGTCACATGGCTGACACAACATGTACGACAGGCACCCAGGTGATGTCCAGTAAACTGCCGCACTGGTTTTGGTATCCTACAATGCTGCTCCGAAAATTGGCGTGCGGCGGCCCGGGGGGGGGGGGGGGGGAGGCGGCGTGAACGGGCCTCCCCAGGTGGCGGCCATCTAGCTGATTTGCGCTCGCTCTTGCGGCCACAGCGTCTCGCTCACCATGTTGTGGAGTTGCTCCCACTCTTGCAGTGCAGCGATAGGCGGCTGCCACATGGCTGTCAAAATGGCGGACGGCTCCTCGGTTTTGGGCCTGGTCCACTGAAATGGCCCTGGGACACCTTGGAAGTCGGACGCTTGCCTGCTAGGGCTTGGGCTCCATTCTCGAAAAGCGTCCCCTCAGCCGTGAAGATTGTATAAAAGTCTTGGGGGCCCCCGACTCCCGCAGGCTTCCGGTGGGGAGCGGCTGCCATGATTGCTCGCGGAATGACCACGACGGAGCCACGAGATGGTGGTGCTCTCATGCTGACGCCAGCTTCAGTCTGAATGATCCAGAAACAAGGTGGGGCTTTCATCGTTTGGGAAAAAAAAATGTTCTAAACCAATGAAAAGTGTTATTTTTAGGTCATATGACCAAGCCTTCCATCTTTAGGAAACCAAAAGTAAAATGAACCAATGAAAAGTTTTATAAACAAGTCACATGACCTGTTATGCGACATAGGGCTACAAAAAGCGTAGAAAATCCGTTGGCACGTGAGGCGGCGTCAGTAGCGGACCGATGTGCGAATAGGCCGAAGGCAGCACAACGCGCCGAGATCCGGATGGCACCGAGGTGGTGTCCAGCAAATTGCCGCACTGGTGTGGCCATCCTACAATGCTGCGCCGAAAGACGGCGTGTCCAGCTGAATTGCGGTCACTGTTGCGGTACAGTGACTCGAACGCGCCGAGATCCGGATGGCGCCGAGGTGGTGTCCAGCAAATTGCCGTACTGGTGTGGCCATCCTACAATGCTGCGCCGAAAGACGGCGTGTTCAGCTGAGTTCCGGTCACTCTTCCGGCACAGTGACTCGAACGCGCTGAGATCCGGATGGCACCGAGGTGGTGTCCAGCAAGTGGCTGCACTGGTGTGGCCATCCTACAATGCTGCGCCGGAAGTCGGCGTGGGGTGCCCCGTTGGCTTATGAGGTGATGTCAGTAGTGGACTGATGTGTGAATAGGTCGGAACCAGCACAAGGCGCCAAGATCCGAATGGCAAGTCCTGGATGTTGAGTGCCTCAGTTGAGATTTCTGAGCAGTGCTTGTAGAACTGTCTGAAGCTTATTTGCACCTGCTGCAGCTTCACTAGGTCCGGCGGAACTTGTTGCCTTTTCCTTTCTGCTTCTTTTCCTACAATGCGTTTCTTCTGAAGACACGACCAGGTCCCTGAATGTGTGCAGGGGGACGCTATTGAATGAATGAACGCGCCGAGATCTGGATGGCACCGAGGTGGTGTCCAGCAAATTGCCGCACTGGTGTGGCCATCCTACAATGCTGCGCCGAAAGTCGGCGTGGGGTGCCCCGTTGGTTTATGAGGTGATGTCAGTAGCGGATCGATGTGTGAATAGGTCGGAACCAGCACAAGGCGCCCTGCACTGTTGAGCCTTTTTCAATGTCTGTTTTTTGTTCTTTCCCCTCCATCAAAAACAAAACAAAAATACAAGGCGACAAGATCCGAATGGCAAGTCCTGGATGTTGAGTGCCTCAGTTGAGAGTTCTGAGCAGTGCTTGTAAGACTGTCTGAAGCTTATTTGCACCTGCTGCAGCTTCACTAGGTCCGGCGGAACTTTTTTCCTTTTCCTTTCTGCTTCTTTTCCTACAATGCGTTTCATCTGAAGACACGACCAGGTCCCTGAATGTGTGCAGGGGGACGCTATTGATTGAATGAAAATGGCGGCTTGACACAAAGCTGACTCAAGCGTTACTGTTGGTGCTATACAGACAAAAATTGGTTTTCAGTTTGTACATTCTTCAGGTTTTTTTTTCCATCCAAGTCTGATTGAGAGTTTGTAGAAAAATGGCTTCAGATTTTCCACATACTACTCTTCAACATTCTTCCTAAATGTAACAATGTGAAACTCACTAGGAGAACGGCTGTTTCTGTTTCCTTTCAAAATGCTGCCACCAATATTTTCTGAATGGAAGACACCATCTTGTAACATAAAGGGCCGAAAGGGGTTCTGGTCTGGCCGATGGTTGGTGGAGACATTTTGACTATATCTTGGACCTGCCCGGCCTCGCCCAAAATGGCGCCGGTATAAATGGGACTCGTAACTCTTTGCCCGCAAATGTATATCTAGAAAATGTTATTGTAAGTGGCCCTGTCGTATTTTAATTACAAAATGTACGTCCACCGATTCCGCAACTGTTAGACACCTTTGTTCTTGTCACCTAATGGCCCGCTCGTTACGTTCTTCTACAGTGTAAATGTCTCCTCATCATATACGATTTGAGTTTGCTCCGTGGCCGGCCCACGTGGTTATAGGCCCGTATTTGTATACTGACATTTTCACAATAAAGGTTTTTAAAACAAAACACGGTAGTAGTATTTTCATTTGTAAAGTTTTTACTTTTAGTGACTGTTTTCGAATCAGTAAAAGGCAAGTGAAATAAAGCAGTCCAATTACATGACGGATAAAAGGTATAATATGTAGGAACGCAGTAAAGATAAATGGTCAAGGGCAGTTGTGTTTTTCATGTCTGCAACATAAAGTGATCGATAAGAATCTGATAATCAGGCGTATCGGCGACTAAGACAGCAGGCCGAATCTCTTTTACTCAACGGCTCCGTCATGGAAGGAAGAAACGCCCTTTTTCTCGAAAAAGGAATATATTTTACTTGCAAGACAGTTGTAAATTTTCCGGGAAAGTACATTAGCCTGGAATATTATAACATATGTTTGAAAAAAAAATATTGTTCGAAAAAAATAAAAAGCGTAATTTTTAGGTCATATGACCAAGCTTTTCATCATTAAATTAACAAAAGTAAAATGAACCAATGAAAAGTTTTATTAACAAGTCACATGACCTGTTATGCTTACGTTACGCGCTGCGCGCCGCGCCTCGGATCACTTCCGGGTGCGCTAACGCAGCGTGTCATAAAACGCATTACGCGACAACGTAGGTCAAGAATATAGTCTAAATGTCTCCACCAACCAGCGTTCAGAACACAACCCCTTTCAGCAGTCCAAAAAGTTCTGTTAAATGACAACAGAGGGGACAGGCAACAAGAACCATCAGTCAAAGAGGGGAGGGCAAGTTCTTCTCTTCCGGGTCATGTTGGGGCGCTACCGGAACTGATCGAATTGGTAGTCTACAGTGTTTCTGGATGTTTCAGACTAAAGCTGGCGTCAGCATGAGACCACTACCATCTCGTAGCTCCGTCGTGGCCATTCCACGAGCAATCATGGCAGCCGCTCCCCACCAGAAGCCTGCGGGAGTCGGAGGCCCCCAAGACTTTTGTAGAATCTTCACGGCTGAGGGGACGCTTTTCGAGAATGGGACCCAAGCCCTAGCAGACAAGCGTCCGAGTTCCAAGGTGTCCCAGGGCCATTTTAGTGGACCAGGCCCAAAACCGAAGAGCCGGCCGCCATTTTGAGAGTCCTGTGGCAGCCGCCTATCGCTGCACCGCAAGAGCGGGCGCATCTCAACTACATGGTGAGCGAGACGCTGTAGTCGCAAGAGCGGGCGGAAAACAGCTGAATGGCGGAAGAGGCACAGTGTAGCAAAAGCGGGCGGAATGGCAACTAAAACGATAAAGGGGCGCCTCACTACAGCTTGTCTTCAGGTCAAACGGATTGTGGGACAAGGTCCAGAATTGAAGAGTCATCAAAAGGCAAAAAGTACCGCCGGACCCCGGGAGCCGGCCGCCTATGTCGGGGGCGATCTCAGGCTACACCAGTGCTATAAGACTTGGGGAGGGTGTCGGAGCCAAGCGTCTTCTCCGAGTCCATGGCCATCACAGCGCCCCTCAGGGGCCTCCGTCAAGCTGTTTAGGAAGGTAACATATGACATTGTTTTCTAATGCAGTCAGGTCCACAAACGACACTCACTTACTTTGAGAATAGTGAAGCTGCAGTAGGTGGAAATAAGCTTCAGACAGTGTTACAAGCGCTGCTCAGAACTCTTAACTATGGCACCCAACATCCAGAACTTATGCTATTTGAGAATGGTAGTGACATCGAAGCATCTCAGGGACCAAAACCATTAACGTACTTTCACGTATGAAAATCTTACTTGGGGAGGGGGCAGGAGCGAAGCGCCCCCTCCCAGTCAGCGCCACCACACCGTATGTTGAAAATCTGAAGCCATCGTTCTACAAAGTGAACCAAACTTGGATTGAAAAATCTAGAAAAATGTACAAACTGAAAACCAGTTTTGGTCTGCATTGCATCAGTAACAACGCTTGAGTCAGCTTTGTGTCAAGCCGCCATTTTGATTCAACAAAGCACAGGCATTGAAAAAGGCTGAAATTTAGAACTCTAAACTATGGCACCCAACATCCAGGAGCTTGCTATCCGGATCTTGGAGCCTTGTGCTGTTTTCGATCTATTCACACATCGGTCCACTACTGACATCATCTTATAAACCAACGTTATGTAAATAGTTTTTTAATAAAATGTTTTACCCTGTTTCTTTGCTGGTGTGTTGTCTATATTTTTAATATTTGCATAGGGTTTGTCATTATTTTGTGCGGGATGGGTGATGGAGCCGAGCTGTCTTGCAGCCCTCATGGTGTGGAGCTCAGTTCATCTCACTATTTTCGTATTTCTCAAGAAGGGTTGTTCCTAATATTTCTATTTTAGCGAGGTCAAAAAGAGATCCAATTAGTGGCCTACTGATTTTGCTCGATTACTTTTATTTTTTTACACGATTTTTCACTATCTGCAAAGACTAAACAGAGTATTGCGACTTTGTGCTTGTTTGTAAATAGAGAATGATCCAAAGAGAACCAATTCTAAAACAGTAAATGCTTGGACAACAATCAATCAAATGGAGAGACAAGGAGGTACGACGGATTACAACGGGGGTAAAGGCCTGCGTTAACTACCCTTCTGTATCTGCAAAGAGAGAGTACTACTAAGGCAAAAGAGGGGAGGGGGGGGGGGCAGCGTTCAAAGCACATCAGCGTGCATAAATACGAAAATGTTTTTATCTATCACGTACTTGACATTTTAAAGCTTTTCATATTTGCTATTAAAAAACCAATGAAATTCACAGAAAAAACCATAGGTTATAGTGGATATATAGTTAGGAATTTGCATTTACAAAACCTTGAAAATTCAATGAAAAAACCATAGGTTATAGGCCATATATAGTTAGGAATTAGCATTTACAAAACCTTATTTTACTCGCATAAAACCATTGAAATTCCATATATAGTTAGCTAACTATAAGCGCTAACTATATATCGCGCACCCGCAATCCACTGCTGATGATGTCACATATTACATCATTCATGACATGGTCAGTGACATCACTGATGACATCACTGATGACATCTCAAATGACATCACTGATGACAACTCAAATGATATCAATGATGACATCTCAAATGACATCACTGATGACATCACTGATGACAACTCAAATGACATCACTGATGACATCTCATTTGTCATCACTGATCACATCACTCATGTGATAATACAATGAACCTCTTCAGACTCTAATATAACCTTACATACACTCAGTATAAACAGACACTCACAGACTGTCACTCATCCATGGAGTTACTCACACACCTAGTCAGTCATGCAAAGAATCAATCACACCTCCATTTCCTCAACTATACAGTTATACACATCTTACTTATTCAAACATATAATAACACATATTTACTCTCTTATATAATCCCTGATACAAGCTCACAGTGATCGATACAGCCACTCACACATTCACTGGCTCTTATGTTCAGTTATTTATATATCTCAACTCTCACATGTATTGTGTTTTACATACGTACTTACTTGCACATGTAGCAATGAGAAATCCATTCACTCACCAACACACCCATGCACAGTCAACCGCCCATATAGCTGTTTCCACATGCACTCTTGAACTCATACTCCTAGTGAATCAACTGCTTACACATCTATGCACAGAGTCACGCACCTCCCAGCCACCCACACACACACTCAGCCTCCCATTCAAATATTTGGGCAACCAATCAATAACCCATATGGCTACTCTTATAGCTACTGATCAACACATGCAGCAGCTTACACAACAACAAACATACTGATGCACGAATTAAGACAGTTTAGTCACTAACCCATGTACTCAGTGAGACACATTTAATCACTCACTCATACAGTCAGTCATGCACCTACTAAATTCTTCATCCAGACACTTATACATCCACTCATTCTTCAATATGTGAAACATATTTTAACTTTACAGAAACATACAGTCACTGGATGTTGTAATCAGTGATGTCATCAGTGATGTCACTGACCATGTCATGAATGATGTAATATGTGACATCATCAGCAGTGGATTGCGGGTGCGCGATATATAGTTAGCGCTTATAGTTAGCTAACTATATATGGAATTTCAATGGTTTTATGCGAGTAAAATAAGGTTTTGTAAATGCTAATTCCTAACTATATATGGCCTATAACCTATGGTTTTTTCATTGAATATATATATATATATATATATATATATATATATATATATATATATATATATACACACACACACATATATATATATATATGTGTGTGTGTCTGTGTAAATAAATATGTATTAAGTAGTTAAGTAATGTGTGTTGAAATTGTGGTTTTACATGTTTTTAAATAAAAAAAGTACTGATGACATCCATTTATTGAGTGTTGTTGTTTGCCAACTAATGGAAATTTTTAACCCACCCCACATCTCCTGAGTAGGCCTTGGCCGTGTTATGCTACGATTACTTTTAATACACAGACACACACACAAGTACACATATATATATACATTACCTACTAGTGGTCGCCAGTAGGTAGTTATAGCTAGGACCTAGTTTCCATAGGAAATCCGCAACATTCTATTGAGAATAACTTTGGCACCGGTGGACAAATCTTTGCGAATTTCTGAAAGAAGATGGCCTGCTCGGCTCCGCTCATTTCCTGAAATTTTGGGGGGGATTCGTCAAGTGGGGGCTGAGATAAAAGGGGGGTCCCAAAACGTGTTTTCCCCATGTTATTTTCCATAGGACGTTTAGACACGGCTACAGCTCGAACGGCTGAATGGATTTATAAGAAATTTGGTAGAAAGGTAGAGTCCGGCTCGCAGATTACGCTTTTCTTTGAATGGTGTAAATCTGTTCAGTAGTTGCTGAGAAAATTAACTTTGAAAAATATATATTGGGCTACATTGGGCTATATATATGTTAGAGCCCAAATGTTGCCCAATGTAGCCCAAAGATGGCCACCAGAGACAAAAAAAAACAAATGTAGCCCAAATATCAGCCAGATGTAGCCCAACTATAGCCCAATGACAGAATGTCCCAGAGTGTTCTAAAGAACAACTAGAGCGCTAACAGTCTTACTTATGACAAAAGTATGGCACACCTGAAGTCATCTTGATTGGAATAAAGTGTTAACACTTAAAACATTTAATTTGCAAAGGAACAAAATGAGGGGGTTCATTTTGCCATAGAAATTATGATTAGTGCTGAAGAAAGAAAAATTAGGGCACATTTTGAGTGACTTCTCAAATCCTCTTATATTTCATTAAAAAAATTCTGATATGCAGTTTCCCAAGATGGCCACCAGAGACAAAAGAGCCCAAATGTAGCCCAAATATCAGCCAGATGTAGCCCAACTATAGCCCAATGACAGAATGCCCCAGAGTGTTCTAAAGAACAACTAGAATGCTAACAGTCTTACTTATGACAAAAGTATGGCACACCTGAAGTCATCTTGATTGGAATAAAGTGGTAACACTTAATACATTTAATTTGAAAAGGAACAAAATGAGGGGTTTCATTTTGCCATAGAAATTTTATATATATATATATATATATATATATATATATATATATATATATATATATATACAGGCTCGTGTGTTTGAAGAAACACTACCACACTCGCGGGGCTTCTGTTGAGGGCTTTATTTTTGACAAGTAGCTGCATAGCATGAAGACAGGGAACAGCGGTAAGTGATGCAGTCCTGATTCGTCTGGTTTCCTGACGCGTTTCGAAGGCAGCAGCCTTCTTCTTCAGAGGACGACGAGTTGATGGTCAGGTTGATAGCAGGAAGAACCTTTCTTTATGTCTGTGACACGCCCCTGGATGGGCGCTGTGCCTTGTGGTCCTTGTATTCCTGCTGTGATTAATTTCGCAAATGCGTCCGAGTCCCATGTTTTCATTTGTGGGAAACAAGCCCCAGCCAGGAGACCCCTCGCCTACCAGGCGGCGTCATGTCATTTGAGCAAGGGAAACGTATATGAGCGTGTCCCAACAAGCTGTATGCTCGCCGTTTCTGGACTCTTGACATCCCGTCGTGTGGCGGTGCTCAGCGCAGTGCAGCTCCTCTGCGACGCTCGATCCCCATCAAGGCGCTGTGCACTCTTCGTGGCGGGTGCAGTAAAGGAAGGTGATGGGACCTTCCTAATATGCAGGCTTGTGTGTATATATATATATTCACTGAAAAAACCATAGGTTTTAAACATGTTATAGTTAGGAAGTAGCATTTAAAAAACCTTTGAAATTCACTGAAAAAAACATAGGTTTTAAACCCGTTATAGTTAGGAAGTAGCATTCAAAAAACCTATGTAATATGTGATATGTGACGTCATCAGCAGTGCATTGCGGGCGCGCAAGTTATAGTTAGCTGAAGTAACTATAACGGGGGAATTTCATTGGTTTTATATGAGTAAAATGTCCAGTTAACTATAACATGTGTCAAACCTATGGTTTTTTCAGTGAATACACATATATATATATATATATATATATATATATATATTTTTTTTTTTTCACTGAAAAAAACATAGGTTATAGACCATATATAGTTAGGAATTCGCATTTACAAAACCTTATTTTACTCACACAAAACCATTGAAATTCCATATATAGTTAGTTGCACTAACTATATATCGCGCACCCGCAATCCACTGCTGATGATGTCACATATTACATCATTCATGACATGGTCAGTGACATCACTGATGACATCACTGATGACATCTCAAATGACATCACTGATGACATCTCAAATGACATCACTGATGACATCACTGATGACATCTCATTTGACATTACTGATCACATCACTGATGATATCATTCATGTGATAATACGATGAACCTCTTCAGACTCTAATATAACCTTAGATACAATCAGTGTAAACAGACACTCACAGACTGTCACTCATCCATGGAGTTACTCACACACCTAGTCAGTCATGCAAAGAATCAATCACACCTCCATTTCCTCAACTATACAGTTATACAAACTTTACTTATTCAAACATATACTAACACATATTTACTCTCTTATACAATCCCTGATACAAGTTCACAATGATCCATACAGCCACTCACACATTCACTGGCTCTTATGCACAGTTATTTATATATGTCAACTCTCACATGTACTGTGTTTTACATATGTACTTACTTTGACATGTAGCACTGAGATATCCATTCACTCACCAATACACTCATGCACACAGTCAACCGCCCATACAGCTGTTTCCACATGCACTTTTGAAACCATACATCTAGTGAATCAACTGCTCACACATCTATGCACAGAGTCATACACCTCCCAGCCACCCACACACACACTCAGTCTCCCATACAAATACTTGGGCGACCAATCAATAACCCATATAGTTACTCATATAGCTACTTATCAACACATGCAACAGTTTACAGAACAACAGACATAATGATGCACACATTAAGACAGTTTAGTCACTAACCCATGCACTCAGTGAGACACATTTAATCACTCACTCATACAGTCAGTCATGCACCTACTAAATCCTTCATCCAGACACTTATACATCCACTCATTCTTCAATATGTAAGACATATTTTAACTTTACAGAAACATACAGTCACTGGATGTTGTCATCAGTGATGTCATCAGTGATGTCATTTGAGATGTCATCAGTGATGTCATCAGTGATGTCACTGACCATGTCATGAATGATGTAATATGCGACATCATCAGCAGTGGATTGCGGGTGCGCGATATATAGTTAGTGCAACTAACTATATATGGAATTTCAATGGTTTTGTGTGAGTAAAATAAGGTTTTGTAAATGCGAATTCCTAACTATATATGGTCTATAACCTATGTTTTTTTCAGTGAATTTTCAAGGTTTTGTAAATGCTAATTCCTAACTATATATGGTCTATAACCTATGGTTTTTTCAGTGAATTTTCAAGGTTATGTAAATGCTAATTCCTAACTATATATGGTCTATAGCCTATGGTTTTTTCAGTGAATATATATATATACATACATATATAAACATATATCATCTGTACATCTATATAAATACAAACATAAATGCATGCATACATATACTTATATGCATACAGATGCATGTTATTTACATGAAAGTTGAAAAAACACTAATAAAAGCAAAGCTAAAAAGCCACCTCATTACAAACAGAATGGCTTTAACTTAAACGAGGGCGAGATCTATTGCATTTTCAATGCTTGTTTACTTTGGTTCCATCAAGAAGGCATTCAGATGTGTCACACATTTGCCATAAATTCTGAATGTTAGCACTCTAGTTGCACATTAGATCACTGTAGTAAAGCTACTGCTCACCAGGGACGTCTGCTGCTGGTATTCAAAGTGCATGTTTCAGTCTGCATGTCAGAATTTTTTTTAATGAAATAGAAGAGGATTTGAGAAGTCACTCAAAATGATCCCTAATTTTTCTTTCTGAAGCACTAATCATACTTTCTATGGCAAAATTAACCCCCTCATGTTGTTCCTTTTTAAATTGAGTGTTTTCAGACTTACCACTTCATTCCAATCAAGATGGCTTCTGGTGTGCCATACTTTTGTCATAAGTAAGACTTTTAGCGCTCTAGTTGTTCTTTAGAACACTCTGGGGCATTCTGTCATTGGGCTATACTTGGGGTACATCTGGGTGATATTTGGGCTACATTTAGGCTCTTTTGTCTCTGGTGGCCATCTTGGGAGACTGTATGTCAGAATTTATTAATGAAATTGAAGAGGGTTTGAGAAGTCACTCAAAATGTGCCCTAATTTTTCTTTCTGCAGCACTAATCATAATTCATATGGCAAAATATACCCCCTCATTTTGTTCCTTTTTAAATTAAATGTTTTAAGAGTTACCACTTTATTCCAATCAAGATGGCTTCAGGTGTGCCATACCTTTGTAATAAGTAGGACTGTTAGCGCTCTAGTTGTTCTTTAGAACACTCTGGGACATTCTGTCATTGGGCTATACTTGGGCTACATCTGGGTGATATTTGGGCTACATTTGGGCTCTTTTGTCTCTGGTGGCCATTTTGGGAGACTGCATGTCAGAATTTTTTAATGAAATAGAAGAGGATTTGAAACGTCACTCAAAATGTGCCCTAATTTTTCTTTCTGCAGCACTAATAATACCTTCTATTGCATAATATACCCACTCATTTTGTTCCTTTTTAAATTAAATGTTTTAAGAGTTACCACGTTATTCCCATCACGATGGCTCCAGGTGTGCTATACCTTTGTAATAAGTAGGACTGTTAGCGCTCTAGTTGTTCTTTAGAACACTCTGGGGCATTCTGTCATTGGGCTATACTTGGGCTACATCTGGGTGATATTTGGGCTACATTTGGGCTCTTTTGTCTCTGGTGGCCATTTTGGGAGACTGCATGTCAGAATGTTTTAATGAAATAGAAAAGGATTTGAGAAGTCACTCAAAATGTGCCCTAATTTTTCATTCTGCAGCACTAATCATACTTTCTATGGCAAAATATACCCCCTCATGTTGTTTCTTTTTAAATTAAATGTTTTAAGAGTTACCACTTTATTCCAATCAAGATGGCTTCAGGTGTGCCATACCTTTGTAATAAGTAGGACTGTTAGCGCTCTAGTTGTTCTTTAGAACACTCTGGGACATTCTGTCATTGGGCTATGCTTGGGCTACATCTGGGTGATATTTGGGCTACATTTGGGCTCTTTTGTCTCTGGTGGCCATTTTGGGAGACTGCATGTCAGACTGCATGTCAGAATGTTTTAATGAAATAGAAAAGGATTTGAGAAGTCACTCAAAATGTGCCCTAATTTTTCATTCTGCAGCACTAATCATACTTTCTATGGCAAAATATACCCCCTCATGTTGTTTCTTTTTAAATTAAACGTTTTAAGAGTTACCACTTTATTCCAATCAAGATGGCTTCAGGTGTGCCATACCTTTGTAATAAGTAGGACTGTTAGCGCTCTAGTTGTTCTTTAGAACACTCTAGGAGGCTGCAGTAGAACACAAAGGAATCAACTGACAGTCTCTGTTCTTGTTGGATGTACATGTTTTACTGAGAATGTCAGACTTCATTTTCACATGACTGAGAAAGATAATGTGAATTTACAGAAAATATGCTTTCAGTTTAGCTTATAGATCCCCTTCCAAACCACTGTGGGAAAATCATGAGATATTAGTTTTCTTTCAAATAATATTCATGATATCACAGCAGAAGGTTTTTTCACATGGTAAAATCACCTTAGAACCCACCACAATTCCTAAAACGAGTATGGTACCATCAACAAATGATTTATAATGTAACTAAAGTCCTAAAACCCTCTATTAACTACAATGCTTTTTAATGAGGTGCTGTCATGTATATTGGTCCCAAGATGGCTGCCAACACTTCTTGGATGAAGTGCTGACAGCCAATCAGATCAGATGTGTGGTTAGGCTCCGCCCAGATATATGTCTTTTTTTGAACCTAAATTACTCAAAATCCACTGGAGCACATATATTGAGACCTAGCAAAGGCACATCGGGCTAACAGTCCCTACAATTTTGCCAAGTTTTGTGCAAATCCATTCAGCCGTTCGAGCTAAAAGTGAGGCCAACCGCCCTATGGAAATTAACATGGGAAAAACGCATTTTGGGACCCCCCTTTTTTCTCGGCCCCCCCTTGATGAAACCCCCCCCAAATTGTCAGGGGCTGCTCAGAAATAAAATTTTCCATTTTCCTGAAAATTTCAGCCAATTCCGTCCACAAACGCCAAAGTTATTAGACATAGAATTTTCAAAAATCCCATTGAGAAAAAATCCTAACTATATATACCTACTGGCGACCGCCAGTAGGTAATATATATATATATGTGTGTGTGTGAGTCTGTGTAAATAAATATGTATTAAGTAGTTAAGTAGTGTGTGTTGAAATTGTGGTTTTACATGTTTTTAAATATAAAAGGACTGCCGACATTCATTTATTGAGTGTTGTTGTTATATATATATATATATATATATATATATATATATATATATATATATATATATATATATATATATATATATATATATATATATATATATACGAACTAAACTCCAGCACTTCCCAACGGCGAACTGAAGAAAACGGACCACCAAGACCTTCAAATGACAGATTTCTTTTTATTTCATTCACCTCCTCATTACACATTAGGTAGATGGAAATACCTTTGGTAACGTTCTGAAATCACATTATTGGACCCCTAAAGGGTCCTAGCCCCCAAACTTATAGTAATCCACCTCACCTATACTAGATGCAATGTCCGAATACACATGGGGTGTCATCTTAAATAAAGCAGATCTTTAGGCTTGTCTATGGTTTCCCCCATTAAAACATAAGTCAGTCTATTGCTATTGTCCTGGGTCATCAAATTAAAATATGAGGCAAACCTATTGGTTGGCTCAAGCGGTCACCACTAAAACGATTGGACCCAATAATCATGCTTAAATGCATTATCAATGTGTACTGCATTGTTCCTCACAAAATCTTCAATAAAGCATTATTATTCAAAACAACGTTAAATGTGTTAGTCTTTCTTTTACAACTCCAGGCCAGATAATGCAGCCACAGGACCAACCACAAAAGGTCCCTGCACTCCTGAGCTGAACAGCACTGAACCTCTGTTCCGGGAATATCCAAATATGTTGAATAATCTCCCCAGGTCATGCATCCTAGGACCTGGGAGACTTATGGTTAATTCCTTTACGATTAAAGAGCAGGTTCCTGCCCCTCTTGAAGCCCTCGACATCACTTTTCAAATACATTGGGGGCACCTTTGCTCACTAGGAGGAAGCAAGGAGACAAAAACTAAGCACTGGGAGGGCATTAGGAGGCTCCAGGCCAGAAGCGTGAACATTTTATTAGTGCTACTTCTGCTGAGCAGGAGTAACTCCTCTTGTGCTCCTGCAGTGGAAGCACTCTGCTTGAGGTAGCAGACCCTCCACTCCCCGAGACAAAGGAACAAGGGGCGTGGCCCACATTTCTCCTGGGGCTCTGGATTACCTGTGTTGCTGGGATGGAAATTCTTGCATAAGGCCCCAGAGGATGAGACCCTTGGAACCAAAGCGATTTCAGAAAGGGGGCTCCACAAGCACCCTCTCTCCATAAATCATGACAAGACCACTGCACCACCCCTTGAGCACTGGCCCGCCCCAGGAGTATTTCCAAGGAAATCCGGGCAGAGTGCCACATTCTCGGATTTCTAGGTGGGTCAAAGGTCAACATCTTTACAATGCCATATCTTTGGCCCCTTTGGGCCAATGTTGGTCGTTTGCTTGCTTTCTGTCTAGCAACGAAGCCTAGCCACCTGGAGAATTTTTAACGGGCCGGTCCTTGAGAGGCCAATCTAGCACTGGGGGTCAGCTGGAGACAATGTCCTTAGTTAATCAGGGCACCAGGGCACTTCCCCTTCTAGCTATTCACAATTCTGTTGGACCTTGGCTGTCCCAACCCAGGTGCAATGTGGCAGCTAGGAACTATGCAAATCACTGCTAATTGTTCTCTTTGTTCCGTCTGCTGGGGAGCAGAGTAACTAACTGAACTTGGACAAGCAGGGTGACAAATGGTCTGGAATATGAGCTGAGCCAGATAAATATGTCAATTCCTGATGACCCATAAGGTGTACATGTATGTTATTAGACCTGCATATTCAAACTTGCCATGCATGTTTCACCCCAGTTTGACACCTCCCCGGACTGTGTAGGCGTACGTGAAGCCAAACTGCACTTTAAGGCAGATTTCACTTATGTGTATCATGCAGTGAATGTCTACTGATTTTCAAGTGATCTCTGGAGACCTTTCTATGAGTTCATGTCAACATTATAAGGCCTATCCCAGATCGTCACCTATCCTGGCAGAGTCCCCTATGTGCTGCGCTTGGCGACCTATGTGTGATGGAAGTCTCACATGTACAGCCACATTAATGGACACTCATGTTCTCATGCAGTCAGCCCCATCCCTTACCCTAGCTGCATGTGAGTGAGACTCAGGTAGGGAGACTCACTCACAGTAAAAATCCAAAAACCAGATGGTTAAAAGTGAAAAATTTGGGAGGACTAAAATCGGTGGAACCCATTTTGCTATTTACGCCACTATGGAAAGAACCCGCCATTGGTAATAGGTAGTCTTACCTAGTCAATAGTAACAAGTGGAAATGGGTTCTGAGCAGACAAACCAATAATTTGTTCTGTCCTTCTGACACCAAGACGACCCACCTAACTCAACCAGCAGGACATTTCTCCCCACAGGTAACCTAGACTGCACTAAGAACCCTGCTGGTTGTAGATAGGATGCATCCAGGACACTAAGCACCTACATGGTATGAG
This sequence comes from Lissotriton vulgaris, assembly GCF_964263255.1. Lineage (NCBI taxonomy): Eukaryota > Metazoa > Chordata > Amphibia > Caudata > Salamandridae > Lissotriton > Lissotriton vulgaris. The sequence goes on from NC_141698.1 coordinate 792,696,350, forward strand.
CAGGTCTAGGTCAACTCTTGCCCCGGTTCACGCAATGCTGCACCTATCACAATCTTCCTGACAAGTGTTCAGTGCCTCAGCACTGACACAATCACAACAGACTGGTCTAAAACCTGTTCCATGGTTTACTGGCTAGCATGCCTCTGGAGAATTGAAAACCTATTACCCTTGTTCAACTAAGGGTCCCTACTACCTTAAGATGCAGACGAAGACCCTCTACAGGATCTCTGACCCTCACCCACAGCACTCACGCTGATGTCTATTGAGGCAATCTCCCTTGCAGGACGACTGACTTGTCTAAGGCTAGAACAGCACACTCACAAATCCAGGAACTCCCACAGCAAAAAAACACCCCGGACCCTTGGCCTGGGTCCCTGCTGGTAAACCAGAGTCCAGCCCTGTGATGCCAGTATTCAAGATAAAGTTACTCACCATCACACTGACACCATCATGAGGGCTGAGGCCTTGTATCAGGCAAAATTGCAACACACTTATATAAGGGTGCTCCACTCAGAAACCATCTTGGGAACTTAGATCCCTATGTCCTCCATGTCTTGGACTCCAGAATCCTTCCACCCCCAGAGGTAATGAAAAGGAAGAATTTAAAACTGGGCCAAAATAATTTGCCATGAAACCTATACATATTTACCAAATGATGTCACTGTACAATCATGAAGTAAGTTTGTATGTACAATTATTCCGTGCTGAAAAATTATATTAATAATTCTTCTTTGACCTGTTTTGGTGAAAAATGTTTCTCACCCATCTTCTTCTGGACAGTTATGAATATAATTCTTCCCATAAATTCTGTTGGATGAGTCCTGACCACCAAGGGCTGTTCCTAAGGTCCTGGATTCCTTGACTGGTGTTATAGTGTACTCCTTCTGCCCAAACTGCAAAAGCTAGTACTTAGAAACTCTTTGCCAACGCTTGTTATGAAAAACAGGTGGGAGACCAGGACTGCCTTTGAGACAAATCCATCCATGTCAAATTGCCTGTTGGATCCAACTTGCTGTCGTGTTTCTCTCAAGGAGGTCTGACTTTCAAAATGTTCTAAGTCTGAACAGAGAGGGTTCTGATGAGATCGACGCTGAGACCTTCCTGGGCAGGGATGTTGGACTTTTCCCGCTTAAAGCTTTCCTGCTTCCCTCGACAACCACAATGGGACCCATCTATAACAACTCACTGTTACTGAACCTCTGACTTGGATTCAGCATGCCCCACCAATGTCTCATTGACAGCCATCCTTACTCCGGAATTTTTTTTAAGGTAGACCTTGAAACCGGTTGCCCGAAGAATGGCACTTTGCGCTTTTTAGTGCTAGTTTTATTTTAAAAAATGTAAATGTTTATTTCTAGTTCCCGTGATTGAGTTTTTGTCATTTAGGTGTTATTTTGTTAATTGAAATATTCTTTCTTTTTCTAAAATGGAATGGGATTGTTACTGTGTTTTCAAAAAAACTTTTTACATTTAAACAGTTTGGGTACTACTAAATGCTTTACACATTTTCTTAAATTAAGCCTGTCTGCTTGGTGCCATAGCTACCAAAAGTTGAGCTTAGGTTTAAATTACTGACACTTTAGTAAACCTACCAAAACGGTGATGTTATTACTTGTGGTGGACTAAGCTGCACCCCAAAAAATAATCCACTTTTACACATTAAAGAACAAATTAAGTAAGTACATTACAACTACCCAACAATATTTTTCTAGAACTCATGGGAGCTTGGAATCTTTTCATGAGAGCACAGCTTTAATTTGTTTATTAAAGGGGACTTTAGCCATCTGTAATTAAAAAACCGATGTAGCTGCTCAATTGTAATCAGTCATTACAGTTGACCTCCGACAAAGCAATGTCTGCTGCCAGCAGGCAGGATGACAGGCAGCACATGGAGCATGATTACAGTCACAGTTTGAACAAGTAAAATCATTTACTGTTTTTCCTTTTCATATATGTGTCTATAAAGAAAAAGGGATCAGCAGAAATGAGATATTTAAGGCATCATGTTTATGTATTGTCACTGTATAGGCCATTGAAGGAAGGACTGAATCTCCTTATGTTTCTAAACAATCCCAGCCACAGCACTTTTAGCCTGACTTACCCAAACCTGATTTTATTACAACAAGCATAAATTACCAATTGCTTTCATTGTGACTTTAAGCTCTATGTATAAATTCTGCTTTTATTCTTTTTATCTACACTGAACTTGAAAGAGCAAACAATGGGGATTTAAGATGCCATACATTAAAAGGATATTGCAAATCACGTTTGAGCTCCAACCATCATTTTCCAGCACACCAGTAAATATTCCACTATAAAACCCATCATAAAAAATCCTACAGGCAACCTGATGACCATTGATAGTTACAGACCCAACTTGTTCTACCATTCACCACTAAAGTCCTGGAAAAATTGGCCAACACTAGCCTATCACACTACCTTGAAAACAACCTCCTCCTCGACCCCTCACAGTCGGGATTCAGAGCTAACCACAGCACTGAGAGAGCACTCATTGCAGCCACTGAGGACATACTCCTTGTCACTAACTCAAGAGGTAACATGGCAACACCATCCTCCTGGATCTCTTTACAGCCTTCAATACAGTCTCCCACCCTATCCTCATCCAGAGACTCATCGAGACTGGAATCCGGTTCCCTGCCCTAAAATGTTTACACTCCATCACCAGACACTCTTAGACAGTCAGCCTCGCACCCTTGCAATCAGAAACAAGAACATTGATCTGCAGAGCTCCACAGAATTCCTCTTTGAGCACCACCTTCTTCAATGTCAACATGACTCCTCTGTCCTCTCCCTTCCATTGGACTATTACACAGCCTCAGCATCATCTCATATGCAGATAACATGCCATTTATATTCCCCCTCTCTGATGACTCACCAACTACATAATCTAAATTCCTAACAAATATGTTCGACATGTCATACTGGATGAAAAGAAGCTGCCTCAAGCTAAATGGTGGCAAAACTCTACTGGTACTGTTCAGCAGGCTCACCTGGTGGCTCCATTCCCTAGACCTTCCCATCTAAAGCCACCAGGAACCTAGGCAACACAATCAACAGCCAAACCTGCATGACCAGCCAACATTGTAGCAGAAATGTGCTTCCACACACTGAAGATGCTCATAACAATCTTCACATGGCTTTTTTCTGGTCACCCGCAGGACAATCACATCAACACTCATCGCAGCAGACTAGACTATGGCAAAGCCCTCTATGTACCCATCACTGCAAAGCGCACTGTCACACTTCAAGTGGTTAAAAACACAGCTGTCAGACTCACTCCAAACCTACCTCCACTGAGCACATATCTCCAAATACCTAAGAAACCTCCACAGACTCCTGATCCAGAAACATACAACTTTCAATCTCATCCCCATCACCTACAGAGCTCTCCACAATTTAAGCCCTGCATACCTCAACTAGCACATCCACACTCCTAAAAAGCACCAAAGATTGGTTGGATGACTCCTCAACCACATCCAGTGCACGGAAATGGGAAGTTGTGCCTTCTTCCACAACGGCCCCAAAACCTGAAAGAGCCCCCCCCCCCCCTCCCATCAGAGCTGTCAGCTCCCTCCTTAAATTCAGAAGGACATTGAAAGTCTGAGTTTTCAGTGAGGCTCTTCTCAGACAGCGAGTCTCTCTCCTGCTAGGGTGCCTTGATGTCCTTCCGGTTGATAAGCGAGCCATGCAAATCCTGATAACTACATCTTCCTATATAGGATCACAAAACTCTGGTGACTTGCAATGTCTATTTAATGAATGGAAGGAGTACCTTTTTCTATATATGTTGCATTGATAGAATACGTTTCATGTTTTAATGCACATTAGTCCACTTACAGTATTTTTTAAGAACAACTTTGATAGAGAATATATTTCTAATAATCAAAACACTTTAGCTCAGAAAAGGATCTACGAGGCATGGTGTTTGCTACATAACAGGCTTTAATCAAAAAGATTAGTTTATATCCTCATCTAGGTTTGGTGGCCACAGTGGCATTTTAAATCTGAGTTCCATCTTCACAAGCTTAAACACTTATTTAATATCCTTCCCCATTATATAATTTCTTTTGGTTTTAGGTTTAGCTTTAGCTTTATGAGCGCCACTTGTGGTACTGAAATACCAAATCTATTCCAAGATATAACATTAAATGATAATTAGAGCTGCAAGTGGAATTACAGTTTTTTTAATTGCCTGAGCTGCTAGTGTGTTGCTTCTGGTTAAAATACATAAAATGTGAGTCAGTTTACATAGGTTTTTTTCTCAATACAAGTTTATGATCTGCAATCATGTGTCAAAGTGTATTACTTTCAGCAAAGCATATTTAATGTGCAAATGGTAGGATCTTCTTCCAGAAGAAGCGCAAGATGTCCTTAAGGAGGAGGTATCATTCATGAACACAACATGTATATATATATATATATGCGATTACATCACAGAAGCTAAAAGACAACTGAGCAACAAAGACCATTATGAACTACTAAAAAAGAACCCAATGGAGGAATGGACAGAGGAATATCATTCCTTACTGTTGGGATGGAAGGATAAGAATCTGATCGACTTCGATGATTACACATATTTTAAAACAGATAATCCGATCACAGCCACTATATACTTTTTACCAAAAGTACATAAGTCTCTCAACAAACCACCGGGAAGACTGATTGTGAGCTCCATAGGGTCATTATTAGAGATGACATCGAGATTTATAGATGTGTTTTTAATGAACTATGTAACCTCACTACCTTCATATCTGAGGAATACAATGGACTTTTTAAAGAAAATCTCAGGAATTGAATGGAAGACGACCTATCTGATGGCAATGATATATGTTGTCTCTCTTTACACGTCAATATGCCATGAGGATGGGATAAGAGCCATCAAAAAGATCTTGGAAAAACGATCAGTAAGCCACTTGGAACACTCTGTGATGTTGATTGACATGCTAATCTATTGTCTGACACACAATGCTTTTCTGTTCTTGGGGGACCTGTACCTGCAAAGGCAGGGGACCACAATGGGGACATCTTTTGCACCAACATATGCAAATCTCCTGATGGCCGTTTGGGAGAAGGAGATTGTGGACCGTGAACAGAAGAAAGATCCAAAAATCAAGCTCTGGTGTCGTTTCATCGACGACTTATTTGTCATCTGGGATGGAGTGGAAGAAGAGCTCTGAGGATACATTGATTCATTGGAAAACAATGAATATAATCTTCATTTCACATCAACTGTTAGCTCAACAAATCTTGTCTTTCTGGATGTAGAAACCTTTGTGAAAGATGACTGCCTGTGTACCAAAATACATAGAAAACCTACATCCAGTAACAGCATACTCCATGCCAACAGCATGCACCCAGTGAAACTTAAATGGAGTATACCATAAGGACAGATGTTACGAGCCAAAAGAAACTGTTCTGTAATTAATGATTTGGAACAAGAAATAGATGAAATGAGTCAACGGTTCCGGGAAAGGGGCTACCCAGATGAAGTCATCGAAATGGCGAAATCAAGAATGGATTTAAAGAAAAGATCAGATCTTCTAGTACCGGGAAGTAGCAAAATGAATGGAGTGACCATGGAAACAGGAAGGACTAACAACGTAACTCGCTTGATTGTGGATTTCAACAACCAGAGTGATGAATTGAAGAAGGCTTTACGGAGGAATTGGAACATCTTACTCCTTGATCAAACTTTTAAAGAAAACTTAACAGCATTTCCAAGTATCACATATAGGAGAACGTCGTCCCTACGTAACATTCTAACTCAGAGTCACTTACAACTTAAACAACCAAAAAAGACCTCCTGGCTGACAACACCTGGATTTTGGAAATGCGCCAAATGTAAGGGCTGTGAGCATGGCACGAACATCACTGAATACAAATTGCAATACGGAAGAACAGATAAAATTAGGGACCACATAACATGTGAATCAAAATATGTGGTCTACAGACTTGTGTGTCCATGTGCAAAGTCCTATATAGGAAGCACTATAAACAAACTAAAATTAAGGATCCTCCAACACCTACGTCTGATCAAAAATGAGGACCCAAATTACCCCATGGCTAAACGCTTTGCTGATTGTCATCAAAGCAACCCCAGCCTATTGAAATACTCAGGGATTAAGCTCAGTAAACCATCAGAGAGAGGGGGAGATCGTACATTACAGTTAAGTAAACTTCAATCAAGAATGGTCCTGGGGATGGGGACAAAATACCCATATGGACACAATCAAGACGCAGAATTGTTTGTACATTTGTAAATAGATAATAACAAGAATCCAGTTGGAAAACTTTGAACTCCAATATCTTGAAGCTAGCTGTATATATTGTTCGTAGGTGTAAATAAGTTGAACAGCGGTGGGGAAGCCGCCAGATGAAAATTGAATGAATTGATATGCAAAAAAGAGGAGCATGATGATTAAAAGACTGATGGGTTATCTGAACTGTGATGCTATATGTACATAGATTAAGGTGGTCTTGAACAGTAGCATCTTAAATTTAAATAATTTGCAGGAACACAATGATGTACTTTACAATATGCACTGCAAATAGTTTAAGGGAAATCTGAACAAGATTTAAAAACAGAACTCCATCTGAGGACACAAAAATCTGTAAATAATGTATATAAACGTCGAGAAGTGGATATTTCCCGTAAGATTATAAATGACCACAAACCTTATCTCGATGAAGAACACACAATCTTGGATATAATGTACATAAGCATCAAGAAATCACAATTATGATAAAAATAATCAGTCTTGAAGACAATTATGCTAAAGGGACTTGATAAAGAACTAAAAACATTTATTTGAAAAAGGTACTTGACTGCAAATTAAATGTTTCAAGTCTGAACTCATAATATGTATATCAGGATGAAATGAAATCATTCAAAATAATTTGAGATCCACATGTACTGTAATGTTTGCCATTAAGAAAATGGCGACCTCTTATTGCCAGAGATTGTAAGCAAGGTTGACAGTCTAGAAGAGTGATGGAAAGGTATGAGGGTACTCACACTAAGCCCTTTTAAAAATGGTCTAGACTCTTGGGACTCTATGGTCCAGTGGAAGGCTAGGAGTAGCCGAAATGCGTAGGCCGTCCAATTTACTGCACTGAAACATTTGCACATGGTGTGTAAAATAAATTAACTTTGAAAAAGAACTTACCTGTTGCTGTGCCGTGACTTCCGCCGAGAGGGGATGAAGAAGCGTGAGGAATTTAAGAAATATATATATATATATATATATATATATATATATATATATATATATATATATATATATATATATATATATATTACCTACTGGCGGTCGCCAGTAGGTAGTTATAGTTAGGATTTTTTTCAATGTTAAATCTGAAAATTCTATTTGGAATAACTTTGGCGCCGGTTGACGAATCTGCCTGAAAATTTCCTCAAAATGGCCTCGCGGCGTTCCGGTCCTTCCCTGAAAGTTTGGGGGGGATTCGTCAAGCGGGGGCCGAGATAAAAGGGGGGTCCCAAAACGCGTTTTCCCCATGTTAATTTCCATAGGGCGGTCGATTTCACTTTTAGCCCGAACGGCTGAATGGATTTCCACCGAACTTGGCAAAATTGTAGGGACTGGTAGCCCGATGTGCCTTTGCTATGTCTCAAGATATGTGCTCCAGTGGATTTTGAGTAATTAAGGTTCAAAAAAATATATATATCTATAGCAGCGCTCCGGTAAGCGCACCGGTACGCGCACCGGGCGCGTCACGTGACTTGCGCGCAGAAAGCTGATTGGCTCTGGGGTGTCTGTAAACATTCTAAACAGTCCGGAGCGGCGCCATCTTGTGTCTCGGTAGGATCGAGACACAAGAGGTGGCCAAAACAAAGGGGGAAATGACCATAAGGGGGCAGAGTAGACCCCCCTTGACCCCCTAGGTTTGATGTGGGGGCCATAAAAGGGCCCCACGGGGCAAAAAAAAAAAAAAATTTCGCGGGGGAGCGTACCGGGGAGTGTACCATGGGGAAAAAGAATGACAGTTTTAAAAGTAGCTGATTAGAAAAAAAAATGTTTAGTTGTTTTTTTTATATATACACATACATATATATAAATGCATATGCACATATATATATGCATATATGTCTATATGTGTGCGTGTAGAGAGAGGTAGAGAGGTAGAGGTGTAGAGGTAGAGAGGTAGAGAGGTAGAGAGTAGAGAGTGAGTAATAGAGAGTAGAGAGTGAGTAGTAGAGAGTAGTAGAGAGCAGTAGAGAGAGTAGCAGAGTGAGTAGTAGAGAGTAGTAGAGTGAATAGTAGAGTGAGTAGTAGAGAGTAGTAGAGAGTGAGTAGTAGAGACTGAGTAGTAGAGAGTAGTAGAGAGTAAGTAGTAGAGTGAGTAGTAGAGAGCAGTAGAGAGTGAGTAGTAGAGAGTGGGAGAGAGTAAGTAGTAGAGAGTAGTGGAGAATATTCCAAAGTTTGGCACAGCACCACTTTCACAATGAGTCCAATCAAATCATATCACTTAGAGTACTTATTGAAGCGCTGAATCTTGGTGTATATTCAAATGCTTTTATTTTCCTTAAGTTTATGTACCACAGCCAGCCGAAACGTTTCGTTCTGTACAACAGAACTTCTTCAGGGCGTTCTTATTTCCTTCAAGTTATGTCGGTATCCCGTTGTCATATAACTAGATATTTCTTCCAAATGTTAGACGAGACATAAGTATATTCTTATTAAAAGTGACTAGGTATCAATTTTACCCACACAATTCGGGCAGACTTGAGTAATTTATAGCATCCTCAAAGTCAGTCTTTCAAAAATTCCAAAGTATAGGACATGATAAAAGTCATTTACAATCGTTCGGAATATCGGTGTTTGGGCAGATATGATCCAGGGACACCCAGTATGCAAGGGGAATTAGTCCCCCCTCTGCAAAGGCGCCAGTGGCCTGCATTGCAGAGAGGTGTAACAAGGGTGTGGCCTCATTACACTTCTCTGCAATGCAGCTCCCTCGCGCATACTGGAGGCTCCTGGTGGACTAGTTGACCCCAGGGACCCCCAGTATGCAAGGGGAATTAGTTCCCCCTCTGCAAACGCGGCAGTGGGCTGAGTTGCAGAGAGGTGTAACAAGGGGCATAGTCTCATTACACCTCTACAATGCAGCCCCAGGCGCATACTGGAGGTTCCAGGTGGGCTAATTGGCCCCCAGGGGCCCCCAGTATGCAAGGGGAATTAGTTTCCCCTCTTCAAACATGCACGGGGGCTGCGTTGCAGAGAGGTGTAAAAAGGGTTGTGGCTTCATTACACCTCTCTGCAATGCAGTCCCCTGGCGCATACTGGAGATTCCTGGTGGGCTTTCAGGTCTTATATAGTTAGGAATTAGCATTAAAAAAACCTTTGAAATTCACTGAAAAAACCACAGGTTTCACACCAGTTATAGTTAGGAATTAGCATTTAAAAAACCTTTGAAATTCACTGAAAAAACCATAGGTTTCACACCAGTTATAGTTAGGAATTAGCATTTATGAGTGATGTCACTGACCATGTCATGAGTGATGTAATATGTGACGTCATCAGCAGTGCATTGCACGCGCAAGTTATAGTGAGTCCAACTAACTATAACGTGGAATTTCATTGGCTTTATATCAGTAAAATTTCCAGCTAACTATAACTGGTTTTTTCAGTGAATTTCAAAGGTTTTTTAAATGCTAATTCCTAACTATAACTGGTGTGAAACCTGTGGTTTTTTCAGTGAATATATATATATATATATATATATATATATATATATATATATATATATATATATATATATATATATATATATATATATATATATATATATATATATATATATATATATATATATATTTATATTTATATTACCTACTGGTCAAAAGTTTGGGGGTTATTCTTTGAGCGTTATTCTCTGAGCGAGGCCGAACTGCGGAACGGAATTACACTAAATTTGGTAAAAAGGTAGGTATTGGTTCAGGAAGCATTCTTTTTTTTAAAATGGTGTAAATCCGTACAGAAGTTCCTAAGAAATTCCAAAATAAAAAAATATCGATATTTGGTGACAGCGGTGGATCTGCGAACCCTCCCAATCACAAGCTTCGTTTTGATTGGCTGTCAACAGTCCAATCCAAGAAGTGTTGGCAGCCATCTTGTGACTCTATAAAATTGAGTCACAACAAAAAAGAGAACAAAAATGGTTAAAAAAGAAAAGAAAAGGTGGCAGTGTAGAAACACCCGGACCCTCTAGGCCTCAGGGCCTTGAAAAGCATTTTTTGTCCTGTGTTTCATTTTAATCAGCCCCTGGGTGGGCCATGATTAGTATTATCTGGGGGCCATGTGCCCCTCCCCCCCCCCCAGCCCCAGGGACCCCCACAGGGCTTTATAATTGATGCATGGGGGCTCCTGCCCCTCACGTTGCCTCGGGTACCACCACCTCCCCAGGGCATTAGTGAAATTTTGTGGAAGGGCCTCCCATGCCTCCCCAAGCCCTGGAGACCACCATCTCCATGGGGGTTCAAAATAAATGAAAATGTGGGGGGCTTCTGTCCCCCACACTGCCACAGGGACCAACACTTCCCCGGGGCTTTGAACAAATTAAATACGGGGCTTCCTATTGGACCCCTGGCCATGGGACCACCACCTCCGATTGGCTTTAAGTCTGTTGGAGGATGACTGTGCAGCCCCCCTCGTGGAGCCCTCAATGGCCCAAGCCGGCTCCAGCAATTTCCTGGAGTGCCCACCCCAGGGACATTGCAGTTTGCCATGGCAAGGTGGGAGCACAGCTCCCACCCTGTCATTGCAAACTTCTGCTTTGTTTCGTGTAAGTGACAGTAGGAAACCTGCTCATGCTTCCACGAAGCAAAGCAGAATTGCTTCTGGGCAAAGTGAGCTGCATGTCAGCAGATCCCTTTGCCCAAAAGCAATGCAAGCTCCCGTAGGAGGAGGGGAGCTGGCAGGGACAGTGAGGCATTGGGGCTCCCCCCGCGGTCCCCAATGTGAGGGCCGGCCCTGGGGGATGGGGTCCACGGGGTGAAAAGGGGCCCAGGCGAGGGGGCCACTTGAACCCCCTCACGAATAATCATTTTTTGAAAGAGGCAATGCCCCGGGGGATGAGATACCCGGGGCTGATAAAGGCCTCAGGATGGGAGCCACACGGCCCCCCTCCATTATAAATATATATATATTTTTTTAATGAAAATATGTGGCCAGGATCCTGGGGATGGAGTCCCGGGGTAAAAAATGGCCCAGGGAAGGGGGTGCCATGTGGCCCCTCCCAGAATATATACATATATTTTTTTTAAATGAAGCAATGCCCCGGGGGATGGGGTTCCCAGGGGTGATGAAGGGCTCAGGAGTTGGCCGTGCAGCCCCCCCCCCTCCATTAAAAATATTTAAAAAATAATAAAAAAACTATGTTTCAGGCCCTGGGGTATGGGGACCCCAGGGCTCAAAATTAATTAAGGGAAAGGGGGCTACACAGCCCCTCTTCCAAAAAGAAAAAGAAAAAAAAGCCAGCATCTTGTCGGAGGCCCTGCCCCCTCCTTGCACCACTCTGCAAATACGCCTCCTGATGCATTCTTGGTAGAGGGATTAAGTTCCCTAGAATCTTAAGGGTATTTGAAGGCCCACTAGCCCACCAGGTACCTCCAGTAACCCCACACAGTGGCATTGCTGAGAGGTGGTCCGATGCCACGTCCCTTTTTACACCACTGAGCAAACTTGCCTCTTGGCGCACTGCTGGTGGGGTGATGAGGTCCACATGTGTCCTTAGGACCTCAGGACTAAAATCGACTTCATCCCACGAGCAACAGTGCGCCAGGAGGGGCATTTGCACAGTGGTGTAAAAAGGGAGCATGGCCTCAGACCATTCTCAGCATTCCAGCTGTATGGGGCCTACTAGAGATAACAGGAGGGCTAGTTGGCCCCCAGGGACCCTCAGGGGGCATGGGGACTTCATTCCCTAACCAAGAGTGCACCATGAGGCGTTTTTGCAGAGTGGTGGAGGAAGGGGGCGGGCCTGTGTTCACGTCTCAACAATCCTACTATCTGGGGCTTACCGGAGGTGACAGGTAGGCTAGTTGGCCTCTAAGGACCCCCAGTATCAAAGTGGACTTTAATCCCCATCCAAGAGCATGCCGGGAGTGCGTTTACAGACTGGTGGGCAAAGGGGGCACGGCCTGCTTTGAGAACCTACCAGTGCAACTGCGTGGTACTTACTGGAGGTAATAGGAGGGGTAGTTAGCCCCCAAGGACGTCCTTGGGGGCCAACTACCCCTCCTGTTACCTCCAGTAAGTCCCACACAGTGGTATTGCTAAGAGGTCTTTGGAGGCCATGCCCCCCTTTCTCCCCAACTCTGCAAATGAGCCTCCTGGCGCACTACGGTTTTGGGGATGAAGTCCTCTTTACTCCTGAGGGACTTTGGGGGCAACGAAGCCCTCCTGGTACCTCCTGTAAGTCCAACGCAGCTGAATTTTTGAGTGCTGGTCGGAGGCCCGGCACCCTTTCTGCACCACTCTTCAAACGCAACTGCTACTTTATAGTTATCAATTAGCATTCAAAATGTTTTATATATATATATATATTACTTACTGGCGGTCGCTAGTAGGCATATATAGTTAGGACCTAGTTAACATAGGAAATTCCGAACATTCTATTGAGAATAACTTTGGTGCCGATTGAATGATCTGCCTGTAATTTACGTTAAATTTGCCTCGCTGCGCTCCGCTCCTTCCCTGAAAGTTTCGGGGGGATTCGTCAAGCGGGGGCCGAGAAAAAAGGGGGTCCCAAAACGTGTTTTCCCCATGTTAATTTCCATAGGGACATTCTGACAAGGCTACAGCTCGAACGGCTGAACGGAATTATACCAGATTTGGCAAAATGGTAGGGACTGGTATGCAGCAGTGCCTTCTGTATGTTTGGTGTAAATCACTCCACTAGTTCTAGAGAAAATTGAATTTGAAATTTTTCAAATGGCATTTTCTATGGGACCTTTAGACACGGCTAGAGCCCGAACGGCTGAACGGAATTACACCAAACTTAGCAAAATGGTAGGGACAGGTATGCATTAGTGCCTTTTCTATATTTGGTGAAAATCCCTCCAGTAGTTGTTGAGAAAATTGAATTTTATCAAATTATATATCTATATGCGCTCACCGTACGCGCACCCTACGCATACGTGCGCGTACCCTTACGGACGCGAGCGAGTTTCTGATTGGCTGGCAGTCGACTGTCAACATTCCAAACTATCCAAACCAGAAAGTGTTGGCCACCATCTTGTTTTTCAGGAGAACTGAGGCAAAAGAGAGCCCAAAACAAGAGTGGAAAACACGAAAAAGGGGCTGGGTAGAGACCTCCCAACCCTGCGGGGTACGCGCACCGTATGCATAGGGTACGCGTACTGTGCGCGTACGTCGCGATTTAAAAAACTTGGTGGTCCTTCTGGGACCCTCTGAGAAGGGCTAAGGGGTCAGGGGGTCTCAACCCTACCCCCTTTTCGCGTTTTCCACTCTTGTTTTGTGCTCTCTTGTGCCTCACTTCTCCTGAGAAACAAGATGGCTGCTCAGGTGGTCCCAGAAGGATAATAACATATATAAACGTTATCCGCTAATAGAATTAGCATTTACAAAACCTTTGAAATTTATTGAAAAATATAGGTTTCACGCCTAATATAGTTAGGAATTAGCATTTAAAAAACCTTACAAATTCACTGAAAAAACCATAGGTTTCAAGCCGTATATAGTTAGGAATTAGCATTTAAAAAACCTTGCAAATTCACTTACAAAAACATAGGTTTCAGGCCTTATATAGTTAGGAATTAGCATTTTAAAAACTTTGCAAATTCACTTAAAAAAACATAGGTTACAGGCCTTATATAGTTAGGAATTAGCATTTAAAAAACATTGAAATTGCTCTTATACAGTTAGTTGTACTAACTATATTTCGGGCACCCGCAATCCACTGCTGATGATGTCACATATTACATCATTCATGACATGGTCAGTGACATCACTGATGACATCACTGATGACATCTCAAATGACATCACTGATGACATCTCATTTGACATCACTGATGACATCACTGATGATATCATTCATGTGATAATACGATGCACCTCCTCACACTCTAATATAACCTTTTGATACACCCAGTGTTAAATACAGACTACCATTCTTGAAACCAATGACACAACAATACCAGTTACTACATACGCACTCACTGATTCCTAGGTCTACACACACATTCACTCATTCACCCATAGAATCACTCATACATACAGTCACTCATCAATACATCACTATCATATGCACTCATACACCTATATAGACACTCACACACTGACATTCATCCATGGAGTTACTCACACACCTAGTCAGTCATGCAAAGAATCAATCACACTTCCATTTCCTCAACTATACAGTTATACACAAAACACCTTACTTATTCAAACATATACTAACACATACTTACTCTCTTATACAATCGATGATACAAGTACACAATGACCCATATAGCCACTCGCACATTCACTGGCTCTCATGTATAGTCATTTATATATGCCAACTCTCACATGCACTGTGTTTTACATATGTACTTACTTGCACATGTAGCACTGAGATATCCATTCACTCACCAACACATCCCATGCACACAGTCAACCGCCCATATAGATGTTTCCCCATGCACTCTTGAACTCATACACCTAGTGAATCAACTGCTCACACATCTATGCACAGAGTCACAAACCTCCCAGCCACCCACACACACACTCAGTCTCCCATTCAAATACTTGGGCAACCAATCAATAACCCATTTAGCCACTCATATAACTACTGATCAACACATGCAGCCGCTTACACAACAACAGACATACTGATGCACACATTCAGACAGTTTAGTCACTAACCCATGCATTTAGTAAGACACATTTAATCACTCACTCATACAGTCAGCCACACACCTACTAAATCCTTCATCCAGACACTTATACATCCACTCATTCTTCAATATGTAAAACATATTTAAACTTTACAGAAACACACAGTCACTGGATGATGTCATCAGTGATGTCAAATGAGATGTCATCAGTGATGTCATCAGTGATGTCACTGACCATGTCATGAATGATGTAATATGTGACATCATCAGCAGTGGATTGCGGGTGCGCAAAATATAGTTAGTACAACTAACTAAATAGGAGCAATTTCAATGGATTTTAAATGCTAATTCCTAACTATATAAGGCCTAAAACCTATGTTTTTTTAATTGAATATATACTGTTTCTCTCCTAGCTACGCATGTTTGCACATGAAGCTATGGGAGGAACAGGTCCTGGCGGGTGATCTGCTTAACACCATGGAACAGCACGTGGTCACCTATTTACGATATATTGATGACCTTTTTTTCGTATGGAGGGGGACAGAGGAGTCAGCAAGACATTTTGTGGAAAGGCTGAATGTGAATAATTTGAATCTGCATTTTACATCTTGCATTGATGCTAAAAAAGTTTGTTTTTTAGACATGGAAATATATGTCAGTGAAAATCGCATGCATACTAGGCTCTACAGGAAGCCGACTGCTGGCAATACCATCTTGCACGCAGCCAGCCACCATCCTGGCCATCTGATACGCAGCATTCCCTATGGGGAAATGTTTCGCATCAGACGCATATGTAGTAGCGAGGAGGAGTGTAATATAGCTCAGGAGGCTTGCAAAATCAGATTCCTAGCAAGGGGGTATTCTAAATCCTTGGTTGAGTCCGCTCAGAAGAGGACGCAACAGATATCCCGGGAATCCGCCCTGATCCCTAGAAACAGAGAGGAAGAAACCGCTGTGGGGGGAGGGGTGAATAGCCCTCGCATGATTATGACATACAGCAGGCAGCATTCAGCTTTAAGAAAGATATTTTGCGGTAACTGGAATCTCATATTGGGAGATCCGATTATTGGCAACAGAGTATCACAAAAGCCACTCCTCACCTTCAGAAAGTCCAAATCGATGGCTAATGCTTTGGTCCAGAATGCCTTGGAACCCCAGATGTCTTCGACATGGAAGGCTTTAGGAGGGGGTTTCAAAAAATGCATCCTGTGTAAGGCGTGCAAATATGGGATCAACAAATCTTCTTATGTTGTCCCATTCTCCAGTACCCCTAGGAGAATCACCAAACGCCTGACTTGCAAGACAGATTACGCGGTATATGTGCTGGAGTGCACTTGTGGCTTGAGGTACGTGGGTAGTACCCGCTTGCCGGTCCACAAACGTGTACTTCAGCACATCAGAGCTATTTCTAACAAAGACCAGGCCTACCCTGTTGCTAGGCATTTTGAACAGCACCATAGCTCTAATCCTATGCATCTGTCGTATTTTGTTTTGGATGCAGTCTGGCCCATGAAGAGAGGGGGTGACCGTGAGGCGAAATTGCGCCTACTGGAAACCCGGTACATCCTAGAACTTGATAGTAAGCAGCCACAGGGTCTAAATGCAACGGAAGATCTTTACACCTGTTTATAAAGTCATGACAGGCATTATGCACTTGCTTTCTCTTCTGCGCTTACAATTATTCCAGGATATGTCAGCCATTCATTATGTGTGTTTTTTTGGAAATTGCCGCATGGGTACATGGTCTTTTTAATTTTACAACACTGTTGTTGCTGCATGTTAAAACATCTAAAGCCTCCACATTTTCTGTGTTAAGAACTCTTCCATATACGGGAGGATTGGTCCTTGGAGTTTAACCAAGGGTTCAACACAACATGTGTTTTTTTGAATAAGTTATGATTTCTTTTTCATACATTTATTTGAGCACTAGCACGAGCACTTTATGTATTTTTTGTTACTTAGCACTTTTCTTAGCCTATGCCAGTAAGTCAGGTACTATATCAGGACGCAAATTCACGAGATTCTGTGCCCACTGGGGCTTAATTTTTCTCATCAAGTGCCTTGTACATTTGGAGGTTGAGTGTTTTGTGTATTTGAACATCTGATTGCAATGAATCCATGTTTGATTTATGTGGGTTTATGTTCACGACACGATTAACTTGTATTTATACAGTTATTTATAACATTTTTTGTGGTTTTTAAAGTGTAAATATATATTTATATTTTATATATTAAGCCACTTGTACTTTTAGCAGGGTATGTATATGAATTAGACATAGATCTGCTAGCACTTGAAAATGAAGTATTTCTTCTATGTTGCTGATTCTTGTGTAACGATTTGCGCGCGCACTTGCACTTTAAATGTTTGGCATTGGCTGTAGGCAACTGGCCATGTGATCAAGCTGTAAAGGCGAAACGCGTTATGGCGGCGGCAGGCTTGCTGAAATAAACACGAAGGATTAAGCACTACAACTTGGGTCCGTTCTTTCGTCAGCGTGAGTGTGGGGCTGGGGCTGCTGCCTTAGCCGGTGACGAACTTTCGTTCATATGTATATATATATATATATATATATATACATATATATATATAAAACATATATATATATATATAAAATAAAAAAACAGCTACTAGCAAAGATAACAGTAATATAGGATGGTTGTGACCGGAGTCTGGCCAACTCGACTGTACTCAATCGCCACCTATCTGGTTACACATGGAAAGCGTATTTGACATTTTTCAGCATCTGTTTAAAAATGAAGCAGTTCGTTTGGGACGCTGTGGCAGATACCGAAAATATGTCATATAAAAGAAGACATTAACTTTACATTCATCATGTGAGAAGAAAAAATGATGATAGTTATCTTACTTACATAAAACGTGATAAGAGATATGCCGCTTGAACGACTGTGCAAGTGATATGGTATCTTTTTGCATTAAGCGGCCTTTAATCTTTTTTTTCCGAGCAGCGCCACTATCCAGCATATTAGGAGGCAGATTTGAGGTACTCAAACCCAGCTGCGCCTTTCGGATAAAAATCACTCATCTAACCTTAATTTAGACTCAAGGGGAACGTCGCAGAGAAAGTCACAACAAGGTGGCATCCTTAATACATAATAATGACACATGCAGGAAATGCACCATCATTCATAAACGTGAGCGTTCTAAATTGCTTCCATCATCGGGACTAATTGTGGTGATTATTAATGCAGCGGTATGAACTGTCAGAATTGCTGTATGCAATTACATTTGTGCAAATGCTTCATTACCTGCCTAATGATTTTGGGAGATATGCACTTGTAAACCACTGTTTGTGTTAATATAATAAAGGATTTTTTTTTTTTTTGCTGGGCATGTCAAGTGGAACGATTTGACCGTTAAATATGCGTGTTTACCGTTGGAAATCCAGTTTGAGTTTAATCTGCGTATGTGGTGAACAATGATGCGTATTTCAACGCCTTCCCGCCCAAGCCCACTGGGAGTCAAAAGAAGCCTTGGCAAATGTTGTCAGACCAGCCCACACGCTGCGTCTAGCGCGTGAGCCTGACCACTGCAAGGCATTTGGACGATTTCTCTTCCCCCAAGAAAAATCTGACAAAGTTGCAAACATGGTTCGTTTTACAATTCTTCATTATAAAACTGTGCCCAATCATTATATTACTGGATGGAAACGAGAGACAGGGCTGCATAGCTCAATGAATGATTGGATAGTTGAATGGCGAGGAGTGGGTGGATGAAATAATTCAAGAATGGTTCACAATGAATAAATAATTTTAGCTATGAGGAGCAAATGGTCTCAATGCACTGACCAAAAGGGAATGCTCTCGTTTTCATCTTAGATTCCGAATTAAAATGTCATTCCCGCCCAACACTACCACTGCCAATCCTTGTGAAACATCCATAGCCCTGATGTATGTAACACCGTGAACTGATTTAGCTCCTCATAGAATTAAACACAAAGCTTTAGGCTTTGTTCTAAAACGAGAGAGGGAAGGAGAGACCTATGTTGTTGAGAATTGCTCAACGTGAAACCAGAAAACAATTATTTTTTTCATAGTGCCTCCTTTGTCTTCATCCTGATATAGGAGCATCTTGCAATTCATCAGCTCGGGGTGTGCAATGCACAAAAGCAAACAACTCTAACGTTACATCTACAGTAACATCCATGTAGCGCTCAAAAGGCAGCTAACTAATAGCAACATTGTTTGGGCAGTCGTGGTGGAGACATGAACTTCTTTAAGTACAGAAATATAATCTGTCACTTCTAACAACTGCCACTCAATGCAACTGCATAGTTTAATAGAGTAAACTGTCATGCGTTGCAAGGGCCGCATTATAACAAAATACACTGTTTTGAATTTTAGGAGTCTTTCTCATTTATGTACTGAGCTCTCCGAGAGTAGCATCAGACACTCCATCTCCCTCCACCTTAGGCCCTGAGAGTCAGCACTGCTTGTGACTACTCTGCAGGGGACAGGAAGGAACCAAATTCAAAAACAAATGGTTTGAAGTGGAACTGCATTATTTTTAAAGTGCCAAAGTGCTGCTGGCAGGAAACACAGGCCGACCGGCCTGCGGTGACAAGAAGACCAACTCCCACAGGTAGTTAAATCCACCTTCACCCCACCTGCCCACTGGGGAAAGGCTTTGTGTCTGGTAGCACCAGTCTGGCCATGCTCTCTGGTGTGATGTACAACTTTTTTGCACATCGAAATCCAATTACATGTATGAACAAAAACAGATGTATTTTCATATGGCTGAGATACCCGCCACCCCCTCTCAACACAATCCCCAAGAATGGGAATACGGAAACATTTCTGAACTTTTGGAAGGCGGGAGGGAGTTACCCTCCCGGCCGTATTTATTAAAATATGAAACAAAATCAAAACATTAAAATAACAGTTTCATATCATGTACAATTTCATTTCCACATTACGATGTTTTGGCTGACCTTAACATATTTCTAATACAAAGGTTCTCCTAGCCGATACTAACATCCTACAAAACATTCTTAAATTGAAATTGTACATCCTAACGTTAAGGGCCAACGGCAAGGTCGTAACCGGTGTCAGATCCCTAAACCAGAACTACCCCCTCACTTGTGAGGGGCGGCCACACAGAGGACTGTACCTCATGTCCACATACCAATTTCCCTTGTCTTGACGGGGGCCCCAATTAACTCGACGCCATTTTAAGGTCGTCCGAGGACTCGTGTGAGGTGTCTAGAAGGTAGCGTGGACCCCCCTCCCCACCCCACACAACTTACCACATCTGCCGTCGCAGATGTCCTGGCCCCGGGAAATTCCCAGGAGGGGCCCGTAGCCCCTCCTATCCAGGGAGGGGCCTTGACCGCCTTCCCTTTCCTTTCGGCGTCCCATCCTTAGAAGGGACCGCCTCCCCGTTGAGGGGCCAATGGCCACCTCCCCCCGGGCGCTCCCATCCATAATGGGTGACGCCCCCCCCCATAGGGATCTTCCAATTACTGCTCACCGATCATGACCTTACCGCCCGACCGAAAATAAATACGACATTAAACTAAAAGGACTAATCACTAAAAGACAAAAGATGCTCAATATATGAACTGTCGAAACATCACTGATCAACACTGGTGCAAATACTTTATTCGATAAAACCTACTGTAAGCAGTTATCCACTTTATTGCATAATGAATCACAACTTTTAATCAAAGCAACCTGTAAGAAAATCGAGTTACCACTTTATTGCATAATGAATCACAACTTTTAATCCAAGTAACCTGTAAGAAAATTGAGTTACCACATCACGACTTCACTTCAAACCACTTGCTGTCTCCAGGGGCTGGTGGGTGGGTCAAAATTGGCTCTTCGTTCCGTCTCGAGCTCACGTGCAGCGGGGAGGTGCAGCTTCAGAGCACGGGGAGGTGCAGCTTCAGAGCACAGGAACAAGAGGATGCTACTTTGGCTTGTCGCTCCTTTTATCCCTCTTCGGGCGGGCGTAAACCCGCCTCCGCCCGCCTCCGGGGGCGTGGCTGGCGGCTTCGGTGTCTAGGACAACCCACTCTAGGGCGGGAAAAAGCGCGCCCCGGCTACGCCGCTTCGGGCATACCAGCCGGGACTCGTCTCCCGCCCAAGATGGCTTCCCGGGGGGATCGGGGTACTCCACCATACGTTCGGGGGGACCGATTGGTCGCCCCTTTCCAAATGTCCCTTCCTAATTCAAATAAGCAGGTTTTATGGACATTTAAATCCACAAATGTAACATACTACCGCAGACAATCTATTAATACTGCATATGTTGTTTAGTACCAGCTGGAGGTAGTACGGGAGAAAGCAAGGGTATTAAGAAGGGGACACTGGGAAGGAAGTTAACCTCTGCAGGTTGTAACTTGATGAATATTTATAAGCCTTCACAATGATTTGTGTCATCTAATTAGTGAACTAAAAAGGAGTGCACAAAATTGATTGGAAACTGTGATTATATAACACAGAATTTCACTCTGTTATAGGAAAATTACTTTGGCAAAAAAAAAAAAAAGTTCCTTGTGTGAATCAACATCATGTCACGGATATTCCTACAAACTGCGTGCCCATTGCCCAACCACACTTCATACATTTCCTTGCGCACATTAGGGGGATTTTGTGAATTGCATGAAACGTCAGATATGTATGCAAACTTCCGCATGTAAAATTGTAAGTAGATTTTTAACTTTTCAAAAATAATTTGCAAATTAACTCTTCTTACATAAACATTGTACTCTGAATTCACAGATGGAATGGCGTGGTAGGATATTCTATGGAATCAAGATATCTTACCTTAGTGTTCGCTTCTAAGTAGTTATAGAGGACATTGGCGCAAATGGTCAGGTCTCCATTATTGAAAGGATATCGCCGATTCCATCCCTGAGGTCCGAACTTCAGTCTCCCAGCAACACACGCATGGAAATAGCACAGGGAAAACAGGATACTTTTAAATTCGTGTTCTCTGGCACACATTTCCAGAGTATCCTGCAAAAATACAAAGAAAACTTTGTTACAGCATTACTTCTGAAGCAAATGGTCTCACATTTACTGTGAAAATAGAAATTAGCTTCTACAAGGATTCAGACAAATTTACACAAGAAGTGGACCAAAAAAAGTTTAGATGGGAACTGAAGATCACTCTCTTACGCCACATCCTGTCTGACCGATTTACCCATCTTAACACCTAGTTTATAAGGACATGAAGGCAATGGTGAAGGTACCTGACTGACTGGACTTCTACAGTTAATAAATGATAAAATTAGAAGCATGGGAGATTTAAGACCGCACTTCTTAACAGGGTGCCATGCAATGTTCCACACGAACTAGAATATAGCAAATGTTATGAAATTACCAGACTGACTGTATACTCTGACTGCTTGGAATGTGACCCCTTAATACCACCTGTGAGCATCACAGAGTGAAACCACCATCAAATAAATGGATGTGTGAAGCGAAAGGGGCATAGCTGTCTAGTAGAATAGGATTTTGTGAGCAGACAATGGGCACCACTTCTGGTCCTAAAGAATGGATCGGAAGTGGGCAGCTGCAGTTTCTGTCCAAGGGCGCCAGGCTCCGCCCATTTTGCATTACAGTAAAACCTTTCCAACCGTAGCAATGCTAAATCGGTTTTAATTTAAAAAAAATACACACTTAGAAGTTGCTTGAATTGGGGGCACTGTCTGCTCCACTCACTGCATTGTTGCTGTGATCGATAACAACACACACAACACGTGACTCACAGCGATTACATTGCTCCCCCTGGATGGGCTCGAAGTTTTAGTATTTGCCAAGCTGAGAATCTCTCAGCCCTGAGGCCTGTGAGGTCATCAGCTCAGCAAAGACTTAGGGTCAAGGCCAAGTCTCCACTCCCTGATGCCGTGGGGGTAATGTTAGCCCTGGGCGTTTCAGATGCAAGCCCTGTAGAGCTAACCCTCCACGTCAATCAGAGAGTGGAGAGCATTATAACCTCACCCTTTCCCAACACCTCACAGGGTGGGGTGGTACCTCCCTGTGAGGAGGAAGGAAAGGGTGTGGTAGACTGGCTTCAGGCGGGAAAGCAATAAAATGAATCTGCACAGACAATTTGTGTTGAGAGCCGCTGCTTCCCACACACAAGTTGGAAGCCATTTTAGCTCTAGGGTGTGTCTGAGTGTTTAGACACATGATTTACTGCAGTCTGCAGACAATGCCGGCAGTGTCCTTGACACAGCATTGCAGGTTTGCGTGGTGACTCCAACTCATGGACGTCGTATGTGTCTGTGAATGAGTCAGCAGAGTAAGGTAGTAAGGTAAAATAAAAGTAACAGCTGCCGGACCCAGGCCTATATGGGTTTGTTCTAATTGGGCTTCTTCAGGCCAGGGTCTTAGTGCACTCACACGTGCCAGTCGCTGCGCCCCACTGCATCACTCCCAAGGAAATGGACAATTGTCATTACTGTGGTTTAACCAAGGGCGTAGCCTTTAAATCACATAGACACAACTCATTGTGAAATGATAAGTGACAACCTTGGTCATAGTTAAGCCAACATTGTTATGAGAACATCGTTCATAAGATCAGCCAGATCATACATAATTGCTTTGAGAAGCAGGACATAAGGCAGATGAACAGCTCATCGTTTGTGCAAGCAACATATCAGTATCTCGACCTTCCTCTACAAAGGAACATTTCCGAAAGGTTAATGGCAAGAGCCAGCAGGCCCCTTTACCTTATCCATCGCCCTCACCTTCAACCAAGGGCATACATTTAATACTAACTTCCAGGGCACTGCATCGCGGTCCATCCCTGCCAGGAGATACCTACCACTAGTAAAATCCCCCCAAAATGTTCAATTTCTGGCATCTCGGAGTAGGGCAGAAAGGTCCAGGACCACCCGCAGGTCTGTACTCCCTCCTGCCTGCTCAGTGCCCACATTTATAAACTGCCTTTCAAGGGGAAAGTCCAGTAAATCAGTCCACATTTGGGGTAGCCCCCATTTCTGCTGCAAGAAATTCTGCCACATTCTGCCTTCTTGCCTGAGTGGGTGGTTGTGCAAATCCGTTGTGATGGTTCCCGGTGCTCAGTTAAGGGAAAAAAAGGCTGATACCACGCTTGCGGGGCCTTATAAGCTGCTGCCCCCCTTGGGCCCCCTCCAATGACGTCATGGTGCGACTCCTCTGTTGTGGCGACACCAGAGAAGGACGACTCTCCACCCTTGGCTGCTCCTGCCTGTATCACGACTAAGGGCGCCCCTCTGCTAGGCGCTGGGTGCGCCTTCATTTCTTTGGTCCTTCCGGGATAGAGCTGAGTGAGAGCACAGAGAGAAACAGCACTGGTGGCAGGGTTGGTGTAAAACAGCCTGGTCTGAGACTGCTGGCCTCGTTAACTGTTGATGCACAGACACGGGAGAAGAGGGCGCGCCTCACCTGGGCCTGGCTGCCCGGCGTTTGAAGAGCCCTTCCTATCCTGCCATTGTGGACAGATGCCTGCAACTGCAACGTGCACTGCAACATTAATGCTGTACAAGAAAAGGCTCTCTACGCCTGGCCCTTGTTGGCTGAGCTTCTTTTCATTTGAGTGAACCATGTCACACCGGCTCACTCACCTAGTTTAGAAGCTGAGGCAAAGAATAGCTGCAAGGACTGTCCGGTTATGACCATAACCAAAACGGAGATGCCCAGAGAGGGGCACATCACACTGGGGTTCATCCTCAGCTGTTTTTGACTGTGCCTATGACAATGCAAAGCGCCTTACAGAGTAACACTGTCTAGCTAAGGCCCCTGCTGAGGATGTGAGGCTCGTCCCAGAGCAAAGCCCCTTACAGAGGCCCCTTACAGAATACAGAGGATGAGGCCAGCCATTACCAATGCAAAGCGCCTTATAGAGTGCAAAGGATGTGAGGCCAGTCCCAGTGCAAAGCACGTTAAAGAGGCCTGAGAATGTGTGGCCACTGCGCACATGAGTATGCCAGCACAACTGTGTATCACAGATGTCGATTTGTATTATACATGATGTTGTGTCCTGATACAGTTATACTATGTTTATTTAACAGCTACGCTCCCTGAGGAAGGGCTACAGAGAGCCCGAAATGCATTGGAGCCCTCATAGTTATCAAAAGTTTTTTTGGGAACATGAAAAATGTTGAAAGTAGTGGAATGATGGATTGAATTTCATTATGAACTGATAAATGAAAATAATAAACGAATTCTAGAAGAACATTATTGAAGTTGTGTGGAGTCCTCAGATTGATTCATGAGGAACCGAACTCCTGAGTGCCCATAGGGGATGCAACTAATGAATCATTAGCATCACACCTTGTTCTTATGTTCTAGACGCCTCTGACGGAAGACGTCACCCTTGGAGCACCAGTAATTTTTTACGTAGATCTGAAATATAACGCAAAATTAACTCTTAGGCTGTGCACCAGCTTCAACTACTTCAGATGTGTGGCCAGTCCCAGTGCAAAGCGCCTTAAAGAGTGCTGAGGATGTGAGACCAGTCCCATTTCACTAGCAATCAGCAGGATACCCTAGAAAATCTGTTTTAACGTGGTGGAATCTTGCAGGGAAAAAACAGAAAATGCCTTTAGTTACTCTCTTCCCTACTGATCGAGGACATGATTAAAAGTTGCCACATTGATGGCCTTATATGAAACATTTAGCCAGTACTGGATTTTTGTTACAAAAAGTAAAAAAAAAAATCAGGACTGACTGACAATCTTTCCTGTCATGGGATGGGGAGTTTGCAGTCTGAACAGTGATGTGTTTGCTTGCTAAGTCCACTAGAATTAATTTTGTTTAGTAAACTTAGAGAGATGCCCAGCAGGGCATGGTTCAAGTCCGGTCTGTGAAGGGGCCTGGGAAGACCCAAGTCTGTGAAATGCACTGCCTCAGTCCTTATGGTTTCAAATTCTTGTTGCCATTTATGTTAGAATTTTAGTAAAAGTTAAGACAAAATTACAGAAAGAAATTTCAAAAAATTATATTGTTGAGTACAAACAATTTTTAAGTCATACAAGTACCTATGCGTAAACTTGAAAATAAACATATGCAACTCTCTGTTGTATGCTAATGTGCTTTTAACAAACATCAAATTGCATCAAATTCCATTTTAAATCAAAAGTTCAAAACAAGAAGAAATTCCCAATGCATTCTGGTTATAGTAACCCTTCTTCAGGGGTATTTTCAAGTGAAAATATGATGAATGAATTCTGTTCCTTCCGTATGGAACTACAACAAAAGTGGAGAGTAACCAGAAATATCACAAGATGTCTCAGTGTAAATGATAACATTGTAAACAACAATAGGATTTGCACATTATAGAAAGCTGTTTTAGGGAAAGAAAGCTGTTATAGTGAAAGTTTGTTGGATAGAAACAGCAAAGGGCCAAAATGACTTCTACGGCAAAGGACAACAGGCCAAGCAAGCCCTGCCAGGACTCGTGATCCCCTCACAAGAATAGAGGAATGTGAATTAAACTAATAACTTTGTTTGTCGTGGCAAGTTACACCAAGGTAAAAAAATTAGGGGCCATGAGCATGCGAAGTGAACAAGCAAACGCCATGCTGCTATGTGAACTTACACTCGCGCTGCAACGGAGATCGTGAATCTCTTCACTGAAAACATAAAAAAATACAGTGCAACATGAGGCTTCTTCAGTCAGCACATGGTTTGTGACTGTTTAATAAGATGTGAAGAAACCTGAGGTTACCAAGTGCAACATCTACTGCGTTCTGTGATCTTGTTATTTCAAAGTACGAACATTGAGCCGCGGTGTAATTTCAAATCTCGCCAACCTTGTGGAAACCATAAGGACTGAGGCAGTGGATCTCACAGACTTGGGTGATCCCAGGCCTCGAAACATGTCATTATATGGCAGGGGTTAAGGGTATACCCCCCAGTGAGATAGCACGCAGACATACCATAAAACGTTTTGTATAAACTTAGTTATTAAATTTCAAGGCATATTATCCACAAGGTGTGCAGGTCTACCCATATACAACGTATTTAAATAATATTTGCCACTGCAACTCAACCACAAACTAAGTTGTATTCCTCTCGAACAATGCTGCCTTTCAATTATTTTATTAGACAGCTTTAAACAGTTGTTGTGACTGCAAAAACATAGGATGTGTGCAAGGTATTTAGAATAATGATACAGTGCACTTATTTTAGCTTTTGTGTGTTCAAAAAGTGACCAAGAGGGCAATATTTACATTCAGCTTTAAATTAACCTTAATTCCACCTCAGACAATGCAGGTTTTGATTTGTTACATTAGGCAGCTTTCAAAATTATTTGCAACTGCACCTCACTCACAACCTACATTGTATTATAAACTTTACCCAGCCAAAATACTAGCTTCATGGATGCCCTTTTGCTGTCCTTTTAAAAACAAATAACATTTGTTCTTTGCCCAAGCACAGGTTATCACATTTATGGAACTGCTTGCCTGTCATACACACACACTTTCCCATTCTGTTTCCTGTGGGATACGAAAATGAGCATCCCACCTCCCTTCAATTACAATTTTATGGGGGAAATTTCATTCATCGCTTTTACATGTTAACTACTGTGCACAATTTCCATCATTTTAAATAAAATGATTTCAGAAATAAAAATAGAAAAGTCCTTTCCACTAAACATGATGCGTATTTACTATCACGTTACCCATTATCCGCCTTACTATTACCTACCACTACCCATACCAGTCTCTATATTAAGCACTGCCAATCTCCATATAAAAACTATATCATAATACTTTTTTAAGACAGCCGTTCGTGTTTCTACTTCCCTTCCATTTCACATTTTAAATCATAGCTGATATCATCCCTTGCGTATTAATAAACAACAAAATAATAATGGCTGCCTCATAGCAATTTAGGCTAAATCTTTAAACATACTACACAACCTCAGTGCTCTACAACACAGCTAAAATAAACTAAACGAATAGCTCTTGCAGAGGCGAGACCTATTGGCTTTTGCCAATGTTTGTTTAATGGTGGTGGGCAGACAAAATGTTCAAATGCACAATTTGTTAAAAGAAGGTTGGTGTCTGCTGTCGCAAAATACTTTCTCTACTTAGCAAGAATGAATGAGGCAGAAGGTTTTTTGCAAAATTCTGCAAATGGGCAGTTCGCAATGAAACCCGTAACGGCACAAAATCAAGCCCAGGTCCCAAACCAGCATGTGTGCAAAAACACACAGACTAGTTTGTGATCTGGTCTTAGAACATCAGGGACCCTGTTTAATGATTTGCTGATGCATGCTCATAGCGGAGATATGCACGTCTAATAATGAAATAGTGATTTAAACCAATAATTCCTGCCTTAGAAAGTCGTTAATGGATGTTGTGGCTTTGTCAACGTTTGTTGTTGATGGTAAACAACATTAGCAAATATAATAATGAGAAAAAAGAGTTAACTGACCAGCACAGATTGATCATGTATGCACCTGCATATGCCAGGACATTGCAGTGCCCCATTTTGGATTTTTTTCTTTTTTTTGTTGGACTTTTACTGTTCTGCAAGATGGCAAATCTCCATCTGGCAGCAGATAATTAGAAGACATGAAGAGGTGCACGAAAACACATGATGGAGAAAGAAGCTCCTGAGAGCAAATTGACCTTAGTAGGAACTCCGAATATATAAAAACAAACAATAGAAATTCAAAAGAAAAGATTGAAGGGGTTCGGGGTGACAGCTCAACCTGCGGGCACGAGACAAGAAAGAGGGGAGGAGACAGCAACACAGAGAATATGGGGGTGTTGGGTATGTGAAAAGAAAGCAGCACATGGGAAAGAAAAACGTATGTGAGCCAAGGAATGATCCAAGTCTTTCACATGATGGTAAAGAAGTCATGCTTCAGGGGAGAGGAGGGACAACACCCAACAAGAAAGCCAAAAAAAGGAAAAGCAGGAGGTGGAGCCAATGCCCACTCCAAATATTAGTATTGTACGTATTAGAAACTGTCACTAGAATTATCCCATTCAGATTTCCTCATGATTATGGACTTGCTTCATTTTCCACATAATCCTTAAACTAGTACTAGCAAGGTGCAGCTTGGCATAGACAGTAGTAAATAGCTTATACATTGGTCCTCCCTTGTAGAAAGATGCCAATGGCAGCAGGACTGTCAACGACACTCAATTCAATGCTCTCTGTAGACAAGACCTTAAAAAACAAGCATTTTCAATGCAATAGGTCTCCCATTCACGCGAGTTTGAGCTATTGGCATTGTAAATGACAATGCCTTTTATGTTTTGGGTTTTAAAACATAAATAAAAGGTATTGTCATTTACAATACTAATAGCTTAAACTCTTGCAAATGCGAGATGCATTGCAATAAAGGGCCTTCTCAACCGCTTGTTAGATTGTAAATATTAGAGGAAGAGCATGGCCTGCAACGTCTTGAAAGTGATGATAAATAGTACAGTGAAGTCAATGTGTAAGTATTGTAAATTACACAGACACAAAGTGTGAAGTGAGAGTTACATATGATCCGAGCTATAAACCCTGAGAAAGCACTCCAACACCTTTTGCTCTATGATAATACTGTTGCGGCTAAGGAGAAAGAGCGGGAGGGGGTCTATTTCCTGCCCTCTCTGTGATCTGAGTGTGCAGTGTGGCATTTCGTAATGTCATTGCTATATTTGGCCTAATAAAAAACACTCCAGCGGGAGTAGGGCACTGGCTTCACCTCCTGGTGCAGGGAGAGCTGTGCTTTATGGCAGGCATGGAGGGAGGTAGGGGTGGTCTCGGCTGCAGCTCCGGCCTCATACAGTGCCCCTGCTATTACTAGTGAGCGAGAGGTGCTGCGGTGGTGGTATTGGTGGTAGTGGTATTGGTGGTGGTGGAGTAGGTATTGGTGGTGTTGATGGTGGTGATGGTGGTGGTGGTATTGGTTGTGGTAGTGGTATTGGTGGTGATGGTATTGGTGTATTGGTGGTGGTGTTGGTATTGGTGGTGGTGTTGATATTGGTGTTGGTGGTGGTTGTGTTGGTGGTGGTGGTGGTGGTATTGGTGGTGGTGGTATTGGTGGTGGTGGTATTGGTAGTGGTGGTGTTGACAGTGGTGGTGGTATTGGTTGTGATGGTATTGGTGGTGGTGGTATTGGTGTTAGTGGTGGTGGTATTGGTATTGATGGTGGTGGTGGTATTGGCGGTGGTACTGGTGGTGGTGGTGGTGTTGGTGGTGTTGGTGGTGGTATTAGTAGTGGTGGTAGTACTGGTGGTGGTTGTGGTAATGGTGGTGATATTGGTGGTGGCATTGGTGGTAGTGGTATTGTTGGTGGTATTGGTATTGGTGGTGGTGGTATTGGTGGTGGTGGTGGTATTGACGGTGGTGGTGGTATTGGTGGTGATGGTATTGGTGATGTTGGTATTAGTGGTGGTATTGGTGGTGGTATTGGTGGTGGTGGTGGTGCTGGTTGTGGTGGTATTGGTGGTGGTGGTATTGGTGGTGTTATTATTGGTGTTGGTGGTATTGGTGGTGGTGGTACTGGTGATGGTGGTGGTATTGACGGTGGTGGTGGTGGTATTGGTGGTGATGGTAATGATGATGTTGGTATTAGTGGTGGTATTGGTGGTGGTATTGATGTTGATGGTGGTGGTGGTATTGGTGGTGGTGCTGGTGGTATTGGTGTTGGTGGTATTGGTGGTGGTGGTGGTGGTATTGGTGGTGTTGGTGGTATTAGTGGTATTGGTGGTGATTGAGGTAATGGTGGTGGTATTGATGGTGGTGATACTGATGGTGTTGGTATTGGTGGTGCTAGTGGTGGTGGTGGTGGTGCTAGTGGTATTGGTGATGATATTGATGTGTTGAGGGTGGTGTTATTGGTGGTGGTGGTATTGGTGGTGGTATTGGCAGTGGTTGTATTGGTGGTGGTGGTATTGGTGGAGGTGGTGGTATTGATGTGGTGGTATTCGTGGTAGTGGTGGCATTGATGGTGTTGGTATTGGTGGTGGTGGTATTGGTTGAGGTGGTGATATTGATGGGGGTGGTACTGGTGGTGGTGGTATTGATGGTGATGGTATTGGTGGTATTGGTGCTGGTGATGGAAGTAGTGGTGGTGGTGATGCTATTCGTGGTGGCAGTGGTGGTATTGGTGGTGGTGATGGTACTGGTGGTGGTAATGGTACTGGTGGTGGTAGTGGTATTGGTGGTGGTGGAGGTGGTGGTATTGATGGTGGTATTAGTGCTGGCGATGGTAGTAGTGGTGGTGGTGATGCTGTTCGTGGTGGCAGTGGTGTTATTGGTGGTGGTAATGGTACTGGTGGTGGCAGTGGTATTGGTGGTGGTGTTGGTGGTGGTGGTGGTGGTATTGGCAGTGGTGGTATTGGTGGTGTTGTTAATAAAACAGGCTTTTGAAAACAACTTGACAGGTCGCTTTAGTACAGACGACATGTAACACAAATGTGCTGTTGTCAGCTTCAGCCCATTAGCACACAACTATGTTTTAACTGGAATTCACATGACTTAATTTGCTAATCATTTCACTTTGGGGGTTTGAAACAGACACAAGAAAGTAAAGGTGATTTAAAGCGGGTGCCCGTGTTACAGGGGCGGCTGTGGTGCTTAAAAAACACATGCGGTTACAGCTGAAGCAGCCCATGTCCGTCCTGCAGTAAGAGAAACTCAATAAAGTAAATAGCGCTTACCGACTAAATAACAGGTCCTGTGTAACAATGGAAGTAAAAGGGCCAGTCCCCATGGGAGGGTACAAATGAAGACACGGTTGCACTAAAGAGGGACTAATAAGCCTATTAACAAATCCGTAGGCAGCATTCCCGAAAGACAATGGCACAAGCCAATGAAAAATATGAGAGGAGAGTGGGCACAGCTTATATTCTCTTCTTTTTCTCTTCTGTGTGTATTCTACTCATGGATAGTCTTCCTAGAAGCACATCCAGTAACACTTATGTTTCACTTCTACAAAGAAGATGATCCACCAGGTGCAGTAGTGTGGCTCACTGGTTAGAGGCGGCAGACCCGAGAGCAGAGGACGGCCCGGGACCAGGGTTCGATTCCCGACGCGGCAGGTTTCTGGACCAGGGTCAGCGGACTCGATAATTCTCTCGCCTCGGTGCCCACTCTGATCAGCGATCACACTCGGCAACTCTGGGCATAAGCTTGCCTCATCTGCACTAACGGCCCCACCAGACCGCCGGGGATGCCTGGTCTCACCCTGGAGATACCCATTAAGGGACCATCTCCCAGGGAAGCCAGGAAGGGTTTCGCAGCGGTCGAAGCGCGGAGATACTCCTCCGGGAGTCTATCCTAGCGCTATATAAACCCACAATTAATTAATTAATTAATTAATATATTCCTTTCGAGGATATTGAAATTCCACTCCCTTACCAGGAGCATGAGCTTTGGTTTAAAAGCACACTAAAACATTTAAATCACATTACCAGGCTTGGTCCACTAGGTAGACCAGGAGCAACAGGGCTGGCCTTAGCCGGCTATACACCTGACCCTGACAGTGAAGCAATGTTGGATGATGAATTACTTAGTTATATACAAAGATTAATAGAATTATATGGTGAAACCACAACTGTCTCAAAGTCCTGAAAAGGTCTTTACTAAAAGCACCCCTACTCCTTCTAAAAAGAAGTGGGAAAATAGCAAACAAACTTCTAAAGAGAAGCATTCTCGTTCCCGTGGTAGGTCTCCTCAAAACAGCCCTCTAAAAAGAGGTATAACCTCAGGAGTAGGGATAATTTGAAAAAAAGTGATAGATTTCAAGATACTGATAAACGTTCCTCTCGTACCTTTCAGACTTTGTCGTAGAAATCCGAAAGAAGAGGAAGGTCAGAAAACAAGAAAGAACGCATGAAGTCCAAAGACGCTCAACACGTTCAGAAGAACAAAAAACCTAAATTCACCAAAAAGAAGGTAGTAGGTCTAAAACTCAGACATGCAGAGGATCTTGAGGACACAACTCAAGAACAGAGAATAGGCTCAAACAAGGTTGGACAGTGCAGCAGAAGTAACAATAGCTCACCAGACCCTGAAGGGTCTTCTGGAGACAGTGTACTTGAATGAAGACATTCAAGTTGAAACTGCAGACACCAGGGTTAGCTCTCCACATAGGAGCACAAGAAAAGTGAAAGCACTCTTTTGGGAGCAACTTTCTAAGGGTTATGATGACATACTAGTGACAGAACAAGACTGGCCACCAGAATTTGTCAGGGAGTACCCACATGGCGAAGACATCCTTATGCCAGCTTTCTCTAATCATATTCCAATACATTTAAAATATACTTATGCCAGGAAATGGGCAGTAGCCCAAGCCCCAGCATTATATAAAAATCATGTAGGATGGGATGAGGACTCAGCTCACCATAAAATCCAATAAAAAAATCAACCAACTGCACAAAGGCAGTACCCAGTTAAGCAAGAAGGTAAAAACAGGTCAGGGAGATCTTAGATCAACTTGAATAGCAAGAGGCGATTGAAGCATGCACCTCATCAATGAACAATCCTTTGTTTACTGGCTCCAAACCAGACAATACATATTGTGTAGTATTGGATTACAGACATCTAAACTCTTGTAGCAAACATTTGCAGTGCAAAATGCACACAGTACCTTCAAAAACGATGAAAATCTTACAGTCGATTCTAGGTTTCCTGAATTTTAGAAGAACTTACATTCTAAACTACGCAGAAAGTGTTAAACCTCTCTATGAATTAAGTACACCTGATTTTAAAACAGTAAATTGGAAAAAAGAACACACACAAATATTGCGTTCACTCCAAACAGACATGCTAGCAACCAAACATTTATAAACACACGTAAACGCACGCAACTCAGTGATCCGAATCATTCCGGGTCAATGCGGATTCACCTGTATAACTTTTAATGACGGTGAAAAAGTACCAATTGCATACAAATCACATTTGTACACACAAGCAGAAATTAAAATTACATCAATAGAAAAAATTCGGACAGCCGTTAAAACCGCTGTAGCAAAAGAAAGAGCCCTAGCACAGGGTAAATACATTATGGTCGTAACTCCTGTACCTGCCTTAGAAGTAGTGACAAAAGCGAGCATTCCAAATGCTAAAGCTTTACATCCAAGATGGATACAATGGTTTAATTCTCTTGCTGCAACTGATGTTGAATACGTTTTTGATCCTTATTTGAAAACACAAGCATTTCTACAATACAAACAAGAATGTTCTCTACCTACTGAAATTCCGCCTCCTGACCAGTATGAATGTGTAATTTATACTGACGGATCAGCACAACCCGCTACAGAGAGTAAACAAGCTTATAGTGCTGCATGCACGATTGTTAAAGGTTGTATGCACAATGGCAAATTCAGACCTATGGTCACAAAAACTCAGTCTCTAGGAGATTGTACAGCTCAGCGAGCTGCACTACAAGCATTCAAAATGGCACTTGAAAATACGGATCGCAAATTCTCCACACTCATAGTGTGCGATTCTTTCTATTGTGTTCAATCTTATTATGAATATTTACAGAATTGGCTTCAAAACGGGTTCAAAGATGCAAAAGGTGGCACAATCAAGCATGGAACAAGTAGTTCAGTTGCGAGAAGGACTACAAAACACTCACGTGATACACACACTGAGTCATCAACGTGATGGCGTTCACGTTGAAGGGAATTCATTGGATGATGAAGCCGTGAAGGCAGCTGTGCAAACGGCTTCCGTAGCTGCAATCACTCCTTCAAAAATGAAAACAGACGGTGAAATAATGATGGCTGTCAATACGACAAGCAAAGGCAGGGGTACAGTGTTACCTCAAGGGATTCCACTCAAATACTTTTATATAACTGATACAAATAATGTTCAGTTTGCTCGAAGCCCTGGAGTGGGGGATAGTGAAATTCCAAACATGGAACATAGATTAGCACATGAAGGGCTCGCCTCTGCTCATGAAGGTGTTTCTGCCACAGTATCATTATTAAAACAGAGGTACTGGTGGCCAGGCATTAGGAAACAGCCCAGAAACTATGTTCTGGACTGTGAAATATGTCAGATGATGAAGGTCTCAACTGTGAAACATCCTGCGCAGACGCCCCTGTTAATTTCAGATAAACCATTAGCTTGCGTTTACCTGGACCACTGCGGATCACTTACAAAGGGATGAAAACTATAAATATATCATGGTTGCAGTGGATTCATGTTCAAGGTTCCTTTGGATGTGGCCTCAGCGCTCGGCTGATGCTCAAACTGTTATAAAAGATTTGCGAGTCTATATCGGCACATACGCAATTGGCACGTTATATTCTGACCAGGGTCCTGCGTTTAGCTCTCGAGCTTACAAAGAGGCCATGGCCAGTTTGAGAGTTTCATTGCAGTATTCTAGTCCATTCCATCCTGAGGGAAATTTGGTTGTGGAGAGAAAAAAACGGGACGTAAAGCAATCTATAACAACTAGGGTATCAGGTTCGGGTGGGTCAAACATCTAATAAGTGTCCAACGTAGTCTTAACAACTTGCCAAGAAGTTCTCTAGGAAGTATCACTCTATATGAGGTCCTTTTTGGGACAAGAATGTTGGTCCCGGACCTTGATTGTCACACAACAGTGGTGGAAACAAAGAAATTTGATATCAAAGATCGTTTGGCTGTTTTACAGGACTTAAATGAAATAAGAACGAAACAAAGCAATGTGTTCCTGAAGCCAACCACCACTGGGGAAAAACCAACCGTCCCAGCAAGGCCTTTCTGGATCCCAAAGCTTGGTGATCTAGTCAGAGAAAAGATTGTGGACAAGAAGGACTTTGGGCCTTCTTACAGACAGCAATTACCTGTCCTAGCAATCCATGGATCAAGAACAGTTTGCTGCCACCCCTTGCTGGTAAAAAAGAGAACAGATTTGTGTCCATCAACCTGGTCAAACCACACTATGTGGCCATTACTAAGCAGTAGGCCAAGTCAACTCTTACAATGTAGTAGGTGCACTCCTCTAGGTACAATCCAAGAGGTTCAAACTGAGACACTCATCACCATTGAGGAATCTGCAGTGAGAAAAGAAGGACTAAGCAACATAGCTATGGAACTTGTACCTCTTGAGACCCAAATAATAGTTCATCAAGAAGCACTTGTCTACAAGCAGCGGTGAGTGAGTTGGGCCCCCCGTCCTCCCTATGGTGCTCCCCGGGACGGCGAGCATTCCTCACAGCAGGGCCGGAAGGCTGGGATCAAGATGCCCAGACTGCATAGCAGAGGGCGGCGCACCCCAGACTTAAAAAGCGAGGGGTAGAAGTAAATGGCACCAAACTGTCCCGAGGGTAGAGGGGCAATGACCGCAGCATAGCGAGACTTGGGCACCAGACGGGGACTGTCAGGGGAAGATATAGGAGTGGTCCGGGGTGAATGAGCCTTTGTGCCTGACCTCAAAATGGCGCCCGTGAAAGACACAGCCTAAGCAGCAAAGTACATAAGTAAACCGGACACATCAGCAAGAGCAATTAGGATGCTGTAAACACCATTATACTGCCAAGCACATCAGTGCCTCGCCATACAAGCACCCAGGAGTTTCAAGGATAGTTCAAACTTTCGCCTCATAAAAGAACACTAAGCACTGCAATGACCTGAGCCACAGGTTGGGATGTGGACACCACAGGAAGCATTAATCTGAGTAGCAGAGGCCTGAGGCACTAGGAAGAGAGACCATCTTAAGCACCAGACCGAGGAGAGAAATTATAACAAAATTGACCGCAGGGAGACAGCCACGACCTGACTACTGAGGGCATCTAGGCTCCATTAAGAGAACATTAAGCTGACATTAGGCCTTGGGAGAAACCAGGAGGAAATAGATCCCACGCAGGTGTGGTGGAGGGCTCCTCTATGCCGCCCCAAAAAAACAACAGAGTAACAGAGTCTCCTCCTACTTTACACCCACCGTCACTAAGAACCCACAATCAACCAGAGAAGGGGAAAACGTCATGGCGCTTTCTAATAAGGACTTGCTTGCATTCCTGAGGGAGTTCATGCAGGAACTATGGAACCTGTGAATCTTACCAATGACCATAGAGACTTAACTATTTTTGGCCGCTGCCCATTGGAGCTAGTTTGTTATCCATAGAGGAGATGAGCTGTTGATTTCCCCTTCAGCTGTCACCTACCCAGCCGGACATTGGACAGACTCAACATGCTCTACATGCGAACTTCGATGCTCGTCCGATTTTCTTATCATGGCTGTCCTTCGATACCCACGACACTGAGCCACCATTTTGTTATTTCTTGTCCTCTCCGTCGGTCAGTTGACTTCATTCTACTGACCCTGGGACATTGCTCCTTGGCTGGGCTGCCTTATCTCTTTCTCCCCACCAGGCCACCCGTCCCTCCCATCACCTATCTCATCTCTCCCCTGCCCTCTCTCTACCCCTTTGGATGTCTTATTTCTCCGTTCACTCTGTAGATTAGTAATATATATCGTTTTTAGCCTAATGGTTATGTAATTGGAATCCTGCGTTAATTTACTATTTGCATAGTTACAACTCTAACCACTAGTATATGCAGTAGTTCTTTGTACTTAATATCACTATACATTTCCTTTTCTGCTATCTGTATCTCTTCCTTGTGGGACTCTTCAACAAGCTGACTCCCTCTTTTTGTTCTCCCTAACCCCTTCCCTTCATGGATCCTGTCTTTTTCTAGATCAATAATTTACCCTGGTATTGAATGTGTTTTCTCTCTGTAATTAATGTGATTATTATTTTTCTGCCGTTTCTTCCCCCTGTGTTGACCTGCCAGTTCCAACCCACTTCCT
Source organism: Lissotriton vulgaris (assembly GCF_964263255.1). Taxonomy (NCBI): domain Eukaryota; kingdom Metazoa; phylum Chordata; class Amphibia; order Caudata; family Salamandridae; genus Lissotriton; species Lissotriton vulgaris. The sequence continues at coordinate 792,733,950 of NC_141698.1, forward strand.
AGCCCCCTATTCCTTGTTGCCCTTTGACTAAGCACTCCTCCCCTTGTTGGGGAAAGATCCAATAATCATACCCTGGAGTCTCAGTGACCCCTCTGAGAGAGTCCACAGCATCAAGGGAGCCACACATAGTTGAGGTAGGGTATGGCGCTCCTTGCCAAAGCACTCCCTCTCCCTGTTTTGGGGAAGGTTCGAGTAGATACTCCTTGGAGTCTCAGAGACCCCTCCGAGAGAGTCCACTGCATAAAGGGAGCCTCTTGCAACAGAGATGGGGGAATGATACCACTTTCCCTGGGATCACAGCTTACTGGACTTTGGACGCAGCTATTACTCGTCTACCGGTTTGTGCCCCCCCCAACCTCCCCCTCCTCTTTCGGGCTATGTCTCTCACCCTCCCCCTCCTCTTTCCCTCCTTCGTTCTCTGTCTACTTCCCCTGCTCCTACCCCCTCTCCCCTGAATCTCTCCCATTGCCTGCTTTTTCTCTTACATATATGTCCTTATTGTTTGTCTCGGCCCAACATGTAACTATGTAGCTATGCTCTAAAACTGTGTAAACTTTGTAACGATGTAACCTTCAACTATGGTCTTATACTCATGTAAGGAGCTCTGATACCCCCGGGTCTAGCCAGCGCAATATAAAACCTTTCAAATAACTTACTCCTGAAGCCACACAAATCATCCCATCGTGAACAAAGAGACTTGTCATCAGTGAACATCACAGCCGTTCAGCTTGGAACAAAACTGAATGTGACCTTTTTGGCCCATCGGAGATGTTGAAGATTCCGCACTTATTCAAGATTTCATCAAGTGACTTTGTTTCATCTAGTACCTTTTCTGATGATTGGGAATTCTAGACTGTTAATAATATGATGTCAGATTTAGAAATGTCTGCAGTATTTACAAATCATGAATATTTAGAAGGTCCTTCAGACTATGAACAAATGTGTTGTTATAACCATTATGGTCATCATTTCTTGCACAAATCTGCAAATCCTCGAAATGTATTAATGTATAACCGATGGGAACATTGTCCTACTCCACCAAAGGGTAGCTTGAACACATTTGCTACGAAATTTCCATACTTCTCAGGGTTTAATGTATCCAATGCAGAAACATTTTACTTTAAAAATGTAAACAGAAGAGGAATGAAAAGTGTGTTAGCAAATGGCAAACAGATTTATTCTACAGCCTTTTATGCCCAACTGTCTAGACTAGGTTTTAACTTTTGGAAACACAACATTGAGACAAAAACTGTCTGGGGTACAAAAGATTGGCAGGTACAGAAGGTAGAAGTTATGTTTAGAGCCTGTGTCATCCTCGAGTAAATTATGTTTTTGAATGACACTGTCCAACAGACATCTTTCCTTGGGTTATCCAAGATCAAAGACATGAATAATCCGTCCATACCTATACCTACACCTGAGAGTGATAACACTTAAGAGGGGGGGAGGTCGATTTTGCATCACAGCAGAACAGACACAAACAACTGTCAAGATAGATTTCTGAACAAAACAGAGGGTTTCACATTCAATAGGCCAGACCCAACATATGTTCAAAGACAGCATTCTGGAATAGTAACAACACACAGTGTAGGGAAACCCTGCATTGATTGGCTACAGAAATCTACACTTAAGGATGTAAAACAACACTTATCTTTATTTAAAGATGGTGCTGACCTTAGGGAATTCTTGCTAGGACCGAGAAAACCGAGTCAAAAACGTTTCATATATGCCGGTATATATGCTGCATATAACGAAATATGGAAGATTATGCAAGCAGAGACTGCAGAACGAATACAAGAAATTGATCGTATTAATTTAGAGAAATCTCTCACTGTGGTTGACAATGGGTTAACAACTCTGTCGTCCAGAATATATTCATTGGACAGCATAGTGTCTTCTGCCATAGACATCATGGAACAGGAATTGGTCATGTTGCAACATGGTCAGTCTCAGCTACGTTCTATCATGCTATTAGGCTGGACATTGCAAAACCTTCATTCAGGCTATGTGCCTTGGTGTTTAATCAGTACTATGGCACTGTTTTCAGAATTTAATTTCACTGATAAAAAGATCAAACTGGCACAAAAGGGGGCAGACTATACGGTGCTGAGTATTGAAAAACTGGAAAGATTGCCATTTACAGTAGCAGAAAAACCAGCAACTGAATGGATTATGCATGGAACAATCACTCTGCCTGTTACAATTTTCCATTTTCAGTATTGCCTAAAACACATACCAGCAGGCACATATGAAAGGTTGGGTAAAGAATACATCAAGACATCCTGAGATTTACCATACACACACAGATGTTGGAATGGAGGGCATGAAGTGTTTCTTAGCGGTTGAAACTGTGAAAACGCACTAAGCAGTTCTCTCCTTTGTCAGGGTATTAACTTACATGGGGCCTGCGATGGTTCCTCTAACAACTTATCCTGTCACCTGCAAGGTTCACCAGCTGCAGTGATTGATCCAATTTTTGGACAACTTTCGAATGGGAGTTACCTCGTGTTGAATGATCATAGCTGCTGTGGCATGTTGCCAGGCATTCCATATCTAGTAACTGTGTCATCCAGGGTCACTTGCTGTATGCAAGTATTGTTTCCAAAAACCAAGTCAGTCAGGGAGTCACCACTTTGGCCTTCACTGAACGTCTCTTCTATACGAATTGATACTCTAAGCAGAATAAAAGCCATTCTTTTGCAAAAACTGTGCCACTGACCTCGGCCAAAGAGACCTATGATCTGCAAGTCACAAGGACCTCTGCCCTTTTGAATACAAACTGCCCTATACATTTCTCAGAAATGTTAAGTTATATCTTAAATATGTCTGATATGAACGGTATTGTAAATGTATTTAAGACCGTATTTTCGAGACTGTTAACATCTTTTCAAGCAGTCCTTGGAATCCTTCCAAACTGCGTGCACTCTGTGTTTGGCGGACTGCCCCTCCTTTTCGGACTCGTTGCAGGGATACTATTTTTGGGCCTACTGCTGAGATATGGCAAGCCAAATCACCAGCGACACCCAGTTCTCCATGGAGACAACTCTACTTGTGATGAAATTTCGTGAATGCATCGTCCAAATTTTGGGACTACCTCGTCTACAAGAATTAAATACCACATGGTTTCTGTCATTCATACCAATTGGGCAAGATTTCATCTTACCTGTTCTACGCTGCCTGTTATGCAGAGAGGAATGTGTGCTAGACACCTGTCTGACACTCCCATCAGTATTTCCAATGTATGTTGATACTTTGCTGGACCTGGTAACGGCCCATGCTCTGTGGCGTCACCAGCTGCTACCAATTCTGATGATGGCATTCATTGAAAACTCACAGACGCAAATTGCAACTGCTGAGGTACGAGAGGAAACAAGAGGCGCACAGGTACCATCCAATACGAACATTCCTGATGCAACCAATGCTGAAGGCGATGCTTCACATCTATGTGCGGTTAGTCTTCTAAACAAGGTAATCCAACTTTCACCTACAATGGTAGACAACCTTTTGTCAACAGACATAGAAGATTCATGTTTTCTCCCGGCCCAAACACTGACTTTTGATTTTGACACACAGTGTTCGGAGAGACTTTGACCTTCATTTTTCAAAACAAGGTACTACCTTGGAACTTTTACCTATGATTAATTTTTTTTCTCCAAATTTGTATTTTTTCATTTTTTGGAATAAGTAATCTGCTTAAAGTCGAACTATTCATAGAGAACAAGAATTCTTTGAATACTTCCAGAGACAATATTTGACCTTGTCCACAAACAAACAGTGTTATGTAATCTGTAATGAAATGGTTCCGACACCTTTTCTTTTGTATTTACGAGCCATTTCATTAATGGATATTTTCATGATTCATTAATTTAGCATTCAGAATGTGAATATAAGCTTAGAATGAAACATTGCTTTAATGTGGACAGCACCATTGCAATAGTTTAAATACATTATTTACAATGTGTTTAAAACATGTTTTTAGCACTTCATGTATAGATGTATTTTAGCTATGTTATCATGTTTAGAATTTAGTAATGTCGTACATAAAAAAGTGGAGTGGGTGTTGTGTATCGATTTAGATTCCGTATGAAGTTCCCGATTCATGCCTTTATATAGGTATAATTCACATTACCCTTATGTAGGCATAGAAATCCAGTCCTTAGTTAGGCATAGTCCATGCTACTCAAATACAGGCATGGCTACTTCCATCCGTTCATCTACATCACAACGAGTTTTTGAGAAACCAGACTCTTAAGCCTTTAAGAACTTCCCCTTGCTTGGATATTGATTTCTCCAAGAACTCATTTATTATGCATGAACATCTATTCCTTAGGGTTCATTCATGACGTTCATATGCCCAACTCTTACATCAATACTGGCATTCCTAAACACCTCCAAGGTATAAATATACCTTCACTTGCTATGGCAAACCACGGTGTGGTTCGGTGCAGTTCGACTACCTGCTTGCACGACGCAGCTAGCAACAGCAAGTACCGAAGGAAGCCAACTCCCCAGCTCACACACTGACTCGACGCTGTCATCCTCCTGTCGAGAATCCAGCTCCAGTGTTTCTGACTCCCCTTGTGGGGTGTTGGGAAATTGAGTCCTGGGAAAGAGATACCAACCTCTCTCATTATAAGGGATTGTGCTGATTAGAACCTAGAGAAACCTTTGGCAATTCTTTGCAGAACTAAAACCTATGCTAAGGCAGCACCTCTTTTTCCCTCGTACTTGACCTGGGTTAGGTACACTGGGGTAGGCGTATTTTAGAAGCACCAGTTGAGTATTTTAGCCTGAGTTATTTATGTATGTAATTTTATATATGTCATAGCAACAGACAATGCTATTACAGTATTATTTTATATTATTGTTTACGCTGTACGCATTATACTTCGCATTCTGTCTAATGATTATAGCAGTTCATATCTCTTGCATGAGAAATAAGACTGTTCAATAAACCCCTTTTATTGAAACGCTTGTGTCTCTATTTCTATGCAACTCTGTGGAAACGAAGCATGCATGATTGACTGAGTGAACTAGTTATCTATTGTTTCCATGACTCTGAAGATATTGTTCCGACTCGAAGGGAAATAAAGTTGTCATGTTTATGGGGTTGTCAGAGACTAATCCCTTCTTGTTTATTCAAGAAAGTTTCTAGTGACCTCTGAGTTAGCTGGCACACACAATTAAGTTTAATATACTGGATAGAGACATACTGACCTCTGTCCTATGTCAAATCTATAGTGTATGTTATTCCAATGCGCAGAGCCTATTAGGGATATAGGAACTACACTACACTACTTAGTGGTACTCAGTCACAGAGAGATGAAAAGGGAAGTCAGCAGGAATCCAGATCGTAATCCCCAGCTCTGTGAAACAGGCAGCCTGTATATAAATTGTTTATATAGCATTGATGTTGGAATTAAAAAGACAACACACTTTGCATCCGGCACTAACCCATCAAGCTGCAATCTGTCTAATAACTAGGTTATCCTTTCCAAAAGCTTTTAAGATGTGAAAATCTGCCCCGGACAAATGCTCTACAAATCTGCACACATGAAAGGGCACAGATTAAGATAGCACTCTGCACAAGACCACAAACACGGGAAAGGAAATAAACAGACAATGCTTGGCAGCCCTTGTATCTATAATGTGTATCCTAGTATCCCAGGAAACTAGATTTCCAGTTTACCCAAATGATCACACTGTGTGATTTTGAGCAAACCACATTCTTTTCATGTGCATCCACTCTCTTGTTTGTAAAAGGTGGAACATTCAGATCTAGATTCTTCACTGAATTACTAAGTGCTAATAACACGGGTATAGCTACATACAGTGCAAGAGGTGCAGTAGTACCGGAGTCCATGGCCCTGAGTGGTCCATTAAACCTTGATAATTGCTGCATATAACTAGTTCAATAGCAGTCAAAGGATCCATTTTCCTTGCTTGCACCAGGGCCCTTGGTATCCTCGCTATGCCCCCGGCTCTCAATAATCTAAGTGGCAAAAACTAAAATAAGAGCAGCTCTGTTCCCTCACACACTATACCCAAAGACTCTTCCAGCTAAGCAGTCCTCCACAGTGTAGGAAAAGTTATTCGAGAATGGGCTCAGACGCCCCCAATTGGGATTAAGCACCACATAAATCCTCCAATAAAATACACTAATATTTATACCACACCTTAATAGTAAATATGTTGGCACAAGAAACATCCCTCTTTTCTGTATACTTTTATGAAAGATTGTGTCATGTGGCATTAACAGCCACAGGTGGGGCAACAAGCAGAGGGGAGTGAACCAAAAAAATTAGAGTTTCATGAGGGCTCTGGAATGGGGTTCCTAGAGTGATAGTATAAAAAACGTACCTTTTTTGTGTGGCCACCACTTGTTTTGTGGCCTGATGTCGCTGGTTTTAAAACTCTGCACACTGGGACGCTGCTGTCCAGTTCTCAGTGTGTGTGAGACAGAATTGCCAAATCCTAATTGGCAAATTTACCTCTCCTGTAAAGTCATAGTATATCATGCAGGAAAATACACCAATATCATGAAAAGTTAAATGTTCCATCCACTAGACTGATAAAGAAAACATGGCTTCAGGCCTGCCTGTCTCCTGCACCTTTTAACCTTTTCTGTGCGTCGGACTGACCCATCTGACGGCACAGTGTTCATGTGCGTTGAACGGCTCCTGTTTGCATGAACACATGGCACAGCAAATCGCCCAGGAAGGCAATCCCCAAGAAGGGATCCATCCACTAGGCACCAGGGTGGGGAGAGCGGCCCCTTGGGCATGGGCTTTTGCTCCTCCCCAACGTTTCCCCAAATATCAGTCTTTCTGCCCTCCCCCACCCCCCCCCCCCCCCCCGAGGCAGATGGGGCAATAGCCCCAGACCTGTATCCCACGGGGCAGAAAGTACACTAGGCCCTAGGGATTTTTTAAAATGTTTTATAGGGGCGGGGGCTGCCCAAAATGGTCATGTCAATGCTCCCAATCGCCCAAAAAATGCACAGTCTTTCTGCCCCCCATGGGAGGCCGATGGGGCAAAAGCCCCGATCTGCTCCTCCGGGGATCAGAAAGCACTCTAGGCACCAGTTTTTGTATTTATATAGGGGTTGGGCCTGCCCAAAATGGACATCCCAATGCCGCCTCCCCTCAAAAAATTCCACAATCTTTCTGCCTCCCTCGGGTGGCATATGGGGCAATAGCCCCCGTTCTGCCCCCCCTGGGGGACAGAAAGTAAAACTTGGCACCAGGGATTTTGCTTTTTTTGTATATAGGGGTAGGGGCTCCTCTAAATGGGCATGCCAATGCCCCAAATCCCAGAACAATTGCCACAGTCTTTCTGCCTCCCGAGGAGGCAGATGGGGCAAAAGCCCCAGATCTGCCCCCCTAGCAGGGGGCAGACAGCCCACTAGGCACAAGGGATTATGGGTTTTTATACGTAGGGGTGGGAACTGCCCAGAAGTAAAGTTGCGTCAGCGTGGCAATCCCCCATAGAAATGTGAGGAAAATGTGCCCCCAAGCCCAGGACCAAAAACGCAGGTGACTCTCTCACAAATGTTTTGCTATTGTTTTAAAGTCTCCACAGTATGTTTTGGGCTATTTCCTGTCACTGGCACCAGGCTTACCTACACAAGTGAGGTACCATTTTAATCAGGAGACCTAGGTGGTCGGAAATTTGTGGCGGTCCAGTGATCCTACAACTTTCCCACACAGAAAAATGAGGAAAACGTGATTTCTTTGTAGCTAAATTTAAGGTTTGCAGAGGGTTCTGGGTAGGAAAATGTTGGGAGATCCACGCAAGCTGCACCTCCCTGGACTCCACTAGGTATCTAGTTTTCAGCAATGTTTGGCTTTGGTAGGTCTCCCTAGAAGGCTGCTGAGCCTGGGACCAAAAACACTGACAACTCTCACGCAAAACAAAGTAGTTTTGTGATCGATAACACACTGTATGTTTTGGGGTGTTTACTATTGCGGGCACTATTCCTACCCACACAAGTGAGGTACCATTTTTATCGGGAGACATGGAGGAATGCTGGTTGGGTAGAAGTTTGCGCCTCCCTCCAGATTACAAAACTTTCCATCACAGAAAATTGAGGAAAATGTGCTTCTTCAAAAAAAAGTTTGAGGTTTGCAAGGGATTCTGGGTAACATAACCTGGTGAGAGCCACACAAGTCACCCCATCCTAGATTACCCAGTATGTCTAGTTTAATTTTTTTACAGGTTTTCTATGTTTCTTTAGGTGCCAGCTAAGCCAGGGTCCAAAATCAACATCTAGGCACATTGTGAAAAAAGGGTCAGTTTCAGTGAAAAACTGTGATGTGACCAATTTGTGTTTTGCATTCATATCAAAGGGGTTACCCAGTACTGGTCAGAACCTGGGGATAATTGCAGTATATGAACAATGGTTCTGCTACCTGTATCTAGACAATAACAATACTTCAATCAAGCCCACCAGCCCAGGGGCTATTCATTCAAAAAGAAATAACCAATTGGATTCTCCCAATTTAACTAAATGACTACAAATGAACAAATCATGAAATTCATATATATTTAAGGCATAACATATACACACACAAAGTTATTTTCACAATCCATACAAAAAACACAATACAAATACAGTGCATAGATTTTTACATACAAAAATCACGAAACAATAAACACACAATAATCACATATAAATATTATTGATTCAATCAACGTCAAGTTCATGTGAGACAGTCCTATATTAAGTGTAGCAGTTTGATGCCACAATTTTGTGGTTTAGATGGACTAAGATGTTTGATTTATCATGTTCGTTGACGTTTCGACCCCTCAAATGCAGCAAGAGCTTGTTACTCATCAGTGTGGGGTCTTCATCAAGACTAAAATTAGTGTGTGCTGCCGTATAATTCTGGTAGAGAGCCTCAAAATGCTGTTTATCATTCACAATTAAAGGAAAGGGGCACAATGTGTTCATTCCACCTTCAACAACCTCCAGTGTCAGTAAATCACAAATTGATGTATTCATATGAGGACACAATACGGGATGAACCTCTGTTGAGAGAAACAATATCAAAAGGATTACTTCTGGCCACTCTTTTCAGAGATGCCAAAAGGTTCCAATAAAGCTTATTGACTAAGTCCTCCCAAGGCACCGACCTCATCAAGGTGCTCACAGTGATCAGGCATACTCCTTCTGCCAAATCCGGTACATCGTGTATTCCATTTGTCAGAGCACAAACCTCAACTGGGAGCTCAGAGTGATCAGGCGCACTCATGCTGCCTTGACCGCTACAATGTGTATGCTTGTCAGAGATAAATGGAAGAACTACCCCTCTTGTGGGATCACTCTGAGCACTCTGTTGAGGTTTGTGCTCTGACAGACGGAATACAAGCTGTAGCGGATACAGCAGAACGAGTATGCCTGATTACCGTAAGCACCTTGATGAGTTCGGTGCCTTGGGAGGACTTAGTCAATAAGCTTTATTGGAACCTTTTGTCATCTCTGAACACAGTGGCCAGAAGTAATCCTTTTGATATTGTTTCTCGCAACAGAGGTTCATCTCCTTTTTGCGTCCTCATATGAATACATGGATTTGTGACTTATTGACGTTGGAGGTTCTTAACCCCTTCCATGCTCATGACGGAACGGTTCCGTCATGAGCGTCGGTTGAGCTGTGCTCATGATGGAACCGTTCCATCATGAGCCGATAGGCTCATTAGAACCTTCAGCACAGCGCGAAAATTCACGCCGCGCTGAAGGGGTTAAAGGTGGAATGAACACATAGTGCCCCCACCTTTCCTTTAATTGTCTTGGAATGATAAACAGCATTTTTAGGCGCTCAACCGGAATTATACCGCAGCACACACTAATTTTAGTCCTGATGAAGAACCCATACTGAAGAGTAACAAGCTCACGCTGCATTTGAGGGGGTCGAAAAGTCGACGTACATGATAAATCAAACGTCTTCATCCATCTAAACCAAGAAATTGTGGAATCAAATTGCTACATTGTCTCACATGAACTTGACGATGATGGAATCAATAATATTTATGTGATCATTGTGTGTTTATTGTTTTGTGATTTTTGTATGTAACGATCTATGCACTGTATTTGTATTGTGTTTTTTGTATGGATTGTGAAAATAACTTTGTGTGTGTGTATAAGTATGCCTTTAATATATATGAATTTCATGATTTGTTCATTTGTAGTCATTTAGTTAAATTGGGAGAATCCAACTTGTTATTTCTTCATTGAAGAATATCCCCGGCTGGTGGGGTTGATTGAAGTATTGATATTGTCTAGATAGCAGAACCATTGTTCGTATACTGCAATTTGCGTTTTGGGCAGTGTCCTCTCGTGGGCACTAGGCCTACCCACACAAGTGAGGTACCATTTTTATTGAGAGATTTAGGGAAACACAGATTTGTAGAACTTGTGTTATTACCAATTGACCTATGCATTTTTGCCTTCCAAATGTAAGGGAATGTGCAAAAAAGAAGTCACTTTGAAAAATATCCTCTAATTCACATGCTCGTATGGGTACCAACAATTTTGGAGATGTGCTAAAAACTCCTGCATCTAAACTCTATATTTTGTTCCCATTTCGGAAATACATAGGTGTCCTTGATACCTATTTTTCACACTTTATATTTTACCAAATAATTTTCTATGTACCGGGTACACAATGAAAACTTATTGCAAGGCGCAGCTCAGTTATTGGCTCTGGGTACCTCAGGTTTTTGGTGAACTTACTAGTCCTATATATCCCCACAACCACATAGAGTCCAACGTAACAATTTCTGTCTTTTAAAAATCTACCATAGTTAAAAGAAGTTGCAGGTGAAAACATTGGCACAAATGGCTGTTTTTTCACCTCAATTTCAATATTTCTTTATTTCAACTGTTAGTTTCCATAGGAATACCTTGAAGGATCTACAAAAATGACCCCTTGCCAAATTCAGAATGTTGTCTACTTTTCTGAAATGTATAGCTTTCCAGGGTCTATTATTGCTTTCAGACCCATTTCTACCACTATAAATGGTACAAATAGGCTATGTCCCAGTAAAATGCCAAAACTGTGTAGAAAATGTTGGTTTTCTGACAAACATATGCCTGTCCCTGGAACCTAGGAAGATGGTGATTTTAGCACCACAAGCCATTTGTTGATACCATTTGCAGGGATAAAAACGGACACTTTCTTCTGCAGTACTTTCCCCTCATTTTTCCCCAAAAATAAAAATGTTGCTGTATTTTATCTAATTTCTGGACCCTCTCCAGGGGAATCCACAAACCCTGGGTACCTTTAAAATCCTCAGGATGTTGGAAGAAAAGGACACAAATTTGGCGTGGATAGCTTATGTGGACAATAAGTCCACAGTCTAAGTGCAAACTACCTCAAATAGCCAAAAAAAGGCTTAGCAAAAAAAGGGAAGGTCTAGCATCGAAGGGGTTAAACCTGAAAGTAATACAATCAAAATAACTCTTGTTGACAGGAAAAAAATTCTACTTGTAATTATTACATAGGCAACCCCTAGGTATGCTCTGTAGCCTGCAGGGAGTTGAGCCTAATATTTGAAGTGGTACATCCAAGAATTTAGTGGTGGCATGTATCTGCAGTGACAATAACTCAAATATTATTTTCACAGCAAAAGGCTGTAACTTCCTATGAGAACTAAAGTTCAGATGAAAAACCTGGTCTGTTAGATAAGTGAGAGATGATTCAACCAAATTTTCATATATTTATTAATAACCTAACTCATTTGTGAAGTTGAATTTTTGATTAATATCTAGGAAAAACAATATTTAAACAGTTATACTTTGTCTGCCTGAACCTCCAGTTGGCTTATTAGCATTAGCCTGCCAGCAGCTAGACACTGTAAGTGCTTCCACTAAATGAAAGGGTGAAAACTGCCCCCAGAAGCTAAATAATGGCTTGGACATTTCAGTAGGAAGATCTAGGTGTAAGGATTAGGACTCCTCTCAACTCAGGAAGAGTGGTTGGCAAAGCTTCAGGAACTTTATTAACTTGAACTGAACCATGCTTAGGCCTGGCCATTCATAGTTAAGAGTAAAGGGAGATGCGGGGAAGAGACGATTTTATCATTGGGCCAACTGTAGCCAGCTTACCACCAGCCCTGTGGGAGGGGTGGCTGATCATCAAACTAGTTCGTTTGGTGTGGTTGAAGAGGAGGGGACTGCTTATTTCAGTAGACACACCCCTGGCTGAGACACATACCAGTGCTAGGGCAGAAGGGTGCTGCCATTTAGGATCTAACTTAGAATAGTGTACTGTGGGATAGTTTGCATTAAGGCAAACATGATTTGCTGAAAAAGTGGGAAGGTTTGCCCATGGCAACGTTGTTTCCTCTATAGCTTAGGACTCACTATCCACTGGCTAGTGAGTCCTACAAAGCGGTATATCACCCACAGCTCACCAGAACACATCAGGACCTGTGGAAGAACAGAAAACAACTTGACCTATTGTCTATGATTTGTTTGGAGACCTGAAGGGGTCGACCTGCTTCACTTACACCCAGAACTGAGAAATAGACGTCAAGGGTGAATTGACTGACCTCTGTGCTTACAGGAATACAGCCAGATGCAATAGTCCTTTTTCTACAGTGACCAGTAGCAGCAGGATCCTATAAAAGTGTACCCTTGACCAATCCTAGGATACCACATGATACCTTCACCCCTTTATCAACCAGCATTCTGGCATAATCCAATATGGCAGAGCCCTTCTTCTCCTGTGAAGAGCTCCTGTGCCTACCCAGAGATGTAGCTGTGATAATGGGCAAAACATCCCCTGTGGTCACTCCAAACCAGTTCTGGCTAGCTCCCCCTCCCAATGGGTTTGGAGCCAAGCTGGCTAGAGGGACAAAGTAAAGCGGCAGGTCTGGTGTCAGGTATTTCTGCTTGTGACAGGGTAGATCTCGTTGAAATGTAATTAGTCCTTGGACACAGCCTTCAAGCCATCCTGTCAAGAGAAGACCGTCACCTCTCCATGCAAAAGCCCTTTGTCTTCTGTCTGGGAGCAATCTAGAACCCTTCACAGGAAAGCCACCCTGCTGTCAGCTGACAGTTGAATACATACAAGTCTTAGTCACAGAAATTATTACTTTTTAAAGGTACCTATTTCTTAATAGTTAGACAACATTTGATTTTATCATTCAATTGGATAACTATAAAAATGTGTCCTTGAATTATTCCTCTAGCTGCTGCCGACAGGAATTTAGCATTTGTTAAATTTAACAATGTAGCCCTGTGTTTCTCTATTCAAGCAGCCAGCCATGCAATGGTGAAAATAGCTTTTGGTGAGATTTCAATATAAGGACATATTCAACATTAACTTTGTAACACATCCTACTTTTAAATACCGTGAACCCTGCCTTTATGGGCAACAAGGTCTACATAAGGGTGACCTGTTAATATCAGAAAAAAGGTTCATCCCTGTCAAATGGGGTTATTTTGACAGGTTGAATTTGCAGTTTAAAACTGCCATGGGTATGTTACCTATGTGCAGCCAGCAGGTTGAGCACAATGGTAGTCTCTCACATATAGTGTGCACACTGGATCAGGTATAACTAGCTAGTGCCCACTAACCTGGCTGCATTACATAAGCCTGATCTTAAAAAGCTGACACTGGCGGTAAACAAGCTCAGCCCAACTACCATGAAATTACTATTAGTTAGACTCTGGTAGGGAGGCTCACTCGCAGCAAAGGTCCAAAAACCAGGCCATCAAAAGCAAACAATCCTGGCTGACCAAATGAGCTGAGTCCATTTGATACAGTCTCCATCTGATGAACAAGTACCCAGATGTACTACTTTTGTCTCTTTGTTGGTTTGTGGTTGTAGGAAGTTGGCTCTGTATAAAGTATACTAAAATAAGCTATAGAGGGCACAGAGTCCAGTGGAACCCTAAAGGTAGGCAGGTAAACGTAGATAATACCTTACTCTCTATTTGTGGTAGTGTGGGCGATCGGTAAGGCTTTATCAGAGGGTTAAGCATTTATTGTACACACTCAGGCAAGAAATGAAGTCACACACTTAAAGACTGAACTCAGATCAATTTGTTTGTATAAAAATATTATTTAGCTATATCTTATTTTCTAGAACCAAGCCAGGCCTGGAACAGGTAAGTATAATGCCACTTTGCAAGAACAATGCAGGTAAATACAGTTTGAATGCAGTGGAATGCAATTGGTTTGGTACAGGTAAGTCATTTGTTCATAAAGCAGATTAAATTACTTTTCAAATTACTTTTTAAGTCACTTTTACTACTCAGTGTGATATGGCTAGATATCACACTGAGACATTTCCTAGAGAAAAGGTAAATACATCATTTTTGTATGTTTGCAGTTTCATACAAACCAACTCCACACAAAACAATTTTCACAAGAGAGCAGGCAATACAATCCTAGGGGAGGAAATTGAGTTATCGGTTTCAAGGTAAGTATTTAGCTTTGGGGGTTGGTTTTCTTGGGTTAGAAGAAGGGTTCCCCCGGGGTCAAGGATGCACTCTCAAAGCACCCTCAGCGTCGCTAGGGCGGCCGGGTGCAGAGTGCTGAGGCCCAATGTTATCCAATGGGGGATAGGGGCCTCCGGTTGGTGGCTGCTCATAAGAAAGGCCATAGGATTGTGGGAGCAAAGCTCCTGGTGTTAGGCTCAGGGCAAAGGGGACCTGGTTAAGCACACAAGGTGCACCAGCAGCAGCGTAGGGGCGGCCAGGTGCAGGGTGCTGGTTTGGCATCGGGTGCCTTGTTTTTAATGAGGATTCTCCGGTTGTAACAAACACTGCAGGCTCAGGGACTAAGATCTTTTGGAGGCAACCACTGGTTGGAGAGGTAAGTTGGGATCTTTTGGGATACCAGGACATTGTTGGTTGGGCCACTCAAGGGTGTGGGACGTCGGGTGCAGGGATGACTTTTGGCGTCTGGTTGAGGCAGGTCAGGGATCACCAGATCCCAGGTCAGGATCACCAGGGAAAGCTCCTCGTGGTGTTGGGCCTCTCGAACTTGGGCCTCAGGTGCAGAGTGATGCAGACTCGCGGATTTGGCTGGAGCCAGAGTCTGTTGGTGAGCAAATTTGGTGCTCACAAGAGACACAGTCTGGTTTGGGAAGGCAGGGAAGGTCCTCCAGGTTCTTGAGGGCTGCTGGCTGCAGGACATACCAGGACTTTGCTGTAGTCGGTCGAGGTCAGAACAGGCCGGTAGGTCTGGGGCTAAGTCATTTGGTGTCCTCCTCCTCTTCTTCAGCACTGCTCTTCAGTCCTTCTTCTTCTTGTGTCTTCTTGTCTGAGGAGGCAAGGTTCAGGAATGCTCATAAATACTAAATTTAGGGCTGTTACAGGAAGGAACAGGTAGGGACCAATGTGTCCTTTCCTTGCAGTGGGTACACCCCCTATTATGCCACCCTCCAGTGGAAGGGGGCATGAGTCTCACTTTGGTTGGCTGGGTCCCCCATCTGCAAGATGGCGGGGACTGAGTGGTGCTTCACCTAGCCTCTCCCACATGAGTGGAGGAGTTGGCAAAGGTTGGCACACCTCACCTCCTAACTGGTTTTCCAGCTGATTCTCCCACCTAAAGTGGGGTCAAAACCAGTGGGGGCTAGTTTCTGGGAGCAGCAAATGGCTGGGGTAGCTCACAAAGGTGGCAAGCCTTTAAAGCTTCCCCTTCATGGACCTTGTCCATTCTGGGGAAAGAGGCTTGGCACTTCGTCCCATGATGTGCTTTGTTTCAGGGGTACAGAAACATGTCTGGTGGTGGCAGCTGGTGGGCAGCCACTCAACCAGGACACTAGACTTCGGTAGTTTTTCAGGGGGCATCTCTAAGATGTCCTCTGAGTGCACTTTCCATTAAATGCCACACTGGCATCAGTGAGGGTTTAATGGGCTAAGAAGTTTGATACCAAACTTCCCAGTTTTCAGTAAAGCCATTATGGTGATGTGAAGTTCATAACAACAAACTCCCAGACCATAAGTCCTTTATGGTATTACTGCACTTACAATGTCTACGAATTGACTTAGACACTGTAGGGGTACAGGGCTCATGTACCTGTACCCTCACCACTGGCATAGTGCACCCAGCTAGAGGGGTGGCCTAAGTATGCCATGGCAGTGGATTGCAGGCATGGCACACAGGGATGTGAGCCATGTCCAGACTTCACTTTGTTCTGCACCGAAAATTGCAGCCTGCAATGACAAATTGTGTGTGTATAAATGTACAGAGACTCTAAGGTGCTGCAGCCCTTAGAGGTCTTCCCTGGTCACAGTGCCCTTGGTACCTATGGTACATTTTACAAGGGACTTGCATGTCATCAGAGAGTTGCCAATTAGTTTTGCAACTGTACAGTTTATAGAAAAAGAACATAGGGGCATATTATCAAGGGGGTTTATCTCCGCTTTTTTGGCTTTAAAAGCCAAGAAAGCGGAGATAAAATTATCTCCCTATTACCAAGCTGTCGCTAACACCAGTTAGCGACAGCTAGTAGGAGATAGCGACCATCTTGGGCTCCACTTTGCATGTCAGTGATATTTATCACTAATGAGATGCAAAGTGGGCGTGCCAAGATGTTAGAGACTGAAAACAGTCGCTAACATCGCTATCTCCTATTACCAACTTTTGGAGATATTCGCGCTAAGCGGGAATATCTCCAAAAGCTAACACCTGCCCTGAGCAGTTCTTAGCCATGTTATCCAATGGGAGGTGGATAACATGGCTAAGAGCATTTGCTCGATAATGCATGAATATCGCTGACTTTTCAGCGATATTCATGCATTTCGGCCGTTTTTTATCGCATTTGCGATAAACCTTGTTAATAGCAAGGTTTATCTGCGATAAAAATCGCCGATGTGCGGCGATAATTTTTGTCTCTAAACAAGTTAGAGACAAAAATTATCGCTAGTTGTTGGTAATATGCCCCATAGGCCCTGGGACCTGGTTGGCAGGCTCCCAGGGCCCGCTCAGTCAAAGTACATCAACATTAGGCAAAAGGTGGGGGGAAACCATGCTAAACGGAACACTTTCCTACAGTGGTACCCTATCGAATGTTCTAACTTATAAATGGATGTTTATAGCTGAGGATGGGGAAATTGCAGTTTTGGCTGAGGATGGATTCTCATTGTTCAGTTTTCTGCTAAGAAAATCACATGTGCTTGTAGCAAAAGCTGTTTGTAATTTTGACAATAATGCATTCTCGTTCCAGTTCATGAGTGTGCACCCATCTTCAGGTTCAACTGACAGCTAGGTACCATGGATGATGCCTAGCCTTCAGCACAGACCTCAGCTAGGTGCATACTTCATTGATGATTAGGGCCGTCAATGTTGGAATGAACTTTGGTACCCATGGAGATAAAATAGCAGTACAGCTCCCTGCCAAAAAGCAATCACTGTGGTATGGCATTTTTACACACATATAATTGGTTATTGGCATGGAATATTGAAACACAGCAAGGCTGATCACACATTGAATTCTGAAATACATAATGTACACTTTGCTAATACAGAAAACCCACTCGTCCAAGACCATGGAAGCCAGGCTTCAAAGTGGACAGAGTGACTGATTATTTTACATGTTTCTCCCATCCTTAACGAGTTGTGTGCTAATTCAGGTCAGGGTCAGTAATCCATTTCAGAGGAATAATATAGGCATTCATAAAGAAGGCAGCTTTTAATATTCTTCAGGCTCCTAAATGGAGACGCTGTTTGTCTGATAAATGTTTATGCTACAAACTTTGAGCACTGAGATCTCTTAAATAATATAGAAGCCCTTGGCTGTGACTTCAGGCAACGTTGTACCATCTGATTGGGGACTTTATGCGTGATCTGCGTGATTGTACTGACTACAGATAAATCCTTTCTGCTCCCAATCCTCCTTTAAGTTTCGACTTTTCAAAGGCTCTACAGCTTTTGAGGAAATGTTGCCCATTGCAGTATGAGTGGTTTGACTCTCATCCCCAATACAGGGAATACACATTTTACCATTTACATTCCAGAATGGATTGGATTGGAATCTACTGGTTTAATTTCTGAAATCTTGGGAGAACTCAGTCAGGTCACAGCCTCCTGTTGCTGACATCACACTGGGGTACAGCGAGTACTTGGATTACTTCTAGGCAGCTACTGTTAACCATCCTAAAGGGCACACAAACTGTTAGGGGCTCTATAGAGACACTGCACTGAATTATTTCAAGAACATTCTGATTTATTGGGGGATTCAGGGATGGAAATGGAAGTATTTAAAGTTGTAATGCTGGATGATATAGTAAACACGATGTGTATTGCCTGTAGGGTGATGGTTCTGAGCATCATGACCAAACATAAGGACATAATTAAGGAACTGGAATCATGTGCAATGGGTGGAGTTGCATATCCTGATTCCTTGCCTAAATTATTATTTCTATGTGGAAAGGTAGCAAGAACTAAAGTTTGAATAACAGACGAGAAGGTGGATATCTCTGCTGTGGAATGTAGATGACTCCTGTGTTTCACTCACAAATAATATAAATACAGGGTTTTCGACCTACTTTTAGCTATTTCACTCCCAGACCCCATATGTCACTTTGACGAGAAGAAAGAAGTCCTGGAAGGCTGTAACCCTATGAGTCTAGTTTATAGAATCCCTGTAATATCCGAATGCAAGTACCTGGATGAGTTCTAGCAGTAGTGGGTGGAGGGGAGCTAATTTTCTGGCAAGTGGATGGGCTTTTATTGTATGTTAAGGATCCAATAAAGGGCATGCCAGTCACATTGGAAGAGAGTGAGAGCTTTGGTCTCTATATCAGGGTGCATGTCCATTGGGGTCATTTTCACAGTTTTACTGCAACTGACCTTGGCCGGTGACCCGTCTAGAGCAGTGGTAGATGAAGCATACCTCTCTAAACTATAGCTTCCAGTTGAAAGGGGTAATTCAACCCTACCCTAAGTTTAGTTGTATTGCTTGTTGCCCAGTATACAAAGTTTGTACCAGTGGCTGTCGGGGCATGGATCCTCAGAGAGGGTGTTATGTGCCCGTGTAAGGCTCATGTAGCAACACTGCAGATTTTCTTACATTGCCCTCTTTCTACACAATAACATTTTACTGTGACCTTTTGCACATGTTTGCGTATGTGACAATGTTGGCTACGTTTCTCTGAAACTGCTGTGCTTACATATCTAGCTTTGCACAACTTTACCATGATACCTCAAGCACACAGTACAAGGCCTTTGAGCAAGTTGTGCAAATGTTCTAGCTTCATCCACAGTGAGACAGGGCTATCTGCATACCCAAAACAACACTAATCTACATATACATCGCACGGATGCCTTTTATTATAAATAAAGAAGAATTTCAGGGGGTTAGCAGAAGAGACACTTCAGCTGACGTTGAGGTTCCCTGCATGCTGAGTTAGCCAATAAGCTGCCTTACATCTCTTTGAGGGGTGTCCAGTTCGTAACCAAGACAGGGTCCTATACTCTTTCTCGCCAGGTAATGGGGTTGGATCATTCCCTGGAGGTATTCTTGGATCTAGATACACACACCTACACATGCTCTAGACTCACGTAGAGCATTGATTGCATAGTAGGTGTATGCCAGATTTCCACCTTGTCTTATATGTCTGCATATATACACTGGTTTAGCACCATAGTGGAATTATACCTGCTATTCACTATTTTGGTGCTTGTAAACACCTTCATATGCTTCTGTCTACTGATTAACGCAGCACATGTATTCTATACAAGAACAACGTTGGTTCAATAAATATATTGAAAATGTCCTATTGTGTATCCTCTGTATATTTCTCTGAGAACCAGAGTGTACAAGTGACAGGGTAAAGGGGTTCTAGTTCTGTTATCACAATCCCTGAGGGGACGGGGTTGTCATATTTAGTGCTTGCCGGAAACCATTCACTCCCTGTTTGCTTTAGGGGGCGTATGGTGACACTGTGACCTAGCTGATCTCTTGGCCAACACATACTACAGAGGTGCATGGAATCAGTCTAAGCACCTCACCCAAAGTTTATGTTATTAACAAACGTGCAGATCAACTTATTAATAGGAACTACACAATAAGGGCAATACAGATGTACTGTTTCACCAAGCTAGTACTGGTAGCAAAACATTGCTGGAAGAGTGGTCTGAGGATGGTTGGGTCACAAATGTTTATGAATGAGCCATGGCAGGACAATACTCAGTACTGAAAAGTTTCATCCATTGGACAAGGTCACTCCAGACCCTGTAGCAATGTGGGATAATTTATTGCATGAGCAGGACAATAAGAATCTCCAAGAGCTGTTGAATTAAACAAATCAGATTTAAACAAACAACTGGGTTATAGCAAATTTACACAGGCAGAAGTGTTCAGTGGGCTAGTTCAGAGAGACATATTAAGCTCATTCTCTGCATATTTACCTCAATAACTTTATACCATATGTATCTATCATTGGACACTGTCTGAGTGTGATGTTGAATATATGTGCCTTAAAGAATAAAAATACTTTGAAAAAGAGTTAGTGTAGGTTAAACAAAGGAAACGTTCATTTGACTAACCACTTATAACAATGCCACTTTCACCAGGTTCCTTACCACCTTCAAGTTAACCATATCACTTTTCTTGGAAGGCACCATCATCAGTGGCATCATCTGTGGTTCAAAAGTTGGAATTGAGTATATTGCAGTATTAAGCGGACTCTTCCTTTACCTAATGCTCTCTGTGCTACCTTGATAGACCTTCTTGCAGGGGGGTTGGCTGTACTATCTGTTGTTCATCAGCCTGAAGTCTGCATTGTAGATTTTTATGAAGAACATGGACCTCGAGGTTTATCAACGTGTCCTGCCAGCCACACAATGACACAAAGTGCTAGGACAGTAGAAGGCAGTATAAACCACAGACTGATGAATGGTAAGAATCCCCAAAATGGTGATTTCATTGAAAGGAATCGAATTAACACTCTGTTTTGGGCTTACTTTTTTTAATGGGGATATAAGCGGTACATCAGTCAATCAATCAACAGAATTTGTATAGCGCGCTACTCACCCGTTAGGGTCTCAAGGTGCAGAGGGGGGGGGGGGGGCGGTCACTACTGCTCTAACAGACAGTTCTTGAGTTGTTTCCTGAAGGAGAGATGGTCCAGGGTTAGCCGTAGGCGGGTGGGGAGGGAGTTCCATGTCTTGGCTGCCAGGTAGGAGAAAGATCTTCCTCCGATGGTGGATTTGCGGATTCGTGGGATGGAGGCGAGGGCGAGGCTTGCGGAACGGAGCTGGCGGGTGGGTGTGTAGAATGTGAGTCGGCTGTTGAGGTATTTCGGGCCCATGTCGTGGAGAGATTTCTGTGCGTGGGTGAGGAGTCTACACTGGCTCCCCTCTTGTTGACGGGGAGCCAGTGCAGGTCTTTCAGGTGGGCACAGATGTGGCTGTGGCGAGGGATGTCCAGGATGAGTCGTGCTGAGGCGTTCTGAATGCGCTGGAGTCTTTTCTAGAGTTTGGCTGTGGTTCCAGCGTAGAGGGTGTTCCCGTAGTCCAGACGGCTGGTGACGAGGGCCTGGGTGACTGGTTCGGTGGGGATCCATCGGAAGATCTTTCGGAGCATGCGCAGGGTGTTGAAGCAGGATGACGAGACAGCGTTGGCTTGCTTGGTCATCGTGAGGGAGGAGTCTAGGATGAAGCCCAGGTTGCATGTGTGGTCCGTTGGCTTGGGTGCGGTGCCCAGGGCAGGGGGCCACCAGAAGTCATCCCAGGCGGAGGGAGATGGTCCGAGGATGAGGACTTCCGTCTTATCGGAGTTCAGTTTCAGACGGCTGATCTTCATCCATTCCGCGACGTCTTTCATTTCTTCCTGGAGGTTGGCTTTAGCGGAGGCGTGGTTGTTGGTGAGGGAGAGGATCCGCTGGGTGTCGTCGGCTTAGGAGATGATGTTGAGGTTGTTTTGGCATGCGATAGCTGCGAGAGGGCTCATGTAGATGTTGAAGAGGGTGAGGCTGAGTGAGGATCCTTGCGGAACGCCGCAGATGACTTCGGTGGCTGAGGAGCGGAACGGGGGAAGCGGACTCTCTGGGTTCTTCCATCGAGGAACAAGATGATCCACTCCAGGGCCGCTCCTTGGATTCCGGTGTAGCTGAGGTGCTGTATCAGGGTGAGGTGGCATACGGTGTCAAAGGCTGCTGAGAGGTCCAGGAGGATGAGGGCAGCAGTTTCTCCGTTGTCGAGCAGGGACCTGATGTCGTCGGTGGATGCGATGAGGGCGGTCTCGGTGCTGTGGTTTGCTCGGAAACCGGACTGTGAGGGGTCGAGGGATCCGTTGGTCCCGCGGAAGGCGGAGAGTTGTCTGTTGACGGTCTTCTCAATGACTTTGGCTGGAAAAGGGAGGAGCGAGATGGGGCGGAAGTTCTTGAGGTCCGTGGGGTCCGCGGTGGGTTTCTTCAGGAGGGCGCTCAGCTCTGCATGTTTCCAACTCTCTTGGAAGGTGGCGGATGCGAAGGAGCTGTTGATGATGTTCCGGAGTTGGGGTGCAATGATGGAGTCGGCTTTGTTGAAGATGTGGTGTGGGCAAGGGTCGATAGGGGAGCCGGAATGGATGGTGTTCATCAGGCGGGTGGTGTCTTCAGTGCTGACTGGGGTCCAGGTGCAGAGGGTGGTGGTGGGGGGCGTTGGTTCGGTGGTTGGGTCCGTGGTCTGCGCGCCGAAGCTGTTGTGTATGTCGGCGATCTTGCGGTGGAAGAACGAGGCGAGTGAGTTGCAGAGGTCTTGCGAGGGTGTGATGTCGTCGTTGCAGGCGCTGGGGTTGGAGAGCTCTTTAACGATGCTGAAGAGTTCCTTGCTGTTGTGGGTGTTGTAGTCCAGTCGTTCTTTGAATGTTGTCTTCTTGGTGGTGCGGATCAGCTGGTTGTGTTTGGGGTGGCTTTCTTGAGGGCGGTCATGTGTTCTGCTGTCTGGTCGAGGGTGGGGCAGGTTTTCTTGGAGTTTTTGAGTTTGTTGGTAAACCACGAGGCCACAAGTCCATCAATAATTTAATTGACAATATTGCTAACCGTCTGCTTGGAGTCTTTTGGGTGTATTCGTGCCTGGATGCTGAGGCAGGCATGAGAAGCAGTACATTTACTCATAAAACTTAAAATAAAAGACCCAAAGAGAAAGGTAACAGCTAATACTGCATTTCTCATTGACATATTTTATGCAGCCTTCAAACATATTTTAAAGATAGATTGCCAACAGAAAAACATGTTAAAATCAACATTAGCTCTCATATTCCCACTGCCAGAACTCCAGTAGGCGAGACTTCTGACCCTAGGGAAAGGAGATGGTGTAGCTGATGGGTGCATGTGATTCATTTTTCCAGCTACCACTCAAGGCGGGGTTAGCCCCGAATGACAGCGGTGGAACACAATTCTCTGCAGACAGATGCCCCATTCATATTAGGCAGGACATCTGGCTGCAGGTAATGGAACACAAAAAGTGTAACTTTGGAGACATCATGTTACTTTGCACATCTTTACAAACTTCTGCAACCCAAGTTTAAGCCCTCATTTCAACTCTGGGTGGTTGCTCAGCAGACCTTTAAATATTTCTAGTGAACTGCGGAAGGAGAGCCAAAGACATGAGACTGCTTGAAGCATAAAGTTCCATCTTTCTGGCTTTAGGATAGTGGAGTATTAACTAGTGATTCTTGTTAGGCCTCAATATGTAATACTCTCACAAGTCCTCAAAGATGGTCCTTGGATTCACAACAATAAAGCCTTAGCTCAGTCCTGGTAGTGTGGCAAAGAGCAGTCAGGATTTGCTAGAGAAACAGTTGCTAGGCATTTTAGAGTAGCAACATGGACGATAAGTAATTGATATGATTCAAAGGAAATTTGACAACCATTTGTAAAAAGTAAGCAGATTTTTATCTTAATTCATACACCAAAATGAATACAATCTGCTGTATATAACTGGAGTTATGGATATTAGAAAATCAGTGCAATTCACTACAGTACAACTTTACCACTGCAGTCAATTGGAAAAAGTACTAGTGATAATCGGTCACGTGCAGGTGAAGTTACTTGGAACCCACGGGGATGAAGGTGATGGGGGACCCAGGACCAAGCCAAAACAGTCAGTTAAATTTTACCTGGCCCGAGAGGCCCAAGTGCAGAGTTGTCCTGGCTGTCCCTGGTGCTGAAGTGGGAGCTGTGGTAGAACTGAGTTTACCCCTTAGAATATGCTGGGGAGGAAACTGATGCAAAACAATGACAATGAATCAACTGTTGTGGTCAGCTGATGGTTCCCTCTTGTAGCAGCACTGAGTAAAGATTGTGGTAACCAGGGATAAATGGTAGCCACCTGAAACTGGCTGGATCCTTTCCACAAAGGTAGAACAATGGATCCCCTTATACAACGAGATGAAAAAACACATCCATTAAGTTAAACTAATGCATACTGTGAGGTGATGGGGTGTATTACATGGTGTGGTTGTGTGACCTCATATATATGTAATACAGTTACCAACCCCTTTAGGACCAATAGGAATTTTTTGTTAAACCTTTAGCCCAACCCTAGGTAGATATGGCTCTGAGCAGTTAGGCTTATACAAAGGAACACGTGTAAAGCATGTAAACAACATCAAATAATTGAAGAAGAAATACAAAAGGAACTAAATAAATCCAACATTAATTTATAAAAATGGATCAGATTTTTATATAATGTTTGACACCAAAACGGAAAACATCAACAGGAGTATTCCAGATATACAGAGTTTACAAGTTATAGTAAATCAACACTTTCTACGAACCCGCAAATAAACATTGGCAAATTCAGTAAATTTGGCACTTACTAACTTTTTGAAGGAAAACTTTGATAAGTATCAATGCAGTTACTTTGAGGTACTTTAGGTGACCAACTGTGGCAGCAAGTTTGTCAGGGGGACCAGCCAGGCCCTCAGAACCAGTTACCTCGAGACAGGAAGCAGGCTCAGTCACTTTCAGGTGTAGTATCCCCTTCCCATAGACTCCTAAGGAATTGATCCTGATTCAAGTGATACAGGATAGCCACTTCAGTGGTAACCTTTATCTTGGGGCTTGCTGCATCCCTTCTGCAGTGTCCTGGCTGCTGACACTCAAAATCCAAACTCTTTTCTAAGAGTTTCTTTAACCCTGGGTCCCCACTACTCAGCTTGCTAAAGGAGGGGTGGGTCTTGCCCCCTCCTTAGTGGTCTGGAGTTCTGAGGGGATCTCTTTGGTAAACTTACTACATCCCTCCTTTTGCTTCTGTGGGCTTAACATCCCCCTTTTGGGATCACCCCCATGGATCTTCTAGAGTACTCTTGTCCTACCCACTCATCTGCTATCTTGTCCAGCTCTCTGGGACTTATACTTTTGAGTCTACTAGATGCTAGTGTAACTTTCCAGCTGAGTAATTTGTAAGGGAGAGCACCTTAGCCAACACATTGTAGAGCCCATCATACGTACTTACCTGGTTACTCTCAATTCAGCCAACCAATGCCTTTACTGAGGCATCCACAGAGTCTACCCAGGTCTGTTTTGTTCTCTTTTGAGATGGGCTAAACGTCTGTTTGTACTCCTCAGAAGTGGGACCAAACAACTCTACAAGTGCTGCCTTCATGTAAGGGTAGGATTCTGCTACATCACCCTCTAGTGTAAGCAGTCTATCCCTACCAACTACTAACACTAACTCCCAGAGTAGTGTTCCCCGGTGTTGCATACCGATCTTGCTAATTCTGAGAGCTCTCACATACAAGGCTAGCCAATTGTCAATGACGTACTCTGGTACATTGCTAGGGACAATCCCCTTCTGGGGCACCCTTGTGAGGTATCTCATTCTCCTAGCTGCTACCACCTTTTTCCTTTGAACCGCATGCGCAGCCTAGCTCTTCTCAGTGGTCTCGACCTCCAACAACTGTACTATACTGTTTTGGATACCACCGTTAGGCACCACTTTAGGGAAATAGTCTGTATTACACAGTGTGGTTGTCTGACCTCACTGTGTTATATAATCACCAAACCTTTAGCTCAACCCTGGGGGGCTGTGGCTCTGAGCAGTCAGACTTAAAAAAATGAAAACCTGTAAAGCATTTAAACAGCACCAAAATAATTGAAGAAGAAATACACGGGAAACCAAGGAAGTCTCAGACCAAATTTATAAAAACAAATTCAAATTCTTACATAATTTTTCACAACAAAATGAAAAAAAGATCCACTGTGTTACAAACTGGAAACTTATAAATGTTTTCAAGGAAGACTTTCGTATAAATCAATGCGGTTGCTTAGAGTTTCTTTAGATTCCCGACTGACAGGGAGCCAGTAAGGGGTCCAGCAAGGCCCTCAGAACCAGTTACCTCAAGACAAGAAGCAGTCCTTAGTCAGTTCCAGGTGTTTTATCCCCTTGCCACAAACTCCTATGGAAGTGGTCATGATGCAAGGGATTGCTCAAGATGCTCAAGGATGCTGTGGATGTAATGTGGCTGATGGGGTGTTCTTCATGTTGTTACTCCTCTGTCCTGGTGACAGTCCTGGCCATAGATTTCAATGTCCCTCAAAGTCCTCTTGAGCCTGGCAGAAGTCTACTAGCGACTGGGATACCATTCTCTCAGTATTGTGGTCACAGTAGAACCCTTTCTAAGGCAATAGTTTGCTTTCCGGGGAACTAAGATGCACTCCGATGACTCTCACATCTAGCAGACTCTGGGGCAACTTTTTAGCATTGGTTCCTGGTCCCCATTGCTCCACGGCAACGAGGAGCAGCAATGTGAAGATATGTGCTATCAATTTGTCTCTGGAGACTTTTCCAGCTTTTGTGGCACTGTCCTGTGAACAGGAGGTCAGCCAATTGACCCTTGGAGTCTACTGCTTTGGCCTGGCTCGGGAATCAATTTCTGCACAAGCAGGACACAGCAGGCACAGTCTACATTGGGCCAACCTTTCTTTTCCAGGACCTCGGTGGAGCAGGGCAGTCCTTCATTAGTCCCCATCCCAGTCTACAACCTCTGGGTAACAGAGGTGCTTGTTTTATGCCCAGAAAATGCCCTCAGGGTAGGTCGCAGTCACTAGCCACATCCTTGGAAGTGTGGCACCTAGCTATCCCAGAAGACTCTGTTCTGCCTCCTCTCAATATGGCAGACCCCCTCTCCCTGCGTTTGAGCTCCTTGGCTCAACCCAATGGTGTGGCTACAAGGGCGGCTACACGCTCCTGGAAACCCAATTTGACAACTAGCTTCTTCTCTCTCTCCCTAGTGTCTGCCTGTCTGCCTAAACAATAGAGCATCCACTCTCTCAAGTGTTTCCCATATGCCCAATAAAGTTTGCTTCTTCTTTGAATCTTGCCATTTGGGTTAACAACCATGTGACTTCCTGCCAGAGAGGGGTTTTGAGGGAGAGGTGTCCCTACAGGCTTATATTCCGTCCTTTCTGAGAGTCATTCACACATCTCCCCAGGAATGTAGAAGGTCGTTTGTGAGGACAGACTTTGTGTGCAACCGAAAAATGGTCACTGGAAATCCTGGGTAACTAAAGTGGCAACTACAGAATTTGCACTTTTCCCACCAGTGACACTGATTTAGATTTAACCATTAAGTCAGAATTAATGCACTGATTCTGTTTATACCTTACAGTATCAACGTTATCAATCCCATTCAGACGTTGGCAGAGCTGAGATGTCAGTCTGTAACTCTGTACTTGTCAATGGGGCTAGCCTTTCCAACAGTAAAAACAACTGTTCCTGCCTTTCACTGTTGGAACATGTAAAAGTACATGTTCCACTTTTTAACATATAGCCCTCTGCCTTAGGGCACGTTAGGCCTACCTTAGGGGTGACATATATATCTTAAAAAGGGAGGTGTGACCTTTGCCATTGTATTAAATGCCAAAGTCAAGTTAGCAGTTTTAAATTGCCCTTCCAGTCTGCAGTGGCAAGTGGGAGACACGTTTTACCTTGTCCTACTTATGGTGGCAGGAGCTGTTACTCCATTCGGGCTCAGGGGCTGCGCCCCTCTGAAATTCCTACACATTTACATAAAAACATATTAGATCGACTTACTTGGAGATATGATTGTATCTCTAAACAAATCAATGTATTTAAGTCTGGTCTGTCTGTTTCAGGCTGCCTGCCCCGCTCTGAAGCAGGAGATGGAAGCCAGGTAGTAAATCAATTTTCTGAATTGTGAGGCACGATGCAGGGCTTTCGGTTTCAAAGCCTTCATTGCCATTGTGGTCTGTGATGGTATACACTGTAGGCCAGTGACATGATCAGCCTCACAGTTTTGGGCATCAGGGACTTCATCCATGTGTGATTGCAGATGTCCGTCATTCACAGGCATGGATCCTAAACTTACGTCATATGTGGATGCAAGCACATCGAATTTGGTGCCTTGTTCTCGCTAAATGGTAAGTGTTGGAATGCTAATCTGATGTTAAGTATATTGTGCTGAGTGCCATAATCGGGCTAACCTCCCCCACTGTGACACCCCAGGCCCTGGCTGCAGGTCACTGGCCCCGTTATAAGTGGAGCTGCTGTATGAGTTCCCCTGCAAAATGGATTCTAATAATGAGCAGGGTAATTTTTCCCTTGTGAAGTTGATCCAAATATTGTAGTCAAATGCAAAGAGAGAAATATGTGCTTCCAGTAGATAGTTCCCTGGCCATGTCTTCATGCCCCTAAGTTAACACTGATGCCAAAAACTTGGATTGATTTACAAACAATGAATGTTAAAAACATTAAGGCAATGCAGTACAGCAATGTAGCTCCTCTCTTATTTTATTTCACGTTTGCATTCGCCAAGAGTTAGCTATTTTATAATGTTGTTGAGTATCTGTATTTTTTTGCTGTGCATACTTTGAGGTTTAAGCCATGCCAGTTGTTTATGAGGGGCTTTGATTGAGCGTGCCGGCACTAAGGCTGAAGCCAAACAAAGTGCCTGTGGGTGTGTAGGCCTCTCTGCAGAGCACACAGAACAATGCTTATGTATTCCATTTGCAACTGAAATTCTGTGGATGTGTGTGTGACGGGGTACACATATGTCAAAATATTTGCCAAGCAAAAGTAAGAGAAAATAAAGTGCTTAGATTTGAGGGGAGTGCAGTGCATGTTTCGGTGCAGTGAAGTGAGGGAGTTGCAAGGAAGTGCATTTGGGGAAGAGTGAAAAGAAGATGCTCAAGAGGGAAGAGAGGTTGGTTGAAGGTGGGCAGATGAACACAATATGCAGAGGAAAAGAGGATACATATCTAACAAAGGAAACATAACTGAAGGCCAAACCACCTTTCACAGGCCTTAATGCTATTTCATTCACAGACTCACGATTTCAGAATTGAAACCTTTCCAATGTTGAATATTTATAACAAATCTTTGTTGTTACTCATTTATCTTAAACAGCTAACACCCATTGACAAAGCCAATCATACTGACAGGTTTTAGGTGTATGTCAGTTGTTCTGTCATTTATCTGGATGCAAATACATCTCAGAGAGAAACCAAAATATCAGTCGGGTGGCACACTATGGGAATTAAAGAACTGTATTTGAAATCTTCCTTTATAGAGAGCCCCACTTTTTTTTTATCCCACTTAAATACCTTTTTGCATATATTTCTGTATGGCTGGTTGCAGCCAGCAGCTATGGGTGCTTCCTGAAGCACGGTTAGAGCATGTTTTCAAAAGATAATGCCGCATGCAGTGCAAGACACTGGGCAAGCATACATTTAGTTCTGTAGCCCACAAGAGATAATTCAACTTACAGGCCCTACTTACCCCTGGTATCATATACAAGGGACTTACAAGAGAATTGATATATGCCAATTGGGGGCAAGCCAATTATACTGCTATCATTTTAAGGATCAGGGCATATGCATGGAATTCTGATTAGCAGGACTGAGGGCATTTCAGAGTCATTACTAGTCAGAATGGGGGCAAAAAGTGGAGGGTGAACCTGCAAAAAGCCTGTTTCCCTACATATAGAAAGTCAAGACAGATCCAAATACAAACCTCGTTAGTAACTGATCGACAATAAATCGCATAGTGATTTGACATGTTATATGTTAAGCATTAAGGGGACACTGCCTGGCACAAGATGTAGGAGTCAGAAAAGTGTTTAATAATTAACTTCATCTTAAAAGGTAGAAAGGGACTAGCTCAAGGGTTGATCTGTCTATGTACGAAAGTAGATAGCTGGGGTAGGTTGTCAAAGTGCGTTTGTTTATATTTTCAGTTATCCACAAGAGCAGTCAAGAAACTGGAGGGCACAGTCATCAGTTTGATGGTATCTCTTTTCTGCATCCTGAAACTTTGCCAGTCTACATGAGAATGATTTTACATCCACAAAAACTCGAAACAAGAACACTTTCAATGCATTGTTTCCACTTTTAAATATGGTATTGCATCCTAAAAGAAGAAAATAACATACCTTAAGTTATATGTATAGTTTGAAGCTATTGCTTTCCTCTCCTCATAAATTATACATTATAAAACTTTATGATTGTATGATACATCACTGATGGGTTGTTCAGCATCGGCCTAAATGGCAATGCTGCCCAGATGTATGCCATGGGGTGCCATGTGTTTTTGTTCCTAAGATCGCCTATATTGAATTAGATAGCCCGATGTCTACTCTAGCGTAAGCCAGACCTAGAGTGGAATAAGCCACCTTGAATTCAGCAAAGGATGAAGGTGTGTTGGACCTTCCAGAACAACAATGTTACTACTTAGCGTCTCATCTACAATACCCATGATATTGACTGGACGATTGAAGTAGTGCTGTGAAAACACTGTTGATTTGATGGTGCGGTTCATTAGATGAAAACAAGTTACTTAATTGTAACTTTGGTTCACCAGTATTGGTAACTTTCATAGATTCCCATGCTTTGTGTCATTCCCCGTCGTCGGAATGGAAGCCTCAGTAAATAAAAAATATCATAACCATAGGTACAAAAGAGAAAATTAGGCCTAGGCCTCATCTCATTTTGTAGCATATCCACCTCTTTTTGTAAAAGAGACCAAACTATCTGCAACAACCAATAAGAAGAGCCTCACCCCATAGAACCCTCCTGAGAGAGCCTCAGATTTTCGTAGCCGTTGTGTAACAGCAATTATCTCAGTAAAAAAGGCCGAGCTTTCCCAGGGGAGGAAGGTGGGCGCATGGGAATCTATGAAAGTTACCAATACTGGGGAACCAAAGTTACAGGTAAGTAACTTGTTTTCTTGCCCCAGTATTGGAACTTTTATAGATTGCCATGCTTTGTATCAGAGTAGCAAGCAGTAAGCCACAAAAAAACACATTTTGTTCCATGAATACTGCTATATGTCCATATATAAAACCCCCACAGTAAACCAAATGACAAATGTAGCCATAGTAGGGGATACAACAAGAGATACAAAATGTGCGAATCACAGGAAGGAGGGACTGTAGGGAAAGCTCACCTCTTATTGAAACAGATTTCTCAGGAATGTTTGTCCAACAGCTGCATCATCCTTCATGGACGAATCCAGGCAATAGTGCCTCGTGAAGGTATGGGTACTACTCCACGTAGCTGCCCGACAAATGTCCTTGATAGGGACTCCCGAAAACAGAGCCACTGAGGATGCCACAGATCTCTTGGAATGAGTTCAAACTCGTCTTTGAAGTGGTTTGCCTGCCTGCTGATGGCAAAATTGGATAGCATTGGAAATCCAACGGAAAATACTGTGCTTAGATACCCCTTCCGTGGAGCGCCATAAGATACAAACAGTTGTGAAGATTTCCTGAAAGGTTTAGTCCGTTCCAGATAGAATTTCAGACACCTCTGAACGTCCAACAAATGTAAAGACGTTTCTGCTGGTGTGGTAGGTCGTGGAAAAAAGGACTTTAGAATCACCGGCTCATTTAGATGGAATTCAGAGGGAACTTTTGGGATGGACTTTGGATTTGTTCTCAGTATTAAAATGTCTTTCTTGAACTGCAGAAAAGGTTCTTCAATTGTAAAAGCCTGGAGCTCACTTATCCTCCTAGCTGATGCTAGAGACAACAAAAGAGCAAGCTTCCATGACAGAAATTTAAGGTCTGCCTTATATATGGGTTCAAATGGGGCTTTCATCGGATTAGTCAATACTAAATTTAGTTGCCAGACTGGCGGAGGAGGCCGGACCTGAGGAAAAACTCTGAGCAGACCTTTCAGAAGTTCCTTGATAATCCTTGCAGACCAAAGAGAAGGACCTGAAAATGTGCGCCTGAACCTTGAGATGGCTGCCAGATGCACCTTGACTGAGGAATGAGCCAACCCTGATTTAGCCAGGGAAAGAACATAAGGCAAAATCTGATGTGGGTGCACAGTGTAAGGATGCAGATTTTGTGAATGACACCAGAGACAAAACCTTCTCCACTTAGCCCGATACGTTTTGTTTGTACTTGGGGCTCTGGACTGAGACAGGATATCTTTACATTCCTCGGAGAGATCTAGATCTTTAAATTCTCTGTGCTGAGGAGCCATGCAGTCAACTGGAGCGATTTGGTATCCGGATGAAGTACCTGGCCCTGAGACATAGTCAACAGAGACGGAATCGGCTGTAGGTGTATTGGCTGATCCCGAGACAGTAGGAGGAGTTCCGTGTACCAGAACTGTCAGGGCCACGCTGGTGCAATCAAGATCACTGTGCACGGTTCCGCTTTCATCTTCCTGATTACTTTCGGAATTAGGGGAATTCGAGGAAAGGCGTAGAGAAATGCGCCGTACCAAGCAATCGAAAGCGCATTCTCCAAGGATCCCTGATGGTGATCCCTGCTTGCGTTAAGTTGGCATTTGGCATTCTCCGTAGTCGCAAAAAGGTCTATGGTCGGGATCCCCCAGACCGTGAAGTCTTCGTCGAGGATTGATTGGTCCAATTCCCATTCATTAGTGAACGACCTCTGGCGGCTGAGAACGTCCGCTTTTATATTGAGCGGGCCCGCGAGGTGTTCTGCTGACAGCGTAATGTTGTGAAGAATAGCCCAGTCCCAAATTCTCTGAGCTTCCTTTGAAAGAGCTTGGGAGCTGGTTCCTCCTTGTTGTTGATATAATGCATGGCCGTCGTGTTGTCTGTGCGGACCAGCACTGTATGATCTTGAACTCTCGGCAGAAAAGCTTGAAGAGCCAAGCGAATAGCCATCCGTTCCAAAAGATTTATTTATTTTATTTTATTTATTTATTTGTTTGTTTGTATAGCGCTAGACGCGACTCCCGAAGGAGTATCTCTGCGCTTTGTTCAGCCAGCGGGTAACAGAAATATTGCTCAACAGATCAAAGGCGGAAAGGGTAATCAAAACAGAAAAGTCTTCAACATTTTCCTGAAAGCTAAATGATTAGCACACAGCCTAAGAGTAAGGGGCAGCTTATTCCATAGGGTGGAACCCAAAAAGGAAAGGGCCCTTCCACCTAGTCTCGACCTCCTTACCATAGGAACCTGGAGCAGAGACTGATTGCTAGACCTAAGGGTGCGCATAGGGGCGGAAGGGACACATTTCTCAACCAAGTATGCAGGGCTAGAGCCATAGATACTTTTATTGATTATGCAACAGGTTTTAAACTTTACTCGTTCACAAACTGGTAGCCAGTATTTTGAACCACTTGAAGCCTATTTATGGTATTTTCAGTAGCTGATAACAGTAGCCCATTGCAGTAGTCCAGGCGACTAAGCACTAGGGCCTGGACAAGGGGCTTTCTAACTGTGTCTGGCAGTAAAGGAAACACTCGCCTCAAGAGTCCAATTACATGCAGGCATGAACCAGCCACCAGCCACTTGATTGACATGGTCCTTCAGTGAAAGGCCTTGGTCCAATCGAACACCCAGATTTTTTACACTCAGTTTGGGTGTGGGGGCGGGGCCAAGATCTAATGGCCACCAGTCCGATGACCACAGCAGTGGCGCCTCTCCAAATAGCATGACCTCAGTCTTACCCACATTACATTGTAGGAAGTTAGCGGCCATCCATTTGGACACAGCCCTCATCCCCTCAGAAAATGAGTGTTTAACTGCAGGTGTCAGGGTTTTAAAGGGGAAGAGCAACTGGGTATCGTCTGCGTACAACACAGGAATAAATCTATGAGTTCTTATCAAATCCGCTAAGGGGGCCAAGAATACATTAAAGAGTGTAGAGCTTAGACATGAGCCCTGTGGTACCCCCTTAGTGATCTCTGTCGGTGTCGAACAGAAGGAACCCAAACTGACGCTCTGTGAGCGGCCTGATAAAAAGCTCTTTAACCAGGACAGAGCCACATCCCTCACCCCTATATCCTGCAATCGACTGAGAAGGATTTCATGCGACACCGTGTCAAAAGCCGCGGATAGGTCCAACAGCACTAGAATCATAGAACTCTCCTCATCCTGTGACATCCGGATGGTATCTGTCACAGAGAGGAGTGCTGATTCTGTGCTATAGTTGGGCCTGAATCCGGACTGGGAACGATCTAAGCCTCTAGTCAGCTCGATGAAATTTGACAGGTGGATGTTAATATGGTTCTCTGTTATCTTACCCAGATAGGGAAGAAGAGATATGGGGCGGAGATTTGAAGGGAAGCGCAGAGTTCTTCCTAATAGGATTTACAATGGCCATTTTCCATTCCTGTGGGACCTGACCGTCCCTAATAGAACGGTTCACCATGGTCTGAATTACGGGACACAGAGAATTGCCCAGAGTGGACATTATCTTGGCTGGGACAAGATCCAACAGGGACCCTGTCTTGATGTTGCCCGTAAGTGTCTCAATATCACTTAGTCTAGCCATTAGAAAGACAGTTAATGTCTCCATGTCACTGGCTTGGGATGAAGAGGAACTATAGGAGGAGGGTCCATAGGATTAATCGACTTGGTAATCTTATCATATATCAGCTCTATCTTATCTTTAAAGAATAGAGAGATGTCATCAGAGAGAGATTGAGAGGAGACATCCAGACTTTCACAGGTAAAAGGCTTAGTGAAGGCTTGTAGAATCTGATATAGGACTTTTGAAGATTGATGTGGAACTTCAGCTGCCTTGGGTTCCAATGACCACTCACATGTAAATTCTGCAGAACCGCTCCCCAGCCTTCTAGTGAGGCGTCTGTCATCAAAACCATGGGAGATGGAGGGAGCGTGAAGGTTAAACCTTTTGAGATGTTCTCTCGTACCAGCCACCAGCTGCATGCGTCTCTCATTGCTGGGGTTACCTTTATCCTGTCCTCGAAGGAGCCTTCTGCCTGGTACCATTGCTTGTCCAGCTGTTCCTGCAGTGGCCGCATGCGAAGTCTGCAGTGCGGAATTAATGGCATGCAGGATGAGATCGATCCTAGCAGGGACTTGTAGAGTCGTACCGACAGTGTCTTCTTTTTCTGCAATAGATGAGCTGATTGCATGAGCTTGTGTTGACGCTCCTTCATTGGGAAAGCTTTGCAGCGTCTGGTGTCCAGAATAGAGCCTAGAAACCTTACAGACCTGGCTGGTTGAAGGACTGATTTCTCTATGTTGAGTTGAAGACCCAAGCTGTTGAAAAGTTATATGCAATGTGAAACCACCTTGAAGCTGCTTGAAAAGATGGCACCTTTATAAGCCAATCGTCTAGGTAGGGAAAGACTTCTAGAGATTGCTTCCTGAGGAATGCAGCCACAGGTGCCAGAACCTTGGTAAATATCAGTGGTGCCGATTTCAGGCCAAAAGGAAGCACCTTGAATTGAAAGTGGCTCTTGCCCACTGTAAAGCCAAGGTATTGCCTGTGAGCCGGATGGATCGGGACGTGGAAATATGCGTCCTCTAAGTCCAGTGTCGCCATGTAGTCTCCTGGATTCAGAAGACGTAGATTATCTTGAAGAGTGACCATCCTGAATGCGAGCTTTATGAGATAGGTGATGAGCTCTCTTAGATCTAAAATTGGACGCCATTTGTCTTTTGTCTTGCGAACCAGGAAAAACCTGGAATAAAAGCCTCTCCCTCTCTGAGAGTGAGGGACCGGCTCTATTGCCCCCTTGATGTAGAGTTGGTGGACTTCGATACGTAGCAGTCGAGGATGTTGTCCACTGCTGGCGCCAGGAGCTCTGATTGGAGGAAGATGTTGGAACTCCAAGGTGTGGCCACTCCGAATGATATTCAAGACCCACTGGTCTGATGTTATATTTCTCCAGCTTTGCAGAAAATAAGAAATCCTACCCCCCACCAATAGTATTGGAGGGGTAGGAACAGTAGACAGAGCCAGGAGGACGCTATTGTCGCTTTGAGTTATCCCTACCCTGACAACCCTGTCGGGGTTTCCCTTGTTGGCGAGAGAAAGAGGCAGATCGTCCTTGCCTCTGTGAATATCGTGGCCTGTAGGATAGTGAGGACTGAGAGTAAGAGGAGTAACGTTGCTGGTATCCTCCTCTGCTGTTGTTATAACCTCTCCCCCTCACTCCTTGGAAAGGTGTTTTACGATATTGGAAGTTACCCAAGGACTTGGCTGTTTCAGTGTCCTTCTTTATCTCCTGCAAGGCATCATCAATGTTCTTTTCCGAAAAGCATATCACCATCAAAGGGCATGTCCAATATTTTGTTCTGTACTTCCGGGCGGAACCAAGTAGCCCGAAGCCATCCTTGCCTTCTGAGGACCGCCGAACCTGCCAGAGCTCTGAACGCAGTTGTAGCTATGTCCATCGAGCAGTCAATCACTTCTGCAGAGGTTCGTTCTCCTTCCTCTAAGATCTTCCGCGCCTCAACTTTAACAGTCTCCGGTAGATGATCCAAGAACGGAGTCATATCACACCACAATTGGCGGTCATAACAGCCTAAAATTGCAAGTGCATTGGAGGCACGAACTAGAAGACTGGACATAGAGGAGAATCTCTTCCCTACATTATCCAAGCGTCTCCCTCCTTGTCTGGTGGAGAAGCAAGAGGGGCTGCCGGGTTTTTAGACTTCCTTTGAGCTGCTTGCGAGATCACTGAGTCCGGTTTTGGCTAACCAACCAAACATGCTGGACTTCTATCCGGAGCTTTATACTTTTTTTCCAGTTGAGGCAAGACAGGAATTACGGTAGCAGGGGACTGCATCGCTTTCAGTCCCTCAGTCCAAACATGGTCGACTATAGGGATAGAGCGGACAGATCTTTGATATGATTCCTTGAAATCATAAAGGAAGCAGTCGGTATACACCGTAGGCACTGGAAGGCCAAAGCGCCTAGAAGCTCTCTCCATAATGTGGAGAAAGCAGTACCAGACTCTGCTTGACTACAAAGCACAGATCAAGTGTGCCAAAGCTAGGTTTCTAGAGGAGACGCTGCTGCAAGCAGCGAACAAATCCCAGACCCTGTTTAGGATCGTCAAGGACCTCACTCGCCCTGCCTGTGCCATCAACGACATTCCGGCTTCCCAAGCCTTATGTGATTCTTTGGCACAAGCCTTCGAGGATATGATTACTACTATTCTGAGTAATCTCCATGCCCCGGCCATCCCCTGTCCCCAGTCTTCGCCCGACCCCGCATTGATATCCATTTCTGGGTCATTGGAGGAAGAGGGAAGGAAGGTAACAGTTGAACAGCTTTCCTCTTCCCTGGTTCGAGGATTTCTGTTCCTTGGCCAACAGGGTGTCCTCAGGCTCCCCTCTGGACCCGCTACCTCACAAGTTCTGGAAACTGTTCCAAGAAGAGCTTTTTCGCCCTCTTCATGCCATCTGCTGCCAGTCCCTCAGTACCGGTCGAGTTCCTGAAAGTTGGAAACTGGCTGTGGTCTCTCCTCTCCTGAAGAAGGCAACATTGGATCCCACCTGTGTGGCAAACTTTAGGCCCCTCTCGTTGCTTCCCTTTCCTATCAAGATCTTGGAGAAACTGGTCACCAAACATCTGTCCAGTTTCATGGAGATGAACATCTGTCTGGATGTGGCTCAGTTCGGCTCAGGCCGGGTCATGGTACTGAGTCAGCATTGGTGGTAGTTCTGGATGACCTACGTTCGCGTGTCAACCTCAGCCGGGCAGCCTTTTTAGTGCTGCTCGACATGTCGTCCGCGTTCGATACGGTCAGCCACGCCATCCTGGTCAACAGACTGGAGGAAATCGGGGTGGCCGGTTTGGCCCGGGACTGGCTGGTCTCCTATCTCGGTGATAGACAGTAGGTGGTAGCCCTGCCTCCCTATAGATCTGTCATCAAAAAAGTGGGACAGGGCGTGCCACAAGGTTCGGCCATCAGTCTTATTTAATTTGTATCTCCGCCCTCTGGTCAGGTTGATCAAGTCCTTTGGTATAACAGTCACCAACTACGCTGACGACACGCAGCTCATTTTTTCTTTTGAAGGTAGGGATGCAGTATCCCAGGAGACCTTCCACTGCTGTATGACAGCCACTGCTGAATGGCTTCGTCAAAACTCCCTGCAATTCAACATCTCAAAAACTGAGGTACTGCACTGTTCCTTGGATCGTATCCCACGGCCTCTGCCGACGGATTTTTGGCCTTCTCCCTCCCAGGGTACTGTTATGGCGGCAGATTCTGTTCGGAATCTGCGTGTGATGTTTGGAGCTAATTTACAGCTGGATGTGTTTGTGAATAAAACAGTGGCCACCTGCATGATGTTGCTTCGCACATTACGCAAGATACTCTCTATGCTCCCGGTCCATGCCCGCCCAGAGGTAGTGCGTAGTATCATCTTAAGCAGGCTTGATTACTGCAACGCACTACTTCTGGGGGCACCAGCTACTCTGGTTGGTAAACTGCAGCGAGAACAAAACATGGCTGCTAAGCTGGCCCTCTGAAGGCCGCGCTCTGACTCTTCCTCTCTGGCGCTTTCTGATCTTCATTAGCTGCCAATTCACCAGCGCTTCCATTTTAAAGCAGCATGCTTGGTTTTTGGGGCCCTTCATGGGCAGGGGCCTGTCCCGCTGCAGAAGCTGTTCTCATGGTACATGCCGGCCAGAGCGCTACGCTCTTCATCAGCATGCCTGGTGGCAGTCCCCAAGATTGTGAGGACTCGGAGGGACGGGCGCGCCTTTAGATTTACTGCGGATAAACTGTGGAATTCTTTACCTTTTTCCCTGAGAATCGTCGAGGATCTTTCTTCCTTCAAAAAAGGTTTAAAAACTTATCTCTTTCCTAGGACAGTGTAATTTCCACTGCAGCATAACATCACGTATGATGTTCTAAGTGTCAAAGCGCCAGGATACCCTTTGGGTGACAGTTCGCGTGGTACAAATAAGCGATACATACATACATACATACATAAGTTTATGAAACCCACCTATATCGACAGGTGGTGAATCCACTGGATCTGGAGAAGGAGAGGAAGGATCTTGGATGATGTAATCGTCCCATTCTTTGTCAGGATGAGAGACTCCTGGATCGTCTCTGCCTGCATCCGAAGAATCATCATCATCATCGGTATCTTGAATGGTCTGAACCTGTACAGGTGGCTGCGGAACTTCCTCCTGCTCTTGAGATTGCAGCTGCACCACTGCCGTAGAGGATGGTGGTAAAGATGGAGGAGGCACCTGAATGGACTCCGGAGCCTGTGAAGGAAACCTCTTCCTATAGTCCATTGGCATCATTTGCAGGTCCGATATGAGTGATGAAGGCATGGCAACCATACCCTGCGGAACTTGATGTGGAAACTGCAGTCTAGGTGGAGATTGACGCAGTTCCTCCTCATAATAACCATCAGAATCAGAGTCTTGACACTTAACTTGGAGTTGCGATGGACTGTAAGCCACTCCATAAGGATCTTCATTATCCTCTTCATCCTCCTCCTCTGAATTATCTTCATCCAACAGTAAAGCTGGAGGAAGGGGAGTCACCCTTCGCGGAGACGTCATATCCGGAGTGATCTGGCGTTTTTTCACAATAATTCTAATCTTTTCCACTTTTGAAGGAGGGACAATCGACGAGGTCGTCGACGAGAGAGGTGTCGATGGAACCATCGTCGACAAGAGCATTGTAGATGGCGGAACCATCGTCGACGGAATCATCGTCGACGGAACCATCGTCGACGGAAGCATCGTCGACGGAAGCCTCGTCGGTGAGGACGTCGTCAACGGAGAATCATTCCTCGTCGACTGTACCGTCGATGAGCGCGACGTCATGATCAGAGCTGTTGTCGTCATAGCCATAGTCGTCGTCGACACCACCGTCGGCGTCATCCTCGTTGACACTGAGGATACCAAACTCGTCGACGAAGAAGATAGTCCAATCGTCGACATCAAAGGCTTCGAAGCCGTCGATGAAGCCATCGTCTACGATCCCGCCAACGAGGCCGAACTGGAAGAATGAAGAGTTTTCACTGTCGTCGTAGACGTACCTGTGGATGTCACCGTCGACGGGCGGGATTTCTTCACAGACTTGGACTCCTGAGGAGGCAGGTTTTTTGAAACCTTTTGACTTCTCTGAAGATGGTGAGGGAACAGAAGGCACTTTGGAAGCTTTCTGTGAAGAAGTCACCTCAGCACTCACTCCCACTTTTTCCTTTACACCTCGGTAAGGAGATTTTAGGGGATCCGAACCACCAGACCTGTCTGAGATCCTTTGGGTGGATTTTGAAGGAGGCTCAGCAGAGGTAGAAGGGGAAGACCTACCCCTTTTAACAGATCTTCTCGATGAGGCTGCTGACGAAGACTCCTCACCGTCGCTAGAAGTGATGTCCTTCCTGGATTTCATCTTTTGAAGCCAGGTTAAAAGCCTCCCTTCTCTGTCTCTCAAGGTCTTTGATGAAAAAGTCCTGCATATCTTACATTATGTATATTTGTGGTCAGGGTACAAGCAATAAATGCAATCTGTATGCTTGTCATCTACATACAGAGCAAGTAGCACAAGCCTTGAACAAAGCCTTCTTCTCCTTGTCAGTCATTTTCCAAGAAAAAATGGTTGAATTAAAGTTGTTTGAAGAAAACTGAGCAAAGCCAAGTGGAGACTCCCTTAGCACAACGTGCGGTAAAAAATCTGAGGCTCTCTCAAGAGGGTTCTACGGGGTGAGGCTCTTCTGATTGGTTGTTGCAGATAGCTTGGTCCCTTTTACAAAAAGAGGTGGATAGGCTACAAAATGAGATGAGGCCTAGGCCTAATTTTCTCTTTTGTACATATGGTGATGATACTTTTTATTTACCGGGGCTCCTATTCCGACGACGGGGAATGATACAAAGCATGGGAATCTATGAAAGTTCCAATACTGGGGCAACTGAGATTAGATTTCACTTTGCTGGTAGTGAGAAACCATACAGAATTAAAATGATGTCCACCATTTTGGAGTGTTACAAGCAGAGCTCCATTGACATCTACGTATTCCTCCCGGAGGTGCTACTTTGGGGTCTTCCACTTATTTTGTGTATTACCTGAAGACACAAATGTGACCAAATGGGTTCAGAGTGTATCTATGGACATGGGTCATGTGTTTGAGAATGGGGCAGTTATTATTACTTGCTTATGAAATGGCAAGGGTGCATTCTGAAGTACAGGTTTTAGTATCTGCTACCCGAGTGGCTAAACTAACACAGAAGAAATTCTGAACTCAGCCTTAATGAAGGAGGGTTTATCAGGAGTTGCAGTCACTTTCACAAGTGGACCAACCAATTTCTATTCTTTGTAGGGGACTCCCAGGGGCGGCTCTTACACTAGGGCGGAGGAGCGTCACCCCACTGCTTTCTCGCAGTGCGAGAAGCAGAAACATAAAATGGTAATAACTACCATTTTATGTCTCTGCCTCTTGCACTGCGAGAAACCAGAAGGGTCTGGTTGCGGTATTCATTCTGTTAGCAGGGCTGGGCAGGGGAGGAGCGGTGTGTCCCCTCCTTAGTGTGCATGACTGGTTTGGTCGGCCCTTTGGGGCTGACCAAACCAGTCATGCGCACTCTGCCCTTCTCCATGCAGGCTGCAATGCAGCCTGCATGAAGAACATGGATGGCCCATTAGCCCCTGGCTGGGTGGCGTCCCAACCAATGACAACGCTGCTTTCAGCGTTCCGATTGGCTTAGGGGTGGGAGCCTGGCTGCCTGCTTCCTGTTCCTACCAAGTGCAGGAGTAGAGACAATATGGGACCTGGCCAGCAGGAAGATAAGTTTGATTTTTTTTATTATTATTAAATTAAACCCCTCACTCCCGGACTGACCCACAGCCACCCAACCCGCAAGTCATGACGGTCGCAACTGGTACTGCTATGGTACTGTAGGTGGTTGACCCTACTGTTGAAAACTAAGTAGGAAGGAGACTGTGGTTTTGAACTCCATGTGGCAGAATGGTAATGAACATTCATGTATATGTATTATGGTTTACCTCATTCTATAGTGCAACACAGGGTATACCCCACTTGTAAGGGCCCACACCATAGAGGTGATTGCGGAATGTGGTTGGATATACATATGCTGTAGTCCTTTCCTTTTTTTGAGGGGTTCTGGGCAATATTGAAAGCCTGGTTCAGTGGAAGAACGGTGCCAACTGCGCAGTCTACAATTAAACACTGTTGGATATTTACAGGCTTCTTCATAAAGGTAAGGTAATTTACAGCTTTGTGGCACTGTGCCTAGTACTGGATAAGCATATGATAACCTTTCGTTGGATATGCCCATATAGCTCTCAGAACTTAGTGTGATATATAGATGCCTCTGAATGAAGCTTGGCTGAGAAGATATACCTGTAATGCACTAGAATTGATGAGAAATTCTTTGATGATGAGACATGTCACAAACTGTTTACCCACCCCACACACTGCTACCCACAACCCTTATGCAAACTGTGTATCCTTTCAGTGTACCCATTTTATCTTAGTATGCTACATTACTCTAAGACATATTGAAAGCACTAAAACACTTGTGTTCTATAGCTAATGTACAAAAAACTAAAATTTTCGCTATCATCTACTATTTTATATAGCTTTGTAATCTTTATTTACTGTATTTGTAGGTACTTTCTTAAAAAACAATAGCATTAGTTAAAAAATGTGGGACAGAATATTATGACTGAAAGCAAAAATATAATTTGGGATTCTGTACATATTGGATGAATATCAAACTGTAGAAGGACTGATATCACTAAAGGAGTATCGGAAGACGGTCTTTTAGGCTGCTGGCCCCTCAGTTGTGGAACTCCTTACCTTTGTCTTTGCGGTCCACGTCCAACTTATTCGCTTTCAGGAAGAGTCTAAAGACCTGGCTCTTTACTGGCTAGAGCTTCTTAGTTCCTTCTTTTTGGTTCTGCCTTTTTGTCCTTCATTGTTATGTTTTATCTGTTCCCTTTTCTTGGGTCTGGAGCACAAAGCTCCGGGACACTCCTTTGGAGTAGCCGTGCGCTATAGAAGACCCATATTAACATAACATAACATAACATAACATAACATAACATAACATAACATAACATAACATAACATAACATAAAGGATAGTATATAAATGCTAAGGTATTATAGGTTCATCTGCGTGGTTAATAATAATTAAACTAATAAATTATTCATGTTATCATATAAATTATTTCTAAGACTATGACAAATATAAAAGAATTCATTTTGGGATTCATTGGTCCTTACATTGATATTTGTGGGCATTAGTGAAGCATGTCAAATAGGATAGGAGTGGGTTTTATTTCACTTATAATCCTTACATTTCTGTAGAAATGTTAAGGTGATTTGTGTATAGCAGTGTTTCCCAAACGGTGGGTGTGAGCTGATGTTTGGTGGGTCACTAAAGTCCAAGCAATAAATAAAGATGCCTTTAAATTCAGTATTTATCTTTTCACATTTGCTGCACTCCATAGACAGAGGTCAAATATCAGGCTATGTCTTCTGACATATTGCTTCTTATGTTTCTCAACATGGTGTAAGAAAGT
Organism: Lissotriton vulgaris; assembly: GCF_964263255.1. Lineage (NCBI taxonomy): Eukaryota > Metazoa > Chordata > Amphibia > Caudata > Salamandridae > Lissotriton > Lissotriton vulgaris. The sequence continues at coordinate 792,777,621 of NC_141698.1, forward strand.
AGGTTATTGATTGGCGGGGTGGAAACTCTACACAAGACCAACCACAGTCCTTGCCAGTGTGAACCACAAAAAGTCTTAAAACTAACTTGTGCTTAACCTTCTGGTAGCATGGCACAAGATCACTCAGGGTTAACTTAGAGGCACTCTGTTAGATATACAGCAAACAAACAGTAATAAAATGAAAGCGCAACACATTAAAAATTCCACACCAATTTAGGAAAACAGGGTAGCATTTGTTAAATAAAATGAAATGGAAAGTAATCAAATCCAATGACTAGAACTGAAGTTATGAGTTTTTATTGAAAATTAGCACCTTAAAGATCATAGTATCAACACCTGCCATCTAGTCGCACAACACCAGGTTAAAATCAAAAGTTAAGGCCAGCTGTGATGGAGCGCAGGTCGGCCATACGAGGTAGATTGGGCCTGGTTTCGGCTTACCTATGGACTTAGAAGCAACTTTGAGGAAAAGTTCCTCAGGCGGTAAATATCAGTGGTGCAAGGCAGCAGGCAGTTTTTGAGATGAGGGTATCATCGTCGAGGAGTCGCTGGATGAAGTCCCAGTGAAGATTTCCATGCTCAAACTTTTTGGGAAGTCCAAAACCTCCAGTGGGACAAAGTTTCAGGCAGTAGCCAAAAAGCGCTCCACTAAGTTAGATACTATTGCTCAGAGGTCCCACTGAACGGTATTTACTACTACAGGGAAGACTGTAGCTGGTGCTACTATGAATTCAGACCAACCGGCGATGCACCTTGGGCGGATCAGGAAGAAGGTAGGTTCGGGCTTTCCTATAGTTCTCAGATCACACTTTGGTGAAAAGTTTGTAAGTCCCAACTTTTTGGATTGATCGAGAGCAGCACCTTCAACCCCACAACCAATGGTCAAGGACTGACTGGACACCACTTGAAGGATCAGAATTTGAACTAGCACTGGCAGGTGAGGGGTTTAAAGTCTCTGAAGATCGTTATTCCCCAGTAGCCATGCAACTAGGCCTTGGGGCCAATCTGGAAGCCCTGGGTTCAAGCAGAAAGGAAGGCTCCAAGCAGCAGGGGAGTTCTTTGGTATTAGCAGGGCAGTTCTCTAAGGTACAAACCAGGACTAAAGAAACATGGCAGTTTTCTGTAGTACAAGGCAATACTTCTGGTGTTTTACACAGGTCCAGGAGTGTACTGGAGAGTTGGTCTGAGGGAACAATATTTGTACCAGGTGCTAGCCTTTGTAGTGGGGGGACAAAAGATTGGTGTTAATTATCTTTGTGTGTGGTGGAGGCAGCTCCTATTGAAGTGCAAGTGGGGTAGGCAACAACTCTGTCCCCACTTACCCTGTTAGGATGGCCCATCATGCCGACACCTCAGCCCTATTGTCTCACTGCCTGGGAGGAACGCCCAAAGTATAACAATAGAGTCATGTGACCCAGCACATTGACAGCAGGCACCCAATGGTTCGGAAAAGAAAATGCTGACTTTCTAAAAGTGAAATTTTCACAACTCTGACTTAAAATCCAACTTTGTCATTAAAGGGGATTTTAAATTACACATTTTTTGATACCAAACATAACATCTCTACTTATTCCTGATAAAATTTAAATGTAATGAGTTATCCCAATTTTATCCTATTGGAAAGGTAGGCCTTTCAGTAACCAACAACATATTTAAGAATTTTTCACTACCAGGACATATAAAATTCAAAGACACATCTCCTACTTTTTAAATACAATGCATCCTGCCCTGTGGGCTGTTTAGGGCCTATTCCAGGAGTGACATTTAGCCTGGCAAAAGGTTTATCTTGGCATTTCAAATTGGCAGTTTAAAACTACACTAAAGGCTGCAGTGGCAACCCTGAGAAACATTTTAAAAAGCTACATTAGTGGGTGGCACAATGAACGCTGCCGGCCTATTCATAGCATTTAAATTACAGGCCCTTGGTGCATGTAGTGTCACATTCACTGGGGCTTACAAGTAAAGTAAATGTGCCAATCAGGTGTAAGCAAATGTTACCACGTTTAAAGGAGAGAGCACAAGCACTTTGTCACTGGTTAGGAGTGGTAAGGTGCACAGATTCCTAATGCCAACACAATTCAGAGAACAGGAGGGGAGAAGGCAAAACATTTGAGGGTGACCCTGCAGAGAGGCCAAGTTCAGTACATGGGGATTGGTGTTTAAAAATTCTTCTCTCTTTGGGGTCAGAAGAAGGGAAGTAAAGTGAATTTAATTATTTGACAATCTTGCTTGCTACAGAATGTGTGAAAGGAAAGGCTGTAGGATGTCATTTATGTAACTCTGAACATAATGTAAATACCTGTGCATGGACTGTACACATTCAGTAGTTAGGATTGAAGCAAATTTTTTGTAATACTGAAGTGTGATGGAAATGGATTTTCATAGAATCAAAACAAATCAAGACACTTTACATGGTGATGCACCATGATAAATACAAAAAGAACAATTGGTGGACTGAATGCAGAACAATGTAATACATTCACCCCTGTTCAGAGATCTGGGCCTAAATCCATTGTTATTTTGCTCACCATGCCATTCCAGTTTGGACCCAGCCATATGCAAATCATTCTTGACCCTGTGCCCAATGGGAACAGTCCAACCCGAACTGCCAGGCCAGGTCCTCCCTGGACCTGAAACAAGCATCCTAGAACCGGTTTTGGGCTTTCATCCCTCATCAGCCAGGATAGCTTGACTCCAGTGGCATGGAGAGCACAGACACCACGTCTGGGAATACCCATCCCACTCGGGGTGACAAATGCAAAAAAGAATAATTGATGGACAGAATGCAGAACAATGTCATACATTCACCCCAGTACAGAGATCTGGGCCTAAATCCATCTTTTTTTTGCTCACCATGCCATTCCAGTTTGGACCCAGCCATATGCAAATCAGTCTTGACCCTGCGCCCAATGGGAACAGTCCAGCCCAAACTGCCAGGCCAGGTCCTCCCTGGACTGGAAACAAGCTCGCCAGTGAGTGTTTTCAAATTAGTGATGCAACTTGTGCAAGACCATAGCGGGGTTGCAGAAAAGGTGGCTGAGATATGAATTCAATTTGCTGTGTGAAAATGAACTAATCTTTTCCTGCTACCGGTTTGCAAGTGACCTGTAATAGCCGCTGCTACCACCGCCATCCTGTTGGTGCCAGTAACGTGGAGAGGGACTACATCTCTCATACACCAACTTGGCGCGTATGCCGCCCACACCACCATCTGCACCCGGAGGCACATAAATTGCTGTTGGGCATCTCTTCTTTGCCTGCCACTAGTTTGCGAGTGATCTGCCATAGCTGCTGCTAAAGACGCCTTCCTGTTGGTGTCAGTAACGGGGAGAGGGACTACATCCCCCATACAGCAACGTGGCACGTTCGCCGGCCAGGCCACCATCTGCTCCCAGAGGCACCTAAATTGCTGACTAGCATCCCGCAGTGTGGGGCGCGCGCGGGCGTGCCCATCAGGGGCAGAAGCAGGCTGGCCTGGGCCACGTCATTAACACCTTTACGGGTCCTCGGACGCCTTGGACTCAATCAGTGTTGACCTCATAAGGTATTGTGACATTATCACTGTTGCCACTGACTTTATATAAGGGAGGGTGTCAAAATGAACAGGTTAAAATGGGGAAAAGGACAGGGGGTAATGGGGACCCTGGATGCTTTTTTATTGAGGGCCGAATCAGCACTCATTCACGAAATTGAACTCACCGAGCACAGATTGTCCCTGGAGCCACAAAACCCTCATAATCTACCTGCTCATAATGTCCCTGCGTCCACAATTGGGTTTGGAAACTAACCCATTACAAATCAGTACGCCACATTCCCAGGCCTTGAAATCATTAACGCTTCTGATATACCTGAAAAATCTGATACTTCAGTAAGGCCAAAAGTTGTTCCACGGGTCAAAAAGCTAACATCAATCATGGGAGTAGCATCGCTCTGCCGTCAAAGGAAAGGAAGGGGCAGGTACCAAATAAACACAGTAAGCAAAGCTATCTTCTGCCTAAACCTTGTGGACGTAGGAGTAAACCTGCTGTCATACAGCACAATCAGGAGGCAACTAAAGCACTAGCATCAGCCGCAGACGATGGGGTATCATTGGTAGTATCACCTAGCTGGGAGAGGAAAGCTTTTTTGAGAAAATTTGAACTCAGCTCATCTGGACCCGATACTGCAAAAGCTAGCTGAAATTGAGGCTAGATTAGCGCATTTAGAAAAGCCAGGACCTAGTGCTTCCTTAATCCCTGCAGTTCATGGGGAAAATCGAGCTGGGGCAGCGCTGTGAAGGAGGTTGTACTGCACCCTGAACCATCTGTAAGACCTTTGGGTAGAAATGGTCTGCCTCTCCTAAGGGTAGCATGCCCTTGTACAGATTACACTGAGAGTCCACACCAGATAGAAGGTTTGTCTCATAGGAACGCCCAGACTGCATACACCCCAATAAACACCCGAGCTCATAAAGTAAGTGATAGACAAGATGATAGACCATGATACATAGGCAATACTGAAGGCCGGCACTCGGAGCAAAGACCCCTTAGTGGCCCACATTCTACCCTGCATTTACCTCCAGAAGCAACCCCATATATTGTAGTGTAGGCCAACGCTCCTTCACTGCTGCCCGGTGACATTGAGCACTGTTCAACTCTGAGGAACAAATCTCTACACTTTTTGAATGCAAGGACAGGCATTAACAATAAGGTGCTATTTTCTGAATTTAAGATGGCGCGCAGGACTGGGTGGGTGGGGGAATCTAACAAGACATTCTCCGGAGACTGTATAACATTAACTTTTAGTTCTCCAGGTTTGGTCAGAACAGTAGTAGAAAGGGTGGATGACCACTTTGCAAACAAAAGAGAAATCTCCATTCTACCCTTGGGTTTTTTTTACCAGCCACCTAGACCACGATGGCACACAATGGAAGACAATAGATGTGCATGGTTGATCCCCGCATGACCAGCCCCCTCCCCCTTGGGTTCACTCAAATCATTTTGAAGTTTGAGCAGACTGGAAGACATAGACTGACTAACATCAAGTTTGATCAAATCAGGGAAAAATCTCATTTTATAATGCTCCAAAGATTGACTCTAACAAATTAGATAGCACAGTAGCCCCTCCTCTTATATTAGACAGTGAGTATATCCTATACCCACCTCTGCACCGGCATGATGATGGTGTAGGAACTGTAGGGTTGGATCCAGTTATTTTGCCAGTAGAGCTAGCCACAAGTCAGTGTGCTGAGAAAGTTTCAATAGTTAGGAATCCTTATACTCCCTCACTCAGGGTGATCTCCCAGAACATTGCAGGCATTTCGTCAAAATTAGCAGATGAGGCTTGAGTTCAATATGTTAAGACGTTTGGTATCATCTGTGCCCAGGAAACCTGGAGCAGGGATGATGTCACTATGGACGGATTTAGTTCATTTAATGTCCAGGCAACACCATCACCTGTAGTGAGCACAAAGGGAGGTTTAGTGACTCTGATTTCTGTTTAATATGAGTCACTAAAGATAGAGAATATAACAAACTCTCCCTGGTACCAGCTTATTCTGATTTATAACCTAATTGACCCTACAATATTATTGATTCATTGGTACTACAATATTTTTGACCCACACAATTGTGAGGTTATAATCACCCTTAAAGAGGAAATTGATAAAGTTGCAAGAAGATTTTTCCCATTATGCATAATTTGGGTTGGTGATTTTAATTGTACACTATGTCAGCAAATTATGCATTAAATATGTGGGATTGTAGACACTGCAGATGAACCCTTGTCACACTTTAAGCATACCCCACAGAGTGAAGCATTAAATACTATCATTATAGTAAATTATTTATCCATGATTGATCATCTGGTTAGTACTCCTTCTGCCCAGCTTCCAACTAATCAGGGTGGTGGCAGAGTCCGTACAATAGATTTTACGCTGATTTCTAATAAGTATGCATGCCTTGTAGATAGTTTTGCAGTAGATCCAAACCCAGCTAGAGATCATAATCCCCTTACTGCATAAATGCATGTTACAGCACAGAAGGGTAGGTGTGATGCTTACCAATTAAAACATAATCGCAATCAGGGGGTCAGGTTAAAGTGGAGCACAATAGATCCAGCATAATTTGAGGAGACCATTGTAAAAGCAAATCTAAGTACAATCATGACATGCTTAGCGTATGACTCCCATCCAGATGCTATAATACAATGTTTTGAATCTTTTTGTGAAGATGTGGCTAAAAATCGAACTAATACAGTGAGGAGTCGGGATTCACCGGAAATAAGATTGTTTAATGCTGAATGTTCAAAAACGTGTAGAAACCTGATGAAAGCTTTGCACGCAGTCCCCCATGATAGGGTTCTGATCAAGACTGTTGGACAGACAAACAAAAGCACTATTAAGCGTAGAAAGGACAATTTGAGAAGACTGGCCTGGGAAGACCTTGAAAGAGCTTGCGCTCAAGAATTCCAAGAGTTTTTGGGAGGTCATAAATCGTCCTCTTTTGTCCAACGACGCAAGGAATATGGATTGAGAAATTTTTAACCCAAAAGGCGTCTCTTCACAAGAGCAAAGGGATGAAACAGCCATTAACTTACAAACGGCATGTCAACTTAGTTCATCACTGTCCTTAAATGCAGTTTAGGACGCCCAAGCAAAGGGCATTTCAGTGAAAGCCCCATTACCAGATGGGGTGCCCTTGGACTTATTTTAAAGTAATCCTCAAATTTGGGGCCCCCGATGCTGAATGTTTTTTAAAGCAGTTATAGTTGATCGTATTCCATTATCATCAAGAAATACAGTGGTAGTCCCAATTTTTTAAAAAGGTAACAGGAATAACCCCACATGCTATAGGCCGATCTCCTTAATTGAAGCAACGTGGAAGGTTATGGGAGGGTAATTCTTGCACGTTTGGAGTCATGGACCAATACCTCTGGACTTTTTAAATACTCAATATGGCTTCAGACGGGGGATGGGAACAAATGGACAGTACCTCTACTTGTCCATGATCATGGGCAAGTAAATGAAGGCCAGGAGGGGTCGATCCACTTGGCCTTCATGGACTTGTCCAGTGCTTTTGATACAGTGAGAGGGGGAAGTTGTGGACACTGATGGAAAATATGGGTTTTGAAGAACCTCTCATCACCCTATTGCATAGGCTACACGCGTCTACCACTGTAGCTATTTATTTTGGTCCTGGAGGTGAGAAGACTAGGCGCATTGCTTCCACTGAGGGGGTACGTCAAGGGTGCATTCTGGCTCCTTTTTTATTCCTAATATATGCAAATGGTTTTAATCATTCCTGTTAGGACAGCAACTGGACTTCCCAAGCATAGAAGGCAAACCGGTCCCACTGCTGTCTTATGCAGATGATGCAGTTTTGATGACCTTAACAGCCAATAACCTCCAAAAATATTTGAACGCATTTACCGAATTTATGATGGAATTGGATCTAAAGATACATTTTAGTAAATCATTTATTATGGTATGCGGTCCCAATTAGACAAAAAAAAGAACATTTAAAGTACAAGGAAAAGTTATTGATAAGGTGCCTAATTTTACCTATCTGGGGAATGTTTTTAATAATAATCTAAATTGGGATAACCTAATTGTGGCTAGGAGTCAATACACCAGCAGAACAATAAAGGGGCTTTTTCGCTTTGCTGGTAAGCTCGGACTTAAGCTGGTAGCAGAAATGTTAACTTTATATAAATCGAAATGGCTGTCAGTAGCCACCTTGTATAAACATGTAGGAGGTTTTCTTCAAATTTCTAGAATTTGTACTAGTATAATATGACCTAGGAAAAGTAAATAGGTGTACTGTATATTTTAATCAATGCAAAACATTTTTTCTATGTATATTCTGTCTTGCATTTTTAATTTGAGTATGCAAACTTTTATGATTCAATTAAATCAAATAAAGTTATTTTGGACTCTGAACCAACCATTCTCTTATTGAATATTGTATAAACACATCAAGAGAATACAATGATTTCGACACAGTAACTGATATTTCCTTGTAAGTAGCTATTCATTACTTACCTGGTCAAAGTTATACAGAGCAGCATGCAGGTTTGCCATCATACCGGTGGGCGGCTCATTGGTAATTTTGACAGAGTTCTCCAGTATTCCCTGAGGAATTATATGTTCCTCTGATGTGGAAGCAGGTTCAGCACTTATGAAGACCCGGTAATCATTGTGACTTCCTCTGCTGTACTGCTCAATGAGCTTTTCTAAAGTTCCTAGCCATTTGGATACCAGATGGACATTCTGTTTAAATACAACAGTTATATTAGTATATGAATATTCTTTGTTTTAATACACACATTGATATAACTAGGAAACGTTTTACATATGTATGCCATGCTAGTAATACTGTGAGTTACCATTCATCTCCGCACTCAACAATGTTAATAGTACATTACACTCTGAAAATCTGCATATATCTTTAGGATTAAATATATATATATGGAATGTATATGTGTATGTATATGTATATAATATGTGTATGTGTTTATATATGTATGTGTATATACCAACACTCCTACTCTGGGTGTAGAAAAGGCTGCCAACATGCCATAGTTATAATCAAATGTTCCAATTTATTGTCAGACCTCTGCCATAAAGCATTTCAGGCACTACTGCAGCCTTGCTCACATAGTCGAGCCGCATTTTTAAAAAGTGTTTCGAAAGTATCTCAGTGATCATAAACATGACAAGCATAATACAACATTGCTTCTACACAGGTATTATCATTCATTGTATCCAGCAAAGTGTTCCTATGTTAAAAATAAACCTAAAAAAACTTCCTACAATGAAACTGTCAATCATGGAATATCTATTGTCAATAAATAAACATTGATCTTATCTATCTCATACCAAAACTCCTATAGACGCTTTAACTGCATATTTAATGTATATGTACACTTAATTTGAGTCATTACAGAGTACTTGGTCTCAAATATTTATTTCATGTTGCCACAGTGTGTTTCAATAAAACACAGCATGTTTATGTGAATATCTACATTTAAATAGCACCTTCTATTGCTTCTTTTGTTTTGACTTAATTGTTGTGTCCTACCCAAGTCTGTGATTGTTTCTGACATACATTCACACAACCTATCAAATCTATGCATCACTATAACCAATTCCATTACATTTATCCTATAATCTAATCAGTGTGTGAGCGTTAAAGTACTCGTTTATGCCAAGATTAATTTTACATTAATACATATACAACAGGTTAGGACCATGCTGGCATCAAATAATTAGCAATATACAACTGTGAGTATTCACTCAACAAAGAGGCAAGTTATCGCCCAAGTGGCCACATTGTAGCAGGCTGATTTGCTGAGTAACATAGCTCCTAATACTGTAAAGAAAGGACCATGATTTGTGGAAGTGTGTTTGCAGATCATCTTTTGTATTAGGGCTGTGAGGTGTTTTGGTATTCAGTTCAATCATATATCTAAATTCCAGTCTACCCAAAGAGGGGGACTGTTGTGAAATTAAACAGAGTGAGCTGACTATGTTTTATAAGCCGACACCACCTCCGACACCACCTCCAATCAGGAGCAGAGCAATGGGCAGCTACTCATGGCAGGACATATATATATATATATATATATATATATTTTTTTTTTTTTACCAAGCACATTTCCTCAAGATAAAGGATGGCACCGACTCCGTGAGTTGCTTAAGAGTGAAGTTTATTTTCCAAAACTGCTGAAAAGACGCGTTTCGGCAGAAGCCTCCGCCTTGCTCACTTCACCTACTTGAATGTCAATTACAAACACATATACCTTATGACAAACACAGTTGCCTCACTGTGATTGGTGTATGGTTACTCAGGTAACACAAAAGTTTGGTCATGTGGTCACGCAACCAACATAAAAAAGTTCCTAATGTGCAAAAGTGCTTATTTAAGTGAGAAAATGCATTTTTTCCTTCATCACATTTAAATTCCAAAAACAATACTTTCATGTCATTGTGTATTAAATAAACAAAGTATTCACATTCTGTGTCTGTTTACAAAAGTCAAAGTGCTGACTTTTTAAATACATGGCAAGATCTGTAAACCAAAACATCAGGTAAGAAACAAAAAGAGGGTCATATCACAAACAACACAGTGACCAATATATATATATATATATATATCCGTTCCACACTCCTACTAATCGGCAATAGACACCGACTCCACAGACGTAGGTACAGACCACAAAACTGCGCTTTTTTTCAGATTAAAGGTGGTTTATTGATCTTCTGTCCCCAGCATGACGCGTTTCGGCTGCAACACGGCAGCCTTGATCACATATATATATATATTCACTGAAAAAATAAAGGTTGCTAGGATGTTATAGTTAGGAACTAGAATTAAAACCTTAGAAATTGACTAAAAACCCAAGGTTCCCGGAACGTTATCGTTAGGTTAAGATTTTGCACACAGAAAACCACAGGAATTCAGGAGTTTTAGCAAGAGTTATCTTAAGTAACTACAATTTGTGCCCTAACTAAGGTAACTACAATTCACTCCCCCGTCATGCACAGTTTTCTCATCAATAATTTTACAGCAAATGTTGCAGTGATTTTATTAATGATGTCAAGCAAGATGTAAAATGTAGGGTAATTAGCAGTGCATGGCCAGAGTGCGAGTTACAGTTATTTTAGGGCGCGAGTTACAGTTACTTTAGGGCACTAGTTACAGTAAGTTGAGAAAACTAACTATAACTGCTAAATTTCTACGGTTGTGTGTGTGTGTGTAAAATCTTAACCTAACTAAAACATCCCTGTAAGCTTTTTTTTGTGTGAATTATTCTGTTTTTTAAACTTTATTTCCTGACTATAACATCCATGTAACCTTTGTTTTTTTTCAGTGATTTCCACGGTTTTTAAAAAAAGTTAAGTAATATTTAATTGCTATAGGTTAATCCAACTGCCATCATGTACGGCCTTTAGTCGTGCCCAGAGGAGGAGGGGTGCCATTCCATGCATGAAGCCAAACACATGCCATGCATGACCAAAGGATTGTCCGCAGTCAACCCTCCCCGCATGCAGGCAACCCCACACCACACACAGCATTTGCCGTGAGCAAAGGGGTTGGTCTACCCCAGAACTATTTCAGTCTCTCTGTGATTTGTTTGGTTGGCATATATCCTTCCACCCCATCAGACAGCACAGTGCAGTGCCTCTGAGGGACTATTTTCTCTTCCTACCTAGCTCTCCCTGATTCCTACTACCCTCGCCCTCGCTTTATTAAAAACATCCCACCCCCAGTGTCCGCAGATTGCTATCTTAAATTTGTTTACCATTCTAAGATGGCTGCAAATGCACATGCATATTGAGTATCTTTTAATGCAAGTTCATATTTGTTTGACATGGCCATCTTAGGAGAAATGTCCCAACACTTTCTGCTTTTTCCACCTAGGCTTTGCCGACCCTCTCCGCATAACCTTAGGAATCTGGGCACATTCCCAATTTACTGCAGGGGGAAGGAGTGCATGGCCACCATGTCTGAATTGGGCTGGGGCATGTACATTATGTGTTTAGGTGTCGTACCTTCATGTGTCCCATTAACAGGTACACCACAAACCAGGGCAGAAATGGCACTGACCAGTAGTGGGACGTCACACTGATGGTGCTATCCACCGGATAGCCTGTCAACCCTGTATTGGGTCTGCCATTGCAAGCCTGTGGGCTGTGATTCCAACCCTGCCTAGGTTGGCATCACGCCTCAGCCAACCCTGAGTGGGTCATCCCATACCATGAGGGCACCCCCACAAGAGAAGCCCTGACAGACACAGGGGGGTGGTTGACTGAATGCCAGCAGGAACATGGGGATGTTCCTTGCCCAGGTAGTTAGGAACCCCCATGTGGGGCTTCTCCCTGCTCTAGAGTTCGGCTCTTTCCAAGGGATACCCCTGTAGTGTAGCTGATTCTCTTGTGTTGCCTCCCGGCCTCGAGGATGTCCTCACTGTCAAGATAGTGTGGAAGTGCAAGCTTTTTTTTTTTTTTTTTTTTTTAAACATTTTTATTGTTTGCAAGAAGTGACAGTATTCATGGCAATTCAATTCCATACTTAGCATACACATACAATTGCTACAAACAACAAATAAAATTGAGGAATGGAAACAACATAAAGTAATCCGTAATTGACTCTACTATTAAAGTAATAAACTACTAAGACAGAAAGACCAGATTAGGCCTAATCACATCTCTTGATCATCAAAAAGGTTCTTCCATATCTTTTCTTTTCTCCGAAGAGCTTTAGGACCTCTAAGCTTAGCTAGAGAAAACTCCATAGTTCTAATGTGTGGAAGTGCAAGCATTGACACAATGCTCTGAAATATGTGCTGCGTGCACCAGCCCTCATGTGGTTTTAGAAATGTGATTCACTGGCCGTTGAAGGCTGGATGATGCACCCTAGCCCCTACGGCATTTTGAATAGGTGCCTGGCTCACCAACGCTGGCTGGTTAGCATATAGCTGCATCCCCAGTGTTCTAATCTCCAGATAAAGCCTGTCGGTGGAGGCCAGTGACTGCACGCTTGCATTTGTAGAGGTAGCAGCCAGGTTCCGGTTCTGCCGGCGCTGGGCAGGAGTTCGCTCTCTCACCTGTAAGGGGGCCCACCCATTTCAGGCTGGGTTGGGCAGGGTGGTGTTCGCGCACATTCACCAAAGGGGTCAGAGTATACAATGTGCCCAGCCTGTTTGTGCCGTGTGAAAGCAAACGCGCCCTTCCAATCCGTGTTGGGAAGTGACGCTAAATCAATGTTTTGAAACACGGGCCAATCTGTCATTTAAGACCAGTGGGTGTGCACTGGCACTGGCATCTATCTTGAGTAACCTCATGAGTAGCTTGCCATTTTAGGCCGCTATGAGTGCGCATCCGCACCTATGGTGTCCATGATTGTGTGTGCTGCCTGACAACACAGGCTGGTGCATGCACACAGACACACGTATTAATAATAATAATCTTTATTCAGCACTAATCACAGCCATAAAAGAGGTAGAGATAAAAACAGTAACAAGTAAATTTAAAATGACATATCACAATGTGTGCAAGATCGCAAATGTCCTTATATCCATCAGTTACATCTAGAATTTCTTAATCTTAGTGCAGCTCTTAAAATATTTGTTTCAACAAAAAGCATGCAAACTTTAGGCTGAAGTTGCAAATACAATAGAGCTATACGTGCATGCCTAAATCTAAGTTCTTTTAAAAAAGGTTTAAGAAATAGTCACAAAGGATAGGTAAAAAGTTTACATAAAAATACAAAATGTAGGGTATCTGGTGGAGGACTATTGTCACAGCCACAGGGACCTCTATCCTCTACATTTAAAGCAAAACCAGCTGGGGATGCCAGTAAGTGTTGGAGCAGATTTAATCTAAATTGGGTAATTATAAATCTGTCATGGGCACCAGTTACAATAGAGAGATAAGTCTAGATGCCCTGGACAGATTTAACTGTAGCATGCCCTCTTACCAGCGGTGTCGCAAGCACCTTACCCTCACAGAAGCCCATAGCATTTCTAAGTAACAATTATTCAACTTGTTTTTGTCATGAGGCTTCACTGTATCATGTTGCAGGAAAACGTCTGCTCTACCTAGAGCCTTCAGGGTCTCCTTAACATACCTTAACGATGGTATTTAAAATGCATGGTCAAGTTAGAGGCAGTCCAGAATTGCTGACCAATTAAAAGCTGCGAAACAACCTCTGTGGGTGTGGTTCTGCACTCCTGTTTGTACTGATATTTGTTAAGTTCATACGGGTACAATTAAAAGCTGCCTCATCACTGGACCAGATCTTTACCCAGCACAATAAAGGCTTGACAGTCACTAGATCAGTTAAGTACTTGATGTACAGAGTACAAGGGTGTACCCCGAGGGACTTCCAGAATCCACCTTAAAAATGTATTTTGTGCGGTCTGTAGTTTATTAACAGCCATATACCCCCAAACCTCACTTCCATACAAAGACTTAGAAATACAAAAAGACTGGTATAGCTTTAAAATCACCCCCGGTCACCATGTGCCTAATCTGTGGCCATAATTTGCAATAGCTCCCATTGATTTTTTTCATGTCAAATAGCTGCCCCTCCTAAATGTTTTTCAATCTTAGTGTAGCATCAAATAAAATTCCTAGATATGAGAAAGCTGGGACCTCCAGTCACACGATTACCCAGTTCCATAACATAATTTTTTTTAATTTAGGTGACGGGTCCAGCCCCTTCATAAAAGAGACAAACCCATCAGTTAGGGCCTGCAAGCCCATAGGTGTGGGCGCTATCAGTACTGCGTCATCTGCGTAAAAAAGGACAGGCACCGGTGTCATACCTATCCTGGGATGGTCAGCCTGAAATGATATCAGGGCTGGATCTAAACCATTAATATATAATGTGAATAAGAAAGTGGCTAAGATGCACCCTTGGTGAACCCCCCTAGAACATTTAAAGTAATCGGGGAGTCCCCCTGTCACGGTTGCGGGGTCGCAGGGAGCAGCGATGCACAATACACACTCGACAACGTCCTCTGCTCTACAAAAAACGCTAGCCTCACACAGGTTGAATTACGGGACTACAGCTCCCAGAAGGCTTAGGGGCGCCTTCACAGGACAGAGAGGTCATGTGATTCCTAAGGGGCAAGGCAGGTCCTGATATAAGCCTCCCCCTTGAGGAAGACGGGGCTTGACCAACTTTCCGGATAGCCATCCCTGAGGACGAGTTCCCGTTTAGCGTCAAGTCCTGGAAACAGTCTTCGCCGAGGACGAAAGGTACTTCACGATCCTGTTGTTGTCTGTGAGTGGGAGACTGCGCCTGTCGGTGCTCTCCTCGCGGAATCCTACTGCCGGCATTGTTTTCTGCCCACCGCATTCTTCATTACTGTTAGACCTGACATCATTGGCTTGAGTCTCTCCTCCATTTTTTCTGTTTGCCTCTACTGTTTTACGATGTTTTGCTGGTATATGCTTTGGGCGCCGTGTCACTGCTGATCAGTGCCATAGTGCAAGTGCTCCCTATGTTAAAATGATGTATCTATTGTATCCATGTTTGGCTTATTTGGTTTACTGTCAGTCCCTAGTCTAGTGCACCAGGAGTGCCGGGGCTTGTAAATACAAATGCCGCTCGTGGGCTTGCAGCACGTGTTGTGCCACCCACAGGAGCGGCCTTGTAAAAGAATGTCTACGGGTCGGTCATTGCGAGACCCACGTGCAGTCCTGTACTGTCACGCCGGCTGCGCAGGTATCCCTACTTGCCAGCCCCTCCAACCTTCCCTTAACTTCATGTTAGTCACCCCTATGGTAGGCCCATGGGCAGGGTGCATTGTAAGTGTAAGGTAGGACACGCCTGACCAAGTTGGCATGTCCTGATAGTGAAGTGCCGCCATCTTTGTGCTTTACTATTGCGAGGTAGCCTGCTCTCCGTTGGATAGAATGGGCCGCCGGGATTGTTAACGCTATAATCCTAGCTGGCTCGGGGAGCATGGTGCAATGTCGAGTTTGGTATCCCTGAACTCGGGGTTTAATTACGCATCCGTTGGTGTGGATGGTTTTTGGACTCTGGGTTCGAAAATAGCACTTTTAGAAAGTGTCTATTTTCTTGCCTAACCATATCTGGTTTCTGCTGGTCTTGCGTGTGTGTGACAGGAGCTGGGTGGCTCCACAGGTCTGGATGAGTCAGTGTGGGATGAGTGGGACATTTACGCTGAGAGTAGGGGGAGAGTAGTTGTTGATAGCCTGCTCCTGCCAGTATCAATGCTGGCTCCACCTCCTGCGGGGGGTCTGAGGACTCAGCCCGGCTCAATGAATAGGCCAGGTGCTACTGCCTGGCTCCACCCACCACCGACCCAGGATGTTGGGAAATCCCCGGCATAGACAAAGGGATCAAAGACGAAAAGGGGTATAAGAGAAGGACCCCTGAAATAGGAAATCAGATCACTTCTGACAAGGAACCCTGTAACCAAGGACAAGAGGCCTGCTGATCTAAAGGACTGCCTACCCCTTCTGCCAGTGTGCTGTTGTTGGGGGAATCCTGCAGTGCTTCTTTATTTTTGCCAAGGAACCAGGAGAGAGGAACTGTGTGTGTACTCTCACGCTTGCTAAGAAAATCTCCAAGGACTGGAAGAGTGCCAGTCTCCTGCTGAAGTCACAGGGCTAAAGGACTTCATCTGCTAAAAGTGCTATTTGCTGGAAGTGTGAATCCAGCACCTCTGAAAGGACCAGCAATCACGACGATCGGACGCCGGGCCCGACCGACGCCAGCAGCAACGCCAGTGAGTGGGAGTACGGCTCTAACTCCAGAGGACCTCGTGTCTGCCCCGCTGCTGATCGCATCAACCGTGTGCCCTTCGACGCCGTGAGCGCTGCTCACTCTGTGCCACTGCATCATCGACAACGCCTGCTGAGGCCTGATCGACACCGGAGACGCGACGCCGGATTGCTCGACGCCGCTGATCATCGTGTGCTTCATTTTCCTAAGGTACTGTGTTGTTGGGGGTCCGTGTGACTCCAGGCCCGACGTAGCGCTCCTCGCGGTCGACGCCGAACCTGTGGATTATCTTTGCCCCGGCGTTGTGTAGCTCCCGTGTGAGTTACCCTGTTGCTAAGAACTGTGTTTCCAAGAAGAAGATTTGCTTGATACTAAAAGACTTTTTCGTGCTACAGAAGAAACTACCTTTGAACTATCCTTTTTCCTTCCTAAACGTATTTATTCCGATTGTGTACAGTTTTGCCGTTATTTTGGTCTTGTGCTAAGCCTTATATAAAAATACTTATTTTTATAATACTACGGTGTCGTGTCCATTTGTAGCGTATTCACGGTGTTACTGTATGTGGTCATAATTGCTTAACGCACAGCCTCTGAGATAAGCCTGTTCTGCTCTGCCAAGCTACCGAGGGGGTGAGCAGGGGTTATCGAAGGGTGTGATCCCCTTGCCCTCACTAGAAAAGGAGTGTCCCTATTTGTCAGAAGTGCATACCTCTGCCAACTAGAGACAGCCGGTTCTAACATTGGATGCAGCGGTGAGGATTTGGACCTTGCATTTATGACCCATGTACAGTGATTAGTGTGCGCTACGTAGTGAAAGCAGACCATAACGCAGTCACAATCTGATTCGGAAGGATCCTATTTTTGTTCTCCGCTTTTCTGAAACTTGATTTTCTGAACACTGCCAGTTTTAACCATGAGTGACAACGGAGTCACTGCCCCTGCTATCGTTGTTGTAGAAGAGTTCGAGAGGAGTAAGCTAAAGAAATACAAGAAAGATGAGCTGAAACACTTTTGCAACCAGTTTGAAGTTCCTACCACCGGCCTCTCGAGAAAAGATGATTTTTATAAAGCATTGCAGGCCTGGTGGGAGTCCAGAAATCCCTCTGATGTGGTGGTGGTACCCACAGAGGAAGGGGATGAGAAGGTGCCAGTGAATGGACCTGTGCCCTCTCCCGGAAGCAGTGTTTCCTCCAAAGGTCTTTCCCCTGAAGAAAGAGAAGAAAGGGCGAAAGAGCGAGCTTACAACATGGAGATGGCAAGGCTAAAAATAAATGGGCAGTTGGAGTTAGAAAATGCAAGAGGTAGAAGGGAAGCTGATTTAGAGATCAAAAAGTTGGAGTTTGAACGAGAGAAGTTAGCTTTGGAGCGTGAAGCCAGGTTGAGGGAACTGGATATCCAAGCTAAAAAATTAGAGTTGATTTCCCTCTGGTGGCAGCATTCCATCCGAGCCTGCAGAAAGTAAGTTTTACTTCCCGAAAGATGTGATCAAAGATTACAATAAGAATGAAGATATTGGTCAATGGTTTAAAGCATATGAGTTAGCATTGTTGGCCCACCAGGTCCCTGAGAAGAATTGGGGAGCGGGGTTGTGGGGTCGCTTTGTGAATGAGGGAAGAGATACCCTGTTAGACATGCCCGTTGCGGATAGGATGTCGTATGCTCATATGAAAGATGCTTTAATGTTGCGATATGGTTTAACCCCCGAGCAGTACAGACAAGCTTTTAGAGAATGTAAGAAGTTGCCTGGTTCGACGTGGGTTGAATATGTGTCTTATTTTTGCAGAGCCATGGATGGTTGGGTAAAGGGCAGCACAGTGGAAAGTTATGAAGCTCTTTATGATTTGTTTGCGTGGGAGCACTTGTCTAATAACTGTTTTCCAGAGCTGCACCAGCACCTGATTGATAGCAAGATATCTAACCCTAGAAAACTTGCTGAGGAGGCGGACCGCTGGGTCAGTACCAGGGTCCACAAGGGTCCAGTGGGAGACTCAGCCAAAGGTGGGCAGGGTCCCCAGCAGAAGAGTTGGGGGGACAAGGGTAAACAGAAGGAGTCTCAGAAAGGGCCCCAAAGTAATCCCCAAGGGAACCAAGGGAAAGGTTCCCAGCCTCCCCCTGAGAAGAAGCCAGGGGCCCGACGGGTAAACCTGTTCATAGGGGCCCCCTAACCTGCTACGGTTGTGGGCAGGTGGGACACCGGTTTTATGACCCCCAGTGTCCCAAAAAGGATTCGAATGCACCGCCGCGTGCACCCCCTCGTCAGTTGGCAAGTGTAGCCTTGGGAGGGGAGGAGATGGTTGTCCATGATGGGAGGGGTCCCGCAGAAATGTCCCTGGTCTCGCTAGGAGACATGCAAATGGTCCCTCCACCCCCTCTGCCTAGTAACACTAGTAAATATAGGCAGTGGGTGACCATTAATGGCCATAGAGTGGAAGCTCTCAGAGACACCGGAGCGAGTGTGACAGCTGTCAAGTGTCACTTGGTGTCCAGAGAGCAGGTGGTTCCCCACGCATTCTACCCCGTGATAGCTGCCGATAACTCCCAGAAAGAGTGTGAGGTGGCTCAGGTTTCCTTTGAATGGGGGGGAGTTTCAGGTACTCTTCAGGTTGCTGTGAGGCCCGCCATGCCTGTCGATTGTCTCCTGGGCAATGATTTGGAAGACTCCCCTTGGGCTAAGGTGGAGCGAGCGGCGCACTTGAAAATGTTGGGTGTGCCAGAGTGGGTGTGTGCAACCACTCGATCCATGACAGCGAGTAAGGGTGTTGATGGGGTCCCGGAGCCTGAAAGTACGGCCCAGGACCCAGCTGTGAAGAGAAGAGGCAGGAGGCGCGGGAAACCGGCCCCCGTTGTTCCCGTGGTCCAGAAGGAGGTAGACCCTGAGAGGGATGCCCTGGAGCCCACAGGGGAACAAATTGCCGAACTGGGAGATCTGCCCGAGCTGACCCACTGGCAGCAGGATGGTGGTCCCTCCAGGGAGGAATTCTGTGCGGAACAGAAGGTGTGCCCTTCTCTTGTGGGCATGAGGCAGCAGGCCTCAGCCCAATCCTCAGGTGATCAGTCAGGGTCACATTTTGTGTACTGGGAGAACGACCTCCTGTATAGCGAGCCTAAGGCTGCTGAGCCTGGGTCAGCCCGCGTGCTGGTGGTACCCCAGCGCTTCAGAGCCTTCCTACTGGGTTTGGCTCATGACGTACCGTTAGCTGGACATCTGGGGCAGGACAAGACCTATGACAGGCTTGTCACCCATTTTTATTGGCCTCAGATGCGTAGGGATGTAGACATCCATTGCAAGACTCGTCGCACTTGCCAGGCAAGTGGGAAAAGCGGAAGGAAGCAGAAGGCTCCCCTCCAACCTTTTCCGGTGGTCAGCACCCCCTTTGACCGGGTGGGTATTGACATTGTTGGGCCCCTGGACCCCAAGACAGCCCTGGGCAACAGGTTCATCCTGGTCTTGGTGGACCATGCCACGAGGTACCCGGAGGCCATCCCTCTCCGAACGGTGACGGCCCCCGTGGTGGGACGAGCACTGATGGGTGTTTTCTCCCGGATGGGGTTCCCCAGAGAGGTGGTGTCCGACCGAGGCACCAACTTCATTTGGAACTATATGAAGTCTCTGTGGAAGGAGTGTGGGGTAACCTACAAGTTCACCACTCCTTACCACCCTCAAGGAAATGGGCTGGTTGAGAGATTCAACCGGACCCTGAAAGGCATGATTATGGGTCTTGAAGAACCAATGAGGCGGAAATGGGACGTCCTCTTGCCATGCCTGTTGTTTGCTTACCGTGAGGTGCCGCAGAAGGCTCTAGGGTTCAGCCCCTTTGAGCTCTTATACGGTCACCCGGTAAGAGGACCTTTGAGTCTGGTCAAGGAAGGCTGGGAGCAATCTCCCAGGAAACCTCCCCAGGATGTATACAGCTACATGCTGGCCTTTCGGAACCAGACTCGGCGCTTCAGAGAACTTGCTCAGGCAAATCTGGAGGCCAGCCAGGAGGAGATGAAGCGATGGTACGACCGGAATGCCACTCTGGTAGAGCTTCAGCCTGGTCAGGAAGTGTGGGTCATGTCCCCTGTGGAATCTTGTGCGCTCAAGGACAGGTGGACTGGACCGTTTAAGGTTGTGGAGAAGAAGAGCGATGTCACCTACTTGGTGGACTTGAAATCTCCCAGGAACCCCTTGCGGGTCCTGCATGTCAACCGTTTGAAGCCCCACTTAGAAAGGTCCGAAGTGGGCATGCTCCTAGCTACAGATGATGGAATGGAGGAGGAGAGTGAGCCTCTTCCTGACCTCCTGTATGCTAAAGAGCAAGACGGGTCAGTGGATGGTGTGGTCCTCTCCGACACACTGACCCTTGAGCAGAGACAGGATTGTCACCAACTGTTGGGGCAATTCCCGGATCTGTTTTCCTTGGTTCCGGGTGTCACGCATTGGTGTGTCCATGACGTTGACACCGGAGACAGCCCTCCTGTGAAGTACAAGGCTTACAGGGTGACTGACAAGGTCCGAGCGTACATTAAGGAGGAGGTCTCCAAAATGTTCGCGTTAGGGGTGATTGAGTCCTCTAGCAGTCCTTGGGCCAGCCCAGTGGTCTTGGTCCCGAAGGCTGCAGCGCCTGGTGCTTCACCAGAACTCCGGTTCTGCGTGGACTACCGAGGGCTCAATTCAGTCACGAAGACTGACGCGCACCCCATCCCCAGAGCTGATGAGCTCATCGATCGGTTGGGGGCTGCCCGGTACCTTAGTACGTTCGATTTAACGTCTGGGTACTGGCAGATCGCCTTGACTGATGGGGCAAAAGAGAGGTCAGCATTCTCCACACCAGATGGGCTATACCAGTTCCGGGTGATGCCCTTTGGAATGAAGAATGCCCCTGCCACCTTCCAGAGGTTGGTCAACCAGGTCTTGGCTGGACTGGAGGAATTCAGTGCCGCCTACCTGGACGACATCGCAGTGTTCAGCGCCAGCTGGGAGGAACACTTGCGCCACCTCCAGGAAGTGTTGTTGGCCCTGCGCGGAGCAGGCCTCACAATCAAAGCCAGTAAGTGCCAGATTGGGCAGGGTTCTGTGGTGTACTTGGGGCACCAAGTAGGGAGCGGTAAGGTGGCCCCCCTGCAACCCAAGATTGATACCATCCTGGCTTGGGCACCGCCCAAAACCCAAACGCAGGTGAGAGCCTTCTTAGGACTCACGGGTTATTACAGGAGGTTTGTCAAGGATTACGGCAACATTGTGCACCCCTTGACTTCGCTGACTTCCAGGAAGCAGCCACGAAACGTGATCTGGACTGATGCCTGTCAAACGGCCTTTGACACCCTGAAAACTGCAATGTGCACAGCACCTATACTCCAAGCACCCGATTTTTCGAAAGAATTCATTGTTCAGACGGACGCTTCAGAGCATGGCGTGGGGGCTGTTCTAGCTCAGGTGAATGAAGAGGGCCGAGACTTGCCGGTAGCCTTCATCAGCAGGAGGTTACTTCCCAGAGAAACGAGGTGGAGTGCGATAGAGAGAGAAGCATTTGCTGTGGTCTGGGCGCTGAAGAAGCTAAGACCTTACCTGTTTGGGACTCACTTCCGGGTTCAGACAGACCACAGGCCCCTCAGATGGTTGATGCAAATGAGGGGTGAGAATCCAAAACTGTTGAGGTGGTCCATTGCTCTACAGGGGATGGACTTTACGGTGGAACACCGCCCTGGTACAGATCACGCCAATGCTGATGATCTGTCCAGATTTTTCCGCCTTAGTGATGAGGACTCCCTAGGTTAAGGGTAGTTCTCCCCACATTTCAGCTGGAGGGGACACGTGTTAGACCTGACATCATTGGCTTGAGTCTCTCCTCCATTTTTTCTGTTTGCCTCTACTGTTTTACGATGTTTTGCTGGTATATGCTTTGGGCGCCGTGTCACTGCTGATCAGTGCCATAGCGCAAGTGCTCCCTATGTTAAAATGATGTATCTATTGTATCCATGTTTGGCTTATTTGGTTTACTGTCAGTCCCTAGTCTAGTGCACCAGGAGTGCCGGGGCTTGTAAATACAAATGCCGCTCGTGGGCTTGCAGCACATGTTGTGCCACCCACAGGAGCGGCCTTGTAAAAGAATGTCTACGGGTCGGTCATTGCGAGACCCACGTGCAGTCCTGTACTGTCACGCCGGCTGCGCAGGTATCCCTACTTGCCAGCCCCTCCAACCTTCCCTTAACTTCATGTTAGTCACCCCTATGGTAGGCCCATGGGCAGGGTGCATTGTAAGTGTAAGGTAGGACACGCCTGACCAAGTTGGCATGTCCTGATAGTGAAGTGCCGCCATCTTCGTGCTTCACTATTGCGAGGTAGCCTGCTCTCCGTTGGATAGAATGGGCCGCCGGGATTGTTAACGCTATAATCCTAGCTGGCTCGGGGAGCATGGTGCAATGTCGAGTTTGGTATCCCTGAACTCGGGGTTTAATTACGCATCCGTTGGTGTGGATGGTTTTTGGACTCTGGGTTCAAAAATAGCACTTTTAGAAAGTGTCTATTTTCTTGCCTAACCATATCTGGTTTCTGCTGGTCTTGCGTGTGTGTGACAGGAGCTGGGTGGCTCCACAGGTCTGGATGAGTCAGTGTGGGATGAGTGGGACATTTACGCTGAGAGTAGGGGGAGAGTAGTTGTTGATAGCCTGCTCCTGCCAGTATCAATGCTGGCTCCACCTCCTGCGGGGCGTCTGAGGACTCAGCCCGGCTCAATGAATAGGCCAGGTGCTACTGCCTAGCTCCACCCACCACCGACCCAGGATGTTGGGAAATCCCCGGCATAGACAAAGGGATCAAAGACGAAAAGGGGTATAAGAGAAGGACCCCTGAAATAGGAAATCAGATCACTTCTGACAAGGAACCCTGTAACCAAGGACAAGAGGCCTGCTGATCTAAAGGACTGCCTACCCCTTCTGCCAGTGTGCTGTTGTTGGGGGAATCCTGCAGTGCTTCTTTATTTTTGCCAAGGAATCAGGAGAGAGGAACTGTGTGTGTACTCTCACGCTTGCTAAGAAAATCTCCAAGGACTGGAAGAGTGCCAGTCTCCTGCTGAAGTCACAGGGCTAAAGGACTTCATCTGCTAAAAGTGCTATTTGCTGGAAGTGTGAATCCAGCACCTCTGAAAGGACCAGCAATCACGACGATCGGACGCCGGGCCCGACCGACGCCAGCAGCAACGCCAGTGAGTGGGAGTACGGCTCTAACTCCAGAGGACCTCGTGTCTGCCCCGCTGCTGATCGCATCAACCGTGTGCCCTTCGACGCCATGAGCGCTGCTCACTCTGTGCCACTGCATCATCGACAACGCCTGCTGAGGCCTGATCGACACCGGAGACGCGACGCCGGATTGCTCGACGCCGCTGATCATCGTGTGCTTCATTTTCCTAAGGTACTGTGTTGTTGGGGGTCCGTGTGACTCCAGGCCCGACGTAGCGCTCCTCGCGGTCGACGCCGAACCTGTGGATTATCTTTGCCCCGGCGTTGTGTAGCTCCCGTGTGAGTTACCCTGTTGCTAAGAACTGTGTTTCCAAGAAGAAGATTTGCTTGATACTAAAAGACTTTTTCGTGCTACAGAAGAAACTACCTTTGAACTATCCTTTTTCCTTCCTAAACGTATTTATTCCGATTGTGTACAGTTTTGCCGTTATTTTGGTCTTGTGCTAAGCCTTATATAAAAATACTTATTTTTATAATACTACGGTGTCGTGTCCATTTGTAGCGTATTCACGGTGTTACTGTATGTGGTCATAATTGCTTAACGCACAGCCTCTGAGATAAGCCTGTTCTGCTCTGCCAAGCTACCGAGGGGGTGAGCAGGGGTTATCGAAGGGTGTGATCCCCTTGCCCTGACTAGAAAAGGAGTGTCCCTATTTGTCAGAAGTGCATACCTCTGCCAACTAGAGACAGCCGGTTCTAACAATTACTATTCACGAGTCAGAGACAGCGCTTAAAGGCGTTCTCCTCGCGGATTCCTACAGCGGCCATTATTACCTGCAAGCCGCTTCCCCGATATTTGCTCCAACGAGACCGCGAGTCGGAGACAACAAATAAAGGCGCTCTCCTTGCGGTTTCCTAAGGCGGCCTTTCATTTTTTTTTTTTTAACATCATTTTTATTGCATCACCAATATAAATGTACAGACAAGATATTCAGCAATAATACTATAACATGTACAGACTTAGATTGAGACATTCGATCTTCATCCGGTGGGATCGCCTCGCTCTTGACGCAGGTGACTTCATCTCTGTCTCGGTCTCGTATTTCTTACAATGTCCGACCGCTTCATCGTGCACATAACCCTGGAATGCTTTTGTGATTTACGCCCCTCCCCCTCCCCAAATTTCAGTACCCCAACATCCCTCCAAACTAGCTTCCTACCCGCCCTCCCCCGTGGTCGCGCTGCGCTTGAGTAACCATGTAATAGTGCCCGGTGTATTGCAGGAGGAAGTAATCATTCGCTAAGGTGTGTTCTCCTGTGTAGTGTTAGGGTCTGCTCCAGCTAGTTCGCTCTCGCCATCCTGCCCCTCATCGTCCACATCCCGGAGCGCCTGCACCATCACCTCCCATGCAGTCGCCCTTTCCAGTGCTTTCTCGTCATTCGACCTCCAGGCCATCTGATATCGTAGGGTACTTTCACACGCGGCCCATCTCAGACACTCCCCATACCATCTTTTATACGTGGGCCCCACTCTGGACTTCCAATTTCGTGTGATCTCCCGCTTGGCCAAGATAAGCCCTAAATCTATAAATTTACTAGACATCTTATTTCTAGGAGTGTGTGAGAACCAATGAAGGATGCCAACTGCTTTAGTAAACTGGATATCCCTGTCCGTCGCGCCGTTAAGGGCCCGCCCAACTTCCTGCCAATAGTCACCCAAAGAGGGGCAATCCCACAGCATATGACACAGATCCGCCCCCGCCGTATTACATCTGGGGCAAGCAGCGTCGGTCGCCCCAAAATACTGTTGGATTTTCCCGGGCGTGAGGTATGCCCTGTGAATAACATAAAAGTGGATCAATTGGAACCTGGCATTCCTCGAGCTCTTCCGTGCCCGCCTCAGCAGTTGGCCCCAGGTCGTGTCTGGTATCTCCACCTGGAGGTCCAGCTCCCACTTGGCCTTCAGGGCTGCCAAAGGTTGCAAGGCCTCCCGCTGCATTCTCGAGTACAGGCATGTGACGGCCTTAAAGGTTCCCGCCGCCATCATGGCGTACTGGCAAGCCATCGAGGTGCCCGGTTCCTGCAGCCCTTCCCCCCAGTGGGCTCGCATGGCGCCCGTGACTGCCGCGTGCAGCAGGTAGTCACCCCTCGGTAGGTCAAATCTCTCCTGCAGGTCCCGGAACGGCAGCATCACCCCATCGTCGTAGAGGTCACCCAGCATGTGTATCCCCGCCTCCTCCCATCCTAGCAAGCGCAACCAGTCACCTCCATGTGGGAGGGCAGTGACCATTCCCAGCGGTATTTCGGGGGCATACATAAGGCGGACACCCGCCCGCTTACGGGCCCGGTCCCAGCATAGCCGGAACGTCTGCTCCTCTACCGTCAGGTCTCCCACTCGGAGTCTCTGGTGCAGCGTAATATAGGCCAGGACGTGTCGCGGGGTGCCTTCAATTCTCGCGTCCTCGGGGCCTCTATATACTCTCGCCACCTCCTGAGTAAAAGTCTGCAGCTGCGCGGCTAGGTAATATCCTTCGAAGTCCGGCACTGCCATACCTCCCTCATCTTTGGGGCGCAACAGCGTGTCGAGCGCTATGCGCCTCCTACCCGTGCCCCATAGGAACGCTATGATCAATGACCTCAGGCGTTTGAAAACAGAGCTCGGGACCCATACCGGCAGTGTCCTAAAATAATACAAAAGCCTGGGCAGGGCTATCATTTTAAGCAGGGAAATTCTACCAGCCAGGGAGAGCGGTAGAGTCGCCCAGAAGTCCATGGATCCACGCAGGGCGTTAATACAGCGAGTGATGTTGCCATCCAGCAGGTCGGACGGGGCGTGGTAAACATAGACCCCTAGATAATGTAGGCAGCGCGGCTCCCACCGGAGTTCCTGAGCAGTGAGTGGGCACGGTTCCCCCGGTCTCAGGGGAAACAGACAGGATTTAGGCCAGTTGACCCTCAGGCCCGACAACCTACCGAACTGCTCCAGTAGCCTCCGCGCCCCCTGAAGTTCGGTGCCCGCATCGGCCAAAAACATCAACAAGTCATCTGCGTACAGGGAGATGAAGTGTGGCCTCCCCCTAAAAGACAAACCTGCGTAGTGGCGGCCCAGTCTGGCTACCGCAGCGAAGGGTTCCATTGCCAATGCAAACAGAAGCGGGGATAGGGAACAACCCTGTCTAGTGCCACGTCTAATCGGGTATTGTCTCGAGATCAGTGCGCCCACCCGGACCCTCGCTACCGCCTCGGTGTAGAGGACCTTGGTCCACTGTATATATCCGTCTCCCAACCCGAAGCGACGCATCACCTCATACAGGTATCCCCATTCGAGGCTGTCAAATGCCTTCTCAATGTCAATGGACAGGACAAATGGGGAGACGGTGTCTGGCCAGTCCGCACCCATCAGTCTCGTGAGTCTACGGATGTTATGAGTGGTATTGCGTGTCGGTATGAAACCGCACTGGTCACCGTGAACCAGGCCCGTCATGTGCACTAGCAATCTGTTGGCCAGAATTTTGCTGAGGATCTTGTAGTCCGTCGTCAACATGGACAACGGACGATACGAGGACAGCGCCGCACCCTCTCTACCCGGCTTCAAGAGCGGGATCATAAGGGCCTCGCACATAGAGCCCGGGAGTCGGCCCTTCTCCTGCGCCTCATTGTACACCTCGCGCAGCCGCGGAGCAAGGTGCTCTAGATATTTGCCATAAAATTCGATCGGTAGACCGTCAAGGCCCGGGGTCTTGTTTCTAGCCATCTGTTTCACAGCACAGCCTATTTCTCCGAGGGAGATGGGCCGCCCTAACTCTTCTGCCTCCGAGTCCTCCACTCGCGGCAACTGTAGCCCGTCCAAGAACTCCTCAAGCTCCTCCGTCCCTCCCGTATCACCACTCAGATAGAGCCCCTCATAGTAAGCACGAAACTTGTTCAGGATCCCGGGTTGGGAGTGGCAGGGCTCCTCCCCTGGCTCCTGGATCCTCATGATCGGCCCTCCCCCCCGGATAGGATTAGCAAGCCAAGCCAACATTGCCCCCGCCTTATCACCTTCCGCATGCGCCCTCGTCACGTACGCCTTATGGTCGAAGCTACGCAGCCGCTCTAGCTCTACCGCCAGCCCCTCCCGTGCCCCGCTAAGCCCCTCCTGCAGTTCAGGGTGATTCGGGCGCCTCTTCTCGAGATCCCTCAGCCGAGTCTCAGCCTTATCTAAGTCATCCAACAGAGTCTTCCGTGCCCCTGCCGTGTGTCCAATACAGTGTCCCCGCACCACCACCTTGAAAGCATCCCATTCAACCGCCCTCGTAGAGGCCGAGCCACTGTTCTCCTCAAAATACCTCTCAATACGTTCACTCAGGGCCTCCCTGAACAACAAGTCGTCCAGGGTGTCAGGTTGCAGGCGCCATGTTGGCACGCAGTTAACAGTCACCATCCATTCCAGAGACATCAACAAGGGGTTGTGGTCCGATATCGTCCTGGCCAAGTATTCCACCCCTCCCACCGCGGGGAGCACACATTCCGAACAAAGAAACGCATCCAGCCTCACATGCAAATCATGCAGGTGCGAGTGAAAGGAGTAGTCCCTAGTGGTGGGGTGCAACGCCCTCCATGCATCCGTGAGGGCCCAGCTCTCCTGCCATTCTAACCTACGCTTAGCGATCCTATGTACTGGGGACGCGCGCAGCGGGGGATGGGACCTATCTAGTAGCACATCCTCAACTGAGTTGAAGTCCCCCCCCAAGAGGACCGGCCCTGCCAAATAACCCGCCAATTTGCCCGAGATGGTAGACAAGAAAGCGGACAGGTCTACATTAGGAGCATACACATTACAGAGAGAAATCATCCTGCCTCTCAGCCTTCCTTCCACTGCCACATACCTGCCCTCAGGGTCTATCGATGACTTCGAAACTTGGAAGGGGACCCCCGCCCGTATCCAAATCAATGCCCCCCTTGCGAATGCTGAAAATGTCGTGTAGAATAACTGCCCCCTCCAGCGCCTTTGCAGAGCCGCCCCTTCCTGCTTATTTAGATGCGTCTCCTGCAGAAACGCTATGTGAACCCCCCTACGCTTGAGGTACGCCTGAACCTTATGTCTGCGCGTCATGGACTGCATACCCCGCACATTCCAGGTCACACATTTCAACCCCCCAGTACTAGCCATTCCCCCCTACACAACCGGACCATACAGCAAAGAACAATGTTCGCATAAGTCCCGCGACCACGGGCCCCCCCACCCACCCTCTCCAAACAGGAAGCCAAGCCCCCCCAACAACTGCAACCCCCTGAGCAACCCCAACTGCTCGCAACTCCCACCCCCCCAGGACAGGCCCCCCCGCAACTGGAAGTACCCCCATCCAAACCAACACTCCCGACCACCCCTCAAGGAAAGGTGGTAATAGTCGCAGTCCCCACTGCGATGACCTTAGGGGCCAGTAAGGCGCGGCTCAATGCTATAAGACCTCAAACAAATCAGCCCCGCGCGCTCCACCCCACAATCCCCACATAGCAGCTCCCCAAAACCTCAATCAATATCGTTCCACTGCTGCGGGCCCAGTGCCCCGGTGTCCAACCAACGAGTCCATTCCGCCAGAGCAGCTCAACACGCCTCCAGTATCTCTCCCGAAGTCTGCGGCGTCACAATAGGGCCCCGGGCTCCACCAAATTCCGATTGTCCTGTCTCTGAGCCCGTGCCCGGGTCCTCCGAATCTGTACCCTTCCCAGACTGAGTCCTGGCGGTTCTAGATAAGTCCACCACCGCCTGTAGGGCCGCCTGCCTCTCCGCCTCCGTCTGCGACATCGAAGGTTTCCCGGTTCTCTTGCGGTTCCTCCTGATCCGTTGGGACTGCCTGATCGGCTTCGCCACCTTAGCCTCTTCCTCCCTGGCCTTAGCACCGTCCGTTCCCGCTTTATAAGTGTCCCACCAGTCCCATGCGTCCGCGGAGGTCGTGAAGAATAAAGACTTCTCATCCACCATCACTCTTAGCTTGGCAGGAAACAACAGGGAGTACTTGATGCCTTCCTGGCGGAGCTCCCGCTTGAGGGACAGGAAGTTTGCCCGGAGTCGCTGCGTCTCAAATGTGTAGTCCGGGAACATGGTGACTCTGTTGTTTTCCACTTGAAAGGGCCCTGCCTCTCTCGCCCTCTGTAAAAGCCAGTCTCGGTCCCGGTAATGGAGCAACTTGAACACCACCGGGCGAGGAGGAAGGCCCAAGGCTGGCGGACGCGCCGGAACTCTATGTGCCCGTTCCAGGGAGAAGAAGGGAGACAGACCTTCTGGTGCCACCTCCGTCCGCAGCCAGTTATCCAAGTAGCCCACCATGTCGTCGCCTTCAATTTTCTCCGGCAGGCCCACTAGGCGTACGTTGTTGCGCCTGTTCCTGTTTTCTGCATCCTCGGCCCTCCTTTCCAGCACCTTCAGGCGGTCCATCACGTCGGCCATCTGGGCCTTCATCGTTGCCTGGCCCGGGGCTAAGTCCTTAACCGTGATCTCCACGGATTTCACCCTGTCTTTAAGTTTGTCGTGGTCGGCCTTCAGGAGGCCCAAGCCCGTCGCCACCTGAGCTATATCCTGCTGCAGGGCGTCCTTTGTGGTGGCGATGGCTTCCAGGATACGATCCTGCATCCGCTGTAATGCCGCTTGGTCTCTCTCCGCTCCTTCCGCCGCCTCAGTGTCGGTCGCGCCATCTCCCTTCCCCTTCGGCTTCCCCATCTGGTTCGGGATGGGCGGTGGTCCTCGTGTGTGTTCCTGGTCGCCCTCCGAGCGTCGCCGGACACCGTCCTCCGGCTGGGTTCTCAGGCCCAGATATGTCACCAAGAAGCAGGAAGCACCGAGCGGTCGCAGCCCGGACAGCGCCCAATGCGCCAGAGGTCCGGGGCTCTCGTCTCCGGGTCACTGTCTCACCGTTGTCGCCCCAATCCGGAGGCGGTCCTCAACCACCGCCCAGGGCGCGCCCAAAGTCCAATCGGCACCTGGGGAGAGGCGCGATGCGGCCGCCAACACCTCTAGTGTGTCCGGGAGCAGTCCTCAGTGGGTCTCCGGGCAGATGTCTCCGTCGCAAGCGATCTCATGCCCTCGCCGCCATTTTGGGGTCCGCGACTTCTCGCCTGGGTTCAGCTTTCAAAGCCAAAATACTGCTGTGGGAAGGCTCGGTGTCGTCCTCCGTGGCCCCCGGACCCTCCGCAGTACCGTCCAGTACCGGATAGTATCGGTTATCTCGGGGTTCGAACGGATTTTCAGGATATTTTCCGGGATCGGGCACGGAGCTCCGAGCTCACGCTGCCTACCTCCTCGGCATCCAAGCCACGCCCCCCTAAGGCGGCCTTTCATATCTGCAAGCCGCATCCTTGAGTACTGTTGGTGTGGCCCGGGAGTCGGAGACTGCACATAAAGGCGCTCTCCTCTCGAGGCATTTTGTTGTTTCCCACGCTCTGCTATTCTATGCAGAGGAGCAGCAGGGATTAAAGGAAATCCTTGCATACCTTAACACCTCCAGACGTTGCCTCTGCCTGCAGTGTGTATTTCTGGACGACGGAGCAAGGTCAGAGTTATCCTTTACTTTCCTCTTCCTATCCCGGCTGGGATACATATATTGTTTTGTGTTACACTGTTTGCAAACAGGAGGTGTATTACTTTGGAAACTTCTTTTGGCAGTAAGCTATAGAGACAACCCCAGAGGATTGTTCTGCTTCAACTCCTGAAGTAGCTTATTTTGATACTGTACTATCTGGCCTTTCGTGTATTGGAGTTTTTGTGTCTCCTGGATTTATAATGGAGAAGGGCAAGACAACTCAGGTATAGACATCAGTGAGACTAACACCCTTCTAGTTATTGTTGTTTTTTGTGTACATGTTTTGTGTCTCACCTTCTTCTTGCATTCCATTTACATACAGAATTACACAAGGAAGGCTGACGATCTTGACCAGACCTGTGACGCAACAGGGCTCTTCTATTTTGGTTCCCCCCCCCCGTTTTCCCGTGGGTGCTCCTTCTCCTACGGTGTAGTTCATTGCATGGTGGAGGGGCAGTATTTTTGAGGAAGAAGGGAACTACTCTTCGCGGCATCGTTCCTGCAGGCTGTACCCAGAAGGTTAGTGGCGTAGCAACTAGGAGCTGCTGACAATCCAGACAGTTTGTCAAGCCCCGTCATCCTCAAGGGGTGAGGCTTATATCGGAACCTGCCTTGTCCCATAGGAATCACTTGACCTCTCTGTCCTGTGAAGGCGCCCCTAAGTCTTCTGGGAGCTGTGGTCCCATAAGTCAACCTGTGTGAGACTAGCGTTTTTTGTAGAGCAGAGGACGTTGTCGAGTGTGTTTTGTGCATGGCTGCTCCCTGGGAACCCGCAACCGTGACACCCCCTTCTTGAGTATATCTGACTGCAGCAGTGGTGTGGGCGTGTAAGGTCATTAATACATTTATAATCGCCACCTTGACCCCTAGGTCACCGAGTAAAATCCACTATTTATTATGATTCCCCTGGTCAAATGCTGAGGTGAGATCCACAAAACACAAGAAGAGAGCTCCAGATTTGGCGATCGTATATTTAGAGATTAAAAGATAAAGATTTAATGACTGTTCTATTGTTGACTTTCCTGTGCGATATCCATAATGCACCTCTGAAATAATTTGATTTGTGTCAGCCTAGGCGGAGAGTCTATTTAATAAAACCCGGCCCAGAACCTTGACTGTCAAGTCAATAAGGGATATAGGGTGATAACAGGGAGGGTTGTCCCTATCCCCCATCTTAAAAATCAGAACGATGGTGGCGATAGACCATGAGTTGACACATGTATTAGTTAAATCCATGACCAGTCTGATGTGCACATTCAGGCATGCGCACTTGCACCATCGCAGGTCGGTGTGCACAATACTGCATGTTCTAGGTTCCAAGAGTCTTGGGGACTGTGGTGTCTTGCTCCAGTGGACACCAGGGATCAAGGGAGCGCATCTGTGCATTCCCCAAGAAACATCCATAAACCATAAACCATGGGCATCCCAAGGGAATGGCAGACCTCTGCTATTTGAGGGCCGAATTGGATAGATTGAAGATAGAGATTGTGACACAGCCTCTAGGGGCCGGATCATGGTCCCACTAAAGATTAAATCTGCATTCCACGGTCCAATGGCAGACAGGCATTCAATTTAGAGGAGACAACTGTGGTTCATAAAGAAAGCTCCCTAAACCGCCCGAACTTCAAAACATACAACATTATAACTATGAGTGTCATCCTTCTGCAAAGGGTAAGATACAATTGTGGGGAGGCAGGGGAACCCAGACTGGTGTGTACATCGAGGACAATTGTCCGAACAGTGGCTGGCCTAGGCCGAAGACCTGCTGAAATGTGGCACCCTGAAGTGTGCTCTCTGGGGGCTGACTGCGGGCTTCCTGTTCTCCCGGAGATCTCAGGGACATCAAAGATCTCCTACAAGGAACCTATATGATCCACCTGTGACATCTGGAGAGCAGTGCCCTCTCAAATGCCCACTGAATCCCAGTGGGTAGCGTGGTGTGAGCATGGAACCAAGACGAGTGTCTGAAGACCGGATTGTCTAGTGTGAAGCCCAGAAATCTTGCATGCATCTAGGACGTGTGGTTCCTGTACTGCGAGGACCCCAACATTCATATGAATCTAGTTGGAGGTGAGTGGATTCAGTGGTTGTGGGAAACAACATGGTCTTTTTCATCGATTGTGCCGCATCTCTCTTGTGCTACATGCCGATTGCATGCTCATTGCGTGCAGAGTCCGATTCACAGGATGCAATCCTCGGAGATGGGGGTGTACCCATAATAGGGCCTCATTCGAACCTCAGGTGGCTCTGCTGAACTTGCGTCTGTGCATGTGACCAGTCTAGCCTGTTGCAGCTTGTATCATTGTGCACCAGAAGTGGTGCCTCCATTCCAGGGAGGTACGAAACTGCATCTCTTCGCTGAATTGCCTGGTTCAATCCATCTCAATGAGCAATGGTCATTGTGCCTCCTTTTGCAGGAGGTGTGGAATTTGCAACTCATCGTATTTGAAATTTCAAGTGCCTAAGGTATCTTAAACCAACGGCCCAGTGTCCAGGGGGGGGGGTTGCTAATCTTCCATCTGGGGGTATTGGACAATCTGAATTAACCAGAGGGTGGACGGAGGCTTAGACCACAGAGTCTACAGAGGATGAACCATTGACCTACTGAGTGACAGTGGCACTACATTAGGGTGCTGAGTGCGTGTGTATGTGTAAGAGTGTAACGTATGGACTGGCTGATGCATGTCTCCATGCGAAGCGGTGTAGAGTGGGTGTGTGTGAGTGGAAGCGACTGTGTGCAGCCCACCTGTGATTCAAGACACTGGCCAGTGGTGCCGCTTTATACGTTGATTGTTTGCCTAAAGCATAATAAGTTTGACAATGGGTTTTCCCGCGAGGCCCCGGCCTGCGGTGCTGCTAAAAAGTTTTCTAGTGTTGTGTATTTACATAATTTTGATATTGTGTACTGCATAAGGGTATGCTCTCTCAATTGAGGTGGATTAGGTTAGGAATTGGCCAGTGTGCAAACTATTGATACCATCACACTATGAGTGGTGAAGGACTGGGTTCTTTAAGACCCAGCGGTGCCAGGGCACAACACCTGAAACCTTCGTGGGTAACCTGCTCCGGCGTACGAATCACAGAGACACGGGACACTTCCTTCGACGTCAAAGATTCAAGGTTTATTTGCTGCAGGGAACACAGAGATCACGACAAGTACACAGCGTGCAACTTGGGGAGACTGCTTCAAATTGGTTCTGTGGATCGCTCCTTTTATACAGTTTTTACCCATAGGATTACATTGAACACAAAAGTTTACAACCCGGTTCCCACCATTATCCCCCAGAGGGGTCGCTTTGGTCACTTTGAAACACACGAGGTCCGGAACATAAGTACGGAAACATTTGGCGGTTCCCAACTGTAAAAACCATCTTCCCACCATTAGCAAATTCCAATCAGCAGTAAAACAGATCGAAATAGGAACAAAGACAGGTGCAGAGGAAGACGGAGACAGTGGGGAGATCGGAAAGGGTGTAAAAGGGGAGGTATCGGGAAACACGAGATACAGGCATCAAAGGGACGTGCCTAATGAGATGCACGGCTGAGACAATAAGTCCGTGCGGCAAGATGAGCCTCGAGCGGCGCCATCTGCCTTACAGTACCAACCCCCTCGTCATAAAGACACTCACAAAGAACATGTGTCTTCCGCAAGTATCTTGGGAGTCCCAGGGTCGCGAAGCGGACATCGTCCGTTCGCTGGCTACTTGAGGGCAAGAGACAAAATGGATGCCGTATCTAAGATGGAACCCGTGGGTACAGATGAAAAACCCACATAACAAACGAACGGTTTAAGTTAGCACAGCGAAACTGCGCCCACTTACTAAACTCGTCATTTGCGGTTCATAGATACCAGACTCGACTATATTCGTGCGAGTCGAAAACACCACTTACAATCGTCACGGAACCTCAGACGCTCCTTTTGCCCTCATGTAGGCAAGCACTAGTCGGAATCATATTCAATATTCATCAGACCATCGAGATGTTGCTGTAGCATAGCTCTGTCCAACCGAGTCCCCTTGGTAACAGATGGTTGTCTCATACACGTTGTAGCACAGAGGCCACATAAGGCAGGACCACACTGTACACAAAGGCAACACGTGAACAGGAACACTACAACGACTCCGATGATCATCAAAATCTTCCAACCCCAAGTCGACATCAGGCCCCAAAACCATCCAAGTAGCGTCCAATCCCCTACATCCACGTGTATGGATTCGGAGATCTTATGCAACCTCGAGATGGCTTGATAGACAGTAGGAGCATTATCTGGAATGAAAATGCAGCAGCTCGAATGGATCACCTTACATACCCCACCTCGATCTGCTAAGATGACATCTAAAACCATACGGTTTTGTAACGTCATAAGTCTCTCCGCCTGAAGTTCTGTGGTGATATTACCAAGGGCACTGGCAGTAATATTAGCTGTCGATTCTACCACTCGAGTCAACTGTCTCAGGTTCCTACTATTAACCATAGGTCCCCAAAACGGGAGGAAACCCTTGAAAAAGTCTCCTGCCTCTTGACCGGCAGTATCCTCTTCACTAATTACGCCTCGCACAACTCTAGTCTTATGATAATCGGCATCTACAGTGAACGTCAGAGGCAACAGATTTGCAATAAAACATGAGCCCATGAAGTCAGCGGGCAACCATGTGTATGCACGATCATAACAGATAAAGTATGTACCCTTGGCAGCCAGAAACACAGGGGACGAGGACATCGGCAAAATGTAATTTTCAGTGCAAGCACTTGCTCCAAGTCGGGCTTGCGATCTTCGGCCACGACCCATAAGACAAAAATTACCAGTGTGGGGTACGACCCATATCGGAGGCGAGCTTTTAAGCTGCTTCTCGCTAGTGAACACACTATATTCACCTCTACTTAGGACCCTATAGGCCTGTACCTCTTCTTCGGGAATAAGCTAAGGATCATAGATATCACTATCTAAATCCTCTATTGCTATCGACAAAGGTTTTTGATACGAGGTAGGACCAGAGTAGGGGGAACGTGGTTCTCGAATGGGGTGGAAACCCAGTGCGCTTCGAAACATTGTTTGAAATGCTCGAGCTGACCCTTGGGAACTATACGGTAACACCAGATATGGAATTCCCTTATCCGTAGTATGTGGCATCAACCCACACACCCAACAATTAGTAGTGTTAACCACTAACTGATGCTGATGGAGGAGCTGAATAAAGGAATTGTTGCGGAATTCTACACGTCTAGCCTGCTCGTGTTCCGGTAACATGTGAAAGGAATGGGGAGAAGCAGTAGAGGTAAGATTAGGGTAAGGAGTAGGAGTAGGTGTAGCAGGTAAGAAGTAAGACATCGTGTAATACACCCCACCCGCCAATAATGCAGAAGCAGTCAAAAACAATACAAACAGTTGGAATATGAAACATTTGGTACGACTGAGTTGCTGCAGCTTGAATCTATGGACTTGAGCTCCCTCCAAATCATTCAGCTTCGAGAATGCCATTCCCTACGACCGTCCGCAACGTTTCTTGACGCACTTCGTTCTGTGCAGCAATAGTCAATCCCTAGGAGTTCCTAGGAACCGACGGCCTTTAACCTAGCGTCAAG
The DNA here is from genome assembly GCF_964263255.1 of Lissotriton vulgaris. Classification (NCBI taxonomy): domain Eukaryota; kingdom Metazoa; phylum Chordata; class Amphibia; order Caudata; family Salamandridae; genus Lissotriton; species Lissotriton vulgaris. Next base: position 792,814,165 of record NC_141698.1, read on the forward strand.
ACCTACTGTCCAGAAGGAAGTACGCGCGCGGCCCTACGGCCTTCAATGCACAATATATACGTATGCAAAAACAAAGTCTCTCAGCTGTAAAGGCAAAAATACAAGGAATGAAGCTCAATATATATACAAAATAATTACAGTAACATGAAAGTTCAAAACTGATCACGGAAAGCGGGATAATGCAGTTGTCAATACGGCAAGGCAAGATCTTTTTATTTGTCCTTAGTGTGAGATCGCAAGAAGTATCGAGTTTTCCCAGGACGTGTCTGCTCGTCGAACAAAGGATCCGTTGAAGAGACAGCGTCCTGCTGATCAGTTGAGTGTTCTGGTCTTGAGTCTTTTGATGCTAATCGTTCAACAGTGTCTTTCTGCTGCGCTGAGGATTCTTCAACAAGCTGTGCGTCGCTAAAAGGCACAAACGCGGCAATGTTTCTGTCTCAGATGACGCAATGCCTCTCCTTACCCACGGGTCTGCCGGCAAAGGGATGGGGACTCGCTTGGTGTGCGTAGCATGCACCCAATTCTTACGTCCCTCAAGACGAACGGCAGTCCTCGTGGCCAGGAGCACTTGATAGGGTCCGGTGAACCTCGGGTCCAGGTTATTTTTGCGTGAAAAGTTCCTTGTCACCACCCAGTCTCCGGGCTGGAGCTGGTGGCCTGGACCCTCTGTCTGCGTCGGCAATGCGTCGTAAACCTGTTGGTGAATTAACCTCAGTTTAGCAGTCAAGTCATGTAGATAATCGATCAACATTGGGTACTCAAGATCAGAAAACATTCCTGGCCTAGGAACCCCCCACACATTCGCAGGACGGCCGGACACTATTTCATAGGGACTAAGCCCTACTCGGGAGTGTACAGTCGCCCTAGTTGACAGTAATGCTAGAGGCAAAGCGTCAGGCCACGAAAGACCAGTCGTAGCCTGAATCTTCGCTAACTTTAGTTTAAGGGTGCCGTTGTACCCTTCAACCAATCCAGCTGACTGAGGATGATTGGCGCTATGGAATTTCTGATTAATTCCAAGACCCTTACACACACTCTTCATCACACTTCCAACAAACTCACTTCCGTTATCTGACCACACGACTCTAGGCATTCCATACCGAGGAAAGTATTCCTTCAGTAGGATTTTCGCAGTAGACAAAGCAGTATTGTCTTTGAGGGGATAGGCCTCAATCCATCGGGAGAATGCGCAAACCACAACTAAAACGTATTTCAGGTTATTGCATCGCTCCATATGGATGAAGTCCAATTGAATCACCTCAAAGGGATACGAAGGGGGAGCAAAACTGCCAGGAGGAGTTGGGGTTCCTTTGCCAGGGTTGTACATTATACACACCATACAATTCTTCACCAGACGTTCAGCACATTTCGTAATGCCATCATTCTTCCATACAGCAGCCAGCAACTTGCAAATACCTTTCGCGCTAATATGTGCTAACCCATGTGCCATTGTCACAACGGCCAGCACATACGCATCAGGCAACATCCATCTTTTCTGATCCGACAAATCAATCCAACAACCATTCGCATCCAACTTTCCCGTACTTTCTTTCCACTTCGTCTTTTCAGTCTCAGTGGCCTCATTCTGAATTGCTTTCACACTCTCGAAAGTATCTTCACACATACTCGATTCTGTAGGCCACCTAACCGAACTCGTCACATACATTCGAGTGCTAAGGTTCCGGGCAGTCTCCTTAGCAGTCTCGTCCGCAAACGCATTACCACGGCCAACATCATCCGTCACCTTACGATGCGCACTACACTTAACGATCGCAACTTGCGTAGGCAAAGTCAATGCATCCAAAAGATCGTTCACAAGCTGGCCATGCTGAATCTTCGTACCGTGCGACGTCAAGAAACCTCTCTCTCTCCACAGTCGTCCAAAGCTGTGAGCAACACCAAACGCGTATTGACTGTTGGTAAACACATTCACACGTTTCCCTTTCGCTAACACACATGCTCTAGTAAGAGCAATCAGCTCCGCAGCTTGGGCAGAATTCTGATTCAACCTTGCAGTCTCAACAACAGTATTCAATGTTACAACAGCATAAGCAGTAGTCACATCGCCATTCGGCAACTTAAAGCATGACCCATCCACATACAGAGTGCCATCCGGATCTTCCAATGGGGTGTTTTTAAGGTCCACTCGACCTTTCGTTTCCTCTTCAGTCCTCAAGTAGCAGTCATGTTCTGCTACTTCATCTGACTCTGTGCTAATTGGTAACAAGGTTGCCGGGTTCAGAACGTTACAACGTTTTATCTGAATGTGGCTTGCCAAGAGCGTCAATTTGTACCCAGACAACCTCGCACTCGTCAAGTGCTGAGTTTTCGTTCGATTCAAAAGAGTATCGACTGCATGCGGAACCATCACCGTAAGCATATTATCCATGACCAATCCTGCTGATTGTCGGATGGAGACCGCAGCTGCCGCTGTTGCTCGTAAACAACTCGGCAATGCTCTAGCTACTGGGTCCAAGGTCGAGGAAAAATATGCACATGGACGTTGCTTACCACCAAAAGGTTGCGTTAAGACACTCAAAGCACAACCTTCCCTCTCGTGAACATATAACGTAAACGGCTTACTGGAATCAGGAGTACCTAACACAGGAGCCGAACACAATGAATCACGCAGTTCAGAAAAACTTTTCTGACATTCTTCCGTCCATGGTAAAGGAGTTGAAACATCCTTGCACGTAAGAGCCACCAATGGTTTCGCTAGCAATGAAAAATTAGGAATCCATTGCCTGCAGTACGACGTGATACCTAGAAAGGCACGCACATCTCTTTGGGTTTTTGGCACAGCCATTCGCGCAATCGCTGCAATTCTCTCTGGGGTCAATCTCCTTCCCTCCTTTGACAATAAGTGACCTAGATAGGTTACTTCTTGACAACAATATTGGAGTTTAGAAGGTGACACCTTGTGATTTAACTCACAGAGATGTTGCAGCAACGACACCGTAGCAATTTTGCAAATGTCCTGAGTATCAGCAGCCACCAATAAGTCGTCGACGTATTGGATCAAAGCCGCACCAACCGGCAACCTAAATGCATCCAGTTGACCCTTCAAGGCTTGACTGTAAATAGATGGACTTTCACAGTAGCCCTGAGGAGCGTGTTTGAACCGGAAGCTGCGTCCATTGAGAGAGAAACCGAAAAGGTCCCTGCTCTCTTCGGCAATCGGGATGCTGAAAAACGCATTTTTCAAGTCAATCACCGAAAACCACGATGCAGAAGCTGGAATCAGAGTCAGTAGCGCCGTGATGTCAGGCACAACAGGAAATTGAGGAACCACGATTTTATTTACCTCCCGTAAATCGATAACAAAGCGATAAACAGGCGGTTTTGAAGGATCAGTACGTTTAAGAATGGGCAGTACAGGGCTGTTGCACACGTTTCCCCGAGTCTCTTCAATAACATCTTTCTTGATCAAATCATAGATGATCGCCAACAGTGCTCGTTCACCATCAAGGGAGATACGATATTGGGGAATACGTGGCAATCGCACATTAGATTTCAACTGAACAACATAAGGGGAGATATCAAGCAGGCCCACGTCATTCGGACCTGTTGCCCACAAAGACGCAGGAAGAGAACTCAATTCCGGTGGGAGCTTATCGAGGGACAAATACATGGGAGAGACAACCCTCTCTCCCAACGTAAGCTTTACACCCGCAGGAGAACAATACAAAGTTGCGTACAAACGTTTAAGCAAATCCAGGCCCAAAAGATTTTCGCCACAACCCGTGGTTAAAATCAACGGAGCTTCTAGCTCACGCGGCCCAATTTTAAGGGGCAAAGGGCGCGAAACTGGATTGCTAACAGGGGCGCCAGAGAATCCAACGGAAACATTTGTTAAGCCAGACAAAGGTGCGCCAGGGAGTTTCGAATACATGATAGAACTTTTCGCTGCACCAGTGTCCAACAGAAAAGGCTCAACGACGCCCGATGTAGCAACTGCGACGTAAGGCCCTCTCTGATCAACCGGAACTGATACCACTCCCTCTCCTTGTCTTTGGCTGTCCTAGTAATTACTGTCGTCAGTTCCCTGATCGACGTAATAATCGTCCACATTATACTGCGCAGATCGTCCTTGCGATGATCCACGTTGATCGAAACAATTATTAGAATTGGATGAGTTATCTGAGCGATCATTCTGAGCACCACGGCCTCTACCACGGGATGTTTGCTGCGAACCACCACGACCTCCTCTAGATGAGTTACCACTATTACGTTCGTTTAAAACAGGGCAATTGAATTTAATGTGTCCCTCCTGTCTACAATAAGCACATTGATTGTACCCTAACAAGGATCTTTGGGAGGAGGAGTCGTTACGGGTTTGGGATCTGTTTGATTGTGGCTGTGACCTATTCTGTTGCGAATTATTCTGATTTGACCGCGGAGGATACGCTTGTTGCAACAACACTTTAGTTTTCAGCTCTTTCGTCTTTTTATCAGCACGGTCAATCTCTTCTTTCTCTCTATTCTCATAGTATTGTGCCGTAGCCAATATCTGAGCCGAAGTAGAAACGGCCCATGCACTTTCCGAATTTCTCAATTTATTGCTCAAATCGGGCAATAAATTCGAAACAAATTTATCCACAAACAACCTTTGACCACCCTCCGTGCCCATATCTTGACCACTATGGTCGATGAATGCTTCCTCGAACCTCGTAAAGAAGTCGGAAACACTCTCATCTTTCTTCTGCTTACAGGCTGACAACTTGTCCCAATTCACCTTCATAGCTGGCATAAGAGTTTTCATTAATGTTATTATTCTTTGAGGGAGAGCAGCAATCAACTGTTCAGGCTTAGCGCCACCAACTTGCAACCCATCTGCCGCTACAATGGCCGCCCAATCACCACCTAGTTCATTTGCGTGATCTTCCTGGCGAATCTTAGCCCATACCGGTTGCGGTACGACATTGCCAAACAACATGTCGATATCGGCAAGATTCATTATCGTAGCATCTACGAGCTGCGATAATTCTTTGTAATACCCTGCGGGATTTTTGCGAGGGTCAGGCAAAGATTGCTTCACCTGCAACACTTCCGATCTTTTCCATGGGAGATGTATCCATACTCTCTGGAAATGCGGCGGAATAATAGGAATAGCAGTAGCATCGCCTGGCATCCACACTGGTGGAACTTCCCGCATAGGGTATTGGCCAGACTCGTCTGGTTGTTTTTCAATATCCTCAACAAACAATGCATGAGGGATGGGAGCGGGACGAAGAGATAGCAATCGTTCAACAGCACGTCGAACGTTGGTATCCACTATCAGCCCATTTGCGAACTGAAGCTGGAGATCAGACAGAGCGGCGAGCACCTTGTCAGGCGCATCAGCCGCTATTTGATCATAAAGGAACTTACACATTTCATTAAACACATATCTCTGGGTTGGCACATTGAATTGACAGAATGTTTCGAGGACAACACGGGGTGGACTTCTCTGAGGATTTACCATCCAACCCATCGCCATATTATATAGCGCAACACGTTCTCTGTTTCCAGGAAGCTGACTACGTCTCTGAGGACCATCGGAACCAGCGGACCCATGAACAGGTCCGAGCGAATGAAAGAAGCTAGCCGCAAGAGGAGAATTGCGACTACGAGTAGAGGGAGAAGAATAAGACACAGGACTAACAAGAGAAGGAGTAGAAACAGTAGCAACAGCAGGAGTTAACAAAACAGGAGCAGTAGCAAGAGCAGTAGCGGGAACAGGAGTGTATGGAAGCGGAGGAGCAGTAGGAATAGAAACAGACAAAGGAACAGGAACAGTCGGAAGAACGGGTGGAGGTTGAGGAACAGGCGGAGGAGGAATAGGTGGAAGAACAGGTACGGCAGGGACCACAGGAGCTGCGGTACCCTGTACGTACGGAGGCGGTGACTTCATAAGATAAGACATTAAAGTATCCTCAACTGGCTCTTCCTTCTTTTCCGACTCCATTGGTAAAGCGGGGTAACATTTATCTACAGTCATACGCTGTAATCGGTCAAACACTTCCTTATCCTTAACCTCCTTATCTCGCTGAAATTGCTCTGCTTTCTTCACTATGGTAGCAACATTATCTCGCTGACTACGTTTATTCTGTCTGATTTCTTTCTGTCGGGCTTCTTTGCGCCACAACCGAAAAGCATCAAACATGGCCGGCCTTGACTTTCGTTCGAACAATTTAATCTCTAGATTATCTAAGATCGGGGCTTCGAAGCTACCATGAGGTGGCCAACGAAGGTCGCCGTCCTTTTTCGTGTATTTAATCCAGTAATCGTTAAAGGTAACTGGGCCTAGCCCATGCTTACTATAGAGCTCATACGTGGGAGTTCCAACCGGAGGTATCGGACATGAGTCCTCCAATCGGGAATCCATACCACAAGGTCTGAAACAACTAAACAAAGTACTGCGACCAGGCATCTTGCACACTAGCCGAGTTTCACAAACTTCAAGGGTTACGGGATTTACCAAGTCCCAGCAAAGAACAAAACCCTCGGTTTTTTGGCGGCTGCAGTCGTCAAACAACACAACAAAGTACGCTAGCAAAGTGTCACCGACAAAAACACTCACACAGCGCTAACAACAAAAACACTCGCTAAAGTGTCAACAACCAAGAACTATGGGAGCGACCCACAAATACTTAACTCAAAAATCGATGGCGTCACCAGGAAGGCCCGTCAATCGTCTCGCTATACCAAGGTCTACGCCAGGCGCCAAAACAGGTCTACAGTCAGGGCAGCAGTCCGTCGCAGCCGTCCGGAGGCGGGAATCTTCGCGGGAAAAGTCTTCGGGCCACTTATTTCGACAACAGGATCGATGAAGCGGAGTGCACCTTCCCTCGGAGATTTCACACGAAGTTCCTCACGATCGTCGGGCTTGGACCGGTACCACTGATGCAGCCCCACGTTGGGCGCCAACTGAAGGACTGGGTTCTTTAAGACCCAGCGGTGCCAGGGCACAACACCTGAAACCTTCGTGGGTAACCTGCTCCGGCGTACGAATCACAGAGACACGGGACACTTCCTTCGACGTCAAAGATTCAAGGTTTATTTGCTGCAGGGAACACAGAGATCACGACAAGTACACAGCGTGCAACTTGGGGAGACTGCTTCAAATTGGTTCTGTGGATCGCTCCTTTTATACAGTTTTTACCCATAGGATTACATTGAACACAAAAGTTTACAACCCGGTTCCCACCATTATCCCCCAGAGGGGTCGCTTTGGTCACTTTGAAACACACGAGGTCCGGAACATAAGTACGGAAACATTTGGCGGTTCCCAACTGTAAAAACCATCTTCCCACCATTAGCAAATTCCAATCAGCAGTAAAACAGATCGAAATAGGAACAAAGACAGGTGCAGAGGAAGACGGAGACAGTGGGGAGATCGGAAAGGGTGTAAAAGGGGAGGTATCGGGAAACACGAGATACAGGCATCAAAGGGACGTGCCTAATGAGATGCACGGCTGAGACAATAAGTCCGTGCGGCAAGATGAGCCTCGAGCGGCGCCATCTGCCTTACAGTAGCAACCCCCTCGTCATAAAGACACTCACAAAGAACATGTGTCTTCCGCAAGTATCTTGGGAGTCCCAGGGTCGCGAAGCGGACATCGTCCGTTCGCTGGCTACTTGAGGGCAAGAGACAAAATGGATGCCGTATCTAAGATGGAACCCGTGGGTACAGATGAAAAACCCACATAACAAACGAACGGTTTAAGTTAGCACAGCGAAACTGCGCCCACTTACTAAACTCGTCATTTGCGGTTCATAGATACCAGACTCGACTATATTCGTGCGAGTCGAAAACACCACTTACAATCGTCACGGAACCTCAGTGGGCCTAGTACTGCTAGTAATATCTCTGAATGTGTTTTATGCCCAGAAAGTATATGATGTTCATGTTATAATGGTTAAATATGTGTATTGAATATACATTTTTTTACATACATCGTGTGTGAAGTCTCTTTTGTGACGCTCATTGTATTTATCGTGCGTGGCTGCTGTTCCTTTGCTTTACACATTGCCTCTGTAGTAAGCCTGACTGCTCAGAGCCAAGCTACCCAAGGGTAAGCACAGGTTGTACAGCTAGTGTAATCAACTGCCCTTGATGGGAGCGGTAGTTCTGCCAAGCTGTGGGCATCCCTTCAGCCAACCAGACACTGCCGGTTCCAACAATATTCTTTAAGAACATTGATCAAAAGACGACCAGTGGCCATCTAGAAAAAAAAGGAATTGGTGAATCTACTCGGGCCAGACCTGTATGATATTTTTATTTTACCAAGACGTCACTCGAAACAATAATTGGTATATTGCCGACATGGTCTGTACATGTATTTATCTGTAAGCTTCCAAATGCGCCCCAAATGCTTCTGCTATTTAACAATTTTTGTGTAACTGCGAATACCAATTCCCTGTGTTGTACTCAACTTCTATTACAGTGCAAAGAATTACAGTTCTCTTGAGCTGTTTAAAGTGCTTTCCATTTCACTGCCGCTAATAAGCTTAACCGAGTCGAAGCCGGACATCACCGCTGCTTTTATCTTTACAAGGTAACATTTCAACGCTAATTATGAAGTCTCCCAGAGGCTGCGCTGTGTGGTGCATTTGCCGCTACAGGCTCAGTTAATCTTCTGTTATGAACTGCTAAGCGTGACAGACGTTGTTCTAATTGCGTAGGTTGCAAGGAGAAGGGTTTATGGGTTCGTAATTTTATGGAAGTGGAAAAAAAATGCTCATCTCATCTCTTTTCTAATTCTTTTAAAGCACATGAACGAAAAACAATTATAACCAAAACGCATTTTTGATATGGAACGAGATGCTTTGTAGGAACTCTGGTGTGTATACACGTTGAATAATTAATATTGTCATACATGCACTGGTGTGAGATGAAGACGCCATCACGATGTTGGTGATCCGTAATTTAGAAAGTGCCACTAGAAAATGCACGGGAAATGGCAACATATGAACTATGCACACACTTTAAAAAAAAGTGTTTACTGTATGCTATGAAACATCTCCAAAAAACCCATCACTACGACATCCCACGGAGAATCAGATCTAAAGGGCATCGTGCCATAACCCCACTCACTCAACTGCTGGGTAGAACATATTTGTTAAAATCTCTCTATAAAATGCAACAACTGTTGTAACTGTTACAATAACCAAGTGTGCGATCTTTCAAAATTACAATCAGGTTGTGTGACGTGGCTTCCCTTTATCCAGAAGCGATGACCTAAGGATATTTTTACACGACTCTTAATTTTTGAACTATTGGATTTTATTCCTCTACACATTTTTTGTTTTGTCGATTCCTGTTTTGGCATCCTTTGTCCTGTATATTGGCTAAAAAATGCACATATTTTAGCAAAAGGAACAAGCACGGTATAACTTGGTGCGATGGGACTAGGTACAGTTAGGAGACCTAATCGGGTGTGGTAAAAATGTGGTTAGAATAAGAGCGGTGATAAATCGAGGATGTGATTCAATGGGCAAATATGCTTAACCAGCTTGTTGCAGATTATTCGGAGAGCGTGGGCATGGGTCAAATAGTAGAATTCTGAATAAGGAATCTGTGGGAGAAATGACCGCTCTTGCCGGCTATGGGATATAGCAATTTAAGTAATAATACAGGGCAAAACAGAAATAATACCATACGTTAAATGAAATAATCCCATTAGTAAGGACATAAACAACAATTTATTACTATAGAATGAGATATGAGATGGTCTTGTTTACTGGGCCATTACAGACAAAGACCAACCATAGACAAAAATCCATGCTCCAGTTCTACTGCTGAATGTCCTTAGATATATAAGGAAATATGACAGGCGTATATTATTTAATTGTCCATTAGAAGGTAGATGGCATGTAATTGACTACCATCGTTCCACGCACTGTATCTGTTTTCTCCTTGGGAATGACATTATATATTATGCCTATTCAGGTACTAATAATAGCTTATCTGGACATTACAAAGTACCATGGGTGTAGTGTCCTGCTAAGACACAGTCTAGTTGTTTGGTATTGCCCTACACTGTACACCCACCCACCACAGACGTCCCCGGTCAGGTGACGCTGCCTCAACAAAAGTGGCCGAGCAAACGTGCTCTGGGCCAGAGTTACAATCCCCTAGCTAGTGTCTGTGTCACTCATTATTCCAGCATGTGGGCCTAGGGCCCCATCACCACATTGGCGACGAGGGCGGACGCTAGCCACGTGTGCCGCAGCTGGAAAACCCCGAAAAGAAGGAGGGAACTACCCATCCTGCAAGGAGAGGCCCGCGGGGCGTGAGCTGAGCCCCGGGCAGACACAGACATGAGAAGGTGATCGGGAGCCTACCCCGCACCTCTCTACCCTGCTGCGCCTACTACGTCGGTGGGAAAAATGCCCAGGAGGAAAAGCGACCGACCGAAGCCCACCCGCGTCGGCCGCCAGTGATCCCCGCCACAGAGAGGCCGTGCGGAGCCCACCCGCATCGGCCGCCACCGAGCCAGAACTGAATGCCCCCACAGACGCGACAACCAACGCGACGCCCACCCGCATGTAAGAAGAGGCCGCCGGCCAAAGGTGAGCCCGAGCACCCGGAGAGGACAGGGGAGCTGCGCGATATCCAAAGCAACCCCACGCGCCGAGTGACTCAAGACCGGCGGGAGCCTACCCCGCACCTCCCTTGCCCAGCAAGCCGCCCCTGTGTGGGAGTGCCCCGGGGGACAAGTACACGCCGAGCGGAGCCCACCCGCATCGGCCGCGACGACCAGCCTGGCCGGTAGTGACCCTGGTGAGTAAAGGAGCCGTGGCATGCCTCTGCCACCAACTCGTCAAGAACCCCAACGAAGCGTAGCCGAGCCTCCCCAGCCCCGCGCAGCGTGTGTACAGAGTGGCTGCTGCGGGCAAGGAGAGTGAAAGCGGAGCCCACCCGCAACTAGAAGTGCCCAGCAGACCGACCGGAGCCCACCTGTGTCGGCCGCAGCAGTGTGACCCCGCAGTGAGGAGTCCCCACCACGCGGTGCCCACCCGCGGGCAGAACAGGCCTGTCCGCAGAAGGTGAGCCCGAGTGCTGAAAAACGCTTCAGGGGTTGCGCAAGCCTGAAGCGATCCCCCTATTACTACAAATTGAAGCGGAGCCTACCCGCAGTAAAAGTGGAAATGTCCCGTAGCCACGCTACTCGGTGTCCGGTGACAGGGTCTGCACCCCCCTCACCCCGCGCAGCGTTTAAACTGCAGGAGGCTTGCTGCGGCGGGGTGAGAGGGGGAAGGAGAAAAGCGTGTGGCCTGATCTGATAGGAGCAGCGCCAGCCCCCAGCCTGTGGAGAAAGGAGACAGCGGCCATCACAAAGGGAAGACAGACCCATCCCGCGCAACGCGTGAGTGGAGAGACTGCTGCGGGTGGGAGGAGCAGGAAAATAAAAAATGGCCAGTGGCTCCCAGCTCCGTGGAGGAGTGAGAGGAGCTGGAGCACGTCTGACACCCCTCCCCGCGCGTGCAGATCACCGCTGCAGCGCGAGTGAAACTGACTCACCAACATTTGCGAAGAGCCCTCCAGTAGTGCATCACAAGCACCACGTGTCCCTCGACCTGCGGCCCCAAACGAGCCTCGGACTCCATTGGGGCCTGAAGCTTCAGGACACTAGCACAGCAGGGTGGTCGCGGTGCCACCTACGCCCACGCAGCACATAGCTCAGCACCAGCAGCTCCATAAGCCGAAGGACTACCGGCGAGGAAAGAAACAACTCTGCCATCACACTGCCATCTAGTGGTGAAAATACATGATTGCACCTTGCATGCAATCTACTGCACAGGACTAACGGTGCAACGTGCGACTGAAGGCCACAGACCACCAGGGGAACGAAGAGAAGAACAACAGCAAAAGCGTGACACTACCACGCCCAATTGACGCCACGTCAATACACAACCTCCTGAGGAGAAAAGGAGATGGCGCAGGAACGAGCCAGAAGCGCAGAAACACGCCACGAGGCGCGAGGGACGCACCAGGAGTGCAAGAACTCTACACCTGCACGCCAGGACAGCGCAGCACTGTGCTGGGACGTGCCAGAAACGCCAGAAATCCATGCGCACGGACAGTCAGCGAGAGAGTGACGTGAGGTCACTAAACAGCCAGAGTGACGCTGCACAGCGACACGCCAACGCCACAGGACAGCGCACAAAAGTCCCAAAATGAGGAAGCGATGTCTCACAGCAAACAGAGCGCCATCATCAGCACGTATGACGACATGCCCAAGCAAAGGTACAAGGAGTGGTGACGCAACCCTCCACAGCGCAGACGAACCGCACCAATGCTAAAAACACCGCAACGGTGAATAGCGATCACACAGAAGAGAGCAAAGCATGAAGACTCATGTAAAAGATGGAGCCGACCACCAGTCTGGTCGTGAAGAAGGAGGCAAAGCCGACCACCCAGTCTGGTCGCCAAGAAAAAAAGAAGCAACAGAGAAGATCGCGATGACCGGTCCAGTCACAGAAGAGAAGATCACAGTGTCTGAGAGCCATGACCAGACCAGAGAGAAACAGGTGGAGTGCACGCTGCCTGGAGAAGAATGGTCGGGAAGACAAAGACAGCAAGATGACCAGACTGCGTCGCGAGACAGAACATGGAGAAGAAGGGCGCGACGCCACAAAGAAAGGGAAGAAGACAAGAAGCCAATTCGCCAGAGAATTGCAGAAGTGCAACTGAAGAATGTAAATGTAAGTGTGGGTGTACTTGTAAAGCGCACTGCGACTCCATGGAGTATCCTGGAGCTGAAGAGAGCTGGGGAACCCGTCCTGGTTTTCCCTGTGAGATGGTCCCTTTCTGGGTATCTCCAAGGTGAAACCAGGCATCCCCCGGCGTCTGTGGGGGGCCGTTTTAGAGATGAGGCAAGTTTAATGCCCAGAGTTGCCGAGTGTGTTCCCTGGTTAGAGTAGGCACCGAGGCGAGAATTATCGAGTCCGTTTTGACCCTGGTCCACGACCCTGCCGCATCGGGAATTGAACCCTGGTCCCTGGCCGTTCTCTGCTTACGGGTCTGCCGCCTCTAACCAGTGAGCCACACCACTCCACCGTAGAGCCAGAGAAACCCGACTAAGAAGGAGAGTCATGATGGGAATGACCAAGGAAGGGTTTCCTGATCAAAAGCAAAAGAAGTGATCAAGTAAAAGGAAGATACAACGACATGTCTAGTCACCAAGCTAGGTGAAGACAGTGTCCCACCACATGGACAAGACCAGGGGAAAACATGTAGAGGGCCCGCTACATGGAGAAGCCTGGTTCGAATGAGCAAGTAAGAGAGAAGACTGGACCGCGTCGAGAAAGAGCACAAAGAGAAAAACGGAGTAACACAACTCCACAAAGGAAGATAGAGAACCACATTCAGCACACAGGAACATTGATGCTGTCAAAGGAGCATCGCACCATCCGTGTGGATCCCAGCAATCCAGACAACCTGCATTTGGGGAGGCTGACCACTGAAGAACCGTATGTGTGCCCCGTGTACCTGGAGCCTGCCGAAGCAGAGCATATCCGAGCACTAGACAATCCACACTTGCGGACTACACAAGACTCGATTGTGGCCCTGTCCGAAGTTCCACAGCGACCCGCACAGCCCACACGGTCACGTGGCAGTCCAGGGGACAAGGGCCTCAGCGGAATTCCTGTGCTAAAGGAGTCTGTATGGGAGAGGTGCAGTAGTGGCAGCTCCACGACAGGCAACAGGAAGCACCAAGGCCCCGGGTGAACACCTGGTACCGAGAAACGGTCTGAAGAAGGCACTGAACCCATGTCCTAATGGCAAGACCATCCTGGCGGATGACATCAACACCCCCGGGGCAACATGAGCGACTTGGCGATGAGTCCGTTGGCAGTTCCTCAGCGACGCCGTTGCGCGGCTCATGCAAAGCCCCGCACGGTCCACCCGGTCCCATCGTGTCCAGCAAGAGGGTCCTCCCAGGGACTCTAGTGAGAGAAGAGTCCAAGCAGGAGAGGCCAGTCTTCAAGGCTCCAGCATGAGAGGAGTCAGGCGAGAAAGGCAAGTCGGAAGGTACTTGGCCAGCAGGAGTGTGAAAAGCATCAAGATCAGCGAATCCAAAGAAAGACCTCTCGTGCCGCAGCCGTCTCCAACAACCAACAAGCATTGTCATCCACCGGACTCGGAACACCTGCTAGACCCCTCAATGGTCACACCTATTCTACTCCAGATACCCCAAGTGTTGAACATTGTACATAAACGCCAACGCAGCAAGACCAGGACGATCTGTGATACACCTCTGAGGTGAAGCTCATCTGACTGACTTTGTGGTCCAGAACTTTTTACATCTCCCAGCTGGTCGCCTGAAGAGAATCTGTTGGGGCTGCAAATTTTGTTGTTTTGTTTTCTTGCAGGTTGGACATTTGCTTTTCTTTTCATTAAACTTTGGGAGGGATGTAGTGTCCTGCTAAGACACAGTCTAGTTGTTTGGTATTGCCCTACACTGTAGACCCACCCACCACAGACGTCACTGGTCAGGTAACGCTACCTCAATAAAAGTGGCCAAGCACACGTGCTCTGGGCCAGAGTTACAATCCCCTAGCTGGTGTCTGTGTCCCTCATTATTCCAGCATGTGGGCCTCTCCCCATCACCACACATGGGATTTGTAGTTCCCCTCTGAAAGCTATGATTTACAGGTGAGCTTAGTTTGAATTTTCAAATAGGACTTTTTATGGTGATTGTGCAATTAGCTGATTAGAAAGTATTTATTGAGCGCACTGCCACCGGTTGGTTTCCTGGCGCTAGAGTGAAGGACTGGGCTATTCTAGGGCCCAGCGGTGCCAGGGAACAACACCTGAAACCTTCGTGGGTTACCTGTTCCGGCGTACAAATCACAGAGACACGGGACTCTTCCTTCGGCGTCAAAGATCAGCGTTTATTTACTGCAGGGATACAGAAGTCGCAAGAAGTACACTACGTGTAGGTTCTGGGAGACTGCTTCGAATTGCAACAGTGGATCGCTCCTTTTATACATATTTTAGTCATAGCACAACATGGCGAACAAAAGGTTACAACTCGGTTCCCACAGTAAACTTCAAAAGGGTTGCTTTCATGTATTCAGGAGCTCGGAACATAATTACAGTAGCATCGCCGGTTCCCAACTGTAAAAGTACGTTATCCCATCATTAAGTACATTCCATTCTAGCTGTAAACGAGTTAAGAAAAGAGACAGAAAACAGGTGCAAGGAAGACAAAGATAGACAACAGATTGAAAAAGAGTGTAGGGGGCAATATCGGAAAGCACGATTGCAGGATCAAAGGATTCATGCCTAATGTATGCACGGCTAAAACAATAGACCGGCACGGCAAGATGAGCCTCGAGCGGAGCCATCTGCCTTTGCTGTGTCATCCCCCTCATCATAAGGACATCCTCAAAGGAACACGTGTCTTCCGCAAGAGCTTGGGAATCCCAGGGTCACGAAGCGGACAGTGTCCGTTCGCTGGCTACTTGAGGGCAAGAGACAAAATGGATGCCGTATCTAAAATGGAACCCGTGGGTTCAGATGGAGAAACCCACGAATAAGACGAACGATTCAAGGCAGCGTAGCGAAAACGCGTACACCCACTAAACTCGTCATTTGCGGTTCATAGATACCAAACTCGTCCATATTCGAACGAGTCGAAAACACCATTATGATTGTCACGGAACCTCAGACGCTTCTTTTGCCCTCATGTAGGCAAGCACTAGTCGATATCAGAATCGATCTCGATATTCATCAGACCGTTCAGATGTTGCTGCAACATTATTCTATCCATCAATGCTTCCTTGGCAACAGATGGCCGTCTTATACACGTTGTAGCACAAAGGCCACATAAGGCAGGACCACACTGCACACAAAGACAACACGTGAACAGAAACGCTACAACAACCCCGATGATCATCAGAATCTTCCAACCCCACGTTGACATTAGGCCCCAAAACCATCCTAGTAGCGTCTAATCACCTACGTCCACGTGTATGGACTCGGAGATCTTATGCAACTTCGAGATGGCTTGATAGACAGTTGGAGCGTTGTCAGGGATGAAAATACAACAACTCGAATGGATCACCTTGCACACATCACCTCTATCTGCAAGAACAACGTCTAAAACCATACGGTTCTGCAACGTCATAAGCCTATCCGCCTGAAGCTCTGCTGTCAGATTACCAAGAGCACTTACAGTTATATTAGCAGTCGATTCGACCACACGAGTCAACTGTCTCAGGTTCCTACTATTGATCATAGGTCCCCAAAACGTCAGGAAACCCTTAAAGAAGTCTTCTGCTTCTTGACCGGCAGTGTCCTCTTTGCTAATAACGCCTCTCACAACTCTAGTCTTGTGATAATCCGAGGCAACTGTGAAAGTCGGTGGCAACAGATTCGCAATATAACAGGTGCCCGAGAAGTCACGGGGCAACCATGTATATGCGCGATCGTAACATACAAAGTATGTACCCTTGGCAGTCAGGAAAACAGGGGAAAAGAGCGTCGGTAAAACATACATTTCAGTGCAAGCACTCTTCCCAAGTTGAGCTCGCGGATTTCGGCCAAGGCCTTGCAAGCAGAAATTACTGAGATGGGGTACGATCCAGATCGGAGACGAGCTTTTAAGCTGTCTATCATCCACTGACATGCTATACTCAGCCTCACTCAGATCCTTGTATGCTCGCACCTCTTCCTCTGGGATAAGCGATGCATCAAAAATATTTCTATCTAAATCAACAATCGCTCTTGCCAAAGGCTTGTGGTACGGGCCGGGACCAAGGTCTGCAGAGCGTGGCTCTCGATGGGGGTAGGAATCTAGTGCGCTACGGAACATAGTTTGGAATGCTCGAGCTGACCCCTGGGAACTGTAAGGAAGAACCAAATAAGGAATACCCCTATCCATGGTATGTGGCATTAACCCACACACCCAACAGTTAGTAGTATTCATCACTAACTGATGCTGATGTAGGAGCTGGACAAAGGAGTTGTTCATGAATTCCGCACGTCTAACCTGTTCATGTTGGGGCAGAGGATGAAAGGAATGTGGAGAAATAGTGGGAATCGATTTCGGTGCAGAAGAAAAAGTAGGTGAAACAGAAGGCAATAACGACTGTATTATACACTCCACCCACCAATAGCATGGAAACAGTCAGAAACAGCAGAAATACCTGAAACAGAAAGCATTTTGTTCGTACAACCCTATGCAATTTCGATCTTCGAGCCGACATCCTCTCTACTTCCGACAACTTAGAGAAATCCATCCTCTATAAACCGTCCGTAACGTTCTTGACGCACTTCGTTCTGAGTAGCGATTATCAATTCCCAGGAGTTCCCAGAAATCGACAAAAGTAACCGACCTAGTGCCAGGATCCTGCTAAACAGAAGGAAGTACCCACACGGCCCTACGGTCAACCCGGATGTAAGGTTTTCTTTAATCAAGCATTCAATTTTAATGCAAATCTCCTAGCTGTGGAAAAAAGGAACACACGTGAAAAGGAACTCAAAAATTAATAGAGGATGCAATTGTTCATAATGTTCGTAGCAACAGTAAGGGGGTAATATGAATTCAAGAAGGAAAAACAAAAAGGGACTTTTTATTAGTCTTTGTCACGAGAACGAAGGAAATATCTGCTTCTTCCAGGACGAGTCGTTCTTCAAATAATTGTTCAGATTGCGGAACAGTATTCAATCGATCAGATGACAGTTCAAGCCTCGAATTCTCCAATGCTGATGATTCAACAGATGTGTCTGACTGCAATGAATTGTCTCCTACACGTTGAGCATCACTAAACGGCACAAAACATATTGGGGTCTCAGTTTCTGTTGCAGCAACTCCAGTTCGAACCCAAGAATCTGCTGGCAAAGGGATCGGGACTTTCTTGGTGTGGGTGGCATGCACCCAATTCTTTCTGCCTTCCAAACGAACTGCAGTCCTTGTGGCCAGCAGGACTTGGAAGGGACCCACAAAACTCGGCTCCAGGTTACGCTTTCCCCCAAAGTTGCAGGTGACCCTCTGTCTGTGCCGGTAGAGCTTCAAAGACCTGTTGATGAATTAACCTCAGTTTAGCAGTCAGATCATGAAGATAATCAATTAACATTGGGTATTCAAGACTATCAAAGGCCCTAGGCCTCGGGGCTCCCCAAATGTTCGCAGGACGGCCGAACACAATCTCATATGGGCTAAGCCCTACTCGAGAGGGTACAGTCGCCCTGGTCGACAAGAGAGCTAGAGGCAAGGCGTCAGGCCATGACAAACCAGTCGTCGCTTGAATCTTAGCAAGTTTCAGTTTCAGAGTACCATTGTACCCTTCAACTAAACCTGCTGACTGGGGATGATTGGCGCAATGGAATTTTTGTCGAATTCCAAGGCCCTTACACACACTCTTCATCACACTCCCCACAAACTCACTTCCGTTATCTGACCATACAATCCGTGGCATTCCATACCGAGGAAAGTATTCCTTCAGTAGGACTTTCGCTGTGGACAGGGCAGTATTATCTTTAAGAGGATAGGCCTCAATCCATCTGGAGAACGCGCAAACCACCACTAAAACGTACTTCAGGTTATTGCATCTCTCCATATGGATGAAGTCCAGTTGGATAACCTCAAAGGGACATGTAGAAGGAGCAAAATGGCCAGGTGGAGTGGGGGTGCCCTTGCCAGGATTGTACATCATACATACCATACAATTCTTAACCACTCTCTCAGCACACTTAGCAATACCATCATTCTTCCATACAGGGGACAGCAATTTACATATACCTTTCGCGCTAATATGTGACAAGCCGTGAGCCATAGTCACAACGGCTAGCACATATGCATCCGGTAACATCCACCTCTGACATTCCGACAAATCAATCCAACATCCATGCACGTCTAACTTTCCCGTGCTTTCTTTCCACTTAGTCTTTTCAGTTTCAGTGGCCTCATTCTGAATCGCTTTTACGCTCTCAACAGTGTCCTCACACATACCAGTCTCCGCCGGCCACCTTACTGAACTCGTAACATACATTCGGGTTGTAAGATTCTTAGCTGTCTCTTTAGCAATCTCATCCGCAAACGCGTTACCACGACCAACATCATCCGTAACCTTTCGATGTGCGCTGCATTTAATGATTGCCACCTGCTTAGGCAATGTAAGTGCGTCCAAAAGATCGTTCACGAGCTGTCCGTGTTGGATCTTCGTGCCATGCGATGTCATAAATCCTCTTTCTCTCCACAGACGACCAAAGCTATGTGCAACGCCAAATGCATATTGACTATCTGTAAACACATTCACTCGCTTTCCCTTAGACAAAACACACGCTCTCGTCAACGCAATCAACTCTGCCGCCTGCGCCAAATTCTGACTCAATCTCGCAGTTTCCACAACCGTACTCAACGTCACCACAGCATACGCAGTCGTCACATCACCATTCGGCAACTTAAAACTTGAACCATCAACATACAAAGTACCATCAGGATCTGCCAATGGAGTGTTTTTTAGGTCAACACGACCCTTCGTTTCTTCCTCAGTTCGTAGATAACAATCATGTGGTGGTACATCATCTGATTCCATATTAGTCGGCAACAATGTCGCCGGGTTCAGTACATTACAACGGTTTATTTGTATATGACTTGCCAACAGCGTCAACTCGTAACCGGACAACCTTGCGCTCGTCAAGTGTTGAGTTTTTGTACGATTCAAGAGAGTGTCAACCGCATGCGGAACCATCACCGTAAGCATATTATCCATGACTAGTCCTGCAGATTGCCGGATGGACACCGCAGCTGCCGCTGTCGCTCTTACACAACTCGGCAATGCTCTCGCTACTGGGTCCAGGGTCGAGGAAAAATATGCACATGGACGCTGCTTACCACCAAATTGTTGCGTCAAGACACTCAACGCACAACCCTCTCTCTCGTGAACGGATAGTGTAAACGGCTTGCTGTAGTCAGGAGTACCTAACACAGGGGCCGAACACAACGCATCACGCAATTCAGAAAAACTTTTCTGACACTCTTCAGTCCATGGCAAAGGAGTCGGAACATCCTTGCACGTGAGAGCTACCAATGGCTTCGCTAGCAATGAAAAATTTGGAATCCATTGCCTGCAATATGACGTGATACCTAGAAAGGCACGCACATCTCTCTGAGTTGTTGGCACAGTCATTCAAGCAATCGCTGCAATTCTCTCTGGGGTCAACCTTCTTCCCTCCTTTGACAATAAGTGACCTAGATAGGCTACTTCTTGACAACAATATTGCAGCTTAGAAGGTGACACCTTGTGATGTAAG
This sequence comes from Lissotriton vulgaris, assembly GCF_964263255.1. Classification (NCBI taxonomy): domain Eukaryota; kingdom Metazoa; phylum Chordata; class Amphibia; order Caudata; family Salamandridae; genus Lissotriton; species Lissotriton vulgaris. Next base: position 792,834,419 of record NC_141698.1, read on the forward strand.
TCACAGAGATGCTGTAACAGTGATACTGTAGCAGTTTTGCAAATCTCTTTAGTGTCAGCAGCCACTAACAAGTCATCAACGTACTGAATCAAGGCCGCACCAGCCGTTAACACAAACGCATCAAGTTGACTCTTTAGGGCTTGGCTGTAGATCGATGGACTCTCACAGTAACCTGAAGCTGCGACCACCTAATGAGAAGCCGAATAGATCTCTGCTTTCCTCAACAATCGGAATGCTAAAGAAGGCATTCTTCAGATCGATTACCGAGAACCAAGAGGCAGAGGCTGGAATCAGAGTCAGTAAAGCCGTAATGTCAGGCACCACAGGAAATTGTGGAATCACAATTTTATTTACCTCCCTTAAATCAATGACAAAACGGTACACAGGAGGCTTGGATGGATCAGTTTGTTTCAAAATAGGTAACACAGGACTATTACACACATTTCCCCGAGTTTCCTCGATAACATCCTTCTTGATCAAGTCATAAATGATCGCTAATAGGGCTCTTTCACCATCAAGAGAGATACGATACTGGGGAATACGTGGTAAACGCACATTCGGTTTCAATTGGACAACATAAGGTGATATGTCCAGCAGGCCCACGTCATTGGGACCTGTTGCCCACAAAGACTCAGGAAGAGAACTCAATGACGGTGGGAGCTTATCAGTTGACAAGTACATAGGAGAGATCACTCTCTGACCCAATGTAAGCTCCACTCCCGCAGGAGAACAGTACAGTGTCGCATATAACCGTTTCAGCAAATCCAGACCCAAAAGATTCTCACCACAACCAGTAGTCAAAATCAAAGGAGCTTCCAGCTCACGAGGCCCAATTGTGAGGGGCAAAGGGCTAGAAACCGGATTGCTAACGGGGGCGCCAGAGAATCCAACGGAAACGTTCGTTAAGCCAGACAAAGGTGCGCCAGGGAGTTTCGAATGCATGATGGAACTTTTCGCTGCACCAGTGTCCAACAGAAAAGGCTCAACTACGCCCGATGTGGCAACTGCGACATAAGGCCCTCTCTGATCAACCGGAACTGATACTACTCCCTCTCTTTGTCTGTGGCTGTCCTAGTAATTACCGTCAGCATCGATATCATACTCGACGTAACAGTCGTCCACATGATACTGTGCAGATCTACCAGACGATGAACCGCGCTGATCAAAGCAATTACTCGAGTCTGATGAAGTGGTAGAACGCTCACTCTGATTTTGAGTGACACCGCGTCCTCTACCACTTGAAGCCTGTTGAGGACCACTACGACCTCCTCGAGTCGAAACACCATTGTTTCGGTCACGCAAAACTGGACAATTAAACTTCAAATGGCCCTCACCTCTACAATATGCGCATTGATTGTACCCAAGCATAGATCTCGGTGTAGAAGAGTCAGTACGCGACTGCGACCTAGAATACTATGATTGCGATCTATTTTGCTACTGTGCATCGTTTTGATTCGAGCGCGGAGGATACGCTTGCTGCAACAGAACTTTAGTTTTAAGATCCTTTGTTTTCTTATCCGCACGATCATTTTCCTCCTTCTCCCTATTTTCATAATATTGAGCCGTTGCTAATATTTGAGCAGAGGTAGAAACAGTCCACGAACTTTCGGAATTTTTCAACTTGTTGCTGAGTTCAGGCAACAAATTCGATAAAAATGTATCTACAAATAATCGCTGACCTCCCTCAGTGCTCATATCCTGACCACTATGATCGATGAATGCTTTTTCAAATCTGGTAAAGAAATCGGAGACACTCTCGTCCTTCTTTTGCTTGCACGCGGACAGTTTATCCCAATTAACTCTCATTGCTGGCATAAGTGTCTTCATAAGTGTAATAATTCTCTGGGGCAGATCAGTAATGAGCTGTTCAGGCTTAGCCCCACCAATTTGTCGTCCGTCGGCCGCCGCAAGAGCAGCCCAATCACCGCCTAACTCGGCTACGTGATTCTCTTGACGGATTTTTGCCCAAATTGGTTGAGGTACTACGTTACCGAACAACATGTCGATATGGGCAAGGTTCATAACAGTAGCATCCACTAGTTGAGATAGTTCCTTGTAATAACCTGCTGGATTTTTCCGGGGGTCAGGCAAAGATTGCTTCACCTGCAAAACTTCCGACCGCTTCCATGGGAGGTGTATCCAAACTCTCTGGAAGTGTGGTAAAATTGGAGGGTTAGCACCAGGATTACCTGGCATCCACACTGGAGGAACTTCTCACATGGGATACTGACCAGGTTGTGCCATCCACTCCTCAGTTTCGTCATTAAACAACGCTCGAGGTTGTACTGTAGATCGGAAAGATAGGAGAGGCTCTAAAGCACGTCGAACATTACCACCCACAACCAAACCGTTCGAAAACTGATTCTGGAGTTCAGTCATTTCGGGCGGTACATTATCTACCTCATCATTATCCCACTCCTCTCGTGAGGATTTACACATTTCCTCAAACACAAATCTTTGTGTGGGCTCATTAAATTGAGAAAACGTCTTGAAAACTATGCGCGGGGTGTATTTAGCGGGATACCTAATCCATTTACGCGTCATTTTCACTAATGTATCACTCTCCCTACCACCAGGAACTTGATTTTGTCGTTGAGGGACATCAGAAACATCGGACCCAAGGATCGGTCCAAATGGAGAGTAAAGAGTAGCAACAGCGTTAGGTATACGACTACGGACAGAAGGAGAAGAGGAGAGAAGTACAGGGGCAACAACATGAGGGCTGAACGTAGGAGCAGTAGGAGTAGCCAAGAGAGCAGAAGTAGCGGGAACAGTAGACTGAGAAGGTATAGGCAGTGGAGCAGTAGGAAGAAGGGCAGGTAAGGGAGAAGGGACAACTTGAGGAACAAGAGGATTCGGAAGGACAGGACCAGCGACAGGCTGACCAGCAGCTGCTGGAACGACAGGTTGAGGAACAGGGGGAACCACAGGGACTGTAGTATCCTGTTCGTATGGAGGTGGTGATTTCAGTAGATAGGACAACAAAGGGTCCTCTACCGCTTCTTCTCCCTTCTTATCAGAACTCAACGGTAAAACAGGATAACACTTATCCACCGCCATATGTTGCAGTCTAGCAAAAACTTCCTTTTCCTTCTCTTCTTTTTCTCGCTGAAACAGCTCTGCATTGCGCATCACCGTAATAATGCCTTCTCTCTTATTTTTCTTGATCTGTTTGATTTCTTTCTGCTTGGTCTCCTTGCGCCATAACCGAAAGGAATCAAACATGGCCGGCCTAGCTTTCTTTTTAAACAATTTTGCTTCGAGATTATCCAAAATTGCAGTTTCGAAACTACCATGAGGTGGCCAACTAAGGACACCATCGTCTTTAGTGTAGCGGATCCAATAATCATTATATACGATAGGACCCACTCCATGACGACTATAGAGCTCATATATCGGAGTTCCAACTGGAGGTATCGGACATGAGTCCTCCAATCGGGAATCCACACCGCAACATTTAAAGAAACCAAACAAAGTACTACGGCCAGGCATCGTGCACACTAACCGAGTTTACAAACTTCAAGGGTTATCGAATTACGATGTCCTCGCAAAAATGCAAGACCCTTGGTTTTTGGCAATTGCAATCGTCAAATAAAACCCAACAACTAAGAACCAAGAACTAAGAACCACAAATGCAATGGAACCATGCAAACAACCAAGTTTCAACAACAACCAAGGACTCTGGGAGCGACCCACAAATACTTAACGGAAAGAGCAATGGCGCCACCAGGAAGGCCCGTCTATCGTCTCGCCGTACAAAGGACTACGCCAGGCGCCAAAACAGGTCGACAGTCAGGGCATCAGTCCGTCGCAGCAATCAGGAGGTGGGAATCTTCGCGGGAAAAGTCTTTGGACCACTTATTTCGACAACAGGATTGATGAAGCGGGGTGCACCTTCCCTCGGAGATTTCACACGAAGCTCCTCACGATCGTCGGGCTTTGGACCGGTACCGCTGATGTCGCCCTACGTGGGGTGCCAACTGAAGGACTGGGCTATTCTAAGGCCCAGCGGTGCCAGGGAACAACACCTGAAACCTTCGTGGGTTACCTGTTCCGGCGTACAAATCACAGAGACCCGGGACACTTCCTTCGGCGTCAAAGATCAGCGTTTATTTACTGCAGGGATACAGAAGTCGCAAGAAGTACACTACGTGTAGGTTCTGGGAGACTGCTTCGAATTGCAACAGTGGATCGCTCCTTTTATACATATTTTAGTCATAGCACAACATGGCGAACAAAAGGTTACAACTCGGTTCCCACAGTAAACTTCAAAAGGGTTGCTTTCATGTATTCAGGAGCCCGGAACATAATTACAGTAGCATCGCCGGTTCCCAACTGTAAAAGTACGTTATCCCATCATTAAGTACATTCCATTCTAGCTGTAAACGAGTTAAGAAAAGAGACAGAAAACAGGTGCAAGGAAGACAAAGTTAGACAACAGATTGAAAAAGAGTGTAGGGGGCAATAACGGAAAGCACGATTGCAGGATCAAAGGATTCATGCCTAATGTATGCACGGCTAAAACAATAGACCGGCACGGTAAGATGAGCCTCGAGCGGAGCCATCTGCCTTTGCTGTGTCATCCCCCTCGTCATAAGGACATCCTCAAAGGAACACGTGTCTTCCGCAAGAGCTTGGGAATCCCAGGGTCACAAAGCGGACAGTGTCCGTTCGCTGGCTACTTGAGGGCAAGAGACAAAATGGATGCCGTATCTAAAATGGAACCCGTGGGTTCAGATGGAGAAACCCACGAATAAGACGAACGATTCAAGGCAGCGTAGCGAAAACGCGTACACCCACTAAACTCGTCATTTGCGGTTCATAGATACCAAACTCGTCCGTATTCGAACGAGTCGAAAACACCATTATGATTGTCACGGAACCTCAAGAGTAGACAGAGAACGGATCCTGAGGCGAGAGGAGAAAGGCAATCAGTGATACGCTTCTTTAAAGAGCCATGTTTTTAAGGCTTTCCTAAAGAACATGAGATCCGGGCAAGATCTGATCTCCAAGGGGAAGGTGTTCCAAAGGCGAGATGCAAGAACAGCAAATCTGCAGCCACCAGGGCGTTTGCGTTTGAAGGCAGGTGTCTGGAGGAGAGCTTGGTGCGCAGAGCGCAGCTTGCGGGAGGGGGTGTACCTGGTGAGGAGATTATCTATGAATTTAGGGCTTTTGCAATGGAGAGATTTAAAGATCATGCAACCAGTTTTAAACGAGCAACGTTGGGCCAGGGGGAGCCAGTGGAGGTCCCTAAGCAGAGGAGAGGCTGAGTGCCATCTGGGTTGCGCGGTGATCAGCCTGGCTGCATAATTCTGGACCATCTGGAGGCGCTTTAAGAGATAAAGGGGTAGGCCTAGGTATTTGGAATTTGCATAATCCAGGTGGAACAAAACCGTGGTAATCACCACCTGGGTCATGGCTGCAGGAGTGAAGAAGCATCGCACCTTCCAGATTTTCCTGAGCTGGAAGAAACACTTGGAGACCACTTGACCCACTTGAGTTTTTAAGGAGAGGTCGCTGTTCAGGGTCACTCCAAGTGTCTTTGCGGCAGGGGTAGGGGTAGGGGCTTTGCCCATATCGGATGGCCAGTAGTGAGGGCCCCAGAATTTGGCACTGTCCCCTGTGAGCACCAGCTCGGTTTTTCCAGGGTTTAATTTTAAGTGATTTTGGTTCATCCAGGTTTGGATGAACCGCATGGTAGACTGGAAATGAGAAATGGAGAGTGTGGAGTTGTCGACCGTAAAGAGCAATTGCAGGTCATCTGCGTAATTAAATACAGATACCTGCATATCTCTTAAGGCCTGGATTAACGGGAGAATGTAGATGTTAAACAGGTGGGGTGACAATGATGAGCCCTGAGGGACTCCACAGGTAATGGACCGTTTAGGGCCAACCAGGGTGCCAAGACGGACCGACTGGGAACGATTCTCCAAAAAGGACTTCAGCCAGTCTGCAGCTAGGCCCCTGATGCCAGCCTGGTTGACACGGTCGATCAATATGTCATGGTCGACCGTGTCAAAAGCGGTCGACAGATCTAGGAGCACCAGGGCCTTAGAGGAATGTCTGTCAGCGCAGTCACGGAGCAAATTGAGGACCGCAACTACCACTGCCTCTGTTAAGTGGGCAGGGCGAAAACCTGCCTGGTGGGAATCTAGACAATTTGAGCTCTCCAAGAAGTTGGACAGATGTTTTGCAACATGGGCTTCTAAAACTTTAGCCAAAACAGGGAGCAAGGAAATTGGCCGGTAGTTTGCCATGCAGGAGGGGTTCGCCCCAGGTTTCTTCAGAAGTGGGATGACTGTTGCCTCCTTGAATGCCAGGGGTACTAGGCCGGAAGTGAGAGAAGTGTTCAGTAAGGTATGGGCCAGCGTAGGGACGGAGGACAGACATTCTTTGAGAATGTAGGGGGGGCATTTATCAGAGGGTGCCCAGGACTTGACTCTTGTCAATAACTCTAAGAATTGCTCAGAGGTCATGGTAGGAAACCTGTCTAGTGTAACCTCGATGGTGAACAGAGGGGGTGACGCTAGAGGAGCTGGGAATGCTCGCTTTGATGTCCACAATTTTATTAATGAAATATGTGTTGAGGGCATCGCAGAAGGTCTGGGTTGGAGCCACCTTAGGGCGTACGCTGTCTAAGTCAGTCAGCTCATTTAAGATTGAGAAGGTATCCTTGGGTTTGTCGGTTGAGTTTAGAATACGGGAGGAAAAATAAGCAGATTTAGCGACCAGAATGGCCTTCATGTATTCCTTCCTGGCCGTGATGAACTCAGATTTTAGGTCTTGGGAATAACAGTGGCGCCACTTTCGCTCAAGTTGGCGCAGAGATAGTTTTTTAGCTTTTAGGTCTTGGGAGAACCAACGCTGAGCGTCAGCTCGCCGGGCCAGTTTAATGTCTTTGAAGGGTGCGTGGATGTCGCTAGCATTTTGGAGCCAGCCCACTAGGTTGGACTCGGCAGAATTAATATCAGAGTGTGGGAGAGGAATCGTATTGTTTAGTGTTTTTATGAATTCTGGTTTGTCAAGTGTTTTCCATTTTCTTGCCCTGCAGCAAGTTAGAGCAGTGGGTGATTTGATCGCAGACCAAGTAAGTTCGAATTTGAGGAGAAAATGACCTGAATAGAGGCAGGGAATGGTGAGTGGGGATGTGTTGAGTGGAAAGTTGGACCAAATGTGGTTTAGGATATGACCTTTACAATGGGTAGGCAAGAGAACTTGTTGGGAAAGATTCAAGTTTGTCAGGAGCTCAGTGAGCTCATAGGATTGAGGACCTTCCGAGGGGTCATTGAACCAGTAATTAAAATCACCTGCCAAAAAGATCTGAGAGTGTTCCATGGCTAAGTTGGCGATTTGTTCACTAAACAAAAAAGGGAAGGATGGCATAGATTTAGGAGGTCTGTACAGAAGTACACACAACATAGTAGTGTTAGGGGTTTCGAACATTAAGACAAGATTGTCAATGTCTGGTAAGTTGATAGAGGTAAGAGTGGTAGTTTTTAGGGAAGAGTTGATGATTGCTGCCACCCCCCACCAGACCTGCCATCGGCACGATCTTCATGAATGATATAATAGTTTGGGGGAAGTGCAGCTAAAATGTCTGGGGCAGAATCTGGAGTCAGCCAGGTCTCCGTTAATAGAAGGACATCAGGGTGCTCGGTAATCAAAAAAAGGAAGATATCCTGTTGATGTTTGACAAGAGAGCGAGTATTTAAGTAGAAGAAGGTCAGGGAGTGAGGTTGGGGAGTGGGCTTGGGCCGAATGAGACGGGCATTGTACGGTGTGAAAAGCATTTCACCAGGGCATGTGCAGTCCACCAAGATCCCTAAATTGTTAGCTTTAGTGTGGGTGACTCTCGATATGTGACCATGTCCGTTGTTGTGGGATTGAAGGGCAGAACGAGAATAAGGGCAGAACCGGGCAGCATGCCTCGCCCTGGGACACGGTTGGGCGCGGACGGGCGCAGGCGGGCTTGCCTTAGGCGCGCCTTCGGCTCGCAAACGGCACGCCCGCTGCGCTCGTCCGCTGCGCGATCGAAAGATACACATTTTTTACACAGGAAGGGAGATGACGGCGGGGGGCTTGGCCTCTCGAAAAAGGGGCGTGGCCTGTGTTCGCGGTGGGAATGGCGGCACTGGGTTTTGCGGTTTGTTCTGCAGTAGCGCTCAGATCCGCTGTGCGTTTTTTCTTATCCAAAGCGTGTGGAGCCCTGAACAGGGTACAGGAGATGAGTGCAGGTAGGGTTAAAACAAAGTATTAGTGACACTCAAAGTATTTTAAACGCTCGTGCAAACCTACTCCCGGCTTCCGCCTCAGGAGAATTGACTATCTGTGTGGCGCTTGTAATCAGCGTCCTTTAGTAGTGACGGCGGGGGCGTAGCCTCTCGAAAAAGGGCCGTGGCCTGTGTCCGCGGCGGGAATGGTGGCACTGGGTTTTGCGGTTTGTTCTGCAGCAGCGCTCAGATCCGCTGTGCGTTTTTTTTTTATCCAAAGCGTGTGGAGCCCTGAACAGGGTACATGAGATGAGTGCAGGTAGGGTTAAAACAAAGTATTAGTGACACTCAAAGTATTTTAAAAGCTCGTGCAAACCTACTCCCGGCTTCCACCTCAGGAGAATTGACTATCTGTGTGGCGCTTGTAATCAGCGTCCTTTAGTAGTGACGGCGGGGGGCGTGGCCTCTCGAAAAAGGGGCGTGGCCTGTGTCCGCAGCGGGAATGGCAGCACTGGGTTTTGAGGTTTGTTCTGCAGCAGCGCTCAGATCGTGCGTTTTTTTTATCCGAAGCGTGTGGAGCCCGAACAGGGTACAGGAGATGAGTGCAGGTAGGGTTAAAACAAAGTATCAGTGACCCTCAAAGTATTTTAAAAGCTCATGCAAACCTACTCCCGGCTTCCGCCTCAGGAGAATTGACTATCTGTGTGGCGCTTGTAATCAGCGTCCTTTAGTAGTGACGGCGAGGGCGTGGCCTCTCGAAAAAGGGGCGTGGCATGTGTCCGCGACGGGAATGGCGGCACTGAGTTTTGCGGTTTGTTCTGCAGCAGTGCTCAGATCCGCGGTGCGTTTTTTATATCCCAAGCGTGTGGAGCCCTGAACAGGGTACAGGAGATGAGTGCAGGTAGGGTTAAAACAAAGTATTAGTGACACTCAAAGTATTTTAAACGCTCATACAAACCTACTCCCGGCTTCCGCCTCAGGAGAATTGACTATTAGTCACGTTATTTAACCAACATAACATAACTGTCATGTGACCTTGATAAAGCCTGTAGATGAAACAGTGGTGGACTGTTGTCTTATGTCATTATATATATATGTATTTTTACTTTTCTGCACCATTTTTCACGTTACGTGTGGGTAAATGGATTGACAATTGAAAAAACTATATTGCACCTTTGAACACTGTGACTAAAAACGTTATTGTTATAAAGCACAATGGGCCAGATGTAGGTAAATATCATTTACCGATTCTAAAATACCGAATTTTACTGATTCAGTATTTTAAAATCGGTAAATGATATGTAGGTAATGATTCAGTAAATTTTACCGAATCGGTAACATTCGGTAAATACCGATTCGGTATTCCCCATTCATTCCTATGGGACTGGAGGCCCATAGGAATGAATGAGAATTACTGATTCGGTAAATACCGAATCGGTAATAGGGGGTAGACCTACAAGGGTGGAAGGGTGTCACATTGACACCCTGTTGCAACCCTGTATAGTGCATGGGTGCACATGTGGCAGACATACATGCCCTTAGGGCATGTATGTCTGCCACATGGCACTGAATAGAAAGCTAAAAATTGCTTTTTGAAAGGGTTTCGGAATTTACCACCAACTAATAGTTGGTGGTAAATAACGAATCCTTAAATGTAAAAAGCACTCACTTGAGTGCTCTCTTCATTAAGGATTCGGTAATTTACCGAATCTGTATGTTAAGAATTCAGTAATTTACCGATTCCTTAAGTTACCGATTCTGTAAATTACAGAATCCTACAATTTGGCCACCAACATCTGAAAAGCTTAATTTCGGTCAGTAACGGCTGAAAATTCGGTCATTTCGGCCGTTACTGACCGGAATTAGGCTTCCTACATCTGGCCCAATATGTCTTATCGAGTCTACAGCGTGTAGAATACTCAGCTGCTGTATCTTGCTTGTTATTTAATTGTATGCTGGAGCGAATTGGCCATTCCATCTTTTGAGAAAAGAGCATGTTTGAACGTCCGGAATCTCAAAGGACTCACAATCTCACTTTTTTAGCTTTTAAAGATCAATGTCTGCGGGGCACGTTGTTTCAGATCACCGGCATTGAAATAGTACCCAAGGCAATAGTTGTCGGTGTTGTGACTACTGTTCATGTGAGTTGACTCAACACAATCAATTTTTTGCAACTGAAAGTGAATTCATTACTCCTCAAAATTTTTAAACGGTGGTAGAAGCAAATTAGTCTACTTCAGTTACTCTGAAGAATGCAATAAAAGATAAAAAATACAATATCGATGAACCAAATGAGATGTAAGGCAAAGTTTTCGACCTATCAGAATGCTTCTGTGAATACTTCATTGACAAGACATATCTAAAAGAGGAGTTTAATTGTCTTATCCATTTCTAGAAAGAGTACACTAGAATATTCTTTGGGAACAACTGAATGTGTGGGGGTATTCCAACAACACTTTGTAAACGAATCCAATGATCTTTTCAGAAACCTCAGACTGAGATTACTTGACTAAAAGGGAAGTCTTAGGGTGAAGAATTCCAATGAGTGGAGGAATTCGGAAGTGATGTGTGTATACCCTAATTCTAGTGCAAGAAAGGACATCTTTTTGAGTGGTGCCCCCATGTTTTTGATTTAGGTTATTTCAGTAATTAAGATTGTGCAATGTGGCACCTGAGTGTGCCCTCAAAGCCCTCTGGGTTTGGAATTTGGTGAAAAAAAACGTGGGACATGGTAAATATAAAACAACTATACCTCCACAGTGAAGTGAATTTTCCTATGAGAGAGACTAACTGTGAATAAAAGTCTTTTTTAACAATATTTACTGGGAAAACGGTAGACACATGCATAAAGGTCTTTTCACTAATTTATCAAGAGCCTAGATCACTGGTGAAACAAATGTTTGATATATGTAGTGGGAATTCTGTTTCAAAGAGTACAATTTGTGCAGCTTGAATGCTAATCAGAATTAGCCAGTCATGCCGAGCCTATAATTCTCCCAATGGCCGTAATTAGCATTCCAATTAGTCATGATGCATTATGCTGCTAGGAAGCAATGCATTAACGTATGAAGACAAAAAAACACTCTGATGGGACTTTTGGAAGGCGACAGATCAAATGGCATCACAAATAATCTGAGTAACATCCTCCCTATTCAAATGGAAATGTAAAAGGAGGCCCATGTGAAATAAACAGTTCATCCAGAGGGGTCTCTCAGACACTAACCTCTGTTGAAAGGATGGGGGTAAGTTGTTCCCAAATCAAGAAGATGGTATAGTTCTTCACCTCCTCAGAGTAGGATCTGGAAGGAGAGTTATACTTTTGTCATCTGAAAGTGTCACCTCTGGTAGGTTAACAGTGAGGATAAAGAGGAATTCCTGAAAAAGAGTGTTAAGTTTTTGGGAAAATTCTACCAGGATTGGGCCTGGGAAATCTCCGATGACTAGCTAGGACATTAATAATGACAGGTACCTCATAATCATCTAATCTGAACATTCTTCGACTTGGAAGAAAGAAGAATTAGGCCTGACCTCCCAGTTAAAGAAGACTGAAGGACTACTGCGTTCCATTTCCACCAGGTACCTCAACCGGTATGTAAGGATTGCCTGGATGTCCTCAAAAGCCAGTATGTGTGAGAGAATCATCTGTCCAGTAAGGAGTGAACCCTGCTGAAGAGATCCATAGGTAAAAAGAGACGTGGACACCAGAGGCAGGCCCTTTGCATCTGCCAGCAGTGACATACTCAGCATCAAGAACTTTGCGAGAAAATCCATCTTTTCACATGATCACCCCCATTTTTTGCTAACTTCTATTACTAGTCTTTGAACTTTGCACACTGAGGTACTGCTGTGTAGACTCTAGTGTATGTGCTCTGATCTCTACAATATGGTCAAATTGGATAATCCTCAAACAGCATATTTTACTTTTAATTAAGGCCATGGTATGTGTGGTAGGAAATACACCAATGCCATGGAAAGTTAAATGTCACCAGTGAACTGCAGCCTACGGTGTGTCATCCAATAGACAGACAAGGAAAACATGGCTTCCGGCCCAGATGTATATGCTGACTCCTACAGCTTTTAAATCTACAAGGAAACCTGGGAAAATACTCATTTCTTCAGGAATGAATCCTACTTTTAAATCATAAATTAAGTCACTCCTAAGTAGGCCTTGTAGCCTACAAGACTGAGTGTCTAGTATTTAAAAGTGGTGCAAGCAGGAAATTAGTGTTAGTGTCATCCTGCAGCTTTACTGTAAATGGGAAGTAGTTTATATAAAATAATAATTATGCTATATTTGGTTAAGGACAAACCACCAGAATGACTCACCCACTATTTGTATTACTTATTAAAAATCTTTTTTACTAGTGAGGTTGTGTTTTTGATAAATCTTTAGGAAAAGAAACATTTAAAAAGTAAGACACTGTCTTCCTAAACCTGCAGTAGGATAATTAGCAATAATCTGCAGCTGGGCCAGTCAGTTCTTCTCCTTAATGAGGTGTGAAAACTGACCCCAAAGCAAAAACAATGGCTTAGGCTTTTTGGCAGGAAGACCTTGGTGTGATGTAGTTTACTCCTCTTACGGGAGTTTTACGGGAGTTTTATATAGCGCGAACTTGACCCAAAGGTATTGGGTATCAGAGCACTTTACATAGCACCAGTTGTGTTACAAGATGACACATTAATTTTTTGTTAGGCATGGGGAGATTAAGTGATTTGCCCAGAATCATAGGATTGTCAGCATCGTTGCCGATATTGGAAACCAGTTCCCCAGACTCGAGGATGACCGCCCTAGCCGTTAGGCCAACTCCTCTCCCCAACTCTTAACTTCTAAAGTGTTCCCAGGAATGAGAAGGGGACCTCAAGGTCAGCTGGTTGACCTCCGGTGTGGCTACAGGGACACAGTAAGCTAAAAGAAGCCTTTTCTGTAAGTGAGCAGGTACAACTGGACCAGCACTGATCACACTGGTGGCCTCTGCTGGAGTGAGTGATGGCACCTAACTGCGGTCCCCTTGATCCTGGTTGTCCTTAAAATGACCAAAAGGAACTGCTCCAGAAAGTCTGGAAATATGGGATTTAGAATGTTTGGACTGCCATTGTTGTAAAATTCAACTGGGCCCGCATACAAGTCTCAGTTTCAAACTACACGTTTAACTTGACATCTTTTTCTAGTGGTGACTTTATACATGCCTTGCACTTACACAGTATCACACTTAGAAATTATTCTGCATGCAGCACATTTCTTAGTAGCCATTTTATCATGTTGCCCATACACTCTGTCCAAGGCATTGAATGCAATCCCCTCGCATTTGGTTGTCCGGCTGGAAATAGCCCTGAGTCTCAAGACAAACCACCTCATTAGTGCTGCACCTCTGACATAGTGCGATTGGAACAGTGCTTTTATTATATAAACTACCTCTGAGCCAAATTCTGCGGAGGAGACCTTCTGCTGGGGTTATCCTGGAACGCTGTGCACTGTGACTGAGATACATCCCTGCTTGCTCTAAGCTTCATCCTGCAAAGAATGATAGGCTGATCTACACCAGACTGGCTTCCTGATACATCATGAACAGGTATGGGGATTGGGTCCCCCAATATTCTGACAGAGGGTACCCCCACTATGCTCTCACTAGGGTAGGTAGCATAAGCTGGGGGCCTAAGTATAAACATAACTACATAATCACATAATCAAACAGTAATGTTATATTGTTTGAACTTTATCTTGTTCACCACTCTTGTAATTCTGCTTACAATGCTTTCTTTCATCCTACTAATAATTGCAGTTAACGCTTATTACATAAGAATACAATTGTTTCAATAAATGTTTGAAAAGTCATTTTGTATCTTTCTTGTGTCTCCCTTGGGCAAGCCTGAGTAACACTGAAGGGATAGATCTGTTTCCCCGATTTCCTTGGGGAATTAGTGGTCATGTCATGAGGTTGCAGATACCATATGGCACCATGGTCCCACCTCCCCTTCTTAATGGCGGCCGTTGGGTGTGAGGAAAGCGACCCTTGACCCTGTGCTCAGTCAGGTCGCTCCCCACGCAGCATAGCTAGCTCCACCGTCTGTGCCTGTGGCCTCCACACACTGCGAGTTCGAGCCTCCTGTGGCCGCTCTCGTTTTTTCACCACTTTTCGCTGTAACAATGCCCGCATCTCTGGGCCACTGTGCTGCCTTTGTTGGTATTGTATTGTGGTGGTATTTCTTTTGGTATTGCATTGGGTTGGCATTTACTTGTGTTTCCCTGAAGCCCCCTGGTTCCCTCTCCCCGCTATACTCATTTTTTTCCTTTTTTTTTTTTCAGCCACTGCATCCCCCTGTGGGGCTGCATCCCCCTGCGGCCCGCATCACCCCGCTCGACCATTCGCCCTCCCACCCATCTTACAGCTGCTCCTCCCTCCTACCTCCCCTTCTTAATGGTGGCCTAAGGCTTGCCCAACTGCACCCATCCGCACGGTTCCGCACCGGGACCACGCCCAGCGCCAGACCCCCTGGCCCGCGCGAACGCCCCGACACCCGTCACCGCTACAACGCCAACCTCCTCCACGCACTCAATGCCGGCTGTTCACCTACCTGTTTCCAGGATACCCGAAGAGCACCTACGGACCCTTGACCTGCCGAAACTGCAGCTTCACCAGCCAGCGTACACCATCACGACCGGCCCCTCCTCCAGGGCAGGCCACAACCACCTCATATGCATACTACTCAATACCCGCTCAGTCCACAGGCACGCCGTCAAACTCTTTGACCTCCTCGGACGTTGCCTTCCTGACGAAGACCTGAATGAACACATTATCGGCACCCGATGTTGCCATAGCCATCCTGGATGGCCACAATTCCACCCGCAAGGACTGCACCCTCAGACCAGGAGGAGGAATCGCCATCGTCCACAGAAACACCCTCAGAATATCGACCAGCACCGAAGACACCCCCAGCTCAGCTGAACATCTGCACTTCCAGATCCACATTGATCCCAACATCACCCTCAGAGGAACCCTCGTCTACAGACCCCCCCGGACTCCGGCCACAGTTCAGAACTCCATCACCGACATCGTCAGCTCGCACACCTTGGCCTCCACAGACTACATCCTTCTCAGAGACCTGAACTTCCAAATTGAGAACGCCAATGACAACAACTCCACCACCCTGCTCGTCAACCTCGTAAACCTCAGACTCAAACACCTCGTCACGACACCTACACACTCTGCCGGACACATGCTCGACCCCAACATCGCCGCCAACAACCACCTCACCTTCAGCCACACCACCGAACTCCACTGCACCGACCACCGCTGCATCCACTTCTCCTTCAAGAAAAACACCATGCACAACCAGCCGCAACAAATCCCCCACCGCAGCTGGAACAAGGTCACTGAAGACCAGCTAATCACCACCTTTGCCTGAGACCCACCAACCGACCACACCGACACCGACATAGCCGCCCGAAACCTCAGGCAGTGGATCAACGACTGCGCCAACACCCTCAGACCCCTCCGACAGCCAGGGACACCTCAGTCCCACCGCCCTCCAGCCACACCAACCTCCTGCTCTCCTGGAACCACGTCAACGACGAAGACACAATCAAAACCATGAACGCCATCCACTCCGACTCACCGTCAGATCCCTGCCCTTACTACAACTTCAACAAAGCGAGCTCCATCATCACACCCCAACTCCGGAAGATCTTTAACAGCTCTTTCGAGACCGCCACCTTCCCAGAGAGCTGGAAACACGCCGAGCTCAACGCCCTAGTCAAGAAACCCAAGGCAGATCCAAAGGACCTCAAGAACTTCTGGCCCATCTCCCTGCTCCCGTTCCCAGAGAAAGTCATCAAGAAGATCATCAACAGACAATTGACCTGCTTCCTTGAAGAGAACAACACCCTGGACTCAACCCAATCTGGATTCCGCAGCAAGCACAGCACCGAAACCGCCCTCATCACCGCCATCGACGACATCAGGACCCTGCTGGACAACAGCAAAACTACGGCCCTCATCCTCCTAGACATCTCGGCCGCCTTCAACACCGTCTGCCACCACACCCTAAGCACACACCTCCACAACGCAGAAATCTGTGACAAAGCCCTGGACTGGATCACCTCCTTCCTCACTGACAGAACACAAAGAGTCCGCCTCCCTCCATTTCGATCCAAAGCCACCAAGATCAACTGCAGCGTACCCCAAGTATCATCCCTCAGCCCAACCCTTTTCAACATCTACATGACACCACTCACCAACATCGTCCGATCACATGACCTCAAGATCATCTCATACGCCATCGACAACACCCTGCTGATCCTCTCCCTCACCAACAACCCTGCCACCGCCAAACCAACTTCCATGAATGAATGAAGGCCGTTGCCGTATGGATAAGGAAGAGTCGCCTGAAACTGAACTCGGACAAGACAGAGGTCCTCATCCTGGGCTCCACCCCCCCCCCCCCCCACCCCCCGACTGGGACGACTCCTGGGGTGACCAGCCTTGCTGGGAGCTGCACTAACACCCGTCGACCACGCACGCAACCTGGGGTTCATCCTGGACTCAGTACTGTCAATGACCCAGCAAGTCAACGCAGTCTCCTCCTCCTGCTTCAACACCCTCTGCATGCTTCGCAAGATCTACAGATGGATCCCCATCGGAACCAGAAAGTCGGTCACCCAGTCCCTCGTCACCAGCAGGCTGGACTATGGCAACGCCATCTACGTGGGAATCACGGCCAAACTCCAGAAAAGACTTAAACGCATACAGAACGCCCGCACACACCTCATCCTCAACATCCCCTGCCACAGGCACATCACTGCCCACCTGAGGGACCTGCACTGGCTCTCCGTCAAGAAGAGGATCACCTTCAAGCTCCTCACCCACGCGCACAAAGCACTCCATGAAGCCGGATCAGCATACCTCAATAAACGACTCACCTATACCCCCAACCACCCGTTTCGCTCCGGTGACCTCGCCCCTACCACCGTTCAACGCATCCACTGAACGACCACTGGCGGCAGATCTTTCTCCTACCTCGCCGCCAAGACATGGAACACCCTCCCCATCCACCTTCGCCAGACCCAGGACCTGCTGACCTTCAGGAGACTTCTCAAGACCTGGCTGTTTGAGCAGTAGCAAATCACCCCCCCTTCCCCTTAGCGCCTTGAGACCCTCGTGGGTGAATAGTATGCTCTACAAATGTCTGATTGATTGATTGGTTGGTCAGGTTAGGGGTTCATATGGGGCACTGTGAGCTAGCTAGGAGTTATGCCATGTACTCTGATGATATGTGTGGATCTAGTCCCCATATTCTGACAGATACTATGTCCAGATACACAGTCTTACTTAATTTGTAGGAACTGTATGACATGGCACTACCAGCATTCTAGGTCGGGTACTTTTTTAATGGGTCTCTTGAGTAGTTCTTGGTGTGCCCATAGACCCTATTCACCTTATAAGGAAACTTCAGTGGTGTTAGGGATCAACCTCCTCAGCTAAATAGAAAACCCCTATTTATGTGTGTAGGTTATTCACGTTTAAACCATTCAAAAGTATCACCCTACTATAGTATTTTCCTTTCCTTTTCATTTCTTTGAATTCCATCCATTAAATATGGGGCAAGCATCAATTATTCCTATTAATTGCAGACAAGCTGTAATAACAATTTTTACAATAACAAGGGCTACCTCTTACAGGGGGAGATGTTATCTTTGTAGTTGAAACCCATGAAGCATATAAAACTATTCATAGGGCTCTTTTTCTTCAGGAAATCCCAATACACAAACGTTTCATTCATACACTCCAGCTGCAATACCTGATCAATATAGGGCATACAAAGATTTAGACATGCCATTAACATTTCAGGAACAACAAAATTGGTCCCAAGGTGCCTTACCACATCCCCTCAGCTGTGAGAGAGTGACCTGGCCAGTACTAGGCAGCCACACGCCATTTTCAATATTAATACAATTAAATGTTATAATCCTTTCATGTTCTTTACACAGGTCTACTTAGAATGTCAACATTTAACATGGTTTGTTATGATAACAATTAACTGCAACTCCAGCAATGTCAGCTCAAACTGTGGAGCCACATTTAGCCATGCCTGTACTTATCCCAGTAACTATCGATGCAATTATGGGTAAAGGTTCTGCCAGATGGGAGGAAATTGTGTTCTGGATTGCACAAAAAACAAGCCAACTTGAATCAACGTGACCCCAAAACGAACACAGGATTCTCACAATGTTCTTAACATTAGGGGTGGTTCCCCCAGTGGATGAATTTGTCAACTGGGGCACAGTCTTTGCTGCAATATATACCATGACACATGGTACACCATCTATCGCTGTTTTGCCTGAGGCGCTAAAACAAATTCAAAATGAATACATGCCTGTCCCACCTCTGGATTTTGGGATTACATTAATAGGCAATTATGCGACAATTGCCTCAATTATTTTAGGTAACATAAAAGGGGGGCAACAGCATTGGCAGCACACCAGCACCTCAGACAGGTTCCCGCTGCAGACCAAGAGTACGAGATAGCAAAGATTATTGCTGAAATCTATACATCTGTAGGTTGAAATAAGTTAGGAGCCAGATCAAACAAGCCACAGCTTAAGAGAATTTCTGACAATGATAACACCAAACAGGCACCTAAGTCTTCTAAAAATGCTGGGACAAATAGAAAAACAATATAAAAACAAAAACGCAGGGTGGTTCTCTACAACCGGAGCCCACTGAAAAGCGATATAATCTATGTTACAGTGATTCAATTAAATAGCCCAATAGGTATCAGTATACTGATACTCATCCTTCTCATTCCCTACAAGAATTACCAGACACATGCTCGGATAGATGGGGACATCTGGAGCACAGGCATGAAGAGTATGTGGAACCGAGAAAGGACTCACAACGCTCATCTAACATCATCATAAAAAAGGAAGATAAACTTCCACAAAAAAAGCCCAATTCAAAAAGAAAAAAGTGGCATGTATCCCACTAAATATGCCACACATATTGAGGACATTACTTCAGAACAAGACATGGAAACTAACACTGTTAAGCAGCGCAGCAGTGGTCACAATAGTTTGCCAGAATCTTCAAGAGTTTGTGGTTGCAAGAGCAACTAATGAATTTATTCAAATTGAAACATCAGATCAGCAGGTTAGGCCTCTCGACCGACTGGATGATTTGGATATCCAAATAGAGGGTGACATACCACATACTATTAAAGTCATTTTCGCTGAAAAGTCGACCGACAATTCTGACATTCTAAGTAGATTGGCCACCTGAGACTGTTAGGAAAGGCCCACAAGGGAAAGATATAATTATACCATCTGTCTCTGCCCTTGTTCCTGAAGTTGCCAAACAAGCGTGTGCCATGGATTGGGCCCTTGCACAGGCCCCGGCATTTTACCGCAATTATGTATGCTAGGATAAAGACTCAAAATATCACATTATACTTATAAGGTCCAGCTCGCAAGTGCAACCACAATACCCAATTAGACATGAAGCTAAATGCCCAGTTAGAGAAAATTCTTACACAACTAGAACTAGAATATCAATGTGTTACTGACCCTTGCATTTCACCAATGAATAATCCTTTGCTTCCGGTAGCAAAATCAGATCATTCATACTGCTTAGTCTTAGACTACTGACATTTAAACAGTCATGCATGCACTTTTGTAATACAAAATTCACATAGCGTAGCACTAATGAACAACGAAGTGCACATCAAATACAAAACTAATTTGGACAATTCAAATGGCTTCATCTGCCAAAACACAGCATTAGAGGGGCCTTGCAGTAAAGATGTCTAACTTTGAGAGTCATTCATTAGATACAGCCTTCAAGCTTGCTCTGCAGGAGCATTCTGAGTATTCACCTACACTTGTTACATAAATTTCTTGAAATTATGCCATTACTCCATGTTGTATATTTACACTACTGTTCACAGCAAGGAACAACGATCCCAACCAAAAAGTGAAAGGCTTTTGTTCACAGCACTTGTGTTTGTCGCACTTTTTTAATTGGAAGATGCGACCTTGCATCAAAAACTGAAGACAGCTTACATTTTTCACTCAAAATAAAGAGACTGACTTACATTTAGTGTAATTATGCATAATTGTACAGAAATTATGCAAATTTCCCACCCCCAATCACTAGTCCAAAAGTAGAAATCATGTCTGGGTAAAGGCACAACAAATATCTATCTCTGGAGAGGTCTTTGGTGCCCAAGAAGTTTGAATTCTCTCCTCTCAGAGCTTTTTGTGTAAAAACCAAAGTCTTCGGCAAGACCGCTTCCAATGGCTATCCGGCTTTCAGAAGACTTCAGTGGATACAGGCCCAGTTGCAGATTACAACTTCCATTTCAGAGACGGAGTCTGAAGGTAAAATCTTTGATCAGAATGACCTGCTTGGAGTATCCGACCTCAACTCCATAGCCGTCGACGTGAAATTGTGCCTAGGCATAGTAAACTGGAAACAGTCACTTCTGATTGGCACTTTACTCTTTCTTTGTGCTTTTTGCTCAAAAACTTAAAACATTCATATCTGCAATTCCCTTTTCAGATTTTGACAGTTTTCTTACTAAATTATTCTTTCCTTTCAAAAATTGGTTGTGGGATTTTTTTAAATATGTTTTGACTTTTTAATTGCCTTTGTATTACTAAATGTAAGACATACTTGTTCTTAAGTTAATCCTGTTTGCTCTGTGTCAAAGCAACCAGGAGTTGAACCCAAGTTCATTTATTGAAGTTGTGTGTTGGGCCTAAAATCTAGTTCTGTGTAAAAGGGATGTGATTGAATATGTGTGTGCTGTGAAATAATACCTGTCTAATGTGTACATTGTGGCTTTCTTTTTTTGTGCTGAATAAATTCACATATTTCTGACGTAACCAACACAAAAATAAACTTTGACAATTTAGGAAATCCTTTACTGTTTATACCTTAGGACACAACCTTCTTGATTGCCATTCTCATTATTTGACTCCCACAATCATTTATTCATTCCATATCTTGACCTTATGCATTCCACCAAAGTAGAACACACATAGGCATAAGTTAGGCTCATGGATAAGTAGGCATGGCACAACCAGCTGCAAGACTTTAGGGAGAAGATACAGTGCTGGATAGTAGCCCATTAGATTTCTGTCTACAATACAACATCATAGGAGTTTTGGTGGCTGAAATCAATCTCATCTTGGATGCTGCTAATGTAGAAGATTGCATCAGGGCCCCTGCACCCGGCTCAATCTGGGTTTAGATCATCTTTTAGCACCGAGACGGTGCTTGTTGAGGTCTCGGAGGCCATCAAAGAATGCCTAGATGGGGGCAGCAGAGCGGCTCTGATTTTATTGGACCTCTCTGCCGCGTTCGATACGGTGCCCCATCTCCAGTTTCTCTCCAGGTTGTCGGACATCGGCATCGCAGACACAGCATTAAGATGGGTGGAATCTTTTCTTAAAGATCGCTTCCAACAAGTAAGTCCATTCCACTCATCTGACAACAAAGTGGAAACTGGGGTCCCTCAGGGCTCAACACTTAGCCCCCTGCTCTTTAATATATATATGACTTCCCTGATCTTCCTGGCAGAAAGTTTGGGTGCCAAAATCATGGCCTACGCCGATGACACCCAACTTTTCTTTACCTGGAAAGGTAACGATCTACAGACTGGGAAAGCTCAGCACTGTCTGTCGTCTGTATTTGCCTGGCTGGCCCAGGCCAGCCTGAAATGTAATGAGGAGAAATCCAAAATACTTCTTTACAGACAATTCCCGACAGCCTTTAAAGAATCATTATGGCCCACAAGTTCTCCTTGTCCAACTGGTGACTGTGGGATAGCCAAGAACTTAGGGATTTAGTTTGGGGCTGATATGTGCTTCCGAGAACAGATCAAAAGATTAGCGGGAACGTGTTTTGGCACCCTTACAACCCTAAGGAAATTCTTCCCTCTCCTCCCTAGAGCAGCTAAAGAGGCTGTGGCCAGGGCTCTCATACTTTCGCGATTGGCTTATGCCAATGCTTTGTATGTTGGTTCCCCAGCGTTTCTTTTAGGGAAACTGCAGGTGGTACAAAATGCGGCGGTTAGGCTCCTTTTTGACATCCCTAGGAGACTAAGTGTTCGCAAACAACTATGCGAACATCATTGGCTTCCGGTGACCCAAAGAGTATGTTATAAGGCCTTAGTCCTGACTCACAAAGCTCTCCATGGACCCTGTCCAGCCTACTTGAGGGCCAGGTTTAAACTCTACCAGCCACCGCGACAATTACGCTCGGCTGCACTTAGAAACCTGGTTGTCCCTAGGTTTCGGAAAACTCGCCTCGGGGGCAAATCCTTGGCGGTCAGAGCAGCCATTATGTGGAACAGCCTGCCAAACCAATTACGGCATACAACGGATCTGGCCATTTTTAAAAAACTACTTAAAACACATCTGTTTAAACAAGCTTTCTAGACTACTGTTGTACGCTCCCATTGTTTCCTCTATGCGCCAGGATAGTCTCGACTAACAGTGCGCGATACAAATCAGCCTATAACATAACATAACATAACATAACGTCACAATCTTTTGGACTTAACTTCCACCTTCACCACTATGAATTTTACGTTTCAACCTGGAAGGAATGACTTGGTACGCTGACCCTTCTCAGGTTTGAATCATGCTTAACAGAATGGGTAGGATTGGGAGGTTACTTTTCCGAACAAATTCAGTGGATTATGGGGTTTCACAAGCCGATTGATTGTCACTTCTATTGGATATCTGCCTTAGAATACTTATGACATTGCTAACATCCAGAGGAATCCATTTCCCCTTAAACTCCAGTGACAGATATAGCTGCTTCTTGGTTGGCAGCAGAAGTTCTTGGGCTTTACCTAAAATAAAGACCTATCCCTTGAGCCTTCATATTACATAGTGGCACAGTAAGTCTTTTTCACCTTTGGCCACTTAAATTTATACTCCCTTTCATTGATAAGGAACAAGACCAGATAGCAATGGATTTACGTCTACATGGGAAGCTAGGTTATGGAATTCATCTATATTGAGGGCTGCCAGCCTTTTAGAAGGTGTGATTACAAGACATTCACAATATGACAACCTGTCTCCATTTGGGGATTAGAATATATGTAAGCATCAGTAAATTATAAAATCCTTATAAAAGATACATGGGAGTATTTTTGCCCAAATATGATGAAGCTCTAATATATAATACAATGTTGTCAAATCGTTTTGAAAACAATGATGTGGTCGAAGAATAAAATTAAATTGAAGTGTAAGTAACAAGTTATGCATTGCACTCAGACAAATATTTAGCATTCTCTGCATTTAAAAAATACTCACTTGAAGAATTACCCAGTGACCTTCCTTCGCAGCTTTTTGTAGAGCCTCTTCTGCAACTACTTCTTGACCTTGCCCAAGAGATATATTATGGAATTTTCCAGATTCAATTGTGAAACCAAGTCGCTTGCCTAGGAAGATAGAGTGATTTCATTTATTTAAAAACTACAAATTACATACTTTATACTACTACCATAATATGTATTGTCTGAAAGTTTTACAATTGCTTAATGCGACTCCATGTAGAAGGTGTGATAGACAATTATTCCCGGTTTTCTTGAATACCAAATGTGTGGGCACACATTTCTCCCCCACAGAATGCCTGAGGGGTTTTCTCTCTTTTGCAAAGGTGTATTACTAATACAAACAAGTGATTACTTTTGCTCTTCTGCCTGCAACATGTATCAACATGGGAATAGTAGCAAATAGTGTTTGGGAATTGCACTAATTGTGAGCTACTTGAGATGGTGCACAATATTAACATGGCCCTAAACCCAACTTTTAGGAGGCATGGTGTAGGGTGCCAAGGATCCTCCCCATTCCACACAGTAAAAAGTGGAATTATACACTGCATCCACAAAAAAGATTAATGTTTGGCCCATTCGGGATACTATATAAGAACCAATTAATCTTTGAGGTTTAGAGCGGTGTGTTCTATCAATTACTATATTTTTCCAAGATATGTAGATTTATTCACAATTTTAGGTTGAAAATTGGATTATGGTCAATTGTAAACAATGACTAATTCAGATACATTTTTTTTGCTTTATTAATACAAATATAATCCTATTATTCACAATATTAGTGTTTCCTTCCATGTAAGCTGATTTAGTTAATATCAGAAATGCTGGTGTTTGGTCCAATTGTTCTTGCAACATAAGGGCTGGTCTAAATTCAGTCTGCTACATACGTCACTGAACAGTAGTTTATATGTTTTGTTCAAATAAATATTTGTCTGAAAAATAGATGTGACTAAGTTGTGTTTCAATATATGAAAATTACATTTTCCTTAAAGGTGTGGTATTTTTTTTTCTCTTGTAGAAATCCACTATTGTTTTTATTAAACTTACCTGATCTCAAATTCCTACTAAAATAAAATACATTTTTCCATTTGTTTGGACTCCCGTCTCTGCTTGAGCCGCTGATAGATCATGTCACAGCACGTATTTTTCTGCAACTATGGGAAGTATGTCAGATAGACTGATCACGATTTGTTCTATGAATGGTTGAGGTGTTTTTTCTTCAAGAATCTTGTCGCCGACTGCCATTATCCGCTTCATTCACCACTTCATTCCTCTGTTGTTTTTAATACCTCTAGCCAATCTTTGGTCTCGTCCACTACTGAAAAAGAATAACTACCACAAAAACCCCAATTTCCCCAAATAGGATGAGCTATGTTACTCTTCAGTTGACTATGTTGTGAAGGGAATCTGGTTGATCCCTGCTCCCTGCAGTTCCAGACTCACCAATCAACAATTATTGCAAAGGTGACTATAGTGGCATATATTTTGCTTTATTTTCATGAAAATGATGCACACTTCAGACTAGTGACTTTTTGGGGATTTAATTGCTGACCAGAAGCCACTTATTTCCAAGTAGAGTGTGAAAAACAAATTTTGTGTACGGGATACAGTTGGGAGGAATGGGCTTAAAATTGCTGTGTGACCTCGGATACCAGGATGTATCCATAGCCACCGGTCAATATGTGTGAAATATGATAGCATCTCAAGCTATGCTTTTTTCCTCCCAGTGTTTTAAGGTAACGGTTGGCTAGCCCTCGACTGGTAGAGGGGTGATTTGGCCAAGTAAGCTATGGGTCGCAGCTGCTGGTTATTTTGTTTATCTTTCTTTAAAAATGTTTTTAATACGTGCTCGACAGTTCCGAAGATCTAACTGAGTCCTGCTCATTTTAAGAGAATGATTTGGCAAGCCCTGGTGCAAGAAGGGGAATTAGATTGTTTAAGAGAATCTGTGTGATTGTAATAAGTTGCTATGCCGGCTGCACTTTACAATGTTGTATCTCAGCAAAATGAGCTGCAAGTCAATGGTTAATTCGTAATCTTGTGTCCTTCTAATGGATTGTTAATATATTTGGGACTTCGGGTTGTAGACCATTCGGCTGTGTTTTAGCATTTGGAAATTTTAAGTGTTTATATGACTAAGCAAAAGTTATGTTTTTAGCAGTTCCTTAAGTGCCAAGTGTCTACAGCCTCATTTGCAACTGTTATCTGATTCCTGGAGTGGAATATATTTAATTTGTAATTTAAATTAGGTCAATGTTTTTATATTCATGGCCAGCACATTGATACTATGAACATCTGCCTGAGAATCCATAATTTTTTGTGGTTGCATTTCAGTGACTGCAATGCATTAAAGAGCCATATAATCTCACACTCAAGGCGCAGTGTCTTCAGCTCAAACAGAAATGCCACTTACCTGCTGAGCTAACAGCAGTGATACCGTGCAAAGTCCAACCTTTAATAAAAGCAATGATCCCAAGGACCACAGCAATTTTTGAACCCAGAATGACCTAATCAAGTGCATTATTTAAAATAATAAATCATAGATGAACAGGGAGTGTCAAATAACCTGAAACAGTTCATAAAGTTGTAAAATGCTTTTAGTTTTGAAAAAGACCAATACATTTTGAGATGTAAAGTGCTGCAAAAATAACCAGCATAACAATGCCTTATCCCTTGGGCACACAGTTAGTCCATGTGGGCAAAATACAATTTGAGAAACCCTAGGGAGAGTTTTACCTGAAATGTTTATCAAGTTAGAGCTGTCTGCTATTACTTTGTTTCACCTTGGGACCCACTGTCTCAGTTCCAGAAAATGCTTAAAGAGGTATATATGGTGTCACTTTCAGATGTTGGCTGTACAGCAGCCCTCTCACCATGTTCCTCATGTTCCAAATGCTCAATTGGCAGCTGTTTTAGAATGTTTTGCAGTAGAACTGCAACCACTTATCAGCATGTCTGTAAAGCTTCTCATCAGAAGCAGCTTACGAATTTAGTGATTTTCATAAGATTGCTATCAAGCTCATAGATTTCAGACTCATGGAATACATCGGCACAAATTTGGACTTCAAGTGCCTTGTGGAGGTGCAATGCAACACTATAATCAGAATCATGCACAAACATCTGAAACAACTTTTTTCTTTTCTTCTTTATTGGCATTTAGATTATCATGTGCATAGTTACACTGAAAGATATTTGAATATATAGTACAATTGATACCAGTCATATTGCCCAAGAACAAAAAAGAACAAAAAATATAACTTAGAGTAACATGTAGGGACGAATAGCAGCATCAGTCCATATTACACAGTTGAATCACCAGGTTTATAAGTTTAGGTCCATGGCATATAGGTTGAATCGCCGACACACGTTGTAGTTCTTAACAACAGTGAGTTAAAGATGCGTACCTTAATGTAATGAGGTAAGTGTGTGTGGGATCATATGTGTTATTGCAGGGAGCTGTCTACTCGTCTGTTTGTCGTCCGGGCAGCGCAGGTGAGCAAAAGGGCCTCTTGGTTATAGGCGCGTAGCCCAGTGAGGAAGGGGCTCCATTTATCTCTGGGTCTGGAGGCTATGGGCATCATTTTTCAGAAGGTGGACAGTTGCTCCTGACAAAATGTGATATCAAGAATCCAAGCTTTGACTGAGACAGCACCAGGTCTGCCCCATTTCATTGCCACCCCCATTTCTCCAATAGCAGCAACAAAGCAAGCAGTCGACTGATTTCGATTGGGGTGTCTTTTACATACCTCAGTAATTCTAAGAGGGTTGTGGGGACCAACTGAATAACCAGGAATTCACTTATTTGGGGGAAGACTTCTTCCCAGTAGGTAGTAATAGTGGGACATTCCCAAGCTAATTGAAGGAAGGGTGCATGTTTGGTGTGACATCTCCAGCATTTGGTGTCTGCACATATGTCCATGTGGTGTAGTTGCTAAGTGTTCTGTAGTAGCGGTTAAGAAATTTGACGTGAATCAGTCTGAGTTTGTAGTTGGGGGATGTTGGACCTGCGATGGGCAAGCCCAGCACAAAGGGGGTAGCTTGGCTCAAGTGTCAAGGCAAGTGAAGGCTGTCGTGTTAAGCCGGCTTTGACCCAATAATATCTCCTTGTACAACCACCAAAAAGAAGGACACCACACCACTGTTGTAGAAAAATACGATTCCTTTATGTAAAAATTCTCTGTTGTGAATGGGGATCAATTAGGAAAGCACATTTACATTTCTTTTGGGTCACAATTTGCTGGGTTTCAATTTTGGAATAGATTCAATAAATAAGCTTAGGAGTACAGTTCATCGATAAATGGAATGAATATCAGGAATAAATATTGTCAATAAATAGAATACATATCGAGAATAAATATCTTCAATAAATAGCATAAATATCACTTTCTGTATAGCAGAATAAATACTGGTTCAGTTACAAGAACATCTACAGGTTCATTCTGGTATCGCTGCCACCAATTAAATACTTCAGGAACACTACATTTGCAAATACATTTCGGGTTGGAAAGATTACTCTTACAGTTTATGACGTTTTCACCATTAATGTACACAGGCTTCTCTGGGCACAACAGGGAGTGCTGGAACTCTTTAAGAATCACACGGGGTTATGCGCGTATATCTAAAAGGTAAGGAAAGACAGTGAACACTTCATTTACACTCGGCTGCCACCGGGTTGAGATCTCTGTTTGCCGGTGGGGGTCTAAGCGCGCCTAGGGGTTTCTGTCACCGCTAGCACTCAGGCGGCACCAGTTCCAAGTCTTCAGACTGCCGAACGGGGCTGCCGAAGAGGTCACACAATCTTCGCGCTCAGTCAAATAAATGCCGGTTCACAGTTCCTTTATAACAGCGCTTCCCACCTGAAGAAACGGGCCCACCTCACATCGCTGCAATCGAAAAGCGATTCAGTTGGGTTCAGCACTTCTCTCGCCAGCGACTGGGGAGGGGCAGAGACAGTAGTCTCGCCCAACGAAGGCCGGCCTTTCCCCGCCCCGGCGCACCACCTCACCTCAGTCTGCGCAGGAAGCACTCTACGCCGGTGGAGCTCGGAGACGTCCGAGCTCCTCGCTGGAGGCGCCTGTCACACAAGGGGCACAGAAGACGCTCGCGGTCGCGGCAAACTTGCTCTCGCCTCGCGACCCGAGTCAGTCGTAATTCACCACCGGGGGGGCGGGGAGGCACATGAACATCGGCCACAGTCTCTTGGGGGCAACGAGGCACTCGCTGGGCAGGCGCTGTAAGCGCAAGGTCACCGCACACACAGCTGACTGGAACGCCAGTCAGGATCCACGCCAGTGACTCTTGCTTGCTCTACTGCCCGCGCTACCAGCTGCCTCAGGGGTCAACAGGGCAGGTGTCAATCTTGTGTCAAGTCTGGAATCTCCTTCTTCACCTAGATCTGGAACATCATTATCCTATCTAGTCTTTTGGTCATCTAAAATGGCCACCAGGGACTGGACCTTATATAGCCAGTGCCCTGAGGTGCTGGCTTGTGCCAGTAGGTTCTAGAACCTTCTTTGGGTTAGGCCAATGACATGGCACTTCTGGGGTATTTGGGACCCTAACAGCCACCATACTGGGGTTCTATAGCAGCCATTTTGTGTACCTGAGGGAAATAAGGTAATTCCTGTCAGGAATGTGCGCCAAATAAAAGGGCGCCAAAACCTTGAAAGGTCAAGGTTCATGGAGGCTCCAAAGGGAGTCACTCACATGAGGGAAATGGATGGCCACCATTTTGAGGTCATTCATTCAGGTTGCCAATCCCAGTCTATAATGTCACAGGTTTCACTAGGTGTCTTGTAAATAGTTGCCAAAAACCTTGTGAACAACTGGGCGTCAAGGAACATCTAGCCCCATGAAACAGCACACAAAAGGTCCTGGTAGACAAAGAAAAGCGACAAATTTTAGGAAGTACAGGGGAACAAAAGAAATCATAGTGGTGAGGGGACTCTCACAAGCAGACGGGTCTAACACGCGTCCCCCCCAGCTGAAAGTGGGGAGAGCTACCCAACCCCTTGGGAGTTCTCAACACTAAGGCGGAAATACCTGGAGAGACCGTCTGCATTGGCGTGGCCAACTCCGGGCCGGTGTTCCACCCGAAAGTCCATTCCCTGTAGGGAGATAGACCACCTCAACAGTTTGGGGTTTTCCCCCTTGTAGGAAGGGGGAGTCTCTAGTTGGCGCAGTGCAACACTAGCGACAAGCAGGGACTCTCCTCTTCCTCGTCAGGGCTGAGGGTTACCTTCCAGACAACCTCTGCTTACCCTCTAGGTAGTGTGGCTTAAGCAGTCGCAGGCTAATCTTTGGGGCATATAGGTTAAACACTTGCAATAGTACACCTTTACAACCAACCCACCACACAACGAGACCAGACTGTATTCTGTAAAAATATATATCTTTATATAGATTTTAAGCAGGCTTGTGAATACAGTCAACGTACTTTACGATAACGGTTGCAAGTTACTCAGTTCAGGTTACCACAGTTCTTTATAGCAGTTTTAAGCGTTCTCTTAGGGCCCTCAGGCCGGTGTCAACCAAAGTTCTTGGAGAGCAGGCGGCTTCCAGGGGATCTGTCCCACGTCGCGTTGCCTTCCCGGGGTCGCTGTTCGTTGCGGCTCTCAGCCGAGCAGTTCACGGGTCATCCGGGGCAGCGGTGTTCTGTGGCGGCAGGGTCCTCTCCTCGTCGTCCGCTCCGACCCTGGAGGCGGCGGCTGTGCGGTGGCGGCAAGTGGCAGTACGGTCCCCAAGTGCAGGACGTACCCAGCCAAGTGCCGGTGCAGCTGTGCGCTCACAGCTGGGCTGTCGGGCAGGCTACCGACCTTGCGGATTCTCACAGGGCAACTGTCCGTCTTTGCAGGTGAGTGGCTGCTCGTTGCGCAGTCAACTCGAGAGCTCGGACCGGACGGGTCCTCCTTTGCTTTGCTCTCGGGCTCCCGGTGCAGTTGCGGTCACGGTGTTCGGGCCAGCGGCGGCTGGTCCTCACTTTGCTTTCGCTGTTGCTTTGGGCCCCGGTCACGGTGGTCAGGTGGATGTCGTTGCCTTGGAGGAGATTCCTCCGTCGGTACTGCAGCGATGGCCAGCACCCGCAGTCGCTTTCTTTCAGGGGGTAGCGCCCACTGGTCCTGGGGCGCTGGTCAGGGGGCAAGTTCAGTTGCAAGCCCTTGGAGATCTCTTTAGCAGAGTTTGGCACAAAGTAAAGCAAAAGTCTTCTCGTAGTCTTTTCTTCTTCCTCTCCTTCGGCAGCAAGGCACCAGACACAGGCAAGAGTCAGCACCCTTCCTTGTCTCTCACGGTCCTTCTCGTCGGGCAGAGTCCTTCTGTGGCCCAAACAGGATCTAATTCTCAAGGAGCAGGGCTCCTTCTTTTATAGGCCAATTCTTTTGTTCTTGCAGGCCGGGGGGGCCTTTGCATAGCCACTCTCAGCCCTTGAGTACCCTGGCGGGTGTACTCCGGCTTCTGCTTTCAGTGTGAGGGGCAGGCGCATCAGACGCCCCACAGGAGGTGGAGCCAGCATTGTGCGGACAGGGGCGGCCAGAGTACCTTGTTGATGGGGGCTTCGCCCTTCCTGGGCCAGGTGCCGGCCGAGTCATCCGCCGCTCCCCAGGAGGGTGGAGCCAGCATTGTGGTGGCCGAGCACAGCTACAGTTCGAGTCAAGAGGCACTCCTACCTCCCACTAAGGTGTAATCTGCGCATTCACCACCTGTCATCCCTCCAGCCCTGTCACTCACACGTCCCAGACAGTCAGATACACATACCAGCAGAGGCGGACTGAAATGGTTAAGCAAGCAAATGCTAACTTTCTAAAAGTAGCATTTGCAAACCCAGGATACTAAAATAAACTTTACTAAAAGAAATATTTTATCATCCTGAGTTCAGGCATACTAAACATGACTCGCCACCATGCTCCTTGAGCCGGCTGGGATTATAGGGTGTAATAATTCCAGCAGCTCAGTCTGGCCTAATGGAGCAGGTAGCCTTCAATAGTGAAATACGGTCTTGGTTGTAAGTCACTACTAGGACATGCCACACACATCAGGGCTTGTCCTACCTTACACCTACAACGCACCCTGCCCGCAGGCCTACCATAGGGGTGACTAATATGTAGTCAAGGGAAGGTTCGAGGCTGGCAAGTGGGTGCACTTGCCCAGCTAGCGTGACAGTACGAGACAGCACGCGGGTTCTGCGGTCGCAGTTCCCGGACACATCTTTACGGCTGCTTCGGTGGGTGGCGCAACCAGCGCTGCAGGCCCACCAGCAGTATTGGCATCTACAAGCCCCGGCACTCTCTAGTGCGCGTTACTAGGGACTAACAGTAAATCCAATGCACCAATCATGGATACCAATCGCATGTACAATTTACAGTAGGGAGAGCATATGCACTTTAGCACTGGTCAGCAGTGGTAAAGTGCCCAGAGTCACTAAACCAAACAAAAATAGGTCAGAGAAAGTATTGGAGGAAGGCAAAAAGTTTAGGGATGACCCTGCCAAGAGGCCCAGGTCCAACACCCCTTCATCTGCATGAGCCAGCGAAGGGGTCGGTGGTCTGTCTGAACAAGGAAGTGTGAACCAAACAAGTATGGTCGCAGCTTCTTCAGTGCCCAGACCACCGCAAAGGCTTCCCGTTCAATGGTACTCCACCTCTGTTCCCGGGGAAGCAGTCTCCGTGACAGAAAGACCACGGGTTGATCCAGACCCTCTTCATTGAGTTGCGATAACCCCGCCCCAATGCCTATGTCGGATGCATCTGTCTGGACAATGAATTCCTTCGTGAAGTCTGGAGCCTTCAAGATAGGAGCGTTACACAATGCTTGTTTCAGAGTGTCGAAGGCCCGCTGACAAGCCTCCGTCCAGATGACACTCCTGGGTTGCTTCTTGGCCGTGAGTTCAGTAAGGGATGCCACGATAGTGTCATACCCCTTCACAAACCGTCTGTAATAAACTGTGAGGCCCAGGAAGGCTCGGACCTCAGTCTGGGTCTTGGGGGGGTTTCCAGGCCATGATTGCCTCAATCTTCGCCTGAAGGGGCTGCACCTTTCCCCTGCCCACCAAGTGACCTAAGTACACTACCGACCCCTGTCCAATCTGACATTTGCTGGCCTTGATAGTCAAGCCAGCCCTTTCCAGGGTCTGGAGAACGGCCTGCAAATGCTGCAAGTGATCCTCCCAACCGCTACTGAAGACAGCTATGTCATCTAAGTAGGCAGCAGGAAGGACTCCATCCCGGTGAGGATCGTGTTCACCAACCGCTGAAAAGTGGCAGGAGCGTTCTTTTTTTTTTATTTTTATTTTTTTTTTGGAAAACCTTTATTTACCAAAACAAAGTACACCGCTATTCCGCCGTACATCCCGGAGGCCAGGCAGCATTGTGACTCAATTCGAAAACATGTACAAAACAAAAATTACAGGAGTAGTCAGGTTTAATTTTATGATATGAAGAAATCTAAAATAACGAGAGAAACCAACATAGCCAAGAAGAGAGGAGAGGGAAGGGAAGAAAGAAAAAGAGAGAAGAAAAACTACAAGGCTAAGGAGCATAAAAATGGCAAGGCACGTATCACGGGGAGAGGCGGGGTCGATACAGCATACAAGCATCAGGATACAAGACAATCATATGGACGGGGAGTAGAAAATCAGGATTAACCATGTGGAACCTAGGGAAGGGGGAGCTACGGAGAAAGGCGGATCTCCGGCTGAACCATCTCCGGGGGTGCACAAATGTCTCCTCTATACGAGTTCCAAGCACTCCAGATCAACCCCCACATCTTGGGCTTACCCCGGGCCATGTAAACAGTCTTCTCTCGGAGCATGCACCAATCCATATTGGTTTTCCAAAGATAACAGTGGGGGGAGTCGGAGCACCCCATCTCTGGGCGATGTCTCTCTTAGCTATCATATTGCCCAGGGTGACCCATCGGGTCTGAGCCGTATTATAGTCAGTCGGACCCCACACGTTCAACAGACAGCGCCGAGCCTCCGCATGCAGGGTCACACCAGTCACAACTCTCATTATCGCATGTACACGTTCCCAATATGAAGCAATGACTTGACACTCCCAGAGTATGTGCATAAAGGTGGCCGTTGCGCCACATCCTCTCCTGCAAAGGCCATCCTGGGAGAGTCCCATGTGAATTAATCTGGGGCCTGTGACATAGATCCTGTGGAGCACCTTCAACTGGACCAATCGCAGCCTGGCCGAGATGGCTACCTCCTTAGGGGAGGAGACCGCTGACTGCCATTCCTCATCATCCATCTCGATCCCGTCATTCACCCAGAGGTCTCGCAGTTTCACCAGTAGGTCCATTCGCACATTAATAAGTTTTTTATAGGTCAGGGAAATGGCACTGTCAGGCATATGGCCGTCCAACACCCTGTCCTCTAACGGGGATGATTCAGGAACCGTCTCTCCCACAGGCATAAAAGATATGAGTGCGTGTCGTAGCTGTGCGTATCAAAAGTATTCCGTGGTTTCCAGTTGGAACTCGGCATGTAGAGCAGTGAACGATTTGATTTCCCCCCTAGACAACATGTCTGCGACCTTGGAAATGCCAATGAGGTCCCACCGGTCAAACCCCTTGGAGTGCCACAGTTTCCCCAGCAGGTCAGAATCGTACAGGGGAGTAGCCATGGTGAGCCTACCCTGCCAGCCCAAAGTTTTGGTCACCACCCTCCACAAGTGCACCGCCGTCTTAGTGGGTCCAGTTAGTTTCTGGTCCAGAGATCTAGAATACAGCGCCCTATAGTACATCCCGTCATTCATGAGCCAGCGGTCCATGGCGTATCCCGGGTTGACTGCCGGTCCGTAGAAACTGTGGTTAATAGCCGCCAGCTGAGACGCCCAATAATAGCGGCGTATGTCCGGCAAGGCAATGCCCCCGTCGTACCACAGTATAGTCAATTTAGCAATAGAGATCCGCGGTCTGCCATCCCACAATAAGGTGCGCTGCAGGCTCTCAACCTCTCCGAAGTACTTGGACGGCACTGGGTCTTGTGTGTTCTGGAGCGCATAGAGAAACCTCGGCAGGGACATCATTTTAAACAATGCCGCGCGGCCCAACAGGGACAGCGGCAATCTCTTCCAACCCTCCACATCTCGCCGCAAGCGCGCCAGAGGGGGGAGTAAGTTGTTAGCATAACGTGTACGGGCATCCATGGAAATATAGATGCCCAAGTACTTGAATCCCTGTTGCGAGATCTGTATAGCGCAGCCTCTAGGGAAATGCGGAGTGTCCCCACACAACACATAGAGGTAGGACTTGGACCAATTGATGACCAGGCCCGAGTAGCCACCAAAAGTACCCAGTACATCGAATGCCATAATCAAAGACCGACAGGGAGAGGTGAGATAGAGAAGGATGTCGTCTGCATAAAGCGAAACGCGATCCTCAAAGCCCGGCGACCATTTGATACCAGCAATATCAGCATGCGTACGGATCCAAGCGGCCAACGGCTCAAGCGCTAAAGCAAAAAGGAGCGGTGACAGCGGACAACCCTGTCTAGTACCTCTGCGCAAGGCAAATGAGGCCGACAAACGACCGTTCACCGTCACGTTGGCCATCGGGGAAGAGTAAAGGAGCCGAACCCAACTAATGTAGTCAGGCCCAAACCCGAATTTAGCAAGCACCGCCCAGAGGTAATTCCACTCAAGCGAGTCAAACGCCATTGTTGCGTCAAGCGAGGCAAGCACAGTCGGTTCTGTGAGCATGTGAGCTCGCGCCATAACCGCGTGAAGCCTGCGGAGATTAAGGGCCGTGTTCCGATGTGGGATGAAACCAGACTGGTCCGGGTGAACCAAGTCCGCAATCACACCCACAAGCCGATTGGCTAGTAGCTTCGCCAGGATTTTAGGCTCGGCATTTAACAGAGAAATAGGACGGTATGACCGACATAGGTCTCGAGGCTTCCCCTCTTTGTGAATGACCACAATAGTGGCCAAACGTTGATCAAGCGGGAGCTCGCCGGCCTCTCGAGCCGCCAGGAACATATTCCTCAGGGGTGCAGCGACGGTGTCCGCCTTGAGTTTGTACAGCTCCACTGGGATACCATTGGGTCCCGGAGCTTTCCCAGAGCGCAGCGACCTTATCGCCAATGCAACTTCGTCTACCGTCATGCCGCGGTCCATGTCTTCGCGCTCAACATCCGACAAACAAGGGAGCTCAATCTCTTCCAAAAAGGAAGCCGAGTCCGATTCGGATAGAGTGGAGACAGACGTATAGACCGTCTCAAAATAGTCAGCAAATGCCGCGGCAATAGCAGTAGGGTCTGTGACGACCAGGCCGTCGTCGCCCAGGATCTCTGGTACAACTCGGGATGCCAGTTCCTTCTTGTCCAACCAGGCAAGTAGCTTACCCGCCTTGTCACCGGCGTCGTAGATCCTACCCTGCTGTTCCCTGCCCATCGCCTAAGCCACGTCAGTAGCAGTGGCGCCATACTCCGACTGCTTCAGGGCGAGAGCATGGAGCAATTCCGGCGTCGGTCCCAGTGCTAGCTGGGAATTCAGGTCAGCAATATCCGACTCCAGCCGCACCAAGTCCTCATCCCGTCTTCTACGCGCCTCGGCTATCAAGGAGAAGGCCTCTCCTCTAAGAACAGTCTTGAAGGCCTCCCAAAGAGAGACGGCCGAAGTTACTGAACCCGTATTTTCAGCAAAATACAGCTCAATAGACTTAGCAAGGAGGTCACGAGTCTTGGGGTTGTGAAAGTACCAGGGGTTGATAGGTGCCACCCTAGCTGCCGCCATTATGCCAAAGTCAAAAGACACCCAAACCGGAGAGTGGTCTGAAATACCCCTGGCCATGAGACGAGCACTAGAAACCGATTGCGCTTGAGCCGCGGGGGTCAGTATATAATCAATACGGGAGAGACTACCATGAGCCCCTGAATGGAAGGTGTATTGTCGCTGGGCGGGATGCAGGAGTCGCCAACAATCAACCATGCCCATGGTGTTCATGAAATCCGGGAGCCACGAATGCGCACTACGAAGATCTCTGGACGGGAAACGATCCAAAGCACCCGAAACCACAGAATTGAAGTCCCCACCCAGAATCAGCAGCCCCTCCGGGAGGCCCAAGATGGCGCCACTAAGGTCTTGGAAGGTGGCTGTCTGCAGCCCCGGGGGGATATAAACCTAAACCAATACCAGAGTACGCCCCTCCCACCTGCACACCACGGCCACATAGCGGCCCCTATCATCCACCAACGTAGACTCCACCTCCAGGGGAATGGACATGCGCCCCATGATACCCACCCCACGGGACCCCTTAGAGAACCCGGAGTGGGCCACCATTTTAAACCCTCTCCTGTTCAAAGCCTTACAAGTGTTACCAACAAGATGAGTTTCCTGCAAAAGAACAACATCTGGAACACAACGTTTAAGCATTTGTATCACAACTCCACGTTTAATACGGTCCCCCAACCCATTTACGTTCCAGCTCAATACATTCAGAGACTTACCCCCCATCATCAAAGACGTCCCACCCCAGCAACCCCCCCCGGAACGCAGCCAACACATCGATAGTCGCAACACAATAGAATCCTAGCCATGAAGAAACTAGAAAGAAAAGAACAGTAAGGAAACACACGCCCCAACCACCCCCACCCTGCACCCCTGCATTAGACTAAAAGCCACCCCAACTAGCAGTGTGCCTGTCGCCCCTAAAACTAACCTACAAGAGGCCCCCAGAGGAGAAAGGAGACATCCTATCCCCCCCGTTACCCTCCTTCTTAAGAAGTTCAGAAGTAGTAAGAAAAAGAATCAATGTCCGAGTTCGATGCCAACCGCAGCAACCCCCCCAGATAGAAAGTCACAGACAGAGAGATCATTCCTGGGAACCTGGACCTCCTGCTGCACCCTCCGACTGGTCCTCCGGATCGGTCCGACATTGAGGCAAAGTGTCCAACCAGTCCCCTGCCGCATCTGGGAGATCGAAAAACATTGTCCGGTTGCCATGTTCAGTTCGAAGTTTTGCAGGATAAAGCATAGAGTACCGCATCCCCATCAACCCTAAGCCGACGCTTCACACCCATAAAACTTTGCCGGCGTTTCTGGACAGCCTGTGTAAAGTAGTGAAAAAAGTTAATGTCAGCGTTCTGAAATCGCAGCGGGCCACCGCTCCTTGACGCCTGCAAAATGGCGTCCCGGTCCCGATAGTTGAAAAGTCTCGCAATGATGGGGCGAGGGGATGCGCCCGACTTTGGTTGACCACCCGGCAGTCTGTGTGCTCTCTCAACTGAAAAGAACTTGCTCAATCCGCCCGGTGCCAAGTTCTTAACCACCAGTTCTTCCACAAACAAGTCCACTGACCCATCCTCGGCTCCCTCCGGCACACCCGTAATGCGAACGTTCTGGCGCCGGGCCCGTCCCTCGAAATCGTCAAGCCGGCGAGCTAGCGCCCCATTAGCCGCCTTCAGGTCCCGTACCTCGGTCTGTACATCCGACATGTCGTTAGTCAGACTCGACGTTTTGATGTCGAGCGACTTCACTCTGTCGTTGGCAGGAGCGTTCTTGAGCCCGAAGGGCATGACGCAGAACTGGTAGTGTCCATCAGGTGTGGAGAAGGCTGACCTTTCCTTGGCTCCATCAGTCATGGGAATCTGCCAGTACCCCGCAGTGAGGTCAATGGTACTGAGATATTGGGCAGCTCCCAACCGGTCAATCAGTTCATCCGCCCGTGGGATCAGATGAGCATCCGTTTTTGGTTACCGAATTTAGTCCTCTGTAATCCACGCAGAATCGTAATTCTGGTGTGGCGCCAGGTGGAGCGGCTTTGGGCACCAAAACCACCGGGCTAGACCAAGGGCTGCTTGAAGGTTCAATGACCCCTAGCTCCAGCATCTTAGCTACTTCACTTCGAATGCTGGCCTTCACCTTGTCAGACAGCCGGTAAGACTTGGACTTCACAGGTGGGCTGTCTCCTGTGTCCACATCATGGGTACACAGGTGGGTCTTACCCGGGACAAGGGAGAACAGAGGAGCGAATGACCCCAATACCTGGCGACATTCCTCCTGCTGCTCAGGAGTCAGGGATGGCGAGAGTTTCACTCCCTCCACCGACCCATCCTTTTCTTGAGACGCAAAACGGTCAGGGAGAGGCTCTGCGTCCTCTTCCTCTGATCCATCAGTCACCATAACCAACATGACTTCGGGCCTCTCGTAGTGGGGCTTGAGGCGGTTGGCATGTAACACCCGATGTGGGTGCCGTGGGGTCTTCACGTCCACCAAGTAGGTAGCCTTGCCCATCTTCTCCAACACCTCATAGGGAACTGTCCAACGGTCCTGGAGGGCACTCAGCTCTCCAGGCTCCATCACCCACACCTTCTGACCAGGCTCCAACTCCACTGGGTGAGCATTGTGGTCATACCACACTTTCATCACAGACTGGCTGGCTTCCAAGTTGTCAGAAGCTTGCTTCCACAACTTAGCCATTTGGCTCCGGAAGGCCACCATGTAGCTCACCACGTCCTGGGGAACTTTCCGAGGAGACTTTTCCCAGGAGTCCCTCACCAGGCTGAGAGGTCCACGTACAGGGTGCCCGTACAAAAGCTCAAAGGGGCTAAAGCCCACTCCCTTCTGCGGCACTTCCCTGTAAGAAAAGAGCAAACAGGGTAGGAGGACGTCCCATTTCCTCCGCAGGCTTTCGGGTAGCCTTCTGATCATACCCTTCAAGGTTTTGTTGAACCTTTCCACAAGGCCATTGGCCTGTGGGTGATAAGGAGTGGTAAACCTGTAGGGCACCCCACACTCCTTCCACATTGCCCGCATGTACGCTGACATGAAGTTGGTCCCCCTGTCAGACACAACTTCCTTGGGGAATCCCACTCGGGTAAAGATCTCCATTAGGGCCTTCGCCACTACCGGTGCAGTAATGGTTCTCAGAGGTATTGCCTCCGGATACCTTGTGGCATGATCCACCAGTACCAGGATGAACCGATGACCGGATGTTGTCAGCGGATCTAAGGGCCCAGCAATGTCGATGTCCACCCTTCCAAAGGGGGTGCCAACGACGGGAAGTGGTTCCAGGGGAGCCTTCAGCTTCATCCCTGTTTTCCCACTGGCTTGGCATGACACACACGACCGACAGTATGTATCGGACGCCACCCTCATTCGAGGCCAATAAAAGTGGGGGACAAGCCGTGCAAAGGTCTTGTCCTGTCCCAGGTGTCCTGCCAAGGGAATCTCGTGAGCCAACTCTAATAGGAAGGCTCAGTAACACTGTGGGACTACCAGGGCCCGTGACAGTCCGTGCACTGGCGCCCTGGGCTCACTGTAGAGGAGTCCATCCTCCCAGTAAACATGATAGTTCCCAGACTCGTTACCTGCTGCCTGGGCTTCAGCCTGTTGCCTCAGACCCTCGAGGGTGGGACATTCCCTCTGTCCCTTGCTCAGTTCCTCCCTGGATGGTCCTCCCTCCACTCGCCACTCAGGGGGGATAGGCAGATCCTCCAACGGAACCATGTCCTCCTCCGCGGACTCCGGGTCCATCTCCTCCAATGGCCTATCCGTCTCACGGGGCACGGACATCGAGGCAGGCTCCTCCTGTCCTCGAGATGCTCCCTCATCGGCAGCTGGGTGGGCCATTGTTCCAGGCTCCAACCCATGCGGCCTCTCCACCCGAGCAGCCGCCGACCTGGTACTCACACAGGCCCAATCAGGTGTACCCAGCATCTCAGAATGAGTCCGGTATTCCACCTCCATCCAAGCATTGTGCTCCATATCATTGCCCAGCAGACAATCGACTGGCACGGCGGGGCTTACGACAACTCGAAGTGAACCTGCAACCCCTCCCCACTCAAAGGGAACCTCAGCCACGGGATAGTGGCTCATTCTGCTGTCAGCCATCGCGGCTGGATGAAGTACGCCTGGAATCACCTGCTCTGAGGACACCAGATGACTCCTAACTATAGTCATACTGGGTCCTGTATCTCTCAGAGCTTCCCCTCTATGGCCATTGATGGTGACCCATTGCCCATACTTGGTAGTATTTGGGGGCACCTGGATCTTTGGAACCATCTCCCGATCACCCAGGGACACTAAGGTGACACCCGCCCACTCCCTCCCCTTAACTAAGGGCATCTCCTCCCCGAGCGCTACACTAGCAACTCCCGGGGCCTTTCCTCCAGTGGGAGGGGGTGGTCTCTTTGGGCATTTCGCGTCTCCCTTATAATGTCCAACACCACCGCACTCAAAGCAATGGACAACCCTTTGCTGCTGACTCTGGCCAGGATTAGGGTTCTTTTGCGGGCTAGCCTTAGAGTTGGAGAAGAAACTTTTCCCCTTAAAGTTATTTTGGGGGCCTTTGGAGAACTCCTGTTTCTTATTATCTCCCCCCTCTTTCTTCTGGGGGGCGCCCTGTCCGGACTTCTGAGAATCTCCTCCCATCCCCTTTGTGGACACTCGGGTACTTACCCAGATGTCCGCCTCCTCAGCAAGCTTACGGGGGCAAGTAAGTTTGCTGTCTACCAGGTGCTGCCTCAGCTCAGGAAGACATTTCTCGAGTAGATGTTCCTTGAGTATGAGATTGTACAACCCTTGATAGTCTTCCACCTCACTATCTTGGACCCACCCATCCAGGGCTTTCTTGGCGTAATCCAGGAAGTCAACCCAATTCTTTGAGCTCAGTTTATGGCTGCCCCTAAACCTCTGCCGGTATTTCTGGGGGGTCAACCCAATCTTTCTGATGAGCGCCACCTTCATGGCGGGGTAGTCTACCTGATCCTCCCGGTCTAGGGCCAATAGGGCATCCCTACCTGTTGGAGGCATGTAGCGATACAATCCACCACCCCAATGCTTCTCATGGATCCTATGGGCTCTTAAGGAGACCTCATAGGCTGCCAGTCATTTAGCTATGTCATCTCCAACGGTATAGCTAGCGACCACGTCCTTGGGCAAGTCAGGCCTGAGCTCCCTGGCAAATTCCTTAGACTCGACACCCTCCGGAGGTTTGATCTGATTTTCTGAATTTCTTCTGGTTAATAGTCAACTTAACTATACTTACCGTCTTATAAACAGCCTTCAAAACACTGAAATATCAAAACCACAAAGGTGAACGCTTCCTTCCGTCTGGTATTTACTTCCTTTCCTATGTTCTAAGCTCGTCACTGCAGCTCCTTCCGACACTGATCACCAATTAGAAACTTCAACTCAGAAGTGTTATCACAAATCTCCAAAACAGCACTTCCCTTTTCCCTTTCTCTTCTTACACATCACTCTTTTCATGGAAGCAATGGACTAATGAATTTGGAATCTTGTTGCTTCACTCTAATCACTTTTCGTTTCTTCTTTTCACACTTCACTCACTGGTATTGGGGTCAAAGGCCAGTTTTCATACAACTTTTTAAACACATATATGTAACTTTGATCTTTTACAGCCTTGAAAAAGCCCTGGTGCGAATCGCCACAGGGGGCGAAACACGTGTCGGCTGTTCATGTTTTTACTAAAATCAAAAAAGAACCTTTTTCTACACAACAATGAACTTCTGACACAATTTATATGAGCAAGGATTCAGCCTAATGATATAAAGAACTGTTGTTAACACACTCACTATCCCCCTACAGACCCTCCGGAATGATGTTATGGGCCCTGAGGTCGAGTTCTCGTAGCTTGAACTTGTGTTCCATCCTCTTCCCTTCCATCTCCAGCTTAGCTAACTCCCACCTCAATTGTCTTTCCTCTCTTCTATCAGCTAACTCGGTCTCTAACAACCCTCCCGTTGATGCACTGCTGCCTTCCCGTGAGGTTACCTTGGGGCTGATTATCATCTCACCCACCCCCAGGGGACATTCCGCAGCTCTCTCAACAACAGTACCCCTGTCTGACTCCTCCTCCTCTACCATACCCTCCGGATGCGCTTCCACCCAGGCTCGCAGACTAATGCGGAGCTCCTCTCTTTTGGCCCCTCGCCTAACGAACACTCCCCTTTCCTGACAGAACTCCTTGAGCTGCGCCACGGTATAGGTCTCCAGCTCTGACATATCGAATTCCATCTTGTCAGTGAAAAGTGTGGACAACCACCTCGAAGTAGGTTACAAGGATAGGAACTCTGAGGGTCACCTCCACCCACCTCCAGAAGAGAATTTGGAAAAAGCAAAATTTGGAATTGGAGGGCCGCTGGGAGAAAACTCCGGGTGTGTACCTGTGGCGCACAAAGAATTATTATGGGGTCCAAACAAGCACGGCTCGTAATCCCACCCGCTAAGCACCAATTTTATGTTGGACCTGCGATGGGCAAGCCCAGCACAAAAGGGGTAGCTTGGCTCAAGTGTCAAGGCAAGTGAAGGCTGTCGTGTTAAGCCGGCTTTGACCCAATAATATCTCCTTGTACAACCACCAAAAAGAAGGACACCACACCACTGTTGTAGAAAAATACGATTCCTTTATGTAAAAATTCTCTGTTGTGAATGGGGATCAATTAGGAAAGCACATTTACATTTCTTTTGGGTCACAATTTTCTCGGTTTCAATTTTGGAATAGATTCAATAAATAAGCTTAGGAGTACAGTTCATCAATAAATGGAATGAATATCAGGAATAAATATTGTCAATAAATAGAATAAATATCGAGAATAAATATCTTCAATAAATAGCATAAATATCACTTTCTGTATAGCAGAATAAATACTGGTTCAGTTACAAGAACATCTACAGGTTCATTCTGGTATCGCTGTCACCAATTAAATACTTCAGGAACACTACATTTGCAAATACATTTTGGGTTGGAATGTTTACTCTTACAGTTTATGACGTTTTCACCATTAATGTACACAGGCTTCTCTGGGCACAACAGGGAGTGCTGGGACTCTTTAAGAATCACACGGGGGTTATGCGCGTATATCTAAAAGGCAAGGAAAGACAGTGAACACTTCATTTACACTTGGCTGCCACCGGGTTGAGATCTCTGTTTGCCGGTGGGGGTCTAAGCGCGCCTAGGGGTTTCTGTCACAGCTAGCAATCAGGCGGCACCAGTTCCAAGTCTTCAGACTACCGAACGGGGCTGCCGAAGAGGTCACACAATCTTCGCGCTCAATCAAATAAATGTCGGTTCACAGTTCCTTTATAACAGCGCTTCCCACCTGAAGAAACGGGCCCACCTCACATCGCTGCAATCGAAAAGCGATTCAGTCGGGTTCAGCACTTCTCTCGCCAGCGATGGGTTCTCAGGGGCTCCACGGACCTCCCTCCGACTTCCTTAAACAGGGATGGTTCCCACCCTCAGTTACAGCCGCTGATCCACTGGGGAGGGGCAGAGACAGTAGTCCCGCCCAACGAAGGCCGGCCTTTCCCCGCCCCGGCGCACCACCTCACCTCAGTCTGCGCAGGAAGCACTCTACGCCGGTGGAGCTCGGAGACGTTCGAGCTCCTTGCTGGAGGCGCCTGTCACACAAGGGGCACAGAAGACGCTCGCGGTCGCGGGGAACTTGCTCTCAACTCGCGACCCGAGTCAGTCATAATTCACCACCGGGGGGGCGGGGAGGCACACAAAAATCAGCCACAGTCTCTTGGGGGTGACAAGGCACTCGCTGGGCAGGCGCTGTAGGCGCGAGGTCACCGCACACACAGCTGACTGGAACGCCAGTCAGGATCCACGCCAGTGACTCTTGCTTGCTCTACTGCCCGCGCTACTAGCTGCCTCAGGGGTCAACAGGGCAGGTGTCAATCTGGTGTCAAGTCTGGAATCTCCTTCTTCACCTAGATCTGGAACATCATTATCCTATCTAGTCTTTTGGTCATCTAAAATGGCCGCCAGGGACTGGACCTTATATAGCCAGTGCCCTGAGGTGCTGGCTCGTGCCAGTAGGTTCTAGAACCTTCTTTGGGTTAGGCCAATGACATGGCACTTCTGGGGTATTTGGACCCTAACCGCCACCATACTGGGGTTCTAGAGCAGCCATTTTGTGTACCTGAGGGAAATAAGGTAATTCCTGTCAGGAATGTGCGCCACATAAAAAGGGCGCCAAAACCTTGAAAGGTCAAGGTTCATGGAGGCTCCAAAGGGAGTCACTCACATGAGGGAAATGGATGGCCACCATTTTGAGGTCATTCATTTAGGTTGCCAATCCCAGTCTATAATGTCAC
Organism: Lissotriton vulgaris; assembly: GCF_964263255.1. NCBI lineage: Eukaryota > Metazoa > Chordata > Amphibia > Caudata > Salamandridae > Lissotriton > Lissotriton vulgaris. The sequence goes on from NC_141698.1 coordinate 792,879,033, forward strand.
AGGTTTCACTAGGTGTCTTATAAATAGGTGCCAAAAACCTTGTGAACAACTGGGCGTCAAGGAACATCTAGCCCCATGAAACAGCACACAAAAGGTCCTGGTAGACAAAGAAAAGCGACACATTTTGGGAGGTACAGGAGAACAAAATAAATCATAGTGGTGAGGGGACTCTCAGAAGCAGACGGGTCTAACAGGGGACAATAACTCTAGTTGTTTGCAGCAAAAACGCCATTGTCCCTCTGTAATAGGAGGGTGTAACTCAGTGTTACAACCATCCCCTGCATTTGATATAATGACCCGGGGATGGTTGTTGCATTGATATGTACAAACGGGTGATTAGCTTGATCGGTGATGGAGGGGTCAGAATGTGTTCCAGGGCCAGCAGGGTGGGTGTGGGGGGCTAGGTTATGTGCTATGTATTTGATGGCAAGTGGTTCGTATGCAATGATACCGTGATATGTCCGAGAAGCTGGGAAAGGGGCACTCTGTCTGGGGGTGGAGAGGCGATAAATGTGTAATTGGGATAGAGATCAGCATATGTAGTGATGCCCAGTTTACGTGCACTAACCAGGCTGCCCGACCATCTAGTGGAGGCATTTGTGGATTGTTGTTGAATAGAGGAATAGAGGGTGCGAAAAGTATGTCTGTGCCTGATCTAGCGAGTAGCCCGTCCCATGGCCATCTCAATGTAGCAGTCATGTTAATGATATTTCAGGGCCATTTGTATGGCTTGTATATGACTATGTCAAGAAGGATGGGGGTCAGGTGTATCCAGTATTGAAGAAATTGAGCTTGTGTGCAGAAGGCATATAGGGGAATGTCAGGCGCAGCTAATACTCCTTGCTTCTGCGGGAGAGTGAGCATCTCCCAAGCGATCCTAGCTTTTCCGCCAGCTCACACACGTGAGATCATCAATGAGCGCAGTGTGTTGAAGAAGGTTTGGGTGAGTGATAGAGGAAGATTCACAAGGATATATAAAAATTTGGGAAGTACGATCATTTAGGCTATCTCAATTCTACCCGCTAAAGATAGTGGTAGTTTGAACCAGGTTTTTATCTTCCCTTCCAGCCAGGTGATAGCATACTCATAGTTCATGCTCAAAAGCTCTTGGGTGGTCCTGCTTACCCATATCCCTAGATATTTATCTGGGCCAATTGAGAGAATGGTCAAGTTCTAAAGGCTGGGTACTATCAGTTAGGGAGAAGAGTATGGATTTAGCCCGATTTGTCAGGATTCCAGATATTCCACCAAATTTAGTGATTTTCGGAAAAACAGGAAGAATGTTTTCTTTTGGGGCATTAATATATAACATGATGTTGTCTGCATATAGTGAGACAATCAGCCCTCTAGATGTGAACCCTAGGCCTCTTGCAGCGTGGTGTTGTCTAGGTTGCGCCGTGCGATGCTCCATCGGAACCACAAATAGTAATGGGGAGAGGAGGCAGCCCTGTCTGGATCCGCGAGTGATGGGGAATGTGTTGCAGATCAGGCCATTTGCTCAAAGGCGCACTGTGGGCTCCGAGTAGAGTAACTTAGTCTGTTGTAGAAATAATGGGCTGATACCCAGTCTTATCAGGACTGCAAATGAATATGACCACTCCAGGGACTCGAAGGCCTTAGTGGCGTCTAGGAGGGCAGCCTCTGCAGGTTACTGGGGACCTAAATAGTGGAGTACTGTGAAGAAGGTGCAGAGATTGTGTGCAGTTGATCTTTCAGATATAAAACCAGATTGATAAGGTCTGGCTATGAGAGGCAGGAGCGACTGGAGTCTGTTAGCGAGTAGTTTGGCATAGATTTTGTTATCGATGTTGATCAGAGAAAGTGGACGGTAGGAGTCGCCAAGATTTGGGGCCTTAACAGATTTAAGCAAAGTCAGTATGCCTTCCTCTCATATTTTGGGGAGTACCCTGCCTGTCTCAAATGAGTCTTTATATATCGTCAGTAGATGGGAGACAAGAATTGATGCATAGCATTTATAAAATGAGGCGGGAAGGCCATCCGGTCCTGGGGCCTTATGGTTGGGTAAACTATTAAGGACCTGAATGATATCTTCTGTGGGCCCTACCTAGCCATAACAATTCAATCAAGTCCAGAAATGTGTGGATTTCCTCAGGTATGTCAGGCTGATGAGATGTGTAGAGCGCAGAATAGAAGTGTGTGAGGTGGCTTAATATTTCCTGAAGTCCTCTTGTGGGCTGCTCGTTCTCATCGAGTAGTTCTATGATATAAGCTGTGTAACAAGTAGGCCTAAGAATGGAGGCCAGAGTTTTTTCCGATCTCCCTCCGTGTATCTCCTGACCTGGGTAGATTTCATGAGGAATTTTGCCTCCCTCTGTGCTTCCTCTTCGTATTCAGAGATTTTACTTCTGAGTGAAGGCAAGTGTTTAGGGTCACTAGTGTTGTAATATTGCAACTCTATGTCACATATATGAGATTCAAGTGTCTAAAGCATATGTCTTAGGGCTTTTAGGATGCCAGCTTGTCTGGCGATGCACTGGCCTTGTATGACTGTCTTAAAGGCTTCCCAAAGGGAAGCAGGGAAATACAACAAATCCTCATTTAGCTGGAAGTATTCGATCATGTATCCTCTTATCTCTTCCCTGAAAGCAGTGTCTAGTAAGGCTCTGGGTGGGAGGCTCCAATTAAATTCTCGATTAGGAGCTGAGGGGATCAGCAGTCGTAGAAGGCAGGGGGCATGGTCTGATAATGTTCTGGGTACAAGTTTTACATCTACTGTCCATGTGGCTATGTCTTTGGATATCAGCCAAAAGTCGAGATGCGACCAGGCGGCATGTTGTGTCCTGATACAGGTACCCTCAGTCAACCCGGGATTTCACTGTCTCCAGACAACTACCAGCCCATTATCATGCATATTTGTATTTAGTGTGACACCTGCATTGGGATGTAGCCTTCGGGTTGCACCCTTACAGTCCATGGAGTCATCCAAAGTGGCATTGACGTAGCACTCCCACATAACAGTGTTCCATCCTAGTAGTGTAATCTCTGCCCAAATATCGTTGAAAACGTCAGATTCATCCGTATTAGGCCCATAAACTGCAGACAGGACCACTCTGGTGTTTCCTAGTGATCCCTTCAGAATTATGAAATGCCCCGCAGGGTCAAGTTGGTTGTGCATCATGGTCCAACCCAGGCCACACCAGACTAGAATGCCCCCACCCCCGGCATAGTTTGAGTAGACTGCTGAGTAATTGTATCCCCAGTGGTTGTGCTGTAGCATGGTAACCGAAGTGTTGTGCAGGTGAGTGTCTTGAAGAAAACAGATATCTATTTTGTGACGATCAGGTAGGATTGAATAAGATGGGTTTTCCTATGACCATTTAATTCCCTGTTATTCCAAGTTAGGTAGTTGTATGTAGTCATGCATTAGTGTAATAGAAACTGTCAGGGCCTGCAATTTTGCAGGGGTTCTGCTCCCTCTTAGGGCCTGCACCTTTGTTCCTATTTTTGGTGATATGGAGAATAAAACTGCATTGTGCCTTGGGATCTGTACGAGCATCTAAGTATCTGTGGTGTTGATGTGACAAGCCTCTCCTTGGAACAACAACTGTAACCCCAGACAACCATCCCCCACCCACTCCAACTCACCAATCAGTTTGGGTATGCATTCCCCCTCCCAATCAAGAACCATCTTGGAAAACAACAGAAATACAAAGATATGGGAACTCTTCCTAGAGGCATGAAGGCACCGGCGTATGACCCAGCCATGAGGCACGGTGGCTGAGAGATATAGAGAAACAAGAGACATCATCATCATAATGGAGTGTTACCGGCGTCCCTCATGAGGAAGTGAATGAACGCTTTTCAGGGAGTCGTTGTGGTTTGCCATTGCCCACCTATCTTCGCCATCTTTGGGTTAGCTACGGAATGGGGTCTAATCATTGTCACTGAGGCCGTTGTCTGTGGGTTGTCACGCAGCAGATGCAGAAGGTTGTTTCTTGAGGTGTTTGATATGCTTAACGAATTTTAGGGCCAATTTAACATCTGTGAAGTAGTGTGCATTGCTTTCATGAGTGACTTTTAATTTGGCAGGATACAGAAGGGCGTATGGGACTCAAGCTTGTTGCTGGATGCGCTTTACAGGTATGAAGTCACACCAAGCCTCTTGGACACTAGGAGTGAAGTCTAAATAAAATGAAATGTTATTGCCTTTTTGGGAGATTTGGCCCCTTACTCTAGTGCCTCTGAGGATTGTGTCCCCGTCTCAATAATTCAGCACTCTCGCTAAAATTGGCCGGGGAGTGGGTCCGACAGGAGGCCTTTGGCCTAGAGAGCGGTAGGCGCGCTTTACTATGAATATGTCAGATAGGTCTGGACCAAAGCTGTCTTTTAGGAGTTCCTCCACTAATGTTTCCATCTTGCCTATTACAGTGGTTTCTGGTATTCCAGTGATTCACAAATTGTTCCTGCACGAATGAGCTTCAAGGTCCTCGTTTTTGGCCCTGATAACATTTAAAACTATCTCCATGTCAAGTAATTGTTCTTTGGATTCGACCTAGAATTTGCGAGTGTCATTTGCAAAGTTCTCGGGCTGATCCAGGCGCAGTTCATGTGTGTCAACCTGCTTTTTTGTTTGGTCCATCTGGGATGAGATGATATCGAGCTTGATTAAAAGACAGATCGAATATATATTGACTAATGTCAGAATTACAGTCCCTCGCTTTTCGTTATTCAACACATAAGGTGATTGTTCTGAGAACCTCCTACATTTTTCACAGTGGAAAAAAAACCTCTCAAAACTAAAGATGATGAGAGTGATAAAAATGAAAAAGCATAGTGACAGTTCTTAAATTACAGATTTCTAATCATGATGATAGTATATTTATAAAATGTGAGGGTTTACCCACAGAATGGAAAGGGGCGACCACTCGGTCCCCCCGAACGTATGGCAGAGTGCCTCGATCCCCCCGGGAAGCCATTTTGGGCGGGAGGCGCGTCTCGGCTGGTATGCCCGAAGCGGCGTAGCCGGGGCGCGCTTTTTCCCGCCCTAGAGTGGGCTGGCCTAGACACTGACGCGGCCGGCCACGCCCTCGGGGCAGGCAGGGGCGGGTTTACGCCCGCCCTGAAGATGGATAAAAAGGGACGCAAGACCAGAAGACATCCTCTTGTTCCTGTGCTCTGAAGCTGCACCTCCTCGCTGCACGTGAGCTCGAGACGGAACGAAGAGCCAATTTTGAGCGTTTTAATCGTTCTTGTTTGTTTTGCAGTTACTTTGTTGGAGAATGCCGAAGAAGGTGGGAAAGCGCATGACTACCGACCAGATGCTGCGTGTTCTCATGAAGGAGATGTCCGAGCTAAAGAAGCGGGTGGACAAGAATGAGGAAAGGGGTCCAAAACGTCCTTTGGCGGGAGCAGCCCCGGGAGGGAAAAACAAGAGGCCCAGGAGGGGGGCAGCGGGTGAAGACATCCCGGGTCCCAGTGCCCCGCTCGAGGCTCCAACTCCCGTGCCGGAGGAAGGGAATCCGATTCCCGTTGTGGTCACCCCCGTGTCCGAGGATGATATGCCGCCCGAGCTGGCAGCACAATTGGCAGCGTGGTTGGGTAAAGGTAACGAGGGCGCCACGGCTGTCGATGCGCAGGCGCTGATAAAGCAATTGCGTGAGAAACGGGAAGCAGCCAAGGTGCCCGTGCCGGCTGCAGTAGGGGACAAGACACCAGGGACGATTGCGACCACAGAGGCAGCGTCAGGTGCAGGTAAGCGGCCATTGCCGATCGCGAGGGATGAGTCAACACCCTCTCGGAGAGAAAAGTTGGGGCAACATGTTCCTTTGGCAATTAAGGAAAAGATTTGGGCGGGGGAGTATGTGAACATTTTTTCATTGCTTGTTGATCATTATGAGGTAGAGCATGTAAAGAGTCAGAAGGATCTCATGCATCCGAGTGTTTGGCGCGCAAAAATGGCCGCCTTTAAAGTGAATGAGAATATCGGCAATTGGGGCAATGCTTGGGGAATCTTTACATCAATCTTGGGGGAACGTAGACCTGAGTTGCTTTCCGAGTTCCCAATCTATCAATCAGGAATCATGGGGTACTCGACATCGCACCAGGGTAATCATTGGTTCTGTTACGATAATCTGTTCAGAAAGGAAAAGGAGCATAATAAAAGTTTAACCTGGGATTGTTATGATGCCTTGACTTGGGATAAAATGAAGGAGTCAGGAATGTTGAAAATGCCGTTGGTGGGAAGTAATGTTGGCGAATCCTCCCGGCAATATGCGGGGACGCCCTTTCGATCAGGTACGGGTGCCGACGATCACTCGAAACCTACCGGCAATACCGGAAAAAGGGGTTTCTGCTTTAATTACAACAGAGGTAAATGTACTAGACCCCAGGGATCGTGTAAATTCAAACATGAATGTAGTGGTTGTGGGTCGTCCCATCCTGAGGCCTCGTGCAGAGCCAGAACGGGTGATAACGGGGGGAGAGGAGGTGCCAAACAGGTCTAATATAGTCCGAGGGGCGCCTTTACCCACTCCGATTGATACCCTGGCGATGATTCCTTGGCTCAGTGACTACCCGGATCGTACTTCTGCTGGGGTGCTGCGGAACGGTTTTTCGTATGGTTTCCGCATCCCGGTAGGGGACTTTCAGGGTGTGGATAAGTGTAAAAATCAACTTTCCGTCCTGCAGCATACGACCGTAGTACAGGATAAGATCCGGAAAGAGGTGACTCGAGGTCGGGTCGCCGGCCCGTTTAGTGTACCCCCGGTCCAGAATTTTGTTTGTTCTCCCTTAGGGGTAGTCCCCAAGAAAGACCCCGGTGAGTTCCGACTGATTCATAATTTATCAGCTCCACGAGGTCTTTCCGTAAATGAGGCAATCGATCCAGAAGTGTGTTCGGTGCGGTACGCATCCTTCGATGAGGCCGTAGCCATTTTGAATCGCCTGGGGCCCGGGGCGCTGATGGCGAAGTCAGATATCGAGTCAGCGTTCCGATTGCTCCCGGTACACCCAGACGACCAGCATCTCCTAGGATTCATGTTTCAGGGTTGTTATTACATGGATAGGTGTATGCCAATGGGGTGCTCTATATCCTGTGCTTATTTCGAGAAATTCAGTAGTTTTCTACAATGGGTCTTCACAAAGAAAACGGGTTTCCAAGATGTAATGCACTACCTTGATGATTTTCTGTTTCTTGGGGCAGCCGGGGGTCTTGAATGTGGCCGGGCCTTGGCCGAATTTCGTGTGTTGATGAAACAGTTTGGTGTGCCATTGGCGCCGGGTAAAACAGTGGGTCCTACGACTTGCCTCGAGTTTCTGGGGATCGAGTTGGACTCCATTGAGGGGTGTTTCCGTTTGCCAGCTGAGAAAGTGTTGAAGTTCAGGGCTGCGCTGCAAATGTGTATAAATGCATCAAAAGTTACGCTGCAACAATTACAGCAGGTGGTGGGACAGTTGAATTTTGCCTTGAGGGTAATACCAATGGCCCGCCCCTTTTCCCGTTCAATTGCCCAAGCGATGGTCGGCCTTAAAGAGGGTCATCATCGCACGAGACTATCGGCCGAGATCCGCCAGGACATGCGTATTTGGTTAGCATTTTTGGCGGATTTCAATGGTAGAATCGTCTGGAATGAACCAGCCGTGTCTTCTGAAGAGCTGGGGCTATGGACAGATTCGGCAGGAAGCATAGGTTTTGGCGCCATCTTCGGCACGAAATGGTCGGCACAAAGATGGCCGACATGGTGGCATGAGAATGGTCTGACGAGTAATATTGCTTTCCTGGAACTGTTTCCCATCTTGGTGGCCTTGAGAACATGGCCCGATGGGTTCAAAGATCACTCTGTCATATTTTGGTCTGACAATATGACCGTGGTCGAGTGCATCAATAGTCAGGCAGCACGTTGTAAACTGATTTTAAGACTGCTTAAGGAAATTGTTTTACTGTGTATGCAATTGAACGTGCTATTCAGAGCAAAACATGTTCCAGGGGTGATGAATCAGGCGGCTGACGCACTGTCTCGTTTTCAAATGCAGGCTTTTTCGGGTTTCCTCCCCTCAGCGGACCCAGAGCCGGCACCCTTTCCCGAAGCTCTCTGGTCTCTCGGTGCCCCGAACTTCGTCACCTCGTGGGAGAGAGTCTAGCACCAAGGACGAGGAAGGCATACGAAGGGGCGTTTCGGGCCTATTTAGCCTTTTTGGGGAGTGATAGAGAGCGACTTTGGGGTCACGAGGAATGGGTAGTGAATTTCCTGATGTCCTTACGTAGGGCTGGGAAATCGGTGGCTACGGCCCAGAGGCATCGTGCTGCCATTTCCTTTGTTGCCAGAGCACACGCTATTCAGGACCCAACAGCGTCTTTCGTTGTACAGAAAGCGCTGCGTGGGTGGCAACGCCTTGAGGGTCGCAGAGTAGATGAAAGGCGCCCAATAGGTTTGGATAGATTGTCCCAGTTGTTGGCCACACTCCCGGCCACATGTTCATCTCAGTTTGAGGCGGTGCTGTTCCGAGCCGCTTTTACGCTAGCATTTCACGGAGCAATGCGGGTAAGCGAATTAGTTGCAAGGAACAAACTGGATGTGGCGGGGGGTTTGTGCCAAGAACACGTTCAGATCAGGGGAGAAACAATGACTGTCTCCTTTGTAAAGTCCAAGACTGACCAAGATGGGATGGGTGACTGCGTCATCATACGCAGGATTCCTGGGTCCTCCATATGTCCGGTAAAGTGTTTAGAGGATTACCTAGGGTGGCATCATGGGGGGGGACTTTGTTAAGACACGCTGACGCCACCCCACTGACGAAATTTCAGTTTCAGCGGGTGCTTGCGATGTCAATTGCCGCTGCGGGCTTGAACCCGGGCGAATTTGGGACCCATTCCTTTCGGATAGGGGCTGCTACGGAAGCTACAGCCAGGGGTCTTAATGTTGAGCAAGTGAAACGAGTGGGGCGTTGGTCCTCCAATTGTTATAAAAGATACGTGCGGTTGCACATGTTGTGAAGCTGTAATAATGTACTCACGCTTCTTGTTTTTTGTTTGGTTTTCAGTTACGCAAGCCTACGAGGCGGGGCGGACTATGCAGTCGACCCTACACCGGGCCAGCGGTCAGACATCACCGGCTGTGAAAAAGGAGGTGTGGGTCGTGGGCCACTCATACGTGAGGCGTGCCGCAGACGTATTCAAAGCAGGTGACATGATTCACGTAGCTGGGGAATACGGGTACAGGATGTCCTTCTACGGAAGGGGCGGTCTCTGTATTGACCAGTTTCAAACATTTTTCGAGGGTTTGTTAGGGCGGACAAGGTCACCGCCGTCTATAGTTATAGTGCATGTTGGGGGCAATGATTTGGTCACCATCGGTAGACGACTACTCCTGGAGGCAATGCTTTCCACTGTAAGTTGGTTGGCGAGGAGAGTTCCGGGGTGCACGATTGCATGGTCCCATTTGATTCCACGAAAGGTGTGGCGGGGGGCTATCTCTATTCCTGCTTTGAACCATTCTGTTAGAAAGCTTAACAATAAAGTGAGTAGGTTGTTCCGTTCCAGGACATTGCATTCTATTTCTCATAGCTGTATTAATGATGACAGTATGTATTTGGGGGATGGTGTGCATTTGTCTTGGGTGGGGAATGAGTTACTCTTAGGAGACTTCTTAGCATGGTTAAAATCGTTGAAACATGACCTTTAGGTAGGAGTTTTGTGGGGGGTCCGGATAGCCGGTCAACTATCCGGCCTGTGGCGGTAAGGTCATGATCGGTGAGCACTAATTGGAAGATCCCTATGAGTGGGCGTCACCCAACACGGATGGGAGCGCTCGGGGGAGGTGGCCTTTGGCCCCTCAACGGGGAGGCGGTCCCTTCTAAGGATGGGTCGCCGAAAGAAGAGGAAAGGCGGTCAAGGCCCCTTCCTGTGTAGGAGGGGTTACAGCCCCCTCCTGGGGAATTTCCCGGGGCCAGTGACATCTGCGACGGCAGATGCGGTAAGTTGTGTGGGGTTGGGGGGAGGTCTACGATACCTTCTAGATACCTCACACGAGTCTTCGAACGACCTTTAACTGGCGTCGAGTTGATAAGTGCCCCCGTCAAGTCAAGGGAAATTGGTAGTAGTTGCACTTGAGTACGCCTCAGTGCTGTCGCCCCTCCCAAGTGGGGGGGGTATGTCTGGTTAGGGATCTTGACACCGGTTACGACCTTGCCGTTGGCCCTTAAACGTTAGGATGTACAATTTCAATATTTCAAGTAAATGTTTTGTAGGATGTTAGTTCGGCTAGGAGAACCTCTGTATTAGAGAATCTGTTAAGGTTAGCCAAACATCGCAATGTGGTATGAAATTGTACATTAATGTTTAAATGTTTTAATTTTTGTTTTAATAAATACGGCCGGGAGGGTCACTCCCTCCCACTTCCAAAAACTTCAAGAACTGTTTCCGGTTTCCCTCCTTTGGGGATTGTGTTGAGAGGGGGTGGCGGGTATCTCAGCCGTATGGAAAGGGGCGACCACTCGGTCCCCCCGAACGTATGGCAGAGTGCCTCGATCCCCCCGGGAAGCCATTTTGGGCGGGAGGCGCGTCTCGGCTGGTATGCCCGAAGCGGCGTAGCCGGGGCGCGCTTTTTCCCGCCCTAGAGTGGGCTGGCCTAGACACTGACGCGGCCGGCCACGCCCTCGGGGCAGGCAGGGGCGGGTTTACGCCCGCCCTGAAGATGGATAAAAAGGGACGCAAGACCAGAAGACCAGAAGACATCCTCTTGTTCCTGTGCTCTGAAGCTGCACCTCCTCGCTGCACGTGAGCTCGAGACGGAACGAAGAGCCAATTTTGACCCACCCACCAGCCCCTGAGGACAGCCAGTTGTTTTAATAAAGTTGATCAATTATTCTATTTCGTTTACAGGTTGTTTTAGTGTTATGTTGATATTGAATGTGTAATAAAGATTGGTCTAATTTTACAAGTTTGTGATTAAAGAACTTCGGATTTAAGGTCCATTTATAAACAGGCTTTTTCGGTCATAGTGGCCAATGTAGTTTCGTTTGGTTAGCATTTGTCGTATTTATTTTGGTCGGGCGGTAAGGTCATGATCGGTGAGCACTAATTGGAAGATCCCTATGAGTGGGCGTCACCCAACACGGATGGGAGCGCTCGGGGGAGGTGGCCTTTGGCCCCTCAACGGGGAGGCGGTCCCTTCTAAGGATGGGTCGCCGAAAGAAGAGGAAAGGCGGTCAAGGCCCCTTCCTGTGTAGGAGGGGTTACAGCCCCCTCCTGGGGAATTTCCCGGGGCCAGTGACATCTGCGACGGCAGATGCGGTAAGTTGTGTGGGGTTGGGGGGAGGTCTACGATACCTTCTAGATACCTCACACGAGTCTTCGAACGACCTTTAACTGGCGTCGAGTTGATAAGTGCCCCCGTCAAGTCAAGGGAAATTGGTAGTAGTTGCACTTGAGTACGCCTCAGTGCTGTCGCCCCTCCCAAGTGGGGGGGGTATGTCTGGTTAGGGATCTTGACACCGGTTACGACCTTGCCGTTGGCCCTTAAACGTTAGGATGTACAATTTCAATATTTCAAGTAAATGTTTTGTAGGATGTTAGTTCGGCTAGGAGAACCTCTGTATTAGAGAATCTGTTAAGGTTAGCCAAACATCGCAATGTGGTATGAAATTGTACATTAATGTTTAAATGTTTTAATTTTTGTTTTAATAAATACGGCCGGGAGGGTCACTCCCTCCCACTTCCAAAAACTTCAAGAACTGTTTCCGGTTTCCCTCCTTTGGGGATTGTGTTGAGAGGGGGTGGCGGGTATCTCAGCCATAGGGGTCTTACCGAATTTTACCGATTCGGTAATTAAAAATCGGTAAATCTAAGGGGTGGATATGTAGGTATTTCCAGATGTGGAAATACCGAATCTGTAACATTCGGTATTTACCGATTCTGTAAATACAGAATCGGTATTTCCATTGATTCCTATGGGCTTTGAAGCCCATAGGAATCAATGGGAAATACCGATTCTGTATTTACAGAATCGGTAAATACCGAATTTTGCAAGGGTGCAGGGGGTGTCACTTTGACACCCTCTGGCACCCCACAAATAGGCATGTGCGCCATGTGGCACACAGACATGCCCTAAGGGCATGTCTGTCTGTCACATGGCTAGGTGTGCATGCACACATGTGCATGCACACCTGAAATCGGTATTTTACCACACAATAGGATTGTGTGCTAAAATACCGATTTTGTAGGGCCTTTGGGACTCAGAAGAGTCCCACCCACATCTGAGATTTACCGAATCGGTAAAAATACAGATTCGGTATTTTACAGAATCGGTAAATTTACCGAATCGGTAAAGTTACCGATTCTGTAAAATTGTGCCCCTACATGTCAATTCTTGAATACCGGTCGGTAACGGCCGAAAATACCGATTTTCGGCCGTTACCGACTGACATACATCTGGCCCTTAGTCTCTTGCTAAATTATTTTTCATTGTTCACACCTGCTCAAAGGGATGGGTAATAAATAAGAAAAAAGTCCTATCCTTACCACCCCAATAGAGAACATAAATCCAAGGAGTGTCAAGGAGACATGCATCTGCAGATCTTAAAATATGACAGGGACATATTGCCTTAATTTCATCTTCAATATGGCAGCACCTTGATTATGGAACACTCTGTGAGCAATCCATATGGGACCTAAATTTGGAATGTTCTTTTACAGGTAGCTAATGTAGTGTTTTGTGATTTTCGGTAACAGAACGAACCCAAAATAATTCTTCTAGCCAGGTACTGGAACTAGATTTGAAAGACATTGGAGGCAAGATCATGAGTTCAAAGAAAGATTCAGTTATATAATGTTACAGTAGTTGGAGGAGAGATACCATAGTTGCTCGGACCATTGTATGCTGTACCTTCATGGGCAGGAAAGGCAAGACTTTAGAAGGCAGGAGCAAATATTAAAAGCAAGAAGAGGAAGCACCATTAATCAGTTTTGAAAAGTAAGACCCATGCCCACGTACACTCCAGGATCTCTAGAAAACTTTGATGCAATAGTTTCCAGCTCCAATGGAACCAAACTACCTTAGATTCACAAATTTTCTCAAAACAAAACGTTTAAAGGAGTCATTTGCCCGAATATACTTTATCTGGATCATGATCAATGAATGTGACATGACTGGTCCACCACAACTTGCTAGACTGTGACAGCCAGTTGCTTAAGGGGTACTGTTTCACTGCTATTGCATTAGCTACATACATGTTTTTGGTGTTATAACAAAGAAGATGTTTAGCTCCATACATAACATCAACATATATAAAAGATATGCTATAAAAAAGGTGCTTCATCCACATATATGGCTATAGGCCAAATCATAGTTTTCATTGATAATAAGCCTACTGTAAAAACATGTTTAATTCAGTCATCTTTACTTATTTGAAATCAGAGCTTAAGACCTTTACTAGGACAACACATGTTACTTTACAATAGAAAGCAGGGATGTGAAAAGCTCTGCACAGTTTTGTTCTTCACAAGTGTTCTTGATATATCTAACCCAGCAAGCCTTCAAGTAACTGTCAAGACAAAGGCAGTCAAACTTAATTTCATTGATTTAACTTTTAGTCAGAATTACAACAATTTAACAACCAAACTAATAGGATTATTATTTTGGGGAGAGGGGAGGATCACTAACTACTTTAATAAATAATCACAACAAATGTCAGGGGGAACTCTCAACGTGTACGTTCATATGAAGGCCAGTTGTTTCCCCAGATATCCGCATTATCTGCAGAATTCTAAGTCCAGATTTATACAGATCTGTAAGAAAGAATAGTATGTCATCCGCGTATACTAGTATGCGATCCGAATTGTCAACTGTCCACTCAAATCCCCTGATCAGCACATCCTTATGGACCCAGATGGCAAGACAAAGACAGTATAAAAGAATTGTATTGATTTAACTTTTTGTTAGAATTACAGCAGTCGGACCACCGAAGTAATAGGATTATTATTTTGGAGAGGGGGAGGTTCACTAACTACTTTGTTAATAAATAATCACAACAATTGTCAGGGTGAACTCTCAAAGTCACTAAATTAACCTGAGCTCAGCACCCTGGTAAGTGTGGCATGGAGGACCCAAGCTTAGCTTAGGGCAATGTGTAAAGTATTTATGCTGCACCAAAACAGTCTGCCGGTAGCCAGGCATTTTTGACCATGTCTTGAATGACATTGAAGAGAAGGGGTCCTAATTGGGGTATATAGGCCTTGTAGAATTCGCTGGGGCATCCGTTTGGGCCGGGCATTCGACCTGTTTGCAATTCTGATACTGCTATTGTTTGTTCGTTCTTCTAAGGTAATGAGTGTATCTAGGGCCTTCTGCGTATCATCCAACAAAGCTCTTGGTGGTATATTTTGCACACGCACCTACCTGCTGACACAGCGCAGGGGCATCGGCTCCGAGCGCCGTGAGGGGAATGGCTTAAAACCTTTGGCAGACCGGGAGCGCCAGGAGACTCCTGGGGTTCATTTTGCACACGCACCTACCTGCTGACACAGCGCAGGGGCATCGGCTCCTGGCGCTGCAACGAGCGCCGTGAGGAGAACGGCTTAAAACCTTTGGCAGACCCTGAGCGCCGGGAGACTCCCGACTACAGTTCCCAGCAGCCCCGGGGGCGTTGCGCCTCCCACACGCCACCAGAGCGCCCGGAAGCGCCACAAAGGGGAGAGCGCCCATGAGACCCCTGGGGTTCATTTTGCACACGCACCTACCTGCTGACACAGCGCAGGGGCATCAGCTCCTGGCGCTGCAACGAGCGCCGTGAGGGGAACGGCTTAAAACCTTTGGCAGACCGGGAGCGCCGGGAGACTCCCGACTACAGTTCCCAGCAGCCTCGGGGGCGTCGCGCCTCCCACGCGCCACCAGAGCACCCGGAGTCGCCACAAAGGGGAGAGTGCCTGTGAGACCCCTGGGGCTCATTTTGCACACGCACCTACCTGCTGACAGAGCGCAGGGGCATCGGCTCCTGGCGCTGCAACGAGCGCCGTGAGGGGAACGGCTTAAAACCTTTGGCAGACTGGGAGCGCCGGGAGACTCCTGACTACAGTTCCCAGCAGCCCCGGGGGCGTTGCGCCTCCCACACGCCACCAGAGCGCCCGGAGGAGAGGCCCGGGACAAGGGCGGGGCCATCTGTGGCCATCCGGGGACAACCAGGGACAGGACGGGCCATCCCCCTGACATCATGGGTAGGAGAAAATTACTAACATCCCTAATAGGGGGGTCTAAAGCCAAAGTCCCTAAAAATACCTCTAGCATCATCAACTACCTAACCACTGCAGTAGGGGAACTGTCTAACCAGATTGCTGATACAGAACGGGAACTGGGACTAGAAGGAGGCCAGGGGGATACAGTGGGCGAACTCGTTCCCCCTACTAACTGCATCCCTCTGGAACCAAGGGTTATTATAGATATTTGCAAACCTCTAACGGCACAGGACCCGATCAATCTACCATTCCCGGAGTTGACAGAAACTGTTATTATTCCCCCTGACATTGTTAATAATGAGACCAACCCTAAGGAGAGAAGACCTACTATATCATTAAAGAATCGTGGGAAGAGGCAACATAAAAATGCAAAACTAACCAGCAATACTACCAACACAGAAGGACTGCTGCTTACTAGTGACCTAGAGGGGCACCTAAGAGTATTAATCGAAAACATTTTCACCGAGAAACTCAAATCCACCTAAATCCGAATCGCTACTGACATAATTGAAACCCTCAAAGATTGTGTAAACGGACTACTGAAGAAATGTGACTGCATTAATGAATTTTTACATATTCACGATCATTCACTTAGTAAACAACCTGATGCACCTGTATTTGCCCCACAAGTGAGTCCACCCATGATATTGGAAGCCAGGGAAACTAAAGGTCCATCTTCTTGCCCGAGAATGCTAGACACTGAGAGACCCACCATCTCCCTGTCTACTGAACAAGGGGAAAATGTGTCTAGGACACTCCTAAGTGGATCGGGGACACGAGGCAAGTTAGCTGAGACTAGGCAAGAACTACCCACCAGGAACACGGGGGGAGAACAATCTGTCTCAGTGCCGCCAGTTAATCTCCCCCCAGAATCTACTCCTTTTGTAGCAATCCTAGTAAATGTACCCCCTTTAGCCGCAGGAGAGGTGGAATCTCCCGAAACACTGTTACATAACATCAGGAAATGGTGCAATGAGAATTGCTGCGGAGAGAAGGACATAGCTAATAGCATCAGGATGGGCAGAAGGGTGGGTTGGGTAGGCTACACTAAAAAACATCCAAAAGGCGATTGCATTATAGTGAACTTTAATAGTCCCAATGTGTCTAGTCGCCTTTTTTGGGATGCCTCAAACTTAGACCCAAATGATGTGAGCATCCGTGCAATGCCCCTGGGCTTATTTTACCTGCAGGCGACCCGGCCTTTCGGGGGGTGGGGCGGGAGGCGGACGAGGCAGACAGGAAATAAGGAACACCAAGGTGGGAGAACTATAAATCATGCCACTCATGAGCAACCATGGATTACCCAGAAATCCTGGGGACGGGTGCCGGGCAGGAATAGACATATGTACGAGCCCAGAGAGAACTTAGTCCTTTCTAACAGATTTAATCCTTTAGTTAATTTAGAGGAAGTAGATTGACTAAATTGTGAAACCTCCCTGGGGGCTAGTCCTGGCGAAAACAGAGTTAGTATGCCTATAGCACCTGCCACGCTCCCAGAATCCAGAGTCAGCACATTAACACCTACAAGGGATTGTGTAAAACTGATGACCTGGAATATTGCAGTGTTAAGTTCGAAAATGGATGATCCAGCATGGTTAAACATGGTAAAAGAATACAACATTATAGCTCTCCAAGAGACCTGGGCCAGGGACAAGGTTTTTTGGCTTGATGGATATACATCTTTTTTTGTCCTAGCCGAAAGATCACCAATAGGGAGAGATAAAGGTGGTCTTATGTTCCTAGTCTCAGTTAATATTGTGGGCAGAGTAAAGGAACTTGACAACTCATCAAATAACTTTATGCTGCTAGAAATGTTGCTACCAGATCATAATATGTTGGTTCTCATAAATTGTTACAATTCTATGCAAGGGGGGCCTCAAAGTTTTAATCTTTATTCTTTGTTAGAATTCCTAACCGATTATAAGCATAAACAATCCACTTTTGTTTAGTTCATCATGATGGGGGATTTTAATGTTCATTTGTGTGCTTTTAATTGCCAGTACAAGGATTATGATGGCCCTGAATTTACTAATCCACAACACTTTGAACATAGTGCCAAGGGTGAGGCTATGGAAGAACTCCTGTCATCCAACGATTTGTTTGAGGTGGGGTTTCTAAACCAGAACGATCGAGTTGTCACATATAAAGCTCGAGATAGCGAGTCAATTATTGACTATATATTCTTGTCACCGGGGTTGTTAAATTATACTGTGTCCTACAATGCCATCCCTAGTGGGTATAGCGATCACAACCCGGTTAAACTCGTTCTGGATGGGACCCTCGGCCTCTTGAACAAAAACTCCTTTACTAAGATAGCGATAGATGTAAAGATCAAGGAAGGAGACTGAAATGGAGTAAGGTGTGCCCTGAAGACTTTTTTAGCACTATTCAACAAAAGGTGGCTAGGGAAATAAACATCTGTAAAGACCCAACAAACTTTGGGGGCGATGTAATAGCAGCATTCGAGGCTATTTGTGCACGGGTATCCATGGAACTGACAATCAAAACTAAGCGGAAAGCCGCACCAGTTCTAGGCTGGTTTAACCAGAATTGCTCCAAAGCGCATAGTCTACTAATGAAAGCACTCAAAAATAATCCTAGGGACAAGCTGTTGGCCGCAAACCTTAGGAAAGAATATGCATCGACCCTGCGGGAAAGAAAAAAGACCATCAAGAAAGATGCTTGGGACTCGTTAATGGAATCAGCCACCATGTAGGAGAGCTCTAAGTTCTGGGCAATTATCAATAATCCCTTATTTGCTGAGACAATGAACACTGTCCTAGAAACAAATATTGAGGAGGAAGGCTGGCTAATCCTTTTAAGGAAATTTATGGGAGCAATAAAGTACAGGAGCCATTTTTGTTACCAACTATTTGCATCCTTTGCCACCTTTAAGATTTACAGTAGCAGAGATTGAGGTTGCGATAGAGGGCACAGCAGAGCGTAAAGCCCCTGGCCCGGATGGAGTTCCCTCCAATATGTATAAGTCCAACACCAAGTTCTGGGCGATTTTACTTGCAAATGTTTTTAATTCAGTTTCTGAACTAGGTTTCCCAAAAACATGGTCTTGTTCAACTATCATCCCCATTTTCAAGAAAGGCCAAAATGGTGATCCCAGATGCTATAGGCCGATATCTTTATTGGATTCCTCCGTTAAGATCTTGGGGAAAGTGGTCTTAGCCAAAATAACACAGTGGACGATGGATAATGACATCCTATCCAATGCCCAATAGGGCTTTAGGTCAGGGAGAGGTAGGGAGGACAAATGCCTAAATTTACATCTGATTGTGTCGAAATATATGAGAGCAGCCAAAGGTTCCATTCTTCTAGGTTTACTGGACCTGTCCACAGCCTTCGACCTGTTTAACAGGTCAAGGCTGTGGACTATGCTATTGAACCTGGGGCTTGATGCATCCCTGGTATATTTTTTATCAGAATTACATAGAGATCTGAAGGCTACCATCAAGATGACACAGGAGGGCAAATGCACTGCGTGGTTTAAATCTGGGAGAGGTGTACGCCAGGGTTGCATCTTGGCCCCCATGCTCTTTACGTTGTACATAAATTCCCTGAAGGAGAGGCTGCTAACTGCGTCCCTCGACATTCCGCGTATGGGAGGTACCCCTATACCTGTACTCTTATACGCGGATGACGCTGCTCTGGTAGCACGTACACCTCTTGGGTTGCAAAGATTGCTTGACTCCTTTGGGACTTTCATGAATTCGCTTGATCTAGTAGTGAATAATTCCAAATCCCACATAATGGCTATTGGGGCCAGTAAAAACACCACCAAGACTTTCTATTGCAACAAGGAAGTCATTTCAAGTGTTAAGGTTTTCACATACCTTGGGGTGGTGTTTGACAACAATGGACACTGGTCCCCGCAACTAACATCAAAGACAAAAGCGGTAAGAAGCTCCGCTAATGCAATCCTAAGCTTCGCGAGAAGACTGGGGGGGGGAACCATGTGAAGCTTTGATAGCTATTTACAAGGCAAAGACACTTTCAATAGCTAGGTATGGTGCGGGCCTTTGGGGATATGTAAAAGGAGACACTATCCAAAGGGAGGAAAATAAATTTCTTCGTTCCCTTTTGGGTCTCCCCCAATCGACCGCTACCTTTTCGGTCCATCAGGAGTTGGGAATGGGATATATCAGCGACACTATAGCAATGGCACCCATCCTACTGTGGATCAGAGTTTGGATTAACACTAATCTTACCTTGAACCATATAATACTTAAGGACTGCTTAAACCTAGATAAGGCTAAGGACATTCAATGGTTAGCATACATCAAGCAGACAGTAACAGAACTGGGGCGCCCAGAGATCTTTTTCAATCCTTCTGGACTGAAAAAGGCAGACCAAACTTGGGTTAAAATTAAATTCGCGAAATACAAGGAACTAGAGCGGGAGGAAAAACAACTAAGTAAACCCACTGTCGGGCCCATTATATGTTAATTTCCTGCCTATCCGTTCAACCATACTTAGCAGTCGTCACTAATCCATTCCATAGATGCTCTTAACAAAGCTCGGGTTTAATCAGATCCACATGGTTCTAAGTGAACAAACTGGGTGGTCCAAGCCTGAAGATGCGGCCGTATGTAAATGCGATGATTTTTCATCACAAGATACTATGCACTTCATGCTGTTCTGCACTTTCTATCACGAAGCCAGAAGGAAGTTTTTTGTTCCCCTGTTGAAAGAGAAAGCATTTATACAGGCAAAACCTGCTTTACTTTTTTTGCTACTATTGGAATCACTTGTAACAATGTATAGTGTGGCAAGTTTTCTTGTTGCATCCTTTCGAAGTAGGAAGAAGAGACTTGCATCGTAGTCATGGGGGTTTTTAGGATAACTGAATTATATTGACTATGAATTATGGATTTCACATGAGGAAACCTTTTTTATATTTTTTTTATTGTTATTTTATATTTGAATGTACTGTATGCATTTTATGAATTGTTGAAATGTTTTTATTGTATATAGCATACTTTTATGATTTTTTGAAAAATCGAATAAAGTGGTTATGAATTGAATTGAATCTTGGTGGTATATCATTGAGGAAGCTCTAGATTAGGGAGATGTGTATAACTTCATTTGGCCCATATAGTGCCTCATAGAATTTTGCAAAGCTGCGTGCTATCTTGGCCTGGTCTGTAAGGGGTTTTCCCTGTGTGTTGCATATAGTGGGGAGATGGATTGGTGTCATAGCCTGTCTGCACAGGAGGTGTACTAGTTTATCAGACTTGTCTCCCCATTGATAGATTCTGCTTTGAGATGCTAACATGTGCGCCGTGCCTCTTCCATCAATTCACTTTGATACTGTTGTTGGGTAAGGCAAAGTTTTCTACGTGTTGTGTGTGGTCAGTCTCCATGTCCCTGTCACTCCAGCATTATCAGACGTGCTTCTAATTGTGTTAGGTATGTTTCCAGTGTTTATGTTCTGCTGTGCTATAGCTAATGTCCACCTTGTGAATGGTAGGTTTCATGGCCTCCCATAATATTTCTGCAGAGGAGGCTGTTTCCATATTAAGGGTGAGATAGTCTATCTATCCCTTTTGGACATGGGATCTACAGGTTTGATTTTGTAAGTGCTAAGGGGAGAGTCTCCACTGGAATGGGTGCCAACGTGGGCCCATATAAGATCTGTATTGCAATTGGGCAGTGGTCTGACAGTCCCGAGGCATAATTATGGCGTCTAATACTTTCTGGAGATAACGGTCTGGAATAAAAATATAGTCTATTCTAGAGAAAGAGTCCTGTACTGAAGAGTAGTATATATAGCATGTTTCATATGAGTGGTGTGCTCTCCAGGTATCGACCCAGCCAACCATATCCATGAAGGATTTAAGCCTTGACTTCCTTGGCTTGTCAACAGCTCCTAAAGAATGCGGTTATATTCATCACATTGTTCCAGTCTCCTCCCAGAATTGCAAAGCTCTCTGGAAGTAGCCCTCAGACATCTACTAGGCTATCAATATAGATTTGGATAAGTGGGGGAGGGGCGCAGAAACTACCAATCACTACATGCTCCCCGTAAATAGTCCTGTGAACCAGAACGTACCTCCCTTGTGGGTCGATCCATCGGTGAGAGATTAGGAAAGGCATTCGGCAATGTACCAGGATTCCTACCCCTTGGAGCTTGTGTGAATCTGACATGAAATACCTGTACATAACCATATCCGGCCACGCAGGGTGCTTTAGTGCCCATGAGGTGTGTCTCCTGTAAGAGTAGTATATATGAATTTATCCATTTTGCCAGACGGAGTATCGCACCTTGCTTAATTTTATCCAGTATGCCCCTTACATTCCAGCTTACAATTTGCATTTGTCCCAGTGGGACCTCACCCGCTTATGCCAACATTAGTGTGTGATGATAATTACCAGTGTTGCAACTGAGCGACGGAACAACTTTCTGAAGTGACAGACTCTATAGCAAACTGAAACCCCATTAAACATTTCTCCCCCCTCTACCCTCTCCCTCACAATACCTCACAACGGTTGAAGCATCTGTAACTCATGGAAAGCGGCATCAACCCCAACGGAGGTTTGATAAGGTGTTCATACAATAGATCCCCAAACACCCTTGAATCACAGTATCAAAATGAAGTAAAAAGAAGTGATTTTTGGTGTTCCAGCCCGTGATATAATATCAGCTTACTGTACTCAAATACAATATTAATGTTTCAGTGTCAATTCCATTGGCTGTCATTAAGTTATTTATGTTGTATATGAGCTTCTGCTATGGGGATGTACCCTAGTTCATCATCACAGATCTTGGAGCGCCAGGTCAACCTGGAGCGAAGTCTCTGTTTGTCCTTCTGTTCTGGTTGCATGTGGCGGGATTCTCCAGAGGAGGAGTCTTAGTCAAGGCGCAGTGGGGTGAGTGGCTTAAGGTGTCTCACTTTATCCGTCCAGTTAAAGCTTCTTGTGTATCGAAAAATATGGTGCAAGAGTTGTACACTACACGCAGTTGAGCCGTGAATTGGAGTGAATATATAATATTTAGATCCTGGAGGCGCCCCTTGGTTGCCTGGAAAGACTGTTGCTGTTGCTGTCTAGTATAGTCTGGGAAGATCATAATTCATAATCAAACCAGTGGAAAAGGTCCCCTTTCATCCTGGCATGTTCAAGGACAAGTTTGCGATCGTGATAGTTCAAAAGGCGTGCAATGATAAGTCGCAGTCTAGCCCCTGGGGGTGAGCACTGAAAAAGGGCTCTGTGTGCGTGCTCTATTATGAAACATGGGGAGAGGACATCTGCTGGGATCCATGAAATAAGCCACTCCGTCACAAACTTTTCAGTGTCGTTACCTTCGCAGTTCTCGGAGAAGCCTACAAAGCGGAGATTGTTTCTGGGGGCTTGCCCCTCAGCGTCTTCCACCAGTGTTGCCAGGCCTTTGGTTAGTTTTTCGAGAGGTATACTTACACCTGGAGTGTAGATAATGCATCTTCTACTCCTGAGACCCTGGACTTTGCCTCTGTTAGTAGCTCGACCGCACATGAAAGGTCCTGGCAGAGCAGAGTCACCTCTGAGCCCACTGTGCTGATTTGGGCCTCGAGTGCTACTCTTGATTTGGCGATTGCTGCTAATAATTCAGCATTGTCTGGGTGGGTATTAGAGCTTCTCTCTGTGTCAATGGCCTTGGCTCCAGCCCCGGTGTAACGGTCCATAGTGTTCTACTGAGCAGCGCTGTCTGTCACCTTATCTTTAGTCATGATGGAGCTGCATGGCTTTGTGTTTCCCCACATCTTGAGTTTATTTTAGCCAGCTCTGTGCCCTCGGACTCTCCTCTGGGGTGGGTCAATGGGTTCTGCTTTGCCGCAACTACGATCTGAGAGACTGTGTGGGCACGCACGGCCCCAATCTACAGCAGCAGTGCTCCCTGCCACAGGTCACAAGTGTCCTGCCCCCATTGGTAGTGGGTGATTCGGGACTCCGGTCAGCTTTGTCTGGTGTGTCCACGCAAAGGCATCTCCGCGGTCTGCAAGTGAACCAGAGACCACTGGTGAGTAGACCCTGTATGAGTCACGGCTCCAAGCATGGCCACAGTTCATCCTCTTCTGTCGTGGGGGGTGCCCCGGAGCACTCACGGCCCCAGTGCACGTTAACGATTCTCCTCTCCGGCGGGCCTCAGGCGCCCTAGATTCTACGCTGCGGTCTGTCTTGGGTCCCTGGATGTCCCTGCCTGGCACCTACGTGTCTCAGTGTGTTCACGTCCTACAACAGCGCCAAGGCTGCCGATATGATCCGGTCCTGATCAGTCGTACCCATGATCCGCCCATATTTTGTGAGGTAGTGGGCAGTAGCTGGCAGAGATCCATCCAGATTAATGATCGAGCTAGTGGCGCTGGTCTAATGGCGTCCGCCTTGTGGGACCACTTGGCCACACCCCCACAGGAGTATACTTTTAAAGCCCCTAGGACCTCAGAAGAGGCTCTTACAAACTCATATGGTGTTAGGAAGAGACTAACAGCAGGGTCCAGTCCAGGTCCAGTTGCCACAGATCAGCTGGACAGTTGCATGAAAGGCCTCTTGTAGATTATTGTATCCCTGTCGCTTGAACAAGAGGCCAGCCTTATGACCCCTGTAGTTCAATTATTTGTCCTGGGTGCAAGGGAGAGCAGGCTCAGTCTTTCAGGGCTCTTTAAGGGTCACAGACAGCAGATTGATTCCCTTTCTGATTTTCCTCAGGTCCTGGAGTGCTCTGAAGTGGGATTCTAGAGGTGCCACATTTATGACTGGCATGAGGTAGCGGGTGGGAATGACTCCCGGAGTAAACGTTTCTGGGGCCAACCCTACCCTACCCACTTCAAGCATTTTCAAGATGGTTGTTGGAATTGGCCCTGCTGGCAGGACCATCCAGGAACTTTTTGCCTTCCCCCTAGCCTTTTTGCTGTGATGAAATTGGTGGGTTAAGGATGCTAGACACTTTAGCGCTGATCAGCAGTGCAAAGTGTGTGTGCTGTCTGCCTCCCATGGGCTTACATTAGGAACACAACCCTCATGGGAGGGAAAAGGTATGCCATGTTTGGTATGTGGGTGAACAGCGAATATTAAATGCTGCACAATGGTGTACGCAGGTTTATTTTCACCATTGTAAGAAATATCACTTTTAAAATGTCACCCTGTCTGTGTGCTTTGAGCCTGTTGCCTCAAGTGGGTTGCAGGTCTAGTGTTTGAAGTGACCAAGGCTGAGTCATCCCCCTGGGGTATGTCTGTTGCACACACCCCAACCCTCGGAGTGGAACCTGCGAGACAGGGTGCTCCACACCTCCGCAAAATCAGTTGGGACCAGTTATCCCCGTGAGCCTTCTAGAAGGTTCTAGCCCTTTCTGGTAGGTGGGGTGAGGGGTGTATAAATAGAGGAGCTGAGACTCCATGTGGGGGGACTGTGCATAGGATTTGCTTGAGAGGGGACACTCTGCCAGGAGGTACCGCCGCAAGGGCCCGCGCACTGGCCCCTATGCCCATCTGTACCCCTCCGCTGTCCACCCGGCCACGGAGAGCCCTTCGCTGGAGTAAAGACTGCTATGCCAGGAGGAGTGACACTTTATGGGAGTTGACCGTTTCTAGGAACCGCTGTCCTGTACTGATGAGTGCCCTCTGTCTGCTCATCTTGCCCAGCATTGCCAGCCTGCTCTACTGACCTAGCGCCTCGTGAGCTCTATCATCTGTTTTCCTGCACTCCAAGGAGGTGAGGAGCGTGGGCCCTACTTTACTCAGTGGGACCCTGGGAGTGTAAGCCATCTAGCACCTGTTAGCGCTGCCTCCAGCACCTGCCCAGGAGAAGAAGGTGCGTGGGTCATGCAGGGCGTGCTGCCAGGGAGAGCTGTTTATCTTAAAAGTAGAGCGGGGCCTAACCCACATTTGTGGTCCTTCACGGGTGCCCACACCGCGTTATTGCACCTTTTGCCTATTTGAAGTAAGCCGGAGCCGACCCCAGTTTGTGCCCCAGGAGGAGAATCCATATTCCCAGCGGGGCTCCCGTGTGCCAGGGGGAGCATCGCATTCCAAGGAAGAGCGGGTACCCACCCCGCGTCTTGCCAGGGAGCGCCGCGGCTTAGAAAACATAGCGGGAGCCCACCCCGCGTTTTGCCGCGCTCTTGTTTAACAATTCGGCGGGAGCCTACCCCGCTTTACGTATACTTTAGCAGCGGGTGCCCACCGAGCATTTGTGCTTTTACTCAGGAGGGCGCCTACCCCTCATTGCCACGCAGAGGAATTGCTGAGGATCACCGCTGCCAGCCCGGGAGGCTCAGGAGCGTTGCACGGGCTTTCCCGTGACGTCAGGGAAGTAACACTGGGATTGGCGTCGGCAGGAGCGTGTCAGGACCCGCCTGAGGGAAGTCCTGGCCACTGAAGCAGAAGTGGAGGCGCACGGGAGGACCGGAGCCTACCCTACCTCCCCCAAGTGGCGAACAAGAAGTCCCGGGCTCCTCGAGGGGTGGCCCTGTTGAAGAAAAGAACTGGGTGGGGCTCCAGTGATTAGAGAGAACCCCCAAACTGTCTACCTGAACCCCCGCAGCACCAACGAGCGTGGCGGTGACCACACCGGCCCAGCCCCCGAGAAGTGGTGAGTGGGGCTGGGCTCTGGCTGTTGGGTGGGGACCTCCTGCAACGGGTTGTGGTGCCAGGACGTTCAAGACTGCACTGCTGTTGCGGGCCGCTGCACCGTGTTGGGGGCAATTTTACTCCAAAGCAAGGTGAGGAGGGCTGAGTCTCAGGCGGTCCGGTGGGGGCAGACCGAGGCACATTGTTGGTGCTTAAGGCCCCCTAAGATACTTTGAGACAAGTGAAGATGCTCCATGTTCACCTGTTTTATGCCTAACGCATTTATGTTAATGAGGTTATGCCTGCAGGTTGATGCCTACTACAAAGGTGATTCATGCTCATGACTTAGGTCCCATGCCTAAGGTTATGTTATGAGGAGCTAAGGTTATGCCTGCACCAACATGTTTATGTTATAGTGGGATTTATGCGAATGTGAGGTGCTATGCTCATGTAAGATTGTGTTTATGCATTCTCAGATTTTTGCAAATGTTATTGTTGCCACTGAGGTGCAGACTGAATACATACTATGTTTTACACTTCATTCTCATGTGCCAATTGAAATGCCCAAGGGGTTATGCTCATGCTGATAATGCTTTTCTTTCCTTAAGGCCTGCACTGCAGGTTTTATGCATACTGGGCCTAGGATTCATGCATCATGCATTTATGCTCATGTCGATGCCTCATGTGATGCTTTATGTTTATGCCTAAGGCTTAATGCACTATGAGGACAAGTTCATGATCTTGCCAGGAGTTATTGGCTGTTACACCTATGTTTCTACTGACTTCCAGTTATCTTTGGGTACTGTTGTGATGGTTCTGGCAGTGGATCGATTGGCTCTGCCTTGTAAATACATTCCCCCATAAATGACTACCTGGTGCCAGTTGGCAAAGTGATTTTACAACTGTGATTGCCGACTGATGTGTTTTGCATAATACACAATTTATTTTCATGCAGCCTGGTGTGAAGTCTCTCTTTTGTAGTGTGCCTGGTGTGCCGCTTGTGAGTGCCTACACAGATGCTTTACACAATGCTCCTGGGTTAGCCTACCCGCTCTGCACCACACTACCCCGTTTCTAACAATGGTGAAGTCTCAAGGCTCACTAAACCTCGGTTTTGAGTTCTGGATGTGTATGTGGTGTGTGTACTATGGTAATCCTAGTGTATTCCACATCTAACAATAACATTCTATTTGGGGCAGTCATTGTACCCAAAAAAGACCCAGAGACAAAAAAAGTCTGGTAGAACAAAACAGGCTTCCTCAGAAGCCAGACAGCAGATTTATTTATTTATTTGGTGTTTTCTATAGCGCGAACATGACCCTGAGTAGGGTATCAGAGCACTTTACAATTGCATTTCCAAAACCATTTATGTTTCTAAGTCATCAGTTATTGTACCATGATTAGAACTAAACATTAAGCTTAATATACATATATACAAACCCACAAAGGGTTAATGATCGACGAGAGGTAGCAAGAATACGATCATGACAGGTCCGTAGACAATAGCTGGATTGTTGAAAATTAAGGGAGATATTTCCTCATATAGAACGATTTTGCTTCCTTTATGAATGCTGCGATGGATGGTATTCTTCTAATATTAGGCGGGAGAGCGTTTCAGAATCTAGGAGCTGTACGGAAGAACGCTCTGCCATAAGTTCTTTTCTTACAAAACCAAGTCAGTTTCAGGAGTAGGTCTGCATGGCTCCTGGAGAACCGGCAACCTCCTGATAGTGAGTTTCTGGGCTAGGTAACCTGGTGTTTTGTAATGTATCGCTTTGTGAGTGATGCATTCCAACTTGAATTGAACTCTTGCTTCGAAGGGTAACCAGTTGAGTGCTTTCAAATGAGGGGAGATATGGTCGAAATTTTGGATTCATTTATTAGTCTTGTGGCTGCATTAAGACAAGCTTTCAGTGGGGCTGTTGAGATCTTGGGGGAGCCCGGCCAGAGTTGTGCATACATACTCTATCCTTGATATGACCAATGCCTAAACTGCTGTTTCCAGATCCGTCTGATTTTAGTTTTCTAAGGTAGATTAAATGGAACCGGGCATTTTTTGCCATTGTGTTGATATGTGCTACATGTTCAGATTTTAGTCCATTATAATTCCCAAGGATTTAGTAGAGTCAACAATCTTCGGAGTACACTTTATAGCTGTGATTTGATAGGTCCATTCTACTATATTTGATGTGCTTTTCTGGGGCGTAATCAGCAGGAATTCTGTTTTATGAGGGTTAAGCTTCAGGTGGTTGATGGTTAGCCATTGGAGGGTTCTCATTAGTGCCTGGTCCCTGGTACTTATCTCTTCTGTCGATGTGACTTTGATGTACAGCTGAGTGTCATCTTCGTACATGTGTAAAGAATGTTTTATTTTTGTAATATATCCGTGAGTGGTTCTACGTATAGATTAAATAACGCCGAAGATAGTGTTGACCCTTGCTGAACTCCGATTGTATTTCTGGTTGAACCTGACAATGCTTGGTTGAATATGAATTTTTGCGATCTGTTCTGTTCTCAAGAAAGGAACTAAACCATTTTAGGACTTTTCCATCTAGCCCCATTCTGTTTTTCATGCGATCCAGTATTTTAGCATGGTTTACCGTGTTGAAAGCCGACGAAACGTCCAGCAGGATTAGGAGACATGTTTCATTATGGTCGAGGGCAAGTAAAGCGTCATCCACAATGTGCAGAATTGCTGTTTCTGTGCTATGGTTTGGTCTGAATCCTGATTGGAAGTACTTTAACAGATTGAATTCCGAAACGTGACAGCTCAATTGTTATTGCACACATTTTTTCCAGGACTTTGGCTAGCATGGGAATGTTTGTCACTGGTATGAAATTGTTGGGATCAGAGTGGTTCTCTGTTGGGTTTTTTAAGAGTGGAATGACTTGCCCAGTTTTAAGGCAGACCAATATTTGGCCTTGTGTCAATGAAGCATTAATGACCTTTGTCCATGACGGGATGAGCAGATGGTTTATAGAAGACCAACACTTTGCAGGTAAAGGATCGTTATAGTGATTGTTAGGTTTAGTGGTCGAAATGATCTTTGCAATGTCTTGTTCACTGACAGGCTGTTAATACTGACCATTGAGCATTGTTTTCTGGTTTTTCTAAATCTAGTTGAAACTAATGTTCATCTAAGGTACTCTTACTGCTTTCAAGGTCTTCGCCTGCTTTTCTGAGCTCCCCCTCCAATGAATTTGCTTTGTCTGTAAAGAAGGATACACAAGAATTGTCTAGTCATCCTCTCCTGTCCTTTCAAGTATGCCCCCTGTGCTTTATACAAACCCAGAACACCTGTCAAGCAGGATTTAACACTCCAATGTCAAAAAAGACGCTCACTGACCCCACCCTTCATATTATGGGAAGTTCAGCGAAGCCATCTCGGCTCATGTAGGTCAGCCTTTGGTTTGCTCCTGGTAGGCATTTGATACCTTTTTCACTCCTATTTAAATACAAATCATTGACTGGGAGAAGTCTGAGAGCAAATGTATATCAACCTCAAAGAACTTCAGGGAGTGAAATGGTAACATTCTAAAAGTTACTTTTCCTTAATAATTATTAAAGTCCAACGTCACCTTTAAACTGGATATTTTAAATGGTTACAACATAGCTGCTTAATTATTTGTCTTGCTAGTTCCATTCCTGAGATGCAGTATTATGATTATTAATTCATACTCTTGTTTTCTACAATGGACAGCTAGGCCTTCAACAGTGAAAATAGATGTTGGGTGCTAGTAACTGTAAGGACCTGTTAACATTATATTTCTACATGCCGTACTTTTAAATACAAAAACAACAGTTGATGGACAGAATCATGTCATACATTCACCCCAGTAGAGAGATCTGGGCCTAAATCCATCGCTTTTTGCCATTGTGCAACATTCCGTCTATCGTCTTGTGTGTTTTGCTGTTCACCCTTTGTGGGAAGGGTATGCCATGATGTGGGTCCCTTGCTCACTAAGCCACTGGAGTCAAGCTATCCTGGCTGAAGACGGCTGATAGCCAGAAACCGGTCCTAGGATGCTTGATTCCGGTCCAGGGAAGACATGGCTTGGCAGTTTGGGCTGGACTTTTCCCATAAGGCACAGGGTCAAGACTGATTTGCATATGGCCATGTCTGAACTAGGGTGGCTTGGTGAGCAAAATAACGATGGATTAAACACAGATCAGTCACTGGGGGGAATGTTTTGCCATTGTGCAACATTCCGTCCATCATCTTGTGTGTTTTGCTGTTCACTCTAATAGAAGAGAGGGACCCAAACACCAAAGGGAGTGGGCACCAAAAGACAAATGTCAAGAAATAGAAGTCCCCTTGGGCATATGAATCTGAGTAAAACTACTCACACAACTTACAAAACACACTTCACTAGGTACATATGTAGCAATCAAAGAGGGCAATGCAAAAAGGTAAAATACAATCAATGCGTGTCACAAATTTATTAAACAAGGCAGACATTAAAAATGACCAATATGGTCCATATCAAGAAAACATATTTCAAAATAAAGAAAACACAATTTGATCATAAAAAACACATTAGAACGGGACAGAAATATAAGGAAAAGTTAAGTTCCTATTACTAAAAAAGGAAACACAGGAAAATGATGAGCACAGTTAAGCTTCGCGTCAAAAACTGTTGTCTCTCAAAATATCATGTACCATGTTGCGGCCGTTGCTTAGAGTAACGGACATGTTCTCGGCCTAAAGACGTCAGTACGCTGAGGCATTTGATTTGGCCCATTGCGACAGCAGACACGGCTTCATATCGCCCTAAAAATCATACTTAACAAGATAGGGTCCGTGTATAGTGGCCTTCGTGGTCAGGCGGATTTAATATCGCAACATCGGGAGATGAGTTCCCCGTAATGATATGCTGAAGCTGTATGTCTAATCGCGAGTAGAGTATAACTAAAGAAATCTGCTCCTGTTTGTGGACAGAGATGTTTCCTTGATTCGTTTTGAAGAATAGATTCCAAGATCATTTATAAACATCTGTATCCAAACACGATACCGCATTGAAGATTTTAATGGGATTGTAATATATTTCCCTGAAGAAGGAACCGATATCTGTGTGGCTCACCGAAACGCGTCGATGCTTAAGGAAAAATACATGATATTTTGAGAGACAACAGTTTTTGACGCGAAGCTTAACTGTGCTCATCATTTTCCTGTGTTTCCTTTTTTACTAATAGGAACTTATCTTTTCCTTATATTTCTGTCCCGTTCTAATGTGTTTTTTTATGATCAAATTGTGTTTTATTTATTTTGAAATATGTTTTCTTGATATGGACCACATTGGTCATTTTTAATGTCTGCCTTGTTTAATAAATTTTTGACACGCATTGATTGTATTTTACCTTTTTGCATTGCCCTCTTTGATTGATACATATATACCTAGTGAAGTGTGTTTTGTAAGCTGTGTGAGTAGTTTTACTCAGATTCATAAGCCCAAGGGGACTTCTATTTCTTGACATTTGTTTTGCTTTTCACCCTATGTGGGAAGGGTATGCCCAGACGTGGGTCCCTTGCTCACTAAGCCACTGGAGTCAAGCTATCCTGGCTGAAGACGGCTGATAGCCAGAAACCGGTCCTAGGATGCTTGATTCCGGTCCAGGAAAGACATGGCTTGGCAGTTCGGGCTGGACTGTTCCCATGAGGCACAGGGTCAAGACTGATTTGCATATGACCATGTCTGAACTGGGGTGGCTTAGTGAGCAAAATAACGATGGCTTAAACCCAGATCTGTGACTTGGGGTGAATGTTTTGCCATTGTGCAACATTACATCCATCATCCTGTGTGTTTTGCTACTTTTAAATACGACGGACCCGCAATGTGGTCCACCAGTCCTACATAGTGGTGACTTATTAATGTATTAAATGGGGGTTTTGACTAGTCAAAAGAGTTCATTGTGACAAGTCAAATTGAATTTTTTAAGCTGCCAGAGTCAGGCTACATGGCTAGGTCTGAAGCCATGTTTTACACTGTCTCTATAGGCGATGGCACAATAGGTGCTGTAGTCCACTGGTGACATTTAAAAAGCAAATCTTTTTATTGATCATTTTCATAGACACATCCAGAAAATAGTAGCAATAAACAATGCAACAATAAAGAATGACAACCGCTCTGTGTTCTCGTTTTTGCTAGGCCAATCACTGCCCCAAGTTGAGATCTCCCACCTGCTCCTTTCTAGGTGTACGTCACAATCTCGATCCTTTTCCTCAAAGGCAAGTCAGCCACTCAAGACTCTGTTGTCTCTTCACAGTGGGTCTAAGGGTGGCTGGCTGCTGCCAAGAAATACACTGTGGAATTTATCATCAAGGGCCAAGAGTAGTTGATAAAGATGGGGATTCTCAACAAAGAGACTTTTTTTGCTGGTTTGAAAATGAAAAGGTACAGTGGTGAACATGATGCATCAGAGCTATGTCCAGCAACCTTCCCCATACTCCTCTTTTTTTTGCCAGTAAAGTTGTAAAAATCTCCATGTTACAAAAAGAAGGCAGTGAAAAAGCATACTCTGCAACTGTGAAGATAAGACTACAGTGGGAGGAAAGGCACAGTAGGAGTGGTACACAGATACCACAACTGAAAGGGTGTCAGAAAGTCACACAGTGAACAGTATGGCCAGTACTGGTCTTGAGCATGGACAAGAAGGTAAAAGAACAACAGTCTCCCACAAGGAAAGGACAATTGGCAGAAGAGTCTAGCAAAAGGACAGGACAATCGGCATGGGAATCATACAGAAGGAGAGAACGGAGAGCATAGCTATCTTGCACAAGGACTGGGGATAAAGAAAAGACTGTGCTCCTGGGGACACAAACAACAGGTCAACTTATTGAAACATCTCTTGTCTTAAAGTATGTAGAAGCAGACATCCAGTGGGTGTAGGGGTCCTACAAAAATGAGGCTTCAGGTAGAGGACATGAAAGGATGGCAGTCAGCTATCGCAATAAGAGAAGAGGGAACAAAAGGATATCTAACCATGCAAAGGAGGAAGCAGCTAAAAAGAGGAAGACAGTCAGTGTAGATGAGACAGTCAGATAAGATCACATAGCAGAGGGGACACAGTGTGTTAGTTTATTAACCGGAGACCATATATGGAAGCACAGCACTACTCAGGATTTTAGAAGCACTATGTTAAATGAACCCCTTTATAGCGAGGCTCTAATGAAATGTCTGTTGTGCATGTCATAAAGCTTAGGAACCTCCCAGTTTCAAGACGGCCAGCAAAACAGTGTGACCAACCCAAGCTGCGCATGCATAAACTGATGCACATCTACACTTGTCAGGTTCTGAGGGTCAAGGGTGGTCACCATAATGGTGCCTGTTTGATTCTCCCCCCCTGCAACAGGCCAAACCATGCGCTCCTTGCTGTGTAGGAGCTGATGATGTTGGGATGTGTGGTTACACCACATACAGACGATTTAACCTTGCAGTGAGAGACTATTTGGTAAGTAGGTTTCCCCCTTAACAAAGTTTGATGACACATGTGAAATATATAGACTTGCAGGGTACAAGTCCTAATAAAAGGAACAACTTGAGACTAATAAGCATACAAAATGTACTATCTCATCACATGCAGTAACCGCACAAGATTTAATATCCTAAGAAGTGGTCTCACCCCTTATAATTCATATCAGCTTAAAGAGAAAAAGCCTATTTTTTAGCCAAAGGTATGATCATTTTTCCTGGAGATAATATAATATTTTAAAAGTATGTGTATATTGCATGTATTCATAAGTAAGGTAAACAGACATGTAAATCTACTTATTAACTACAAAGAAAGTGAATATTTTAGATAATAAATGATTCTGCATTTACTACACATTCTTTAAACAGGTAATAATGTTCAATGCATGAAATAAAGGACACATAGACAAATTTAATAAACAAATATGTATAAATTGATGATTACATATATTAGAAACCTACTACTCTTAAAGAGGTCATCAATATTTGAAACTAATAAATATCGGGGATTGTATCTGAAGTTAAATACGATTATATGTGATGCA
This sequence comes from Lissotriton vulgaris, assembly GCF_964263255.1. NCBI lineage: Eukaryota > Metazoa > Chordata > Amphibia > Caudata > Salamandridae > Lissotriton > Lissotriton vulgaris. The sequence goes on from NC_141698.1 coordinate 792,912,789, forward strand.
TAAAAATGGGCCATAATGCACGAGTTTTGAGACCGTCTAAAGTGACTTTCTGGCTGCACATGAGTTTTACAAAAACATATAGCTAAGATAAGCACACACCTGGAAGACTATTTTAAATTTCAGTATTACATTTTGTAAATCACACTTAGGTTTTCCACACATCAACTTGTAATTCTGCATAGAAATGGGTGGCAGTGGCATTTTTAAGCAGACTGCAGAACCAGTTTCCTTTTTCCCATCTCTAGGTGTTAGCAGAACAGTGATCCTAAACCAAGGACCAAGAGGGGTGGCCCAGAACAGCCCAGCCCTACCCAGTCTCCTCCGGGCCCAGTCAACATGGATCTTGGTACTTACGGTATTAAACTGCTTTTACAGTGTAACAAAATGTACTGGTGTACAGTGGCGACTGATGCTATATAAAGCGGGGAGGGGGAAATAATAAAACTTAAATAAAAAGGACTTACCTAACTCTGCTGGCTGCCTCAGTGCTCCTCTGACACGCAGCCCACAGAGCAGGCTCCCAGACTTCCCTACCCAATCCCGACTCTGCTCTCATGTTATACAAAGCATGACAGAAGCAATGGGATTGGCCCGAGCGGACTAGTCTGATGCTCGCTAAGCACAGGGAGTCTGTGACATTTCTCCACCCGGCTGTGTAATACAGTTGGGTTGGAGAAACCTAAGTGGGCATGTCGATTTGGCCATCCTAAGAAGGCCGGCCAAACCGGCATGCGCACTTACGCTGCCCACCACTCCTCCTCCCTACCATGGCCTGGCCCTAGAATGGCATCAGCTCAGTCAGTAAAATAAAATGATAATAAAAGTCTTTTATTATCATTTTATTCTTGCTGGCTTGCAGTGGGGTAACCTCCTCCGCAATTACGGAGGAGCCTCCGCCTCCACTGGTGTACCCTGAAACCAAGTTACCAACGTATGTGACACAATACATGGTTTGTAAATAACAATTTGCACATCTCTCAGCCTTCAAGGAAGAAGGACAGCATGGAGCTTAGCATAGCAAAACTAGTATTCAGTGTCCGAGTAATGATCATCTCATCTCTCACCTGGTAAAACACAAAACAGAGGAGTTCTGAATTTCTCAGATGTGCTGAGTATCAACTATTCCAATATTTTGGGGAATAACATGCAGATTTTAGTGTTTACTGCACCAAATCTGCATATTCTCATAAATACTGGGCATGATCCCCTTGCTTACTCTGCTAAAGTTTAGCAAAGGGTGTGATCTTATTGAACCATGTAATTACGAGTGCGCTAAACATCAATTTACCAGACCACTAGTAGCCAGGGTCTGTGTGTCTTCCGAAACGATGGGCACATAAGATAACCCAATGCAATCACTTCAAGGATGTTTTCAATTGTTTCAATGCTGTAGGGGTGCACCACACGCATGTCTGAGTGATATGTCTGCACAGCTGGAACACAGAATGTGTGGTGTTGGAGTACTTACAGTCATTCATTTGAAGGGGAATTGGCACTGTGGTTACTGGGTCCTGAAGGTGAGTAGGGCAGGACAGCTGTGGAGGTTGTATGGCAGAGTGGATTGCAACATTCTGCTTGGTTAAGGATTACTGCTCTATTAAAACAGAATGAGTGGGTTATTGTGCCAGGCAGTATCACAATTCTTACCCATTTCACTTTCGTAGTGGGACCTTGAGTGACTTGAACAATATAGTTTAAGCAGGCATTGAAATTAAGATTGTGTATCCTGCCCAGGCAGCAAGGCTGTTGGTGCATGGTTGATGCAGGTAGCACATAGCTTGGTCAGTATGCAGTTGCAACACTCTGAAGGTGTATGCAGCAACTACTCCTAATGCAGGAGGAAGTAGGCATCAAGGTTAAACCACAATCTTTAAATTTCTCAAGCATGTTGGTGAGGTGCCAGTTTTTCTTAAAGGCAGAAGCTGAGAGCTCAGCATTTATAATGACTTAGAGCTTTGCTTCAGTAAATGCTTTAATCCTCAATTTGCATTACAGCAGTCTAGCACCTCAAGGCCAAGTGCATCTTTCAGTGAAAATGTGTGGAAAGTGCCCTGAATATTTGGTGTGAAGATGTGTTTAATACCCAACGTACCAGAGGGTTTTAATATAGTCCTGTAGGATGAAGAGATGGCAACTTGGGGCATTACAACTGTCCCTGCAAGGCAAGCCTTCCCAGGAAAGTGTGGTGAATGCATCAGCTGTATATAACAACTCTGGTTTTATAGAAGTATCTGTATATGGAAGGAAATAGCCTTACTGAGGTGGCAACCACTGGTTTGCAAAGACTACTGCTACCAGGGACTTCTGGCTACAAAGGCAGTCAACAGGGCATGTACTAAGATAGCTGAGGAAAGCGGTCCCAGAAATCAACCATGCAGAGAGAGGGACTAGATGAGTGAATGTTTAGATATACTTATAAGGCATCTTTCATTCACCCATTTTGTGAGTACTTCTGTGGCCTACTAGTCTAGACTTCAGATGAGTCTAGAATAATGGGAAGAGGACTACATATATTCTAGAATTACCGAACAATGTTACAAATGAAAGGCAAATTCATGAACCACTGTGTGAGTTTTAAGGCAGCGATGGACGACTGGTGGGGGAAGCTAGATATTTGGTTAAATTTGAGGCCACAATGATGAGAAGTGACGCTTTGTGTTGAACACTGCACTGGAGTGAAAGGAGTTAAGCTCTATTTATAGATTCAGTTGGTTATAAACATCACAAAGCAGATACCTATGGCAGCGACAGTGAAGTGATGGGAGAGGATTACAGACTAAGTCATGAAACTGGCAAAAATATTAAACTAGAGGTATCGAAAAAGGTTCGTAAATCCTATGACTGGATGGTTGGCATTATTGGAGTGGTTATGGAAGTAGCAAGTGACTGGTTAAGGAGGGTCAATAGAGTTGTAGAGTGAAACAGAATCACATGGTTGCTGGAATAACAAACAACTAGAGGTGGAATGGTTACAGATGAGTGGATCAAGAGGTTATCTGGATTGTTTGTTTTAGGAGGCTAATTTGAGTCATTACTAAACACTTAGAGTGGGGGAACAGGGAGCGTTTAAAGAAAAAGTAGGTCCAGTGCCAATGCTCCCAAGAACTAATATGCACTCACTGGTTGGTAACTTCCTGAAAGAAAGAGCTGTAAACTAATTTGTTACATGGAACACATGTAATAAAAAGGTCTTGTGCTTCTAGTCTGATGAAGATGGGGGAATTTCTCCTTTTGAAAATAGTGCCCTCACACACTCTTGTGAGTGTCATACTTCATTATCGGAAGTTGCTCCTAGTGGGAGTGGCGCTGCTGTCCTCCACGGGCCCCGCGAAGGGGCTCTTTATTGGAGATCTTTTAGGAGACGCCGCTGTGGTGCATATGGGTGTGTGGGCCTAAAAAAAGGTTGTGGTGCTAGCGTATTAAAATTATCCAACCGGTCCCTAGAATCACTTTTATTCATAGGTCCGTGGGGTAAAAGTAAAAGAAAAGGTTTTGGGAAAACAGGGCACGTCTTATTAACAAATATGGTAGAGGTTGAGGTATTACTTTGCTGCTCTCAGTCCCTGTGTGTGTTTGTGAAAGTGAGGCCTGAATAAAACTGATTTCAAGGTACCTATGGGATAATTTTAATACACTAGCACCACAACCTTTTTTTAGGCCCACACACCCACATGCACAACTGCGGCGTCTCCTAAAAGATCTCCGATAAAGAGCCCTCTCGCGGGGTTCGTGGAGGACAGCAGCGCCACTCCCATGAGGAGCAGCGCCCGATGATGACGCATGACACTCGCAAGAGTGTTTGGGGGCACTATTTTTATTCTCCCATCTTCATCAGACTAGACGCACATATAGAGACCATTTTCTTACATTTGTTCCATGTGACAAAATAGTCTGGAATAAAGAGGCAGTAGTTTCAGAAAATTTGAGTATATCAAAAAACACTAACCTATGGGGGGAACAAGTATTCAACGAAAGTTTGTTGTAATCACCTTACTAGACTAAAGACTCTTTTTCTAGAAATCCCTCACCCACCAGGGTTTCCTCTAGGTGGCATGCTTCATCATTGGGGTTCCTCTCAATCCTCTACGGATTGAGGCATGCTGCAACTTGCGAACTACGTAGGAGTACTTCGTTATGGACTATGTGAGGTGCTGTGCTGTGAAGTGGAAAGAAGATAAGTCTTAAAAATACCTAACTAGTGAGCTACTATTTTATTCCCGCCCCTAGCTGGTATGGTTAAAATCAGGGGTTAATACCAGGGAGAAACTTGACCTTAATGAGTTTGGTTCCCCTAGTATTGCGTCCGTCTCAACATGTTTCGAGCTGTCCCCTACATGCTCTTCACCAGGACAACACGGGGTCCAGCCCCACGCGTACCACTCCTAATAATCTTATAATAAGGATACAGTAAAGTGCACACCTTTTTAATGTATCTCTTTGCTTCTTCTTTTACAGGTACAGAGTATCATTAAGTAACCATATGTATTTTGTGTATACACATTGGGTGTGCACAAAACTCATAAAATAGTAGCTCATTAGTTAGGTATTTATGAGACTTAACTTCCTTCTTATATTAAGTGCTCCGACGTAGTTTGCAAGCTGCAGCACGCCTCAATCTGTAGAGGATTGAGAGGAACCCCAATGATGAAGCATGCCACCTAGGGGAAACGCTGGTGGTTGAGGGGTTTCTAGAAAAATAGTCTTTTTTCAAGTAAGGCAATTACAATGAACTTTTGGTAAATCCTAGTTCTCCCATAGGTTCGTTTTTATTGATATACCTGGATTCTGTGTAACTATATACAGTAAGGAGCGTAAACCTAGCCTTAACCTATACCTCATATGATTTTTTGGTTATAACGAGGCAGTAACCATTCTCAATCAAATGGGGACTACTCTGGAGTTTACATTGAAATAGATAGCTCATATCCAATGGATTTTAATGATTGTCAATGTAACTGGAAGGAAAATACAGGGTTAGCTAGAAAAGAAATTCACAGTAGTACTGCAGAGCTTTTTTCAAGTTGTGCATTAGATTTTCTCCCCAACACCTACACTGGCTGCTGAGAAATTTGCTCACCTTGTATTTCCCGTGACGGCTCTGCTGGGCACTTTGTTTTCCTGGGCTTCCTGCTTCCTGCTGTGCTTTCCTCCCGCTGCCTCCGCCAACTGAGAACAGGCGCGGCCGCCGAGAAGGGGAACTGGCTAACAGAGACTACATTGCCCAGGACTCTCCAATGCACCCACGCCCATAACGTGACAGGAGGCGCATAAAAACGCGTCAGGCTTTCGTGGAGCGGGCTGCTTAGAAATTTGCTCACCTTGTATTTCCCGTGACGGCTCTGCTGGGCATTTGGTTTTCCTGGGCTTCCTGCTTCCTGCTGTGCTTTCCTCCCTCTGCCTCCGCCAACTGAGATCAGGCATGGTTGCTGAGAGGGGGAACCAGCTAACAGAGACTACATTGCCCAGGACTCTCCACTGCACCCACGCCCATAACGCGACAGGAGGCGCATAAAAACGCGGCAGGCTTCCCGCATCACGGGACGCCGGGCGAAGCCCGGGCAAAGGGCGGGCCCTCTTAGGCCCTCAGAGGCCAGAGGAGGCTGGGCCGGGCCCCCCCCCTTTCATCGACGTATCTACACCGAAGATGTCTCTTAATAAGGACAAACCTCCATTGGCAGGAGGCGACAAACGAGGTACGCTTGACAACTTTGTTATCCGGCCCATATTAGTAACTGACAGGGAAATTGCACTCGCAGAGCGGCGAGCTGAGAGACGCCGCTCTGTTGAACTAATTAAAAATAAGCGCTCATCCTTGGGACCCCATACAGCACGCCGCCTCACCCCCTTCCACCACGATTCAAGAGAGCGAGGGATATGAGGCGCCCCTTAATGATAGCATTCCACTACTTTTCCAAGATATAACCTCCCCATTGGCTGAAATCAATGATCCAACTACAAATGTCTTAATGTCCTCTGGTAATTCTAACCCAGATGTAGAGATACTCCTGGACATTTCACCTTCGCAAGCAGAAACTGCCCAAAATTCTTTATTAGATGCACTTCTAGACATATCACTACTACAAGTAGAGTCAGCCCAAAAACCAAAGACACCTTTGAACGTATCCCGAACCCAAGGCCAGCCACCGAAAAAACGGAGGAAAAAGGGGAGTTGCATACAGAATAACAAGATCAAGAACACTCACCTTAATTTTGGGAAGAAAAAAAGCCCCGTGTCTAACGTACCTACAACTCCCGAAATAGTAATTCCACCAACCTTTCCAACTAAAGAACTACTCAATGCTGATATAATGGGCACCTTGGAGCAATTAATTAAATCACTTATACTCCCTGTAGTTTGAGAGACTTAAGAGAATAGCGAAACAACTGGGAACTATAGAACAGACAATAGCGGAGAATAAACTTGTACCTAAAGATCCACCAAAGTCCACCTCAATGCCCGTACCACCTCTAACCGCCACTGCCCAAAAAGCAGTAAAACCCACCACTCAGCATAACCATAACCTCCCAAACCCTCCACTTCCCAAATCAACAGGGGAACATGCAAAAATAACAGCTAAAGAGGCCCAGGGCGGTGGAAAACCAAAATCTTGCGGGAGTGTAAGTGACAGAAGGGCTGCACCTAGTACCCAATCATCTGCCGACAGCTCCATTCCTCCACCGTCGGCGACAAGATATAACTCAGATAGACGTAGGCAAATTAATCTTCCCCCGAGGCCGAACCTTAAGTCATCGTGTTAACAGGGATTCCTGAAATATCTGACGGTAGGTGTGAAAGCCATCAAATTCTAAAGAATACGACTATGCACTGGTTGGGAACACACAGGCCACTACATGCTAATCTAAATGGAGAAATTCTACATGTCCGACAAGCAGGATGGCTGGGAAAGAGACCTAAAACAACCCCTGGCGACATAGTCATCATAAACTTTAGAGACCATAGGGCAGTCACCTTTATTAAAGACTGGTCCCCGGGTGGGTATGAGGGTAGTATAAGGGTCAGAGAAGTTAACTTTTTCTACCCGAAAGCCTTGGTGGGGGAACCCCCCGGAATTTCAAAACGGTACAATAGACCAGGGATGCCCTTAGTCTTTAATATACCAATCACAAATCAATTTCCCCTACTTGTGGGTTTGGAGGGGGTTGACTGACTTACACATACCAAAGAGGCTGACCCTTCAACGGTGGTTAATGCCTCTATGCCACCATTAGAAGATAGCCGAAGGAATAACGAGGAACATCAGGCACAAATACACGGGGAGGGTGGAGAATCCAACAACGAAGGAGACGTAGGGAAGGTACAGGGCTTTGTACAGGTCAAGGGGAAGATGCTTCGAAAGATGAAGAGGCCACACCAATGGACATGCAAGTAAAGGGTACCAGTAAGGCCTGAGAGGCACAGACAATAAGAGAAGAGTCAACAGGTGAGGATAATCCCGATGGCGCTATGAACATCCAAGTTAGACAAATTGTATTATCATGGAACCTGGCAGGGTTGAAAACCAAAGTGAATAACCCTGAATGGCTAAAAGTCATTCACAAATATAGTATCCTGTGCATACAGGAAACATGGCTGACTAATGAATTTCACTTATTGGGATATTAAACGTTTAACACCCCTGGAAAGCCAAGCACCCGAGGAAGAAATAAGGGTGGATTATGCACCTATATTTCTAACATTGCTGGTATCAAAGTCATTAGAAATATTTCAGATGACTTCTTTCAAGTCCTACTGGTCATCTGGCCAGGAGTGAACAAACTCGCCATAATAAATTTTTATAACAACGCCCACTGTAGTGTATGGGATAATATCTTCTCCAGGTTACGGAAGTGCATAGGGGTACTAGAAAAGGTAGGGACTGGAGATATGGCACTCCTTTGGATAGGGGATTTTAATTGCACCACCTGCACTAGTAATGACCTGGGCATCTGCCCTCTGAAGGGAAATGTCATTGGTGACTCGACCCATTTCACTCACTGCGGTATAGGGAACAAACTCAATGAAGTGATCTATGAGCTAGACCTGGGCTTTATGAACGAAATCTGTGCAAAAAGGAAAGTCTTTGAGCCAACTTTTACAGGAAGGGGTGTTAACTCGGTAATCGACTTTTCACTTTTATCGCATCGATACCGAGGGTTAGCCTTATCCTGGGAAACATTAAAACTCGCTTTTGGGGATCATCTGGCCGACAAAAGGTGGTCGAGCGAGAAAGGAAAAAACATCAACAAATTAAACGGCGTACCCATTCAACAGGAAGGAATGAAACTCTGTTTAACCATGGACACAGTCCTTATTCCAGAATGCTATTGACCAGGTTTCGGGCTGATACACTCTTCCGTTTGATAACATTCCCTAAATGTAACGACTGGGGTAAACAGTTGGAAAAGTGTCCCTGTGATGGGTCTTCGAATCAATCAAACATTCATTCTATTCTTTTTTGTCATTTTTATTTGGCCCCTAGGAAACAGTTTTTAAAACCTATATTTACCAAATGGGGTATTATAGGATGTCCCGATGTGTACTGCAAACTGAAGCAACTAGAGACTGTCTTTGAGATAAAGGCAGTGGCATCCTATTTGAAGACCATTATAGCCCTCAGAAAGTCCATGTAACGTTCAATGAATTTTTGTAATTATGTTTTTACTTTCAAAGGAACTTGAGATAGGACATATCTGACATTTTAACCATTGTAATAATGAAATTCTTTTAAAGGTTTTTATTTACCGTTTTAACTGGAATGTAATTTTAGTGCTTTTATGATTCTGTATGCAAAATCGAATAAAACTACATTGAATTGAATTGAATTGACAGAATCCTTTGAGAAGAGAGCTAGGATGACAGGGATATTTTTCTTTGAGGATGGTCATTGTTAAATTGAAAGGTTTAGCGCACTGAGCCACTGAAAAAGATGACAAATTGGTTCATTCTAATCAATAAACGTGCCACAAAAATAATCAATAAATTCCATTGTGCTCAAAAATTCTCTGCTTTAAGCAGCTAATTTTAAGATCAATGACGCAGTAGGCTGAGTGTCCACCAGCAGTTAACAGGTCTGTTTGGGGTTCTCAATGTCTCTCGTGTTAAGTACCACATCATAGCCCAGGTGCATCACACTGGCTTATCAGCCGAATAGCTCCATGAGGACTTGTCAAGACTCCATTCGCCTCAGGCTAAGTGAAAAATCAACCCTTCTCTAAAAATAATGGGAGGACTCTATACAATTGGGATTGCCACTAACTTATGCACTAGACTGCAAACGTGAACAATTACTTGAAGTTAGTAAGCAGATTTTTACGACATTATCTCTTGCAAAAATATGCAGATTATCATTAGAGTCACTGAAAAATATTTGGTAAGCAATTGCTTATCTCCCTTTGTTGCTTGAAGCAAACTTGCATCCATGACAATTAGCTGATGTCCATGACTATTTTCATAACAAATTCAACATTATTACTTTTTCTTTTACATTTTATTTACAATGATTCCTTGCCATTTCTTTGTATGTGTTGAACATTAAAACTCACCGAGTGACTCCATATCCTTTAATGGATCGACCCCAGGGGATAAGATGAAAAATACAGGAGTGGCTGGGCTGCTCTCTTCATATGATTTTGCCAGATCGATCCTTGTTCCTTCCACATATTTTGAGCCTAATTTCTCCTCGATAAAGTTTCTGTGTGGTAAAAAGTAAATACGGGATTGTGCAAATGTAACATTTTTCATAGAATATATCATTTTAATTTGACATTCCTGATGCATCTTCCTTCTACTTTGTAAATGACTGTTTCTATGAAGTTTCTCATCTAATAGCCTAATATTAGTAGTAGACAGATTCTCGTGGGTATTTATACATGAAAGTAACAACTTTGTGTGCAAATAAGTCAGTTCACGAGTGCAAATAACCGTTTTACGAAATACAGAGCAAGAAAGATGGAAATTTACACTAGCTGGCTAACATGTAGAATTTGCATAAATGTTCTCCTATCCTGAATCCACAAAAAAATCCTGCGATGCTTGTATTCTGCTTCTGGGAGAACCTGGCCTGGCAGTTCTAGCTGGACTGTTCCCATGAATTGCAGGGTCAACGCTGAGTTGCATTTGGATGGGTCTAAACTGAGGTGGCAGGGTGGGTGAAAACAAATGCAGCCACAAGCAATCACCAGGGGCTGAGATTAATTTGAGCATTCCATCCATCACTTTGTTCTTGATGCCCTGAACAGCCAATTCCAAACACATTAGATAGCATCCTGATGGGTGTGTGGGTCATTTAAAATATACTAGTATAAAGAAATGGAAATGCATTTACTAAACTTGAAACTATTGTTTTTTTTTAGCTATGCATCTTTTTCATACTTATTAAGCTACATAGAGACTCATACATGCACAGATATACCTATGAATATTAGCATGTTTGAACCTTTCACACCTACTTATATAGAGGAACAAATTTCTACATAATTAGACAACCCTTCTCTGTTTAGTGACAACAATGCCACTAAATAATATAGAAAGATTGAAATGACTAAAGAAAAAACAAATTAGGGCATATTTATATAAGCAACACTTCTTAGAACATCTTAAGAACAACACTATACTATGGGGTTTACAGGTGAAAAACATTCCAGAGATCTTTACAGATTATATAAATTATCTTACACAGTTTTGTGGTGCTGGGACTAAATGTTCCAGCGGTTAGTTAGCACTCTAAATAGAGAAAGCATTAAGACTAAGCAAACAAGAACTTAAAGAAATGGAAGACTTGGAAAAATAAATTCTAAGACCTGAGACCATCATTTGCTGCTACTAATACTTCTATCTGCATAGGAAGATCAAAGCTTTATGATTTAATCAATGATGCCCGAGAGGTGACAAATGTTGTAGAGCGTCGGACTGATGGAGGAACCCTGTGGAACTCCGCATGGGAGAGAAAGGTTTTTAAGATGCTAAGTGTGTTCCTTTGACCCCTAATGCCTGAAGCTGATCCATCAGCAAAGTGTGGTTGTCTGCGCCAACACCCAATTGATAGTAAGCTCACTGACCCCATGGAACTTGCTGAGGATGCTGGCCATTGGCACTCAGAACCAGAGTCTACAAAAAGGTAACTGGCAGGGAGCTTCACAAGGTTGGACGAGGTACCCAACAAAAGATGGAGGGGTAGACAAACATAAAACAAGGAGTTCTCCAACGGTCCCCAAAAGAATTCAACGGGTCAGGACTTCCAATCCCCACCTCAGTGGAAGAAGAAATGGTTCCCATCATTTGCATCAGACACCTGGACTGGCAACTGTGTTGCTTGGGGAGGAGATTTCTCCAGTTAGTGTGGGCAGTGGTGAAGAGGTTAAACTTAGTGTCCCTGGGTGACAGAGTGATGGTGACAAGGGCCCACATGCCTAGTAATCTGGAGAAATAAAGGCAGTGAAACACTATCAATCGGCAGAGAGTGGAGGCTCTGAGAGACATTGGAGCCAGCATGACAATTGTCAGATGGCATCTGGTAACCTCAGATCATGGAGTCCCAAATGCATTCAACCAGCTTATTGTAGCCAACAACCATGAGAGTCACCACTCAGTGGCTCTAGTTCCCTTTAAGTGGGGGGTAGTCTTTGGTTCCTTAAGGTAGCTGTGAGTCCATCCATGGCTGTGGATTGTCTGCTTGGCAATGCCCAAGAGAACACCATCTGGAAAGAGCTGGTGCTCAGGTCCCACCTGAAGATGCTAGTGTTGGCGAAATAGGGGTGCCTGGCCACACGGTCCACGGCCGTCTGAGAGGGTAGTCAGGAGGACTGGAAGTCTAGAAGAATTACCCAGGTACCTGCAAAAAATAGGAAGGGCTAGGGGCACAGAATCCCACTCCTGAAACACCCACAATCTGGAAAAAGGCTAAGCCCGAGGGCAACGCCCCAGAATCTACAGGTGAGGGCATTGCTGGGAAACATACCTAAACTGACCAACTGGCAGAAGGAAGGATTTCCAACCAGGGAGGAATTATGCAGAGCGCAGAAAGAGTGCCCTACTCTGAAGAGGCTATGGCAGTAGGCTGAGGTCCATGCAGCTGTTGACTCCCCTGGTGTGACCCTTAGCTGTGTGGAGGAGCGCTAGTATCGGAGCACAAACCAGGGACCCTGCGACGCTGTGTTCGGTCCCTAATTCTTGCCGGTGTCGGAGCCGGTGTTTTGAACTTACCGACACTCCTTGTGTGGCTGACATCTCCGAGGGACGCTGCCTGCCTGTGAACTCTGCGTGTGGTGGGGTTGAGAGGCTGCAACAATGGAGGAGCGCGGCAGGGACTCACTTTCCCAGGAGTCCCTGCGTGACCAAGCAACATCCGGTCAGCGCCCCCTGCTAGCCCGCCCCCTGCCTGGCATACAGGTGAAAAGTCCCACAATTCTCGCCGGAAAAGTGTGACCCTTAGCTGTGTGGAGGAGCGCTAGTATCGGAGCACAAACCTGGGACCCTGGGACGCTGTGTTCGGTCCTTAATTCTTGCCGGTGTCGGAGCCGGTGTTTTGAACTTAACGACACTCCTTGTGTGGCTGACATCTCCAAGGGACGCTGCCTGCCTGTGAACTCTGCATGTGGTGGGGCTGAGAGGCTGCAACAGGGGAGGAGCGCGGCAGGGACTCACTTTCCCAGGAGTTGCTGCGTGGCCAGGCAACATCCGGTCAGCGCCCCCTGATAGCCCCCCCCCCCTTGCCTGCCCACTAGTTATTAGAAAGATTGTTGTTCCGTCTTGCGGGATGCCGGGCGAAGCCCAGGCAAAGGGCGGGCCCTCTGAGGTCCTCAGAGGACGAAGAGGTCGGGTTGGGTCCACCCCCCTAACAACTTCTTCTCACGGTACGTGAGACTCTGACTTTGTTCCCAGTGATATTTTTCCACTTCATTAGTGCTACATTAACAGGCTATCAGCCTTACCTCATACTGTTTTTTGGCCTCTGATTCTAAGTGACATTTGTTTCAAATTATAGCAAAAAAATTTGTCATTATGACAACCAGAGCCAGTAGAAGCAAGACTGCGGCCGGGGGGCGGGGTCTGTGATTGGACCCATAGACAGTTTTATTAAAAGGACTAACAATGCCATTGATTTAAGTATTTCACTCCTTAAGCGTAGAGTCTCACAAGATTTGGAAATGGCTAAACGTTCCTCTCTTGGGAGTATTATGCTAGCAACAACACCAGTTTGCTCCAGAAACCTAGATAGCGACTTATATGCAGGTCGGACTCATGAAATCTGAACCGAGCTTCATACCCTACCCAACGAGGTCAATCTTTAGGCTACAAATCCACTAAATGACGCTGACCTCGATATAAGTAGTGAATTAGAGAGGACACCTGACCTAAATATAGATCGTACTCCAGAGATTGTAGTGGAAAGCCAAACACTCAAAAGATAGGAAAGAGGGTGCCATACGTAAACAAATGACCAAACGCATTCCCCCTGCTTCCAGAAAACGCAAACCAACAAAAAGACAATATAAGAAAGGCGCAAATTACCATCTAAACGCTAACGGACCAAATTCATCTACAGAGATACCAAGCAAAGACACTCATGATCCCCCTCCCGTGTGCATGGATAGATCCGATGCTATAATAGGAACAGACCAATTAGTGGAAAGATTTGGCGACCTATTAAGCATTTTCATGTCGCCAATTGAATCTAGGCTTGCTCGCATTGAAAAACAGCTAGAAGAATTCCTAGCTCACAGCAAAAAAAGCTGCTAGTGCCACCTCAAACACTAATGTTGTCCCGAAGACTAGTACTAGTAAACCTACCTTACCTAAATCAAAGGACACCCCAATCTCTGATGCTGCGACAAAATCAAAACCAACAAAGCCCTTAAGCAAAGAATCTGCCACAACGAAACCTGTACAAATCAACAGCCCAACTCCTAGAATTGAAACGAATACCCAACTCACAAACACGCAGGTAGAGAAGCTTCATACAACTTCTCAAAGTGGTAGAAAAACTCCAAATCAAATTAGTGACACGCTGCCAATTTTCCAAAGGCCCCGGATGCCTCATGATCCTCCCTACAACTCAAGGCAGATACCCCCATGCATTAGCTTACCACCTGAGTCTGGGGCCTATGTGTTGGTCCTGGTTAAAATTCCAAAACTTAGGCACGACCAAGAAGAGACCTCCTCCTCATTAAAAACAAGACATTACATTGGTTGACAGCTAATTGTAACTTCCCCATGGAATGCTCTGGAGAAATCATCCACACCCAGAGAGTAGGATGGATAGGTCCCCTGAAAAAAAAGTTTGAGGGGGATTGTATATTTGTCAACTTTAAAAAACCGTTATGGGCCGAAAAAACTCTGGCCAGAGCCCCTCCTCCCTCTACTTGGGAATTTAACACCACTCTTCTACCTCTGGGTTACTTTTACAGGCATTTAATCACTACTCAATCAATCACGGCAACTAACCCAGTTACTCCTTTTTATGAACAACAACCGATGACTGAAACTAAAACTCCTTTCTTTCACCAAAATCTCAAATTTACTTACCCAAATTGTCCCGCACAATGGCATCAAGGCCAAATTCACTCTTACCCGATAACTCACCCATATCTGCCCACAATGCCACATTATGAACACAGAGACGTCCGCTGGCGCCAAGTCGCTGCGGCCTCAGCTAATTCTTATAGCATTCCGACCTATAACACATTTACAGCACTGTTCGGTCTGGACTTTAATGACTGACTGCCTCATGACCAAGCCAGAAGAATAGATGGGCATATCTTAAACAAGGGGGAGTCAATAACACACAAAACCCCAGATTCAGAGGATAAAAATATAATATCTACTCCTGGCAAATGTACTTCTATGGATCCCCTGCAATGCAGATCAGCAGATCTGCCTAACTCATTACTAGCCCATGCTACCCCTAGGTTAATTGCAAACTTAATGAACACACAAATCCCACCTAATTTCAATTCAGCTATTACTCAAGTTCACTTTACGTACTGGAATATAGCTGGCCAAACTGACAAACCCCAACTTCGTGAATCAGGTCAATCTAAGTAACATCATCTGTCTTCAGGAGACATGGGCTATTGACCCCATACATATAACAGGGTACAAAACTTTTTTCTCTGCAGCCAAAAAATCCTCCTCTGGAAGAAGTAAGGGCGGTCTAGTTACCTATATTGCAAAAACTTTACATAATGAGGACATTCTCCCCTTAAAACTGGCAGAGAATTACCAGCTAATAGTTCTAAAGAGAACTAAACAAATTTTTTATGTTATAGTGAATTTCTATAATAATTTGAATACAGATGACTTGACCGACCTTCTATCAGAGATTTCCTTAGTTCTCCAAGATCTTCGAGCACAGTACACTAACGAGTCAAGTACAACAGTTTGGGGGGTGACTTCAATCTCCACTTATGTAGATCCAACAACATAGATAGATGTGGTATCAGGGAGGATGACGGCAATAGCATAACACACTTCTTACACTCAAGTGAGAGCGAGAAAATGAATGAGATCATGACAGAATTGGAATTGGGCTTCGCCAATGAGATAATGCCTCGCGCTCTCTATATTCAAGCTCGATCCCTCCCGGTCCCGGGTGGGAAATAAAGACTGCATACACGGGAATCTTCAATTCAAAAAAGCAACTTTACTCGCACAGACGCGTTTCGGAAGCCACGCTTCCTTCCTCAATGTTGTTACTTCGCAACGCACGCCACAGCGCCATTTTATTTCAAATGCACACACAGGTTTAGTATGGGACATAGAGAGAGGACAGGCACGCGAGCGTCATGTTGCTAGTACATGTAAATAAACAATAACATAGCATTAGATTGATATTATCACCACAATTTTTCTATGGCAGTTTTAAAGTTAGAGCGAACATTTATAAATTGAGAAACGTTCTTCTCAATATGATGTTGCCATGAATCGGCATTTAACCTCTCTTATGTTATTACGCAAAGGCAGGGGATGAGATCTCGCCGTGGATCGGCCTATGGCAACCACCCAGGTTGCCTATTCAGTCCCAAGAGCCCAATGCACTGAAATGTCCCAAAGACACCCTGTGTTGTTCTTTGCACAAAAAAAGTTACATTATACTATATAGTTAACAAAAAATCCTACAAAATCCGATCTCAAAGAATACACATTGGTCAATCATTACATTCATTTGGTAGATTAATCTGATCAATCTATCCAATACTAAAGCATCATCATTTACGGTAGGAATATCATAGCGAATAACAGAATCATTTTGGGTTTTCCTTTGTGTTCATATATGTATGTTAACTTATTCAAGATTGGTCGCTACACTCTATTACTGATTCATTGTCATTCAACTGCCTGAGTGTACTGGTAATTCCTCTCCATAATTTAATCCCCCAGGGGCCTTGGTCTGGCAATGTAGAATATGTCGGGATTCCAGTCTACGGAGTTTTTGTAGCCTGTCTCCTCCCCTGATATTTTCGGAAATTGCGTCCAAGCAGTAATATTGCAAGAGACTTCTGTCGCTGTTATGTTTAATAGAGAAGTGTCTCGTGACAGGATATGTAAAGTCTCTGTTGACTATAGCCCGCATATGCTCCAGGATACGCAATTTTACGGGGTTGATGGTACTCCCTATGTACTTGAGCCCACATGGGCATTTGAGGCAGTAGTCTGCAAATGGCGTGGTACAGGTTAGGAACTGATTGATTTTCTTTTTCTGTCTACAACCTGTGATCTCATATGTGTAAACCCTTTTACTGCTGGCACAGGCCTTGCAGCATCCACAAGGGAAAAAGCCCTTCACATCATTCAGCTTTCCTGTTTTCGTGGGAGTGGGTGACAAGTGGGTCTGTACCAGAGTATCCCTTAATGACCGAGCCCTTTTGAAGGTGATTAGGGGATTGTCAGGCACATCACTCCCTATGATATTATCACTTTTCAGAATGTGCCAATGTCTCTTCAGAATTGTTCTGAGTTGTTGCCAATCTTGGGAGTAGGGGGTGATCATTCTGAATTTCCCTGTGTCAGTCATGGGTTTTCTCTTTTTTATGAATAGGGTGTTTCTCAATGGTATCCTAACCCTTTCAAGAGTGTTCTGTAGCAATTTTTTACTGTACCCCCTGGCCTCGAATCTCTCATTACTCTCCTTTGCCGCAAGCTCAAAATCTTCATTGGTTGAACAATTGCGCTTCAACTTTAATAGCTCGCCATAGGGTATACTTTTGATAAGTTTTTGGGGGTGATTGCTGGACGCATGTAGCGTACTATTTCCTGCCGTGGGCTTTCTATAAAGGTAGGTTTTGATCTTATTATCTGTCACCTCCACTTTTAAATCTAGGTACACTGCCTCACTTGTGCTTGCCTGGCCAGTGAAGATCAGGTTACAATCATTCTCATTCAGCACTGCAATGTATTGATGAGCTGTCTCAACCGAGCCATTCCACACTATGCAAAGATCGTCTATGTAACGATACCATGAAACGATAGAGTTAGACCATTGCTCCTTCTAAGGGGCCCAGGCCTCCTGCTCCTCCCACCAGCCGACGAATAAATTTGCATAGCTGGGGGCGAAGCAGGAACCCATGGCTGTGGCGGAGAGCTGTCTAAATAGAGCATCCTGAAACAAAAAGATGTTGTTTTGGAGACAGAATGCAATTAAGTCCATCAGCATGCTATTGTGTTTGGCGTATTTCAAAGATCTCTTTCCTAAAAAGTAATCAATCGCCTTCATCCTTGTGCATGCTCGATGCTCGTGTAGAGGCTGGTGATATCAAGTGTCAGTAGGCAATACCCTGGGTGCCAGTCAATAGATTTGATTTTTTCAATGAAATCGGCAGTGTCACAAATATATGACTTAAGTCCCAAAACCATTTCAAACAAAAAGTGGTCTAAGAATTTAGAGAGATTCTCAGTGAGGCTACCCATAGATGAAATAATAGGGTGCACCGATGGCTTGTCCATCCTCTTATGTACTTTGGGCAAGTAATAGAAGGTGGGGGTAACTGGATGTGTTGTTTTAAGAAAAAAATATTCTTCAGTCTCAAGCATCTGTTTATCATGCCATTTTTTGAGTAATTCATGTAACTCATCAATACTTGATTGGTATCGTTGTTTGGTGGTTAGTTCATAGCAGGTCTCGTCTTGTAGTTGACGCATAGCTTCCTGGATGTACTCCTCCCGTGACAATATGACAACGTTACCACCCTTGCCTGAGGGTTTACAGACTATGGAAGTATCCGCGGCCAGTGTTTTCCATGCCGCCCGTTGTTTTTCGGTCAGGTTGTTCCTTCGTCCAGATACTTTTTTATGCATGCGCATATTACTTAGATCCTTGATCACCAGTTCCGAAAAAGTGTCTATCATATCCGTTTGTGTTGGAGGTACAAACTTAGATTTAGGTTTGAGACCACTATTCAGAGCCTCCTGTTCTACCTCGACTGCCCTCAGTCTCTGAGTCAGGGTTTCTGTCTGTGTTGACATCACCACTGCCGCACTCTCATGTCGTAGTTCTTCCAGCAGTTCCAGGGATGTCAAATCACTGACCTTTAGGAGATCTGTGTCTTTAAAATGTGATCGGATCATTTTAGCTTCATCTGTAGTTGGTTTAGTTTTAAAGTACTTGTGTAGACGGAGCCTTCTAATGAACTGAAATAGATCGATTCTGGTCTGAGTGTACTCAAGATTGTTGTTAGGGCAGAAGGTTAATCCCAGTTTGAGTACTGATTCTTCTTCGGATGAAAGAGTTCTTGCAGATAAGTTGATGATTGTAAGGTGATCTGTATGTCCTTCAGATCCTACCATCTCGCTCCCCTTTTGCCCCTCGCTTTGCGCGCTGGAGCCTCCGTGGTCACCGCTTTCCCTCTTCCCCTTGCTTTTCCTACCACCTCTTCTGGTTTTCCTCCGTTTTCTGGGGGTTTGTTCTTCCCTCCCCTCAACCAGTTCATTCGGATCAGTTGGAACTCTTGTTAAAAAGGGGTATCCTCGGTGTGTTTCGGGGTACGTCTGGTTTCATCTTCTGATTGTTCTCCCTCTGTAACTTCAGACTCAGATGTTTCCACATTCGTTGGTGCAGCCGCACCAGCCGCTTTGTTCTTGCTAATCAGATCCTTCCGCGTTTGATCATACTTTTTAGCGAAAGTAAGGACTCGCCCCATGGCGTAGTCCCTTTCGTCTCTGTCAAATTTTTCTTGTTTTCGTGTGCGAATTTACACCTCGTATTTTTCCAGTCGTTTCTTCATCTGGGCCCTCAGCTGTTCCTGCAGTTCCTTGTCTTCATTGAGTGCTAGTTCCGTCTCCAAGGTTTCAATTTCCTGGAGGACCTTGTCCCTGTCGCTCCAAGCGAATTGTATCAAGATTTCCAGCATCCCTTCACAAGATTTGGCGATGTGTGCTGCCCATGTTTCCAGGAGCAGAGGGTCCGGGTTCTCGTAGGCGGGGATTGTAAATATCCGCAGACCCCTTGGCAATCTTTTTACTTCTATGTACCCCTGAAGTGATGTGCCTTCCCACCACTTGCGGAGCTCACGCTCATACAGTTTCTCGAGTTTCCCATATTGCGTGACTAATATGCTGGGAGCTTCAGTTGGTTTTACCACGGCTGGGGTGGTGACATCAGGATTCTTGTTTTTAAACATTCCAGTCGCCAAATCGCGACGTTGCGAGATATTAAACATAGTTTAATTTGCCGTCGGGCCCCCCACTCCCGGGTTGCCCTTGTTGCTGTGTATTGATGTTAGTCTCGATTCCCTCGCCAAGACCAACCGCCCGTTTTCGTGGAGCCCAGTTCAAAGTTCAATCGACAAATACGAGCAGTATATATCTCGGCTTACCCTGTTTCTGTCGGGTCTCGCCGAGTACTCTCTGTCCGTAATCCGGTTCCGAGAACTTCCGATTATGCGCTCCTCTTAGGATTTTTCCCCACGGGTGGTGGCGGTGCTCTGCGTAAATCAAATCCTCGCTCTCTGCCCCAAGGTACGAGGCACTCTTTTCGGCGGGTGCAGTCCAAGCGCGTCAGAGCCTCGCGCTCTCTATATTCAAGCTCGATCCCTCCCGGTCCCGGGTGGGAAATAAAGACTGCACACACGGGAATCTTCAATTCAAAAAAGCAACTTTACTCGCACAGATGCGTTTCGGAAGCCACGCTTCCTTCCTCAATGTTGTTACTTCGCAACGCGCGCCAGAGCGCCATTTTATTTCAAATGCACACACAGGTTTAGTATGGGACATAGAGAGAGGACAGGCACGCGAGCGCCATGTTGCTAGTACATGTAGGCAGTTGAATGACAATGAATCAGTAGTAGAGTGTAGCGACCAATCTTGAATAGGTTAACATACATATATGAATACAAAGGAAAACCCAAAATGATTCTGTTATTCGCTATGATCTTCCTACCGTAAATGATGATGCTTTAGTATTGGATAGATTGATCAGATTAATCTACCAAATGAATGTAATGATTGACCAATGTGTATTCTTTGAGATCGGATTTTGTAGGATTTTTTGTTAACTATATAGTATAATGTAACTTTTTTTGTGCAAAGAACAACACAGGGTGTCTTTGGGACATTTCAGTGCATTGGGCTCTGGGGACCGAATAGGCAACCTGGGTGGTTGCCATAGGCCGATCCACGGCGAGATCTCATCCCCTACCTTTGCGTAATAACATAAGAGAGGTTAAATGCCGATTCACGGCGACATCATATTGAGAAGAACGTTTTTCAATTTATAAATGTTCGCTCTAACTTTAAAACTGCCATAGAAACATTGTGGTGATAATATCAATCTAATGCTATGTTCTTGTTTATTTACATGTACTAGCAACATGGCGCTCGCGTGCCTGTCCCCTCTCTATGTCCCATACTAAACCTGTGTCTGCATTTGAAATAAAATGGCGCTCTGGCGCGCGTTGCGAAGTAACAACATTGAGGAAGGAAGCGTGGCTTCCTAAACGCGTCTGTGCGAGTAAAGTTGCTTTTTTGAATTGAAGATTCCCGTGTGTGCAGTCTTTATTTCCCACCCGGGACCGGGAGGGATCGAGCTTGAATATATATATAAATATATATATATATACATATACATAGATGTATATATAGATATCGGCTCTACACTTACCTATGAAATGCTTACATTGTCATTGTACAGGCTTGCGTAATAAAGGCATATGCGAGGTACAGATTTGCGTGGGACAGGTATTGAGTGTTAATGACCACATTGTAAAGGTTGTTTTCCTTACGGGTGCAGATCCTTTCCTCAGCCAAATAGTCTCAGTACTGGTTAGCATGGTCCACCAAGACCAGGATCAACCTGTTGCCTAGGGCTGTCTTGGCACCTAGATGCCCAACAATGTTGATGACCACCATTTCAATGGGAGTGGCAATGACAGGAAATTGCTGTAGGGGACTCTTTTGCTTCCCTCCTGACTTAGCACTAGCCCGACAGGTAGGGCTTGACCTGCAGAATGCATCTGAGGATCTCCTCATCCGGGACCAGTAGAAGTGGATGACAAGTCTTTTAAAGGGCTTATCTTGCCTTAGATGACCTGCCAGGGGAACATCATGAGCCAGCTCCAGTAAAAAGGACCTGTAGCACTGGGGGACCACCAACACACAGGTTGCACCAGGCATAGGAAACTTTGGCTTGCAATACTGTAGACCACTCTCCCAATAGATAAGGTGATTGCCAGGGGAGTCAAATCAAATCAAATCAAACCAACTTTATTCGGTTTTCCATAATTGTAGAAATACCATAAAAGTTCATAAAAATATATATTTTGTACAAATATCTCAGTTAAAAAGGGATCAGCTAAAATGTGATTATACAGTAAAAACAGTTTTTGTAAAAATCACAGTTCAAAAAATACAGTACGTTCAGTTATAACCACAACATAAATTCATTACAGTAGATTCATCAGCCCTCTGTTGTGCAGAAAGGATGGCCCATCTTTATTACAAATTTGTACGATGGCAAATACAGAATTTGAGAAAACGAGCGATCATTTTTGCAATAGCTTCGTTTTCCAGGTACTGGAGCGCCAAAAATGCAGGGCGACATTGGCGCAGGCCCCAGTATTTCAATATGAGCAATATCCAGCGGATTCGCAGTATTGTATAAAATGTACAAAAATGAATTGTATGTATGGTCGATTGTGTGGAGACAGAGTCACACGGACATGGGATTGATTTTGATGACCAATCATTATGGCAGGGAAAAGAGACCATTAAATGGAACATGTTAAATCGAAATCGTGTCAGCAATAGTTTTTCAAATTGGGTTAGACTGTGCAACAAATAGGGTTCAATAGAAAGCACGGTCTGAGCTAATAGGCCCTGTTAAACAGACGGTTTCACTATCTCTTTTAACAGCGTACCTGGCCCAAATGTGCTAGGCATGCTTTTTTTAAATCCGCCTTAGAGATCGTGATTATTGTTAAGGGTTCGGAAAAGAAATTTTCAAGTCCTAGATCAGTTAGTAAAGCTTTGACATATTCTAACCATTTTATTTTTTCACAATGATCAAGTAGCTGGATGTCTTGTATAATTGACCTTGTTAGGTGGCATTGATCAGTTACCCAAATTCGACGCCACAACATTACTGGTTGAATTTTTATGGTGTCTGATATATAGTCTATGCCCAGTTCTAGGTGGCAGGCATATGTGGAAGAGCTCTTTGGTACTCCTAATAGGTATCTAACAAAAGAGTTTTCTATTATTTGTAGTTCTTCCACGTTCACAAAACCCCATATCCCAGCTCCGTAGGTGGCAGTGCTGACACATTTTGCGTTGTATATTTTTAATAGTTCTGTTGGTGGTCGCTGTCCCGATCTTTGTGCAAACGATTTTAATGCTGTTGTTGCTCTTAGAAAAGCCAGTTTCCTTGCATTAATCGCTGCCTTCCATTTAAATCTTTAATCGATTACAATTCCCAAATATGGATATGCAACTGTCCTGTCCAATGCCTCGCCTTTTACATACAAACTTCTTGTTTTTGTAGATTTCTTCCCTGCATGCATAGTATATGTTTTTTTTACGTTGAGGGTCAGGTTTAGACTCGACATAAAAGCACAGTATCTATCTACTGCTTGCTGCAGCTCAACAGGATTTCTTGCTAGAATGACTGCGTCATCGGCATATAACAGGGCCGGTATCTGCCGACGACCAATTAAGGGGAGATCTGTACTTCCTTCTAGCATGGCGGCCTCTAGCCCGTTTGTATACAGGGTGAATAAAAGGGGGCCAGCACACACCCCTGTCTGACCCCCTTTTCCACCCTAAAGCTTTCCGTGAGCTGTCCTTTGGTCCCGAATCTTACTCTTCCAGTTGTACCAGTATATAATTCCCGAAGGAAATCCACAACCGGAGGGTCGACACCCATTATTAAGATAATTTTCCAGAGCTTCGAGTGCACTTCGCAGTCGAACGCTGCGGATAGGTCAACGTACACCATGTGCAGTGCTGTCCCCTTGGCCTCCACATATTTTCCTGCTAATGAAGACAGGTTTAGTGCCTGATCTACTGTACCTAGCCCTTTGCGGAACCCATATTGAATGTCCAAAATAATGTTTTGTGTGGTTGTCCACTCCTGGAGTCGGTCGAGAAGAATCCGACCTGCCATCTTCCCGAGCGAGTCCAGGAGTGAAATTGGTCTGTAACAATATGGGCTGTTCCTGTACCCTTTTTTTATATATAGGGACCAATATCGAAGTTTTCCAGGTTTCTATTAGGCCCTCATCTATGGTGGCATTTAGAACGTTAGTCAGCAACGGGGACCAAAGATCTACTACATGTTTAAAAATATCCACTGGGACCCCGTCTGGGCCTGGGGCTTTGCCTATTTTCGAGGATTTCAGTGCTTTTTGTACCTCTTCGTGTGAGAAATGCAAATTTATTGGGTAAATAACCTCAGTCAGGGCATCTATATGCTCCATACCCTGTGCATTCCCATTACTAAACACTTTAGAAAAATAGTTCACCCATTCACTGTCGCTAATTGCAACATTGATGGATGGTAGGTCCTCACTATCTGTTAAAAAAGGGGATCTTATTATTTGCCAAAAAGTTGCACTATCATAGCGCTGGCAATGACACGCCCCTCGATGGTTACGTTGTCTGTGGCATTATGGGAGATAAAGTTCTTTTGTACCGTAGATGGTGCACTGTTGTGACTGCAGTTTAAAATTTAAAGCTCTGTATGGGCCCCCACATGCAACGCCGTCCTCAATCCATCACAGATGCCCCGCAATGAGGTGAGTATATCACGTACCTCACGGCCCCCAGTGTTCATGGGATGGTGCATTCCTTACGGCTGGGCTGCCGCAAATATATCAAGCTCTGAGGTTCAGAGGTGAACCTTCACAGCTGTTCGAGTGATTCCTAAGTGTGTGGTGAACCTCAGAGCTTGATATATTTGCGGCAGCCCAGCCGTAAGGAATGCACCATCCCATGAACACTGGGGGCCGTGAGGTACGTGATATACTCACCTCATTGCGGGGCATCTGTGATGGATTGAGGACGGCGTTGCATGTGGGGGCCCATACAGAGCTTTAAATTTTAAACTGCAGTCACAACAGTGCACCATCTACGGTACAAAAGAACTTTATCTCCCATAATGCCACAGACAACGTAACCATCGAGGGGCGTGTCATTGCCAGTAACAGCGCTATGGGAGAGAGGCATGCATTCTTTCGTCAAAACCTCTGATGAAGAAGAAATTCGAAACGCGTAAGGCGAGACGAACTGACTGCTTTCCTGCATGCTATACGCCGCCCATACCATGAATTAAAGGTTTAGAGGTGAACCTTCACAGCTGTTCGAGTGATTCCTAAGTGTGTGGTGAACCTCAGAGCTTGATATATTTGCGGCAGCCCAGCCGTAAGGAATGCACCACCCCATGAACACTGGGGGCCGTGAGGTACGTGATATACTCACCTCATTGCGGGGCATCTGTGATGGATTGAGGACGGCGTTGCATGTGGGGGCCCATACAGAGCTTTAAATTTTAAACTGCAGTCACAACAGTGCACCATCTACGGTACAAAAGAACTTTATCTCCCATAATGCCACAGACAACGTAACCATCGAGGGGCGTGTCATTGCCAGTAACAGCGCTATGGGAGAGAGGCATGCATTCTTTCGTCAAAACCTCTGATGAAGAAGAAATTCGAAACGCGTAAGGCGAGACGAACTGACTGCTTTCCTGCATGCTATACGCCGCCCATACCATGAATTAAAGGTTTAGAGGTGAACCTTCACAGCTGTTCGAGTGATTCCTAAGTGTGTGGTGAACCTCAGAGCTTGATATATTTGCGGCAGCCCAGCCGTAAGGAATGCACCATCCCATGAACACTGGGGGCCGTGAGGTACGTGATATACTCACCTCATTGCGGGGCATCTGTGATGGATTGAGGACGGCGTTGCATGTGGGGGCCCATACAGAGCTTTAAATTTTAAACTGCAGTCACAACAGTGCACCATCTACGGTACAAAAGAACTTTATCTCCCATAATGCCACAGACAACGTAACCATCGAGGGGCGTGTCATTGCCAGTAACAGCGCTATGGGAGAGAGGCATGCATTCTTTCGTCAAAACCTCTGATGAAGAAGAAATTCGAAACGCGTAAGGCGAGACGAACTGACTGCTTTCCTGCATGCTATACGCCGCCCATACCATGAATTAAAGGTTTAGAGGTGAACCTTCACAGCTATTCGAGTGATTCCTAAGTGTGTGGTGAACCTCAGAGCTTGATATATTTGCGGCAGCCCAGCCGTAAGGAATGCACCATCCCATGAACACTGGGGGCCGTGAGGTACGTGATATACTCACCTCATTGCGGGGCATCTGTGATGGATTGAGGACGGCGTTGCATGTGGGGGCCCATACAGAGCTTTAAATTTTAAACTGCAGTCACAACAGTGCACCATCTACGGTACAAAAGAACTTTATCTCCCATAATGCCACAGACAACGTAACCATCGAGGGGCGTGTCATTGCCAGTAACAGCGCTATGGGAGAGAGGCATGCATTCTTTCGTCAAAACCTCTGATGAAGAAGAAATTCGAAACGCGTAAGGCGAGACAAACTGACTGCTTTCCTGCATGCTATACGCCGCCCATACCATGAATTAAAGGTTTAGAGGTGAACCTTCACAGCTGTTCGAGTGATTCCTAAGTGTGTGGTGAACCTCAGAGCTTGATATATTTGCGGCAGCCCAGCCGTAAGGAATGCACCATCCCATGAACACTGGGGGCCGTGAGGTACGTGATATACTCACCTCATTGCGGGGCATCTGTGATGGATTGAGGACGGCGTTGCATGTGGGGGCCCATACAGAGCTTTAAATTTTAAACTGCAGTCACAACAGTGCACCATCTACGGTACAAAAGAACTTTATCTCCCATAATGCCACAGACAACGTAACCATCGAGGGGCGTGTCATTGCCAGTAACAGCGCTATGGGAGAGAGGCATGCATTCTTTCGTCAAAACCTCTGATGAAGAAGAAATTCGAAACGCGTAAGGCGAGACGAACTGACTGCTTTCCTGCATGCTATACGCCGCCCATACCATGAATTAAAGGTTTAGAGGTGAACCTTCACAGCTGTTCGAGTGATTCCTAAGTGTGTGGTGAACCTCAGAGCTTGATATATTTGCGGCAGCCCAGCCGTAAGGAATGCACCATCCCATGAACACTGGGGGCCGTGAGGTACGTGATATACTCACCTCATTGCGGGGCATCTGTGATGGATTGAGGACGGCGTTGCATGTGGGGGCCCATACAGAGCTTTAAATTTTAAACTGCAGTCACAACAGTGCACCATCTACGGTACAAAAGAACTTTATCTCCCATAATGCCACAGACAACGTAACCATCGAGGGGCGTGTCATTGCCAGTAACAGCGCTATGGGAGAGAGGCATGCATTCTTTCGTCAAAACCTCTGATGAAGAAGAAATTCGAAACGCGTAAGGCGAGACGAACTGACTGCTTTCCTGCATGCTATACGCCGCCCATACCATGAATTAAAGGTTTAGAGGTGAACCTTCACAGCTGTTCGAGTGATTCCTAAGTGTGTGGTGAACCTCAGAGCTTGACATATATATATATATATATATATATATATATATATATATATATATATATATATATATATATATATATATATATATATATATATATATATATATATATACATATATGTATATATATATGTATATATATATGTATAACCTACTGGCGGTTGCCAGTAGGTAGTTATAGTTAGGACCTAGTTTCCATAGGAAATTCACAACATTCTATTTGGAATAACTTTGGCGCCGGTGAACGAAGCTTCGCGAATTTCTCCAAGAAAATCGCCTGCTCTGCTCCTCTCCTTTTCTGAAAGTTTGGGGGTGATTCGTCAAGTGGGGGCCGAGAAAAAAGGGGTCCCAAACGTGTTTTCCCCATGCAATTTTCCATAGGGACCTTTAGCCAGGGTTACAGCCCGAACGGCTGTACAGAATTACACCAAATTTGGCAGAGAGGTAGAGTTCAGTTCGCAGAATGTGCTTTTTGTTAAATGGTGTAAATCCGTTCAGTAGTTCTTGAGAAAATCAAAAGTAAAATCATAGTGAAATCTAGAGACGTAGTTCAGTACTCTGTACTGTACTCTGTACCTTCCCGAGCACGATCTTCATGATCATTGGCTATCAACTGTCTGTCAACACTCCAAACCAGGAAGTGTTGGCAGCCAGGCACAAGAAAGCAGTGAAACAAACGTGCAAAAAACGCAAAGGGGGCAGGGTACAAACACCCTGACCCCCTGGGCCTGCTCAGGGGGTCCCACAAGGATACAGAATCACAGTTTAACAAAGACAGTAAAACGGAGACACTCTACCACTGGGCAATGGCAGGAAACAAACTCTTGGGCAGGGAGGCAGCAGCAGAGTGGGAGGCACTGGCACACAGGTTGAGCTGTGTGGCAGCAGGGGAGCAACCTGGCCTGCAAGCAGGGTCAGAGGTCACTATTGCAATCATTCAATCACACATACACTCACTCATTTACTCTAACACTCACCTATATACGCAGTTACTCACCAAATTATTACTAGCACAACCATTCACTCACCGACACAGCCATACATACACTCAATACCCATTGTAGCCACTGACTGACTCACTCACTCATCCATATAAGCAGTTACACTCCCCCTCACCCACCCACATTGACATTGAGACACCCATACACATACTAAGACAACTAATCACTCACCCATACAGAAAATCACATACACACTCACACACCTATACAAGCACTTAGATAGCAACTGACAGAGCGTTACAGACATTCACACAAATCACTCACCCTTACATTCACTGAGACTCCTAATTGCTCACTTATACAGTCAGCCATACATCCAATGAATCATCCACACAGGCACTCATACACACACTAATTTACCAATACAACTTGGTGTATATATTTTACACTCAAACTTTTTAAAAACACTCAATGTCACTGGAGGATCCTCAGTGATTTCATTTGGGAAGTCATCAGTGATGTCATGAGGGATGTCACTGACCATGTCATGAGTGATGCAATATGTGAGGTCATAAGCAGTGCATTGTTGGGGCGCGAGTTATAGTTAGCTCAGCTAACTATAACTGCTGAGTTTCTCTGGTTTTGTGCATATGAAATCTAAGCCTAAATACAACATCCCTGCAACCTTTGTTTTTTTCAGGGAATTTCTAAGGCTTTTTTAAATGCTAATTCCTAACTATAACTTACCTGTAACCTTTGGATTATTCAGTGAATTTCCATGGATTGTTAAGTAGCAATGGTGTTTGCATAATGGTGTGGAAAGAAGGTGGGGACTCTGACCAGCTCTCAGGAATCTCGCTGTGTAGGAATTACAGAAAGTACCAGGAGGGCTTTTTGGCCCCCAAGGTCCTTTAGAATCCAAGGGAACTATATTTCCCAACCAGTAGTGTGCCAGGAGACGCGTTTGCAGAGTGGTGCAGAAAGGAGGTGTGGCCTCCAAAGACCTCTTAGCAAACTGACTGAGTGGAACTAGCTGAAGTTAACAGGAGAGAT
This sequence comes from Lissotriton vulgaris, assembly GCF_964263255.1. NCBI lineage: Eukaryota > Metazoa > Chordata > Amphibia > Caudata > Salamandridae > Lissotriton > Lissotriton vulgaris. The sequence continues at coordinate 792,941,834 of NC_141698.1, forward strand.
AGTTTTCCCCCAAATACCCTCAATAGCTAAGGGGACATCATACCCCAACTAGTACTATTCCAGGAGGCCCATTTTCAGAGTGATGGAGAAAGGATGTCCTTGATGATTGCACAGGTAGTACCTATAAGATTCCATGAGTGTCATTGCCAAGGACACACTGAAAATACCGGGTGGTTTTAACAAAGTGTAAAGCACATATATAGACATATTTACATAAGGTTTTAATGTAGCTATTTAGAAAGATACTAATTCAACTTTCTCCTTTGTATTCGTTTGTCAAAATAATTAAATCAAAAATGCATTTTCCTTCTTAACAGCAACACCAGAAGGCACAAATTTCAGTAGTGATGGATACAAATGACAAAATGTAAAACAGATATTTAAAAATATTTAACACAAAGTTTGAGTCTCGCTGTTTAGTAACATAATTGTTCAACTTTATTTGAACAACACATTTAACAAAAACAACAATTTCCGTCAAACTACCCACTGTTACTCAAATTCATGTGGAATTAAAAACTGCTGCAAAACCAGTTCATGCACAATCTGCAAACATCACATGACCGGGAAAGTAAGGTTTCAGTGCAGCTATTCAGTAAGGTCCTAATTTAACTTTCCCCTACGTATTCGTTTGACAAAATAACTAAATCAAAAATGCATTTTCCTTCTTCACAGCAAAACCGGAGGTCGCAATGACATCAGTAGTCACAAATATAAATGACCAAGTCTAAAACAGATATATGGACATATTTTAAACAAAGTTTGAGTCTAGCTGTTTAGTAACATATTGGTTTAACTTTATTTTAACATATTTATAAAATAGAACAGTTTCAAAAAATAACTCGACATCTGAACTCACAAATAGAACATAACTACCAAACACCCATCAAATTACCCATTGTTACCCAAACTCATGAGGAATTAAAAACTGCTGCAAAACTAGTACAATGCACAATCTGCTTACATCACATGACAGGGAAAGTAAGGAATATCCTTAGATAATATATTTTTCAGTAAAATGCATATAAAGTATACGCCCACTCCTCCTTCTTGAAACTTCTTTTCCGGAACTTTATTGTGAGCAGGTGGTATATTTTGGCTTGAGAATTCTTATGGACTCATGTGTGATGACATTCATGTTATATCATCTTTAAACCTTACATAGAAAACGTCTCCAACTGCCAATCAAGCAGAGGGAAGCTGGGCATGATCTACATCAGTGGCAGAAGCAACAATTCCTGGCCAGAAAGTCCCTTTAGAGGTACAGACTACTACAACAGAAATGGCACCAGTGTTTTCAAGAATGGCCATGTATTACATTGCCTGTCGTGTTGTTACAAGAGATGGTGAGCAGTGTGTTTTAGCTATTCGCAATGCTGCCAAAAATTATACATACTATTTTTTTTCCTTTTATATTTTTTGCACATTTCTTAGTGCACATTCATTGAAGTCCTCCTATCCCAGTTGCCATTTTGGTTAACATAAAAAACAATTTTTTTAAAACTTTACAAACCCACTAAAAATAAAACAGAAAATCATGTCTTCAGGAAATAAAGGAATATCATTGGATAATACACTTTTCAACTAAAAGAGTAAGAACAACACACCCATTTATCAATCTAGAACTTTCTTTAAGAGGAGTTCATAGGAGCAGCAAGAAGGCAACGCAAAGCTGAAGGACCCTCGATTTCGATAGGAGCCAAAACAACACCGGAGCAGACAGTCCATTCAAAAGTCCAATCTCAACTTCAAGATTTGGCTCCATAGTTTTTCCCGATGGCATCATACTGCATGGATTGTGGTGAGTTGTAGTGAGTGCTGGAGACAGTGCATAACAGCAAAGAATGATAAATGTTGATGGCTTTTTTTTTTGGCCCTTCATAGTTTTTCTACATTAGGAGGTATTTTATTATCTTACATTTACTGGACTATAGCATAACTCCATGGATCATTCCACATCTGCATACTGCCTGTGTGTTTGCATGAGTATACCACTAGTACCTGGGTATTTGGATGAGTACATGAGAATAGCCTGAATGATTAGACAAGTGCGTGACTAAAGGGTCAATAATTCAATGCATGTATAAATACTGGTGAGATGATTAAATAAGTGCAACTCTAGTGCCTGGATGAATGCAAGAGTGCATATATAGTATATAGGTGATTTATAGAGTGCATGGATAGTGCATACATAATTGTTAAAGTTCATTCCATAGCACCATGCCTGTTTAGGGATGAGTGCATGAATAGTGCCTGGATAATTGAATAAGTGGATCAGTAGTGACTGGCTAATTAGATGAGTGCATGACTAGTGTTTGAGTGACAGCATGAGTCCATTGTTAAAGTTTGAGAGATAGGATGAAAGTAATTGTACTGCTAGTGTGATAGTATTAGTGCATGACTATTGTCTTAGTAATTAAATGTCTGCATAGATACTGGATGGGTGATAGGTTTACTACAATTGTACTCTCTGCATAATTAGATGACTGCAAGAGTAGTGCCTAGGTGTTTCATCAGTGTACGCATGTGCCTCAGTATTTCAATGACTGCATGGGTTGTAAGTGGCATAGTAACATAGGTTCTGAACAAATATTATAATGATTGCATAGTTACAACCTTGTTAATTGCATGAGTAAATAGTTAGTACCTAGGTGATTAGATGTATGTATAGTAGTGCCTGCATAGTTTAATTACTACATAATTTCTGCCTGTCCAAATGCAAGTGTACTTGTGTAGTGTCTGGGTAATTGAATAACTCCATGGGTAGTGAATCACTGATTTGATGACTGCCTGACTAGTGGCTGGGTGATTCAATGAGTTGCCTGAATGCTGCCTGACTACCTGTGAAAGTACCTTCATTGCTGTTAGATACATAACAGTTGTCACTATATCTCTGACTCATTGGTTATCTCCTTCTGTCAGTACCAAACTACCTGTTTTACTGTATATATGCAATTCTTCCGAGCTATGTGTGAGTGAAGACTAGGTATCTCACTTGATATATAATTGCATACATGGCTTTCTAGAAAGATATATTGCTTTGTTACTGAGTGTGCACATGCATCAATAGGTTTCTGAAATGGAAAACAGCATTTTGAAAATTTTCAAAGCACACAAACACTTCTTCTGCTTCTAAAACATATATTCAGCATATCTCAAGCAAAAGTTACACTCATAATGCAGCTAGCACAAGAACTCTCAAGGCATTCTACTCTATTAATGCTCCTCAATTTTAAACAAACCATGTTTAAAGAAAAAATATTACCCTCACCATATACATGAAATTTACATAAGCCTTACTGAACAAAGATCACCATGTAAACATATATGCAATTTTGTAATAGATGCACACCTTCAAGCCATCTTTCCAAAAATATATACCTCTCGCATTTTTAAGTAAACTCATAAGTCCCATCATCTTTATAGCTATGTGCAAGCAAAAAATAATATCACCATCTAAGCATATTCAAATTGGTCATATAAGTTAAAAACAACACTGAGAAACACTTCCCAATACATACCTAACAAGTATTACTTCTTTCTAATTTAAACAGGCGGACAACATGTTCTCATCTTTTATTTATCCCTACACTAAACCTGTTTAATGAGGTTACTAAAAGTACTATAACTCCGAGAATGCAAATAACTGATGTATCTATTCTGCACATAATGTTTAGACAGTTAAAACATTCTCAGTTCCTCATTGAAACTTTCCACAAGACTATACTGTTATTTTTCAATAAAATACACAATTCAATCTAGCGGCATTAAATTCATTTTGCTCTTACTTTCCAAAACATTCACCACTAAACTCTTAAACACATACCCTCTAATAGATAGAGCTCATCTCATATACTTTTTTACATCACTGTGATACTCTTTTTTGATCAAACTCACATATACATCTTCATTTCTAATGTTTTTTGAAAGGATTAAAATGTTATGTACATACCAGTAAACTGAGTTTGTAGATTATTTTGTTATTTTTAGCTCTCTGTGGATGCTGTTGACACTATTAGGAATTATAAAAACTAAGCACAAGAATGGTACACCAATTGCATACAAAGCAACTCTAAAATGGCAACCTCTTCAAATTTCCACTCTATCTTCATAAGAAAGGCAGCAAATGAAATAATGTCTTTAATTTTAGACTACTGCATCTCCACTTGTGAATGGTTAACATCTGTTAACCCTTTCCATCTTTTTGAAAATGAGGTTCCTGTCTGCACATTTTCGCGATGTCTTTGCAATGATCATGGAGTAATCAGGAAGGAAAAAACGAGTGTTCAAACCTATTTCTAGGTTCATTTTTCTGAAATGTAAATACTACACAACAGTTTATTACACAGTCCTGAGTTGGAAATGAAAACTTCCCATTATTTAAATTGTGTCATCACTCCTCAACTTTTAAAAATGTTTCCATTTCTTTAACGCCATATCCCATACACTCTTACCTTAGTTTACCTAGCAACCCAGTGGAACCACTAGGTCACAAGTTCACAGCACATTCTGGAAGGAATATTCTGCTTTCAAACAAGATACAGCAGGTGTGCTTAACTCCACAGATTCAAGAGCATATCCATGTCTGTATTAAATTTCTTTTTTCAAACAACAGCCGATAATAAGACTTCTTGGTAATCTTTTTTTTTCTTTTTTAAACACCTACATTTTAACTGCTTTTCCTTTGCAAAACTACTTGTTCCAGCCTTCTCCTGACTACTATTGCTGCTTCACTGCAAAATGTTTAGAATGTGGATTGTGGACCACAACTATATCTATTGGGCTAAAGAGGCTGCAAAAAATAGAGCTATTGACAGTGACTTGGGTTTACCAAATGTGGAGATTACTTGATTTTGCCAAAGAGAGTTAAAGTTTCATCAGGTGCTGGATTTGGTAAAATCCATTTTGGATTTCCAAGCTGCTCACCTAATGATTGTGCACTGTGGTGGCAATGACCTAGGCACATTGACTGGGGTAGCACGGGAAATCCAAATGAAAGAAACCTTTGCAGAACTAATGTAGCCTTTCCCTCACACTGTCTTCGTGTACTCCAATATATGCCAAAGACAGAAATGGAAGGAGTCAAATCAATTCTGTCCACAGATTGACAAAGCCAGGAAACATGTTATTAAAATGGCTTCTGCATCCCTCAGAGACCATATCATGGGCTGTATCTATAACAACAGCCTGCGTTTTGACATGCATTGAATTTATAGAAATGATGGAGTGCACTTTACAGATGAAGGAAACCGGGTGTTTCTAAGTAACGTGAAACTCTGCATCCATTTCTTTAAAAACTATCTTGAAGACCTATTTCCCATGTTCGTGGTTATTCAGGAAGTCTCGAAGATCATGCCTTTTCCATAAAGTCTAAAACACATTAATACACGCATACTACAGTATTTTACACACTAGGGGTTTCTTACAGTAAAAGGTCATGTTTTTCGAGAGAGTTTCTATAAAAAACATCTTTAACACCTATTTTAACTTTTCACGGTCACTCCAGCGATGCAATGACATCTGTAATCACGATGCCCCAGACATGTCGCAAAAACAGAAAACAAAAGCAGGAATTCAATAGCTACTACCACATAGAAAAATTATAACTACATAATTAATTCTAACATTCACATAAGATAACTCACTATATAAATAACTCTATATAAACATTTCTCAGAATCTCAATATCTCTATAACAATGCGCATTAATGATTCACTGATTTTTTTAATATTTCTACCAATATTCATGACAACATTGATAGTTGCGATGTCCCAGTGGTGGTACATGGGCACTGTGGTGGTGGTTGAGGTATTGTCGTGAATATCATGTGTGATAAAAAAATCTTCTTTGTACATATAACTTGTGTCACTAACACAACCATTTCTCAACCATGGGGTCAGAGTATCTCCACCCTGACCCTTTCTGTGCATTTTCACATAACTTTTCATCCCCAGAAACCGTTCCCAATGTCCAGCCAATCAAAGCAGTTCCGTTGGCAGGTGCATTCGCTCGTAATCGCGAAACCACTGTGAAACATCCGCGGCCAGAGATATCACTATAAATTTTTACTTACATTTCTCAATAACTGCTGAGAAGATTTACACCAGATAAGCAAAAGACACTTCCTTGAACCAACATCTACCTCCCTTCCAAATTTGGTTTAAATACGTTCAGCAGTTCGGGCATAAGGTTCCTATGTGAATTAACATTACAAACACACCCTTACTTCACGCCCCAAATTCTCACTCCTCACTACATGGATCACCCCCAAACTTTCCATGACAACCAGAACCTACCTTGACACATTTTTGGGAAAATTTCATGAAGATTGGTCAAACAACACCAAAGTTATAGACAAGTAAAAAAACTGCTTTTCCTATGGAAATTAGGTCCTAACTATAATTACCTACTAGAGACCCCCAGTAGGAAGTTATAGTTAGGAACTAGATTCCATAGGAAAAGCATTTTTTGTTTTCTCTATATTTGTGACGCTGGTTGACGAATCTTTGCAGAATTTCCAAAACTAGTGGCCTGTTCTGGTCAGCTCCTGTCTTTAAAGTTTGGGAGGTATTCGACAAGTGGGGGCTGAGAAAAAAGGGGGTTCCCAAAACGTGTTTGCCCCATGTAATTTTCCATAGGAAACTTTAGACACAGCTACAGCCTGATCTGCTGAGCTGAATTACACTAATTTTGGCAAAAAGGTAGCCCTTGGTTCAGAAATAACCATTTTTGTTAAATGGTGTAAATCCGTTCAGTAGTTCCTGAGAAATTTGAAAAAGAAAAAGTTTCGATATCTAGGGATGCGGTGGAGTCGCGACCCCTCCCGAGTACGAGCTTCACTGTGAGTGGCTGCCAACACTCCAAACAAAGTAGTGTTGGCAGCCATCTTGTGACTCGGTAGAACCGAGTCACAAGAAAACAGAAAAACAAAGTTGGAAAACAAGAAAAGGGGGCAGGGTGGAAACACCCTCACCCTAGGCCTGTTCAGGGGGTCCCAAAAAAACATTTTTATTAAAAACAATTTGTTGAAATTCGCGCTCGGGTTGCGCATCCTGACGAAATGTATAAATCATTTAATTGAGGCCCCTGGGCCAGGTACCAGGGTTATTGGCCAAAAATATTAACAGGGGCCTGCGGGGGCAGCTCCGGGGACCGCCACCACCCCGGGGCAATAATCATGTAAATTGAGCCTCGGGGACCACCACCTCCCGGGGCTGTGCACTAGTTGCCCTTGATGGCCCTGGGTACCGCCATCCCCCAGGGCCAGCTCCTGCAGTGTCCCGGGGTACCCACCCCCGGGACACTGCTGTTTGCTAAGGCAGAGTGGAAGCCGTGCTACCCCAGCCCTGTCATAGCAAACTTGCTTTGGATTTTGGAAGCGAGAGCAGGGAAACTTGCACTCTCTTCCAAAATCCACACAGGGAGCTGCATTTTAACAGCTCCCCATGTGGAAAAGCAATGTGGGCTCCCGCAGGAGGCGGTGAGCCGGCAGGGACTGTGGGGGCATTGGGGCTTCCCCCACGATCCCTAACCTTGAGGCCAGGCCCCGGCGGATGGGGTCCTTGGGGCAAATGTAAATTAATAAAGTGGATGGTTTAAAAAAAATTATTTGGAGTTGCGACCCTGGCATGGCGCTCAGTGCATCCCCCTGGGGTGAACGTGAGGGGTGCGCGGTACTCAGCATGCCCCCTAGTGTTTACGTGAGGGGTACACGGCTCCCATCGCGGCCTCTGCTGTGAAAGCGAGGGGTACACGGTGCTCAGCGCGTGCCGTACTGTGAACGCGATGGGTGCGCGACTCCTAGCAAAAATAATTACGATTTTTTTATATAAACCTAGGTTATATGTTGATTTATTGGGTGGCTCTAAAAAGAGCCCTTGTGTTTATTAAGAGTTTCTTGCAGCTACATGTCAGTGCGGATGCAGAGCTTTAGGTTGTTGAGAAACCCTCTGTTCCCTTCATCAGTGAAGTGTACTCCGTCACTCCTGTAGATGCTCTCCATATGGAAAAGTAGATTGATATTATATATAGAGCCCATTCTATGGTCTCTAAGGGAAGCAGAAACAGCTTTATTGAAATTATTTCTAGCTTTCTCAATCTGTGAACAAAATTGATTGGGCTACTTCCATTTCTGTCTTTGGCATTTGTTATAGTATAGAAAAGAAGTTTGGGGGAAAAGCAATATCAATTCTGCAAAGGTGTCCTTCATTAGCATTTCCAGACCTACCCAGTCAATGTGCCTAGGTCATTCCCACCACAGTGCACAATTATGAGGTCAAGGTGTTTGAGATGCAAAAAGGGTTTAACCAAAGGCATCAATTGGTGCCACATTTAAATCTCTCTGTCCAATCCATGTAAAGTCCACATTTTGCAAAGCTAGGTCTTTGTCAATAACTCTGCTTTCAGCATACCGTTTGCACCAGAATACATAGCTGTGACTAACAATCCAGACTGAAAGCATCTTGAAGGGATCTCAGTAGGTAATTAAAATATGCCTGCAGCTGAGGTAGTCATTGGTAGAATGAGAGATATCTAAGATGGTGGAGAAGATGCTGTTTTTAAGAAAGTAGAGATTTGATTGGCTGTTTAAGAGATTATACATTGAAACATAGGGTGCATTTTACTTTGTTTAAAAACCATGTTTCTTATTAATTAGTAAAAAATGTTTGAAAGGTACCACAGAAAGGATAAGGGCATGTTTTGCAAAAGCAACCACACTTGCTGTTCTTATTTGCAACATTCTGTGGTGAACTTGTGACCTGACAGTTAAGTTGAATGTTGCATGAGCTGTTGCTATTGAAACTCACATAATATCACAGGGGTGACCCATTAAACCACTAAGGCATCTGGGAATACAAACTATACTTTACAAAAAATGATGCCTATGGTAATATTTTGTGGAATTTCTAATGTAAGGCAGATACCAAAAATTAGCTGTCTTAAGTTTCTTAAATACTTTCTGAATTAATCTCCAAATCTACTTTATCATCCTTCATCTCATCACCATCCAAAACAATTCAATACATCCAAACACCAAAAATTAGTTTCTAGAACTTATTTTTAGTAAACCATATCTTTTTTCTTTTCTTAATTGATTCTTGTTTTTAAATTTTTATTCATTTTTTACATATATAAACATATTTAGCATTTTTGAACATATGTATTTGTACAAGAACATATATATTTGTAGAATATCTACAATATCTACAAACATAAAGACAAACAGGAGCAAGGGAATATTTTCCTGAACAGTTTTGATGGTTCCAATGCCCAATTATTTACACAAGGAAATGTATGGCACAAAATTATAAGACCTTATTCCTTTTTATTGGTCACCACATCTGATTTATATGGAGCCGGGTAAGGTCAAAATCCTTTGTTCTTCCTTTTTTACTTCAGGCTCTCACAAAGTCTTTTCAAACTCTATTCTGTATTTCTGATGGCGCCAATATAAACAACAGTTGACGCGTTTTAGCCTATACTAGTTTAGGCCTCCTCAGGACTTTTGGGCAACAAAATATTTTCCTGCAATTCAAAGCAATCAGGATAGTTCACAAAATCCAGGGTTAGGTCAAAAGCCTACCCGACCGAGCGGGCTGTCCATAATTTCAAAGGCTCCAATCCTAGAGTATCTTTACATAATAGACTTTATCACAAATCCACTTCCAAACCCGTCTTCATATCTGATGTGTCTGACAGCCTACCGTGACCCTGCACGGCGCTGTTGCAACTAGGAAACCGGATCTAATCCCGTCTGCTCGAAGAACTTCTCCTTCGAGTACTCAGATTGCCGGAGGAGCTGCCACAGAGGGGGTCATAACGGGAATGTTTCCGTGGCTGTGATTTATCGGCAGAGTGGCAGAACGGGTGTACGATGTATGCCAAGGCTGGAGACATTTTGGTAGGATTACCACCCAGATGGCTGGCTGAATAGCCGACCGCTATATTTTAATGGAGGAACGGACCTTTCATCTTCCAGCTGTGGATTCTTGCAGGTCCTCAAGTCAAGGAAATCTGAGGTATGAGCAGAGGGGAGCAGCAAAGCGAAGCTGTATGGTAGATGGTTGAGCTGCAACCGACTACTTACTTTTCCTGATACCAAAGTAAGTGTGAAACCAGCATATTAAGAGCGAAGAATTAAAAGAACTAATTGTTAAACAGCTAAAGGCGATTGGCGGATTCAGTGGTTTGAACAGTTGATAAGCAACGAATAACCTGAGACTTTTCTCACCATTAAAGCTAAAGCTAAAGGTTTAAAAAAAGATAGATATCTGCTCCCGAGAAAGGAACTGTCATTGTTGTATATTGGTTTGTAGTAGCGACGAAATAGGACAGTGGCAGTGGCAGAAGCTGTGCCAGGGTGCTATTGGCTGTGCTGTGTTGAGCAGCAGAGCTCTACCTCAGGCGATATCTTGGGGCAATCAATAGAAATAATAAAATCAATATTCCAGAAATTTAAAGTATGGCAACAGAGTTTGGGAGGCAGTCAGGGTACTTGCTGAACAAATAGAAAAAGCTAATTGTGTGCTCAACTCAATGTCATCTGCAGGACCCTCAGGTAATCAAGAAGGCCATGTATTTAGGGGTCAACCTAACATCACAGATAGATAAGCCTATGAGATGTAAATATAGATCCAGTATTGGTGAAAATAGACACAAAACTTAGACAAATTGATAAGCTACATCTTATGATTATAGGTAGGATTACAGTATTGAAAATGTGGATATTCCCCAAGATTTTATATTTAATGCGAGCGATACCGCTAGAATTACCTGGGAGCAAAATAAAAAGAATTGAGGCTGTGTTCTCAAAATCTATATGGGGCTACAAGACAATACAATGGGCATATACATTTCTGAATTTGCCCATGGAAAAGGAGGATTGGAAGGCCCCTAATGTATTATTTTATTACTGGGCATACACCCTACAACATCTTGGCATGCTTTATTTTTCCGAAATTGATAGCGATGAAAGATCTAAGCTACCTAACATATATCAGTTTGCTCTGGGGAAAGAAGCAGAAGGTATCTTCCAAATAAGATCTAAACCCATTTATAGTAAGAGAATTCAATATAAATGTGTACAGGATGCAATACAAGTTTAGGAGAAGGTGACAAAGTATTGTCAAATCTCTAGATATAATAAATATACTACAGTGTGGCACTCAGATCTTCTTCCATAGGAATTCTATGATGGGCTGGCTAGGCAATGGGATCAGGCGGGGATTGTGATGGTGGCAAATTTGTTTAACAATCAGGGACAATTAGCCTTCCCGGAGCTTGTTCATAGGTTTGGTCTAAGCAGAAGCTCATGCTTCAAATATATACAGATACACCATCGTATTAAGGGTTTTGCTAGGGGAACGGTTAAAATGGTACCTACGCTGAGATTAATGAAGTATTGAGATAGTAGGATCAAGGATTTTTACACGGAATTGTCTCAGAAAACAGTACATGACATGGAAAAATCAGAGATGAACTGAGCAGAAAACTTGCAGATGGGGAGGTGGATGTGGGTATAATATCATAGATAGGGAATAGGGTTCTGCTGTCATCAAATCTAAAAGCCAAACAGTATAAAACTTTGTACGATCTTTATTATACAACAGCAAAGTTATTCGGCTGGGGTATGAGCCAAACGGATGAATGCCCAAGGTGTCAAATCAAACTGGCAGACAGTATTCACATGCTTTATTCTTGTGGGAAATTGGATGGACTTAAAACAGGCATAGAGAAGTTCTGGCTCCATGTGATAAATTTAGAAATAACAATTACTGCAACCCTGACGCTGCTGGGCTATGATAACAGGATAAATTCGACACTCCACAGAGAGATTTTTTTTTAGAATGGTTGCAGTGGCAAGACTACTGGTTGCCACTGTTTGGAAAGAAAAGGAACCACCTATGTATCATCAATGGGTTCATAGGATATTGAACATTGGTCAGCAGGAAATGTCTCTATATAAATGTAAAGGCCTTAAAGCTAAGCAGAAAGGAATGAAAATATGGGATCCACTAATGATACGGAATAAAGAGATGATGGAATAGAATGATGTGTTAATAGGTGTATATATGTAAAAATGTAATTTGTAATGTCAATGTAGATGAATTAAAAAATGAGAATAATGGTGTAGAAGCAAAACAAATGTGAGACTAATTGGATAATGTAAATATGTATTACCTGATTTTGTAACAAAAAAAGGAAACTGGTATTAAGCAGAAGGGGTGAATAAGTCAATTGAAAAGTGTTATTATCTATGACCAATGGAAATGTGTTTTTCAATTTGAAAATCTCTGGGAAGCAATGTGATTTGTTGCTTAAGTGTATTTGTATGGCAAAATAGAGGGAAATCTTGCCATCACCGGTTTTACCTTGCAGAGTCTGGTGATCTATATTGACTGTGTGTAAAAGAAAATCCTGAGTGTGTGAGATTTTTCATTCAACAGATTTATTTAAAAGGTGAGTTATATATTTTTGAGGTTTATTTAAAATAGATTTGATATTATTGTAAAACTGTGTTGTTTGAAATATATTATTAAATGTAGAGATGTATATTGGAATTATTTTTTATTGTACTTGAACTTTGTTTAAAAAACAGTTTGTACAGTAATATATATATATTTTTCGGTCTGTTCAAAGGTATAGCTGAATGATACTTCTAATTTTTAGATAGTTGATTGAACATGCACTACAAATGTGAATTTTTAAAGATGTTCATATAAGGTGTAGTTTATTAGGCATCATTTGTTCTTCTTTCTACAAAGGTATAGTTTAATGATACTGCATAATTATAGATAGTTTGGTAAAATGTAGCTCAACTCTGCTGTTTGAAAGATGATCATATAAGGTGTTAATAATTAAGTTTCTGTTATTAGTTTGTACAGAAGGTAAATTTAAATGATGCCATATGTTTTAAAATAGAATGGTGAAATAAGGTGTGTTAATTATGCTTCTTTTTGTAGTTTGAGCTAAGGTATAGTTGAATGATGCTACATAATTTTAGATATAATGCTGAAGATGCATAATACAAGTGTGGTTTTAGAAATGCTCATAAAAGGTGTTGTGTATTAGACTTATACCTTAAGTCTGTTGAGAGATATAGTTTGATGATGTTGCATATTTTTAGATTTAATGGTCAAGATGTAGTTCAAAAGTAAACAACCCCATTTTACTCTTTCTGCTATGTTGTAGTTATCTACTTAACTAGATAGTATGTAATGACTCATTTATGTCTTCAGATGGTATTTATATAGTTGTATGTATATTTACTGAATTATTTAGAGGTGCTTAACTGTTTACAGGAGTGCAAAGGTAGTGAATATTTGATTTTATAAGTACATGAGAAAAGATTTACTGATTGTATATTGTACAATCACCCAGTTAGTATCCAAGCACCCCCCATGCATTCTTGAAATGACTAATGCACTATCCAAGCAGACCCCTAACCACCCATGCAGTCCAGCAATCACACTGTCACTCTCTGTGCACTCCTTTAATCATCCAGCCAGTACCATGCACTTATCTAATCAATGTGCCAAAACCCAAGCACTTATAAACTTACCATGCTGTCAACTTGCAGCACTATAAGTATCCAGTTACTATCCATGTACTTGTACAATGACTCAGGCATTAACACATGCAGTGATACAATCAAATGTGAACTATCCACGCAGTCTTCTAACTACCTCCATACTACTGATTCACTCTTCCAATTACCCAGGTACTGGCCATGCAGTCCAGCAATCACACTGTCACTCTCTGTGCACTCCTCCAATCATCCAGTCAGTGCCATGTCCTTATCTAATCAATGTGCCAACAACCAAGCACCATGCTGTCAACTTGCAGTACACTAAGTATCCAGTCACTATCCATGCACTCACATTGTAGTACTATAGTCATCCAGTCAGTACCCATGTACTCATGCAATGACCCAGGCCCTAAGACCTGCAGTGCTACAATCACATATGCACTATCTATGCAGTCCTCTAACCACCTACACACTACTGATTCAGTCCTCCATTTACCCAGAGAGTACCCATGCAGTCCAGCAATCGCACTGTGATTTCCGTGCACTCCTCCAATCACTCAGCCAGTGCCATGTACTAATCCAATCACTCAGCCAATACTCAAGCACTTATAAATTCACCATGCACTCACATTGCAGTACTCTAATCATCCAGTCAGTACTCGTGTAATCATGAAATTACCCAGGCACTTGTTCCTACACTTCTACATTCCTTTGACTGCTACCTATACAGTTTACTAATCTCCCTGTTACTATCAATGCATTCCTTCAGTTACTCAGCCAGTCCCATGTACTTATCCAATCACTCTGCCAAAACCCAGGCACTTATAAATTCACCATGCACTCACATTGCAGTACTCTAATCATCCAGTCAGTACTTATGTACTCATGCAATTACCCCGGAACTAAATCTTGCACTTTTACAATCCTTTGAGTGCTACCTATACAGTTTAGTGATCTCCATGTTACTACCTATGTACTCCTTCAATTACCCAGCCAGTCCCATGTCCAATCCAATCACTCCGCCAAAACCCAACCACTTATAAAATCACCATGCACTCTCCTTGCAGTAGTGTAATCATCCAGCCAGTACCCATGCACTCCTACAATAACAGAGGCAGTAACACATGCAGACCTACAATTACATGTGCATTACTCATGCAGTCCAGCCATCTCCCTGTTACTACCCATGCACTCTTGGAATCAATCATGCTCTACACATGTATTCCAGCAATCACTGAGATGTTAGCAGGCAGTTATTTCTCTTTTGTAACCAACTAAGGTAGTTTTGAAAAGAACTGTTTTTTTTCTCCTTTTTTTGTACATGGTCAAAATGTCATTCCAACTGGGGAAAAAAAGTAGCAGCAATGATTTCTTGCTGCTGAACATACAGCGTCAACTGATTGCTCTCCACAGCATAAAATGGCATTGCATTTTATACAATGCTGTTTGGGCGTCGCAGACTCTGTACGAATATCCGAACTGCGAGATGCAGAGGTTGAGCCTCCAGAAGTACTGGGACCAGCTCCCTGGTCAGTTTGTGGTGTGGCCTCTTTAGCTCGTCACAGTTGTTCTCTTGCAAGTTGTCTGGGATGTATAAACTGCACATGTTCATACATACTATATTTGCCAAATGAGTACTTTTTCTCGGGCCTCTTGATAAAACTCTGGGACACAGCGGGCAGCTCACCTTCCTTGCATTCACTTTTCTTTCTCCCTCCGGATTTGTAAGGAATTTCCAAACAATAGACTCTGGTCTTTTTTTTGGAGGTGGAACCAAATCTTCTTTATCAGAATGAAGGTCTACTGGTGGATTAGAAGAAGCCATTGCAGAAGTGTTACAAGTAAACAGCATAAAAAAATCTCTCACTATTGCTACTAAAAAAACAGCAAGAATATCATTCAGCCTATTGGGAAGATTTCGATATGAATTAAGAAGTTTATTTTGGATATTCTCACTTCAAAACATTTAGACTATAGGGAAGTAATAAAGAATTGCTGATTAAATTATCGTTTCTGTTCTTTGATATTGTATTTAGAAAATTCTCTTAGAAAGAACCATTTTAAATATTTGATAATTGTATTATATGCAATGTTATTGAGGATGTTTATTTTAGGAAATGTGAAGAGATAGTTGACTTTGTTGTAAATATTTTGGACACATATTTGTTTTTTTAACAATCTTATTGATTATATTTTTTTGCCCACTGTTGTATGATGAGTAGCAATGATATCACTGTCTCGATGCAGATGTCTTTCCGCTGATAGTGTGCACATGTTTTCAACTTGTCCCCGATTATTATCTTTGGTTACCGAGGTGGGTAACTATATTAAGCTTATGCTGGGGTTTAAGGTAGATCTCACACCACAAGTAATTGTGTTGGGGGTAAGCAACCAAGTAATGATTAAACAAAACCGGGTTCTGCTTTTCACAGCTATGACGGTGTTCAGGCTATGTCAGGCTAGTGTTTGGTTAGATAAAGAACCTCCTACAGTACACTGTTGGCTGGGGAAATTGCTAGCTTCTTACCATTGGGAAAAAGCGGTATACAAACGAAGGGGTCTAAAAGCCAAAAAAAGAGGGCTTGAAATTTGGTTACCAATAACTAATTGGACTAATGAGGCTGTGTTTTGATTTGATTCACCTGATTTATTGACATAAGATTCATTGAGAGATTGAAATGATATTCTACTATGTACCACACACCAAGGTTTAGGGCACTTTAAGGTTTAACCCCAAATTAAAATTTCTTTGGTTTCAAAGGGAGGAGGGGGAGGGGTGGGTAGGGTAGGGAGTGGTGGGTGGTTTAGCTCAGGAGGAGGGGAGGGTGTAAAAACAAAAACCTGACATCTTGTACATACGTATTGATATGTATATTGTTTAGATGTATTTATTGCAAATATAATGTGTGTATTGGATGTCTGAAATAAATTCATTAAAAAAAAGAAATCACTGTCTGTGGTGAAATTGAATAGATTCTGAGTACAGCAAAAAAGGAAAACTAAATATGTTATATAATGGTAAAATTATGTTGTATTCTTAAAATTATAATATTATATGTTGTAACTGTATTTTTTCTTCTCTTTTAAAGAGCCTAATTCTAAAGTTTGAAAGTTTTTAAAATGTAAAGTATTAAAAACAACTGCAAAAATTCCTTCAAATACTTTGCTATCTAGTATTGTAAAGGTAAGATTAAGTAACCCAAACACTATCCATGCGCTACTACATTCAGCTGTGACCAGTCCTCTAACCACGTAGACACTGCTCATTTACGGTACACAGACAAAATATTGAGTTTTAAATATCGATATACAATAATATCGAAGTTTAAATATCGATGGGACAAAATATCGAAGGTAAGTAATATCGACAGTCTTAATATCGATATTAGTATGATATCAGTAATATCGAATTTTTAAATATCGATGTCAATAATATCGAAATAAATAACTTCGATGTTACTAATATCAATTTTTAAATAAATTTAGTGTATATTATACTGTATTTATTATGTTTTATTATTTATTTTTAATGTAATTTATTAAATATTGTCTTTTACTACTGTAGCGGGTTGTGGGTTTAGAGGGGAATAGGGTGGGAAGTAATTTAATTATGTTAAATTAATTATTAATTAGTAGGAATTATTAATTAATTAATTGAGAAATAATTTTTAATTAATTTTAATTAATTGATTAATTGATAACTATGTTCTGTAGCAGGTTATGGGTTTATAGGGAAATAGGGTGGGAAGTAATTTAATAATAACTAATTAATTAATATATGTTTGTACATATTTTAATTAATAATTAATTGGTAATAATTTGTATTAATTAGTTAATTAATTAATATAATTTTTTACATATTTTTAAGTATTAATTAGTTGGTAATTAATTAATATTCATTAGTTAATTACATTAATTATAGTAATTTTTTATATATAATGTTTTGTTATTCTTAATTAATTAATTGGGAAAAATAATATTAATTATTAAATTAAATTAATTACAGCTAATGTGCTAATATATTTACTTTATTGTTATTGTTAATTAATAATTAATTGGTAATTACATAATATTAATACATTTTGGGAAAAGGAGTATTTTTAGGGTTCAGGGTCAGTTTTCAGTTTTTGGGTAAAGGGGTATTTTTAGGGTTCAGGGTCAGTTTTCAGTTCTTGGGTAAAGGGGTATTTTTAGGGTTCTGGGTCAGTTTTCAGTTTTTGGGTAAAGGGGTATTTTTAGGGTTCAGGGTCAGTTTTCAGTTTTTGGGTAAAGGGGTATTTTTAGGGTTCAGGGTCAGTTTTGGGTTTTTGGGGTACAGGTGTACAGGGTAAAAACAAAAAAATATTACATTAAATCAATTAAATAACATTAAAAAAAATATAATTACATTAAATTATTAAGTGTTTTATTTATTTTAAATGTATATGTATTAGTTTTAATTTTGTTTTAATATTTTTATTTAATATTTGTAAAATTATATGTATTTTAAAATTATTTTTACATTATTATTAATACATTTAAAAAAACGATATTTTTAAATCCGATATTTTTGTACTACGATATTTTTTTTTCGATATTTCTGTACTTACCTTTATGTAGATAGGATTCCGATATTTTTGATGTCGATATTTTTGTTCCGATATTTTTGTAGTTCGATATTCTGTCTGTCGATATTATGTCAGACATTCCTCATTTACATCTTAAATTTCCCAGATACTATCCATGAAGTCCAGCAATCACTGTGTCACTCTCTGTGCACTCCTCCTACCACCCAGCCAGTACCATGTACTAATCCAATCCCTCTGTTAATACCTAAGCACTTTTAAATTCACTCATACACTCTTCTTGCAGTACTCTAATCATTCAGTCACTACCCATGTAGTCATGCAATGACCCAGTCACAAACACATGCACTGCTGCAATTCTTTGAGTGCTACCTATTTAGTTTAGTAATCTTCCTGTTACTATGTATGCACTATTCCAATCACCCAGCCAGTCCCATGTCCTTAGCCAATCACTGTGCTAAAACACAAGCACTTATAAATTCACCATGCAATTTCCTTGCAAAACTTAAGTATCTAGTCAGTATCGATATACTCATGCAATGACCCCAGCACTAATACATGTAGTACTACAATCAGATGTGCACTATTCATGCAGTCCTCTAACCACCTCCACAGTATTGATTCACTCCTCAAATTACCCAGGTAGTACTCATGCAGTCCAGCAATCACACTGTCACTTTCCGTGCACTCCTCCAATCATCCAGCCAGTACCATGTCCTTATCTAATCACTGCACCAATACCCAAACACTTAGAAATTCACCATGCGCTCACATTGCAATACTCTAATTATCCAGTCACTTCCCATGTACTCATGCAATTATCCAGGCACTTATTCATGCACTTCTACATTCCTTTGACTGCTACCTATACAGTTTACTAATCTCCCTGTTACTGCGTATGCACTCCTTCAATTACCCATACAGTCCTATGTCCTTATCCAGTCACTCTGCCAAAACCCAAGCACTTATAAATTCAACATGCACTCACATTGCAGTACTCTAATCATCCAGTTAGTACCCTTGTACTCCTATAATAACACAGGCACTAACACATGGAGACCTACAATTACCTGTGGATTACTCATATGCAGTCCAGCCATCTCCCTCTCTCTACCTATGCACTCTTAGAATCAAATATGCTCTACACATGTTCTCTAATAATCACCCAGATGTTAGCATGCAGTTATTTCTAGGCCTGGGCGGTAAATTCTGTTACGCTCGCGGAATTTGAGGAATTTTGGTAAGTTCGTGTTCCGTGGAGAACGTGAAATTACCCAAAATTCTGCGTTCCGCGGCTTCGTGGAATTTTTTGCTTGTTTGCGTTCTCAAAATGTGTGTTAGCAAGATATCTCTCCCCGAGCAAGCAAACAGAGATCGCAAACAGGAAAAAAGCATCGTGAGTAAACAATTCTGCAAGTTCGCAGAATTTCTGCGTGCTCGTGGAGATTTTTACCTTTTAGTTGAACTTTGCGTAACGCGACTACACAAATTCCGCCCACCCCTAGTTATTTCTCTTTTTTAACTAAATAAGGTAGTTCTGAAGAGAGCTGTTTTTGTTCTTACATTTTTTTTGTTTTTTACACAATTTGGAGATTTTTTGGGTGTTTTTTTGAAAAACCAAAAAAATAAACAGACAAAATCTTTAAACTTTTAGAATTAAAATGTCATTCCAAATGAAAGATTTTTTTTAGCAGCGATGATTTCTGGCTGCTGAACATACAGCGTCAACTGATTGCTCCCCACAGCATAAAATTGCATTGCATTTTATACAATGCTGTTTGAGCATCGCAAACTCTGTCCAAATATCTGGACCATGAGATGAAGAGGTTGAGTCTCCAGAAGTGCTGGGACCAGCTTCCTGGTCACTTTTTGTGGCCTTTTGAGCACGTCGCAGTTGTTCTTGTGCAAGTTGTCTCGGATGTATAGTCTGTAAATGCATATACATACTGGATGTGCCACACAAGTACTTCTTCTCGCTGCCTATTCATAGAACTCTGGGTCAGAGCGTGCAGCTCACCTTCCTTGCATTTACTTTTCTTTCTCCCTCCAGAATTGTAAAGAATTTCCAAACAATAGACTCTGGTCTTCTTTTTGGAGGGGATCCCAAATCTTCATCATCAGATGGAAGGTCTATTGGTGGAGTAGAAGAAGCCATTGCAGACGTTTTTGAAGTAAACACCAAAAAAAACTGTCAGTATTGCTCCTAAAAACACAGCAGGTGTCTCTCCTCTGATGCATGCAGAGAGAATAACTAAGAAGGTTGTGTCCTCCAAGTTCTATAATGGAAAACCTTGTCAACCAATGAAATAGTTTCTTTCAAAGTCACATGGGAGTCGAGCACCCAGAACGCAACCAGCATGCACCCAACGCGACGTCAATTTACTACAAGTACAAATATATTATTTTTATAAATAGTTTAGATAATCTCTTTTTCTGATATGTACATTAAAGGTATATACATATAGTTTTAAAACCTAATTTTTTTTACGGGAGTCGCATACCTGCCGCGTCACAGCATGTATATGACGTCACGCCGGTCCTAGCACCGCCCACACATCGCATACAAAACGCGCACATGACGCGAACTAATACATATATGACGTTACAGGGGGCTATGAACCGCGCACGCTTCGCATACTTATCGCGCACATGACACGATCCCATACGTATATGAGATTACGCTGGGCCACGCACCCGTCGCAAACCAAACGCGCCCCCCTTCCCTACTTTTCCAATATGGCGGCTTGAATTTGCGCATCCACTGTGATAGGCACACGATGGGTATGCTACTCCAGTATTTATTTTTTAAATATACATACATTTTAAAAGATATAGGACATTACATAATTAAATAAAAGGAAAAAAGAAAAGAAAATAATTATAGAATATTAGCGTTACAAAATATCTTTAAAAAAAACTTGTAATTTTCAGAAAAACATAAAAGGTTGTATAAATAATACATTTACAAATTATCATTTAAACCCTAGAAATTCACTGAAAAAACCATAGGTTTCAGGCCTGCTAAAGTTAGTAATTAGCATTTAAAAACCTTAGAAATTCACTTTAAAAACTATAGGTTTTAGGGATATTATAGTTAGAAATTAGCATTTAAAAAACCTTAGAAATTCACTGAAAAAAAACCCATAGGTTATAGTTAGTTGGACATTTCACTCCTACAAATCCATAGAAATGTTGTCGTTATAGTTAGTTCGGCTAACTATTACTTGCGCCCCTGCAATGCACTGCTGATGCCATCAGATATTACATGATTCATGACATGGTCAGTGACATCACTGATGACATCTCAAATGACATCACTGATGATATCACTGAGAACATCATCCATGTGATAATCTGATGGACCTCCTTACACCCTAATATAACCTTTGATACACCCACTCCAAAATACAGAATACCATTTTCGAATCCATAGACACACCAATACCAGTTACTAAATATCTACTCATTGGTTCTTAGGACTACACCCACATCCACTCATTCACCCAAAAAATCATTCATACATGCAGTCACTAATCAATATAACACTATCATATACACTCATACACCTACACAGACACTCACACACCAGCACTCATCCAGAGTTACTCACAAACCTAGTCAGACATGCAAAGTTCATTCACACTTCCATTTACTGACCCATACAGGTATACACACAACACATCACTTATTCAAACAGAAATAAATGCATAATTACTCTCGTATACTATCACTGATACAAGTACACACTCATCCATACAGCCACTGACTCTCAAGTATAGTCGTTTATATACTCCAACGCTCACATACACTGCCTTTTTCATATATAGTTACTATGACATGTACCACTGAGACATCCATTCACTCAGTAACACACCCTTACACACACTCATCCACCCATGCAGCTGTTTCCACATGCACTCTTGAACCCATACAGCCATTGAATCAATCACTCAAACATGGAGTCACATACCTCCCATGTACTCACACACACACTCAGGCACCCATACAAATACTCTGGCATCCAATCAATAACCCATATAGACAACCAACCAACCCATGCAGCAGCTTATACAACAGTAGTCAGACTGATAAAGACATTCACTCAGTTTATTCACTAACGCATGCATTCAATAAGACACATGTAATAACTCACCTAAATATTCAGTGATGCACCTACTAAATCCTGTTAAATACACTGTTATATAGATATATAACCCAAAAACAAAGAACATCCTTACCTCACAAATAACTTCCCCCACCCTAATCCCTAAAAATACTCTTACCACCCAAATGCCCTTACCCACCCTCAACCGTAAAAATACCCTTGCCACCCTAATACCCTTATGCAACGTAAACCCTAAAATTAGTCTTGCCACCCAAATAACTTTACTCACCCTAAAACTACCCTAGGACGCAAAGTAAAGGCTTGCGTGGTAATATCATGCATGGTTCCATCATACATCCCACCCGCAGTGACAAGTTCACCAATAGGGATATTTAGCCGAGTGGGTTTCCTCAAGGAAGAAATATCTGACCGGGGTACCAACTTCATGTCTGAGTTCATGAAGTCCATGTGGAAGGAGAATGGGGTAACCATTAAGTTTTCCTCACTTTACCATCCCGAAACTAACAGGCTTGTTTAAAGGTTCAACAAAAACCTGAAAGTCATGATCATAGGCCTATCTGAGCCCCTGAGACAGAAGTTGGGTATCCTCTTGCCATGTCTGTTGGGAGGGTTCAATTCAGCCCCTTTAAGCTACTGTATAGGCACTCTGTGCGACGGCCTATTAGTTTGGTCAAGGAGGGTTGAGATATAGCTCCCTGGAAAGCCTCAGCCAAAGATATGGGCAGCTAAAATACTGGCACTCCATACCCAGGTGAATTAACTAATATGTCTGGCAGAAGGCCAAGGAGAATATAGAAGCCACCCAGGAGGTCAATAAATGGTGGTAAGACAAGGAGGCCACTCTGGTAGAGTCTCAGTCTGGCCACAAACTGTGGATGTTGGAGCCAGTGGAGTACAGAGCCCTACAAGACCGCTGATCTGGGCCCTATGAAGTGTAAGAACACAAAATGGGAGGCCACCTGTGTGGTGGACCTCAAGACTCCCACAAATGATTTATGGATTTTGTATGCCAATCGCCTCAAACCCCACTCTGAGAGGTCCAAGGTACCCATGCTCCAGTTCATGGATGATGGAGGAGGAGAAAATAAGTGAACCACTCTGCAAGGAGCATGATGAGTCAGTGGAGAGTGTAAGCTTTCTCTATACCCCAACTCTAGAGCAACAGAGCGACTGCTGCAAATTGTTGGAACAATTTGCCTCTTTTTCCTCCCTTACTCCAGGACTCACTAGAAGGTGTGCCTATGATAATGAAAATGAGGACAGTGTGCCTGTGAAGAGTAAGATCTACAGGCTATCCGATAAGGTGAGAGACAGCATAAAGGAAGACATCTCTAAAAAGTGCCAGACCTAGGGGTCATTGAGTCCTTATTCAGTCCTTGGTCCAGCCCAGTAGTGTTGGTATTTGGTTCCTATGAATTTAGTACTGTGTATTACGACAACAAAACTTCACTATGTAGAGCCTGAGTCTTCTAATATAAGTAGATTTTGTTTTTGGCTAGTTCACAGTACCACATCTAAACCCTTAACCTTTCAGAGTTATAGCTGTTACTAGTAACCTAAATATGACCACTCCGATTCCCAAGGAATTGGTGAAAACAGATCTGACCTTTTTGTTTGTCACTTTTGCATGCCTAAGGTGTTACAAAGAAAAGAAAGATAGTGCATTTTGAAATGTTTATTGAAATGCTCTATTCCTTGCAGATCAATTGTGACCAGCGATTATTAAAGAGAGGAAACACATCATTGTTCTAGAAATTATTAGAATGGTGAAAAACAGAAACAATTAAACCATGTTAATTGTGCATAATGGTATTAAGGTTACTTGTATCTATCACTAATATCTCTCTACTAAAGAGAGCATGTCGAGAGTACCCATCTGCCTTACTTGTTTGAATGATCTAACCCCATACCTTGGGAAAGTGTGTCAGGAAGCTGGCCTCAGTGCATTAACAAATATACCACTGTCTGAGTATGCATGCTTGCACACCTCTCTCGCATGACTATGTTCCTTCTCAGGATGAATATTGGGGACAGAAGAGCTGCTTCTCAGTCACAACTCACCGCAGACTCCATGTTAACTCAGACAGGAAGTGAAGCACCTATCGCCAACTCAGCATGGATGCTGTGTAAATAATAAAACACCATCCTTGTCTTACTGTGACAGAGGTGCAGAACAGTGTCTTTATTAGTCTAGGAAGAAAGTCTCATCTCCTACAAACACAAAAATATAGCACGGGCAATGCGTTCTAATTATGTGGCTGTGGAACTAATTGTGCAGACTATGTGGTGGCAATTATATAAAAATAAGAACATGATCATATATAGCCTTGTGTTTCATAAAAACAATTTAACAGCATAAGCAGATGCAAGAAGCCATATAAAATGGCAAATAATAAAAACTAAAAAATGAAGAAAGCTATTTTTGTAAAAGAAACAATAAGCCAACTGAAGAGTCTAGGTAGTACGCGAATTGAAGGACGGCATCTCCAAAATATCCACTACGTCCATGTTTAGAATGTCATTGGGACCCCAAGAAGGAACTCACATCCAAAGACGATACATAGACGGAGGCCAGAAGAGCAAGATCCAAGAAACAAATGTGGTTAGTACCGGCCATTCAGCAGGAGTCAAAGGAATCAGTGTCAGGAGTAGAGCCTCAGAAGGCGATCCAGATGCAACTGGCAATGGTATTGGTGGTTCATAGTAGGCATCTTGCAGCCAAAGAACCATCATCACAGCCAATGTGACTGCAAAGTAAGAACAAGTATGTAGACTGCGACAATCGTGCAGCAAGGTATAAGTCGAGTACACACTTGAAAGAGCACCATAGACAGTGAAACAAGGGCTGCACTCTATGAAACCACAAGGGCCGGAAGGACAGAGACCAGTTCTCGTTCAGTTCCAATAACAAACTCCAAAATACTGTATCATGAGTTCACAAGTCAGAAGGACGTGTGGCAGTTCCATTACCATTAGGCCTTATTATGGGACATTCATTACAGAGAAACAAAAACAGAACCAAAATAGGAACAAGACGAAATGTGCCACTCCAGCAGTCTTAGAAACATTCAATACAGTGTAGAACCTCACTAAAATGCAGTGGCAATTGAGTGTGTAACAGAGTTGTACCTCAGGTGAGGAACAGGCTACTTGAAGATCAAACGTTTCTCCAGCAGATGCTAGTGCCACATCTTTTTGAAACCATAAGGCTTCCAGTCGGCTAATTCTATCAAACTTGATTTCTGGAATAGAGACTTCCTGAGTAGAATATGTGGGAGAGTATCAGATATTCACACAGCAAGTCAGAACTTGGAAATAGTGACTACATAAGGGACACCTGAGGTCATATAATGGAAGTGTCCCAGGTGCACAATGGACGTTACCACCCACTTTGCACTTTGAAATAAAGAAGGGGTTGTAGACGCTTGTGTGGCCCTCTCCGTAATACAGATAGGGGTGGTGTAAATATAGCGCCAGCACTAACACAATAGGGTGTTTCCTCATTTGCATGGGGATGTGGCCACATGCAAATGAGGGAAGCCCTTTGCCTCTGCTTCCATGCCGTATTATAGATGTGAGGGCAGAGGCAAAGAAGCTGTCAGGAAGTGAACTGACAGTGCACCACCTAAAATGTGGCACACTGTTAGTGCAAACCTGATAGCAACCCTCTGGAGGGGGGAGATAGACCTAGACATTCCCTTGTAGGCAGGTGCAGTCACTCACTGCAACCGCCTGCAATGGGATGTCTCTCCCCTCTTGAAAGTACAGGCAGGCTACCGACTGCACAGTAAAACACATAGCAGCTGCTTCAAAGCCGCTCTGTATTTCACTTGAATGTGCTGCCCCCAGGGCAGCACCACTTATAGCTGCCCTAGGGGCAGCACATGTAATGCGATAGGACAAACGTTCCGTGATTTCGCCTGGTGCACCTGTTTTAAGGTGAACTGTGATGCAAACTGGAAAAGCACATCACGCTCCTGCATCATCCCCACCCCGGTTTCATGCCAAAATCACTTTCATCATTTAAAATTAGGTAGCTTCCATTAGTAAGCAACATAAATTCAGATTTTATCAATGGTATGGGAACATCCTTTAAATAACATACAAGATTAGCCATGGACGCATTACACACCCCATAAAGTGTTATCACAGTGACACAAAGAAGTTCCACACTCATGTAGACTAACAAAAACCTCTGTGTTCTTGTGCATACATCTGTTTTCAGAAGAGAGACATCAAGCCTTGTGTAAAACATGTGTACCTATCTCTTCATATCTGCCTACCTGGGAATGTTTACGACATGATGTGAAATGAAACACTGAAATTTAACAGGAAATGAAACTGTGAATAAGCCAGAAGGCAGATGGGGTTGTATCTACAGCAAAATGCAACTTCCCTAAATATTCAGGGGCATATTGATCAAAAGGTAACAGCAAGTCACCCTGCTGTGCTGTGCTGCGTTACAGGGAAAGGGCAGGAATGTGCTCTAATTAAGACCATAAGGTGCATTCCTCCCTCTTCTCTAGTGATGGCGCACAATGGGATGCCTACTACCTTTGCAGGCACCCTGATGCATATTCCAAAGGAATATGTGTACCAAAGGAGGTTGTTAGTATATAATTTCACTGAAAGGAGCAGCAGCAGAAACGGCAAAATCATGTTAGAAACACATCCTGTGTTTTCATCATTAACTTATATGGTTGAAAGTACAGCATCTGAAGACCCCAGCTGGGGTAGAAAGATCAGGACTACTTACTGACTGTAGAGGGATTTCATGCACGATAGGGAGATGTGACAAGGAACTACCCAGAACCCCCTGTGGCCTATTATGGAGAATTGGTCACATGGCATACCATGATCAAATGAATGGAAACTTCTTGTTTCTATTTAAAACAAGCAATTGGTTGCAAAATCACAATACGAACAGGTGCATTGTAAGACGGGCCAAACTCTTTTTTGTCTGCAATCTTCTCTCAGGCTAGATCCCCAAATTTAGGAATCCTGTGAGAAACTGCTGGTTGCTCCTTCACTTATCTAGTGGCAGAACGCTTAGATTTAAAATGTGAGAGCTCATCTAGGAAGTCTTGTAATTCCTTTAAGATAGTTAAGCATTAATTGATGTCAAAGGTGCATCTGCTGCCACTGTGCCAGAGTTATCAAGATCTGTAACAAACATTCGGACCCCAAACAGTACCATATAGGGAGTCTGACTCTCCCTGGACTCCATAGAGGTGATGGATGCAACTTCATGGTTCTTCTGTTCCACTATCGAATTTCCCTGCGGATGCTAGAAGACGGAATAATGCACAGCAACACCCATAGTATCCCAGAATGCCTTAGAGGCTTAGGCCGGACCTTGGACTGAGTAGAATGCTGCTACTGCATATGTAACAATAAAGACTTGCTAATCTTTAATAACAATCTTTAACAATAGTTCCAGTGTTAGCCGATCGCTGTGGCCACACCCATAGAAATCTAGAACACAAATCAACTGCCACTAGACACATTGTAATGGCTTATTTGAAACTAACAAAAGTGTTTGAGATTGACGAGAAATGGTGACGTTTTTAATCTGTTGACAAACGTCAAAGCAAAGGGACATTTTTAGTCTGTTTATATAGACCCTGCCACCAGTAGCATTTTTGTAATAAAGAAACTGTAGCCACCCCACCATAATGGGCAGACACTATTCACTCATGAGCAGCTATTATTAACTCTAACCTGTGGTTCTGGTTGAGTATCAGTCAATTACTCATCTTCGGAATATAGGCAAAGAGAATATTTTGAGGACTCACTAAGTAGGAGTTTTTTGAGGTATAGCATTTAGGTAGGGCTCGCCACTAGCTGAAGCAGTGACCGCAGACACAATGTCATCATTGTTCCACGTATATGAGTGAGTAATCGCCCTACTAATACAATCTGAACATCATCCTTGGCAGCTTCATCAGCCAACACATACCCTGAAACATGTACACCCACATGTTGATGACAATGTTTGGATTACAAGAGCCCCTTTCAGTGCTGTCACATTCCCCCAAAGAAGTTTATACTTGATAGCATTACCTTTAGAATCTCTGAATCCATTCAGATGCCTGTAAGGTAAATTATAATAACCTCTTCGCTGCAGGGGCTAATACCCGCTGTTCTGGGGGGGAGGGGGGTGCGCAAAGCGCCCCCATGCTCATGACGAGCTGAGCTCATCATGAGCTACGGTGCTCCTGTGCTCATGACGAGCTCAGCTCGTCACAGGTGTATTGCCTCCCGTTGAACGCTCAGCACAGCGGGAGAATTCTCCCCGCACCTGAGCGTTCCAAGGGCCATGACGAGCTGAGCTCGTCATGAGCACTGGAGCGCCGTGGCTCATAACGAGCTCAGCTTGTCATGAGCATCCAAGGTGTTAAAGGACTGGATGCAGTAATAGGAATTACACACTAGAAATCTAGGAAATTCTGAGCTTGCATTCTGCAATGCCAGAACCAAAGCTTTCAATTCAGCAAGGTGAACTGCATGGTCACCTAAAGTTTCTCTATATGTTTTTGTGTCTGAATGCACCATCTTTCATTAACACTTTTACTGCAGTACATTCAGCTAAGTACCTGTACTTAGTACCAACCTGTAGGCTGAGCTGAATGATCTGTATAGATTATGAAAGCATACTGATCTAAAGCAAAATTATACTAGACACAGAGGGCCTCATTTATGAGGCCCCTTGCGCCATTGAAACATCACTTTTTGTGATGTTCCATGGCGCAGAAGCCTGCGCGATATGTATCAGGCAGCACTAAGCCACTTTTTTGGCTTAATGCTGCCTGATAAATATCATTTCCTTTAACGCAGTGTTCTGCGTTAAAGGGGCTTGCAATGGGTGTTGCTGGGGGCGTTCCCAGCAAAATCCATGGCCTTTTGACACTGCCCCAGATTGACCCGAAATCGTAAATCTGAGGCAGTGCCAAAAGCTTACGTCTCCCCAGGGGAAGCGTAAGGGAGGTGCAATGGGGAGAAATGTCTTTATTTCTCCTTGTTTTTCCTTTTTCTATGTGTGCTGCATTCTGCAGCACACATACAAAGAGTAAAAGCCTCTTGTGATTATTGTTGTACAGAAAGGTTTCCCTTCCTCTACAAAAATATTCTTCCCCGCAACGCAGGCACCCTTGCACCATGGTGCAAAGGTGCCTGCGTTGGCGCAGGCAGCCCATTGTGCGCCGGTGCAGGGGAAAAGGACAGGAATGCGCCGTATCTTATAGATAAGGCGCATTCCTGCCCTTTTCTTTTGCCGTAGGGAAGCGCAGCAGGAAAGCCTGCTGCGCTTCCCTACGGCAAAAACTCATAAATGAGGCCCTAAGTATTCTGTTAATACTGGTAGTATTCCTGTGTTTGCAAAGTAGGGTCAAAAACATAATCTACATCAATAGCTGTCAAGGAAGTGGCCCACTCGATTCATTTTGGATGTAAGGCTTTCACATGAGGAATGCTGACCTTGGTGGCAGCTTTAAAGGCTGAGACAGGAGACACCACAATTATGAGTTTCCCCTGAGCCAATTGACGTTCCTTCAGTAAAGTTGTTTGAACTGCAGTCCAAACATTTTCTGTCGATGCAAAACCCGTTTCTGCACTGGAATATAAATGAGAATTATAAGCAATCAGCACTGTTTCTCCTTCATTGAATAAAACATATGTATAACCACTGGAACCCGCAATTATGCAGATTACTAAATTTGTAGTGTTAACATGAGTATGTAAGTGTTTAGATTCTTTCATGTCTGCTTGTAAATTTCGGCGCATAGTAGTATGTTCAGGAGCCCAACGTGTATTCGAAAAATGTAGACAAATTAAATCATTTAATGGTTTAACCCGTTGCGCATAATCTGATATGTATGTTCTATCAAAGTTAAGAAATCCCTAAAGTCATAGCTTTTTTAATGTAGTTGATGTATGCAAGACAGCACATTGCTATAACAAATGTGGTGCTAGGCTTTTTCTTCATGTGATCATTTGTATCCCAAAAATATGACAGCGAGAAAGGCAATTTAATATTTTTGAAATGTTTTATTTATTACCATGTTCAGCAAATCTCAAAATTATACAATCCACTCTGGCCGAATTTGTGTTTAAATCATCACTTGTGAGGTAAATATTATCAACATAAGACAAAGCTTCTTAGTCAATTTTTTGTAAAATTGACATCACTCGGGCAGAAAACAGACCTGGACTGTTCATATACCCTTGTGTGCTGCTAGCACTGAGAGAACGGTCAAATTGCAGCTTTCAGGTGCTATATTTTGATAGAAAAGCAATTGGAAATGTCCAATGTAGTCCTGCATTTTTTTAAGAACAATGTTATTTATTAAGCCTGTGCTGTGTGAATTTTGTACAGCAAAAGTCCATGTGTGACTGTTTAATTGTTGATAGTCTGAGACTATACGATAGTAATGATCAGGTTGAGGCATCAGAAATAATGGATTATTCAAAGGGGAGACACATCGCTAAATCACACCTTGTTATTCTAATTCTGATAGAATCTCCCTAACATGGTGTTTAGCTTCATGTTTAATAGGACATTGTACTTGCACCTAGGGCTGGACATTATAGGTATAACATGCTAAGATGTGTCTTTATCCCAATCCGCCTGATATAATGCTGGGGCTTGCGTAAGAGCCCATTCTGTAGTATATGCTGCTTTAACTTCCTCAAGAACAAGAATTGAAAAGGAAGGTTTTATTCGAACAAACTCCGGCGGGCAATCAGTACCAGCCAAGAGAATGCTGTATTTATTAGTTAAATTCTGCCAGAATATTACTTTAATAGTAAGCGGTATGTCACCCTCAATTTGTACGACTAAATCATAGATTATATCAGGAGGACTTAGTCACTGATCCGGAGAATTAACCTGTATGTATTTGTTAGTCGGTGTCACCACCAGAAACTCTTAAAGAGTCTGATGAACTATTAATACCTCTGCTGCGCTGTTGATAAGAGTTCTCACCCATGTCTTTTTCCAAGGAAACGCTCTGAGTATTGGTGGCATATTCCATGGAAATTCCTGCCACTTTTTTCTTTTAAATTATGCTTTTGTTTGTGGAAGTTTCTCCCCCTTTTTTATGATGACATCAGAAGAGTGCTGTGAGTCTGCTTTCAGTTTCACATACTGTTTCTGTCTGCAGTCTCCTCGTCCACCTCTCTCTGAACACTTTTCTATAGAGTCCTGAAAGGAACTAGAAGGACACTTATCAGAATATGTATACCTATCAGGCTGTTTAAGTGTTTCACTGTTACATAGTTTATAACATTATTCATGAAACTCCAGTTGCGGAGATCTAGTCTGTGTTTTAGTTTAAGGTGTACCTTTATTTTTTTCCCAGAGCTTTGTAGAGGACTCAGGTGTCTGCTTAATAGGATCAGCATCAGATCTGCCATTAAGTTGTGGCTTATTGCCCTGGTTCCCAAACTGTTTAGACCATTATTCAATTCAATGCAATATATTTATTAAAGATTTGGAACTCCTAGGACGTCCACATAAAATGCATTCATAGAATTACAAATAAAACAAACACTTAACAAGCATAATCACAAACCATCATAAAATTATCAAGAGCCTTCCTTCGTTTAACTAAATTTCATTAAGTACTTGAGTTTTTGCACATTACAACTACTAAGATGATATAATAGACATTATATAAGCTGACAGTTCATTTAATAAAAAACCAAAAGTTCCATTTCAACTAGAGAATCAATATAAGATTATAGACAAAGTAAAACATGGGCATAATCAGACCTGTGCAAAAAACAATTCAGTAGCAACCAGCTCACAAGAGAGAAACCTCCTGAATCCCACTGCATAACATTTTTTAGAATTAACAACAGAACATAGTGGGAAGAAAAAAGCAACCTAACACTAATTATGAGAAAATAGCAGTTGATAGCTGCCTATCAATGTGCAAAATACAAATTAATAAAATTAAAGACTACTACAGATGGAGAGCTAGCTGAAAGGCTGGCTAAGAGGATAGCCACCCATTTGAAAAGTGAACTAAAAAAGGCAAAAGAAATGAATTTAGTCTCACTGCTTCATTTTTTATCCAAAATTGATAATCTCAGGTTGGTGCTACATTTTATACACAGTCTTATAAAAACATCATTACAGCGTTAAAATATATACATGAATTCCTTAAAATAATTAAATAATTTTACGCACACTGATTCGTTTTTAGGACAAAAAAGATCATCTCGAGCTGATGCTACGTATTTAACAGAGTTTTGTAAAAACATCGGACGGAGCCAACGATAACGGCTTAATGCCAGTGCTGGACATACAAACAAAACATGGGCCAGAGTCTGGGAGCTCAGCATACACAAATTACACATTTTCCCATTATTCGGATTCTGAAACCAGTTTGCTGAAAGGTCATTTAAGGGCAGAAGATTCATGCAACCTAAAATAAGTAAGCAACAAATGCTGCATTCTAAGTTCCAAAATAAATATTTTTGTGCAATTCTCGGAGAGTTTGTCGTAATTATTAGTTTTAATCTTTCTTTAGAGTTACAGGATTGCATGTCTCTATCGAAACTAATTCTGCCACTCAGAGGTTTTAGGAGAGACTTAAATCCTAATGATGAAAGGGTAAGTTCAGATTCTTCTTGTATACTAAAGACTTTTAGGGCCAAAGAGAAATCACGGTGAAAGGAAGAGTTACCTGCCTTAACGTCAAAGATTTCATGGCATAAGACACTTCTTAGTGAATCAGGGTCGCTATGTTTTAGCTGATAACCCCAACGTAGAACCCTGGATAAGCCTTGAGTATAGGAGCTTATCAAACCAAATTCCAATCTGATTGCTGCCTTTGGAACTAAGGTGTTAAAATTACATATTTTTCGTAGTATCTGGCCTTCAACCTTGTCCAAAAAACTCCAGTCCTTAACAGGGATTGATTCTATCGCATAAAGCAGGGTTGGGGGAATTTTGGCCTTAAAAACCTTCAATAAATGTACGAAATGTCTCCTACCCATAGCGCTGTAAAAAATGCGCAAGCCGTTGGCATGTGAAGTAGCTTTACTAGAGCAGTGTGAAATGTGAGGATTATTTTTCAAGCTGCTTGTTAAAAGTTTCCCTAAATAGAGGTATGAATCTACTACCTCCAGTCTTTCAGGACCGATTTGCCAATTAAAATTATATGATTTTCTACTTTTAGAACTTTTCAAAATTAAAATTTTACTTTTGGATACGTTTATTTTCAAAAGGTATTTTTTTGTAAGGAAGCCAACTTTCTATTCAACCCAATAGGGGTTAAGTCCATTACTACTATATCGTCTGCGTATAGTAGACATGCAAAAGGACGGGTACTGATCTTCGGGGCATTTCCATAATCTTGAGCAAAGCAATCGGGTAAGTCTGCTATATATAAGGGAAATAGAAGCGGTGCTAACAAGCAGCCCTGTTTGAGACCGTTTTCAGTAGGGATTACATTTGATAATCCTTGATTTCCACCCATTAATATCTTGCACCAGGTTTGCGAGTGGAGTGCTATGATCAAGGATAGCAGAGGGGGAGGCAAACCCATTTTTTGCAGTTTTCTTCATAGTAAAGGTCGATCTACCTTATCGAAGGCTGTAGAAAAATCAATGAAAGACATAAATACATTTGAATTACGATAGATTGTGTATTTTTCCTCTATTCATTTCAACATAAAAATATTATCTAGCGTAGAATTGTTTTTCCTAAAGCCTGCTTGCTCAATGGGGAGTACTTTCTTCTCTACCACCCATTCTGTAAGGTGATCGAGAATTCTATGAGCAAATATTTTCCCTGTGGCATCCAGTAAAGCTATTTGTCAGTAATTACCTGGATGCGATCTAAGGCCACCCTCTAGCTGGGTGCTCTATACCACTGGTGAAGGTACAGTTGCATGTATAGCGGAATTAAAATACTTCCTGACCAAGATGGTGGAATTTTCCCATTAGAATAGCAAAGATTAAATAATGGAGCTATATAGGTAGCCCACAAAAGAGGCTCCTTTTTTATTAGCGTCGTGGGAATTTCATCAGGACCCATTGCTCCTGAGGATCTCATTTTTTTAATAGCCCGACCACTTCATCGATAGAATGGACATAGTTGGGTACTGAAATTAACGGCTGATCCGGAGCCCCAATATCAGATCTGCAAGAATCGAGATTCCCAGAATACAATACCCGCAGATAAAGTTTCCAATCTTCTTCTTTTATGGGCATGGGAAGAGGTTTCACCCTAGTGCCACAGCAATCGGCGATTATTTCCCAGTACCTTTTTGAGTTATTTTTTGAAGCTGCCTCTTTTACCTGTGTCCATACATCATCTTCCTTTATTTGCCTTAGGGAGCGTTTTTTCCTCTGTCTTTTTCTCTTTAGCAGGTTTATTAAATTGCTTCGCTCATGCGAAAAGTACTGGAACTGAGCCCTCACTAGTGTGTTTATTTCCCTATTTAAAGTGAGCAATGGGTTAAAGTATGGTCTACGTTGACCAGGAACATGAGTAGGTTTGCCAGATTTAGCCAAAAGGCCAATAATATGGGAAAAAACCTCAAGAAAATCAGGTTGAATACGATCACACTCAACTGATTCTAAAAACTGCTGATCTCTTATTAGTAATGATAGGTGCACTTTTAATTTAGCGGTCGCTTGGGTGTTCCAGTGGCTTCTACCATTTGTTTCATTAAACCCTACTGAAGTACCTTTAAAATTCCAGGAGCCTACCTCATCATAAACGAAGACCAATAGAAGAATAGGTTAAAGAAATTACTTTGGGTAGCTTGCATTCCTGATCATCCACCGGAACTAAAGACAGCCATAGGCGTATTGGCAGCAGATACAGTAACCCATGTATTACACTACTCAACCGGGGGAACCATACCAAGTGGAAGACACAGTGAGAATTATAAATGTATCTTGGGGTCCTGTATGAGAAACACTGCTTCTTTTTTTTCTATGGGAAGTAGTATAGTTTTCTGGGATAATCCCATGTTGCTCATGTGATAAACCTATTGATCCTATTAGCCAAGATTTCTGCAAATATCTTAAAATCTTCATTAAGCAATGAAATGGGCTGTTACAAACTGCATTCTAGAGGATCTTTGGGCCAGATGTACGAACGATTTGTGAAAGCGCAAATTCGTTGCAAACCTATTAGCGACCGAAAAAGTGCAGTTTTGGTATCTAGGAACGTCATTCGGAATCCAAAAATAGCTATGCAACTAAATTGGGAATCAGTATTTTTAACAATCAGTTTTTGAGAGTAGCAAATATAGATTTGGTATTTGCGAGAAGCAAAATATATGTTTGAGGGTGTCGCAATTTGTGACCAGTCGCTAAAATGCCTGTTTGCTCATGCAATTTTCCACTGATTCCATCCAGGTGATAACTGTGTGCAAACTATAAAAGCTGGCCCAGAATGCAGCAGAGGTTTTCACAATGGCTGCTCTTTATGTGATTGCAATGAGGAGGCGATTACTGGCTGTCCAGCAGAGGAGGAGGAGACATTAGAGGATCTTTAGAACCAGGTTTACCATATTCCAACAGACAGTGGAGGAAATCTATGAGAAAAACAGGCTGAGTAGAGCTGTGATATTAGATTTCATAGACATGCTTAAACGCATCTAGAAAGCTGTACCCTGCGAAGCAGTTCTACCCTCACGCATGTGCAAGTGTTGTGCTCACTGCACCTTTTGCCCTCGGGTAGCTACGGGGGTGATTGCTGTTGCGTGCACTGTCACGTTTCTTTAAGAGGATCCTAGATGCCATGCTCATACACATGAACAATTACATATACCTTCCTAGGAATGCAGAGGAAATACACAATCCCAAATGAAACTTTTACAGGATTGCCAAATTCCGCCATGTATGAGGATGTGTAGATGGGACACGTTCCTATTTGTCCTCCAGTACATATTGAATATCTTTTCAGAAATAGGAAAAATACCCATTTCCTCAACATCCAGGTGTTATGCGATGCCCATAATCACAGATATGGTGGTGAAAGGTCTAGGAAACACACAATGTATACATATTCCGGCACAGTAGAGTACAACAACGCCTGGAACGTGGGGAGTTTGATGATGGCTATTTACTAGGTGATGTGATGCTGTAAGATAAAGGACATGTATGTGTCTGTCTAATATCAGGTCGAGCCATGATCACACATATCTTTCTTTTGTTAGATGACAGTGCATATGTGTTACAACTTTGGATTCTGACCCCGTACCTAGATCCCGCAGACCAAAATGAGAGGCACTACAACATTGCCCATCGATGCACCAGAGCGGTCATCAAACGGACCTTTAGCATGCTCAAATCAAGATTCCGGTGCCTTTACAAAATTAGAGGTGTACTGCAGTATGCTCCAGAGATAGCCTTCAGAATTGTGGCAAGCTGTGCCATGTGAAAATGCCAAGCTAAGGTTATGTGTCCATCAATGCTTTTTGTGGCTACGTGAAACATGCCCAGTGCCTGCTTGATCTCCAACAGGGGCATGGCTGCTGATGCGGCGCAGGGCATGGGCATCAGTGACCGATACGCTGCTCACACTTGAAATCTCCTCACCATGCTGATGGGCATCTCCAGCACCTCTTGCTATTCATGTGGTCTGTAGCAGTTCAATAGCAGAAGTGATCTTCCCTAGGCCCCTGGCAACATCACTGCTGAAGTGTTCCATTTCTACGTGTAGTGTAAGGGTTCTTCTAGAGAGGCGTGTAGTAGAATTGGCCAAATATCCAATAGAACGATTTAGCTGGTCCATTCTAGCGGCAGCACTTCCATCATGATGCTTCTGATAGGCACGGTCTTCCCCCATTTGCTGGCATTATTCCTGTATAGCAGTGGTCAGGGTGACTACATTGGTATTCATTGTTGCCAATTGTGTCCCAATATTGTCAAAGCCAACAGATATGCTCTGTTGATTGTTATGCAAACTCATAATGAGGCCCTTAATCATCTGGCTTTGCGTTGAGCAAATGTTTTGAGCTTGAAGATGTATTCCCTGTATGTTTTGCCTATATTTATGACCATCATCAAGCTCTTTGTTTGAGGATCTGCACTTTAGTGAAATTGGAAAACATGAGGAAGTTTGTACGGGTACGAAGACAGCAAGGGAACACCTTTACTAAGTTCTAGGAGGATTTCTTTGCTTTATACAAAACATCTTTTTTTTATTAGAGCATACCCAAAAAAATCAAGCATAGTTCCATAAGAATACAAGATATCCAGTAATACATTTAGGCTCTTGCCATCATACCTCACAGTAAATCCTAATTAAATAATAAATACCTTCCATTAACATGTGTTAAATGCCCGAACACCTCATTGTTAGACAAATTAACAGCTGCAGGCATTAATCCATTGATTCTTTTTAACAACTTATGTTCAAAATAAATGTATACTGCTAAAGATAACCAACCATTACAACCATAACTCTTGGCAATCCAGTCTGTCAGAGGGGACTAAATCTGAAACCCCAATTTTCTAGCTTTTTCCCCTTGCAATTATATAATGCTTTCTCAGTATTATACATGCCAATTAGACGGGAAACCCATTGGTGTATAGTAGGTTGCTCAGAGTCCTTCCAGGCAGTAGCTCTTAAATGACGTACCAATACCACAGACGTAAACATAAAAAACATCTGCTAAGCGCCTCCCATAAGAGAAGAGTCAATCCCACATAGCATCGATGATCAACTTAAATGAGCCTTCTTTTTAAAAATCTTACACCAATATTCCTCGATCCTCTCTCTAAGTGGAATCAACTTAGCACAATCATGGAACATATGTCCTAGATCAGAAGGGCCAGTCCCATACCAAGGGCAATTACTTTCTGCCCTTCAAACCCAACTGAACATTTTAGCAGGAGTACTATACAGCCTAAATATTGTTTTGTAATGCTGAGTTTTCAGACTTGTAGCCAACAGCACTTTCATTGCAACCTATCCAAAACATCTTTAGTGTTGATTATTTATCTTCAACTAATCCCGTCAGCATATGCAGAGGTTCCTGTGAGTATGGAATTTCCTCTGTATTTTACACAGCTCATAAAAGCCCATTTAAGCACATATAAGTGAGTACCACATGCCATAGAAAATACACCAGCTTTTGATGTATATGGTGCATCACCACCCCCTTTTGTACTGCTTTTGGCCGCCATAAGTGTGGCAGGGTATACTCAGACGTGAGTCCCTTGCTCACTTTGCCACTGGATTCAAGCAAGCCGGGCTGAAGATGGCTGGAATGCCAGAAACCGGTCCTCGGAAGCTTGTTTCCGGTCCAGGGAAGACATGGCTTGGCAGTTCGGGCTGGACTGTTCCCTTGAGGCACAGGGTCAGATTGATTTTCATATAGGCATGTCTGAACTCGGGTGGCAGAGTGGCTAAAGAACGGTGAAGGATTAAACCCAGATCTTTTGACTGGGTGTGAGTGTTTGATTGATTCAGATGCTCCGTCCATCACCAACCCCTTTTGTACCGCTTTTGGCCGCCATAAGTGTGGCAGGGTATGCTCAGACGTGAGTACCTTGCTCACTTTGCCACTGGATTCAAGCAAGCCTGGCTGAAGACGGCTGGAATGCCCAAAACCGGTCCTCGGAAGCTTTTTTCCGGTCCAGGGAAGACATGGCTTGGTAGTTCGGGCTGGACTGTTCCCATGAGGCACAGGGTCAGACTGATTTGCCTATAGCCATGTCTGAACTGGGGTGGCAGAGTGGGCTAAAGAACGGTGATCGATTAAACCCAGATTTTTTGACTGGGTGTGAGTGATTGATTGATTCAGATGCTCCGTCCATCACCACCCCCCTTTTGTACCGCTTTTGGCCGCCATAAGTGTGGCAGGGTCTGCTCAGACGTGAGTACCTTGCTCACTTTGCCACTGGATTCAAGCAAGCCGGGCTGAAGACGGCTGAAATTCCAGAAACCGGTCCTCGGAAGCTTGCTTCTGGTCCAGGGAAGACATGGCTTGGCAGTTCGGGCTGGACTGTTCCCATGAGGCACAGGATCAGACTGATTTGCATGTAGCCATGTCTGAACTGGGGTGGCAGAGTGGGCTAAAGAACGGTGATGGATTAAACCCAGATCTTTTGACTGGGTGTGAGTGTTTGATTGATTCAGATGCTCCATCCATCACCACCCCCTTTTGTAAAGCCTATGGACAAGGTCAGGCCTCAGACCATTATTGGGCGTGTCACTCATGCTCCATGTAAATGAAGGAAGACAATACGCGGCCGAAACCCAGTTCAATGTTATTTACAATTAAACATGAAATGACGGAGAGAAGAGGGTCGGAGACTCTGCTTGCATTGATGTATGGCATTGCCTCTTTCTTGTGTTTATGTATGGCATCACCTCTCCAAATGTTGCAGCAGAGCTTGCCCTGTGCCTCTTAGTAATGACTGCCTCTCTTCACTTACAACCAAAACTTGACTGGTGTTGTGGTAAAGCTTAACTGCATCCATCCTTATTGAAAAGTGAAGCATGGCCCCTCCCCATGTTGAGATCGGACACCTTTGAATTAAAATAAAGCTTCATCCCTCTCTATACACAAAGTATGA
The DNA here is from genome assembly GCF_964263255.1 of Lissotriton vulgaris. NCBI lineage: Eukaryota > Metazoa > Chordata > Amphibia > Caudata > Salamandridae > Lissotriton > Lissotriton vulgaris. Next base: position 792,981,607 of record NC_141698.1, read on the forward strand.
GCTGTTCCCATGTTAAAGTATATGTTAAACACTCCTATTGGTAACCTAAATCTGGACCCGCCTCTTATTTAAAGATCGATTCCACTTTATCAACCTGTTTTCGTGTTAAAATAAAGCTCAACAGCATATTTATGGCACACAGCACAGTAGTGCAGTCAAGGCAGGCCCAGGGGCTAAATCGGATTGACCGGACGTCATGTAATAATGGCTGGGGTTCAGTCTTGCAGTTGCAAACTATGTGCTCGATGGACAGACAAGCGTTCACATACTGAATTATCAAGTAGCTATCCACACAGGATGAAGTTGGATGTTTTTAATAATTATAGCTAAAAAACACACTAACACTCACCGTCATCTGGTCTGTCGGAGGAGAGAACATTCATGAATGCCTCCAGGTGTGCATGGGAGTTCACAGCTTGGCCCTCCAGCCCCAGCACTTGACTCTTCAGCCAAGATGCTGCACCCTTGCTCTAAACCGCATGAGAGCAGCATGCAATTCACTTGGTCAGGGGTTTCCGGGGCTCCTTTGGGGACTTGCAGTTTCCCAATTTGTGTGGGCCTGATGGAACTCTGTGTGACTGTGCAATGGGAAGTAAATGAATAGTGGCTTGATCAATATCTTTAGAGTTGCCCAGGACACAAGTGAAGATGAGTTTAGGTTAGTGACCCAATTAATCATGGTTATACTTGTGCCATCTGCAGTCTCAGCACCTTCTGGTACCCCTACAATTCACAGATAGAACTGCAGGATAGATTCTCTGAGTCCTCACGCTTGCGCTTAAGAGTTGTGATTTGATTCCCCATAGCCTCTTGTTTCTTCTCCACCTGGAGTGATGCATCCTCTAAACTTAGAATCTTTTTCTCAATCAATTTTTTGGTGTCCACAAATTCAAGTATTTGTTGCTCAATAGATAATACTTTTTGTGTGAGATTTTCAAACTTAGCTGTCTGGACTGACTGATTGCTTTTTGCAAGGTGAACTTCCTTTAAAATAGTCTTGAGCATGGACATAGCAGATGTTGCGGCTGAGGAATGAATGGAATTCCCTTCCGACTCTTCAGGTTCAGAGGTATATGGGGCGCTCACCACATTCAAGAACACATGGTATGCCTCCAAATGTAAATCCATAACAGCCCTAGTTTCTTCTTTAGACATCATACTTAAGGAGTTCAAAGTTTCATGTCAATTGGACTTTTCCTTCTCAGAAAATGCTGGAGTCAAGGCTTAGGTAGCATAGCTTATACATGAGTTAGAGCTCAGGCCCTCCACCTTGTTAATGTGTCTTAAAACATTTATTTCCTGAGCTTTAGCCAATATATCCCGTACTCTTTGAGTGCTCAAATGACCAATTTCAGCATCTTCAGAAATGTTTCTCATGATGTTCGGTAATCTATGCCTTGTGAGCAGGAGCTGAGCACTTCTATTGAGTCTAATCAATTTAGAGTTTATAGAAATTGGTAGTGCTGGCCCGGATAAGGATACTTGCTTCTCCTCTATCTTCTCTACTGTGACGTCAGGGAGCTTGGTCAGAGGCTTTTTCAGGGGATCTGATTGGCAATCATCCGATTCTGATGTAGGACTAACTAAGGGGCTGCTGACGGTTGCTGTTTCAGAGAATTTCATATTTATAAGCTTTTGCCACCTCCATCGTATTAATAATGTCCGAGTTATTTGAGTCATTGGAGACAAGTACATGTACCTGTTCTTTTTTTAAACTCTACAACTGAGTAGAGAAAGGTGCCCCGGTTAGGTTAGAATCCTGGTTACCTAATTATAAAGAGTCCTGCCCAGATATTACAGTGTTGTAAAACTATAAAATCAGAGTGTGCGGCCTGCAGAGGAAGTAGAAGTTCTCGTACAGAGTCAATAATTTAACCCTTTGGGATAGAAGGGTAATACTATAAAATTCTACTTATTTAATTGCAGACTTTGATAAATTGTCAGATGCTAAGATATAGAAGTTCTCTGGTGGTGCAAGTTGCACTCACTATAATGGCCACTCCTCTACCATGTTTGTGAAGGTGTGGGGTGATGCAAAATGATGAAGCCACCTGGGCTTATCGTAGTAATATCCAGCACAGAGGCATTGGAAATCCAAGTTTCCATCAATTAAGAAAAGGTTTCTAGTTCACCCTAAGAAGCACACAGATCTCTGCTGCACTTTTGACAACTGTGCAAGCATTAAATGATCGTAACATGAAACCATTGCCATTGAAGTTACAGCCCGCAGTGCCACCTTAAACTTGACATGTGTATTATCCCTCCCAATGGCATCTCCAGCTCCCTGCTTGGGGACTACTTAAAGAATAGAGGAGGGCAGCATGTGCTCTAATTTGACCAGATTGGGCCACCGCCAACGGAAGTAAGTGGTCAGAAGGATTGTAAAACCCAGATGGCATTAGTATGGGCTTAATTTCCTCCCCAATTAGTTTACCTCCAAACCAAAGCTTACCTAGGTTGACCAGCTCCTCGTAAGTGGGAGACTAAGGTAGGATTGTTCCCATTAAGAGAAAAACTGCCAGTGTGGTTGGTGTTAAGCGCATCTAGTGTGCAGCCAGGTCCAGACGGGGGTGCCTTTGGAGCACCTTGAGCAGGCTGATGGCCATAACCATTCAACAGTCCTAGTAACTAGACCCCGGTCTGCATGTACATGCCTGGAGTCACAAAAACTCTAGACCACCAATCCAAGATGGTGTCTGCCAAGGTCCACTTCATAGGTCAGGAAGATGGTGTCAAAATAGGCTGATGCGTGCCCCACAGCAGTCCTTTAGCTAGAGACGCACTTCAAGTAAATACCTAAGTCGGTACCACTTCTGACACAGCACCACACCAAATGATACCAAGAGTTTTAAGAGAAAGCCCTCAACTGGAGCTATCACATAAACATGAAAGTGTAAGCAACAGCAATTTCAGCCTACTTTCACAATATACAGGGACAGTTTTTTTTAAATTATTGAAAACATATTACATAGAATTGGCTGTTGAATTATATTAGTATTTCGTATACTTTGATTCATTTTCTGTTCTCAAAACATTACATTGAATAAAATAAATTATGCTTGAAACTCTTTTAATGCCAACAGTGTGACCTTTTATTGTGCTTAAAGCTAAATGTTGGATGTTATTCCTATATTCTTTATTGCATCATTACTATATTAACTGTGTCTTCTTATAAAAGAGATTTGACATCAAGCAAGAAGGCTAACCTTTGTGAATTAGCCCTTTAATGTGACTTAGTCAAAAACAACAAATAGAAACAATGTAATACAAACAATCAGATCGTAATGGTGATATAGGAATAAAAGGAGCGGTCTCTTAGAGTTCATCTTTCGTGCAGCTTTTCTGACATCTCACAATCTATTCCTTGGTTTGCTTCTATTTTTTGTTTCTTCTCATGTCAGCTGTGCTGGTTTTCATTGCTTTTCAGAAAATCATCGAAATTCAGCTGCATCCACCGTCTCTTTTTGTACACATAAAGAAACATGTTCTTCTACCTTCTTTAGCCAAATAGATGTGTTCTGAAATATTTCAAAGTTACTTTATGAATCTGCATTGCTATTTTTGTCATTATGAATGTGCAGAACAGTCCACTGTAGTAAGTTTCACTTTCTTGTTTCATCACTCTGTGCAACTAAATCATATGATTTAATAGCCAATGCCAATGATGTGCAGCTATGTGTTATTGGGGTTGATTTGAACACTACTAGTTTGATTGGTTTACTGTGCTGGTAAAATTTTAGTGCTGCCTCTTTGTATTATGTAATATTATGAAATTGTGTACTTTCAATGACTGAAGCATTATAAAAAGGCGGGCTATTTGGGAGGCTCAATTCAGTCAGAGGGGTAGATCCTGCATGACCCTTTTGTATTAGGGCTTAATATTAAGAGCTAGTGTGCTTCGGCTACTCAATTTCTTAAAGGCACATTGTATCATACTGTTTATTAATGAATTGGCCTCTGATTCTAACTAACATTTTTCTTCCTGTATTGATTAATTTGACCTTTGAAAAGATCTTTAGACTAAGAACTGTAAAAAGCCTAATTATTCATTTATTCCTTAATGGTCTTGACTAAATATTTGAGCACAGAATTCTCCCTTTCCGATGAATTGACCCTCCTTCATGTTAAGTAAGTAGAAGTGTCAATACAAGCTTTATATTGTTTTATTTGGGTTTTTATTTTAAAAAAATGTATCATTTTCAATACACTGTATTAAAAGGTTTTTAGATATATTAAAAATTTACATTTCAAATGTTTTTCATTAATAAAGTATTTAATAACAAAATAAAATGACGTCAAATAAAGTGTTATTTAAAATGTTATTGATTTTTTTATAGGCACATATCTTCATTTCTGAGTGTTAGTCCCTGCCTCCACTGCTTACTATGGGAGTGTGATGCAGTACCCGTGGTTGGGCATATTTGGTGCTAGACTTACTCATGGCTTGGATGGACTAAATGTAAGTAAAGTAGTATGTAGTAAATTTAATTGTGTATTGTGCTTAATCATGAGCCACCTTAATCCCTTTCTTCAATTTCCCTTCAGGTCACCCATTTTGTAGTATCTATTCCCCATTTTCTCACCACTTCCCCTTGTACTTTCCACATTTACTAGTAAATCCTGTACTTAGTAGAAATGAGCTATCCATGCAGAAAGACAAGAGAGGCTTAACTCCAGTTGTTGAATTGAAATTAGTGGTACATAAATTGTTACTACTTCAAAACTGTTTTTGGGAATAGGCCCTAAAGAATCTCTGGAGGACTGAGACAACTAAGGAGAGCAGAAACACTCAATCAAAATCCAGCTCTAAAGAAATCATAGATGCTCAGTCACTGTAGAAATTGTCCCCATAATCTGTAATTAAATACCTCTGTGTGAGAGGGCCGACGGAGGCTCAGAGATGCAACCCCTTCCTTTTTGTCCTGCAAGACACCGAAGCAATGCTGCACATACTGGAATGCCGGGATGCAAGAGTTACGCCTGCCTGCTGCCTCTTGCATACAAGAACATGTGACCCAGAGAAGCAACTCCAACCAATGGGAAACTGCATGGGTGGGGCCTCCGCTCCAAAAGGACGTCCCCGCGAACCCGGAAGACGTGCTGCGAAGCCCGGAGGGAGAGGAGCAGAGGAGCCGAGATGCTGTGCTACACAAGCCAGGAACCGCAACCAGAGAAGAGCCGGAGACCCCAGACGACCACGAAACCCAAAGCCTGGGAGAAGACGAAGGACCCGAGGTGCAGTCGACGAGTGGTGGTTCCCCTCGGAGGGCGCTGGAGAGCTGCCGCAGTTCAGGTTACTACAGCTGACGCGGTAAGCGACTTGGGGAAGGGAGAAGGGAGGGAGTAAAGAGAGGGAGAAGGGGGAAAATTAGTGGAATTTACGGAGGGGACACTACGAGCACCATTGTTTGTTCCCGTTTTACCTCCTTGACTCAAACCCTCACGATCCGCCCCATCCTGCACACAATGAACATGCACTTATAAACTAATCCCCTTTCCATAACGCGAACAACGTTTCAAGAGTCCTGGAGATACGGGATCAGACAACCCATTCCCTGACTCTTGATTTCTTTTGGGTATTTACTTTCCTTATTTCCTTTCACATTTTAAAGCCTGCATGCCTATATACCACAAGAGAGAAGGAGGAAGGGCTCTATCCTGCCAGGATTAATAACGGATCAGAGTAACTTACAGCGCCTTTTTTGTTCTCTCCTCTCATTTGCGAGCCTCCCAGGACAACCACCAGCAAGAAGAACGCCCGGACAAAAAAAGGAGAGACACCAAAGGACGAAGACAACCCAATCCTCCCTCTGACAAGTTCTTCTGTGTTGGACATTTAAATAAATCATACAATCATTGATCCTATACTTCGGCCTCCTCATTTTTTCTTCTGCCCGTCCCTCTCACACTCTGGTTATAAGAACAATCCAAACCTATGAATCCTTAAAACAGGGAATGAGAACCCAACTATTCAGATGACACTTCTCCTTGAGTCAGCATAATCTTTGAGAGTCATCCCGATTCAAACAACTTATATGGCAGACATTTTTCAAGCATCACTATCCTAGATATAAATCTGTGAAAATATATGCATGAAGTAGTACAATGTTTACCATATGTAACACATAAAATGTATACTTACAATCCACATTCAGGGACATCTACATTGAAATGGGCGGAAATTATACTCACAGTACAGTTTTAGGGAAAGAACATACGCCCTGGGTACCTGGCTGGCAGGAACCCAGGGCAAACTCAGTAAAAGAGCATCAACATCGGGCAACAAGAGGGGGCAACCATGCAAAAAGGGGCACTTTTCTACACACCCCTCCCCCCAAACGAAAGTGTATGAGACATTCCTTTCCCTAGAAAGTCTTCATTGTCTAAGTGGAAGAACCTGGAAAGTCCATCGGCATTGGCATGGGCAGTCCCAGGTCTATGTTGTACTATAAAGTCAGTTTCCTGTAGGGAGATGGACCACCTCAAAAGTATTGGATTTTCACCTTTCATTTGCATTAGCCATTTTAGAGGTCTGTGGTCAGTTTGAACAGTGAAGTGAGTTCCAAACAAGGATGGTCTCAACTTTTTCAGGGACCAAACCACAACAAAGGTTTCCCTCTCAATGGCACTCCAACGCTGCTCCTTAGGGAGTAACCTCCTGCTCATAAAAGCAAAAGGCTGGCCTTGGTCTGGTATAGGACCGCTCCTGTCACTATCTCAGAGGCATCAGTCTGCACAATGAACTGCTTGGTGTTGTCTGGAGCTTTGAGAATTTGTGCTGAGCACATTGCCTCTTTCAGGGTGCCAATAGCCTTTTTACAGCTAACTGTCCAGTAAGCCTTTTTGGGCATCTTCTTGGAGGTGAGTTCTGTGAGGGGTGCCACAATGGATCTATAACCTTTCACAAACTTCCTGCAGTACCCAGTCAAGCATAGGTATGCCTTGACTTGGGTCTGGGTTGTTGGAACCTCCAAGTCCAGGATAGACTGGATCTTGGGCTGCAGGGGTTGCACTTGGCCTCCATCAACCAGGTGGCCCAAGTATACAACTGTGCCCTGCCCTATCTGGCATTTGGATGCCTTGATAGTTAGGCCTCCAGTGTGCAGGGCCTGTAAAACCTTCCCTAGGTGGAGCAGGTGATCCTCTCAGGTGGAGCGAAAGACAGCAATTTCATCAAGATATGTTGCGCTAAAGGCCTCCAATCCAGCAAGGACATGATTCACAAACATTTGGAAGCTGACAGGGGCATTCTTTAAACTAAAGGGCATAACAGTAAACTGATTATGCCCATCAGGTATTGAGAATGCTTTTTTTTTCTTTGGCTCCCAGGGCCCTGCCAATCTGCCAGTACCCTGCAGTTAACTGCTTCCATGCTCATGACGAGCTCAGCTCGTCATGAGGCACGGTGCTCGTGTGCTGATGACGAGCTGAGCTTGTCATGACCACACCCGTTTCTATTGACCTTCAGCACAGCAGGGGAATATCTCAAGCAGCCAAGGTGTTAAGTCACTGGTACTAAGGAATGTGGCTGCATCCAATATATCTATCAACTCATCTGGCCTTAGGATGGGGGGAGCATCTGTCTTGATGACAGAATTGTAGTAGACACAAAACCTCATGTATATCTTTCTGTGGATAAGGTTTGGGTACTAAGACCACTGGGCTGGCCCAAGGACTCTCAGAGGGTTCAATAATCCCTAATTCCAGCATCTTGCTGACTTCAGCTTTGATGCTCTTGTTAACTTGATAAGACTGTTGATAGATTTTGTTTTTGATTGGGACACTGTTCCCAGTGTCCACATCATGGGTACACTAGTGGGAACCTGCTTGTGCCCAGGTACACCAAGTAGGTGACCTCACTTTTCTAAGATAGGGTAAGGGCCACTCCGTTTGTCCTGGAGGGCACTTGATGCCACAGGTTTCAAAACCCACACCTTTTGCCCTGGTTGGAATTCTACCAGTACAGATTTTTGCACGTACCAGTGCTTCTGGAGCTCCTGGTTGGCCTCAAGATTCTTTTTTATTTTTTTATTTATTTTTATTTTTATTGAAACCAGAATTTTAAACATAGACATACGATCAATGCATCATTAAACCATTTAAAAAATGTCCTTTAGGACAAATACACAAAAAATTAATAATACATTAATAATACACACAGCGAGGATCAGAAAATGCATTTACACAATAATATTAAAATAATAAAATCCAAGACCACAACCCTACCTACATAAACATCATAACACAGTCTCCCAGCCTTAATTTAATCAAAGGAAGCACCCCATACCTTGTTAAATATCTTAAATCCTGTCCTCAAGATTCTTGATAACTTTTTTTACATAGTCCACAATATACTGTTTGGGTTCTTGGAGAATCTTCTCTCAAACCTCTTTAACAAGACAGAGTGGTTGCCTAACAGAATGGCTAAACAGAAGTTCAAAGGTGGAAAACCCTGCTCCGTTCTGAGGCACCTAACTGTAGGCAAAACACAAACATGGTAAGAGGGCTTCCCATCTTTTTAGTTTTTTAGGGAGCCCCATGATCATTCCCTTCAAGGGCTTGTTAACCCCTCCCCTGCTGGTGACGGAACCACTCCGTCATCAGCCGCGGTCGCGCTGTGCTGATGATGGAGCGGTTCCGTCACGGCCCGCTCGGCACGCCTGCGCGGCGCGGATTCCGCGCCTGCGCTGAGCGTTCTATTGAGAGGGCGGGGCCGTGACGGAACCGCTCCGTCATGAGCACAGCGCAACCGCGGCTGGTGACGGAGCGGTTCCGTCACCAGCATGGGCGCGCCGCGTGGCCCCCCCGCCCCCTTAGCACTGCGGCGGAATGGCCGCCGCAGTGAAGGGGTTAAACCATTCAACAAGATCATTGGTTTGTGAATAATAGGGCGTAGTAAACTTGTACTGCACTCCACACTCATTCCACATGTGTTTGAGGTATGCAGACATGAAGTTTTACTCTCTATCTGATACCACCTCCTTAGGAAACCCTACCCTGGTGAATGCACCAATGAGGGCCTTGGCTACTGCAGGAGCTGTGGTAGTCCTAAGGGGAATTGCTTCAGGATACCTAGTGGCATGATCCACTACCACCAGTATAAACGTGTTTCCTGAGGCTGTGGGAGGTTTAAGTGGACCGACTATGTCCACACCTACCCTTTCAAAGGAAACCCCAACCACTGGTATTGGAATTAAGGGGGCCTTTGGATGTCCACCTGTTTTACCACTCGCTTGTCAGGTGACACAGGCGTTGACAAACTCCTGTCAGGGACATCTGGGGCCAGTAAAAGTGCTAACTAGCCTGTCCCATGTCTTGGTCTGGCCATGCCCATGGTTAGTAGTAACACTGTCAGCGTTGATGACTAGATATGACTTTCCAATCAGATATTGCTCCTGAGAAACCAGTGTGTCTCTCACCATGGTGACACTGGCATCTGTATCCTAGTGCCATTTATCCAAGGGTATTGCAAATAATTCTTTGAGTTGGGAAGCCACACAGCTAAAGTGGAAAAATCCATTTTACCCTCAGTGACTAGAACTGCTTCAATGTGGACCCTGATTTGCTCTGGGCGCACTGTTGATCCCAACTGGAGATTGGCTAAATCAGTACTAACTGGAGGAGGACTAGGGAGCTTCTTGTCGGGACAAGTAGCATCTCCTTTTAATTGTCCCAACTTCTCACACAGTTGAAACACCAGGCCTTCTGGGGATCAATATTTTTCCCTTGTACCTACCATTTGACTGGAAAGAGTTTTTGTGATCCATCACTCTGAACAGGTTTTTGGGGTCATTCTGAAGTCTCTTGGTGTTTGTCTTTGGGGCTCTCACCCCCTTTACCCTGGGGAGGGTTGGTAACCCTTTTCTTTTGGTCACCCCCAGTGGCTGTTTTTGTTACCCTAGTTTTGACCCAGTGGTCTGCCTTCCTTCCCAATTCTTGTGGAGAAATTAGACCTGGGTGTACCAGATGTTGATGCAACTTCTCATTAGTGCAAATACTCAAAATATTTTCCAAAGGCGTACAGAGTCAAAAGATTGTCAAGTCCATAGAAATCATGCACGTTATTTCCAGTTATCCATCCATCTAGTGTCTTAACTGAGTAGTCAACTAAGTCAACCCAGGACTGGCTCTGGGTTTTGTGAGCCCCACTGAATATTATTCTATATTCCTCAGTTGTGACCCAAAGCCCTCAATCAGAGTGTTCTTCCTAAGATCATAAGCCCCAGTATCTGTCCCAGTAAGGGTCAGGAGTCTGATCCTGCTGTTACCAGTTAACAGTTCCCAAAGGAAAGCCCCCATGTGGCTTCCTCACTTTTCTCATTTCACAAGGCCTCTCAAAAGTTGTGAACCATTTGGTGATGTCATCACTTTCTTCAAATTTGGGGACAATCCCTTTGGAGATTTTGGGATCATAAGATTGCTCTCTGTCCCTATTTATTAAGTTGCTGCTACCATTAATGGGAGCTAAGCCCATCTTGGCTCTTTCTTTTTATTGAGCCAAGAGTCTGGTCTCTAGGTCTAATCATTTGGTCAACCTCACTAAGAGGTTGGTCTCCTCACTGAGGCTGTCCTCAATGGTCTCAGATGTACCTGACCTCCCTCTGTGGGATCGAGGTGCTGTAGGCAGTATTCTTGGAGTCAGGGGCACAGGGACCCTGTTCGCCCTAGGAAGTGAGGGGGTTTGGAAGTTATCCTCATCCCCTCCATCCTCTTCCCCATCTCAGAGGTCTTCACCTTGCACAGAGGGGTGGTCCTTAGCATACCCTGCCAACAGCTCCTGATGTTTTGTTTGTAGGGATGGAACCCCAAGCTAATGTCTTTAAGTTTACATAGAGACCTTAATTCCCTGAATTCAAGGTGGATGTAGGGGTGAGGTCGAGCTCCTCAACCATGTTCTCTATGTCATTTGGCAAGTTTTCAGTAACAGTTGGGTTCTTAATAAGATACATTCCATAAAAAGAGTCTAAACCCTCTTGACCCTAACTATGGTTAGTTTTAATTGTTCTAATATTCTAAAGGGACTTATCCAAGGCCCTAACAAAACTTTTAGGAATTAGAAAAAATGGTCAATTCACAAAAATCAGACGTCTAAAGATAATTTAGGAGTTATGTTGTGTGATCAGGTGTTGACCAATTCAGTCCAACAAAAGCAAAGTCATAGACCCCACAGCTGATCCCCCAATGTAGGAAGCTGGCTCTGTATATACTATACCAAAGTAAGGTATACTGATCACAGAGTCCAGTCGATCCCCAAAGGCTTACAGAGGCAAAAGTAATAATACCTCACTTTTTGTGGCAGTGTTGGTGAGAAGTAAGGCTTTATCAGAGGGTGGGTTTAAGCATTTAGTGTACACACTCAGGCAAGAAAGGATATCACACACTCAAAGATTGAACTCCGACCTATTTTTTGTGTCAAAAGATATTGCTTTGTTGTATTTTATTTTTAGAACCAAACCAGACTTGGTGCACATAAGTAAAATAATATCTTTCTCATATAGTAGAGCTGAATGTAGTTGAATGAAGTTACAGGTAGGCCAAATGTTCAGAAGCAGTTGAAAGTACTTTTTAGTTACTTTAGGATTACTTTTTAAGTTACTTTTCAGATTACTTTTTCTACTCAGTGTGATATACCTAGATATCACACTGGGACATTTCCTCGATAAAAGGAGAGTAAAACAGTTTTATTCAAAACACAGTTTCTTAGGTTTACATACAAAACACCCTCCACACTTAGAGGTTTTTCAGAGGAAACAGTCAATGCAATTGTATGGAGGAAAACAGGGTTATCATTTTGCAGGTAAGTAAATGGTCTTGAGGCTTGAGTTTCTGGGGTTAGAACAAAGGTTCCACCAGGATCAAGGATGCACTCTAAGAGCACCCACAGAGGCACTAGTATGGCCAGGTGCAGAGTGCTGAGGCCCAACATTATCCAAAGAGGGCTAGGGGGCCTTTGGTTGGTGGCAGCTCATAAACAGGCCAAAAGGTTGAGAGAGCAAAGCTCCTGGAGTTTAGCTCAGAGTTAAGTGGGGTTCAAGTTAGCACACAAAGTGCACCCACCGTGGCACAGGGGTGGTAGGATGCAGGGTGCTGTTTTAGCATCCGGTGCCCTGTTGTTTCAATTGGGGTTCTCAGGTTTCGACAAACACTGCATGCTCGGGGATGAACATCTTCTGGAGGAGACCACCAGTTGAAGAGGTAAGTTGGGATGTCAAAGGATGCTGGAACACCATCAGTTGGGCCACCTAAGGCCATGGGGCATCAGGTGCAGGGATCTCTTTTGGCGTCAGGTTTTCCTTACCGGCTCCGGTCGCAGTCTGGTGATCCTCCAAAAAGGGGCTGCAGGCGTCATTGGGAGACTTGAGGTAGGTAAGGGATCACCAGATTCTAGGTCAGGATCATTTGGCCGACCTCCTCGTGGCATTGGGCCACTCAAACTCCGGCTGTGGGTGTTGAGTGCAAAGAGGTGCTGACTTTGAGGATCTGGCCTGAGCCAGAGTTTGTTGGTGAGCAAATCCTGTGGTCACGGGAGACAAAGTCTTTTCAGTGAAGGCAGGGCAGGTCCTCTGGGTTATAGGGGGGCTGCTGGCTGCAGGACATGCTGGGATTTTTCTAGAGCAAGTCGAGGTTGGGACAGGCCGATAGGGCTGGGCCCAAGTTAGTTTGAGTCCTCCTCTTCTTTCTTCACCACTTCTCTTTGGTCCTTCTTCTTCTCTCTTCTTGTCTGAGGAGGAAAGGTTTGGGCTTGCCCCAAAATACTAGATTTAAGGGCGCTTCAGGTAGGTTCATGTTGGGACCAAAGGGTCCCTTCCTTGGGGTGGGTATACCTCCTATTATGCCACCCATCAGTGGGAGGGGGGCATAAGCCTCACTCTGGTTGGCTGGGTTCCCCATCTTCAAGATGGCAGGGACTGAGAGTCTAGGCCGGACTGGCCATAGCAGGCACCGGGTGTTTCCCCGGTGGGCTGCCATGGTGTGGGCCAGGTGCCTGCAATATCGGCCACCCATTTGACAAGATTGGCCAAAACCAGCCCTTTCCATCATCTAGTTTGCACCCCCTACTGCCCCCGGGCTGGCCAAGCAGTTTGCCAGGGCCGGTTTTGGCTCCCAGTCCAGCCCTGCTGATAGTTGTGTTTCACCTCGACTCCCCCACCAGAGGGTTGGCAAAGGTGGACACGCCTCTCCTCCAATCTTAGTTTTCCCACCAATTCTCCAGCCCAAAGTGGGGGTCAGAACCAGTGGGGACCAGTTGCTGGGAGCAGCAAAGGGCTGGGCCAGCTCACAAAGGTGGCAAGCGTGTGCAACTTCCCGTTCATAGACCCTGCCCATCCAGGAGGAGGAGGCTTGGCACCTCTGTCCAGGACATGCTTTGTATCCAGACCATGAGAATGGTAGACTCTCAACCCAGGGGTCCAGAAACATGTCTTGGGTGGCAGCTGGTGAGTAGCCAGTCAGCCAAGACACCAGAGTTAGGTAATTTTTTCAGGTGGCATCTCTAAGATGACCTCTGAGTGCATTTTCATTTAATTCCATACTGGCATCAGTGAAGGTTTAATGTGCTGAGATGTTTGATACCAAACTTCCCAGATTTCATTAAAGTCATTATGGTGCTGTAGAGTTCGTAATGGCAAACTCCCAGATCATATACTCTTTATGGCTTTACTGCACTTACAATATCTAAGAATAGACTTAGACTCTGTAGGGATACAGAGCTCATGCACTTGCACCCTCACCAATGGTACAGTGCAACCAGCTAGAGGGGTGGCTGACCTAGGGATGTGTGCCATTTTAACTCTTCACTTTTCTTTGCACCAAAACATGCAACCTGCCACGTTAGTGTGTGTGTGTTAAGGTACAGGACCTCTAACGGTGGCACAATAAGTGCTACAGCCATTAGAGGCCTTATCTAGTCACAGAGCCCCTGGTACCTATGGTACCTTTTACAAGGGACTTACATGTGGCCAGAGAGGTGCCAATTTGGGGGTACACTGTATACTTTTAGGGAAAGGACATAGGCCCTTGGTACCTGGTTGGCAGGAACCCAGGGAACACTCAGTCAGAGAGGATCAACATCAGGCAAAAAGTAGGGGGCAACCATGCAATAAGGGCACTTTCCTACATCACCTGCTTCCAATCAAAGGTTAGTGCTTATTAAATGTAACAAGGCAACCCAATGTTATTCTATGGGAGAGGTACGTCTCACAGTAGTGAAACATGAATTTAGGAGTTCTTCTCTACAAGGACATATAAAACTTAAAAGTACATGTTCAACCTTTTTACTGTGATGCATATTGTCCTATGGCCTACCTAGGGCCTACAATAAAAGCGGAGTTTCAGGCTTGCAAGGGGATTAAACTGCCAACTCAAATTGGTAGTTTAAAACTGTATTCAGGCTGCAATGGCAGGCCTGGGAATTATGTTAAGAGGTTACTTAAGTGGGTGGCACAATAAGAGCGGAAGGCCCACTAGTAACCTTCAATTTACAGGTGCTGGGTAAATGGTATACCACTCTATAAGGTACTTATAAGTACATTAAGTATGCCAATCTGATGAAAAGCCAATCTTCCCATATTTAAAGACCAGAGCACAAGCACTGTAACACTGGTTAGCAGTTAGCAGGTTATAGAATCTTATGATCAACAACATGATTTAGGCAAACATAGGAGGGGTGAAGCCAAATGTTTAAGGGTGTCCCTGCAGACAGAGCCAAGTTCAACAATACTGATATTTCTTTATATATTTTTCTTTGCACTTACTCCAACAAACCCCAAAACGAATATTGCAACTCCTCCAACCTATTACTCCACTTTCCATGTAAAGTGTTGTATTAGCAACAAACCTCATCCTTACTACATAAACTAACAATTGCTCAAATAATCAATTAACAATAGCAATATATCCAAGAGGGAGGGCGCTCCCAGGTAGTCAGTGACTTAGGTTGATTAGAACGCTATGACTCCATCCTATTGATGTAGCGGAAATCACATTTTATTTTTAGGGGTGCATTATAATCACACATGTAGAGCGCACCCACATATAATCCTTTGTCATATTTACAGGAAGTGTTAGAGTCTTGAAATGCAATAATATGAAACGTGATTTATTTAGGCCATTGAATCGTAACATGTATAATAAGCATAAAAAGTCAATGTAACTAGCAGAAAATATTAATGTAAGACATTGGTGTCGTGCAAAGGACAATCATTCATTCATTTGATGCGTTTATTCATTTCGTTGTTTACATGTAGGTAGAAATATTAACTGAAAGTGCCTTATTTTTAAGCAATTTCATAAAGCTTATATGTTATTTCAATGTTAGCCAAAATTGTAGGTAGTAGCAACTCCTGGAGGGAGTGCTGCGGGCGGTGAGGCGAGCAGGGGAGGAGCAGGGTGGGGGGTAGTAAACTACGGCATACGGCCGAACGGAGGAAAGTAAACAAATAAATAAATAAAACAAATGTTGTTGCACGCGCTGCATCGCATTTGGCAATGCAGCGTGCGCAATGAAATTCGTTTTATTTATTTATTTGTTTATTTAGCTCTGTTTGGCCGTATGCCATAGTTTACTACCCCCACCCTGCTTCTCCCCCACCCCGCAGCACTCCCTCCAGGAGCCACTACTGATTGTAGGGCTGAAATGCATTTTCCCTGGGAATTCTTGCTTTAGAATTAATAGTGAACTTCATGTGTGCTTTGAAATCTTCTCATTCTCATGTTTTTTTTGCAGGTGAAAGAAGCACTCTTGTTAGCTAGAGTAATATCTTTGTTTTACTAGTCAGGCAAGGAGACAAAAGCTACAATATAAAGGGTTGGATTGTTAAAGGAAGGACATTGCGTTTCACACAGAAGAGGGCTTGTGAACCAATGTCAAGTGTATTGGAGGAGAACACCATTGTCCCATGGAAAGTTACCTTTAGAGCAGTACCAAGAGCGGATGGCGTGACCTAAAAAGGATTCTAGGAAACCTCTCCTTATTATTGGATTGCTGGGAGTCGGGAAAGCATCCACTTCTCTCCCTGCCTTCGGAGAGAGCACCTTAGAACTACCTTTGTCTTGATAACTTTAAGCTATCAAACCATCAATGGTGTCGGAATACTCCACATGCTGACACCTTCTAGTCCTTCTCTAGAAATGCACAAGTAAGGATGTCATCTTAGCATTATTGTAGCGACAGATTAATGTTTTATATTTATCAACCCTCAATGCAGGGGAATTTGGACTTATGCTTTCTGATCCTTTGCATCATATTTCTTGAATTAATTGTTTCGTTCATGCTGCATCGATTACTTGGATGCACAGATTTGGCTATGTATTTTTATGCTCTCGAATTGAAGTGTCTTTATGTCCAGTTATTTTTGGCTTTGTAATAAACTAACTAACCTTACGTAGTTGTCTGTGGTTACTATGTGTCCAGAGAATTTCTTGCTGAACTGATTTGCCAATAGTAACACATTTTCTCCCCTCTTCGCTTACATGCTGCTTAAAAGAACCTTTGAATTGTGAATCTAGAGAAAGTCCTGATTTATTGCCTGGGCGCTTTTAATATTCAGTACTACTGTAGATTGTCCTCCCATTTAGATAGTATTGCTTAGGTCAGCTTAGGTCAACTCTTTATCAGGTAAGTGTATTTAGGAGCACATATGTTTATTGAGAATATGCCTTGTATAGATTAATATTTGGAATGAATACCCACTTTCTTCAGTTGTATTAAGGTCGAAATACCTGTACATGCAACAAACTCCTTATTGTAATGGAAATTGCAAGCAACATTACCTGACTGCATAGGTCATCCTGTCTGGGCGCAGAGCTCTTAGCATAATCAACTTCTGAAGAGAAGTTTTGTTTTTCCATTCTTGTGGAAACCTTTCATTTTCAGGGCTCTCGGACTCCACAATTTTTTTCCATCGCTTTGCAGATCCCTCCACATCTCGATCCCAGCCACGGAATTCATCCATTATAGCAATGGCCTTTAAAAGCACAGTATGTTAAGCATTAGTTTTTTTTAATCAGAATACCCTCAGTAGCATATTTTTCTTAATGAAAGCAACAGTTTCATGCAAAGGAAATAACATATACTTGGTAGCAGATGGTTTGCAATTGCCTTAGTGAATGTTAAAAACCATAGCAGTTTCTGACGTCTGAAAAAAAAACACCTCAGTAGGCCACAAGGTCACAGTTTATAATCGATTGTCAGTACTCCTACAGTGTACTGCAGCAACCTACAAACATGCTAACGCATAACACTCAATACAGCATCAAAACATACCCCAAATTTCTGCTACATTCCAAACCAGGAACGCAATTCCTTATCACTAAGGACACTTCACCACGCTTCAAATGCCCAATTACCAAAGAATAGCACACCATTCCACACAAACCCACACCATAGTGGCCTACATAATGAAATACCAGACCATGGTCCAAGAAACATACACTACACCTCACCATTTCAAGCTATACATTACACAACATCAGTGCACAAAATTAACCTATACCCATCACAAAATATCATGGCAGATCAGGCATCCCCACACTTCAATGCACGGCAACACATCCACGTTCTGTCACTACATCAGACTGTGCCACACTAGCTCACACAAAACTAATTCCCAAACAAGCAGTCATCTCCGTTCATCAGGTAAAGGGCCCGATGTACAGAAAGAGATCGCAGTAGCAAACCCGGTGATTTGCAAAATCACAGGGTCTGCAACTGCAAAAGAGTGTTTTGAAATGTACAAATCCTCATTAACGAGGCAAAAAGATTTGCAAAAGGGTGGGGGGCTTTAGCAACTCTTAACCAATCAGAATTTGAAGGGGAATGAAGGGGGTGTCCACTTATTGTGATTAACAATGACTTATATCAAGGGTTTGGGACCTCAGTACCAGTCACAAACCATTGATCAGATACCAACACCTTAAAGGGAGAGATAGCTAATTCTCAAAGTGGTGGATGCCTTTGTTGAATAGGATGGGCCGTGTTGTGGTAAACGATAAGGGAATGAAAACCCCAAAACTTGTCTCTTTGTGGGAGTTAGACCTTACATCATTGGCTTGAGTCTCTCCTCCATTTTTTCTGTTTGCCTCCTCTGTTTGCGATGTTTTGCTGGTATATCGCTCTGGGCACTGTGCCACTGCAGTTCCGCGGTGTAAGTGCTCCCTATGTTAAATTACTGTATTGATTGAATTCCATGTTTGGCTTATTTGGTTTACTGCCAGTCCCTAGTCTAGTGCCCGTGGAGTGCCGGGGCTTGTAAATACAAATGCCGCTAGTGGGCTTGCAGCACGTATTGTGCCACCCACACGAGCGGTCTAGTAAAAGTATGTCTACAGGTCTGTCATTGCGAGACCTACGTGCGGTCTTGTACTGTCACGGGGGCTGCGCAAGTACGCCTACTTGCCAGTCCTCCAAACCTTCCCTTAGCTTCATATTAGTCACCCCTATGGTAGGCCCGAGGGCAGGGTGCATTGTAAGCATAAGGTAGGACAAGCCTGACGAAGTTGGCATGTCATAATAGTGAACTACCGCCATATTCGTACTTCGCTATCGTAAGGTTGCCTGATCTCCATTAGTTAGAATGGGCTGCCAGGATTATTAATGGAATGATCCTAGCGGGCTCGGGGAGCATGGTGCAATGTCGAGTTTGGTATCCCTGAACTCGGGGTTTGATAACGCATCCGTTTGGGTGGATGGTTTTTGGACTCTGGGTTTGAAAATAGCACTTTTAGAAAGTGACTATTTTCTTGTCTAACTATTTCTGGTTTCTGCTGGTTTGGTGTGTGTGTGACCGGGGCTGGGTGGCTCCAGAGTTCTGAATGAGTCAGCGTGGGGTGAGTGGTGCTTTTGCATTGAGAGTAGGGGAAGAGTAGCTCTTGATAGCCCGCCCTGCCCGATAAAATGCTGGCTCCACTTCCTGCCCAGCGACGGATAGCTCTGCTCCTGCCAGTGACAATGCTGGCTCCACCTCCTGCTGGGCGTCTGAGGACCCAGCCCCGCACCGTGAATCGGCCAGGTGTCACCACCTGGCTACACCCACCACAGACCCGGAATGAGGGGGAGTTCCCCTGCCTGGACAAAGGGATCAAAGCCGAAAAGGGGTATAAGAGAAGGTCCCCTGAACCAAGACTTTAGATTAAGCATGGGCGAATTTTGCGAATCTCGCGTTCGCGAATTTTGCGGATTTGCGAACTCGCAATCCGCAAAATCCGCGAATTCTTGCGAATTTGTGGATTTTTTTTTGTGTTTGCGCGGGTTTCTGCCAGTTCGCGAGGGTTTTGTACAATGTCGCAAATTGCGAACTTACCTGTCGGGTCGCAAGTTTCGCGAACTTGTTGTTTCTACGTGTCCAGCCTGTTTGGGACACTCTTCTTCATCACTGCCACTCTCTGTCACCACTGCCACTCTCTGACTACTCATGCCACCCTCTGGCCCACCCATGCCACCCTCTGTTTCATCACAGCACCCTCTGGTTGTCCAGTCAGTGTACATTATTGTGGCAACGCAAGCACACCTTCCCTGCCTCAAGTGACCTGAATTAATTTGGGGCTGATTAATGTGTCACAGAATATTTTTTTAGCTGGCACCTGCTTCCTTAGTGCTTCCTGATTAGTGATCTTTTGCACTTGCTAAGTGCTTTCATTGTTGCAAAATTAGTTACAACACCTGCCGTGCCCCAACTGACAATAATGAATTAGGGGCTGATTAATGGATTTGAACTGCCAGCCTGGCTCCTGCTTGTCTCCCTTAGCTGTAATTCAGGACCTTTGTGGCATATGTGTAACTATTCTGAGGTTCAGAGCAGGGTCACATAATAGTTGCAACTGGCATCTGAACTCTGGAGGGGCCCCTCAGGAAGCACTACAGGAAATGGCTACTAATGATGAGCCTGAACTTTTGAACCTGGTAAGTAGTTTCAGTTTTGCTAAGATCGTATTTCTGCAATTTTGCACTTATTCGCGGGGCGCGAAGTTGTACTGGGAAGCCGCGAACTCACGCGAACAGTGCGAGCAGTGCGAGCAAAATCCGCTGCTCGCGGATTTGCGGATTTTGCGGGAGATTCGCGAATCTCGCGGATTGCGAATTTACCGAAAATCCGCAAAATCCGCGAGCGAAACGGATTTTCCGCCCATGCTTACTTTAGATCCATTCTGACAAGGAACCCTGAACCAAGGACAAGAAGCCTGCTGATCCAAGGACTTGCCTACCTCTTGTGCCAGAGTGCTATTTGCTGGGGGGAATCCTGCAGTTGCTTCTTTATTTTTGCCAAGGAACCAGGAGAGAGGAACTGAGTGTGTACTCTCGAACTTTGCCAAGGAAATTTCCAAGGGCTGGAAGAGTGCCAGCCTCCTGTTGAAGTCATAGGGCTAAAGGACTTCACCGTTTGCTAAAGTGCTTGTTGCTGGAACCTGAAAGTCCAGCACCTCTGAAAGAAACCAGCAATCTTGACGCCGACAGACAACGCCAAATCCAGCTCGACATCGTGAATAACGGCTCCAGTGTCCCGCTTCCTCGACGCCGGCCGCCGGGCCCGATCGACGCTAGCAGCGAAGCCGCTGCAGACGCCTCGACCCCGAGCCATCTCGACGCCGTGAGCGCTGCTCACTCTTGCAACATCATCATCGACATCGACGACTACTGAGGCCTGATCGACACCAAAGACGCGACGCCGGATTGCTCGACGCCGCTGATCATCGTGTGCTTCACTTTTCCAAGGTACTGTGTTGTTGGGGGTCCGTGTGACTCTGGGCTCGACGTAGCGCTCCTCGCAGTTGACGCCGAACCTTTGGATTAACTTTGCCTCGACGTCATGTGACTCCCGTGTGGGTTACATTGTTGCCAAGAACTGTGATCTAAAGAAGAAGACTTGCCTTTTGTTACTAAAGACTTTGTGCTAAGAAGAAACTACGCTTGAATTATTATTTTTCCTTCCAAGAGTATTTATTAAGATTGTGGTATATTTTTGTCGTTATTTGGTCTTGTGCTAAGCCTTATATAAACATTCGTATTTTTATAATACTACTGTGTCGTGTCCATTTGTAGTGTGTTCACTTTATTACTGTATGTGGTCGTAAATGCTTAACGCACTGCCTCTGAGATAAGCCTATCTGCTTTGCCAAGCTACCGAGGGGGTGAGCAGGGTTTATCTAAGTGTGTGATACCCTTGCCCTGACTAGAGGAGGTGAGTCCCTATTTGTCAGAAGTGTATACCTCTGCCAACTAGAGACACCCGAGTCTAACATTGGTGGGTCAGCGGTGGGATTTGAACTTTGCGTTTACGACCCATGTGCAGTGATTAGTGTACGCTACATAGTGAAAGCAGACCATAGCGCAGCCACAATCTGTTTTTTGGATAGAATATTCTATTTTTGTTCTCCGCCTTTCTGAAGCTTGTTTGAACACTGCCAGTTTTGACCATGAGTGATGCCGGATTCACTACCCCTGTTGTTGTGGAGGAGTTTGATAGGAAGAAGACAAAGAAATACAGGAAGAAGCAGCTGCAACACTTTTGCAAGCAGTTTAAAGTTCCTACCACAGGCCTCGAAATTAAAGAAGATTTTCGCAAAGCTTTGGAGGCCTGGTTAGAGTCCAGAGACCCCACTGATCTGGTGGTGGTACCGCCAGTGGAAGGGGAGGAGAAGGTGCCAGTGAATGGGCCAGTGTCTCCTCCCGGTAGCAGTGTTTCCACTAAAGGTCTTTCCCCTGAAGGAAGAGAAGAAAGGGCGAAGGAACGAGCCTACAACATGGAAATGGCAAAACTTAAGATAGATGGGCAGTTGGAGATAGAGAATGCAAGAGGAAGGAGAGAAGCTGATATGGAGATCAAAAGTTTGGAGTTCGAAAGAGAAAAGTTAGCTTTTGAACGTGAGAAAATGGTGAGGGAGATGGAGCTCCAAGCGAAGAGTTTAGAGGTGAATCCCTCTGGTGGCAGCATCCCATCTGTGCCTGCAGAAAGTGAGGTTTTAATTTCCCAAAGATGTGATAAAAGATTATCATAAGAATGAAGATATTGGCAAATGGCTTAAAGGGTATGAGTTAGCATTGTTGGCCCACCGGGTCCCTGAGAAGGATTGGGGAGCGGGGTTGTGGGGTCGCTTTGTGAATGAGGGGAGAGATACCCTGTTAGATATTCCTATGGAGGATAGGATGTCGTATACTCATATGAAAGATGCTTTAATGTTGAGGTATGGCCTAAACCCAGAAAAGTACAGACAAGCCTTTAGAGAATTAAAGAAATTGCCTGGTACGACGTGGGTTGAGTATGTGTCATATTTTTGTAGAGCCATGGATGGTTGGGTAAAGGGCAGCAAAGTGTAAAGTTACGAAGCTCTTTATGATTTGTTTGCTTGGGAGCACTTGTCGAATAACAGTTTTCCAGAGCTGCGCCAGCACCTTATTGATAGCAAGATATCTAACCCTAGAAAACTTGCTGAGGAGGCGGACCCCTGGGTCAGTACCAGGGTCCACAAGGGTCCAGTGCGACACTCAGCCAAAGGTGGGCAAGGTCCCCAGCAGAAGAGTGAGGGGGGACAAGGGTAAACAGAAGGAGTCCCAGAATGGTCCCCAAAGTAATCCCCAAGGGAACCAAGGGAAAGGTTCCCAGCCTCCCCCTGTGAAGAACTCCGGAGCTCCGACAGGTAAACCTGTTCATAGGGGCCCCATGACCTGCTATGTTTGTAAGCAGGTGGGACATCGTTATTACGATCCCCAGTGTCCCATGAGGGACTCGACTGCACCACCATGTGCACCCCCCGTCAGTTGGCGAGTGTAGCCCTGGGAGGGGAGGAGACGGTTGCCCACGGTGGGAGGGGTCCTGAAGAGATGTCCCTGGTCTCGCTAGGAGACATGGAAATGGTCCCGCCACCCCCTCTGCCTAGTAACACTAATAAATATAGGCAGTGGGTGACCATTAATGGCCATAGAGTGGAGGCCCTCAGAGACACCGGAGCCAGTGTGACAGCTGTCAAGTGTCACTTGGTGTCCAGAGAGCAGGTGGTTCCTCACGCATTCTACCCCGTGATAGCTGCCGACAACTCCCAGAAAGAGTGTGAGGTAGCTCAGGTTTCCTTTGAATGGGGGGGGGGAGTTTCAGGTACTCTTCAGGTTGCTGTGAGACTCGCCATGCCTGTTGATTGTCTCCTGGGCAATGATTTGGAAGACTCCCCTTGGGCTAAGGTGGAGCGAGCATCGCATGTGAAAATGTTGGGTGTGCCAGAGTGGGTGTGTGCGACCACTCGATGAATGACAGCGAGTAAGGGTGTTGATGGGGTCCCGGAGCCTGAAAGTATGGCCCAGGACCCAGCTGTGAAGAGAAGAGGCAGGAGGCGTGGGAAACAGGCCCCCACCGGTCCCGTGGTCCAGGAGGAGGTAGACCCCGAGGGGGATGCCCTGGAGCCCACAGGGGAACAAGTTGCTGAACTGGGAGACCTGCCCGAGCTGACCCATTGGCAGCAGGATGGTGGTCCCTCCAGGGAAGAATTTTGTGCAGAGCAGAAAGTGTGCCCTTCTCTTGTGGGTATGAGGCAGTAGGCCTCAGCCCAGACCACAGGTGATCAGTCAGGATCGCATTTAGTCTACTGGGAGAATGACCTCCTGTATAGCGAGCCTAAGGCTGCTGAGCCTGGGTCAGCCCGTGTACTGGTGGTACCCCAGCGCTTCAGAGCCTTCCTACTGGGTTTGGGTCATGACGTTCCGTTAGCTGGACATCTGGGGCAGGACAAGACCTATGACAGGCTTGTCACCCATTTTTATTGGCCTCAGATGAGAAGGGACGTAGACATTCATTGTAAAACCTGTCACACTTGCCAGGCAAGTGGGAAAAAGCGGAAGGAAGCAGAAGGCTACCCTCCAAACTTTTCCAGTTTTCAGTACCCCCTTTGACCGGGTGGGGATTGACATTGTTGGGCCCCTGGACCCCAAGACAGCCCTGGGCAACAGGTTCATTCTGGTCTTGGTGGACCATGCCACATGGTACCCGGAAGCCATCCCTCTCCGAACAGTGACGGCCCCCGTGGTGGGACGGGCGCTGATGGGTGTTTTCTCCCGCATGAGGTTCCCCAGAGAGGTTGTGTCAGACCAGGGCACCAACTTCATTTCCAATTATATGAAGTCTCTGTGGAAGGAGTGTGGGGTAACCTACAAGTTCACCACTCCTTACCACCCTCAAGGTAATGGGCTGGTTGAGAGATTCAACCGGACCCTTAAAGGCATGATCATGGGTCTTGAAGAACCAATGAGGCGTAAATGGGACGTCCTCTTGCCATGCCTGCTGTTTGCTTACCGAGAGGTGCTGCAGAAGTCTCTAGGGTTCAGACCCTTTGACCTTTTGTATGGTCAACCGGTAAGAGGACCTTTGAGTCTGGTCAAAGAAGGCTGGGAGCAATCGCCCAGGAAACCTCCCCAGGATGTATACAGTTACAGGCTGGCCTTTAGGAACCAGACTAGGCGCTTCAGAGATCTTGCTCAGGCAAATCTGGAGGCCAGCCAGGAAGAGATGAAGCGGTGGTACGACAGGAATGCCACTCTGGTCGAACTTCAGCCTGGTCAAGAAGTTTGGGTCATCTCCCCTGTGGAACCTTGTGCGCTCAAGGACAGGTGGACTGGACCGTTTAAGGTTCTGGAGAAGAAGAGCGATGTCACCTACTTGGTGGACTTGAAATCTCCCAGGAACCCCTTGAGGGTCCTGCATGTCAACCGGTTAAAGCCCCACTTAGAAAGGTCCGAAGTGGGCATGCTCCTCGCTACAGATGCTGGAATGGAGGAGGAGAGCGTGCCTCTTCCCGACCTCCTGTACGCGAAAGAGCAAGACGGGTCAGTGGATGGCGTTGTCCTCTCTGACACACTGACCCTTGAGCTGCAGCAAGATTGTCACCAACTGTTGGGACAATTCCCTGATCTGTTCTCCTTGATTCCTGGTGTCACTCACTGGTGTGTCCATGACGTGGACACCGGGGAAAGCCCTCCTGTGAAGCACAAGGCTTACAGGGTGACTGACAAGGTCAGAGCATACATTAAGGAGGAGGTCTCCAAAATGTTTGCCTTAGGGGTGGTTGAGTCCTCTAGCAGTTCTTGGGCCATCCCAGTGGACTTGGTCCCGAAGGCTGCGGCGCCTGGTGCTTCACCTGAACTTCGGTTCTGCGAGGATTACCGAGGACTCAATTCAGTCACCAAGACTGACGCTCACCCCATCCCCAGAGCTGATGAGCTCGTAGATCAGTTGGGGGCTGCCCGGTACCTAAGTACGTTTGATCTGACGTCTGGGTACTGGCAGATCGCCTTGACTGATGGGGCAAAGGAGAGGTCCGCATTCTCCACACCAGATGGGCTCTACCAGTTCCGGCTTATGCCCTTTGGGATGAAGTATGCCCCTGCCACCTTCCAGAGGTTGGTCAACCAGGTCTTGGCTGGACTGGAGGATTTCAGTGCTGCCTACCTGGACGACATCGCAGTGTTCAGCGCCAGTTGGGAGGAACACTTGCGCCACCTCCAGGAAGTGTTGTTGGCCCTGCGCAGAGCAGGCCTCACAATCAAAGCCAGTAAGTGCCAGATTGGGCAGGGTTCCATGGTGTACTTGGGGCACCAAGTAGGGAGCGGCAAGGTGGCCCCCCTGCAACCCAAGATCGAAACCATCCTGGCTTAGGCACCGCCCAAAACCCAAACGCAGGTGAGAGCCTTCTTAGGACTCACGGGTTACTACAGGAGGTACATCAAGGATCATGGTAACATTGTGCATTCCTTGACGTCGCTGACTTCCAGGAAGCAACCGCGAAATGTGATTTGGACTGTCGCCTGTCAAACGGCCTTTGACACCCTGAAAACTGCAATGTGTACGGCACCCATACTCCAGGCACCCGACTTTTCTAAAGAATTTGTTGTCCAGACGGACGCTTTAGAGCATGACGTGGGGGCTGTTCTAGCTCAGGTAAATGAAGAGGGCCGAGACTTTCCCGTAGCCTTCATTAGTAGGAGGTTACTTCCCAGGGAACAGAGGTGGAGTGCGATAGAGCGAGAAGCATTTGCTGTGGTCTGGGCGCTGAAGAAGCTAAGACCCTACCTATTTGGGACTCACTTCCGGGTTCAGACAGACCACAGGCCCCTCAGATGGTTGATACAGATGAAGGGTGAGAAACCGAAACTGTTGAGGTGGTCCATTTCCCTACAGGGGATGGACTTTATGGTGGAACACCGCCCTGGTACAGATCACGCCAATGCTGATGGTCTGTCCAGATTTTTCCGCCTTAGTGATGAGGACTCCCTAGGTTAAGGGTAGTTCTCCCCACATTTCAGCTGGAGGGGACTTGTGTTAGACCTGACATCATTGGCTTGAGTCTCTCCTCCATTTTTTCTGTTTGCCTCCTCTGTTTACGATGTTTTGCTGGTATATCGCTCTGGGCACTGTGCCACTGCTGATCAGTGCCGTGGTGCAAGTGCTCCCTATGTTAAATTACTGTATTGATTGAATTCCATGTTTGGCTTATTTGGTTTACTGCCAGTCCCTAGTCTAGTGCACGTGGAGTGCCGGGGCTTGTAAATACAAATGCCGCTAGTGGGCTTGCAGCACGTATTGTGCCACCCACACGAGCGGCCTAGTAAAAGTATGTCTACAGGTCTGTCATTGCGAGACCTACGTGCGGTCTTGTACTGTCATGCGGGCTGCGCAAGTACGCCTACTTGCCAGTCCTCCAAACCTTCCCTTAGCTTCATATTAGTCACCCCTATGGTAGGCCCGAAGGCAGGGTGCATTGTAAGTATAAGGTAGGACAAGCCTGACGAAGTTGGCATGTCCTAATAGTGAACTACCGCCATATTCGTACTTCACTATCGTAAGGTCGCCTGCTCTCCATTAGTTAGAATGGGCTGCCGGGTATATTAATGGTATGATCCTAGCGCGCTCGGGGAGCATGGTGCAATGTCGAGTTTGGTATCCCTGAACTCGGGGTTTGATAACGCATCCGTTTGGGTGGATGGTTTTTGGACCCTGGGTTTGAAAATAGCACTTTTGGAAAGTGACTATTTTCTTGTCTAACTATTTCTGGTTTCTGCTGGTTTGGTGTGTATGTGACGGGGGCTGGGTGGCTCCAGAGTTCTGAATGAGTCAGTGTGGGGTGAGTGGTGCATTTGCATTGAGAGTAGGGGAAGAGTAGCTCTTGATAGCCGGCCCTGCCCGATACAATGCTGGCTCCACTTCCTGCCGAGCGACGGATAGCTCTGCTCCAGCCAGTGACAATGCTGGCTCCACCTCCTGCTGGGCGTCTGAGGACCCAGCCCTGCACCGTGAATCGGCCAGGTGTCACCACCTGGCTACACCCACCACAGACCCGAATGAGGGGGAGTTCCCCTGCATGGACAAAGGGATCAAAGCCGAAAAGGGGTAAAAGAGAAGGTCCCCTGAACCAAGACTTTAGATCAATTCTGACAAGGAACCCTGAAGCCTGCTGATCCAAGGACTTGCCTACCCCTTCTGCCAGAGTGCTGTTTGCTGGGGGGAATCCTGCAGCTTCTTTATTTTTGCCAAGGAACCAGGAGAGAGGAACTGAGTGTGTACTCTCGAACTTTGCCAAGGAAATGTCCAAGGGCTGGAAGAGTGCCAGCCTCCTGTTGAAGTCACAGGGCTAAAGGACTTCACCGTTTGGTAAAGTGCTTGTTGCTGGAACCTGAAAGTCCAGCACCTCTGAAAGAAACCAGCAATCTCGACGCAGACGGACGACGCCGAATCCAGCTCGACATCGTGAGTAACGAATCCAGTGTCCTGCTTCCTCGACGCCGGCCGCCAGGCCCGATCGACGCTTGCAGCGAAGCCGCTGCCGACGCCTCGACCCCGAGCCCTCTCGACGCCGTGAGCGCTGCTCACTCTTGCAACATCATCATCGACATCGACGACTACTGAGGCCTGATCGACACCGAACACGCGACGCCGGATTGCTCGACTCCGCTGATCATCGTGTGCTTCACTTTTCCAAGGTACTGTGTTGTTGGGGGTCCGTGTGACTCCGGGCTCGACGTAGTGCTCCTCGCAGTCGACGCCAAACCTTTGGATTAACTTTGCCTCGACGTCATGTGACTCCCGTGTGGGTTACATTGTTGCCAAGAACTGTGATCTAAAGAAGAAGACTTGCCTTTTGTTACTAAAGACTTTGTGCTAAGAAGAAGCTACGCTTGAACTATTATTTTTCCTTCCAAGAGTATTTATTAAGATTGTGGTATATTTTTGTCGTTATTTGGTCTTGTGCTAAGCCTTATATAAACATTCGTATTTTTATAATACTACTGTGTCGTGTCCATTTGTAGTGTCTTCACTTTATTAATGTATGTGGTCGTAAATGCTTAACGCACTACCTCTGAGATAAGCCTATTTGCTTTGCCAAGCTATCGAGGGGGTGAGCAGGGGTTATTTAAGTGTGTGATCCCCTTGCCCTGACTAGAGGAGGTGAGTCCCTATTTGTCAGAAGTGCATACCTCTGCCAACTAGAGACAGCCGAGTCTAACAGTGGGTTTTCACAAACCCATCTAATCGTTGTTCTCACTCAATTTACGCACCCAAACCTAGATAAAATAAAATAGCGCAGAACCCCCCCCACCCCACCACCTGCCCCAAACTTTTCCCGCCTCAAATCTATGACAGGCTTAGAAAAAGGTAGAGGTTACAAAACTAAATCTTACACACCCATTCAGCTGAAAGCTGGACTTATTACTGCAAACTGGTCCCACTGTTGACAGGTTGGAGGAGGAGGGTACTTGTTAACCCACAATTTGTATAGAACTCAATATTTAAAAAGCTGCTCATATATGGAAATATACACAAGTTGTAAGTCAAGAGCCTAAGGAGCTTAATACGAGTCTGGCAGTCAATGGACCGCCAGACTCGCGGGGGAGCAGCGGTGGCGATATTCCAACCGCCCTTTTAGAATAAGTGTAGTCGGCCGCCCTGGGACCACTGCAACTGCCAGGGATCAGAGATCCCTAGTGGTGGGCCGGCAGTCTCGAGATCGCAATATGCTTGGCGGGCCGATGCGACCCTGCCAAGCATATACCAAGTTTCCTCACCGCCACACTTTTTATGGCAGCGTGACTGTCATGAAAAGTGTGGTGGTGAGGAAATAAAGGGGACAATACAGGACACTATAGTGCCTCATGCTGTGTGGATGCACACAGGGGCGCAAAACATGTGCCTCCCTGTCTGCATGCACACCAGTACCTACACAACATGGACTGCAGCATTCCGTGCCATTCAGGTACTGCCTTTGATGTTTCCATTGGGGTGCCTATTTTATAGGCACCACCCTGGGAACGCCAAACATCCGCCAGCCAGACTAGGAGAAAACTCCTGATGTTGTTGCAGGTCCCGACTTGTGTTTGGTGATGCAGGAGTGGGGCGGTCCTGCTCCCGCACTGCCATACTGATAATAAGCACCTAAGAATCAAAGATATTGCACATTTGAGAGAAATTTGCCCCCAGAGAGGGATTACATTTTTAAAGGACTGAAAAACTGACAAGATTCACCATTTGAGCCAATTCTAAATAGTATATATTTTTTGTCAACAACCAATACTCTTTATACTTAATACACTATTTGCAATTTACAAAGACAATGGGCTTAAGCATCGGAAAGAAGAGCTAATGGTTCCTTATTTTGGTTCTTATTTTATTTTATTTCACTAAGGAGAATAAAGAAAGCAAAGCAGCTGTAAGGCAAATCTCATAAAACTAATGATACGATTACATGTTTTTTAGTACACTTAAAGTGTTCATAATGCAACGAACCCAATCAGGCATGCTGCAAAATCCTATTCTGAAAGAAACAGCGATGTCATTTCGTAAACCTATTCTCAAAAAGTACCTTAACAGCACTCCAGGACTGAGTAGTTAAAAAGTCCACAGGGCTCTTGTAAGTAGATTCAACTGGGAATCGCAGCAGGAAATCCAATTCGTGTCGTTCTATTTCTTTATTCCTCAACAGAATCTTGACAGGGAAGAAAATTGAAAAAAGGTTATTAGCTTGACCACACAGTCGCTTTTGACATAAGGCACTCGCCATTTAAAGTCGTTATTGAACAGACCTGGGGTGAAGTTGGCAAGTGCTAATAATTCTCGCCAATGCATTTTATGAAATTCTATAGCTCAAATAAAAGACCTTAACATCTGCCAGAGATTTTAATAGTAGTAATGCAGATCTAATGCAGAAGTATTCATTGGGTTTAGTATTATGTGAATTAATAAAAGTTGCTCACGGCTTAAGAAACATTAAAGCTTTTAATCTATTTTGATTTTTTTTTAAAAAATTTTCCTAGATCCTAAATGTATCTACAAAAGGGTTGGTGGCACTATATGCCACCAGCTACTGGGGACTTTTTCAGACCCATTAAGGCAGAGATTTGTGAAGGCAGATTTGGCTCAATTGCTCATGCTGGTTTTGTTTGTGCCCTGACCAATATATCATTAGCTGCAATGCTAATGCACTTAGTCCCGGGGTATTGACTGCACACGTTAGTGTATGCACCGCTTTGTGTTGCACAGGTTACTGTTCTTCTCAGTTGGTCTTCCACTGTGTCGTTTTGCACGTCAGAAGACAGTGAGCATTGTTTAGTGGGAGCTATTGTGCGTGCTGTACATTTGGATGGTGTGCATTTTGTTTTATGGAAGATCAGGGTGTGATGCATATCGTTTTCCAATCTTGGTCTGCATAAAATACTCAAATTGTTGCAAGGTTTGGGATTTCAGAGGAACAAAGGCTGTTGTGTGATAAATAAAGATGTAGAGATCAAACCGAATAAACAACTGGACATTTTCAACCAGCGATGAATTATACAAAACATGTTGAGGCTGGTGGAATGTTTTACTGACTGCATAGCATGTATCTGCACAGGAGCGAATTTGCAGTAATATTTCTACCAGAATGTGGACCAAACTATGGGTGCATTTAGTTTAGTTCATAATTTAGTGCAGAGGGCAGTTAGTATATATTATATTGTTGTTGTTGAACTTTCCAGCGAGTGGAAATGTTTGTGCAAAATTGCACTTGTGTAATCTAGAAAGGCCAGGTAGGAATGCGATTGACAACATCGTCTCACATAAAAGCATGCGGCCGTATCATGGATGGGCTTTCCTTGTTAGAGATGGCAAACCCATGAAATTATTAGGAGGAGCCCAGCCGAGATGAGCGTCTATTGTCTATGGGGCTCTATTATAAATGTTTGTTGCATGATTCATGTGCCCAATATTTTCATGGCTCACCAGCTGTGGCATGAAAATATCCGCCACAGAAATCATGCAACAAGCATGTCATTTAGAATCATTCAGTCAGATCCACCCACCCCACCCTAACCCCCGCCCGTCCTGATGACCATACCATTAGCGAACTAACCCCCAGATGCATCAAAGTTATGTTTTGCGAGTCCTTAATAGCGAATTTTAAGGAATCGCTATTAAAGACTCGCAAAACGGGATGCACGTAGGAATAGCAATATTATTTGCGATTTCTACTGATTCCTTATTTGCGATTCGCTAATTGCTAATCGCAAATAAGGAATGGCTTTCCCATTCGGGAGTCATTCCTTATTTGCGATTAGCAATTAGCAAATCGCAAATGTGCCGCAATTTCAAGGGTGCCAGGGTGTCCAAAGGACACCCTGTTGCACCCCTGAAATGGTAATGTTCACTGGTGTTGTGCACACACATGTCCCAAGGACATGTGTGTGTAACATACAACTTAGAAAAATGCACTAAAGTGCATATTTCTAAGTATTTGCTATTTACCACGTAGTTTGACTTCGCGGAAAATAGCGGCCCCAGATTGCGAATTCGTAATCTTGGAATGGTTCATGCATTGCATTTAACAAATCGCAAATTGTGATTCCTTGAATGCAAACGCAATTTGAGAACTCGCACTTATTTGCGAATTCTTAAATTGCGAGTGCATGAACCCTTGATGCATCTCAAATGCCATTTTTGCAGGCGCAAACGGACGAATTTTGCGATTTGCACTGTTTGCGCTCGCAAAAATGCTTGATGCATCTACCTATAAGAGTCAAGCTAGTGTGTATTCTATATGTGGCTGAGATTCCTTTTTTTCTTATTATTGGGGAGAGGAGCTGGCCTAACAGCTAGGGCGGTCGACCTCGAATCTGGGGAACTGGGTTCGAGTTTCGGCAATGACACTGAACATCCTGTGGCAAATCACTTAATCTCCCTGTGCCTAACAAAAAGGAATGTGTGTCCTCATGTAACATAACTGGTGCTATGTAAAGCTCTCTGATACCTGATTCGGGTCAAGTTCGCTCTATATAAAACTCTGCAACCAAAAAAAATGGTGCAAGAATATAGCCTATTTAATTAAATACAAGAGGTTTTTATGTAGCGTACCTTTTGTTAAACTCACATAGTTGAATGCTGCTCTAATCTCTGAAAAAAGAAAAAGGAGGTTCTGAGAAATAAAACATTTGCCTTGGATCACACAATTTGGTGAAGCTGGGATTGATTGCAGGCTTTCTGCTTTCACAAACAGCTTAACCACTCCAAGAGTACCATTTATTCGCGCCCGATTTGTGTTCAATACTTGGTGCATGAGGTTAGAGCGTGGGTGGAAGGCAGAAGCCACATGAAAAGTTTGGCATGTTTTCAACTCGAGCACCCAAGACTTCGAGGTGAGCCAGAACTATGTACTGGGCTCCATATTACTAGTTTTAGCAGAACTTCTGCACTTAAAAAAAAGTTTAAGGTACAGCTTCATTTGGTAAAAGTGAGGGGGGCGAGGGGTGGAAGAAAGATATATTGGCATTCCGCAATCCTTGCACCTATTATATGTTGCCTACATTTAAAAAAACACCATAAGGAATTACATTTGCCATATAAACACATTTCAATCTCATTAGTAGGCCAACGACTGGGGTTCCAGAGCACTTCGTTCGGGTGGTTAAATAGCGTGAATTAACTGTTATATAGATATGCAAACAGCCAGAAAAGAGTGGAATAGACAGAAATATCCCCTACTCTCTCTATAAGGTAACCTTAGGCATCAGGTATCAAAGCCAAGTCTTATTTTGTACCTCAGAACTAAACCAAACAAAATTGAAATTATTAACCGAAGTTTTAGGCCGTAATAATTTCAGTCCCAACAAATCCATATTCTAATCCCGATTTTTTTTTTACATACCATACAATTTTCCTTTACTTTTTAAATTTCGAAAACAATTTTTCACGTCTAGCTTTGTTATGGTGCATACAATTCAGTTTTTACAAGGCACAGTAATGGTGGACGCCCACTAAAATCTCTGGTGCTGTCCTAGGGGAGTAGTACATGCGCCATGCTGTCTGGTGGTGCACTGACAGCCCAAAAGAAGCTGACCTAGTGGGGATCACCCAATGACAGCAGCCACAGAGAACATGTGATGGGGGGTCTTTGGTTCTGATATAGTGTACGAGTGGGTGACAAAAAGATCGAATGCCATCAGGGCATTCTTGCATTTTACAATTCAGCTCAAGCAGAAAACTCAACTCAAAGAAGAAACTCTGAAAGTTTAAGAGGATCTTTTTAACTTTTTACTGTTCTGATTATGTCATCTTCCCTAAAGGTCCTGAATGTTCCCAAGTATCAATTGAAAACACACTCTCCTCCTATTACTCCGAGGTGAATCTGTAGTTGCTCCACAGTCATTCAGACAAAACGTATTACGCTTTTTCAATAAAATGTAAGACTGGCAGGCTTTCTGTTGGAAGCTGCAACGGAGGTTGGCCATCCGTCCTTAACATTATAGCTTGGGACATTATCACACATACATACACACTGCAAGTTGCCCATGACACACAATTTCTCAAGTATGGAGCACTCAATAAAGAAGTGAAAGAAAGATGAAATTAAATTAAATTAGGGATTTATAAAACGCTACACTGACCCGGAGGTCTCTATGCACTTGTTAGGCAGGAGGGCAGGAAGGCAGAGGGGTTGAATTACCTGGTAGGTTGATATAGCCAGGTTTTCAAGTGCTTCCTGAAGTGGAAAAGATTGAGTTCATTTTTGAGAGGAGTAGGCAAGAAGTTCCAAAGTTTGGCAGTGGAGTGGGCAAAACTTTTACCTCCCCATTTTACTTTATATACCCTGGGAATGTACATAATGTACAGGTTGCCACTGTCTGATGATTTTAGTGATCTGGCCGGAATGTAAGCCTTAAAGAGTTGCGACAGTTGCCAAGGACCTTTGCCGCATGTAGCCTTGAATGTGATGCAGAGAGCTTTGAACTGGATGCGTTTTCTGATAGGCAGCCAGTGGAGCTCGGCGAGGGCCTTGGATGCCGAGTCAAAGCGAGTGAGCCCAAGCAGGACTCTAGCGGCGGCATTCTGTGTAATCTGGAGTTTGTGTATAGCTTGCGCTGGTAAGAAGGGAGTTGAAGCAGTCCAGCCTAGACCCTATTAAAGCTGTGACCACTGTTTTCCTTAGTGCAAAAGGAATGAAAGGAAGTACTTTTTTCTTTAATTTTGAGGATGAAGAAACAGGCTGAAGTAGTGCCAATTATCTGAGGTTCAAAGGAATGTCTGGAGTCAGAGAGGACTCCAAGGTTTTTTACCTTAATGGCTGGTATTGGGGGAGGGCCCATGTCAGTTGGCCAACCAGCTATCTGACCAGATGATTGGCGTAATGCCAAATAGCAAACTTACATTTTGGATGTGTTAAGTTTCAGACAATTAACCTGCATCCACTTCTCTATATGGCTCATGCAGTCTTGAAAACGAGATGCTGAATCCGTGGATGGACTGTTGATGGGCACAATGATCCGGGTGTCGTCCACGTATGACACCAGCGTGAAGCCAAAGCTTCTTATCAGCTTGATCAGAGGGGTGATGTATAAGTTAAAAAGAGTGGAGCTCAATGATGAGCCCTGTGGGACCCTACAGGGAAATGAAAAGTCTGGGGAGGCGAATACGTCATGTGCCAGTTATTGTGTCCTACTGCACAGAAAATATCTGAGGAGGAGGAGTGCTTTATCCCTGATTCCTACTGAGGCCAGACGCTCAATCAGCACTTTATGTTTGAATGCTGCTGAGAGATTTAAAAGGTTTATAGCAGCATTCCCCCCTCTGTCAAGGGTTGCCTAAGTTTCTCTGTGGCTGTGATGAGTGCTAGCTCGATGCTGTGATGGGCCCGTAAGCCATATTGCGAGTGGTCCAGGATGTCACCTTCCACGAGGAAAGACGACAGTTCCTCATTTAAAAACCTTTCTATGACTTAGCTGGAAATGGTAGTCTAGAAATGGGTCTATTATTGGAAGTGTGCTTCAGATCCACGTTAGGTTTCTTCCGGAGTGGTAGGATGGAGGCTTTTATTCCAATTGGTAGGAAAGTATCTGGTGGTAATCATGTGGTTAAAGATGAGCCAAAGGGCAGATGCAATTGTGCAGGGACCATGTGCAAAATGTTAGGTGGGCATGGGTCAAAGGGGGATCCAAACTTGATTAAAGAGTTGGGTAGTTCGGTCAAGTGTGATAGGTGGGAAGATAGGGAATGTGCTGGCTGAACAGCTCTCTGTTTTAGCGTGATGGTTTGGGCTGGAGCTGGAGTTCTTTCCAGTGGGTGCAGCAAGATTAGGTTGGGTCAGAAAAGCATTGAAGGCTAATTTGACTTTGAGTTTAAAAGTATCTGCTAATTTATTACAAAATTGCTGACTACTTTCCTGGACTTGTGTTTCTGGAAGCTTAGGGAGTTTTTTTTGCCATAGTGAAGAGCCTTTTAGGTCAGCCGTTAGCTGCTTCTACTTTTTTTTAATGAAGTCTGATTTGGCCTTCAAAATAGACTTTTTATAAGTTTGAATGGCCAGTCTGTAGTCTGATTTGGTATGGGCATCCTTTGCTAGCCTCCATTTCCTTTCAAGTTTTGTACAAGTTAATTTTTGTGCCTTCATAAATTCATTGAACCAAGATTCGCAAGGGTAATGCCTGACTGAATGCCTCACAGTCTGGGGAGCCAGTTGTTGCCCAGCGAGGTCAATCCAGGAGAGATAGTTCCTCACAGCCTCATCCAGGTCCAAATAGATGGGCTGACTAGAGCTTTGAAGTATCTTACCTAGCTCTTCTCCCTTGACCTTGTGCCAGGGTTGAGAGCTAAGTACTTTCTTGGATATCTTAGAGGGCTGTTTAGGTGGCAAGGCAATTTTGAGCATTATTGCCTTGTGGTCCGACCAGATAAGTGGCAAGGCTCTGTTAAATAGCAGTTTCAAGTAGTCCGAGAAGACCCCCTCCAGGCAGTGCCCGGCTGAGTGTGTGACCTCAGTGACCAGCTGACTGAATCCTGTACTTGCCATATGGTCTACCAGGATTTCAGTGTCTATGTCGGTGGTGCTTTCAAGGTGAAAGTTAAAGTCACCTAAGATTGTGAAATTGGATTGTTTTGCCTTGAGCTCAAGGAGCTGGCCTATGGAATTTAGAAAGTTGGCCTTAGTTGTGGGTGGACGGTAAACAATTATGCTGTTAACTGCATCATTGCTACAGCAAATTCCCATGCTGTGCTGCAATTTTAAAAATCCCTTGTTATGTGACAAGGTCAACTCGTCATAAGCACAGCGCAAGTAACACCCATGACGAGTTGACCTTGTCACAAGCATCGAAGGGGTTAAAGGTGTTTTGATGATCAAGTCTAAGTTGAAACATAGCTGCCTCAGCCTCTGTGAAATCTGAAACTGGATTGAACTGTGTAATGAAACCAGTTCTCCCCTTTTCCCGACTCTATCCTGTGAATTTTAGGAAGGGCCCCTAGGAGATCTGGTTTGGAGGAGGAGTAAGCCCAGGTTTCTGTAACAAAGGCTATGTCAATAGCGTGCTCCTCCAAGAGGTCGTGAAATACTAATGCATTTTTAATAAGTGACCTAGTGTTGACAAGAATACAACAAATTACAGTCTTTCTCCGATGGGGTCTTCTTTGCTTAAAATGCCAGTGTCTTGCTAGACATAGGGGTAAGCTATGAACCGCTGTGGTACAGTGGGGGCAGTGTGATTTGAGATCAAGTAGGTGACTATGGGAACACCAAGACAGGAATTGCTTGTGGGTCTGAGATGCAGTAATGCTTCCCTCGAGTATTGTATACTGGCATAATGGCTGGCGCTGTGCGCAGCCTGTTCGCAGACGGGTAAGGACGGGCTTGCCTTTGGTGCGCTTTTGAAGCGTTTACGATGCGCCTGCTGCACACGTCCGCTGCAGCATGCAACATTTGTAGTGTTTTTCCGAGAGAAGCTGGCCCGCCAACTTCCAGGGGCAGAGGTGCAGGCTCAAGTGAGGCAAATTACTGGGTCCCCCCTCCGCTCAATCGGCACAGGAGCTGCGGCGGACCAGGGCAGGGACCAAAGGCGGGAGGAGAGTAAGCGACTGGTATGACAAGTTAGAATTTAGGGAATACAATTACAAAACAACAACACCAATGGTAAAATTACCACAGGACTCTGTGCAAAATAGCGGATGAAATAAAAGTTAAAACAAACTGTGTGGGTAAAAGACCTTCAGCGTCACTGCCTATTCAGATGGAAGCAAGATTTCAAAAATCAGTGTGTGGGATGATATATTTTATCCTACGTCTATTTGTAAGGTGCATTATCATTAGTGAGGGTATCCTGGTGCAGTGGAGGTGTGTGTGCTTATCCCTGCCCATGGTATATTAGTTAAATGAAAAGGTAGGTCTTCAGCTTCTTGTGGGATTCGAGAGGAGAGGAGGTGGCTCTGATGTGGAGTAGGAAAGCCCGTCCTCCTGAACTGGTTCTATGTATGTGATGGAGCAAGGATTCGCACGAGAAGCGACTTGCTCGAATTCATGAACCTCAAATAACGATAATGTATTAACAAACATGTTTGTTTTATTAATTTTGCACCTTTTACATTGACATCGGGTGTCCGAGAGAAGCTTGCTTATGTGTTATCACTAAACCCTAATACGCTTGCATCTAATATGGCTGCTGCTACGCGGGAATTTCTACTGCGCATGAGTGTCATACTCATGTGACATGACGTACTTTCAGCTTTGGTGGGAAACTGTCGCTTCTGCGCACTAGTGCTAATATGGCTGCTCTATGTTCTCACATGTGAGAAGCTTGCACTGCTGCTTTTGCTAAGCTGTTCGTTCTGCCTAATCTTCCCACAAACTTATCTGCCACCGTACCCGTGGTAACCGTTCTTGATACTCACGGGAGAGCATTCAAGCAATAGGTATGCGTTTTAAGGTATTTTCTCGGGACGACGAGGTTGTTGAAGCACTATAGTGCACATACCATCCTTTAATTTAGTATTTTCGTTTCTGTGTACACAGTTGCGCATTGCAAGTTTCATTGGGTTCTGAGACTGTCGTCACTACGCATTCTCGTTTTCCACAGGTATATATTAACCCCTTCTTAGGTTTCTTGTTAGTTATGTTCACAGCACGATGTTTACATGAGATGTCCTGTTTCCTACTCCCCTACAGGTCTTGTTATCGGGAGCTAAGTAAATCCAGCAGTAGTACAGCACTCAAATACAGCACTTATTTAGTCAACAGATGTGTAATGAAATCGTGGCCACTATTACAATATCAGATGATTTTGTATACTACTATGTTCTCAGTGTATTTAGAATGATGAACACTCAATGCTGTATATTTCTTTAGGCTTCTACCAAACATTTCATTACATGAGCATGTTGTAATATTGTATCTACATGATATCTCAGAGTTTTTTCCATTGCATGATTGATGTGGATTTTTTTGCATTTTACTGCATTTATATTGGGTCCCATATCATTTCCACGATATATTAGGTTTATGTCCCTTTACTTGTATGGACCATTAGTATCATGAGTGTAACACCATCTAGGAGGTGCAATTCGGCTAATATATGATGTGATGTGGTTCATAATTCATATTTTATCACTCAGGTTAAGTCTGTCAGACTACATATGAAAGTTCAAATTCCATTCTAATGCATAATGTTTGATACCACAATGTTCTATTGTTTCCCCTTCAGTGTCTCTCATTTTCTAAAACCTCACATACAGTTGTAGATATTCTCTCTATTCTGTACTGATTAGCTCCTTTGTATGTTTTAGGATTTCGTCCCCTGAAGAAGGGTACCTTCAGGTCCCGAAATGCATTGGGCTTCGATTTTCAAGAAAATTAACTTACATTAATCTACGTATCACTAAAGACCAGTGTTTTTGAAATGCTCAGAGATATGTAAAGATAACATATGTTATGTACAAAGTCTCATCCTTATGTTACATAGATTTATTGTTTCACAGTGTGAACAGATGCACATTAATATACATGAGTACAATGTATTAATGTATACATGTTGGACAAAAGTTCTATGAATATGAATTAAATAATAGAACGAGAAACTATATATTGTTTATTAATTTTTGAATAACTTGAATAGTTGTTTCTCTTAAACTGTTGGAAAAAGGAGTTTTCCAGTAGGAACAGTGCGCACTACAAGTAGGTTTTCTCCTACTTAGTTATTTTCGTTAATTCTTTGTGCTAGCCAACACATTTCTGTAGTGCTGCACCCTTGGATTAGGATCAGTTTACAGGTGTTCTCTAGATTACACCCTGAGTGCTCCTCTTACTTTTTTCTCTTTTTTTCTCTCGTTCTGCCTAATCCTAATACTATAGTTAAAATTAAGATAATGGGTATAGAGTAGAAATTCATGGTATACAGTGTATTCATTTTATTCTGTGTTCTCAAACTGTTTCCTTTTACTTTTCATGTATCGCAATCTTTGGGCCTTGGAGGTGCTATTACTCCATTTTGAAAGTCCTTCTGCGCATGAACCAGTCTGGCCAGGAACTGAGCTTGTTGTCATTGAAATCGAGCCACAAGACAGTCACAGCCAAGATGTGCATGGGAAGATGACATCTGACCCTGCTAGAAGAAGCTAAAGTGCATACAATGTATTTGTCAATAGAACAACTATTGTTAGGTGAAATGCAGTCGTCATGTGAAAAGAAATTGATGGGGCGGGAACGAAAAATTTATATTCAACAC
Organism: Lissotriton vulgaris; assembly: GCF_964263255.1. Lineage (NCBI taxonomy): Eukaryota > Metazoa > Chordata > Amphibia > Caudata > Salamandridae > Lissotriton > Lissotriton vulgaris. Next base: position 793,021,583 of record NC_141698.1, read on the forward strand.
TGAAGTAACAGAATTTGGGTTGATGTGATGACCTCTCCTCCTCTTTTGTCCAATCGAAATTGGGGATCCTTACATTTGCAACATTGGGGGGTGGTACACTGACCTGGAAAACAGTATAACTAGAGTAGGTTTAGCTAGTTAATTTGTCCGACTTGTCCGAATAGCTGACCTGTCACTGACCCAACGCACTCAATAGGTGATTAAGAAGAGCAGTGGTGCTGCGAAGCACTCTGCCAGAAGATTTGCTGATCGAATCGGGCTTCTGGGAAGCTGAAGTGCTGGAGAAGCACTTTGCTGGTGAATGCTGTAACCCAATTGGGGTTTTGGCTGATTCCTTGGAAAGAGGGAGTAGCGCAGGCATTGCAACTGAACTGCGGGTGCTGGTCTTAACCTTTGGTGGTCTGGTCCTGATCCAAATCTGAGTTTTCCTATCTTGATTCTGATCTGCACCTGCTGGCCTACTGGCACTGCAACCTTTAGGGTTCTTCTGTCCTTTCAACTGACCCGTGGCCAGGGTTAGTCTTCACATTATTCTAGGTAAATATAAATCTGTGTGGGTAATTGTAAGTAAAATATGCGTCCTTTTCTTTACCCTCCCTAATTTACTAAAGCTTTGATTGCATATGTTCCGTTTTCTTACCATTCCCTTGGCAAATGATAAATTTGTGTTTTGCTGAATTAATAGCGTGTTCCACTTTTCTTACCCTCCTTGTAGTTGAATGCTAAAACGTTATTCATGATTCCATAAATGTTTCCTTTTTCTTCACCCTCCCTTAAAAGAAGTTTAAACATGGTTATTTGATTAATAGTGTGTTCCATTTTTCCCCTCCCTATAGCTATATGGTAAATTTGGTTTCGTTCCTGCATATTATGTCCCCTCTTTTTCCCTAACCTTTGATAATTGCGTAAAGCTGTGCTATTTTAGTATATTCCTTTTTCTTTACCCACCCTTAGAAAACTGTGCAAGTTGGTTTTAATATAATAGCATGTTCCTTGTTCTTACCTTCCCTTTATCTCATTTTTTAAATGATTGGCATAATATATCTTTTGCATAATTATACACTATTCCTGATTTAGATTATTGATAGTCTTATTGCTTTCAATCTTTGGATCATGACCTTTGATGAAATTTAGATAAAGAGTTTTAAAACTTCCAGACTCTGTGGTTAATATATGAGTGCAAATGCTATTTGTTTATTGAACTGCCTTTAAAACTAACTCCCTGATCCAAGAGGTTATAGGTACCAGTGACAAAGATTGGTAATTCAATGGTATAGGACCTAGTAGAATAAAATATCTGGTAGTCAGCGCATAGGTTACCTGACTAAGGTAATGTGTTATTGATTATGGGTAACAGAAGAGTGCCCACTGAAGGGTACAGGTGTCCAGCACAGAGACGAGGAATGTTTGAATCTACCTTCGTAGGAATTTCCCAGGGATTCTTTTAAAGCCCTCACTCACCACCCTGGGTGGTGACATGCTTCATCATTGGGCCCACCGGGAGAAACCGAATGTCTCCCCGGTGTGCTGCGACGCCAGGTTACTGCGGAGCGGGGTTTTTTTGTGACAGAATGTGAAAAAGTGAGTAATATTAAAAAATACCGACAGCACGTACCACACAAAAACTTTATTCCGTGGTTAGCTGGGTATTAGTTAAAAGGTATGTGATGGGAAATCTACCAACTATTGTGTTGGATGTTTTCCCCTCAAGGTTTACAATGGGGTCAACATGTTTCTGCCCTTTAAGTGTACATGTGTTACTGGGCATTCGTCAGGACCATGTAAATGTGTACCTCGGCGGTATAGGCACGCTAAGGCCTACCCTGACCAGAGGACGTGAAAGTTAAAAGACTGACTATGTGTCAAAAAAGGAGGGTGCAAAAAGAACAAACCAAAAAGGAGGGTTCGACCTATAGTGTGCGAACCTGTGGTCTGGAAAAGATTGACAAACACACATGAAAAGACAAAACGTAAAGGTTACTGAGTGGACTGGAGCGTCTTTCTGCAACAACTGTATATGCAGCTCTGTGCTTGGACTAAGGATGAGAAGCGTGCCCACGGTGAGTTTGTTAGTTAGTATATTACCGCCCGAAATGGTGGAGGCCAGGCTGTCACAGGGCATTCAGCTAATCAGCACAAAGAACGGTCGCAACACAAGCAGACGTACCATTCGTGCTAAGACGATCAATGCGCCCAGAAAATTGGGCTAGTGACTATGTTGGACATAGTGGTTCAACCAGTATCTACAGATTAAAAAGAGTAAAAATATAAAAATGGCAAATTTCTCACTTGTGTGTTAAAAGATCCACACCTCATGGGTCTCGGGAGGGGGGTGGTGGCGACAGTGGCACACCCTAAAGGAGTGAAAGGACACAGTTTTTTTAGCGATCTGAGCGGTACTTAGGATACTTAGCTTAATGTTAGGCAGAGCCTGATGGTATAAGCAGGGATCCTTACGCCCGCAACGCCAAACACTGGCAGCAGCAGTACTGTTCCGTATTTTTATACCCTACCAAAGACTCACAAAAACATTAACCCTCCTCCTGGAAGACCTACTGTTTCCGGAATCGGTTCTGTCCTCGAACCCCTCTCGACATTTTGTGATTTCTACCTAAAACCACTGGTACAGAACACTAAAACATACCTTAAAGACACGAAAAACCTCCTACAACTGCTAGGCCAAGTGACCTTTTCGGAAAACTCAATCATCCTTGTCACACTAGACATTGAAAGTCTCTATACGAGCATTCCTCAAGACGACACCTTAAGGGTCATGGAGAGAGCCCTAGATTCTATCGAATGGAATTATGTAACCCCCAAGGATTTTCTAGTCCAGTGTGCCACCATGGCACTTAAAGAAAATTATTTCGAATATCAGGGGGAGCTCTATTTACAAAGTACCGGAACATCGATGGGCAGCACGTTTGCTCCGTCCATAGCTGGATTGTACGTCTATGATTTCGAGGTAAAACACATTCTGCCAGCAGACAACCCTTTCCTCCCATCAATTACCTTATGGAAAAGGTATATTGATGATATACTTTTAATTTGGAAAGGTGATGAAGACATCCTAAAAACTTTCTTGACCTGGATAAACACCAGAGACCCATATCTGAAGTTTACCAACAACTACAGCAAAGAGAGAGTGGTATTCCTTGATGTCAACATCTCTGTGAGTGGAACCACCTTGAAAACTACTACCCACTACAAACCAACGGCTAAAAATAATCTCCTAGATTTCTCGAGCTTTCACCCAAGAACGTTGAGAGAAAATCTGCCATATGGGCAATATCTCCGTATACGGAGAAATTGTACGGACATCAAAGACTACAAATCTCAGGCCTCCGACTTGACAAAGAAACTACAAAAACGTGGCTACCCAAAAAAGATCCTGGAAAAAGGGAACAAACACGCCAGGAACCAACCACGTGAGGCCTTACTGGAAGAGAATATCAGAGCTCCAACTGAAATACCTTTAACATGCGTAACAACATACAGCACCATCTCAGACGCGATGAAAAAATCTGTCAACAAACACTGGAGAATCATAAACAGCAATAAAAGAAACTGGGAAAAACCACTATTCTCTTTTAAGAAAGGCACTAGCCTTAAAGACTCTTTGGTCCACACACGCCCGAAGGTCGATACCTCCACCTCCGGCACAAGATCCATCACTGAAGCGTGGGGTCTGCCACCCGTGACAGGGCACTTCCCATGTGCCAATTGCAGTGTCTGTCACCTCACCACGCACACGAAGGAACTGTCCCTTGAACCGGGGAGAACATGGACACAGAAGAATCATACAAACTGCAATTCGACTAACGTCGTTTATATGATAACATGTCCTTGTTCCAAAAAATACATCGGGATGACAACACGCAAAATCAGACAAAGAATCTGCGAGCATCGCAGTAACATAAGGTGTCATAAATCTGCGACCAAAATGAGCGAACATTTTCTGCGGCAACACCACACGCCCAATGACCTCAGATGGACAATAATTGAGCAAGTAACCACGGAGAGAAATACTACCAACATTCTCTTCGAGAAAGAGCAACGATGGGTTTATAGGTTGGGCACCCACATTAATGGGTTAAACGACCAGATCCCATGGTCATCTGTTCTGAAAAGATAATCTGCCGCGAATCTGGGTTCATTACACATATCCACATTTATCGTTCTGATGCGCTCAGCTCTGACTCTCTTTGTCTTGAAGAGTTTCTCTCCCTCCCCCTTTTTCCGTGTGCTCAGAGCCCACCCACTCCTGACCCTTGTTAGACATTTAAACTAACCATGACAACACTAATGTTCGTGGTTTGACGTTCTAACTACCAGGCCTTGTGACACACACGCGTCCAATCGGTCACCATAGCAACACGAGGGCTTGTATTCCAAGACTTGTTCTCGGATGGCTTTGCGATTGGGCACCCCTTACCCTTAGACACACCCACCTCCCCGGGTAGCAACGCCCAAATTCGCGCGCTTTACCTAGGAGAGAGTACTTCTATGCCATTCATTTCCCGAACACCCATCCACGGGGTCCGGTTCGAGGAGAGCGCTAGGTGCCAAGCGGGTGTTTGGCGTTGCGGGCGTAAGGATCCCTGCTTATACCATCAGGCTCTGCCTAACATTAAGCTAAGTATCCTAAGTACCGCTCAGATCGCTAAAAAAACTGTGTCCTTTCACTCCTTTAGGGTGTGCCACTGTCGCCACCACCCCCCTCCCGAGACCCATGAGGTGTGGATCTTTTAACACACAAGTGAGAAATTTGCCATTTTTATATTTTTACTCTTTTTAATCTGTAGATACTGGTTGAACCACTATGTCCAACATAGTCACTAGCCCAATTTTCTGGGCGCATTGATCGTCTTAGCACGAATGGTACGTCTGCTTGTGTTGCGACCGTTCTTTGTGCTGATTAGCTGAATGCCCTGTGACAGCCTGGCCTCCACCATTTCGGGCGGTAATATACTAACTAACAAACTCACCGTGGGCACGCTTCTCATCCTTAGTCCAAGCACAGAGCTGCATATACAGTTGTTGCAGAAAGACGCTCCAGTCCACTCAGTAACCTTTACGTTTTGTCTTTTCATGTGTGTTTGTCAATCTTTTCCAGACCACAGGTTCGCACACTATAGGTCGAACCCTCCTTTTTGGTTTGTTCTTTTTGCACCCTCCTTTTTTGACACATAGTCAGTCTTTTAACTTTCACGTCCTCTGGTCAGGGTAGGCCTTAGCGTGCCTATACCGCCGAGGTACACATTTACATGGTCCTGACGAATGCCCAGTAACACATGTACACTTAAAGGGCAGAAACATGTTGACCCCATTGTAAACCTTGAGGGGAAAACATCCAACACAATAGTTGGTAGATTTCCCATCACATACCTTTTAACTAATACCCAGCTAACCACGGAATAAAGTTTTTGTGTGGTACGTGCTGTCGGTATTTTTTAATATTACTCACTTTTTCACATTCTGTCACAAAAAAACCCCGCTCCGCAGTAACCTGGCGTCGCAGCACACCGGGGAGACATTCGGTTTCTCCCGGTGGGCCCAATGATGAAGCATGTCACCACCCAGGGTGGTGAGTGAGGGCTTTAAAAGAATCCCTGGGAAATTCCTACGAAGGTAGATTCAAACATTCCTCGTCTCTGTGCTGGACACCTGTACCCTTCAGTGGGCACTCTTCTGTTGTTTATTACTACTTCGTGGGGGACCGAGAGTGTCCTTTCCCTCTCTCTCTCGTTGTTGTTATTATTGATTATGGGCCCAGGGGAGTATGGAAAATGTAATAGTAGGGTGACCTGTGCCCTCTATCATATCTGTGGAATGTATGCAGGTTGTAGTCTTATGGATTGGAGGTGTCCGGGTCGTTGATCGATAAAGATGCGAATTTTCAGGCAGATGAGACCTGATTTGTGTAGTGCCTTGAATGTATGAGGAGTTTTAATTGAGCATGTTTGTGTATCGGAAACTATTGGAGTTTGTCACGGTGTGGTGTGATGTGAGCTCTTTGGTGGAAGCTCAGAGTGAGTTTGGCAGATGATACCCAGCTTTAGTTTGGGTCATAATATTAGGTGATGGAAGACAGAAAATTTCAGTGGCCAGAAAAAAAAAGTATAGTTTTTGTTTTGAAATGAAGCATTGCAAGCTTTTCATTGAGGCAAGGCAGACCCGTGGAGCCTCCACTGGCAGTGGAAACAGACTGTGCCAATTGATCCTAACAGTTTTAAATTGAGGCATTTTTTGGAAGTGCTCCATTTAGGTCATGCACATTAGCTTCCTCAGAGCAAATTCTAATTAATTTTATAAGTAGTACTTTCGGGTTGCTTTTATCAGAAGGTTGTCATTGTCAGAGAGTTAATCGCATGACATGTTGTATATTAACTATGTTATGGTTGCACTTTAAATCGGTTCTAAAGTTGCGTGCTTGCACATTTATCTCTTTGTGTGTTGCTACGTATATTTTCATGTACAATTGAATATTTATTAAACAGGAAAATTGTATCTGTTACGTCTTGTGCATGTAAATGGAATAAGTATCAGATTTTTTTTCTTTATTTGCTCTGGCGGATGTTGGTATGTGTTATCTTGTTCGAGCACTTGCACTTGTTTGTCATCCTTTATGCTGCTAATTACTGTGTACTACCACATTTTTGAATTTTCTAATCCCTTTGTATTTTATCTTTAAATCTTGTTGAATTAAATGTATTATTCGAATATATGTATAGCCTCCTAGTAAACGCACAGTCGAGGTCGTCTAAGAATCTAATGGTATAACTGGCTTTGTCCAGCCATTGTTATTTGAAAGGACTCAGAAATTGGATCTGCGCTCATATTGCACCTCTTTGCAACTCACATGCAATTATGAATTTTGTAATATTTTATGAAAACTGCATTTTTGATGCTTTGTGATTTTATTATCTTGTTTTAAGTGTTGGCTGATTTGGTAAATTGGATATATTTCTTTATGTGGAACTCTTCAGAGCTCCAAATCATAATAAAAATGTAATTGAAGAGTTTTAATTGAGCATGTTTGTGCATCAGAAACGAGTGGAGTTTGCTAAGGTGTGGTGTGATGTGAGCTCTTTGTGGGAAGTTGAGGGTGAGTTTGGCAGATGATAGCCAGCTTTAGTTTTGGTCATAATATTAGGTCACAAGAGTTCCTCACCGTTTCTCTTTCCCTCCCACCGTCTCACTGACACTCTCCTTCTCTGTTTCTGTCCTTCTTGTGTCTCTCTCCCTCTATCTGTCTCATTCTCAATTTCTGTTCATTGTATTTTCCTTTCTTTTTCTCTCTGCCACACTGTTACTTCCTCCTTCCTCTTTCTCCTAATATAAGTGTTTTAAATCGCATCTAAGTATATTAAGTTAAATCTAGCCCAGCATCTGCAGGGTCAGGCAGATACTCTGGGCAAAATCTGACCCCTGCATCTTGAAACCTTAGGGGGTGATATGTTTGCGCTTTACAAAATATTGATTATTATAATTACCCCCTATCTGTGGGGACAGCAGTCTCAGCCATTATCATCACCATAAGGCAGTGAGGTCTGGATGTTTGTTTGATGGCGTTTTTATGAAACAATGTGAGCAAGTTGGTCCAGGAATATTGTTATGGTGGAATTTCAGGCTATCTTTGTATCATAATGATGTCCCTTACATGCTAAATCTAGTCACAACGAGGTTCATACATGAAGAATGTTAACTTCATAAGGACTCGTGTTTGCTAGTGGATCAGCATTCAACAGGATAATACTGTTTACTAGGGTGTGTCTATTTGTTTATTGTCTTATAGAACATATCAATTTGCGACTTCTTGTGATCTATTGCACCAATATTGTGGGGGGATTTTTTTAAATAGTATTGATTTTAAACTGATTATATTGGTTTTATTGTATGTACCATGCACTGGCGTAACAAAACTTGAGGGAGGGCCCCGCAAAGTGCATGGAGGGGCCCCCCTCCCTCCGGACCCAATCAGGAGAGCTCAGGCAAGGGGCTCCCACTCATGCACACTGCCATAGAGGGTCACTTGGCACTTGCCTCCCACACTGTCGCGGCTGCAGGGATTATGTTACGCCACTAAAGCATATTTTAAGTGCTGTTTGGTCTATGATTTATATAATAAAAATGAGAGGGACCCCTTTTACCAAACATGGGGAATAGGGCACTATTGACAAGTAGAAGTGAAAATCTCTTGGTGGAAAGGTATACTAGTACTGGGACTCAGAATTCCCAGCACAAAAAGTTATAGCCCATATGTTCGGTCATGCAGAGTTATAAATACTACCACACAACTATAAAATGTATAGTAAAACATATTTCTTTATTAAAAACCATCACTTGTAATTAAAAAATACTGTAAAACTGATTACACAGACAACGACATCAAATTCATATACCGTTAATATACTGTGTTACATACACAGTGGAAAAAACAATAATTCATCATAGGAGTGATTACAAATTCTTTGATACCTAATATGTGCCTACAAACATTCAACAGAGAGACAAATACAGACAATACATTTTGTCACTTAGACACATCCCGTCTGAGCAATTCAATTGCAAATCTTAGATACAATCTATTATTCTTATCTGTAGGATAAGCTATTTCCACGGATTGTGTTGAATGAAGCGTTGACGCATTTCGATGGTTCTATTGATATACCATTTTTATCAAGACAAATATAGGTCTGTCTTTATTGGCACTGTATGGTTGCTTTTGGTCGCAATCCTGTTTTATTTTACTGCCACCTCTGTTCACTTGACTTGCTGGGCATATTATTAGCCTTTGATCCAGAGAGTCAGATAAAATCAATGGTGGAATCCTTATTATAACCTCTGTGCATAGCGTTTTTCTCTGGGGTGTTTCCCACTAAAGTCACTGGTTTTGAATCTGTAAAGACGTTGCTTCTTCTCACCCCTCTCTCATTGGGTTGGCTTACCCACAGTGTAAGGACGATTTGCAGCCTCGGCTACTGAGATTACAAGTTACTGTTAATGAGAGACTACACAAGACAGTCACCTTTTGGAAGATTTTATCAGTAAGACCCTAAGTGAGGGGGTGAGAAGAAGCACAGTCTGCTGGGACCTAGTATTAAAGTTACACTTCAGTCCCCTGCTGCCTGTCAATGACTGTACTGTTGTGCTGAGGGGGAACCTGGAGCTCGGGCCCCTCTGCAACATGGGGCATGCGGAGGCATATGTTACACCCATGGTACCATGAGTCTACCATATGCTCAACCTGAGTGCGATCTAAAGACCCTACTCCTCTGGCTGTTTCACTACCACAAGGCATTAAACCTGACTCTTCAGACATACAGACCTTGTCAACAACATTCTGGGCATGCTGAAAACTTAGCAGGGTACTGGGTTTTGACCTTCTATTTTCCTTTGTGCTCCCCCTGTTCTAAAGTTCCTAATTACCTCTAACCCTTGAAAAACAAGTACAGTGCGCACTGACCAGACACAATCTCCACATGTTTGGCAACGTATTCCTGACAACAATTTGATATTCTTCACCACGGTACCCAATATTTTAATGCACATATATGGATCAATTAATCTTCAACCGACCATTTGGGATGTTGCACTCTCATTTTAATCTTATCCACTGGCACCTGCGGATACATTTGGTCTTTATGCTTTACCACACAAGCATGGCTCTGAAATGCATGCAAGACAGCAAGGCCCTCCAGAAATGGGAGTAAGATCTTGACCATCCCCTCACCGATGTACTGCTGTAGACAAACTAAATTGGTATCCCCTAAACACCATCATAAACAACTCAATTTTCGATTTTTGCACAGAATTTACTGGCCGGAAGTGACCCCTCCAGTTCCTCCCTCTGCCCTAAATGTAAATTCCTTGATGCAGACTTTGCACATATGACATGGACCTGCCCTATTATTGCTGCATATTGGTCGGCTGTCCTTGCTATTCCATCTCTCATAACTTCACTGGTTCTTGGTCCCTCCCTTCTGGGTAATGTATCACCCATCCCTAAGAATCTCCATAGATTCTCAGCCATTGCTTTAGCGCTGGCTAAGAGAGAGATTGCCCTTTGTTGGAGCACTGCATTTCATCCCACTACTGCAGCTTGGTTTACCAGTATGACATAATGCGATTTAACTATTGAGGTCTATGAGACACTGCTAACCCTGTCCAACAGACCCAAAGATATCTGTCAACCACTCAGAAATTATGTATTGACTCTGGAATCAGACCTTCCAACCTCTTCCTCCCAACCCCCCGCCACCACAGCCTCCCTCTGTAACACCAGCCAGTACACTGTTGATTAGTAGCCCCCTTCCATCCCACTTTAGTTTCCTTAGCTTCAGTGAAGATTGTTTTAGTTTGCGATCAACATAGTGTTAAGTTCCACTTGATGCCTATTTTTGCAATACACTTTTTCATGTATGTTAAATCATGGTGGTATTAATGTGCGGACGCAATGGTTTCTGTATTGTCTGGCCTTATTCTTGTTAATTGAAAATGATGACGTTTAAAACAAAACAAGTATCTACCATGAGAGCATGATAAGAAAGGTTTGGCATGGTTGGGCATGTATATGTGCATTTTATGATATTAAAGCTTTATGTACAGTTTCTGCTTGGTGGTATGTGTTTAAAAGAGAAAGATCTTATTTGGGATGGGGAGATCTGATTCAGTGATTTGAGTGTCTGATTGCATTGACACACAGGAATTGTAGTTCCCTGTTCCCTTGGTATGAGGGGCCCTCTCATTTTCTCTGTAGACTGGGATTTCAGAGGTGCCTTACTATGAAGAAATGGGCAGCTCTGGACTGATATAACTGTCAGCAGTTAGGAAACTCTGCCCTTAGTGGGACTGAGTGGAGAGAAGCTCACTGCTGATGTTACAGCCAGGAGGCAAAGCTCGGTTTTGGTGTTGCTTTGTGTAAGTAGAAATCTCAGCGGTAGGATCTCTTGGAGGACATTGGCAGACCAGCACTAGCATCACTTTAAGGGGATGGAGAGCATGTTGATGATGGCATTATAAGGAGGAGGAAATGTCTGCTCGGATGTCACCTTCAGGGGACGGAAACTTGGTTATGGTGTCAGTACAAATGGATCGGTGTCTCTCTTTGTGATGGTACCACTGTGAGGGTATGGAAAGCACTGTATGGGTGTCACTGTGAGATGGGAACTTTGGTTCTAGTGATGTGGATGAGGGAAATGTGGCCCAGATGTCAGTGTGAGTAGGTGGGAAGGTTGGGCAAGTGGTATAATGAGAACTGTTTACTGTTAAAGAATGAAAGCTTGTTTCTCATGTCGAGAGCCTAGGCTTGAAAATTTTTTAATGGTGAGGGACAGATATTGGTATAGATATGAAATTGTGGGAGGCTCAAGAAACCCAGGTCCAGGCCGGTTGGAGAATTCTAAGGCAATACTTCATTAATTAATGCCATTAACATAATATTGCGTAATGCCACAATAATCTGTAGCCCATTCCATTCTCCATAGCCAGTTGGAAATCATTTCAGTTACGTGCATATGTACAATGAAATCAAACAGTAGAATCATGTATAAGAATATGCCCTTACTACTCTTTCAACAAATTGTACCTATTTCTGACGTAAACATACATCATTTTTTGTAAAACATGTATATATAATTGATGAAAATAAAGTTCATTGGTAATGAAGACAAATCTACAATTCTTCTTGTGAACTGAAAGGATGTTTGAGATTATATTTACCTGAAAGGCTGCCTGGGAAACAAAAGTTAGCTTGTCCTTTTCAAAGAGCCCTCGGCTGGTGTAGAGGAAGGCAGAATAAGTGACACAGTCTATCAGGCTGGAGACTCGTTCTTTCACGTCCTCCGAATCTGCCGCCCGCTCAATGGCTTTATGGAAAACCACATTGAATGCCTAAGAAAAGAGCAACAAAAGAATCATGACATTGTGGATACATTACAAGGGTGTTTGAATATCTTTAGCTTTCTTCTTTTCCTTAAATTTAATCAAAAAGTTATTCATAAAAGAGACTTTTCGTCTAAGTGTGAGACATAACATAACATGAAAAGCCTTATTCTCAGACAGATAAATGGCCAGCTTCCTTATGTTGTCAAACTTGCAGTTTTCATGGAGTTCTGTGAATTCTGAGACTGCCATTGCCAGTGCATCAGGAGTGGGCGAGAAAGACCTAGCGCTTATCATTAGGGATGAGATGCAGGAATGTTTAGTGTGTACTTTCCAGTACAGTTCCTTTACATATATATAGCTTCTTTCTGTCTCTTTCTTACAGACTTTAGATCCATTTAAACTTTTTTTGTCAAATCCTGTTGCACGGAAACACTACTGTCCATCTCACAATTGCACAGTCTGTAAAACCTGTGCTGTTTCTTATAGGGTTGGAATGGGATAGAAAATGGAAAGGGGCGACCATTCGGTCCCCCCGAACGTATGGCGGAGTACCACGATCCCCCCGGGAAGCCATCTTGGGCGGGAGGCGCGTCTCGGCTGGTATGCCCGAAGCGGCGTAGCCGGGGCGCGCTCTTTTCCCGCCCTGGAGTGGGCTGGCCTAGACACTGACGCGGCCGGCCACGCCCTTTGGGGCAGGCAGGGGCGGGTTTACGCCCGCCCTGAAGACGGATAAAAGGAGCAACAAGCCAAGAAAGCATCCTCTTGTTCCTGTGCTCTAAAGCTGCACCTCCTCGCTGCACGTGAGCTCGAGACGGAACGAAGAGCCAATTTTGAGCGTGGTAATCTTTCTCTGTCGGAGAATGCCTAAGAAAGTCGGAAAGCGAATGACTACCGACCAGATGCTGCGTATACTCATGAAAGAAGTGACCGATCTGAAGAAACGGATGGCGGATAAAGACGGGGAAGGGGGACCGAAACGACCCTTGGCAGGAGCTGCTCCGGGAGGAAAAGGCAAAGGGCCCAGAAGGGGAGCAGCTGGGGGGGACGTCCCGGTTCCCTGTGCCCGACTCGAAGAGCCAACTCCGGTGCCGGCAGAGGGGAATCCGATTCCCGTGGTGATCACCCCCGTGTCCGGGGGGGATATGCCGCCCGAGCTGGCAGCACAATTAGCAGCGTGGTTGGGGAAAGAAAGCGAGGGCGCCACGGCTGACGACGCACGGGTGTTGATGAAGCAACTGCGTGAAACGAGGGAGGCGGCGAAGGCATCATCGCCAGTTATCACGCCGGCTGCGGCAGTAGGAAAACCACCAGGAACAGGTCCAGCCGCAGATACAGCCTCCGGTTCAGGTAAGCGGCCATTGCCGATTGCGAGGGATGAGTCTGCACCTTCACGAAGGGAAAAGTTGGGTCAACATGTCCCTCTGGCTATTAAGGAGAAGATATGGGCAAATGAGTATGTAAACATCTTCTCGTTGCTTACCGATCATTATGAGATGGAGCATGTTAAGAGCCAAAAGGAGCTCATGCATCCGAGTGTTTGGCGCGCAAAGATGGCCGCCTTTAAAGTTGATGAAAACATTGGCACTTGGGGGAAGGCGTGGGGAATTTTTACCTCCATCATGGGCGAACGTAGTCCTGAGTTGCTGTCCGAATTGCCGATATACCAGACACGGATCATGGAATATTCCGTGTCATATGGGGGCAATCAGTGGTTCTGTTACGATAATATTTTTAGAAAAGCAAAAGAACACGATAAAAACTTAACTTGGGATTGTTACGATTCTGTTTCATGGTCAAAAATGGAGAGTACTGGTATGTTAAAAGTACCATTAGTAGGGAGTAGCGGGGGTGAATCCTCCCGCCAATATGCCGGGACCCCCTTTCGATCAGGTACAGGTAACAAATACAACTCGAGGCCGAACGGCAACACAGGTAAAAGGGGGATTTGTTGGAACTTCAACAGAGGTAAATGTACGAGGCCCCAGGGGTCATGTAAATTCCGTCACGAATGTGGGGGGTGTGGGCAGCCATCCCATTCGGAGTCCATGTGCAGAGCCAAAACGGGTGATAACGGGGGGAGAGGAGGCGCCAAACAGGTCTAAAATAGTCCGAGGGGCGCCTTTACCTACTCCAGTTGATACCATGGCAATGATTCCTTGGCTCAGCGAATACCCGGATCACGCTTCCGCTGGGGTGTTGAGGAACGGGTTTTCATATGGTTTCCGCATCCCAGTGGGGGAGTTTCGGGGTGTAAGAAAATGTAAAAATCAAATATCGGTCTTGCAACATACGACCGTGGTACAGGAAAAGATTGGGAAAGAGGTTACTCGAGGTCGAGTCGCCGGTCCATTTGATGAGCCACCGTGTGCTAACTTTGTTTGTTCTCCTTTGGGGGTGGTCCCTAAGAAGGACCCGGGTGAGTTACGACTGATACATAATTTATCAGCCCCACGTGGTCTGTCCGTAAATGATGCAATAGACCCGGATGTGTGTTCGGTGCGGTACGCATCTTTCGATGAGGCCGTGGCCATGTTGAATCGCCTAGGGCCCGGGGCGCTAATGGCAAAGTCAGATATTGAGTCAGCGTTCCGGTTGCTCCCGGTACACCCAGACGATCAGCGTCTCCTTGGTTTCATGTTTCAGGGTCAGTATTACATGGATAGATGTATGCCAATGGGTTACTCTATTTCTTGTGCATATTTTGAACAGTTCAGTTGTTTTCTGCAATGGGTCTTCACAAAGAAGACGGGTTTACAGCATGTCATGCATTATCTCGATGATTTTTTGTTTCTGGGGGCGGCCGGGGGTCTGGAATGTGGACAGGCTTTGAATGAATTTTGTACTTTAATGAAGCATTTCGGTGTGCCATTGGCACCAGGTAAGACTGTGGGTCCCTCGACTTGCCTCGAGTTCCTGGGGATCGAACTCGACTCTGTGGAAGGTTGTTTTAGATTACCTAAAGAGAAGGTAATAAGATTCAGGGCTGCCCTGGAAGCTTGTATTAGCGAGTCCAAGGTCAGGCTGCATCAGTTGCAACAATTGGTGGGACAGCTGAATTTTGCCCTGAGAGTCATGCCGATGGCCCGCCCCTTTTCCCGCTCGATCGCTCAAGCCATGGTCGGCCTGAAGGAGGGTCATCATCGCACACGGTTATCGGCAGAGGTTCGTCAGGACATGCGCATTTTGTTGGCATTTCTGGCGGATTTCAATGGTCAAATTGTCTGGAACAAACCGGCGGTGTCCTCCGAGGAGCTGGGGCTGTGGACAGATTCGGCAGGGAGCACTGGTTTTGGTGCCATATTCGGCACACGATGGTCGGCTCAAAAATGGCCGTTATGGTGGCATGAGTGTGGACTGACAAGTAACATTGCCTTTTTGGAACTTTTTCCCATTCTTGTGGCCCTGAAAACTTGGCCCGAAGGGTTCAGAGATCACTCTGTGGTGTTTTGGTCTGATAACATGACCGTGGTTGAGTGTATCAACAGCCAGGCAGCACGATGCAAATGGATTCTGAGATTGCTCAAAGAAATTGTGTTATTGTGTATGCAGTTGAATGTACTATTCAAAGCAAGACATGTGCCAGGGGTAATGAATAAAGCGGCTGATGCGCTTTCTCGTTTTCGTATGCAGGCCTTCTGGGGTTTTCTGCCCACAGTGGACCCGGTGGCGGCACCCTTCCCCGAAGCTCTCTGGTCTCTCGGTGCCCCGAATTACATAACCTCGTGGGAGAGAGTTTAGCACCCAGGACGAGGAAGGCATACCAAGGGGCGTTCCGATCCTACTGGGCCTTTGTGGGGGATGCTAGGAGGGAGCTTTGGGGCCAGGAAGAACTGGTAGTGGATTTTCTGCTGTCCTTACATCAGGCAGGCAAATCAGTGGCTACGGCCCAGAGGCATCGGGCCGCCATTTCCTTTATGGCAAGGGCTCATGGGATCCAGGACCCGACTGCGTCTTTCGTTGTGCAAAAAGCGCTACGTGGGTGGCAACGCCTTGAGGGTCGCAGAGTAGATGAAAGGCGCCCGATAGGTCTGGATAGGTTGGCTTTGTTGTTATCTGTACTTCCTGCAACGTGTTCATCACAGTATGAAGCAGTGTTATTCCGAGCCGCTTTTGTGCTAGCATTCCATGGGGCTATGCGGGTAAGCGAACTAGTGGCAAGGAACAAGCAGGATACCATGGGGGGACTGTGCCGAGAGCACGTTCAAGTCAGGGGGGAGACAATGACTGTCTCATTTGTCAAGTCCAAGACCGATCAGGGTTCGATGGGGGACTGCATAATGATACGAAGGATTCCCGGGTCGTCCATGTGCCCGGTGGGTTGCGTTGAGGAATATTTAGCGCAAAGGGTGGCATCATGGGGGGGGACCTTGTTGAGACACGCTGACGCCACCCCACTGACGAGGTTTCAGTTTCAGCGGGTGCTTGCGATGTCGATTTCTGCCGCGGGCATGAACCCCGGCGAGTTTGGGACCCATTCCTTTCGGATAGGGGCTGCTACCGAGGCTACAGCCAGGGGTCTGAATGTCGATCAAGTAAAACGTGTGGGGCGTTGGTCCTCGAATTGTTATAAAAGGTATGTGTGGTTGCACATGTTGTGAAGCTGTAATGATGTACTCACGCTTCTTGTTTTTGTTTGGTTTCAGTTGCGCAAGCCTACGAGGCGGGGCGGACTGTGCAGTCAACCCAACACCGGGCCAGCGGTCAGACATCACCGGCTGCGAAAAAGGAGGTGTGGGTCATGGGCCACTCATACGTGAGGCGTGCCGCGGACGTATTCAAAGCAGGTGACATGATTCACGTGGCTGGGGAATACGGGTACAGTGTGTCCTTCTACGGAAAGGGCGGGCTCTGTATTGACCAGTTTCGATCATTTTTCGAGGGTTTGTTAGGGCGGACAAGGTCACCGCCGTCTGTAGTCATAGTACATCTTGGGGGCAATGATTTGGTGACCACTGGTAGACGACTTCCACGGTAAGTTGGTTAGCGAGAAGAGTTCCAGGGTGCACAATTGCATGGTCCCATATGATCCCACGGAAAGTGTGGCGGGGGGCTCTTTCGGTCTCTGCTCTGAATCATTCAGTAAGAAAAATTAATAATAAAGTGAGTAGACTGTTCCGTTCAAGTACACTGCATTCTATTTCGCATGGTTGTATTAAAGGGGACAGTATGTATTTGGGGGATGGTGTTCATTTGTCTCGGATGGGGAACGAGTTACTCATAGGAGACCTGATAGCTTGGTTGAAAACTTTAATACATGACCTTTAGGCAGGAGTGTTGTGGGGGGTCCGGATAGCCGGTCAACTATCCGGCCTGTGGCGGTAAGGTCATGATCGGTGAGCAGTAATTGGAGGATCCCTATGGGTGGGCGTCACCCATTACGGATGGGAGCGCTCAAGGGAGGTGGCCATTGGCCCCTCAACGGGGAGGCGGTACCTTCTAAGGATGGGCCGCCGAAAGAAAAGGAAAGGCGGTCAAGGCCCCTTCCTGGGTAGGAGGGGCTACAGCCCCCTCCTGGGGAATTTCCCGGGGCCAGGACATCTGCGACGGCAGATGTGGTAAGTTGTGTGGGGTTTGGGAGGGGGTCTACGCTACCTTCTAGATACCTCACACGTGTCCTCGGACGACCTTTAAATGGCGTCGAGTTTATTGGGGCCCCCGTCAAGTCAAGGGAAATTGGTAAATGCACTTGAGGTACACCTCTGTGCGGTCGCCCCTCACAAGTGAGGGGGATATGTCTGGTTTAGGGATCTTGACACCGGTTACGACCTTGCCGTTGGCCCTTAAACGTTAGGATGTACAATTTCAAGTTAAATGTTTTGTAGGATGTTAGTTCGGCTAGGAGAACCTTTGTATTAGAGAATATGTTAAGGTTAGCCAAACATCGCAATGTGGAAATGAAATTGTACATTAATATGAAACTGTTATTTTAATGTTTTAATTTTGTTTCATATTTTAATAAATACGGCCGGGAGGGTCACTCCCTCCCGTCTTCCAAAAAGTTCAGAACCGTTTCCGGTGTCCCATCCTTGGGGATTGTGTTGAGAGGGGGTGGCGGGTATCTCAGCCATATGGAAAGGGGCGACCATTCGGTCCCCCCGAACGTATGGCGGAGTACCACGATCCCCCCGGGAAGCCATCTTGGGCGGGAGGCGCGTCTCGGCTGGTATGCCCGAAGCGGCGTAGCCGGGGCGCGCTCTTTTCCCGCCCTGGAGTGGGCTGGCCTAGACACTGACGCGGCCGGCCACGCCCTTTGGGGCAGGCAGGGGCGGGTTTACGCCCGCCCTGAAGACGGATAAAAGGAGCAACAAGCCAAGAAAGCATCCTCTTGTTCCTGTGCTCTAAAGCTGCACCTCCTCGCTGCACGTGAGCTCGAGACGGAACGAAGAGCCAATTTTGACCCACCCACCAGCCCCTGAGGACAGCAAGTGGTTTTGAATAAAGTTTGATGTGGTAACTCTAATTTTTTGCAGGTTGTGATGATTGTCGTGATAACTTTGAATATGCAATAAAGAATGGTCAAATTGTAGTTGGTTTTTGCAAATAAAGTAACGATGCACTAGTGTTGACCAGTAATCATGCCTTTTAATAAGTGGTAATTGTTACTGTCTTTTAGTAATTTAGTCATTTAGTAATTTAGTTAGAATTGTCGTATTTATTTTGGTCGGGCGGTAAGGTCATGATCGGTGAGCAGTAATTGGAGGATCCCTATGGGTGGGCGTCACCCATTACGGATGGGAGCGCTCAAGGGAGGTGGCCATTGGCCCCTCAACGGGGAGGCGGTACCTTCTAAGGATGGGCCGCCGAAAGAAAAGGAAAGGCGGTCAAGGCCCCTTCCTGGGTAGGAGGGGCTACAGCCCCCTCCTGGGGAATTTCCCGGGGCCAGGACATCTGCGACGGCAGATGTGGTAAGTTGTGTGGGGTTTGGGAGGGGGTCTACGCTACCTTCTAGATACCTCACACGTGTCCTCGGACGACCTTTAAATGGCGTCGAGTTTATTGGGGCCCCCGTCAAGTCAAGGGAAATTGGTAAATGCACTTGAGGTACACCTCTGTGCGGTCGCCCCTCACAAGTGAGGGGGATATGTCTGGTTTAGGGATCTTGACACCGGTTACGACCTTGCCGTTGGCCCTTAAACGTTAGGATGTACAATTTCAAGTTAAATGTTTTGTAGGATGTTAGTTCGGCTAGGAGAACCTTTGTATTAGAGAATATGTTAAGGTTAGCCAAACATCGCAATGTGGAAATGAAATTGTACATTAATATGAAACTGTTATTTTAATGTTTTAATTTTGTTTCATATTTTAATAAATACGGCCGGGAGGGTCACTCCCTCCCGTCTTCCAAAAAGTTCAGAACCGTTTCCGGTGTCCCATCCTTGGGGATTGTGTTGAGAGGGGGTGGCGGGTATCTCAGCCATATGGAAAGGGGCGACCATTCGGTCCCCCCGAACGTATGGCGGAGTACCACGATCCCCCCGGGAAGCCATCTTGGGCGGGAAGCGCGTCTCGGCTGGTATGCCCGAAGCGGCGTAGCCGGGGCGCGCTCTTTTCCCGCCCTGGAGTGGGCTGGCCTAGACACTGACGCGGCCGGCCACGCCCTTTGGGGCAGGCAGGGGCGGGTTTACGCCCGCCCTGAAGACGGATAAAAGGAGCAACAAGCCAAGAAAGCATCCTCTTGTTCCTGTGCTCTAAAGCTGCACCTCCTCGCTGCACGTGAGCTCGAGACGGAACGAAGAGCCAATTTTGACCCACCCACCAGCCCCTGAGGACAGCAAGTGGTTTTGAATAAAGTTTGATGTGGTAACGCTAATTTTTTGCAGGTTGTGATGATTGTCGTGATAACTTTGAATATGCAATAAAGAATGGTCAAATTGTAGTTGGTTTTTGCAAATAAAGTAACGATGCACTAGTGTTGACCAGTAATCATGCCTTTTAATAAGTGGTAATTGTTACTGTCTTTTAGTAATTTAGTCATTTAGTAATTTAGTTAGAATTGTCGTATTTATTTTGGTCGGGCGGTAAGGTCATGATCGGTGAGCAGTAATTGGAGGATCCCTATGGGTGGGCGTCACCCATTACGGATGGGAGCGCTCAAGGGAGGTGGCCATTGGCCCCTCAACGGGGAGGCGGTACCTTCTAAGGATGGGCCGCCGAAAGAAAAGGAAAGGCGGTCAAGGCCCCTTCCTGGGTAGGAGGGGCTACAGCCCCCTCCTGGGGAATTTCCCGGGGCCAGGACATCTGCGACGGCAGATGTGGTAAGTTGTGTGGGGTTTGGGAGGGGGTCTACGCTACCTTCTAGATACCTCACACGTGTCCTCGGACGACCTTTAAATGGCGTCGAGTTTATTGGGGCCCCCGTCAAGTCAAGGGAAATTGGTAAATGCACTTGAGGTACACCTCTGTGCGGTCGCCCCTCACAAGTGAGGGGGATATGTCTGGTTTAGGGATCTTGACACCGGTTACGACCTTGCCGTTGGCCCTTAAATGTTAGGATGTACAATTTCAAGTTAAATGTTTTGTAGGATGTTAGTTCGGCTAGGAGAACCTTTGTATTAGAGAATATGTTAAGGTTAGCCAAACATCGCAATGTGGAAATGAAATTGTACATTAATATGAAACTGTTATTTTAATGTTTTAATTTTGTTTCATATTTTAATAAATACGGCCGGGAGGGTCACTCCCTCCCGTCTTCCAAAAAGTTCAGAACCGTTTCCGGTGTCCCATCCTTGGGGATTGTGTTGAGAGGGGGTGGCGGGTATCTCAGCCATATAAGCCTGGGCACCAACATAACAACATAAAAGTGTCCACTATTAGTGAATCCAATAGCTAAAAAATAAAAGTGACCTACACTTTCAAATCAAAGTAGTTTAGCACGTATAAAGAAACACCAGATAGGTGTTTTGCAAGGTATGGGAGACTGCATGCGTTTGTGCTTGCTTCAGTGTATTTGTAGGGAAATCCAGTGCGTACTTTGAGAGGGTAGTTGCAAGTGGGCTACAACTGGACTCTTTTTTGGTAAGTGGGACATATTTTACTATCATTTGACTTTGACCCAAAACAAGAGAGAGAAAGGCAGAATAAGAGGAAACAAAGCGTAAGAAAAAGACGGGAAGAAAGGGAGAAAGCTGAGATGAAAAAGAACCAGCAAGAGTGTGATAAAGAGGTAGGGAGTTTAGGGTTGTGGATTAAAGTGGAATGAGGAAAAATCTTCACTAGACAGCCTTGGTATTCAACAACTCAAACATTTGGCAGGCCAACAACAAGCTTTTGAGAAACGTTTGAGCACTGGCAATAATTAGTTTATAAATCAAGCACTGGGAAAATCAACAGTTAAAATGGACCACTCCAGAATATAAAACAGGCCCATGACATTCGACAACAGCGACCCCCATACTGACCTGTCACACCAGCCCATCTGGCTCTACCAGATTGCCCTATAAGCCTGACTGATCCATCCTGATTTCTTAATCCCAGAAATTCAGGCTACGTGTGCTCCCTAAAATATTGTATGAACTTTTATTATGTTAATTACAGCTAATACACAAAAGGTAACACAATAAACTGCCAGTCATTGCTTATCGCAGAGATCCCAATTTACGATTGTTTATTGTTAGAGTTGAACTCAAGCAAGCTGTAACAAATGCAGTTCTTCAATGCTGTGATTCTAAAAGATGCATCACATGTGAATACATTTAACAAACATTCATCAGTGACTAGGTTCTCCTACAAGAAGGACCTATGGAATAAGACATCCTCATTCATGATACTCAACATGCATTATTTGTGTGATTCATGGCCAACGCCAAAGCTGTAAAAATAATATGTAGGCCAAACAGTGAATAACTTTTGCACACCATAAATCGGCAATAAATAATAAGTAACTTGAGCAGCCTGTAGTACAATCCTTTTAATCTTATGGACCATTTGCTATCAGGTTTGAAGATATTTGCTGTGGAACATGTCTTAAAGGAAGAACTACTTAACTCCAGTGAAAAACACTTGGATGTACAGTTTAAGTTCTTTTCTTCCAAAAGTGAGTGATCGGGTATAAGAAAGACTGTGTGGGTGAGTGAGTGAATGTGAGTGTGGCTATATGTGTGAGTGCTAGCCTCTGTCAGTGACTGTAAAGGTGGCTGAGTATGTGTTAGTATTTGTATGAGTAAATTAGTGGGTGTGTGTGTAACTGTATGGGTGAATAAGTGGCTGTGTGATTGACTGTATGGGACAGTTTTAAAAGAGAGCTTTGTCAAGGACAATTTTGAAACATTTTATATAATGCACAGGCCACTTTATTTCGACTGGATGCACTGTTAAACAGCAAATTATGAAATGTGTTTTATGTTTGAGGAAATAACGCTACTAAGCAACATAGGAATAATCACGATAACACAGCATAAGAGTGACAACTACACAAATACAAACTGGGATTTGTATGCATTTCCAAGGTAATGTGCTGGAGTAGATTTAAACCACCTGTGCCAGGACACTGTTGGAATCTCAATCCTATGACTAAGGCGTGACTGCAAAACGAGTCAGGAATTGAAAGATTTTAAAACTGCAGCCACTGTTAACTTGGAGAATAAACATGTGGTTTTGCTGTGAAGTGGTCTCAGCACTTTCTTTGTGTGCATTAAGTAACAGTATGCCTTGTCCCTGCCAGCTGAGACCACCATGCAGGGTTGGGGGCCTCCCATGACGAAGAGTTTCTTGTGGTGTTTAATGGCACGCATGACCCTCTTGTCTCCTTGTACGATAATTGAATTTTCCAGACACCACAAGCATTGGAGGTGAGGTGAGGTAAGAAAGGGAGAGGTCCCCTCTCCCTGGCAATTCCAGTTTCCACATGTTGTATGAGGCCCTGTACTCGAGGTGGTGAACAGTTTTAAAAAGGGGGCTTTGTCCAGGACAACTTGGAACATTTTATATAATGCACATGGCCACTTTATTTCAACTGGATGCACTGTTAAAGAGCAAATTATGAAATGAGTTTTAAGTTTGAGGAAATACCACTATTAAGCAAAATAGGAATACTCACAATAACAAAGCACCTGTGCCTGGACACTGTATGAATCTCAAACCTATGACTAAAGCGTGACTGCTGAAATGCGTCAAGAAACAAAAGATTTTAAAACTGCAGCCAATCTTCACTTGGAGAATAAACTTGTCATTTGACGTGAATTGGTCTCAGCACTTTCTTTGTGTGTGTGTGTATATATATATATATATATATATATATATATATATATATATATACATATACACATATATATGTTCTCTTTTTCGCAGCTCCCTATGTCAGAAAGCAATGCCAGTTCCTTCAGGAGGTGGGGAGCCTGGATGGACTGAGGGGGCACCAGGCTTCCCCTGTGGTCCCAGTGGAGACTGGGTACCCTGAGGGTACCTAGAAGAAATATGGCTGGGCCCAAGAGGATGGGCAGGAGAGAGGGGGCCATGCAGCCCCGCGCTTCCATCTGTAAATAGCCAGGCCCTGGGGATTAGGACCCTGGGACCGAAATCAGTCCATGGAGGGGACCACACAGCCCCCTCCTGTAAAAAAAAAATGTTTTAAGAGCTAGCCCAGGGAAGTTGCTAGAGGCCCGCCCCTTTCTCAAACACTCTGCAAAGGGACCTCTTGTTGGGGAATGAAAGCCCCTGGAATGCTGAGGGTCCTTGGGGCCAAGGACCCCTCGTTACCTCCAGTAAGTCCCACACAGCTAGATTAATAGGAGCTGGTCAAAGGCCCTGCCCTGTTTTTCCAGCATTCTGCAAACACGACTACTAGTTACAAAACCATATACATTTACTTAAAAAAAACAAAGGTTACAGGGACATTATAGTTAGGAAATAGAATTTAAAAATAATTAGAAAACACACTAAAAAACAAAGTTATAGGGACATTTGTTGTATTGTAGGAAGGAGTTCCAGTAGACTTGGTTAGGTTACAGAAGAATATGTTTATTGTTTCTAGATGGTTAGATGGTTTTTCCAGTAAAGATATAATAAGGCCCCACCAGGAGCAGCCTCTCTGCTGCTCAGCCCAAGATCTAACTGACACTCTGCCTCGCAGCACACCTAACAGGCCAGTGACATCACCATCCACACCAACATTCTTCTCTCACTGGCTGAGCAGCAGAGGCAGAGAAACAGGGAAGGTGCATAGAATAAAACCTTAGATATATCAACATTATAGTTAGGCTCAGATTTCACTCATACAATTCCAAAGAAATTCAGTTGTTTTAGTTACCTGAGTGAACTATAACTTAGGCCCCCACAATGCACTGCTTATGACCTCACATATTATATCACTCAAGACATGGTCAGTGACATCACTGATGACATGTCAAATGACATCACTGCGTAAGTCATAGTTAGCACAGGTAACTATAGCATTGGAATTTCTCTGGTTTTGTAGAAGTGAAATCTGAGCCTAACTATAACCGCCCTGAAACCTTTCGTTTTTTCACTGACTTTCTATGTTTTTTAATTATATTTCCTAACTGTTACATTCCTGTAACCTTTTTTTTAAGTGAATATATATATATATATATATATATACATGTGTTTTAAACTATTTACTTGGGATTTATCCCGCTATTTTTAGAACTACAACCCTTATAAAAATATAGTTTTTACAGAAAATATTCGAATTTTAGAAATGATTTGGCTATTGTATTCAAACATAGTAGATTTGTGATGCTACATCTTTGTATTTATACAGGAAGTTAAATCTGTTTTACAGTTTGCGCTGTTTAACAACTTCTAGCGATAGCAATGCACAATGAAATGTAATGTGTTTGAGCAGTTGAAACCAGAGTCTGTCTTCCATACCGTTAATCATGTGACACGGAGCTTTGGAGGTGGGTGGGCACTAAGCAAACACTTTAAAACCAACATGGCGATATTGATTCCGCATGTGAACAAGGGCTCTTGAAGCCCGAAACGTGTCATGCATGGGAACAAGATCTTAAATAAATAAACATCTTGCCTGAGACTGCGGGGTCTGTGTCTCCTTCATCGCCGCCTGGAGGTTGCGGGAGTTCGAGTCTTTCCGATATATATATATATATATATATATATATATATATATATATATATATATATATATATATATATATATATATATTCACTGAAAAAACCATTGGTTATAGACCATATATAGTTAGGGATTAGCCTTTTCAAAACCTTATTTTACTCGCATAAAACCATTGAAATTCCATATATAGTTAGTTGCACTAACTATATATCGCGCACCCGCAATCCACTGCTGATGATGTCACATATTACATCATTCATGACATGGTCAGTGACATCACTGATGACATCACTGATTACATCTCAAATGACATCACTGATGACATCACTGATGACAACATCCAGTGACTGTATGTTTCTGTAAAGTTAAAATATGTCTTACATATTGAAGAATGAGTGGATGTATAAGTGTCTGGATGAAGGATTTAGTAGGTGCATGACTGACTGTATGAGTGAGTGATTAAATGTGTCTCACTGAGTGCATGGGTTAGTGACTAAACTGTCTTAATTTGTGCATCATTATATCTGTTGTTCTGTAAACTGTTGCATGTGTTGATAAGTAGCTATATGAGTAACTATATGGGTTATTGATTGGTTGCCCAAGTATTTGTATGGGAGACTGAGTGTGTGTGTGGGTGGCTGGGAGGTGTATGACTCTGTGCATAGATGTGTGAGCAGTTGATTCACTAGATGTATGGTTTCAAAAGTGCATGTGGAAACAGCTGTATGGGCGGTTGACTGTGTGCATGAGTGTATTGGTGAGTGAATGGATATCTCAGTGCTACATGTCAAAGTAAGTACATATGTAAAACACAGTACATGTGAGAGTTGACATATATAAATAACTGTGCATAAGAGCCAGTGAATGTGTGAGTGGCTGTATGGATCATTGTGAACTTGTATCAGGGATTGTATAAGAGAGTAAATATGTGTTAGTATATGTTTGAAAAAGTAAAGTTTGTATAACTGTATAGTTGAGGAAATGGAGGTGTGATTGATTCTTTGCATGACTGACTAGGTGTGTGAGTAACTCCATGGATGAGTGACAGTCTGTGAGTGTCTGTTTACACTGATTGTATCTAAGGTTATATTAGAGTCTGAAGAGGTTCATCGTATTATCACATGAATGATATCATCAGTGATGTGATCAGTAATGTCATCAGTGATGTCATTTGAGATGTCATCAGTGATGTCATTTGAGATGTCATCAGTGATGTCATTTGAGATGTCATCAGTGATGTCATCAGTGATGTCACTGACCATGTCATGAATGATGTAATATGTGACATCATCAGCAGTGGATTGCGGGTGCGCGATATATAGTTAGTGCAACTAACTATATATGGAATTTCAATGGTTTTATGCGAGTAAAATAAGGTTTTGAAAAGGCTAATCCCTAACTATATATGGTCTATAACCAATGGTTTTTTCAGTGAATTTTCAAGGTTTTGTAAATGCAAATTCCTAACTATATATGGACTATAACCTATGGTTTTTTCTGTGAATTTCAATGGTTTTTTAATAGCAAATATCAAAAGCTTTAAAATGTCAAGTACGTGATAGGTAAAAACGTTTTCGTGTTTATGCACGCTGATGTGCTTTGAACGCTGCCCCCCCCCCTCCCCTCTTTACTCTTAGTAGTACTCTCTCTTTGCAGATAGTGAAGGGTAGTTAACGCAGACCTTTACCCCCGTTGTAATCCGTCGTGTCTGCTTGTCTCTCCATTTGATTGATTGTTATCCAAGCATTTACTGTTTTAGAATTGGTTCTCTTTGGTTCATTCTCTATTTACAAACAAGCACAAAGTCGCAATACTCTGTTTAGTCTTTGCAGATAGTGAAAAATCGTGTAAAAAATAAAAGTAATCGAGCAAAATCAGTAGGCCACTAATTGGATCTCTTTTTGACCTCGCTGAAATAGAAACATTAAGAACAACCCTTCATAAGAAATACGAAAATAGTGAGATGAACTGAGCTCCACACCATGAGGGCTGCAAGACAGCTCGGCTCCGTCACCCACCCCGCCCAAAATAACGACAAACCCTATGCAAATATTAAAAATATATACAACACACCAGCAAAGTAACAGGGAAAAACATTTTATTAAATAACTATTTACATAACTATTTTATACTTTTTGTTGCCCGATCCGGCTAGCTCAATCGATCGAGCATGAAACTCATGCACTCTGATAGCAAGCGTTGCTACTGTTGCTATGCAGACCAAAACTGGTTTTCAGTTTGTACATTTTTCTAGATTTTTCCATCCGAGGTTGGTTGAGTTTGTAGAACGATGGCTTCAGATTTTCCACATACGGTGTGGTGTTGCGGACAGGGAGGGGGCGCTTCGCTCCTGCCCCCTCCCCAAGTAAGATTTTCATACGTGAAAGTACGTTAATGGTTTTGGTCCCTGAGTTGCTTCAATGTCACTGCCATTCTCAAATGGCATAAGTTCTGGATGTTGGGTGCCATAGTTCAGAGTTCTGAGTAGCGCTTGTCACACTGTCTGAAGTTTATTTCCACCTACTGCAGCTTCACTATTCTCAAAGTAAGTGAGGGTCGTTTGTGGACCTGACTGCATTTGAAAACAATGTGATATGGTACCTCCCTAAACAGCTTGACGGAGGCCCCCGAGGGGCGGTGTGATGGCACGGACTCGGAGAAGACGCTTGGCTCCAACCCCCTCCCCAAGTCTTATAGCACTGGTGTAGCCTGAGATCGCCCCCGACATAGGCGGCTGGCTCCCGGGGTCCGGCGGAACTTTTTGCCTTTTGATGACTCTTCTATTCTGGACCTTGTCCCACAATCCCTTTGACCTGAAGACACGCTGTAGTGGGGCGCCCCTTTACCGTTTTAGTTGCCATTCCGCCCGCTTTTGCTACACTGTGCCTCTTCCGCCATTCAGCTGTTTATCGCCCGCTCTTGCGACTACAGCGTCTCGCTCACCATGTAGTTGAGTTGCTCCCGCTCTTGCGGTGCAGCGATAGGCGGCTGCCATTGGATTCTCAAAATGGCGGCCGGCTCTTCAGATTTGGGCCTGGTCCACTAAAATGGCCCTGGGACACCTTGGAACTCGGACGCTTGCCTGCTAGGGCTTTGGTACCATTCTCGAAAGCGTCCCCTCAGCCGTGAAGATTGTACAAAAGTCTTGGGGGCCCCCGACTCCTGCAGGCTTCTGGTGGGGAGCGGCTGCCATGTTTGCTCATGGAATGGCCACGACGGAGCTACGAGATGGTGGTGCTCTCATGCTGACGCCAGCTTTAGTCTGAAACATCCACAAACACTGTAGACTACCAATTCGATCAGTTCCGGTAGCGCCCCAACATGACCCGGTAGAGAAGAACTTGCCCTCCCCTCTTTGACTGATGGTTCTTGTTGCCTGTCCCCTCTGTTGTCATTTAACAGAACTTTTTGGACTGCTGAAAGGGGTTGTGTTCCGAACGCTGGTTGGTGGAGACATTTTGACTATATTCTTGACCTACGTTGTCGCGTAATGCGTTATATGACACGCCGCGTTAGCGCACCCGGAAGTGATCCGGGGCGCGGCGCGCAGCGCGTAACGTAAGCATAACAGGTCATGTGACTTGTTAATAAAACTTTTCATTGGTTCATTTTACTTTTGTTATTTTAATGATGAAAAGCTTGGTCATATGACCTAAAAATTACGCTTTTTATTGGTTTCGAACATTATTTTTTTTTAAACATATATGTTGTAATGTTCCAGGCTAATGTACTTTCCTGGAAAATTTACAACTGTACTGCAAGTAAAATATATTCCTTTTTCGAGAAAAAGGGCGTTTCTTCGTCCCATGACGGGGCCGTTGAGTAAAAGAGGCTCGGGCTGCTGTGTTACTCGCCGATACGCCTGATTATCAGATTCTTATCGATCACTTTATGTTGCAGGAGTGGAAAACACAACTGCCCTTGACCATTTATCTTTACTGCGTTCCTACGTATTATACCTTTTATCCGTCATGTAATTGGACTGCTTTATTTCACTTGCCTTTTACTGATTCGAAAACAGTGACTAAAAGTAAAAACTTTACCAATGTAAATACTACTACCATGTTTTGTTTTATAAACCTTTATTGTGAAAATGTCAGTATACAAATACGGGCCTATAACCACGTGGGCCGGCCACGGAGCAAACTGAAATCGTATATGATGAGGAGACATTTACACTGTAGAGGAACGTAACGAGCGGGCCATTAGGTTGCAAGAACTAAGGTGTCTAACAGTTGCGGAATCGGTGGACGTACATTTTGTAATTAAAATACGACAAAGCCACTTACAAAAAAATCATCTAGATATACATTTGCGGGCAAGTACCATGGGTGACGTTAATTCGAACTTTCAATAGTACAGTAATCAATAACACATCAGAACTTAATATCAATAGGGATGTCGAAATATTCAATCAATTCTCGTCCCCGCCCGCCATGAGCATCAAAACTGCATTCATATCTCGTGATATCAAGGTTGTTCAACCAGTACACAAAAAGGAGTTACGAGTCCCATTTATACCGGCGCCATTTTGGGCGAGGCCGGGCAGGTCCAAGATATAGTCAAAATGTCTCCACCAACAGCAGACGAGCCTCCACCTGGGGACGCCCGTTCACGCCGCCTCCCCCACGCCCCCCCCGGGGCGCCCCACGCCGTTTTTCGGAGCAGCATTGTAGGATACCAAAACCAGTGCGGCAAGTTACTGGACATCACCTGGGTGCCATCCACATCTCAGCGCGTTCTGCTGCCTTGGGACTATTCGCACAACAGACCGCTACTGACGAGGCCTCCCCCCGCACCACCCGGGACGCCCCACGCTGTTTTTCTGAGCTGCATTGTAGGAAACCAAAAACCAGTGCGGCACCCAGGTAACATTACCTGGGTGCCGTCCAGAACTCAGCACGTTGTGCTGCCTTGGGACTATTCACACAAAAGACAGCTACTGACCATTGTTGCTTCTTTTTGCCAAAAAAATGTTTAAATGTATTTACAGTTTTTGTTGCGTTCGATATATTTATAAAGTTAATAAAGTTTTATAATCCTACTTTGTTGGAGTACTGTATATTTTTAAAAAATCGGGTGAATGGGGCCTTGAATCGGGTTATTCTCATGTGTGGGCTTTTGAAGTGTGCTGCTACAGGATCGGACATTTCAAACTCAAATGCACGTTCTTTTTCTTACCTTTCCGAAGCATGGAGCGCAATAGCAGGCAGAGAAAGGGTGATGCAAGAGTTGAACACTGCCTGGCCTGGCAAGTTGCTGGCAGTGCCCCCCCCCGCCCGCTCCTGAAAGAGGGCACACACACACCGCCGCCCCCCCGAGTACTTCACATATCTTTAAAAGACCATGCGCTTGTTAATGAGGCTTAAATGGTTTATCACCCCTTCTAGAGCCCCTGCATCGGCCCTCTGACGTTTCCTGGAAGAATTAGCACGTAACACAATACCAAGCACTGTCAGCTGAAACCCCCGAGGAATCGGGTTTTTGCTTGCAGGAATCGGGAGGCGGGAGACTAGCACTGAAATCGGTAGTCTCACGCCTGAATCGAGAGGGTTGGCATGTCTGGATTCTCTGCAGCTGGGGCCATAAACTACATCCGCAGGGCTAGGTGATAGCCTGGGACCGGCCTGGACAATCGGACACAGAGGAAGAGGAGTGTCAGAGGGTGCGGTAGTGAATAAGGTGAAAGGGAGGTGTCGGACGGGCACAGGGAGTGATTCTCAGGGAAGAGCAGCGCAGATGGGGGGAAGTTTATGGCCCATGCATGAGAGAGAGAGCGGGGGAGACCAGTGCGTGGGGGAGATGCTTGCGAGGGTGGGGAACCGTGCTGAGGATCGGCGGCGTGCAGAGAGTGGGTCTGGTCAAGGCATCTAAAATGGCTGCCGTGCACGACAAAAGTGTGGCATTGGAAAAAAGGCAAGATGGCGCAGACAATGTTTATCAATAAGGATTCATTTATAACAAAATATTTTATCGCAGTGACAAATTGGCGGTCAACACTTCCTGATTTCCATCGAATCGAACGTTAACAGACGTCACGCAGCAAAAAAAAAAAAAAAACACGCACTGCCGCTGGAAGACATGTATCAACATATATGAGCCTCCTCAGCCACCCTCAGAAAACATAAGGGATCAGGATACGTCTCCCGCACCCCCTTATACCTAGTAATTTAATTAAAACGAAACACAAAATGGCGAATTCCCGTTTCGCTACCAGTTTGCGGCCCAGTTCGCGGCCCGAGAATTCCTAGGGGGTCAAGAGGGGTCTACCTTGCCCCCTTTCATTAAATTCCCCCTTCGTTTTTCACCTCTTCTTCTCTCTCGATCCTACGGAGAGATAAGATGGCGGCCGCTCCGGACTGTTTAGAATGTTGACAGACACCGGAGAGCCAATCAGCTTCGCATCGCAAAGTTCCGTTTCGCGAAAAGTAAGCGGACCGGAGCGCAGCCCGGAGCGCTGTTACAGATATATATCTGGAGCCCATATATTGAGACCTAGCAAAGGCACATCGGGCTAACAGTCCCTACAATTTTGCCAAGTTTCGTGCAAATCCATTTAGCCGTTCGAGCTAAAAGTGAGGCCAACCGCCCTATGGAAATTAACATTGGGAAAACGCGTTTTGGGACCCCCCTTTTTTCTCGGCCCCCCCTTGACGAAACCCCCCCAAATTTTCAAGGGCTGCTCAGAAACAAAATGTACCATTTTCCTGAAAATTTCAGCCGATTCCGTCCACAAACGCCAAAGTTATTAGACATAGAATTTTCAAAAATCCCATAGGGAAAAAATCCTAACTATATATACCTACTGGCGACCGCCAGTAGGTAATATATATATATATATATATATATATATATATATATATATATATATATAAAAAAACACAAGGTTGCCCCCTGGACACCTTACACACTGAGGGGATTACACACGATGCCACAGGAGGATGTAATGTCAGCTCTCCCCCTCGCCCTCAAATATTGCAGCCAAACGCGTTTCGGAGTTTTCCTTGATTAATCCTGTGGCATCGTGTGTAATCCCCTCAGTGTGTGACGTCTCCAGGGGGCAACCTTGTCCAGCCGCAGAGAGGTCCCGCTGCCGGAAAGGGTGGCTCTTCAATGCTTGCAACCGCAAGCTTGGTGCAAGAACTGAGGGGGCCTGAGCCACAGGTTGACATTCGGATTAATGCGGAGCATCTTCCCTTCCCTCTACCCACGAGTGAATTTTCAGTCTACTAACACCCATCAGGGCAAAGATTTCATACGGAGACAACAGCACCCACTTGGTGCAAGATGGGACTACAAGTTTGGCGAATCTATATTTTATGGGACTACTACAACCATAATGCAATCTTGCCTACGCCCATTAAGGCGGGACTTGTTATTTAATAAAAACAGGTGTCCCCAATTGTCTGTTCTCTCCGGCTGTTTGTTGCAAGAGCCAGTGATCAAGGAAAACTCCGAAACGCGTTTGGCTGCAATATTTGAGGGCGAGGGGGAGAGCTGACATTACATCCTCCTGTGGCATCGCGTGTAATCCCCTCAGTGTGTGACGTCTCCAGGGGGCAACCTTGTGTGTTTTTTTATATATATATATATAGTTCTGTACTTCAGGCATACTCCTTCAGTGCAGTGCTGGACGGCATCGGTCAGAGTGGCACAGAATATCATGCTGAACAGCATGGGTGCTGGAACAAACCCTTGTTTGATGCCATTGGTGACTGGGAAGGGCTGTGTGCCATTATCAGGGTGAAGGAAATAGGGGTGTGAGACTTTCTCTTTGCTGACTACTGTGCTCTGAAGGCTAGTATAGATCCAGAAGTGCAAGCCAGGATTGATAAGTTTTCATTTGCATGCAGGAACTCTGGTCTCACCATCAACATCAAGAAGACTGAGGTCATTTGCCAGCCATCTCTCCATTCTCTGTAAATAGAACAATCCAACACTGTAAATGGACAGAGATTGCAGGCAGTGGACCACTTCACATATCTGGGCAGCAGTAACCTTTCCTGAGCAGTGCCAATTGATACTAAATTAAACTGCCTTAGCTGCAGAATTGCAAAAGCCAGCTCTGACTTCTGTAGATTTCGCTCCAAAGTTTGACAACGTCGAGGGATCAACCTACCAACAAAGCTGAACGCCTACTGAGCAGCGGTGCTTCCATTTCGGCTGTACGCCTGGAAGACGTGGACTGCCTGCCGAAGTCATGCACAATGTCTCAATCCCTTCCACATATCACGTCTGCCTAAGCTTCTGAGAATCAGATGGCAGGACAAAATGCAGTATACTGAAGTCCTTTTCAGAGTCAGTCTGCCATCAGTTCAGACACTGCTGATGAATGCCAGACCAGATGGGCTAGGCAGCTTGTCAGAATCTCAGATGAGCGCATCCCCAAAAGCTTTTCGTGGAGAATTCACTCAGCAAAAGCACTCCCATGGAAGACAAAAGAAGCAGTTCAAGGACAAACTGAAGGACACACTGAAGACCCTCCCTCAAGTCCGTCAAGATGAACACCCCTACCTGGGAAACACTAGCACTGAATGTGTCCTGCATGGTGCTGCCTCATTCGCAAAGGATGCCAAATCTCCATGGCCAGGCGTACTGCTGATGCTCAAAGAAAGCATGAGCTGCCCACACATCACCAACAGTTCCACCGCATGACTGACCGAAGTGTGACAGAACAAAAAAAAGTTAGTGAGGGTAATTTTCTTTTTGTATTACTGTTTAAAAAATTATATTTATAAATTAGGTAAATGCATTTTAATAATTGTATAATTGTATACACATTTATTTAAGAAAACCTTTTATGTTATTAGTTCCAGGTTCATTTTTATTTTTATTTTATATTAATTTGCATTTATGTTTAAAAATAAAATAATTGTATCTAGTTTTCTTCTGAAAAATAGCATTTAATAATTTTCCTGTCGGACCTGGCCCTTTTGACAGGTCTACGCCGAAACTTTTTCGCTTTTGCCTAGCCTGTTTTTGTAACCTGGTGTTGGTGATTTTTGGCCTCTGCGCACTTTTCCACTGTGGTCCAGTGTAAAGTGCGTGCGCTCTCTGTGTGTGTGGTGAGAGTGACCTGCCCTCCCATAGGAATGCATGGGCTTCAGCTTTGTATCGGACGTCAAGAGAAGAGACCCAGAGGAGCTGTGACTAATCCACTACCAAGATGTCTCCAGCACCTCCTCTGTAGAAAGAGATACACGACTGAGGAATCCCCAGCGCTTCTGCTGATTTGATCAACCCCGATCCACGTTGCGTTACGCTGGAACTTGGGCACCATTGACCTGGCCCATCTGTGAAAGTTCACAGATATACATTGAACACCTTGACACACCCCGAATCAGAATACCAACAGCCATCGTAAATATCTAACATATAAGAAAGGAACTGGTCTGCATATGTCCATACAAGGCTCTCGCCCAATGTTGTAGCAGATAATGTGAAAACATTTATATCAGCAGTGAAGGATCCCTGTAC
The DNA here is from genome assembly GCF_964263255.1 of Lissotriton vulgaris. Classification (NCBI taxonomy): domain Eukaryota; kingdom Metazoa; phylum Chordata; class Amphibia; order Caudata; family Salamandridae; genus Lissotriton; species Lissotriton vulgaris. Next base: position 793,055,982 of record NC_141698.1, read on the forward strand.
TGCAAAGTTTGGAGGCTGTCCCATAAGGAGGATCACCCTCTCCTTCCCTTCCCTCTCTGTCCTGAAGAAGACCCTCCTAGCAAGAGGTACTTTCCCTGCACCTCATTTTGGGTCAAAACGTAGACTACTACTCCACTCCACCAGCCTCTACCGCTAGCATGATGCATACAGCTGTTTTAGGATTCAGAAAAGGGGGAGGTGATGGACAGAGCATCTGAATTAAGCAGAATACTCGTACCCAGTCAACAGATCAGGTCTTGATCCAACACCGTTTTTTAGCTCACTGCACCATCCCAGCTCAGAACCTGGCTACATGCAAATTAGTCTGTCCCTGGCCCAGTGCATCATGGGAACAGGGCAGACCAAACTACCAAGCCAATTCTTATACTGGAAAGGAAACAAGCTTCCGGGGACCGGTTTCTGGCATTACAGCCGTCTTCGGCCCGGCTTGCTTGAAACCTGATGGTGCAGTGAGCGAGGGACTCATGTCTGTGCATACCCTTCCACGCTTAGGGTGGACAAAACGATTCAGAAAAGGGGTTGGTGATGGACAGAGCATCTGAATTAAGCAGAATACTCGTACCCAGTCAACAGATCAGGGCTTGATCCATCACCGTTTTTTAGCTCACTGCACCATCCCATCTCAGAACCTGGCTACATGCAAATTAGTCTGTCCCTGGCCCAGTGCATCATGGGTACAGGGCAGACCAAACTACCTAGCCAATTCTTATACTGGAAAGGAAACAAGCTTCCGGGGACCGGTTTCTGGCATTACAGCCGTCTTCGGCCCGGCTTGCTTGAATCCTGATGGTGCAGTGAGCGAGGGACTCATGTCTGAGCATACCCTTCCACGCTTAGGGTGGACAAAACGATTCAGAAAAGGGGGTGGTGATGGACAGCTGTTTTAGGAGCATGGTGTTCATAAAGTCTACTGAACTGATTTATACTTTGTTTGTGACCCTGGGAACAAGAGATCACCGAAATTTTCTGTTGGGAACTTTAAAATAATTGTATAGATTGCTTTCTTCCCTTTTTTCATTGAAGATTGTAAGATTGTGTGTATATTCTCAGTTATATGTTCCAACGTCCCTGCCCCCCCTTCCCTTCCCTTTGTATATGGGCACGTATTTAAAAAAAAATTCACTAAATGTATTCTAATGCAGAGCCATTTATTATGGTCCTCAGTACATTGTGAATAAAAACTCTGTACATCATTTTTGGTCTTATGTATGTACGTATAAATGTGCCACTATTTGCTATAGATCTTTCTTTTCCCAGTCCGGGACCATTCTGTCTATAACGAAGCTCAAAGAAAGCATGAGCTGCCCACACATCACCAACAGTTCCACCGCATGACTGACCGAAGTGTGACAGAACAAAAAAAAGTTAGTGTGGGTGATTTTATTTTTGTATTACTGTTTAAAAATTAATATTTATAAATTAAGTAAATGCATTTTAATATTTGTATAATTGTATAAACATTTAATTTAAGAAAATAATGTCTTGTAACCTTTTATGTTATTAGTTCCAGGTTCATTTTTATTTTTATTTTATACTAATTTACATTTATGTTTAAAAATAAAATAATTATATCTAGTTTTCTTCTGAAAAATAGCATTTAATAATTTTCCTGTTGGACCTGGCCCTTTTGGCAGGTTTACCCCGAAACTTTTTGCTTTTGCCTAGCCTGTTTTTGTAACCTGGTGTTGGTGATATTAGGCCTCTGCGCACTTTTTCACTGTGGTCCAGTGTAAAGTGCGTACGCTCTCTGTGTGTGTGGTGAGAGTGACCTGCCCTCCCATTGGAATGCATCGGGAAACTGTGTGACCATGGTAGTTCCTGATGTGTGGGGAGTGCAGGGTTGAGTTTGGTATGTGAGATGTGTGCAGCCTTAGTGTGTCTAGTGTGGAAGTGCCACTTCTAGAAGTTGGTGTGTCTGTGCAGTGAATGTGCTGGCTTGTGATTGGCTGGAGCTGGCTGGTGTGCCTGGCTCCAGGAGTCAGGATGGGTCTGCCCCGGTGGTGAATGGACAGATATGCATGTTGATGGCAGGGAGGAGTACACCTGGGACCTGAATAGGGCTGGTCCTTCCCTCCACAATGCTGGCTCCACCCCCTGTGGTGTGTCTGATGTCCCTAGCCTGGCCAGTGAAAGGGAGAGAGGGGCAGAGCAAAACAAAGTGCTCAGGAGTTCCCCATAACCAGTTGTAGCTGGTTCTCCCATTGCCTGCACCTTGTTACAAAGGAAATGCGTGTATAAAAGGGGGGCTGTGACCCCATGTAAAATGTCTTGACTTTGGATCCTGATTGCTGCAGGGCGTGCTACTGCTGGTGCCCAGGAGGACTTGCCAGGAGGGCTACCTCCCTGGGCCCAGCTATGCCCTGGAACCCTTTTTCTTATGTACTTATTTAGAGACCTTGGGAACTTTAGGCTTTGTTCCTTGCCTCAGGACAGTGATTGCCTCTAGTGCTGCTGGATGCGCTACCCCTTAATGGCCCAGCGAAGGAGGAGCGTGGGCTGTGCAGCACGATGCTGCAGCCCCTTTACAAAGGAATCCCCAGCGTAGGGATTCCCCCAGAGATCGCCTTGGGTTCAATTGCGAGAGCCCACTTCGCAGCTTTATGCCCGGATTCCTTTTTATTTCTATGGCGGGTGCCACCCCGCTTCTTGAATTATGGATTTTAGCAGGTGCCCATCCTGCATGATGGCCGCCGTGCCGATGTGCATTTAATTCAGGGCGGGTGCCCACCCCGCGATTTCTCTGAGTAAGAAGCCTGCTCCTGGCCGCTTCAGCGCAACCAGGAAGTCAGGCACAGTGAGAGGGACATGGGCGGGGTGCCGGAGGCATCACTTCTGCCTTCCCCCGGGAAGACAGCCCAGAAGTCCGGCCATGGATCCTGTGGGGCTCCCGTTGGGAGGAGGGAGCCCTGCGTGCCGCACTTGAGGAGGAGGTCGGCGTCTGCCAGGCAGGGCTCCCATGTCCAGTTGAGAGCCCTGCGCGTGCCCATGAAGCCCCGGGTCCCAGGAGGGGGCCCGGGTGAAGAGAAGCCGCCCGAGTGAAGATGTTGGCGCCTGCCAGTGCGGGGCTCCCGTGGCTAAGGGAGAGCCCCGCGGGCGCCAGCGCGTCAAGGAGATGGCGGCCAGAGTAGAGAAAAGCCCCGGGTCCCAGGAGGGGGCCCGGGCGAAGAGTACTGCAGCGCGGGGCTCCCAGGAGTCCAGGGGAGCCCAGCAAGAGGAATGCAGCCACCGCGAGGAGCCCCTGCCAGAAGAGAGTAGCCCAGTGATTAAAACGGGCTGGGGGGGCTCTGGAGGGGCTACTGTGGTGGTGAATGAGACCGGTTGCATTTAGGGCGGCCCCGGATGGCAGCGGGCCGCCCCAACGTTTTCTTGATGAATTTTAAGAGCCCGCATGGCCCTAGTGTTGGGCCTAATTATTCGCAGAGCCCTGTGTGGCTCTATAGGGGCAAGTTTAGTATGATCGCCAGTGCTCGCCCCTGGGGCCATTTCGCGATGCATTTTCAGCAGCTGGGTGGCCAGTGAGGGCCCATGCCGCAGTTTTGCATCCCAGCTGCCCAGCAAGTAGTGGGCAGCTGCACCGTTTAGGCGCAATTGAGAGAGAGTCCCTGAGAGGGACAGAAGTGGCACAGAGCTGCTAGGCCTTCCACAGCTGCGCAGCAAGTAGTGGGCAGCTGCAACGTTTAGGTTTGCGCCGGTGGCGCACCCCTGACTGGCGCTGCGTTGGCAGCACACCCTGACATTCTGGACACAGGGCATTTGAGTCCCTTCTTGAGACGGCCAGTAGGCCAGGGGGGCTTGTATGTGGATAGGGCGCAAGGCCCTAATGTGATTTTTGTGCAATGTGATTACTATGTTTGTGATGATAATTGCCTAATGTGATTTACGTGCTCAAGGTGATATGTGCTTTAAATGTGGTGCTAGGAAATGTAATGCAACTGAAGGACTGGGTTCTTTTGGACCCAGCGGTGCCAGGGCACAACACCTGAAACCTTCGTGGGTAACCTGCTCCGGCGTACAAGTCACAGAGACACGGGACACTTCCTTCGGCGTCAAAGATTCAAGGTTTATTTGCTGCAGGGAACACAGAAGTCACAGGAAGTACATCGAGTGTAGTTCGGGGAGACTGCTTCAAATTGGTTCTGTGGATCGCTCCTTTTATACAGTTTTTACCCATAGGATAACATTGAACACAAAAGTTTACAACCCGGTTCCCACATTTAGCTCCCAGAGGGGTCGCTTTGGTCACTTTGAAACACACAAGGTCCGGAACATAAGTGCGGAAACATTTGGCGGTTCCCAACTGTAAAAACCCATCTTCCCACCATTTAGCAAATTCCAATCAGCAGTAAAGTAGATCGAAATAGGAACGAAGACAGGTGCAGAGGAAGACGGAGACAGTGGGGAGATCGGAAAGGGTGTAAAAGGGGAGGTATCGAGAAACACGAGATACAGGCATCAAAGGGACGTGCCTAATGAGATGCACGGCTTGAGACAATAAGTCCGTGCGGCAAGATGAGCCTCGAGCGGCGCCATCTGCCTTACAGCAGCAACCCCCTCGTCATAAAGACACTTACAAAGAACATGTGTCTTCCGCAAATATCTTGGGAGTCCCAGGGTCGCGAAGCGGACAGCGTCCGTTCGCTGGCTACTTGAGGGCAAGAGACAAAATGGATGCCGTATCTAAGATGGAACCCGTGGGTACAGATGAAAAGCCCACATAACAAACGAACGGTTTAAGTTAGCACAGCGAAACTGCGCACACTTACTAAACTGGTCATTTGCGGTTCATAGATACCAGACTCGACCATATTCGTGCGAGTCGAAAACACCACTTACAATTGTCACGGAACCTCAGACGCTCCTTTTGCCCTCATGTAGGCAAGCACTAGTCGGAATCATATTCGATATTCATCAGACCATCAAGATGTTGTTGTAGCATAGCTCTGTCCAATCGAGTCCCCTTGGTAACAGATGGTTGTCTCATACACGTTGTAGCACAGAGGCCACATAAGGCAGGACCACACTGCACACAAAGGCAACACGTGAACAGGAACACTATCACAACCCCGATGATCATCAGAAACTTCCAACCCCAAGTCGATATCAGGCCCCAAAACCATCCAAGTAGTGTCCAATCCCCTACATCCACGTGTATGGATTCGGAGATCTTATGCAACTTCGAGATGGCTTGATAGACAGTAGGAGCATTATCTGGAATGAAAATGCAACAGCTCGAATGGATCACTTTACATACCCCACCGCGATCTGCTAAGACGACATCTAAAACCATACGGTTTTGTAACGTCATAAGTCTCTCCGCCTGAAGTTCTGTGGTGATATTACCAAGGGCACTGGCAGTAATATTAGCTGTCGATTCTACCACTCGAGTCAACTGTCTCAGGTTCCTACTATTAACCATAGGTCCCCAAAACGGGAGGAAACCCTTGAAAAAGTCTCCTGCCTCTTGACCGGCAGTATCCTCTTCGCTAATTACGCCTCGTACAACTCTAGTCTTATGATAATCGGCATCTACAGTGAACGTCGGAGGCAACAAATTTGCAATAAAACATGAGCCCATGAAGTCTGCGGGCAACCATGTATATGCACGATCATGACAGATGAAGTATGTACCCTTGGCAGCCAGAAACACAGGGGACGAGAATATTGGCAGAACGTAACTTTCAGTGCAAGCACTTGCTCCAAGTGGGGCGTGCGAACCACGACCCACAAGACAAAGATTACCAGTGTGGGGTACGACCCATATTGGAGGCGAGCTTTTAAGCTGCTTTTCATTAGTGAACATACTATATTCCCCTCTACTTAGGACCCTATAGGCTTGTACCTCCTCTTTAGGGATAAGAAAAGGATCATGGATCTCATCTTCCATATCCTCTATTGCCATTGATAGCAGCCTCTGATACGAAGTAGGACCAGAGTTGGGGGAACGTTGTTCTTGAGTGGGGTGGAAACCCAGTGTGCTTCGAAACATTGTTTGGAATGCTCGAGCTGACCCTTGGGAACTATACGGTAACACCAGATATGGAATTCCCTTACCCGCAGTATGTGGCATCAACCCACACACCCAACAATTAGTAGCGTTAACCACTAACTGATGCTGATGGAGGAGCTGAATAAAGGAATTGTTACGGAATTCTACACGTCTAGCCTGCTCGTGTTCCGGTAACATATGAAAGGAATGGGGAGAAGCAGTGGTGGTAAGATTAGGGTGAGGAGTAGGAGTAGGTGCAGAAGGTAAAAAGTAAGACATAGTGTAATACACCCCACCCGCCAATAATGCAGATGCAGTCAGAAACAACACAAACAACTGAAGTATAAAACATTTGGTACGACTGAGTTGCTGCAGCTTGAATCTGTATGCCTGAGCTCCTTCCAAATCATTCAGCTTCGAAAATGCCATTCCCTACGACCGTCCGCAACGTTTCTTGACGCACTCCGTTCTGTGCAGCAATAGTCAATCCCCAGGAGTTCCTAGGAACCGACGGCCTTTAACCTAGCGTCAAGACCTACTGTCCAGAAGGAAGTACGCGCGCGGCCCTACGGCCTTCAATACACAATATGTATATATATAAGCACAATTTTTCTCAGCTGTGGAAGTAAAAAGATACAAGGAAGGAAGCTTGATATATGTACAAAAAATTTCAATGATACGAATGTTCAAAGTTGATCATGGGAAACGAGGATATTGCAGTTATCAATTTCAGCAAAGCAAAAATATTTTATTTGTCCTTAGTGTGAGATCGCAAAGAATATCGATGTTTCCCGGGACGTGTCTGCTCGTCGAACAAAGGATCCGTTGAAGAAACAGCGTCCTGCTGATCAGTTGATTGTTCTGGTCTTGAGTCTTTTGCTGACAAGTGTTCAACAGTGGCTTTCTGCTGTGCTGAGGGTTCTCCAACAAGCTGTGCGTCGCTGAAAGGCACAAACGCCGGCAATGTTTCTGTTTCTGTTGACGCAATGCCTTTCCTCACCCACGGGTCTGCCGGCAAAGGAATAGGGACTCGCTTACAATGGGTAGCATGTACCCCATTTTTCCGCCCCTCAAGACGAACGGCAGTCCTCGTGGCCAGGAGCACCTGGTAAGGTCCAACAAATCGGGGGTCCAGATTGTTCTTGCGTGAGAAGTTACGGGTAACCACCCAATCCCCAGGCTGGAGCTGGTGGCCTGGACCCTCCGTCTGCGTCGGCAAGGCGTCGTAAACCTGTTGGTGAATTAACCTCAGTTTAGCAGTCAAGTCATGTAAGTAGTCAATCAACATCGGATACTCAAGATCAGAGAATATTCCTGGCCTAGGAACCCCCCACACATTCGCAGGACGGCCGAACACTATTTCATAGGGACTAAGCCCTATTCGGGAGTGTACAGTCGCCCTAGTTGACAGTAATGCTAGAGGCAAAGCGTCAGGCCACGAAAGTCCAGTCGTAGCCTGAATCTTCGCTAGCTTTAGTTTAAGGGTGCCATTGTACCCCTCAACTAATCCAGCTGACTGAGGATGATTGGCGCTGTGGAATTTCTGATTAATTCCAAGGCCCTTACACACACTCTTCATCACACTTCCAACAAACTCACTTCCGTTATCTGACCACACGACTCTAGGCATTCCATACCGAGGAAAGTATTCCTTCAGTAGGATTTTCGCAGTAGACAAAGCAGTATTATCTTTGAGGGGATAGGCCTCAATCCATCGGGAGAATGCGCAAACCACAACCAGAACGTATTTCAGGTTATTGCATCGCTCCATATGGATGAAGTCCAATTGGATCGCCTCAAAGGGATACGAAGGAGGAGCAAAACTGCCAGGGGGAGTTGGGGTTCCTTTGCCAGGATTGTACATTATACACACCATACAATTCTTCACCAGACGTTCAGCACATTTCGTAATGCCATCATTCTTCCACACAGCAGCCAACAACTTGCAAATACCTTTCGCGCTAATATGTGCTAACCCGTGTGCCATTGTCACAACGGCCAGCACATACGCATCAGGCAACATCCATCTTTTCTGATCTGACAAATCAATCCAGCAACCATTCACATCCAACTTTCCCGTACTTTCTTTCCACTTCGTCTTTTCAGTATCAGTGGCCTCATTCTGTATTGCTTTCACACTCTCTATAGTATCCTCACACATACTCGATTCTGTAGGCCACCTAACCGAACTCGTCACATACATTCGAGTGCTAAGGTTCCGGGCAGTCTCCTTAGCAATCTCATCTGCAAACGCATTACCACGACCCGCATCATCCGTCACTTTACGATGCGCACTACACTTAACAATCGCAACTTGTGCAGGTAAAGTCAATGCATCCAAAAGATCGTTCACAAGCTGGCCATGCTGGATTTTCGTGCCATGCGACGTCAAGAAACCACGCTCTCGCCACAATCGTCCAAAACTATGCGCTACACCGAAAGCGTACTGGCTATCGGTGTACACATTCACACGTTTCCCTTTTGATAACACACATGCTCTAGTGAGAGCAATCAGCTCTGCAGCTTGGGCAGAATTCTGATTCAATCTCGCAGTCTCAACAACAGTATTCAACGTTACAACAGCATAAGCAGTAGTCACATCGCCATTCGGCAACTTAAAACATGACCCATCCACATACAGAGTGCCATCCGGGTCTTCCAATGGGGTGTTTTTAAGGTCCACTCGACCTTTTGTTTCCTCTTCTGTCCGCAAGTAACAGTCATGTTCTGCTACTTCATCTGACTCTGCACTAATTGGTAACAAAGTTGCCGGATTTAGGACATTACAACGCTTTATCTGAATGTGGCTTGCCAAGAGCGTCAATTCGTACCCAGATAACCTTGCACTCGTCAAGTGCTGAGTTTTCGTTCGATTCAAAAGAGTATCGACTGCATGCGGAACCATCACCGTAAGCATATTATCCATGACCAATCCTGCTGATTGTCGGATGGAGACCGCAGCTGCCGCAGTTGCTCTCAAACAACTCGGCAATGCTCTAGCTACTGGGTCTAAGGTCGAGGAAAAATATGCACATGGACGTTGCTTACCACCAAAAGGTTGCGTTAAGACACTCAAAGCACAACCTTCCCTCTCGTGAACATATAACGTGAACGGCTTACTGTAATCAGGGGTACCTAACACAGGAGCCGAACACAATGAATCACGTAATTCAGAAAAACTTTTCTGACATTCTTCCGTCCATGGTAAAGGAGTTGAAACATCCTTGCACGTAAGAGCCACCAATGGTTTCGCTAGCAATGAAAAATTAGGAATCCACTGCCTGCAGTACGACGTGATACCTAGAAAGGCACGCACATCTCTCTGGGTTTGTGGCACAGCCATTCGCGCAATCGCTGCAATTCTCTCTGGGGTCAATCTCCTTCCCTCCTTTGACAATAAGTGACCTAGATAGGTTACTTCTTGACAACAATATTGGAGTTTAGAAGGTGACACCTTGTGATTTAACTCACAGAGATGTTGCAGCAACGATACCGTAGCAATTTTGCAAATGTCCTGAGTATCAGCAGCCACCAATAAGTCGTCGACGTATTGGATTAAAGCCGCACCAACCGGCAACCTAAACGCATCCAGTTGACCCTTCAAGGCTTGACTGTAAATCGATGGACTTTCACAGTAGCCCTGAGGAGCGCGTTTGAACCGGAAGCTACGTCCACCGAGAGAGAAACCGAAAAGGTACCTGCTCTCTTCGGCGATCGGGATGCTGAAAAACGCATTTTTCAAATCAATCACCGAGAACCACGAAGCAGTAGCTGGAATCAGAGTCAGTAGCGCCGTGATGTCAGGCACAACAGGGAATTGAGGAACCACAATTTTATTTACCTCCCGTAAATCGATAACAAAACGATAAACAGGCGGTTTGGTAGGATCAGTACGTTTAAGAATGGGCAGTACAGGGCTGTTGCACACGTTTCCCCGAGTCTCCTCAATAACATCTTTCTCGATCAAATCATAGATGATCGCTAACAAAGCTCGTTCACCATCAAGGGAGATACGGTATTGGGGAATACGTGGCAATCGCACATTCGATTTCAACTGAACAACATAAGGGGAGATATCAAGTAGGCCCACGTCATTCGGACCCGTCGCCCACAAAGACGCAGGAAGAGAATTCAATTCCAGTGGAAGCTTATCGAGAGACAAATACATGGGAGAGACTACTCTCTCTCCTAACGTAAGCTTTACACCCGCAGGAGAACAATACAAAGTTGCATACAAACGTTTAAGCAAATCCAGACCCAAAAGATTCTCACCACAACCAGTGGTTAAAATCAACGGAGCTTCGAGCTCACGAGGCCCAATTTTAAGGGGCAAAGGGCGTGAAACTGGATTGCTAACGGGGGCGCCAGAGAATCCAACGGAAACATTTGTTAAGCCAGACAAAGGTGCGCCAGGGAGTTTCGAATGCATGATAGAACTTTTCGCTGCACCAGTGTCCAACAGAAAAGGCTCAACGACGCCCGATGTAGCAACTGCGACGTAAGGCCCTCTCTGATCAACCGGAACTGATACCACTCCCTCTCCTTGTCTTTGGCTGTCCTAGTAATTACTGTCGTCAGTTCCCTGATCGACGTAATAATCGTCTACATTATACTGCGCAGATCGTCCTTGCGACGATCCACGTTGATCGAAACAGTTATTAGAATTTGATGAATGGTCAGAACGGTCGTTCTGAGCACCACGACCTCTACCACGTGATGCGTGCTGTGAACCACCACGGCCCCCTTTAGATGAATTACCGCTATTACGTCCATTTAAAGCAGGACAATCAAATTTAATGTGTCCCTCCTGTCTACAATAAGCACATTGATTGTACCCTAACGAAGATCTTTGGAAAGAGGAATCATTACGCGGCTGCGATCGATTCGATTGCGTCTGCGATCTATTCTGTTGAGGCGCATTCTGATTAGAACGCGGCGGATACGCTTGTTGTAACAACACTTTAGTTTTGAGCTCTTTCGTCTTTTTATCAGCACGGTCATTCTCCTCTTTCTCTCTATTCTCGTAATATTGTGCCGTAGCCAATATCTGAGCTGAAGTAGAAACGGCCCATGCACTTTCTGAATTCCTTAATTTATTGCTCAAATCGGGCAGTAAGTTCGACACAAATTTATCCACAAACAACCGTTGTCCACCCTCAGTACCCATATCCTGTCCACTATGATCAATGAATGCTTCCTCAAACCTCGTAAAGAAATCTGATACACTCTCATCTTTCTTCTGCTTACAGGCTGACAACTTGTCCCAATTGACCCTCATAGCTGGCATAAGTGTTTTCATTAATGTTATTATTCGCCCAGGAAGAGCAGTAATCAATTGATCGGGTTTAGTAGCAGCCACTTGTCCAGCGTCTGCCGCTGTAATGGCAGCCCAATCACCACCTAATTCATTTGCGTGATCTTGGTGACGAATCTTGGCCCATACCGGTTGCGGTACGACATTGCCAAACAACATGTCGATATCGGCAAGATTCATTACCGTAGCGTCTACGAGCTGCGATAATTCCTTGTAATACCCAGTAGGATTTTTACGAGGATCGGGCAAAGATTGTTTCACCTGAAGCACTTCCGATCGTTTCCATGGGAGGTGTATCCACACTCTCTCAAAATGTGCCGCTACTGGCTGGGCAGCATTAGTATTATCAGCTGGTATCCAAACCGGCGGAACTTCACGCATAGGATATTGGCCAGACTCGTCTTGTTGCTCAATATCCTCAACGAACAATGCATGAGGAATAGGAGCGGGACGAAGAGATAGTAACCGCTCAATAGCACGTCGGACATTAGTATCTACTATCAGTCCAGTGGCGAACTGAAGTCGAAGTTCAGACAGGGCGGTCAGCACCTCGTCAGGCGCATTGGCCGCTATCTGATCATGAAGGAACTTGCACATTTCATCAAACACATATCTCTGAGTTGGTATGTTGAATTGATTAAACGTTTCGAGGACAACACGGGGTGGATTTCTAAGAGGGTTTACCATCCAACCCATCGCCATGTTATATAGCGCAACACGTTCTCTATTACCAGGAAGCTGGCTACGTCTCTGAGGTCCATCAGAACCAGCAGACCCAAAAACAGGTCCGAGCGACTGAAAGAAGTTTGTCGCAAGGGGAGAGTTACGATTACGAGTAGAGGGAGAAGAGTAAGACACAGGACTAACAAGAGAAGGAGTAGAAACAGTAGCAACAACAGGGGTTAACAACACAGGAGCAGTAGCGGGAGCAGGAGTATGTGGAAGCGGAGGAGCAGTAGGAATAGAAATAGACAAAGGAGCAGGAATAGTTGGAAGAGCGGGTGCAGGTTGAGGAACTGGTGGAGGAACAATAGGTGGAAGAACAGGTACGGCAGGGACCACAGGAGCTGCGGTACCCTGTACGTACGGAGGTGGCGACTTCATAAGATAGGACATTAAAGGATCCTCAACTGCCTCTTCCTTCTTATCCGACTCCGTAGGCAAAGCAGGATAGCATTTATCTATGGACATACGCTGTAGCCTCTCAAACACTTCCTTATCCTTATCCTCCTTATCACGCTGAAACTGCTCAGCTTTCTTCACTATGGTAGCAACATTATCTCGCTGACTACGTTTATTCTGTCTGATTTCTTTCTGTCGGGCTTCTTTGCGCCACAACCGAAAGGCATCAAACATGGCCGGCCTAGATTTACGTTCGAACAACTTTATTTCCAAATTATCTAAGATCGACGCTTCGAAGCTACCGTGAGGTGGCCAACGAAGATCGCCGTCTTTCTTTGTATATTTTATCCAATAATCGTTAAAAGCAATCGGGCCTAGCCCATGTTTGCTATATAATTCATAAGTAGGAGTTCCAACCGGAGGTATCGGACACGAGTCCTCCAGCAGGGAATCCGCACCACAAGGTCTAAAACAACTGAACAAAGTACTGCGACCAGGCATCTTGCACACTAGCCGAGTTTCACAAACTTCAAGGGTTACGGGATTTACCAAGTCCCAGCAAGAACAAAACCCTCGGTTTTTGGCGGCTGCAGTCGTCAAACAATACAACAACAAAGTACGCTAGCAAAGTGTCACCGACAAAAACACTCACACAGCGTGTACAACAAAGACACTCGCTAAAGTGTCAACAACCAAGAACTCTGGGAGCGACCCACAAATACTTAACTCAAAGATCGATGGCGTCCTCAGGAAGGCCCGTCACTCGTCTCGCTATACCAAGGTCTACGCCAGGCGCCAAAACAGGTCTACAGTCAGGGCAGCAGTCCGTCGCAGCCGTCCGGAGGCGGGAATCTTCGCGGGAAAAGTCTTCGGGCCACTTATTTCGACAACAGGATCGATGAAGCGGGGTGCACCTTCCCTCGGAGATTTCACACGAAGTTCCTCACGATCGTTGGGCTTGGACCGGTACCACTGATGCAGCCCCACGGGGGCGCCAACTGAAGGACTGGGTTCTTTTGGACCCAGCGGTGCCAGGGCACAACACCTGAAACCTTCGTGGGTAACCTGCTCCGGCGTACAAGTCACAGAGACACGGGACACTTCCTTCGGCGTCAAAGATTCAAGGTTTATTTGCTGCAGGGAACACAGAAGTCACAGGAAGTACATCGAGTGTAGTTCGGGGAGACTGCTTCAAATTGGTTCTGTGGATCGCTCCTTTTATACAGTTTTTACCCATAGGATAACATTGAACACAAAAGTTTACAACCCGGTTCCCACATTTAGCTCCCAGAGGGGTCGCTTTGGTCACTTTGAAACACACAAGGTCCGGAACATAAGTGCGGAAACATTTGGCGGTTCCCAACTGTAAAAACCCATCTTCCCACCATTTAGCAAATTCCAATCAGCAGTAAAGTAGATCGAAATAGGAACGAAGACAGGTGCAGAGGAAGACGGAGACAGTGGGGAGATCGGAAAGGGTGTAAAAGGGGAGGTATCGAGAAACACGAGATACAGGCATCAAAGGGACGTGCCTAATGAGATGCACGGCTTGAGACAATAAGTCCGTGCGGCAAGATGAGCCTCGAGCGGCGCCATCTGCCTTACAGCAGCAACCCCCTCGTCATAAAGACACTTACAAAGAACATGTGTCTTCCGCAAATATCTTGGGAGTCCCAGGGTCGCGAAGCGGACAGCGTCCGTTCGCTGGCTACTTGAGGGCAAGAGACAAAATGGATGCCGTATCTAAGATGGAACCCGTGGGTACAGATGAAAAGCCCACATAACAAACGAACGGTTTAAGTTAGCACAGCGAAACTGCGCACACTTACTAAACTCGTCATTTGCGGTTCATAGATACCAGACTCGACCATATTCGTGCGAGTCGAAAACACCACTTACAATTGTCACGGAACCTCAATCTAGTATGTTTTACGCCCCCTGTGTTGATACCTCTAGAGATGGTTTTACCTGTGGAGGTTTGTGTTAGTGTGATTGTGCTTCACTATGAGTTACGCCCCTAAATGTGAGTTATTCTTAGGGAGTAGGGTCTAATGTGTTTAGACTAGAGAGGAGATTGCCTACTGTATTTATACTGGTTAGGCCTAACTGTGATGTCTGCATAATATGCTTTGTCTTTATGCCTGTGATACCTCTAGATGTGCTTACATTTTTAGGAGGTTGTTTTGCCTAGTATAATTTATACTAGAGAGGTTATGTGTCCCTGTGTGATCTATGCCTATGGATATTAGTATTGCGTAGTGTGTACCTACCTGTTACCAGTGGTTACTGGTTGTGGTCTATAATTGTTATATTGTGTTACACTTATTCTATGTTCACTTTGCTAAGTGTTGATGCTGACAGTGGCCCACGTGGCCCTGTCCTGTGTAAATAATCCCTTGTGAATATTGCCCGTGCCAGTTGGGACAATGTATATTGTGTGATTACTATCTAATGTGTTTTGAAAATACAAAAGTTATTTTTTTATAACCTTGTGTGGAGTTCCTTTTGTGGTGTGCCTAGGATGTTGTTGCTGTTGTTTTTTTTTATAATTATTTTTATTGAAAGTTCATAAAAACAAGATCAGCATTACAGAATACATTTGTAAAAAGCTTTAGTACAATACATGGCATATGGTTATACATAAATAATCAGCGATCAAGTGTCCATGACATGATTATAAAATGCAAAAAGTAATTGTAAAGTGCAGAAGTGCTTAAAAGTGCATATAGGCAGACTAGTGATTAGGTATCTTTTACAGTTCAAAAACTCCAGAACTTTTCATATTTTTTGAGCGCCCCTGATCTAAGCGCATATTTTCTTTCCCTGCCCTGTGTTCGTATTAATTTAGCCTTCCATGCCTGAAAGGTCGGTACTTGGTTGGTTTTCCAGAACTGCAGTATGAGTGATTTAGCTATTAGATAAGCTATGAAAAGAAATTCGTCATGTTTGGTGCTGATCGCTGAGCAGCCTAGAACAGGGACTAGATCATCGAATATTATAGGAGCTTTAAGCTCAGAGGAGAGGTATTTTTCAATTTCCCTCCATAGCGGTTGGATTTTAGGACATTCCCAGACTATGGGGCCGATTAGGATGGAGGATTTTCCGCCTCCTCCGGGCCGGCGGAAGCCACCTCCGGCCCGGAGGAGGCGGAAAATCCTCTGCGGACTCACCAAAGACCCACCGCCGCATTACGATGGCTGGTGGGTCTTGGTTTCTGTCCGCTGCTTTTCCGCCACGGTCGGATTACAACCGCGGCGGAAAAGCTCTCATTTGGCTGGCAGTGTCTATCAGACACCGCCAGCCAAATTAGGAAACATTAGTAAACATGCTTTTCCGCGGCGGTTTTTCCGCCGTGGAAAAGCATGTGTACTTTTGATTTTGGGGGCCCGTTGCGGGCCCCCAGGGTGTTGGCGGGTGGGGGGTGCACATGGGGGGTACCTATGGTACCCCCCAGCATTTACATGCACAATGCGGCAGGCACCGCGCGGTGCCTGCCGCTTTGTGCATGTAAATGTAAAACATGCACTTTTAACATTGCGGCGGGTGCTGCTTGAAGCAGCACCCGCCGCAATGTTAAATATCCAGGATGTGACCGCCAGGGTGGCGGTCACATCCTAATCGCACATGAGGGAACGCCGCAGCCCCTGCGGACGTTCCTTCATACTCTGGGGTCGCGGACGGACTCAAGTCCGTCCGCGATCCTAATCGACCCCAATGTGTTTATAGGTCCCTTTTTCCTCACATCGGAAACATTTATCGGCAACTAGAGGAAAGATATTGTGGAGATAAGAGGGAGTTCTGTAAATCAACCATTTATTATAAAATTGCATGCGCTTAAAATTAGCGCCGCCGAAAATTGTTTTATTAAATTTGTTTATTTTATCCCAAATTTGTTGATTGATTTCAATATCCTCCCTTTTTTTCCACCTCTTGTTAATCTTACTCGAGGATTCCTGCTTCTTGTCCTCTTTTAGTATTTTAATCCAAATACTCATTTTTTTTTAGTTTTTTTGAGTTTTATTATTCAGTGCTGTAGAGATATTTTCCTTAAAGTAGAGATTTCCTATATCCAGCTCTCTGAGTATTGGATTCAACATAAACAAGCATTTACAATGCAATGGTTTTGCCTTTGTTAAAGTTAGAGCTATTGGCATTGCTCTTGACATTATTTTTATTTATGTTTTTTTTTAACATAAATAAATGGCATTGTCATTTACAATGCCACTAGCTTTATCTCGCAAATGACACACACAAACACCCACAGAGAGCCCCCCCAAACACACACAGAGACCCCCCACACACACACCCACACAGAGCCCCCCACACACACAGCCAAACATCGCATTATATTACACCATCTTTTCCCTTTTGATCCGAAATAAAACTAAAACAAGAAACTAAAACGACACGTGTGAATGCTCAGGAAAGCACTAAATCCTCAAACTGCTTTGACATTCTCCTGGGACGTGAACCCACCGAGCTCATACGTGGACGCCCACAGGAGGAACTCACTTACACAAGAGCTTCCCTGAGTGGAATTCAAACAAGTATTTCTTTCACCTGAGGTTTAAACAGAGGGTTGTAGCCAGTGTGCCCAATCAGTACTCATGACTCCATCTCTCCTTTTAGACATAATCTCAACCTGTTCTGAAGTTAACTTAACCAATTGTCGCTTGTTCCAGTAATCCTCAGATCCCAACGGCTTACTGGCTTCAGTCACAGGAAACAAATTAACTGCACACAAAGCGCACGTGGAGAACATTTCAAAGTAAACACTGCACTATACCAACATGACAAGCATAGATTCAAAGATAAATATAGCGCTCTACAATAATACCATGAGGGCATGCAAAGACCGCCCACGCTGCATTAATAGCTCATGCTGTGGACATACCAAAAGGAGCATCATAGAAATCTTAAAGAAACATCGCATTATATTAAAAATCATATAAAGCCTGGTCAATGATGTCATTGTTGCATCAGTATCTCCCCCTTCTGTGATCACTGCCCGTGTTACACTGGGACAACTCACTCTCTCACAGATCTCAGAAACCTGCGCCTTTCTCGGTGTGTAACCCCTGCATGGGACAAAGCTGCTTCCTTGCACTCCCTGATGTCGCTGACACGCTTGTTGTAGCCTTTGAGGTTTGCAAACAGATCTTCTTCTTGACATAGATGTGAAAACTGATACTAGAGGCTCTCAGAAGGTTAAAAGGAGTACTCCTGTTTACAATAAACAGCAGGGAGCCGGGTGAAGTGCCCTGGGGTACCCCACAAGCATTCCTACTGAAAGAGATAAGAATCCTCTGATGGACACTTGACTCATTGTCCTATTAGGAAGACCAGAAACACGCAGCTAATAGCCAGGCAACATCAGTCTTTATGAAACGACAGCATACAGGTTAGGGATGTAAAGACTGCAGAGAGGCGAAGGAACATCGAGACAAACCTTACTGGCATCACTCATAGTCTATTTATTAAAGAGGATTTGCCATTGCAGTTGGGCTATGTTGGACACGCAACTGAATAGACGTGTGCAGTGTGTGCATTAACCCACCGATCTATCGTATTGTTCTGTAGATATAAAAAAGAAAAATCCCACACGTACATGTGCCACTCAGAGGTAATACCAGTATCTCAACTCACACTAAACCGTAGGCTCGTCAGGGATAGTGGCCTTACACCCCGGGGGTCATATGATTTGCAACACTGCATTGAAAACAGCCAAAGTGCAACTTTCACTGTGACTGAAGAGACTTTAAGTGCCACCACCACACTCACACCGTTTTAGTTCTCCTTGCACTTCTCCCTACCTCCGTTGGCTGCATGAAGTGCTTTCCCTTTGTGCATTTTTATCTTCCTGCTATTACAAGGTTTAAATATTCATTAATGGGAAAGAAGGAACCAAAGCAGACCTTCAAAATGGGATCAGTGGGAAAGTATTGACTTGGGCCTGTCTGTGTTGTGACAGTGCCCTGGACGCCAATGAATGCCCCCAACACTGCATTTTTAGCCATTCAGTCATGCATTTTTGCTACTGTTGAAAGCGGTGCGAAATGGCAGCGTCTGTCCCGGAATCCTTGGTGGTCTCTCGAGGGACTCTGGTTAAAAAGGCCTGTCCTTTGTTTCGGCGGAGAATGGAGTCCACGAGGTCATAAAAGCAGTGGTCCTGGGAAGGAATGAGGGATTAAACCAACAAAAAATACTTCTGGTGGGATCCCATTAGTAACAGTTTCAATGTCCTGAAGCTGTTTACCTAGAATATTATTTATTTTGTTTTAAGGCGATCCTGTTTCTACGAATTGTGAAAATATTAAATCGGTTATTACAATTTCAGTCTGCCTCTTTTTTCGCTCTTACGGGTAATAGAGAGGAGGTGTCGTTAAAGCGACCGAGCCAGGCCCCTCTCACGCGGAGGTGGAATATGGTCCGCTTTTTTCAAGGTGTGTGCATACAAGATGGGGGAACGGGGGTGGGAAGCAGAGTTCAGGGTTTCAGGTTTCACCGGGGGGAGTTACGTGCAGAAACACCACTCTAAAAGAAAGACAACTCAAGGGCAAGCAGGGGCTAATCTACGACAGATAACCCCCCTCCCCCTGCAAACACTGCGACAGCAAATGGCAAACTCTGGACAACACACAGTCCTCTTGCACACAGTACTGGTATTAGACGTTCCCTCGGCCCCCGGGTATCCGCGCCCCCGCTGCCCCACCTGCTTGCTCCAGTACCGCCCGCTGGCCTCCTCACCGATTCCCGGTGCTGCTCTTCCGCACGCCGCAGACCGGCTGCAGCGGCTTCCGCTTCCGCGATCTGTTATCGTTGCCAGGCGGGGCCGCCCTCTGTGCCCGCCCAGCCCTGACAATGCAAGGGGAGCGGCCGTGCCCGGTGGGAGATGCCTCCTTCGGCCTCCCACAGAAGGCACCCGGGGCTCGGGTCCGTGCTCTCGCGCGTTGAGGGGGGGGTCTGATTGGAGCGAGGGGAGGTCTGATTGGAGCGAGGGGAGGTCTGATTTGAGTGCAGTGGGCTCTTGGAGGGACCAGCATCAGGAAACAAGCGGGAGGGGGCGGGAAAGGGGGAGGAGAGACGCAGAAGACGGCCGGAGCAGGAAGGCGGGTGCCGGCTCAATGCCGGAACAGATTTGGGGGCGTTCCCGGCTTTTGGCTGACGTCTCGTGACGTAGCCAAAAGCCAAAAATTCTCGGGAACGCCCCCAAATCTGGTCCGGCCTTGACGGACGGGCCCGTCTTCCAATGGCTAGCCTCCATTTATGGAGCTAGCCAATGAAAGACGGAGGCCGTTCCTGTCTCCCGTATACATCTCAAGAGGTTTTCGCCTGCGCGAAAAAGATGCGCAGAGCGCATCTTTTCGCCAGGCAAAACATAAAAAGGACCATTTCAGAACGGAATGAGAATGGCTCACCTGGCTGGCAATTTGGTCCCATGTCTTCCACCTGTTAACGGCCAGGAAGTCATCTATTTTATCAAAACCATTTTCTTTCCAGAGGTTTATTGTTTTTCTGTCCATGCATCCCTCTTCGCCTAGGTTGAAGTTGTTCAAATCAGTTGTGATACTTATCCTATGAATAGAATGGGATTTCAGAAACTGAATTTTCTGTCAAAAAATCCATTAGAGGGACTTGTAGCGGAATTTTTTTGGATCTTTAGTAACTCTAATTGGATCGATTATCTTTACCTCTGGCAACATCTTATTCATAAAATAATTGTCTGCCTCATTCGTGTCTAAAAAGAAAAACCTAAAACTATGGTGTGCAAAAGACACAAAATAGTATTCCCTTATGTTTGGGAGGGATAACCCTCCTTGTGCAAATGGAAGATATAAAGTACTAAGTGCGAGTCTAGGAGACTTTTTGGCCCAAAGAAATGAAGATATTAGGGAATCTATCTTTTTAAAAAAGGAGACCTGAATAACACAGGGTGCTGCATTAAATAAGAAATTAAAAAGAGGTAGGATCGACATGCGTATCCGTGCTGCTCGGCCCATTATGGACAGGGGTAATAGATTCCAGCGTTCTAAAAGGAACTCAACCTTTTTTAGCAACGGTGAATAATTAAGTGAGAACAACTCGTCTAAATTGTCCGAAATAAATATTCCCAGATATCTCTTCGGCGTGGGGTTATAAATTTGCCTAAATTCTGGTATTAAAGTGTCTACAGTGCAGTTTAATAAAATAATTTCCGTCTTGTTAACATTAATTTTATAGCCCCCTAGTTTTTGAAAGTCAGAAAATATTTTTACAATTTTCGCTTGACTTAGGGGGTTGGAATCTAAGAACAGGACTATATCATCGGCGCATAATTTTATATTAGTCATACCAGCTACTGGGACTGTATTAGTTCGTATATTTCTAATCGCAATCGCTAGAGGTTCAATAAATAATGCAAATAATATTGGCGATAGGGGACAGCCTTGTCGGGTGCTCTAGTGACCTTACATGTACCGATGTTAGAATTATTGATGATAATCTGTGCCCTGGAGTTCAAATATAGTTGTTTTAAGAGAGAGATAAAAACATTCAGGAAATTAAAACTGTGCAAAATAGCAAATAGGCAGTCCCAGGACACTAGATCGAAGGCTTTCTCAGCATCTAGGAACCAGATTTGGGCCTTCACTTTATTAGTTTAAAAAAAATCTAGTGTCTCCAATACAAACTTTGTATTTGTATGGAGCTGCCTACCTGCAATAAAACAGCACTGATCATTGGCTACCAAACTTCCCACTATTTTATTCAATCGATTTGCTAAAAGCTTAGTAAAAATGTTATAGTCTGTGTTTAGTAGACTTATTGGTTGGTACGAGTTTATATTCTCACTATCCTTTCCCTTTTTTAAAATACTAACTACCACAGATGAGCAGAAAGAATCGGGGGTATCCTCCTTGAAGTAAATCATTTACTAAAATTAAAAGTTCTTTGCGTAGAGTTCCTTCAAATTTTTAAAAATATTCAATTGGAAGACCATCGACACCGTTGGCCTTTCCTTTGTGGAGGGAGCTGATTACCTCGTCTAACTCAAACTCTGAGAAAATCTCAATGAGACATTCCTTCTCTTCATCATCTAATTTGGGGATTGTAAGTTGAGATAAAAACTCCCCTATTTAATCAGTTGAGGCCTCTTCTGTTGTTTGATAGATTCCCTCATAATGTTTCAGGAAACACTCACCAATTAAGGCTGTGGTCTTAGCTTGTATTTTAGTGATTGGGTCAGTTAGTTGGTCAATTTTGTTGCGAGCCTGTTTTTCTTTAGTTTGCCAATATTCAAAAACAACGGAGCTTAGAGGGTAAAGCTAGTCATAGGTCGCCCTCCACTCATAATGCAACATATACATACAAGACCTAGACTTTATAGGCACTTAACACTTCATCCTTCTATTACGGTGTGATCTCGCCCGACGGGTCACGAGACCCCTACTCACCCCGCCAAGTCTATCACCCCTCCGCAACTCCCCGTATCCAGGCACACGAGCGGAATCAACCACAACAGCGTCCATGACGACAGGAACCCCACCCCTCTCTCTGTTACAGGACCCAATCAGGAGCAACGAAGGACCGGAAGGACTTCCCCGTGACCCCGGAAGTCCCGCCTCCCTGCCGACGGCCGGATACAGAAAAGATGGAAGAGGAGAGGTAAAAGGCGTCGAAGGATCGTGGCAGGAGATTTCGGCTGGAGCGGTGACAGAAGGAGAAGACGGGAGCGGAGACATCGAGGAGTGGTCCGAAGACTGGTGGAGTCCCACGGAGGTGGCTGAAGAGCGACCGTAACTCAGAGGAGAGTTACGGCGGAGCGCGTGAGTACCAGCTACCTTTAAAGCACGCTAGGTGCTCTGTGTAAATAGTACGACCCCCCCTTGTATAAATACTCCCGCTATCTTAGGCACGTCACCGGTAGCTCTTGGACACCTTGTGTAAAATAGCACTTGACACTGTATAAATAGCACAACCCTGTTCCCCCACCATCCTGTGCACTTCTTATGCTTTACCTTCCCTGAATCCATCCCGTACCTTCCTCACTCTCATTTCTACTCCTCTCACTACCGGGTAACGGTGACGGTATCGGACCTCTAGTCCCAGTGTGACTAACGGCTCCTCTCTCTCTTATTGCCCTCCGAGGTGCCTTCCGACCATCCCGAGACAGCTACACCCAAGACCCGGAAGCCCATTGGACCCTCACAACATCAGGAGGAGCAAGGAAAAAGACACATCTCCCGTGTTGGGTGTTATACATTGGACTTTCTCTCCCCGTATCCTACTGCTCAGAGAAAAATAAAAACACTATAGCCCACTATATCCGGCCTCCTCGCCTGCTTTTCCAGTCCGCCAACCGCCCACGATCACATACGGGGATACCAATTATTGCAATATTGTTGCAAGAAGTCACTCCCCTATCATTAGTTATTGGGGTAGTCGGTATAGCCCTGGATAGTGCCTCATTTAACAGTCGCCTGTTCCAAGCATAATAAAATTCAGTTGTGAGGCAACACACACATACACTTCAGTGTCAAACCGTGACCACCAACGGGAACCTGGCAGGTACTCACCAGGATTGCCCTATTCTCATCATTGGCGCCTTCAAGCTCGGAAAAGAGTAAAGTGTCCAAAAAAACCCACAAAATAATGGTGTAGAAATATGCAGTGAGAAAGAGGTCAAAAGTAACCTACAAAGAGTCAAACAACATGTAGAAACACATCACACAACAACACAGATGCACAATTTTATTCTTTCTCTTGCGTTGGGTGTGGGAAAACTAGTAGGCGTGGTTACTAACTATCCAACCACCACTACTATACTTGCCATATATCTGTGCAGTTGTGTAATGTGTTTCTACATGTTGTTTGACTCTTTGTAGGTTACTCTTGACCTCTTTCTCACTGCATATTTCTACACAAATATTTCTACACAATTATTTTGTGGGTTTTTTTGGACACTTTACTCTTTTCCGAGCTTGAAGGCGCCAATGATGAGAATAGGGCAATCCTGGTGAGTACCTGCCAGGTTCCCGTTGGTGGTCACCCGTGAGGTGCCTTCTCGCTCTCACTCACTTTTTGTTGATTATGTATCACGGTTTGACACTAAAGTGTATGTGTGTGTTGTCTCACAACTGAATTTTATTATGCTTGGAACAGGCGACTGTTAAATGAGGCACTATCCAGGGCTATACCGACTACCCCAATAACTAATGATAGGGGAGTGACTTCTTGCAACAATATTGCAATAATTGGTATCCCCGTGTGTCACGGGGCCTGGGCGCCACTGTATAGACATTGATGCGGATGTGGACTGGTGGTCGGCAGTTCCCCCCCTTACACCCCTTTCTGAAACACACCCTGCCACTTCCTGGCCGGAGGACTGGCCCCGGACGGACAGTGACGCCCACTGGGGAGATCCAGCACAGAAGGTACACGGTCCCTTTAAATCCAACGTCGAGGAGGACGAGGCTCCACCCCCATGGTTCATCACGGAGCCAAAAGGAGGCATGACCAGGAAGTCGTCGGACGGCGTTTCCCGAGGAGGAGAAGGAGCGAGAGACCGGGTAGCTGAAACGGAGACGGAGTACTGCGGGGAAGAGATCCTGACGAGCCCAGCTGTGGACTGCAAGCCAGGAGGCCAACGGACAGGCGATTCGCCCCGCCACGTTCCCGCGGGAGGAGCGTGGCTCACAAAGGTACGGGGCAAAGTGGCTGGCTGGGTTGCACGTAGTGGCTAACTGAACGTGTAGAAAGCCAGTGTAAATAGTGTACAGTCTCCACAAACCCCTTCCCTCACGAGCACAGTAGGCACAGGACAGACCGTGTGTGGGTGTGACTCACTATAGCACTTGGTGTCCCTCACTTCCCCGGCCCCCTAAGAGCATTGCGAGGTACCTCAGACTGATTGCTCTTTTCCTTTTCTTTTTGCTGCATACTTGACCCGGGAGAATACCCTCGCCCCGACAACCATCGCAGAAGCAGAGGACAGGTGGGCCCCCATACCCGGCGCGGCAGAAGCACCCTGGAACCTGTATTCCCTAGAGGCGTAAAGACGGAACCTGACGAGTTTGCCCGGTTAAGACACTCTAACAGACGTCGAAGAGCATACTTAAAAATAAAGCCATCCTTAAAATCACTATTTCAAGTCTCCGACTCACTCCCTGCTACCTCCACCACTCCCGAACCCGTAGACCGTAATAGAAGGATGAAGTGTATAAGTGCCTATAAAGTCTAGGTCTTGTATGTATATGTTTAGTTTGCCAAGCCAGGAGCTTCCCTGTATACTCGCTATCCTCATACATCCTCTGGGCGTAGCAATTAAAGTGGGTTTCGCCCAGGGCATAATAGAAGTCCCTCATCCTACTCTTAGCCTTGGAGAGTTTTTGGCTAGAATGTATTGTTCTGGCCCTGTAGTGTACTTGGGTTGCCTCTATAAGATCTGTTTGTAATCTGCTCTTCTCCTCTTCTCTTGCTTTATGTTTTGGTATATCTTTAAATATGATAAACCCCCGTAAAGTGGCCTTAAATGCATCCCAAGTCGTGTTTAATGGGGCTGTACCTCTATTGCGTGTAAAGAACTCCTCAATGAATTCTTCAATTTCTGTACACCATTGAGGATCTAGAAGGTTAGATTTGTTAAAAAACCATCGTTTTATAGTGCTTATGTCTTGTGGTCCCAGATTTACCTCCATGGAGACTGCCGCATGATCTGAAAAAGCGTTTGGTAGATGAACATAATTACATAGCTTTAACTCATGGGAGGTTAAGAAAAAATCCAATCTTGAGGCGGAATTATACTTTGCCGAGAAACATGAATATTCTCGTTTGAGTGGATTGTTAACTCGCCAATAATCCATGATATCAAGGTCTAATTTGCAACTTTGAATTGCCAAAACAGATTAGGGTTTATTCTGACGGCATTCTTTTTTAGAGGAGTCCAATTCAGCATTTTGCAAAAGATTAAAATCACCTCCCTATACTATTAACCCGGGAAGGCCGGTTATCGCGTTTTTTAACTGTAGGATTGGCTGAAAATCATCTAAAATGGGAGCATATAATGTAGCAAGGATTATATTTACATTATGTAATTTACCGTGGGCAACTGCCCATCTACCTCTGGGGTCTGTGGCTGTGCCTGCCAGAATTAAACCTAGAATTTTTCCTATCAGTATACATACTCCTCTCTGTATCAATCCAGCTGAATAGGATATCGTATGGCCAGCCCAGTTCTTGAATAATTTATCTGCATCAGCCTGGTCTCTATGATGGGTCTCTTGTAAATAAATAATATCAGGATTTAAGTTTTTTAACCAGCATTCAATAGCGGGTTTTTTCCGAATATTGTTCAGACCATTTGCATTAAAAGAGATAAACTTCAGCATGCTATTTCTTTTTTTAAAAAGGCCATGATTAAAAAACATGCTAGAGAATAGATATAATGAGTACGTATGCTAAAAGGGTTGTTTAACAGTACAATAATATAGTAAACATCAAAAGACCCTCTCTTTGTGCAAATAGGCAAATAGTCAAGAACTCTTTGTACGTCAATAGGTGAGTATTCAGTGCAAATATAGTAACAGAAAATATAGGTAGCAGCAGACCCTTACTTTGTGCAAAATAGGCAAGTAAACAGTACAGTACAGTAATATAATAAATATCAAAGAACCTCTCTTTTGTGCAAATGGGCAAATATAAAAAAGCTCTTGGTACATCAATAAATAAATACTTAGTACAGATGTAATAGCAGCAAATATAGGTAGCAGCAAACCCTTACTTTGTGCAAAATAGGCAAGTAAACAGTGCAGATATATAATGGCAGCAGGCCCTTTCTTTGTGCAAACTAAGCAAATAAGCAGTATATATATTAAAGCCATGGTAAGATCAGATGATCTTGTCTATGCCGTATCTGAGCTAATCTCAATAGAACCAACAATTCTTCAATATATGAACTCTCCTTTTTTCCCCTGCAACACCTCCCTTCACCAGCCCAACTCCCCAAACCCCCCCCTCCCTAGAATGGACGGAACCTCCCCGTGTTCCACTTCCGTCTTTCTCTTTAGTTTCTTCTTTTTGGATGCCATTTCATTGCATCCTTGTGTGCTTCCTGTCGTTGCCTTAGCCCCGCCTTGCAGATCAAAACAGGGATCAGCTATAGGCTATGTTGTTGCTGTTGTGTGCATGCGCAAATGCTTTATACATTGCTTCCGGGATAAGCCTGTCTGCTTGTGCCAAGCTACCAAGGGGGTGAGCAGGGGTTATCTTGGCGTGTGACTCCCTCGCCCTGACAAGAATGGTGGTTTCTGCCTGGCTTTGGCATAAGCCTTAGCCAACCAGAAATCCCAGTTCCAACATTTCCCTAACTCGATCTCTGTGCCCTTGAGGGTGGAGGGCTCTACAGACAGACGGGAAGTTACTAATAGTAACTTTATGGTGACAAGGTACATGGAAGAGGCCTCACCGCCCTCATTTGAGGTTACTACACCTATGTGTATATCTACTCCTGGAAACAGGGACTAGCTTAAAGATGGAGCTTTACACCTACGTGCATGAGTGGATCTAACCTTGACAATTTACCTTTGTGATTCCGCCCACAGGATACCGTGGCACAATGAGTAATTAGAGATCATATAGTATATAAAAATATTAGACAACGAAGGCCCCTTTTACCGATGCAGCTGTATTTGTATTGTGAGACTATGCTGGTGCGGCGAGGAAAGTTAATGTCCCATTGTAATTCAAATAAACGCAACATCTTTAAAACGATTTTTCCTATGACAATTACGGCAACAACCAACGTTTTAAACGAGTTTTGACATAGAACCAATTAAAAATATTCATAAATAATACTGTTGGCTTAATTGGAAGCTTGATAAGTGATATTTGAAACGTGTATTTTAATCTGATGAATCTCTGGGCACAAGCCAACAAATAATGACAGCTTGAATACACGACACTGTCGTCCAAAGATGCCTAATTTTCAATACATTAGCTAATCAGTTTGTGGCAAGGCTGTGTGAGGTATCACTGCTCATGATTTTTCAGTCAAGTGATTCAGATCCAACAAGAACTTTTGCCATCAGTCACTGTAACGGTACTGCAGTTTTGTATTCCATCAGCCAGCATCCGAAAAATTTAGATACAAAATGTTGGCCAAATAAATATAGTCATGAAGATGAGGAGGTATGGCAAGTTGTTGTGAATTCAACAGAAATCTACATATAATGTATCCCTAGGAAAACATGTATGTACACTTTCTAAACATAACTAAACAGCTCGAAAACAAAAACTACCTTCCCTTCCGCATCTCTCAAGCACCACGTTAAATAATAATTTATTGTAGAAGACAATTTCCACAATACTTTTAAATAGAATGTTAAGTGTTAACATTCCTCTCTTTCTCATTTTCACAGGGGACCCGTGAATATCACAGCTATGGTTGCGACAGCTGTACACTTTCTAATGTAATGGGTGTTTGTAATGCACACGAATTGTTGGGGCTAGCAAGTAATATAGGTCACCATCGTTCCAAAACTATCACTTTCACGGTGACCACGGAAGAACATCCGTAAATGAATTGATGGTACCAAAATAACTTTTAACATTAAATGGTGTGTAATGTAAACAAACACATTTCTGTGTCCTATACATGCAGGCAGGCATGCGTATTCATTGTACGTAATACAGAGGCAAAGCCAAGGTGTAAGACCAATATGCAACAAACTACTTCGCATCATTTAGTAAAACGCACTGCTTACCTTCAATGAAAACTGATAAATGGGGTTAATTTTGCTGAGGTCGTTAATAACAAAATACAGAAGCGAGGCTCTTGCAGCTGCTGGTCGGTAAAGCTCTCTGGCCTCGTTAATTTTGACTTCGTTCTCCTTTCCTTCAGTCACCTGAATGACAATGAAAGCGCAGGAAAAATCAGTACAAATGAGTGAAATGAAGATGAATCCAAGTAGATTATGATAGATGCTTAAATCAATCGAAGAGCATAGTAGAAGTAATCCAGCAAGTTCAGTATCAAAGAATAACTGACTCTTACAAAGCAAGTACATGAACATGACATGTGTAACATTCCACATTCAGTAATGACATAACTAGAATGTGTAGGATTAAAGGAACAGTAACCATAAGTAAGCAACACAACACATCCCCCTATCTAATAATAAAAAAAAAGAAAAAAGAAAAAAGGAAAACATAAAATGATTAGAAGGAACTACTACTAATAGTTTGCGAACCCTTAACTATTGTTAACTATTGTTAGTGATATAATCTTTAAGCCACAAAGGAACCACCCTCTTCCTTGAGGAATGGCGGAGGGAAGAATCCTCACCAGTAGCTGGAACCTTATCCACGGGAGTGATAACAGAATCTTCAGAGATGTTATTAGAAGACCCTAGATCAATATTTTCAGAAACAATTACACTGGAATCAGGAATACTACTCGTACTAGGATTCACACCAGAATTGTCAAACAAATTATCGTTGCCACTAGATTATTCAACATCCAAATCTTCAGGTTTCCAAGAAGTGTTAGGACTAGAAGAACAACTCGGATTACATCTGGCAACTCTACCTAAATTCCAAACTTTTCCATTGCTAAGTTTAACAGAATTCTTTAAAATTTCCATTACTTGGAAAGGTTCAGAAAAGGTAGATTCACCTTTCTGTACCTTATAGGGTTTTTTTATTCTAACCCAATCACCAACATTTATCTTAACTTCTTTATATCCATGCTTCCAATCATGATATTTTTTACTTATGTCGTGGACCTGTACCAACCGTGCCTTTACAAGATCCTTAGAGTAAGGCTCAATTTCACTTGAGAATAACCAAGTAGGAATGCTTTTAGAACGTGGGCTCCTACCTTTCATTAGGACAAATGGGGAAACACCAGTAGAATCGTTTACAGTAATACGATAATTCCAAACAACTTTCCCAACCTGAGTTGGCCAATCCAAATTATTACTAAAAGAAAGTTGAATAGTATTTTTCAATACCCTGTTAAAACGTTCTACTACTCCATTGCCACCAGGATTATAAAGAGAAGTAGTTCTATGTCTAATACCAAGTTTACTGAAATATCTTTTCGCTTTAACAGATAAGAACTGAACACCATTATCGGTGAGAATGCAAGAAGGAATACCCTCAGTAACAAAAGTTTCATCCAAGAAACTTAAAACAGAATCAGTATCTGCTCTCTCTACCACCTTAACAACCGGCCATTTAGAAAACAAATCAATGATGACTATTAAATACCGATGAGAACCATCTTGATCTTGAATGGGACCCATAATATCTACAGCAACAGATTCCCAAGTTGATTCAGGAGGAGAGCACTCCAACATAGGAGGACGCAGGGTACGTAAGGTTTTGTCTGCAGAGGCACAAATGACACAATCTCTAACAATCTTTTCTATCTGAGAATCACAACCAGGCCACCAGAATAAATTTTTTACCAAAGATTTGGATCTCACAATCCCAGGATGACCTTCATGGCAAAGTTCAATGATTCCCTCCCGCAAACCACCAGGAGGAACGATTCTTTCACCCCTTAATAAAGTCTCGTGGGATACAGAGAGTTCAGACCTGACTTCCCAAAAGGGTCTAAAAATATCATCCAAGACATCTTTTTTATCTGGCCAACCCTCAACTGTGTAGGAAATTACCTTTTGTAAACATTCATCAGACAAATACTCATTATTCCACTCTTCTTTGCTGAATGCTGAAAGGCCTTCATCATGAACATATGCTATCTGTAATTCATTCCAATCATTATTATCAACTTCCTCTAACATTACGGGCATCCTTGACAGAAAATCAGCAAGGACGTTGCTTTTCCCAGGAACATAAACAATCTTGTAAATGAAGTTCTGTAATCTCATAGAAATCCTAGCCAAACGAGCAGAAGCATTGATAACTCCTTCAGTAGTCAAAATCTTTACCAATGGCTTATGGTCGCTGCGTAACAAACACATTTTACCCCACACGAAAGATTTAAAATGATCAAGTGCCCAAGCACAGGCCAAGGCCTCCCTTTCTATAATAGGGTACTTTTCTTCACAAGGAGAAAGAGATCTTGAGGCATAGGCTATTACATTTTCCTTCCCCTTCTCATCTATCTGCACCAAAACAGCTCCCAAACCCTTGTTACTTGCATCAGTAGTAATAACATTCTCTAAAGATGGATCAAAACTGTGTAGAGCAGTGGTCTGGGCAATAGCGTTCTTAATATTCATGAAATCTTCATCACAAGACTTCGACCATTCAAACTTCACACCCTTTTTTAAAAGTTGTCGAATATTGTATGAGACACTCGCAAAATTAGGAACATACTTAGAGCAAAACTCAGCCATTCCTAAGAATGACTTGATGTCATCTTTACTTGTAGGAACAGGAGCCTCAGAGATAGCTGAAACCAAAGAGGGTTTGGGTTTAACCCCCTCTGCGTCAATGATATGGCCTAGATAAGTTACACTTTTCTGAGCAAATTTACATTTAGAATGTTCAACAGTAAGACCTTTGCTCTCAAGAATATTCAAAACTTTATGTAGTCTTGATAAATGCTCATTTTCATCGTCTCCGAAAACAAGAATGTCGTCCTGAAAAAATCTGACACCTTTTTCTCCCTTGAATAATTGGTACATAAGCCGTTGAAAAACAGCAGCCGCTGAGGCTAAGCCAAACGGCATGCGTTTATAACGGAAGCAACCAAAAGGTGTCACAAAGGACGTGAACTTCATTGAATCAGGGCATAGAGAAATCTGGTGGTATGCAGACGACAAGTCTATAGTAGAAAACCATTGGGCGTTACCAATACTAGAGACCATCTCATTGATTTTAGGAAGTGGGAACTTGTCAACCACAATGTTGTTGTTTAAATATCTTAGGTCTACACACAATCTGATTTTACCATTGCTACGTCTCGCGACGACAATTGGCGAAACCCATTCACTCGCCTCAATTGGTTCTATGATGTCAGTAGACACAAGTTTATCCAGCTCTTTACTGACTTCATCTCTCACTAAGATAGGCACAATCCTACACTTGTGTACCTTAGGACAGGCATCATCCTTTAATATGATTTTATGTTCAAAACCAATTAAATTCCCCAAAGTTTTACTAAAAACCTTTGGAAATTTCTTTAAAATATTATCAGTAACAATTGAACAATCATCAACAACTAGGACTTGTTCTTTACTATTTGGATCTAAGATAATGTGGAGTTGTTTTTGGTCGAACCACCCTAAAACAGGTGGTCCTTTCTTTGAAATATAAAGTTTCCCTCTACACTCTCTATCCTTGAACCTGAAAACAAACCAACGAAAACCCAGGATGGAAATAGGGTCTCCCAAATAACCTTCAGGGTGGATATCTTATGGTAATAATTTCTCCCCAACATGTTGGATAAAAGAAGATTTCCACATTTCTTCATTAACAATGGTATAAGGTGAGCCTGAATCGGCATAAATTTTGACAACTACTCCACCAATACTCATTGTACAAATAGGTTTGTTAACCATGTCTTCGTCTCTTATTCTTAAAACTAGCTTATCATGAACATTCATCACTAGATTATCCTCAACGTCGTTTTCAAAGTTCTCTTCCTCATCAATATCATTCACAAAATTTACTTTACTTTTCTTTTTCCTGTTGCATGCTTTCGTTAAATGACCTTTCAAACCACAACTAGAACATTTGGCTTTCAAACCAGGACATCCTTTGAAATCAGCCAAATGGTCTAAACTGTTGCATCTGTAACATTTAAGTTTAAAATTTGAGAAAGATTGAGGATGTTTAGTTGAAGAAGATTTGTTGTTAGAACCAAAAGATTGCCTAGAACTATAGTTAAACCTTTTTTTATCAGTAGCATTAACTTTGCAAACTACTTCATTAGTCATTGCACTATTATCATTCTTTATCACATTAGCGCATCTGCCAGACATTTCTGCCTTGCGTGCAATGGCAAGAATATCATCAAGAGGAGAGTCTCCATTTATCCATAACCTATCCTGTATGGAAGCATTGTAAGAATGCATAACAATTTGGTCTTTAATTAACTCTTCTTGTAAAACGCCAAATTTGCAATCCAATGACAATTTCTTAAGATCAGCTAAAAAATGGTCAATGTTTTCATCTTTAGTCTGTTTCCTAGAGAAAAATGTATACCTCGTTACGCCAATACACACTTTAGGAGCAAAGTAAGTGTCTAAATGTAAAAGCGCTAACATATAAATATTTAAATCACCAGGAAAGGAGGGTTTAGTCATAGTTTCATAAACCTTTAGTCCAACAGGACCTAATCTCATCTCATCTAATGCATCTATGTAATTACAAAAATAAGGTTTCCATTCCAACCACTTAAGTGGTGGTTCATTACCAGAAACCCAAAATGCTTGAGGAGGGCTAATATTGTAGTTAGGTTGAGTCATTCTAAATTAAATCCTAATGCTACAATAATCTAAAATTAAAAATGAGAAAATGCTGGACTAATTCTTCAATTAATATCACAAATTGTGCTAGTACACAATTGCTAAACTTGTTAAATAATATCACTAAGAATTAATAATCATTATACAGAAATACCGTAATGTAAATAATAATATCGAGAATAAACAAAGGTGTGCGAGTCACCGTTGATAGTAACACGCTGATAAGGTTTTGAAAAGGTGTGCGAATCACCGTCAATGGTAACTCGCCGTTGAAATCTTCTTTACGATACTTCAAAGAAGGTGTGGGAATCACCGTTAATGGTAACTCGCCGTTGAAATCTTCTCTCTGTTATGTGAATAGTTAATTGTTCCCTTCGAGAGAAAACGGAGAAGTCCGCAACCTCAACTTCAAGTTTTACCAAAATGGCCGCTGCAACGTGTGACGTCACACGTAATTACCCAGAATTCAAAGCGGAACGTCGGCGTCCTCACAGCGTCAAGTTGATCGTCACTGAAGTAGATCGTCACTGAAGAGTTGAGAATGGAACGGAAAGAAAATGTTTTCTTTTGGAAATGGTGCGAGCCTTTGAGCGAGCTGTGGTGCGAGTTGCAATACGCAATGGCAGTAACGGTAAACGCTTCTTTGAAACAAAACTCTTCTTGGAAACAACGCTTCTTGGCAAAAAACGGTAAAGTGCTTCCTCCTTCGATTTCCAATCACACAATCAAGTTGTCATTCTTGCTAGGAGTTTAATTTAAATCCAAACGAAGAAGTTAATGCCAATCTTGTTGTTTATAAACTCCAACAGCTTGTTATTTCAAAATTATATGAAATAAATTATGCTCAAACACGCAAAGATTCATCCAAAAGTGATAATAAATATCTTGAATAATTACCAAGGTAGATAGGAGTCCAAAGAGTTCTTTAACGTCCTCCCCAGTAAAATGAGGTAAACCAAAAAAAAAAATGATAGAAATCAGGTATTCCACGTAGGTTCTGCTCTTCGAATCCCGTCGCCAGTGAAATGAAGATGAATCCAAGTAGATTATGATAGATGCTTAAATCAATCGAAGAGCATAGTAGAAGTAATCCAGCAAGTTCAGTATCAAAGAATAACTGACTCTTACAAAGCAAGTACATGAACATGACATGTGTAACATTCCACATTCAGTAATGACATAACTAGAATGTGTAGGATTAAAGGAACAGTAACCATAAGTAAGCAACACAACAATGAGGATATACCTTAATGAAAAAAATGAGAAGAAACACTGCCAAAATGGATTGAAGTGGAAATGAAGTACGTTTCTTGCGTTGTGCGGTTTTTTGTTGCTGTTATTGTTTATAGTATTACATATAAAGTAATAAAGAGCAAAGAAATGAAACTTGAATACACAATAATAATTTAGGTTATATGACACTTCCCAAAGCACTTCTGCCATTTCTAAGTCGTCTAAAGAAAAGGTGGTAATATTACCCATCTTAATGGTACTCAATTTACAGACCTTGGAATATGGAAACACAAGTCGGGTCTGCGTGGATTTCAACTAATAATCACTTTAAGAGCTCTGCATGTTTCAGGCGTGGGCATTCACCTCACCAAGCTATCCTGATGGGTTCGCTTTCTATTAAGGAGGCACTGACTGGACTGTATGACTAGAGTGTAAAAGTCACAAGCTCCTCCGAAGTCCGGATGTCTTGTCTTCTCTCCTCGACAGCACTTGTTCCATGTAACAAGTAAAGTGATGTCTCGACATATACGATACCACGATATTTTATGGCAGAATAAAAGCATAGATACATACAAACCACCCCAAGATTATAATTGCACCTGAACAATAACCCGTGGCATATTTGAGAAGATCTTGAGCATTAAATTGGGAAGATAGCCTTAGAGACATGACCCAGGAGAAGTGAAGGGTTCTTCATCCGTCTCTCCGTCCCGTCCATTTGTCCCACTGTGTATGTGTGCCTGTATATTTGCATTCTGAATGCAGGTGTGGTGTTTTGGTCTGAGTATACCTGCATAATTTGCCTCTGTGAGTGAGCCTTTATTCGATGGCATTGTAATCCGGTAACCATATGCCTAGTGTTACATGTGCTAGTTTGTCTTTTTGGCCTTGCTGACTGCATGTCTGGCATTTTGTGTGCATGTTTCTATATATCTGATGGTTTGTGTTCATTTGTGCCTTTGAATGTGTCGGATCTGTTGGATGTGTGTGCATGAATGTCCCTGGGTAGGGTGCTGTCTGTGTATAACTCAATATACACCAGATTACAGGAAATATATTAGCAATGACATTGGAAGTAGTTTTATTGCTCTTTAGTATATTTACATGCATTTATGCGCTGGAATGAGACACCATAAACTCCTTCAGAAAACCATGATCCAGGTTATTGAATTTATTTTCTCAATCTCTGTATATTCTAACTGTAAATTAGCTACAAGGAATAACCTTCAAATTCACTATGACTTTTTGCACTACGAAGTTCATTGTTTTGTTAGGACTTCACCATATATCCTAACGTTTGGGAGCAGATAAAAGGAAGATTTTAAAACAATGTAGGGACTTGAATTTCCCACTGTCTTGCACTAATGCAGCGGTTAGTAACTTTTTAACTTCTATGGATCCAAGTTCTTACGGGGACTCTGGCCTAAGTAATTTCTATGATTTGAACCTCAAAACAATGCACAGACAAACAGAAACAATTATACGTGTACTAAAATAGTATATATTTTATTTAATTCACAAGCAAATAAAAATACAAATATCGAAATGTTAACTGGAAGGTTGGAGCTTTTCAAAATTAGATGTTCTTATTTAAAAGGTGAATTGATATGCTAGACAGTAGTATATAACTTTGTCTTTTTTTGCTCCAAATGCATGTTCTCAGTTTTTTTCCCAGTGCTTCAACTGAGGTAACCAATCGGTCAGAAGAGCTCCTTTTTCATATAATTGCGCCACTCCCACAAATCACTAAACAATAAACTGGTCTCTATGGGGATAGTGTAGCCCTTGACTACCAAGGGCTACACTACCCCCATAGACACCCGTTTATTGTATAGTTATTGTCCAGCCCAACTCCCTGGTTACTGGGTTGCCCTTTTTTCCATTTAACCCTTTCGATGCTCATGACGGAACGGTTCCGTCATGAGCATCGGTTGAGCTGTGCGCATGACGGAACTGTTCCGTCATGACCACGCCCGTTTTCGTTAGGGCTCAGCACCCAGCGGTAAATCTTACCCGCACGGATCTGGTTAAAAAGAAATCCCTAAAATCAAGCCGAAGATACCAGTTTAATTTTTAGAATAATTTTTGTTTTGTAATTTAGTGAGTGTATTTAAATGTTTTTCAATTGACATTTTTTATGTGCATATACTTAATAATTGTGCTAATATTATATAATTTTCTAAGTTGTGTTGGACCCCCAGGATTCTGTGGACCACAGGTAGAGAACCACTGTTCTAAAGCAAAAGTTGTAAAGCAGGAAAAATCAGCAAAAAAACAATCATCGTCTTAAAAAATGTGAGTCTTCCTTTAAAGTAGAGAGTCTTGTCACGTATGGTTATCCAATGTGAAATCATTAATTAACTTAAAGGATCCCAATATCCTGCTGACTAGAGCAATCATTATCATTAATTTTCACCTGCACAAAATTCAGATGCAACCTGATCTATTATGTCAAACAACCATCAAACCTTGAACAAGCAACATGGGGTGTCAATATTCCTCATTCCCAGACTGGTTTACTATAATCCTAGCCACTTGGTGACATGACGTATTCTATAGATAAATCATGGCTATCCAGAAACACCTAAATTAGGCCCACACGACTACAAAATCTTTCAACCTACAATCTTTTATAACATGGCACTAAAAATCTTTAAACATAAGATTACGAGAGCATTCCCAGAATTATTGGTTGCAAATGAGTATCACTGAGGGAGACAGAGCTCCCTTAAATAGGTTCCTTCTTTTTTGTATCCTACCACACACCCCCACCCAATAGGAAGAAGATACCACATGAGTACTGAAAGTTTCAGAAGTGAGAATCATTCCATAGGGACAGAAACTACATGCTACTCCCTCACTTATACATGGGAAAGTTTCAATCTCCATTTTCAACATTGGAATCGTA
This sequence comes from Lissotriton vulgaris, assembly GCF_964263255.1. NCBI lineage: Eukaryota > Metazoa > Chordata > Amphibia > Caudata > Salamandridae > Lissotriton > Lissotriton vulgaris. The sequence continues at coordinate 793,092,983 of NC_141698.1, forward strand.
ATTATTCAAGCATTGACAATGTTCTGGCCTGATTTGATAGCAAATATCAAACCCTCCTTCAAATAAAGGAGGTACGATTATCACACTTTACAACACACACGTTATAATGCGTGTCATTACAATGCATTTTTTACATCGCAAAATCCATTATAACACATGTCGTTACAACGCATAATTCATTACAATGCAATTACTATTCTAACTCCGCTGGGGCGTTACTTTAGGGAATGGGTTGTAATGGATCATGCAATGTAATGACATGCGTTGTAATGGATTTTGCGATGTAACAAATGCGTTGTAATAACTCGCGCTGTAACGCGTGCATTGTAAACGATGTTTCCCAGGAGGGGCTCTCCACAGATTATTCTTCCTGTTTACAGCTCCAACTTCTTTCACCAAATACCTCCACATCTGCTCCTCATCTTCCAGTTCTCTGTTCTGTCATGTCTCACACATCTTTGCTAATCTTTTTACCAACTCTATATTTGATCTGGATCTCAAATGGTTTTGTCTCTTCTCCAACTTAATGATCTCTACCCTGACACCCCCGGCCATAGGGCACTCTAAGTACACTTCAGTAAACACTCTCTGTTCTAAAAACTAGTTCCCAAAGCTCCTACCTATCCTTCCAGACATTTTTTCTCATGCACTTACAAGAATTCTACAGATGGTCACATAAGAAGTGTCTCCCTATGAGCATGTAACCTATTAATCACAAACTGTGCCTAACCAAAGTTCAGCACAATACAGATTAGAACAACAATCAATCAATCGATCAAGGGCTTATAGAGCATGCTACTCACCCGTGAGGGTCTCAAGGCTCTGGGGGGAGGAGGCGTAGGCAGCTCTGGCTCAATCTAAGATGATTCAGAAAAGGGGGTGGTGATGAACAGAGTGTCTGAATTAAGCAAACCACTCTTACCCAGTCCAAAGATCAGGGCTTGATCCATCACCGTTTTTTAGCTCACTGCACCATCCCAGCTCAGAACCTGGCTACATGCAAATTAGTCTGCCCCTGGCCCAGTGCATCATGGGAACAGGGCAGACCAAACTACCAAGCCAATTCTTATACTGGGAAGGAAACAAGCTTCCGGGGACCGGTTTCTGGCATTTCAGCCGTCTTCGGCCCGGCTTGCTTGAATCCTGATGGTGCAATGAGCAAGGGACTCACATCTGAGTATACCCTTCCACGCTTATGGTGGACAAAAATGATTCAGAAAAGGGGGTGGTGATGAACAGAGTGTCTGAATTAGGCAGACCACTCTTACCCAGTCCAAAGATCAGGGCTTGATCCATCACCGTTTTTTAGCTCACTGCACCATCCCAGCTCAGAACCTGGCTACATGCAAATTAGTCTGACCCTGGCCCAGTGCATCATGGGAACAGGGCAGACCAAACTACCAAGCCAATTCTTATACTGGGAAGGAAACAAGCTTCCGGGGACCGGTTTCTGGCATTTCAGCCGTCTTCGGCCCGGCTTGCTTGAATCCTGATGGTGAAATGAGCAAGGGACTCACATCTGAGTATACCCTTCCACGCTTATGGTGGACAAAAATGATTCAGAAAAGGGGGTGGTGATGAACAGAGTGTCTGAATTAAGCAGACCACTCTTACCCAGTCCAAAGATCAGGGCTTGATCCATCACCGTTTTTTAGCTCACTGCACCATCCCAGCTCAGAACCTGGCTACATGCAAACTAGTCTGACCCTGGCCCAGTGCATAATGGGAACAGGGCAGACCAAATTACCAAGCCAATTCTTATACTGGGAAGGAAACAAGCTTCCGGGGACCGGTTTCTGGCATTTCAGCCGTCTTCGGCCCGGCTTGCTTGAATCCTGATGGTGCAATGAGCAAGGGACTCACATCTGAGTATACCCTTCCACGCTTATGGTGGACAAAAATGATTCAGAAAAGGGGGTGGTGATGAACAGAGTGTCTGAATTAAGCAGACCACTCTTACCCAGTCCAAAGATCAGGGCTTGATCCATCACCGTTTTTTATCTCACTGCACCATCCCAGCTCAGAACCTGGCTACATGCAAATTAGTCTGACCCAGGCCCAGTGCATCATGGGAACAGGGCAGACCAAACTACCAAGCCAATTCTTATACTGGGAAGGAAACAAGCTTCCGGGGACCGGTTTCTGGCATTTCAGCCGTCTTCGGCCCAGCTTGCTTGAATCCCGATGGTGCAATGAGCAAGGGACTCACATCTGAGTATACCCTACCACGCTTATGGTGGACAAAAATGATTCAGAAAAGGGGGTGGTGATGAACAGAGTGTCTGAATTAAGCAGACCACCCTTACCCAGTCCAAAGATCAGGGCTTGATCCATCACCGTTTTTTAGCTCACTGCACCATCCCAGCTCAGAACCTGGCTAAATGCAAATTAGTCTGACCCTGGCCCAGTGCATCATGGGAACAGGGCAGACCAAACTACCAAGCCAATTCTTATACTGGGAAGGAAACAAGCTTCCGGGGACCGGTTTCTGGCATTTCAGCCGTCTTCAGCCCAGCTTGCTTGAATCCTGATGGTGCAATGAGCAAGGGACTCACATCTGAGTATACCCTTCCACGCTTATGGTGGACAAAAATGATTCTGAAAAGGGGGTGTTCACAGTTCATTTGTGCGGGCGGGGGCCGGTTTGGGTGCGGTGGTGGTTTTGAAGGTGAAATGTACGCTGTGGTGGTCGGTCCAGGGGGGTTGCATGGTGTGGCTGAAGTGGACATTTGACCCTTCTGCAAAGATGGGGTCAAGGGTGTGTCCTGCTCTGTGCGTGGATGTGTTGATGAGCTGCTTCAGTCCGAGGTTGGAGAGGTCATCGAGGAGGGTAGTGTGTTGGGTTTGCTGTGGTTGTCGAGGTGGAAATTCAGGTCTCCGAGTAGGATGTAGTCCGTGGAGGTGATGGCATGGGGTTTGACGAAGTTGAGGATTGCTGTTGTGGCCAGGGAGCGGGGTCCCGGGGTCTGTAGGTGAGGGTGCCACTGAGCATGGTCCTGGGGGAGGTCTGGATCTGGAAGTGGAGGTGTTCTGTGCTGGAGTGGGGGATCACTCATGCTGGAGGTGGAGAGTCAGAGGCAGGTCTTGTGTGCAATGGCGAGTCCTCCTCCTAGGCGGTGTTGGTGGTCCTTCCTCTGGATCTTATAACTGTCAGGGATTGCAGTGGCAATGTCGGGGCTGGAGGTGGCATTGGTCCAGGTTTCCGCGAAGAAGGCGGCGTCGGGCCCGAGGGTGTTGATCAGGTCCCCGGTCTCTACGGCGTGTCTGTCAAGGGAGCGTACGTTGAGGAGGATGCATGTCAGGCCTTCGGTGTCCAGGGCATCCCGTGAGATTGTGGCGGACGTGTGGACGCTGTAGATGGTGAAGGAACGTTGGCAGAGTCTGCAGGAGAAAGGTCCGTGGGTGGTGTTCGGTGAGGAGATCTGGCAGTCTGGGTGTCTTCCGGGGTTGAGAGCATGGAGGGTGGTGGCGTCATATCGGCAGGGCCCTAGAGAGCCAGGGTTCCTGGCGCTGGTCGCGGGAGGGTCACGGACAGACGCAGATGGCTTGCCTTAGGCGCGCCGGCTGCATAAGTCTGCTGTGCTATTTTGCAGAAATCGGCATATGTAGGGGAGGGGAGGGACGCTGAGCTGGGAGGCGGGAACTGGGTGAGAGCATGGGGACTGGGCCGCCGGTCTGCAGCGGCGGTAAGAGGGAGATGGGAATGGCGAGGGGCTGCGAGTAATGAACAGAATACTAAAAAAACACAGTCAATGGGAACAGAATAATAAAAAACAAAGTGAAACAATGCACAAATGACAATATAGAGAACAAGTACAGAAAAATACAACCAGGAGGTCAAAGATTACCGCGATGCAGCACGCAGGGCAGACAGCAGCCTAGAACCCCCGGCTGGGGGCTCAGCGGTGACGTCGTGAGCAGAGGAGCTGCCGGGGAGAGTGCAGGCCTATGACCGGGGTCAGGTGTTGCAAATATTGGTTTTCCCTTTCTCCATAACTTGTGCAACGCATCCTTTCTACACATGGCCCTGACATAAAATCCCTAGCAGATTTAGACTAACTCACTTCTCAAATCATGTATATGTCCCACTACCCCAAATGCATCAAGAAGTTTAAGAATGCAATTTAAACACTCATGTGTAACAGAGAACCTTGTCAAGTTGAACTTTGAATACGTTTTCTACAAAACAATAAACATATGATATTATCATACAAGATCTCTGAATCTCATAACTCAACCACTACCTTCTCAGAAACTGCAGTGTGTTTGAGTGAGAGATGTTCAACTAAATGGACCATATGTAAGCCTCTGCTACTTTATTTAAATCCCGCTTGATGCAGCTCCCATTATCTAAAAGAAACACTCCTGTCAAATGTTTTCTGCATATACGTAGCTCTGCGCCCAAGCATTGTCTAGAAATTGCAGACTTGCTTACTTTGAACATTTAGACTTACTATTTCTGATGGAAGCATGGCTTACAGACTCTTCACAGGTACTAATTGATGCACTCATACTGGGGTCTACTTGCCCTCCCTGCCATCCTGAGCCTGAGGGGAGAGGCAAAAATAAATGTAAAAAACCAAGCAGCCAAAAAGAAATTCCTACTTCCTGGCTGCTCTGTTTATTACTTTAATGAGCCAGACAGCCAGCTGTAATAAACGACAGATGTCCTGCTGTGCATGTGCCTGCCAGGGCGAGGTCATCTATCGACCTGCAGGCACAAGCTACAGCAGTGACATCATTGCTGAGTGAGAATGCTGTGAATTAGGCTGCTTACAGGGCGATTCCAAAATAGCACTGGGAGGAGTTGGCAAAACTCTATTCATTTCAATGGCAGGGGGCGGGACAGGCTGGGATGGAGAAGGAGGTAGTGCCAGGTGGCAATAATTACCAGCCATAACTTCATTCCTTTCCTCACTTGGAGCGGAGTGTGCTTTCACTTTTGAAAGAGTTATGCAGCTGAAGCTCAGCCATGTCTCGTGTTTGTTGCAGCATAGGCTCAAAAGAATACAAGATGGTAGGTGCCTATTTTCACTTTAAAATGTAATTTTTTAATACACAACTAACATTTGTGGATTTTTTATTTGCCTGCAGTTCAGCTGCCATGTGGTTTTCACGCAGGTATTAGCGCGCATTACAGGAGTGCCTGCTACATTTACTCAGGGTCATATTTTTTAAGGCAACAGTAGCTAAGTGATTTGCCAAGAATCACAGGATATACTTGGGTCAAGCGTTGAGAGTGACCTCACAGTCTCCAGGAGGCCGTTCGTCTGTTCTCTGTCAATACAATCTCGCTCTCTCAATTTGGTGCTGAGCACATTTTTTGGGGAAATTATTTCGTCTGGAGATGCGTTTTTATTTTTTATTTTTATTTACTACCCAGCCCTCGCTCCCTTCATCCTCACCCCCTTCTATCGTCCTTGCAGTTGCACATTTGTAGTTTGGGGGTTTTCCTCGTACATTACAGCCACATCAATGTAATCATTCAGATGATCTCTGATTTAAGGGGACGCGCCGTTCTGTATTTGGCAAACAGGCCAAGGCTAGATGCTGTAAAATGAACTGTGTAACTATGTTAGTGTTAGAAAATCTTAACTTGTCATCTCAGGTGCTTAAGGTCAAGGGTTTGGCGTATTTTTTTTACCAGCAAAATAGAAAAGTAAAATGTGATGTGTGAGGGAAAAAAATGAGAAGGAAGCTGCATGCACTTAGTAAAATAAGTAACCCTTTAGAGGTACCACTACACATGTCATTGGAGTCACACTCTCCGCTTTAAAAGAATTTCAGATTGATTCAGCTTTAAGAACTAGCCATTTTCAATTTGTTAGTGTATTGTTAAGGCTTCCGTTTCTAATGTGGATACATTCAAAGTGATGTTTGCCTCCAAGTACATAACTTCTACTGGGAGCACACACCATTGTAAACTCCTGCAAACAACCTGATTGCCAGAGAAAAGCCTTATTTAGAAAATACGTGTCAGGGTAGTATTACCCACTCAATTTGCAGGGTGCCAAAGACCCAAAGTTTTCCTCAGATACCTGCAGTCAGCGGTTCTGAATATCAGTGTGCCAACTATCAAGAATTTGTAGTCTTGATTCAGTCTCATGCCTCTATAATACCCCAGCAGGCACAACACGGCACATTTAACTAATTCTTGTAGGTTTGACACGTTTTTTAATTTTTCTCCTCTTCTTCTCCTTTGCTCTTGTGCGTTTTACTCTCTCTTGCGCTTGGTCAAAGTCTGATGACGAAAATTGGTGCCAGTGGTGCCCATCTGCAACCACTGACTCCAATTAAGCACTTTCTACACCTACTTTAGTGGTGGAGTTGGCACAAGCAAAGAGGTCCGCACAGACAGGGGCTGTGGCTACAGTGTTGGATCCAATATCCATCTACCAATGGCAGCCCATGGAGAGAGATGCAAAGTCCCTGCGGCTCATTTGTTTGCACAAACTGTGCTGTAAAATGCACCTCTGTGTGCTCTCATTTTCAGCATTGTCTTGCAAGAGAATGCCCCAGTGCCCTCTTGAAAATACTGGGCTGGTGTGCTTCGGTCACTAAATCCAATGTGGGGCATGCATTTATGCCTCACTATTTTTAAATTGCACCAGCCGCCACTGGCACATAGTTAGTGAGGAAAACTCAGGTTGATACATTGTGTTGATTCACAGATTAACTATCCAATGTAGATCTCTAAATATTGATCATATCCCCACCTTCCAATGCTCATCAACTGTGATAATTAAACACAGAAAGCAAACCCACTATTTGGTGAAAAACTGATGGAATATTTCGTAGATCGATCAAATTCAGCTGCTGATAATTTCTTATTTGATTTCAATATGCATTAGGTACACACAAGTGACTCTCATGTATCGCAGTTAGCTCACTTTCTGAGCAACAATGTTCTCAAACAAATCTTATGACCCCCACATTTGGGAGATTCAACCCTCGACCTCCTTAAAACCAAGCTTATGTGTCCTCAAGAGTCAAAATTAAATTCCAGTGGCTCAGTCTGACTTTTCTGAATTACAATCTTGGTTCTTTGCACCAAAACCGATGTCCTGGGAGAAATAAAGAAATTAAATATCTGGGCAAACAACCAGAAACACACTCACAGGTCCATACTGAAAAAGATGGATCTCTGCAGAAATATTGAACTCCTGACTACACCCTGACTCAACCAGCATGATAGAAACTTATAATTCAACTATATTGAAGTAGTGGATAAACTTCCACTCTTAAATTTAAAAGCCTGAATTAATAATATTTTTTTCACAGAGGTTCTCCAGATAATTCGATGATGAGAGGAAACTTCGCACAGCATCAGGTAGAACATGGAGAGAAAACCCAGCTACACCAAACCGTACAACTCTAAGATTCAGTGTAAAGCCTACAAAAGACATTTTCAAATCCAAATCCCTTTGCTTTAAATCAGATATCAATCTGGCAAAACATTTCCCCAAGAAACTATTTGAGTTTAATAAACATAGTGCCAACACCCCCCCCACCCCCTCATTGCTCATGACATCCCATATTCTAAAGAGAACTGTGAGGGATTCTCAATCTTCTTCCATGACATAATAAGAAAGACAGAGCTCTCTCACTACTGACAGTTCAAAGATGTAATTTACCTTAATCTGTAATTCCATGGAGGGCTACTGATCATTAAACAAGTTATCACAGACACATCTGCAAAGAACATGACTACTCTAAGAATATCTTCTCATTTTTTCAGACTCTCTCCTAGCCAATTTGGTGAAAGATAATGGTATATTGCATTCTCTGTACACAATGATGGTGGTCAGCTCCTCTCTTACGTATACTGTCCTTCCTCGTGCTTGGTCAAGTTGTTCCATTATCCAAAAAACAGGAGGAGACCAATACAACCTGAATAACCTTTGACCAGTAGCTAATGTTACTTTCCTCATGAAAGTGCTAGAGAGCTGTGTCAAGAAAAACACTTTCATTAACGAAAACAAATCTCCTGGTGATCATATGATCTACAAGTAAGTTTCAGATATAACATAGACACTGCAATGATACGTTTTTTATTTTTAGTTGTTCCTAAACTGAAGTTAACACTTTAGGGGCTGATTCCCATGTTGTTTGAAAAGCATTCCAACCGAATCGGTTCCGGAATGCTTTTCAAACCTTCCGAACAGGGGAGTCCGACCGAGCGATTTGGATGCATTTGGAGGTTTCCGGATACAAGTCAGTTGTTCTCCCATTGGCTTCCATTGGAGCTTGTGTTCCATACGAGAACACAGGCTCCCATTGAAGAAAGGGATGGCTGGGGTAAATCGTGCACCGGTGGGCACCCCATGGTGCCTGCCACACTGTGCATGGTTGGAAAGAGGGTCCCTTGGGTACACCAGGGGATCGATTCGGAAGGCCCTGGGAAAAGGGGGCCTGCTATGGGCCCCCAAAGTCTGTTTCTGGCAGCCGATACATTCACAGCGAAATCGAATCAGAATGGCTGTATTGTTGTTTCTGGCATCCCTGTGCTGGTTCCCGAACTGCTTGTTGCTCTGCCCAGGGGCCCACAACACTGTTTGGATTGCCGCCGCATTAGTGCCATCTCCACGCTTCTGGACATGGGAGGCAGAGGAGAAAGACTGCATTTCCCAGCAGCCTCCACTCGCGTACACTAGCGGCGTCCCCAAAAAGCACCAGGAGGCGCTTAAAATCATCGAGAGCCTCCCGCAGTGTGGGTTTCACCTGTTTCTGGCGTCCCTGTGCTGGTTCCCGAACTGCTTCTTGCTCGGTCCATGGGCCAACTACGCCGTTTGGATTGTCGCCGCATTAGCGCCATCTACGTGCTTCTAGACACAAGCGGCAGAGGAGAAAGACTGCATTTCCCAGCAGCCTCTACTCGCGCACACTAGTGACATCACCAAAAAGCGTCAGGAGGCGCTTAAAATCATCGAGAGCCTCCCACAGCGCGAGTTTCACCTGTTGTTTCTGGAATTTCTGTGCTGGTTCCCAAACTGCTTGTTGCTCTGCCCAGGGGCCCACGATGCCGTTTGGATTGCCGCCGCATTAGCGCCATCTAGGCGCTTCTGGACACGGGCGGCAGAGGAGAAAGACTGCATTTCCCATCAGCCTCTACTCGCGCACACTAGCGACGTCACCAGAGAGCGTCAGGAGGCGCTTAAAATCATCAAGAGTCTCCCGCAGCGCGGGTTTCACCTGTTGTTTCTAACGTCCCTGTGCTGGTTCTCGAACTGCTTGTTGCTCTGCCCAGGGGCCCACGACGCTGTTTGGATTGCCGCTGCATTAGCGCCAACTCCGCGCTTCTGGGCATGGGCAGCAGAGGAGAAAGACTGCATTTCCCAGCAGCCTCTACTTGCGCACACTAGTGACCTCACCAAAAAGCACCAGGAGTCACTAAAAATCACTGTGAGCCTCCCACAGCGCGGGACGCGAGCGTGCCCGGGCACTGCCCAGGCGAAGCCCGGGCCAAGGGCGGGGCAGTCCGCACCCGTCGTAGCCAGGAGGAGGCAGGGCTGGGCTAACCCCCTTTCATCTGACTTTCTGGAGGACTAGTGGACTTGGTCAGTGACATTTATGTTTTACTGTCAGTGAATTTTGAATTAAAACTAAAGTCCCAGATACTCCATTCTAAGTATTAGTTTGTAGGCCACAGGGGGGGGGGGCTGCATTAGCATTATTTTAGTATTTTTAAATTGTAGTCATATTGCATTGATGGCCACAAAACGCAAGCTCACTTGGCAGAGGGGAGGGAGGGGGTAGCGGGTACGCTGGACGCTTTCCTAACCAGGGCTGAATCGGTGCTCCAGCACGGAATTCTGCTTCCCGAAAAGAGATTGTCTTTGGGGTCATGTATGGAACACAAAAGATCATCTCTTGGGGCAATAAGAATGGCTAAATCACCTGTGGCAGCAGCGCAAAACTTAAGTGTTATAAGCGTAGAACCCATTGAACCACCTAAAGTCAGTATGGTTGATGCGGAACTCATCCTCGATTTAGAGAGGGGTGAGATGGTTAATTCTATTCCTCTTGAATGCTCTAACTCTTTAAGACTGAGCGCTCAGGGCTCTGCAGGGGGTTATGCTCTTTCGTTGAATTCTGATTCCCCTGTTGCCCAAGTACCACCCCAAGCCCAAACCAAATCCCCCATTGTAGGCCGGTCGGCCAAAGGCGACTGTGCGAGCGGGGAACATGGCGGCGGCGGGCTAACGCTAGTCGCGGAGCTCTAGCGCGGCGGCACTGCAGACGAAGGAGAAGGCGATGGTGGTGAAATAAACGGAGTACAGGATGGCAGCCCTTACCTCGCAGTTGCGGTGAGAGACTCTGGCTACTTTTATTGTTTTGCTGGGACGCAGAAGCTTAGATATCTATTTTTTTTCGGTAGTGAAGTTTGGACGCCATAGCGCTCTCGGGCGCTAGGACCCTGAAGCTTATGGGAATTGAAATGGAGAACGCCGACGCGAGTAGCAGGCAGGACTGCTCCGCAGTAGCGATATCGGCGGCAGCAGCCTGGTCGGTCAGCGAACATCGAAGGAGATTGTTGTACCGGGCTCGGGTTGCCCTCCTGCTCATGCAGTTTCGAGGTCCTCTCTGCTGGGGGCAATTTTCACCGGCTACACCTTTTTGCACTTCAGATGCCGGTAAGGAGGTTCTAAAAGGGGTAGGCTGTATGGAGTTGGTGTTGGAGCCAGAGTTGGAGTCATCAGCAGCAGCGGTAGTTCCACTAGCTCCACTAGCCCGTGAGGGCACCATAAATTTAATTGAGGCATCCGAGGAGTCTGGTTTATTGGAAGCCCTCCCTGAAGTCAGTAGGGGTAAATCAAGTGAGACTGTGGTAGAGCAGCCAAAAAACAGGGTTAGGAACAGATATCAACTGAGATCTAACCAAGAGTTGAAATCAAAGGGAGTGTTGGATTCTGCTGATACAGTATAAAGGTGGCTCCGACCCCATTAACTCCTAGTAAAAAGAAGAAGAAGTGGGGAGCCAAGAAGGTTGGAAACAATAAGGCGACTCAACAGTTGCAACTACAAAAAAATACCCCATCGCTTAAGGCCTATTTTAAGATTATGGAGCATTTTTTGGGCCCGAAGGTGACCGTTACGGAGACCGGGGTAGTAGATCCGGTCACTGACTCATCTACTTTGACTTTGGGAAACAGATACACACCTCTGATACCAATTCAAGATGTGGCGAACCCAGAGAGTATAGAAGTAGGGAAGTGTGTGGGTTCAGCTGGTAGCTCTATAGTAGCAGGTACATCCAGTGACATTCCTCCCCTTCAAACGGAGCTACAAGGTTCCCCGACTGTGGTAGAGCTCGTGGACCCCTTCTCTTCCCTGCTTGTTACTGATTCCAGAGATCCCCAAACTCAGTCTCGGGCTGTGCTTCAGGCCCATGTCCATACTTCGGTACAGGCCCAGTTGACTTCTCAAAATGATACTGTCCCTCAACAGTTAATGAGTTCAGCTAGAGCCGAGCGCGAGGGGGATAGGATTGGCTCAGTCGCTGAGAGAAGACCTGCTGAGTAAATTCGAGGTTTCAGAGACTAATCAAAAAAGTCTGCATGATAGATTCAATCTCAATCTCAAAATTCTTTATTTCGGCTTTGTTGCCATAAAAGAAACAATGCATATACATTGCAATGAAAAAAAAAGGAATAGAAACAATACAGCATGGAACTTTAAAACCATTAGCTAAAAACGATACATTTCATATTAGAGACAAATCAATGCACAGACAACAATAAAATTCTGTGATGGACCCCCCACTAATTACTAAAAGGTAGACCAATTCTATCTCTAGAGTTGACCCCAATTACAATTGGTGTCCCAGTTTTTTCCTTCGGAAAAAAATAGAATGTAAAAATCTACTAACAGTAAATATTATTGGTTGAGTTGTGTTAGTTGTAAGAATTCTCAAAGCCTGTGTACATGATCTCACGCCGAGCAATAGGCATATTGGTTTAATCCATCTTTTCCTGGCCTGTGCGTACACAGGACAAAAAAAGAGGATATGTTGCTCGTTTTCTATCTGGTGGCATTCGCACATGGAGCAAAATTCGTCTATCACTGTGGATAAAGTGTTTGAACCCCTAGCCCAATGTGCCAAAGTTGTCTTTATTAAGAGGTTTCCATATCTAAATTTTAAAAATAAAGTTTTGGCAAGAGGGGACTCTATTTCATCCATAAAAGTCTCAAATAATGGTACGTCCTTAAAAGTGAGGAATTTTGTTACTAAGGTCCCACCAGTTGGAGCACTTATGATCATGTTAACAATAAAGGTACAGAAGGCCCTTTTTAAAATTAGTTTCGAATTGGGTGGTAGTTGGTCCGGGTTCTCCCAAAAATGTTTCAGACCTATTTTAATAAACCAAGTTTTAACATGTTTGAACCACGGGATAACTTTTAAATTATCAAGCTCCATAATTTCTTTTAGCCCATCCCTGTAGTCTTGTAATTCAGGTACCCGCTATAGTCTAACCCACAGCAACAATGGGCGTATTATGATGTGGTGATCAGTTCTTTTGATGTTTAGGTTAAATTGAAGGGGCACTAAGGGAGTGCCTCTCGGGACCCTTACCAAACTTCTCATAAAATTATTGTCCAGGACACTAAAAGTGCCCTTGGACCCAGGGCCCCAAATTTCTGCACCGTATAGCACTGCTGGTTGTACTTTAAATTTAAAAAGTTCAATTGCCGGAGACACGGCTTTGCTAGTGCTCAGGCTTTGTTCCCTAAGGATAGGTTTTACATTCTGGGAAAATGTCAACTTACTATTTTCCATTTGAGCTCTCCAAGAAAAATTGGAGTCTAATGTCACCCCTAAGTATGAAAAATGGGGGACCGATTCTAGTTTTACTCCTTTTAAGGTTAGACAGCCTTTGTCTGATTTGGTTGGATTTAGGGCCACATATTTGGTCTTTTTCCCATTTATCTCCAGTCCCTTCTTACTGCAATATTCACTGAAGGAGTTCAATAGTGCCTGGAGACCTCTTTTTGTTTGGGAAATCAAGATAGTGTCATCAGCAAATAATAGGGATGTTACCTTTTCACCGTTCAGTTTTGGGGAATCGTTTTTGCATCCCTCTAAGTATGAGGGCATGTCATTCACGAAAAGAGAAAAGAGCGTAGGGGCCAGTACGCAACCTTGGCGAACACCACGCTCAATGGGGATTTTTGGGGTTAATTCACCATTTGGGCCCCATCGAATTCTCGCGAAATTTCCTTCATGTAGCTCTATAATCTGAACTAATAAATTGGTAGGCAGCTCTACTGCACTCAGCGTTTTCCATAGGAAATTGCGAGGCACTAAATCAAATGCTGCCCTTAAATCAACAAATATTTACAACAAGGGGTGGTGAGGGACAGAGTCTCTGAATTAAACAGAATACTCTCACCCAGTCAAGAGATCAGGGCTAGATCCAACACCGTTTTTTAGCTCACTGCACCATCCCAGTTTCAGAACCTGGCTGTATGCAAATTAGTCTGTTCCTGTCCCAGTGCATGATGGGAACAGGGCAAACCAAACTACAAAAGCCAATTCTTACACTGGGAAGGAAACAAGCTACCGGGGACCGGTTTCTGGCATTTCAGCCGTCTTCGGCCCGGCTTGCTTGAATCCTGATGGTGCAATGAGCAAGGGACTCACATCTGAGTATACCCTTCCACGCTTAGGGTGGACAAAAATATTTACAACAAGGGGTGGTGAGGGACAGAGTCTCTGAATTAAACAAAATACTCTCACCCAGTCAAGAGATCAGGGCTAGATCCAACACCGTTTTTTAGCTCACTGCACCATCCCAGTTTCAGAACCTGGCTGTATGCAAATTAGTCTGTTCCTGTCCCAGTGCATGATGGGAACAGGGCAAACCAAACTACAAAAGCCAATTCTTACACTGGGAAGGAAACAAGCTACCGGGGACCGGTTTCTGGCATTTCAGCCGTCTTCGGCCCGGCTTGCTTGAATCCTGATGGTGCAATGAGCAAGGGACTCACATCTGAGTATACCCTTCCACGCTTAGGGTGGACAAAAATATTTACAACAAGGGGTGGTGAGGGACAGAGTCTCTGAATTAAACAGAATACTCTCACCCAGTCAAGACATCAGGGCTAGATCCAACACCGTTTTTTAGCTCACTGCACCATCCCAGTTTCAGAACCTGGCTGTTAGCAAATTAGTCTGTTCCTGTCCCAGTGCATGATGGGAACAGGGCAAACCAAACTACAAAAGCCAATTCTTACACTGGGAAGGAAACAAGCTACCGGGGACCGGTTTCTGGCATTTCAGCCGTCTTCGGCCCGGCTTGCTTGAATCCTGATGGTGCAATGAGCAAGGGACTCACATCTGAGTATACCCTTCCACGCTTAGGGTGGACAAAAATATTTACAACAAGGGGTGGTGAGGGACAGAGTCTCTGAATTAAACAGAATACTCTCACCCAGTCAAGAGATCAGGGCTAGATCCAACACCGTTTTTTAGCTCACTGCACCATCCCAGTTTCAGAACCTGGCTGTATGCAAATTAGTCTGTTCCTGTCCCAGTGCATGATGGGAACAGGGCAAACCAAACTACAAAAGCCAATTCTTACACTGGGAAGGAAACAAGCTACCGGGGACCGGTTTCTGGCATTTCAGCCGTCTTCGGCCCGGCTTGCTTGAATCCTGATGGTGCAATGAGCAAGGGACTCACATCTGAGTATACCCTTCCACGCTTAGGGTGGACAAAAATATTTACAACAAGGCATGGGGCAGTGAGATAAATAACAGTGATGGATCAAGCCCTGATCTTTGGACTGGGTAAGAGTGGTCTGTTTAACTCAGACACTCTGTTCATCACCACCCCCTTTTCTAAATCGTTTTTGGCCACTATAGGTTTGGCAGGGTATACTCAGACATGAGTCCCTTTCTCACTGCTCCATCAGGATTCAAGCAAGCCGGGCCGAAGAAGGCTGAAATGCCAGAAACCGGTCCCCGGTAGCTTGTCTCCTTTCTGGTGAAGAATTGGCTTGGTAGTTTAGTCTGCCCTGTTCCCATGATGCACTGGGCCAGGGACAGACTGATTTGCATATAGCCAGGTTCTGAGCTGGGATGGGGCAGTGAGATAAATAACGGTGATGGATCAAGCCCTGATCTTTGGACTGGGTAAGAGTGGTCTGTTTAACTCAGACACTCTGTTCATCACCACCCCCTTTTCTAAATCGCTTAAATCAACAAAGGCAACATATAAATGACCCCTTTTGATCTTTACATATTTCCAGTAAAGGCAGCAAAGTCTAAAGATCTGGTCTATTGTACTAACTTTGGATCTAAATCCAGCTTGGTATCTAGTTAGAATTGCATTTTCCTCCAGCCAATCACTGACATGGAATAAAATGTGTTGTGCGTACATTTTCTGGAGTATATCCATTAAACTGATTGGCTGATAATTAGAGGGATCCATCCTGTCCCTTTTTTTAAAAATTAAAACAATTTCGGCTCCCTTCCAACTTTCTGGGAAGTCTAGAGTACGGGATAACTTATTGAACAGATAATTAATGTATGGTACCCATACTTTTAAGTCGTGCTTATATAAGTCACGCGGGATCTTGTCTAGACCTGGGGCTTTGCCAGATTTTATTTGGCTTATTGCCAGCTCGGTTTCACCTAATGTAAAGTCCAGATAATCTGTTGGAAGTTCGTAGCTAGGGGCATTCATGTCTATGTGGGGATCATCATATTTTTTATAAAGGTTAGTAAAGTGGTTAATCCAGGTTTGTTCGTCCAAATAGACGTCCTTGACCACTCTCCCTACATGATTTCCATTAGCTACTAGCCTCCAAAATGCTACGTTATCACGTGATTTGGCAGCCAGCAGCATATCAGCCCATTTTTCTTCTTCCCAAGCTATTTTTGAAGCCTTTTGTACAGACTTATATTTGTTCCTAGCTCTTTTGATATCTAAGGGTAACTTAGATTTAATCGCTAATAAAAGTGCCCTTTTGGACTCTCTGCAAGTTCTGTTGTACCAGGGTTTGCTGTGGGACAAATTCTGTGTCTTTTGCTGGTTCTTCTTAGGCATTTTGGTAACTAAAAGTTTTAAAACATAAAAATTCTTTTGATGTAATGTCCTAAAATGAGTTTTGTTTTCCTCATCTGATGTTAGGCCTAAATATGGTCCAAAGGTCCCTGCGAAGAGTGTGTATATTTCTACAAGAATATCGCCATGGTCCAATATAAATGGCCATTTAAGTGATCGCCTATTATTACTAATATGGATCTCAGTATCGTCACCATTGCTTTCTTCTACTGAAGGAGAAGAAACTGTATCCTCTAGCAATGAGGCTTCCATTTTAAGATCTAAAGGAAAGTGGTCACTTTCTAGCCTCTCCTTTACCTCAAGATCAAGAAGATACGGCCAAGTTGATATAGAAGCAATCACGAAATCTATATTACTTTTGTAGTTTCTCCTACAAAAGGTAGGTTTCTTCAAGCTGTCAGACGGTAACCGTCCATTGCAGGCCCTAAGGCAGTGCTCTGTACATATTTTAGTCATTTGAAGGGCCAAGGTTGAACATTTGACTGATTTGACATTATCCATGGCGGGGATTTTGTTAGCCTGGTCTTCCTCTTCGAAAATGTCGCAAAGACCCATGACTGGCTCATAATTACAATTTAAATCGCCAGCCAAGATAATGAGATCCTCCCTGCCATACAGTTTACTTAGAAAGAAATCTAGTTTAGATAATATTAGCGATTCACTTGATGAGGGTGATGGCCTATTATAGATATTTATTTAGAATAGATTTTTCCCTTCGCGTACAGTGATTTTTAATGCTAGTATATCTAGGGAATTTGTATCCACCAGCTCAATACGCGCCCTTAGGTGTACTTTCACCCAGGTTAATAATCCACCCGAGGGCCTTCCACTTCTAGATGGAATCGCACCAATTCCATAAGTCTTGTACCCTAGTCTGTGTGGAGTATCAACTGCCCAGGTTTCCTGTAACATACAGAAGTCGAAGGATTCAATGTAGCTGGCCCATTCTAGGTCCCTGAAATTTTTTGAGACTCCGGCTATGTTCCAGGAGACCAATTTTACTGGCTCCCTTGTTACTGCTGTCATTTCGAGAACTACCTTTTGTGCCTCCCTGCATCTAGGGAGAGCCTCAGGTTGTACTACCAAAGATACTTCCTCAGATGTTATCATACTACTCAGTTTGTTCTGAGATGCTACCAAAACATTTGGTTGTGTGCGACTCTCACCTAGGATAGTTCTATCCCTAGTTACTAATTTAACCAAAGGTAAGGACCCAGAAT
Source organism: Lissotriton vulgaris (assembly GCF_964263255.1). Classification (NCBI taxonomy): domain Eukaryota; kingdom Metazoa; phylum Chordata; class Amphibia; order Caudata; family Salamandridae; genus Lissotriton; species Lissotriton vulgaris. The sequence goes on from NC_141698.1 coordinate 793,110,272, forward strand.
TCACCAACACTTCAGTTTCATTAACAACACCCTCAACACTGGGAATTATTATTCCACTTTCCTCACCCCGTGTCATAAAACATCAATCACAGTCATCTAGGCCACTGAATATGTCAAATCTATTTGCGGTCTCTAGTGGTGTGAATGGTTTTAGATGATCCATTCTTCTGTTATTAGCGTTGTAAGGTCTAGCTGGCACATAGTTCCATCCATGAGAATCAGGGACTGGCACAGGATAGGGCAAATATTGTGAGTTCCTAACGTTCTGTATGGTTGGCGGGTACAGTGCATGTTGAGTGTTCCCAACACTCTGTGTGGTCGGAGGATAGCTGGTTGGGTGGGTTTGTGTTGTTATATGCTGAGGTGGTTGGTGCTGAGATGGAAAAACCACTGACCTTGGGTAGAAGTACGTCAGTGGTCTAGGGATTATGCAGTTGTTAGTAATACCTGGCGGCCAATTTAATATAAATTGGACAGCATTGGGATCCCTAAAATTCCCTACCACCACATCACCCTCGATGTCTTTGGGTCTACCCCCCAGCCATTGAAGACGGCGAACGTGAACAATTTCGCCACTGATATGATTTGCAATTGGCCTGAATAGACTTAGCCAATGCATAATCTTATTCTTCAATTGGGCAAAGCCCTCCCGCTTGTTCGATTCCAGCACAGGGACCCGGGTTAGAACTACCACAAAGGGCACTGCCTCTGGCGGGAGTTCGGGTAGTGGAGTCCGTTTAGGTCTCCCCCAGGTGTACTTAGAGCCCCCCGCCTCCCTTGTTGGTCTCTCCAGGAATGTGTTTGCCATGCTATTAGAAGATTTACTGGCTAAAGTAGCCGGTATCTGATCTGTTTTTTTTTTGTAACTGTTTAGGTGGTGGGTTATGTTGTGTGGTCGTTTTGTTCCCCGTGTACTTTGAAGTGGAAGGATTCGTAGTTGGGGTAGGAATTGGGACAGAGATTGGGACAGTTAAAATGGATTGAGGTGGTAATGTGATGTTTTGCTGTACATTACTTGGAGCTACGATGGTGACAGCTTCCTTACTTCCCAATGCCTGCTCAATTTTACATAATCTAAGTTCCACTTCGATCAGCCTCTCTAAAATTGACGCTGAGTAATTTTTAATTAGACTCTCTAGGGTATCTAATGTGACAAGGCCTTGGATTGCTTGGGGCACATTATCAGCCATAGTAGTATCCGAACTAACCTCTTTGTCTGTAGACATGTTAGGTGAAAGTGGTGATGTAATGTTAGTTCCTTCTGTAGCTACTAATGAGTTGTTAGGGTTTTTAACAATAGTCTTCGTCTTTTTCCCAAAGTTGGAGTGGCTCAATTTTGGTTGTTGTGAATCCCCCCTTTTCCGCCGTTTTTTATTTGGGGGTGGGCCATATATTCTAGGCCCAGGCATAGTTTTTTTTGCCCTATTTCGCGTTGTTTTGGCTAGCATAGGGGCAGGTGCCTTCATTAAACTAGGAGTACTCATATGAGTTGTTGAGGAAGGGCCATTCATATCCAGCTTGGGGGAAGTAGTTAATATAGGCGTGGTGTCACTCGCTTCCAGAGGCTGGCTATCCAGTATATGTACAATATCATTGGCTTTCTGAGTAATCTCATTAATAGAAGTAACAGGTAGAGGTAATGGTGACACTGACCTATTCTTCATGCTTTCCACGGAACGACGGCGTTCAGCTCGTCGCTCCGCCAATACAATTTCCTTAGGAATGTCAGGAGTGGATTTTGTGAAATAATTGTCGAGGGTTTTGTTTAACAAACCCCCCTGTTTATCAGACATAATCGGCTCAGAACTGGCGATATCATAGAAATACAGAACAACAGTCCGAGAGTTATCCAAACGAGCCTATCTGGTATCTTCTTCGATAACGAGCAAATGACAAAATACCAAAGGGCAATGCCCAGTCCGGTCTCCTCGGTGCTCTGAGGGTCTCAGAGGGTCCGCCCTTAGTCCGGGCTTTGTCCCGGGAGTTGTCCCGCACACGCGTCCCGCTCACGCGTTGCTGCACCAGCTCATATTCAGGAGGCTGGTTGAAGGGGAGGAGTCACGGGAAGAGGCGGCAGGTGTGCAAGGTGTTCCTGCGCACAGCCTGGTGGGCTACGCAGTCCCGTTCCGATGGCAGCAGGATTTCCCCAGGCACAGCTCTCCTCTTTCACGGCAAGTTCCCAGCAGGGTTAACAGAGCAAACAGTCCAAAAGCGTCTGCGAGCGGCTCCCGCGAAGCGGGGGCCGCGAGGCGTTTTGAAGGACGCTGTCAGAGGGGAGGAGTCACGGGAAGAGGCGGCAGGTGTGCAAGGTGTTCCTGCGCACAGCCTGGTGGGCCTCGCAGTCCCGTTCCGATGGCAGCAGGATTTCCCCAGGCACAGCTCTCCTCTTTCACGGCAAGTTCCCAGCAGGGTTAACAGAGCAAACAGTCCAAAAGCGTCTGTGAGCGGCACCCCATAGATTCGATATGCTGGAGACTAAATTAGGAGACATAGACCCGGACTAGCTCTCTTGAGAGTAAGGTTTCCTTGTTATCGGAGTCCACGCTGGGAAATACTAAGGAGATTGACTCCTTAAAAGCACAGAATCGGTCTCTTGCGATGGACATGTAAAAAACTGGAGATGCAAACCCAGAGGAATAACCTCAGAATTTTGAAAATTCCAGAGGGAGAGGACGTAGAAGATATCAAGGGGTCCGTTTGTAAATTGCTTCGAGAGGGGGTTCTGAAGGATCGGCCAGATATTAATCTTGAAGCGGAGATTCAGAGGGTGCATAGAGACCCTTTCAGGTTACATACGAATCAGAAGGCGCCCAGAAAAATCCTTGTTAATTTTCAATCGTATAGCGTAAAGGAATTAATCTTGAGTAGGTGCTTTGCACGATCCACCCTCCACCATCGGGCCAATCCATATCAAATTCGCTCTGACATAGGTAGTCGGACATCCCATAGGCAGTGGGAACTAGGCTCCAGAATGCCAGAACTTAGGTCACTGGGTGCACAGGTACAGATGAAGTTTCCAGCTCATTTGAAGATATTGTGGAGCAATAAAATGTACACCTATAACCATCCAGAGGAGGTTGATGAACCTTTGTCCCACATGAGAAAATAATTAAGCCTTGGTGTAAACTTTCAGCTGATAGGAGAATTAAATAGGTGTTCTGGTGAAGGGTATAAGAAAAGAAAAGAAAAAGGAAAAAAAAATAAAAAAAGATAAAGAAAAGGAAAATATATAGGTAAAATGTATATAAAAAACGTGATGTTAATAGAGAGAAAAAGAAAAGAAAGTGGAAGAAGGAAGGAAGAAGGAGAAGGGTAAAAAAAAAAAGAATGTACTGCTGTTCCCCTATAAAGAGTAGCTGCAGTGTCGCTGGTGCACGGGGGCTCCCTAAAGGTGAGACCAGCGCCTGGTAAAGATGGGAGGGTTCCCTGGGGGAGGGTTAGGGAGGGGTCACGGGGGGGCGAAAATGAAAAAATGTCCTCATATGTTGCTAAATTGATATGTTGGTTTAAGCTCTGGAAGGCGAGTATCTTTTTGGGTTATGTTCAGTTATGGCTGGTAGTAGGGTAAATGGTAATACATTTCTCTCCTGGAATCTTAATGGTATAGGTGGTAGGAAAAAACAATTTAGGGTCTGTGAATATTTAAAAAATTCAGAAGCTCACTTTTACTTATTACAGGAAACTCATTTAGAGGCCAAGTTATGTAAACAAGTTTTTGGTAAGTTAGGTTGGGTTTCGGAGGTTCTATGCTCTAGGCAGAAGGGAATTTCTAGGGGGGTAGCTATTCTTGTTAGAGCAAACAAGTGGATTCAGGTCCAGAAATGGTACACTGATCAGTACGGTAGATGGTTGGTGGCAGTCCTCTCCATAGATAGTTCTCTCTACACATGCGCGGTGTATTACGGTCCTAATGAGGATAATTCTAGTTTTCCTCTGAAATTAAGGGGTATTTCATTGCAACATACGGCGCCGGTAATATTAGGGGGAGATTTCAATTTAGTTTTTGATGACCAGTTAGACCGTACCTCGAGAGTGAAGTATCATGTCCCAAAGAATTCTTTTTTAGCTCTCAGAAACATTATGAAAGATTTCAATCTGCAGGATGTGTGGAGAGCTAAATATGGTGCTGTAAGAGAATACTCTTTCTACAGCAAAAAATATAAACAATACACAAGGATTGATTATTTTTTTGTCGACTATGTACTCCTCCCAGACATAGTGTCGGTATCCCATATTCCAGCAGGTCTTTCTGATCCTTCAGCGGTGGAATTAGTAATAAACCTTAGGACTCGGCCTATAGAAGTTAGATGGACCCTAGACAGAACGCTCTTGCTGGACGATCAAATCAAGTCTAAGGTCAAAGACGGTATTATTGAGTTTTTTCATTTCAATATAGGAACAGGTACTGAGCAATTAGTTTGGGAATCTTTCAAGGCCTATTTAGGAGGTATATTGAGCTCACATATGACCCATAAGAGGAAATCTAAAAAGGAAAGAGACACCGATGACTTAGAAATTATAAAAAAGAAATAATTACAACTACAGTTAGCTGCCCTTACTGATAGGGATAATATCCAGAGGTTCGAAAAAGAACTCTTAGAACTCCAATCAGGATTTCAAGCGAGAAGCGATAAAGCTATCAAAGATAGGTGGGAGGTTAGCTGATTGAAGAATTTTGAATATGGGGAGAAATGTGGTGCCCTCCTGGCTTGGAAGTCGAGGACAGAAAGGAGTAGGAACAATATTGATTCATTAATACAGCAGGAATCGGGGATACTGATAACTGAGGAAGAGGAGATCAGGGAGGATGCAAGGGGGTTCATGAGGGGGTTATATCTAGAAGATAGCTGTCTTGGAGTCGAGGAAGTGGAGGCCTGGTTAAGTTTGAGGGATCTGCCTCAGTTATGTGAATCGGATAAGTTCTTGTTAGCTAGTGAGATCACTGAGGGGGAAATAAGGGTACAAGTGAAGAAGATGAGTCGAGGTAAAGCTACTGGTCCTGACGGCTTGCCGACAGAGGTGTATGAGGATAACTTGGAGGAAATCTTGCCCGTGCTTAAGTCACTCTTCAATAGAATTCTCTTACAAGGAGATCATATTCCACCTTCATGGCTGGAGGCTACTATCGCCCTAATAGTGAAACCAAATAAAGACCCCCAAAGGATCGAGTCGTATAGACCGATCTCGCTTTTAAATTCAGATCTGAAGATATTTTCTGGAATATTAGCAACCAGACTGGCAAAAGTTATCAAGACAATAATCCATTCAGATCAGAGGGGGTTCATACCTGGCCGGCAGCTCAATGAGCTTACATTTCAGGTGATTGGGGCAATCGATGTAGCAGAGGATAGAGGACTGCCACTCACCATTGTTGCGATCGATGCTGCTAAAGCTTTTGATCAGGTCAATTGGGTGTTCCTTTGGGATACTATGTCAAGGTTTGGATTTCCTTCTATCTTTATTGAGGCAGTTAAATCTTTGTACAAGAGCCCCCGGGCTAAAGTCCTGATTAATGGTAGTCTGACAGACTGGTTTAACATCTCCAGAGGTACGAGGCAGGGTTGTCCCCTGTCCCCCCTCTTGTTTGATGTATTCATCGAGCCTTTTGTATGTTCTCTGAGATCGGATTCCGTTATCTTACCTTTTAAAATGGGGGAGTTAGAATTAAAAACAGCATTATATGCAGACGATCTTCTCCTCTACACTGCCAATCCGGTTGAAGCTATCCCCAGAATATTTAAATTAGCTGAAGATTTTGGTAGGGTATCGGGATACAAAATTAACAAAGAAAAAACAGATATAATGAGGGAGCCAAACAAAAAATCAGATATCTGGGAATCTACCTCACACAGAAATTTGTAGATACTGCAAAAACCAGCTGGCAGACAGTGGTAAAGGATGTAAATAAATTATTATCTAGGTGGAGCGGGCTACCCCTGAGTATCTATGGCAGAGTGAATTAAGTTAAAATGACCATCCTCCCCAAAATAACATTTTTGTTTAACAATATTCCATTAACATTTAGTCCTAAGGATATTGCCAGCCTCCAAGGGAAGATTGGTTCATTTATTTGAGCCACAAAATCTCCCAGGATAGCATGGAAGAAATTGAGAAGGGGGCTGAAAGTGGGAGGTTTGGCTTTACCTGACCTACTTTTTTATTGCTATGCCTTCCAGTTTAAGAATTTTAGAATTCTGACCAACAAGCTAGATTCCTCTAGCTTGTTGCTAGGCCGTCTCTTTCAGGCAATGTTATCAGACCAACCACAAGGTTGTGAATTTTTCCTTTATACATTTGGCGATCAAAATTTTTATAAAAAGGTCCGATTGAAGATACTACAGGCAGCTCTTAAAACCTGGCAGTATATTCGGAGGATTGTTGGAATCACATACTATAACATGCAAGCTCCAATATGGGATTCCCCAGGCACTCCCGAATATTTGTTAGATAGACTGGCACAACCACTGAGGGAAGCAGGCTTATCAAAGTGGGGGGATCTCTGCGTTAATACTCGGCTCTTAGAAGGGGAAACCTTTTCTAACTTGACTGGGGGGTCCCTTACAAGATTTAGGTTTACCAATTGTCATCATGATGGGGAAGACAGTGCTGGGGGAAGGAGGAGGAGACCCAGATTTTAGACTTTATGGGTAGAGGGAGAGGCTGGAAGCGGGAGGTAGCCTTTTGGTACAATACTCTGGTGACGGCAAAAGATGGGCTTGATGCTGAAATAATGTGTCTCTGGGGTAATGCTTTAACCGAAAGTGCAGAGGAGATGCAGAAAGTCTGGTCGGATGCATTCACAATGTCACAAAAGATAATTAAACCAGCGAACCTCAGAAGAAATCATTTGTTTACAGCATACCGGGTGTATTGGACTCCTGCCAAATTATCCAGGTTTTCAGCTGAGAGCTATAACTGTCCGAGATGTAATCTTACGGAAGCTGATGATCTGCATATGTTTATGGAATGCCCAGCAATTACCAACTACAGGAGGCAGGTGTGCAGTTTTTTGGAAGAGGTTCTATCATTTTCAATCTCCTGTTGCCCCAGATTGATCTTCTTCGGTCTTCCGCAGAGGTACCTGATGAACAATAGTGCAACACAGTTTTTGTTTCTATGTGATCGTAATTGCTAGGAGAGAAATATGCAGAGAGTGGAAGTCTAAGGCCCCCCCAAGATTCGCTGACTGCTTAAGGAATATCATGATGATCAGTCAGTCAGACAGGGTGTGTGGTGGAGAGAGCGCCATTAAGGTCTGGTCTGCGTTAAAAGTTTGGTCAGAAAAATAACTTAAGTCCAATGATTATGCCAGAGGTTTGTGGTCCGGTCCTCCCTTGTACCGAGGGAGTTGGGAGTTGGACAAGGAGACAGCCTACCTCTGGGTGAATTCTGTTGGCCGCGCACATATTCCAGGGGCGGAATCTAAGTTTGAGTGTGCGAAAGGCTCAGAGAGATCCCATCTAGAGTAGACATCTTCTGGTGGCATGTATGAGGACAAAGAAAAAAAACACAAAAAAAAACCCACCAGGTCATTGTTTTCTATACTTTGGTACAAATAGGAAAAAAAAAAGAAAAAAAAAAAAGGCGACTGTGAGACAAGATCCAAAATGCCACTAAAGGATATTGAAGGGATGGCTATGGTATGTCTACAAGGGTTGGATCTCAACACAGAGGGTGGACCAGGGGAACCCCCGGCAAAGCGTACTAGGGGTAGTCTAGCTTCGAGGGGTAAAAAACAAAGAGAAAGGAAAGAGTAAACTACCCAAAGGGAAGCAATCACCAAGAACTGTGGAGAACAAGTGGAGAAGTGTGGCTCACTGGTTAGAGGAGGCAGACCTGGAAGCAGAGGTCAGCCCGGGACCAGAGTTCAATTCCCGGCTCGGCGAGGTCTTGAGTCCTAAAATGTCCATGGACTCGACAATTCTCGCTCCGGTGCCTACTCGATTCACGGGTTCACACTCTGCGACTCTGGGCAATAGCTTCCTTAATCTCCACAACGGCCCCTCGCGGCGGGATGCCTGGCTTTCACCTTGCGGATACCCTGCCGGGGTTATCTCACAGGGGAATACTAGGACGGGTTCCCTAAGCAAGCGCTTAGAAACCGCTTGGTGATTTGCGCATAGCAAGTCCGCAACCTCAGCATGCAAGTTTAAATCCTGGGGTTCTCTGACACAATCAAGCGCAGCACCCCAAGGCACGGGGGGCAGGCAACCTTTCCTTGTTTGGGTGGCCAGAATGCCCATATCCCGAAGGGACCACCTAGGGTTTTAACCGTTGCTCCGGCAGGTTCTTGTAAGGGACTGAGTACTATCAATGGCGGGCCTACGAAGCCTGCGTGAGACATCTTAGATTTGCCACCGACGGCTAGCCCTCTGGTGGTGGTCTTGGCCGGTGTTCCGCCGCTGAGAACCGATCAATCAGAATCCTGGAGCCAATTAAGAAACAAAACAGTGGATTGATTATCTAGATTCAAAGGGTTCAGGGTGGCCCTGACCAACAATATGTTGATGGTGCGCAGAGTTGCATGGGTGGGGCGGTCACAAAAAACATCGGGGGGGATTGTGTTGTTGCACATTTTCAAAACCCTGCAGTTGCCCAAATGATCCTCGAAACTCATGATGACTACCCACTCTCTGCTACTTCTATTGCTGCCCTTCCCCTGGGCTATTTTTAAAGGCCCCCAGTAAGATCCCAGATGGAGTTCACACCTTGTATTCCTATCTTGAAAAGATTTGAGGCCTTATCTAATTTAGACAGCAAGGTTGACCATCAGCACGCCGACTGCTGGCCCGAGCCGGCTACTGGGGACCAGCCACGATATTAGCCAGAACGCCCTCTGGAGTTCCCGATCTCTGCACACCGCGTATGGCTGAAAAGAAAACCATGCACTGTAGAGATTGACAAAGTGCACACCTTTTTCTTCTTTACTTTTGTCTAATTTATGCCACTGTATTTTCTTTTGTCGCGTGCTTCCCCAAAAAGCACGGACAGCCCCAGGCCGCGCTATTAAATTATAACGCACTGCAACGGGAGTGGATTCCACCCCATGTTGGGTGCACAGCTTAAGTGTCCATTGCATTCCAAAAAATGCCATCACATTGATCCTTTTGTCCAAATCCTTTTTATTCATCATCTGAGTCATAACTTCCTCATTTCTTCTTACTTTTACGCAAATCACAAGAGAGAACGCTTACATCTTCACTCATTTCTTTCTGAAGCAGACATGCTAATCCAAGCCTTATTCTGCGCCATGAAAAGTGTATGTAAGTTTTAATGAAGTGAGGAGATTGTTTGGAAACAGGTGTATTTGAGGGGCGGAGACGAACTGTGGTATGAGAAGCCCGGTTTAGAGGGTGTAACTAAGCATGGGCGGAAAATCCGTTCCGCTCGCGGATTTTGCGGATTTTCGGTAAATTCGCAATCCGCGAACTCTCGCGAATTTACCGAAAATCCGCAAATTCGCACGCAGCGGATTTTTTTTTCTTGGTGATACAATTTTGCGGCGTGCGGCGTTCACTTACCGTCATTCAGCGTTTGCAGAGTTGTTTTTCTCTATATTTTGCGAGTGCTGCGCCATTTTGGATCTTGCTGCGGGATCCCGCAGGAGTTTGGCGACGCATCGCGAGAGTTCGCAATTGAGAACATGTAGGTGCGGCGGGCAGCAACAATCTCGCACTTGCGAAATTACAAAATTTGCAATTTTGCACAAGAAATCCACTAGCAAGCAGCATAGACCTTCTGAAAATGATGATTTTTATCAGAATAACTCCTCAGGTTGACATTTGCCTGCACTTTTTGGGATTTGAGGCCTTTTGGATCACTTTTGGATTAGAAATCAACCTTCACAAGTAAGTTTGTTTGGGGCATTACAGTTGCTGTTCTGCAGAAAAATGAGTTTTGCAAAACTGAAAGCACTCAGTAGGTGCAAAGGTTCACTCATCATTAGTAACCATTCCCTGTAGTACTTCCTGAGGGGCTCCTCCAGAGTTCAGTTGCCTATGTTTGTTTGGGACATTACAGTTGCTGTTCTGCAGAAAAACGAGTTTTGCAAAACTGAAAGCACTCAGCAGGTGCAAAAGTTCAAACTCATCATTAGTAACCATTCCCTGTAGTGCTTCCTGACTGGGGCCCCTCCAGAGTTCAGTTGCTAGTTGCAACAATTCTATGACCCTGCTCTGACCCTCACAGCAGGCTCATAGAATAGCTTCAAGTAGGCCACAAAGGTCCTGGAAAAAAAATTGCACTGCAACAGAAAGCAAATTACAGATAAGGAAGCAGGTGCCGGACTGGAATTTTAAAACAGTGACACATTAATAAATCAACCCCAAATTAATTCATGTCAGTTGAAGCAGGGCAGGTGTGCTTGCTTTTCCCCTCCATAATCTACAGTGATGCTGATGAACCAGAGGGTGGCATTGATGTACCAGAGGGTGGCATGTGAGAAACAGAGGGTGGCAGTGTTCAAACAGAGGGTGCTGTGAACCTGTGATGATGAACCAGACGTAGAAACAACATAGTCGCGACCGTTGCGTGCCGACAAGTAAGTTCGCAATTGCGAACTGGTACAAAACCCTCGCGAACTGGCAGAAACCCTTGCGAACACAAAAAACCCCAAAAAATCTGCAAATTCTCGAGAATTCGCAGATTTTGCGGATTGCGAGTTCGCAAATACGCAAATTCTCGAATGCCAGATTCGCAAAATTCGCCCATGCTTAGGTGTAACACACTAGGCTGAGATCGGTTTGGTGAGAGAGCAGTGAATACGAACGTGAACATTTTGGAAGGTATGGATAAGGTATTACCAGGAAGGAGTTGGGAAGAGCTTACAATGTTTAAAAATACACAGCCGAACGAAAGATAGGGCAGTGTAGTAAAGAAAAGAGGTAGGATCGATTGGGAGGGGACATGGGAGAGTTGAAAAGCATGAGAAAGGTGGGAGTTATGCAACGCTGCTCGGAGGTTGTAATCTGAGGGGCACGAAGAGTGAAAAGGTGAAAGGCACGGAGGAGAGCAGGGATACTCATCAGAAAGAGTAGCACTATGCTACGTTTTTTAGCGGGAAAAACATTGATTTGTGAGAGTGGGATGGGCTGTTATGTGCACCCAGGATTGTGTAAGATTGGGCAATAGCATAGTCTAACAGAATGTATTTTGCATTTTAGTATACCCCTGACAAAGGGCCAGACAGAAGGCCCGAAATGATTTGGGTAAACAAGTTTTACGGATGTATATAAAACTTACATACACTTTTCATGGCGCAGAATAAGGCTTGGATTAGCATGTCTGCTTCAGAAAGAATTGAGTGAAGATGTAAGCATTCTCTCTTGTGATTTGCGTAAAAGTAAGAAGAAATTATGACGTTTTGACACAGATGATGAATAAAAAGGATTTGGACAAAAGGATTAATGTGATGGCATTTTTTGGAATGCAATGGACACTAAAGCTGTGCACTCAACATGGGGTGGAATCCACTCCCTTTCCAGTGCGTGAAAAGAAAACCAAACATCAGCAGACATGCATCCTTGCGCATGATGGAGTGGGCGGCTGCGTCGCTGCTCCCCAGTGACGGAACCAAACCACCCCCCGGGCGTTACGAACTAGAGACAGAACGGAATGTTCAGTTTGGACTTGTTGTCTCGACCAATAGGGCCTAGCAGTTGGGAATATATCCCTCAGTTTATGTTTAAGTTCCATCCCTTAAACCACCTTTCCGGAAATCCCCATGGGAGCGGGCGGCCATATGAGTGCGGAGTATGGGGGAGGGTGTTTGGGTTGCCAGCTGAGGCCCCCAGGGCAGATCTATTCACTGCAGAAAACTCTCACTTGTAAGCACTAACAGACAGGCCCACTGGCCCCTCTAATACCGACATTAAAATTATCACATTGAACGTTCGGGGTATGCACACAGCGAGCAAAAGATATGCAGTATATGCCTATATTAAGAGACAGCAGGTACACTTCGCCGTTCTGCAGGAGACTCATCTGACGGGGGTGGAAGTGGAACGCCTACGTAGGAAATGGAGGGTTGTTGTCTGCGTACTCAGCGTTTACCAGACGGGCCCTAGTCTGGATTAGGCTGGGTACCCCCTTAATGAACAGACACGAGTGATAGATAAGGAGGGGCGCTACACAATGATAGTGGGTCTGCTAGACGGACAATCGGTGCTGATAGGGAGCATCTATGCCCCCAGTGTGGAACAGGCCACATTCTGGGATCACCTCACGGGAACACTATCCCAACACACGTACGCCCCGTGGATACTTGGCGGCGATTATAACTGTCTACTAGATACCACCCTTGACAGGTCCCACCATCCGCCAGCGCACTCACCAGCGCACAGGCAAACAGAACTATTTAACACATGGGTAAAACACTGGGCACTGGCAGATGTCTGGAGAACTAGAAACCCCACCACTAAGTTATATTCCTTTCACTCCATCCCTCATGACTTACGAGTGTGCCTCAATAGATTTTTATGCTCTATAGGCATACTCCCCAAAGTACAACACTCAGATTATTTGGGGAGGGTTCTCTTGGATCATGACGCTCACTCGATAACTCTCAGATGGAGACCACCTCATCCCCCATCCCCACCTGGAGGCTATCGCGAGAATGCCTAACAGATCAGGTGTTCAAGCAAGAACATGGGGACCATATCCAGGAACAATACACATTAAACGCGGGAACAGCAACATCACGGCTAGTCGGATGGGATACCTATAAGATCGTGGCGAGGGGACACTGCATACAGCAAATAGTTGGGGTACGTAGAACAGTAGAGAAGGCGCTACAGGGGGCCCAGCACACCCTAGCAGACCTACTGAAAAAAGAGGACAAGGTCGATGCCACTGTGGAACAAGTAGCCAGGGCAAAGACCAGCTACTCTGAAACACTAAGAGATCTCCGTAAATATAACTTCAGGGTATATAATGCCAGGGTGCACCGAGAGGGCAATAGAGGAGGAACCCTCTTGGCATAGCTCGCCAAACAAAACCTGGAGACACAACCCATCGCAGAGATACGAGACCAGACTGGCACACTCCGACAGTCACAGCCCGATATCCTACATGTCTTCCACATCTACGACTCCAACATTTATCAAGCCCCAAGACCAAGCGACACTCATGCACCCGCTGACTTTCTTCAATCAATACCGTTACCCCAGGTCCCGCCCGCAGACAGGAAAATGCTAGAGAAGAGAATTAAAACAACAGATGTCACCCAAGCAATCGGGCGCTAGCGCGCAACAAACCCCCGGGAATGGACGGCTTCCCACTCGTATATTACAGTACATTCTCAGCCCACTTGCTCCCCCGTATGGGCACCATGTATAATGAGGCACTAGATAGAGGTGAACTACCGACATCCCTCAGGGAATCAGTCATAGTTACATTTGTAAAACCCCATAGAGACCTAACGCTCTCCTCTTCGTATAGGCCAATAACTCTGCTCACCGCCGATTGTAAGATACTAGGAAAAATACTGGCTGACAGATTCGCCCAGATCCTGATACCACTGGTCCACCCGGACCAATGCGGCTTCGTCTCACGACGTAACACATCCCAAAATCTACGTAGGATATTCAACATTCAAGACAGAGCGGGGACTCGGTTTCCCAAAGCGGCGTGTCTCATATTAGATCTCGAAAAGGCTTTCGATACACTCCTATGGCCCTATTTATTCGAGGTCCTTTGTCATCTTAACATCGGCCCAATACTGACAGCATACACCAAGCTCCTTTACACATGCCTTACCTCTCGAGTCAGACTGGGCAAATACATCTCCCCAGAGTTCGCAATAGAGACAGGCACCAGACAAGGCTGCCTGTTGTCCCCTCTTCTATTTGCCCTCGCGGTAGAGCCCTTAGCGATACGCCTAAGGCAGGAGGGTGAGAACTGGGGAATCCCTCTGGCGGACACGGTGCACTGTGTGTACCTGTACGCAGACGACCTATTAATATATGTCCGCGATGTCACCCAAGACTTGACCCCACTATGGAAGACGCTTGAAGCATTCGCGGAAGCCTCGGGCCTAAAAGTAATTTGGGGGAAATCCACAATATATCCATTGAGCCCACACCTAGCCCCATTCGAAATACAGATTGGACCTCGATCGCCTGCATGGAACGCCGAAGCACCCAGATATCTGGGAGTACAACTGTATCACACCCCGAAGATCTATATGAGGGGAATCATCGGCGGAGGTTAGCAGGTATCCGATCAGTGGTGGGATTCTGGAAAACTCTGCCTCAAGCCCCAATAGGCCGGGTAGCGTTAGCGAAAATGATCATGGTCCCCCGACTGCTGTATCATTTCACAAACCTCCCGGTTATACCACCTCGCTCCTTTTTTAAGGAACTGGATTGCCTGCTCGCTGAGCTAATCTGGGGGAGAAGCCGGCACAGAGTGGCGTTTTCCGCACTATACTTGCCCACAACGGACGGCGGTTTGGGGGCACCCTCATTTGAGGCATATTTCCTGGCGGCACAGCTACAATGGTTGTCTTATTGGACAGCGGGTCGCCACACCGGGGAAACCAACACCATGGATGTCCACATACCAATACCAGCGCTCCATAGACTGCTGCTACCAGGCACTACACCAATACGCATCTACCCACTACAAGTATCTATCGCCCGTACATGCATGATGAGAATACATCGCATGTCGAAAAATAGGCCTCCATACTCCCCCTTATTGCCACTGGTGGGCTTCCCCAAGAAGGAGAAATATTACACCGCGAATGTCCTTTGGACATGGACGGACTTAGTAGTCACCGAGATAGAGTCCTTATATGAGGAGAGCCAGCTCAAGACATTTGCAGAGATGACCGAGCAATAAGATATTCCACCCGGCCAATTCTTAATGTATAGACATCTGCTAGACAGTAGTCCCCGATACTGGAACCCACACGAAGGGGAACCCCAGACACACCCAGTGATTCACACCATCCGACACATGGGAGTGGGGCGTCATCTCGTCACCTGGTTCTACAAAGCGTGCGGGAACTGATCCTTCCCTCCCTGCAGCCCTTACGGCAAAAATGGGAAACGGACATAGGAAGAGTAGTCAATGACACAGAATGGAAAAAGGCCTTAGAATACCCCCCAAAAGTCTCCAGGAACGCGCGATTCCGTAACATAAAATTCAACATACTCCACAGAGCCTATCTCACGCCACACCGTCTCAGTCGGTTCTTCCCAGACACACACTTTGCATGCCCCAGATGCCAATCCCCCGCTGCAGATCTTAAACATATTTTCTGGGACTGCCCTAACATTCACAATTTTTGGGAGGATCTCCACAGGACACTTAGCACAATGACAGGCATCACAACTATGTCCACATGGGAAGCTTGTGCACTCGGGATCTTCCGCAGGCGGAAGACCGAAAAAGTACAGTGCTGATTCGTGTCCCTCGCCATTCTGCTCGCAAACAGAGGGATAGCCATGCACTGGAGAACCCCCACCGGCCCTCCAAAGGCAGCCTGGGTGGGAGCTCTAAAAAAGTGGGGGAAGGCGGAAGAGACACTCAGGGAAGAAGAGATTCAGGGAACCCAAAAGCATCCTATCTCCCTGGAGTGGGTGCAAATGCTACATACGTTTATGCATGAGACGAACCCGCCAGAGACTTTGGAGGATACACAACCCGGGATAATCCAGTCCGCCCCAGGCTCAACGTGACACAGACACACCACACGGTAAGAAGTCGCCCCAGAGTTAACCTCAGACTTCGAACGCATATGACATGTCCTTCTGAACATTGCTAGGTGCACCTCAGAATTATACAGCCCGACCTTCACCTCGCACATACACACTCACACCTCCGCACGCTGCTAAAAGTATGCTATCATGGATACATTAGTTCCCGGAGGCACCGGGAAACAGAGCCCCCCTCCCTTCCCTTTTTTTATGAAGTTCCGATCCGAGCCCTGTGGATGTTACTGTTATCAGGAGATCGAGGAATGCTAACTGATGTTTATCATGCTCCACTGTGAAGCGTAGGAAATTATTCCTTGTGTTCAACCACTGATGAAATTATAATAGATTGTCGGTAGTACCGTGCCAGACGACAAAAATATCGTCAATGTAGCGTTTCCATGTACGCAACAATTGGCGGAACGGGTTTGTAGGTCAACTAGGAACAAAAAGGCTTCCCATGACATTGTCTTTCCGACTACTAAGAACTCGTACTTGAACACTCGGTTCCAAGTATCTTTTAGAAAACAATATAGGGAGTCATGATGCTACGCCTACATTTCCCATGCTGCTCTTGGTCAATACGTAGGCGACGTATCCAAGTGACTCACTGATTGATGGCGTATACAAACATAAAAATGGCGCGGCGGTACTGCTGGTCACCTCCCCGAGACGGCTCAGAGGGACGCCAGGAGTACTGACGGCCAGGTAAGAACGTGCACAGTCCTTTTCGGGCACAGACGGTTCTTGCAAAATCGCATTCTGTAGCCTCGATGGCATATCTGCCGACATGGCTTGAATGAGGAGTGAGTCTTTGTCGGTATAAACGCTATCTGGATCTAAATAAGACTGGGAAATGCTTACTCATGATCACAATTAGAGTTGGAAGGGACGGGGGCATAAACGTAGCAAATGCGAACGTGCGGATGTTTGAAGATCATGGATTTGAACCTTTTGAACACGATCTAAGCACGAGTTAATCTCTTTCGCTTGACTACATCAGAGTTGATTTAGGAGTGAAATAGAATAATATCATTACAGATGGCTGTAGAAATGATATACTGCTTATCTATGCTTACCTTGTCAGACAGAGGAAATATATATTTTTCTGAGTAGACACATATTGAACATGCTTTAGAATGTCTTTGTACAGTATTTCTATCCATTCAGCAGATAGATGACGGGTGGTTTTATCACTGCTGTATATATAGTCATACAGACTTTCTTTTAAAAAGGCCTACAAGGTGGTTTACTGTACACTGATCAATAAGTAGGGGCTTTAACATCATGAACTCTGACCTATAATCCTTTTGCTTTTACCAGAGCGGTGCTTCACTTACCTGAGCTGCAGCCAGGTGAGGCGATGCTTTATCCTCCTACCTATAAGGTAAGCGGATGCATACCCCTAATGTGGGGCCAATATGTGTATAGTTGACGCATATGGATATACCAGCAATTCTTGAGCTGCGAGTGAATGTTCGTATTAAGTATGACATCACTGATTGTTTCTCTCTTTTTTCCTTGCTTCCTGTATTTGGCATGACTCTCCTTCTACTCTGGATGACATTCAAGTACTCTGGAGGAAGTACTATGTAAACCTAGGACTACCAGGTGACATGGTTATCATTTTATATTTCTTGTCATTTTTTCACTTTTTTTGAAGTAGCGATAAATTTGGTCCCGAAGAAGGCAGCGGATGAATAGCACTCTTACCTGATACCCATAAATCACTCTTTTTCTCGATGGTTTAGCGGCAACCACTCCAGCATCTAGTGGCTGCAAGCTTATTCTCCTTGGTGTGAGGAGGCCCATATGATGAACAGGGCGGTATCGGACGATAACAGATGGGTACTTTTTATACCCGGGGAATATCTTGCTGTGCTTAATTGACACACAGGAGTACATCCTTTCTTTCTTTCTTTCTTTCTTTCCTTTCTGAGTAGTTCATGCCTTTTATCACGAAGTGTAGTTTTTTCTTTAGACTCTTATACACTTTTTGTTGCTATAGATGATTCGGAAGGCCCCGGGTGAAGGGGAGCCTTCTACGGGCCCCCAAAGACTGATTTCAGCAGCCTATTTGACCCGGGCAAACCGAATCGCAAACACTGTCCGAATCTTTTATCGTACTTGTTCGCTTGGAAAACCTAATCCACAGAGCCCTGCGATTCGGCTCCAAAGGGCTCTATCTCTCCCAGAGCCTTCCGGAACCGATTCGGTCAGCGCTAAGGCTTATAAGGCATCGTACTTGGCTGTTCAGAACTGTAAATGATTCGGTTGGGAACAAGGGCTCCTTATCGGTTTAGGCAGTCCCGTATCCGATTCGGAGCTCTTCTGAATGAGATCTGAATCGGCCCCTTAGTGTATCTTCCAACCATTCACTCTTAAACCGGAGTGCTTCAAAGTATGGATGATATGTTGTTCCTAAACCTCATAAGCCTCATTGTTTTATGCAACATTTCTTGTATACTTACTTGCATGATTTAGTGTGCCCCTGTGTATGATGTAAGGTGCTCTGACACCCTACTAGACTGGTATGAGTAGCTCTAAAAAAGATATGAATACAAATTAGTAGGTCCCATTGCTCCTAATGGAATGCTGGCAGCCGGTGGGTTCTGCTGAATTATATCCTTTGTCTGAAATTACATCAGAACATATTCAGCATGCTTCTTGGGTCGGTCAGATCCGGTACAGAAATAGTTGCCAGAGCAGAGATCCAGCGGAAACCCATTATTTACAAGCTCTGCTTGTAATTCTGGTTACATTTAATTAAAAGTATTTACCTTATGCTCTATCTCAGCTGCAGTTGTCTTTGTTGACTCTAGCTTCTCCACCAGTTCTGTATCTCCCAAGAAACTTCCCTGCGCAGCTGAGAGAAGGGTCAGGAGTTCGTCTTCCAAGTGCTTCAATTCAATCTTAAAATAATTCTGCTGCTTTGTCAGTACAGACTGGAAGAAAGTGCAAAACAACCGCCAATTAATTAGAGGGAAATTGATAAAATTTGGTTTGTGGTCATACTTTTTTAAGAATAAAATATCATTTCTACCATAAACATTAGAAAATATCAGGTGCCGCCCAGTCCAAATAAACTGCACAACACTTTTAGACTAAACACAAAATAGAAAGAATGTTCTTATTTGACAGTAACCCTGTTTCTCATGCTACCATCACCTCAGCCCCCCCACCTCAAATTTACGATGTTTTGGGAAGTGCCAAGTTTGTACTATTTTGCACAGTTTGGAAAACCCGGATGGGTGGTGGGAGTTGTGTGGAGTGAGGGGAAATGACATGTGTAGGTGTGCCAAAGATATGAAAGATTGCACTACTTCTGGACTCTGGTCCATCCGACATCGTAATCGGGCCCTTAGTAGTATTGTTACACATATGAGGATCTCCTCACAGAAAAGATAGGAGAGGTGGAAATTTACACTCGTAGGTTTGTGAATTACAGTTTTTAGTAAGTGAGAAGTACTACTGTAGTAATTCTTTATGCAGGACCACTGAAAGTATGCGGCAGAGTAGGACCTAAATATGCAGCAGAGTTCAGTCAATTATGTGGAAAGAACAGGCAAAGCATGCAACATAATGCAGCACATTTTGTAACAGTATTACTTCATTATTGCGATATTTCTAAACTTGGTAACACTGTCTGGGCATTGGTTGCATCACATTAGTACCAGTTTAACACCCAAATATTGCAATAAGCAAGGGAAAGTTGACCAATCCAGTTTGGCAAAGGGCCTTCCACTTTCAGCACGTCTCTCTGCATTTTTAGTAACGCTTGAATTGTTTGAGTTAGAAACAAAATATGTTTTTTGTGAAAATCAGATTATGTGGCAAATGCGGCAAATCTATAATCATACAAAAATCACTGCACAATCACATAATATCCGTGGCCCTGTTTATATGCGATTTCTAAATCCTGGGATTTACATTAGGAGCAGGGGCTGTCGGTAATTTGAGCAGGCGGGGTGAAGGGCGAGCAGGCCGCATATGGACAAACATACATACTCAAACTCACCCATCTACATGCACACTCACTCGGATCAATACATCCACAAGCACGTACACATACACCCACAATTCACAAGCGCATTCATACGCACACATCCATTGATAGCAGGCACGCACTAATACGTATACATTCATATCTACACACAAGCAAGTAACAAACATTAAAAGGAAAAATATAAACTTACCAGGCTACAGTGATCATCAGAAGTGGCAAGAGGGACGCCTCTGACGTTCAAGTTGGGTTGGGAACTGCCACCTCCAATTGTTGGCTGACTGCGGCTCAGCCTATGACAGTAGGCAGCAGTTCTGTACTTGTAAAAGAGCGGGATGAAGTCATTGAGGTTGCTGACCCAAGCTGTGACAAGGCATCACTTATGGACACTTAGACCTAGGCACTTCAGGGCTTAAAACTAAAGCGCCCAGGTCCCTGTCTATCTGTGACATGCCTCCTCATTATGAAGGGGGGGACCTACTAGCCCTTTGGCGGGCTGAAGAGGTAACGCCCACTGGGTTGTGAAATCCACAAAGTTCAGCTCAGGAAGCTCATTCAGTGCATGTACAGCGTCTGGCTGTCTGACCTGAACATTAAGAGTGTCGGTCAGGCTGTACTTTGCTCAGCCTGACAGACACTCCTCATGTTTGCAAAAAGGTGGGACCCCTCCACCCTAAAGGATGGGCCGCGTCTGGCTGGGATCTTGGTTTGTTGCAACGCTCAGCTTTTGTTGATGGGGTCGAACTATGAGCGAACCAGGATGCATTATTTTCTACAACTTCTTTGAGATTCTACAAGAAGGCGGGACCCCCATGCTTTATAATTTTACTGGGGAGCTGATTGTAGAAAAAGACATTCTGTTGAGGAGTTCAGTCCTGACAGGCTTGCACACAATATAAAGATGTCCTTTCTTATAGTCCTTATTTACCCATGTGTTGTTTTTTCATATTAGATAGGTTCTGTGACACAGTTCTATTCAAATTATTTGAAATCTTTCCCAATTTGGCAAGTATGAATTGTCTTCCTTTATGTTTGATTTGATGTTTTCCCACTACCAGCTCCACAATACAATTGTAAAGCATAATGGCACCGCTCCAATATCGCCCGTTTCATTGCATGTAAAAGAAGATTCTTAAAAGTAAAGTGCATATAATATTACATTTTATGGTCGCTTCTTCAAAAGAATATAGGACAAATAGTTTACAAAAAAACTGACCTACACTGTCACCACATTGTAGTTTCACTCAGTTAAAAGTGCTCAGCTGGCAATCTTGAAATAAAATAAAAAACACAGTCCGAAAGTTCTTGAGCACCACGGAATTTTCATCTACATGGAAATATCATCACAGCAATTTCAAAGAAGTTGAGGTATTCGTCTGTGACTATTTTGACAATAGATACCATTTCAAAAGTGCTGTTACCTTGAGTTGTTCTAAGTCTGGTCTTTCGACGCTAACAACCTCGGCCAGAAGCTGGTCCTCTAGGCCCTCTGTGGTGACAGTGAAGTTGATAAGTGTCATTTGGGCCTGTAGCTCCGGCTTGTAATGTGGGTTGGCCAGCTTAGTGTGCAGAATGAGACGGAAGCTTGGGTTGACTTCACATTCTTTATCGCCAATCTTGATATACCTAGTTGAGAATGATGACATCATTACAGACGTAAAATTGTAAAGAGACATATGCATGCATTTTTCAAATTCTCATTAATGTAACATATCTATGTTTGTGTAGATTTATACAAAAATCCCTTAACAGTGGTAAGAAAGAGCAGATTACACTGTGCACAACTGTCTGTATGTCCGATGGCATGGAGTTTTGGGATGTATGACGTTACAACGCATGCTTTTACCACGCATGCCTTTACAATGCGGTCTTTACATCGCAATCCATTACAACGCATAGCGCTTTGGGGTGCTGGATAGTGAAAAGTTTAGTTCACTATTCCAACTCCAGTCACCGTGGACACTAGGGAAAGTGTTGGACAGTAAATTAAACGTATTCCCTATCCTAGAGCGCCCCCCAGCGCAATGCAGTGTAATCGTTTGCGTTGTAAATACCGCGTTGTAAAGGCACTGCGTTGTAAAAGTTTCGTTGTAACGGTTGTTCACCGGAGTTTTGTAATGTTTACATGTTTTAACAAAATGTATTTATCCAAAATCAGGAAGCAAGGGTTCAAATTGTCCAGTAAGGTAAAGTCATTATGAAGTGGCCTTCTGGTGGTTAACGAGATATAGACAGGGGAACCCAATACACCCTTGTAGGCTTGGGCTCTAGACGTTTGAGGTCAATGTATGCTACAATTCAATCTTAATTAGGAGTAGTACAAATGTATCGTCCTCCAGTGTACCAATAGGATATCACACTAAAATGCTAGAACACCTCAAGCAAAATTGAAGGAAAGCAAAAAGCACGGAAGAAGTAAATTATATTCAAAAAATTATTTTATATTAAGTGTCAAAGCATCAAATGGGGAGATACACAAAAAATCAAATAAAGCAGAATAATTATGAACAGAGGTACAGATTGTATCAACTCATCAGTTCACAACTAAACATCAACTCCTGGTATGTCACAAACAACCAAATTCTATAATCAACAATGGTCGTGTGTTGGTGCCAGCGCAATGCTTCTGGAGATGGTGGAAGTGACACTTCCATCATCTCCAGAAGCGTTGCTTGATGTGTTCTAGCATTTTAGTGTGATATCCTATTGGTACACTGGAGGACGATACATTTGTACTACTCCTAATTAAGATTCATTTTTGATTGAACTAAGTCCCTTGTAGCATACATTGACCTCAAACTTCTGGTGGTTAAGACTGCTGTGGAGTGTTGTTTCCATTTGTAAAGTATTTGACACATGCAATCTGTAATACAGTAAATGGTGTTTTTTCATCTCAATTTTGCTTTAGTGTGATAGTAAACTTGATTGTTTTACCTTTGCACAGTAGTAATATGTGTGCTTGTGCATTTATTAGCAGTGGCGGTGCATCCATGAGGTCGGAGAAGCATCGCCCCTCTGCAGAGAGTGAAGGAAACATGACAAATAAAATAGCAGGAAAACCAATTTATTACCATTTTCTTTTTCTATGCTGGCAGCAGCCAAGTCTGAGGACGGGGCCAGCAGCAGGGAGGAACAGTGTGCATTTCAGTTTAAAGTGCGCATGTCACTTTGGCTGGCTGTCTTCCGACGGCCCGTCTGACATGTGCACTATTACACATTCCAAACCGAGCTGTCTTAGACAGCTGGGTGGAGAGCAAGCACAGACCCCCCATGCTTGAAGGAGCATCAAACCAGCATGTTCTAGCCAATCTTGGTGCATCTCTCATGCCGGTGGAGCAGTATGATAGCAGCGCCAGGATTGGTAGAGGGGAGTTGAATGAGGCTCTGCGAACCTATGCTAGAGCCACCAACTGCCGAGAAGAAGAAGAGGAGCACTGAGCACGAGGCAGTAGGTGAGTAAATCTTTCATTTTTTTAAAAGTAGATTTAACCAGCTGACATGCACTGTGAGAAACTCGCAGTGCCTTCAGACTCAACTCTAGAGCCCTTAATCATGGCCTATTATAAACACTGTTACCAATGGACCACGATTGAGAGCTTTGGCGTAGACCATAAGGACACTGCTTGTTTTTTTCCAGTCCCCTTCAGTAGGTTAAATATTTGCCTCACCTGTTTCATTTGCAGCTTGACGCTATTGTTTATTAGAATAGTTGATCTAATTAATGTGTCATTGGGCAATATTTATTTGCACGGCTATTGAATGCAATCTGCTGTTCCTGCTGGTACAAAGTACAGTCAAATTATGACAATAACACTGCAAAAGATAAAACATGTACAGTGCTTTGCTGGTACTTCTTTCATCACTTGATAGGAGTCTCTTGGTTGCTGTCGTCTCTTGGAGTGTCAGACCGAAAGAGCAAAACTTGCCCTGAGTTTATGTAATGGGTGGGTATGCTCACTAAAAGTAGCTCGGGGGAGTTCTGATAAGAGGGATACACACTCTATGGGAGTCTAATGTTGCCAGTGGTGCCCAGCCTGATGGCGGCAAACTACATTGAGAAGGATCAGAGGGCAAATGGGAAAAACTATGGTAGGGATTTGCAAAAGCCTGCAACGCAGATACTCCAAACAACCATAAACTGTTCTGCAGATAAAAGCAATGAATACAACTTAAATATTCCAAAGAGTAAAATATAAAAGAAAAAAAGAACAACCATTTATCGTGCTGACTAGGGAAAAATCTGTGAGTCAGCATCCACCCTCATTGATACTTGGCCTGGTTTGGTAGGCAGCAAGGAGCAAGGCTTCTAGAACGTCACCAATCTATCGGGGTAGGTGGACTGGCCCTGAACTGGTTATCCTCCTTTTTGAAGGATGGAGGACATGAAGTAGGGATCCCTCCTATTTCCTCAACTGCATGTGAGCTGAAGGTGGGAGTACCGTAGGACTCTGCCTTGAGCCCACATTGTTTCAATGTGTACCTCAGTTCTTTAGCCTAGCTGGAAGAAGCCTTGGGGCAAAGGTGATTAAATATTCTGATGATGCCCAGCTGCTGTTCACATGTGGCAGGAGAGAGAAGAATGTGGGAGAGTCAATTAAAACCTGCCTTTCATTGGTTTTTCACCGGATGGGCGCCCATCAACTAAAATGTAGCGCAGAAATGACCAAATACTATTGTTCTGTTCCAATGCCCCAGGTAAGTGGAACACATTGTGGCCTAAAAACGTCCCACCCCTAAGTTCGCATGGGGTAATAAGTTAAGAACCTAGGAGTTAAATTTGACAACTCCCTTTCTTTTCAACCACAAATCAAGTCAGTGGTTGGGACATGATTTGGGCGTCCGGAGATTTAAAACAAGTTCTTACATTGCCTTTCTTTCTCTGCAAGAGAGTCGGTAGTCCAGGCACTCATAGCCTCCAGGCTGGATTATGGAAATACTCTATACTTGGGCCTCCCAGACTTTCTGCTCCACAAGCTTTAGGTGGTCCAGAATATGGCAGCCCTCATTCTCCTCAACCTGCCTCCAAGACCACGTGTTCTCGCACCTATGTGCCCTTCATTGGCTTCTGATAAAGAAGAGAATTCTCTTCAAAAGGTTTGTTTTTGTTCATAAAGCACTGCACCATACAGATGAAGGTTATCTTTGGGACAGAGTCAGTTTATATACCCCCTCCAGAAACCTGCGGTCAGCCAACAGCCTTTTTGCAGGGATTCCTAAGATTTGCTGTATAAGAACAGGTAAACGAACCTTATCCGATCTTGGACTTACGGCACGCAACAAACTCCCGCTTGAGCTCTGCTCAGTAGATGCTACCTCACTGTTCAAGAAAAGGTTGAAGACCTTGTTCTAACAAACAAGAGTAGATGACCTGACTGCACTTTGTAGCTTACTGAATGCACAGCACTAGGAGACTACATGCAGTAGCCGTGTGCTCTACAAGTCACATTCATTCATTTGTTCATTCATGAGTATGTAAAGTATATATGTGTGTTTCTATAGTGCATATCTCAACATACGCTAGTGTAATATAGGTTAGGTATTATATGCACCACAAAAGGCTAAGCAGAGAGAAGGGTCAGTCATCTGACCAAAAGCAGGTTAGTCACTCTGATGGAAAAAGAAAGGTTTTGAGAAAGGGCCTACCCCCTGAACAATGGTGAGGCAGGCGATGGGGCTGGCTGAGTGATGCGACAACAAAGCAGCACAGTTGAAAACAGTTCAAGAGATGACAGGATGGATTTAAGTCAAAGTCTGGAAGACCACCACTGCAGTAGCTCAATAATAATAGATGAAGACCTAATCCTTGAAAGTTAGTTGGGTTCTAAAGGGCAAATAGTCAAAAGCCCTCCCTAGCAGAAAGGTCTCCCATTAAGGGGGGAAAAAAGAAGGTGAATGAGCTTATAATCTCCCTGAGGAACAGCCATATGTATGGACACCCAGTGACAGATGCCGCCATCGTTGCTGGGAATGGTGTATTCAACATACACAGTCTTCAACAACATATTAGCAGAGAGAGGAACCCAACAGTACCTCAGCAACACTCTCTAGTGCCCACCGTAGTGTTCTCTTTAATAAGGGGTACAAAATATGCTGTTATGATGTATATCTCACACATTCCCCTGGACTCAAATGAACTAAGAAGTGCAATACACAATCTCTCTGTCTTTGTCATCTAGGCCAGAGGTCGCAGAATCCCCTATCAATAGTAGCCATCCTCCCACCACCTCTTACAAGTATATCTGTATAGCTGAGTATGCTATGCTAGGCTATTTGTGGCAGGCACTGGCCAGTCTCAGTGTGCTGCTTATTTTCATGTCCTGTGTTTGTGGTGCAAGTCGTGTTGGTGGGAGTGCAGACAGGCATGTTTGAGTGACACTAGCACTGTACCCTATGCTTAGCTCACAATAAGGCTCCTGAGGCTAGCCATGTAAAGTGCACAATTTCACAGCCTACTGAAATGATATCAAAGAAGACCATTAAGATGGCAGCCTCCAGGGAGCAGTTTCACCTGGGCTGAGATAGATGTGATGCTTTAATGGATGGTGGTAAGGTTCCAAGTTGTTGTCAACCTTGCAAATATGTATTCTATACCAACCCAACGCTGGCACCTTTAATTTTTACAATTCTGAATGTATATGTAAATTGTTAGTGTGTATATTCTATCATGTGTACCTTTTGTAACTCACCTGGTTCTTTTGTAAAGCACTCTGACCCCTTTGGGTAAAGCTTGCACTATATACAACTGCATGAAAGAAATAAATAAGACCAGCCCTTACACGTACAATTAGTCATACTCACTTCTATGGGAAAAGGCAGCCAGCAGTAAATTACCTGTCTTTAATGAATACTATTTAACAGGCCATAATCATGGTAGTTTTGTATGTGGTGGATACTGCACCATGAGACAAAATGTCCTTCTTTGTAGTGGCTACTAAATACTATGTAGGATAAAAAATACATTTCATCCCCCGGTTCTAATGGGTAATATCGCAATATTAATACATTGAACTCCTCAAAATCTTTAACATCATAAAAAAGCAGAAATCTTCATGCATAGCATTTCCAATTAAAGTAGGGCCCATGATGTAGGCATCCCATTTTGCCTGCCAAGGTAATTCTTACATTCCTCTTTACCTGTAACTTGAAGTGGAAATACCAATCCCGAGTTGCCATCTCCAGCCAGGATTTCCATCTCAGTTACCAGCTATTCAGAGTTACCAAGCTTGGATTCGGGGAAACCTTTGAGGCTGGAAATACTATCGGCCAGATATAAAAAGCCTTTTTCCGGTCACAATAGAACCGATGTGCGGAATTGGGACATTTGCAATCTGATTTTTTTTTCTTCAAATGTACAAAATGCGAAATGTGATTTATTAACTTGTTACTGAATCGCATTTTGCATTTGGGATTCGGTATTTGTAGGGGCGTGTTTACGGTGTCACTTCCAAATACCAAATCAGTATGGTATGTATTACTGTTTTGCGTCCAAATTACAGTCGCCAAACAGTTAACTTTTACCACCAGTTTAAAACTTGTGATAATACATTCGCAAAGGAGAAAGGGACCCCAAGAGACCCCTTCTCCTTTCAGAATGTATATACTAATATTGTTTAAGAGAAGGCAGTGATCCGTAATCTTAATAAATGAAACTTCAAGGTTTCATATTTTTATTTATAAAGACATCCCATTTTCCTTTAAGAAAAACGGCTGATTTTTTTTTTTAAAAGATTGCTTTTTTAAAAAACAATTACAGACATGGTGGTCTGCTCAGCAGGCCACTATCCCTGTTATGGCTGCGATTCATAATGGGTAGTAAACTGGGACCTACCGCAGAAATATTAATGAGGTTGGTGAATTTGCGCCCCACAAGGAATCCATTGATGTATAAAGTCAATGAGTTTCATACATTAAAAATATCGATTTCCTAATGTTTTTACATCTGGCCCCAGGTTTATTATCACTTGAGAATAACTATTTGGTTTACCTTGGTGCTTCGTGAGTAGTGGGATATCCTGTACAGCTACCACTCCTCACAACTTGTAATGAGGGCATATATAGTCAATTCTTGTCAGTATAGGGGCCTCCCTAAGATATTGTTTCCACATAGTTTTGCATTAGTGCCTAAAATAAGGGTTTTAGATGAGGGCTTATCCAATGCACTTATTTCAACATCCGGAGGATTTCAGATATGTATAATGACAAAACCTACTGCTAAATAAGGGCAAGGATCCTCATTTTTTACTTGTCTTCTAAAATGTGTTTGCTTTTGCGAAGAACTAAATGCCACTTGGGTGTCATCTTTGATCTTTAAAGGATGTACTGTCGGAATTATGGACAAGCATTGGCAAAACCAATAGGACTGGCAGTAGCTGTCAGACTTTTGGCTTTGCAGTAGTTTTGTTTTGCCTTTTTTTTTGTCAATCGTTATTTTTAGTGGAGCGATTGGGTCCCACCCAATGTAAAAAAAGGAAATCATTGTCTAAAACTAAAATATTTTTTTGTCTCATAAAGCACCCAGTGCTATATTAGTCCTTGGCACTGAAAGGAACTACTTTGTGTGCACTTGTGGTCCCTTTGAAGTAGCATATTAATGTCTCTCAC